>NC_083884.1:67522900-69922900 GCF_032452875.1 Bos javanicus
AAACTTCCCCGCCCTACCCCTCCCACCACCCCCTCCAGCCCAGGACCACAAGGCCCCGGCTTGGGCTGTATCTGCAGCCACGAAGGAGCCCCTGCCCCAAGTGAAAGACCAAACACCTGAGGATGCAGGGCTGGGGCTGGGGCTGGGGCTGGGGTTGGGGGAGCTCAAGTCCTGATTAAAGAATGGGCTTCCCGGGCTGCCTGGTTTGCATTACCCCCGGCCGGGCCGGCTCCAGCCTGACAGCTGGACACACTTTTCCAGGGTGCGGGGAAGGGAGTTGGACCGTCTGTGTGCACACATGCGTGGGCTCCGGCCCGGACAGCCCCGTAATGGCTTTCGCATGGAAGAGGAAACAAACTTCTCCAAGCTCAAGCACCGATTTTCCTGTCAAGAGATTTCTGGATTCCAGAAGGAAAGAAAAAAAAAAGAAAGAAAGAATGAAAAAAAATTATAATCACAAAGAAAAGGGCTTTGCAGGCTGCACAAAAGGGCCTGGAGCCCTGTGAAGTCAGATTGTGAAATGGAACCAGGATCAGCAGACAATAGTGCAGGGACAAAGGGAGGGCGAGGGGCAGCGGTGGCCCGAGACCCTCCCGGCCCAAGCAGGACAGAGTGGAAACCGGCCCGCCAGCACTGTCCCCACGGTCCACACCCTGCTGTCTGTCCACCTCCTTCCCAGGTAGGAGAGCACAAGGGCACGAACCCAGATTCCAGCATTTGCTCCTGGTTTGAATCCCAGCTCCTTCACCGACAGCTGTGCTGAATCCACCGAATCCTAGCTTCCTGCCTTGTGAAATGGACCCGTGTGCCTCCTTCCTGGGGCTGTGGGGAGAATCTACTTGAGCTGGGACCTGCACCCTGCTTGGCTGATGGCCTAGACATCTTCCAGCTGGAGGGAGCTCTTCCTCCTAGGAGAAAAGCACCGGGCTGGAAGGTGGCAAACCCAAGATCCACCCTGGCTCTGACTTTCCTCTCTCTCGGGTGACTCCCAGGCCTCAGTTTGCCCATCTGTAAAATGGGCAGGCAGGACCTGAGCCCTCTCACGTCCTCCTTCTAGTGTCGTGACCTGCCCTAGAGCCTGGCCCACAGAGAGGCTCACAGGACTTCTCCTGCCGTTTCTCCCCGCTTCACCGCCTTTGCCTGGAAGGCCCTTCCCCTCACCCATCGGCCCTAGGGGAGGTGACTCCTGCTAGGGAAGTCCTCTCTGGATCTCAGCCCACTGGAGTCACAGATTGCATGAGTATAACCCTGAACAATCCCTTTATGAAGAAATAGAAAATTTCCCCTGCCACAGAGCCCATAGTACCCAGCAATATAGTGGCTTGTCTAATTATAAGATATTGAATATATATAGGGCACCAATTATGTGCCAGGCACTTTAGCCATAATAGCAAATGAATGGATGGGTGGATGGATGGGTGGATGAAAGGATGGATGGATGGGTGGGTGGATGGATGGATGGATAGATGTGTGAGTGGATGGATGGATGCATGGATGGTTGGATGAATGGATGAATGAATGGTTAGTGAAAAATAAAACACATGCTTAGGAGGCACTTATGCCAAGCCAGTGCCAAGCTCTCTACACGAATCATCCAGTTTGATTCTCACATCAATCATTCTCCCCGTTCTACACCTGAGGAAGTCCAGACAGATTAGGTAACTTGCTCAAGGCCGCATGGCCAGTGTGGTGGAGACAAGATTCAGTCCCTGGCCGCTGGTTCCAGACCACATGGGTTCAATCACTCAACTAGACTGGGGCCAGCTTGAAGCGATCATGAGGGTTATCT
This sequence comes from Bos javanicus, assembly GCF_032452875.1. Lineage (NCBI taxonomy): Eukaryota > Metazoa > Chordata > Mammalia > Artiodactyla > Bovidae > Bos > Bos javanicus. The sequence goes on from NC_083884.1 coordinate 67,524,690, forward strand.
GTAGAGATGTCTGTCCCCCACCCCACTGGACTATGGGTCCCTGGGAGCAGGAATGAGGTGGCTCACCTCTACAAGGAGCAGCCTGGTTGTAGAACAGAGAGGCAGGGTGAGACCAGCCTGGGAAGTGGCTCCAGATGCCAGGGAGGGTGTTTGGGGCCCATTTTACATCTATGAAGGACTTCCCTGATGGCTCAGATGATAAAGCGTCTGCTCACAATGCAGGAGATCAGGGTTCGATCCCTGGGTCGGGAAGATCCTCTGGAGAAGGAAATGGCAACCCACTCCAGTACTCTTGCCTGGAAAATCCCATGGATGGAGGAGCCTGGTAGGCTGCAGTCCATGGGGTCACAAGGAATCAGACACAAGTGAGCGACTTCACTTACATCTGTGAGGGATTGTGGAATTAGACCCGGCTTTGAATCCTGCCCTCACTCCCACCCTACTGACACAAAGCGACCGATTACCGGCTATATGACCTTGGGCTGCATGTGACGTGTTCAGTCGTGTATGACTCTCTACGACCCCGTGGACGGTAGCCTGTCAGGCTCCTCTGTCCATGGGATTCTCCAGGCAAGAATACTGGAGTGGGTTGCCATTTCCTCCTACAGGTGATATCCCAGACCCAGGGATTAAACCCATGTCTCCTGCACCACAGGCCAGTGCTTTACTGCTGAGCCACCTATGACCTTGGGCAGGACACCTAATTCTTTTGAGGCTTAGTTTACCCATCTGAGCAATGGGAATGATAAAACCTGCTCTGCAAATTAACATGCTCCTGTTGCAAACACATGCCCACGCAGTTCGGGTCCGGGCACGCCGGGGGGGCTCCACTCCAGGCAATGTTTCAGGAGCAGCAGAACCTCCTGAAGGACTCGCGCCTCCCGGACCCAGCTGGCTTCTGGCCTGGGTCCAGCCTGGCCGCAGCCGCCAGTCCTCCAGGCTTAATATCCTTGGCGGCAAGGCTGGAATAAGCTGCCTTTCAAGAGGGGAACTTTATTTATACGCCGATGCCAGTCGCGCTCCTGCTATTAGAAATTTCATCGGCTCCTCTGATTTAGGGCTTGCCACGAGCTGCCAATCGCAGCCGCCTCCCGGCCCAGCCCTGCAGCTCGGCCAGTCTTGTTCCGGCTCACAGAGGCAGAAATGAACATTATTTAATTTCCCGCCAGCGGGCAGTGAGAGCCGGGGCTCCCCCTCCCACTGGACGTATTTATTTAATCCTTTTTGAAAGTGTCTGGCGAGGGATCTGATGGGCAGCTCTGGGGACCCTCCTAATTCCGTTAGCCTGGGCAGGTGGGGCCTGGGGACCACTGAGGGAAGGGGTCTCTTGGGAAGATTCTAGGGGTACCTCAAGATGGGGTACCTGCCACCTCCTGACCTTCGAGGGTCTTTGCATGGAAGGTGTTAGCCACAGACTCTGCAGTAAGCACTCCAGGGTGTTTATCTGAGAACAGATCCCAAGAAGCATCTGAAGAGATGGAGGAGTTGAGGTAGGAAAGGATGAAGCTCTGGCAGTCAAATCAAGACGCATCAGTGAGCAGGTTTCCACCGCGGGCACCTGGGGCTCTGGTGTGCCGGGAGATTGCGTAGAACACGCATCTCAGGGTCATCCACCCAAGGGCCCAGAAGGTGGGGCGTTTGTATCCCAGCCCCCACCTGCCTTCAGGTGAGGCTGCTTCCCCTGGGGGAGGGGCAGTCCTTCCCCAATACTTCTCTCCTGCCCCACGTCCAGACCAAACTGAACCTGCGGCTACCCTGACAGCTTGTGTGTGTGTGTGTGTTGGCGGCGGTGGCGGGGGGGGGGGGGGCGGGGAGGCGCCAGGCATGGGAAGGTGGGGCACTAACCTCACACGCAAGTCTGTTCATCCCCCTTGTCCCCTGTCAACTCCTCCTTGCTCTTCAAGGGCATCTCCTCCACGAAGGCCTCCCTGACCAGCTCAAGAGAGAGACCGTGACCTTGTCATCAGATAGTTCTTTCTTAACCTGTATCATGAGCCACGATCCTCCATGTATTTGTTGGCGGGCCTCAACTAGACTGGAAGCCTCCTGAAGTGGGGAGTCGCGTCTAACAATTTCCATCATCGCCCCTTGCACAACCTAGCTGCCCGACAAATGCTGTGGAAGGGCTAGGGGAAGGCTGACACACGCCATATTCCAGGCCAGAGGTCATTTATCCCAGCACTGAGCATCAGGCTTGGCTTTTTCACATGTGACGACAGATCCTTTAACACTCAAGCCAAGCTTTCTAGGAAGGGAGTGGAATGCCCATTTGACAGATGGAAAGATGAATGCGCAGAGGGGACACTGCATCACACTCAGCTTCAGCCTTACATAATGCCCACATCTTGCTGCTTCTTCCCTGCAGCCCCAAAGAACAGGTAGAAAAGTCTTCCAGACGTCATTTCACAACCAGGAGAGCTGAGGTTCTTGGGGCAGGGAGCGGGGAAGATAAAGCCCTCCTGGAGCCTATAAGATCAAGTGCTGGAGGGTAACAGTGGAGAAAAGTATTCAAAAGGGGTGAAGCAATCAAGGGATGCTCCCTGGAAGAGGTGGCTTTTTTCTCTCTCTTATAAGCAGTCAAACAAGAAAGTCGCTTGAGGCTTGAGGAAGGAGGAAATTAAATATTTTGATGACCCATTAATCCCAGCAGTATTGAAACTTTTACGCACAACATACTTCCAAATTGGAACTTTTAAAATATGTATGGCTCAGTGCTAAAGAATCTGCCTGCTAATGCAGGAAATGCGAGTTTGATCCCTGGATCAGGAAGATCCCTTGGAGAAGGAAAGGCCAACGCACTCCAGTATTCTTGCCTGGGAAGTCTTGTGGACAGAGGAACCTGGTGGGCTACAGTCCGTGGGGTCGCAAAGAGTCAGACACAACTTAGCGACTAAACAAGAACAACAAAAATATAACATATAATGTCACGTTTTACAGGTAATGATTTTTAACATGTAATTATTCCAAATTGCTGAAGCTGGGAGATTAAATGCCAAAAAGTCTAAAATAAAAGGGAACGAGAAGACAAGAAAAAAGGTGTAACTAGATGAAGTGGTGGATGTGTTAACTAAATTTACGGTGGTAATCATTTTGCAGTATATACATGTATCAAATTATTATGTTGTACACCTTAAACTTATACAATGCTATCTGTCAGTTACATCTCAGTAAGGCTGAAAAAAAAAAACAAAAACAAACTGAAATAAATAAAAGGGCGAGAGAGAAAGTCCAGGGTGAAGTGGACTGGAGCACAGGTGGGGAGAGGCATAACTCTGAGCTACCGACTCAACGCCAGGGTGATGTCGGAGCCTTTCCCATAGGACACGGTGGCAACACTGGCCCGGGAGTGTTAATTGTCTGTGAGTCCTAATAGGTGTAATATTCTCGTGTGTTACATGTGCATTAATTAAGTCACAGTGCATTTGGCTTCAAATCATGCAGAAGGCTTGTGTGGTGTTTGCAAGGGCATAAATATCCGTTCAGTTACCAAGTGGCTGGCGTGCTTTTCTCTGTGCCCATCGCGGTCAGAGAAGGCATTTTGGGGAAATGGGGAGCAGTGGAGCCAGAAGGGGGTGCAGGGAGCGAGGAAAGCCTCTCCATGGCCTGGGACAACGGAGGGAAAGAGGAACGGAAGATAAGCTCCATACATCGGGTAACCGGTGCGCTCTGAAGTCGGGCAGATGCACATTTGAAGCCCAGCACTGTCCTAGACTTGCTGTGTGACCTTGAGCAAGTGGCCTGGGCTCTCTGAGACTGTTTCCTAAACCAGAGAACAGGAACACAATAGGACCCCCTCACGGAGCGGTTGTAAGAGGCCCAAAGGATGAGCGAGTGAAAAGCGTGCAGCACAAATCACTTCAAGATGGGCAGGGGTGATTTGAGCCTCGTTTGCGGATGAGATCTGAGCGTCTCAAAGTTGGAGTCTGGCCCCAGGTGAGTCCTGTGCGTTCAGGACGCTCCAGGCAGAGTGGAGACTGCAGGAGGAGAGAATGATCCCCGGCTTGGTGCAAGACTGAGCTCTCCACATGGGAGGGAAGCAAGCAGGTGCGGCAGCTACCTGGAAGAGGCAGCCCGGGGTGGGAAGGGGCTAGAATTGTTGCAGGATGGGGGTACAGATATGCCATCTCATCCCCCTTTTGGCTCCTGCAGGATGTGATGTGGGCTCGGTCCCTCTTCTGCTCTGAGCTGCAGTCATCAACATGGGACTATAATTCTGAAACATCCGGAGATGAGTGTGTTAGTCGCTCAGTTGTGTCTGACTCTTTGTGATCCCAGGGACTGTAGCCTGCCAGGCTTCTCTGTCTATGGAATTCTCCAGGCAAGAATATCAGAGTGGGTTTCCATTTCCTTCTCCAGGGGATCTTCCCGACCCAGGGATCAAACTCAGGTCTCCTGCATTGCAGGAAGATTCTTTACCATCTCAGCTACTTGGGAAACCCCAAAGTGTCTGTAGCTGACTGTAAGAAACCTTACTGGAATAAGAAGGATGTTGACATTGGCAAAGAGACGGGGGATCCGCAGGGCAATGGAGGTCGCCAGGGTCCTTCCTGACCTCAACGAGTGTCCTCCAGCATCATCAGACCTTGTGCCTTCCTCCCCTTCCACAGATGAGGAAACCGAGGCCCCAGGAAGGGAAGAAACTCTCTCAAGGGCTCTTTGCCATCGGGTGGCAGCCTAGAGTCCAGAACCTTGACTCCTGGCCCCGGTCCCTTTCTCTCCACCCCGCTCCAAATCCACAGGGGGACCCCCACTCATAGCAGCAGGCCACCCCATCCACCGGGTGACCAGGACCAGGACCATGGGGGGTTTGTCTGTTTCACACTCTCACGTCTCTGCGTTTTCGCTTCTTCTTTTAAAAAGGGCTCCAGATTCAGGAAAACCAACTCAACGTGCATAATTTAGTAATTATTTCTTGCGTTCATCCTCAGGGCCGCGCCTGCATACAGATATTGGAATTTGCATAAAACAATCTTGCTACCAGTCCTCCCCCCGCCCACCCCCCACCAACCCCCCACCAACCCCGCTTCCTGGGGAAGAAGACGCCCAGGTGGGGGAGGGGAAGTTCAGGTCAGGCCCACCTGTCCCCAGTCTGTCCTCCACCACAAAGGGAGATCCGGGGGGGTGGCGGGGGCTCAGCCTCTGGTACCCACACCCAGAGGAGGCAGCGGAAGGCGGGACCCAGTGGGGCCTCGGTGGGCAGGAAAAACACCCCGTGGCAGCTCGGAACCCTCCCGATTAGTATTCAGCGAGCATCTCGCTCAGAAAGGATTAATGGAGTCTGATGCTTAATATCCTGGAGAACAATTAATTTGCCCACAGTTTTGTCATGGTTGAAAGTCAAGTGCTGGAACAGATCGATGCTCGCGCGGCGAGCAGGAGCCCAGGAACCTTCGGCAGGAGCGGAATTTTAATTTTCCCGTCGTCCTGGCCACCCCCTCCCCCCTACCATTCCCAGCACACCCACTTTCTAATAGTTCTAAAAGCCACCTTCGCCACGTACAGCGCGTGTTGTCTTCACGACAAAAGTCCACTGGGAGCCTTCGAAGGCAAAACCCTCCCCATCTCCCATTATGGGATTAAAGTCGGCTGCTCTTTCTTGGGGGCGGGGTCGGACGTGTTTAATTCCAGTAGCCCTCTCCAGGCCCTACCCACTCCCCCTCCCACCAACTCCTGCCTCCCCCACAGCTGGGCCCCTGGTGTCTCAGCATGGTCACCAGAACGCTTGTTCTGGAAGATGCTGGAGCGCGGTGGGACACATGTGGGGTGTGGCGGGGATTTGCTTATTTATTTGCCAGGGTTTCACCATTTGTTTGCCCTGAGACACTGACTTGGCAAGGAAATTGCAGGCGTGGTGGTGGGCTTGAAAATGTGGGGAACTGATAGGCTGGGAAGGAACGTGGGCTTTGTTTAAAAGTCACTCCCAGCTGGGCTGAATGGACGAGGTGACTGTGGTGATTTGATTCTGGTCGGGGGTTTGGGGGTCTACGAGTTGGGGGCTTCATGGGGGGGACAGCGTGCCAGAGGGAAGCTTCCAGGCCACCCCATCTGACCCCCTCACCTTCTAGCTGGGTAGACTGAGGTCCAGAGAGGCCAGACTGGTTGCCCGAGTTCACAGCGCATGGCGGAGGACCAAAACTGACGAGCAGCTGAGCTTTGAATGCCCCTCAGGGCTGCCCCGATAGCTCAGGTGGTAAAGAATCTGCCTGCAACGCAGGAGACCCTGGTTGGATTCCTGGGTTGGGAAGATCCGCTAGAGAAGGAACAGGTCACCCACTCCAGTATTCCTGGGCTTCCCTGGTGGCTCAGCTGGTAAAGAATCTGACCGCAATGAGGGAGACCTGGGTTCAATCCCTGGGTTGTAAACATTCCCTGGAGAAGGGAAAAGCTACCTACTCCAGGATTCTGGCCTGGAGAATCACATGGACTGCATAGTCCATGGGGTCCCAAGGAGTCGGACACGACTGAGTGACTTTCACTTCACAGGGCTGCCGCTGACACCCCAAACCCAGCTCCTCCAACTGCAACCCCAGGCCAGCAGCCGCCGCCTCCCCTGGAGCTTACTAGAAACGCAGATCCCAGGGCAGCTTCTCAGATCCATGCAGCCCGTATGTTTAACTTACGGGCTCCGCCGTCGACATCTTGAAATTCTTTTCAACAATTTCTGGACCAGGATCTCACGTCGCCATTTGGCCCTGGGCCCTGCAAATCAGAGAGTCAGGCCTGCTCAGTCAGAGTCTGAATTTTAACCCACTCTCCGAGTAACTCCCGGGCACAGTGAGCTGTGATCATGGTGGATTTGAAAATCCCAGGTACCAGCCCCCAGTTCAGAGGGCTGGCCAACGAGTGCCATCAGCACCCCAAAAATCACAACAGAGCCAACAGATGCCACCCACACCCTCTCCCCCAGGAGCAGAGAGCCACCCTCAACGGGCAGGCTCTCCCATCAGGCTGTACCTCTACTCACTCAGTGTGGACCGAGTGCCGAGGTCCCCACCTCACTTAGCCCCCTTGTTGTTTAGTCGCTCGGTCGTGTCTGACTCTTTGTGACCCCATGGACTGTAGTCCGCCAGGCTCCTCTGTCCATGGGATTCTCCAGACAAGAATATTGGAGTGGGCTGCCATGCCCTCCTCCAAGGGATCTTTCTGACTCAGGGATAGAACTTGTGTCCCCTAGGTCTCCTGCATGGCAGGCGGATTCTTTACCACTGAGCCACCGGGAAAGCCCCATATAACCCCCAAGGCAGGCACTATCCATGGGCCCATTTTACAGATGCAAATGCTATGGCACTGGGAGGGGACATGCCTTTCTTGGGACCTCAGGCTGGGGGAGTCTGGGGAAGGCTGAGTAAGGGGCCGGCTGTCCTGGGCCAGCGTCCAGGCCCCTTGGTGCAGACAAGCAGTGGGAGACAGATAATCCCAGTGGTCTGACCCCACCCTACACACCCACCGGGTGACTGGGGCCCCAGCTGGGACCTCCTGCTTGGCCCCAGGAAGCCAACCCCAGGGTGACCCCCACGGGCATGGGCATTGGGCAGACTGGAGAACGCGGGTCTGGGGGATCTCCCCAGCCCCAGAAGAAGGACCCAGAAGGTTCCTGCAAGCACGCACCCCTGCACAAATGCTTTCCCAGCCCGCCCTCGACCGCAGGCTGAACCCCGTCACAGAAAGCACCCCTCCCAGACTCATGGGGTCAGCCAAGGAGGTCCTCAGCATCCAGGGCCACAGCTGGAGCCTGCTTCGTGGACACCAAACATCTGGCTGCCGGTTTCCAGAACCACAGATGGGCCGTGGGGGAGAGGGGCCCCTCGAGAACGCCTGGGTCGGGTCTCCCCCCAGGAGGCCCCAAGCCTGGATCTGCCCACACAAGCAAGAAGCAAAAGTGGGGAGAAGCATGAACGTGCTTCTCTGGGAGGCAGGGAGGGCCACCTCGGGTCCCTCATCTACAAACTGGGGATGATAAGACTCCATTCATAGACTCTGGAGGCACTGACCCTACCAGGCTCAGGGTGAGTGCTCAGTAAGCAGTCACTGCCAATACTACTACTTTTAACCAGAAATACAGTCATTCCTCAGTATCCCTGGGGCATTGGTTCCAGGGTGCCCTGGCTGGTACCAAAATCCCCAGATGAACAAGTTCCCCGGATTTATATAAAATGGTGCAGCATTTGTATATAACCTATGGTACATCCTCTGGAATACTTAAATCATCTCTCAGTTCAGCTCAGTCGCTCAGTCATGTCCGACTCTTTGTGACCCCATGGACTGCAGCACACCAGGCTTCCCTGTTCTTCACTATCTCCCTGAGTTTGTTCAAACTCATGTCCATTGAGTCAATGATGCCATCCAACCATCTCATCCTCTGTCATCCCTTTGTCCCCTTCTCCTCCTGCCCTCAGTCTTTCCCAGCATCAGGGTCTTTTCCAATGAGTCAGTTCTTCACATCAGGTGGCCAAAGTATTGGGGTTTCAGCTTCTGCATCTGTCCTTCCAATGAATATTCAGGGTTGATTGCCTATAGGATTGACTGGTTTGATCTCCTTGCAGTCCAAGGGACCCTCAAGAGTCTTCTCCATCATCTCTAGATCACTTATAATCCCTAATACAATGCCCATATGATGCAAATCATTGTATCATCATGCTTTTTGGAACTTTCTGCAATTTCTTTTCTCCCAAACATTTATAACCCAAAGTGAGTTGAATCTGCAGATGTGTGGATTCAAGGGCTGACTGTATTCACCCCACCATGCACCCTCTGAGCTTCACTTTTAGCACAGAGAGTTCAAGGTCAAGGAGGTCATTGGAGATCAAACCACTAGGAGAGAGGCAGCACATGTGGCCGATGAAAATACAAGGGGCTGGGCTCAGCTGGGCTTGGATTCCTACTCAGTCTCCACTTCTTGCACTCTTGTGTCCTCAGCAAACGACTCCTGAGGCTGAGCCTCTGTTTTCACATCTGCAAAATGGGAAGAGAGCCAGCATCACTGGTTTCCCTGGTGATCTCACAAGGCTCTGACTGTCGGAGTTTCTGGTCAACATCTCTCTGTTGCAACTAGAGTTTTTTCATCAATGTTGTTTTACTTAAATGCCAGGCCCTCGGTAGACTGCTGGTTCTCCTGGACCTAACATGACGGTGCCTCCTAGCTGGTTCTCATCCTTGGGTAACGCCCTTCTGAATTAGCGGGGACTCACTTTTCTCTGCTGCACCATGGGGAGAAGGCTTTGGCCAAGGTCAAGTGCCCTCCCTGGATATGACAGAGGGGCCGGAGCAGCCTCCAACCAAAGGCCACATTCCCCAAAGGAAGGTTGGAGACAGGCCTGGGCGTGGCGGGGAAGGCCGGAGACACCATCCATCTTCCGGGCCTGCTCCACGTGCCGGCACGGTTATTAGCGCCGTGAAGGTCCGATAATGCTGCTCATCTGTCTGGGAGCTGCATCACGTCCCAGCTGTCTCCTGCATCCCAGCAAGGGAAGATTTAGAGATGAGGCCTTTCTTTAGGGCCCCAGGGATGGGGTGTTCCCACTGAGGATAGCCAGGAAGAAGACGGGCGTCAGCGGTGTGGGTTCAGATCCTGGCTTTGCCTCCTCCTTGCTGCAAGGCCTTCCTTCTCCGGGCCTCGGGTTTCTCACGGGTAAAATGAGGGTCACACTCAGGACTAGTAAGTGCAATAGCTCGGGTTGTGCTGGGCACCCACAAGTGCTCGGAAAACAGAAGGCGTCGGTGTTGTTACAGAATCAGCAGGCGCGTGAACCACTACTTCAGTCTCCAGACCCTCCACAACACTTTATCTCTTGTGCCTGGATTTATGAGTCAGTCAAAGACTCAGCAATGTTTAGAGGAGCCCCAGGCTGAGCAGCTCAGGGTGAAGGGGAGAAATGGCAAGAGTGTGGTCTCCAGACCAGGCCTGGCCTGGGTCCGCATCCTCGGCCTGGCCCTCGAAGCTCTGTGAAGCCTGCTGACCTCTCTGAGTTTCTTTCCCCATCTGTAAAATGTGCAGAGCATCCCCACCTCGGAAAGGTTGAAGAATGTTCTTATATATGTCAGAACCATCCTGGTATACAGTTCAGTTCAGTCGCTCAGTCATGTCTGATTTTTTGCTACCCCATGGACTGCAGTATGCCAGGCTTCCCTGCTCATCACCAACTTCGGGAGCATATGCAAACTCATGTCCATCACGTTGGTGATGCCATCCAACCATCTCATCTTCTGTCGTCCCCTTCTCCTCCCGCTTTCAATCTTTCCCAGCATCAGGGTCTTTTCCAATGAGTTGGTTCTTCGCATCAGGTGGCCAAAGTATTGGAGCTTCAGCTTCAGCATCAGTCCTTCCAATGAGTATTCAGGACTGATTTCCTTTAGGATGCACTATTGGATCTCCTTGCTGGCCAGGGGACTCTCAAGAGTCTTCTCCAACACCACAGTTCAAAAGCATCAATTTTCAGCACTCAGCTTTCTTTATAGGTCAACTCTCACATCCATACATGACTACTGGAAAAGCTTTGACTGATGGACTTTTGTTGGTAAAGTAATGTCTCTGCTTTTTAATATGTTCTCTAGGTTGGTCATAGCTTTTCTTCCAAGGAGCAAGCATCTTTTAATTTCATGGCTGCAGTCACCATCTGCACTGATTTTGGAGCCCCAAAATACAGTAGGAGCTGGATAAATGCTCTCTTTCGTGGCTTCGTACTCGAATTAGATTTCCTATCTTCATTAAAGCAACTTGCCACTTTCTATAGGAAAAGATATGTTTTACTCACAGATATCCAGTTTTAACTGTACCTATTTCACAGATATTTCAGACAGTACCTAATTGGGGTTGGGAGTGGGGAGACGGGAACTCGGAGTTCCAGGCCGGGGAGCCCAGTCACATCACATTCGGTGGTCTTTAGCAGGGTGCAACTCTCCTCTGAGCCTCACTTTCCAGGTTTGTAAATTGAGGAGGTAAAGATGGTTAACCATGATTATTTCTATGGGAGAGGAAAGTCCTTTGATCATATCTCCTCACCTTCATTGTGGTTCATAGGAATGGCCAGCCACTGAGAATCGTCAGATGAATGACATTGAGGGATTCGAGGGTGACTTTGCAGCCCCCTTGAAGCCAGCAGAAATGAGACAGTGTCAGAATTTACTAGAATCGAGGCTGGCTGTTAACTTTGGACAAGTTCCCCTGGGCAGGTCCCGCTGCTCCCTAACTACTGGCCACAATATGGTAAGGACCCACTGCTTCAGTCCTTCAAGGGGGCAGCAAGGACTTCCAAAGCCATTTTTGAGTTAGATAGTGGATAGAAAGATGGGTGAGTGGGTACATGGGCGGACAGGTAGTCAGGAGGCTGGGTAGAAGGATAGTTGGATGGATAAAAGATGGGTGCGTGAAAAAATAAACAGGCGAATGAGCGAATGCTTAGAAGGGACATCAAAGAAAGAGCTAAGTGAAGAGTGAAAACCCCCAAGATTTTCTAGTGAGAGAGAAGTCCTTCCCCTTCTCTCCAAGTCTATCCAAACTCTGTTTCTGGAGCCCTAGGGCCTCTCTGGGACGTTCCTGGGATGGCCACAGTGTGAATAAGCCTGGTTTCCCACCCATGTTTTAGGTCCTCCCATCCCCCATCCCACCATCCAACAGAACAGGAGGTCCTTGCCGTATTCCTTGCACTTGAGGACATGTCACGGCCACTCAACACCCGGTAGCCTGGGATACAGAACCATCCCTATTCCAGGATTCTCCCAAGTGCCTCAGAGGCTAAATAGGATGCTCTATAGATCCTGGAACTGGGAGCCCACTTGGAAAACAGGCTTGAAACACAAGCACCCTGGCCCTGGGTTCTGGGATGCGAACCACCAGCCCCGAAGAGTTTCACCAGAGTCTGATCAGTGATGTCCTGGTACAGCTGCTCATCCAACCACAGACGTATTCATCCAATCAGCTGTTTGTCCATCTGTCCGTCCATCTGCCCATCTACCGGTTTGTCTGATACGTATTTGGTGATTGCTACCTGCCGGGTACCATGCTGGTGCTAGGTGACATACAAATCCCATTTGGGGCTCCAAGGTGCCAAGTCTTCAGGGTTTCATAGCCCAACTTGCCAACTACACAAAGGGGAAAAGGGCGGGGCAGACAGAGGAAGAGAGTGGGGTCTCTGGTTCTATCCCCTCTGCCGTCCCCCCACCTTCAGCTTCCCTCCGCCCTCCAGCCTGGGAGAGGGCAGCCTAGCTTTCTTGACTGATCAGGCCACTAAGTTGGCCACTTGCCTTTAGCATTTAGCACATTCACAGCTTTCAGCCCGGTTCACACCAAGGTGTGAATGACTGGATACCCTGCCCCCCAGGGAGTCATCTACTGAAAATGAAAGGTGCTGAACCCCAGGATCTTTCTGGCAGAGCTCTCCTGGATTGAGACTGAGAAACCTAATTAAGGAAACACTTGAGACAAGATCTCAGTGGGGGGTGGCATGCTGGGGGGGTCAGGGCTGGAGGGGGTTCTGGAAAGCCCTGTTTACGTAAGAGCCTGGCTTGGGGGAGGGGGAGAAAGCACCGAGGAGTCGGGAGTCTCCTGTCCTGTGTTGGGTGCAGACATCTCAGCGCATGCTCCTGTGCGCCACACTCAACAGCTTGCATGGCGTGGCTGGGCAGACACATCCCATCCTGCAACGAAGGGACTGTCCCCAGGCCAAGGCCAGCAGCGCCCTCTTTCTATTGCCGCTGATCAGTCAGTCATATGGCTTCAGTCCTCCAAAGCACCACACTTCTTCTTGCCTCTGGGTCTTAGTGTGTGCTATTCTGCCTTCCCGAAATGCTCTTTCCTCCTCCCCCAACCCCACCCTGTTGCCTACAGCTGTCAGATTTCATCTCGTACACCACTTCTTCCAGGAAGTCCACCGTCGTCCAAGTGTGGGAGCTGTCCCAGGTGTGTGATGCCACACCCTCAGTGGTTCCGGGACCAGTAATACACCCTTCGATGGGATTTTCTTCCTCTCCATCTCAGCCTCAGTTCCCTCACCCCTGCTTCCTGTAATCAACTCCAAATACATCTTATCTAAGTCTGTGTCTCAAGTACCGCTTTCTTAGGAACCAAGTTAAGACATTTGATGAACAGCTGTTTCTCGCTGACCACACTTGCTGTTTCTTTGAAGGCAGAGCCTGGATACTCTGGGATCTTTACCGCATCCTGTGCCTAGGACCTGGCCAACAAATGACCCTGGAGAGAGGGGAGGGAAGGGGACGAAAGGCAAGGACAGAGGGGGAGAGGGAGGGAGGCAGAGAAACAAACAGCTCAAACCCGGGTGTGTCTTGCGTCATATCCCAGACACATCGCATCATCCCCAGATTCAGCCAGTGTAGACAAAAGAAACTCGTGGGATGGATGCCCTCCCTCATACTTATCATCATTCAGAAGAACTCTAGTTCCCCCTTCTCTTGCTCACCACCCTCACACACACATGCAGTGAATTATATCCCTAGGCGAGTGGGGGAGTGGAATGGTGGGGTCCTGCCTGGGTATTAAAAAAAAAAAACCTGTAATAGAAAACTCCACCAGTCATTTTCCCCCCCTTTTTGTATCCATGAGCAGGTGCACAGTGTAATGCCCCTGATTTTCAAGATCTGATTAAACTGTCATAGACGCAGCACAATTGCAATAACTCCTCCGCCTCGGCGAGGCCCAAATTATCATGGACCCGTGCACACCCCGAGACGCTGTAGATAAGGGCCTGTCAGCGTTTCTATTACAGGGCCCTGTTTGGGGGATTTGTTTATTTAAATTGGACGGACTGAGTGCGCCAGGGAGCCATGGACGCGCTGCAGGCAGCGTGGGCGGCGGCTGCGGAGGAATCGCCTTCCGGCCGCCACCTGTTGACGTCACGCGTGTCTCGGGTTCAGCGGGATCGGCGGGGCTCCGATGACTAACGGCAGATGGAGCGGGTGGAGCGGCCGCAGGAAGCTGGAGGAAGAGGGAGTCACGGGAAAGATGTTGGGTAACGTGGGGTGCAGGAAATGTCACATCCACACGGGTAGTGATTTTAGAGAAGAATCACAGCGAGGGGCCAAAAGGAAGTGGGGAAAGGAACCAACAGCCTTGGAAGAGGTACCTTGTTATTAAATAACTCCTTGCCAAGCATTTGGGGCATGATGGCCCCATGGTAAAGAATCTGCCTGCCAGTGGAGGAGACATAAGAGATGCAGGTTTGATCCCTGGGTGTGGAAGATCCCCTGGAGGAGGGCATGGAAACCCACTCCAGTATCCTTGCCTGGAGAATCCCATGGACAGAGGAGCCTGATGGGCTACAGTCCATGGGGTTGCAAAGGAGTCAGACATGACTGAGCGACTAACAAGCAATGTGTAAACTTGAGCTTGACGTCACCAGCACCTTCGCTCCCAAACTCTTGGCCATGGGTAGCCTTTGAGACACATTGTGATTGGGCCTCACCTCTGACACACCCCCAACCCACTCACCCTGCTCCAGCCACATGACTACTCACGTCCTTGAATATGCCAAGCTTCTGGACCACAGGGCCTTTGCACAGGCTAAATTGTGGGCCTGAAACGCCCTCCACCCACTGGCTCCCTCACACCCTTCCAGCCTCAGTGTAGATCACTGCCCTGATGGCTGTCCCTGACCATCCGTCCAAGGCTTCATCCCCACAGCCTGCTTCAGCGTGAACTGCTCTTTGGAGCCTCCTGTCTTTTGCCGACAGAGCATTTATCACCCTGGGTAATAATGTCCTTGAGTGTTTATTTGTTTATTCTCCAAAGAGGACATATGTTGTTTTTGTTTTCCCACCCTCCCTTCTCTGGAGAAATCTCAGCCTCTCGTTTCATGTGGCTCTAGCCTGGCTGCGGTTACAGACTCACCCTCGCTGCCCCGCTCCCGCCTCCCCGCCAATGTGCACACTGGCCCCAGAAATCTGGGTGTGACCCAGGCCTGGACAGTCACAACATCCCCTTCCGCAACAAGAAGGACTGGTTCAAGGAGTGCACTCGGGACCCAAGAAGTGCATTCAGTGACCCCAGAGCAGAGGCTGTGCGGTGGCTTTAAAACATGGCAGCAAATTCATTGAGCCTGCCTGCTCCCAACAAAAAGGTGGAATCTAGCTCTCCTCTCCTTGGATTTGGACGGCCTTTTGTAAATGCTGCAGCGAACAGAATATAGCAGGAGATGCCGCATGACCTCTAAGGCTAGGTTACAAAGGATGACTCAGCTTCCACCTGGCCCTCCCTCTCTCGGGGCACTCATCCTTGGAACCCCGCCACCATGTTGTAAGGAAGCCCAAGCCACATGGAGAGGGCACACGTTTGATGTTCCAGCCCCAGCTGAGCTCCCAGCCAAGAGCCAGCATGAACTGTCAGACGTGTGAGCAAAGGAGACTGTGGATGGTTCCAGCCCCCAGCCTTTGAGTCACTATAGATGATGCCAAGTGGAGCAGAGAAAAGCTGTCCCGCTGAGCTCTTCCCAGATTGCAGATCTGTGAACAAAATAAATGGTGTTGCTTTAACACTCAGTTTTGGGGTGGCTGGTTATATAGCAATAGAAGAGGGGAATGGCATACTAAGCTGAGAACTCTGGGTAACCAGGATTCGAATTCAGGCAGTGTGAATAAAGGGTGTGTGGCAAACCTTAGGGCTGAGCAGCTATCCCAGGCAGCAAGGAGAAGGAAAAACATTTCTTATGACCTGAGTACTCTTTGTTGCATAGAAACAGTGAAAAGAGAAAGAATGGGGCACGGAGAGGGGGGAAGAAAACTCTTACTCAACACTCAAGACCCCAGCTAAAATGCCCTTCTCTCTGATCTCACATCAGAATATAGGAACTCCCCTTTCTTGTGATTACCCTATAATAATAACAAAAGTTAATATTTATTGAATGCCTACTATATGTCAGGGGGTGTTCTAAGAGTATTACACAATTTAAATAATCCCTATGGACTGTAACCCACCAGACTCCTCTGTCCATGGAACACTCCAAGTAAGAATACTGGAGTGGGTAGCCTTTCCCTTCTCCAGGGGATCTTCCCAACCCAGGGATTGAAGCCGGGTCTCCTCTATTACAGGCAGATTTTTTACCATCTGAGCCACCAGGGAAGCCACAATAATAATAACAAAAGCTAATATTCATAGAATGCCTCCTGTGTGTCAGGGGGTGTTCTAAGAGTGTTACACAATTTGAATAATTCCCATGCTCACATTGATTCACGAGGCAGGTATTATTGTGATCCCCACTTTGCAGATGAGGAAATGAGATCCAAAAAGATAAAATGACTTGCTCACGGTCTCCCAGTTGGTACGTGGCACAGCCAGGATTTGAGCCCTAAGCGATCGGTCCTTGCCCCTTTACCAGGCAGTTGGTACTTGCGTGTGTCTCATGGGTCTCTGAGCCCATCTGACTTAACTCTGGGCCTCCCAACTCTCCTGCCACCAAAAGCTCTGTCTTCCCTCCCATCCCTCGGGTCCACCCTCACTCCTGGGGACTCTGGTCCCCTTTGCGACACTTGTCCCTTCACCAGGCAGAGTCCTGGGGTGGAGGCATCCTGGGACCTGGGACGGGGGTGGCTCTGGCAGGCTAAGGCACTCCTCAGACCTTGCAGGGCAGGGTGGGGACCCCCGAGCATCAGAGAGAGTCCGTACTGGGGTCTGCAGGGTCCAGCCCCGTGGCGTGGGAAAGCAGAGAGGCCAGTGGAGAGAAAGTTTCTTCCAAATGAGTGAGGAGATGGAGGAGGCAGACACAGGAGGGGAGAGGAGACGAAAATACAGGAGGGGAGACGCCCAGACAGAGGATGGGGAAACGGACAGAGATGAGGAAGACAGAGACACGGAGAGAGAGAGGAGCATTGAGCGGGAGGGAGACAAGAGACAGAGAGAGAGACGAGAGACAGGAGAGACGAGAGAGGGAGAAGAGCCAGGAGGGAGGGAATGGCCGGGAGTGGGTAGAGGGGGGCGACACAAACCACCGGAGACAGGGATAGCCAGAGGGACGCGGGGACACCGAGGCACAGAGACAAAGGAGAGAGACAAGGAGACCCAGGGGTGGAAAACCAGGGGACAGGGAGCCTGCAGCTGAGAGAGACCAGGGAGAGGCCAGCGCGACGAGGCAGGTGAGGACCCGCAGGCCGCCGGCAAGAGGGCAGGGGCAAGAGGGGGCTTAGAACGGCCCCTTCACTGCCGCCGGTCACCCTGCTTCCTGTACAAGCCCTGCTTTGTTGGCCAAACAAACCTGGGCGGAGTCTGAGCTACATCACTTTCTTGTGGCAACTGTTGCCACGTGGAGAGACCCCCCGCCCCACCATCTAAATAATCCTACATGCCCCTCCTCCCCGAATCCTGAGTTCAGTGCCCCCCGACTCAGTTGGGGAGGGGGAGCAGGGAGCGGGGCATACCTGCCTCCCTCAAGTCTGGAAAAATAAGTGTGCCTCGTCTCTTTTTATCCTTCCCTTTCCCCCTCCCCGCCCCCATCACCGCCAACCCCATCACACATCCCAGGGAATCTTTTATTTTTTAATTTTTTTTTTTTTTAAGAAAACAAGTCTTTCGAGACAGAGGTGACCCCGACGGTGATAAGTGGGAAGGTTCACCTGGGAGAGTGTTATCAGCTCTCCGTGGCTGCCCGGGCCTCAGATTTCTCATTTTGATGAGGAGGCCGGGGAAATTGGATGCAACCCGACTGTGCATCCTGAGATGAGCTTCCTGGAGCCGGGCCTGCAAGGGCAGCGCTGGCCTCTCTCCGAGGTCGGGGGGTGCGGGGAAGTGGGGCGGGCTGGAGGGGCCCTGGGGCTGGTGGGGAAGGGCTTTCTGGAGTGACTTTCTCTTCCAGCTTTTCCTCCTTCTGAGCCTTCTGCCTGCCTCCCGCTTTCTAGCTGTCTCAGCCGAGGGGAGGGGTCTTCCTGAGTCAGGAGGAGATGCCCACGGAGGGCAGCTCACAGCCAGAAATATCCCCATGGTAGACGCAGAGGGGACGCCCCAACCCACCTCCTCGTTCCTGCGATCAACATCCCACCTAGGGGTCAGCCAACCTGGGCTGTGAAAAGACCCTAGAGTAAACGCTTTCAGCTTTGCCACCCACAGGGTCTCCGTTGCCCCCTCAACCCCGTTTGTGTAGACAATGGGTGGCTGTGTCCCTAAAATCTTTATTTACAAAAGCAGGCAGCAGGCGGGACTTGGCTGATCATTGGT
Organism: Bos javanicus; assembly: GCF_032452875.1. NCBI lineage: Eukaryota > Metazoa > Chordata > Mammalia > Artiodactyla > Bovidae > Bos > Bos javanicus. The sequence continues at coordinate 67,542,841 of NC_083884.1, forward strand.
AGCCTCGCTACTCAAAGTGCGGTCCCTGGACGGACCTGCAACCTGGGCATCCCCTCATTAGAGATGCAGAAGCTCAGACTCTGCCCCCGACCCGCTGTCTCATTTAATAAGTTCCCCAGCGAAGTCTGGGAAGCCCTGGTCTGCACAAAGAGAGGGGTGACTTGCTCTCTTGCATCTGAGATTCCATGTCACGTGACAGGTGAGGAAACCGAGGCTCAGAGAGAGGTCGGCTGCCCAAGGACATGAGCCAAGGGTGGCAGAGTCAGGATTTGCATCCAAGTTCAGAGCCCATGCTCTTGACTTCCAGGGAAAGAAGGGACCGCGGTATGGTTGCTTCCGTCCACCTGAGGGACTGTGCAGAGACCCCGGGGTGAGTAGAACTCACTCTCTGCCAGCAGCTTCTCTGCTTGGAGAGACCTGTCAGCCTGCCGTGCACTGGTCTGGTTTCCTGGAAGGCCGGGCCCCCTGGGGAAGGGTGGTGGAGCCCCGGGGCATTCGGCCCAGCGCGCTCTGGCCAGGCCCTGTGGCCCCCACCCCTGTCCTGCCCTCTGTCTAGCCCCTGCACTGCCCCGCGCCCCAGTTCTCCGTGCCCCTGCCCTTCTTCTCCACGCTCAGGTCCCCTCCTGGAGAACACACAGATGCTCATTGACTCCGATGCTTGGAGAATGAACGTATGGTCAGAGCTGCCGGCAAGGGACCCACTCTGTGCCACTCCATGTCCTGCCTCCAGCTGGACACAGGACCCTGGGTCCACGATCAGACCTCCCCGAGTACCCACTGTGTGCCAGGCTCTCAGCTGGAAATAAAAACACAAAGTGCTTCTTTCCTCCCCCGAGGAGCAGAGAGCCTGGCGAGGGAGGCAAATGTGGATCCAAGCGGCTGACAGGAGGCGGAGAGGGGGTCAGTGCTAAGTCAGAAGGCCGTGGACCTGGGGCTGGCTGCAACGTCATAGACCCACTGTGAGCCAGGCAAAGGCCCACTGCGGTCAGTGTGACCCGTGACACGCTGGGAAACATTGGCCTAAGAAGGGGCGTGAATGCAAGTGGAGAAACCCGCGGGTCTTGGCGTCGGCCTGGCACAGTGTGGGTGTGGATCTGGGCCCCGCCTCTGTATGACTTTGGGTCAGAGTGAGTGCTTCGATAAATAGCACTGCATTTATTGTCGTTATTAATACTGGACTACGAACACGGCTGTTGACAGTATTTTTCTGCCAGACTATCCACTTCAAGATAAGTAGACTTTTCCAGTTTCTGCCAATGCTGAGCAGCCCAAATTCCATCATCCTAGAAGAGGAGACCAGATAAGAGAAATTACCTTTTTCCTATTCTATCCATTAGGGTTAAGACCGACTGAGAGAGAAGTCAAATAACAGTGGCTTCAACAAGATAGGCTGTTTCTCGCTGATATAACAGAAGTCCAGAGGGAGACTCCCTGTATGGAACTTTGTCCTCACAGTCCAATACGGCTGCATGAGCGTCAGCCATCATGTCCACCTTCCAGCCAGCAGGAAATTGGCACAGAGGAGGAAAAGGCAACAGGGTGCCCACCCACGATGTTTTAAAGAGGTTTCCCTGAAACTCTTTCCACATCACTCTGTTTGCCTCTCGTTGACCAGAATGTAGTCACAAGGGAGGTTGAGAAATACAGTCTTTATTTTGGGAGGCCACGTACCCAGCCAAAAATTGCAAGTTCCATCAGTAAGAGGGAACAAACACATTCAGTGTAGGTGACTCATAGGCGATGCTGCCCTTATTATTTGTGGGGGTGGGGGTTCAGGTGGTCTCTCAAGGCAGCCTGGAACCCACCTACGGGAGGATTATCTTTGGAGGCTTCCAGACCTGGTAAGAAGGAGCAAATATATTCAGGTGACATTTTGCAACATCCCAGGCACCCTGCCTTCCCTCCATCCTCATGTTGTGAAGCAGAAGACGAGAAAGTCCAGGGTTGGAGGGGGACAGCCTCCCCAAGGTCACCCAGCTGGCCAGGGACAGGGCTGGTTCTGGATTCTTGGAGGCCAACCTCCGATCAGTTTCCAATAAAGCTCACCCCGAGCTGTTGGGAATATTTTCATTTCCCGTCTTGACTCTGAGAGGCAGACATGGAAGGAGAGAGACACACACACATACATACATACATAGAGATGGATACCTACGTCTCTCTGTCTCCATGTCCGTCTCTCTCCTTTCCTTTTGCATTTTTGAAAAACAATTCAGAACTTCAGTTTATCAAAGTCACCCTTCCTGAATAAGAGGCTCCCAATGAGCCCAGGGGGCTCCCCAAATAGGACCCCCCAGCCCATGGTGTGTTTTTAGATCCCCACTGGGGGAGCCAGGCCTGGCCTCTTCTGGGAAGAGCTGGAGCTGGCTGTCTCTGGGTTTTGGGGAGTGTGTCTGTGCTGGCCCCGAGCATCTGGTGCCATCAACGGCGGCGGAGGCAGACGTGTTGAGGACGCCAGCCTGGGGAGAGGGGCAAGTGGGCCAGGCAGACAGACGTCACTGAACCTTGGCCATGACCCGGCAGGCATGCCCTGACAGTGTCCCAGCTCCCTGCTGGGGACTGGGATTTAGGGGCTACCCTGCTCAAGCCACAGCCTCCCAGACAGAAAAGGGCAGGATTCAAATCGGGTGGCTTCGTCGTCCCAGCCCTTAAGACAGTCCTCACGGCCCCACGCCCGCCCCACCCCAGGTGCTGGGTCCTCAAATCCACAGTGACCTGAGGGCCCAGCCAAGGACCAGGTGGTCCAGACACAAGTAGTAGAAAAGGGGGAGTTTTTGCAGGTGACTCCACACGTACACACATAGAGGCATGCGTGTGGACGCACAAGAGCACATACGTGTGAGTGTACACACAGGCACACGTGTGAACACGTGCAAGCACAGACACGCACAAATGAAGACATGTGGACACAATGAACCACGCACACACAGACATGCACGCTTACACACATGCACGCACGCTCACACACACACATGTGCACATGGCCCATGTTCCAAGCTCTTTGGGAATATTTTGGAGTCATCCAGTTTAGCCTCCTGCTTACAGAACCTTCTCCCAAGTCCAGCCTATGAGCTTGAATGCCCCCGGGGGCGGGGCGCTCATTACATTCCTGGGCACTCACCCCAGTGCCAGGCCACTCAGGACATCAGAAGAAGCCTCACTTGCCAGCCACGTGACTTGAAGACATGCCCCCTGCCCCCCACCACACACACACACCTTTTACTGCTCTGCGCCTCGGTCAGCAACCACGAATGGAGTCAATGTACCCAGCGCCAACCTGGTCTCTGCTGCCATGAGGCTTATATGCCATGGGGCATGTACAGCTCTTCTCTGAGGAGACAAGAATGTGAGAGTAATCATTCTTCATTGCTGCCTCCTCCAAAGCCAGCGGGCCCTTCCCCATTTGAAGCAGGGTGTCCCCACTGTGGAGAGGGGAGAATCAGAGGACCCGGGGCCTCTCTGCAAATAGGAGGGGTTGTGCTGTGTCCTGGGATCCACCCTGATTCCACCCAGGAGTGTCTCCAGCCCTCACAAGGCTCCCACGGGTGAATGGCTGCTGGCCAGGGCTCCCCGGAGATGGGTGGTCGTTGGGGTCTCACCACGATGAGCCAGCTGCCAGCTTTCGTGAGCAAGGCTGCTCAGGAACATGGCAGAAGAAGATACTCTGGGCAGGAATGCAAGCATTGCATTGGCTGCTGTGTTATGGCCGGCAAGCCTCTCTTCTGCCCTGAGCCTATTTCCCCAATTCTTACCAATGGAGTGGAGCACACACACCTACCCCAGTACCCTGTGGTGATGGTCCAACCCACAAGTAGGTGCCTATCCCCAAAACAATAGGTACTCACCTGTATGACTATGCGTTTCCACCAAACTATTCTATAGAGAGAAAAGTGGACGCCCAGAGAGGGCAAGTCATCGGTGCACGGCCACACAGCGTGTGTGACCCTGCCACCCATCTCAACCCCTACTTGATGAAAGGAAAGCAGCTGCCCCATGGGCACGGAGACCGCCCCCAGCACAGGAACCCCACACGTCTGTCCTTCAACAACATACGCCAAATCCACTGGGCATCGAAGTAACTCCTCCTTTTGCAAATGATCCGCAACAGAAAACTCCTCCAGAGACAAGGGAAAATATTTCCCCTAAACCTATTTACTTTTCAAATTTCAGTTGCCATAACAACTCGGCACAACTATTTATGTGAAATCTTCGCCTTCCAAGTCTTGTCGAGCACCACGCTCTGCAGAGAGTTCAACTCGGCCCTTTCAATAACAACACATTTTTTCAATCAATGTGGGTCTTGGTTTTTTTTTTTTTTCTTTTCTATAAACACACATAAAGTATGTTGTGCAAAACTTTTGAAAGCTAATAGGGAAACGCTGAGTTTTACAGACCTATTCTTCTCTGATTGCCCCCAGTAGATCTTTCTGAAGTATGACAGTGACAGAAACGACAAGCCAGCTTGGGTTTGGGGTTTTTTTTTTTTCCAAATGTCTCTGAATTGTTTCCACTCCTGATGTCTGCGGAGCGCCTAGAGGCAGAGGGGGTTCTAGTGAAGGGCCCTGAACAACCGGCTCCAGCTCAGGCTCTGCCCCCAAACAGGCTGCGCATCCTTGGAAAACTCAGTGCAAGTCTCTGGGGACTTGGTCCAGGGGCACACTTGGTCCAGCTGGGCCCCCGCCCAAACTGAGGGATGGAGGATCAGGACAGGCATCGTGTGTCTGAGGCATCCTGCAAATATCCTGGGATCATGACAGCCATGGGCTTTCATTTTCCGAAACAACCCCAGCTTCAGATTCTCTGTTCCAGGGCCCGTGCGAGCCTTCGTACAAGCTGTTCCCTTTGCCTGGAATTTCCCCTTTGTCGACCTGTCAAGTTGACGTGAAGGGGCCTGTGCTCGATGTGAAGCTCTGCTGTTGCCGTCTTCAAGTTCATACGTAATTTTGAACAGGAGGCCTGGCGTTTTCATTTTGCAACTGGATCCTTGGATTCCATAGCGGATTCCTTGGAATTCCGTTCCGGCCGGTCTCTATTCTATCTAGCACATGGTGTGTATCAAACCGTTGAATCCCCAGACAACCCTTTAAACACACGGTGGTGATATGTTTTACACATAAGGAAACTGAGTCCCAAGAGATCAGAGGTCGAGGAGCATCATCATTCCCACCCACCACCACCCCCCCCATCCTAATAGGAACTGTTATGCATTAGGCACCATTCCAAACACTGTTTTGGGTCACCTCATCCAACCCTGTGAGAAGGGAACTACTATGATTCTCTTTTTCCAGAGGCACAGAGAAGTTAGGTAACTTACTCAAGATCACACAGCAAGCAAGTAGAAAAGCCATGCTTTCCTATGAGGCCCTCTGGATCTCTCCCCTACATGCCAGCAACAACTTTCTCAACAGGTCCTGACCTCTGAGCTAACCCCTCCCAGCCCATCCTCAGCACAGTAACCAGAGCCATGCATTTCCCATAACCTTTCGTTATGCCACTTTCTAGTGACAAATCCTCCCATGGCCCTCAGGAACCTCAAGAAACATCTAACCTCCTTCATCTGACCATTGAGACCCTCCGTGATATGACTGCTGCTGATTTCCACGGCTTCAGTGTCCCCTGGCTCTCCGTGCTCCCACCTTCTAGATTATCTGCTGTTAGATCTCTGCACACATCAGGCCGCTTCTTGATTTATCAAGTTAGGGACCACTGGTTCCCGACACAGAGCCTTGGCACACAGGTATTCTAGAAAACTTTGCTGAACTGAACCAACATGTCCTGGTGGAATCCATCAGGATGGATGGATGAGTGGTGGCTGGCTGGATGGAGGGATGGGACAGTGGATGGGTAGGTGAATGGAAGGATGGATAGGAGAGTGGATCGGTGGATTGGGTGGTAGACGGGTGGGTGGGTGGATGGATGCATAGAATGGTGAATAGATGGGTAGATGAATACACAGATGGATGAAAGAAAACCCCAGAAACCATCCCATAACCATTAATACTTGGATGGTGAGGTACTCGAAATTCTGAGTATGGAGTAGACCAGCAATAAATGTTGATTGAACGGATGGTTAAATGAATGTCAGAGGGCAACTGGTGATTAACCCTCCATAAGCACCTGTTTTTCCTCTTGTTTATTCCTTTCTCTCCCATCTCCACCCTCATTCTCCCAGCTTTCCATTTCTTCCTTCAGTTGTCACATGACTCACAGTGGCCAAGCTCCCCAGGTTCATGCCTGCACATTAATTATTGAGTCATATAATCCAAATTTATCTAATGAATTAATAATAGACCATAGGGGTATTTTAATAATGAAATATTTGGAGCTGTGTTTTGATAATTGCAGCAGGCTTTCATAATTACAGCACGGCTGTGGAACTAAAATCAAAATCAATTAGGTGGTATGCAATGACACCCCAGGAGCACCCCTCAAAGCTTCAGTAGATAGACCCACCAGGATGAGGAAGAACCACTTATCTCTGGAACCAGATGAGGCCTGGGGAGTCAAGGCCTTTGCTGGATGCTTGAGCTGGGGAGGGATTCCAGGAAGGACAAGGAAAGGAACATCACTGAAATACATCAGATGTTTGAGTCACAAAGTGCTTTAAAGGTCAGCTGAACACGCGTCTGCTCTTATAGAGGAAGAGATCGAGGTTCAGAGAGGCACCCTGATTCACCACGGCATCCTTAACATAGAGAGCCTGGACTGTGTCTCTGGATTCCTAGTCCAGTGTTCTCTTGGCCCTGGAACACACACTCTCCCCCTTCGGCCACAATACAGCTCTCAATGGCTTGGCTATGACTCCTGCCTCAACCCCTGAGACTCCCTGTCTGTACAACCAAACCACGTGATGCTCATGAACTTTGACTTCTGCACACCTCTCTGCTTTGCCCTGTGCTGTGTCCTCTGCTCAGGGTGCCTTCCCTTCCCCACACTCAATCTTAAAATCCTCCCAGCAAGGGTGACCTCCTTTCCTCCTGCCCTCAAGGGCTCCCACTACATGGTGATTGCTACTCTGTCTCCTCCAAAAAGATTGGAGCTCCTTTAAGCCAAGGGCAAGTTCATTGTGTCTCCCTGGGATGTTAACACGGGGTGCTAACAAAGAGTAAATGCATAATATAGGTTTATTCAAGGCCAGATGGTGGACCGGGAGGGAGGAACAAGAGCAAAGAAGGGAAATAAACAAAAAAGTTGGTTCTGGAGTTATTTCCAGAGTGCATTTAGCCAAGGCCTCTGAAAGGACATTTGAGTTTAAAAATACTTGTTTAGGGACATCTCTTGGATATTTAAACTGCAACAAAATTAGACACAGGAAAGCAAGAGACATCTTCTCAAGAGGACAAAGAATGCTAATGCTGGCAGATTGGTATTCTAAACCACCATCCTCCCCCTCAATCCACCCCACACAGTCAAGAAACCTGGGCAATTGACCCCGAGGTCCCTCTCTAAGACGTGTCCTCAAGAAGCTACTTGAACTTCTGCAGACACTGCCCAAAGCGGGTCCCCTGTGCAGAGCTGACAAGCGGCAGCTGGGGCTGCAACGGGTGCGATTAAGATCCGTTTCTTAAGGCCGTGGCGATCCCACTGCCAGTAACCATGGAGCCAAGTGTGAACGGCAGAAGCCAGCCAGGTTTGGCCACCTTTATCATCTGTGAAACAATGGTCAGGTTTCTGGGGGTGGGAAGGAGGCTAACGTGCAGGAGTTTGGTAACCTCAAAGTATCACCACCTCCCACCTCCTTCCCCCACTCCCCACTTCCAAACAGGATCTATTGATTCAAGCTCTGAGCTTTATTTTGAGAGGCACCAAATGGCACCCCACTTCAGTACTGTTGCCCAGAAAATCCCATGGATGGAGGAGCCTGGTAGGCTGCAGTCCATGGGGTCGCTAAGAGTCAGACACGACTGAACGACTTCACTTTCACTTTCCACTTTCATGCATTGGAGAAGGAAATGGCAACCCACTCCAGTATTCTTGCCTGGGGAATCCCATGGACAGAAAAGCCTGGTAGGCTGCAGTCCATGGAGTCGCACAGAGTCGGACACGACTGAAGCGACTTAGCAGCAGTAGCAGCATAGCACTGCAGTTAAAAACACAGACGCCAGAGCCTGACTTTTAGGGTTCAAACTCCAGCACGGCCACTTAGGAGCTGTGTGACCTTGGGTGAGTCTCTTAGCCTCTCTATAACTCAGGGTCACTTGTGGGGAGTAATGAGCTGATTTTCCTAAATGCTGGATTAGGGGATGTCTCTGTTCTTACCTCCTCTGTTAAGAGGACCTTGATGTGCAATGCCCTTCCCTGACTCTCAGCGTGGACTGGAAAGTACTAGCCCCGCCCACCAGTGCCAGGACTTAAGCCCATCCCCCATAACCAGCCAATCAGCAAAGCCCATTCCTCTGTACTACAGAGATTGGTCAGGATCAAACCCTTACGGTCAGTTCAGTTCAGTCCAGTCCAGCCCATTCACTCAGTCATGTCCAACTCTTTGCAACTCCATGGACTGCAGCAAGCCAGGCTTCCCTGTCCATCACCAACTGCCAGAGCTTGCTCAACCTCATGTCCATCAAGTCAGTGACGCCATCCAACCATCTCATCCTCTGTCATCCCCTTCTCCTCCCACCTTCAATCTTTCCCAGCATCAGATTCTTTTCCAATGAGTCAGTTCTTCCCATCAGGTGGCCAAAGTATTGGAGTTTCAGCTTCAGCATCAGTCCTTCCAATGAATATTCAGGATGGATTTCCTTTAGGATGGACTGGTTGGATCTCCTTGCAGTCCAAGAGACTCCCAAGAGTCTTCTCCAACACCACAGTTCAAAAGCATCAATTCTTTAGCACCCAGCTTTCTTTATAGTCCAACTCTCACATCCATGCATGACTACTGGAAAAACCATAGCTTTGACTAGATAGACATTTGTTGGCAAAACAATGTCTCTGCTTTTTAATATGCTGTCTAGATTGGTCATAACTATTCTTTCAAGGAGCAAATATCTTTTAATTTCATGGCTGCAATCACTATCTGCAGTGATGTTGGAGCCCCCCCAAAATAAAGTCACTCACTATTTCCATTGTTTCCCCTTCTATTTGCCATGACATGATGGGACCGGATGCCATGATTTTAGTTTTCTGAATGTTGAATTTTAGGCCAACTTTTCCACTCTCCTCTTTCACTTTCATCAAGAGGCTCTTTAGCTCTATTTTCTTTCTGCCATAAGGGTGGTGTCATCTGCATATCTGAGGTTATTGATATTTCTCCCAGCTATCTTGATTCCAGATTGTGCTTCATCCAGCACTGCATTTCGCATGATGTACTTTGCATATAACTTAAATAAGCAAGGTGACAATATATAGCCTTGAAGTACTCATTTTCCTATTTGGAACCAGTCGGTTGCTCCATGTCCAGTTCTAACTGTTGCTTCTTGACCTGCATACAGATTTCTCAGTAGGCAGGTCAGGTGGTCTGGTATTCCCATCTCTTGGAAGAATTTTCCAGTTTGTTGTGATCCACACAGTCAAAGGCTTTGGCATAGGCAATAGAGCAGAAGTAGATGTTTTTCACTGACTTGATGGATGTGAGTCTGAGTGAATTCCGGGAGTTGGTGATGGTCAGGGAGGCCTGGCGTGCTGCAATTCATGGGGTCGCAAAGAGTCGGACATGACTGAGCAACTGAACTGAACTGAACTGAGATGTTTTTCTGGAACTTTCTTGCTTTTTTGATTATCCAACGGATGTTGGCAATTTGATCTCTGGTTCCTCTGCCTTTTCTAAATCCAGCTTGAACATCTGGAAGTTCACGGTCCACGTACTGTTGAAGCCTGGCTTGGACAATTTTGAGCATTATTTTGCTAGCGTGTGAGATGAGTACAATTGTGTGGTAGTTTGAACATTCTTTGGCATTGCCTTTCTTTGGGATTGGATTGAAAACTGACCATTTCCAGTCCTGTGGCCACTGCTGAGTTTTCCAAATGTGCTGGCATATTGAGTGCAGCACTTTCACAGCATCATCGTTTAGGATTTGAAATAGCTCAACTGGAATTCCATCACCTCCACTAGCTTTGTTCGTAGTGATGCATCCTAAGGCCCCCTTGACTTCGCATTCCAGGATTGTCTAACTCAATGAAACTATGAGCCATGCCGTGTAGGACCACCCAAGACGGAAGGGTCATTGTGGAGAGTTCTAACAAAACATGGTCCACTGGAGAAGGGAATGGCAAGCCACTTCAGTATTCTTGCCTTGAGAACCCCATGAACAGTATGAAAAACCCTTTTGAAGCCCACCGATCAGAGCTAAGGAGGCTCTTCATCAGGGATTATCAGCTAGTATGGCTGTCACATAATTGTGACAAATGTTGGCTCTCCAAGTTTCGTCTGTCTAGAGGGTGAGAGAGACAAGGCAACTAAGAGCTTTGGGATCCTTGGGCGGAGAAAGTCTGTGCCCTTTTCCCCTCTGCTCCCCAGCAGAGCTGAGTAGGCAGCCTTCTCTCCTGGTGCTCAAGGCTCCTGCTATCTCCTATGGTAAAATGAAATAAAACTGGTCATTCTGAGTGTGGGCCTTGGGCCTGGTAGGCCTGATTCAAACCTCGATCCCGGGACATCGCTGATAGTCCAATTGTTAAGACTTTGCCTTCCAATGCAGGGGGTGTGGGTTCAATCCCTAGTCGGGGAACTAAGATCTCACACGTCTCGCAGCCAAAAAACTAAAACATAAAACAGAAACAGGATGGTATCAAATTCAACAAAGACTTTAAAAATGGTCCACATCAAAAAAAAAAAAAAATCTTAAAAAACTAGAACAATCCCAAGCCTCCCTTCTTACATGTGGGACCCTCATCTCTCACCGGTCAGTTTCTTCACCTGGAAAGTGGAGATGACAAAGGACGCTGACTCTGGGGAGGCTCTGAGACTCAGTGCAGTAAGGCGTGCCCAGCACCTGGCACCAAAGAGGGGCTCGGGCAGAGGTGCAGGTCATTGGTAACATGCCCTTCCTGCCTTCTCATGCAACCGGCTCTTAACACATCTGTCCGCTGCCACAGTGGGCCCCTAAGGCAGGGCCAGTGCGGATGCTCCCTGTGCCTTCAGCATCCTGAGTGAGGCCAGGTGTGGGCGGGGGAGGAGCAGGGGGATGAAGGAAGGGACAGAGGAAGGGAGGGAGGAAGCTCAGGGGTCTTTCTGACACTGAAAGCCCAGCTGCTCCAGAATCAAAGCATATTTAGATCAGGAGACAGAAGACCAATCTTAAGCCCTTCACTCTGCAGCGACAGAGCTCAGAGGGAGGCTCTGACTTCCCCAGGGTCACACAGCAGAGCCTGGCTAAATAGCCCCCTCCAGTAGTGCCTCCCCAGACCCTGCAGCCAGCCTCTGGCTCCCCGGCAGCCCAACCCGCTCAGGCTAATCCCAACGTGCAGCACCTTTTCCTGTCTGGAGGGAGAGACACCACCCCCAAGCCAGGTGTCCCCCTCAGGTGTCTCCTTCCCCAGAAGGGCTGGGCCCCAGAAAACACCCTGGGGCCTCCAGGCCAGAAGGAGCAAGGTGAGTCAGAGCCAGGTGAGGGGAAAGTGCAGCGAGAAAGAGCCTGGGGGTGTAGGGAGGGAGAGAGTGCTTTGTAAGTGAGTCAGGCAGGCAAGCTTCTCTCCAAATAATAGCAAGAATCTCTTGGCCTGAACTCAAGTCTGCAGAGCACAAATGTTGGTTTCCTGTCACTGAACTTGCGGGACCAAAGCCACCCGAGCTCGGTTCTGATCGCACCTGCCGTGTGACTCCTGTCATGGGGTGACCTCCGGCTTCTCTTCTTTTCTGGCGGCCTCACGGGGTGGTGGGGTGTGGGGGTGGGGCTTGGGGTGTGGGGGGTGGGGCAGGAGGTCTCTGCCTCGTTGGGGGTGGGGTGGGTCATGGGTCACCAGTTCTTCCCAATGAATTGCTTATATTTGAGGTTCTGACCTGTGAAGTGATCGTCCCTCCTCACGCCCCAGAAGCATCATTCCCTCCTCCAGGTAACAAATGCAGGATGCTTCCCCCGCCATGATGCCCTGATTAGGGGGTGAGGGAGGGCTTTACAGGAACCCTAGAAGCAAAGCTCTGGGTCTTGTTTCAAAGGAGCATGTCTCTCCTGCCCGTCCAGGGTGGGCTGCCCCAAAAGCACACCTCTGCTGACAAGCATGGTGGTGCAAAGGATATAAGAGGGTTTGGGGGAGAAGCAAGGAAGAAGTTAGAAGAAGTGACTGGGGCTCCAGCCCCCTGGGGACCTCTGGGAGACCTTGAACCACGCCTAGGAGTGTCTCACCCAAGGGAGGGGGGAGCTGGGGTACTGATCCTCCATCTCCCGTAGGGTCTGCCATTGGCCAAGGGGTACTCCCCTGGTGTGTTAACCTCTGTCCCCATGAGACCGGCCTGGGACCTGGGCCTCTTTGCTGCAGGGCGGCAAAGCTTGCCCCTGGATGCACGTCTCCTCAAGCTACACAATTCAGAGAAACTACACGGGACTGTGTGCCGGCACAGTTGGGGCAAATTCTGGATCAAAAGATATCAAAAAAGGAAGAAAAAAATGCCCTGCTGTCATTTCTGAAGAGCCAGGAACAACAACAAAAAAAAGCTGGGTGTTGGGAGCAAAAGCGGGGTATTGTTCATGCCATCTGCACTCACCATTACAAAGGAGTGGTCAAACCACCTCAGACACCCCTCCAGCCAACCCCTGGAGTCACCCTCACCCCATAGAACTCTGAGCTTGCCCCCCTCCTCCGGAAGCAAGCAAGGAACCTGAGTTACTTGTTTTAGCTCCCTCTGCAGCCGGCACATGAGCCCCTGGAAGCCTTGCCTGAATTTCTCATCTGGACTTTTTGTTATTCAGTCGCTCAGTTGTGTCCACTCTTTGTGACTCCAAGGACTGCAGCACACCAGGCTTCCCTGTCCTTCACCCTCGCCCAAAGCTTGCTCAAATTCATATGCACTGAGTCAGCAATGCCCTCCAACCATCTCATCCTCTGTTGCCCCCTTCTTCTCCTGCCTTCCATCTTTGCCAGCATCAGGGTCTTTTCCAATGGGTCGGCTCTTCGCATCAGGTGGCCAAAGTATTGAAGCTTCAGCATCAGTCCCTCTAATGAATAGTCAGGGTTGATTTCCTTTAGGATTGACTGGCCTTTAGTCGATTTCTGTTGATGGGGGAAGGCCAAGCCCCCTGGTCAGTATCAACTTCATTAGGGAAGGACTGGCATTTAGAAGACATGGGGTGGGCCAGCATAGGAAAGATGAGAGCCAAGGGGTAGTGGGTGAGCATCAGCGGTGTCTGCCACGCTCACTCAGCTAGGAATACTAGCCCCGGCCTGTCCTCGGAGCTTTGCCATTTACACTGCACTCACCTGTGACTTCCTTCCATCACTTGCAGACATTGGTTCCACCCCCTCATTACAAATGAGGAAGTTGAAACCTGGACCAGGGAAATGGCTCACTGGTAAGAGGCCAAGAGGGGGCCACAAATCCAAGCAACTGGCTTCTAGATCTAAGAGAACCAGCTCCAGAGTTAGCCCTGGCTCTGGGTTCAGATCCTGGTCTACCTCTCCTGGCTTTCACAATACAGAGCAGAGTTGTAGACTTGACTTCCCTTCGGCCTCTGTTTCATCAACTGGGAAGTAGAGACAAGATCAGGCCCCCTCGCAAAGTCGACGTCAGGATCCAACAAGGGGACACATGCAGACAGACAGGAGCAGACCCAGCGCACAGTAGCTGCTCAGTCATCAGTTCTCTCCAGACCCCTTTGGCCTCAGTCTGCTCCCCTCAAGGCACTCTGGGACTGGGGGCCAGGCTATGGTTAATCCAGCCAACACTTACTGAGCCCCTGAGGTTGCACTGTTCCCGTGCTAGTGCTGCTTATGAACAAGACAGGCCGGGACCCTGCCCTCGTGGGAGGCAGGCAGGTAAAGAGAGACTTGAGCAACATGGGGAGGGCTGCACACCCTCCTGAGCGGGAGGCCTGCACACCGTCCTGAGTGGGAGGCCTGGGAAGGACAAATGGAGTTGCCCCAAGGAGAGTCAGGATGCATGGAGGGGGCTGGGGAGAAGTGAGGTCACAGCAGAAGCCAAGTAGCCGGGCCTGGAGGCAGCCTGGGGTGGGAGCAGGGTGGAAGGCTGAAAGCTAGAGGTGGCAGGGTCAGACTTTTAAACACCTATGGCTGCTGCATGGATGCTGATCGGAGCCGACCAAGAAGGACCATCTCTTAACAGAGATGAGCAAAGATGATGGCCTGGACTGGGACTGCAGTGGGGAGGTGGGCAGAGCAGCTGCAGTGCCGGCGCCGGGTAGGTCCTTGGGGAGGCAGGAAGGGCAGTCAGGAGGCGTCAAGGACATCCTTTATTTGGGAGCCTGAGCTCAGCTTGTCCCAGGACCTCAGCTGACTCTGCCCAGGTTGTCCCAAGACCCAAAGTGCCACCCCGTGGGCCCCACACCCTTCCTGCACGTCGGGGTTGTGACTGTGGCCCCCTGGACCCTCCGCTTCCCTCGGCTCCATAGTCACTAACTTGCTTGTTGTCGTTCAGTCGCTAAGTCGTGTCCAACTCTTTGCAACCCTATGGACTGTAGCACACCGGGCTTCCCTGTCCATCACTATCTCCTGGAGTTTGCTCAAATTCATGTCCATTAAGTCAGTGATGCCATCCAACCATCTAATTCTCCATCATCTCCTTTTCCTCTTGGCCTCAATCTTTCCCAGCATCAGGGTCTTTCCCAATGAGTCAGCTCTTCGCATCAGGTGGCCAAAGTATTGGAGCTTCATCTTTAGCATCAGTCCTTCCAAGGAATATTCAGGGTTGATTTCCTATAGGATTGACTGGTTTGATCTCCTTGCAGTCCAAGGGACTCTCAAGAGTCTTCTCCAGCAGCACAATTCGAAAGCATCAGTTCTTTGGTGCTCAGCCTTCTTTCTGGTCCAACTTGTTGGGGCCCCCACTCATTTCTTCCATCAGTGGATACACAGACCATTGTCCTCCAGGACGAGCTCTGAGACCCAGCTCCTGCTGACAGAAACCAGAGGCCAGCAGAGTAAACAGACCTGGGCAATGATCCCTTACCTGGTAAAAATGTAGATAAATGATGGTGGGAAGGACTTTTTTTGGAGATGTACCCACCCAGCCCCCAGGCTCTCTGGCAGGCACCTAGATCCATTTATCCATTGTCTGATTGTCAGAGGGACCTCCCATTACCTGTGTCTTCTCAAAGCAGTGAGGAGCCTTGAACTCCCAATTCAGGTTGGAGGCTTCTCCAAAGACCAACAGGGGACCCACTGAGTGTGCAAGGATCCCTAAGTCAGACAATGAATCCAGCAAAGGAAAGCATATTTGAGAGGTTGTTCCAAAATGTACATCCTCACAGCGGGAGCATTCAAATTAACCTGAGCCACTGTTCCTGTTGGGGCTTTCCTGGTGGCTCAGACAGTGAAGAAGCCACCTGCAATGCAGGAGCCCCAGGTTTGATCCCTGGGTTGGGAAGATCTCCTGGAGAAGGGAATGGCTACCCACTCCAGTATTCTTGCCTGGACAATCCCATGGACAGAGGAGCCTGGTGAGCTACAGTCCATTGTTTCACAGTCAGACACGACTGAGTGACTAACACGTTCACTGTTCTTGCTTATGTTGGATTGTTTTGCTTCGGTTTGATTTTTTGCAGTTGAGCAAGGGATATACTATTACGGTTCATAATTCAAAAGGATGTATACTAAAAAGTCTATTAGTACAGTTATTCCTCAGTATTTGCAGGGCATTGATTTGTCCAGACTCCCATAGGCACCAAAATCCACGGATACTCAAGGTTTTTTTTTACAGAAAATGGACATAGTGTTTGCCTATAACCTATGCCCATCTTTTTAATTATTCCTGGATTTTTTAATGCTACCTAACACAATGTCACCAAATTCACACTTAAATTGAAGAAAGTAGGGAAAACCACTAGACCATTCAGGTATGACCTAAATCAAATCCCTTATGATTATACAGTGGAAGTGAGAAATAGATTTAAGGGCCTAGATCTGATAGATAGAGTGCCTGATGAACTATGGAATGAGGCTCGTGACATTGTACAGGAGACAGGGATCAAGACCATCCCCATGGAAAAGAAATGCAAAAAAGCAAAATGGCTGTCTGAGGAGGCCTTACAAATAGCTGTGAAAATAAGAGAAGTGAAAAGCAAAGGAGAAAAGGAAAGATATAAGCATCTGAATGCAGAGTTCCAAAGAATAGCAAGGAGAGATAAGAAAGCCTTCCTCAGTGATCAATGCAAAGAAATAGAGGAAAACAACAGAATGGGAAAGACTAGAGATCTCTTCAAGAAGATTAGAGATACCAAGGGAGCATTTCATGCAAAGATGGGCTCGATATAGGACAGAAATGGTATGGACCTAACAGAAGCAAAAGATATTAAGAAGAGGTGGCAAGAATACACGGAAGAACTGTACAAAAAGATCTTCATGACCAAGATAATCACGATGATGTGATCACTGACCTAGAGCCAGACATCCTGGAATGTGAAGTCAAGTGGGCCTCAGAAAGCATCACTATGAACAAAGCTAGTGGACGTGATGAATTCCAATTGAGCTATTCCAAATCCTGAAAGATGATGCTGTGAAAGTATCACAAATATGCCAGCAAATTTGGAAAACTCAGCAGTGGCCACAGGACTGGAAAAGGTCAGTTTTCATTCCAATCCCAAAGAAAGGCAATGCCAAAGAATGCTCAAACTACCGCACAATTGCACTCACCTCCCACGCTAGTAAAGTAATGCTCAAAATTCTCCAAGCCAGGCTTCAGCAATACGTGAACTGTGAACTTCCTGATGTTCAAGCTGGTTTTAGAAAAGGCAGAGGAACCAGAGATCAAATTGCCAACATCTGCTGGATCATGGAAAAAGCAAGAGAGTTCCAGAAAAACATCTATTTCTGCTTTATTGACTATGCCAAAGCCTTTGACTGTGTGGATCACAATAAACTGTGGAAAATTCTGAAAGAGATGAGAATACCAGACCACCTGACCTGCCTCTTGAGAAATTTGTATGCAGGTCAGGAAGCAACAGTTAGAACTGGACATGGAATAACAGACTGGTTCCAAATAGGAAAAGGAGTACGTCAAGGCTGTATATTATCACCCTGCTTATTTAACTTCTATGCAGAGTACATCATAAGAAATGCTGGGCTGGAAGAAACACAAGCTGGAATCAAGATTGCCGGGAGAAATATCAATAACCTCAGATATGCAGATGACACCACCCTTATGGCAGAAAGTGAAGAGGAACTAAAGAGCCTCTTGATGAAAGTAAAAGAGGAGAGTGAAAAAGTTGGCTTAAAGCTCAACATTCAGAAATCGAAGATCATGGCATCTGGTCCCATCACTTCATGGGAAATAGATGGGGAAACAGTAGAAACAGTGTCAGACTTTATTTTTGGGGGCTCCAAAATCACTGCAGATGGTGAATGCAGCCATGAAATTAAAAGATGCTTACTCCTTGGAAGGAAAGTTATGACCAACCTAGATAGCATATTCAAAAGCAGAGACATTACTTTGCCAAGAAAGGTTCGTCTAGTCAAGGCTATGGTTTTTCCTGTGGTCATGTATGGATGTGAGAGTTGGACTGTGAAGAAAGCTGAGTGCCGAAAACTTGATGCTTTTGAACTGTGGTGTTGGAGAAGACTCTTGAGAGTCCCTTGAACTGCAAGGAGATCCAACCAGTCCATTCTGAAGGGGATCAGCCCTGGGATTTCTTTGGAAGGAATGATGCTAAAGCTGAAACTCCAGTACTTTGGCTACCTCATGCGAAGAGTTGACTTATTGGAAAAGACTCTGATGCTGGGAGGGATTGGAGGCAGGAGGAGAAGGGGACGACAGAGGATGAGATGGCTGGATGGCATCACTGACTCGATGGACGTGAGTCTGGGTGAACTGCGGGAGTTGGTGATGGGTAGGGAGGCCTGGCGTGCTGCGATTCATGGGGTCGCAAAGAGTCGCAAAGACACAACTGAGCGACTGAAGTGAACACAATGTCAATACTATGGAAATAGTTATAAAGACAACAGGAATGCTATGTGAATAGTTGCCTGCAAAGAGCAAATCCTAGTCTTGCTTTTTACTGGCATTTATTGGAATTCTTTTTCCTGAATATTTTCCATCTGAGGTTGGTGGAACCATGGTTGGATGCAGGACCCACGGGTGGCTGGCCGACTGTATACTGAAGAGTCTCCCTTCAGGGCACTGATTGGTCCAGACTCCCAGTCTGTCAGTATATTTAAAACACTGAATTGTACCTATAAGGCGAATTGTATGGTAAGCGAGTTATATCTCAACACAACTGCTGAAAAAAGAAAGAGTCTCCCTCCTCCTACCCTCCTCACCCAGGTACCACTCTGCTATCCTGGAGACAACTCTAGGACCTATGCTCTTCTGCCCCATCCATTCCTTCTTTAGACTTGGGTGGATCTGAGGTTTTAAAAAAAAAATGATGCTGCCAAAATAAAAGTACTGAATGTCTCTCTTTCTCCCTTCCTGTGTGACATTCAATAAGCACCCACTACCTGCAACCATTCCGACATCTGTTTCAAACTTCACCACCACGTACTGAGCAGCAATAGTTACTTCCACTTGCCAGCTGAAGAGGAAAGCTGAGCAGAGCTTTCCCAACTCTGGACCTTTCACTGAAAGAGAGGGATAAAAGATGTGATTTTTGTGTGTCTGGATTCTTTCCCTTAGCGTCACGTATCCAGGGTTCCCCCACGTTGCAGCCTTTGTCAACGCTGTGTCCCTTTTCACGGCTGAATAGTAGTCCACCGTGTGCCTGGACCCCCACTGGATTTATTTCTTTCTCTCTCGAGGTGCAGGTGGGTCATTTGCACTTTCGGGCTGTGGCGAATAACGCTGCTATGAACATTCATTTGCAGTTTTTTTGTGTGGACATATGTGTTCATCCCTCTCCGGTGAATGCCTGGGAATGGAACTGCCGGATCACACGGTAACTCCAGACATCATTGTTTGAGGAACCGCTGGACTCTTTTCCAACGCAGCTGCACCTTTTTTTTTTTTTCATTCTCCAGACAAGAGAGCCGTTTCTTGAGCCAGGAGCTCACACAAATGATCTTACCGAATCTTCCCCACCAGCTGCGGAGGAGGTGGACGTGACTTTCATCCCATCTTCCAGATGAAGAAACTGAGGCTTAGCAAGGCAGATCCACTGGCCCAGGTCACCCAGCCCGTGTCCCGGATTCCAGCCAACTGGCTGGCCTCGGACCCAGCCATCAAGGAGCTGACAGGACCTTGGAGGCTGACGTGAGAAATCGGGGGGTGGTGGGGTGCGGACGAGACTCCAACACTGGGGAGACCCTCCCCCATGCCTGCCAGGTGATCCTGGAGAGCATTTACCCTGAGGCTTAACCGGCTGAGAGCGAAAGCCCTCGGGGGCTGTAACTGAAGAGGCCGGCCCTGGGGCTCTGCTGGGGCAGGAGAGAAGGCATAAAGGCTTCTTTGTCCTGCCCATTGTTCAGTCGGCCAGCCAGTCTTGCCGCACCCCTCGGACCAACGAGGGACGCGCTGGGTCTGCAGAGCAGCTGGGCTGTCTCAAGTTCTCCAGGGGGCCCCCTGGGATGGGCCTGAAGATTCATTAGGGGCTTGGGAAATATTGGGGGATTAGTAGATACCCAGCGTATGGGAAACCATCGCCCTGATTTTTTTCACTTGTCTTCTGTCCTTAATGTAAAGTCCCCGGGACACAAGCAAGCACAGAAAACCAAACAGCCCTAAGGACGGGTACATTCAGCCTTCCACGCTGAGCCCGCAGCCATATCCATATCTTTGTGTATCTTTCCAGAAAACTGTCCTTGCTTGTAGAGGAAAGCATTTGCATATGTGTATGTGTGTATCTGCTTGATTTTTTTTCATACCCATCCCATTTTTTTTTTTTTTTTTGTGGCACCTGGAGATGATCCTGTCCCAAGACCAGCCCCTGCCTTCCTCTCAGTGACTGTGGTACTCTGTCTAGAGAAGCAACATCCTTTATTCAGTGAAGCTGCACTGAAGCTTTCCTAGTCTTCCTACTGGGCTTCCTTGATAGCTCAGCTGGTAAAGAATCCGCCTGCAATGCAGGAGACCTGGGTTCGATCCCTGGGTTGGGAAGATCCCCTGGAGAAGGGACTGACACGAAAGTCTTGCACATGGATCTTGGTAAACAAGGATGAGAACGCCCTGGGCGTGTGTGAGATGGGCCATTGTTTTGCTTCTCTGTGGAGGGTGGGGGCAGACTTCACACTCTCCCCAGCATGGCGTGGGAGCCCCTGTGTGCCCAGCACCCCACCAGCACAGGATGGCATCAGCCCTTCTGTTCTTTACTTTTTCTGTATAAAAGAGCACATCCATCCTCAGAGTCCGGCTTGGTGAATTTTGACCAAGTCAACACCCTTTGTAACCAACACCCAGCTCAAGACCCAGAACATTCCCAGCTCCCAAAGCCTACTGGTCACATCCTTCCCAACATCACCCTGATGTTTGGTCAGCCCTTTCTGCTCATTAAAAACCCCCTCCTGTACCCAACCTGCTTCATCACAGTGGCCACGCCAGCATCACCTCAAGCATAAGCCAGAAAACTTAAAAAAAAAAAAAAAAAAGCCTTTGTTTTAAAGGAAAGATAAATCAATCAGAACAAAGGTCAGTCAAATCCAGTTCATAGCCCTTTTTTTGTATGGTCTGAAGGCTTAAAAGGATAACCTTCATTAACTATTTTTAAATGGTTTATAAAGAAACTCACAGAAGAATAATTCGTGGCACATAAACATTTTATCAAATTCAAACTCCAGCACCCATAAATAAAGTTTTATTGGAAGGGAGGCATGTCCTTCATGTATGGATTGTCTCCGATCTCCTTCCGGTCACAACAGCTGTCGAGGAGTTACTACAGAGACCCTGTGCTCACAAGGCTGAAAATATTTACTATCTGGCCCTTTGCAGAAAATGTTCGCCAGTCCATAACCAAAGCATCATCCCTCCTTAGGTAGGGACCTAGATGCTGTCCCTTTTGGGGGCTGGAGCTGCAACAGGATCCAAGCCCCCCTCCACCCACTGGGGCCTCAGGGGGTGCAACCAGAGCCCAGGTGGCAGATGCTGCAGCCTGGACTCGCTTGCAAGGCAGCAAGGATGGAGAAGAGGAACTGAACTCGAGCAAGTCTAGAGGTTACAGCGGCAGCCGTAAGCTGCTGAGGGATGTGCAGACAGAAAGAAGGAAGGACGAGAGGATTCGGGAACTATTTGGGAGAAGCACTTAATGGCTTCATCACCCCAGGAATCCTCTGATCCTGTGCATGGCACAGGTGTCCAGAATGCATTTAACCAAGGGAAGGAATTAAGGGAGAAGAAACAACATTGTTGATTGCAGGAGGTGTGTGTGTGAGGGGAGAGAAGACCCCACACAACCGCCAGGGTGGTTATTTGTGCCGGGCACCACAGGACATTTGAGAATCACCTGGCCCAGCTGCCCATCCAATTGAACAGAGAATTGTGGGATTAATATCGAGTAGTTTGCCATGGGATGTTTCTAGAGGTTTCTCATGGCTTGAGAGTGAAGACAGTGTACACAGGCTGCAGACTCACAAGCCTGCAGGAGAATTCTGGCCACATCACTCAGGAACCCTGGGTAAGTTCTCTTCACCTCTTATATCCTCAGTTTTCCCTTCTGTGAAATAGGACTGTAATCTTGACTTTGTAGAAGTACCATGAAGATTAAAGGAGATGCTTGTGTGTGAGCTGATGGCTCATTGGAGCCACAGCCCAAATGCCAGCCCCTTTGGGGTCTTCAGAAAGGTCTTTGTAGATGGGCAGCCAAGAGTTCTACTGTTTTGTGGATTTGGAGACATTTTCCCCAGAGGGTGACTCTGCGGGAACAGAGTGGAGGCGTTCCGGGTTGGGAAGACGCCGTTTATGACTCTGAGTGATGCCAGCTCCAACTCTTATTGTCATAAAGGAAGTTATTCAAACACAATCAATTAGGCACCCATATTAGCATATTTTTCATTGTGATACAGCCGCAAAGAGGAGATTCTAGAGACTGTTTATTGCTGTTCTGAGCTAATATTTGTTAAAGTGATTAATATGTTTTTCAAATATCTGTGACAGGCATGGCAGGAGTTATTTATCTCCACCGCCTGGAGCCTGGAAGGGTGCCGGGTGAGAGTCCTCGGAGAGGGACTCCAGGTAGGGGCCTCGGAGGACCGCTGGGGACAGTGGCCACCTCCCCCTCCCTGCTCAAGCCTCACCCCTTCCACTGTCCCCAGTCCCAGCCCCACAAGCCAGCCTTGAACTCCCGGCTCTATGGACCGTTCTCATCAGCATTCAAGGGCGTCTCTCAATGCAACAGATAAAGACCCCACAACCCCTTCTCCATCAATTCCTCTGAACCCCCGTGTCCTCCAGCTCTTTAGCCGTCTTCCTCCTTTTCTCCAAACTCTTCCAAAGAACCCTCCCTACCTCCTTTATTCACCTTCCAGTCCCGGCTTTTAAGAAATCATTCTGAGATATGAAAAGCACACAGAACCTTCTAGAACAGCACCGTCCAAAAGAAGGTTCTATGATAATGGGAATGCTCTCTTATCTGCATCGTCCAGTATGGGATCCATGAGCCACATCTGCCTGTCGAGCCCCTGAAACTTGGCCGGGGTGACTGGGCAATTTACTGAAAATAAAATTTTTAATTTCGTTTACTTTTAGTGAACTTCTACGTATTTAATTTTAAACTTTTTATTTTGTATTGGGGTATAGCCAGCCGATGACCAATGCTGTGATAGCCTCAGGTGAATAGGGAAGGGACTCAGCCATACGTACGCATGTATCCATTCTCTCCCAAACGCCCCTCCCATCCAGGCTGTCACACGATCTTGGGCAGAGCTCCCTGTGCTATGCAGTAGGTCCTTGTTGGCTATCCATTTTAAATAGAGCAGTGTGTCCATGTCCATCCCAAACTCCCTAACTATCCCTTCCCCGCATCCTTCCCCCAGCAACCATAAGTTCAATGAACTTCTATTTACATTGAAGGCCCATGTTTGGCAAGAGACTACAGCGTAGAACCACTCAACTTTAGAGAGTCACACAGTGAACGCTGCATACTCACCACCCATCAGCTTTATCGAATGTCTACATTTTTGTCATATCTGCTTCTGATCTTTTTTTTATGTAATTAGATGTTACGGATCTGTTTCCCCCTTTTCCTCTGTTGAGTTTACCCACTGTCTCGAATGTTTACATCTCAGTATTTATCCTTCCCATTCATGTTTTTATGCTTTTACTATATATGGATCCCCAAGTGATACATAGCATATTTTTCACATTTTAATACTTTGTATACATGGTAAATTATTCTATACATCATTCTGCAACTTGCTTTTTTTTTACCCCCAAATCAGCATCACACTAGTTCATATTCACCAAACTATAGTATTCTACTGCATAAGCAGCCTGTTGTTTAGTTCTCATCTTGAGGAGTGTGTTACTAAAAACATTGTGATGAACATCTTGGGACATATTCCTCCGGGCAACAGGCTAATGTTTCTAGAGAATATTCACCAGGAAGCAATAGTTCAGTCAAGTCACAAAGCTTTAACTTGACTAGATGCTCCCAGATAGCTCTCCAAGACACTTGTACCAACTCACACTCCCACCAGCGGCAGGGGAGAGGCCTGGCTGCTCTGCGGGCTCATTGACACTTGGTATTCTCAAGTTTTAAATTTTCTGTTAAGCAGATGGGTGGCCTCTTACGGTTCTTTCCATTTGTATTTCCTGATTACTGGTGAAGTTAAACGTCTTCCATGACAATCGGTCATTTGGGTTTTCTCTTTTGAGAACTGTCTGGTTGTACCTATTGCCTATTTTTCTCCTGGCTAATTGGTGTCATTCTTTTTGATTTGCAAGTGCTCTTTACATATTATGGATTCAATTCTCTTTTAGTTATATGTGCTCAGATATTGCTTTCTGGGCTTCCCAGGTGGCTCAGTGATAAAGAATCTGCCTGCAATGCAGGTTTTATCCCTGCACTGGGAAGATCCTCTGGAAAAGCTATCTGGAAGAAGGAAACCGACTCCAGTATTCTTGCCTGGGAAATCCCATGGACAGAGGAGCCTGGAAAGCTACAGTCCATGGGGCCACAAAAGAGCTGGACATCACTTAGTGATTAAAGAACAACAAAATTGTTTTCTAGTTTTGTCTACTCTGTTAACTTACTTATGATGACTTTGATTGAAAAGAAGTTTTTAATTTTAAGGCAGTCAAATTTATACACTCTTTCTTTAAGGTTTGTTTTCTGTGCTATGATAAGAAATCTCTTATCCCAGGGTTATAAAGACATCTTATATTTCCATTTGTAACTTAATTTTTTCCCCTATTTGTATTTAGATCATTACTGCATCCTGAATTTATTTGTTTGTATTGTGCTATGCAGTTTGGTATCTAATTTAATATTGTTTATATTAGCTGTCAACACTGCATGATAAAGTTGTGCACAAAATTGATGATTTAAAACAGCACACATTTATTCTCTCACAGTTTCTTTGGGTCTACAGTCTGGACACAGCTTAGCAAGAGCCTCTACTTAGAGTCTGACCCAATGCCATAGTCACGGAGTTGACTGGGGCTGAGTTCTCATCCAGAGGCTTGACTAGGGAATGATCCACTTCAAGCTCCTCAGGTTGTTGGCAGAATTCACGTCTAGCCAAACATGGGGACTTCAATTTAAATAGAAGTTCATCAAACTTGTGGTAGCTGGGGGAAAGGATCGTAGCTGTAGGATTCATGGCAGCTTGTCTCCTCAAAGCCAGCTATGGAAAGAAAGAGAGAGTGGGAGAGAGAGAGACAGACCCCCAGTAAGACAGAGTCTTAGGTGATGTAAGGTGATGGGAGCAGTGACGTCCATCCCCTTTGCTGTATTCTGTCGGTTAGAAATTAGGTTGCCAGTCCTGCCCACACTCAAGAGGCAGGGGCTGCGCAAGGACCTGAAAATCAGGAGGCGGGATCACGGCATCGTCTGAGGCTATCTTGTGCATGTTGCCCATCATTTGCCAGTACTCTTTGGTTAAAACTTTCTATTTTTAGAGTGACTTAGGTTCACAGCAAAACTTAGGGGGAAATACAGAGATCTTTCATAAATTTTTTTCATAAAATTTCATAAAAAATTTTCATAAACACCCCCATATGTATCGCTTCCCCCATTCTCAACATCCCCCCACCCAAAGGGCACCTTTGTTAGAACTGATGCACCAACAATGACATGTCATCATCTACCAAGGCCCACGGTTTACGTTCTAGCAGCTCAGTCTTGGTGGTGTATGTTCTATTTGTTTGGAAAGTGAAAGTCGCGCAGTCGTGTCCAACTCTTTGCAACCGCATGGACTATACATACAGTCCATGGAATTCTCCAGGCCAGAATACTGGAGTGGGTAGCCTTTCCCTTCTCCAGGGGAACTTCCCAACCCAGGAATTGAGCCCGTGTCTCCTGCATTGCAGGCGGATTCTTTACCAGCTGAGCTACCCAGCAAGCCCATTTTTTTGGACCAATGTATAAATGGCAACCCACTCCAGTGTTCTTGCCTGGAGAATCCCAGGGACAGTGGAGCCTGGTGGGCTGCCATCTATGGGGTTGCACAGAGCCGGACACGACTGAAGCGACTTAGCAGACTTAGCATAATGATATGTACCCATCGTTATGATATCATCCAAAGTGCTTCCACTGCCCTGAAAAATCCTCGATGCTCTGCCTGTTCATCACCCCCCTCCAGTTCCTGGCAACCACTTTTTACTGTCTCCATAGTTTTGCTTTTTTCCCAGAATGTCATAGAGTTGGAATCATACAGTATGAAGCTTTTTCAGATAGGCTTCTTTCACCTAGTCATATGCATGTGCGTTTCCTCCATGTCTTTTCATGGTGTGATAGCTCATTCCTTTCTTGTGATGGATAATACCCACCAGCATTCTTTTATAGATGGCCCAACCTCTTTTCCACTGACCGGTAACGCTTTCTCCATCACGTACGAAGTTTCCCGAGGCACAGAAGTCTGTTTCTGGGCTCCTTTGTGATTGTCGTTGCTGTAGTGGGTTTCCTGCTTCTACCACCCGCCTGAATATGCTCTAGTATGGGGTCATCAAGAGTACCATGCTGTTGAATCATGTGGGATCTTTCCAGACCTCACCTGGCTAGACCCCTCACAGACACTGGGTTATTGCTGTTCAGTGGCTCAGTCGTGTGCGACTCTTTGTGACCCCATGGACTGCAGCCCGCCAGGCTTCCCTGTCCTTCACCATCTCCCAGAGTTTGCTCAAACTCACGTCCATTTGAGTTGGTGATGCCATCCAACCATTGCATCCTCTGTCATCCTCCTGGGTACTAAGGACCTTTCTGTCCCTCTTGAATCATCCTCTCCAGGTCTGAGGTGCCTTTGGCGTGGATCTCCTCCACCAGCTGTCCCACCTGCCTGACACGGAAGCCCCTTTCTGTCCCTCTTGAATCATCCTCTCCAGGTCTGAGGTGCCTTGGCGTGGATCTCCTCCACCAGCTGTCCCACCTGCCTGACACGGAAGCCCTAGAAGCCATTCACCCTTTGTTCACTGTCCAGGTAATCTCCCCTGGGCATTGGAACTGAAGGCCATCTTCAGGCTGAGGGGCTCAGTCCCCATCCCAGGCTGGAAGCTTCCTGGATCTCCACGTTGGCGTAGCCAGTGGCTCGTTAAACTCCACCCAGCAGATTCACGGCCAGCTTGGACAACACAACTGCACGGCACTGGGGCTTGATTCCACCGCCCCCCTGATCAAGGACCCCCATCCATCATCTGCCTCTCACAAGAGGTGAGTCTCCCACCCTACGCCCGCGGTCGCCTCACCTGGGTCTGGCCACCTCCTTCCATCTCCTGAGCTCTCACCCTGCGCGATCCACCGTCACCTCCTCCACGAGCGCCTTCCGTAGCCTCCCAGCTCCCACGCCCGCCCTCTGCAGTCAATTCTCCACACGGCGGCCAGAGCAATATTTTCAAAAACATAAATCATCTCACATCATCCCCCCACTTAAAACCCTTTCCAGAGCTTCCCACTGCTCTCGGAATGGGATCCAGTTTCCTCAGCGTGCCCTCAATCAATAGTGGCCTGTCACCTCCTCTCCAGCCCCATCCATCACCACCCGCACCCCCACTCTCAGCACCCCCCTCACCCCACCCCTGCTGGACTGTGGAGATGATCTGATTATTTCTCTAAGGGGGGAGACTTTGGGGGTGGTCCAAGCGGTCTGGGGGTGAGGTGCCAAATTTCCCCTCTGAGTGGCAGGACCCGGGCAGGGCCACGAACCCCGAGGAGGTCAGGTTAAGCGCCGCTATTTACTTTAACCCTCTCCAAAGTGTGTTTTGGTGGTGGGAGAGAGTTATGAATAAGCTCTTAATTCCAGGGAGGGCGTGGGTCAGCTCTCCGACAGCGGCGTTTATTGACATTCGCGTCTGAGCCTTCGCCCAGCGCCCCGAGTTTGAGTGGCCTGTCTGTGGCCAGCCTGGTGGCCCCAGCTCACCTGGACCCGGATGGGCACGGTCCTACCTGTCAGCTCTCTCCAAACTGGCACCAGCATCTCGATTTTCCTACTGGACCCTCAGGGAGTAAGCATCTGAGAAAACCGTGGTGAGCGGGGAGGAACCCACACCCCACACCCGGGAGGGAACACCCAGAAACCAGACGCCACCCACGGAACCAGGCGGGCGGGAGGTCAGAGGGGCCGTCTGAGGGCCTGTCACCTGGTCGGGTTGTTTGTTTGCGTTTTCACTGGGCTGACAGGGTCCTTGGGAACAGAGAGGGAGCCAGCCGGGCTTGCAGGCGGCTGGCTATGTGGCTTGGTTTCTCTTGCTGGTCCTCAGCGTCCCCATCTGTCTCACAGCCCTGCTGTGCTGTGGACAAGGATGCAAGCTCATCTGATGGCATCCTACAGCCTCACAGAGGGCCGTGGCACCTTTAAAGAGGAATATTTGAGAACAGAAATCCAAAGTTCAGAGAGGACAGTTTGTGCGGCATTCTTGAAATGATGAAACTACAGCATTGGAGCACAGATGAGGGTGGCCTGGGGACTGGAAGAAGGTCAGGAAGGGCCCATCCCTAACGGGGGGTCACACAGAGCTCCTGCATGGGGATGGATCATCTTGACTGTGGGGGTGGGGGAAGGGGTGGGCCTGGGTATCCATCGTTGTTGTTCAGTCATTAAGTCATGTCTGACTGTTTGCGAACCCATGGACTGCAGCATGCCAGGCTTCCTTATCCTTCACCATCTCCCAGAGCTTGCTCAAACTCATGCCCATTGAGTCAGCGATGCCATCCAACCATCTCATCCTCTGTTGTTCCCTGCTCCTCCCACCCTCAATCTTTCCCAGCATCAGGGTCTTTTTCCAATGAGTCGGCTCTTCGCATCAGGTGGCCAAAGTACTGGAGCTTCAGCTTCAGCAACAGTCCTTCCAATGAATATTCAGTGTTGATTTCCTTTAGGAATGACTGGTTTGATCTGGCTGTCCAAGGGACTATCAAGAGTCTTCTCTAGCACCACAATTCAAAAGCATCAATTTTTTGGCACAGGAAAAAAACCATAGCTTTGACTATACAGACCTTTGTCAGCAAAGTGATGTCTCTGCTTTTCAACACCCTGTCTAGGTTTATCGTAGCTTGGGTGTCCATACGTGAGAGCAAGTTGCACAGAACTCCATTCACACATTCATGTACAAACCAATGAAAACTCGGTAAGTAAGTGTTAGTCACTCAGTCATGTCCAACTCTTTGCAACCCCATGGGCTGTAGCCCACCAGGCTCCTCTGTGGGCAAGGGATTCTCCAGGCAAGAATACTGGTGTGGGTTGCCATGCCCTCCTCCAGGGGATCTTCCTGACCCAGGGATCGAACCCGGGTCTTCTGCATTGAAGGCAGATTCTTTACCATCTGAGCCACCAGGGAAGATCTTCAGTAAGGTCCCAAGGTCTAGTTAACAGCTTGTACTAAGGTCGGTTTCCTGATCGTAATATCGAGCTCCGGCTCTGTAAGGTGTCAGCACTGGGGGAAGCTGGGTGAAGGGTCCACAGGACTCTCTGTATTCTTTTCACAGCTTCTCATTTCGAAATAAAAAGTTTCAAGAAAAAGTTCAGAGAGGGTCATGAATGTGTCCAATGCCACCCAGCAAATCGAGAATGAAGCTAGAGTTAATACCCAGGTGTCCTGATAGCCAGGTTCTTACTGATCTTTCCTAGAATGGCAGGGTGGGCAGGCACTTGGCAAAATAAAAACAAGTGAGTCTTAGCGATGGCAGCGTGAGAGGGGAACTAGCGGAAGCGGAGATGACCGTAATAGTGACCACACTAACAGTGATGACCACAGCTTCTATTTAGTGAGGCCTGACACCAGGCAAGGCATCTTGCAGACAGCCTTAAATGCAAGACTCCTGTTCCTCACCGCACTCTCCAAGGTCACACCAACCAAGCTGAAACTTGAACCAAGTGCCCAGTGTCAGCCCCTCAGGCCTGTCCACTCTCCAAGGGGGGTCCTGGCAGACATGAGGGACAGTGGGATGACCGATGACCCTGTCTGGGGTCCTGGCAGCTGTCCAGGGGTGGCTCTAGTGCCGAGTGGCCCTGCCCACCTCACGTTCACCCACGAGCCATCCTGATGGAGGTCAAGGGCCAGGACAAGGAGGTGTCCAAACAAACGAGGGAGTTTCACCCGAGGCTGTGAACGCAGGAGGAGTCACCGGCCGGGGAGCCCCGAGTCCTCGTCGCCAACCTGCCGCTGTGGGCTGGATGCCTGGGAAGAGCTCATCCCTCTCTGGCCTCAGGTTGTATCTCAGAAAATTCTAGGCGGGGGGCTTCCTGCTCAGATTCCACATCTTCTCCAGGTGGGGATGTTTCTAGCTCCCCAGACAGCCTGACCCATCTATGTCTGTGTGGCCTGGATGACCCTCTACTGCTGGGCGGGGCCCTGTATTACTGTCTTCTGGCTGTCTTAACAAACTGTGTGGCTTACAATAACACAAACATAATCTCTCACAGTTTTAGAGGCTGGACATCTGAAATCAAGGAGCTGGCAGGGCAGCGATGCCCCCACAGTCTCCAGGGGAGGATCCTTCTGTCCTCTTCAAGCTTCTGGGGGTTCCAGGTGCTCCTGGACTCATGTCAGCATCCCTCTGTCTCCATCTTCACCCGGCCTCCTTTTCTCTGTGTCTGTTATAAAGCTGTTTGTCCTTGGATTTAGGGCCCACTCAAGCAGTCCAGGGTTTCCCTGATGACTCAGTGGGTAAAGAAAATCCACTGGCAATGCAGGAGACACAGGAGATATGGGTTTGATCCCTGGCTCAGGAAGATTCCCCTGGAGGATGAAATGGCAACTCACTCCAGAATTCTTGCCTGGAGAACTCCATGGACAGAGGAGCCTGACATGCTACACCGTCCATGGGGTCACAAAAGAGCTGGACATGCCTGAGCACACACACAGCCTTTGCTGAGGTCCCTCCATGCACCAGGCATTGCTAAGCCATCATTGCTAAGAGTAGGTATTTAACAAAGGAGGAAACTGGGGCTCAGAGAGGGGAAGTGAGTGACCCAGGGTCACACAGCAGTCATGCCTCAGAGACAGAACTAGAACCCAGGCCTCCCAATCCTAAATCCCAACTTTCATTCATTCACTTTGACCGTCTACCATCTTTGACCCAATCATATTCTCATTCTGGACTCAGACACGCCCACCCCAAGGACTGTGACCCAAGCATCTACTCCGGAGGTTGGCACACCACCACCCACCGAGCGCCAAATCCAGCCCACCGCCTGTTTCGTTCTGTTTGGTTTTAACAGAGCTATCAGTTTATTTCATTCTATTCTGTTTTAAGCCACAGCCGCATGTGAAACGTGGAATCTGAGTTCCTCGGCCAGAGATCTAACCTGTGCCCCCTGCAGAGGCGGCACTGGAATTGGAAAGTCTTAACCAATGGACTACCAGGGAAGTCCCACAACACCTGTTGTTTAAAAATTAAAGTTTTATTGGAACACAGCCACCCCCGTCCTGTTACATATTGTCTTTGACTCCTTCCATGTTCTAGTGGCAGAGCTGAGTAATATAGACACTCCGAAACCGAATAGATTAACTGGCCTTTTACAGATTGTGGCTCAGCTGGCAAAGAATCTGCCTGCAATGTGGGACACCTGGGTTCGATCCCTGGGTTGGAAAGATCCCCTGGAGAAGGGAAAGGCTACCACACCAGTATTCTGGCCTGGAGAATTCCACGGACTGTATAGTCCATGGGGTCACAAAGAGTCGGACACAGCTGAGCGGCTCCACTTCACTTACAGATAAGTTTGCTGAGCCCCGCTCTGGAATTAAGGATGGTTGGATCCTGGCTTCATATAATTTAAGGTAGAAGAATGATGCCCATAGAGGGGCCCGTTACCCCTGGAGCCCATGGACTCCCAAGGAACGCTGCTGAGATGAGGGGCTGCGGGTGGGGGTGGCCAGGACAGGTGTGCCTGGGTGGGAGGGCAGGGACAGCTGAGAAAGACTCATTTCCTGCTGCAGAAACGTCTCTAGTTTCTAGACAAGGGGAAAGCCTGAGGCTCTCAGCTGCCTCTGACTTTTCAAGCCCGCCGTTTCCCCCACCCCTGTTTTCCTCCTCTTCCAAGGCTTCTTTGCATTCTAGAAAACGTAGCCCCTGCCCTTCTAAGTCACCAGGGCCCTCCAGCCCCCAAGGGAGCTCTGACTCGGGAGACAATGAAAAGTCGGTGAGAAACCCAATCTGGGGCTATCAGGTGGGCAGCTCGGTGGAGGGGGTCTCCTTTCTGGCCCCCAGACAGGTCGGATCCTCTTGCCCCCTCCCAGACATCGCATTCCAAGCACCAGTTGGATCCTCTCGGCCGAAAAGAAAAGTCCTTCCAACCTTGCAGGGGTTCCGAAGACTTTTTTTTTTTCAAAGTAACCCCCCAAACAGTGGCTTTTCAAGCCACACACAGACTGAATCAAGCGTCATTTGTTTCCAGAAGGCCGAGGGGCAGCGGTTTGGAAAAAAGAACCTTCTCTGTAACTCACGGGGAGGCGAAGGCGGGGTCAGAGGGCACATTCCGATTGCTAAGATGCATTGACAAGAGCCCAGGCCCCCCTTGGCCCTGCCCGGAGACCTGAGAAAGGGGAGGGGTCCTGGGGGGGTGCACAGGGGCCTCAGAAACGCTCCCCTGAGTCACAAAGAGTCTTAGGGTGACCCCTCCTCTCTCGCTGGCCCCCCACGTCCTACAGATACGCCCAGAAAGAACCCCCAGGTCTGGGAGGAACAGAGGAGGGAGGTTTAGCTATGACATTTTTTTTTTTCTCAATGTTGGTTTGGTCTGTTGAGTTTTGCCCCCAGATGTCCAACTGGAAGCACAAGTGATAAGCCATGGTGAAAGCTGGGTATTTTTCATGACCATTTGCAACGGGGGAATAGATGAGGACCGGGCTGTCGTGGACAAGTCCACGCTTGGCTATCGATGGCTGGGCGACCTTGGACAGCTGTCTATACCTCTCTGGGCCTATTTCCTCGATGTCAGCTGGGATCTGGCCCTGGATCTGGACCATCCACTCAGATGGTGACACCGGGCGAGGCCACGCACAGACCAGATGCTCTGAGATGGTGACTGGAGGCGGGGAAGACTGAGGGACGGGGGTTGAGCAGACGAGGGCCCAGTGGGGGCAGGGGAAGACCCAGCCCCAGAAGGAAGGGCTGACCTTGCACTGTGGAGGGGCTCGAATGGAAACTCAGAGCACCATTTGTCGAAATGCTCTTTCCAGGGGGAAACCGAGGCCTGGGCCACACACCACGCGTCAGTGAACGAACCCCTAGCATCACCTTATACCCAGCCCCCCGTGCTCCGCGCTCACCTTCTCCAGGGGGCACTTTGACCGGATGCCTTGGTCCAGCCCTTCAAGGTGGGTCAGAAGCATCATTCCACTATAGAAAATGGGAGGAGGGGGTGTGCCTAAAAAGTTAAGAAATGCAGAAAGAAAGGTTGCCTTTCTCCCTACAGAGAATAAGCATTCGCAGCCCACGAGTTCTGGCCTCGGCTCGGCCTAGCAGGGTGAGTGGGAAGTATCACAGCAGCACGTGATGCAAGGTGAATTCACAGGGGTGTGACTGTGGGGTCACACCAGGGGCAGGGCGGTCCAGGAAGCCTCATCTCCTCGGCCTCCTTAGGCAGCAAATCCCCACAAATTCCCGGGCAGGATGGGGAACAAGGGGACGGAACGCCGGGGAGATGTGTTGGGCCATCTACCCTCTTGGGGCAATTTCATCATCCTGATAACTCTCCAGGCAGGCTGCTGATGCTGTGCCTTCCAGACCCAGGCTCTCAAACAGGCTCTGAGGGAGGCCACTTCTGCCTTGATGAGCCCGTTTCCCCATCAGCCTGTCCCAGGGGTCTACTGAGGGTACCAACTCCCCTGGGAACAGCGCTGAGCTGGCAGAAGCAATGACAATCTTCTTTGCTCCATTTGGGAGACATCTGGTCCCCTCTCACTTCCCGCCTCCCGCAGAACCACGTGGCCCAGGGTGTCCCCCAACAATGAGATGTTTCAAACTCACGTCTCCTGCAAACCCTCAGGAACCAAGCTCCAGTGCTTGGGAGGAAAAATGGGATGATGGCTCCTCCCGGGATCTGAGACCCCGCCTCCCCAGGACAAGTACACTGTCTGATTGCCTCCAGTGACATTCTCAAGGTTGGAAATGATAGGAAGACCCCGCAGAGGTCAGCCCTGGCCTGGGGCTCCTTCCTCGTATCATGGCATGTGTGTGATCTTTGCTTCTGCACAGCGCCCGGGGCCTGGCCTGGCTCACTAACCACGGGACCCCCTTCCCAGTGCTTTTAGAGGGAGGCTATACCGCCAGCCACCCTCAGGGTCCCTGGACTCACTGCATCTTCCCGCCCAGCAAAACTGTTCCTGACCAAGCCAGCCCTCCCACTCGTGGACCAAAGCAACGACCTCAGTTCCTACCTGTGTGTCTATCACCCCACTTGGAAGCTCCTTCCACCAGGAGCTGGTGCTTCCCAGACGCTCTGGACCACTTCTGTTTCAGCAGTTTCCCCACCAGCTACTTCTGAGCCTCTGCCAGCAGGGACCATCGCAGTTCCAAAGTTGAGCTGATGGGAGGACTCTGTGGCTGGGAAGTGGACCCCGGCTCTAGGTGGCTGTCAGGATCAGTACTGTGAAAAGGGGCCCTGGGAGATTCTAACGCTGGCTCAGCATTTCGGGGAGTGTGAAGGCAACACCCTGAAAATCAGCCTCACACATATATGCAAATGAATGGCACAACCCACCGCAGCCTGGTCCACAGCCCTTCATAGTTTGCAACATGTTTTTCCTTCCTTCATGAGAGCTCCCTGGCTCTTCTGAGCAGCTTCCCAAGGCAGGGAGGACAGGAATTCTCATCCCCACTCAACAGATGAGGATTCTGAGGTTCAGAGAGAACCAGGACTCAGGTGAGAAAGGTGTTAGGCAGGAGGCAGGGGGAGCTGCTGGAAGCCCTGTCTCAGAGGATCACATCCTGGGTCGGCTATGGATGAGCTGTGTGACATTCAGTAAGTGGCTTAGCCTCTCTGTGCCTTTATTTGCTCATCTGTCAAATGGGGATACTAAGAAGTTCTTACCTGAGATGAGTTAATAAACATAAATCACTCAGGGCTTGGCACATGGTAAGCAGGAGAACAATTGCCTATTATCATCACTGTTATCATCATCCCAGCCCCGCAGCCGACCAGCAGCGGGGCCCCAGGTGAGTCCTCTCTCCCCTCTGGGCCTCAGTTTCCCCACTAGCAACATGACCCCTGATGGTCTCTAACAGCTCAGCTGTGTCCACAGCTCATGCTTCCAGACCCAAAGCACAGACCAGAAAGGGGATAGACAGTGGAGCCCCCAGAACCCACAGAAGCCCACCTCCTCCTTCCTGGGCCTCGGCTTCCCCCTCTGCTGAGTGAGGAGGGGGAAGAAGCACAGAGCCCTGTGCATACACTGTGACCTCACCAGGGTCCCAGACAGGAGCTCTGGGGGAAACAGAGTCACCGGCATCCACTTGCTCCTCTGTGGCGACCCGGCTGCAAAGCCAGGGCAGGGTGCAAAGGGTTAACCGCCCGCAGGCCAGGTGAAAGGAGCCCCAGGTACCACCTCCGGACCCCCATTTCAACAGCCAGAGCCCTGAAAAGAAGAGCCCTCATGTTTGCATTGGCAGCTGGGCCAGTGGTGGGAGGAATTGCCGCCCAGCAGGGCCTGGAAAAGACTGCTCATCTCACAGCTGGGCCAGGCCAGCCTCCTCGCTGGGGTCCCTGCGCCACCTCCTGCCACCCCATTACCTAAGCCCCATACAGGACATGACCACATGGCCCGGGATGAGGGGGCGCAGGCGGCCCAGACAGGGTGGCCATTCACGGAGCCGCCCTCAGCCTGGCTCAGACGCAGCCCTGGGCACTGAGCAAAGGAAGGGGTTCCAGGAAAGAAGGGCACCCGGTGGGGGTAAGGGGCAGAGCAAACCTGGCCGGGCACCCCAC
Organism: Bos javanicus; assembly: GCF_032452875.1. Classification (NCBI taxonomy): domain Eukaryota; kingdom Metazoa; phylum Chordata; class Mammalia; order Artiodactyla; family Bovidae; genus Bos; species Bos javanicus. The sequence goes on from NC_083884.1 coordinate 67,578,382, forward strand.
ACAGAGCTTCTGGCCTGGGAGGACATGTGACGTCATGGGGGACGGAAGCACGGGGTGACTTAGGAGGGGGGAGAGCTGACCCTCCCTCACCTGAGCCCCTGGAAACAGGGCTTCACTGAGGGCCCTCCCCAGGGGTAGGAAGCAGGAGGCTGAGCCCATTCAGGAGCTTGTCCTGCTTTGGGGAGCGTCACAGAGGCCGCAGAGCCAATGGGTCATGTGGTCTGGCTATTGAAGGATGGAAAGGAGCTGACCCACCAGACTAAGAAGAGGAAGGTCCTCCAGGTGGAGGGAACCATGTGAGCAAAGGTTCAGCCATGCAAGACCTTACCTGGGGCATCGTGGTCTTTTGAGTGGGAGGGAGGTGGGGGAAAGAGTTTCCCTGCAGGGCACTGGGGTCTCAGGAGGTCTGCTTCCATGAGACCTCCAGCAAGCCATTTTGCCTTGCCTCAGTTTTGGCATCTGTACAATGGGTACAATCATTGGATTGCAGATATAGTGAAGAGTTTCTGACTCACTAGGGCTTCCCTGGTGGCTCAGAGGTTAAAGCGTCTGCCTGGAATGCGGGAGACTGGGGTTCGATCCCTGGGTCAGGAAGATCCCTTGGAGAAGGAAATGTCAACCCACTCCAGTACTCTTGCCTGGAGAATCCCATGGAGGGAGGAGCCTGGTAGACTACAGTCCATGGGGTTGTAAAGAGTCGGACATGACTGAGCGACTTCACCTTCTGACTCACAGTAGGCCCTCACGAACCCATGGGGCTCCCTCTTGTGAAATTCTGGGTCTCCATTCAAGGCACTGAGGTAGGGTTCAGAGACTGGACTCTAGTCCTGCCCCGTGGAACCACACCAGCAGTCTCTCCAGCCCTTGATCTCGTGTCTGAGGTCAGATTGTTCCCTTGCTCCTCAGCGTCCTCACTGACCAGCCTGGGATGAGCAATCAGAAGATGCATTGCCAGTAGGGGAATTTCTGTGACTACTGGGGCCCAACCTGGGGCTTGGGGTTGGAACCAGCCTGGGTTCAAGACCTCACGGCATGTAGTTTGCCTCTCCATGTCTCCAGGTGTCTCTCATCTGTAAGATCAAGGCCGTGGCAGCACCTGGCCACCAAGGTGTGTTGTGGGTGAAATGAACTAGACCAGACGGGCCTACGGGGCTCCTCAGCCCCTGGGCCCCCGACTATGCGGGCTCGTTCAGTCATACTGATGCTGGCAGGCCAGGGCCCACATGGAAAACCACCGGTCTTGTGCACGTAAAGGCTGGACCTAGTTCCGAGGACATGGGGCCTGTCCCTCCAGATTATAGCTCTGGTCATGCTATTAACAGATCATAAGAGTAATAACTGTCCCCCTCCAGCGAGCACTTCTGGCCATGCAGACTCTGGAATTTGACCCAAACACTTGTTCCCAGTGTTATACCAGGCCCAGGCCCCCACATCAGCAGGGGCAGCCCTGACCTTCCCAGGACGCCCCTCACCTGGACTGCTAGGACCCCAGCTTAGACCTCTCAGACAAGTGTGTGTTGTGTGTGTATTGGTTGCTCAGTCATGCCCGACTCTTTGCAACAACACAGACTGCAGCCTGCCAGGTTCCTCTGTCCATGAAATTCTCCAGGCAAGAATACGCAGTGGGTAACCATTCTCTTTCTCCAGGAGATCTTCCGCCTCAGGAATTGGACCTGAGTTTCCTGCATTGGGGCTTCCCTGATAGCTCACAGTTGGTAAAGAATCTGCCTGCAATTCAGGAGACCCCAGTTCGATTCCTGGGTTGGGAAGATCCGCTGGAGAAGGGATAGGTTACCCACTCCAGTATTCTTGGGCTTCCCTTGTGGGTCAGCTGGTCAATGTGGGAGACCTGGGTTCGATCCCTGGGTTGGAAAGATCCCCTGGAGAATGGAAAGGCTACCCACTGCAGTATTCTGGCCTGGAGAATTCCATGGACCATACAATTGCAAAGAGTTGGACTGAGCGACTTTCACTTTCACTTCCTGGATTGCAGGCAGATTCTTTACCATCTGAGCCACCAGGGAAGCCCCACCCCCCACCCCTTCTCCCCACCCCCAGATAAGAAATGAAGAAGTGAAGTCGCTCAGCCATGTCCGACTGTATGAGTCCATGGACTGTAGCCTACCAGGCTCCTCAATCCATAGAATTCTCCAGGCAAGAATACTGGAGTGGGTTGCCATTTCCTTCTCCAGGGGATCTTCCTGACCCAGGGATCGAACCTGGGTCTCCTGCATTACAGGCTGATGCTTTACCGTCTGAGCCACCAGGGAAGCTGCAGGCAAGGAGGAGGCTAAACAACAAGCTGCTGGGGAAATGCGAGCTGGTTCCAGGTCCCATCCCCTCCCACCTGCCCTCAACCCCCCTCAATCCCCTCTACCCCATAGCCCAAAGACCTCTGAAAAGAAATCGCTTTATCTCCTTCCCTTTGTCCCACCCAGGGCGGGGCTGTCGTTGGAGCATCTTCTCTCTCCAGACAGGCTCAGAGCCTTTCCCCTAGGAAATGTGCCAACCAGTCAGGAGATTTGGACATTCATACTCTCCTTCTGGGCAAAAGCCAGCTTTCTGGGCTGCACATGACATCCTGGGCCACAGGTAACATCTCAGAAGGATTAGAGCCTAAGAAGGAAGGGAAATGCATAAAATCAGAATGCAAGACAGTGGGGAGTGATGGGGACTGGGGCCAACTGTAGAGTACCACTCCAACCTCTAGGCGCTACTGCCAGGCAGAAATGTGCGGCCACAGTACCCACTTCTTCTTAGTTCTTTGAGAGAAGCTGGAAATTTAGAATTTTCTCTGTTTAAAGTAAGAGTTGCTGACCTTCTAAACCCTATGTGGGCCAAATGAAAAATCGCTGAGGACTAGATACAGCCAGGAAGGTCATAATTCCTGACCCTATTCCAGGCTAGTGTGTTCTGCAGACCAGGAATCCACAAAATGACCCCTCATTAAAGAGTTCCCTGGTCAATATTGCTGGGCAACAAAGGCATTCTAAACCCCCTCTGGGTGTCCCAGTGTGCATTAGCATATTAAAGGCTCTGGAAAGGTCTGCAGGAACCAGACCTCATGAACTCTGTGAAGCCCAGGAGAGTATGAGTGACCCACAGGGCCTGTCCTGAGTCACAGCCTAGAGCTGCGACTTCTGCAACATGCTCACCAATTCAAAGGTTCACGGGCCCCTGGGGTCCATCTGAGCCCCGAGTTAGGAAGCTCCTTCCTTCATCTGCTGGCCGAACAATAGCTATGGAGATTGTGCTGGGCCAGGTTTGGCGTGAACCCCAGGGACCCGATGCTCGTGTCCCTGCCCTGCCTCGTGGAGCCCACGCACAACTGCCCCTTCCTGTGTCCAGGTTTGCCCTCTTCAGCAGCTCTGGGTTTCCCATCACACAGCACTGATGCACCTTATATAAATACAAAGCCTTTGTCAGCCAGAGACAGGAACTGATGGACAAGCCACCAAGACCTGGTTCTAGCCCAGAGCTACTTTGCAAACACTGTGGCACATCAAGACAACATTTAATCAACAGTACTGACTGAGCGAAATCAAAGGAAATTGGAAGATGAAATTTAAAGATGCTTGCTCCTTGGAAGGAAAGCTACGACAAACCCAGACAGCATGTTAAAAAGTGGAGATAACATTTTAACAACAAAGGTCCGTAGAATCAAAGCTGTGGTTTTTCCAGTAGTTGCGTACGGATGTGAGAGTTGAACCATAAAGAAAGCTGAGCGCCGAAGAACTAATGTTTTCGAATTGTGGTGCTGGAGTAGACTATTGAGAGTCCCTTGGACTGCAAGGAGATCAAACCAGTCCATCCTAAAAGAAATCAACCCTGAACATTCATTGGAAGGACTGTTGCTGAAGCTCTAATACTTTGGCCTCCTGATATAAAGAGCTGACTCCCTGGAAAAGACCCTGATGCTGGGAAAGATTGAGGCCAAGAGGAGAAGAGGGTGGCAGAGGATGAGATGGTTGGACGGCATCATTGACTCAATGGACATGAGTTTGAGCAAGCTCTGGGAGATAGTGAAGGACAGGGAAGCCTGGCGTGCTGCAGTCCACGGGGTTGCAAAGAATCAGACACGACTGAGCGACTGAACAACAACTGACTGAGCACCGGCCAAGTCCAGGCAATGAGCTCAGTGCCAGGGGCACAGCTGCAAATGAGCGAGATCTCAAGACTCGGCCCCTGTCATCATCAGGCCAGCAGTACAGAGAAGGAAACAGAAAAAAACCAAGGGGGCTGGGGAGACAGTGGGAGAGAAAAAACACAGTTCCAAGGAAGCGTTTCAAGTTTCTCAAAAGACGTAAACAAGAAACTGAAACAGAGAGCGATGAGCTGGAAAACCTACTCTTGAAGGGGTCAAGAGAAGTACCTCTAAGAAGCTGTTATTTATACTGAGACTTAAAGTGTGGGAACAAAAGAACCAGGTAGATGGCACTGCATGGGCAAGGGCTCTGAGGCAAGAAAGAGCAATAATCACGGAGGATAGCTTAAGATGAGATTGAAGAGGTCAGAAGGGCTCAAATCATATAGTAGCGGTGGGCTGTATGTATCAGCCAGCTACGGCTGCATAACAAACAAGCCCTAAACTTAGTGGTGTGTAGGAAGTACCATCGATTATTATAGCTCACACTCTGGGGGTCAGATGGTGTCTGAGGGTGCTCTACATCAGGCTGAAGAAGCATTGCTCCACACATTCCTCCTCCTCCTTAGACTTGGGGGACTAGCCTGGTGGTCCCCTTCTCATAGTGATGGTGGGAGGGCAAGAGAGAAGCAGGAGCTGTGAGGCTTCTTGGGGCTCAGACTTAGAACTGATAGGCTGTTTTACTTCTGTTCCATTCTATTGACCAAAGCAAGCTGCCCATCTCCTTCAGGGGTGGGGAATGACATCTCCCCAACAGTGGGAGGACATCGCAAGGGACAGAGGAGGTGGCTGGGATGAGGATGGTGGCCATGACGGAGAGAAGTAGAGGAAATCCACAGCCGCCTAAAGGCAGAAGCAATAGGAATGTCGCTGATGGGTTAGAGGTAAGGAAAAGGGTGGAATCAAGTTTGGCTTCTGATTTTCTCCCAGAGTGATGAGGTAGACGGGGACGTCTATAGCAGGCAGAAGAGATGAGACACGGGGGCTCACCCCAGCTTTCTCTGGCCCCTTGACTTCCTCTTCTGCACCATGAGAGGTCAGGGGAGCCCCCCCGGCCAGCCCAGTCCTCTCTTCGCCCCCGTCCCTAGCCAGAGCCCAAGCTTCCCGTGCGCCTGTACAGTGAAGATCAGCCGGCCCTGCGGTGAATTACGACCCCCATAGCTCACAGCCGGGCTGGCGCTGGAATGATGTGTTGTGGCCATCCATCACCACCTGACCGGCACCCAGCGCCAGAATTCGGCAGCTGCCCTTCACCGGGACACTTAATTATAAAGGCCTGAAATTTTCCCCTACCGGCCCAGGAAATAAAGGCTTTGTTTACCAACTGCAAGTGGGGAGGCACTCAGGGGAGAGCCCATATATCAGAACAGCCTGGCAGAGGCAGGGCGAATCCTGGGACCTGGTGGGTAGGTGGAGGGGCGCGGGGCACAGCGGAGGCTTCCGGGAGCTGTCACTTTGACCCCCACCGCCCCCCAGCCCTGTGCTCCTAGTCTCCATAGATATATTGATCCCAGACGTTCTAAGTCATCTCACCTGTGCCGCGTCTGAATTTGTTCAAAGCCAACTCAGGGCAATGCTCTGGGCCCTTCTTCTGGGTTTGCCAGCCCCTCCAAAAACCCTTGGGGCCTTATGGACCTTGGGGAAAAGGAGAGGGCACAGCAGGACATCGAAGACACCATTCGGCTCACAAGGATGTGCGTTCATCCTGCCCAGTTCTCAAAGTGTGGTTCCCAGACCAGCAGCCTCAGTCTCTAAATGCATGTTCTTGGCCTTTGAGAAGTAGGGTCAGTTGCTCAGTGGTGTCTGACTCTTTGCGACCCCATGGACTATAGCCCACTAGGATCCTCTGTCCGTGGAATGCTCCAGGCAAAATACTGGAGTGGGTTGCCATGCCCTTTTCTAGATCTTCCCAAACCCAGGGATCGAACCTGGGTCTCCTGCATTTCAGGCAGATTCTTTACTGTCTGAACCATCAGGGAAGCCCTGACCTAATGAAGCAGGAATTCAAACGGCTGTCTCTGGAGAAGAGCAGATTTCCTCCAGGGAGAAAGAAGGGGTTCCCAGCACTGTCGGTCCCTAGAACAGGAGCATCGGAAGGAGGTATGCAAGGAGAAGCTGAATTTGATTTTGCCAGGTGATCAGTCCAAGACACGCCTTCCTCCAGATCTGATCCCCTCAGTGGAGACATCACTGTCTAAGCACCTCAGGGAGGACTGTGCAAGCACCCAGGCCCAACCCAGCAGGGCTGAGTTATCTGCACCAACGTGGACCCCTCCCAACACACACACACTCTCTCTTCGCTGTCCCCCACCTCACTCCAGGGGACCACGGGGCTTGGCAGCTGCCCCGAGGGATGGAGGTGGTTTGCGGCTGAGGGACAGAGGGCATTCATCTGCCCACAGGCGTTGCAGGCCACTCCACAACACCATAAAGTGACACATGGAGAAACTGAGTCACAGGACCCGAAAGCCATCTGGCAAGTTGGGTGTGGAACTATGCCGGGCCTGCAACCATGGCCTCCTGGCCTCCAGTTTGCACTCTACAGCCCACCAGCTCTGTGTTTCTGGGCAAGTCACCGCCCTCCTCTAGGCACTGAAGTCTTTGTCTGCAACATGAGAATAATGATATTCCCCCACTGGGTTGATCCAAACCAGAATGGGGATGACCAGTGATGACAGAGTCCAATGCTAATCACTGACGTGGGTCCCGCATCACTTTTCAGGAATGTGGCTTGTTCACCATCCCCAACTGTCCTTCTGCTTTTTTTTTTTTTTTTTAATTTGGGGTAATAGCTACCCTATCTTGTTTATTTCTTTGGCTGTGTTGAGTCTAGTCATGGCACGCAGGATCCTTCACTGCGGTGCATGGACTCTCTAGCTGTAGCTCTTCTTTAAAAAAAAGTTTTCACTAACTATTCCACCGTCTTCGGATCCCCCAGAGGCAGGCTTTGAGATGAGTCGTTTGCTTGGAAAGTGCAAGGTAACCCTTGTTGAGGAGCAGAAGAGCGAGAGAAGGAGGCATCTGTAAAGGATGTGTTATCACGGGCAGGTACCACCAGGGTCTCCATCTCTCCAGGGAGCGTTGGAGCTTCTATAGACACATGCCTCAGGGGTATCCTGCCTAAGACGGGAGGGAGCTGGGGTGGTGATGCACCAGCTCCTGTATGTCAGTGGTTGAGGGCTTTCCAGGGTTTTAATTCTCAGCCCCTTCTTGCCTGCCCCTAGAGAGGGCAGAGCAGACACTAGTGGCCAAACCCTCAGACAAAGAACCTTTGGTGCTAGCCATCGGATGGGGCTGGTGTGCCAAGGGGGTATAGGTGGGGTCCCCAGTACAAGCCACATCCTCCTTCCTTCTCCATGAGGAGAAACGCTTTCTCTATTTCAAGACCTAGCTTGGAGTATAAGTTTTCCTCCAGTCAACCTTCTCCAAATGCCCTAAGGAGAACTGGAATGTGCCTTCTTGCAGCAACTTTGTCTTGTCTGTTTCGTGAGAATTGCTTTCATTCATTTGCCAGATGTTTCTTCAAAGACAGCTGGGTGCCAGGCACCACACGGGCCCCTGATCACACTGCATCGTAACCGTTCTTGACTTGCCCGTGAGCGCTGGACCGTGAGGGCTCCATAGGCGGGGCTGGATCAGATTCCTGTGGGCATCCCCAGCACTGAGCACATAGTCAGCACTCAGGAAGTGTCAGCCGATCTGAGCTAGAAGGGAAAAGCAAATCTGACGCTACATGAAAAGTGCTTGGCTTGGTACAAAACCCGCCAAAAGAAAAGATCTGAAGAAATAGCCATTAATGTGTGGGAACGAGCTGCGTGAGTCCCTCTGAGACACATCACCAGCTCGATCTGTACCTGCCTCGCCCCAGGCGCTCCAAAAGACAGAGCCTGCATCCCTTGGGAGAGCCCCCAGAGTAAGAGCCATCTAAATTTAGACCTGCCCCTGCGGGCGCTTAAAATTAGAAGGACTTTGCATTCCAAGATGCCAACAGGTGCCGAGCAACAGTTCAGGGACCAAAATAAATCAGTAGCTCACTGGGACTTAAAATTAGATGAAGCCTCTGGGTCCAAGCGGCTGTCGGTGTTGGGCAAGTTGTCTTCCATAAAGGATTGAGAGGAGGTAGTCCAAAGCCCTCCATACCAGAACCCCTTGGATGAGTCAAAGGGAATGGATGTGTACTGACAGTCTACCTGGGGCCAAGCCTGTGCCAACAGCCTGGCTTGCATTCTGCAGCTCGATGTACACGCTGGAGCTGGGAATTATTATGCTGCCTGGAAACTGATGCCAAAGAGCTTCATTCCGGGGACTTATCCAAAGGCACCCAAATGACGGAGCAGGGTTTGAGCCTCTGCTTTTCCCTGGCTGCTCCTGGCTCGTTTCAGGGAGCCAGACCACCCTCATCCATTTCTAGGAGGATCCTCAGCCGCCCCCTCTACCTCCCTAAGCAGTCCTTTGTTTGGGGTCATGCAACCTGCCCCTGGTCACACTGATTGGGCAAAAGCAGTAGCATCATCTAAAGTGAATCGCTCACTGGCTGGTCAGAGACTTACAGCATCTGGCTGGGAAGGACGAACTGGACCACTCGGGTCTCCTAGGAGAATGTGCAGTGCAGTGAGCAAGCTTCCTAAGAGGGAAGGGTGGAACAGACCCAATCGAGGAGAGAGGGGGATGGGGTAACATTACAGTCACACAGCAACTCCAGCTGATGTTAGGGACCAGTGGGACATGGCACACACCGCATCCTTAACTCATCCATAGGAATTTCACCCCCTTTTACAGGTGAAAGTAACTGCTATCAGTTGGGTTAATCGCTCACAATTCATGTCCAACTCTTTGCGACCCCATGGTCTATCCATGGGATTCTCCAGGCAAGAATACTGCAGTGGGTTGCCATTGCCTTCTCCAGGGGATCCTCCCTACCCAGGGATCAAACCAGGCTCTGCTGCATTGCAGGCAAATTCTTTATCATCTGAGCTACCAGGGGAGCAATTGTGATTGGAGAGATCACCAAATGACCCCGGAGATAAAGATGAGGTCTGGGTTCCAAAGTCCTCCAGCCTAGGGGTGCCCATCCACATGTGTGCATGTGTGTGAGAGTGTGTGGGTGCGCACAAGCCCATGGGTATCACCCAGAAGAGAGGGCACAAGGAGGACTGGGGATTCACAGCAGGTGTGGCCCTCAATGCAGCTGTAATGGGCTCCCCATCCCTCTGGGAACCTCTTCACGTTTCTTCCGTTTTCCACTGACAGGGCCACCTGGGCTCAACCAGTAATTGCTGTTGACACCAAGACAGAAAGTGCTGTTTGCAGCCTGGGCACCATGGCCTGGCAGCTCTGTCCTGCCATCCAGGCTCCTGAACAAAATAACCAGTTTTGGGAAACTTGACTGTCAAATCCTGGATCATCCGTAGCATGCCACTGGGCCAGCTCTAAACTTCTACCACTTCAGTTTCTCCACCAACGATGTTGGAGAAATAATGGCTCTTTTATTCTTTAATAGATTGTTCCTAAGAAGTAAATGGAGAAGGCAATGGCACCCCACTCCAGTACTCTTGCCTGGAAAATCCCATGGATGGAGGAGCCTGGTAGGCTGCAGTCCATGGGGTCGCTAAGAGTCAGATACGACTGAGCGACTTCACTTTCACTTTTCACTTTCATGCATTGGAGAAGGAAATGGCAACCCACTCCAGTGTTCTTGCCTGGAGAATCCCAGGGACGGGGAGCCTGGTGGGCTGCCGTCTATGGGGTTGCACAGAATCGGACACAACTGAAGTGACTTAGCAGCAGCAGCAAGAAATAAATATGTGAAGTCATTGTTTGATATTTGTCAGTTTCTTTGAATATCCTAAGATCAACTTTGCACGAGGGCTCCAGGAACGCTAAGTTCCACTTTTTCACTCTGCCACGGACCCTCTGCAGGACTTGCAGCAAGCCCTTTATCCTCTCTGGACCACAGTTGCTCCCAGTTCTATGACAGAAGGGTAGCCCCGATTCAATCATTGATTTCCTCTATATGCTACTGGGTCCTGCATTCAACACTGTAGGTGAAGACATGAATGAAACAAAGAGGGTTACTGTGGTATCTGGGAAGGCTTCCTGGAAGAAGAGGCATTTGGATGACTCCTCTCTTTCTTGGGAGGCTGCAAAATTTTAAAAAGAAAAGGGGTCCACCTTGAGGGTTCCTGAGGCCTGTTTGTCAACTGGCTCGCTGAATCTGGAGTACACAAGTGTGCACATCTGCATGGGCCAGTGTAGACATGCAGGACACACCCTCCAGAAGACAGGGTTCGACAGGCCCAGAGACGGTGTCTCAGGGAAAAGGATTAATTGGAGAGAAAACAGGAAGCAACTCCAAATGTTCAAGGCTCCCTCAGCAGCCACGTTCTTTTTCCACACTTTAGGAAGATGAGACGGGACAGCGGAGGGCGGGGAGGTGTGTAACGCTCTGGCTATTTCCTGACATCCTTCCCAGTGCCCCCAGAGGCCCAGACTGAGTGCGGTTATCTCCTCCCTGGCTGGGAAGGGGCTGCTTCAGAGCCAAAACCACCAAGATACGGGGAAGAAGCATGCAGAACGACACAAACAAGCCAGGCTCGTGACTTCAGGCCAACAGGAATGGAGCCAACCATTCTCCCCAGACCCAGCCCACATCCAGATGCTGGCTGGCCCCCCTGTTATCGGCCACAGAGGTGATGGGAGTCCAGCTTCAGGACCTGAGCTGAGTGAGACTGATAGGGGAGCTGGTGTGGGAAGCTGAGGAGAAGGAGATGGGTGCATTGTGCTCTGTCTCTCTCTCTTCTTTGGGTGTCTCCAGCTCCACCATATAAGAGCTTTGGAATCTACATTTATACCTGCATCTCAGCATCTCTCATCACCTCCATCTCTGTCTCACTTCCCGGTCCCTGCGGATCTGTGTGTGTCCAGTGCCTATCTCTGAGAGGTGGAATCTCTTTCTTTCCCAAACAAGTAGGGGGATGCCTCCAGGATAGCTGGAAAAATAAACTCTACAAAAAAAAAAAAAAAAACAACATGCTATGAGACACCCTCTTCTACCACATTGACAAAAATGAAAAGATCAGAGGTATCCTTCATTCGGGATATTATATTAAAGACAGAGCAAACAGGCCCTCTCAAAAACCACTGAGGGAGTAAGACCCAGTATTATTTTTGTGTGTGGGGGGAGAGTCATGTGGCAATATCTACAGAAATGTTAAATGTACATATTCACTGGAGGAGATCAAAACAGTCCATCCTAAAGGAGATCAACCCTGAATATTCATTGGAAGGACTGATGCTGAAGCTGAAGTTTCAATACTCTGGCCACCTGATGCAAAGAGCCAACTCATTGGAAAAGACCCCGATGCTGGGAAAGACTGAAGGCAGGAGGAGAACGGGAAGACAGGGGATGAGATGGTTGGATAGCACCACCAACTCAACAGACATGAATTTGGGCAAACTCCAGGACAGAGAGAAGGACAGAGGAGTCTGGCGTGCTGCAGTCCATGGGGTCACAAAGAGTCGGTCAGGACTTGGCGACTGAACAACAGCAAATAACACATGTCCACTGACCCAGCAATCAACGTGCACAAAAATGTGTAAGGATACACAAGGCTATCATAGTAGCCTTGATGGTAACACACCATCGTGTGTAATAGCAAAAAATATGGAAACAACTGACAAACCACTTAATGAGGACAGGTCAAATAAGTCAAGGTGAAGCCATGCTGTGGGAGCTGTGGACATTAGGCAGATATTAAAAAGAGGGAGCGCGATCTACGAGTCAGGGCAGGGAAAGATAAATAAATAAAATAATAAACAAATAATATACACAAATATACACATAATATAAACAAATAAAATAAATAAACAAAATAAAGAAAGTGACAGAAATGGTATGGGCCTAACAGAACCAGAAGATATTAAGAAGAACTATACAAAAAAGATCTTCATGACCCAGATGGCCACGATGGTATGATCACTCACCTGGAGCCAGACATCCTGGAGTGTGAAGTCAAGTGGGCCTTAGGAAGCAGCACTATGAACAAAGCTAGTGGAGGTGATGAATTCCAATTGAGCTATTCCAAATCCTGAAAGATGATGCTGTGAAAGTATCACAAATATGCCAGCAAATTTGGAAAACTCAGCAGTGGCCACAGGACTGGAAAAGGTCAGTTTGCATTCCAATCCCAAAGAAAGACAATGACAAAGAATGCTCAAACTACTGCACAATTGCATTTATCTCACACTCTAGCATAGTAAAGGTCAAAATTCTCCAAGCCAGGCTTCAACAGTACGTGGACTGAGAACTTCCAGATGTTCAAGCTGGATTTAGAAAAGACAGAGGAATCAGAGATCAAATTGCCAACATCCGTTGGATCATGGAAAAAGCAAGAGAGTTCCAGAGAACATCTACGTCTGCTTCATTGACTATGCTAAAGCCTTTGACTGTGTGGATCACAACAAACTGAGGAAAATTCTGAAAGAGATGGGAATACCAGACCACCTGACCTGCCTTCTGAGAAATCTGTATGCAGGTCAAGAAGCAATAGTTAGAACCAGACATGGAATAATGGACTTTTTCCAAATTGGGAAAGGAGTACGTCAAGGCTGTATATTGTCACCCTGCTTATTTAACTTATGTGCAGAGTACATCATGAGAAATGCAGGGCTGGATGAAACACAAGATGGAATCAAGATTGCCAGGAGAAATATCGATAACCTCAGACATGGCAGATGACATTACCCTTATGGCAGAAAGTGAAGAGGAACTGAAGATCCTCTTGATAAAAGTGAAAAAGGAGAGTGAAAAACCTGGCTTAAAGCTCAACATTCAAAAAATGAAGATCATGGCAACCAGTTCTATCACTTCATGGCAAATAAACAGGGAACCACTGGAAACAGTGAGAGAGACTTTATTTTCTTGGGCTCCAAAATCACTGCAGATGGTGACTGCAGTCATGGAATTAAAAGATGCTTGCTCCTTGGAGGAAAAGCTATGACCAACCTAGACAACCTGGCAGAGACATTCCTTTGCTGACAAAGGCCCCTCTAGTCAAAGCTGTTTTTTCCAGTAGTCATGATGTGAGGGTTGGACCATAAAGAAAGCTGAGCACTGAAGAATTGATGCTTTTGAACTGTGGTGTTGGAGAAGACTCTTGAGAGTTCCTTGGACTACAAACAGATCAAACTAGTCAATCCTAAAGATATCAATCCTGCATATTCACCGGAAGGATTGATGCTGAAGCTGAAGCTCCAAAAACTTTGGCCACCTGATGCAAAGAGCTGATTCTTTAGAAAAGACCCTGATCCTGGGAAAGACTGAAGGCAGGAGCAGAGGGGATGACAGAGGATGAGATGGTTGGATGTCATCACCAATACCATCAATGGACATGAGTTTGTGAAGGACAGGGAAGCCTGGCATGCTGCAGTCCATGGGGCCACAAAGAGCCAGACACGACTGAGCAAGTGAGCTGAACATGACATGTTAGTTGGCATAGGTCAGGTTATGCAGCGATAACAAATATGCCCCAGAACTTCAGGGGCTTACTACAAAAAATGGTTCATTTCTTATTCACACAAAGTTTGATGGAAGTTCAGTCCCTCCAGGAGAGCTCCCTCAACACAGGGACTCAGGGATCCAGGTTGAGTCCACCAGTGTAAGTATACTCTCTTATACTGCGGCCCCGTCATCACTTAGAGAAGGAAATAGCAACCCACTCCAGTATTCTTGCCTGGAAAATTCTCTGGACAGAGGATTCTGACGGGCTACAGTCCATGGGAAGACAAAGAGTTGGACACGACTGAGCGTTTGCACGCTCACACACGTGCACACACACACAATCACTTGTGCACGGGAAGAATGGGCGTCAAGGGCCACTCTAGGGTGCACTGTCCTTTGGCTGAAGATCAGTTGCTCCAGCAAAAGCAAGCAAGCTGGGGGAGTATGTAGATATCAGGTGGACAGAAAGTGGCTCAGTCAAATGTAACGATCGCATGTAGAGCACAGTCTCGTGTATGAGAAAAAAAGTTAAAGCTAAACTATGCTGGGGAGTGTGGGAAATAGATGAAAACACTTCAGAAAAGATCTGGAAGGACAAATCAAGGTATTGAATGAATTGATCTCTGGGGAGGGGAATAGAATTGGAATTAATGGGCCGGGACACAATAATTCTAATTTCACTTTATATTCATTCATATTGATTGATGTCAAAACAGCATAAGGCTAGAGAGGCAGAGATATGGAGCCCTGGTGACCCCATTGGAGTATCTGGATCAATCCATTCCTGAAGCTGATGCCAATTACTGCAGCCAGTATTTTTTCATTCCCCACTCCCCCTATTTTTTGGTGTGTATGTTTTCTTTTTTTTTTTTTTAATATGTCTTGACTTGTTTCGCTTAAGCCTCTTAGAGGATGGGTTTTTCATCTGGACTTAAGCCCAGATCTGCTAAATTCCGACACCCATTCTCTTAACCAACATATAGGCTACCCTGTCCAGGGCCCTGGAGTCAGAAGGGAACTTGGGTTATTATTAGATGCAAACCCTTTCATTTCACAAATGAGAAGATGAAGACCGGAGGAAGCCGAGTGACGCCGCTGAGGTCACAGAGAAGCCCACCTTGCAGTCGGTATTGCTGTTCTATACGCCCCAAAGCTTTTCCCAAAGACCCCTCCCATGGCTTTGGGACCCTGCAGTCAATAGCATCGTTTCTGACTTTTAGCAGAAGCTGATGACTAAGGCCCACCCTGGTACCCTTGGCTGTGAACTACGTCCTGAGACTTTTGCTGCCAGTAACCGTCCAAGTGCTGACACTCACAACTGACTTAGGTCCTTTTCGTTTCCACTGAGTGTGGATTCTAGTGACATCACCCTCCCTCCCTGGCCTTCCAATGGATTTGTTCCAGGCAAGGGAAAGGCTGAGAGTGGCTGCTGATCCACTGCAGCAATTAGCGGAGTCCCACTACCCAAATGTCCTGCCACTTTAGACCTCCAAGCCTCAGAGCACATTCCTGTGAAATGGCAGTAACCACAGCACCCACCTTGTAGGGTGTTGTCACAATGAGATGAGGTTTCACGAACACGAGCTAAGTGTGCGATGGTGTGGGTGTCACTGAGCGTCTTCCTCATCCTCCTTTAGGGGCTCCAGCCTGGTGGGGTATGAGACTGAGGGGCTGAGACTTAGGAGACGGGCATGTCGGCCGGGACACTGTGCCTCATCCCTCTGAGTCCGAGAAGAGTCCCTGCCACACTGAGCCTGTCTCCCCCACCACAAAGTAAGACCGAGATTCTCTAAGAACCTTCCTGCCCTAACAGCTGGAGAAACGCCATTTAGCTGATTGCTCGGAGTCTCTGCACGCCTGCTGGCTACCAGTCCGTGCCAGGGGCCCTCCATTCATTTGCTCACCAGCCCTATTTGGGCGGGAACTGTTGCCTCAATGTTCAGAGAAGGAAACTGAGGCCAAAGAGATTCAGGAAGACTCACGAGGGCCCTCCTGCCCCAAGGTTCCCGGACACGCTTCCAAGCGCGCAAACTGGACTCTATTCCAAACTTCAGCCGGCTCTTCAAGATGTGTTCTTTCCTTGAAGTGAGGGTCCCCAGTTATTGGAAGGGGAACCCCCCAAGTCCAGAGATCTTGACCACCTTGCCCAAAGCTACAGAAGAGGAGCTCAGAACAGGAGTCCATGGCTCCTGACTCCCGAGAAAGGATTCTTTTCCCCAGATCATGCTGTTTCTTACGGGTTAAGAACGCCATTCTTGGGACTGCCATGGCTGTCCAGTGGTTAAGACTCAGTGCTTCCACTGCAGGGGTTCGATCCCTGGCTGGGAAACTAAGATCCTGCGTGCCACACAGTGTGGTCAAAAAGTTAAAAAGAAAGAAAGGAAAAAAAAAAAGCCCTTCTCAGTTCTCTTCAAACAGCAAAGCCCTCAGAGCTGTTTTTCAGAGGCAAGGAAAACTATGATTTTGAGATCAGAAGGGGGAAGAACTCTATAATCCAGTCCCTCTTGAGCTTCAGTAACTACCAGTGGTAACCTTGTGAATCACCCAAACGGAAGAAGAAAAACCTTCAGCCATAGGCCCTTCTGTGTCATGGTTCAATCAACAAACCTTGACTCCATCAAACCCCATGCAGAGCCGCTAAGAAGTCCCAGGGGTGCCAGGAAAAACCCAAAATGTGGGATGCAGCTGCAGGAGTTACTAATGATCTAGCCCATCCGAGGCTCAAACTCCAGCTTGGCCACAAGAGAGTTGGGCTGAACAGCAGCACATTTTGGGGCCTCTGTTTGTGCATCTGTGAAATGGGGATGGTGGACCCTAGCACATAGTAGACTCTTCTTAAATATTAGCTCTTGTTGTTACAGCACTGAGGCCTCAGTCACCTCTTTTCAATCTGTTAATATGAAAATAAAATTTTAAATGTGCAAAAAGAGCCACTGGGGGCCCCCTGTCCCTGAGGCCTTCCAGGGTGGAGGGTCCCCCTCCATGTACTCCTCCAAGCCCCAAGTCTGCATTGCAATTTTTCTAGCTCAAAGATTCACTGCAGAGGATGAGCTCCAGCAAAGTGTGGACAAAAGACTCGGGAGTGGCGGCCTGACCCCAACAGAAGGAAGGTGGGAGAAGGGGATGAGGACCCAGCCCCTCTGGGCCTCCAGTAGGACCCATGGCCACACTCCAGGGTGGAGGAGGGGGTGGATTTTTTAAATCAGCCCCTGATGCCCAAGAGACCTGAGTTTAAATGGCTCAGCCACTTACAGAGTGACTGAGGGCAAGTCGCTACGCCCCTCCAAGCCTCAGTTTCCCCATCCCTTGGGGAGTGTGATGCAGACCAGAAGAGAAAATGAGTGTGACTACATGTAGGTGAGTGTGCACAGCATGGGCAGAGATTTGAGCTTGTGTGTGGACCAGAGCAGGACCGAGGTGAGACCAGCGAGGTGTGCAGGGCACACAGTTTAGGGAGGTGCCCAGCCCCAGCCCTGGTTGGGGGTCCTTGTTGCCATCACCCCAGCACCCCCTTGATCACCGGGTATGAAAAATGAGCCCGAGCCTCCCTGCCTGGCCACCACCTCTCAGCATCCAAGCCCCTCCATCTCCAACCAGCCTCGGGTGTCCCGCTGGGCAGGAAGGAGTTAACTGGAGGCCCTTCCAAAGCAAACAGGGCTCAGAGCTTCAGCCAGCCCCGAACTCAAAACACATGGGGAGCCAGGCCCCTCCTCCTGCCCTCCCCTCCCCCAGGGCTGCCTTTGTGTCTCCCTCCCCTGGCCCCTTCGCCCCTGCCCTCAAGTCCTAGGGACTCTGCCTCCCCTGTTCCCCCTTCCCTCCCTCCATCTTTATCATCCCAACCTGTTCCCGCTGAGAGTGGAGGCCCCAGGGCCACCAGCTGACCTCCTGGACACTCAGCCTCCCCAGGCCTTGCTCCCCGCCCACCCCCTCGCCCCATGGACTCTCCTCCATCGCTCTGCTGTAGGACCAGCTCACTCTGGGGTCATCTTTGCAACCTCCATTGACTCTGAGAGTGGTGGTACCCTTGAAATGCAGGCATCAAACCATCCACATAGCCCCCGCCACCAGCCCCCATTCAGGGGGAATCTGGCAAGAGTTAGGCTGACAGCAGCTAAGACTGGTCTGTTCCTCCTGGCTGGTTGACTGCAGCCTTTTCCTGGGACTGTAGCATCGTGGGTGCCCGGCCTTCCTGGGGGCCTCTGTGAGGATGGAGGGAGACCTTGGGTGGGCAGGGGCGGCCCACGGGGGTCTCAGCATCTTTGTGTCTCTACTTATTCATGCTCTCTTGCTCATATGACTCTAAGAGGAAGGGGATTCTAACTCCGGATCTCTACCCCTTTAACACAAGGGCAGGCGGGACTTGATGATTGATCTTTTAGTAATAGTAATCATATGCATATCTTCTTGATCCACACTTGCACCCCAGTCCCTGCACGGAGCCCTTCCTTCCTGTACATTATTTCACGTATCTGCATGACAACTCTGAAAGGAGGTTAATTCTCTCCCCATTTTACAGATGAAGAAACTGAGGCTCAGAGAAGTTTTTAAATGTGCCCAATTGCATTTCTCTTTAAAGAAGAAAAAAAGGACTCAAAAGTCCAGCTTTCTCTCCACCACCCTCATCATTTACCAGTTGCCAAAAACAAACAAACAAAATCCTTGTCTAGAGGTTAGAGAAGCTTCCAGTCTGCACCAAGGGAGAGGTGACCTGCAGGTGCCAAAGTCAGTGCAGACAGCCCACACAGGTAACCAGAGGGGTCAGAGTCATTCATTTCCTTATTCCCTATAAGTGGTTTAAAACTGATCTGTGCTTGGAATGCTTTAAACTGACTGTCCACAAGACCACTGGCAAGGTAGATCTGACTTGCCCATTTTACAGATGAGGAAGCTGAGACCTAGACGGGAAGGAAATCGGTTAGGGTCACAAGGTGGTTATCCAGATGCAGGAGGAGACTTCAGTTCCCAGGCTGGGATCCCATGGTTCAGCAGAGGCTGTCAACGTCTGTACTCCCTGGGAAGGCTTGTTACAACATAGACTGCTGGGTCCACGCTCAGAGTATCTGAGTCAGAAGGTCTAAGTGGACCCAAGAAATTACATTTCTAACAAGTTTCCAGGTGAAGCTGATGCCACTGGCCCAGGATCTGAGGAGTTCAAAAGAACAGATTTGGGGTAGGGATGGTCGTGCCCC
The DNA here is from genome assembly GCF_032452875.1 of Bos javanicus. NCBI lineage: Eukaryota > Metazoa > Chordata > Mammalia > Artiodactyla > Bovidae > Bos > Bos javanicus. The sequence continues at coordinate 67,597,214 of NC_083884.1, forward strand.
CAAAAGTCATTCCATACAGCCAGTTGCAACTGGGTCCCCCCATTTTGCAGTTGGGAAAACTGAGGCTCATAGAGGGAATGTGCCAGGCCCAAGGTGGCCTGGCTAAGGCTGTGACTAAAGCCCCCAGGAAAGAAAAAAAGAAAGGTGGCGTGATTGCTGGGCTCAGGGCAACATGCAAACGCGGCATTCCTTGTTTGAAAATGTATTAAGATTTTCAGGGGACTTCCTGCCAGTCCAGTGGTTGAGAAGTCGTATAGCAATACAAGGGACACTGGTTCCATCTCTGGTCAGGGAACTAGGATCCCACGTGCCACGGAGCAACTGAGCCCGTGTGCCACAACTAGATAGCCCAAGCGCCACAGCTAGAGAGTCCGAGCGCCACGACAAGGATTCCGCAACTGAGACCTGGCACAGCCAAATACATAAATTAATTTAAAAAAAAAAAGAATTTCATGATAACAGTGGCAGAGCATGAAACAAAGCGTGGGGCCCTTTGGAGCACGGAGTTCTGGGCAAGTACAAGGGGTCCCATGCCATGGACTGGCCTGTCCCCCATCTCTGGCTTCACCCTGTACTGAGTTCCCAGCTGAGAGTCTGGAGGCACCGTGGGGGTCACAGGACACCACCACCCCCTCCCTGCCCCAGCTCCTGGCTGCAGCTGCCTTCCCAGGGAGCGGTCTGCACCATCCTCCTCCAGGTGAAAGGACCCCAGGAGGTGGCCGCCTGGACTGGATTTCAGTTTGTTTTCTTTAGGTGGAGAGACACTGCGGGAAGTCGACCTGGAGGAAATCCAACCCCTGAAGAATTTGGCCTGCCCCAGCCGGGCTCCCAGCACCACCCACCCCCCAGGCCCCCCTACCCAGACCCCTCCCCTCCTGCTCTCCCCTCCAGTCTGCATCTTATTCTTGAGGATTTTAGAAAGCTTTGTGAGCCAGCGGGGAGGGCCAGCTGGGCCAAAAGGGGGAGAAAATGATTTTAAAAGTCACAGACCAAGGAGATATAGCCCTGAGGAATCGCTGAAGAATAGAGCGGTTTTTATAGAAAGAAGTGAGGGTTGAGTGATGCTTTGCTGAAATTCCCAGAGCAGCACAGTCTGGGTTGGCATCGTTCAAAGTCAAGAGGGGAGAGAGGAAAGGACAAGGGCGTCCCAGGAGAGGACCCCTCTCCTCCCCAGCAGAGACCCCTTTGTCCCCAAAGTCAGGGGACGTGGAGAGTGTTCCAGCCATGTATGAGCTGGAGCCCTGAATGGAGCCACCACCTAGCAGATTTCCAGCGGAGAGTATATAGAGCTGCCACCTTCTTTCCAGGGACTGTGAAGGGAGGGGACCAAAGCCAGCTGCAACACAAGACATCCAGCAGCCTCTCACTTCTGTCATTAGGGCCACGTGTGCGTGCGTCTGACGTGTGTGTGTGTGTTCAGGACACTGGTCCATTGACCACGGTTATCTGGGGCAGGGGTGGGAGAGAGGGAGATTTTTTGTTATTGGCACTAAACCTGCCCCCACAGCAAGAGTTTTTCTAAGAATACATAAACTGATGAAAGGATAAACGGAATGTCATACATTCATTCAATGGAATATTACTCAGTCGTTAAAAGGAACAGTGTTGATACATGCTCCAAGTATGATGCTGAGTGAAATAAGCCAGAAGCAACAGGCCATGTATTGTATGATTCCACTGATATGAAATAATAAGAATAGGTAAATCCATAGAGATATAGAACAGATTGATGGTTGCCAGGGGCTGGGTGGGAAGGGAGAATGCAGAGTTTAACCTCCAGACTGTATCAGGGGTACAGGGTTTAATTTTAGGGTGAAAACAGTGTTTTGGACTAGACAGAGGTGGTGGTTGTATCACACTATGAATATACGAAATGCCACCAAAGTGTTCACATTAAAATAGTGAACTTTATGTTATGTAAATTTCACTTCAATTTCAAAAAAAAAAAAATTAAAAATGGAAGTGGATCCTTGGTGCACCCTAAGGGGCTGTTCAGCAAGATCTGCTGAAACTGGACAAAGAGCTGCCCGTGGGTCGCAGAGACCCACAGGCAGATGCTAGCAGCCCACTCTTCTTAATAACCCCAGACCAGAAACTACCCAGATGCCCATCAGTAATGGACGGAGCACAGACTCTGGGAGATTCAAAGAACTGAGAACTCCCCACCATGAAACGAACACACTACTAATACCCACAATCACAGGGGCGACTCTCAAACATGCAGTGTGAGCCAAAGAAACCAGGCAACAAAGGGCACACACAACTCTGCTCCAGTGAAGTTCAAGAATGGGGGACCTTGCAAGTCAAGATGCCAGTAACTCAAACCTGCCGAAGGCCGGGAGTGACTAGAAAAAGAGAAAAGTATTCATGGGTGGGGTGCTTTTGAGTGTTTCCTGCAGCCAGGCAACATGGCAAGCACTCTGTGTGCACGAAACCCTCAAATGTTTTTATACCCATTTCACAGATGAGGAAGCTGGGGCACCGAGGATTGAAGGCTTGTGCTCGAGGTCAGGCAAGGAGCTAAGTGGAAGGTTGAGGTTTGAATGCAGTTGTGCTTGGTTCTGGGGACTTAAAACACTAGCGGGACTTGTTCAAAGACTTGTAAGAACCTCTAAGTGGGACCTGGACCCTGAGCCTTCCTGAAACCAAAGCCCCATGCTCTTAACCCCTCCCTTCTAAGTTGGAGTATTTTATAAAAGACTGAGCACTCAGCAGGCACTCAATCCACATTGCGCATGTGTGCTAAGTCACTTTAGTCATTCATGTCCAACTCAGTGCGAGCCTATGGACTGTAGCCCGCCAGGCTCCTCTGTCCATGGGATTCTCCAGGCAAGAATACTGGAGTGGGTGCCATGCCCTCCTCCAGGGATCTTCCTGACCCAGGGATTGAATCCGTCTCTCTTACGTCTCCTGCATCGGGAAGCCTGTTCTTTACCACCAGCGCCACCTGGGAAGCCCCCAATCCAAGTTAGTTATTATCATTAATAATAGTGGTAGGACTTTTCTAGCAAGCAATGTAGAATGGAGGACAGCCCGGCCTCGTGATCAGTGGTGGATCCAGCCTTGTAAGGGAGTGTAGGGACAGAGGCCCATAGCCTGGGAGCCAACAGGCCAAGGTGGGGTCCACACGCCAGAGCCCAGAGCCCTGGCGCCAGTCCTCCTAGAGCCCCCAGACTCTCTTCCGAGGTCTACTCGACCATCTGGACCAACGTGCATGGGCCACTCCAGGCCTGGTTCAGGGAGGTGGAGTGCACATTCACAGAGCTCTGGACGGAGCGGCTGGGGGGCTGGGACCAGTGCAGTGTGCTCCAAGCTCTTCTGCCAGGAAATGTGCATTGAAAATACATCTTGATCGATCAGAGGCCAGAGGTCAGGCTCCAGGGACAATGCATATTCCCTGCATGCCCAGACGTCCCTCGCAATTTCACAAATGAAAATGGAGAACGCCTTGATTACCTCTCCTGGGACAGACAGAAAGGAGCTGTCTGGTGTCCCCTTCCAAGGCTGGTTTCTCTGGCTGATGACAGCAACCTCAGGCCCAGTAGAGCTGGAGAGGGTTTCAATTTCAGCTACTCCAGTGCCCCCATTCTACAGGTGAGGACACTGAGGCCCAGAGCGGGGAAGTGGACCAGCCCAAGCTCAAAGACTGAGAACGGGAGACACAGTCAGGTTTCAAAACCACGTTCCTTGACTCCCAGGCTAGTTCTCTCTTGGCCAGTGTTCTCATGGTCCTACCTAGAGGGTCTCTGAGTCGTTGATTTCACAAATATTCATTGAGTACCAGCCCTACAGCAGGTTCCACGCTAGAAGCCAGGAGGGAGCCAGGCCAGGCATCATGCCTGCCTTTGGGGAGCCTACAGTCCAGGGTGATGGCGCTTCCAGCGGGTCACTTCTCAGCCGTGGAAGTTCAGTTACCTCAGCTTCGTAGGCAGCGGCCCAGGCTGAGGACAGGGCCGGGCCCCAGGTCAAGGCCAGCGCGCAGAAGGCGGCGAGGGGAAGGTATTGATTTACCGATAGTGTGGTTTCTCCATTTTCCTCTTCGGTTTTCATGTCAACGGCCTGCCGGAGAAGAAAGATGCGCCCACTCGCTGTTTTCTGAAGAGGAAACTGAGGCCCAAAGAGGGGAGGGCCTTGCAGTGAGGTCACCCAGCCAACTGGCGGAGGCTGGACTTGGGGGCGGGTCTTCTCGCTCCATGCCCTCCAGCTGGTGAGGTGGGCAGGGAGCAACTTGCAGCCCCTCCGCATCTCAGGGCACCGTAAAAGAGGGCGTCTGCGTGGCCCCCCCCCCACGCCACAACCACCTGCCCCAGGTGTTCTTCCTGGAGTCTCCAAGGAGGATGCGCCGTCCCCACAAGCCCCGCCCCCACCGCCGCAGGCCCCACCCCCATCCCCCCCCTCCCCTCCCCCGGGCCCTTACTCTATACCCAGACCAGCCCCTGCTCTCACTATCTCTTGCCAAAGCAGCTGAAATCGTTCAGGTCTTGGCTGGAGTCTGCTGGGGAGGCTGGAGGTGGGGGGCGGTGCTGGGGAAGGGGATGGAGAGAAACAAAGCCTTCCTCCTCCTTAGAGACAGTTTGTTCTCTGGACGGCTTGTTGAAAATACTGTTCGTGCTCCAGGTTCAGAAAGGAAAGAGGGGAGACAGCTGGGTAGGGGAAATGTTACTTGTAGATAGCTGTGTCCAGGAAGGAAGCGGTGCAGGGTCGGGGGTGTGTGGGGTGGAGGGGCGCACCTATTGCGCTCTGCAGACCCTCAGAGCAGCAGCAGCAGAGCCAGGATCAGAGGCGGCTCTAATCGTGTTGCATTCACGGCTCCACTCCAGACTTCCGCTGACGACTCTGCCACTCTGAGCCTCAGTTTCCTCATCTGTAAAATGGACGTGACAATAGTTCCTTCGTGGTGGAATAACGGGGGCAGGAAGTGAAATCACTCAAGCACTCAAGCACTTAGCCCAGAGCCAGGGACAAACCCGGGTTCTGTTCATGCAGCTTAGAGTCATTATTTCTGCCGGTGAGGTTATCGTTGTTGCAGTGATCTTTGAGTTTAGGATGATCTGGTTATCTCTCTTTCCAAAGCAGGGATTAGCCACAGGTGCTTAAGTGGCTTGTCCAAGGTCTCATGGCCACTGGACTGGCTACACAGTTTGGGGGAACTCAGTGCAAAATGAAATGCAGGGCTCCAGGCTCAAAAATTATCAAAAACAGCAAGATGGCAATAATGGAGCGTTAAACCACGCATCAGGCCCTCTTGCACGTGGGGTCTCAAATGGCTGTACAGGTATGAATGCACCAGCATGTGGAGACATTTGAGTCCAGATCAAGTTCTCAAAGAGCTAGAGTCAGGCCCCAGAGTGGATCTCCACTCAAGCACCTCCCTTCTCTGTCCCCTTCTTCTTTCCACACCCAGGGCACCCCAAAGTCACTCCTTTGACTCTTTCCAGAGCCTATTTGTATATGTATCCTCGTGGGTGACAGAATGGAATCGCGGCTGAGAGCAGGCTCACAGTTCCTAGGGGTGGGCTGTGGTGAGGGTGAGTTGGTACCACAGCTAATGTGCGACACGATACACTCGCTCAACATATTCTCACAGCGATGACCGAGCTCATCTCGCCTCTGAGTCAAGGAGGGCTCTGTGGCACGCATTCCACTGGACAGAAGAGCCCAGGGAGGCCCAGGTGGGCCAGGGTCAAGTCAGAAGACTGGCAGCAGGGTTAGAGCTGGGTCCGCCCTCCCCCACCCGCTAAGTCAGGCGCTGGCCCATCCTTCCCTTTCTCCATACTTTTCCAAGGTCTGGGGCTTCATCCGTCTTGCTCAGTGTGTTTGCCTCCATGCCTGGTAGAGAGCAAGCCATCAGTAAGAGCTAGTTGAATGAATGAATGAATGAACCACGTGGCAACAGACTCTAGGGTGCCCCCATCCCAAGATCCATACCTTCTAATATTTTTCTTCTGCACAGTACCCTCTCCTGGAGTGTGAGTGGGACCCCTAACTTGCTTCTAACCGGTAAAATACAGCAAAGTTGACACAATGTATATAATTACCTACAGGACTGTAACGCCCGTCTTGCTATAATCTCCAGCTTGTAAACTGGCTTTAGAGAAGCAAGCTGCCATGATGTAGGCTCCCTATGTTGGGAGGCCCACACGGCATGGGACTGTGGATGGTGTCTAGGAGCTGAAGGTGGTCTCTGACTGACAACATGCTGAAGCCCTCCATCCTACAAGCAGGAAGAAATGAATTCTAGGAACAACCTGAGTGATCTTGGAGGCAGACCTCTCCCAGCTGACCCTCAGTGAGACCACAGCCAAAGAGTGACACTTTGATGGCACATTTCTGAGACCCTCAGTCGAGGCCTCAACTAAGCCATGTCGGGACTCCTGACTCACGGACATGGTGAAATACACAGAGGGGCTGTCACTTGCCCAGAGTGCCACAGCTGGGAAGGGGTCGAGGCAGAATCAGAAGAAAGTCCTCTTGCTCTAGCGTCTTTTCTCTGAAATGCTACGCCCGTGAGACTGGCTACGTCCTTTGTGGGGCCCAGTGCAAAATGAAAATGCAGGGACCCTTGTTCAAAATTTGTGAATTTCAAGTCAGTGACAGTTAAGCATTAAATGGAACTCAAGGCCCTCTGTGACAGCACGAGTCACGTGCCCATAAAGCCGGCATTGTCTACATGGGTGATGTTAGCTCACATTACTCTTATTACAATTTCCTACCTCTATGTACCTGGAGTCTTCAAGTCAGGGAACAACAGAACAACTGAATTCTGGAGTCTCAAGGATCTTGGCAATGCTGGAATTACAGAACAGTACCCGTGCCCTCAGATCCTTGCTAGATCAGGACTCAGAAGATCAGAAAGGATACAGAATGGGCTGGCATATACAGAGTGTTGCAGCTGGAAGAGGTCATTGAATCAACCCATTTTACAGATGTGGAAGCTGAGCCCCAGAAAGTAGGAGTGGCTTTCCTGGTACCCAGGACCCCCGGATCCCCCTTCATGAATTGAAGTCGATTCTCTGGGTCCCAGGCTCTCCTCATTCAAGTGGACAAGCCTCCCCCATTCCTCTGCCTCTGGCTCCCTAGGACGATTCTTCACTCCCCTGTCCCCCTTGAGGGCCCCTCTTCTCCCAAGCCATCCGCCACTCTTGGCTCAGTGCCCCAGGAGATGTTACCAGAGGTTGCTTAACTCCAGTGATAGCTTCTTTAGAAAGAACAAAAAGGAGAGAGGAGACGCAGGCAAACATGCCTCTCTAAAGAGGCCCTCGTCAGCCTGTTATGAGTGAGGAGTTTGTTTTTTGTTAATATTTTTTCTGCATGGTGTGCTTCAAATAAGAACATTCAGAGAGCAAATTGGTGGCGTATTTATTGCTGTTGGCTCTCCAGCAGGACTAAGCCAGTCATCACGGAGAAGCCGCTTGACGTACAAGCTCAATTCTTGTACGTCAAGGTGAAAGAGATCAGAGCTCCACTAAGAGGCTGGGTTTCATCAAGTTGGCTCAGGGCGTAACCCCAGAATGCCCAAGTGTAACAGGACTGAGCCTTTCACGTGCTCCCTGCATCCCTATGGGATGCTCAGGGCAGGTGCTCAGCGCCCAGCTTCAGGTACCCACCCGGTACCAACAAAGGACCAGGGAGGGCTGGCGTCTCCCCTACCCAGTGAAACATATCACTGGGTACCTGACTAGGGCTACATGAAGGCTCAGAGAGTGGCTGTGAATTGCTCAGAGTCCCCAGCTGAGCAGGGCCCAAGCAAGGGGCCTGAACCAAGTCCAGAGTCCTTTTTCTTAACTGCTACACACAAGGCTGGCTACCTAATTGCAAGGCTGCAAAATGAAAATGCAGGGTCCCTTGGAAATCACACCCCAGGAGGATAGTGGTGCATCTCTGAGCAGAAGGTTGAACAGACAAGATACCAAGGGGACCACCTGGGTTCAAACTCACGAATCATCATTCCTGAATGGGAGGTCTTAACCTCCCCGTCCATACCTCTATTTCTTCATCAGTTCAGTTCAGTTCAGTTCAGTCGCTCAGTCGTATCCGACTCTTTGCGACCCCATGAATCACAGCATGCCAGGCCTCCCTGTCCATCACCAACTCCTGGAGTTCACCCAGACTCACGTCCATCGAGTCAGTGATGCCATCCAGCCATCTCATCCTCTGTCGTCCCCTTCTCCTCCTGCCCCCAATCCCTCCCAGCATCAGAGTCTTTTCCAGTGAGTCAACTCTTCGCATGAGGTGGCCAAAGTACTGGAGTTTCAGCTTTAACATCACTCCTTCCAAAGAAATCCCAGGGCTGATCTCCTTCAGAATGGACTGGTTGGATCTCCTTGCAGTCCAAGGGACTCTCAAGAGTCTTCTCCAACACCACAGTTCAAAAGCATCAATTCTTCGGCGCTTCAGCCTTCTTCACAGTCCAACTCTCACATCCATACACGACCACAAGAAAAACCATAGCCTTGACTAGACGAAACTTTGTTGGCAAAGTAATGTCTCTGCTTTTGTCTCTGCTTTTGAATATGCTATCTAGGTTGGTCATAACTTTCCTTCCAAGGAGTAAGCGTCTTTTAATTTCATGGCTGCAGTCACCATCTGCAGTGATTTTGGAGCCCCAAAAATAAAGTCTGACGCTGCTTCCACTGTTTCCCCATCTATTTCCCATGAAGTGATGGGACGAGATGCCATGATCTTTGATTTCTGAATGTTGAGCTTTAAGCCAACTTTTTCACTCTCCACTTTCACTTTCATCAAGAGGCTTTTGAGTTCCTCTTCACTTTCTGCCATAAGGGTGGTGTCATCTGCATATCTGAGGTTATTGAGATTTCTCCCAGCAATCTTGATTCCAGCTTGTGTTTCTTCCAGTCCAGCGTTTCTCATGGTGTACTCTGCATAGAAGTTAAATAAGCAGGGTGACAATATACAGCCTTGACATACTCCTTTTCCTATTTGGAACCAGCCTGTTATTCCATGTCCAGTTCTAACTGTTGCTTCCTGACCTGCATACACATTTCTCAAGAGGCAGGTCAGGTGGTCTGGTATTCTCATCTCTTTCAGGATTTTCCACAGTTTATTGTGATCCACACAGTCAAAGGCTTTGGCATAGTCAATAAAGCAGAAATAGATGTTTTTCTGGAACTCTCTTGTTTTTTCCATGATCCAGCGGATGTTGGCAATTTGATCTCTGGTTCCTCTGCCTTTTCTAAAACCAGCTTGAACATCAGGAAGTTCACGGTTCACGTATTGCTGAAGCCTGGCTTGGAGAATTTTGAGCATTACTTTACTAGAGTGTGAGATGAGTGCAATTGTGCAGTAGTTTGAGCATTCTTTGGCATTGCCTTTCTTTGGGATTGGAATGAAAACTGACCTTTTCCAGTCTTGTGGCCACTGCTGAGTTATGAGTACCTACCTCGTAGGATTATTATGAGGATTAAACTGAGTTAATACACAGGAAGCCCTTAAGACAGTCACTGATCCATAGTAAGAACTAAACAAGCATGGATTTTATCATTATTGGAAAGATCGCAAGTCTGGAATCTGCAGTCTGGACTTTGCACCTTGAGTTGTTTTGCTTTATATCATCATAGGCTGACATTGGGCTTCCCTGGTGGCTCAGTGGTAAAGAGTCCATGGGCCAATTCAGGAGATCCAGGTTCAGTCCCTGGGTCGGGAAGATCCCCTGAAGAAAGAAATGGCAACCCAACCCAGGATTCTTGCCTGGTAAATCCCATGGACAGAGGAGCCTGGCAATCTACAGTCTGTGGGGTCGCAAAGGAGTCAGGCACGACTTATCGACTAAACAACAACAAAAGGCCAACATTACGTGGTTTATTTCATGGGCATTAAAATACCTCGGTAAAAACGATTTTTTAAGTGTTTGATCGTTGGGTCAGGAAGGCCTGGGTCCAGCGTTGTTTTGTCCTTCAGCGGTCCACAGTGACCTCAGCCAAGGCACCTCACCCCCGGGGCCTCCAGACACCCCACTGTGTTCTGAGGAAGCTTAAACTCAGCTACGTGTGTGTGATGGCTTAGAAGAGCAGGGCATCAAATGGCTACTCAAATACATCCCTGGCAGCTCCAATTCAATTCCGAATCCCACGGTCTCCGAGGGGTCTTCCTCGTGGAGTCTGATGGGCAGGAAGACAGATTCCCAGGGTGCCTTTCCTGGGCCGACGCCCCCGGTGCTTCCGGCGTCTGGGCCTCTCTTTTCCATGGGATGCTGAGCAAGGCCTGCGGCGACCACTTCCCCGGATTATAGGGCCCTGCGCTGACACCACCCGTGTCGCTGAAGGTTTCTGCCGGGAGGCGGATGCGCACGCTTTCTCAGCACCACCCTCCGCTGGCTTGTCTCCTCCACCAAGAAGGAGGAGGCACCCTGAGTTGCTTAGATTTGGAGCAGAGGCTTGGACTGGATGCTAGTGGGCAGGGTCCCTGGGACCATCTTCGCTTCCTCTAGAAGAGTTGAGACCTCATCGCCAAGCTGCCTTGTTTTCTCTCTTCTCTGATTTACCCACGTGGAGGCAGACCTTGTTGGCTTTCTCTCATGCACCTTCCTCATCCATAGCAAGCTAGAGCAAGGCCATCTTCAGCATCTGATGTGGTCAAGCAATGAGCCCCTAAGACCCGACACACAGATCCTATGGCCCAGCCTAGCCAGGTCAAACTCACTAACAGCCATATTAAATTCACCTTCCAATGCCCCTCTTCCCATCCATCTCTCCTCTACAAATCTTGTCATATTTATCCCATTGCACAATTTAATTCTACTCCTCAGGAGGACAGACTTGGTTCTGCATTGACTAAAAGCCCAAACACCAACTAAGGCAAGTTTGACCACTCGTCACCTCTCTTCACCTGCTCTTAGAACATGGTCCGAGGCTCAGGTGTGAAACATTACTTCCATTTAGAATCAAACTCAGTCTTTTTTTTTTTTTTTTCATTTCTTCCTGCTTCCAGCTCTCTAAACATGCGTGAATAGAAAATATAAATATATGTAAATATAATTCTGTGGCCGTTTGTGTTCAGGATTTAGAATTTCCTCCTACAGGGAAAAGGCAGGAAGGGAAAGGCTTGTAAGCACGGGCTGTGCTTCATTAAGAAGCGTGTTTGGGGTGGCGATCACTTTTCTCTAACGTAGACGAGTCGGCTGGAAACTGACCTCGGTACATCCTGAAATTTCATCAACTCCTTCCCCCCTGCATCCCCCACCACCACAAAGAGCCTCTCCTGACCCCTCCCCCACCAAAACAGAGCCCTTTTCCTTCCTGCCTCCCCAAGGACCCCCAGGGGTCACAGGCTGTGCGTGAAACACACCCCTCGGCTCGGATCTGTGGGGCTCCGGGCTTCCAGACGGCTGCAGATGCCTGGCAGTCCGCCCGCCGGCACGTGATAGGGCCCCAGGTCACGAACAGCAGGGCCGAGGGCTGATGCTGAGAGCCACTGTCTGCACTGACGGGAAGGAATCCTTGTCCTGATTTCAGCCACAGACACGCTCTGCATCGTTAACACAACTGTTCCAGAATACTAATACACGGGACATCGATAATAACACTGATCATCGCACCAGCTCTATGCGTGCTCACTGTCTCTGATAAAGATGGAAACCCTGACGGCTATTTCTTGGGTGTCTGTTAGATGCTAGGGGCTTCCCAGGTGGCACAGTGGTTAAAAATTTGCCTGCCAATGCAGGAGATGTGGGTTCCATCCTTGGGTCGGGAAGATCCCCTAGAGGAGGAAATGGCAACTTACTTCAGTATTCTTGCCTGGGAAATCCCACAGGGGCATGGCTGGGTCCATGGGGTTGCAGAGTCAGACACGACTGAGTGACCAGGCACACACACACACACACACACACACACACTCACTCACACACACACATTAGATGCTGACATAAACATTTTGGTATCCAAGTCTCACAAGGATCTTATTCAAGGAGGGTGGATTATTCTTCCCGTTTTACAGATGAGGAAACCAAGGCTCAGGAGAGACGGGCTCCCTTGTCCAAGGGCACCCACATGGTACAGGGTGGCACGTGGCATCATACCTGGGGCTCTGCCTTTCTCTCTATTCCAAACACTCACTGCAGCATGGAGATGTCAAAATGACGTTTCTTCCTGGATTAGGCTCAACGAGCAGGTTCCCTCAGAGCTGGAGCCTGTGATCCAGACTCCCACCTGCTCTCCTGGCCCCTTACAGCCTCATAAAAATTCTAAGATTCTCCATCAAGGTTCATCCCAGCAAAGCCCTGTTACCAGACTGTCGCTTGCCAAACACCCCAGCATATGCGTCAGCCCAACCCTTGTGATATCAGAAATATGGAAACTAACTCAGGGCTTCCCCGGTGGCTCAGCGGTAAAGAATCTGCCTGCAATGCAGGAGATGCAGGAGACGTGGGTTCGATTGCTGAGTCAGGAAAATCCCCTGGAAGCGGGCATGGCAATCCACTCCAGTATTCTTGCCTGGAGAACCCACGGACAGAGAAGCCTGATGGGCTACAGTCCATGGAGTCACAAAGCGTCAGACACGACTGAAGAGACTGAGCTTGCTTGCAGGCAGGGAAACAACTCACAGACTCTCCCTTCTGCGGCCCCTCGGGCACTGCCCTGGCCGCTGGCTTTGTGCAGACGGGCGGGGCCGCCATGCTGGTTTCAGCTCTGGGCGGGCCCTGCAGGAGGCAGAACCTTCTCTCGTGCTCTCGACTTAACCTCTCGGCCAGAGTTGGCCAGGCTTTGGGGGGTTGGGCTGGGTTGGGGGGGTGGAGGGCCCTAACAGCCTGAGCGCCGAAGCCCCCTTCAGCTGGCGGGACATCAAAACCCACGCAAACTGCTTCCATGTGCTGCCAGCCCTCGGCCTGCGTCCTTCACGTCGGATTAATCCCCAGGCTGCTCGGACAGACATGTCCTCACCACTCTGCTTTCATGTTAGCCCACAATTTCAATGTCATCACACAAAATCAAGGCTAATTGTGAACAGACCTCCCCCACCCCCTGCCCTGCCTCCCCTCCCCCTCCACCCCCCTGCCCTACCTCCCCTCCCCCCCACCTTCCCTGTCCACATCTGGATCCCACAACCTCTCCGGGGGCCTCAGGGACCCGCTGAGGTCGGACTCTTTAGAATCTAACTTGATCCCTCCCGCCTTCCCTTCTTCAGCCTCCTTCTGAATCTGGATATCGGAAAGTGCTGTTCTTTCCTCTGCCGTTGACTTTGTTATTTGCCGAGACGACCCCCAGGAATTCTCCACCTCTCTCTAGGCAGACGGCCGTGCTCTGGCAAAGCCAAAGGAAACCTCTCTTCAGCAGGACCAGGAAAATCACCCAGAGCTTCCCCCTCTGCCGGTCACATCCCACTCCCTCCGACCCTCACCCTTGCTGCGTTTCGCATGAGCAGGAGCCCATCATGATGCATGAATATGTTCCCCCCACTGCCCTCACCCCTCCTGTGCCCTCCTGTGAGGGACAAGTCGCCCACAGCAAATGGGCATTTCCAGCTTGATGGGGCTCCTCGGGCCAAGAGGAAAGAATTTGGCGCAGAAGAAACGGAGGTGTTGACCATCCTCGGAGGATCCCAGAGGAAGAAAAGGTCTTTGATGCTTGCAAGTGACTTCTTTGGATGAGGGATCTGGGACGAATCTCCGGGTTCTGGTGGGAGAGGTGCATTCAGGTACCCAGGGCTCCATGGAAGGCAAGATGCTTGGGGACAGAAGGGTGGTGGCGGGGCGGGGGGGGGGGGATCTCCTACAGTGGTCGGTGTCAACTGTGTGTGGCCAGGTCCCCCAGGGCATTCCAGAAAGAAAGTCCATGGGTTGTAATGACACTTTGTCGTTGTTCGGTTGCTAAGTCGTGTCTGGCTCTTTGAGACCCGTGGACTGCAGCACGCCAGGCTTCCCTGTCCTTCACTGTCTCCTGGAGTTTCCTCAAACTCATGTCCATAGAGTTGGCGATGCCATCCAGCCATCTCATCCTCTATGGCTCCCTCTCCTCTTGCCCTCAATCTTTCCTAGCATCAGGGAGAAGGGAATGGCAAACCACTTCAGTATTCTTCTCTTGAGAACCCCATAAACAGTATGAAGAGACACTTACTATCTCTACTCAAAAAAAAAAAAAAAATCATAGTTTCTGGAGAATTACCTGGTTGTTCAGTGGTTAGGACTCTGTGTTTCCATAGCAGGAAGTGCAGGTTAGATGCCTCGTCTGGGAATTAAGATCCCTCATGCCACACCATGCAGCCAAAAAAAAAAAAAAAAAACTCATAGTTTCAGAGTCTGAGTGGGGGCTCCAGGACCACCTAAGTACCCATTGTGCAGAGGAGAAAGCTGAGGCCCAGAGAGAAGGGAAGGGCTTGCCTGAGGCTGGAGAGCAAAGTGGTCCTTTGGGACCAAGAGGGTCTTCACCTGATGTTGCTTTTGGGAAAAGATGGCCACGAGCAGCACTGCTGGCTGGTACCCATGGCTGGGGCCCCCAGAGAAGGCAGCCCACCCCGGACAGGTCGGAGAGGAGATACAAAGAGTCTGAGTTTGGATCCGAGCTCGGCCAACAGTGCTCAAACACAGGGCCAGTGGCCCAGGGCTGGGTCTGTAGCCCCAGGCGACACGTGCGCTAAGATTTAGCAGAAGAGCAGAGCAAAGGGAAGGAAGCAGACCCGCGGGGCTCGTATCCCACCTGCTTGACGTGCTTGCCAACCGTGTGGCTGTGAGCAGCAACTTAACCTTTATGGGATGGAATACATTTCCATCACCACCCTCACAGCACCAGCCCCTTCCCGCAAACCAAGTGTTCAACTTAACCCGTTTAGCTCTAGTACTGTCCTGGGCTATCATTCTCCCATTTCCCAGGTGTAGAAACTGAGGCTCTGGTGCACGTAGGGACACGTGAGAAGTCAGGATTCCAATGAAAAACCCAAAGGGTAGCTTATTGTAGACAATAGCTGGTGCTTCTTACCCACCCCGCAACCTCTGTCTTACCCTTCTTCCTCCCCTCTCCCCACTGGAACCCCCTAGTTTGTCCTGTGTATCGGTGAGTCTGCTTCTCTTTTGTGCGATTTGCTGGTTTGTTGTACTTTTTAGGTTCCACAATAACTATAAATGAAGTATATTTTTAACCTTTAAAATCTGTGAATGACTGTATTGTACACCTGCAGCTTATATAATATTGTACATCAGCTATACTTCAATAAAAAAGTTATCAACAAAAAAACCAAAGTGATGATGGAAATGAATAAAGGGACGATGTGAGTCATTTAATAAACCAGTGATTTAAGAAGCAAGGAGAGGCAGAGTTGGATGGATGGATGGATGGTGAATGTACATGTGCCCTTCTCATGGGCTCTAAGGCACATTTTGCTTTCTCCGCCTTGGGTGAAACTCGGTGTTGGTGGTGAAGAGCACTACCACTTCATTTTCAAGGACCGCAGAAGGGAATTTAGACTCGTACCTCTCCCCTGTCGTCCGCATCTGCCAAGAATGAGGCTGAAGCCACGCCGGCAAATGGAATTCTGACAAAACGTGTCACAGGCTTGAAGCATCTGTCACCAAGGGGAAGAGACGCGCATTTGAGCGTGAGAGAAGCGCCCCAAGCTTTTGAACGACAAGTGCACGCTTCCCGCCAACCGACCCTCTGACCTTCCGCGGGCAAGGAGGGCTGTCTTCGGCAAACATCCCCCTAAATAGTTTATCTTAATAAAAACACCCCCCAAATAGTTTATCTTAATAAAAACACCGGTGATGGAGACAGAGTTAATTTGAAAAGGGTTTCCTCGGCCGTTTCTCTTGTCGGCCCATCGCTGGGCGATGGCTAGAGTCAATACTGCCTGTTCCTGGCGGGGTCCTGCATGTCCGTGGGGATGGGGCAGCACCACCCTGTGTAATGAAGCTCCGAGGAGCCCAAGTAGGTGATTTCAGCTGGCACGCTGGACTTGACCTCAGACACGGTCAAAGGCCTAACTCGCACAACTCTCACCTCTTTGCCCTGGAGTTTAATAGCAGAAGGCGGGTGACTAGATGTCCATTTTACAGTTGTGGAAACTGAGGCACGGGGAGAGGAAGCCTGTGGTCCCCTAGCAAACTGTCTGGAGGCCTGGAAACTGTGTTGTCCTTCCCTGAACACACGTGCCACTGCCAGCATAACCGCGTGCCGCAGATACAAAATTCAGTAAATTGCAGCAGGAACCCCCGGGGTCCCTACACCCAGTGAGCGGAAAAAGCAGGGGCTTAAGGGGTGGGAAGCATGGGTTCAGATTCCACAGAGGCTACCTCCCGGCTGGATCACTTGGAGGACATTGCTTAACTGCTCTGAGTCTCAATCAGAAAAGTCATAATATTTCACAGGAGCGTTCTGAGGGCCCGACAGCTTTGCACGGGGATATAAAGGCCTCACGCAGTGCCTGTTACAGAGGAGGCCTCGCCGAGTGTAAATTCCCTCCCCTGATTCCTAATCCGGCGTCTTTTCACCCAAACCCGTCTGCCTCCCTGTTTTGTCCAGGCCTGAGCCTCCGCGCTGCCCAACCCCGAAAACCTTGCAGATGTGGCTAAACGAGGAACGCATTAGGCTGGCCAGGGATGGTCTGCACGGCCGTGTTTATGTTTGCAATAAAAGCAAGCAGGTGCTGGCAATTTAACTAATCAGGTACCATCCTGGCCCCAGACGCCCGCCTGCCGGCACTCCTCACTGTGGGCTAATCTCTGCCTGGCCTTCCCCAAGCCCGAAATTAGCCTAGTCCCCCAGCCCTGCACACGGCTCGCATTACTGCCATGGGATGGATGAATGGACGAATGGACAGACCGTCAGTGGTCCAAGACCGGGGGCACAGAACTGAGTCTTTCTCAGACCCCTGGAGAAGAGAACGGCAACCCACTTCTTGCCTGGAGAATTCCATGGACAGAGAAGCCTGGTAGGCTACAGTCCATGGGGTCGCAGAGTCGGACACAACTGAACGACTAACACTTTCACTAACTTCTGCTAAAGAGATGGACTCTGTCAGGGGTTTGCCCAGGGGAAGATGAGCAATTCCTAGAAGTTGTACAGGCCCTCAGACAAACCCTAGTCTGGGTGAGGCCAAGCCCCCAGAATTCAACCTGATCAACTTGGCCCTACAGAATCTGATGGAACAATCTGATCTCTAAGCCATAGCCCGAGGCCTAGTATCAGGCACACGGTCCAGAGACAGAAGTTCATGGTCCTCCTGCTTGCCCGACCCTGCATGTATTCCCTGTATGATCCCAGACACACCTCATCAGCCAGTCTGGGCCTCAGTTTCCTTATCTGTCTAATGGGTGGATTAGACTAGAGGAGGATCTCTTAACCTCAGCACTATGGATCTTTAGAACCGGATATATCTTTTTGGTAAGGCTGTCCTGTGCATTGTAGAATGTTCAGCACCCTCTACCCACCAGATGCCAAGGATATATATATATATATATATATTTTTTTTTTTTTTAAAGTTCCCAGGATGATTCTAATGATGCGGGAGAGTCGAGACCACTGGGAACATAAAGATTATGAGAAACCATCCCCACCCCCCCGCCACTTTCTGGACAGTCCTTCTCGCAGAAGCTCAGCCAAGGCCCCCAGCCCAGCCCCACACTCCTCTCTGTATTGCGGGCCTCTAGGGACCACCCAGTGCTGCGCATCCCACTCCACATGCGGCTCTTTCGCGTTTCCGAGCAGACGTTATTTAAGCAATTCCAAGTTGACCAGAATCCAATCAAATGCAGGCCCTGTGACACTTTCACAGCTAATTGGTTTGACTGGTATGCTGTAAATGTGTGAAGCGACTTTAGTGAGGGACAAGGGGGGCCTCATTAACCTTTCCGTGGGACTCGGCTCGTTTGTGGGTCTCTCACAAGGTCCATCCTGCCCCCCGGGGCGGGGGGGATGTTAAGCATCTCTCCTTGACCGTAACGGGCACTCCAGAGCTCCTGCTTCCCCTCCTGGCGTAGGGCTCCCCAGGACCCTGGCTTCCGGGGCTCTGATCTCGTCCTCCTGAGATGAAGTCCCACAGGCCTTCCTGACCCAGCCCTGCCCTCCTCCCACTTCCCTCCTCCCTGCCTCCCCACCTGCCATCCGACCAGCCCCTCTGGGGTCCAGGCCATTCCTTGGACACTCAGCTTCTCTCTCTTCTTAGAGCTTCACCCATGCTGTTCCCTCGACTTAGAAATCTGTTCCCAGAGGACTTCCCTGGCGGTCCAGTGGTTGAGACTCTGCACTATCACAGCACGGGGTATGGGTTTGATCCTGGTTCCAGAAACTAAGATCCCTCATGCCCCATGGCATGGTCAAAAATAAATAAATAATAAAAATAAAATAACTCAACTTTTTATTTTTATTTATTTTATTATTTATTTGGCCACGCCGGGTCTTCGTTCTGTCACGTGGGATCTTTAGCTGTGGCGTGGAAACTCTTAGTTGCGGCACGTGGGATCTAGTTCCCTGACCAGGGATCAAACCTGGGCCCCTGGGAAGTTCCTAGCCAAGAAGGCATTATTATCTATCACTGGCAAACAGAGGAACTGAGGCTCAGAGAAGCTACGTTTTAGCAAATAGCCAAGCCCCCAGCCCTGCCTGTACAGCTCTAGAACCGTGCTCTAAACATTCTGTTTCATGTGACCCACGAACTCTCTACCTGCCCTTAATGTTTGTGGTTACCTGCTTACTGTGGGGCGGGAGAAAGGAGACTCAAGCTCATGGTGGGTTGAATAGAGGGCATCAAAGAGGTCTATCTGGCTGGACCACAAGGCCTTTGCAGAACCTTGGCAGGAACTGGAAAGAGTAGACCCCAAGGGGCCACAAACCACAGAAAAAAATCAGTTCGACTCAGACCCTGAAGGTTTCCCCTGCCGCTTGCTGGGTTCCTGGGGAGGGGTGGGTGACTTCGTTCCCCATCCGTCTGGGAGGGGTCTCTTGGGGGCACTGGCCTCCCTGTTCAGCTGGCCTAACGTTTTCTATTTAAATGCAAATTTTGACTTTTCGCTTGGCAGCTAGCAAAAGTTTTTTGCACTGGAATGAGGGTCAGGATAATAATTTATCCACCGGCCTTTTTCTAACAATTATTATTTGTTCAAGGGAGAGGGCGGAGGCCCCAGCGCTGGGGGAAGGGGCTCAGTGCCAGCACACAGGGTGGCCTGCAAGTGTCAGGGGCAGAGGCTGAACCTCTACCCTGAGGCACTGTAGCCAAGGGGTAAACAGAGGTAGCCCACCCTGGGGACCCCAGCCCCTGGGGCATAAAAAAAGGAAACTGGTGTTTACTCAGACCTCAGCCCTGTGCTGGGACCTGAGTGGGCCTGAGGACTTTTTAATAAATAAAGGTTGGTCTCAGGGAGCTCCCAGTCTGATGATGGGGACAAAAAAGGAAATAGATCACTGCAGTATAGGGTGCCACCAACTTGGCACTTAGGCTGGGACCCTGTTGAGGCTAATGAGCTGAATGCAAGGTCTGAGAAGCCTTCCTGGAGGAGATGACAGCTGTTCATAATCTTAAATACGATGAGGGGTCAGCCAGGCTTTTCTCGTATTCTGGCGGAAGGGTGTCCATTGGCATCCCCTATGGGGAATAATTAGATAAAATCTATCGATACAGTAAATTGGCATTTATGCTAGAGAGTTTCTCCCATATGCACACATAGCTGTATAAGGTTACCCTACGAACCTTTTAAGTAATGGAGACAACCCAGATGTCCATCAGTAGGGACTAGATACATAGATGATGATGCAATGACACCATGGAATACTATACAGCTGCATAAAATGAACGCAGAGGCCCTTTATTTGCTGACATGGAAAATTTCCAAGTCATGGAAAGTGAAGAAAGACACGCTGAGTATAGCAGATTTTGTGGAAAAGGCATCACGTGTAATCTTCTTAAGTATTTGAGTACATTTGCAAACAATGCCTTGGAAAGGACTCATGCCAATTGAATGCATGGTTTGCCTGGGAGGAGGGGCCTTGGAGGCTGGAGGACAGCACTGGGAGGGAGCTTCTCAGCATGTTCTATACCTTGATGGTCTTGATCCTGAATGTGATACTGATTCAAAAATGGAATTTTTAAACAAGAGGAGGCTGGCCAGACTGTTAGACAACAAGAGTCCCAGGCAGAAAGGATAACAAGTGCAAAGACCATATTCATTCTCTGGAGAGAATGAACTAAAAGGCTCGCCCTCCTCAACAGTGGGGGTGAGAGTTGGCATGGGTTAATCAGGACGGGTTCTGGACTTTCACCACCAGCCTCCAGGGTGGGCTAATCTGTTGTGGGGGAGACTTGAAGCTCATTGTTAGCTTAGGGGTTCGTTCATTGCCTTTCCACAATTGGAAATACTTCTTTCTAGAAGGAGTTTAAGTTTTTCCTTCATTGAGGGTTAGCTATCTCACTGCATCTCTTATCTTTTGGATCTCAGATGAAATGCTATTCAGAGGGACCTTTTGCATCAGTTAGCTACTGCTGCATAACAAAACATCTCAAATCTCATGGCTTCAAACAGCAGGCATTTGTTTAACCCATACGTCAGCGGTTACGTGGGTAGTCCTACTGATCTGGACTGATAAAATGATCACTGTATTTGAGGTCAGCCAGCAGATCAGCTGTGTTCTGTCTTGTCTAGGCTGACCTTGACTGGGATGGCTTTTCTCTGCTCTGTCAGACTTCCAACCTCCAGCAGAGGGTCCAGGCTCATACTTAAGATGGTAGCAGGGTTCCAAGACAGGAAGCAGAAATGTGCAAGGTCCCTGGAGGCCTCTGGTTGGAGCTGGTCCTATATTGCTGATACCACATCCTACTGACGAAAGCAAGTCCCATGACCAAGCCCAGATTTCAGCGGTAGGAAATAGAAGCCGCTCTTGAGGGATTGAGATGCAAAAATGCACTGAGAGGGGAAATGGCTACAGGGAACAGTGGAAGACTGGGCACATTTTTGCAATCAACTTTCCCCACCCCCCTTCTGTACAGTATCCAGGGAAACACTCCCAAGGGTTGTCACTTCATCTATGTGGTGTCTCATGCCACACTTTTTCCAGTGTGCTCTTGTTTATTTAGGTGTTAATTTGTTCTTGTCTAAGTGTTCCACGAAAATGTAAACTCCCAAGGGCGTGACACACAGCCTGACAAATAGTGGGAGCTGGAAAAACACTGTCCTGGCCCCCTTTTAACCATTACCCGCACCTCTCCCCATCCTGGGATGAACAAAGTAATCCAGTTCAATTCCAACTCAGAGTTGGGGAGAGGGTGGTGTCCCAGCCCAGACATTGATGTCTGGAAAGCAGGGGTACAGAGCTCAGCCCAGCCTGGACCACATTTCCCATAGACCCCCACCCCTCAAGAGTATTGGCATATCGTCCCCCCACTCCACAACCCCCCCTGAGGAGTCTGTGTCTTGCCTCATAATTGCTTCTGAATGCAAATAGCTCTGCCAATGTGAATATATTAAAATCCGTGTTGTCAGCTATCACAGCGGAGGGGACGGGAGGGAAGGGGGCCGAGGGGGACCCAAAACATGAATGACTGTCTGGATGATCACTCGATTCCAGGGAGGCTGGGAGCGAGTACCTCCTCTGTCCCAGGAGGGTTTTCTGCTTAGCTTCCTGAAGAGACACCTCTGGGGCCGAGCTCATCCTGGCTGTGAAGTTGAGGCATTAGCAGAAGACAATGCCCGCCTCCAAAATGATGCAGGCAGTATTTTTCAAAGAGGGTCACCTGCCAGGTGAGGTTGATTTGCAGGAGGTGGATAAAAGAGGGCAGGACCCTGAACCCCAATGGACCATGAGGTTAAAGTGGTGCTTGTTCACCAACTGAAATAGCTCATTCATTCTTTCATCCATTTGGCATTCCCTGGGCACCCACTCAAATTTATGGTTGTGTTAAGTCCTTCTTAAAAGTATCCGAGGTCCCCTGCAGTGCCTCACATGGGTGAAGCTTCTTTACCATCTGGCTCCTGCTTCCCTTGCCTCAGCAGCACCCCCGCCTGTCCCCTGACAGCACAGCACCTCATTCAAGCCTTCTCCACTTCTGATGCCACCTCCAAGAAGTCTGCCCTGACTGTCCCCTTGACCACAGCATCTGTATTTCTTCATCATCCCTGATATCATCACTTAAATTAATTTAATTTTTTCTTA
Organism: Bos javanicus; assembly: GCF_032452875.1. Lineage (NCBI taxonomy): Eukaryota > Metazoa > Chordata > Mammalia > Artiodactyla > Bovidae > Bos > Bos javanicus. The sequence continues at coordinate 67,619,299 of NC_083884.1, forward strand.
TCTCTCTCTCCATTAAAAATGTCAGCTCTGTGTCTGTCATTTTCGTAGTTGAGTTCCATACATTCGTCCATGGCCTGCCTAATACCTGTCTTAGGTGTTTGTTGAGTGACTGAGTGATTGATCAGGATCAGCAGTGGCTGTTACTTGTCATTGCTGCCTAGGACATGCTGGTTTTCAGAAGACACGGGGAAAGGATGCAATAACCCTGTGTTCTGAATCAGGAGGTTGGAGGATACAAGTCCTGGGATGAGGTTCAGAGATGATCCCCACTACAGTGGGGGAGGCCACCCGAGTCCATCTGGAGACACCATGGCAGCCAGGTGGACACAGCCCCTGCTCTCACAGCCAGCACGGGAGGCAGATGAAGATGGATCAGACAAATATATAGTATGAAGTGGTGACACGTTCAGAGCAGGGAAGTTGAGCCAGAGGAGGGGTTAGATAGTGTTGGGGGCACGGGCAGTATCAGGGAAGGAGAGAATGCTTTCAGCAGAAGCCCAGATGGAGAGAGGGCAGCCCTGTGGGGACCAGAGAGACTGTGTTCCAGGCAGAGGGACTAGCCTGACCAAAGGGAACACAGCTGGCATGTTCAAGAAACAGCAAGAGTTCCAGAGTAGAAGAGTGGAGGGACTAGCGTGGGGCCAGGCAGGAGATGCTATGACAGGGGTGGGGTTCTGAGAAGGGCTCCACAGTGGAAGCCACTGCAAAGGACAGAGCAGACCCAGGGGATCGGACAAACAGATTCCAGGCTGCACTCTGCTCTGTGAAGAGGAAAAGCTGAAGGGGCCCCAGGGAGAAGCAGCGAGCCGGGCGAACGGGCCACTGCAGATGAAGGGGCAATGGAGGGGAGCTGGAGGGCTTGGGGCGCTTTAAAGGCAGAGTTGTTGGGGTTCGCCAAAGGGCTGAATGTGGGTGGAGAGGATTCCAGGGTGACCCAGGGTATGGGGCCTGAGAGCTGGGCATGGCACGTGGGGGACAAAACAGGCCTGGCCAGTGCACACCCAGTTTTCAGTCTGGGCAAGCAGGCTGGCCAGCAGGTATGGGCCCCTCAAACCCTTGTGGCCCATCCCCACATCACCAGAACATCCTCGCCAAGTTGCTGTCCAGCTTCCACTTACAGCCCTGCAGTGACGGGGAGCTCCCCACCCAGCCAGGGAGCCGGTTTCCTTGTCACAAACATTCTCCTTCTTAAACTCCGCCAGTTTAATCCATGACAGAAAACCAAGAAATGAACAGAGGAAGGGAGGAAGGGCGGCCTAAGACAGGAGAGGGTAAAGTTTTCCCAACCCTGGAGCTCAGGGCTTCGGCATGCAAATCTGGGAGCAGAGCCGTAAACATTGAATCGGTAATCCTCCCAATGACTTGACTTCAGTGATGTCACCACCCCCCAAGTGACAGGTTAAGAGACAGTGGCTCAGAAAAGAGGATGGACTCGCCCAAAGCCTGCAGGAAGTGCGTGGAAGAGTCAAGATTCAAACCAGGGTCAGGATCCCACATGTATAGTTCAGTCTTAGCATCCCCCATGGCCTCAGAACAGAACTGATCAGGAAAGTTCCTCTCTCCCCACCTCCTGCAATCCACCAGGCACAGTGATGCCTAAACCCAGCCTGCTGGGGTGAGCCTGGGGCCTCCGCCTTGAGGGCATGTGAGAAAACGATTTGGGGTACACGATTTCCTCGGAGTTAGTGAGGGCCACCCTGACCTTTTCTGACACCTGACCCAGCTCAGGAAAAATGCCTGGTTTGCCAGTCTCTGCCCCAGCCTGGGGACACTGCCTCGTTTGTGCCATACCCAGCATCCAGCACGGCCCTCGGCCCATAGTAGGTGCTCAATTAATGCACGTCTGACTCACGGGGAGAGGTCATGTCCTGTCCCCTCCTCCCTAGTAAGGAGAAAAGATCATCAAGCTCCCCACTTTCGAAAAATATTAAAGATAAAAGCCAATCCATCCATCCTGGGGTTTCGGTGGCAGGGGCCGAGAGTCTGGGTGGGTGTGCCAAGGCGCGCTGGGACAGGGCGCCCGCGTCAGCCCCACTGTGAGCCACTGATAAGAGGCGCTCGGCCGGCGGATCCAGACGGCTTGTCCATCAGCCTATTAAACACCATTCTTACAAGTTTTTTTTTTTCCTTCCCCCTTTTCATGAATACGCAGGGTGAATAGAACATTGAATAAAAATCAGCCTTTCCCCACAATCGCAGGATTGAAAGGTAACTGTCAAGAGAGGGATTTGGGTGACAAAGAGGCCAGTTTCGGCGCTTAGCAAATGATTTTCGGCTTGTCATTTCAATGGGCTGTGTTTTTCAGAGATTGTGGGTGAGTTTTTCTTTTCTCCTTTCTTTTTGAATAGCATTTATTACCGTGCTTTAAAAATTTTTTTTGTGTTTGTTCTCTTTGCAGTCGTCCTTCCTTCTTCACAGATGCCACTTTTCCACCCGTCCCGGGTCTTCTGGATGCGACTTTCTCCCCCAATAAAATAAGATTAAATGAGACACACAACAGATCTGGGAGGCCAAGGAGGGGAGAAGACGTTGTGTGGGGAGCGGATAGTTTGGAGGTGGGGAAGAGAGGGCAGGGGTCCAAGTGGAGGCCGGAGGGGACCTCTGGGGATGTTAAGACTGACCTGGGGCTCAGCTTGCCCGGCTCTGGCCTCGGACCTCACTGGTGGCCGCCGGTCTTTCTCAGGGTGGAGATTAGTGACCCATCCTTGTCCTCTCCCCCTCTGGGAATTAGTGTCCAGCAGCCCCCTCGCTGTCCAGACCCCAGCATTGTAATCTGGATCCTCGCTGTCCAGACCCCAGCATTGTAATCTGGATGGCTTACAAGGGCCCCAGGTCTGTAAAGATGGTGTGTCACAGGCTGTGGCCCGATGGCCGTCCAGCAAAGTTCTGTTGTGACCGCCTGTCCCCGTCGTCAGCTCTCCAGATAGGCAGGAATACAGAGGGACGGGACACAGCACACACAGTCAGTTACAACATCGGAAGCGCACCTTCTGCCCCTCCCAGTGAAAGCAAGCATCGCTTTTTTTCTTTTTTTTTTTTTTCTTTTGGCCTGTGGGGGCTTAGTTCCCTGACCAGGGATTGAATCGAAGCCCCCCCTGCACTGGAAGGCAGAGTCTTAACCATTGGACCGCCAGGGAAGTCCCAGCATCCTTTGAAAGAGCTCTTTTAAGAGGGTATGACCAGGAATCAGGATGAAGCCTGAGGGGTCCAGCTGCAGCTGGGCAAGTCTGTTTCAATTCCTGGGCCTCTCTTTTTCTCATCTGCGAAATGGGCCAGTGGGACCCAGTCGTGGCTCCACACATTTTTCAAAACCCCAGAGCAGGAGATCATTAGCAGTTAGGAAAATGCAAATTCAAACCACAGTGAGATGTCATCACTCCCCTATCAGAATGGACAAGGCAGTGTCCCTGGGATGGACAGAGCCAGGGCAGCATCGCAGGAGAGATGCGGGGGCCCAGGATGGGGAGGAGTCTTGTCATCAGAGGGGCTGAGCTCATGAATGCTTTGAAAGCATGCTGCCCCACAGGGTATTCCCCCATGGTCATCGGCCAGCCTCTGAGTAGATTTAGGACTCATCTTTGATGGATCTGGGATCCCCCCTCATTGAGGGCCCAGAGCCTCTTTTCCCTTAATATTTATTTCTTTGGCTGCTTCGGGCCTTAGTTGCAGTACATGGGATCTTCATCACATGATGCCAAATCTTCTCTTGTGGCGCAGGGACTCTAATTGTGGCACATGGGCTTAGTTCTCCCCCAGCATATGGGATCTTAATTCCCCAACTGGGAATTGAACCCATATTCCCTGCATTGCAAGGTGAATTCTCAACCACTGGACCACCAGGCAAGTCCCCTCAGAGCCTCTTGAGAAGCTGCCAGCTCCCAGAAGGGCCACCTGCACTACCCCCCTACCCTTCCCATCCATGCTCCGCACCGTACAGACTGGCCCTATGGCTATAGTCCTAGGCCACCTCTGAGACAGGCTGCGTTTTATTAGTACCAGAAGTCGAGTGCTGTGATTCATGGGCCTCGGGAAGAACTGGCTCCATGCCCCAGGCGTATTGACAGGTAGACGGGAATTACAGGCTGGTGAAGAGTTTGCATGTAGGTTTCTTGGGAGGGGGAAATGAACTCCTACCAGCCTCTCCCCACCCCACTTCCCACATACCCCGCTTCCACACGGAAGCTCTGCTGCCCAGCCCTGGTCCCCATGCTGGGGGGCAGACACTCCCTTGCCTCCTTCCCACTGCTTCCTGTTGGCAAGTTTAGACTAGGGCCCCCAGCATGGTCCAGTTGTGGTGACTGATGGTCAGACCTGGGATGCTGTGGGCCTGGGAACATCCCTAGGGTCCCTTCTATAATGATTAAGGATGATTATTGCCTGGCAGGTACTTAAAAGACACTGGAGGAATAGATGGATGGAAGGATGGATGAATAATGGAAGGATGAATGGATAGATGGATGAATGGATAGATGGATGGGTGGGTGGATGGATGGATGGATGGAAGGATGGATGGATGGATGGGCAGATAGATAGATGGATGGATGGAGGGAGAGAGGGAGGGATGGATGGATGAATGGATTGATGGAGGGATGGAGGAATTGAAGGACGTATGAATGGATGGATGGATAGGCAGATAGATGCATGGATGGATGGAGGGATGGAGGGATGAATGGATGGATGAGGGATGGATGGGTAGATGGATGGGTGGATGGATGGATGGAAGGATGGATAGATGGATGAATGAATAGATGGATGGATGGATGGGCAGATGGATGGATGGATGGATGGATGGATGGATGGAGGGATGTGTGAATGGATGGATGACCAGATAGATGGATGGATGGATGGATGGGAGGATGGATAGATGGATGAATGGATGGATGGATGGATGGGCAGATAGATGGATGGATGGATGGAGGGAGGGAGGGAGGGATGGATGGAAGGATGGATAGATGGATGAATGGATGGATGGATGGATGGGCAGATAGATGGATGGATGGAGGGAGGGAGAGAGGGAAGGATGGATGGATGGATGAATGGATGGATGGAGGGATGGATGAATTGAAGGATGGATGGATGGAGGGATGGATAGATGGAAGGATGTATGAATGGACGGATGGATGGCCAGATAGATGGATGGATGGAGGGAGGGAGGGATGGATGGATGGGCAGATGGTTAGGCAGACACATGGATGGATGGCAGATGGGCAGATGGATGGATAGATGAATAGATGGGTGGATGGATGGATGGAAGGATGGATGGATGGGAGAAGAGAGGAAGGAAGGGAGGATAGGAGGATGGACAAATGAGTGAGTAGATAGAGGGATGAGTGGATGGATTCTTTCAGAATCTGTGTGATTTGTCCAAGTTGCCTTTTGTCTTTGAGCCTCACACTCCTTAACTCTAAACTGGGGGTGGTGATGTTTAGCTTGCTGTAAGTTCTAACAAAAATCATACATATAAAGGGACTGGTCTGATTTTCATCACATCGTTCTCAGAGTCTCCTGGCAGTGGCTCATCTGACACATAGTAGGTCCTCAGGAAGCCTTGGGGTTGGGGCTCACTTTTAGGCCTAAGGTCACCTGGCTTTCTTTGGGGCTCTGAAAGCCCTTTCCTCAGTGGAATCAAGGGGACTCTCTGATGTTGACTCCCACTGAGGAGTGAGGGGAGCAGGGCTGGGACACAGCCTCTGCTCACCTGAGGGCAAGGTAGACACCTGCCCCAAGCTTCTCCTTCTCAGGAATCCACTGATTTGGAAGGTTCCAGCCCAGCCTCACAGGGGGAACCCAAGAAAGCAAGAGAAGCAGGGGCCCCATTTCTCCAGCCTCCAGCCCAGGAATTGGAGAAGGGGGAGAAGCCAGAGCAGAAACAGGTCCACGTGCTGATGTCTAGAAGATCAGACAGAAGCTCCCAGGTGCCACTCCCACGGCAAAGGGGATATTTGGAAATCTGAGGCATTTTCCAAGTGACCTTCAAACCCACTCTGCTTGGGTACAATTCAGGAAGTTTCCTGGTGCTGGATATATCACCTGGAGAGGGGTCCTGCTTGGCTAAAGACCCCTTCAGGGGTCTTGTGAGTGAACCTGGAGAATAAGAAAAGCATGCAATCATTGTTCTCAGCTCTTAGCTCACCCGGGGCTCTGCTGGGGAGATCTGCGACATTCCAGACTGAAGCTACCCGTTCCAAACTCTCCAAAGCTTGCTCTGTGAATGGTCCCAGCTCCTCCTATCTAACACTTTCTTCTAGAATAAAGCAGCAGGGAATCCTCCTCGAAGACACATCCTCTAAAAGGGGCCCCGGGAAAGGGCTCTCAGAATAATTGAATAATCCCGACAAGTGTGAACAGCAGTGAAGGAGGCATGTGGAGGGGGAGTCCAAGGTGAAATTTATTTCTGTCAACTGGTGGTCTATTTCCCTGATACTATTTCCTTGTATACAGATAAGGAGTTATCTTAAATGACCATGTCTTTTTCAATTTGTACTTAACAGTCAATCCCATTTTCCTTATATGATGCTATCGCAGCTGGATGAAAAATGCATTCAGTAATCCCTAAGGATCTTCATATATCAATATCAAATGGTCTGAAATTGACCTGTTATAAAATCCAGTCCTTCAAGCTAGCAAGAGACTAAATCAAAAAGAAGCAAATTTTAGCACTCACGGGGTTTTTTGTAAGCTGACTGCTCTGGCATGGACTTTAGGACTTTAATGAGAACAAATTCTCAACATCCATTACAAACCAAAAAAAAAAAAAAAAAAACCTACTCCAAAGAAGTATCTGGATTATTGATACAACTTCCTGATGAATGGACCTTCCCAGACAGATGGGCCCTGTCAGGAATACTAAGGAACAGAGGGTGGTTAACAAGACCTATCCAACAAAAGTTCTTAGGAACCTGAGGTCTGTGCCCCAAGAATGTCTTGGACTACACAGGGGAGACACTTGGGCTCAGGAGAAAAGGCCCAGACACACACCTCATGAAACTGTCTCTCATGGTGCCTTGATCCCTTCTTTGGCAGTAAATACGCAATAGGCATTCTTGCAAAGTTTCCCCTGATGCCAAAATAAGAGCCATTGTTCACAGCTCTTCACCTGCTCTCAGCGGTCATCAGGAGCCCTGCTTGGGAAAGCAAGTTTCTTCCTGGCTTCTAAAGTCCCCCGGCTTCTCCCTGTTGGTAGTTAAAATGGGAGAAATGTCTAAATTCTATCTTATGGAATACTCCAATACTTTGGCCACCTGATGCAAAGAGCTGACTCATTGAGAAAGACCCTGATGCTGGGAAAGATTGAGGACAGGAGGAGAAGGGGGCGACAGAGGGTCTATCACCGACTCCATGGACATGAGTTTGAGCAAACTCTGGGAGATAGTGAAGGACAGGGAAGCCTGGTGCACTGCCTTTTTGGGGATGTAAAGAGGCAGACCGGAGAAGGCAATGGCACCCCACTCCAGTACTCTTGCCTGGAAAATCCCTTGGATGGAGGAGCCTGGTGGGCTGCAGTCCATGGGTCGCTAGGAGTCGGACACGACTGAGCGACTTCACTTTCACTTCTCACTTTCATGCATTGGAGAAGGAAATGGCAACCCACTCCAGTGTTCTTGCCTGGAGAATCCCAGGGACGGGGGAGACTGGTGGGCTACTGTCTATGGGGTCGCACAGAGTCGGACACGACTGAAGCGACTCAGCAGCAGCAGCAAAGAGGCAGACATGACTGAGGAAGTGAACAACAGATGGAGTACTCAGAATTACCCTCTGATGTTAAAGACGGAGAAAGTGAGGCTCAGGGCAGCAAGGGGGCTTGTTCAGGGCCATGTACCTAGAGGCAGAGCTGAGGTTCAAGCCCAGGTGCTCCTAACTTAGAGATTATGCCCTTAACCATTGTACATTTTATCCCAGTAGATGTTTAAATCATATTTGGCTGTGAGAGATGGGGAGGGGGGAGGAAAGGAGAAGGATGGTGATACAGATGGTGCTACAAATGGTCTGGGCTCCTTGGAGTCAAAGAGAGGAAGGTAAGGTCCCTGGGCTTGGGGCAATCCATGTAGGCTTCCTGGGAGAGGAGGATTAACCAGTGTGCAGAAGGGGGAAGATAGTGGAATGGGTTCTGCCCGATGGCCTTATGCGATGCCCTTGCTACTAATCAGGCAGCACGTGGGATCTGTAGGGAACCAGGATGAGGAGACATTGGTTCTGCCTTCAAGGTCTGGACTAAGGTTACCACAGGGAGGGGGAGAATGGCAATCTCCAACTTGTTTTTTGTTTTAAAGGTACTGTTTTTCTTGTTTTTTTGTTGTTGTTGTTGTTGTGGTGGTGGTGGTGGTGGACCATTTTTAAAGTTTTTATTGAATTTGTTACAACATTGCTTCTGTTTTATGTTTTGGTTTTTGGCCACGAGCCAAGTGGGATCTTGACTCCCCAGACCAGGGATTGAACTCACACCCTCTGCTCTGGAAGGTGAAGTCTTAACCACTGGACCACCGGGAGTGTCACCCAGAACCCCGTCTGTAGTCCCATAGAAGACCCTCTACTTCCCTCGGCTGACCAGCTTGGGGCTCCTGGTATGCGGAGCTGGGACTACCGGGTGGGAAACTTGCCCTTCAGCAAAGACAGGTCTCCTCCAAGAAGAGGCAGACCCGGGGGTCTCTCCTGACGAGCAGATAATCTTGTGTGGGCTGGATCAATGTGGGCAGAGGGGGGTCCTCCCCAAAGAGAAGGTGGAGGTAAGGAAGATAATTTTCTCTGTAGAAGAAATGAGCAGGAAAATCCAACAAGCCTGGTCCAAGTTCCAGAGTGATCAAGCCGGTGACCTTGGGCAATAGCCCTCACCTCTCAGATTCTCTCATGTTGGTGTTAGAAAGTAAGACGATCAAACCAACCCTGGGTAGTTACAAGCAGAAAAACCATGTCAATAACTCCCGGTATGTTATAGATGCTCACAAAACATTGGCTTTTTTCCATCCTGGGTGGGAAGTCAGCTCTGTGAGGTCAGGCGCGGCGTCTGCATTGTTCACTGCTGGGTCCTCAGTGCTCAGAGAATATTTGTCTAATAGATGGACAGATGGATATAGAGAGTACCAAGCTCTGTGAAAACTAAGTGTTTCTGCAACCCTGTCCCCTCCCAAGGGAAACACTCTGCTCCTTCAAATCAAGAGCCAGGAGTGGGACTTCCCCAGCAGTCCAGTGGTTAAAATTTCACCTTCCAGTACAAGGGATGTGGGTTCGATCCCTGATCAGGGAGCTGAGATCCCACATGACTCATAACCAAAAAAAAAAAAAAAAAAAAAACATAAAACAGAAACAATATTGTAACAAATTCAATAAAGACTTTAAAAATGATCCACATCAAAAAAAAAACCCAGGAATCACTGCTCCCCTGACCAGACCCTCTCCCAGATCCTTCTGGCTCTTCCTCAAAGGGGCCAGGACACCATAAATCCCCACCTGGACCCCCAAAGTGTATGAGTGTATGTATGGGTGTATCCTGCCAACACTGAATGTGAGAAATGAAAAGAACAGCCAGATAGCAAATCTAAACACATCCCCAGCCAATGCTGGAGTGTTTGATGAGCCAAACTCCTGTCGAGGGTGGGCTGGCAGGTTCAGTGGGGGCATCCCCCTAAACCTTCACTCAGTAGATATCCTCTGAGTACATATGTAAGAAGTGCAGCCAACCTGATAGCATCACTGAGTACCAAGCACTTGGTGAGCAGTTTGGTGCATCCACTTACCCAGGTACCACAGCAACCCAGCTTGGCAAAGGCTGCTCTTCCTTACAGCCCATTAGGGGAAACTGAGGCACAGGAGGTTAAGGAGACTTCTGAGGAGACATAGACGTAAGATGAGGTTGAGCCCACATGGAGTGTGCCATCCAGCAACATGGGCATTGGTTACAGTTCCACAAATGTTGGTGTATCATGGTACACTCACATATCCATCATGGATGTTTTGGCAGAAATGCATGTGAAGTTGCCTGAGCAAAAGCAGGGAAGGCTTCCTGGAGGAGGTGGCATCTAAGGTCTAAGTCATACTCAATAGTAAACGGACACATTTACTGGAAGTTTCCCAGGAAATGGGCAAAATGGTATTACTTTCCCTGCCAAAAGATATTTGAGAGGCTTCTCTGGTGGTCCAGTGGCTAAGACTCCACATTCCCAGTTCAAGGGACCCCCGTTCAATCCCTGGTCAGGGGACTAGATCCCACATGCTGAGACTAAAGAGTCCATGTGCTGCAACAAAGACCCAGTGCAGCCAGGGCCTTAATTAAATAATTTAATTAATTAATTTTAAAAAGATATTTAAGCCAAGGAATGGTCTCCTTTGAGCCCTTTAACTTCTAACTGTAACACCCTTCAAAAACTGCCCATCAGACTCAGAATACAACTCAAACTCTGCTGTAGCCCATGTGTGGTCAGGCCCCTGACGAGCCCATGCTCTCGGCCCTTCACCCACTTGATTCCAGCCACAGTGGGCTTCTGCCCATGCCTTGACTACTCTCAGCTCTTGCCAGCCCCAGGACCTTTGCACATGCTGTTCTCCATGCCAGAAGTAACTTTCTTCCACTTCTCATGTAACCAGCCTTCTCTCATCTTTGGATCTCAGACTGAGAGCCCTGTCCTCGGAGAGGTCTTCCCTGACCAGCCCTCTAGTATACAGTTGCTGTCCCCTCATGCACCATCTAAGCCCCTTCTTTTTTCCCTTCTAGGACACTTATAAATTCCAGATATTTTACCCACTTGTCTCTTGACTCATTTGATCCATCTCCCCCACTGGACTGTGGAGTCCAAGAGGGCAGAGATTACACCCTGGTCCGGGATTAAGATCTCACATGCTATGGAGCATGGCAAAAAGGAAAAAAAAAAAAAAGACATCGGATGAATGAATGAATGAGGGAAACGACAGCTTCCAAATTTGAAACACTGGTGTCAAGCAGAGGAATCAAACATCAGACATCCCTTATGTGGCTCTTGAAGACTGAGCCAGGAAAAAAAATGAGGAGGGTAGACGCAGATGGTTACAAGGGTGACCTAGCCTATGAGAGCGTCAGAGATGGATCCTGGAAACCTTGTCCTGTGCTCAGTCACTCAGTCACATCCAACTCTTTGTGACCCCTGGACAGTAGCCCGCCACGCTCCTCTGTCCATGGAATTCTCTGGCAAGAATACTGGGATTCTTGGCCATTTCCTCCTTCAGGAGATCTTCCTGACCCAGGGATCAAACCTGCATCTCTTGCATATCCTGAACTGGCAGGTAGATTCTTTACCACTGAGCCGCCCGGGAGACCTTGCCCACCTAGGCCCAGATGCACAACTAGGAGTGTGCTTGGTCAAGGCAGTAGTGGGCACAGAGTCTTTCCTCCACACGTCTCTGTTTTTCAGAGTGGCCCCAGAAACACCCACATCAATATCTCTGGGAAGTGAAATCATGTATTAAAAATACAGATACCATGGCCACCCTCCCCATCCTGCTGAATCAGATCCTGCAGGGCCAGCGCCTGGGCATCTGTATTCTTACCAGCTATTGTAGGAGATCCTAAGTACGTCAGAGTTTGGGAAATGCTACAAAGGTCCACATAGTCAAAGCTATGGTTTTTCCAGTAGTCATGTATGGATGTGAGAACTGGACCATAAAGAAGGCTGAGGGCCGAAGAATTGATGCTTTCGAACTATGGTGCTGGAGAAGACTCTTGACAGTCTCTTGGACAGCAAGGAGATCAAACCAGTCAACCCTAAAGGCAATCAACCCTGAATATTCATTGGAAGGAATGATGCCGAAGCTGAAGCTCCAATACTTTGGCCACCTGACATGAAGAGCTGACTCACTGGAAAAAACCCTGATGCTGGGAAAGATTGAAGGCAGGAGGAGAAGGGGGCAGCAGAAGATGAGATGGTTGGATGGCATCACTGACTCAATGGACGTGAGTTTGAGCAAACTCTGGGAGACAATGATGGACAGGGAAGCCTGGTGTGCTGCGGTCCATGGGGTTGCAAAGAGTCGGACATGACTGAGCCACTGAACAACATTTCACAAAGCCAGCCAGACGTTCAGAACCAAACTGAGCCACGAAGCCAGTCTCTTACAACCAGCTTAATGTTCTGTCATCCCTGCTCCCGGGTCTCTCTACTCTTGAGCATCAGTGCATCTCAGGTCAGCCCTTCCTCCCTCAGGTCAATAACTCCCCTCTTCCCAAGAAGACCCTGACAATTCCACCTTGTTTGGTTCAAACTGACTTGGGCTGCTCCCAGGTCTCCACGTGGAGCCCCAGGAACTTGCTAGCTCAGGGAGAAAGATCTGCAAACAAGATGCAAACATCATTCATCCTGTTTGGTGGTTGGAGAGCTTTTATTTTTTAAAGAAGAGGGGGAAAAAAAAATCTCTGATGATTGACTGCATTTTTGCATCTTCCAGCCATTTGTTGCCATGTGATATAGACATCTGCCTGTCAACAAAAACGCCATCAGTTTTACAAACACACTGATTCCACTGGCTTCGTCAGGAGGGAGTGTTTTGACTGGCTTCACTTGTTGAGTGTCTGTGTGCTGCTCTGCCCCGGCCAGCTGCAAGAGAGATTGAGGCCGCCTCAAGCTTTCTCTTCCTGACAGATCTCCACCCCTTCAGGCCAGCAGAGTCTGACCAACAGACCTAGTGGGTCCATGAGAAATGGGTGGGATTCAGGAAACTAGCCCTGAAATCGTACTGTAACATCTTTAAGACTTAGATGAGTCACTTTGCTTCTCTAAGCCTCAATTCCTTCCTCTGTAAAGTGAAAATCAGCCTCCAACATTCATTGTGAAGATTAAGCTAGATCATCTATGTAAAGGGCATAGTGTGTGTGGGAGCCAGCCTCCAAGAAGGCGCCCAGTAATCCTTGGTTTTTGCTAGCCATGCCTCAGTGTATCGCCCTCCTACGTGGAATCAGATTCAGCCTACATGATCAAAACAATCCGGTGGGTGCAATGCTGTGTGACTTCTGAGACTGGGTCACAAACGCCATCCTAGCTTTTGGACCACTCCCTCTGGGGGAAGCCAAGCACCATGTTATAAGGATGCTCGAGCGTCCCTGAGGATAGACCCGTGTGGAGACCAGAGGTACTGACACCCCTGACAACCAGCCAACCATGAATGAGCCACCTTAGAATTAGACTTCCCTGTCCCAGTCAATGCTTCAGAGATGACAGCCCCAAACATCTGACTGCAACCAGCAAGAGCAATCCTGAGCCAAAACCGCCTTAACCCAGCAGCTCCCACATTCCTGATCCACAGAAACCATGAAAGATAATAAATAATCATTACGGTTTTCACACACACACACATGGCTTTAAGCTACTAAATCTCGGGGTGATTTATTACACAGCACTAGGTAACCGATACACAGAGTTACTGGATATACAAGATTTGGCGTATACCTCTACCTCAAGATATTTGTTGCCAATACTTACTGCTTCCCGTGTTGTGGACACACTGCTTGCTCATTTACATACATTTACATATCTCACGTCATCCTCACCCGATGCCTGTAAGGTAGACTCCAGCCCGAGGCTTGTTTTAGAGACAAGACTCGGAGGCATGGAACTGCTTGCCCGAGATCAATCACACAGCCCAGAAGTGGCAGAGCCAGGATTTGAACCCAGGCCTGTCTGCCTCCGAAACCACATTCTTCGCCAAATTTTTGTTCATCATATCACATTCCAGAGCGCAATGTGAATTGTCATTATTATCACAATTATGGACTGTTGACTGGGGTGTTTTTGTTTTCCCCAGGGAGAGGACTAAGAGAAAAAAACAGATTATCTCTGAGCCTCCCTCACTTCCCTGGTCCTCCATGGCAAATGGGACACACCCCAGACTCTCCTGTCCTAGGGGCTTAAAGTCAGGTGGCGTCAGGGAACGGTTTGGAGGAGACACAGATTCCCAGTAGGAACGGCCCCGTTCGCTGCCGGCACAGCCTGCCTGCCAGGGCTGCAGGGGTTAAAGAGAACCGCTCGGCTGCAAGAAAATCTCTCCAACGGTGTTAGAGCAGGGGAAAAAGGCAAAATGATTGTAAATTCCGCCAGGGGAATTCTGCCATGAATCCGGCTCACCTTTCGCGGACTCCCCCCGCCGCCCCCCGCCCCGCCTGAGAGGATAACTGACCTTTGGAGGGAAATAATGAAAAGAAGAAATTCCTTGGAGAAAATAATGTGTCCGGGCCCCAGTAATGAGATCGGCTCCTTTTATGTTGCCATGGCGACGGCAGTCATTTTATAATACAAAATACACGAATGGGTGCGGGCAGGGGCAGCCTCGTCAACCAAAGGGGTGGGGGCGCGGGCCACGGGGCGGTAGGGAGGGGTTAGCCTCTTGCAGGCTGTGGTCTGGGGGTCGGGCAGCGGCTAGGGTCAGGGGCTACCATGCCTCCTCTCCCCAGAGAAGCAGGCCTGGCTTGGGCTAGTGGCAGGGGGCGGTTCTTCTTAGGCTGAGGTCTGGGGATGCAGAGAAGGGCTGGGGGGCCTGGGGGTGGCATCAGCTTCATGGACTGTGGGGATTGGGCAGGGGACCCGAGGCACTGGCATATTCATAATATTAACACAAGCCCCCTTTACTCTGCTTGTGTTTCTCTAGGACAGGATTTCTCTGTCCCTGCCTAAGAGAGAGGGAACAGTGGCTCCATTGTACAGATCAGGAAACTGAGGCTCTGCAAGGAGAAGCAACTTGTTCAAAGTGACACAGTAGGGATCCCAGCTCAGTTACCTCCAGGGCCACTGACTGGGGTTACGATCATGGACTCTGAGTGGGGCATAAGGGAACTTTCCAGGGTGCTGGGGACGTGTTCTGTATTGTCATAGGCAATATCTGGATGTAAAAATGCGTCGAGCTCTCGCTTAAACTTTGTGCGTTTGATAGTTCGTAAATTAAACCTTAATTTTTAAAACGTGTTTGTGGGAGGGTGGGGGGGGGTGGATGGACGCCTAATGCCACACGAAGATGAAGTGTGGGGTCTCGGCTGTCAGCTAGACCAAAACTCAGACCCCAGCCCCTCCCTGCCCAGCTTCCTCCTCCACGTCCCCCGTCCTTACCTATAAAGTGATCTAATAACATGCCCACATCCTAGGGTGTCAGAGGATGTTACCCCGGGATGGACTTAGCTCAAGACCTGGGATTCAGGAAAAGCCACAAAGTACAGCTAAGAGTCTTCACTCTCTCCTGCTGTTTGTTTTGTGTGTTATGATGACCATCACAAGCAGAGCAGGTGGGTCAGGAGACTTCCAAAGAAAGAACAGGAAGAGAGGAGAGAAAGGGAAGAGGAGGAAGGAGGAGCGGGAAAATGCAGCAAAGGGAAGAGGAGACAATTAGGGAAGAGAAGAGGCAGCGGGGCCCAAGATGCGGAGTTGGGTGTCCAGAAGAACTGTTCGCTCTTGTGCTGTGTGGTCTTGGGAAAAGCACTGTCCCCCTCTGAGCTGCGGCTTCCTCGTCTGTAACAGGATTATCAGGGAAGCCCAGGGTGCACATAGTAGGTGTGCAGGCTGCTGAAGGAGGAGAGAAGAAGGGCCAGGGCGGGGGGCACCTTTCCTCAGAGCATACATATAACAACCACCACCTCCCTGGGTTTGTATCCCTTGGTCGGGAAGATCCCTTGGAGAAGGGAATGGCAACTCACTCCAGTATTCTTGCCTGGGAAATCCCACCAAGAGAGAAGCCTGGTGTGCTGCAATCCGTAGCACTCTTTTCAGGGGTCAAAAAGAGCTGGACATGACTGAGCAACTACTACACACGGACATACACACACCCCACCCTGGCTGCGGCTGCCACCATCTGTCTATTCCTCACCCTTGAAATCCGGCTCAGAGCTCTGTCACCAGCCATGGGAACCAGAGGCCAATTCCAGAGAGGATCCTTTGTGGAAAACGCAGTGACCGTCCTTAAGATAACAGCCTGATCAGGTTTTTACAGATCTGAGCCTGAGTGGGTGATACAGAGGCCAACCGCAGGGGTCCCTGTTGAGAAGAGATATTAGGACAGGCCAGCGGGTGTCTGCAGAGGACCCTGCGTCAGTTCTGGAGGGAAGGCCTGGAGGGCCGTGTCACTCAGCATCCAGCAGGCTGGCCTGCAGGCAGAGCCGAGGCAAGGGGCAGCCTGCCCCTGGCTCTGACCTGGCCACTTGCCCTTGAAAGAAGCTGGGCTACCTTGGTGCGTCCTTTGTCTCTCTGCAACATGGGCTTAACATCCAAGAGCCAAGAGCTTCCAGCACCATCTTCCCCAAGCACCGCACATCTGTTATTTCTATGAAGTGTCACAAAATGTGATCATTCCCATTTTACAGATGAGAAAACCGAGGCTCAGAGAGATCAAGCAATGTGCCCAAGGTCACCCGGCCGGTGAGAGGCTTGACAGGCATTTGAGCGCACCTCTGGCTCACTCAGGAGCCCACAGTCCTGAGACTGTGATGCCCCGCCTCCCAGGTGCCTTCTTCTGAGGAGAGGGCCAGCCTTGTGCAGGATGCACGACCTGTCTGAACACAGCTCACTGGCCCTGTTGACTTGCCACTGAAACCCCCAAACTGGACAGGAAACCGAGGGTGAAATTTTCTATCTAGGGTGTTAGTATTGGGGCCAATTGAACGTTTCTTGGAGAAATTCCATCTTGCTGGTCAGTAATCCCTGAGAAAAATATCTTGGGGCAGAAAGGAAATGTCAGAACAAGCCTGCTAGCGAGAAGACAGAACAATCTTTCCATTGCCGTGTTCTATTACATGTCGCCACTGCAGGAGCTGGTTATGTTAAATATAAAAAGTTATCTGGCCAAGATTTGTAGGACCTGGTTTCTGAGACCTATTTTGCCATTTGCCTGGCAGCGTGATTGCGGGCCTCGTTTTCCCCATCTGCAAATTGGGAACTAGGAGATCGTTAGGAATCCTTTCCATTTCTAAGTGTCAACAGTCCCCAGGACACCCTCATGTGGCCAAGCTGGCCATGCTGAGCCCATTGCACAGATGTGGAAACTGAGGCTCAGGGACGGCAGAGGGTCAGCCTTGAGCCCACAGTGGTTTTGAGCTGGACTCAGGCTTAGAGCTCCTACTTGGGGAACAAAGCCGAGTCCCCTGGTCTTTGGTCCCTGCCCGGTGAGAGCCCGGGGACCTTGCATCCCCCTTGCCTTGGATCCCTTGTGGATGTCTGGGTCCCCTAACTCAGGGCTGTATGCAGTGTCACGGGGACATCTGGGGGTCATCTGGCAGCCTTCTTGGCCTCTGGGTCTCTGAGACATCCTGGGGCGTCACACACATCTGGCCGGCTGGCGGGAGCCTCAGCAAACATCTGGGGGAGAGAAGGAGGAAGGGGCGGAAGGAAGCTGATGCTCCCAGGGTCTGAGGGATGGAGTCCTGGCCCTGCTCCAGCGAGGCAGGTGAGCAGTTTGGTTTCAGGTCTCGGAATGTGTGTATGAGTGAGTGCAAGTATGAACATGTGTGCACGTGTGTGTGTGTGTGTGTGCGTGCACGTCTGCCTATGTGCATGTATTGTGTCCATGTGATTGCTTGTGTGTGGACGCATGCATGTCCAGGTGACTTAGTGGTAAGACTGAGCTCAGAAACCAGCTCCATCACTTGCTGGCTGTGTGACCTCAGGCCAGTCACTTCACCTCTCTGAGCCTCTACATCCGAGATGATGGGTGGCTGACTTAAACAATTACCTCCTCCAGCTGGTGAGGTTTGCTGAGTTAATGCACAGAGACCGATTAACACCAACCCACTGCAAGAGCGGCACAACTGGCCACGATTAGTCCTCTTTTCTTTCCTGCCTGCTGCGTGTCTGGGGGCTTCAACGTTCCCTACGGCAGGGCCGGCCCATTTGCTTGTGGGTCTGTCCACCGCTCCCCCGTAAATTCAAGAACTGCCTGCTACAGGAATGCCGTATTTCTATCATCTCCCAGACAGCGTCAGCCTTTTCAGAGCTGTTTTCCTTTGGCCTACAGCCAGGTTTAAGAGTTTTACAAAAATTCCCAAGACCTTTTGCCGTCTGGACTTGAGAAGACGGGGCTGCTGGGGCCAGAGAGAAAACTCGAGGCTACTGAAGGCAG
Organism: Bos javanicus; assembly: GCF_032452875.1. Classification (NCBI taxonomy): domain Eukaryota; kingdom Metazoa; phylum Chordata; class Mammalia; order Artiodactyla; family Bovidae; genus Bos; species Bos javanicus. Next base: position 67,637,350 of record NC_083884.1, read on the forward strand.
GAAGCAAGCTGGATTCCTGGTCCCGAGGAGGTATGGCCAGGCTGGCGGGAGGCTCTGAAAGGCCAGGACATTCTTCCCCGAGTTAAAAACATGCAGCTTGTCATCTGCAGCACAGCCGCTGTGAACTAAATCCATTCCAGAAAGCAGCAAGGTACAGCAGCGTCTACACTTTAGCCTGGGAAGCAAAGGAAGGGGGCTTGGCTCCCAACACTGCAGGCCCCCAGCTGGCCCGTGTCCACCCTGATAGCAATGCCCCTGGCAGCAGCATTCTTTCCACCGGGTCCTCGTATCCTCAGCCACTCTCTCTGCCGCACGACACCCAGTTCCGGGGTTCAAATCCCAGCTCCACTCCTTGCTTGCTGTGTGCCCTCTGGAGAGTTGCTCTACCTCTCTGAGCCCCAGTTCCCTTCACTTTAAAATGGGACCAATAGATAACTAACAAGGACCTACTGTCCAGCACAGGGAATTCTGCTGCTCTGTAGTAACCTAAATGGAAAAAGATTTTGAAAAAGAAGAGGTGCATGTGTATGTATAACTGAATCACTTTGCTGCGTGCCTGAAGCAACAGTGTAAATACGCTATACTCTAATAGAGAATAAAAGCTTTAAAAAAATTTTAAGTGAAAATAAATAATTAAAAATATGAAAATAAAAAATAATTTTTAAATGGGAACTAGAAGGCATGCCTCCAAGGATGAACAGAGCTGGTGTCTGTGAATCTCTGCCTGCTCTCATTTCAGAGTCAGTCACGACCCACCCTGGGGGGAGCTCTGCCTTTCCCGATGCATACATGGTAGGGGATGCCCCCAGACCTGGGAGGCAGGAGGCCTGAGCTGTACTGGCTGTGTGGCTTTGGCTAAACTCCTGACCCTCTCTGTGCCTCCATGAAATAAGATGGTTGAACAGGATCAGTAAGTTCCCAAATGAGTTTTAAACATCAAAGTGGCCAAGAGATGGTGGTAGGTGGCAAACAGGCAAAAAAAAAAAAAAAAAGCCTTTTATTTATTTTTAATTCTCAAATATTTGTTTTAATACATCTTAAAAATATCACCCCTTAAGTCACGGAAAGTTATGGATCTTGTTGCTAAGGCTGAGGCTAACATCTTTTTTAAGTGACTTAATGTAAAGTTGATTTGAAACATGACATTGGATAAATACTAGAGCAAGACATTGGGTGGTACAGAAAGGTTTGAGGTTTGGAGACACACTCCCCGAGTAGTGGGCAAAGGAGTCTGGTTCAAATCCTGGCTTATTCCTTTCCCAGCTTCAAAATCAGGAGCCAGCCACCACGTCTCTGAGCCTCGGTCTGCCCTACTAGGGTGGACCCCAGCGGGCACCAGGAGTGGGGGTGGCCCTGTGTGTATTAGGTATGTTTTCAACAGCTTACACGCATGTGTGCTGTGGTGGGTACCACGCATGTGTGGGGGGACACGGGGTCTTCCCTGGTGGCTCAGCAGTGAAGAATCTGCCTGCAATGCCAGAGACCTAGGTTCGATTCCTGGGTTGGGAAGGTCCCCTGGAGGAGGGCACAGCAACCCGCTCCCAGTATTCTTGCCTGGAAATTTCCATGGACAGAAGAGTCTGGCCGGCTACCATCCATAGGGTGGCAAAGAGTCGGACATGACTAAACTGACTGAGGGTGAGTGTGTGTGTGTGTCTAGGGCCGGCTGTGTGCTCACCGGCTGGCGTCCACGTCCAGTGTCTGCATCTCGACCTGTGAGATGTCCCATGTGTGAGAGAGTGAGTGTGTGCATCGGGGAAGATGCTCCAGAACTAAAGCCACGGGCTGGAGTCCGGGAGGTGCCTCCCTGCCAGCCCCCCAACCACCCCCCTGCCCTGCTCAGGCTTCCTGGTTCCATCACTCCGTGTAGAAGCCCAGGTGCAGGAGAGGAAGGCGCCCCCCCCATTGCTGGGCCCACAATATCCTGGTGCAGAGACTTCTTTAACCTTCCCTGCTCCCTCCCAGAGGTGGGTCCCATGAGGCACCCTCAACTTACAGAGGCGACCCCAGGGCCCCACGGGGTGGGAGTCAGGATACAAAACTTGGCCCCTGGGCCTGGCAAGATGATGGTAAACCCGGCCTGCTCAGTCTCTTGCCTCCCCAGCCCTGACCCCTGCCCTCGCCTCCGTGGTAGAGTTTTCGAGATTCCCCGCCCGTGTCCCACTTATCCCACCTAAGATTTCATCTTCTCTGAGATCACTGATCCGGGACTTCCCTGGCGGTCCAGTGGTTAAGACTCGGTGCTTCCAATGCAGGGGGCACAGGTTCTATCCCAGTTCCGGGAACTAAGATCCCACGTGCTGAGCGGCGTGGCCAAAAATAAATAATAAAGTCACTGATCTGATGGGAAACAGGGGCCCAGAGAAGGGATGGGACCTATCTAAAGTGAAATGGTGAATCTTTAGTGAAGGAGGGAGGTTTTCAGCTCTCATAAATTTGTCTCACCGAAGGTGGGGAAAGGAATGCAGGCTACTGCAGGGTGCAGGAGGAAGAGAGGCTTTGGAAGGACAAGGCCTCAGGGACGCCTGCCCCACTTTAGACATAGGGTCAGGTGATGGGCGGGAGAGGAATTTCCAGGATCGTGGGAGATCTCAGGGAATAAGCATGCCCGTCGGTCACTACGGACACCCAGCCTTCTGCCAGGAATCAGAAAGACAGTCTCTAGGTTGGGAGTGTCAGGGTAGGCGTGGTGGGCTCTGTTCCCTCATCAGAGGGGACTTCCTCATCAGCCAGGCCCGTCCAGGTTCCCTCAGAGCAGAAAACTTCATCACATTCAGGTAGAAGCAGAGAGAGTCCAGACTCTGAAGAGAAGCATCTGCTAGGAGAGGATTAAGGCACGGCCAATGGGGCAGGATTCGAACCCAGGCAGCCAGCCGCAGAGCCTGGGTTTTTACTCCACCATCCACAGCCGGAGAGGGGCAGGGGGCTTCCCTGATGGCTCAATCGTAGAGAAGCCACCTGCAAAGCAGATGACCACCTGCAATGCAGGAGATGTGGGTTCTATCCCTGGATTGGGAAGATCCCCTGGAGAAGAAAATGGCACCCCATTCCAGTATTCTTGCTTGGAGAATCCCAGGGACAGAGGAGCCTGGCGGGCTACAGTCCATGGGGCTACAGAGAGTCAGACACAACTTAGCGACCAAACAGCAACGCAGCAGGGAGGAAGGTCCCCCGGCCAGTGCCAAAGGGAAAACCCCAGAGCTTGGGCGGGCCCAGGGTTCTTGCAGACGCCACATCGATGGGTTTCCACCCAAGGGACCCGCCCAGACAGGAGACAGAAGCAGCTGCTGGGTCCAAAGAGCGTGGAAAGGGCCAAAAGTCAGTGGGCTCGGAGTGGGGCCCGGATCCAGCGTTGCCCCAGCAACCCCAGACAACAGCCTCACAAACAGGACGGCCCAGGAGGAGCCAGGCAGGGAGGGGGGCCTTCCGAGGCCGAGCATGCAGGGCGCCTGGCAGAACCTGACAGGTTTGAGGAGCCAGAAGCCAGTGTGATGCTGGGAGCAAGGAAGCCTGAACACAAATGGGCCCAGAGCCATCAGGCTCAGGGCAATTCCGTGGGAGAGGATCCTGGCCAGGGTCCAGGCAGCAGTGCCAGACACCCAGGGCTGGGAGGGGTGTTAGAAGTCCCTCAGTCAAACCCTCTCACTGGTGCCAGGAGCCATGTCAATGCTTTGTCTAGAATCTGGTTGCATGCCTCCAATGACACAGAGCTCACTCCCCATCTCAGCTCCAGACAAACCTGTGGAATATGGAGCTTCATCAGCTCGCACTCCTTCCTCCATCCCTTGGACCACACTGAACAAAGGCTGGAAAATGCTCAGATCCCGTTTTGCATGGAGCTGAGGGGACATACAGGAGGTGATGTACAAAATCCATGACCGAACAAGATAGATCAAGCTCTACCCTCAGTGGGTTTACAATCGGGCAGGTATTCATCAAATAATGAACTGGGTCAGTGCCTCTCACCTCTAACCCATTCCTCACTCTGAACCCAGAAAGAGCCTGAGAAGACCAGATCCTTGCCCTGCCCCCCACCCCACCCACTAGACTAGGGGAAAAAAAATACCCTGTCAACCATCACTGCCCAAAATGTAAAGGGCCAGAGGCTTTTAGAAAAGCAATCACACGCTTCATCCCTGAAAATGTAAAACCTATCTTACAGACCAGCACATACCCCTCCTGGGAGTCTGTCCCACAGAAACAAATGCACAGCGCTGAAGACTACGTGTTCGAGAACGTCGCCCGCAGCGTTCTTTGTCACGGCCAAAAATCAGACAGGCAAAGCCAAACCAGAGCCCTTTGGCCAGGGAATGGGGAGCGCTCGAGGGTGCCTCTGTGCCAGAGAACATTCCACAGCCCTCGACGGGAGGGAGCAGAGCTGTGCCAACCAGCTCGGGAGACGCCCAGGAGACGTTGTGAGTGAGCACAGCAAGGCGGAGAGACGTGTTTGCAACACGGTCCCATCGCTGTGAAAGGAAATCAATCACGGAGCCTCAAGTGCGTGTTTGCACGTGGCCGACGATGCTGATGGGAGCGCGGGGGACAGGTGTGACAGTTGTGGGGCGATTAAGACCAGGTTGTTAACTTGGGTGACCCGGTTGGGAGGAGGGGAGGAGGAAGCCAAAGAGAAAGAAAAAAAAGAAGGAAATAAAACTGTCAGCGCTAAAGCAACGCCTCCGCCTCAGGACATTCATGCAGGTATATAAAATTACACACGTGGGTAGCGTATAAAGGAATTAAACATAGAGACTGAAGAGACAGAAAATGCTAACCCGCCCCCCACCGCTCCTCCCCTCCCCAACCTCCTCATCACCTGCAACATCTTGGTGTCCTGAGCACGCCCAGATTCTGCCCACTCCAGCCTTCCTCCTGCCTCTGTCTCTGTCCCGGACGCCCTTGTCTGCAGCCACATCACATCGTGGCTTCTTTCAGAGGATCCCCGAGAGATGCTCTTCGAGCCTCAAGACTACATGGTTGAGCACCTACCGTGGACCAGCTGTGGGCTCGCCGGCTTCGTCCACGCACGGCCCCAGCTCTTTCTTCTCTGCTCCGCTGAGCATCGTTCTTGCCAAGCGCTGACCCATCCATCCAAGCTGGACACCCTTTCTAGACTCTCAGCCCTGCCTCATCATTCACTCCAGTTTGCACTTTTTCAGCTTGGCAGGCAGGGAGGCCAGGAGGGTGCCAGGAAGAGGGTGTTTAGTGAGGCAGGTAAATATTAGGTGAGCCCAGGGGTGACGACCACAGACTGAGGAGGAAACTGAGGTTCAGAGGGGCAGGTTCACGTGTCCAGGATCACGCAGATGGGGAGGTGGGCTTTGCATCCAAGACACTGACCCTTAGAGAGTTAGGGATACTGGGATGGACATGTACACACTGCTCTGTTTAAAATGGATAACCAGCCAGGACCTACTGTACAGCACAGGGAACTCTGCTCAGTGTCATGTGGCAGCCTGGATGGGAGGGGCGTTTGGAGGAAAACGGATACATGTATATGTATGGCTGAGTCCCTTTGCTCTCCACCTGGAATTATCACAACATTGTTAATTAACTATACTCTAATGATTCACTGGTGGCTCAGACGGTAAAGCTTCTACCTGCAACGCGGGAGACCCGGGTTCGATCCCTGGGTTGTCAGGAAGATCCCCTGGAGAAGGGAATGGCAACCCACTCCAGTATCCTTGCCTGGGGAATTCTGTGGACAGAGGAGCCTGGCGGGTTAGAGTCCATGGGGTCGCAAAGAGTCAGACACGACTGAGCGACTTCACTTTCACTTTTCTTTCAATGTAAAATAAAAAACTAAAAGAGAAAGAAAAAAAAAAAAGATTCTGACCCTTAGGTCCAGCCTCCTTCCTGGGAGCCACTCTGCTCACTGCTTGGAGAAGGAGGGCGGGAAGAGAACTTGATTTAGTCAAAGCCATTTCAGGGTTGAGGTTGCTCATCCAGGGGGCTCCTCGCCCAGACTCGGGCTCTGGAGTTGGGGGCTGGGGGTTGAAGCAGCTGTCGGGGGCCCCTGACACGGTCAGGCTCAGGACCCCTCCTTCAGGCTTCCCAGCCAGGAGACAGCTTCCCACCCTGCCCCCAGCCTGTGGTCATCACCCCTGTGCTCACCTAATATTTACCTGCCTCATTAAACACCCTCTTCCCGTCACCCTCCTGGCCTCCCTGCCTCCCCAGCTGAAAAAGTGCAAACATCGGGGCCCGTGGAGCAGGCCCATAAATCACCGGGGTCTGGCAGAAGCACTGCTGTGTCCCTGTCACCTCTGGCTGGGAGGCAGAGGCCAGCCCTACCGAGTCTCAACCACACACTCCCATGCGTGGACTCTGCCTGGCTCGGGATACCACAGGTTTCCCAGGAACCTGGGGACTGAGGTGCCTCAACAAAGCCTTAACGTTAGGCCCCTCTGCAGAACGGGCAGGCTGGGGTGCTGCAAGCCGCTGTAGGGCATTGTCGCCCACTGGGATCTCTAAGTGGGTGAGTCCCAGCTCAGAGAGGGGGAGAGCCGTACCTGAGGCCACGCGGCAATCCAGTCAGAGCAGTCCCCCGGTCATACAGGAGATGGCCACGATCACCTCGACAACAAAGATCGTTATGACCACCATCGTGTCGTCACCATCATCACAGCCGTAGACAGTGCTGGGACCCTGGCCACGCCCCCACACAGTGCTAATTACTTTACACGAGCTTCTTCTGAATCCAACACCACTGGGCCATCTCCCTGTGTCTGCCTTCCCAAATACTCCTCCCAACTATTTATTCATCTTTTCTTAAAAAATATTACCTTGTTGTTTCAACCTCAGCCGCATCTGAAGCAATGACATCCATGAAACCATTGGTAAGATGCACTTGTTAGATCTGTGTCTAGTATTTATTCAAACAAATACATAAACATGAGAAATTGAAACTTTGCTCATCTCCTGCCCTGCTTGCCAGTGAAATGCAGACCACCCTCTGGCAAATGCTCAGTCCTTTTGTTTAATCCTCACAATGACCCTTCATGCTTGGTAGACTGTGCCCATTTCACAGATGAAGCAAACTGAGACTTGGAGGTAATTAAACAAGGGCTGGGAGTAGCTTGGTCAACCGGCCCAGGAGAGGCAGAGGAGGGTTTGTGTGAATCCAAGGGTCAGCTCAAAGCTCCTCCTTTGGCTGCTTCTAGAAGTCAAACATGCCAGGAGCCTTTGAAATCTATTCAGTAGTCATAGATTATTAGAGGCAAAAGCAGCTACTCCATCAGTATTGCTCCCATTTTACAGATACAGAAACTGAGGCCCCAGTGGGCAGACCTGCCGCCCAGCACCCTCATCCCACCCCCAGAGCCACACAGGTCCTTCCCCAGCACTGTACTCAGCACTCAAAACAGTGTGTGACGCATAGGAATTCCAGGAGGGTCTGCAGAGAAAGCGGAAAGGAGAGAAGGAAGGAAGGAAAAAGAGAGAGACGGTGAGCCGTCACATTCTAAAATAGACCGAAGCCCAGAGAGGGAAAGAGATTTGCACAAGGTCACACAGCAAGGCAGCAACCAGGTCGCCGGATACTGCAGTCTCTCCACACAGAGCCCACCTGTCCGCCTGGTCCCCCGTCTTCCACACACACACCAGGATGGCCTGCACCGGCCCTGAGCTGGGGCCTGGGGAGACACGGTGGCCAATGGCCAGACAGGGCCCGGATAACCCAAGCCCAGACTCGCAAGTCTCCATCCCGTGAGCCACGCCACCCCAGTTGGAGAGCTGTCAAGGAAACCCGCCCTCTCGTCACAGCCAATTGAATTTCAACCAATTTATCTGTCAGGACAGCACTCACAGGCCCGAAACCTGCAGCTTCCGACTATAGTCAAAATATACCCCTGACACCCTCCCCGTGTGAATTATGGGCAAGCATCACAGTTTCCTGCTGACCTGCTTCCTTCTCTTTGCCCATCAGGAGGCTGGAGGCCATGCCCACGAGGGTGTCAGCTCCCCGTGGACCACTCCTGTCCAGTGGCTGCGGGAGGGCTGGGTGCTGGGGTGACGCCTGACTGGGCCCTGCCCGCGCTCACACCCAGAGCCACCTGCCCACGGGTGCCGTGGCCTTGGGGCCCCCGGCATCAAGATGGAAGGACTGGAGCTGGGGGCTGGGGGGTTGGGGGAGCCTGTCAGGGATCGAAGGTTGCCCAGGGCCCCTGGTCACCTGGCTGGGGAGGAGCCATAGCATCTGCTGATCAGATCTAAAGAATAGAACTGAGAGGCAGGGATACCTGCCAGATGCCCGGGTCCTGGTGCTCCAGCCACGGGTTCTAAGAGCCCCCATTTCCTCCACCCTACTATGTGCCAGGCTCTTTATCAATGCTGCTTCCCACAGCCGCTCTGCAAGCTGGCTCTCACATCACCCTGGGGACAGATGGGAAAACTGAGGCCCAGAGAGTTAAGTATCCACCCGAAACCACCCAAGTAGGATGGGAGAGAGGTAGGACTCAGTCGCGGTTCCCTGTATCTTCTCATTCAGCCTCCTCCCCACCTTCAGGCCTGGGCCAGGGCAGTGTGTGGGTGTGGCAAGAAAATTGTACGTGTGTTTGAGTGTGCTGAAGCTCCAATACGTTGGCCACCTGATGCGAAGAGCTCACTCATTGGAAACGACCCTGAAGCTGGGAAAGATTAAAGGCAGGATAAGAGGGCGACAGAGGATGAGATGGGTGGATGGCATCACTGACTCAAACGACATGAGTTTGAGCAAACTCTGGGAGATGGTGAAGGACAGGGAAGCCTGGCGTGCTGCAGTCCATGGGCTCGTGAAGAATCGGACATGACCTGGAGACTGAACAGCGACAGCATGAGTGTGTACGTGCAGTAAAGGAGCGTGTGTGTGTGTGCAAGTGTGTGTACGTGCCCCTGTGAGTGCGTGTGAGCAGCCCGCAGTGTGGACACATTGTGTAGGGGTCCTAGTGCTTGTGTGTGGACATGTTGACATGCCTGCTGTATACCCCTGTGGGTGTTTGACACACGTGTGCTAAGGCTGGTGGTGCATGGTCGTACACGGCGGGTGCATCCCTGTGAACGTGTGTGCAGGTGTGTGTGCACCACAGCCGGGTATGAATGCGCTCACGTGTGTGCTGCAGTGCATCCATCCACGGGTATCCCCCTGTGTGTAGATGTGAACACGTGTTGCGGAGGGACCCGCACACGTGTGCATTGCCTTGCCTGGGCAGCCTCAACCGAAATCCCCAGAGGCCACAAACTGGGCCTCGTCTTTCCTCCCAGTGCCTCTCAAGCAAAGGGCTGGACTCCATCAATACTAGGACGACCGGAGTGCGTTCAGGCAGTGATTTTCATATAAAAACACGACAGCCTCATCAATCAGGTCGAAGCTGCGGTCATCACAGCCTCAGGATTAAACACACCTACGGGCTTGTTTCGGCATCAATCACACACATTTGCTTTGGGCCAGGCTGGGCCGGGGCAGGTCATGTAAGAGCAGCCCGAGTGGGTCACTTTCCTCCCCGGGTGTGTCGGGCCTGGGCCAGGAGCCCCGTTCAGCCACTCCCCAAGAGGCAGGTGCGGGAGGGCTAGTGAAGCGGGAGTCAACAGGCGCTCAGAGGACCAAGGAAGGCAGAGACTGAGGGAAGGAGAGACTGGTGTTTATGCCCCACGCCTGCTGCTGTCCGCTGTGTGTCTTAAGGCAGGTCGTTTGACCTCTCTGAGCCTTGGTCTACGGGGATACTGGTCTCACTTCACTGGGATGTTACGGAATCAGATGAGATCACACGGCAAGGGTCTGGCCCTGCACAGGGCACAGAGTCGGAGTGCAGCCCATGTTCCCTGTTCTTTGCCATGGAAACCAGCTCAGATCTGGGGGGAAGGGGACCCACCTGGCCCAGCCCACTTCGTCAGAACTGACACCACGTCCCCGGAAACCACAGGTTCCTATAGGTACTGCCTCCTGAGGCTTGCGTCTGGAGTCAGTAAGGGAACCCGTGAAAAGCATTCGCCATGTGAACAGTGCTCAGAGAAGGCCCAGCTGCTATTATTATTTTATTATTATTATTATATCTGTCGTTCATGGATGTAATTCCATTTTCTCTTCCTGTGAATTTAGTGCCAGCCTTTCCCATCCTTTCGCCGTCTCCCTCTCTCTCTCTCTCTCCCCATCTTATCGGTGCTTTGCAGATTCTGGGGATCCTCTAGGCAAGAGGCAGGCCTGGGAGCAAATACGGCCTGAGGTTCCTTGGAGCCATCGGTGACAGTGGCTTTCAAACTCTTAGCTGCACCCAGAATTTGTTGTTGTTTTTCATTCGCGAAGTCATGCCCAGCTCTTTGCGACCCCATGGACTGCAGCATGCCAAGCCTCCCTGTCGCTCACTGCCTCCCAGAGTTTGCCCAAGTTCATGTCCATGGAATCGGTGATACCATTCAACCATCTCATCCTCTGCACCCAGAATGGGGACCCACAAAGGACTAGAGGGGGACAGTGGGAAGGGAGTTCCTTCTGAAACAACCAAACAGCACCCACCACCATGGGAAACCAGGGGCTGGAGTCCTCAGGCCCCCAGTGAAGCAGGAGGGCAGCTCAGAATCCCACCTGCCATCTCTGAGCCTCAGTTTCCTCATCTATAAAATGGGACTGGTGCTAGCACTCGCCCCAGCACCGGTTGGAGGTCACCCTGTGTCTGTGCCCATTGGGATCAGGGTAGTTTATTGACCATCAGCCACATGCACCCCCCCCACCTCCCAAGCCCAAAAGGCCTCAAATGATGACTTGATTTGGACAATGCCTCCCACGGAGCTCGGAGATCCGTCACGGAAACACGTGACCAGAGCTGAATGCAGAACATGGTCAACTTTACCTGGTGCCCAGACCACACGCCCGTGACGCCTTGCAAGTTGTGTTTATTTGGTTTTTGTAATGAAATGATTTTTCCCCAACAACTCGACCTCCCTGTCTCAAAGTGAAAGTGAAAGTGAAGTCGCTCAGTCATGTCCGACTCTTTGCAACCCCATGGACTGTAGTCTACCAGGCTCCTCCGTCCATGGGATTTTCCAGGCAAGAGTACTGGAGTGGGGTGCCATTTCCCCCAAAGCCTCTCTGAATTACAAACTGTACCTCAGTGCAGGTGAACATGGAAAAGATGCCTGGGTGCTTATAATTCCATGGCCCCCGTGGTTAATAATACAGACCAGGAGGTTCAGATGGCTGAAGCAGCCAGGATGGGCCTCCACCTCTTCCTGATGCCCTCTGCCTCTTCCTAGACTACGGTCCCCAGGAGCTGCAGTTCACTGCTCCCCATCACTCACCTGCAGTGGGTCCCCCATTCCCAGCTTTTTAAACAGCATATGTCATTTAGTGCCCTTTCTATACAGAATAAACACCAACAGACATATACGCATCCAGGGTTGCCATTCACAGTTGCCCAGGTTGTGCACTGGACAACTACAGTCACTCCTAACAGAGTCCCCAAGTCTTTCCTCTCCAGTCTCTATCTTTCCCTTTTGCTTTTGACCTGGAGCCTTGTGGCCATTTTGCACATGGTTCTGCTGCTTCTTCTCGAACTCTCTCAGTCAGGTCTGCCAAGAAACATCTTTGTTTCTCTCTCCGCCTCTTCCACTCGCCTCACCTCTGTGTGTCATTGCTCCCTTCTTTTCACTCTTCCCCTCTTCCAGATTCCCAGCCAGGCCTCCCCAAATCCAAGGCCTGTCCCCTCTCCAAGAGCCCTGGGTTCAAATCCCACCTCCTTCTTTGCTCAGGGATAGACCTTACTTAGGTAGATGACTTCATCTCTCTAGGCCTTCTTCTCTCTAAAATCAGGATATTAAAAGTTTCTACCTTTTCCAATTGCTGAGACAGTTTCTTGAGAAGGTGTACGTGAGGATTTTAGCTATGTGCCTGTGCACAGTGAGTGTGCAATACACATCTATGGCTGTGCTTGTGGTTGCTGGTTCTCCTGCTTTTAGTATTGTTACTATTATTATTACTGGGGCTTCCCAGGTGGCTCAGTGGTAAAGGATCCACCAGCCAATGCAGGAGACACATGAGACGCAGTTTCGAGCCCGGGGTTGGGAAGATCCCCTGGAGGAGGAAATGACAACCCACTCCAGTATTCTTGCCCTGGAAATCCCATAAACAGGGGAGCCTGGAGGGCTACAGTCCATGGGGTTGCAAAGAGTCAGAGACAACTGAAGTGACTTAGTACATTTTTGTTACTATTACCCGCAAGCAAGAAAAAATTGGGAAGGGTGATCCAGGAAGATGGAACAGTGAGGGTGAAGGTCCCGAAGAGTAAAGGAACACGGCGTATATGGTGCATCTGAGGAAGGGACCCTCGCGGCCCCTCAGATCTTGTAAGAATGATCAAGGTCTGCAACATGGTGAAAGATCGGTTTCCCCCAGGAACCAGGGCAAAATTCCCGTAAATCACCCCTGCTAAATGGAGCCAGCAGAGTCGAGGACTCGTTCTCAATTTCCACCACGCCGCCTCCCAGGCCTCCCTCCTCAAAATAGCGCCCAGATTCCAGGGCTGGGAACCGTGAGGCCCTGCTGGCTCTGGAATGCAGGCAGGGGGGACCTGAGACCCCTCCTCGCCTCCTGCCTCAGACGGAAGCATCGACAGTCTCGGCATAACCACCCCGGGAGACCGATTTCTCTTCCATCATCTGTCCCGTTCCCAGCAACCGGCCCCCACTGGGCCCTGCTTCTCTCCTGCTCGAGAATGTTCCACGGCTGCCCACTGCCTGCCAACCACTGGCCGACTCTTCGTGCTGACACTCGAGACCCTTCCCAGGCGTCTCCCTTTGCTTTTCCACTTCATTTCCTTCCTCCTCCCTCTCACCACCCACAAACCTCCTGCTTTAGCCACATCAGGTTCTCCAGTCTTCCCCTAAAGGCCTCCCAGTCTTTACACCTCCAGGCCACCTGCACAGGCTCTTCCCTCTGCCTTGTATTCCATTCTTTCCCTTACGCTCTGGAGAACTCTCACTAAGCCTTCCAGACCCACCGCCAGTGGTGCCTCCTCGGTGACCTCGCCCAGAGGCAGCCTCCTCCTTCTGCGTGTGCCCTCACCTGCTTCATGCACCCGAGGACAGGCATGGAGGACATCCTGGAGATGCAGGATGTCACAGCTAAAAGGGCCCTTAGGGATCATCGAGTCCTAGGCCTACTTTTTAGCAACAGAATCTTTTGTTCAAACAAAATTTTTATATGGAATTCCAACATATAGAATGGATAAACATAGCTTGGCCCTAGTCCCACATTAGCTGCAGCTCTTTGGGTCGTAAGCTACAGAAACTCAACTCGAACTTGCTGAAGCAAAAATAGAAATATATAGGCTCATACAACTGAGAAAAAAAAAATCCAAGACATCAGGTATGGCTGGATCCAGGATCTGAAAGATGACTTTGGGAATCTGTTTTGTATTTTGGTTCTACTTTCTGCAGGAGACCCGGGTTCCATCCCTGGTTTGGGAAGATCCCTTGGAGAAGGGAATGGCTACCTACTCCAGTATTCTTGCTTGGAGAATTCCATGGACAGAGGAGCCTGGTGGGCGAAAGTCCATGGGGTCACAAAGAGTCAGACACGGCTGAGCAACTAACACTTTCACTTTCTTTCCATTGGCTTCATTCTCAGACAGGCTTTTCTCCAAACCATGATCAAGAATGGTCTCCAAAGCCTGATCTCCCATCCCCTGGCTCAGCCACTCCAAGGGAAAAAGAGTCTCATTCTGAAGTTCCAGCAAAGGTACCACGAGAAAGTTTTATTGGTTCTGATTGGCCAGAGTTGAGTCATGGGATTGGTCCAAACCAGTCACTGTCAGGTATTTATGCTGATCTCACCAGCCCATCCTGTGTCACTGGCCACCATCTGGAGCCAGGGGTTGGTTAATCCCTTCAGAACTACATGAACTGATGACAAGGAGGGAAGAGAGATTGCCCAAGGTAAAATCAGAGAAAAAGGAATGTGGACAGGTTCCTCCAAAATGATACCCACTCCACTGAAACCTCAGACATTCTCATCCATCTGCCTTTCTTTTAGCCTGCAGGACATGTTCTGAATCCTTAGGACTTCTGCAGGACATGATTTGAAAATCATGGATCTAATATTATTTTATAGAAAAAAATTGAAGGCCCAGAGAGGGAAGGTGGCTCCCCAGAAGTCACACAGCACTTTCCAACACCACATCCCCAGTTCCTTGAAAGTGTCTATTGTGTCCTGGATGAATCTCCTCCCACTCTGGGTCTGTAGCGTCTCCATACCGGGTTTGGCTGAAAGGATTTGTCAGTTGTCGGCTTGCTTGTCTGACTAAATTAATGTTTTACATTTCTCCACCAGTTTGCAAACTTTTTAAAAATTAATCCCATCATTTCAACAAGTGTAACAACTAAATTATCATCTTTACATGATTAAGGAGCCTGCCGCGTCTTCTCTTGGCAAACACTGCATGCACATAATTTTACTAAATGTAATAAACCAACCATAGAACTATTAATTTTGCCATGGTATTCATAACAATTAGAAACGCATGAACCTTAAAATGATAAAAACCGAATGGAATACTGAAATCATAGGAAATTCCCAATCCTCCCTCTACAGGCTGAAGACAATGTCATGAGATGCTGAGTAAGGTCGAGAGACAGAAATTGAAAGTCATCTGCCTCTTAGCTACATACACCGCAACACACTCAGCCTAAGACAGACCAGGGTGAGAGCACCTGGCTAACCCAATGAGGCATTTCTCAAAATCTAGACATCTATGAGAAACAAGATGGCAGGGAAAATTCCCTTCCTTTTCAGAGCTCTAATAGTCTCCAAAAGTGTCCAGTCCTGGAATAGCTAGTACATGGCAAAGATACCATCACCTCACTTCCCACACCCATGGCAGACATTACTAATTGATCACAGCGCTCTTTCCTGCCAAGTGTAGACAACTCGGAAACTCAACACAGTCCTGCCAGGCAGGAATTACCAATCAGTCACAGGATGCTAGTGACTGAGATTTAGTCCAATCTCACTAGCTTACAGGGAGAGAAACTAGGCTGCAGAGAGGGAAATGACTTAGTCAAAGTCAGACAGAGATTCAGGCTGGAGTCTGAGGTAGAAGCTGGGATGATGTGGCTTTATTGCTATAGGCCAGGAGGCTGACCTCTCACTGACAAACTGCTCCTCTTTCAACCTCCTAAAGAGAGTCTGAGCTACAGGCCACTCGTGGATCAAATAGCCCAATATCCCCTCTCTTTTTCCTCCTCCTGCAATTTTATCCAATTTACACTAACCCTTTTCTTCCCTGCATTATTGCTGGAAATCTCCTGGAGAACAATTTTGCAGTTTGTGTTTCAAAAGACTCATACATCAAATATGTTCTTGCTTGAAATTCCTAGAATTTATCCCAAGAACTTAAATATACAAATGTCCCCAAAGCATGTTCATCATGCTATGTTTTAAATAAAATCAAAACAGCCTAATAATTTAACTTATTGTTTTAAAAACCGTTTGGATTTCCCAGGCGGCTCAGTGATAAGAATTTGCTTGCCAATCAAGGAGACACAAGAGACACGGGTTTAAACCCTGGTTCAAGGAGAGCCCAAGAGTAGGAAATGGCAATCTAATTCAGTATTCTTGCCCAGAAAATTCCATGAACAGAGGGGCCTGGCAGGCTACAGTCCGTGGAGTCGCAAAGAGTTGGACACGACTGAGCACGCACTTAAACTGAGGTATTTGTTAACATAAAAAAATTGATCACGGGATGTTTTTGGTGAGAGACACAGCTTTTCAAACAGCATATGTTGCTTGGTGTCAATTCTATAAAGAACAAATAGCAAAAGACACACACGCACACACACACACCCAGGGCTGTCATATATAGTTGTCCAGGTTGTGCTCTGGACAAGTCCAGTCACTCAGAACGCAACATGAACGGTGCCCAGTGGAACTGGACGGCGCCCCATCCCTGCATATAACTTAAAAAACATGACGGGTTGTTTACCAAAATGGTAACAGTGGCTACTGTGGAGGGGTGATTTTTTTAATGTTTGTCGTCGTTCTCTAGTATTTCTGTAATGAACATGGTTCACTTGTGTAAAAATAATACTTTTTCATAGCGCTTTCCTGCTGTGACCCACTTATGACCTACGCTGGCTTATTCCACTACGTGCCCTGGCTGGCTCTGATGTGTGTGTATGTGTGACGGTAGTAAATACACACTACTGGAGGACCCACAGGGACCAGGGATTGGGCCAGGGATGCATCTCGGCCTTCTTGAATTTCAGATCCAATGGAAGGGACAGACACCAAGCAAATCCTGCAAACCACTGTGGGCCAGAGCTGTTGGCGGGTGCAGAGCACCCTGCCCAGCTGTGCAGTGCCAGGGGCTCCGGGGAGGCATTCCTGGGAGTGTTCCATAAGGTGCATTACAGGGCCACCTTGCCTCCCCCCCAGACCAAGCATCTAGGGGCGCATACTGTGGTTTATCAGCCTTCTCAGACTACAGAACTCAGACACCTTCCAACAGAGGCTGGGGCTGGCCAGCTTCTAACATGACACCGAGCCTGGCACCTGGGACTCTCCATAACACTCAGTTAAATACCGCAGAGCTGGGACTTCCCTGGTGGTCCAGTGGCTAAGACTCTGAGCTCCCAAAGCAGGAGGGCCCAGGTTCAATTCCTGGTCAGGGAACTAGATCCCACATACTCAGGCTAAGAATTCACATGATTCAACTAAAGATCCCGCATCCTACAACGAAGATGGAAGATCCTGCATGCTACAACCAAGACCCTAGCCAAATTGAAAGAGAAAATAAAAAAAACCTCAGAGCTCTGAAGCCAGCAGAACTGGGTGTAAATCAGACAACGACAACCTCAGTTTCCTCATCTGTGAATTGGGTAGAACCACGGTTCCTAACTCCTGAGGATTCAGTGAAGTAAAACAGGCAATGCATAATGAACACAGGGCTTGGAGCAAGCATTCCATGGATGGTACCATTTATTATTTATTCTTAACATTATTATATCAGGGCCTCGGCTGATGAAAGGACCAGACATCAGCTCCACCCTGTTCTTCAAGACAGGGTTGGAAGGGGATCAGAAAGAAAGCATTTTCCCAACCTGGCTATGGACAGAGGGCTGGGCAGCTGCTGGCAGGAGATGTGACCTAGATATTTTCAAGGTTCACCTTCCTTTGTCCCCTCTTCCTACCTGTCCAGTCTCCAAGCGTTCAGCCCCAGACATTTTTCCCCTTAGATGGCAGCTCATTTCCTAAGAGGAAATTGCCATCTGTGCGTCTATGACCCCCACCCTTCAAGAAAAATTGAGGTGACCTGAACAGGTCTGAGAACTGGCGTCTCCCTACCTGGCCCCGTATGCCTCTTTGTCAGCCAAGAATCTCGTTTTCCTCCCCAGAATGTATCACAAGGCTGGTCCCGAAGGAAAGGAGCTGGACTCGGAGTCAGAATTCCTGGCTTTCAACCTGGCTCGGCTGTAAGACGACAGGCAAGGCCTCTCATCTCTGAGTCTGCCTTTCTGAAGGCAGACTCCACTGGTCTTGGCTCAGACAACCCCAGCATTGGCTACCTCCCACCTCCCAGCCTGGAGAGATTTCCCTTTCAGGCCCCTGTGCCTTTGCAAAGGCCACCACACCTTCCAAAGAATGCTTTCCCCAGGCAAGGTTGTCTCCTCCACCCCCAAACAAGATTCCACCCACCTTTGCCTGAGAATCACCCCTAAACAACCTTATGCTCCCAGATGAAGAGCCCCAACATCTAAGGGGTGGCCATCCCCTCTAAGACCGTCTCTGCATGGGTGGGCAAGCAACACTCCTAGGCTGGATCTCCAGACCCCCGGGATTACCATGTACTTGGGCAAGTCCCCTGTGCCTGAGACCGCCTCTTCTGAGGGCTTGGTTGACCAGCAGGCTGGAGTCATTCCATCCTTCAGAGAACGCATAGTCTGAGTGATGTGCCAAGGTGTGGATCAGGGGGCCAGGGGTGGAAAATCGGGTAAAGCCCAGCCCAGTGTCCAAGGAGCTCCCAGCCTGGGGCAGGAGGACAGGAAAGCAGATCATTCCAACACATCGTAGCTTTCCAGGCAGAAAGGGCACAGTGGACAGGCGGAAGCACAGGAGAAGCGGTGGGAAGGGGAAGGTGGCTTGGTCGTGAGGGTGCACAGGTGAGGGCGGGGGCTGTGGAGGAGGCGGGTGCTGATGGTCCAGACGTAAGCCGTGGCTCCTGAGAAACCGGAGGAAGGGTGTGAAGCAGGGAGTGAGCTGCATTTCGCAGCGATGCCTCTGGCTGCCGCGGGGAAGACGGGCTGTCGGCGGGGAGAAGGACCAGGGAGATCAATGTAGAGGGAGAAGGCAGAGGCCTCAAGGGGCTGGGGGCAGTGGGGGTATGCAGATGCATATGGACTCAGGGGAGACTTGGAAGGTAAACTGTCTACACCTTGGGGATAGTTGTTAGGGTCTGGGGGGTGATGGGAGGAAGGAGTCCTGGGCAGGCTCTAGGACCCTCTATTCAGGAGACGAGCAGCGACCCCCAGAGGAGATGGAGGAGGGAAGGGAGGGGACGGTGGGTTCAGTTTGGAGTGTGTTAGGCTCGAGACATCAGCTGTCCACAGCTAAACACAGCAGACGCTCCAGAACAAACACGAAGACGCTGACATCATCATCATCAGATGACTCAGTAGATGAAGGATGGGCGTATGCAAGAGGAGACTGGGACAGGGGGTCCGTGAAGAGTCTGGAATCTGGGCATCTAAGCCCCCAAGACTGGCCAGGAGGCCCCGCTTTCAACCAGAGACCTTGGCTCACCTGGGCTGAGTTGGGTTGCCTGTGTCACGGGGCGAGTCCCTTTAGTTCTCTGAGCCTCCTGGGGTTGCTAGGAGGATCAGAAGTAAAATGGGGAGTATGTGAGAGGGAAAAAGAAACTTTCTCAGGGGCGTCGTGGAAAACGCTGGGTGAATCGTGCTGGGTACAGTTATCAGTGTTGTCAGTGACCCCCCCTCCCAGGTGCCAGGCCTGTGCCCACCCAGCCAGGCTGCAGCCCAGCAGCCCCCGGTGCCCAGCACCCTTGGCTTTGCTCCACGGAGACCCTCCTCAGCCTCCCCGATGACGACACTCCCCAGAGACGCCAGAGCCTCCATTTGCGAGGAACTGGAGGAAAATCAATGTGAACAATGTAGTCAAAACAGTGTCTGCAGGCGTTGGGCCGGCCGGAGTGAACATTACCGGGGACTCAATCGTGCCCCTTATCTGGCAGTTTGTTCTCGAAAGGGAGCTCTAGCCTCGCTGCGAACCCAATAAGTCTTTCAGTTTGACTTGAAACCCTACATTTTTCCTCTTTAGAAAAATGTCACCAACATTCTTCTGTTTCATTACTCTTGGTCTCCGAGGCTCTGGCCACAGGGAAATTGTTAGCGGAGGGAGGCGGCCGGCAACCGCTGGCCACCGTGGGATCTGGCCCCAGCTGGTGGGCCGGTCCCTGATGGACGCGGGCTTCTTCACCCTGACTGTCACCCTGCTTGGGCTGGCAATCCCCACCCAGCTGTAGAGCCCTGCTGTACTCCCACCTCCCTGTAATAAGCCCAGCTGAAGCCCCCCAGAGGCCTGGGCCTTCGGGCCAGTGGACATCAGCTTTCCCTTCCGCCCAGCCCTGACCACGTCTTGCCAAACCTATCTGTCTGTCTCCATCTCTGCCTCTTTTTTCATTCGTTTCTCCACTTGTGTATTCAACAAATATGCATTGAGCACTTGGGCTAAGTCACTTGCGTCGTGTCCGACTGTGTGAGAACCTATGAAGCCCACCAGGCTCCTCTGTCCATGGGATTCTCCAGGCAGGAATACTGGAGTGGATTGCCATCCCTCCTCCAGGGGATCTTCCCAACTCAGGGATCGAACCTGCGTCTCTTATGACTCCTGCATTGGCAGGTGGGTTCTTAACCACTAGCACCACCCGGGAAACCCACTGAGCATTTAGTACTTGTCAGACACTTTGAAGAAGATGCGATGCAGGAAACCTGGGTTTAATTCCTGGGTCGGGAAGATCCACTGGAGAAGGGATAGGCTACCCACTCCAGTATTCTTGGGCTTCCCTTGTGGCTCAGCTGGTAAAGAATCTGCCTGCAATGTGGGAGACCTGGGTTCGATCCCTGAGTTGGGAAGATCCCCTGGAGAAGGGAACGGCTACCCACTCCAGTATTCTGGCCTGAAGAATTCCATGGACTGTATAGTCTATGGGGTCACAAAGAGTCGGACACGACTGAGCAACTTTCACTTTCAAGAAGCTGAGGCTATGCAGCGAGTAAGACCAGGTCCCTGTGGTTCTGAGACAGGCAGTAAACGAAGAAGCAAATGCATATATGGAGTGGATTATATTTTCCAAAGAGGGTCACACAATCTCCTCTGTCTCTTAAGAGGTGAGTCTTTTGTCTCCTTTCTCCCTGAAACTGGGCAGGCCTTCGTGACGGCCTGACCTACAGAGTAGGGCTGAAGTTTTGCTGTGTCACATCCAAGGTGGGGTCATAGCAGCATCACAAGTTGCACCGAGTTCTTTGGGGAGACTCGTCCTGGAGTCCAGCCACCATGCTAGGAGGAAGCCCAAGCAGTTCGTGGAGGACCCCACATGGAGGGGAGGAGAAGTTCCCAGACAACGGTCATCCGGTCAGACACGGTCATTGGTCAGAGTGAGCAAGCTTGGACAGGAAGGAAACTTCCAGTCTCCAAACTATTGTAGCCAACCCCATGTAGAGCACACAGGTGTCTTTTCTGCTGAGTCCTACCCAGAGGACAAAGTTGGGAGCCAAATAAATGATCCTTGCTGTTTTAAACCACTCAGTTATGGGTGGTTTGTTACACAGTTGCAGATAATGAGAGCAGTCTATGAAATAATGAGTGGAGGGTGGTGGTGAGTGCTAGAAAGAAGAATCGGACTGACCCAGGAGATAAGGGGAGTCAGGATGAGAAGCAGGGGGAGGTGGGGCCTGGCAAAGCTGAACCTTCATTCCAGCCCTGCCTGGTCCCGGTGGCCAAGATATGTTACCCAACCCCACGGACATGCTGGGGACATGTCAGCCGAGGAAGGAGGAGCTTACAAGTAGTTTCACTCCCAGAATGCAAATTCCCAAAAAGCCCCCAGCCTTGGCTTGCATATTCCCAGAGATGGGGCTCCCCAGCCCAGGCAGCCCTGCTGGAACAGGCTGTGGGAATGCGCTCCTTTCCACCAAGGGAGCCCGGCCTCCCTGCACTGCCCTCTGGGGCCTTGTGAACACAAGACAGGGACACATGTCCCCCTGACCACCTCCAGCTCCACCCACATCCACGGTGGTCCTTAGAGAACAGAGCTGGGACAACCACTGGAAGCTATGAGTGTGTTCAGGAAGGGATGGAGTCACAGTCAGGGAGGACATTTGTCATCACTTGGGGGTGGAGGTGACGGAGGTCACATGGTGGGAGTGTAAGCAGAATAGAGTTTCTGAGCCTCAGTCACCACGATTTGGCTGAAATTGTAGCAAAACCATGCCTACATGGTCACAAGTTCTTTTGTGGGAACAGCTCACCAAGGGGGTCCTGAGCTCTACCTCACCCCTAAATAGGAACAACTCCCAAAATAAATGCTTTGGAGTTATGAAGACCTAGAGTTTGAGTCCCTCCTAAGGGACACCCACTTCCTGTGTGACCTCAGGCAAGTCACCGACCCTCTCTGAGCAGTCAATACCAAAATGACAAGTGTGTGCTTGTGGCCTCCAGCAGCTTTTCCAAACGTCACCAGTTTGTGTATCTGCAAGTTAATTTCTGCCCTCTCCCTCCTTCCTATCTGAGGTGACCTACTTAGTATTTTTTCTCTAAATTGATCTCCTCCTTCTGCAGAAATAAACATTTTTAAAGAAACTTTTAATCACCACCTTAAATAGGAAATGAACATTAAATGCCATAAATCAAAAGGTACCCTAAAAATGAAAAAAAAAAAAACAAAAAAACAATGCTGGTGAGTTAGAGACAAACCCTGCTGCCCTCTCTGCCCTCCCCCTCAACAAGGCTTTTCAAAGAGAGATTAGCAAACCTTTGAAAGAAATGTTAAAAGACACATTAGCACCCAACAGGGACTCTCTCTGGTGTTAAGGGAAGGTTGCAGGAAACCACTTTCTCATCACTGGTTTGGGAAGCAGCTGCACCCCTCCTGGCCAGGGCAGGTGGTCCAGCCTTTGGAAGCCCTGAGGTCCTGACCTACGGTGACAGAGGCAGGGAGCAGCTGATCTAAGGGGTCACAATAATGGCTTTTTGCCCCAACCTCCCCCTCCCAACAGTCCAAGCAGGGGCAGAAGGTCCCCAAACTGCAGAAATCAAGAATGACTTCCTGGGGACAGTGGGGATGTATCACCCTATGGACGGCAATTGGCCACACAGGCACTGGCCACCAGTCAGCATGGCTACAGCCCAGCTCCGGGAGAACAAGGGGGCAGCGGAAGCTCTGGATAGGGGCAAGCCTGGGGGACCGCGAGGGGCTGACCCTGGCACGCACCTCCCACCCCAACCCCCCACCTAGGCACCCACTGGGGCTTGGTTTACCCAGCTCCTTTGTTAACAGGATGTGTCTCTCATTCCTCTTTGAAACTCAGTTCTCTCCCCCTCAGTTTCCCTTCTGCACAGAACCAATTTATCCGTCAGGCACGGTGGTGATCTCAGGTGGTCTCGGCCTGAAACGGCATGGAGCGGGGCTTGGGTTCCCAGCCAGAGACTGAGGCCAGGTCCCGGCGGTAAAAGCACCAGACCCTAGCCACAAGACCAGGGGTCAGCGGCCAGGGCCCTGGCCCTTCGGCTTTGTGGATAAGAATTCTCACCAAGACGGAAGGTACTGAAATAAGTAAAGTGTTTCTTAAGAGGGAAAAAGAGAAGTGCGTGTGGATAGACACGCACGGGCAGACTCAGAGAATTCCTGAGTCGCACCCTCGTGGCAGTTTAAATTACTTTTACTGGGTATTTCTTCCGGGTTTTCCTTGGCCAATCATTTTGATTTGCCTGGTTCACAGTCCGTATTTGGTATAGCTCACAATCCTCCCAAGTCAAGATGGATTTTACCACAAAGGCATCTGGGTAGAACATCCCTTGACCTAACTCCCCTTTGGCCTCCAAGAGGCCTTTTCTGCGCACGTGTGGTGGGGGAGGTCCCCTGACTTCCGGAAAAGAAATATGTGGTCTGGGCAGGGCCCACCCTCCTTGCCTTAATTGTCCTGCTATTCTCAGCTTAGAGTTTCGATCCACAGGGAATGAATCTCCAATCGCTTTACCCTGGGGGAGGGAAGGAAGGCTCATCTACCTCCTGCCTCAATAGTCCCAAAGCCTCGGGTCCACAATAGTTTTAGGGTTTAGTTTTTCAAAAACTATTTTAAAATGTTTTCATTTTTTTTTTAATCCGAAGGGGGAAGGAGGCTTTCTGAAGATCATGTTTTAATATCTAAAATTAATATTTTCATCTTTAGACCAACAATCATAATGTAACTTTTAATTTTTTCAACAGAGAAAGAGACCCACGAATAATAATAATGATGTGGCCTCTGTAAAACGAGGAAGAATAAAAGCACCTGGTGGAAAGCCTTTGGCCGGAGACCCAGCACCTGGGATGGATCCAACAAATGCTTCTATTGTTCTTCTCTTCAGTGTTGTTCTTAGAGTGGTGCGCGCTCGGGTAGAAGACGGGATGCAGGGTGTCTGGGCTCTGTCCCGCTCTGTGTAACCTTAGGAAGCTGTCCCTGGGCTGGCCTCGGTTTCCCCCACTGCTCAGTGAGGGTCCTGAAGTCTGGCAGCCTCTTTGTGCTTCTTCACTGCCTTTCCACCTGGGGAAGTGAGCAGCCCCAGCCCTACCCCACCTCCAGGGGAGGCAGACCAGCTGGCAGCAGCAGCGGGACGGCCCACTCTTCAAAATCGTCTCGTCCCCCCAGCCAGGTAAATATTACAGGCTCAGACAATAATTGCGGCTTCTCTTTCTTTTGTTGTTTATTTTTTTTAATTCCCGGATGTTTGACTTGGCTGGGGCCCAGGGCCTGGTGTTTTCACCTGGGCCATCTCTGATTCCCTCTCCCGTCATCAGAGCTCCCTGTAGAAACGGGTCAAGCATCTTCCGGGGGGGCTGGTGGGCACGGTCTGGGCTGGGAGAGGTTCCTGATGGAGTCTGCAGAGTGTAACCAAGGTGATCACTCCCCGAGCACCCACTCTGTGCCCAATGCTGTTCCAGGCCCTGGGATTCAGCTGTGAAGATGAGAGGCATCTCTGATGGGGGGTGGAGAGAGGGGCTTCCTCCACTCTCAAGGCAGAGAGTAAGGCAAATAGAGAGCAAGTAAAGTGCTCCCCCTCATGAGACGGGGGCTGGGGAAAGCAGGGGAAGAGGAACAAGGAAATGCCTAAGAAGCCAAGTACAGATGAGTCTGCAAATGTCCCCCCTAAAAGTAAGTGGTGGTTAAACATCACTGATGCATGCATGGCTGTCAACTAGGAGGATGCAGAAGGAAGGGCACCCAAGGCAGGTGGAACAGAACGTGCAAAGATTAAGGTGCTTTCCAGCCCAACGAGGGAGGTGCTTTCCATCCCATTCTCCAGATGAGGAAACTGAGGCTCAGAGAGGTCACGTAGCTGGTAATTGGCAGAGGCACGACTTGAACTCAGGGCTGCCTGGTTCCAAAGCTGGTTGGTAACCACTAGGCTATGCTCTTCCCCTCCCCACAGCATCCTCCACCCTTCCAACATCCCCATCCTCAACTGGCCTCACTGGAGGAAAAGGTCAGAACCCAAATCACCTACTGGGACTGGTTTTAGGGTCTCCAGAGAGGCCATTACCTCTGTGTAAAGCAACAGCCAACTCCTCAAATGCCTCTAGCAGAGTCATGAGGTCCATCACCTATAAAACATGACAACCCCCCAAGGGGTCCAGAGAGAACCCAGGTGGGAAAACTGAGGCTCAGGCCGCTGAAGGCTTTGCCCAAGGTCACCCAATGTCTGGAGACAGAGACGTGGGGTCCCAGGGCCCAGGTCTCTGAGCCCGAGCCCCGTCCATGGGCAGGACAACCCCTCCCCAGCCCTCAGTTCGGGCCCCAGCCCCCTCTTTTCCCCCAGGACAATAGGGCCTTTCACAGCCAGACAAAGGGAAAAAGTTTAAAAGGCGAGAATTATGTTTCCACCAAGGCAAAGGGGGTGGGGCGCGGAAGCAGGGGAGCTGGGCCTGGGGAGGAGCTGCGGTGGCCGCAGAAACGGACCGGTGTGTATTTATTCATGTCTGACACAACAAAATTTGATTTTCCACATAAAAGATCAAATAATATTTCAGTTACAGTTAATTACACACCCCAAAAGCACATCAAAGGACGGTCCGCGTCCGCCCAGCCCTTGCTTCGCCGCACTGCATGCGCCCAGATTTCACGCCTGGCTTCGAGGCGGCTGCAGCACAGAAGCTCTGCAGTTCACACCCACATGGGCCTTTGAGGCTGGGCTGGGGGTCTCCAAGGTGCCTCCTGGGACCTCAGGCCCCTCGCTGGGCTCCCAGGACTGTCCAGTGCCCAACTGATGCCCATCCTCCCCACCAAAATAGTAGCCCTGGTGCAAATGCTTTTACAAGGCCCACTCTCCCACAGAAGAGAAACACCCCCAGTGACACCAGCACTTCCCCTGCAGACTGGGGAAGGGAGCAAAGTGGGCACATTATCCCCATTGTTAGATGAGGAAACTGAGGCCCAGAAAGATGAAGTGATTCACCCAAGCTCACACGGCCTGAAAAAGTGGAGCAGGGATTTTAGGAGAGCTGGATGACTCCAAAGAACCTCCCTCTCACAATGGATCACACCTTGCTGGGAAAGAGTCATGGAAGAAGGAACTGGTTTAACATCAATCACATCAACAGAGTTATGCTTTTCTCAGGAAGCCCTGCTGACCGACCAGCCACAGTACAAACCCCTTTGGGGCATGGGAGCAAGGCTGAAGCGGGGAAACTTAGGAAGTGTGACCTTGGGGGACCGTTAACCCTCCTGGAGTCTTAGCTCACCCTGCGATGCTTCTCGAAACACTCACTGTGCACATGGTGGAGAAAATTCTGGAAAGACCAAGTCTGAGAATCCCAGAGTCTTAGAATATTGAAGGTGACAGAATCTTAAAATCAGGAATTTCAAGAACAAGAAAAGACATCCAACTCCAGAGCTATCGTGAAGCCCAGAGTGGTTGTGTGCTCAGTTTAAGATCACACAGCAAGCGAGGTCGGGCTTCCTGGCACCACAGGTGCAGTTTGGGGTGGTGGTCAGTGCACCCCAGAACCTGAACAGAGCTGCACTCTGCCAGAATCTCTCATTGGTGTCCCTACCTTTAGGAAGGGCCTTTGAAATACCTGCAGAAGGCCTGTCCCTGGCTCCTCCCCGGGGTGAGAGCTTGCTGGGAGCAGTACCTGGGGGAGCGGTGTGCAGAGAACAGGGCTGGGGGCACCCAGAGCAAGGGAACCTAGATCTGCCCGAATGGCAGCTCTGTCAGAGGGAGGGAAGACCCCCCAAAGCAGTTCCTTCTCCCCCTACTCCAGATCCTAAAAGAGCCCCGGGCCTGGAGCTGGAAGCAGGGTCTTGCCAGGCCAGCCACTTCCCCTCTCTGAGCCTGTTTCCCTTCTGCACACTCAGGCTCATGGGAGGCTCAGAGGATAATGCCTCACTCATGACGGTTCCCGGCTATGGGCACTGGGGCGGGGTAATGGGGGTGCAGAAGGGCTGGCGGGGAGCCAGGCAGAAAGCAGGGGCAGGGGAAGGGCAGGAGCTATTCTGGGCCCCTCTCCCTCCCCGCACCATGCACCCATGCTCAGACGGCAAACGACCATCCTGTTTGCCAGGCAAAGATGTTTCCTGTACTGGCCGCAGCCAGGCTGAACCTGCCGGGTGCCCACCACAGGCTCTTCCCAGAAGCCTCTGCTTTGCGGCCACCTTGGGACCAAGCCCCGCACAGCCCACCCAGCTCCCGCTGCACCCCTCAACCGTTCCATCCCTCCAGCCTCAGTTCCCTTGTGCCCCAACCAGAGTCAGAACACCCAGACCTCACGAGGCTGGGACGCTCAATAAATAACATCAACCAAGTAAGGCCTGGCACGTGTTAGGTTCATGCTTCAAATCGGTGGCTTGACTGTAGATATGTCTCACACTTGCTGGCACCACAGCAAGCCTCAGACACAAGGGGGTATCAGAGCAATGGTGGAGGACGGTGGCCCCATTGCCGTGTTTACGCTCCCGTCCTCGGCATGGAGCACACGGTTCTGTGAACAGCCGGTGCCTTTGGGGTGTGTGCTGACCTTTCCCTCATCACCTTGTCACCGTTTGTTTGTTTCCTTGAAGGCAGGGCTGTGTTTTATTTACCTTTGTGCTTTGCAAATATTCACGAGTATTTATTGAATGGATGGCGGGTGGAAGGATGCATGGACGGATGGACGGATGGACGGGAGAGTAGGTGGATAGGGAGCTGGAAAGAAAATGAGTGGATGGCGTTTTGCGGCAGACATTTATCTGTAGTTGGATCTTTTACAATAAGAATATATTACTTTTTCAATCAATTTAAATTTGAGGAAAAGATGTGAATAAATCTTCACTCCAAAGCTAGTAAATTAAATTTTCAAACAAACAAAAAGAATGAGTGGGTGAGTGAATGGATGAGTGGATAAATAAAAAGAAACCAAGGCTGAAAAAGCACTCTTTGGCTAGAGGACTCAGGAGTCCTAGATTCAAGTCTGCCACCCCAACTTATTCTGCTGTGTAGCCCTGGGCAGTGAAGTCACCCTCTCTGAGCCTGTTTCCTCATTTATCAAAGGAACCTGGTGACTCTGCTCTGGCAGCTCACTGGGAGGTCCGGAAGATTCCTTGTGAGGCTGGTGGAAATTCCTTCCTAAACTGTAAAGTGCTCTGCCCTGGGCAGGTGGTGGCCAGTCCTGAGTCTCCTGGGGAGGCAGGCAGAGAGAATGAGGCCTGGGGAGGTGTAACCTGGCAGGTGATGGAGGTCCTGAGGCCCGACACCCTGGCGGGCTCTAATCCCGCGTGGCTTCACTCATGGGCAGAAGCTCTCACTCTAGTAAAATTTTATGGCCTCTGAGAACAGGCAGAGAGCTGCCAGCAGCAACTCGCTGGAAATTTATGACTGGCCTCCTCCCTGCTGGCCCGCCCTTCCTCAGCCCAGGTCTCACCAAAAGTGAAGGCTCTGGGCTTAGCCACAGGGCCCACTGAGCCCCTCAGTGGGGCAGGGGAAGAGACACTGAATTAGGAGAGGCTAAAACATTGTGGTCAAAGGCGGGACAGAGGCAAGCTGAAAGACCTGGATCTGAGAAGCATTTACTTGTCAAGATTGTGCAAAGGATTGTCACACCCTACATGAAGTTACTAAACAGGCTCTTATCTAAGATCCCTTTGGAAAAAACAGGAATGTGGCCACAGCAGCCACAGGTGTCTCTTATAGTCCCTGAATGCATCTTTTCCCCCCACCCCAGGGCCTTTGCACATGCTGTTTCCTCTGCCAGGACACCTTCTCCCCAAACTATGATTTGCATAGTTAGCCAGAACGCATGTGTAGAGCTGACACGGGTAGGCACACGTGTGCATGATGCTCACATGAATGAGTGGATTTCTGATGCCTGTGGCATGTCTCATGAACAGGAAGACCAGAGGGCTAGGTGGTGGGGGTGCAGGCATGTGTGGCAAGTGCTGGGTATGGCTCCAGGTGGGAGGGAAAGGGAGCAGCACCCCCATTTCTAGTGGGTGACAAGTCCCCGGCACTGCATGGCCTATGTGTGCATGAGCCATTAACCTGACATCAGGGTTACTCATTTAATCTACGTTTCATAGAGGCAGAAGTCTAGGCATCCAAGATCTGGCCAGGGGATCTGAACCCTGACTGTAGAGGGGTTCAGCTGCTGCTGCTGCTAAGTCGCTTCAGTCGTGTCCGACTCTGTGCGACCCCATAGACGGCAGCCCACCAGGCTCCCCCATCCCTGGGATTCTCCAAGCAAGAACACTGGAGTGGGTTGCAGTTCTAAGGGGGCTCCAGCCCCCCATCATTGCAGTGTGAGGCTGCATGGAGAACAAGCAGGGAGTGAGGGGACCTCTGGGGACCGGGCTGACGGTGGGGAGGGGAATGAGAAGGACCAAAGACTAAGAGAGCCTGGGAGGGGGCGGGCAGGGCTGGGGGGCGGCCCCTTCCCAGGTCAGGCTGGGAACCCGCTTCCCCCGCCAGCCCTGCCCCGCGCTGGCTTCGAGGTGGCGCTCTGGTGGCTCGGGGCCGCCGTTGTCAAGACCCGTCAGGCTGATTTACGGGCCCTCCCCGCCCGCCGAGCACCGGCAATCAGCCGCAGCCGCCAGATCTATTATTGATGAACTTTCTGAGCCCCGCTAATTAACTGCGCGCACCCCCAGCGGCGGCTGGCTAAAATACTGGCCTGGACGCTCCAGCCAATGTCATGGGCACCGCCCCCGGACCCGATGGGGCCCAAGGCAGAGAGTGGACAGGGGGCCCCCCAGAGGAAGCTCAGCTAGCTCAGACTCAGCCCCCTACTCCCAGGCTCCCGCCAGGCTCACGCCAGGCCCCCTGGCAACCTGCTGTGTGACCTGGGGCCAGCCGCTTAATCTCTCTGATCCTCAGGCTCAGATCACCTGCAGCAGGCAGCAGGGGACTGGAGCTGAGCATACTGCAGATGGAAGGGGTATGAAGGTTCCTATCAGTGCTTTGAGCAAAAAAGACAACAAGACTGAACGCACCATAGTTAAGGGCACAGCTTTGGAGCCATACAGACCTGGGTGCAAGCCTGGCTCTGCCGCTTGCCAGCTGTGTGACCTTGAGCACAGCTCCTTCCCTGAGTCTCAGTTTCCAGATCTGTAAAATGGGTGGCAGCAGTCCCTGCCTGTGGGCTGTTGGAAGGAGTTAATAGCTGGGGGCTGTGTGACAGCTCAAACACAGATGAGTAGACAGTTGGCGCTCAGTCATGCTCCCTTCCCTCTGTCCTTCTGAAAAACAGGCACGTCTGGCCTCTTGCCAATAACAGCCGCCCCAGGGGCTCCCAGCTCCCCCCCTCCCTCTTGAGAACACCTGTGCAGATCCCCTTCCCCGGCCCCATGGAATGAAAATTATGTAAAGAGGCCCATACTTCTCCCTTGCAGACAAAGACTGAAAAATAAAAATTCCACACTGTCCCAGGAGGCAGCTGGAGGTTCAGGAAAGACCCCAGCCGAGACCCCTCCTCCCCCAGGGCATGGGGGCTGGGCCTTCAGGACCCCCGTTCATCCTCACAGCTGGTGGAGAGCCAGGCAAAATGGTCCAGGGTGGGGAACCCCCATTAGTTGGAAGAGAAAAGTGAGGCCCTGAGACCAGAGCCAGCGGCCCCCAGTCTGGCCCCGAAGACCCAGAGTTGCCCCCTGGAGTGTGATGTAAGGATGCTGAGGGGTCGCAAGGGTGACCAGGAGGGAGCTGAAATGTGCTGAGAGCCTTCCTGGGGACTGGACTGTGGATTCAGATGCCGCTGGGCTGGGGGCTGTTCACAGACAGCGAGGCAAACACCACTGAAGGGCAGGACGATGCCAGTCCTCGCGGTCATCTTCCAGCTCTCCTGATAACGGCACAGAAAACTGCACCCGAAGGCTGCCGGGTCTTAAACATCTAACACAGGGACTTGTCAACCCGGGCCCAGAGGACAAGACCCCTGGCCAGCTAGTCTGAAATGTGCTTGCACTTCTAACTCAGGAGTGAGTTTTCACTTCCGGCAAGTCGTCAATTCAAAGCAGTGTTAGAAAGTTTCGAATTGAAATGAAAAGCAAGTCCCTTTAAATACACATGAAGTAAGAAACAGTGCAGACGCAGTGGTGGAACGGGCGCCGTGGGGAAGCACGCGAGGCAGCTGGGGAAGCGTGTTTCTTCCCAGCTCAATAGATGGGCGGCTTCCAGGCCTGCCCTCCCCCGACCCCCAGGAGGGCACCCACACCCAGCCCATTCACCAGTCATCAGCTAACAGGTAACACATACCAGCCACGTGCCCAGTGCTGAGCCGGCTGCTCACGACACTCTGCAAACAGACGAGGCCCTGCCCTCTGGACCTTACAGTCCAGCAGAGAAACCAGTGCATCAGATCCTCGTGGATGCTGATGAATGTCCTGAGGACCCCAAGCTGTGCTAGAGAAAAGCAAAGGGTGGGTGGGACGTGGCAGGCGGATGGACAGGAAGCTTTGCCATACTTAAGGGGGACCCAAGGGACGAGAAGGTGCAGGGTATGCTGAGAGCAGAGGAAACAGCAGATACAAAGGTCCTGAGGCAGGACAAACCACCACCATCCTCTCCCCCAGAAGAATTGAAGAGGGGAGGGGGTGGGGCAGTGAGAGACAAGGTAGGCAGGTCCCAGCCCATTCAAGACCTGGAAGTTTCCAGAGAGGATTTGGGGCTTTGTTCTGGGTATTATTTGGGCTTCCCTGGTGGCTTAGACAGTAAAGAATCTACCTGAAGTTTGATCAGGACACCTGGGTCGGATCCCTGGTTTGGGAAGATCCCCTGGAGGAGGGCACGGCAACCCACTCCAGTATTCCTGCCTGGAGAATCCCATGGACAGAGGAGCCTGGTGGGCTGCAGTCCATGGGGTTGCAGAGAGTCAGACATGATTGAGCGACTGACATTTCACTTCACTTCTAAGTATAATGGAGAACCCCAGGGTTGTTTTTATTTTGTTTTGTTTTCTTAATCAGGAGAGTGGCTTGCTCCCGTTTGAGTTTTAAGCAGACCCCCTAGCCAGTGTTCGGATCATGGACTTGCAGGGGCCACCATGGAGAAAGGGAGGTTGAGATGAGGGGGCTTTGCCTGTGGGGGTTGGGGGGTGCCAGCAGGTGCCAGAAAGCAGTCAGACCTGAGGGTGATACTGGAGGAAGGAGCAGCGGGGTTGGGTGACTTGTGTATGCAGTTGACAGGTATTTATTAAGCACCTACTGTGTACCAGACCTCAGGCTGGGCACCAAGGAAACCTCAGTGAGTGACACTGGGAAGGAATCTGGTCCTCGTGGGGCTGGCTGTCCGGGGGAGGGGGAGACATCACACTATACGCCCATACCTGTGAGTGTCACATGTGCACTTGCACACGTGCACAAGCCCACTCTCACCCTCTCTCCTGGGCACACACGTACACAGGCATGTGTGCCCCAGGCGCCCGTTTGCACACGCCTGGCCCCCATCACCGTTGCACACGTGCACACACGCACGCAGTCCTCAGCTTCACTTGTAAAAATAATCTCGGTGATTACGCTGCATCGGGCTGACGCTGGCAAGAAATAATTGAGATCCCCTCGCTCCTGCTTTACCAGGTGATTCATTGAGAACGCACTTCGCCCTCGCCTCGGCCCTGCTGAACGCTGTGAGCACTAAGAATACTTTCTTTTATTGTAGCGAATGACATTTGAATTCATTTTCCTCCCCATTATGCGCCGAGATGGCAGAGATGGAGGGGTTATTACCTGCCCGCCATTATGTAGCGTGACAGAAATCCGCCACGGCTCGCTGCTGTCGGATGCCTCTGGAGCCCCCCGACCTCAGGCCTCCTGGCTAAGAAGTGACAGCACCCGTCTGTGGGCCAGGTCCCCGTGAGGCCGTGCAACTGCCAGGGGGCTGCGAGCCGGTGGCCTCAGTTTCTTCATCTGCTCAATGGGGATGCAAAGGATGAGCTGAATGGCCTTCAAAGGGGTTTTCAACCCTGCCACGTATGATCTGCAGCTCCAACGAGGAGGTTGGTCTCCTCCTAAGCTTTCTCTATTTAGGGGTGAAGGTTGTCTTTGTTGAGGTTTGAGAGAGTGATTCCTCCCTGTATGAGACTCCCCTCAGACCCTGAAGGTCCCTCCAGCCTCCCCGGAGGGTACAGATGGGAGGAAGTAGAGCACAGTTCCAGGCCCCGCTCTGTTCCCCGCCCAAGACGGAACCATCCTTCTTTTTCTTTTTCTTTATTGTTAATTGGAGGATAATTGCTTTACAATATTGTGTTGGTTTCTGCCATACATCAACGTGAATCAGGCTTAGGCCTCCCGCCCCCTCTAGGCTGTCACCAAGCACCGGTTTGAGCTTCCTGAGTTGTATGGCAGATTCCCACCAGCTATCTAATTTTTACACATGGTAGTGTATGTGTTTCCCCGCTACTCTCTCAGTCCATTCAACCGTCTCCTTCCCCTACTGTGTCCACAAGTCTGGGCAGTCCTTCTTGTCTGATCTCGGGGGTCCTGGAAGCGTTTTCTTGAACCACCGCATCATGGCTATGCTATGCTAAGTCTCTTCAGTTGTATCCAACTCTGTGCGACCCCATAGATGGCAGCCCACCAGGCTCCCCCATCCCTGGGATTCTCCAGGAAAGAACACTGGAGCGGGTTGCCATTTCCGTCTCCAAGGCATGAAAGTGAAAAGTGAAAGTGAAGTCGCTTAGTCGTGTCCGACCCTCAGCGACCCCATGGACTGCAGCCTTCCAGGCTCCTCCATCCATGGGATTTTCCAGGCCAGAGTACTGGAGTGGGGTGCCATTGCCTTCTTCGCATCATGGCTAAGTAGAAAAAAAATCAGAGTAACAACCAAGCCAGGCAGAATGGGAGGAAGGGGAGAGCAGGACAGGAAATGTGTGTTTCTGCGAGGAAATGCAGTGGAGCCACCGCTGGCGTTCAATGCATCAAGGCTTGAATTTCCTGGTTCCTAGAGAGAAACCAGTTCATCCCATTCCAACCCAATAACACAGGCTCTGGCGCTGCTGAAACCTGACAGACAAGCTGGAGAGCTATCTCCTTCCCCTCCTCAGGAGTGGGAAGGGCACCCAGCACTGGGATGGAAGGGTCGAGGGTGACCACTTGAACCCTGACTGGGAGGGTGGGTATCACCCTAGGCACACTGGCTGAGCCAGGGACCCAGAATTCCAGGAACAGCTAGGGGATATCCACAGAGGTACCCAGGTGTCCCCCATCACAGGCGGCCAGCTGGGTGGTCTCTGATGTCTGGGATTCTTCCTGAGGGCAGCCTGGCATTCTGGACCCAACCACATGCACAGAGGTGACCCTCAGGCTTCCTCGAGTGCCGCCCCAACCCCAAATCACGTTCTTCCCATGCCACCCTGGCACTCGGGCCTCAGCGCAAACTGTTGCACTGTAATCGATGATGCCGCTTCTGTGGCCCTGTCACCGAGGACCCGCAGGCTCACTGAGGGTCACCATGGAGCCACCGTGTGGGCCCCCTGTTAGAAACGGGGGCCAGTTTCTGACATTGTTGTAAATCGTCCAAAGGCCCTCGAGGATTTCCTACGAAGGCCCCGTGACGGGACCCACGTGCCGTTTAGTTAAACCTGAGTTGGAGGAGACACCACTGCAGTTCATTCTAATTGCAAGGTGGGAAAGAAGCAGGAGGAAAAAAGAAAAGAATAAAAAGGCAAGGACAGGGCTTCCCCAGTGGCTCCGTGGTAAAGAATCTGCCTACCAATGCAGGACACACGGCTTCAATCCCTGATCCGGGAAGATCCTACGTGCTGCAGACCAACGAAGCCCGGAGTGTCCCAACTACCAGCCTGCGCTCTAGAGCCCGGGAGCTGAAAGTACTGAAGCCCACGAGCACCCTAGAACCTGTGCTCAGCAACAAGAGACGCCACCGCAATGAGAAACCCACTCACCGGAACCAGAGAAAAGCCAGCGCAGTCACAGAGACCCAGCACGGCCAAAAAATAAACAAGTGAGTAAATAAGACAATGACAGGGACTTTTCCTACTTCTTAACAATTTCCAGTGTGTCTGATGAAGTTGATCATACCCACAAACGGGAAAAAAACCTCCTTCATCTGGGGTGGGCTCGGGAGCACTTCTTTCATTTCCTCGGCATCCCATCCCCTACCTACAAAGCCTTCCCCTCCCCTCCCCTTTAAGCACTGACGGCAGAAACTCCTTTCACTAGTAAGGCTGTTTGTTTACAAAGCGCCACTGGCCATTACCAGGTCTAACCCTTCCCACCACCCCCTATCCCTGCCACCCAGAGCATCTTCTCCTATGGGTCCTGGAGGGCCCTTGAGGACATCAGGGGTCTTTGCGACGTCCCAGCCTTTGGAGAAGCTGGGTTTGACAGCAGCACAGAGGGTATGCAGGCCAGGACCATATGAATCCTAAACGCTGCATCCAGGCAAGGGTGGCCGGGCTCCTTGATACTCAGAGTCCAGAATTTCCACAGTGAAACAGGAGAAAGCTCCCACTTTGTCATGGATTAAAATTCCAGATTTGACATCTTGGTCATGGAGCTTTGAATTGACGGTCAAAGCATTAACCCAGAGCTGGACGGTTCCTGGGCTCCTAAGGCTTGAAACCACGTGTTCTCAAGGAGCTGTCATCTCTAAGTTTTGGAAGATGTGAGCTCTTCACTTTGGAGAACTTTGAATCTAGGCAGTAGAGACCTTTCATCAGAAGGGTTGGAGGGCTGCCTCGTCATCACCCACATGTGATTTCACAGTGTCATCAAGAAATAACATGTGTTATTTCTAATATCAGATGTAATACACTTATTGAATACACTTTAGAAAATACCTACAACTGTGAAGTCATGAAAGAAAATCACCTAAAATTATCAAGTCTGGAAATCACCAAGCTTATCATATTATTACCTTTAAACTTGTTCTCCATACATTTGTGCTATATATTTATTCAAAATGAGATCACGTGGATAATTTAACATCCGTAAAATGATCTTTCCATGTTGTTAAGCATTCATCCATTTGTTCATCCTCTGACAAATTATCGAACGCCTACTGTATGCCAGGCACTGTCTTAGATCCTGGAAATGCAACGGTTTAAAAGTGAATGGGTAGGGACTTCTCTGGCGGTCCAGTGGCTAAGACTCCATGCTCCCAGTGCAGGGGGTCAGGGAACTAGATCCCGCACGCCACACCTAAGGGCTCGCATGAAGATTCCCCATACCACAATGAAGGTAGACAATCCTGCGTGCCACAGTTAAGACCTGGAACAGTCAAGTAAATAACTTTTTAAAAAAAATTTAAATAAATGAATGGGAGAACTAAAACCTTGTCCGCTTGGAACTTTCTTCTGTTACATTCTGCTAACCAACAAGTTGGTCGTATGATATTCCACCGTGAAGATGTAGCATTATTCATTTAACCAGTCCCCTGTGGTTGGGCAGTTAGGTTGCTTCTTCTCTTGATGAGATGAACATGCTTTTATAGCTGAATCTTTCTGAGACACTGTGATCATTGATTTCTTAAAGAGGGAGCCCTAAAGATGAAAGGGCTGAGCAGAGAGATAAATAACCACCTGTTTACATACACTGCTTTGGATGTCTGCTTCCAAATTGCCCTCTGAAATAAATTCTATCCATGTGGACGCTTGCCAAGCAAGGAAGGAGGGTACGTGGTAGGAGTGGATTTATTTAGACTAGACAGGAGAAAGTTAAGGAGCTTCTCAGTCTTTTATTTATTTATTCATTTTGGGCTGTGCTGGGTCTTCGTTGCTGAGCACAGCCTTTGTCTCACTGTGGCGAGTGGGGGCTACTCTCCAGGTGCACTACGTGGGCTTCTCACTGACTGACTTCTCTTGTTGCCAAGCACGGTCTCTAGGCACATGGGCTCAGCAGTTGCGGTTCCCGGGTTCTAGAGCACGGGCTCAGTAGTTGTGACACACAGCCTTCATTGCCCCGAGGCACGTGGGATGTTCCCGGACCAGGGATCGAACCCAGGTCCCCTGCATTGGCAGGCAGGTTCTTAACCACTGGACCATCAGGGAAGTCCAGAGTTCCTCAGTCTTAAGAAACCAAAGTATGAGATCGTTCCCAAGACCCTGGAGGCATGGGTTAAAGGCCATTTTCCAAGAGGCAGGAGACGGGGAGTGAAGTGAAGGATGAGGAAATCCCATCACTGCCACGGGGACAACTTCCTTCTTGCAAACGCCTTTGGAGACTCAAAGTCACTTGTGTTCCCAGAACACAGTACCACACTCTCCAAAATGACGTCAGCTTAGAAGATGATCCTCCACATATATATATATCCAGGGATACCAAGTCTCAGAAAGAAATTATGCGAAAGGGACTTGTGAAGTCTGGGAGTAGTGGAAACAAGTTTTGGAGCAAGTCAGACCTGGGTTCAAAGTGGTGTGGTTATTTTCTTCCTTGCGGTTGTGGAAGGCAGTATAATGCCCCCTACCCACGTCCCTGAGATGTCCATGTCTTAATCCCTGGGAACTGTAATATGTTACCTTACATGTCAAAAGAGACTCTGAAGTTAAGGATCGTGAGTTGGGAAGACTATCCTGGATTATCTGGGTGGGCCCAATGTCATCATGAGCGTCTTCATAAGAGGAAGTTGGGAGGGTCAAACAGAGAAGGAGGTCAGAGTGATGCGCTTTGGAAATGCAACAAGGAGCCACAAGCCAAGGAATGTAGTGACCTGCAGAAGCTCGACAAGGCCAGGAAGGCCATTCTCTCCTAAAATGTCCTGAATGAATGCAGCCCTGATGATGCCATGATCTCAGCCCCATGGAAACAGGGACAGACTTTATTTTCTTGGGCTCCAAAATCACTGTGGCTGGCGCACTGCGGACAGTGACTGCAGCCATGAAATTAAAATATGCTTGCTTCTTGGAGAAAAGCTGTGACGGACAGTGAATTAAAAAGCAGCCACATCATTTTGCCAACAAAGGTCTGTATTGTCAAAGCTATGGTTTTTCCAGTAGTCATGAATGTGAGAGTTGGATCATAAAGAAGGCTGAGCACCAAAGAGTTGATGCTTTCGAATTGTGGTGCTGGAGAAGACTCGAGAGTTCCTTGGACAGCAAGGAGATCAAATCAATCCTAAAGAAAATCAACCCAGAATATTCATTGGGAGGACTGATGCTGAGGCTGAAACTCTAATACTTTGGCCACTTAATGAGAAGAGCCAACTCATTGGAAAAAACCCTGATGCTAGTAAAGATTTAGGGCAGGAGAAGAAGAGGGCAACAGAGGGTGAGATGGCTGGATGGCATTACTGACTTGATGTACAAGAGTTTGAACAAACTCCGGGAGATAGTGAAGGACAGGGAAGCCTGGTGTGCTGCAGTCCATGGGGTCACAGAGAGTTGGACACGACTGAGTGACTGAACAACAACAACTCATTTTGGAATTCTGACCTCTAGAACTGTGGTGGTGGTGGTTTAGTCACTAAGTCGTGTCCAACTCTTGCGACCCCATGGACTGTAGCCTGCCAGGCTTCTCTGTCCATGGGATTTTCCAGGCAAGAATACTGGGATGGATTGCCATTTCCTTCTCCAGGGGATCTTCCCAACCCAGGAATCAAACCCGGGTCTCCTCCATTGAAAGCAGATTCCTTACCAACTGAGCTATGAGGAACTGTAAGGTAATATATACCTGTATGGGAGGCTCTGGGTCTAAGTCTTAGTTCTAGCCAGGGGCTCCTTCATGTCCCTTCTCTGAGCCTCAGTTTGTCCATCTGTAAAGTGGGGATGTAATGGCAACCCTCCACCACCCCCCCAAAACAGACAATGTGGACAGCACAAAGAAGAAAGTGTTCACTCACTGTGGAGAGAAGTGCCCACCCCAGGAGCCTGCTCCACCACCAGCCCCTTACCAACGCACCAGGCAGGGATGGGAGCGGTTATTCCCAGGGCCCAGCCCAGCTGGGGCTTACACTCCAGCCGACAGGAGCCAATTTCCCCAGCTCATTATCCCAAACCAAATTAGGAGCAGCCTGGGCTGCGCCACTCCTGGCTTAATTGGGGCTCACAGACGCCCCTGGCCTGTGCCTCCTTTCTTCCCCCACTCCCCCGTCCCCAGCCAGGCCGCGCCTTGAGGGAGCCAGAGGCTGTGCAGGCCTTGCCACCTGGGCCCGCACAGACGCCCCAGTGTAATCAATTAGAGCCAGGCCAGGCCGGGTGCATAATGGGGCACTGCTGGGCAGCTGGGCCCGGCATCGATCCCGGCTGCCGGTGACCCCCAGGGAGGCGAGGCAGCCAAGACAGGCCCGCAGATGGTGGTCTCCAGGGCCCTCTGCCCCCACCCCAACCCGGGGCTACTCGGCGGACGGATGGAGGGGCTTCTACTCCGGGTGG
This sequence comes from Bos javanicus, assembly GCF_032452875.1. Classification (NCBI taxonomy): domain Eukaryota; kingdom Metazoa; phylum Chordata; class Mammalia; order Artiodactyla; family Bovidae; genus Bos; species Bos javanicus. Next base: position 67,676,373 of record NC_083884.1, read on the forward strand.
ACCCCCTGACAAACCTGGGATGCTGGACTTTGGTGTTTGGTCTCCAAAAAGAATGAGAAATATTCAGGAAATACTGCCTTGCTGGGGTCTCAGTGCCCACCCACCCCCAAACTGGAGCATCTTTCATCCCTCAGAACCACTGGATGCCCCTGACAGCACCCATGCTGACCAGACCCAGTGCTGCCTCCCAGGGGAGCCCCTGCAGATGCGGTCAGACCGAGACGGGCCGGAGCTTTCTTTGAAGAACCTTCTCCAGGGCCTCCTGGGCTCCCTTCCCGCCACAAAGGTTGGTTCAAACTGGCAGGGGGCATGGGGGAGGGGGCCATGGGATTCCCATCTGGGGACCACGAGGAAGCCTGCATGGGGGTCTCTGCCATGGTTTCCACCCGGGATGCTGCCTCATCCCCCACCCAACTGCCATCACCCCAGGAAACAGGGGTGGAAGCTTTGGACCCCGGGAGGGGTGTGGAAGCTTGGGGAGATGACGGGACTAGGGGGGAACCTCCTGCATAGATAGGGGCGGGGGTAAGGGTGTCGAGGGATATTGTTGAGGTTGGGGGGGAACATTGCCTGAGGGCAGGGACTTCTCTGGGATTACCCTGTTATCCCCTGTGAGGACACACAGGAGGCGTTAAGAACTATTTGCTGAACTCGTGTGAATGGGCCTGTGAGGGAGGGAGTGTGCGTGTGTGTGTGTGTGAGACAGAATGTGTGCAAGTGTATATGACTATGTATAAGAGTATGTGACTATTATGTAAATTAAAAAAAAAAAAAGAGTATGTGACTGTGTGTGTGTAATTGTGTGTCCACGCGGCATTTTTCCTCCCTCCCTCTGGGCCAGTGTGCATACCTAAGAAAAGACTCGAGGATTTGTTTCCTCTGGGAGACTCCAGGCCCCAGAGCACCCCAGCCACCTGCTGTGTGGGTGAAATGCAAATTTGGAAAAACAAGTGATGTAAAAAGAATAAAATAAAAACCACCTCTCATGACACCACTTAGAAACGTGCCTGAGCAGAAGTGCTCACCTCGCAGCCCTGCGGGGCAGTTTCTGCTAAAAGTCCACTTCACAGATGAGCAGCGTGAAGCTGGGGGAGGCTAGGGGTCAGGACTGAGCTGCCAAGGTGGGGTGCCCAGACCAGAATACAGTCAGGCCTTGAGGAGAACTCTGCCTTGCAGACAGGAGGGAACTTAGGTTTCCTGAGGGCTTGGTGCCCTTTGGGGCTGAATTTTATAAGTCAGTTGCCCAGCACAACAGTGTGGAATTGAGAAACTCCAGCAGGCTTTCCATCTGACACCTGCTACCAACTGGCTGTGTGACCTTGGGAAAGTTCCTTACCCTCTCTGGTCTGTTTCCGCATCAGCACCGCTGCCTCCGACAGCTTAGAACTCAGGGAGGGCCTATTCTATTCTCCTTCCTAATATAGACCCCCCACCTCCTTCCCCTTAACCCATGAGAAGTCTGCCCAGCCACTGCTCACACACCTCCCCCAAAGGGGAGCTCACTTGCTCAAGAAGCACCAGGTTGTACAGTTGGCCAGCTGAGCCACACAGAGAGGCACATGGACTCAGAAGCCCAACTGCCCGGGTTCTAGACTTGCCCCTCATCATACCAGCTGTGTTACTAACCCAGCAGTGCCTCAGTTCTCCCATCTATAAGATGGGGGTATTTCACTCACAGGGCTTCAGATGATTTCAGGAAAGCCAGTCTGCCTCAGCAGCTGCCTTAATGCTATTTGAACTGCTGTGCATCTTTCCTGCACCCACACACCCCCTGCAAAAAAAAGGATGCTTTCAAGGCGGAGTAGGACGGTGCAGGGATGAATAGTCCTGGGCACTGACTGAGGGCCATCAAAGTGCTCATTACTGTGATCGCTCATAAAACCCTGCCCTGTGTTCAGAGGCATCCTCCTCCTTGTCCCTTCCACTTACTAGTCCTCAGTCAGGAATGAGCTCACCCATTTGACAGATGTGGAAACTGAGGCCAGGCAGATGAAATTATAGGCCCAGGTCACCTCCGTACCCTGAGCCTCAGGGCTGCTGTCACCCTGGGGCTGGTCCTTCCATTGTCCGCCCATCCTTGTCTGTTTGAGTCCTAGCCGGGTGGGCGGGGAAGCTAGAGAGGGGTTGGGAGGAAGCTCCCCTCCCCGGCCAGGGACATGGTGCCGGGTGAACGGGCTACGGTCCAGCCACCAGCGCAGGCTGCCTAATTGCCGACGCGCGGCCGCTGCCCTGGCCCATGACACGGGCCCCTGACAGACGTGATTTATGAGGGCCCTCGGCAGAGCGGAACCCACTCAATTGCCTATTACCTCACTTAGCAGACACCTTGTCACCGCCCGAGAGCCGGGTGTTAAAAATACAAACCAGGCGGCCAGCAGGCCCTGCGCACGGGCCCTCCACCTGCTCCCAGCCAGAGAACCACTCCCCCCAGCCCCTCGCCGGCCAGGCGGCCTGCTGATCTCCAGTCGGGCTGGGCTTCAGGAGAAGATGGTGAGGCCGAGAGAAGTGGGTGTTGTCGGCCTCAGCGGCTGAGTGGGAAGCAGGACGACTGGAGAGGGGACAGAGCTGGAGTTTAGCGTCTGTGAGCCCCACCCCCTCAAGGCAGGGACCGTGGGCTGAGCCAGATGTCCAGGGCTGTTGCCGGGGACACAGAGGCCCTGAGTCAGATCCCGTCTCCACCCTCTACTGGCTCGCCAACCTCAAGAGACTCCCTTAGTCTCTCTGGGCCTCAGTTGCCTCATCTGTAAAATGGGTTATGCAGAGGGTTAAGTGAGTTAATACAGGACGTACAATTAGGAGAGTGTCTGGCACATCGCAGATGCCCAGGAGTATGGTCCTTATAATATTGTTTTTCTCCTCCTCCCAAGCACTCAGCACCTGGCCAGGGACACGTGTGTTCTAATCAACTGATATACCATCATCTGCCTGCAATGCAAGAGACCTGGGTTCAATCTCTGGGTCAGGAAGATCCCCTGGAGGGCATGGCAATCCACTCCAGTATTCTTGCCTGGAGAACCCACAAGGACAGAGGAGCCTGGCGGGCTACAGTCCATGGGGTCTCAGAGAGTTGGACATGACTGAAGCGACTTAGCACAAGCAAGCACATCATCATCACCATCATCACCATCATCATCACCATCAGCACCATTGTCATCACCATCATCATCACCATCATCGTCATCACCATCAACATCACCATCATCGTCATCACCATCAACATCACCATCATCACCATCATCATCACCATCATCACTATCATCATCACCATCATCACTATCAACGTCACCATCATCACCATCATCACCATCAACACCTTCAACATCACGATCATTACCACCATCATCACCATCACCACCACCATCACCACCATCATCATCACCATCACCATCATCAACATCACGATCATCACCGTCATCACCATCAACATCACCATCATGACTATCATCACCGACACCACCACCACCATGACCATCATCCTCACCATTACCACCATCATCATCACCATCATCACCATCACCACCATCACCATCACCATAATCACCATCATCATCACCATCATCCCTCTCATCACCATCATCCCTCTCATCACCATCATCACCATCACCACCACCATCACCATCACCACCACCATCACCACCACCACCATCACCACCACTGTCATCACCATCACCACCACCACCATCACCATAATCACCATCATCACCACCACCATCACCATCATCCCTCTCATCACCATCATCACCATCACCACCACCATCACCATCACCACCACCATCACCATCATCACCACCATCACCACTGTCATCACCATCACCACCACCACCATCACCATAATCACCATCATCACCACCATCACCACCACCATCACCATCATCCCTCTCATCACCATCATCACCATCACCACCATCATCACCATCACCATCATCACCATCACCACCGTCACCATCATCACCACCATCATCACCGTCATCACCATCACCACCACCATCATCACCATAATCACCATCATCACCACCATCACCGCCATCATCACCATCATACCTATCATCACCATCATCACCATCATCACCATCACTACCATCACCACCATCATCACCATCACCATCACCACCACCATCACCACCGTCATCACCGTCACCACCATCACCACCACCATCACCACCGTCATCACCACCATCATTACTCAGAAAGATGGGTCAGGCCATTCTTGGCAGTGGGAGCTGCTCATCTTGATGATGACAATAACCCCTGACTTTCACGTGGGTTTGTAAAGCTACCGGGAGCTTTCCCAGACGCTGTTCCACTTCCTCCTCAGAGTCTGGAGGGGACGTGGGAGCCCAGAGCTGTGTCCAGCATGACTGTGAGGCCACGCTCGGAAAGCTTACCACTGCTTCTCCACCCTGTGCCGTGCAACTCCTGGCCAGCTCAGTGCCTCTCTGAACTTGGGAGGGGTGGGCAGCTCAGCTTCGGGGAGTGCCGGTGCAGCCCCAGACCACGGAACCACTGCTCAGCAGACAAACGGCCTGAGGCCCTGGGCTGACAGCCGGCATTCCTGGGCCTGGCAAGACTACACCTGCTTCCCTCGTGACTCACCCCCCTGCCAGGGGCCCCGGCCCAGGCCCCTCAGCCATATTATGGTTTAGAACCAACATTAAAAGTAGCCACAGTTGAGATTTTTCTACAAAGTCGTGCATTCATTCAACAAACATGAGATACAGGCATCTCCTAAAGGAGCTCACACTTCAGATGCAAAGATAGTGGCTTCAGTTAGAACAAGGGGCTTTGCGGGTACCGTCAGGTACACTCACGGCAGAGGAACTGAAGCCACGCTCTGAAGGAGGTGGAGAAACTAACTAGAAGGAAGGAGTCTCAGGTAGGAGGAACAGCACATGCAAAGGCCCCCAACCTGGAAAAAGTGCCAAGAACTCAGAACTGGAGCAGAGAGAAAGAAGTAAGAGAGGGCGGCCTTTTCCAAGACTTCCCACATTAGAAGCCAAAGCAGGGAGGGACTTGGTCATGTGGTCATTCATTCATTCACCCTCTTGGTCATCCAACAGTTACTGCTTATCTACTCCCTGCCAGACCCGAATGGGAGCTGGAGACAGGGAAACAAACAAAGAAACACATGAGTCAGGAGAGGGACGCCCAGGGGTCATGGGGGGAGCCAGTGGGAAAGGCGTTAGGGAAGACTGCCTGGAGGAGTGGGCTCCAAGCAATCTAGAAAATGCTTCCTTGTACTTCTAAACTGAGCTCGGGTGTCAAGGGCAATATTTGTCCCAAAGTTCTCCCTGCTGTCAAGGGCAAGGAGAGTCCAGATTTCTCTGGTAAGCTGGATATTCTCATTCATCCATTCATTCACTCATTCTCCCAAGTGGAAAGACAGGTAGAGGTAACTCAGACCCAGCCCAGCACTCACCTGTCTCCATGCTGCTGCAAAGGAGACAGGTGAGCATAAACAAATGCAAATCGGTGTCCAGGGTGATAGAGGGTGGACACCCAGTGCTAGCTGGTCACAGAATCACTTGGAGCCTTGAAATGAACAGACTGCCAGGCCCCGCCTTGGGTCACTGACTCTGCCTCTCAGGGTCAGAGCAGAAAACCTGGATCCTAAAACCCCTCGGAGGTGGGAGAGGGCTCAGCATGGCACTAGCCTGCCGACTGTCATTTCAGAACCCACCATGCCGGGAGCACTGAGCCCCCGAGGGGCTGAGCTGACCTGCTGGCAGGCAGGACTGGCTCCTGCTGACTTCAGGCCTTATTTTAGCCTCTGGTGTGTCCCTGGGAGGCCCAACGGGAGGAGGTTGGATGTTCTACAAGGGGGATTTGCACGGGTATTTTCAGTCCAGATGGAGGGTCAGGCTGGTCCTAGCTGGCCAGCCCTGCAAGAAGAGAAACCACATGCTGAAATCGAATACGACTCCCCACCCTTCACCCTCCCTGGAGAAGTTGGTCCCCCTAAGCCTGGGGTGGGGGCTTTCTGGTGAGCGATGGACCAGAAGAGCCCATGTCAGGTCAGACCTGTCACCTGGGGGTTCCAAATAACTTGAGACTCCTAGGTTGCTAAAGAATGGGGAGGCAGGTGACATCGTCACCATTTCACAGATGTAGAAACTGAGGCTTGGAGAGTCCAAGGCCAGCATCTTAGGCACACTCAACCCTAAATCCTGTGACAATGAACTAGATTTTTGCTTAAAAAGCAGCATCGGTGCCTAACTAACACCACTCTGAGCTGGTGATTACTAATAATTGTGACAGCCAGAGTTTCCATGGCCTTGTTCTAAGCACTGAGTACATTTTGTTAGTACCTTGTTTTCATCCTCCTAACCACCTACAAAGCAGGTACTGATAGGATGCCCATTTGATAGATGAAATAAAGCCACCACCCAGCTTGGAAGTCAGGCAGAGGGTCTATGGATCCCTGAGTTTCTGTGACCCTTTCCCTCCCGGCCCTAATGCCTCCTCTGATGGGTCCTGGAGGCCGAGGCCCGAGAGTAGGTTAACAAGGCACAAGCTCCACAACACCCTCCAGGCCTTGGCTATACCTGCCGTGTGGCAGCTGGCAGTGGGGTCAATAGGCAAAACTGGAAGCCTGAGTGTGAATCCTAGCCCTGCTCTGGCCTGGCTGTTGCTCCTTTAGAAAGGTCTCTGGCCTTGGGACTTCCATGGCAGTCTCGTGGTTAAGACTTCACCTTCCAATGCAAGGGGTGCAGGTTCGATCCCTGGTTGGGGGGCTAAGATCCCAAATGCCTCGTGGCCAAAAAACCAAAACATAAATCAGAAGTAATATTGCAACACATTCAATAAAGACTTTAAAAAGGTCCACAACAAGAAAAAAGAAGAAAACAGAAAAAAGAGAAAGATTTCTGGCCTTTCTGAGCCTCCGTTTCCCCTTCTGAGAAGTGGGAGTGTCTCTTCCCACCCAATCTACCCCCCAGCATAGAGGACTGGATCAAGCAAGTGGGAAAACACTTCCCAGGCTGCAGAGCAGAGAGGGGCTGGGAGACGCCCGAGGCCCCCAGCTGGGCAGGGACTAAGTGGGCCTCACAGATCTTTATATGCCATTGTCAGAGTGACAATTAAGGGGGAGTCAAGGAAATGGCACCCCATTCCAGTATTCTTGCCTGGGAAATTCCATGGACAGAGGAGCCTGGTGGGTTACAGTCCATGGGTTTGCAAGGAGTCAGACACTTCTGAGTGACTAACACGCCCAGCCCATGGGTCTCAGGAGGACGGGGTAGGGAAGATGAAGATCAAGGAAGGGCCCCCAGAAGCCTGGGTGCTGGAAATTGCAGGGCTGGCATTTGCAGGAATGACCCAGAAGGGCATTTGGGTGGAGGGAGCCGGACAGGCAAAGGCCTGGAGGGGACTTCCCTGGTGGTCCAGCGGTTAAGAACCCGCCTGCCAATGCAGGGGACGCAGGTTCTGTCTCTGGCCCGGGAACTGAGATTCCACACGCTGTGGAGAAACTAAGCCCCTGTGCCACAACTACTGAAGCCCCGGCTCTGAAGCCCGCGATTCACAAGAGAAGCCACCTCAATGAGAAGCCTGCGCACGGCATCAAAGAGTAGCCCCCACTTGCTACAGCTAGAGAAAGCCCACGCACAGCAACGAAGACCCAGCACAGCCAAAAATAAACAAATACATTTTTTTTAAAGAAAGAAGGCATTAGAAAGGGGCGGTAGGGTGGAGGCTGGAGGTTGGACTGCGGGGAGGGGCATGCATAGAGAACAGCAAGGCGTTTGGACGGCTGGAGCTATGGGTGTGTGAAGGTGTGCAAATAGGTGTGTGAAAGGTGGCTTTTCATCTGTGCCTGTGCGCGCGTGTGAGCCTGAGTGCGTTCTCCCTGCCCCGGATCCCCCATCAGCGCTCCAGTATTTGTTTGCTTGGTTCCGGCCCTCCCCAGCCCCCTGCTGCCTCCTGGCTCCCCCGTTTGCCAGTCGGCTCTCTCTCCCTCTCCCGGGGGCTCCATGGGTCACTGAAACCGAAACAAGCCCCCGCTCTGATGGTTAAACCAGATGCCCAGACCTCGTCCCGCCTGGGCCCCATCCCGGGTCAGGAGGAGCCATGGGGCTGCTGCGGAGGCCCCGCCCCGGCAGCATCGGACCGCGGGGGGCCTCAGTCCCCAGAGGGACAGGGCCAGACGAGGGGAAACCCAATCCTGGACACATGGAGATCATTTGCAGACGGGACCGAATCCGTGACCAGCAGAGGGGAGGGAACGTGGAGTGGGGGGTGGGCTGGCCGGGGAGCACGAGGTGGGGGGGGCAGCCAATGAGAAAGGGGCCGGGGCCAGCTCTGGGCCAGCCCCAGACCAGGCTCCAAGGCTGGGAGCCCCCGGGCAAGGCTCCCACCCTGTCTGGGCCTCCACATCCTCCTTGCAAAGACAGAGAGGACTGCAAGAGATAGCTCATAGCCGTACCTGACCCTGTGCCCAGCACACAGTCAGCCCCCAGCAAACGGGGTTGATATGGAGCTGAGGCAGCTGAGGCACAGAGAGGTTGTGTGGCTTGCCAAAGGGCACACAGCACAGGAGCGGCGCTGGAATCACTCAGAAGGCTCTGGGAAAACGATACGTCCACGGGGAAGGGCTCAGAGGTGGTGGCCGGCCACCGTTTGCCAAACTGGGTGCGGTTTGAGTGGCCTTTATCTCCCCGTGGGCAGCTCTTCCTGCCACCTATTTCACTGGGAGTCCGGGGACCCCCCACCCAGAAAGGCGCCCACCCGTTTTGTTTCGCTTTTCATTCACATATGACACAGTTCACCCATTTGAAGTGTAAACTCAACAAGTTTTGGTATGATTAATTTTTTAAATTGCTGTAAAATATATATAGTGTTAAGATCACCATTTAAAACCATTTTCAGTGAGCAATTCAGTAACATTAAGTACATTCACAATGTCATAATCTTGTGCAACCATCACCGCTAATTCCAAAATGTTTTCAACACCCCAGACAGAAACTTCCCATGGAGCGATTAGCCGCACCCCTCCTCCCAGCATCCCCTGTTACTGTCTACCCTCTCTCTCTATGGATGAGCACATTTAAGTGGAAGCACACGGTACCTGTCCTTCTGGGTCTGGCTTCTTTTACTTTGGGTTTTCCATGCTCATCCGCGTTGTCACCTCTGTCAGTACTTCATTCCTTTTGAAGGCTGAATCAGACTCCGCTGGAAGAACAGCCCGTATTGTGCTGTTTTCATCTGTGATGGGCACTTGGGTTGCTTCCGCCTCTTGGCTCCTGTGAATAATGCTGCTGTGAACGTGAGTGAACCCCGCTGGAGTCTCTGTTTACGAGTCCTCTGGGTGAGCGAGTCCCCAGGCGAGGAATTGCTGGGTCCCAGGGTGACTCCATGTTCGCTTTTGAGGGCCTGCCAAACTACGGCTGTGCCAGGAGTCCGCAGCCCCCTGGCTCGGAGTCCAGCCCGTACAAAGACGGAGGGACCGGGGCCCAGAGCAGTCACCACTCGTCTGGACCTCCCAGGAGACTCCTTGCTACCCCTGCCTCTGCCTCAGCTCCTCCTGCCTGAGAGATCCTCTCCAAACTCTCGGAACCCACACGTGGCTCCCCGAGGCTCTCTGGGTAGAATCTTCGGACGTGGTGCCTTTCATGGAGCCCTCCTGACTCCAGGCTGGGCGGGGGTCCCCCCTCAATGTCCCACCTTTGCATCTACACCACAGCACTGATCAGGTGCCCTGGGCTTCCTACTGATTCACCTGTCCACGTCTCCTCATGGTCCTGAGTGTTGGAGGTGCTCAACAAATAAGTATATTTCACAGATGAAGAAAGGGGGCTCAGAGAAGGAAATTGACCTGCCTGAGGACACCGAGCTGGGAAGTGAGGGTAACCCAAAATGGGTTAACTTCTAATTCAAGAAGAGAGCGGGTGTCAAGTGCCTGGCACATAACTGGTGTTCAAAACATATTAAGTGCCAGTTTCCTTCCCATCCCTTGCCTTGGAAGCCTAAATGCCCCTGGGTCCAACCCAAGTGTGTGTTAGTCGCTCAGTCATGTCCAACTCTTTACAACCCCATGGACTATAGCCTGCCAGGCTCCTCTGTCCATGGACTTCTGTAGGCAAGAATACTGGAGTGGGTAGCCATTCCCTTCTCCAGGGGATCTTCCTGACCCAGGGATTGAACCCAGGTCTCCTGCATTGCAGGCGTATTCTTTACTGTCTGAGATACCAGGGAAGCCCAGGTCAAGCCCAAGCCCTACATCTAACTCGCTGTGTGACCTCGAGCAAGGCTGTTGCCCTCTCTGAGCCTCAGTTTCCCATCTGTGATCTGGGGGCTGGAATTTGAGGCTTCTCCAGCTGCCACCACCCCCCTACCTCCGAGCAGATTCCTAACAGCTCAGCTGGACCCCCTCGCCGACCCCTCCTGCCCACAGGTAATTAGAGGAACACAGTGGGGGTCGAGGGCAGGGGGAAGCCCCAGCAGGCGGCTCCTTCCTCTGAAAGGGGCCCCTCAACACTGCTGGCCCAGCCCCCGCTGCGAGAACAAAAGGCCTTGTGGACGTTCAAAGCAAGGAACCGGGCGGGAGGCCGGCGTGGGCGGCCGCAGAGATGGCCACGGGGCTCGTGGCGGGGATGGCCGGCAACTGGAAGCTGTCCCCATCCATCAGTCAGCGGTGACAGCTCCCGGGGCCCCGCGGCCCCCTGCAGCCCAGCCAGCTGACCATCCTGGCTGCACGGGCCACCCCCACCCCCTCCCGCCCAGTGGCTCCAGTCTGATGACCTGAATAATGGAGCCGCCTTGAGCGTCCAGCCACAGTGACAGACACATCTCTGATCCAGACCTCTCACACTCTGCCACTGAGCGTTACTGTCTCAGCCACAGCCCTGGCCACCAGCCCCCCGTGTGAAGAGAGAGATGTGACATTCTGACGGGGCTATGCAGCCTGGGCTGGTGTGGCCAGGGGCCTGGGAGTCCAGGCGATGACCAGAGCTTGGCCTTACTTGATGCCAGCCCCCTGTATGACCCTGGGCAAGTCTTGATCCCTCTCGGGGCCTCAGTTTTCCCTTTTGTGAAATGAAAGTGTCACATCCCAGCTTCAGTGGATGAATTCTGTGGTGCTCAAGGGTTTGGGGAGACAAGTGAAGGTGGGAATGGTGTGAGCTGGATGATCTTATATCAAATCCCATGTCCGCTTGCCCCTGAGGTGTGACCCCAGGCAAGGTAATCAGTGCTTGCGATCCACCTTCTCCTTCTTGCCTGTAAATTGAAGACCATGCACTCACTTCTCTGAAATGAGATCATCATTGTAAAACACTCGGCCCAGGGGCCTGGCCTGAATCTTACAGACACAGACCATCAGCCAAATGACTAGTTAATTCCTGGGAAGGAAAAAGAGTGAAGAGTCCAGGAAGGGTCCTGAGAGGCAGGGTTGGAGATAAGCCTGGAAGAGCATTCTGGGCAGAGGGAACAGCCGGTGCGGATGCTCAGAGTTAGGATCAAGCTAGGGGAGGGGGGATTGGTGTTTGAGGGATATGGTGGAGGGGAGTGATGGAGGGAGGCGGACCAGGCAGTGCAAAGGGACTGGCTTTTCTGGGTGTCTCTGGGAAGCTGCTTGGCCTCTCTGGTCTCCACAGCTCTGTCTGTTCCTTGAGCTCCACACTGGGATCTGCCTCGTGGAGTACGAGGAGGAAAAGAGGCGGCGGGCTAAAGGGCTCAGAACGGCCTTGCATGAAACAAACACTCGGGATCTGGGAGCTGTTTCGTATCATCGTCATCCTCGCCATTGTGCAGCACGCTGAGCACTTTGACAGATCATATCGGCTTTCTGTCGCCGGGTGCTTCTCTTTTAGAGAACACCAGAGGCCAGGGATGTCGACGGGTACGAGAGAGTTCCTACAGCTTGGGTGGTAAGAGGAAGGGAAAAAAAAAAATTGGAAACAGCCTAAATGTCCATCAGCAGGAAGATGACTCAATGAATACTGACATTCTCATACCGTGGACGAGTCTATCGCAGTGACAGCGTGGCAACTGGAGCATCACGTATCAACAAGGATCAGTCTCAAACGAGGATGTCGAGCCAAAAAAGCAATCACGGAATATACATATGGGATGCTTGCATGTAGAGAAAGCTTTTAAACATGCCAAGCGGCGTTGTAGACCACGTGTGGATATGCACGTAGGTGGTGGGGAAGCAAACGGGGTCGGGGAGTGATGAAACCGACTCAGGAGAGCAGTTCTCCTGCGTGGGGGCGGGGGGGGGGGCGGCGCTGGGGGACTGGCCAAACCCCAAGGCTCCCTTCTAGCATCCTCTGCTGTATTTTTATGATTATCTGACATGGTATGTATTGTAACCTTTTTGTTTCTCCTTAGTGTTCCTTACTAGAATGTAAGCTCCATGAGGCCAAGGATCTTGGCCTGATTAGGTCTGTGCTGCGTCCCCAGAGCCTAGAATGGTGCCTGGAATATAGGCTCTGTAAATGTGTATTGAGTGGGAAGGAGGGAGGGAAAGAGGGAGAAAAGAAAAGAAGCACAAGAAGGAATAAACATTACAGAGAGAAACAAGGCCTTCCCTATACAAGACTCCCCTGCAGGCTCAGACAGTAAAGAATCTGCCTGCAGTGCAGGAGACCTGGGTTTGATCCCTGGGTCGGGAAGATCCCCTGGAGAAGGGAATGGAAACCCACTCGAGTATTCTTGCCTGGGAAATCCCATGGCAGAGTAGCCTGATGGGCTATAGTCCACCGAGTCACAAAGAGTCGGACACGACTGAGCAACTAACACACACACACAACAACTTCCTTATACAAAGGAAAACATCAGGACCCCAGGTGAAATCAGAGGGTGGCTTGAGAAAATGGAAAAAGACCACCCCCTTTGTTACCTCTGCCTTCGGGGATTCCAGCCACCCCAGCCCGCGGCTCAGGGGCCCCCACGCACCTGACATTCGCCCTGGAGCTGGGGGACGGGAGCCTGTGCTTTGAAGTGAACCCTCTCTCTCCTCTGTCGGGAAAGTAGATAGGAGGCAGGGCCCACTGAGCCACAGGGAGTCTGCCTGTCTGGCGTAGAAGACGTTCGTCATCTCCGAGTCAGGGTGGCCCAAGAAATACAGATGCCCTGAACGACTGTGGCCTCCCTCGATAGCCTGAGGTCAAGACCTCCCACCAGACTTAGACCCGCCAAGCCCGACACCCTGTGCTCCCAAGCCCAGGTCCCCAGGGTCCCACCCTCTAAGAGTTTTCACCAGGTGTGTCTGGCTTTCTCCATCCCTGGTCCCCCTCTCTGCCGGACCCTACTGAGGCCTCCTGGCTCATCTCCCTAAGACCCCTTCTGACCCCTCCCAGCCCTCTCCTCGCAGTTGACCACGTCCCCTCTCCTGGCCCTGCCTCCACGGCCCCCACAGAACTCGGGACACGGTCTCCGCCACAGCCAGAGGCCCTGCCTGCAGCTCCCCAGAGTCATCCCCACCACCCCCACCCACACTCTGCTCCAGCCGCTTCCCCCGAGGTCCCCTCCCAATTTGTACACACCGGCCCCATCCCTCCTTCCCCACTACACACCCCCAACCAAACCCCCAGCCACCAACCCCGAATGTTCCTCCTTCTCCTTCAATAACTCAGCTTATAAGCACATGCCCCACCGCCTCCATCAGGAAGCCTTCCTAGACTTCCCAGCCTAGGTGAAGGCCCTCTTTGGGACTCTGCCAGCACCCTGGGTTTCCCATTGCCCTCGGAAGAGTGAGCTGCAGTGGGGCAGAAACCATGTTCTGAGCATCACTGCACCCCCAGTACTGGGCCTGGGGAAGTCATTGGTTACATACCTGCTGAATGAATGAATGAATGGATGAATGGGTGGATGAATAAACAAATGGACAAACCATATCTGTCACACCTGGATTTAAGCCTCAGGATCCTTTGGAAGGTCGAGTCGCAGGGATTCAAAGCCATCTGAACTCGAGGCCTCCGGGGGGTCTGCCTGGCCCCACAGCCCCTTCTTGCAGGGAATAAAGACGTAAGGAGTTTATCGCCTGTTCCGAGCACTTGTCCAACCCCACCTGTAATTCCCCCGCCAAGTAAAGTGAGCATGATATAGCTGATAAAACTGCATTAACATTCCCCTTGGCCTGATTTCCCTACAGGAAAATGGTGGAACCCTAAATCTTGATGGGCATGAAATACAGCCGGGGGTGGGCGAGAGCCATGCTGCTGGGAGGAACCAGGGAGCAGGGAGCTGTAGCCTCATAAATTGCCTGAAGCTGCTGCCCTAGAGGCTCAGCCCAGAGGAGGCTTCCTGAGCCACTCCCATGGCAGGGGTCAGGGGGAGGCGGACCCTCTCCCAAGCAGCATGGAAGACTGTCCAGATAGAATAGGCCTGGAACATTTCCGGTGGGGGTGGGGCAGGGGGAGGAGTTACGAACCGTTTAAGCCTTCAGCCCCTCTGAAGCACCTATTTTAATTAATCCCTGCAACAGCCCCAGGAGGAAAGTGCCTTCATCATGACTGTTTCCAGATTTGAGGCTCAGAGAAGTTCAGGACCCTGGCCCATGTCACACAGCTGAACAGGGCAGAAGAGGCGGACGGAGGCCAGGCCTGAGGATGGTCTGGTATGGGGAGAGGAAGTTTGAACAGTAACTTTTTCCTCTCCACCCTCTCTATATCCTTACAACTTCCTGTCTTTGGCAGCTCCCACCACCCTTCACAACAACGGGGGTGCAGAGCCCGAGAGATCTCGAGGAAGAGCAGGGAGCGCCATCCAGACAGGTTTCTCACGACAGCGTTTTCTTCCCACTGCGTTTATTTTTGAAGACACCTTCTGTTGGCAGCCACTGATATCGGTTTCCTGTTATGTTCAGCGAGATAAAGCTTCCCTTTTAAGAAATCTCTGTGTGTGTTTGAAGTGAGTCAACTTAAAGAAAATGTTAGGTAAGTAATACAGGTGGTAATGAGTTAAATCCGCAGACCTCGCCTCCTCTCCTGCCACGTCAGCTCCTTGTGCATTGCCACTGCCTCCTCCCTGGGGCAGGGATTGCTGCCGGCTTAGTTCAGGGGTCTCTCCCGAGTGGCCTAGTGCTCAGCGCTCAGTAGATACTCAATAAATAACTGTGAAATGAAGGCAGTGGCCATACAGGAGTGGGGTACTGAACCATGCACAGCCAGCCCCTTTCTGTGCAATTCTAAAACCCTCCAATCCTGATATTCTGTTGTTGTCTGGGATTTAACGGACTCAGATTCTAGAGTCCTAGGGTGCGGGGAACCCAGGATCTTGGTTCTGTGGTTCTCTGATGCCAGGCTTCTCTGTCCCTAAGGCCTTTGGTGGCTCAGAAGTGTACACAGTTGCTCGGAGACTCTAAGAATGTGGATGGATGGATGATGGATGGATGAGTGTAAGACTGGATGGACAGACAGGTAGATGGATGGAAGGGTGGTGGGCAGTGAATGGACGGATTGGTGGATGGAAGGATGGGCAGATGGATGAGTGGATGGGTGAGTGAGCAGATGGAAGAACAAGAAGGAGAGAGACAGGATAGTTTAATGGATGACCACTTGGCAAACCGTTTTCATGAAGAGTGCCTCTCCCCTCTTACAAAAGCGTCCAGTCATCCACCAGCTTCTTCATCCAGATCCTGTCCAAGACACGTCCCTATAACATAACGTCAAGCTAATGACTGCAAGAAAGAACTGCAAGGAGATAAGAACAAAGCTTCAAATACTGGTGAGACCTGCCAGACGAGAGGAAACCAGCCCTGAGAACGTACAGAGGAATGAACGGCTTAAGCATAGACCTGAAGCAGGAACTCAGTGGCACTCGGAGTATTTAAGGAACAGAACTGAGAGCCGTGGGACTGAGGCTCTGCAGGAAGAAGAGGGCCTCGCGGGTAGAGTTTGCACTGGGCTTGATGCCACAGGTTTCAGACAGGGGGCTGACCTGACCACCGACACGGCACCTGGCTCACTGTTGCTCCCGGGGGAGGAGGGGAAGGGGTGGGAACAAGAGAGGCAGAGGACAGAGAGGGTGGCGAGGCAGGGAGGCAGCCCAGCGTGGGCTCGGGCGTGTTTGGAGGGGGACCCGTCAGGTCTTGGCAATGGGTGGCCTGTGGAGAGTGGCTAGTGCAGGAAGCAGGGGTGACTCTCAAGTCTTCTGGATTTCAGCTCTGAGAGCGTGGTGGGAGCCGAGATGGAGCTGGGGAAGCCTGGCTGGGATTGTAGATGGGACGCCCAGCGCTCTCCTCTTCCTCCATCCGTAGAGAAATGCTCGATGAGGCACCTACTATGTGCCTGGTCGTGCACTGGACTCACAGAGGGAATGTACCAACTCCCCCACCTCCCGGCCACCCAGCACATCATGTACCCGACCAAGTTCCCACCAGCTCACCAAATCCCCTGGGAGTGACAGGACCAAGTGTCCGGCGGTGTCAGATTCCCCCAGTCCCTCCCCTCCAGCAACCAGCTGGCCCCCTGTTCATGGCGCCAGGCCGCTCAGAGTGCAGGCGACCTTCCCGAGTGGCCGGTGTCCTGGGTGCTAATCCCTGCCCCCTCCACGCCTCCTCCTGGACAGGCAACACCCGGGACTTACACAATGGTGGCCCGGGTCACCCCCGGAGGTCACGCCCTCAGAGAAGAGACAACAGCTACCCAGCTGGCCCTCGCCAACTTCGTGACCTTGGGTGGGCCACGTTCCAGGAAAGATCACCCTTAGAAGGTGTCATCTGTTGACCCGTGTTCACACAGCACCTTCTGTGCACCAGGCTCACTGGGAACAAAAGAGACCCTTCTTGTTGGACGGCCCCCCCTCCACAACATCCTACCCAGAAACAGATGAATCAAGAAAGATTTCCAGAGCGAGGGCTTCTGGGGAAACCCAAGAGAAGGCATGGATCATCGCAGATCACACACATCCCTTCTTCCACCTCACTTTCACGTTACCCGAGAGCAACCAGGGAGATGTGGGGAAATCGAGGTCCTCAGAGCTGGAAGTTCCTTCCCAGGTTGCATACATATCACACCTGCCTCTTACAGCTGCTCCTGAAGTGTCCGGCTTGGTATCAGCTTTATCTGACCATGAGAGAGGCAAGTGACCATGTGACCTGGAGGCTTGTGGGCAGAGAATAGACTAAGAAATGGAATGTGTTCTGGGGGTATCTGATGGAGGACTTGAGGGTCTCTTACCTCCTCTGAAACCCCCCTCCTGACCATGTCAATTCTATCCCTTCCAAAAAGGATCTGAGAACTCCCCAGGTCCCACACGAGAGCCAGGGTTGGAAAGATGAATCGGTCAGGGTTACACAAGGCTTTGCCTGTTGCTAAATTTACAACTGCAATGTGAACCTCAGGACAGAGTAAAAACACTTGGGGGGAAAACTGGGGCCAAAGGGAGAACTTCAGACACCTCTCCAGGCCCTCTGAGTCCGGCAGACCAAGGCAGTTCCCAGGTGGGCCCGGAGAGAGGCTCTCAAAGCCAGCCTTGCAGACAGTTGGAGAGTTACCAGCCCGCCCAGCCCGAAGGGCTTTGCAATCCTGCCCTGGTCACTGGAGCTACTCTCTGCTCTCTGGCTCCTGCCTGGAGGGCCTTGTTCCTGATTCCAAGAGGGAAGCAGAGAGAGAAAGACCCTCTTTACTGGCCCTTTAAGCAAATAATTTTTTGTAAAAGGAGCATCTCTCCCTACAAACATCTCCACACGAATTAAGATATTAAGTTCATGAGTACTGATATGAAATGTTCAGAGAAAGCACAAATCTATACCTTACAAATACCTACTTAGTTCAGTTCAGTCTCTGAGTCGTGTCCGACTCCTTGCAACCCCATGGATCGCAGCATGCCAGGCCTCCCTGTCCATCACCAACTCCCGGAGTTCACTCAGACTCACGTCCATCGAGTCAGTGATGCCATCCAGCCATCTCATCCTCTGTCGTCCCTTTCTCCTCCTGCCCCCAATCCCTCCCAGCATTAGAGTCTTTTCCAATGAGTCAACTCTTCGCATGAGGTGCCCAAAGTACTGGAGTTTCAGCTTCAGCATCATTCCTTCCAAAGAAATCCCAGGGCTGATCTCCTTCAGAATGGACTGGTTGGATCTCCTTGCAGTCCAAGGGACTCTCAAGAGTCTTCTGCAACACCATAGTTCAAAAGCATCCATTCTTCAGCACTCAACTTTCTTCACAGTCCAAATCTCACATCCATACATGACCACTGGAAAAACCATAGCCTTGACTAGACGAACCTTTGTCGGCAAAGTAATGTCTCTGCTTTTGAATATGCTATCTAGGTTGGTCATAACTTTCCTTCCAAGGAGTAAGCGTCTTTTAATTTCATGGCTGCAGTCACCATCTGCAGTGATTTTGGAGCCCAAAAAATAAAGTCTGACACTGTTTCCACTGTTTCCCCATCTATTTCCCATGAAGTGATGGTTTGACCTACTCATCATGAACATACATTTCACATGCAATGCCCACATACATAAAAAAAGGACGTGCCCGTGTGTGTCTTGCTTATGTGTGTACAGACACTCACCCACATGACCCACATGAACATGCAAAGGCGATAAGCACAACATATGGACTCACATAGGATTCTGGACCCAATTTGCTGCACGCACACACACACACACACATGCGCGCGCACATTCTCTCTCTCCCTCTCTCCATCAACATCATAGGTAATTCAGGTAGAGCTAACTGTGGACCAAATGGGCTTCCCTGGTGGCTCAGACAGTAAAGAATCTGCCTGCAATGCAGGAGATGCAGGTTCAAGCCCTGGGTTGGGAAGATCCCCTAGAGAATTGAGTGGCTACCCACTCTAGTTTTCTTGCCTGGAGAATTCCATGGACAGAAGCCTGGCAGGCTATATAGCCCATGGGGTCACAAAGATTCAGACACCCCTAAGAGTGACTAACACTTTAACTTTCACATGGACCAAATACCATTCCCCATAGCATGCCCCTGTTCTTTTTGACTCCACGGACTGTAGCCCACCAGGCCTGCCCTACCTAAACAAGGGCTCCTATGGGCATGGCCCCCCTCACTGAGAAAGGGCAGCCCCAGCGCCCAGCCCTTGGCACTGCTGGGGTCCCACTGGCTCCCAGTAAGTCATGACAGGGGGCTCCAGGGGCAGCTCTGCAGGCGGGGAGGGAAAAGTCCTCTAGGACCGGGGTCCTCAACCCCCAGGCCGCCGATCAGTACCGCTACATACCGCCACATCAACACACTGGTGTGAGGCTGTCATTTCTCTGACGGGGAAACAAAAGCATGAGCCTCAGAGTCGCCCGCCCAGGGTGCCAGAGCCAAGTAAACAAGGAGGCTGGTAGGTCTAGCATCTCTGGCTCCAACCAGCCCCGAGGCCCCGTGCCCCGTTCCTGCTCCCAGCCCCCCGCCCCGGGTTCCAACCCCAGACAGTGCCATTTTCTTCCTGCTACCCAGATGGTGCCTTTCCTTTGTCTTGAGGGGTTTTCTCCCTTCCTTTTTCTTTTTTTTACTCCGCTTTCTTTTCCACCTCCACCCTCCCCAGTTAGAAGGATGAAGGAGCAACTCCCAGGATGGCATCTGAAAACAAAAGTGGCTGCTGTCACCCAGAGCTGGGGGATATGGAAATGAGCTGGTGGGTATGCAAATGAGGCTCCTGGGTGATCTGCATAGAGGCAGCCAGGGCGGGGCTGAGGTGGAGCAGGTGGGAGAGGCTGCGGGGAAGACCTCCTGGGGGCCCTTCCCCCAGGTACCAGGCTTCTCCAGGCCCACCTCCCCGCTGGGAAGGTCTCCCTCAATGCCCCGGCCTCTGCAGCACGAGATACCTGGACAGCTGTTGGGGTTTAATCGGTTCTCTTTGGGTAAATGAAATTAAATTTTTGTTTGCTATCTCATGGTGCAAACACATAGCTGGTTTAACTTTTTTTTTTTTTAATCAAGTTTGGAGTGTAAGTTTGGGATGATTTAACAAGATATTCCTGGATGGAGGAAGGAAAGGGAAAGGAAGGAAGGAGGGAGGAAAGAATAACGGTAATGGATGCATGGATGCATAATGAGTGGATGGATGGATGGATAATACGTGGACAGATATGGATGGATGGATAATAGGTGGACAGATGGATGGATGGATGGATAGATATAGATAGATGGATGATGGATGGATGGGTAGATGATGGATGGATGATGGATGGAAGAATGAAATGATGGGAGGATAGGTAGGTGGAGAGAAAGAAGGAAAAGGGATTGGAAGGTGCACCGTCAGCTTGGGCTGCCATGACAAAATACTGCAGACTGGGTGCCTTGAACAACAGAAATGTATTTCCTCATCACTCTGGAAGCCAGAAGTCTAAGATCAAGGTTCCAGCCAATTTAGCATCTGGTGAGGCCTTGGTTTATACCCTTCTCACTGTGCACTCGGAGGACCTTTCCTCTGTGCATACAGGGGCAGAGAGAGGTCTCTGGGCTCTCGTCTTAGAAGGACTCCAGTCCTATTGAATCAGGCCCTATCCTCGTGATCTCATTTAATCTTATTACTTCCTTGCTGTGCTGTGCTTAGGCACTCAGTCGTGTCTGACTCTTTGCAACCCTATGGACTATAGCCCACCAGGCTCCTCTGTCCATCGGGATTCTCCTGGCAAGAATACTGGAGTGAGTTGCCACGCCCTCCTCCAGGGGATCTTCTCAACCCAGGGATCGAACTCAGGTTTCCCACATTGCAGGCAGATTCTTTACCATCTGAGCCACCAGGGAACCCCCGTGTTACTTCCTTAGAGGCCCCATCTCCAAATACAGCCACACTGGAGTTTAGAGCTTCAGTGTATGGATTTGGGGGGATACAAGCGTTCAGTCCACAGGTGGATGGGTGGATGGATGGGTGGGTGGATGCGGAAGCCTCACATCCTTCCCTGATATTCCTCCAGTTATCCAACAAGCCCTCCTGAAGCATCTGCACTGAGCGCCAGTCCAGGTCCTGGAAACACAGGAGATTTATCCTCAAGGTCACGTGCAGGAAGGGAGTAGCGACAGTCCAGGCTGCCTTAGCCTCCGGCCAGGATGAAGAAGGTTTGCAGGTGGCCAGAAGGCAGCTGCTCCACGTCCCACTCCCTCCCCTGCCCACGAGTGGAGGGACACATGTTTCCTCCTTTGTCTCTGTCTCTGCCCAGCCCTCGTGCCATCAATCCCCCTGCCAGGCATAGGACAGCACGGGCGTGCCCTGCCCTGCCTCTGGACGTGCCTCACGGAGACAGTTACACTTCTGGGTGGAATTACTGCCCGACCATCACTAGGCTCTTCCAGTGGATCTCCCGGTGATTTAAAGTCTTGTTCATATTCTATCAATAAACGAAGTTCTCGGGCCCACATTTTGATGTAAGCACTCCTGAGCCTCTGGAAGGTGGAAGAAAAAAAAAACTCCTCGTGAAAATGCAGTGTCTCGTCGAACAGGATTCTATGACTTACAGTTCTCTCCTCTTCGCTGCACTTGAATATTAAATGTTGTATTAATAGCTCACTCTTAATTATCCATGAGTAATGTACTACGGCTCAGAAATTAATGAAGGCAAAGATCCAAGCGAGAATATTTCCCACTCCTCTGGGGGCCGCAGGGCTGATGGGAGCAGGGGGTAGGTTTGCATAAGGTTTGTATCAGCCGCCGTGGATCTGGCGGTCCTGGCTGGGAGGGTGATCCAATGTGGGGGACTGCCGTGAATAGACCCAGCCCCTTCCCACCACTTTGCAAAGAGAGGACTCACTTCTCTCACTCCTACCTCCCAGCTTGTGCCCATTTGATCCCCTTGCCAGGAACGCCCAACCCACACACCGCTGTGGACAGAGGACAGAAAGTATCACACTAGCTACCATCCCGGATGATGCTGATGGTAAAGAACCAGCCTGCAAATGCAGGAGACTCAAGAGACGCAGGTCGGGAAGATCCCTTAGAGGACGGTATGGCAACCCATTCCAGTATTCTTGCCTGGAGAATCCCATGGACAGAAGATGCTAGGGGGCTACAGTCCATAGGATCACAAAGAGCCAGAGATAACTGAAGCGACTCAGCACATACACACAAGGACTTCTCAGACACCTAAACAAATGTATTTATATAGGTAGCACGCATGTACAAATGCAAATGTCCATGCACAAACACACATTTACTACCATTACAAACAAAGTTCAGGAGCTTCCCTGGGAGTCCAGTGGTTAAGGCTTCACCTTTCAATGTAGGGGGGCGAGAGTCCAATCCCTGGTAGAGAAGCTAGGATCTCCCATGCCTGGAGGCCAAAACACCAAAACATACAACAGAAGTAATATTATAAAAATTCAATTAAAAACACTTTAAAAATGATCCACGTCAAAAAAAAATCTTTTTAAAGAAAGTTCAGAAAACATATGGTAAATATACATGTCTCAATGCTATTCTGTCAAATCATCCCATCCTCACTTCTCTCATACAGTCCAAAAGTCAGAAAACAATCCACAAAAAGTTCAACTTAGATTTACCATAGGACCCAGCAGTTCCCCGACTGGGCATCCACCCAAGGGAAATGAAAACACGTGGACGTAGAAAAATGCACATGAATGTTGAAGGCAGCATTGCTCATAATAGTCAGAAGGTAGAAATAAGCCGTATGTCCATCGCTGAAGGAATACTAAACCAAACGTGATGCGGATTCATAGGATGGAATATTATTCAGCCACAAACAGGAAGGATGTACTGATGCATGCTACAATTTGGATGAACCGTGAAAACCTTATGCTGTGTGAATGTAACCAGACACAGAAGATCACGTTGCATGGTTTCATTTATAGGAAATATCCAGAAGAGGTGAGTCTATAGAGACAAAGTCGGTGACCAGTTGCCAGGGGTTGGGGGAGGAAGGAATGAACGGAGTAGGGAGAGCTAGGGGTACAGTTTCTTCTTGAGGTGATGAAAATGTTCTGAAGTTCACTGGGCCAATGACTGCATCATTCTTGAGCACACCAAGTATTACTCACTCAGTCGTGTCTGACTCTATGCGACCCCACGGACTGTAGCCCGCCAGACTCCCCTGTCCATGGAATTCTCCAGGTGAGAATACTGGAGTGGGTTGCTATTCCTTTCTCCAGGGGATCTTCCTGACCCAGAGACTGAACGCAGGTCTCCTTGTGAGCAGACTCTTTACTATCTGAGCCACGAGGGAAATGAACATACCAAAAGCTGTTGAATTGTATGCTTCAAATGGGTGAACTGCGTGGTTTGTGAGTTATATCTCAATCAAGAAATTACAATAAAAACCACACGTTAGATCTTGCCTGATGGTTCGGTGGTTAAGAATCCACCTTGCAATGCAGGGGACCTGGATTTGATCCCTGGTGGTGGAACTAAGATCCTACATGCCACGGAGCAACTAAGTCTGTGCACCGAGTCCGCAACGAAACACCCCACATGACGCAACTGAGACTCAACACAGCCAAATAAACAACACAAATGTAAAAACCCACGCATTTATGTCCTCTCCTGCCTAGGACTTTGCATATGCCATCCCCACTGGTGGAAACACCCTTCCCCATCTCCCTTCCTCTGACCAATAGTAATATTCCCTGGGGACTGAGAAGCAGAGCCTCAGGTAGGGCATGTGGGGTCTGTAGAGACCTGTTGTGACGACCAGCTGCTGGGCTGTGTGAGGTCCTGGGTGAGTGACCTCGCAGCCCCGAGGGTCTGCTGAGTCTGAGCATGGGGGGCACATGTGAGTTGGTGAGAAGAAGGCTCACGGACCAGGCTCTGGCCTCACCGGAGTGCCCAGTGAGCAGTGGTCCTCAGGCCTCCTGCTTGGCGCTGAGGTCACAGGGTCGCTGGGAGGCCAAGCAAAGCAGGATATGCCAGCCCGGCTCTGGGTGATGCCCAGAAGCGGGGGTGACACAGGGCCTCGCAGGCGGGCAGGGCGTTGGTTTGGCCAGGGAAGGGATTTGCTGTTCCCAACTCCCTGCAGCGGGGGCAGGCGGTCCCCCACCCCAACAAGTGCTCAGGGCCCTTGGCCTGTGGCCCAGCTGATGGACCCACCTAGGGGGTCACGCCCCCCACCCCAAGGATGCCAGAAGGGAGGGCGCGGGGGAGGGTCCTTGCATCAGGAGGCTGGCAGACTGCCAGCCACAGCCCCACGGCAGCCAAGGACCTTTCAGAACGTGGATCTGGTCACGTCCCTCCCCTACTGAAACCCTTTGCTCACCTCTGATGGCAGCCTGCGTGTCCTGGCCGTGCCCAGCAATCTGACCCTGTCTCCTCCAGCCCTTGCCCTTACCCAGCCAAGCCAGCCTCCAGGCCTTCACCCTTGCCGCCCCCTCCAACTTTCTCACTGCTTCCATCCCTCTGCCCCAGCTCAGGGGTCACCTCCCAGCGAGACCATCTCCCCCCCGCACTCTCTCTTCTCCACCTGACTCTGTCTTCAGCTCCCCTCCCTCCAACCACAAACTCCAACTGCTCAGGCCTTCGTCTGATAACCGGGGTTTTGCAGCCGCCCTTGTGAAACAGAAGCTTCAGGAGAGCAGAGACCGAGTCTGGTTCAGCCCTGATCCTGCAGGACCCAGCCCAGTTGCTGGCATACAGCTGGTGCCCACTAATGATTGTCCAAAGAACGTGTGAAGCAGGCAGCCTGGGTCCCAGCCTCAGGGCTGCTCCTAATTTGCTGAAAGACTTTGAGCAAGTCACACCTCCTCTCTAGATGACAGGCCTGGCCTTTTTGAAGCCAAGGAAATCTCCCTTTTGATCAAAATTCTAGGGGGCCCCACAACATCAAAAGCAGTCAGAGACAATTGTTTGGGCTCAGAGTGGGGTCGGTCTGGGGCCTCAGGTGCCCAGTCCCTCCTTTGCCATCCTTCCCTACAAAACCGTGGGACTTCTCAAACCTCTGGGATGGGTCACATCCATTAGAGATCCCCACACTTGGAATATCCCAGTGGCAAGTTAAGAACCACACGGACTTTAATCGATATGACGTAAAACTAGCACAGTACCAGACTGTACATTCAGGACAAGGCCAACCATGTAAAAAGAAATATGGAGTGCAAAATACACCCAAATGCCAATGTTGATTATCCTGATGGTAGAAATATGGGGGTAGTGGTTTCTCTTCCTTCGTACTTTGATCACTTTTTCATTTTCCCACAATGAATAGTTCTTTGTTTCTCAGAGATAAAAGATTATTTAAAGGAAAACTCTAAAAAATCATCTGAGGATGTAGAGCTAGATAATGTCTCAAGGTTCCTCCAGGTCTAGAAAAGGCAGTGAGGAATTGAAAAAAAAGGTGGGGGGTGGGTGGGCAGGAGGGACCCTTGTCTTTTTTGAAACAGATGAAACACAGATGGGGAAATTTCAGGGGGTATGACAACCTGGTGGGACAGACATCAGTAATCATGCTCCTTTATTATTTCTCATTTGAGGTCTACAGAACTGTCCCCTCATCTTGCCCACGGGCTTTTCTGGTTTTATTCATTTCTCCATTCACTCATTTTCTCCCTTAACTCACATGCATGGAGCACCTCCTGACCTTAACATTGCCATCTGAGAAATGGGTATATTCCTAGCACCCACCTCTATGGTTCACTGTGAGAGCTAAAGATCCAAATAGCTGCCCGGTACCTGGCACTTAAAAGTGAAAGTGAAGTCGCTCAGTCGTGTCCGACTCTTCACGACCCCATGGACTGTAGCCCACCAGGCTCCTCCATCCATGGGATTTTCAAGGCAAGAGTACTGGAGTGGGGTGCCATTGCCTTCTCCAGGGGATCTACCCTGACCCACGGGTCAAACCTGGTCTCCTGAGTTGTAGGCAGATGCTATCACCATCTGAGCCACCAGGGCACTGAAGAAACTCAAAATAAATGTGTTAATGTGAAGAAGACAAAAGAGAGACACAGCTTCACTCTCAGGGACAAATCTGGACAACACTTTGGTCTGCTTCCTTCCATATATGTTTTCTCTGCACAGATTTATAAAGATATAAAGTGAAGCTGTACAACAATCGGGATCATGTGATAGTTCTGTTCCGTCACTGGGTCCTGTTTTCATTTAACAACCTGGAGGTTATCGTGTCAATACACTCTCTGTGAAAGCTGATTTCCACCGCTGAACAACATTTCAGCATGCAGCCACATCATAATGCATTCAGGCAGCCCTAGTCAAAATTACTCAACAGTGAGAAATAGTAAATAAGCAGCAAATACGCAGCCACGGTTTCCTTTGTGTTCATCTTTTAATTTGTTTCTACCTGTTCAGTATAAACAATGGGCTACTTGTTGATAAATCTTTGTCTACAAGAAAGAAAGGCTTTAGGATTTCCAGAGATAACGCATCCTCAGAGCTGAGACCACAGATAAGCTTTCCTGAGTGTTGTCCCCAGGATATGCTAACAGAGAAGGCGACCAATCTTTTGGGTCATTTTTTAGGTAGCAAGTGGTATGTTTTGCATCTGACCAGTCATCGAGTCTCCATAATAACCTGTGAGATGGGTACTCTTACCCCCATTCTCCCCATTTTCAAGCTTCCCTAGTGGCTCAGATGGTAAAGAATCTGCCTGCAATGCAGGAAACCCAGGTTCAACCCCTGGGTCAGGAAGATGCCCTGGAGAGGGAAATGGAAACACACTCCAGTATTCTTGCCTGGAAACTCCTATGGACAGAGAGGCCTGGTAGACTACAGTCCATGAGGTCACAAAGAATTGGACACGACTGACTGACCAACACCCCCATTTTCCAGATTAGGAAACTGGATTATAACGAGCCCACAAGATTATAACATCACCTTGCACTTATAAAGCCTGTTCACATTTAGTTACTTTAATGGGTAGATTAGCTAACTGCTCCCCTGACAGTTGCATGATAAAGCCTCTTTGCCCCACCATTGCCCACTGCTTACCCATTACCAGTGTTGGGCATCACGATGTGTGTCAGTTAGCTACTGCTGTGTAACAAACCACCACAAAACTCCACGGCTCAAAACAGTAAGCATCCCTACTGCTCTTGTACCTAGAGGTCAGCTAGGCAGCTCTGCCAGGCCCACTTCCGCACCATTGGTTGGCTCTATTAGCTTTAACTGGTCACTCTCACATGTCTGGAGCTTGGTTCTGCTCCACATGGTCCCTCATCCTCCAGGAGGCAGCCCAGGCTTGTTCACAGCGTGCCAGCAGGGTTCCGAGAGACCAAGCAAAAGTTGCAAGGCCTCCTGAGGCCTGGGCTCAGAGTGGGCTCTGCATCATGCCTGCCACATCCTATTGGCCCAAACAAGTCACATGACCGAGTCTGATTCAGAGGGTGAGACATAGACTCTGTCTCTTGATGGGAAGAACTACAAAGCTCATTGCCAAGGGGATAGATACAGGGAGGACCAGAGAAGTGAGAATATTTTTGCAACCAATTTATCATATTTTTTTAATCATTTAAATTTTTTAATTTCTACCAATTTTGTAACTTAAAAATTTTTTGTTTTAAGGTGTATTTTTGGATCACCTACTACTGTGATGACCTTTTCTTCCCCCTCCCATCTGCTTATTGGGGGGAGATTGATTCCTTGCACCCAAACACTAGTCTTTACATCCACCTTGGACCATGGTCCCCTTGGAAGTCCTGCTCATGCCCCTTCTGGTAACCAGCCGTCATCCCCACACATCAGCTCCTCCTTCCCATAATGAATAGCTCAGGAGCCCGCAGGAGAGAGAGCCGTGCCCGCCCCCTGCCCTCACTCCCCCCCTGGGCAAGCCCCGTGATGACACCATCCATCACTGTCACCCTCAGAGGCTGGACGCCCCAGGCCCGGCCAAGGAGGGGAGGAAATGCTGCCCACAGCTCAGCGGAGCCCTTAATGATTACGTCAAGTGGCAAGCCATCTATTAGTCTCCTTAGCGGCCAAAAAAAATAAGACCCGAGAAGCCGGCAAGAACATTGGGGGACTGCGGTTTAATTTTTTATGGCAGCGTCAAGCCTCAGACACGGAGGGGGATACAGGCCTTGCTGGTTGAGGGTAGCGGGCAGGAGTTCTGGGCTCTACGCCTGTCTCTGCCAATAGACGTGGGCACAGAGAGTCCCTACGTATCCTGTCCAAGGTCACAGAGCTCCCAGGTCAGGTCTGCGTCCGTGTTAACAGCCCCTGTGCGGAGCACGGCCTCAAACACGTTTTGGAGTTTGGCAGCTAAAAACCAGCTGAGTGGACATAGGTGGGGAAAAATAGAGAGTGCTCTGGAGTGAGCATACCAGGGCTCTAGTCCCTGCCATCTCACTCCCTGGAGCCTCACTTTTTCTCATCTGTGAAATGGGCGTGATCAGGATCTGCTTTAGGCATGTGCCGTCTCTGTGGTCAGAAGGGCTCCACACCGGCTGTCACATTTTGCTCACATTGTCTCGGAATTCATTACAGTTTTATCTTAGAACCTGTGTTTTGAAAGTGAAGTCCAATGAGACAGTAGAGGGTAGGCATGAGCAAAAGAAAAGGAAGGTTTTCTATTTTAGTACCTCTAAAAAGTTGGCTTAAAGCTCAACGTTCAGAAAACGAAGTTCATGGCATCTGGTCCCACCACTTCATGGGAAATAGATGGGGAAACAGTGGAAACAGTGTCAGACTTTATTTTTCTGGGCTCCAAAATCACTGCAGATGGTGACTGCAGCCATGAAATTAAAAGACGCTTACTCCTTGGAAGGAAAGTTATGACCAACCTAGATAGCATTATTCAAAAGCAGAGACATTACTTTGCCAACAAAGGTTCGTCTAGTCAAGGCTATGGTTTTTCCTGTGGTCATGTATGGATGTGAGAGTTGGACTGTGAAGATGGCTGAGCGCCGAAGAATTGATGCTTTTGAACTGTGGTGTTGGAGAAGACTCTTGAGAGTCCCTTGGACTGCAAGGAGATCCAACCAGTCCATTGTGAAGGAGATCAGCCCTGGGATTTCTTTGGAAGGACTGATGCTGAAGCTGAAACTCCAGTACTTTGGGCACCTCATGCGAAGAGTTGACTCATTGGAAAAGACTCTGGTGCTGGGAGAGATTGGGGGCAGGAGGAGAAGGGGACGACAGAGGATGAGATGGCTGGATGGCATCACTGACTCGATGGACGTGAGTCTGAGTGAACTCCGGGAGTTGGTGATGGATAGGGAGGCCTGGCGTGCTGCAATTCATGGGGTCGCAAAGAGTTGGACACGACTGAGCGACTGATCTGATCTGATCTGATTTGATGGGGACAACTCCTGCTGTTTGAACAAGGAGCCCTGCGTTTTTTTAAAAAATATTTATTTATTTCTCTGGCTACATCGGCACATGGGTTTTCTCTCTTTGCTGCTGCATGAGGGCTTCGTTGCTCCGTGGCATATGGAATCTTAGTTTCCCGACTAGGGATAGAACTTGTGCCCCCTGCATTGAAAGTCAGATTCTTAGCCACTGGATCACCAGGGAATTCCAAGCCCTACATTTTTATTTTCCACTGGGCCCTGCAAATTACTTAGCTGGCCCTGAGCATGACAATCTCTCCCAGGTTTCTCTTGTACCTACAAGGCTCGCTGCACCAGGCAAGGCCCCCTTCTCCCCCTTCATCATTTGATTTGGCTCCTCACCTTCATCGGGACCGTATCATTCCAGACAACGCCCCCTCTTCTCTGGCCACATCTAGACCAGAACGGAGCCCGTCCGTGCTGCCCTCTCCTTTCCTCGCCGCTGCCTCTGCTTGGATCTAGTCCCCCAGTATCACAGCCCTGGATGGTTTCCACTGACTGCACCCATCCCCACATACTCACCTCCCAGGGGCAAGTCAACCCCCCCAGACCCTTCCCTGGCTCCCCAGGCTCCCAAACCAGGCCCACCACCTCCCACTCTGGGCTGTAGACACTCCCCGCCAACCACCGGCTGGTAGGTGCCAAGCTCCACGTGTCTTTTACTCCCCACACCCTCTCAACAGTGCATGTTTTATTGAGCATCTACTGTGTACCAGGTCTTGTGGATTATTTAAGCCCCCTACATGGATTACCTCGTTGTCATCTCAGGATATAAGCACCATGGTATCTTCAACTTACAGGTGAGGAAACGCAGGCACAGAGCAGCTCCTCCGTGTGCTCCAGGTCACACAGCAAGCGGCACAGCCAGGATTTGACCCCATACGTCAGCTCCAGCACGCACTCCCTTAACCATCATAGAACTCCTCCCAGGTACCTTAGAACCAGTCAAGCCTTCCTCTGGAAATGCTCTTCCTGAAAGACTTAACCTGCCCAACAATATTTGCCAAAATGGTGAGTAAATGATTCCGCCCCTTGTTAGCTGTGTAGCTTTGGGTAAGTCACTGCCCATCTCTGGGTTTCCATTTCCTCTCACGTCCAAAGAGGGTGAGCTCAGAACCTCTCACTGAGCAAAGCGAAGCCTCAGATTCACTGGGATTGGCCACAGCTGCTTGGGAGGAAGCTAGACAGAGATACTGCCTCCTGGGGCCAAGGTTATATCTGGGCCATGACTAAGCGTGCCCAGCCCTGTCCCATCTGTCTGTCCCCATCCGTCACCGCAGGGACGGGTGGAGGGTGGCATCCCTGAGCTCCAGCCCTGCAGGACACCTCCTCCCAAGAGGGTAGAGCTGAGTGGTTCAGGCTGCTGGCTTCTCAGCCATCCCACCGCATGACCACAGCCCCTCCAGGGCTCCCATCCTTCCTTCCTGGGCAGGAAGGGCCAGGAGGCGCCCTGGGCTGGTCCCAGATCACCCTCGGCCAGGACCTGGAGAGAGTCCTCAGTGCGGCCAGTCATCAGGTACCTGTTGTTCCTCTCATCCCGCTGGCCGATGCCAGGTTCTTAGCCAGAGCTGTGTGTGTTACCTCCTTGAACTCCGCCCCCCACCCCAACCCAATCTTGGGATGTGCGTGCTCATGTTAGACCCATTTCACAGAGGGGGCAAACTGAAACGTGCAGAGGGCTTGGGACCATTCCGAGGTCAGACAGAGGCTGCAGCTGGAACCACTGGGCTTCGCTGCCCACCTTGTGCAGACACTGGCAGGGGAGAGGGGACCCAGGGCAGACGCAGCACCCACCAGCCTCAGAAGGCGTCTAGAAGCCAGTGCACCCATGCAAGTGACCGGTCACTCTTCCTCACCAAGGCAAAGGGCCTGCCTCGACCCAGGCCCTTGTAGATGGAGACAAACGGGTGCCTATCTCCCTGCCTGGCCAGCCGTTCGCGAGCACCTGATTTCTTCCCCACTTCAAGGTTAAGCTGTGTGACCTTGGGCAAGTCACTCTGCCTCTCTGGGCTGCCCTTTTCTCCTTCATCAATGGGCTTGCAGATGCCGTCAGCCATGTGACTCATCTAGATGGAGCCTCAAAACCATCTGTAAAGGTTGGTGGGTGATGCTTCCCATTATCCAGATGTGGAAACTGAGGCTCAGAGAAAGGGAAGCTACTCGCCCGAGGTCAGGAAGTGCATTCAGGGCACAGCAGAGGATGTGGGTGTCCACAGGGCATAGGTGCTTCCTGCCCAGGGCTGAGGCCAGGGCCAGCCAGAAGGGAGGGACAGTAACCCTTTCCTGGCCATGCTCCTCCCTCCCACCCTCCTCCCCCTGCCCCCTCTGAGGCCTCCAAACAAAGCTGCCTTTATCCAGACTGTAGCTGCATTCCTCAGTGACACATGAGGACAAAGGCGGGGGCCACCGGCAGCGACAGGAAAGCCCTACCGCCCCAAACCAGTTTGCAGCCTTCCCACGCCCTGCCCCCACCCGCGGGGCCTCCGCGGGGCCTCCCCGGGGCCTCCAGCCTAGCCCGGGGGAGGTCTAGGAGGAAGCCTGTCCGGGGCCTCGGGCCTCCTCTGCCCCCACTAGGGCTGCACTGGTCATCCTGGTGAGGGGCTGGGCTCACGCAGCTGAGGCCTGGGTCCCTCCACAGGTCTCTTCCCCTCTGGGCCTCTGGTGCCTTGTCTGTAAAATGGGGGTGGATGTCTGGGAGGGCTTGGAGAGATGATGCGTGCGGGAAAAGGGATTATTGTTGTTATTACTGATTTCCCATCTCCACTCACTTCTAAGCTGGTTTCTGTCCACTCTCAGAGCTTTGCATATCCATTCCCTTCCGCCCTTCCACCCTCCCCCGCTTCACTCCCGCGGGTGTTTCCCTAGACGCCCCCTCCTCCAGGCAGCCTGTCCTGACTTTTAGGGGCCTCCTGTGGGCTCCCACATGCCCTGTGCATCCCCAACACAGCCCCCAGCGCCCTGAATTATCGTATCTGTGGACATACTGTCACCCCCACCAGGCTCTCAAGGGCAAAAGCACAACTGTTTTGTTGCCTGTTCAATTCCCAGAACCTGGCACCGGCCTGGCCCAGCTCTGTCAGTGTTGTGAGGTAGATGGGGTGTGGTTGGATGGATGGATATATGAATGGATGAATAAATGGATGGGCAAATGGATGAATAGATGGGTGGGTGGATACATGATGGGTGGGTGGGTAGATAAGTAGATGGGTGGATGGGTGGACAAGTGGATAGATGGATGGATGGATGGATGGATGGATGGAGGGGGGATGGATGGATGGGTGAATGGGTAGATGGATGGATGAGTGGATGGGTGGATGGGTAAATGGATGGATCGATAGATGGATGGACAGATGGATGGGTGGGTGGATGAGTGGATGGGTGGGTGGGTGGATGGATGGATGGATGGATGGATGGACAGATGGATGGATGGATGGACAGACGGGTAGATGGATGGATGAATGGATAAATGGATGGATGCATGGATGAGTGGATGGATGAGCGGATGGGTGGATAGATAAATGAATGGACAGATGGATGGGTGGGCAGGTGGATAAGTGGATGGCGTGGATGGATGGATGGGTGGATGGTGAATAGGTGGGTGGATGGATGGATGGATGAGTGGATGAAGTAACAGGTGAATTGCAGGACCCTATTTCCTGAGAAGGAAGGAAGGCAGTAAAGCAGTGGTTTGAGTCCCATGGGTGGGAAGGGAAGGGCAGGGCTGGTTACCTCTCCAGTGCACCAGAAGGTTGTCAGGGGAGGTCTCTGAAGCAGAACTGGCCCCCCAGTCCCACCCTATCTCCATTTTTGCCTCACTGGTGACAGATTCTGAGGCCAAAGTGTTTCCATGAAAATAAGAAGTGCAACAATCTCTCCCCTTCCACCCCTGACCCTGGCCCAGTTCTCCCAGGAGAATGAGCTCCACTCGGATAGCCAGAGCCCTCCAACCAGATCTGCAGTTTGGGATGCAGACATAGCTGACTAACAATCCACTCACCTCATTTCCACGATCCTTTCTGGAATACCTTCTATATATTAGACAAGATAGAAAGTAGAACTGAGTCCAGTTTTCCCAAGAACTCACAACCTGGACCCGCAGCTCAAGAATGGGCCTTTGAGATGATCTGGTCAGATTAGAGAGGGACAGATATTCGCCCAAGGTCACACAGCAGGGTTCAGCAAAGTGAGAATGAGGACCCAGGGTTCTAGACTCCTGACCCTGTGCTCCCTTCTCTACAGCACAGGTCCAGGTGCGGAGAAGCCTGAGTGACAGAGACCAGGAGAGACGGAGATGGATCAGGGAAGAGAGGAAGAGGTTCTAAGCACCTGCTGCATGCCAGGCCAGGGCCAGCTATTTCTCTCTCATCCAGGATGTTGAGACCTCTCCCAGCCACCTCTGGAGGCTGGTTTTATCATCCCCATTGAGTAGATAAGGAAGCTGAGGCGCTAGGGCAGGAGTGGGACTGGGATTCAACCCCAAGTCTGCTGAATTTCAGAGCCTGGTCTTTTAACAACAAAAGGATGCCCATAGAGAACAAAGACGGTGGCATTGCAAGCACCTGGCTTGTGGTAGGTTCTTAATACACGGTGGTTAGAGGAAGGAAGGGAGGAGAAAGGGTGAGACGGCTGCCCACGAGTTGTTCACAGTGGAGGGTGGATGGAACGACCTTCACGCGGACAAGTCCAGGGCTGCCTTGATGCAGGAGCATGGGGTGGACCCCTGGGCTCCAGAGTGCCCACGTGTGAGTGTGAGCAGCCCTGCCTGGGGGTCACAGTCCCCTAGGCAGCACCCCCAGCCCCAGGACAACCTTTAGCCTGCCTCCAGCTTGGATGGGCGGCTCTGGGGAGGCCCCCGGGGGCCTTTCAGCTGGACATAAAGGCTGTGTCTAAAAACAAACAAACGACTTCCGGGGCAGAGGGCAGGGAAGCGGTTCCAGTGGGGTGTTTGGGCAGCACGTCAGCCATTCAGTCAGACCCGCTGGGCTGTGAGGGAAACGGCAGAGAATCAATCATGGGCCGTGTGTGTTTGCTGAAGGACGTGTGTAGCTGTGACAGCAGCAGGAGCCCCTGGGGAGGCCCCCCGGGGACACGTGTCCACCACCTGGGCTCCCATGTCTGCTCAGTCCCAGAGGCCACAACTGCTTAAATACCATTTCCCGGTCCCCAGACTACAGCCTTGCAACTGAATTGCCAGAGATGGGGCCCAGGACTTGGCAGTTCTCCTCGAGGGTCTCCCAGGCACTTGGGGTGAGCAGCCAGGCTTGGGAGCCCCGCTTGAATTCACCAGCGGTAGTTGGGACCAGTACTCCATCTCCAGCCATGTTTGGGCTACTATGAGAGTCCCTTGGACAGCCAGGAGATCAAACCAGTCAAACCTAAAGGAAATCAGTCCTGAAGATTCACTGGGAGGACTGATGCTGAAGCTGAAACTCCAATACTTTGGCCACCTGATGCAAAGAACTGACTCATTGTAAAAGACCCTGATGCTGGGAAAGATTGAAGGTGGGAGGAGAAGGGGATAACAGAGGATGAGATGGCTGGATGGCATCACTGACTCAATGGACATGAATCTGAGTAAACTCCGGGAGTTGGTGATGGACAGGGAGGCCTGGCGTGCTGCGGTCCATGGGATGGCAAAGAGTCGGACACGACTGAGCGACTGAACAACAACCACAGTGGGGTCAGAAAGGAATGTCGGGGCCGAGGAGAAAGCCGACCTGCTGGAGAAGCTGCCCCCTCCCACCCCCACCCTGAAGCCGTTAGCACGCTGCCTGCACCTGGGCTTCCACCTTGCAGAAGCACGGCCACTGTCTTCATTCCAACCAATCCTTCCCCTGGACCTGGCCATCAGCCATCGTTTTCTGAGCCCTGGCCCCCACTCCTGTCCACTGCCACAAAAAAAGCACCCACAGGACTGAGCCACCCACTGCAGCCACACACACACACACAAAAATCCACAGGACCCAGCCACCCACTGCACAGACAGGGAGACGGGCAGCGAAGGGAGCACTGGCCCAGAACCACCCTGAAAGTCTACGGCAGCCCTTTCGACCTGGATCATGGGTGGTTTTCTCTCAAAGGCAGCCTAGAACCCCAGACCCTCAAAGGGCATCCATTTTATTCAAGTCCATGCCCCTCCCCTACAGATGATGTTACAGATGATGACTACAGATGACAACCCAAAACCCAGAAAACTAAGATGACCTGCCTGGAATCACATTAGGACCACCATTCAGATTTTTTTGACACAACCCCGATGCTCTGGATGGTGCAGCGGGTGTTGGGAGTATAAATGAAGAATCGGTTAACCAAGAGTTAAGTCCTTCCTGTGCTTGGCCTTGCATCCTACGTACATTTAACTGATTTTAGTTCAGCTTGGTTAGGGTCAACATACCGAAACACAGTGGCCGCCCTTCCTCCCAAGGCAGGGGAGGTTTATAGGATGAGGGATTCCCCGCACCCCTGGCTTTGAGGTGTGTCTTCCGTAAGCTGTGATCTCACCTCCAGTATCACATGTCCCTCTGGGTGTGAGCACCAATGACTCTAGCTCTCTGTGACCCTCACAAACTTCTTCTTTATGTGGAGTCTGAACGAGGAAAACGTGTGATCTGTCTTCACACAGGAGGAAAAACTAGCCGTGCCGGATTTATTGAGAGATGGCAATGGGCTCCAACATGATGATTTCCCAAGGAACTTTCAAGGGCATCGAAACTATGCGTGATTTTCCCCTTGCATACTTGTCCTCTACATAAGATGCAATCCCATTGGCTCACTGGTAATGAGAAAAGAAACAAGAGAATTGGCATTTTTTTTTTCATCTCTACCAAGGTATAACCTACATAGCAATGCACACATTACAGGCACACAGCTCAACAAAGTTTCCCCTGGTGGGCATTCCCAGGTGACCAGCCCCAGAAGGCCCCCTCACACCCCCTGCTAGTCACTGTCCCCCGAGGGCGAGCACTTTCCTGACTTATCTCATCATAGATTACTTTTACCTATTTCTGTACTTTATGTATTGATGGAATCATATAGCATGCATTCTTCTTGGCTGAGCTGCTTTTGCTCTGCATGGTATCTGAGGTCTCTCTACATCCTGCGTTCAGTTCAGTCGCTCAGTCGTGTCTGACTCTTTGCGACCCCATGAATTGCAGCACACCAGGCCTCCCTGTCCATCACCAACTCCCGGAGTTCACCCGAACCCATGTCCATCGAGTCGGTGATGCCATCCAGCCATCTCATCCTCTGTCGACCCCTTCTCCTCCTGCCCCCAATCCCTCCCAGCGTCAGGGTCTTTTCCAATGAGTCAGCTCTTCGCATGAGGTGGCCAAAGTACTGGAGTTTCAGCTTTAGCATCAGTCGTTCCAAAGAACACCCAGGGCTGATCTCCTTCAGAATGGACTGGTTGGATCTCCTTGCAGTCCAAGGGACTCTGGAGAGTCCTCTCCAACACCACAGGTCAATGTATCAATTAGCTATTGCTGTGTAACAAAGCATCCCAAAGCTTAGTGTCTTAAAACAACAGCCACCTGACTAGCAAACGCTTCTGTTGGTTGATTTGGACTGGAATCTGCTGGGTTGTTCTTCTGGGCTGGGCTGGGCTGATCTCAGCTGGGTTCGCTCACATGTTCACTCATGTGTCTGCCATCTGCAGCCGGGGCTGGCAGGTCTAGGATGATGTCAGCTGGGAAAGAATATCTCTGCTCCACCCATCTCTCATCCTCCAAACCACTAGACTGGACTTTTCACGCGGTGACCACAGAACAAGGAGAAATGTGTAAGGCCCCTGGAAATCTGGGCTTGAAAGAAACACACATTCTGCCACACACTACTGGCCACAGCATATAAGAAGACCAGCCCCAAAGAGGGAGAAGAAACAGACTCTGCCTCTTAATGAAAGGGGCTGCCAAGAACTGAAGCTGTTTTTGCAGTCTACTGAAGCAGGCATTTGGTCATTTTCAGTTTTCAGCCGAGATAAATAATTCCATTGTGAACATTCTGTGCTTGTCTTCCGATGACCACAGGACTCATCCCGAGTGGGGATGTTCCTAGGGGTGAAGTTGCTGGGTTATGGAGAGAGCTTTCATTCAGCCTATATAACTATTTGTCCAGATGAACAGAAGCTGCTATGAGATTTATCTTCAGGAAATCTCTTAAAGGGGCATGTGCACATTCTGAAGCCCCTCCCACCTCCAGACAAGCCCCTTCCTTGTGCAAGAACTTGTGCAAGAATCCAGTCACCCTCTGGACTGGATTGACTAGTGCCCCCTCCTCAAAATTCAGGTCCACCCAGAACCTCAGAATGCAGCTGTACTTGGAAATAGAGTCTTTGCAGGTGTAACCTAGTTAAGACAAGGCTCTTATTTGGTAATTAGTGTCCTGAGAAGAGACAGGGGGTTGTTTTTTGGATACAGAGGCAGAGACACACCGAGGGAATGCCTGGTGACAAAGGAAGCAGAGATTGGAGTGATGGATCTATGAGCCAAGAAAGAAGGGTGCCAGCAACCACCAGAAGCTAGAAGAAATAAGGAAGGATTCTCCCCCTAGAGCCTTCAGAGGGAGCACAGCCCCGTGGGCACCTTGATGTCAAACTTCTAGCCTCCAGAATTATAAGAGAATAAATTTCTGTTGTTTGACATTCTCCAATTTGGGGTACTCAGCTACAGCATCCTTGGGAAACGAATATACATACCCTCCTCCCATCTTCTTCCTACTCTGTCTTCTGGTTCAGAGCAGGAACAAAGGACAAGTTCCCTTTTGCCCCTTGCACTTGACCTTTTCATGCTACTTGGTCCCCAGGGTCATCCATGTAAGCACGTTACTCGGAAGATTTATCCCAAAGCACGCACAGGGCACGGGTCCCGTGCAAACACTTGCTGCTGGTTTGATGTGATTTACTCACAGATTACCCTCCGATGGGGTTGGGGGTGGGGGCGGGCAGCACCCAGCCAATGAGCCTTTCTCATATATCAAAAAGGAAATCCTGAAGACATCCCTATAAACGCAGCAGGGAGGAGAACCTGCCGACGCCATAAAGTTACACGATGTGGTGGAGTCAGATGGGCCATCTGCTTCACTC
Organism: Bos javanicus; assembly: GCF_032452875.1. Classification (NCBI taxonomy): domain Eukaryota; kingdom Metazoa; phylum Chordata; class Mammalia; order Artiodactyla; family Bovidae; genus Bos; species Bos javanicus. The sequence continues at coordinate 67,714,581 of NC_083884.1, forward strand.
TCCCATCCAGATGCGAGCAGCAGAGTGGCTCACTTCCAAGACTCCGTGCATACCCCAGACACCCCCTTTCCCCATCTTCTCTCTGCACCATCAGCAGCGGGGCAGCCCACAGGAGGGTCACATCTGGGTATTGAGAGGATCTGAATTATAAAGCCAAGCACGTTCAAACCTCAGCTGTGCCATGACAGTGCCATGAGTCCTGGTCTTGAGCCATGCCTTCTCTGAGTTTCAGCCATCCTGATTACAAAATAAGAGCCCTCCCCAAGTTTACAGAGCAGAGGGGAAACTTGAATGAGAAAGTGTCCTGCCCGGCTCCATACCGGGCCACCCTCCCCCTCCACTCAAATCCCTACTGATAGATGGTATTATCAGGACTCCTGGTTGCAAGTGACAGAAACTCAACTCATCGTAACTTAAGAAACAAGCAAATGAGAATAATTTGTTTTCTCACACACATCTGAAAATTTTCTGAAACTACACCTTCAGGTATGGTTGGACCCAGGGTTTCAACAATGCCAACAAGAACCTTCCTCTCTCTTCTTTCTTTTCTTTTTTCTCTATTTTCCAGTTTTATTGAGACATCATTGACATGTAACATTGTGTAAGTTGCTGTCTGTCTCTCAAGTCAACTTTCCTTTTGATTGACTTTGTTCTCAGGCCAACTCCCCTTGGGGTAGCTTAGCAAATCCAGCGGAAGAGAGAAAGATCTTTCCATATGCCCTGGACTGACATGAGAAAATTCTGATTAGCAACAAGGCTATGACGAGGTGGGAACAAATTCCCAGACTCGTGTAACAAGGTATTTGTGAGATATCCGCCATTGCTTTTTTCACCCTCGTCAATCTTTGCATCCTCTCAAAAGACAACATGTTTGACTACAGGCCCATGACTTGTGCTTACTTGACAAGGTTCCCATTGTCCTCCATGGGGTACCATCTCATTTCCCTCTGCCCCCAGCCCAGTTCCTACCCTGTCTTCCGGGACGACAATAACCACTTTTGCCTGAAGACTCTTCCATGTTGTCATTTGGGAATTTGGTGCCCTGGGTCCTTCAAGGCTTAGCCTACTGAAGCTCAAGAGCCAGGTTCTAGTAACTTAAGACAGACTTTTGAAATCAAAAAGCCACAGACTTGGGCTTCCTTGGTGTCTCAGTGGTTAAGAATCTGCCTGCCAATGAAAGAGACACAGGTTCGATCCCTTATCTGGTATGATCCCACAAGCCGTGGAGCGACTAAGCCTACAGGCCACAACTACCAAGCCTGTGCTCTGCGACAACAGAAGCCGCCACAGTGAGAAGCCTGTGCATCGCAACCGGAGAGCAGCCCCTCCTCCACAGCTAGAGAAAAGCCCACGCAGCAACAGAGACCCAGAACAGCTAAAAAATAATTTTTTTTAATTTTTTAAGCCACAAACTTAACTCTTTTATTTTTCTTTGCTGTTACATCCACGACTTAGGCAGAAAATACAGAATGCCCTGTGGCAGCCTGAAATACAGGAAGGATGGGTGAGGAGCAAGGGAGATACTGGTTAATGTATTGAAGCATCACCCTGACAGTCCCCATACAGAGCTGGAGCTCACCAAACTGCCTGCCCACCACCTCCTCTCAGGGAGGAGACCCCACCCCACCTGGGTTCATCTGAGTTTCTCTGCCCTCCAGTCAACGGAAATACCTCTTCCTCCATGATGCCCTTCTTGGTTTGCCCAAATAAGAATGGTTCCTCCACTTCCTTCCTTCTCTTGAGAGTCCCTTGGACTGCAAGGAGATAAAACCTAAATGAAGTCCACCCTGAATATTCATTGGAAGGACTGTTGCTGAAGCTGAATCTCCAATACTTTGGCCACCTGGTGCGAAGAGCTGACTCACTGGAAAAGACTCTGATGGGAAAGACTGAAAGCAAAAGGAGAAGCAGGCAGCAGAGGATGAGATGATGAGACAGAAACATCAATTCAATGGACATGAATTTGAGCAAACTCCAGGAATTAGTGGAGGACAAGGGAGCCTGGTGTGCTGCAGTCCATGGGGTCGCAAGGAGTCATACACAACTTAGCAACTGAGCAACAACAAACCATGTGTTAAGCAACCTGGCATTTACAAGTTCGTTTTATAGCGTGATGATAACATGCCATGTGAGATCTAAGTGTGTCTCGCTTCTTCTAAAAGATCCTGGGCTACTTGCCAGTAAGGGCCTGTTTTATTCTCTTGTATGTCCCTGACACCTGGAACCCAGGAGCCACCCTGTTTCCATAAGACAGAGGGAGTGACTTCCTTACTTACACCCAGAGCCACCAAATGAAAGTGAAAGTCCCCAGGAAGCAATCTAAGGAAAGACTTGGAACCATCAGAACTGTGCAGAGATGCAAAGGCCTGCCTCGTTAAGGGGTGAGCTCCCTGTCACTGCAGGCAGACAAGCAAAGCCAACTTGACAGAGACATTTGAAAGAGGATTCAAGTTTCAGATGGGCAGTCGGTTACCTAGAATCTGAGAAAGAGAACTGAACAGCTGAATGAGTGAATGATCTTTCATGTACCTTTCAGTTCAAGATCTGATATAAAATTCCAAGTCCTGCATGTCCAGGGAATCTGTCTGTCCCATTTTATCCACACTGCCAGAATGACAGAAGGCCAGGGCTCCAAGCTGAAATGGGGCAGACCCAGGGACAGACAGAGCTTCTGGGGCCTCTGGACCCCAGGTCAAAGTAACCCCAGAGACCCGGGCTTCTCCAAGAGGTGCTTACAGGAGCAGCTCTCACCCCTGCAGAGCAAGGGGAAATTGAACCCATTTGCTGGGGATGACCCCACACAGGGCTCTACTTGGAACCCAGCAGGCCTGGAAGTTTGGAGGCAGCCCTGGGGTCCCTCCAGGGTCCCCAGAGAAGTTTAGCCCCTAAGGCACCAGGACGCTTTGAGCACCTTCCCTGTGCTGGTTCCTTTCTGCAGGGGTCAGTCCAGGGAAGTGTCTGGGTGAGAGCCTGGTACACAGTAAGCATTAAATAAATGATTGCTGGCGAGAGCCTGGTACACAGTAAGCATTAAATAAATGATTGCTGGCGAGAGCCTGGTACACAGTAAGCATTAAATAAATGATTGCTGGCGAGAGCCTGGTACACAGTAAGCCTTAAATAAATGATTGCTGGCGAGAGCCTGGTACACAGTAAGCATTAAATAAATGATTGCTGGCGAGAGCCTGGTACACAGTAAGCGTTAAATAAATGACTGCTGGCATTACCTTTGTCACTCTCATGGTGACTCCATGCGTCTGCTCATCCCCCTGACATCTACTGCATGTCGCTGCATGACAATGAACAAGAGAGCCAGGTGGAGAGTTACAACAGACATCAGCCTTGCCTGGGCGGAGCTTCCGGTCTGGACGCCACCCAGGAAAGACACCAAGAGATGCTGCCAAGCGGTAGGTGCTGCATACAAGGTGCCAGAGCTACTAGCGAGAGCCCCGGGGGCTTGACCTGGCCTGTGGAGGGGAAGAGTCCTCTGCCTCGGTCTCTCTGATTTCTCAGTCTGCCCTGGGGTACACTTGAAGGGGGGACGTTCCCCTGCATGGACTCTTCATCCCGGTGGCTGCCCAGAACCAGCCTGAAGCTGGCAGTTACAGCCTGTTTCAGCATCCTTGGGCTGATCCTCCTCTCCCCCTGGCTGCTGCAGCCACCCTGGAGTCGAGGAACTTGCTGAACTAGAAGTCACCCCGGACAGGTGCAGCGGCTGCAGGTCAGGGGACAGAGTGAAAAGCAAGGCTGGTCTTGGTGCTTCCCGGATCTATAACCCAAGACAGAACTGCCCTTTCCCTGGGCCCCCGGAGGAAGTGGCACGGCCCCCGTGTGTCTGGCTGTGCCCGCCAAGAGCTGAATTTCTTCCTCGTGTACCTCTTTGCCCACCCCACGTGGCTGCCTTGGCCGGTTGGGGCCCTGGGTTCCCTGAAACGTCTCTCTCTCTCTATTCGCTGGTGCTCTGCAAAGCTTTCTGCATGATTGGTTGACTGTGACATTGCCCTTGACTTTGTAAGGGCCTTAGAATGAATGGGGGGCAGGCACCTGAAAGGGCTGGTCTGAAGGCTGAGAAGGGACAATCTTGTAAAGCTGGCATTCTTGGAAACCCCAGAAGGAAACCCCATGGAAGAGGCCAAAAGTGGCAAATCAGGACTTACCTGGCAGTCCCATGGTTAAGACTCTGAGTTTCCAAGGCAGGGTCATGGGTTCGACTTCTGGTCAAGGAATCTCCCATGCCGTGTGGCATGGCCAAAAAATAAAAATGTTTTTTAAAAAAGATTTTTTTTTTAAAGTGACAAATCTCTCACCTCCATCAGCTGCTTACTGGATTAAAAGTGGGCTGGCTATGTGCTGAACTGTGAGGAGCAAAAGCTAAGTGGACACGTATAAAATCCTGAAAAGGGGCCATCAGTGACTTTGCCTAAACATGGTCCACTCAGGGATTTAATAATTCAGTTTAGCTCTCAGGGAATAAAGTCTTCACCTTTGTATAACACACGAGTTTATTGCTCAGTTTTCACACATTTGAATTTCATATCATGCACGCCCATCTGTAGCATAAAATTGGGGGGTTGGAGGGAGGCCTGTCCTCAGCACAGGGCCTCCCCAGGGCTTGCTATAGGGCTGCCAAGAGCCCAGGGACCCTGGAGGACTGGGAGGAGCTATAATCCCGACAAGGGCCCAGCCATCAGCTCCCGGCTCATCGAATCTGGAGACCCCGAGTCCACCCCCAGGAACACAGGCCAGCCAACCTCGCCTTCCCATCTGCACGCAGCCCCAGGAGCAGGCGACAGGGGCGTCTGTCCTTCCGTGAGCCCCCGAGGAATGAGAGAAAGGGTGGAAAGCGTGTAAGGAGCCCGTGTGTCTTCCTCAGGAGGCCAAGGGCACCCGGGACGTGGAAATTAAAAAGGAGGAGGGGAGGCCCAGCATATTAACCTCCTTAATCTTTCATTTCTGACACAGATTGTGGTCCCTCATTTCAAAGAATTTCAAGCTAATGTCTGGAGGGCAGAAAAATCTATTTCCCAATATGCGGCTGCAGCTTTTTCACCAATCGACTGCCCTTCCTAGTACAATCAGCCGAGCATTGATTTTTTTTTTCTTACTCTCTCCCCCCTTCTCTCTCTCTTTTTTTTAATCCTAGAGCATCATCCAAAAATCTATCAATATGAACAACATCTTTGGGGAAAATACCGCAAGTCCCAAGTTGCTTCTCCATTAACCCCAGAGCTGCTGGCCTGAAACGGTGGGGTCACTCCTGGTAACCCCCAACACTGGGGATACATTTGTGCTTCTGAAAATGTTCATCTCCCCAAGGATGTGTGGATGTTGGAATCTTTAGTTTCCCTGTGTCTTACTGCTTAGCCCTAAAGCTACAAGTGGCGATTTCAATGTAAATTAATTGGCATTACATTAAAAAAATAGTTTATCAATCAAATGAGCCTCATTTCAATGGCTCAAAAGCCACATGTGGCTTGTGGCTACCCTATTGGATAGCACAGGCCTAGAATATTCCTAGAAAATTCTGCTTTAGAACTTCTCTAAAGAATCCAATAGTTTTGACTTTATGGACCATACAGCCTCTGTTGTAACCACTCACTTCCTGCCACCTTTGTAGCACAAAAGCAGCCATGGGCAATAAGTAAACAAATGGTTGTGCTGTGTTTCAATAAAACTTTATTTACAAAAAACAGGCAGTGGGCCAGACTTCGCTATCTCCCGGTTTAATGACTTCTTCAGAAAACTTAAGGGTCTCAGAAGGTTAGAATAATCTAAAACACTAGAAAGGGACATGTAGGAGCTGTCAGGGACTGGAACTATTTCTTATCTTGATTCAGGGAGTGGTTATATGGGGATAATGTAATATCTGTGTGTTTACTTGATTCAGATGGTGGTTATACCGAGACAATGTAATATCTGTGCATTTTACTGCACATGGGCTTCCCTGATAGTTCAGTTGGTAAAGAATCCACCTGCAATGCAGGAGACCCCAGTTCAATTCCTGGGTTGGGAAGATCTGCTGGAGAAGGGATAGGCTACCCACTCCAGTATTCTTGGGCTTCCCTTGTGGCTTAGTTGGTAAAGAATCTGCCTGCAATCTGGGAGACCTGGGTTCAATCCCTGGGTTGAGAAAATCCCCTGGAGAAGGGAAACACCTAACTCCAATATTTTGGCCTGGAGAATCCCGTGGACTGTATAGTCCATGTGGTTGCAAAGAACTGGACATAACTGAGCAACTTTCACTGTACTTCCTGTGCATAAATTGTCTCTCACTTTTAAAAATTGTTGAGAATGTTAGACTGTTTTAGGGAGATAGAAAGTCTTTGGGATATGAAGCAGGACTTGGAGCTGGAACCCCTGGGAGGAGGTCTGTGGGTGACAGGAGGATGAGGCTGGGCACAGGAGTCTCTGGGACCCCAAGTCCCACTTTGGCCAGGGAGGTTCTGTCTTCTGTATTATGATATAGGGTTTGTGAGTAAGAATGTGGCTATATAGAAGTTCTTTTTCAAGAGTTTGTTAACCACTGCCTTCTGGTTTTGGAGTCAGAATATTTTAGCTCAAAGCAAGCAGCAGAGTGGAGGGCTAAAAGCACAGACTCCAGAGGCAGAAGAAGGGTTCAAACCCCAGCTCCAGCTGTGTGACGTTAAGACAGTGGCTTCCCCTCTTTGTGCCTCAGTTTCCTCTTCTATAAAATGGGGTCAGTGATAGGACCCCCCCGCCCCGACCATCACCGGTTGTTATGAACATGCTTGAACAGCACTTGGAACCATACTAAGCATCTCACATTTGCTAAAGAAGAAGGTTAGAGTCTGTCTAGGACCACCTCCTCGCTGCTTAAAGATGCCCTTAACAAGCTCCACTGATGGAGAAGCCAGGCCGGGAGAAGGGGCATCCTGGCCAAGTCACAGCAAACACCCTTCTCTCCTGACTCCCAGGTCCCACCCACCCCCTGCCTGGCTGCTGCTCCACCACACGGGTCCCTGCAGCCGGTGCCAACCAAGACCAGCAGCTCAGCAGGAGACCCTGCCCCCAACCCAGGAACTGGCTCTGCATCAGGAGCCACTGATGTCCAACGTCCCCAGCTGAGCTGGGGAAGGAGAGGCCCCCTGGCCCTGACCTGGACCTGGCTGCCTGCAGCACCCCTGAGCCTGCCCGACTCTGTCTCCCAAGACTGGATCCTGCTCCCTGTTCCCCCACAGCCAGAGGAAGCCTCTCTCCAGGGCCTGTAGATGGCCTGAGGTTCTTTCCCCGCAAACATTCACCTGCCCATCCATCCATCCTGATGACTTCTCAGACCTGAGGATCCCTCATCCTCAATCACTCGCTTAACAACTATTTATAGAATACCTTTGCTGTTGTTGTTTAGCCGCTCAGTCGCGTCCAACTCTTTTGCAACCCCAGGGACTGTAGGCTGCCAGGCTCCTCTGTCCATGGGATTTCCCAGGCAAGAACACTGCCATTTCCTCCTCCAGGGGATCTTCCCCACCCAGGGATCAAACCTGCGTCTCCTGCTCCAGTAGACAGATTCTTCACCACCAAGCCGCCAGCGAAGCCCACAGAACTCCTGCTCCTGCTGCTGCTGAGTCACCTCAGTCGTGTATTACTCTGTGTGACCCCATAGACGGCAGCCCACCAGGCTGCCCTGTCCCTGGGATTCTCCAGGCAAGAACACTGGAGTGGGTTGCCATTTCCTTCTCCAGTGCATGAAAGTGAAAAGTGAAAGTGAAGTCCCTCAGTCGTGTCCTACTTAGCGGCCCCATGGACTGCAGCCTACCAGGCTCCTCTGTCCGTGAGATTTTCCAGGCAAGAGTACTGGAGTGGGGTGCCATAGAACTCCTGCCATGTGCCAATTTGGCTCCCCAGGATCACTGGGAAGAAGAGAAATGCAGGCTGCCCTCATGAAGTTTCCATCTAGTTGGAAACAAGAAATAAGCAAGCAGAGACCATTTCACCTGGAGATCAGTTCAGAGATGAAAATAATCCAGGCAGAAGGGGGATGGATGCAGTCAGAGAAGGCTTCCTGGCAGAGGTGATAATTACCCCGACATCCAGTGGAAGGGAAGGGAGCCAGACAGGCAGATCTAAGTGAGGGGCATTCCAGGCTGACGGAAAAGCACAGGAGAACGGTCAGTGCCCTCGGTAGGCCTCTTACCTGTCTGCTCAGCAGAAACCTTGCTTTGATCTGTAAATGAAGTACCATTTATTGACAGAGCCTGCTAGTCACCCTCTGCAGGCTACAACCACAGGGGTCTGGGTTCAAATCCTGCTTCAGCTGCTTCCCAGCTGAGTGATCTCAGACAAGGCCCCTCCCGGGCCAGGCCACAGCTTCCTCACTGGAAAATGGAGAGACTCGAGCATCTGCCAGGGGCTTAGAGTAAGGGTCAGAGTGAGGGTGCAAAGGGCTTAACACAGTGCCTGCCACGGGGTGAGTGCTGAGCCAACATGAGCCAAGACAGAAAATCCGTCACCCCTGACGCCAGGCGAGGCCTAATTATAGATGCCAGGGGTCACTTTCCAGGTCCCTGTGACTCAGGACCAGGGCCAAGGCAGCTCAGGACACCAACCCAAGGGAGGTTCTCCCTACGGTCACATGGTCTCTGCCCTCAGGCTGGCCCGCTCCCATTTACACACGGCTCTGCAGGACGTGGATGACAAGAGGCAGCGCAGAGCAGCTGACAGGGTAAGACGTGAAGAGCCCAGCTGCAAGGATGTGCCTGTTGCCCTGCCATCCACGGAGCCCGCTTCCCAGGGCTAAGTGTGGGTTCAGGGGCCCAGCACCCAGAAGCGGCTCTGTCAACCCCTACAGCCCACAGCTACGCACACAAATGGGACCGTAGCTGTCATTTGGATAAATTTTCCCTTGAGGCTTTCTTCTCGTTAATTCAACAAATAGATGCCGAGACTCTTGGTGTGTGTCTGGCTCCGGGTTAAGTGCTGGGTGGACAAAAATACCCATGACAGCCACCCAAGGGTTTACAGAGCCGATGAAAAGGGTCAGTGAGGTCGCAGGGGCATGTTTAACCTGCTCAAAGAACAAACTAGAGGTTCCGGAATGAACAATCTTTTCTCTTTGTTCTTCTGCTGGTTTGTTTGTTCAGCATCGTAGGAACCAGACGTCGTCCATCATGCCTTGGTGTCTGAAATCTGCTGGCAGGAGGGGGGAGGTGGAGGGTCTCTTTCCCCAGCCCCGAGAGTGACTGCATGACCCTGGCCTCCAAGATGACCATATTCACCTCAAGATCTGAGTTCAAGTCCTGAGTCTGCCCCTGCCTCACTGTGATACCTTGGGCAAGGCACATGGCCCTGTGTGTACCGCAACTTTCTCATCTGTGACAGAGGCGATGGTACTAATAAGAATATTCTGTATGGGCTGTTTAGGGGTGATTGTGATCACAACAGTGCTCTGTGTCTTGCAGGCTCCAGTAGGAATCAGAGCTCTCCTTACGGTCTGTCTAGGAGATGATGGTGATTCCAGTTCTAACATCACCCCATGTCGAGGAAGGGAGACACATCCCTAAACAGCCCCAGTACCAGCCCCACTGGATAACTTTGGGCAAGACTGTCCCTCTTTTAGGCCATTTGCAGGTCACCCTCTGGAAATGAGAGTGCGGGGCTGAGTTGAGGTGACCACCAAGGAGACTTGCTCTCTTTCCATATCATAGAGTCATTGCTGGGAAGCAGCGGATCATGCTGAGACTACATTTCCCAGCACTTTTTGCCTCTAGTTAGGGTCATGTGACTAGATCTGGCCAATAGTCTGTTAGAGGAAGTGGTGTGTATTACTTCAGGACTGATGTAGTTAACAGGTGGGTGTGTCTCCCTGTCCTTTCTTCCCCACCTGCTAACTGAATGGGGTAGACTCCAAGCCACATGCTGAAGATAACAGAGCCACAGATAGAAAGAACCTGGGTTCCTGAATCACTGCATGGAGGAGGGCCACCCAACCAGAAATGCAGCAGGAGGCTGTGACATTAGTGAGAAATCAAGTTTTACTGTGTTAAAACACAGAAGCATCAACTATATCCATGCAGCTAGCATTGCATTAACTATTACATATACACTGTATATATATTTTTTCAGTTGTACTCAGCAAACTTCTAACACCAATAATACAAGTTTCTAATGTTTTGAGCACTTAATTTGTGCCAAATCTGGGGTGATCTGGGTGAAGTCTTTTGCACCTATTTTCTTCTTTGTCTTAACCACAGTTCTATAAAGTGGACTCACAGGGTTATTATTACTATTATTCCCAATTATTGATGAGGGAACTGACACTCAAAAACATTCAGAAGCCTGCTAGCTTGGAATAAAATCAGCTGAATCAGCTAATAAATGGAAGTATCTGCATTAGAACCCAGAGTTTACCTTCTTACTTGCTACACTCCATGCCTCCCCACCAGACAACCCAATAAGGTAGCTATTACAAGCCCTGATTTACAAGTGAGGACACCAGGGCTCATAGGAGGTCCATAATTTGACCATGGTTACAGAACTAGTATGCAGCAGTGACTGGCTTAGAACCCAGAGTCGTCTGGCTCCCAACCTAGCGTACTTGCCTTTCCCACACTGTGGTCTCGGTTGCCCTCTCCAGCGGGCATATGAGCCCTGACCCTGTTTCCATTCACCAGCATTACTGTGCCATGGCTGAAGGCAAACTTGGCAACCACAAAGCCTGTTATGACGCTAAATAAATGTTTCTCCTGGCAGCCTTGGCACTTATTAAGCACCTGGGAGGCTGTTAGTGCTTCATGCTGTCCAAAACATTCTTAATTACTGTCTAATGAAGATATCTTTCACTCTAGGAAAAAAATAAGACAGACGATAAGGGGAAACGTTCATGCATGCAACTTTCAGGTCCCTCATTGTGCATTTCCCCTCAGCCATTGTATCTCCTGAATCTTGGTCAGGGAAGAGAGTAAAGAAGTGAAGATGGAGGGAAATTGTCACTGAAAGAGGCTTAGCTTTCCCCCAGCAATATAACTTCTTGGACTTGATCTGGAAGTAAACTGGAATGAGTGAATGGTGAAGATGGACTTTACATGGCTGCTGGTCATAGAGAAAAACTGAAGATATCTAAAATTCCTACCAATGGGGCATGGGTTAAATAAACTTTGGTTCATTCATGCAAGGGAGTACTATGCAGTTATTAAAAAGAATGACCTGGAGTGCTTTGCAGTGAAATGCAACAATCTGCAGAAAAAGCAAGATGCAGAACAATAAACTTCCTATGCTCCCAGCTGGGTAAAAACAAAAGGACATTTGTTGTCATTCCCAGCAGTGACTGAGGGCTTCATATATCACATTTATTGCTTCATCTAATCCTTTCAGGAATTCTATGATATAGGAACTTTATCATCCACAGATTGGGGATGACAGTATTGTGGCAAACCAGGCAGAATCGAATGCTAAGCCCCCCGCCCCAAGAGTACCAGACACATCGTCAGCCATGGCACCCAGGATTCCCACAGTTAACAGCCATACCAAAGATGAGCTCACAATCCCAAATTGTAAAACATATGAGAAAGCAAACCACCACAAAAATGCCTGGCAAGACACAGGGAGAACTGATGGCAGTGGTTGCCTTTGAAGAGTAGTAAGTGGACAGATGAAGTGGAGCCAAGCTGTGGCTTTTCACTTAACACATAAGTTGAAGCAGGTTGAGTTTGTTAAAATGAGTTAATGCTGCTTTCTTCTTTCCATTTTAAAGTAAGAGATATTTAAGTTGAAAAGAAAGAAGGGAAGGGATTCAAGAGAATGATGGGGAAAGAGGAAGGGAGAGAAGATAGCTTTTTGTGGCCCCAGCCCCCACTCCAAGACCGCTTCCCAACTCTACTTTTGCTAACTATGGTCATGGCCACTGGCTTTAGTAAAGCTTCATAGAACAGGACTTCATAGAACCTTCCTATGTGCCAATGATGTCTTCATATACATGATCAGCTACTTAATCTAAAATGCATAGTTAGGGTCCATGCCCTAAAATTGCCTCCAACAGAAGGGAGGTCCCACTTTAATTCCTCTGCTGGCATCATCTATCACCAAGTTCCTTGTTTCCACTTAAATATTCCTCAAGCCCTGCCACCTTGTCCCCCCAATCCCTCCTCTGTCCAGAAATCAACTCAGACCTTGCTCTGAACACAGTTCGCCTGGCTCTTCTGCTGACCCAACTGGTCCATCCTAAAGCCAGCAGCCTGAGAGATCTTCCCAAGATGCAAATCAGATTACCCCCCTGCTTGAATTGCTCCATCAGTTGCCCTCTTGCTCAGAATAAACCACAAGTTCCTGGGTGACCTGGTCCCCACTGGCCAGTCCCACATCATACCTACTGTCCCCCTTCTCCCCACCTCCACTCCTTCTGCTCCATTCAGCACCTAACACAGCTGTAATCCTGTGTCTTCCCGCTGGAAATGTCAGCCCCATGGAGGCAGGGCTGTGTTCCTCTCCTTTACCTTGTGTCCCTGGAGTCTGGCATAGGGCCCGGCATGCTGGGCACCCTGGATAAATGTTTGTCTGGTGGCCAACTGAGTAAATCAGCCTGTTAGATAAAGCAGAGCATCCTCCAGAAAGCAGAAAGCACTCACACTGCCAAAAGCCTCCTAATTGGTCCTTGCGGGCTGCTTTAACGGAGCCCAAGTTCCAGCTGCAACATCCCTCTGCATGCAGATATGGGAGGTGCCAAAATCCCTCAGGGAGTTTGCTCTCCTAAATGGATTAAATGTGCCCTCTGCCACCAACAGCTGCTAGTACAGATCAGGCTTCCTGACCTCTGTGGGTAGGACTAAGCCACTGGGTGGGGTCACCAACTCCTGATGATGGGCCTCCAGGAAGATCTCTCCTCTTAGCAGAGGTCCTTAGCCAGCCCTCCAGGGCTTTCCATGACTTTGCACCTGCTGAGCTTGCCTGTCTCCACTTTCATATCCCAACTTCCCTCCTGGATTCCAGTCTCTCCAGACCAGTGAGTGGTTCCTCTTTATCCTCTGCACCTTTGCACATGCTGGTCCCTCTGCCTGGAATATCATTCCTCTCTTTCTGACCCTGGAAAATTTAAGCTCAATACCCAGCTAAAATGTCCCTTCCTCCAGGAAGTCCCTCTGTCCTGAGCGTCTGTCTCTGATTCTGGTCTGTCATTCTGGCTCCATCTCCCTCACTGGCCTGGGAGGCTCTCAAGGGTGGGGACTGTGTGTGACACCCTCATGATCAGTCACGGTCAGTACCAGGAGCTCCTTTGGAACCACACACCTTAAAGTCCTGAGTCTCAGCTTCCTCAGTCGGAGAACAGGATCATCACACCAACCTCCCAGCACCGTGGGGAGGAGGAAACAAACGTGGCATGTGGAACCCCTCAAGGAGGATGAACAGGGAAAGAGAAGCCACACCTCACCCCAGCCTGAGCACCGAGCAGGGCCGGCCTCCACCTGGCAGGGGGTGAGGGTGACGGTGCATTAGACTCCTGCTGGGATAAAAGGCAGCCAGCACAAGTGCAGACCACGCAATCCTCAGAGCCACCTTCCTCCCCTTCTATCCTCCCTGTGACCCTGCCGAGCCCGTCCCTGCCAGGTTAACACTCGCCGACCTCATACCACACAGGTCAAGAGACCGAAAGGAGAACTTGTCCCCAGTCCGGGGCCAGCTGTCCTCACGGACGTCACGAGGTTGGGCACCAATGAAAGCTGAGCCCAAGAGTCACCGAGGCTCCTGCCTTCTGCCCTTAGCCAGGCCACAATGGAGACAGAACTGGGCCGGGCAACCCCAGTTCCTGAGGGTGCCACAAGGTTCCCAAACGTCATCTCAAATGCCCACCCCAGCCTGCCACAGTGTGTGCCCTGAGCATCCCCACTCTACAGATGGGGAAGTGAGGCTGAGTGTCAAGGGATGGGTCCCAGGTTTCACAGCCACGGGGCGGTGGGGGGTGGGGGGGCAGTGGGCAGGACGTGACCGTCCCCATCCTCCTGGCTTCCTCGCCTTGGCAGCTTCTGTTGGTGGTGTTTTCAGCCAGGGCATGCCCTCCCCTCCCCCAGGGTCGCACTGTGGTTCCGTGTGTACAGCAAGGAGGCCTGGGAGAAACGGCAAATGAAGACGTGGGTTCTTACCCAAGGCGCCTGGGGTTCGTCTGTCTCCACCAGGGAGTGGGGGTTGGGGGGTCCGAGAGCTCCTCCTCTCAGGACCCAGCCGAGCCATCCCTGTCCCTCACAAACAGAGGGAACTGGGGCCAGAAGACTGAGCCCCAGTTCACTCAGCTGCTGGCTGGGGAGGGTCAGGACGAGGCCCAACTCCATCCTCCCACCCCATGACCTGCATTTATTGAATACCTACTGTGGTCACCATGCCCAGGGAGGGTCTTTTTGTCCCTTCCTTGCATGTACCCGTCATGATCTCACCTCCCAGACTTTATACCCATATGTCCCCATCAGCCCCTCACAGCACATCCACTGATCATTAGGACAGAGCTGGGCAGAAGTTGGACACAGTCCCTACTCTATCATCTCATGGAGGAGGCAGACAATACACAGATAAGCAAACCAATTGCTAAATATTAATAAGTAAAGATTGCGTGGGGCATGGGAGAAAGGAACAGGACACCACATGGAGACCACAGCCTGTGGGGAAGTCAGGGAAGGCTGCCTGGAGGAGGAGGTCCCTGAGCTGAGAGCTCAGAAATGAGGAGCCACCTTGCAAGAGTCTGGGGGAGGAACATGGGTTACAGCGAGCAGAGCGAGAGAAGGCTTTGCCCAGCCCTTGCCACAGACAGGGGCTCCATCAAGGTCACTCTCGAGTTCTGCCTGGCCCTCCGCGATGTGGCCACACCACCCTTCAGCTGCTGGTCTCATACTGCAAAGTGCATCATAGTTTACAAGGCCTGTTCCTCCTCAGGACACTTTTTCAGTTCCTCCCATCTACCCTGAGGAGTGTCGATGAGGAAAACTGAGGCTCAGAGAGGAAAATGTCAGCCAAGGTCACACGGCCATGTGTCCCCCTCCTGGTCCAAGCCCCGGCCCCACTCCACCTGTCTCTCCACCTCTTCAGAGGGCAGTGGATGGAGGACCCTTGCCCGCACCCCCTCCCAGCCTCCCGGGAGGGGAGCAGTTCTGCAGGAGCCCATATATAACCCACTCCATGCGCCTTCCCTGCATTAATAAATGGGGAACCAAAGGGTCATAAATCCTGGTGCTGCCGATGTCCCCGGGACCGGCTCTTTCTCTGGCCACGCACTAGTACTCTTTACAACCCATTAATTAGTCCCTCTAATAAAGTTTGACAAAATGATAACTTGCCCATGAAAAGTGTTGTAATAAATACATTTTCCCTAACTTTCGACCATTCGAGCATGGCCGCCCCATAAACCCTCTGCCACGGTTCACTGACTTATTGTCTCTCTATATTTCTCCATCACCGTCAAAGTTCGGGGCCTGGGGCCTCGTGGGCTCCAGATAGACCTGGGCCTGACTCCAGGTCCCTGCCGTCTCCAGGGAGACAGTCATGGGCCACACCTCCCCTTGCTCCCAGACCTGCCGGGGCTCTGCTATCCGGGACAAGCCTCCCCCACACTCCAGTCCCATCTTCCCAAGTCCTGCTTCATCCCCGGGGCGCCCAAAGGAACAGAGTCTGAACATTATGTTTCCTTCAAATCGATTCCCTTAAATAAACTTATTTTTCAAGAAAACTTTATATCAGCATTATAGAAAACTGGAAACGCAGAATAACAGACCCTGAAGAGGAAGTCAAGACAAATCCAAGGAAACAAAAGAATGTCGCTGAATCCCAGACAAGTCCTGCTGTCTGCCGCACGAGCCCAACCAGGGGGCCTGCCTCCATGTCTTTTATGTAAGGGGAGAAGGGCTCAGTGGACGCTAGAGAGGAGCCAGTGACGCAAGTGGAGAACTCCTGCGATGACACAAGAGCACACATTCTCCTTCGTGTAGACGGAGGGTCTGACAGCAGATTTCAAGTGGAACCATCTTCTCCCTTGAAGAACCTCTGTAGTTGAACACTGTGCACCACCTAAGAGGGGTTTCATGGCTGGAGTGGTACCCAGGTGGGCCTGGGGCTGGGGAGGAGCTCAGGCCCGTCTGGAATCCCCAGGTGCTGTCCCAACTCGTCGTGTTTCAGGTCTATAACGAGAGACAGCATTCTTCAGGTTCTTCCCATTCTACAGAAATTGGAGCGGTCAGATGTCGTTCATATGACAGGAACAACTGCAAGGCTGGAGTTATATCGGATTTCACCCTCAACCCCTCAAAATCAGTTGTCCATTCCCCTCCCCACAAAGGAAGATTTGGAATGATTTCTAAGCTTGCCACCAGTTCAGCACTGACCTGCCTGGGGTCCCTGGATACCAGACCCAAGATCTCTTAGATCTCTGCCACCCCCATCAGGCCACCATCCACCTCAGGGCTCCTGGCATTTCTCACTCCTGTCCCTTAAGGTGAGGATTTGGGCATAGGGCTGTTATTCTCTGTCTGCTCCAGCGCCTGACCCCACAAGGAGGAGGGTTCCACTCAGTGTTGCCTGAACGAGTGACTGAGGGAGAATCTGGACGTCTGGTGATGGGTCATCCCCATTTCACAGATGAGCAAAGCAAGGCCCAAGAGGAGGAATGACGGGCCCAGGATCCCAGAGAGTCTGGAGCAGAGCAGAGACACTGGAGCTGCCCTGCCTGTGTCCAGAGCTGCTTCTCCGGTAGCCACAAAATCCTCTGGGGTGTCTTGGCTACAATCACTGCCCGGACCCAGCCCCTTTGAGCCCACCTGGAACGGCAGGAGCTTCCTACCTCCAGGCCAAAACCGCAGAGATTTGCAAATCCACCAAACCAGTATGGCTCACTGGTAAACCATGCTTGCTGACACAGAAAGCCCAGCCCCAGGCTCAGGCCACCGCCCGTCACAAAGGTGGCTTGAATTCTGTAAGCCACACTGTTGGAGAGGTACTCTTCCCGTTTGTCACTGCTGAGATTCTCAATACTCCTCCTCAGATGGGGTGACTCTGCCCATTTCATAGGGAAACAAACTAAGGCTCCAAGAGGTGAAGGCACAGGCCCAGTCCCAGGCACACCAGTCTGCACTCCTATAGGGTGGTTGGTCATCGGAACTGACCCAGTTGTGAGGCACAGGAAGTATGACTTGTCTACCACTCGGCACCTAAAATCCCACCATTGGTCTCACCCATTTGTGATCAAAGAACCCATTGCCTAAAGGCCTCCTTAGCACAGAGCAAGGGAATCTAGAACGGAGGCTATAACCAACATAGCGTATTAAAAAGCAGAGATTACTTTGCCAACAAAGGTCTGTATAGTCAAAGCCATGGTTTTTTCCAGTAGTCATGTATGGATGTGAGAGTTGGACCATAAAGAAGGCTGAGCGCCAGAGAACTAATGCCTTCAAACTGTGGTGCTGGAGAAGACTCTGGAGAGTCCCTTGGACAACAAAGAAATGAAACCAATAAGTCCTAAAGGAAACCCACCCTGAATATTCATTGAAAGGACCGATGCGGAAGCGGAACTTCCAATGCTTTGGCCACCTGATGCAAAAAGCTGACTCACTGGAAAAGACCCTGATGCTGGGAAAGACTGAAGGCAGGCAGAGAAGGGGATGACAGAGGATGAGATGGTTGGATGGTATCACCAATTGAATGCACAGGAGTTTGAGCAAACTCCAGGAAATAGTGAAGGCCTGGAAAGCCTGGCGTGATACAGTCCACAGGGTCGTAAAGAGTCGGACATGACTGAGCCACTGAACGAAAACAATAAAGAGCACTGGATCGGGAATTAAAAGATTCTAGTGGTAATTTTTCTATTAACTCCGATCTCAACTAAGTCTATCCCACCACCTGCCCTGGACTCAGTCTTCCAGGAGAAGAAACAGGGGAGGGTGTTGGAGGAGAGCATGGTTTCCCACAGTATGTGGCAGGGGGGAGGGGCACCCTGAGAGATTATTTTAGGAGTATATGTGGATCCAGCATTAAGAATTACCTAATGGAAACATTGTCTCCTTTCTGATCACTTCCCGGATTTCTAAGAAGAGAGTCTCGGTTTGGTGTCGACGTGTCTTTAACGCCTCCCCTTTGGCTACCCTCTTTTTAACAAAACTCCAGCAGGGCTCAGAGCCTTCTGTGGCCTGCAATGCCTGGCCAGAATTCTCAAAGAATCACTCTGCTCTGTTTTCATTGCGTTTTGGTTGAAGGGCGCCTTCTATTTAGGGCAAGTGGAACGCACTTCCCATTCACTGCAGCCGTATAAAATGTCCTTTGTAAATACACTCCTTGGAGTGGAAAGAATGAGTTGACATAAGGCAAAGCACTGAATAAATGTGGGTGTTGGTGGAACTGGAACTGGGGAGATTTGTGAGTGGAAGGTGAGTGTGGATATAGGGGAGACCCCAGCCCAGGGGCTCTGTTCGGGGCAAATGGGGACACTCTGTGGACAGCTGGTCATGAGCACGTGCCTGAGTCACAGTTTACAGAAGCCCCTCACAAGCATGGCTGTGGTTGGTGCCCCCCAAGCCCAGTGACCCCACCTCACAGGCCCTTGCCCACAGCCATGTCCTAGAAGCATCCCAGCTGCCAATCACAGGCTCTGATGGGCACTTTGCAGGTATCCTTGAACTGTGGCCTACACCTCGCCTGGGAAAAGGGCATAACATGAACCCTACCTGCCAGAGGAGGAAACTGAGGCTCAGAGAGGCTAAGGGACTTGCCCAAAGTCACACTGCCATCTATCAGTGCCCCATGGCTTAAAACAACAGGCCTCATGTTCTCACTCTTCTGGAAGCCAGAAGTCTAAAGTCATGGTGTCAGCAGGGCTGCAAGCTCCAGGGGGAATCTCTCTCTTGTCTCTGTAGTTTCTGGGGGCTCCAGAGCTCCTTGGCTCATGGCTGCAACACCCCGATCTCTGCTTCTGTCTTCCCATGGCCTCCTCCTTTGTGTCACTTCTCCTTCTGCTTCTGAGGACACTTGTCATTGGATTTAGGGACCACCTTAATCCAAGCTGATCTGGAGATGCTTAACCTAATTACATCTACAAAGACTCTTTTTCCAAATAGTGCTGTGCACTGCTTCCAAGGACACATTTGAGAGACTCGCCATTCAATTCACTGCAGGTGGGATCAGAAGTGACGCTTAGAATGGAGCCTCCTGGTTCCCTCCACTCCACACACACACACACCAGAGCCTCCCTCCTCTGCCCATGCCATCACAAGCTGCCCGTCCCGCCACCTTCGTGCCCAGGCATATGGGGCTCCAGGGAAAGCAGGGCTCAGCTCTCAGGCCCAAGTTGCCGTTTAATTAGGACAGAAGACTGAACTCGGTTCAGTGATACCAGCATCAACCCACCCAACCTGCCTGGGGACCCATCTCTGAGGAAATTTATGGCCATAATTTAGCGAGGAAATTATGGCTACCAGCATAAGACCTCTGAGAATCACCCAGGCACATTAAATGCACCCGCTGATGCCCCTCAATGCCAGAGCTGCCCTCGCAGAGCCTGTAAAGCAGGGGATGGCAGAGAACGGGGCCTTCGAGGGAGCTACCAGGACCCCAGGATTGTGGCAGCTTCTGGAGCTGGGGACTGAGGCCTGGATCTCCTCCTGGCGCTGCCCAGCTGGGTGAGCCCTGGTGGGCCCCATGCCCACCCTAGGTGCCCAGTGGCCTGGTGGCACCAAGTGGCATGCATCGAATAGCAGCAGCAGCATCTTAGAGAAGGTTAGAGATGCAGGAACTCATACATGCATGTTCAGTTCAGTTCAGTTCAGCCGCTCAGTCATGTCTGACTCTTTGTGACCCCATGGACTGCAGCACACCAGGCTTCCCTGTCCATCACCGACTCCCAGAGCTTGCTCAAACTCATGTCCATCAAGTCAGTGATGCCATCCAACCATCTCATCCTCTGTCGTCCCCTTCTCCTCCTGCCTTCAATCTTTCCCAGCATCAGGGTCTTTTCCAGTGACTCAGTTCCTCACATCAGGTGGCCAAAGTATTGGAGTTTCAGCTTCAGCATCAGTCCTTCCAATGAATATTCAGGACTGATTTCCTTTAGGATTGACTGGTTTGATTATGCATGAGGTGACTACAAAACCCACGTTGCAATTTTTCTTTCTTTTTTTTCAGAGAGAGAGTCATGTATCAGAGGTTAAGAAGCTCAAAACATTTTCGGTGATCACTTTTCTCAGTGCCATTAAGACCACCACATTGATTTTTTTTATTTCCTCAGACCTGAGCTTTTAAAAAGCTTAGGACAAATGAAATCCTATTCCACAAAGAAGATAAGCATATAATAGCCGCTGACCGGTGGCATTGACTAGACTGACGACAAAGGTAAATAATAGCAACAGCAATAACGGTAACGTGGCCTGAGTCCAGGTTTGCTGGCTGCTGACCCGTTTCAATCACCCTCTGCAGCCAGTTTCAGTCTCTTGCACTCTGTCGAGGTGAAGAAACACTCAGAAGCCAAGTCCCCAATTAGGTTGTTTGGAATTCCTAACCGGTGCAATTAACAGATCCCAAACACCGTTAATTATGTTTCCCATGGCCAGTGTACACAGAGGCTGATCGATCCGCCCTGTGCTGCCAATTATGGAGGCACCACAGCATCAAGGCTCCTGGTGGGCTCCAAGTAAGGCTTCAAGAAGATCCACCAGACACTTCCCTGGTGGTCCAGTGGTTAAGAACCCATGCTTCCACTGCAGGGGGTGTGGTTTCAATCCCTGATCAGGGAACTAGGATCCCACGTGCTGTGCAGCTTGGCCAAAAAATAAAAATAAAAACTTACTTTGCTGTATGGTTTTTCCTATAGTCATGTATAGATATGAGAGCTGTACAATAAAAAAGGCTGAGTGCTAAAGAATTGATATTTTTGAACTGTGGTGCTGGAGAAGACTCTGGAGAGTCCTTCGGACAGTAAGGCAATCAAACCAGTCAATCCTAAAGGAAATCAACCCTGAATATTCATTGGGAAGACTGATGTTGACGCTGAAGCTCCAACACTTTGGCCACCTGATGTAAAGAGCCAATTCATTGGAAAAGCCGCTGATGCTGGGAAAGATTGAGGGCAGGAGGAGAAGGGGACGACAGAGGATGGCATGGCTGGATGGCATCACTGACTCAGTGGACATGAGTTTGAGCAAATTCCAAGAGATGGTAAAGGACAGGGAAGCCTGGCATGCTGTGATCCATGGGGTCGCAAAGAGTTGGACATGATTGAGCAACTGAACAAAAACTTTGCTGTATACCTGAAATACTGTAAAAGCAACTATACTTAAATTTTAAAAATTAAAAAAAAAAAGCAGACTCACCAGCCTGCCTTTGGGGTGTGGCACCATTAAGCTCAAGTTGGCCAGAGCCAGACACTCAGACCTAGAAAGCAGGAGGTCATGAGACCATGTCACCTGAGAGGGAGCAAGTGTCCTGACTCCTGTGTGTGCCACTGTGTGTGAGCATGGGGTGCGTGCCCGTGTGTGTGCAGGATACGTGACTCCAGGCACACGTGTGCAAGCAGGGGCAGGGGCAGGACCAGAGGGATCTTTGAAGGTGTGAGTACGTGTGCCTGTGTTGGAGGGCTAGGTGTCCCTGTGCGTATGGGTGCATGTAGGTGCATAGAATAGGCTGAGTGTGGGAATGTGTGTGAAAGAAGTGTGCAAGTGAGTGTGGGGCCCAACCAGGAGCTCACAGAGTCCTGGGAGAGACAATGTTTGTGGACTGTGTAGAGTGCTTCAAATTAGAGATGTACGGGGGGACTCCTCTGGTGGTCCAATGGCTGAGACTCCTGCTCCCAATGCAGGGGGCCAGGGTTCAATCCCTGCTCAGGGAACTAGGTCCCACATACCACAACTAAAGAGCTCTCGTGCCACAACAAAGAGCTGGTAGCGCCGAATAAATAAAATACTTTTTTAAAAAGAGAGAGAGGCATGTGGAGTGACAAGAGTATGTGTCCTCTTTCTTAACTCTTCCTACTTAAAGAAAGTTCTTTTCACTTTATCTCCATAGCCCAGAGAAAAAGAACAAACTTCCCCCTGGAGAACCTAGCACAGAAAAGGGAGTACTTTTTTAAAACTACTTATTGGATGAATGAATGGGCACTGGAGATCCAATTCATGGTTAGCACTCAAGCCCCCAGCTGCCAATCCAGTGCCCATGGCAGACATCACAAGTCAATTCCAGCATGCTAGGCCATGGATCCCTGATTCAGTCTCTATATTCTTAAGTCAACAGCCCAGGCAGCCACCTCCAATCAACATCAGCATGGAAGAACAGATGAGATTTAGCTGAGCCTGTTTTGCAGATGAGGAAGTGGCAGCTAAAGAAGGTCCAGTGAGAAGTCCATGTGGACCAGCTGGTATCCTCTGGCTGCCTGCTTTACCCAGCCTCTCCAGAAGTTCCAGAGAAGCCCTTGTCTGGCTGGGCAGGCTGGGGTGCCAGGGAGGAGCACAGCTGGGAAGCTGGCATTGGTTCCCTGCAGCACTGCCTGTCCGCACTGTGTTCGCCACTCTGGCGACGTCCCTGCTGTTTTCCGTCGCCCTCTCCCCACAGCTGCTCTTTTGAAAGCCCTGCATGGGAAGCTGTTGATGCGTCTCTCTGTTCCCTTTGCAGACCATTGTCCTCTTATTGGCGCCAGCCGTGTTCTTCTCTTGGCCGCTTAATTAACAGTATTATTAATGCCAAGAGGAAAGAGTCACCCAGATCCTTTCTCATAGCAACTCGTGCTTGTGAATATGAGCTGCAGGCAGACAGGAAGCAAGGGCTGATGCCAAGAGGTGCCCTCCTCCCCGCCCGTGGGGCCTTTTACTTGCCAATGCCCAGCTGGACCCCTTGGCTCTGACTCCCAGGGGCAGCCATCGGGGGTCAAGGAGGAGATGAAAAGTGAAAGTGAAAGTCATTCAGTCATGTCTGACTCTTTGTGACTCCGTGGACTATACAGTCCATGAAATTCTTCAGGCCAGAATACTGGAGTGGGTAGCCTTTCCCTTCTTCAGGGGATCTTCCCAACACAAGGGATCAAACTCAGGTCTCCCTCATTGCAAGCAGATTCTTTACCAGCTGAGTTACCAGGGAAGCCCAAGAATACCGGAGTGGGTAGTATATTCCTTCTCCAGCAGATACCCAGGAATCGAACCGGGATCTCCTGCATTGCAGGCGGATTCTTTACCAGCTGAGCTACCAGGGAAGCCCCAAGGAGGAGATGGTTTGCAGCAAATCTGTCTGGAGGTCCCCAAGCCTGGTTGATAAACCCTGCTCTGAGCAACGGGAGCAAGTTAAATCTTTGGGGAGAGGGGCTAGGGCCCCACCCCTGGGATGAGGTGGAAGACAGTCGTGTCTTCTACATGCAGAGAAGAAGCAGTAGATGGAAAGCTGCAAGGAGCTGTGTGACCCTGGGCCGGCTCACCACTGTCTCTGTGCTCACTCTCTTCTCTGTGAAAAGTGCTTCCCATGTACATGTTCCTGGGCTCAGCCCTGCGTGTCTGGTGTCAGCTATCTCTGGTTGCAGCGATCTACTGCTGCATTACAGATGCCCCCAAAACGTAGCGCCTTAAAACAAGAACATCTTGTGTGTGCTTGAATCTGTGATCTGTGCAGGGCTCCACACGTATACTCCACAGCTGCTCCACATAGCATCAGCTGAGACAACTCAGCTGTGCGCTGGGGGAGCAACTTTCAAAGGGGCTCACTTGCGTGGCTGGCAGGTTGGTCCCAGCCATTTGCTGGCAGATGGGCTGGGGCTGTACCCCAGACAGAGTTGGGTAGCCAGGAGGGAGTGTGTCTCCATTCCTCTCTGCAGGCTGCCTGGGCTTCCTCACAACACGGTGGCTGGGTTCTGAGGATAAATATCCAAAGAAAACCAGGCACAAGTACATGGCATTTTTATGGCCTAGGCTTGAAAGTCATAGCATCACCTCCACTGTACTCTGTTGGTTGAAAGTGAAAGTTTTAGCCACTCAGTCGTGTCTGACTCTGCCACCCCATGGACTGTAGCCTGCCAGGCTCCTCTGTCCATGACATTCTCCAGGCAAGAACACTGGAGTGGGTTGCCATTCCCTTCTCCAGGGGAATCTTCCCAACCTAGGGATTAAACCTGGTTGAGGCAATCACAAATGCCCACCCAGTTTCAAGGACAGGGGATTTAGACTCTGTCTCTTGCTAAGGGATATCGTTGTGACTGCCTTCGGAAGATGTGGTTGGTCACCTCCTTCAAGACAGCTGTGAAGCAGGTATGATTCTTATTCCCATTCTACAGATAAGGAAAAATGAGTTTCAGAGAAGTTAAGTAATTTCCCCAAGGTCACACAGCTAAGTGAGTGAGCAAAGATTTGAACATATGCAACCTGACTTGAAAACTTAGGGCTTTGGTCTTTTTATTTTTCTTTTTTTTGATGCAAAATTCTTCTTTCTAAGAAAAATCTTCTGGGGAGAGACCTGTAAAGGGAGGCAGGGAAGCAGTGAGGGGAGAGCCACGATCCCATTTGGTCTTCAGGAGGAGTCCTTGGCCGTGGTATGGATGATGGATTTGGGGGTAGGGGGAGTGCGGCTGGACTGGAGGGGTCATCCTGGGGCTGCAGAGCAGGGCAGTGCCATCTGCCCTGGTGCTCAGCGGGGATGGGCACTCCCAGTGGAAAATGGAGTGGAGGGTCCCTTGTCCTCAGGAAACTCCAACGAGACAGGCCCAGGGAGAGAGGAGCTGAGACGTGACAAAGAGCAGGTGACTAATCAGAGCCCCCCCTCACCCCAAGCTGCCAGCCGGGCTGCTCTGACGTCAGCCTGAGGCCTCTGTCTGCCCGTTCGTCACTTCCCAGAATGCCTGGGCTGCTCCTTATGTGGTGGCTTTGACGTGAACACGTCTTTCCTATAAAAAGAAGGGTTTAAAAATAGCCAACTTGTCATGAGGTGTAGGGAAGAGAGACACCCCCTCCCCACCCACAGGAGTGAGGTGGAAAGTCCCCATCGCTTGGCAAAGCTGTGCTCATCACTGCCACCCCCTCCTCACCACCCAGAGCCACTCAAGGCAAGTTCGCGGAGATTTACTAAAGTAACTCAGGAATCTTCCTGCTACTTTAGGCAAATCATCCTGGTGATCAATGATATGACAGCTGCCAACTTCTCTTTCTCTCTCCTCTTAGGGATCAGTGAGGCTGAGAAGAAACACCTGAAGTCATCCAGGGGCCAGTTGGCATCCAGGGGAGCCCGCGGGTATGAGCATCCAGGGAAGTGCTCACAGACTGGCTCTGGACACCGGTACATCTAGGTTCAAATCCCCTCCCTTTCCCTCTCCGCCAGGGGGGTCTTGCACAAGTGATTGGACCTCTCTGGGCTTTGGTTTTCCCATCTGTAAAATGGGTCCCGATAAGAGTTGGACCATAAGGAAGGCTGAACCTGGAATAATTGATGGTTTTGAATTGTGGTACTGGAGAAAGCCCCTGAGAGTCCCTTGGACAGCAAGAAGATCAAACCAGTCAATCCTAAAGGAAATCAACCCTAAATATTCATTGAAATGACTGGTGCTGAAGCTGAAGATCCAATACTATGGCCACCTGACTCAAAGAGCCAACTCACTGGAAAAGACCCTGATACTGAGAAAGACCGAAGGCAGGAGGAGAAGGGGATGAGAGGACCAGATGGTTGGATGCATCACCGACTCAATGGACGTGAGAATCTGTGCAAATTCCATGAGATAATGAAGGACAAGGAAGCCTGGCGTGCTGCAGTCCATGGGGTTATGAAGAGTCAGACAGGACTGAATGACTGAACAACAACAAGACGGGTCCCATGACACAGGGAGACAAGAGAGGCATTGGTGAAGAGGGGAGAGGAAGATGTGGAAACATCTAGAAGGTTGGAGCTGGAATCCCCCTCGTCCATCTTGCAGGTCCAACGAGTGGCCTGCTTCCCATGCAGACATTCGGCAAAGAGCATGGCCCACGGGAACAGCCTGAGCACCTTCAAGCTGCTTGATGAATGTTCCATTTAGTGCAATAAACAACACAATTACTCAACTCCTGCAAACTCCACTCTGAGGGCGGGGGGCGGGGGCAGGCAGGACCGGCCTTCTGAGTCAACCCTGCTATTAATTAAGGCACTGAGGCACAGTTCTAGAAGCCTATGTCACACCTTCTAGCTGCTGAAGGGTGGGGGTGGGGGTGGGCGAAGATGGTATCTCGTGGCCCTTCATTATGGCGCCCACAAAGAAGACACAGCCAGAGATGGCCTAAGAGAGATACCCTCCCCTTCGTGTGCCCCTGTCTCTGCTTGTTCTCTGGTCCCAATAAATCCTCATGACGGAACAATGACAGCGCCAGTGGCATCCAGTGCTTGGCTGGGTTTCCTCTCCGGGCTGGAGCTGACCTGGCTGTTGGCTTATCAAGCTGGCCTGGGTGACTCAGTTCTGCTCCACACAGCCCTTGTGCTTCAACAGGCTTTGTTGTTCAGTCGATCAGTCAGTGAGTCTTGTCCAACTCTTTGAGACCCCATGGACTGCAGCACGCCAGGCCTCCCTGTCCTTTACCATCTCCCAGAGGAAATGGCAACCCACTCCAGTGTTCTTGCCTGGAGAATCCCAGGGACGGGGGAGACTGGTGGGCTGCCGTCTTTGGGGTCACACAGAGTCGGACATGACTGAAGTGACGCAGCAGCAGCAGAGGTTGCTCAGACTCATGTCCATGGAGTCAGTGATGCCATCCAACCATCTCATCCTCTGTCGTCCCCTTCTCCTCCTGTCCTCAATCTTTCCCAGCATCAGGGTCTTTCCAACGAGTCCACTCTTCAGGTTAGCCCGGACTTATTCTCATGGCAGCTGAGCAGGAATCTGAGACACGGTAGAACCAGCAGACCCTCATTAAACCCAGCTTGGAACCGACATAGTTCCATTTTCAGCACCATCCTTGGCTAACACAAGTCACATGAGCAAACCTAGATTTGAGGGATGGGAACAGACGTTGCCTCTGATGGAAGAAGATGCAAAGCCACATCATGAAGAGGCAATGCGAGAGGAAGGGACCCGGAGAAGCAATTGAGGTCTCTTCTAACACCTCCAGCCCCCTGGTATAGAACTTATATGTGCCATCTTGGAATAGCACAGGCAACCTGGGTTCGCCATTTTCTATCCATGTGACATCTGATAAGTTGCCAGCCTTGCTAAGCCTCTTTGCCTCACTTGCAAAAGAAAATAAAAAATGGGATTGACCTCAGGGTCCATCGTGAGAACTAAAAGACACGATGTGTCTGAAGTGATGGCCACACAGTATGTGCTCAGTAAATCTCTGCTCACCATCATCAATACCACCATCACAGACCAGTAACAAGGGGGTGGAAAACGTGACCTGAGTTTGCATTCTGGCTCTGCCACTTGCCAGCTGACAGTCTCTTAACCCCTATGCCTCTCCCATTTCCTTATCTGTAAAGTGAGGATATTAATACACACTGCCTCCAAAAGCATGGTATGATGCAATGAGATAATTCCTACAAGAGGCTTAGCTCAGTGGCTGGTATAACACTGAGTTCTTGGGAAATAGGGATGATTATGATTATTAATATCCATAAACAGGAATATTAATACTTATCCCAGAGAGTGGCTCTGAGGAACAATGAGGGTAATGAATCATGGAGACGCCTTGGAGGCCAGGAAAGGCTTGCATTTATCAATACTGCTTTAATCTTATGAGACAGAAACACAAGTCCAAAGCTTGTGTTTGAGCTTAAGCGAAGCAAAAGATGTTCTTGGCTCTAGTCACCAAAAATTCTGTGAGGAAGACAGGTGTGAGACAGGTCTCCAGGATGCCCGCCTCATCTGGACATTTGCTTTGTCTTCATCTGCTTCTCTCTTTACTGGGCACCTTCGTTCCCTCAGACCTACCTCCACAGAACAAAGGACAGCTCATCTCATGGAGGAAAAGAACTTGCCTTCATCCAGCTCAGAGCAGAAATCCCAGAGAAGGCTCTGATTGGTCCAGTGTGGGTCACATGCCCATCTTTAGACCAATCACTGCAGTCAGTGGGTGGGACATTATACCAGAGAAGGCTCTGATTGGCCCAGTGTGGGTCACATGCCCATCTTTAAACAATCACTGCAGTGGGTGGGAGATTATGATTGGCAGCCCCCATCATAAGTGTTACAATGCCTGGAAAGAAAAGGAAGTCGGATAAAAGCAGGATACTTGCTTTGGTTCTGCCTGACACTCCCCAGTTCTGCCTGCCCACATTTCACAGGGAGTCCCTTAAGTCTAAGCAAGATCAGGAGACTCACTCAGGGGACTTCGCTGGCAGTTCAGTGATCAAGACTCCACATGTCCACAGCAGGGGTCAGATTCCACATGCAATACAGTGCAACCTCCAAAAAAAAAAAAAAAAGAGAGAGAGAGGCTCACTCAGGTTACACAACAGGAAAATAAAACCCCAGTCCTGACACTTTGTGATGCTATTTCTCACAGGGAAGAGTCTCTTGTGCCTGGGCAGCCCTACTCAGCACCTCGCCCAGCCTGGCTGAATTCTCCCGGCATCTTGGTCCCTATCCATGTGTCCCTGGCACATTCACAGGAGGAGCCGTGGCGGTTGGTTGCTCAGTTGCCCTTGCCCAGCACTGCCGGCCATTCTGCTGAGTCTTGGAGTTGTCAAACATCTCAGAAGCAATAGCCCGCATACTTTAGGTCTAGCCAAGGCCGCCTGCCTTTGTCCAGCATCACTTGCTGTATATTTCAAGAGAAATTGGATCCACATGGACCAAATTCCTCTACGCTCATCTCACACTGGCAAGGGTTTGGCACAAAAGAAGTAAGGGCTGTGGAGAGTCTTCTCCTTCCCTGGGGACCAGAGCACAGCCTCCAACACCAAGGGGATGACAAGCTCCTCGCTGAAGGTGCAGTCAGTTCTGTCAAAGCCTGAACTCCTAGGGTCAGAGAAGGACAAAGGCCAGAGAGGAGGGAAACCTGCTCTCCTGGCCTCCTGGGCTGGGGGAGGGGTAGAGCACACACAGCCTCTCCCACCTGCTGCCTGGAAGCAGGAGGCATGAGCTCAGTGCTCAGTGGTTAGACTATCCTGGCACCCCACCCCACTCTGCTGTTCTTCATCTAGGTGGCCATGGGCAAGCCTCAGTTTCCTCATCTGAAAAATGGGGATAAAAATGAAGTCGACCCCACAGGATAGTGGTTTAATCATAACAATGAAGTGAGGAATATACAAGTCAAGATTAGTCGATAGGCGTATTTGTGCTGTTGTGGGCTTCCTAGGTGGCTCGGTGGTAAAGAATCCATCTGCCAGTGCAAGAGATGCAGGTTCTATCCCTGGGTCAGGAAGATCCCCTGGAGTAGGAAATGGCAATCCGCTCCAGTATTCTTGTGTGGAAAATTCCATGGACAGAAGAGCCTGGTGAGCTACAGTTCACAGGGTTGCAAAGAGTTGGACACGACGGAGGGACAAAGCACACATTTGTGCTGTTCCCACCGCACATCACTAACGCCATCATTGTAACCATCATCACCACCCCCAACACCATTACCTGTATCACCGCCATCAACATCATTGCATCATCACATCACAATCGTCGTCACCAGCACCACCAACACCATCACCGCCACCATTATGACCACTCTTGTCACCACGTCATTACCATCATCAACGCCATCTTCACCACCATCACCATTAGGCACAGCCTAATTGTCAGGCTGGGCTTCCCTCGTAGCTCAGTCAGTAAAGAATCTGCCTGCAATGCAGGAGACCTGGGTTTGATTCCTGGGTCAGGAAGATCCCCTTGAGAAGGAAATGGCAACCCACTTCAGTGTTCTTGTCTGGAGAATCCCACGGACAGAGGAGCCTGGTGGGCTACACAGTCCATGGGGTCGTAAGAATCGGACATGACCTAGCTACTAAACCACCACCAATTGTCAGGCCAGCCCTCATATCTTCCTTCCCAAAGCCACCATCCTCCTCCAAGTCACTAACATCTTCAGACTGCCTACCTGCCTCTGGTCTCACCCTCTCCAAAACCCCTGCTACAGCTCAAAACCCTTCCCTGACTTCCATCCCCCAAAGAATAAATCCCAAGTCCTTTTGTGTGGCACTAGGGCCTTTTCCCCAGGGGACCCTTCCCACTTTTGTCACGAGTCCTGGTCACATCAGGTAGTACCCCTGTCTCTCAAATAGGCCACACTTCCCCAGGCCCCCAGGTCTAAACCCCATGGGTTCCCTCCACTCGGAACACTTCTTCCTATTCCCTGATGAACTCCCGGTGGCCTTTCTGGGGTCAGCTCAGATGGTTCCTTCTTAACCAGTTGTTTGGTCTCTAAGTCGTGTCCAACTCTTTTCTTAACCAGCTGCTTTGTCGCTTAGCTGTGTCCCACTCTGTGACCCCCATGGACTGTAGCCCGCCAGGCTCCTCTGTTCGTTGGATCTCCAGGCAAGAATACTGGAGTGGGTGGCCATTTCCTTCTCCAGGGGATCTTCCTGACCCAGGGATCGACCCCGCATCTCCTGCATTGGCCCGCGGATTCTTTGCTGTTGAGCCACCGAGGAAACGGCCACTAAATTCTAGCCAGACAACACGGCCTGCAGAAGGTTCTGGACTTCTTAGTTAAAACGGGAGATGAGTAAGAGCTGGAGAGAGATGTTAAAGTCACATTAGCACCCACAGGAGTCTTGCCCTGATGTCATGGAACTGGGAGGAAATAGCCATCTCACTAGGGAATTCAAACCGATTCATCTCATGACCCACCCAGGGGACTGCACCCCACTCTTCAAGACACACTGGCAGGTATGACATGCCCCATGGGGTGCTTGGAGCAGGACTCTGTCTCCCCAGCCTCCTCTCTGAGCCGAGCCAGTCCCATATGTTTAGAAGGGTCACCTTTTTTTACGGCTGAAGTTACATCATGTGTCCTCTGAAGCAGACATTCCTAGTGTAAATCCTCACTCCGCCCTTTCCCGTCTGTTTGAAGGACCTCATTTCTTCAACTATACAAGGCTGGGTTGTAGCAAAGGACCTCAGAGGACCCTTGCCCTCCTATCCTGAGCAGGGAGTCACAGGGCTTGAAGCCGACAGATCTGTTTTCCACCTGGCAGAGCTGCCCACCCCGACCGTGAGCGCTGGGGTTCCCCTGCCGTGTGCTGGAAGTGCCATGCTTGGACCTCGGTGCCCGGCGCCCAGAGTCTGAGCTGTGCTTTCTGAACACGGAGCCTGGCACAGGGGACCTGTGCCAACACGGGCTGGGTATGACTCAATGCTCTCTCCCCCTCCTCTCCCAAAATGCAGTTGCCTTGGGCAGGAGGGGGCTTGGAGAGGGAGCCCGGGCAGGCTGGACGCCCGGAGGGGCCAGACCTTGTGCCCACCAGCTCCTGTGATGCTCCTTTTAGAGCTGTAGGCTTCGTGACAGAGCATTTGGCTGGAACCTTCACAAATAAATGATTTCAGAGAGAATGCAAACGACACAGGAAAATGAGCTGCAGATGGTGCCTGCCGCCCAAAAGAGGGCCTCCCTGGCCCTCTCCTGGGCCCTACGTCAGCACCCCTCAGGCCCCGCTCTCATCCCGCTGACCCGCTATGGCCTGTGGGAGGTGCCCTGGGGAAGGGGCAGCAAAGTGGCCAAGGCCCAGCTGCGTTCCTGCACAGACAAGAGGAGGGAGGGGGCGGAGCTGCCTGTCACCCACCTGCTGACCACCTCCTGGGTGTCAGGCCCTGCCCTGGGGACACTATGGGGACTTCATCTGATCCCCCTGGCTCAGGAGGGAGGCTGCTGCTGCTGCTAAGTCACTTCAGTCGTGTCCGACTCTGTGCGACCCCATAGACGGCAACCCACCAGGCCCCGCCGTCCCTGGGATTCTCCAGGCAAGAACACTGGAGTGGGTTGCCATTTCTTTCTCCAATGCATGAAAGTGAAAAGTGAAAGTGAAGTTTCTCACTTGTGTCCGACTCTTCGCGACCCCATGAACTGCAGCCTACCAGGCTCCTCCGTCCATGGGATTTTCCAGGCAGGAGTACTGGAGTGGGGTGCCATCGCCTTCTCCGAGGAGGGAGGCAGAGAACCCCAAAACCCCAGTGCCTCAGGGGACGACTGCGTGAGGCTGGCCCAGCTCACAGGCTCATCTCCAACCACCTTTCCTCTCTCCTTCTTCTCTAGCTGCACACAGCAAGCGCTTCCTGCCCCAGGGCCTCTGCACTTGCCAGTTCCTGGGCCAGGGTGGCGCTTTCAAATTGCACCCCTTCAGAAGAACTTCTCTCATCACCTGGAGTAATCCCAGCCTTTTGTTCCTTATTAAAGCACACCACTTATGTCCTTCACACGTGTTTTCACAGCTAGGAATAAGGTATTGGCATGTGTTGACTTCCTCCTCGGCAGACCAGGGAAGTTATTCATCAGTGTTTCTCTAGGACCTGGCACCATGCCCTGGAATATAGAGGTACTCAGGTATTTATGGGATGGAGATGTGTTTGGGTGCTTAAAGAAGCAAAGAAAAGGCCATCAGAGCAGGGTTCTGAACAGTGAGTTCAACAGGTGGAGGGAAAAGAGGTGATGAGGCAGAAAGGGCAGTGAGGTGTGAGCAGGCAGGCCTGCGGGAGTCTGGTCTGGTGGTTCTGGACACACAGGGAAGCATCGAATGGCCTGGGCTTAAACCCAGTTACCCCATTCACAGTGACTTTGGGGGAGTCACCTCAGCTCTCTGAGCTGTTTCCTCATCGCTAAGATAACAGGGTGGAGGAAGGGGGATCTGCAGAGAAGGCACACAGTCTTGGCCCCATACTTAACACACAGTCAGCTGGATAAGCAAAGTTGCTATTGTTTTCACGTAGAGACTCAGCTGAAGAACTTCTAGGACCCAGGCCTGGGAAGGAAGGAAGGGAGGGATGGAGGAAGAAGAAAGGAGAGAGGAGGGAAGGGAAGGAAGGGAGGAGGGAGGGAAGGGAGGCGAGAGGAAACGGAGGAAAGAGGGAAGAAAGAGAAAAATCTGGCGCATCTCGTCCATGAGGCCAGGCTCTCAGGGATCCTTTGGCTCCGTACAAAGAGCCAAGTTCCAAGGAGCAATCTTGGCTGGGGGCCTGGCCCAGGAATCATCCTGGTGGGGGGTGGGGTGGGATTTAGAGTCACGTGACCTAAGATCAGTCCTGGTGTTCTTTGGAAGGAATGATGCTAAAGCTGAAACTCCAGTACTTTGGCCACCTCATGTGAAGAGTTGACTCATTGGAAAAGACTCTGATGCTGGGAGGGATTGAGGGCAGGAGGAGAAGGGGACGACAGAGGATGAGATGGCTGGATGGCATCACCGACTCAATGGACATGAGTCTGAGTGAACGCCGGGAGTTGGTGATGGACAGGGAGGCCTGGTGTGCTGCAATTCATGGGGGCGCAAAGAGTCGGACACGACTGAGCGTCTGAACTGAACTGAACTGAACTGACCTTGGGGCTCTCCTCTGAGGCCTCTGGCTCAAACCTCCACCTCTGCCTTCACCGTTCCTGCTCCAGGTTCTAGGCTTTGGCGGCTTTCCCCTGACACCGTCTCTAACTCCAAAGCCTTCGCTCAGGTTGTGACCTCTTCCTAGAATGCCCTTTCTTGAGCCATTGAAACTCTCAGCAAATTCGCAGCCCATCTCTGATGACACGTAGGTCAGGGGCTGTCACGTCCCACCCTCTGGCCGCCTACCAAGGGGTGATGAGAGCTGTGGCCTCTGGCTTCAGGATGTACACAGGGCATGGCCCAAACCTAGGCTGGGAAGAAGGGCCCAGTCCCCCAGATCCGAAGTTCCTCGGGACTAGGATCAGGTCAGTCTTGCCTGGCACAGAGTAACAGTTAGACAACATAAGGAATAAGTAAGCAAACCTATTGACCTGCAGGAGTCAGGATAGTAACTGGCCTCTGTAAACTCAATCCCAGAGCTTCCCTGGTGGCTCAGTGGTAAAGAATCCACCTACCAATGCAGGAGACAGGGGTTCAATCCCTGGATCGGGAAGATCCCCTGGAAGAGGGCATGGCAACCCACTCCAGTATTCCTGCCTGGGAAATTCCATGGACAGAGAAGCCTGGCAGGCTATAGTCCTTGGGGTTGCAAAGAGTCAGACATGACTGAGTGACTAAACAGTGATGAACTCAATCCCGCATCTGCTCCTCACCAGCACCTCATCCCCGTGAGGCAAATCTGATGACCCCCAATCCAATTTGGGGGGCGCTGAGGTGCAGGAAGGTCCCAGTCTGGCCATCCATGACCTCACCTGGGCCCCTGCGCCTCCGTGGGCCTCAGTTTCCCCCTCTGAAAGGGAAACAGCATCCTCCGGAATAGGAGCAACCTCTCAAGCTTGTGACGTGTCCAGTCTACACACCTCATGCTTTCCAGGGCCCACAGTTGGTTTATTGTTTTGCTGTTGCTGTCTTAAGTTCCTCATAGTTTTATCCAAAAACGTGTTTCGTCAAGCAAAGTCCCTTGGGACAAAGGAGCACGCATGCAGGCAGACGAGGTACATATCACATGGGTGTCCGCTGCTCTCTGTTGCTGCGCGGTGCCGTGCAGCTTTCAGGATGCCCCATGAGCAGAGTTCAAGTGGACGTCTCCTAGGCATGGGGATTCAACAAGCAGCAAACCAAGTGCAAGGTGAGGAGTTTGCATCTAAGATTGAGTAAGCAGAGGAGGTTGCCAGCCGGGAGCAGCCCCCTTTTTCACCCGAACTTACTCCGCATGCAGCAGGAAGGCTCTAAGAAACACAGACAGCCGAGGGGTCTCGGCAACCTCCCTGACTTGTGTTTACTGATGCCACAAACGGTGGCAAAGGAAGGGGAGAGGAGCCCACTACTACTCCTTCTTTCGGTGAGCCTCTCTCCAAAGGCAGGGTCTTGGAAGAATGTGCGTGTATCGAGAAGTGAAAGGAAAGCATCCAGGTTCGTTTTTTTGAGCAGCATTTCCACAGTTCTGGTTACGATGCGTTTATACCAACTACAAATGCAAGTTGTGTAACTTCGATGGTTCCGCATGTAAACACTCTTGTATTTTTGCTTTGAAGTGGTGTTGCACAACATGAAACTGAGTGGTGAAATTCATGCTAATAACTTAAAAGTTTGATTTTTCTTCACTTAGACCCACATTAAATAGCAAAGAAAAAACCAGCGGTCGGAGGAGTCACCGCAGCAGAAAGGGAGAAGCTCTGTATGTCAGTGCCTTTTTTGTGGGTTTTGCTTCCTGCTCTTTGAACAAGGGGCCCATGTTCTTATTCTGCACTGGGCCCCCAAAGCTGTGTAGCCAGCCTGTCCTGAGTGGCCAAGAAGCCAGCCCAGCTGTGTCTGAGCTCACTGCCCACAGCCCTTAGCCCTCCATCTCTGTCGGGAGCTGGCCTGGCCACCCTGCCCTCCTTGCTACTCCGGGTCAGCTGCCATCAGGACAGGGTGCTGGCGGATGGGGCTCTCAACCCAAGTTTCACCACCTGGCCCAGAAGCCGGAGTGTCAGACTCCACATCCAGAGAGTCAGAGCATCCGGACGGGGACCGGGGCCTCTGAGGCCTTTTACATGTCCCCCTGTCCTCGCTCCGAGCAGTCCAGCTGCTCAGCAAACCCTGCTCTCCAGACCCCAGGAAGAAAAGCCACTTTATTTCGGAGCCTGGGCTGCTACAGGCTTTCTGCATCCAGCTCATTAACTCCAGTCCTGCTGGAGGGCCTCCCAAGGAATCCCTGAGCCCACTTTACAGCTGAGAAAATGGAGGCCCTGGAGGCAAGAGTCTGGCCCACCCAAGGTCACACGACCAGCAGAAGGTCCCACAGGACTCAAATCCCACGCAACACCCCAGCATCCACACAGCGCTCGTCCAGCCCCAAACGGGGCCAGACCCTGGGGCCACCAACCGTCCAGGCCCTGCCCTGCCTGCCATGAAGTCATTTCACAGCCAGACTTGTCTCCTCATCTTCAAGCGGACCATGACCGTGGTGTCCATTCCACACCATCACTATTCCATCACCACGTTCACCTTTAACACGACACAGGGAAGGAATTCTAAGAAAACCTGAGTGTTCAGTGTGTGTGACACGGGCTTCCTCACCCACAAACAAGGTGTGCATGCTAGGTCACTCAGTCGTGTCCAACTCTTTGCAACCCCATGGACTGTAGCCCGCCAGGCTACCCTGTCCATGGGATTCTCCAGGCAAGAATACTGGAGTGGGTTGCCATCCCTTCTCCAGGAGATCTTCCTGACCCAGGGATCAAACCTGTGTCTCTTGTGTCTCCTGCATTGGCAGGCAGGTTCTTTACGATGAGCGCTGCCTGGGAAGCCCCATAAACAAGGTGTGATGACCCCACAAACCTCCAAGTACCTGTAGACACCGGTACAGCCAATCACCCCACACGTCTCAGTGTGAGGTCCATGGGGCAGGGGTTTGCTCTGTTCCCTGTTGGGTCCCTGAGACCTGAAGCAGCGTCTGGCATGCTCAGTAACTATTTGAGCATGAATGAACTATTTGCGAATGAGCCAGCGAAAGAATGAATTACAGCAATAAAGGACCATATCCCGTTACATGCAATCCTGAGATCCAAAAGGGCTCTAAAAAGAGAAAGCTGTTAGATCCGCATGCCTGGAGGTCTTCAGCCTGCGAATGAGAGCATTCTGATGGTTTCTAACATTTGATGGTAGCCCCACCACCACCCAGGAGCGGGCTGGGGTGGGTCACTGAGCATGTGGTATAGGTCCCGTGTGTGTGTATGCATGCTCAGTTGTGTCCGGTATAAGTCCTACCTCACCCAATTTCTAAGTTCTCCCAAATTCTGGATTTGGAAACACAGCTGGCCCCAAGGGTTGGATGCAAGATGGTAACAGAAACTATATGAAAAATATTCAATCCAGTACATTATAAATTCAATATGACAGTTACAGGTGATCACCAGCCACTGTGGACTCTCAGCACCTCCCAATCACCCCATCTCACAGATAGGTAAGTCAAGACTCCCAGAAGCAAGGTCCTCAGTGTTGTGGGGGGTTGGTAGGGCACAAGCAGCCTTGTCAGCTCTTGTCAGGGACTCCACTCTGCTCCTCCCCCACATGGCCTTGGAGCCTCAGTGAGCCCTTTGTCCTCCAAGGGGCTCAGAACTCCTGAGGGTTCGTCGTTGGGACAAAGGCTGCTTGGGGTGGCTGGCAGGGCTCCAGAGGCACAACCAGGAAGAACGTGCTCCCACAGGTGAAATTCCCATGGGTCTGGCTCCCCTAACATAGCGCGATGGGCTGTCATGGTGAGATGAAGGTGGTGGCCTCGGTGCCCGGCGACACTGACCCCCATCCCCACAGCCGTCCAGCCCCTACTCCAGCCCCCAACCCACCAGCCGGATCTGCAGGGCTCCAGCCCCAGGAGGAGCGATCCCTACCTCCCAACAGTGGGCAGGAGGGGGGCTGCTGGGAACACCCACCTGGCCCAGGCCGAGAGAGGGGAGGCACTAAAATCAGGAGACTCCTCCTCCCCAGCCTCTTCTCCCAGCCTCCTTAGCCAACAGCAGCCCAAAGGATGGGAGATCTGACCACGCCCTGTCCTGGGTAGAGGATAGAGCATTTATCTAGTGATCACTCAATGCAGGGCACAGAGCAGGGCAGGCAGAACAAGACCTTAACCCGAAACACCCAAATTGCACCTGTGCTCTGCCACTGGCAGGCTGTGTGTCCTCAGGTAAGTGGCTATGCCTCTCTGAGCTTCATCTGTATCACCCATTAGGGGCTAGCCAATCCTGGCCCTATGCTGAGCATGACTGAATCCTCATGGTCCCAGGAAGGGGAGCAGCCACATGCTGCCCAGGTGACCTCAGCCAAGTGGCTTCACCTCAACTTCCTTCTCCAGAAAATGGGGCTCATAACAGAGCCAGCCTTCAGTGCTGTCAATATAACTCACCTGTGGGAGTAAAATGCTTGGCTCAAGCCCCTGCACGTTGCATCATGTGAGTGTTTCCTATTATTGTTTATTATCACTTGGTCTGTTTTGCAAGGGCTTCCCAGGTGGCTCGGTGATAAAGAATCAGTCTACCAATGAAGGAGACGCAGGAGACCCAGGTTTGATCCCTGGGTTGGGAAGATCTCCTGGAGGAGGGCATGGCAACCTACTCCAGTATTCTTGCCTGAAAAATCCCAAGGACAGAGGAGCCTGGCAGGCTATGGTCCTTGGGGTTGCAGAGTTGGACACGACTGAGCAACTGAGCACCCCAAACCATTGATCGAAAAAGTAGAGCTCCCCAGCTCACATCAGGGAGCATCGCAGCTGTTTCCCTGGAGCCTCCAGGAGGCTTCCCTTCCCCACATCCTCAGACCTTGGTGCTGTCCCTTTGGGCCTGGCAGCCTCCTGCACACACACAGATATCACACAGATCTTTGTATCACTTCCTTCAGTAAAATTAAGTGAGGGGAATGGCTGATAACCAGTGAACTTTGAGGAGAGCCAGAGACTCAGAGACCCTGGGACATGCATCAGGCCCAGGGAATCAGGTAGCAAGTGGAGTCAGAATGCAAACTCTGGGAGCCCAGGAGAGAACAGGGAGACAGAGAGGGTGCTTTTTCAGTTATTGTCTTCAGATGCACCAGAGGAAGAGGTTTGGAGGACAGGGACCAGTTTCTGAAAGCCCCTTGCTGCTCTGCCTCTCTACAAACTCTGGGCCCATTGAAATGTGGTCGTCCTGACCACCACGGGGCCCTTGCACATGCTGTCACTCTGTCCAGATATCTGCTTGGCTTGCTCCCCAACTTTCTCAGTCTCTTCCCCCGGCCTTCTTCAGCAAGGCATTCTTAAGCCATCCCTAATTCCTTTCCCAGCTGTATTAGTCTCCTAATAGAATTCACTCAAGACCTGCTGTGGGTTTTGTCACCACAGCCATGAGTGGCACTGGAAGTGTATTTATACATCAGCCAGAGTCTGAGTCTTAGCAATCAGCTCTCATCCCCCAGACATGAGCCCTGTTCTCCATCCATTAACCCAACAAGAGGGGCTTAGAGCAAGAAAGTGGGAGCCACCAAGGGCCCCTTTTATTCAGCCTGTATCTAGTGCAGTCCTACTGTGTGCCAGGCCTTGTGCCAATCGCTGCAGATACTGAACTGAACAAAACAAACTTCTGCGTGGCGCTGCCTGTCCTCCAGTTAGCCTGGGACTCCGTCTGAAGACAAGGAACAGTTAGTGACAGGAGGCAGGGTATTTGGTTCTGGCTCTGTGGCTGCCTGGATGCCTGACCTTGAACTGGACATTCTGAGCCTTCGAGTCTTCGCGTGTAAAATAGAGAGATTGAGCAACATTTCTGGGAAGTCTGGGGCAGGATGGCACATGAGGTGCCCAAATGAGCCTTGAGCAATCCCCAGCCTCCTAGTGATGAAGTCACTCCTGTTTCAACTCTCTCCAAGCCCTTTCCATTGCTGCAAGGAGGATGTCTCCGCTCACTGCTACTCCGTCTCTAACATCTCTCTCTAGGGCAAGTTGACCTCATTTTCAAAAAAGACAGACGTTCTCAGGCCGGGGGGGCCTTCAGCAGGAAACAGTGACACTGCCGTGTTGTCCATGGGGCCCCAAAGAGTCGGACAGAACTTAGTGACTAAACTGCAGCCGCGTTTTTTTTTTTTAAGATTTTTTTATGTGGACCATTTTTAAAGTCTTTTCTGAATTTATTACAATATTGTTTCTGTTTTATGTTTTGGCTTTTTGGCCCCGAGACATGCAGGATCTTAGCTCCCCGACCAGGGATCCAACCCACACCCCCTGTATGGACAGGCAAAGTCTTAACCACTGGACCTCCAGAGAAGTCCCTCAAGGCAAACAAATTCTAATTTATTTTAGAATTATGGAGGACACACTATAATCTCTTCTAGACTCCCTCTCTTGTCCATTCTTCAGAAAGAACTTACCAAAATTTCCACCCCAGCTTAATATTTATACATGTAGCAGAAGATGGGAACAAAATCAGTAGAATAGAGGGTTCAAAAATAACCCCTATAAATACGGTCAAATGATTTTCAACAGTGGTACCAAAACAGCCTAATGGAGGAATGGAAAAATCTCTTCAACCAATGGTGCTGGGACAATGGAATATTCTAGAAATAAAGAACTCTTTTTTATTGTTTTTATTTTTCTGCCCTGTGCTGCATGTGGGATCTTAGTTCCCTGACCAGGGATTGAAACTGCATCCCTTGCATTGGAAGCATGGAGAAAGAACCCTCACCTTTGCCTCAGGCCATATGCAAACCTCAATCCAAATGTGTTATGGAAAGCTCAACGTGGAAGCCAAACATGAAACCATAAAGCTACTAGAAGAAAGCAGAATCCCAGGGAAGACACAGATGGCTTTTGCCCTAAAGAGAAACTTGATGAAATGTACTTCGTGGAACTTGTGGAATATTTAAACGCTTGCACTTCAGAGAACACCACAAGAAAAACCACAGACTGGAAGAAAATATTTGCAACACACGGAGCAGGGACTGGTGTCCAGAATATATAAAGAATTTTTAGAATTCAATAACAAAAAGACAAGCAATTGGACAAATAACTGGGCAAAGGATTTGAACAGACATTTCACCAAAAAAAGATATTCTGGAAGCAAATAAACACATGAAAATACACAGAGCATCATTAGGGAAATACAAGTTACAACCTCAGTAAGATATCACCACACACACACTAGAATGGCCAAGTTAAAAAGACAGATAGTAAAAAGTGTTGCCAAGGATGTTAGAAGGCAAGCTATCCTTCTAACATCCTCCGTCACTTCCTGGTGACAGAGCTTTCAGATGTCACCAATGAGAATGCAAAGTGGCACAACCACTTTTGAAAAATGGTTTGACAGTTTCTTAAGAAGGAAAACCTACACCTCTTATATGACCCACCCAAAAACTTGGTGGCTCCAACGATAAAGAATCCACCTGCAGTGCAGGAGACCCGGGTTCGATCCCTGGGTCGGGGAGATCCCCTGGAGAAGGAAATAGCAACCCACTCCAGCATTCTTGCCTGGAAAATCCCACAGACAGAGGAGCCTGGCGGGCTACAGTCCATGGGGTCGCAAAGAGTCGGACATGGGGATGAGCGACTAAGAATACAAGCACAAAAAAAAACCTGTACACAGATCTTTACACTAGTTTTGTTCCTAGGTAAATGCAAGGGCAGACTGGTATATCCATAGGATGAAATACTACTCAGCAATCAGTGTTGTTTCACTGCCTACTCTGAGCTGAGACTCCCCTCTAGCAGGGACCTGGGGACCCTGAGAGTCCTCTGCTGGTAGCACTGACTCGTGGTGATTGTCCGGGGATGTTGCTAGGACTCTTCCACTGGCATTCCCACAGTCCCTGTGTGACTAGCGACTATTTAATGTGCAGAGTGTGTTCTAAGCCTTTGCTTACTTTATACTCTCACTAGTATTTACAATTAATTAAACAGACACATTTTATGAGTTTTCTCCCTTAGAACAACATATGTTGATGTTTCTAAAAGACCCTGATGCTGGGAAAGATTGAGGGCAGGAGGAGAAGGGGGCGACAGAGAATGAGATGGTTGGATGGCATCACCGAATCAACGGACATGAGTTTGAGTAAGCTCCGGGAGTTGCTGACGGACAGGGAGGCCTGGCGCGCTGCAGTCCATGGTGCCGCAGAGTCGGACACGATTGAGTGACTGAACAACCACTTTCTGTCTCTATGGCTTTGCCTTTTCTAGACATTTCATATAAATGGAATCATATAATCTGTGGACTTTTTGTGTCAGACTACTTAGTCCAATATTTTCAAAGTTCACGTTTTTATGGCTAAATAATATTCCATTGTATGAATATATCACATTTCGTTTACCCATTCATTATCCAGTCGATGGCAAGACAGTGTTTCTGTTAATATGGAAAAACCAACCTGCCAGATGCACCAGCCTGAAGCTTGAGTCCCAACCTGCCCTCCTCGGGGCCAACACACACCTCAGTGTGAAGCCCCATCGGTATCACAGGATCCCATGCCTTCCCCTCAATATGCCAGTCAGTGATCCTTTTGGTTAATGAATCCTCGGAGATGTGAACCCCTTCACTTTATCATCCATTCGTTTCACATCAATCTGAAGGCTCTCAAATGCCCATCCTTCAGTGCTCATCATTCTCTCATCTTTCTTCCCTTCCTTGGGTACCAAACACGCTCACGTACCACTCTCACTTTGAACAGATCTTTCAAGCTTGAAGAGACTTTTGAGCTCCTCCAGATTATAGTGAATAGAGAGGCCACAGTCTTAAGACTTTACATTCTGACAAGTACACTGTTGTGTAACTGTTGACCCCTGAACCACAAGGGATTTCGGGGTGCTGACTTGTCCTCAGTGGAAAATCTGCATGTCGCTGATAGTCAGTTCTCCTTATATCTGGTTCCTCCA
The DNA here is from genome assembly GCF_032452875.1 of Bos javanicus. Taxonomy (NCBI): domain Eukaryota; kingdom Metazoa; phylum Chordata; class Mammalia; order Artiodactyla; family Bovidae; genus Bos; species Bos javanicus. Next base: position 67,756,861 of record NC_083884.1, read on the forward strand.
AATCTGTGGTTCTGCGTCCATGGATTCAACCAGTTCCAATTGTGTAGGACTGTATGTAGTATTTACTATTGAAAAACATTTGCCTGTAGGTGGACCCACATGCTTCAAACCCATGTTGCCCAAGGGTCAACTGTATAAGAAAACTTTTTAAACTGAAGGGAAAAAAAATACAACAAAATTTCTGCCAAATCAGGGTCCACTGTATGCTGGGATGAATAAGGTGAACTCCTATTCATCCTTCAAAACCCTACCTGGGCATGACCATTGGAGGAAGCCTTCCCTGAGCCTCCAACGTGGGGTTCATGGATCTCTGGGAGTGACATTCATCCCTCGTCCTATAGTTGGCGACTGGGCATATTCTCCTCACTGGTACCTGTCAATTTATTTGCCTTGTCTGTCTCCTCCCCACCACACTTCCCCCTTTGGAGACTAAAGGTCTGCTATGACCTCAAGTCTAAGGCTGTAGGTGCCAGAGTGAACCTGCTGCCCAAAGGGAAGCCCATGGGACAGCCAGAATGTTACAGGGCCTGTGAGCTAGTGCTCATGGTAAACTTCAAGCTAGATGTGATTTACTCCATTTTATTTATTATTTAAATTTTTATTTATTTATTTTGGCCGTGCCTTGCAGCTTTCAAGATCTTTGTTCCCAGACCAGAGATTGAACCCAGGCAATGGCAGTGAAAGTGCAGAATCCTAACCACTAGGCCACCAGGGAATTCCATTTGCTCCAGTTTAGACATAAGAAAGGGCTTCCCTGGTGGTTCAAACGGTAGAGAATCTTCCTGTAAAGTGGGAGACCTGGGTTCAATTCTTGGGTTGGGAAGATCCCCTGGAGAAGAGAATGGCAACCCTCTTCAGTATCTTGCCTGGAAAATCCCACGGACAGAGGAGCCTGGCGAGCTGCAGTCCACGGGTTGGCCAAGAGTTGGGCACAACTGAGCAGCTAACACCCACACATACACACAGATAAGAAAATGGAGGTGGGGTAAACCACTTGTCCATGGCCCAGGGCTGCCAAGGAAGCAGCCCCCGATGCATAACCGCCCACCTCCAAAACACCATCAGCTGCACCATGAGCTGATCGACATGACGCTAACAGTTTCCGTATCTGGAGCCTGCCCATGTGCTGCGTCCACACGCACCGTCTCCGAGAACGACTCCACGAGCGCTCACATGGTGGATGAGGAAACAGAGGCGCCGAGCACCTGTGAAACCTGCCAGAGGTTAATGAAGCTTCCTGGGACCTGAACACTGGGGCCCAAAAGAATAACCACCACCCAGCGCAGCCCCTTGCCCCTGCCTCCCTCCTGCACCAGTGGTTCCCAGCTCCAGGGGCTCATGTCCTGCACAGACACTGAGCCATGCTTGGAGACATTTGGAGTTGTTGCAAGGGAAGCGGGGGGAGAAGAGATGCTGCTGGCAGTTGGTGGGCAGAGCCCAGGAACAACGCTAAATACACCAGAGTGCACAGGACAGCTGCCCCTCCTCTGCCACAGAGAGAGGGTCTGAGATGACCCAACTTAGAACAGCATCAATGCACACGTGGGCCTCCTCTGCCACAGAGAGAGGGTCTGAGATGACCCAACTTAGAACAGCATCAATGCACACGTGCGTGCGCACACACACACACACACACACACACTACAGCATCCAGACCCACATTCCCATCCTCCATGGGCTTCCCTGGTGACTCAGATGGTAAAGAATCTGCCTGCAGTTCAGGAAACCTGGGTTTGATCCCTGGGTCAGGAAGTTCCCCTGGAGAAGAGAATAGCAACCCATTCCAGAATTCTTGCCTGGAGAATTCCATGCCTGGACAGAGGAGCCTGGCAGGCTACAGTCCATGGGGTCCCCCCCCCCAAAAAAAAAGAGTGGGACACGACTGAGTAAAACAATGACCAGGTAAAAGGGGAGGGGATGGGGAAAAATAAGGCAAGCCCCGCCCACAAATGTACCACAGTCACCATTAACGTCATATTTATTGTTATTTAGCTGCTCAGGAAAACATATACAGGTATATACAATATGCATGAATACAGAAGACTGCACTTTACATATTTTTTTAAAAAAAGAAAGAAAAAAATAACACTCAATTTCATGAGCTATTGTCACAGTCTTCCAACCAAGCATTTCAGAAATGAATTTCTTTTAAGAGTCAAAAAAGATTACAGGATTGCCTAACACACAGCAGAGTTAAGTTTCCATATTTTACATGTGCAATAACGTTTTCATATTCTTTCCCGAAGAGTTTTGCTATGCAGTACCGATTACCAGTGTTTGTGGAGTCTCGTGGGTTGGGTGTGTTTTTAATTTACTTTTATTCTTTCCATTAAACCAAATCTAGTGAAATAACATCCTTTTGCTTAAGGCTATTTTTAAAGCTGTTCCATTCTGGGGTCGTGGGGAGCGAGAAAGTTGAAAACTTCAGGGGTTTCCGAGGTTGCCAGGACCATGAGCTGATGGCCTCAACGCAGGGAAAGTCAAAGACAGAAGTCAAGACACTTGGCTCCCCGGCCTTAAGCAATTAAGGAGAAATCATTCCTGTTTAAGAAATAAAAGGATGAAGCTCTCAAACAGCTGTACATTGCGGAATCAGAGGGGGCGTGGAGTTTCGCTCGGACCATGGCTGGCCCTCCCGCAGCCCACTGCAGGAGGGGAGGTTCCCTGCCCCTTTCTCTCCTTCACTGGGTGAGCTCCCACCTTCTTCTCTTTGATCAGTCCACACCAGCTGCTCCTGCCTGCCTTCTGCAGGGGCCGGGGCCAACCCAGGTCAAACTGCCCATGCAGGAACTTCAGACGGTCCAGACTCAGACCCCGAGCCAAAAGGGCCAGCAGGAGGAAAGACGAGGAGGGGGAAGTGGAAAGAGCCAGATTTTTCTGGATGCTCTTCTCCCTTTGCTAAAAAGTTCTTTGAAATAAACAATGTGGGTGTTGTATGGTGAGCGCAAAGCCTTCAGGTCACTTGCTTAAAAAAAAAAAAGCCGGGTCTGAAAACTCTGGGGACATGGGGCAGGGGTAGGGGGAAGGATGGAGGGGGCGTGAAGCTCAAAATGGAGCATTTAGTAAGATGCTCAGAAATTGAAATTGAGCAGAAGAGTTACAGATTTGGGTGACATGGTGTCAGTCACTCCTTGGCTGGCCCACCCTGGAATCTGGGCCACCCCCACCACCCCCGTGAATCACACAAGCCCTTTGCGGTCATCAGCAGCACCCAAAGAAAGACTCCCCTGCCCGCGCCGGGCCTCCACTGACGGCTGCTCTGGGAGCACCGGGTAAGAGGCCTCAGCTGGGTCCCTGCTCACCCAGCCGCTCCTTCACCTCTGCTCAAAGAAGTCATTCCTTCAGGAGATGCTCAGGACATGGCTCTGGTTTTGCAGCAGGCTAAGATTACACCAAAAGCGGAAGAGGGGATTCTGGGGTTTTAAAAAAAGAAAAAGGCCAAGAATCAAAGTCACTTGTTGCAGTCCCTTTCTCTCCTCTCTAGCCCTCGGGAATCTGCAAACTCCTCCAAAGAAGACACACAGGCTGGGAGGCAGGAAGGGGGCTTGGCCAAGAGAGCCTGGGGGCTCCTTTACTCAACCAGCTCCTCCAAAAAGTGCTGGGCCCTCCCAGGGATGCGGGGGCGGCCCAGAATGGGGAGAAGTGGGCGATGACCCAGGAACCACTCCTTCTGGCCCCGATGCCTGGTTGGCCACAGACGTCGGGAAAGGTCAAGGCTGAGACCTGACCCTTCAGCTCAAACACCCCAGACCCAGCCGACCTGGCCCAGAGCAGAGCGGGAGCCTGCCACCATCCCCGTGCGGACCAGGGATGCTCCGCACAGCGTGAAAATTCAGGGCCTGGGCGTTGGTGCAGAGGCCCAGAAAAGGAGAGAAAACACCACAGTCGAATATTCCAACTGCTTCCCACAGAAGCAGGCTGGACACGTCATCACCTCCATCGCAGTGAAAGGCAGCTCCCAGCAAAAGAGAGAACGGAGCTGAAGGCTGAGCGTGTGCTTGTAGGAATGAAAATATATATGTCTATTTTCTTAGGGAACAGACAAAACAAAATCTCAGGCGGAATACCTAAGGGGGGCATTAATTGTTTGGCTCCTGCCTGACTGATGACAGTTGGGTGTCAATATATAATATTGTGATGACAATTTGACTCTCACCCGGCAATATTCCAGAACTACTATTCTCCAGGATTTCCATTTTAATAAGCAGTGAACAAAGCAAAAGGAAAAAGGAAAAAAAAAAAAAAAGGAGGTAGGGAGGAACAAGACTAAAAGAGAATTAAAAAGGAAAGCAACTCTTGTCTTATTATGAAATAACAATACTTGGACATACAGCAGCACGAAAATAAAACAAGGAAAGAGGTCATCTAAAAAAACGTATGCCAAGATTACAGAAAAAAAAAATGGGAATTATCTAGCAGGAAGAAAATGCTTCAGCAAAAGTTTGCTAACTGCAGAAGGGTTAACACTGGTAACATACCGTGGCAGACAGAGTTTCTTTTTTAAAAAAAAATTTTTGAGGTTTTTTTTTTTCCCCCTTTAAATTAACCCCTTCCGGTCCATATGCCACTAAGCAGGTACCAACCTAGAAAAAAAGAAATCACCCACTCAGCAATAGTGGCCCTTTCGAATTCACGTGGTGGGGGCAGGTAGGGGCGGGGTCAGGTCAGGGGGGAGAGGAGAGAGAAAGGGGGAAGGGAGGGCCTGGTTGGGGGAGGGGGTATTTCTTGTCACTTCAAGTCAGGGCGGCCACGAATGTCCCGAATCTGTTGGAAATGTCGGAGTGCAGGGACCGCCAGGTGGGCACAGAGGCTCGGGCCTTGGCATCACCCACGTCGTCTGTGCAGTGGACAGACAGGCACTGCAAATGGCTGCCGGGCTGGGGTGCCGAGGCCTTGTTCGCAGGGAGGTCGTGGGCTGCAGAGAAAGAAGGAAGACAGAACGTTAGCTGCTTGCTTGACTCTGCAAGAGGCCCTGATGGGGACAGAGTGGCAGAGGCAGGAGGACAGGACAAGTGCAGGCCCTTTTTTTGTGCCTAAAGACAGCCCAAGGAGATCTAAAGTCGCTTGGTTTGAACCCTCATGCTGTTGCCTTTGACTTGGGCTGTCACACTTTAGCCAAGGGAAGACCCCTCCCTCTTGGGTCTGTTTTTCTCCACCACCTTGGAAAATAGAAGAGTTAGGCAGGATAAACTCAGAGTTTGCCCATCTCTGATGGACTAGAGTTCCCAAAATATTAACTGCTCCTGAAGTAAGTTAGGAAGGCTTCTTGGAGGAGGCATATCTCAACTGAGTATTGAGGGATATGTAGGAGTTCATCAGATGCAATGAATTAAATAAGAGTGGGGAGGATCATTCAGGTCTAGAATATAACCCATTCTCCTGTCATCCGCTAGACAGACATTTGCTAAGGGGCTGCTATGTGCTGGGAACCCCCTTATGAAGTACCAAACTGCTCAGAGCAGTAGAGACTGAGTGTGGACTCTCCAGCGACATGAATGCCTTTGCCCATCCCCAGCTGCTGCATGAAAGAACTTTCAGTGATAGAGGTAAGGGAGTCCACTCCTCTCCTACACCCGCAATGAAAATGCCCTCAATTTCCTTCTCATTCAGTCACACAGCACCAGAAACAGCATAGACCATAGCCATGCTTTGATTAGACATCTTTGAGGGGAAAGAAATTTGACAACCATTCACACCTAGTATAAACTATATTAGAAGACAACAGGAATTGGGAGTCCTAGGATAGGGAAGGAAGAGAACAGTCAGTTCAGAGGACTTCTAATTTACTGTTGCCCAGTGACCCACAGTTCTGTTCTGAGGCCTATTAAATCATGATTAGTCTCATTGTTCCATTTTCAGAGTCTGACTCTCAGAGAGGCAAGGTGACCTGCCCAAGGTCACACAGCCAGCCAGGAGCAGAGTGGGGTTTGAAGATAGACGGATACTGAACTTCTGACTCAGCAAAAGTGAGAAGAGCAGGCCTTGGGGGTGGGGGCCCAGCTCCGGCCGAGGGAGCACACCCAGATACTGAACTCCATGACCGGCCCGCCCTCCTCAGCACACTACGCAGGCCCAGCCTGGGCCCTGCGCCAGGCAGGAGTCACCCCACCCATCCCGCCCTCTGGGATCTGGGGGGGTGGAAAGGGGCAGGCTTCCCCCGAGAGCTGAGCCATGGCCTGCAGAGAACAATCCTCCCAGAGGGACGGGCCCAGGCAGCCAAGGCCAGGCGTGACTAACTGGGTTTGGGGTCCCCACCCCGAAGCCCCAAAGACATCCCGCTTGGGAACCTGCGTTCTTGGGAGGAGCTGGGGCTGGGAGGGAAGATTCTCTCCCTCTTCTTTCCTTCATTCAACTACGAAGACTTCACTGCCACCCTACTATGTGCCAGGCATGGTGGTGAGCCTGCAAATTCCAGCAGGAAACAAGGCACTCTCTTGTTCCTCCTCCTCCTTCTGCATCTGACAGTGAGGCTGGGAAAACAGCGTCAGAGCCCAGTCACTTTGGAGTCAGAGACTGCAGCCTGAATCCCAGCCCCACTGCTGTGTGCACAGGGTCTGACACTTTTCCCTCTCTGACCCTCAGTTCTGTTCACTGGTAAAGTGAGGGTGATGCCGTCTCCCTTGGGGTCTTGTCACAGGTGTTCTGGAACGCAGACATATTCCCAGGCAGGGCTGCTGAGACTGTCATTCATGTCTGGGGTTGGAGAGGCAGCCCTTGCGAGCATCTAGAAGCCTTCAAGCCTGGTCCCCTCCTTCAGACTAGCCAGCTGGGCGTGTCCCTGACCATGAAACGGGAGTCTTTGCCCATTTCGTGGGCAGGGAAGCTGAGCCTAAGGTTTCAACGTCAGTTAGAACTGTGATGCTGTGACCCCAGGAAGCTAGAGACGTCAGATTCGGGGTCCCCTTGCCCCCAGCAGGCCCTGGATTCCAGCCACGCTGATGCACAGCCCTCACATCTCCACTCTTGAGCCCACGCTTGCCTTGCTTCCAGTGACACCCTGCTGCTTAACACCGTTGGGGGTATTTTGTTCTGAGCATTGCAAGATTTGGATTTGGGAGAAGAAGTAGCATCTATCAGAGGGTGGAGAAAGAGAAATTCTGAAAGGGGTTCCTTATTTCACTTTATACATTATTTCAAGGAGCCAACACAGCAAAGCTTGTGCCCATTTTACAGGTAGGAAACGGAGATCCCTGCCAAAATTTTCAACAGCTAAAGACAGACAAGACCCAGACGTGAGCTCCGAACACCCGGCTTCCTGCCTCTGCGGCTGATTCGCCAGAAAGACAGACACAGGAGGGCCAAGACTCTCACAGGAGCTGGGTTTGCTCAGCGATGGTTCCAGATTGCCCCAAATGGCCATGTTTCCTAAAGATGCTCTCTTCCCAAGATAACAGACAACTCAAATGCACGCCATGCGCCAAAACCAGAGACAGCTGCTCTTCTTACTTGGGGTGGATTTAATGAGGGCGTGGCAGGCACACAGCTGAACACGTCCGTGTATTATCTAATGCCATCCCCCAGCAAACCCAGCAGTGGGGGGACCCTTCTCCCCACTTGAGAGGGGGCACCTGGGGCTCAGAGAGGGTGAGGGGCTTGCCTGGCATCACAGGGCATGGGCATGGGAGGAGGTCTCCCAGCCCCTCTGCCTGGGACAAGTGAGCGAGTCTGGTATCCACGGGAAACGTTTCTAGCAGAGAATATGACTCTTCAGTTCTCAACAACCCAAGCATGACCAAACTCATCCTCCCGCTGGGTCCATTCCAGCTGGGGGGACCCAACATGCCCTCGGACCACGGCTCCCCTGGGCTGCCGATAAATCAGCCCTGCAGGAGCCGCCTCAAGTCAGGGCCTGCCCTGGCCCGGGGCAGGGAGGGGCCTTCCGTCCACCCTCCTCGGGAGCAGCAGACGGGCCAGCCCCCACGCTAGGACCCAGAGATAAAAGCCGCCCCCCTCGCCCAGCTCCCAGAGTTGGGAGAGACCCTGGGGTTACTCAGCGCCCGGCACTGGCAGACACCGCAGAACCCGCTGGGTGTTGTCCTGATCTCCCTTGCTGGCTGTCGGCCTCCCCCATCAGACTGTGGCGGCATGGGGGAGGGGCGGGTCTGGCCTGTTCAGCTCAGCTGGGCCCCCGGCATGCTGACTGTGAAGGGACTTTCAGCCCTATTTGACAGATGGGAAGACTGAGGCCCCAAGGGACAAGGAGCTGCCCAGGGCTCACCCGAGGCCAGGTCGCCAGCTCTGCGACCCGCCCTCTCCTTTCAGAATGGGCTTCCTCGAAGGGTTGGGCTGAGATGGAACCCCAGATCCTCCAACCTGGGCCACTGGCCCCCTCCTGCATGGCCTCAGTTTCCTCATCTATAGCTTAGGGGAGGGGGCTGCGATTCCCATGGGCGTGGCTCTAGGCTGCTGGAGGAGGCCAGGCAAGAGAAAGAGCTGGGCTTCCCTGGTGGCTCAGTGGTAAGGAATCCACCTGCCAATGCAGGAGACATGGGTTCGATCCTTGGTCCAGGAAGGTCCCACATGCTGCGGAGCAACTAAGTCCACGCACGCACACTACTGAGCCTGTGCCCTAGAGCTCAGGAGCCGCAACCACCGAAGCCTGAGAGCCCAGAATCTGCGCTCCGCAAGAGAAGCCACCACCAGAAACGCCCCCGCTGGCTGCAGCCAGAGACAAGCCCACACAACAGCGAAGACCCAGCACAAACAAAACTGACTAAATAAAATTATGTGTGTGGGGGGAACTGACTAAAAAAATTTTTTATAAAAGAGAAAGAGCTGATGACGCCCTGCCTGTGGGGGTCAGTTCCTGAGGCAAGGGTGGCATCGACTCAAAATTATAACCACAAGGTGCCTCAACCCAGGCAGCCACAGGGGCTGAGATGAGGGGCTTCCTGCTCACAGGACAGGATGGCGTGCCTGCCCAGCAAAGAAGGCCCGAGGGGCAGTTTTTAAGGTCATCCCCCAATCGGCCGGGCTTCCCAAGTGGTGCAGTGGTTAAGGATCTGCCTAGCCAACGCAAGAGACACAAGAGACGTGGGTTAGATACCCAGGTAGGGAAGATCCACTGGAGGAGGAAACGGCAACCCACTCCAGTATTCTTGCCTGGAAAATCCCATGGGCAGAGGAGCCTGGTGAGATACAGCCCATGGGGTCGCAAAGTCAGACATGACTAAGCGAGCACACAGGCACTCTAATGGCCGGAAGGTACCACCTGAGTCCGCAGGCACAGGGCAGGGCCTGAAGCTGGGACGCCTCGCTTCTCCTCTCCCTAAAGGCTCTCCCCGCCGCTTCCCCCTGTGCACAAGCCCTGGCTGAACTATCCAGCCCCTTCTCAGCCACCCCTCCCTAAACGCCACCGACCTGGTATCACCCTACCAGCTGCTTCGGGTTCGCCCTGATGCCGACACAAGGCCACGTCGGATTTTGTCTTCAGCGCTTCCCTATCCCGTAAATTCCACAAAGGGAAGAAGGAGAGAACCTTGAGCCGTTGCCCAGAAAGTGACCGTGTGAATAATGGATGGAATTCCATTCCTCCGGTGGGTTCCGCAACCATCGCGGCCTGCCGACTGTGGAACGTGGGACCTTCGGGCACATCACCCCTTCATCTCTCAGAACCTCAGTCCCAGGAAATGGGGGAAATAATAGGACTGGCCGTCACGGAGGCAGGGACGAGGATTAAGTGAAACGATCCATGTAAAGTGCTTAGCACACAGCGCTCCCGCCATCGCCAGGAGGACTGCCCTGTGTGGTTGTGGACCAGCCCTGCAGGGACCGGCAGGGCTGGGACGGCTGGTCAGAGCGCTAACGGGGACGGCTGGGTGACCCTTGGGCTGGCCAGCCAAGGCTGGGGTGAAAGGGAGAAGGGAAAAGACGCTCCTATCTTTACCTGGGGACGTCTCGTTGTTAATTTCACTTCCTGAGGTGCCGCCCATGGAAGGGGATGGGTGTTTCTTTTTTTAATGTCAGCAAAGCAGGCCTTGTCACTGCTTTGCTCTGCACTCACTATCCTCAGGAATGGGTTCCAGTCTGGGTCAGCCATGTGCTCAGGCATCCAGAACTCTGTGGGGTGGTAGTTGCCACCCACCTCCCACCGCCACCCCCCAACCCCTCCCATAGCAGCTTAAGTGCTGCCTCGGCGGTACCCACGGCCACCACTTTGTTCTTGAACCCTCAAAGAGGGGGCTTTTGACTGGTCATCTTCTGTTCTTCAGCACCCCGTCCCCAGAAGGAAGGCCAAATTATGGGGGTCAAGGGTGGGCTCCAGATAGCACCCGGGTCAGGGCCCCCCCCCCGGATGCTAATTCAGAGTGTGGCCTAAGCAAGGTGTTAACCTGGGCTGTAAAATGGGAAACTATTCAGGGGCTTGGAGGAGGATAAAGTGCAATCCCACAGGTGAAGACTTTAGCACGTGATGCACCCTCAGAAAAGGTTAGCTGCTCTTGCTGCTGCTGCTACTGCTAAGTCGCTTCAGTTGTGTCCGACTCTGTGCGACCCCATGGACTGCAGCCCACCAGGCTCCCCCATCCCTGGGATTCTCCAGGCAAGACTACTGGAGTGGGTTGCCATTTAGGATTTTTATAATACTCACGACACTTCAACAGCCCGGGGCTTTGGAGGCAGGAAGAGCTAGTGTGGCCAGGCGCCGGCCCTGTGCCGTGGGGCAGTTTCTCTGTCTCCTTGGGGGCCAGGGGCCTGCCCTGCCCCCTGCCCGCCAGAGGCTGGGGGTTGGGGGTGCCCCTCCAGGGTACAATCCCAGGCAGAGAGGCGAATTAGAATTCCATGCGTATTTTTAACTCGAAGCTTATGTAAGGAGCAGTGTGGGCCCCAGAACACAATAGCGAATGACTCTCGCCCGGCTCACCAGCTCACCCTCGCCGGATTCCGACAAAGGGAAATGTATTTTGGTTTTTCCTTTATTTGGACCTGGAAGGGACGGGGGGCGGGTGGGTGAGGGGGAGACGCTGGTGTCTGTGACAGCTGCCACTCAGCTAGGGACTGGGCCGCTGGGCCTTGAAGCAGAGCCGGCAGGCCAGGAAGGCACAGGGCTGAGCCGCTGAGCCACCTGTTCTCAGCTTCTCTGTCCTGAAGCCTGGGAGTCCCTTAGGGCCCCTAGACACATCCATGTCCCCCCACAGACGCTCCTAGCTTCTAGTCCTAAAGGCCAGGCCATTGCACCCAGGCTACTGCTGGGCATCAGTCTTCCCCAAGCTTAAAGTCCAGCATCAGGGAAGGAAGGGCTGCCTTCAAACTTCACCACCCACTTCTCTCCCGCCCTGCTGCTCCCACCCCGGTCCAGGCCCCCCACACCTGCCTGCAGGGACCACCTTGCCACTCTATCTGCTTCCAGACTGGCACACACACCCCTCTTCCCTGAGAGTCAGGTGAGAAACTCTAGAACACCAAACAGAACAGCCCCTCCCCTCCTGCTGAAACCTTCCATGCCTCCCCAGTGCCCCCAAGATAAAATCTCCAGCGTCCCATGACCTCGCCTGCTGCTTTCTTGGGCCTCTAGCCTCATCTCAGCTATAAAGCCTCTCAGAGAAGCCTGATCCTTCCCACCTCCACCCCTCTGCTCCTGATGTTTCTTTTGCCTTGAACACCCCCTCTCCCCCACCGCGCTCCTCACCTCTGCTGACTCCTACCATCGACCTGGCTTGTCAGCCTCATGGTGATGTGTCCCCAACTCCCCCTGCTTGCAAATGGCACCCCTGCCACCAGCCACAATAACAGGAATGACGCCACCAGCGACCGCCCCACCAGCTACACTGAACTGGCGACACACCTCCCCTGGCGGCGAGGGAATCCTGAATTCCCGGCCCCTTATCAATAGGTCACCAAAGATGGAAAACATCATGGGGAGATTTGGGAATCAGAGGGCCTGATGTCTGCATCTCAGCCCCTGGCACTTTCCCCAGCCTCCGCTTTCCCATTTGTAGAAGGGGTAACATTCCCACCAGTAGAGTTCAGAGAAGCCTGGCCTGGACAGAGACCCCCCAGAGCCAACACACCCAACAGGCTCCCCATGGTCTCTCTGGGGGCTGGCACGCAGTAAGCACCTGATAAAGATTCGTGAAATATTTAAATGAATTATTCACATTCAATGAAGGCAGGAGGATGAGGTAGGTGCCCTCCGAAAGCAAGGGACACCCTGCGTGCTGTGTGATCCTTGGCAACTCTCTGGGCCTATCTGGTACACTCAGAAATGGATAGTGGTGAGTAGACGTGCTAGACACTATATTTAAAAGCAGAGACGTTACTTTGCCAACAAAGGTCCGTCTAGTCAAAGCTATGGTTTTTCCCGTAGTCGTGCATGGATGTGAGAGTTGGACTATAAAGAAAGCTGAGCACTGAAGAATTGATGCTTTTGAACTGTGGTGTTGAAGAAGACTCTTGAGAGTCCCTTGGACTGCAAGGAGATCCAACCAGTCCATCCAAAGGAAATCAGTCCTGAATATTCATTGGAAGGACTGATGCTGAAGCTGAAACTCCAATACTTTGGCCACCTGATGTGAAGAACGGACTCATTGCAAAAACCCCTGATGCTGGGAAAGATTGAAGGCAGGAGGAGAAGGGGACGACAGAGGATGAGATGGTTGGATGGCATCACTGACTCAATGGACATGAGTTTGAGCAAACTCTGGGAGTTGGTGATGGACAGGGAAGCCTGGCATGCTACAGTCCATGGGGTAGCAAAGAGTGAGCGACTGAACTGAACTGAGTAGATGTACAAGCCCCCAGATCTTTTCTATCCCTTTGGGGTGGTCAGATTTTACATTCGGTGAAGGCAAGAAGGTGAGATAGGTGCCCTCTGAAAGCAAGGGACACCCTGACATACGCTGACCTCGGGCTCTGTATGGGACTGGGCCTCGGGCCAATCTCACTGGACCAACCCAACACCCAGGGAGAGGAGGCATTTTACGGGGGAGGAAGCTGAGGTTCAGAGAGGGAACGTCACTGGCTCACAATCACACAGCTTGCCTGAGGCAGAGCCAAGGCCACTCTCAGGCCTGTCTGATGCCAGAGTCATAGGAGAAAGCAAGATGTCCCGGCCAAAGGGCGGGGACAGCCTCTCCGTCTCCATCATTCTCGTTCCCACCCCGCTCCTTCTCAGTCCCTTTCTCTCGTCCACGCCTTCCTCCCTCGTCCTCATCTCCTCTGCCCCCTCCCTCCCTCCCATTCTCTCTCTCTGGATCAACGCTCCCCCTTCCAAGGAGAGGACCCTGAAAGCACGCAGACGGACTAAGAACAACCCCCGGTGATACAGCAGCCCAGGACAAAACCCGAGACCCCATTCAGTGACTTCTCTATGGACGCTGACCATGCGTTTCCACATCAGCCCCTTTGGACTGGGGGAACAGGCAGGACACGGCCCCGCACGGGGGGCTCCTGAAGAGGAAGGAAGGGCCCCCTACCAACAATCGGGAGGCCCCACGAGTGTGAGGAAGGGGCCTTGCTCCAGCCACTGGGGCAGCTCTGTCTGGGGAGAGGCTCAGCCAGGCCCCTGGAAGCCTTCGGAAATTAATTGGAGTTGACTTGGCTGAGGGCAGCTGTCATTTAGATTGAGAACTGGCCGAGGGCTCCACTGAGGCGAAGCAGAGAGGCCATCGCTGGGACCAGGCTGCTGAGAGCTGGCGGGGGGCGGGGGCTGGGACTGGGGTGGGGGGCTGGATTCCGGGGACCCTCCCCAGCCCCAAAGGAGGGGGCACCAGGGCGGTGTGTGAGCCCCAGAGCCCTCTCCCCAGCCTGGGCATCTCCTCCGGGTTCCTTCTCCTGGCGCCTGCGGCCACGTGGCCAGTGACCTGAGACGGATGTAGCCCTGTGCACCCCTGGGCCTCTCCCAGCCTGCCAGCTGCCGAGACATGACAGGCAGGGGGGGTGCTGAGCCCACCCCTCAGCCTGCACCTTCCTTCCGACAGCATCCACGAGGAGCACACCAAGGCTGCTTGTGCATAGCCCGTGCAGAGTGCTGGGCTCCAGGGCTGTCTTCGGAAATGTTCACATCTCCCTGCCTCAGTTTCATCATCCGTGGAATGGGGCGGGAGACGGTATTCTTCTCATAGGGCTGTTGGGAGAGCCCAGTGATAATAACGACCAAAGTACTTCAAACACTGCCACACACCAAGGGTGCCCAAGGAATAGTAGCTGCTGTTAGTATTTCTATGATTATTCCCCTTGTGGCTCAGCTGATAAAGAATCCTCCTGCAATGCGGGAGACCTGGGTTCAATCCCTGGGTTGGGAAGATCCCCTGGAGAAGGGAAAGGCAACCCACTCCAGTATTCTGGCCTGGAGAATTCCACAGACTGTAAAGTCCGTGGGGTTGCAAAGAGTCGGATACGCCTGAGCGACTTTCACTTCACTTCTTCACTGTGATCATCACACTGGAGATTCACTCCAGCCCTGTCTCCAACACAGCCCTTCCCACTGTTTTCTTACCTTCTCACCCACAATTCACCCCCCTCCCCATGACACTGGGCCCAGTGCTGTGTGCCCCTGGGGCAGGACACTGTCCGTCTCTGAGCCCCAGTGTTCCGCCCGTACACTGGGGGCAGCATAACACCAGGGCCGACACCTCGCTGGGCTCCCCCACTCTGTCCGGTGTGTGGTGAGCCATTCAACCATTATCTTTAGAAAACAAGACAAATCTATACCCATGTTTCTAAAGAATTAGAACCAAAACGCTGTCAGCCAATGGGAAGAGAAACCAGATCCAGTGACAGGTCTCAATTTTAAAAATAAGCTTTTAAAACGCAGATGCTTTGGGTGGAGGATCTTGGGGTCCTCTGCCCTGGTCATCCACCCACTGGAGAAGCTTGAGATCTTCCCAAGTTGGGTCAGCAGGGCAGCAAGCGGCCCGCATGGCCAGGAAACTTCCCATAGCGCTGCTGTGTCCCGCAAGAGGGCTCTGCTTGGGGGTCAGTCAAGGGACAGTCATGCCCTTTGGAGATAGGTTGGTTCAAACACCAAACCTGTCAGTGCCGGGCTGTGTGGCCCATGATCAGCTGCCTTGACTCCCCAAGTCTCCTAAAAACAGTCTTCCTCACCTAAAAACTGAGTCTGGTTGTTGCTGCCTTGCAGAGAGGGGATGAAATTCCTGGTACCCAGGATATGCTCCATATCTGGTTACCACGATCATTTCCCCAAACCGGGCCGGGGGCAGCCAGTAAGAGGGAGTCCTTGAGACGGTGATAACGACATGATGACAAGCTAAAACATCACAAGCAAATGCATGTTCCTGGCTGTGTGCTGGGTGCTGGGCTCAGAGAGCCCCCGGAGATGTGCTGGAAAACACGTAACTGCAGAACAGAGACAATCCCTGGGGAACGGGTAGGGACCCGGCAAGACTTTGCAGAGCAGGGACACGCTAGGGGGGCTTGAGGATGAGCATAAAGTTCTGCCTGAAGGGAAGCAAGAGGGGAGCTCCAACCCCACTGTGATGGGTTCAGAAGAGTAAGAGGTCAGCCTGGGGACCCCAGTTTAGGGCCTGGGGGACACAGAGGAAGAGGAGGCTGCAAAGCTCAACTGGACTCAGTTGTGGAGGACTGGAGACTCCGAGAGAGGAGCCTGGCTTTGTTCCTGCAAAGGAGACCCGAGGAAGGTTTCCACACAGGGGAGGAACTTTGGGAATCTGTCAGAATTAATAAGAGGCTTGCACCTTCTCCATCCCAGCCCTGACACAGGACACCCGACTAAGAAACTCTTCCCCTCGTTGGAGACGAGGTCCCTTGCTCCCCAACTCTAAGCAAGCATGGGGATCGGATGGCAGCCCCATGAGAACGATACTCTGAGAGAGCGCCGCTCCAATTGGACCTGCCATTCCTCCCCGGCGTCTTCTGAGTCAGACACCTGTAACCCAAGTCCCCAAGGAACCCAGCTCCGGTCCTACTCCCAGCCCTGCCATGCCTCAGCTGGTGGGCTCCACGAGACTCCACCTCTCACATCCCCTCGGCACAATGGACGTGGCCATTGTGCCTGTGCTTTTACATCACTGAGTCCTCTCTGAGGATACAGGTGGGGAAACTGAGGCACAAAGCGGCAGAACTGCACCCCGGGTTATCCACTGACGAACAGAAGGGTTGAGGGCAAGCTACCTGATCCCTCTGCTTCGCAGTTTCCCCATCTGTGAAATGAGAGCCTATACCAACAGGGCAGTGCTGCTGGGTGACTGACCTTTGATAGAATCAACTCACAGACAAGAGCTAGTTGGCACCTATCGTGTGTTTGTTCTTTTAAACTGACTCCTTCCTCAGCGGAACCCTGGGGGGCAGCTTCTATTCTCTTAGCCCATTGCACAGATGAAGAACCAGCCAGCGTTAGCATATTACAACCCCTGGGGTGAGTCCGGCCCACTGTCCGTTTTTATAAATAAAGTTTTATGTGAACATAATAATGCGCAAATGTCTACATTTTGTCCATAGATGCGTTCACGCTATAGTGTCAGAGCTGAGTCATTGTGACAGAGGTTGTACAACCCACAAACCTAAAATATTTACCATCAGGCCCTTTACAGAGAAAGTTTGCCAATCCTTGAAGGCTTAGAGGGGTGATATCACTTGTCCAGGTTCACACAAGTGGGAAGGAACAGCCAGTAGGTGCTCAATACATGCTCCCAAGAAAGGTATTTGTGTGCCAATAACACTGCTGATCTGTGAAAACGCATATGGTGACCCGTAGGGAATCAGAAATGTCCTCCCCATTCATGTGGTCCTGGTTTACCTTCTCTGGCCATGGAAGAAACTGATTTAAAAATTAAAGAGACAGTAAAAATGCTGCTTGTAGGGGACAGGGGCTGTTGTTAAAAAAAAATTCTTGTGGGAAGTTGCTGTATAGCACAGGGAGCTCAACCCAGTGCTCTGTGGCAATTTAGAAAGATGGAATGCGGTGGGGGGTGGGAGGGAGGTTCAAGAGGGAGGGGACATGTGTACATTCATGGCTGATTCACACATGGTTCATACATGGTCCATTCATGGCTGTTGTATGGCAGAAACCAACACAATACTGTAAAGCAATTATCCTCTAATTAAAAAAAAAAATCTAGACCAGAGAAAAAGAGATTTCTTTCTTTTTCTGAGAAAGACATTCTCAAGAGCATCCACGAATGCAATCAGAGAGGAGAAAGGCAGGCACCGGAGGCGATGGGCAGCCACCCAGCACTCACGGCCCCCCGAGGACCCTTCTCAGCTCAGCCTTGACTCGGGGAAGGACTGAGGGATGGGCAAAGAGGTCAGTGACAGGCTGGGCGGGCTCTGGTCGGCAGAGCTTCCACCCCGGGGCTGGGCCGGGACCTTCTCTCTGGCCGATCCCTTTGGTCTCCATGACAGCCCCATGAGGACCGAGGTCACACCGCTAGACAGTGGAGAGCTAGAACCTGAACCTGCATCTGTAGCCCTTCAGCCACCCCGGGGCATCTGCTCGGCCCGGGGAGGGAGGCGGGTAGAGCGGTGGAAGCTGGTCAGGGCCTGGGAGAAGCTGGCTGGTCGTTCTTCACTCCCATCCAAACAACAGGGACCAAAGCTCCTGGGGTGCCTGTCTGGCAGGCCCACCTCCCAGGGGTTCCAGCAGATCCAGTCTTGGCTTCCTGGGAAGAGGTGTGTCTACTAAAAACAAACCCCGACCTGCTTTTCCCTGCTTGCTGGGCTCTCCTCCCCTACTCCAGGAAGCCGGCTGTGTGACTTCAGGGGCATCACTGGCCCTCTCTGGGCTGCCATCCCCATGGTACGTATCAGGAGTCCCCGCTGCCAGGCCTGCGACCCTGTGACCCGTGACCCGGTGACCCTGGCTTCTTAAAGAAGCCACCCAAGTATGTGTTCCCCACTTCACATTGTGCTACAGGCAGATGGGAAATTTTAGCCAATCTCTGCCTCGGAGTGATGGAGGGGACTGGCTTGGCCCTGAGCATTCTCACAGGGCCTGCCTCTGGGGTTGACCTGCCAGGTGGGGGCCACCGCATTCCTTCCAGGCAGGGAGCATGGGACGCGACAGGCACAAGGGCGGGGGCTAGGTGACTAAGCCGACCCCAGTCTCGCCTTCTGTCACATTTTCCCTGGTCTGGACGCATTTCACAACACTCACACTCCACCTCTTGGAAGCCTTTTCCGGATCTGGTTTATGTCTCAGGTATGGAGAAGCAGGATTAAGACTCAGTGCCTCAACTCCTGTGGCAGAGGTCACAGACCCTTGTCCCTGTGACCTTCTGGGGAAAGCAGAACGGGATTCTAGGAAGACCGGACTGACTGGCGCCGTGCACTGGAGAAACCGAGGCCAGAGAGGGCGGGTCCAGGGCAGCAGCGTGGCCCAGTCAGAGGGTCCAGGCCTGCCTGCCTAAGCCGCCACGCGGTCCTCCTCCACGCAGAAGATGTCAGTCACGTCTGCAGCACGCGGTCACCAAGTGTGGCAACGCTATCGTGCCAGCTCTCCCGTCCTGCTGGATCCCTGCTTCCTTCACCTAAGTAGTAATTCCACATTCTCCCTACTCACGAAGGTCTCTCCCAGCCCCTCAGGGGGCTCCAATACCCACCAGGCTGTAGCATCTGGGGCTAACCATGACTTCTCAGAACTGTCCTGTTCTGGGCTACTGCCTCAGAAGGGGAGTTCCATGAAATCAGAAGTCCTGACTCTCCGATTTACCCCTGTGGCCCTGGCACCGGGTACATGGTTGACTCTCAAACCATATGTGCTGACTGCAACAAACTCTAAAAGGCAAATCATTAAAATAAGGAAGACTCGAATCACATCACCTGGGCCTCCAGACAGACCTGAATAAGGGCTTTTCAAGGTTTCCTTGATGACAGAGAAGCGAGGCTTCATTAGGAAGTCTCCCCACCGCCCCTCCCCAAAAATCTACTGAGAAGGACCACTCCCTCCAGACTATCCAGAAATGGAGGGGTGGCATCCATTTAACTCTCCAGACTCCCAACCCAGTCAACAGACTTCCTTCAAAGAGGAAGTTAGAAATCTCACCATTTATTTTAGGCCCCACTGGTGTATAAGAAAGGCACAAGATGCAGGCAGCTTTAACGGAGAGAAATACTCAAGGGTCAGTGGACAAATGCCAGCAATCTCCTTCTGCCGGAGGAAGATGGCCCAGGGAGGCCCCCTCTCCTGACCCACGCGCCCACCAGACACCCTTCCTGCCTATGGATCCTGAGCCTGGACCCATTGGAATAACCTCTGAGATGTGCTTTAAGTTCACACCGGACATGGGAATCAATTAGGTTACTGCCAACACTTTTGGAGAAGGCAATGACACCCCACTCCAGTACTCTTGCCTGGAAAATCCCATGGACGGAGGAGCCTGGTAGGCTGCAGTCCATGGGGTCGCTACGAGTCGGACGCAACTGAGCGACTTCACTTTCGCTTTTCACTTTTCACTTTCATGCACTGGAGAAGGAAATGGCAACCCACACCAGTGTTCTTGCCTGGAGAATCCCAGGGACAGGGGAGCCTGGTGGGCTGCTGTCTATGGGGTCACACAGAGTCGGACACGACTGAAGTGACTTAGCAGCAGCAGCAGCAGCCAACATTTTAACACCATTTCTTTTTTTTTTCCTTTTCCAGGGAAAGGAACCACACATCCCAGACACCATTCTATGCATTTCTTGACGTCTCTGTATTGGGTCCTCTTGTTAACCTTTGGAGGGCAGGGCTGTTATTCCTTTTCTTTTCTTTTCTTTTTTTTCAGTGTTTGCCCTTGGGTTTGGCTCATTGTGTGCACATGTTATTCTTTTAATGGACGTTAGGAACAGGTTCAGAGAGGTAGGGAGACTTGCCCAACATCACACAGCTAGGGAGTGACCAAGGTAGGATGAAGTTGTTTTCCAAAGGCTCGATACTTTTGTCCCACACCGGAAAGAGAGGGAGAGGAAGGAAGAAAGAGAGAAGAACGGAAGGAAAGAATAAAGAATGATTCTCAGTCTCTTAAAGGCTGTCACCTGGCCTTTGGTCTTGGCCCATCCACTCTGTTCATTAGAAGGACTGATGCTGAAGTGGAAGCTCCAATACTCTGGGCACCTGATGCGAAGAGCTGACTCACTGGAAAAGACCCTGATGCTGGGAAAAACTGAGGGCAGGAGGAGAAGGGGGCGACAAAGGACGAGATGATTGGATGACATCAAAGACTCAGTGGACTCAGTTTGAGCAAACTCCAGGAGACAGTCGGGAGACAGTGAAGGACAGGAAAGCCTGGAGCGCTGCAGTCTGTGGGGTCGCAAAGAGTCAGACACAACTGAGCAACAACAACCCACTCTGTGTCTGGGAACGCCTGCCTGTTTCCTGGGGTGCCACGGGATGAGAAGAAGGTGGCCTTCACATCATGGCCTGAGGGGGGCATCTGATCCAGGCCAGGCCTTGCCCACTGCAAAGTCTGAGCCCTGGGGAACCAGGCGCCTTGGGGAAGGCAAAGTGGAGCAGAAGGGAAGAGCATTTATCATCCTGTACAGAGCTCACCCACCTGAGCAAAGCTCTTGCAGAGGTGGTTTCCAGCTGCCTGGGGGCAGGTACTGTTGCTAAGCAACAGTCTTTCACCCGATGACCTAGCCAAAGTTCACAGCATGCTTGGGGTATAACAAATTGATGACCTTGGGGGCCTCTCTAGGAGTCTAGAAGCAGGCTGGCCTATATGGTAGCCACGACACATGTGATATTTTAAATTTAAATAGAAGATAAACATCAATTCCTCATTCACAACTAACCACAGCCGTCTGGACAGTACAGACACAGGAATCCCCAGGAATCCCCATCACTGCAGAAGGTTCTATTGGACAGAGCGGGTCCAGAAGTATAATCTACCAAGTCTCTCCCGATCTGTACCAGTGGCCGCTGTGACCACTAGCTTTCTTACAAAAGGAAAGTCCTATGGCCTCTCACACAGGAAGTTCCCATAGATGGAGGCAAATTCTGAGCCGGAAGGAGCCACAGGGGTCATCTTTTCCAGGATTATCAACCACCTGGGACTCACACGGAAACATATTTCCTCTTGAGCTCACGGCAGACATCGCTCGTCAGCCTTGGCACTCCGTCCTGTGGAAGCCAGACACAGCCTCAGAGTCTTTCTCAACACAGTGCTCTAGGCAGCCAGAACTAATCCATCCAGAGCAGCACTTGACACTGAATCAGTAAGTCTGACCTAGTCCAATCACAGACACGAAGGCACTGAGGCTCCGTGAAATAAAGTGACTTCCCTGGGGTCAGACGATGGGTCAAGGCCACGTTAGGATTAAAACTCACATCTCCGGCTTCCTGTTCTCCCCACCACATCCCCCCCCCACAACCCCGTGAAAGCTCTGGATAGTCCAAGTTCAAAATCTTCAAAAGAAGAGGCCAGGAAATGCAGCGACTAAAGACTAAGCAGAGTGATGGGAATATTAGCAATAATAATAATAACGATGCCAAGGTATTGATCACCTGCTCTGTGGCTGACCCCAAGCCTCACTTTTCACCAGGACCTTCCGTTATTCTCATGACAACGTGTAAGGAACACAATCACTCTTCCTGTTGTCCAGAACAATGAGCAAAAGGAGACTGGAGACCTTGGGGACGCGCCCCAGGACTCACCATCACTAAGTGACAATCACACTTTGATATTGGTAACGCATTCAGAGCGCCTAGCGCGGATCGTGTGCAGTCCCACAGTCCTCACTCCAACCCAAGACAAGCCCTGATCTCCTTTCACAAGACTCTCCCCCTAGTCCTCTCTGGCCAGCACAGCAGATGGATCCCACAATCCCCTGCCTTAATTCATGGAATGATCAAAATTGCCCCCATTTTACAGATGGGGAAAACTGAGGTTCAGAAAAAGGAGGTGTTCTGGGCCAAAGTCCCACAGTTGGGAAGTGGCATTGCTGGGACCTGAACCCGGGGGAGAGAACACTAAACCTCCTCGGGTTCCGTTTCTGGAGGTCCACTGTTGGGATCTTCCGGGCAGATTACAGGACAGGATGGGTGCAGGGCCACCTGCTGGAAAAATCAAGCCTGGTACTGCTTGCTGAAGCTGCTCAAACATGAAGTATGCAGAAGGGGCTGTGCGTGTCCAACCTCTTGGACCTCTGCAGGGCTCACTGCCTTGGGGAGAAATCACCACTGCGGGTTTAAGTCCTGGTGATGGGGACACTCGGGCGCAGTTCACATCTAGCCACCGACAAGCCACTGCCCGGCCTAGCGAGTACCAACTCAGCCTGCTCTCACCCCTGTGCTTCACCACCTCTCGGTACAGAAATTGCCCAAGACTAATTTTAAGTAATATTTAATTTTATCAGGGATAATTACCTGAAATTAACTCAGCTTCTACCTGGAAGCATTTTGTTACCACTGGCTTTCCCAGGGAGCTGGGGCGAACACTGAGCCCCACCTCCCACGAGCAACCGGGGGAGGAGAGAAGGAAGAGGGCACTGGGAACAGGCAGTGGGTACCACCAAGCCATCAAGCAGAGATAACGGCTAGCGCTAAAGTGAGCGCCTACTGTATGCCTGTGTGAAACGTTCCTTGGATGGTATCACTGAGCTCCCCACAATCCTGGAGGTGGGCATGTTAGACCACACCCTCCCCAGGTCCCCCATTTACAGAAGAGGCACAGGATCCCAAATGGAATAGGAGCAGATACCTATGAGCTGTCAGAGAGAGAGCCGGACTCTGGCTGAAGCCCTGCCTGGCCACCTCCTAGCCGTGTGATCTTGGACAAGCCTGGGCCTCAGTTTCCTCATCTGTCAAATGGGAATAAGGAGAGTAAACTGCCCCAGTGGCTCTGAAGAGTCCATAAGAGAGTGCAGACAAGACACTTGGCACAAGCGGGCGCTTGGTGAGGGCTCCAAGGACACTGCTGGCGCACTCACCATCACCTTCATCTGGCATCACTGCTTTCAGGCTGGGCCTTCCGCCTCCACTGGCCCCCATTTGAGGCTGGGTTGGGGGAGGATCAGGAGAAGAATTTGAAGAAGGAAGGTCTGGCTTTTTCGGCCTCCCCAAGGTGGCCTCACACACAGAACCTCTGAGCCAAGAAGTACAAATGGGCCCCCGAACAGACTGAGAAACCCAGGCAGCCCCTCCCCAGGCTCTAGCCCCCCAAGCCAGCCCTCCAGGAGCCCCATTTAGGGGCACAGGCTCCCCCGGGGCACCAGGAAGAAAAGGGGGCCCCTCTCCCACAGCTGCTACCCTCGCCAGCCTCCCTGAGGCCTGAGGGGGGTTCGGAGCGGCTCTCAAAGGCCGCCGGGCGCCGGGGGTTCATTCAGCTGTTTTCGGGTGGCTCCAATGAGTTCATTTTACCACGGCAGAATATTAAACAGCTCCTGGGGAAACAGATGCTGGGCTTTGGTTTCAGAGGGAGGGAGGAAGGGAGGCCATGGGCCGGCGAGGGGAGAATTCAAGTTCCGCTTCAGGTGGCTCCAAGGATGTTTTCAGGCTCAGCTCAGCCTGAGTCGTTGTCACGGTGACTGGGGCCTGGGGACCAAGTCATGGCATCATGCGGGCCGGGGGCGGGGGGAGGCGGTGCAGACTGGCACCTTGAATGCCTCACTCAGGTCTCACAGCCACCCAAGGAAGCGGGAGCTCTACTATGCCCATTTCACAGACGAGAAAACTGAGGCACAGGGCGGCAGCATGATGCACTCAAGACCATGCAACACAAGATGGCACCGAGACTGCAACTCAGGCCCCCGGACATCCCCTTGGTCCTTTTAGCTACATCACTGTCACTCACTGCCCCATGGTACCCGCCTGAGGGCAGATACCAAGGAAACGGACCCCTGGACAGACATGGAGGTGCTGGGTGCCACGCACCCCTGTACTCAGATTTCCTTCCACTTCCTATCATCTTAACAATAATTTCCCACATCTGAGCAGCTCTCTCGGAGGCTGCCAAACACGTCTGGGAGGATCACTTCCTCCGAGCTTCCTAGCAGCTTCCCCATTCCAGATGGGGAAACTGAGGCCCAACCAGAAGGGTGAAACACAAAGCCGCTGCCCAATTAAAGGCAACAGGATGGAGCCCACCCTCCCCTGCTCCCCCTGCAGTGTCAAGGCCCAGACTCATCCCACTGCCCATTGAGAAGGCTGGCATTCTCTCCCCACTGCCAGAGCACAGAGAGCGGAGCAGGCTTGCCCAGAGCCACATAGCCAGGTTCAGAGGTCAACCCCCAGAGCCAGGCTGGGGCGGAGCCCTTCGGTCCCAGCTCTCGCTGGCTCCCAGCTCTCCGCAGAGGTACTGGTCATAGTATGAAGCTTCTTCCCTTTGAGACTTCATCAGTGCCTACATTTTTTCCTCCTCTGTGATTAGGAATAAATAATGACAGCTCCTTGGAGAAGGGATTGGCAACCCACTCCAGTATTCTTGCCTGGAAAGTCCCCGGGACAGAGGAGCCTGGCGGGCTACAGTCCATGGGGCTGTAAAGAGTCAGACATGACTGAGCAACTAACACACAATGTGTATTGAAGCTTACCAGGTACGAATCACTGATCATAAAGCTTAATGTATATGAACCGGTGTAGCCCCCAGCTACACTGGACCCCCACAATGTGGGCACTGCCATCATCCTCACTTCAGAGGTGAGGAAGCGAGCCTTGGGGATCAACACCATATGGTCTCCCAGTTGCCGCTGGGCAACTCCACGGGTGATGGCGACCAGGTGGTCACAAGGCATGAGCTCGGTACTGTTTTTCCTGTTCCCATGAACTGGCAGTGTCCCCGTGCTTAGGGGCAGCCTGGCCCAGTGGGCAGAAAGATGAGAGTTACAGGGCGGGAGCAGATCTGGCTACACCCCCCACCGGCCACATCCACAAGCAGGTCCTTCACTGCTCTGCACCTCACCCTTCTTGTCTGTAAAATGGGTCAACAGAAGCAGCTACTTCATAGGAGGGCAAGGGTGACTCAGAAACTGGCACAAGCTCAGCTCTCAAACTGGCCCCCCTGCCCTTTCCATGGCTGTAGAGTGGTTAAGGAGTCCAGACACCATCCTAGAGCCAGGACTTTTCTCTTACTGGACCATAGAGATGGAGGCAGGGATTGGCGGGGCTGGGCAATCTCCAGTAAATAGGAATCAAAGGTTCAGAACAAGAAGAGCTGAGCCTCCATCTCATCCCTACCTGCTATCACCAGGCCTCCTGAGCCTCAGGCTTCCCATCTGTGAAGTAGGAAGCCTTCTGGGATGCTGACTGGGTTGCTGTTGTTCAGTCACTCAGTCGTGTCGGACTCTTTGCGACCCTATGGACTGCAGCACACCAGGCTTCCCTATCCTTCACCATCTACCAGAGCTTGCTCAAACTCACGTCCTTTGAGTTTGACGATGCCATCCAACCATCTCATCCCCTCTCTTGCCCCCTTTTCCTCCTGCCTTCAAACTTTCCCAGCATCAGAGGCTTTTCCATCAGAGTCACACTGATGGAGTCAGAGCGACGAACGTGACCAGACCTGCCCCACCAACTCTGTTTCCAAATGGGCACCATCTTGAGTCCAGTTTCCAGCACAACACAGGGGCTCATTACGTACTCCGGGGACCCCAGACCCAACTTGCATTCTTCCAAGGGCTGCTGATGTGACTGCCCCAGCCCTCATCCTGCTCCCCTGCCCCCCACCAACACTATGGTCAGCGGTGGGGGGCAGGGGTAGTTTTCAGCATGCTAGGTGCCTGAATGCTCAGTCATATCCACCTTTTTGCGACCCCACGGACTCTAGCCCGCTGGACAGGCTCCTCGGTCCATGGGATTTCCCAGAAAAATAGTGGAGTGGGTTGCCATTTCCTCCTCCCGGGGAATCTTCCCAACCCGGGGATCGAACCCACGTCTCCTGCATTGCAGGTGGATTCTTTACTGCTGAGCCACCGAGAAAACCCCCGTTTTCAGCTTGAAACCCTAAAAAGAAGTCCTGGTGACAAAACTCCCCTGACTCCAGTGAAAAGAGTAAGAAGAGGCGCCCGGAACCCGCAGGCAGGGGCTGGGCTCCAAAGGGTTAAGCTGAGCTCTGATTTCTCCGGATGGCAGAGACAGCCACAGGCTGCCCCCTGCTCCCGCTGCCTGAAGCCTGACCCCTGACATTTCCACTCCCAGCCGCACTTGCATTTAAAAAAGGGAAGGAAAAAAATTTAACCATCCACACAGACAAACAGTTTGGGTAGAAATGTGGGGGGCGGGAGGGCGGGTATTGGGGTGTGGGCAGGGAAGGAGGGAGACTGCTGCAGACTTCCTTTAACAGAGTTCAGTTCACCCAAAAAAAACCATTTTTTTTTTTTAAAGAAAGACCTAGAAGGGAGGCAGAAGGGGGGAAACAGAAGAATGAAAAGGTGGCAGACAAGTTCTCCGGAATCACCGGGCACCACTACATTTTCTGATTAATTAACCCTGAAAGGGCCTCTCTCTCCCAGCCCTTCCTGGGGGAGGCTCTGGCTGGCGGAGCCCCTCTCTGGGGGGGATTCACTTAGAGGTCCCCGGGGCAGGGGGGTGGGTGCTCAATTCCCTCTTGCGGCCGCATTGCAGCTAAAGCCAAGGATGATAAGGAATTTATCAAATGAGATTTACACAGGGAAACCCTAATTAAGAGGTTGGTCTCCAGTTTAATTGCCTTCAAACCTAGGCAGGCGGGCCCAGGCAGATGGATTTTCAGTCTGACCTCATTAAAAAATAATAATAACCAAATAGAATACGGAGGAAAATCCGAAGTCTACAATGTGGGTAGCAAGTAGAGGGGGGCAAGGGGTATGAAGGGCCGGGATCAGCCTGACCCAGAATCCGCTAGCTGGCGCCCCCACCTCCTTCCGGCTCCTGGGCAGGCCTCAGACCCCGAGCTTGTGGTCCTTCTCTCTCCTCTCTGGAAGCCTGATGGTTTGGGCGCCCCCTCCCCAACTCCTTGAAGTCTCTTCTCCCCTAACCCTTGCTCCCCTGGAAGCTGGCACACCGAATATAAATTGGAAGCATGCATTTCCGGCCCCACCAAACCCAGGCACACACCACACACCAGACAAAACGACCACAGGCCTGGTCATCTGGGGTTAAGAAGGGTTTTTGTTTTTGGCAGGGAAGGCGAAGGAGCCCAAAGGAACTGGCCTGGACGATTGTTCCAGGAACGAAAGACAGAGAAGGAAAGATGGGGGCTGCGGGGAGAGGGAGATGGGCAAACACCTGGGGAACCACAGCCAGAGGTGGTTTTCTGTCCCCCCAGGGGGTGACATGCAAAGGTTTTAAAATACAAGGGGGGACATGGATGTACCCCAGCTCTGGGCAGATACAACTTCGCTCTCTATATGTACCCTGTTCACCGCCCCACCCCCAGCTTTGTTTGATTAAACCATAAATTAATACATGAAGTGGAAAATCAGAAAAGATTTCCTTCCAAAAGCAAAATCTAGGAAAAAAGTCTCCAGCAAATGGGCTTGCTTGCTGTCACATGGATCAGGGGAGAAACACAAGCAAGATGCAGAATCCTGGAAGGTGTCCGTCTTTTCTGCTCCACGTAGTTGACCCAGGCCAATGACAATGTGGAGAAGGCAATGGCACCCCACCCCAGTACTCTTGCCTAAAAAATCCCATGGATGGAGGAGCCTGGTAGGCTGCAGTCCATGGGGTCGCTAGAGTCAGACACGACTGAGCGACTTCACTTTCACTTTTCACTTTCATACACTGGATAAGGAAATGGCAACCCACTCCAGTGTTCTTGCCTGGAGAATCCCAGGAATGGCGGAGCCTGGTGGGCCGCCGTCTATGGGGTCCCACAGAGTCGGACGCGCCTGAAGCGACTTAGCAGCAGCAGCAATGACAATGTAGCAAGTCACAGCTAATGGTGCTTCCTTCCAGCCAGGCACAGTTATTTAGTTTTGTTTTTTAACATTCCACTCAAGTATTTATTTAAAAAAAATTTTTTTTCAGCTGCTCCACGGAGCTTTTGAAACCTTAGCTCCCCCACCAGGGATCGAACCTGCGCTCCCGACAATGAAGGCGAACAGTCTTAACTCCTGGACCACCAGGAAGTTCCCAGGCACAGTTCTGAAGGGCGACTCACGGTTTGTTTCACAACCGCCCATGTAGAACACATTGCCGCCATCCATATACAGTGCGATTAATATGCTTTACACATTATTAGCATCGCTGCTTTTTTTTTTTTTTTTTTTCAGAAAGTTCCCTAACGTTAGCAAGCAACTGATTTTCCAAACCTCACATAAACAGAGACGCTCAGACGTGGGTATGAGGGGCGGGGATATTGAAAACGCTAAGGGGCTTCGGAAAAGGCACAGTTTTTGCCTCTGAGCTGTTTCTCACTGACTTGCCTTCCAAAACATCTAGCCGGCTGTCTGGGGAGTTTCTGCCAGCTGCCACCGTGGCTACCATCCACAGCACCCAGATCACCTCCAAAACTCTGCAGGTGGATTTTTCAGGGCCCACAGGGAAGAAGTGATGCTGTCGAGGGGCAACCTGCTCCCCACTTTTCTGTGGCATGCCACTTTTTCCCCTTGTAGGCCCCTGACTCCTCCTGCCCAGAAGGTAGAAAGCACTGTATTTACGTCAGGGTTTTGTGACCACTATGATGCGCCAGACACGGGGCTGAGAGCTTCCCTTTATCTCCCCTGATCCTCACCAAGGCCCTTGTTTAACCCAAAAGCAGATGAGGAGACTGAGGCCCGGGGCGTGAAGGGATGGACCGGGGGGTGGGGGCGGGGGTCACAGCTGCTATGGCTGCTGCCTCCTGCGCTGTCCTCCTTCCTGAGCCTGGGATGCAAACACCAATGGTCCGTGGTCAGGGCACTAACAGAGGAAGCTCCAGCCTCCTCTCCAGGGTCAGGCGAACCCTGATGTCTGTCCCAAACCTTGGGTGGGACAGAGGCTGTGTCCTGGGCCCCTGGGTCTCAGGCAAGCACAGCCCACGGAAGAGAAGGGCTGGTAAGGACCAGTGTCCGGGCGGGAGTGGGGGGTGACTGAAGTTGGGACAAGGAATTTCGATGCCCAAGGCTCCCTCCCTTTCCCACTCAGCCCTGCAGAGATGGGGCTGGGACTCCTGAGCCTGGAGCAGCCCCACCCAGCTCCTCTGCAGGACACCACCATCACTCCTGCTAGGCGTCAGGAGTTTTGGGGTGGTACTTGGACCAGACAAGGATGCACCCCAACAGCTGACAAAGCCCCTGCTTTCATTCATCCAATCTCTGGGCACCTACTGGCCATGGACCAATGCCAGGTGCTGGGGAAAAACTGCCTCTCCATCTTCATTCTCCATTTACACAGTGGAGCCCCTGCTGTCCCGGCCAGCAGGCACACTCCACACCTCCCCTCCTCACACTGGCCAATGTCCTGTGAATTATTAATGCAATTGTCCCTTTTTTCTATATATTTACTGGGTAATTCCCTCTCTTAACAAGCACGCTGTCTGTTTCACTCACAGCACCGCTTCTGGCACGGTGCGGGACACAGAGAAAGGTGACAGATACACAGGCCACAGCTCCCCACTCACAGGGCTCCTAGGAGATACCAGAATTGACCCACTTGACAGACAGGCAGACTGAGGCTCAGCAAGGGTGCCGAGCCTCACTCAAGTCATACCAAGCCACTTCCTGGCCCCCAAGCCTGGGGCTCTGCCTGCTGCCCCTTGATCCATAGGGAACAGATGGTGAAGATCTGGACAGTCAGTGACATGACTGACAACTGTCAGGAGGGGTGGTGCAAGACTGGAAGCTGATTTTTGTTTTGGGTCCTCTTTTTTTGCTAATCTCTATTTTTACTTTTTTTTTTTTAATTGAAGTATAGTTGATTTATGGTATTGTTAGTTTCTGACGCACAGCAAAATGATTATTTCAAGCACCTGTCAGTGAGAAATCAGCTTCCTGGTTCATCCTTAACGGTTCTGAGCGCAGACTCCCAAGTCAGATAGGCCCAGGTGTGAATCCACTCTCTGCTCCCCACTTCCGAGCTGGGTGACCTCAGGCAGGTCTCCTTCCCTCTCTGAGCCTCAGTTTTCTCAATGATAAAACGGGGTTTGGTGTGATTGGTGCTCAGTGACCACGGCCTGTTACGACTCTTTCGCAACTCAGAGAGTCAGGGAGGAAAGCAAAAGAAAGGCTTCCAGAAGGTGGACGCCAGGCCTGGGTCACCCGGAGGCTCAGTCCGGCTGGTCCTACGCCTTCCTGTCCCGTGACCTCTGAAGGGCCTGGAGAACAATGCCTATGAGAAGAAGGAAACAGTCTCCCTGGGCTAGGACCGGAGCCATGCCCCGCCCAGATCGGGGAGAGGACAGTCACTCCCCTCACGGTCCCCCACCTGCGGCAGGCTGAGTGCTCCCCAGGGCCTGAGGACCAAGTCCTGGGGGAGGGTGGGGACACCCCTGTCCTAACCTATGGCCTGGGTGCTACCACGCTACTGGAAGAGAGTTTCTACCTCCTCGGAAGGGACCAGACAAGGAAGAAAGAGAAGGGAAACATATTTCTCAGCTACTCTAGGCTCAGATGCAACCAGCATTAATCACTCATCTACCATGTGCCCTGAGCGTCCATCCTCTCGTGCCCAAGGCCCTTCCCTGGCCCCTCACTCCTTCATTCTCAGAATCAAACCCATCCTCCTGACTTGAGTGTGATGACAGCCCTCAGCAGTCCGGCCCCTCTTGCCTGGACAGGCTTCACACACACACACACACACACACACACACACAGCCCCTCCCTGTTCCTGGAACTTGCTGGCTCAGGCCTGCCTCGGGGCTCCTGCTGTCCCAACGCCTGGAACACACTTCCTGCAGAGCTGGACCGGGCTGGCTCCTGGGTGTGGGAACCTATTGTTAAATACTCAGGAATTCTGCAAGCTGGCTGACAGCTGACGTTACAGCTTGACATGGGTCAAGGTGGAAGTATTTACACCAAGGGAATCGGCAAGTGCTCTAAGCAGAACTTTCCCCTTCCTGGAGCGCAGGCTGTTAAACAGTTACCCGCACACCACGGGCTGACTCCTTCTCATCACTCAGGGCCCGCCTTAACCATCACCAGCTCACAGAGGCCTCCCCAGTAGCCCCGTCTAGAACCTCTCATGCCTGTCACCTTCTGATTCTCTGTTCCTGGCCCTGCTCACTCTGTGACCTTCTTCTTCTTTGTTGTTTGTCTGTTGGTCTGTCCCGTCCCTTAGGATATAAACTCCTCGAGGGCAGGAGCTTCTGTCTATCCGCTTCCCCACCGAATCTCAGCACCTAGCACAGCATTGCCATGTGCTAAGCATTTGATACATGTTTGTGGAATGAATAAATATGCCAAGTGCTGTGAGTTCAGACCTTACTACATGTTTCCAGTTTTGAAGCTCACCTCAATCCTTCAGTGTAGTTCAAGGGGTCTCAAGCTCGGCATTTTGGGCATCTGGGGCTGGTTAATTCTCTGTCAGGGAGGAAATGGGGTGAGGACGGTCCCTGAGTGTTGTCGGTTGTTGAGCAGCATCCTAAAGGAAACCAACCCTGAATATTCATTGGAAGGACTGACGCTGAAGCTGAAGCTCCAATACTTTAGCCACCTGAGGCAAAGAGCCAAGTCATGGGAAAAGACCCTGATGCTGGGAAAGATTGAGGGCAGGAGGAGAAAGGGGCGGCAGAAGAGGAGATGGTTGGATGGCAACACTGACTCAGTGGACATGAGTTTGAGCAAACTCTGGGAGATAGTGAAGGATGGGGAAGCCTGGCATGCCGCAGTCCACGGGGTCACAAAGAGTCAGACACGACTCAGTGACTGAACAGCAACTGGACTCTACCCTGCAGATGCCAGAAGTGGCCTCCCTTCCTGAAGCTGTGACAAGGGACACGGGCAGGCATCCCAGGGGGAGGGGAGGGGTTCCATCACCCAGGGTAAGGACCACAGCCAGGGCCCCTCAGGGGACTGTGTCACTTGCCTCAGTTTGCTGCTGAGAGCGCTGAGGCTCGGAGAGGGGCTGGGACATGGCCCAGGGCCCCAGCGGGGAACAGAGGATGAGTCTCCTCCAGTGGATCCCAAAGTCCTTGCTTTCACAACCTTCCCCCCACAGCTGCTCACTGCCACCACGGCCCTCTCAGGGCTCAGCGATCCTCTGAGAGAGGTCCAGGGATCCCACCTGTGTTACAGGCCCTGGAACCTGTGATTCACTGGCCCAGGGTCACGCAGCACACAAGAGGCAGCACTGGGATTCGAACCCAGGCCTGTGTAACAGCTAAGCCCTCCCACCCTCACCAGGGGCAGGGGGTCGCCCACTCACTCCCAGGCACGCTGTCTCTCTATTCAGCCCGAGCCTATCAGGTTCCCAGGGCCCCACCTGAGGTGCCAGACAGCGGGGGGTAGGTGGGAAGGGGTCTAACTTCTTCACTGCCAGCACCCAGACTGTTTATGGCTGGCACGGGCAAGGCGCTTAGGGGCCAGGGGCCGGCTCATTTCACAGATTCCTTCCGCGAGAAGGCTGACCATTCTTCATGTTCATCAGAAAGCTGTTCCTTTGGAGCCCAGGAGGGCTGTCAGGTGAAAGGAAAATAGCGGAGCGTTGGCATCCCAACGCCAGGGACCCGAGCCTGAAACCGCAGCTGCCCGCAGAAACCCGGGGCCAGCCCACCAAGGGGTGCACGCGGTCTGACTGCCCCCGCCCCAGCAAGGACAGGGTCTGACAGTGAGGCCTGAGATGGCTGCTGCAGGAAGAGCGGGTTCCAGCCCTGCCCTGCTCTTGGCTGTGTAACAGATACTAAGATGTGCCTGGGTGCCAGGCCCTGTGCTCAGGGCCCGACGCACAGCCTGGCGAGGCTGCCCTCCAGTCGGCCTGAGTCCATAGCCCACGACAAGTCACGTGGGCTCTCCGTGACTCATTTCCTCACCCCCTGACGGGACAAACACTAGCAGCTATACCATCCTGCACTCCGAAGGGTTATAGGACAGGATAATGGAAACCCCAGGCACAGAGGAGGGGGTTCCGTAAAAGCTGGGACTGGTATAGTGGTTCCTCAGTGTTGGGCAGGCTTCTAAGCATCTACTCATGTGTGTGTTAACTCAGCGAATCCTCCCTGCCCCACGAGGTACACGATAACATGTGTATCTCTTTCCCTGATAAGGAGATGGAAGCACAGAGAGGTTAAGAGACCTACCCAAGGGCACACAGGTAGGAAGTGGAGTTGCAAGTGGTCTGGTTGTAGACCCTGTGCTCTTAACCACATTATTATACAATCATAGTCCCATTTAGCTAAAATTGTCCTATTTAATCTTCACAATATTTCCATGATAAGCATTATTTTTTTTTTCCTTTTTTCAACTTTATGAAGAAATCAAGCTGGGAGCCCTGAAGAGGTGATGGTCACAAAGCTCATAAGAGTCAAAGAGCCAGGCCTGAAATCTACACCACCCATCTGGTAGGATTCAGAGCCACTGTGGCTTCTCCAAGATCAATAATTGTCTCCCATTACAACCTATACATCCTACAGCTCTGAAAGAGGAAGGGGGACAGTGTTGCTGACAATATGTGTCACGGTGCTTCCTACAAAAGGTTTGGAAATTTCAGACTTGGAGCCTGGTTTGCACAGGCTCAGCAAAATCAGATCCTCAGCATCCAAGTGAGGCATCAAGAGGTAGTAAGGGAAGATGGAAGCCGAAATTCAGCTTGCTGTGCAGCTATGCTGTGTGACTTTGGCTGAGTTGCTTGCCCTCTCTGGGCCTTAGATCTCTCGGTTGGAAAATGTTGTGGAGAAGAGGCACAAAAAGAGAGAAGCCTTTTTCTCAGTCTTTAATTTTACCTATGCTTTCACCTTTGTGATGTTTCAATAGCGAAAATTACAAGCATGTTTTCCAGGATACCCATCTACCATGGCACTACAGCGTCAATCTCCGTCACGTCTGGACATCTGAGTTGCCAATACAAGTCTACCCAATATCTCCACATACGCACACCCTGGCAGGAAAAATTGGGTCAGCAGACAGTGGCCCATAGCAGCCAGCAAAATAAACTCTCAAAGACTTTCCACAATGATGCCGCCGCAAAGTTCTGCTGGAATGCACAAAGTAGGCCTTCTAAGAAGTTCTGAATTTCCACTCCTCCCAAAATGGCCACAGAGGCCCTGGCAGAAAGGCAGAAAGCTGACCCACAGAACCGCCCCTCAGTAGGCACCCCGGAGCTAAAAGCATCCTTTTTCACAGCTGTCACCAAAAGGGGAGCAGGCAGTGGGCACCTAGGACTCCTAGGAAGTAATGAAAAAGTCAGGGATCAAGGGACACACCAAGAGGATGATGGGAAATTCCCTGGGGCAAGAGAGGTTAAGCTTCCTACCCAGGGAAGGCAAGGGGTGAGGGGCACCAAGCACAAACAGTTCAAATCTCAAGACCAGTTTCTCTGTTCGTGGAAACTGTCCAATACCTCCAAGCCCACCCCAGGAAGAAGAAAAAAAAAAAAAAACGTGGGTAAACCCATCCTCTCTCCCTGTTTTCAGCCTTAACGAGGGCAGAGAGGAGAATTACCATTCCATCCTCTGCAGTATCTAACTTCAAAAATCTTGGGCACAGAGCAGAGAAAGAAGGGGCCAACCAAAAACTGGGACACCAGTTTTTGCAGGCTTAAAAACAGATCAATTTTACTCTAAAGTTTAAAATGAAACATGCTCCTGTTTGGGAAAAGAATTTCATTAGGAGGAAAATATAATATAAAAATACCCATTTAGAAAGAATGTGCTATTAATTCTTAGCACTCTATGCAGAAGGGAAAATTGCATTTTTATCTAAATGGTTTTTCTGCATAAGCCATTTACAATATTCTTTGCCTCTCTATAATAGGCCCTGCTACCATTAGTAGTGGGACGACCGGGCTGAGGGCTGAAATCGCCCTCAAACACATTTAATACATAACCCCTGAAAATCTATTCCAACAGGGACCTCAGCAAACAGGCCCAGCATTCCTTTTTTAAGGAAGAAATAAATATTGCTGAGGGGGGTTGGGAGTGGTGTGCTGATGGGGGAGGAAGGGACAAGATGGTTTAAGTTAAAAGCAAGCGCTCTGGGTCCCTTTAGCAGCATTAAAATTGCAACTGATTTTGGCTGCATGATTGCAACCATTTGACTGCCCGTGTGTGTGTGCAGTTGTGTGTGCTGGTATCCACCCCCCACACATACAAACACACACACACTCATGGGTTTCCATCAAACAAGCAAACAAGCTAGGGATGAAATTCAGGATATGAAAACAAACTATTTTTAAACACTAAAGCAAACACACCAAGATAGCAATACTGTTATTTTCCCATTAAACTAAGTTTCTCTCCATTTGAAAAGTGAGAAAAATCTAAACAATACTTCCAAACAAACTGCATAGAGCTTGGGTGTTATGGCCTCCACCAGCTTTAACAACGGAAAAATCGCCTCTGTAGAGAAGCAAAACACAGGCGGGGATGGGGCCAGCCGGCTTCGCCAACGGCCTGCCACATCCCACCCAGCGGGTCCCCCCCGACAGCAGCACGCCTGGGTGCCCAGTCGTCTCCAACTCCAGAAAGCAATACTTTTTCTTTTTTCCAAAAAAAGTTTTTTGTTTTTTTTTTTTAAAGTCTTCCAGCTCTTTCTCTCTTGGATTCCCAAAATAACTACTTACTTAATACCAAATGTCAGGGAGCTAAATTAATTCATTAAGGAAACGCAAGGGAGGTGATGGACACCAAGCGCGGGGGCCCCCATGATTTTGCTGCCGTGAGCCAGAACGCCTCGGGCCGCTCTCTTCCGGAAAAACTCAGTCCATAAATTCCTCCTTTCAAACCAGGAGCCCAGAAATGTCATAATTGTAGCTGATACAGGTAACAGGTGTGCCCCTCTGTCCCTCCCACCCCCCCGCCACCCGCCTTCCAGACAAGCTGCTGGAAGATTTAGTGGTCTGGCCAGGGGTGTCGTAATTATCGGAAACGACTCTGGTTTTAAGGGTTAGATAAAGACCCTCTCCAAATTTAAGGCCAGACACCAATGTCCATTAGACTTTAACGGGCCCACATAAAAAAAGAAATTGTATCCTCATCTCTCCAAATGCCTGCTTCCCTAGCGCCTCGAGTTCATTTCAGGCTGGCTCAGCGCCCAAAATATTCCTGTCCGGCCCTCATTCTGCAAAAGCAAGGACTCGGTAGAAACTGATGTGCCAGGCATTAAGCAACTGGGGAGGGGGCTCAGGAAACCCCTTTGCTCTATAATTGTTACCACCAAAACCTCTCTTTTAAAAAATAATAATAAAAGTGGAATTGTAACCTCTCGTCTAGAAGCAGAGAGACAGGGAGGCTACAGGGAGGCCGGGGAGAAAGAAGTGTGGGTGGCTGGTACCCAGAGATGCCCGGCTGAAGAGCCCAGCACCATCCAGAATGACACACGCTCCCCTCTGAGACTCAGTGTTCAGAAAGCTGTGGGCTGTTTTGCTCTGTTTTTCTTTTTCCCAGCTTTCGAGACTTACGCATACTTTTTCTTCCTTCTTTGGAAGTCAAGCCAGGCGTTCCTCTAAAAGTTACACACACTCACTCCAGCACTACTGTCTGTCCAGGGGCAGCATGTAAGGAGCCCCCAAAGAGGTTTACGATCCCTCACTCTCCTCCATGTCTGTGCTCAGCTCCCAGTCAATTAAGAATTAATGCTCAGAAACTTTCCGGGGACCAAGACACCAGTAGGAAGCGGATGTTCTCTGGCCGTCTCCGAAGCGCTGGGAGGCTGAGTTTGCTGGGTTGGGCTTTTTCTCCCTCCTTCCAGACGAGGGATGCTTGGAGGGGCCTCACCCTCCCTTTCTGCCCTGGGAAGGTGGTGGGAACCTCGACTGGGGGCCTTTATTCCGTGACGGGCGAGCAGGCCCATTAGTGCATAGACACACACTCTCATACACACACACACACACATACACGCACACATACTTCTAATCCCAGCAAAATGTTTCACACACACTGAGCACAAAATAAATGCTTATTAACTAAACTGACCCAAAATAGTGAAATGTACAAGTAAATTAATCATGCCTCTCCCGGAGGCCTAACAGGATTACAAATTCGGCAAAAATTGACCACACGGAGATCAATGAGCTTCTACTTAAAACTCAAAGGGGCCAAAACTTCGTAGGAGCTGCTTCTTGGAGAAAAAAATAAATGTATTTTTTCATCTCTTATTAAGACTCCTAAGGCCTGTACGTGTGCATGTGGGTGTATGTGTGTGTGCCTGTGTGTGTACTCGAGCGGGGGGAGCGGCGGTACGGGCTTGCATGCCTGCACAGCAAGCAGAAACCAGCAAAAGGCAACCAGAGCTTTATGCCCAGACAATTTAGAAATAGTCACGGCATAAAGATCGTGAAATTGCTCCGGTTTAAAAAAAACAAAAAACAAATTTTGGTCCACAGCCTCCCTTTCTTTTCCCTCAAATATCAAACAACCACTAAAAGTTACATCACAGGGGATGAAAGTGATCAATTTGTTTTCAGCCAATTAGGTCTCACTTGCTACAGAAGTTTTAAGGGCTGCTGATGGCTGGACCGTGGGTCCCCACCCCCACCAAATGGGAAGAAGATGAACCTCTTCTGTGTCCAGCTCCTTTCCACACTAAGCTTATCTCAAGTCAGGGAAATCTTTCTCTTGCTGAATTTGTCACTTACTTGCATTTCCCTTTTTGCCTACTATTCAGAAAAAAAGGGAAAAAAAAAATATATATATATATACATATTGTGTGGGGGGCCCTGTGTGCATTTTAAGACGGTGGAACCTGCCTGCGAGGTCTGTCACAGACAAGAATATCCCTAAAGAGGTTCAGTGCTGGAAGAGACGCATCAGTGGTCACTTTATGAGGTCACCAGGGAAAAGGTCACTCCTTTTTCCCACCCCCATCGTCCCTCTTTTATGGAAAGACCTGGGGGCATCTGTGAAACTTGATGCTTCGCAACAGGCCCCGTGGGACCAGGGACTGGCTCCTCTGTAGGACAAGTTGGCCACAGCCATGATACGAGGGCTCAACCAGCCCAGGGCCTGTCCAGGTCACCATCCCCACTCTCTCCCTGCCCCACGCGTCTAGCCTGGCCTCTAACTGCACAGAAAGGGGGTCTGATTACCAATAGACCCACGATGCGGTCATCAGCCCCAAGCTGGGTCCCCTACATCTATTTCCCCCATACAGCTGCGGTCATGTGAAGCCCCAGGCCCAGCAGCGGGGAGCTGAGCCAAGAACTTTCTGTCCTCTGTGAGGGCTGACACCAGCCCCCAAGCCATGCTCTCAACCCCCAGCCTCGCCCAGGAGATGGTATTATAAATGACTTTGACACTTATAAATGATTTTCCATTCCTAAACCCCGTGTTGGTAAACAACATTTTAACTCTGAGGGGCACACGTTTCCCTTCTCCATCCATCCCTCAATCACTGTCCCCCGCAAAGAAAATAAGCTACATCCCAGTCTGCACCCAGTGTTCCTAACTACGGCTGGCGTTTCTCTCTCTGCCTTCCGGCTCATAGGAAAGAACAGAGTGTCCACATCAGGACTCAGGCCCTTGAATTTCAAGGACTTTTCCAACAGCCCACGCGATCCGGGTAGAACCTGCTCACTTCCCTGTGAATTCTCAACCAAGCCAGGCTTTCTCTGGAAGGCTGAGCTCTGGGGATTTCAAAGCAGGCTATGTTTTCTGCCGACTCCCCTGGCCCCTCTCTGATCGTACGATGGTCCCTCAGAAGTATTTTATTCCTGGTGGTCGTTGCCAATCACTCGACAATGCTTGTGTTCCCAGATCCAAGCGTGCCTGAAAACATTGCTTCACGGTAACTTTAAACGGTCCCATCTTTTTCACATCACACCCTGCCCTGGACTGGATGAACGGGGGCCGGGTGTGTGTGTGTGTGTGTGTACAAGTGCATGTACATGTGTGCGCATTCCCTCTCATTGCAGGAGCTCCCAAATACAACCAGGAACACCATCACTGGGGCCCTCACCTCTGGGGCAGAGAGATTTCTTTCCCCAGTCACGCACCACATCAAGCCACCTAGGCCAAAAAGGCCCCAGCTTGCCCAACTCCAGTCAAAGCGCTGACCTGAGCTCTAAGAGCAAAGGAAACCTCCATGCCCACACCCTCTTTAAATTATCATCAGCATTGAGAAGGGGAAACTCATTTTAAATCCTCAGATCGCATCTGCGGGCCACTTAGGTCTCACAAGAGAGACAGGGCTTTTGGAGGAGGGAGGGGGGAGGCCCAGAAGGGTCTCAGCACCCAAGTTAGCCCACGTCTCCTGCAAAGGCATGACAATGTTGTCTATTTCTGAGTCACCGTGGACAGGGTTTTTGAGACATGCAGGATAAAAACAAGAGAAGGTTCCCTCCAACTTTCCAAAGGACATCCGAGTCAGTGGGCCCCAAAGATGCCTCCACAGAATGGTCTCTTTGGGTCCCTAATCCATCTTCCAACATACCTGACTCACCTAAACTGAACACCAGCACAGGTAAGTCAGACTGAGGCCCAGAAAACCCGAGATTCTCCCCCTAAGAATGGGAACCCCAGGGCCAATCACCGAAGGGTCCAAGGTTTTCCAGAGACATCAAAGATGGGAAGTAGACAGAGCCTTGGGGTCACACGGTCCATCCTACCAGCTACAGGGGAGGCGGGGCGGGCTGAGTCTGCTGGACCCCTGGGCTTTAATGATCAGAACAGAAAACCCTGTTTTCCCTCTAGCGTGTGAGTTTGCGTGGGGATGTTTATTGGAGGTTTCCCCCTCTTTGGGGAAAAGTCTATCCCACGTATGATGTTCCTTCTGGGATACTCAGAGAGCCAATTTATTATCGTGAATGCGCTAAGGCCTCCGAACTGTTAAATTCAACTGCCGTTATGTTTAAAGGGCATTTGGGTCCTTACGGTGATGTACATAAATCGTGAAAAGTTCCACGCACGACCGCTGTAAAGTACTCCCTCTGATCCCGCTTTGCAGGAAGTGGAGGTGATGAAACCCTGCCGACTTTCTCAGCCAAGAAGGAAAAACGAGAATGTGGGATGTTGGGACTACGATGGACACCCCCACCCCCAGGAGGAGGTACCCAGGATGGCAGTCCAAAGGGGACTTGTGGGACCAAACCGGAAAGCCATCGGGGCCCAGCAAAAGAGCCCGTTGGATTTCTCGAGTCTGGGCAGCCTCTCCATAGCCCCCCCAACCCCTGTCCTTCCTGGACAAATACCATGTTGGGAGCAGACCCTCCTCTTGCTTCCCAAACCTCAGAGGCCGCTGATTAAAATGCAAGCCAGCAAACAAAGCAAGCCTCGGCGTCCTGCAATAATTACACCCCGTGAGAATGATGGCTCGCAAACGTCCCTTCTCTGTGCAAGTATAAGAAACTGAATTCTGCTTTTCGATCCTGGTCACAAAGTGAAGTTAGGAGTTCGGGGCCCCAGATGTGCACACCCATCAGTAGCTTCCGACCCACACCCTAGAGTCACCGATAGGCCCACGAGGCTGCGTGAGGATGCGTGCTGTCATGTCACTGGAAGATGGCAAAAAATGATCAAGGCTGCCGCGGCCCTGGGCAACCCCATCCTGCAAAACGTGGTGGGCCAGGGTTCCAGAACCATCTCTCCCTTCTGGTCCGGTTTGTGAGTTGGGGGGACCATTGGCTGAGCTGCTGTACACCAGGACACTGAAGGCAAAGCTGTGACTAATTCAAAAGCCCAGCGTCCTCTCCGCCAAGGCGTTGGTACCAAAAGATTACAATAAAGGAGAGGAATTTCCATAAATAAGAAGCAGCGTCCGCTTCCCACCACTGGGAGGGGGCATGGGGGAGGGGGTGGTGGTGGGCCCTGATTCAAAAGATTCCTCTCCCCGGCTGGAGAGAGTTCAGTTAGCTGAACTCAGCCAGAGACACCTCCACGCGCAGAACCCAGAGAGGGACGACGTGCGTCTGCTACCGAAATACTCCAGATCAAAGTCACCCACAGTCTGGGAGGCCCGGGAGGCCGAGATTTCGTAATTAGGATCTTCAAAATCCTCCTCTATTTTTAGGACGTGCGCTCATTCAGTCCTTTAGAGAATCAGAACCTGTCAGCTAAGGCCAAAGAGACTGAAGGTTTGGTTTCTCTCCCTGCTTCCCCCATTCCCACCCCCCGCCCAAACCCTACTCTGCTTTCGGAAAGCAGATTAAGGGGAAACTAAAGGAGTAACTGGATGATTTGATGGAAATATACTTGGCCATGCATATGTATATGTGCTTATGCTGGGGAGGGGTTCCTTCCCACGAGAAGGCCATGGGCCCTGCTCCCCTCCCATGGGCTGCAGACAGACCCCGACCAGACACTGCACGTCGGCCACACTCTTTCAAGCCAGCCCCCAGACCACTTTGCCGGGCTCCAAGGTGTACCAGAAGGCGAGGAAACTTGAAAAATATCCCCCAAATGTCTCTTTTCTCAATCATGCACTCGTGTACATATCAACATCTCTGCCACTAGCAATCAAAACCCACACTAGAATCTGTCCACCCAAGACGCGCCTAAAAATAGACATCGTCCTAAAACAAACATGTTGCCTGGGCAAGTCAAAATCCTGACTTGAGTCAAAACGAGGAAGCTGGGGTTCTTCCAGCCCCTCCAGACCGAAGACATGGGTGGAACAAGCAGGGGGGCATTGAGGGAAGGATATGAGGTGACCCCACTAGTTACAGGGAATTCCCCCCATAGATTCGGGGGCCCCCTCATAGATTCAGGTCCCCTCTGATCTAAGAGGCTTGGTGCTTTCATGTTGCAATGTGCTTGGGCGGCCTTCTTGCCCTCACACACTGCCTGGACATTTGATCCTATTACATAAAGCTATAGTTTTTCAATCTCTAAAATTAACCAAACGTAGGTAAATACAGTATTTCTTACTTGGAGTATTTATCTCTTAACAGCTTTCGGTAAAGCAGATCATTCCCTGGGCAAAGAACAAGACTCGACGTTACTGTCACTCAAGTGGAGAGAAAGGTGATTTTTGCTAAATTTTCCAGCATATGGTGGGTTCAGGAGATTCTGTGAAATCCCAAAGATAGGCTCAAGTTTGTCCTTCCAGAGTGGGAAGAATGCCCCTCCTCTAATTTCACCTGGTCCTCTCGGACTGTTTATTAAAGATGTATATTTTATATCAGCCAGAGAATCTCAAGTAACTTCTTGGCAAGGGCAGCTGTATTTTCAGGACCCATTAAGATTCTTTGTGGAAATTTAAATACCTCTGTCAGGCAAACAAAATCATATCAGGAATCATAGAATTTCATTGCTAGAAAGAGAAATTAGATTAACTAACCCTCACTCCTTTCCTAGAAATCTCAATAAAATAGAAGTACATTTCAACAGTCTCTTCCGGTCTGAGGGGCCTCACCAGAAATCTAAATGAATTTAGGTTTAAACTAAGAAAGCTAAAGAAAGCTATCCTGAGAAAAGGTCTTCCATCTACAAATACTGTATACATCAATACAGATGATAACATATAAGTGTATATTCCATATTAGAAGGCAGAACCTATTTAAAATC
This sequence comes from Bos javanicus, assembly GCF_032452875.1. NCBI lineage: Eukaryota > Metazoa > Chordata > Mammalia > Artiodactyla > Bovidae > Bos > Bos javanicus. Next base: position 67,799,244 of record NC_083884.1, read on the forward strand.
AAAACAGAAAAAAACCCAGTGGCAGAAACCATGACAAGTTCAATGCCGATAAGCTTCAGCCCCTTGGAAATCCTTGTCCTTTATTAATATTTAGTAGAAATGTATAATTGCAGATGTGCGTTAGGTTGGGGTTTTATGTCGGGAGGCGGGCAGAGAAGACAGGTTTATTACAACCATGAAATATTAAACAAGCACCAAAGAAGAGTAGCTGTGTGTCCCGGACTAGCCAGGGAGCAGGCAGGCCCAGACCGTCAGCTGCACAAAGGGGGCTCCTATCTGTTTACATTACCCCTGATTAACACCTGCGAAGTTTTGGGTTACATCTTCCGGAGGCTGCAAAAGTCACTCGAAGGCAAGCAACCCGTGCTGGGTGATTTCTTGGGGAAATAGGACTGCAAGGCTTTGCCATCCCAAAACCAGTTGGAAGGAGCCTTAAAAATTCTCTCCATAGTGTGAGGAGTGGGGAAAATGACTTAGGGGAAAAAAAAAAAAACAGCACTAGGAGTCTTCCCCCTTGTCTGCCCCCACGACTAAGGAAATTCAGCGTTCAAATCCTGCCTGCCTAGTACTACTTAGCACCGCCTTACTGAGCTCTGACTGAACACTGAGAGAAGCATGAAATTCCAAAAATTTCTCCCGCATCACTGTAAAAATATCGTACTTCCAAAAAGGGCCGGATTGCATGCAGAGCATAGACAGAGACCCCTCCCGTTTCCATGTGTGTGAAAGAGTGTTTCTAGACATCTCTGGATTTCATGATAGAGAACAGCCAACAGAATGGAAGTTTGGCAAGGGTAAACTTATTAGGGAATAGAGTTAATTCAAGTTTTGAAGCCTATGAGGGACCCGTGGGCAGGGGCGGGGGGACATACTTTTTTAAGCTTAATATCCTTTATCTACAATCTATTAAGATTTCTCTTTCTCTCTGGGTTTTGAAATTCCTCCATAGCCAGACACCTATTACAAAGATGGGTGGATGATTTTGCAAACTAATTTCAAATTCAGGTAATCCTCACTGATTTAATAGATGTCTGAATAGGCCCAAACTCAGGCTGGTTTTTCTTTTTCCCCCTCTTTGCACAACCTCACCCTTCCGCCACCCCAACTCTGTGCAAACAGAATCTCACAAGGAAACCTACAGTCTCATGATATAAAAGTTGTTTGGCGGGTTGATTAAGAAGTCAGAGGAAGCATAATTTGCAGAGGCTCACTTGCCTGTTTGTTTTTTTTTTTAAAAAAAGATCATCATCACATGTGATTCTGGCCTAGACTTTGTGAGAAGTGTAACTTGCCAGTCAAGTTCCCTCCCCTCCGAAGGACATCTAAACCCCACAAGACAATGTGGGCACGTCCTCTCCAATCTGAGCAGGATCATTTTTGTTAAAGACCGACTAGTATTTTGTCATCAGAGGGAAGAAATTTCAGAAACGGTGTTAATATTTAATCACATTAGTACTGGCGTGTTTTATGGCGTGACAAAATAAAATATCATTACAAAGAATGGGCTTTGCCTGAGGTTGGGGGGGATGGGGGCGGGTGGTGAAAGACAGTGCTTTGCTGGGGTTGGAACTTAGAGAAGGTACATTCAAAGCTGCTTCATGGCTGGTGGGACCCTGGGCTTGTGTTTACAGAAAAGCAGGATGCTTTCCTTTCAATTCTTTTTTTTTTTTTTTCCTCTCTTTCTACTCTGTTTTGAAGGGGTACACTTCATTCTGATTTTCAACCAGGGCACCGGGGGGCCCGTTGAAGGCTCTGTGTACCTATTTATACAACGTGCAGATGGAGCTGTGGGGTGTTATCATAATGAAAAGTTTAATCGTCCTTATTTACTACCAGTAAGGGAGCAGGAATCAGATGCAGACATCTTACAAAGCCTTAACTAGCAGTCCCAAGGCTGCAGAAGCTGTGACTGACCTCAATTCGGGGCTTTATCTAGGAAACTGTCCTTCCTACATCACAGAGTGGAAGACAAAGGAGGTCAAGTGGGTGTCCCTGCCGAGGCTTCTAAGGCAGCCAGCCCCGCAGCGGGTCCCTGGAGGAAGTTTCCCATCTCCTGTGTGCAGGGGAGGGTTGTGTTTAGCGCACAGGGGGAAATCAACCCCGAAACTGACTAGCATCTGTTTCCAAAAAAATATTTTCCTTCGCCTGACGGTGATAATGAAACAAACAAAACAAAACATTTCTTTAATGACATTTCTTCATTCTCAGTCTGCATTTTTTTTTTTTTTCTGCAAAGGAAGATTAGTCGGGCTGAGAAGAGAACAGTGCAACACCTTGAAAAAAAAAAATCTCATTACAACCACCCAATTCTTCTGCACCTAAGGCCCTTCAAAAGACTTTCAGGCCAAGGGCTATTGGTTTTTCTTTATTAATTCTCTAAATCGGGTTTTTTTTTTTCTTTTTGACTCTTCTCACACCATTTTGGCCAATGTGGTCTTAATTATGGGTGCGGGGGAGGGAAGGGAGAAGGGGGAGGGGGAGGGGCAGCCAGGCCAAGCCAGGTAGAAGTGACAGGGGCTGGCATTTGTGCTAACCAGCTATCGATCGGCAGGACCAAGATGTTGTGTACAAGAAAATAAAAGAGAAGGGAGGCAAAGCGACCAGGCTGCTGAGTCCAACTCCATTTTTAAAAAGGCGGGGGCCAGGGAGAAGCAGCGGAGGGTCCCAAACTAACCAATTTATGGCCTTGCCTGGGAGAAGCTTGGAGAATGCTGATGCTGGTCGCAGCGTCTGCTGTGCATGCTAAACACCCAGCTTCAAATGAGAGAGCGGCGTCCCAGGCTGGGCAGTAGGCGAACAAAGAGAAAAGCAGCAAGGCCGCATTCATGAATTAGAAAACCCAAGCGGGAAAGCTACCCGGGGACGGGCGGTGAAAGCCCGGAGTTCTGAGCCACCCAACTCCTGCCGCACGTCCCCTCCCCCTCTCCCTCTGTCCCCATCCCCTGGTCCTAAAACCAACCGGCACCTTAAACCCTGGGTCAAAAGATGGCAGGATGCAGGATGTGGGCTGAAACTGAAGGTAGAAACTGAAGGCAGAGGAGAACCACCCTAAGAGAACGCAAGGATCAGTGGATGTATTTTTTTTAAAGACACAATTAAATCGCCAGCTACAGACTCCAAAGTAATAGCCTGGTGAGACCAAGAGGATTCAGGGAGGTTTAAAAGCAAAAGGTAGGAATGGGGTGGGTAGAAAATGATGCTATCTAAAAAGGCCCCATAAAAAAATAAAACAGATACCTACTACAGCCCAGGTCACCTTTAGGTTTAAAAAAAAAACAAACTATTATTACTTTAATGGCAATGGTGGTCCATTTTACTAACCCCCACCCCACCCACCTTAAAGGCCTCCAGGCCCAACAGGGAGGGAGTGCTTAGAATGCAAAGGAGAACTGGGAGCCGACATCTGTCACCAAAGCCGGGCGAGATATTGACAAACTGGGGTCCTTTGTGTCTTACGAATATATATCCATATCCCCATGCACAAATGATGCCCTGGTCGACTGGTCTGGTCTCTGCCAAGTAGACCCCACCCTGACTCCCGCCCACCACTCCCCCGCCCCAACCAAATGTCAAGGAGGTGCACTCTGAAAAGGCTGCCTGCCTCCTACAACCCTGACAGGTCTCCAGTTTTTCAATGAAACTCTAATCGTTAAGAAGAGACAAAACAGCTATTCATTAGGAACGAATGTCAAATTAGGCGTTGCCTCTGAATGATGCTGCGGACACCAGAACTGGTAACTTTTTCCCCCAAAGATGCTGGCACACGCGAGGGAGCTCAAGTTGCAGGCTGGCTGACTAGGAAAAGATGGGGAGGCCTTAACACAGCTTGCCAGGTGTCCTGCCAGGAAGTGGAGGCTGGAGGGGGGCGGGAGGACGCTCGGAAACTCCTGAAAAGTGAAACAGGCCTGAACGCTGAGGGGTGAGGAGGGGTCTGAGTGTGAAAGGGAAGAGGCCTAGTCCTCAGGGCACCCAGAAACTCAGCTACAACTTGACAGGGGATGCTCTACAATAATCCCCCAATGGGTGCCACTTTTAAGTTGTTACTACTACAGCTGTGAAACTAGGATCTACCTGGCAGCACCTAGGGGGAGGGAAGGGGGTCTGCCCACGGAGCCCCTGGGGTGACCAAAGGAAGGGTACCAGCTCTGAGCTGGGCGTCAGGAAGGCCCTGTGCCCTGCCGACCTCGAGGGACGCTCCCCTTTCCTGGAGCCTTCAAGGCAGGCGAAGGCCAGCGATGGGGGTGGGGCGCGCATCCGCCAGGTGAGAAAGGAACCGGGAACGAGCGCGTATACCTTCCTTGCTGTTGGGATTCTGGGGTTTGGCCTTCTCCCAGGGCGCCAGCGTCTTGTCCTCCTCTGTGCCGTCCACCAAAGCCTTGTCAGCCGGCATGTACCAGGTGGCGCTGTGCTCTGCCATCAGCGAGTCCAGATCAATGGTGCTCATGGCGCTCTTGACCGCCTCGGAGCAGCAGCTGCCCAGCTCGCTGTCGCCATTCTGCGCGCCCGAGGCCCCGACGGCACACTCACCCTTCTTGCCACCCTTGAGCCCCAGGGGCTGGTCCTCAGAGATGCTGAACTGCTGCCTCTGCAGCTGGATCTGTGCCTGGAGGATCTCCAGGGGGTGGATCTCGTCAGGTGGCGGAGCACCGCCGCTGCTCGTCGGGGTCCGAACCTGCTCCAGGCCCGGCGTGCCGGGATGGCCCGTGCCCCCTCCGCCGTAGCTGTCAGGGGTCGAGGTAGAGGTAGACAAGATGCCCAGGCCAAGCGGGGGCGGGGGTGCCTTCGGTCCGTGTTCCCCGGTGCCCACCCCACGGGGAGGGAGTTTGGGCGAGCCTGTCACCAGAGGGCTCCTACTCGCTTTGGCCAGGGCTGGGGGGTTGTCGGAGCTGGAAGACACCTCGTCCTCGTTGGCGTAACTCGTGCTCACCTCGTCGGAGGCGAACTCGCCCACGTGCGGGGAACTACTGTCCGACTTGGCCCCACCGTCCAGGGACGCCATGAGGTCTGGCTGGTCCCCCAGGAGCAGCTCGGCCCCCTTCCCCCACGACGGCGACGTGAGCGCTTTCTCGTGAGGCGTAGGCGCCCCGCGCACCTCTCCCGAGTTTCCCCCGACGGCTGCGCCCGGCGCCTGCTGTTGCCCTGGGCTCACACCAGGCGCGCCCCCGCTGTCCGGCGCCGAAGCCGCTGAGTACTTGTCGAAGAAGGTCCCGGGGCTCACGTGACCACTGTCCCTTTTTCTGCGCCCCCGTCCCCGGCCACCGCCCCCGGGGACCGGCTTGCCGTCGTTCCCCGACGTCGATTCCAGGGTGTAGCTGGGGGAGAGGCTAGTGCCATCCCCCTGGGCGGGCGGATTGGGCGGCCCAGAGGCTTTAGAGCCGCTGCTACTGGTCCCCGACGGGCCTCCGGGCCCTGGAGCCCCAGGAGCAGTCCCTCCTGGAAAGTAATCCGAGCCCGGGTTGCCCGCCACGGCCGCGCCGTCGGTCTCGTTCTGGCTCAGTTTCCTCTTGCCCTCGGGCGGGTTCTTCTTGTTGAAGGTCACGTTGAGGTTGGGGGCCCCGAGGCTGGCGATCATGTTCTGGCAGGCTGTGGAGAGCGCAGCCAGGCAGCTCTGGCCGAACAGGTTGTCCTTGGAGCTGGGCTTGTTGAAGGAGCCCAGCGAGAGCGCGCCCAGCTTACTGGCCGAGGTGCGCTGGCTGGGCTGGAAGTCAGGCTGCGGCGGGTATGCGCCCCCGCCGCCGGCGCCGCCGCCACCGCCAGTGCTGCCACCGCCCCCGCCCGCGCTCGGGGGCGAGTTCACGCCTGGGCCGCTGTGCGGCGTGGCCTGCCGGTTTGCTGCGCCGAACGGGAAGCCAGGCTGGCCCCCGAGCGCGGGCGCCGTGAAATCAGGTGGCTGGGGCCGGCGCTCGGAGGGAGCGCTGGGCAGCCCCACCCCAGCCCCGGGCGACTGCAGCTGGCCCAGGCTGGCCAGGCTGCCCCCGAACTGCAGGCCAGGGGAGGGCAGCCCGGGCACGTGGCCCTCTCCGGGCATCCTCAGCGGCTCCTGCAGAGAGCCCCGGAACAGCACCCCCGAGCCACCGGGCGGAGGGGGCGGTGCCAGTCCTGGGTCGTGCGGGCCGCAGTCGGAGGGCAAGCCTGAACCTCCCATCCTGCGGGGCAGCAGGTCTCCGGGCGGCGGATGCGGACCTGGGAACCACGCGCTCTCCTGCGCCAAGTGCTGCGCCTGCGGCTCGAACGTGCCCAGGCGCCCGGCGCCCGCGCCGCCGCTATCGCGCTCAAAGTTCGGCTGGCCCAAGCCGCCCACTGGGCCGCTGTGTACCAGGCCACCCTGGCCCACGTCCCCGGGGTGGCCTAGCTGAGCCAGGTTGGGCTGGCGCAGCCGCTGCTGCTGATTCCGCGACGCCATCTGCTTGATCATGAGGGCCGCGTTTTGGCGTTGCTGCTGTTGCTGCTGCTGCTGCTGCTGCTGCTGCTGCTGCTGCTGTAGGGACGGGTGGTCCGGGGCCGGATGCTGCAGAGGTGGCCCCGAGGGGAAGCTGTCGGGCACAGGCGGCGTGAACTCGCCGGGCAGGCCGGAATAGGCAGAGGGCGAGAGGTGGTTGTCCAGAGCGCCATTGTGCATGCTGCCGTTCCACGAAGCGCAGCGATCCACTCCCGCGCTGCCCGGGAAGTCAAAGCGCGGCCTCTTGGCCACGTTCATGTAGGGGGGTGCGTCGAAATGCTGCAGCCGCTGGTTGGGCGCCTGCTGCATGTTGAATACAGGCTCGGAATAAGGGTGCATGCTGCGGTTCTCCAGCCGGTGGATGGGGTACTCGAATTGCGCGTGTTGGTTGGGCAGCATGGGCCCCCCGTCCTGCAGGCCGCCGCTGGGCGTGCCCGCCTCGCCCTGCTGGGGACGCGGGAGCGCGGGCGGACACGAATTTTGTCGGACTAGAAGCCCAGGCGGTGGCGGCGGCTGCTGCGGGGGCGGCTGCTGCGGGGGCGGCGGGGCCTGCTGCGGGGGCGGCTGCTGCGGGGGCGGCGGGGCCTGCTGGGGAGGCTGCATCAACGGGTGCCTGGAGCCGACTCCAGGCTCCAGCCCCACGGGCATCTTGCGGGTCCCGCCGAACCTCTCGAAGAACACGCCGTGCTGCTGCTGTTGCTGCTGCTGCTGCTGCTGTTGTTGTTGCTGTTGCTGGGCGTGCATTTTCGACAAGCCCACCATGCCTGCAGCTCTGGGCATGGCCGAGGCACCCGGGAAAGAGCCCCCGGGAACCTGACGACCCGCTGCATAATGAGGCAGCTGCCCCTCGGAATCAGAGGGGGAAAACATGTCGAAATGTCCCGAGGGCGGCTCGCCCGGGTAATTGTATTCCAGCGAGTCGACGGCTCCTTGATTCGCCACCCTCCGGGGCTCCAGACTATGGGAATCGGAGCCACCGGAGGCGGGCAGGCCATGGAAAGAGGCGGCTCGGTTAGGGCTCTGGTCCAGCGGCAAGCATGGGGCAGGCACGGCATGGCCCGAGGCGCCCGAACTGTGGAAGTCCGGCAGGTTCCCGGGTCGCTGCGGGCCGAAGCTCTCCGGCCCCTGGCTCTCAGCCATATGATCGTAACCCTCGGTGAAGGGCGGCTGGCTGCCCAAGCCGCCGGCCGCGCCGCCGTAGCCGAGCAGGCGACCCCCGTGCAGGCACGAGGCCCCTGGATCCGGCCCGCCAAAGTTGCCCCCAAAGTGGGGGTGATGCTGGTGGGGGTGGTGGCCTCCCGGGTGGCCGTGGTGCGGCTGTTGGCCTCCAAAGAATCCGTGCACCGGCTGCGCCTGCAGCCCCCCCGCGTGCAACTCCGAGTGGCTGCGCGCGTGAAAGCCGTAAGGCTCCATGTTCATGCCCAAGATCGGGGGTTCGCCCAGCCCGCTCATGGCAGGGTCCACGGGGCCAGGGGGTCCCCCCGCGTGGAAAGCCGGGGCCTTAAAGTGGGCGTTCATGCTTAGTCCGGCCTCGTTAAAGTTCCTCTCGCCCTGGCCAGCGTTCCTGCTGTTGATCTGGGGCTCGAATTGGTCCAGCCCAAACATACTTGGCGGGGGGCGGGGGGATCAATAGGGCATGACAGCCTGCTCTCCGCGGCGCGCCTCCGGCCAGCTACTCGTTCCGGCCCTGGCTTGGGCGCTCCCGGACGCTCAGCACCGCCGGGGCGCAGCGCGCACCGCCACCTCGCCTGGCTTGTGAAGGCTTGGGGCTATCAGCTCCTCTCCCGAATCTCTCGTTCTGCCCGACGCGGGCCTCTCACATCTTGCGGCGCCGTGGGGCCTCCAGGAGCCGTGTTGGGGGGCCCATGCCCCGGGCGGTTGGCACAGCCGCGGGTGGGTTTGCGGGGAGGGGACGGAGCTGCGGGTGACTGAAGACAAAAAGTTAAGTGGGGGGAAGGAGGCGGGAAGGAGGGAGGGAAAGCAGAGCAATCACCTTCTTAAGTCCGATCGGGTTGGATGGGGAGCCCCTGGACGCTGCCTGAAGCCTCCCGGAGTCCGTGGCGGAGCTGCTAAGGGGCCAGGCAGGGAGACCCTTCAAAGCCGTGGCTGGCGCCGGGGCACAGACCGATCGGTCCCTCCCCCCCTCCCCCCGAAGTCCCCGCGCTCCGCAGCCGGAGCCTCAGCCAAGCACGATCGGCTCGCACAGTCCCCGTCGGCCCCAGCAAGCGGCTACTGCTTCTTCAGCGGGTCGGAGGACTGGAAGCTCCGCTCGGCATCACTGGTGCCCGCCCCCGAGCCGGGAGCTCAGCGGGGCTGAGGAGGAGCGGCGGGCGCCCGAGGTTGAAACCGAGGGTTGGTGGAAGGCACGGCTCCCCTATTCCGCGGCGGGTGCGCTGCACCCCGGCGCGCCGCTTCGCGGCCACGTCCGCTGCCTGCCGCTTCTGTCCTCTGCTGTTCGGTCTCTGAGTTCGCGGGGATCTCCGAGCCCCGTTCCAGGCGCGGGCGGGCAGCAGACGAGGAGTTGGGGCGCTCCAAGGCTAGGGTTCCCTGCCTCCGCGCCGAGGTGCTTCGCAAGTCGCCCTCGGACCCGGGGAGGGGGGCGTATGCGGGTTGGGGGGCCACGCTGGGCTAGCAGGCTAAGGCGTTCCGGGTGCGCTTTCGGAGCCCGGAATGGGAGGGGGCGGGGGCAGCTCTGGGGGGTCCGCGCACCCCTCTCCTGGCTGGCGGGGGGGCCCTGCTTGGGGCGTTCCGAGGGTCTCGGCTCCCCTCTCTGTGTCTGCCTCTCGCCTAGAGCCGGGAGAAGCAGCAACAAGTTTTGCATTTCAGCAATCAATTTCAGCCATTACATTTGCACCAATCAGCGCAGCCCGAGCTCCGGGCCCGGGGCGGGGCTCGCTCTTAAGGTGGTCCTGGGTGCTGACTGCTGAGGCCCCCGCCACGAACCCTCACTTCGCCTGCTCTGGGGTCCCCCGCACCGGTTAACCTCGGGGTCCGGTGCCAGCGCGCTGCGGGCGCGCCCTGGCCTCCCCGCGCACCCGGCCAGAAAGGGCGCAGGCGGAGAATGGCGGGAGCTTGGCTTTGTTCACCCCGCTTCCCATTCACCACAGTTCCCAACTCCCCACCCCCAACTGAAGCGAGACCTGCGGGGTGGCTAGGGGGCGGGGAGGCCGGCGGTTAGCGGTGCGGGGCGCTCAGACAATGGGGTCGCCAGGCAAAGATCCTGGACTCACCGCGGAAAGTCGCTTGGTGTCGACTGCACTTCAGCACTGGAGCGAACCTTCGGCTCTCCACCGCTGTCTGATTACTTGTGGCACCCAAGTTAACCGGCCCTTGGAATTTCCTGGAGGTGAAAACAGACAGGGAACCCCGAAGTTAGAGATCTCCTTGAGAGATAGGGGTGCTTGACTCGCTCCTCCCTCATAGGGCGCGCACAATTGTTCCCTATCCTCGCTGTCCAGGGTTCCCGGTTCTCAGTGACCGGCTTCCATAACCACTCTGCCACTTTATGGGGGCGCGTTTCGGATGAGCTCAGCGCCAGAGCGGCGAAGCAGCTAGGAGCCCCCGAGAAGACCAACGCGCCGAGGGCCACCCTGGCCAGCCAGCGCACCCTAGTTCAGGCACTCTGGTCAAGGCCCAGGCCCTCTTCCGGCGCGAGGTTGGCCTCCTTAAGAGATCAATTAAACTGAAGAGGCCAAGGAACGGAATTGGGTTGTGATACTAAAATCAATGGGAGTAATTTAATATCTGCCCTGCTCTTTATGAAATATTTATCCCAATAATCTTAGTTAAAATGTTTAGATCTTCCTGATCCCCACTGAGGCTGCAATCTATCTTGCAATTAGAAGTTGGGAGTTAGAGGCGATGGAGGGTAGAGGAAGTGTTTATTCTGCGTGCGTGTGTGTGTGTGTGTGTGTGTGTGTGTGTGTATGTGTGTATTTTCCTCCCTGAAGCGTTTGTAAGGGAGGAAAGGGGAGAAGGCCTTCAATTTTCCTTGCCATAAAATAGCACGAGGTGATTTTGCTAGCAGGCCAGCATTCTTAGGAGAAGTGGGGGGAAAAGGAACTTCTTTGAAGTGCCCCTGATATCGCTATTAAATCTAAATAAAATTAAGCATGGTGTATAAAAATGCCTTTTCCCCCCACAAAAGAAAGTGTTTATCGCCCAAGTCTGTCTAGCGTTTGCTAAATTGCGCATGAAATTTGAAATGAAATAAACGTTATAATAAAACCAACCCCTGAGCCCTTTTTATTTAAAAACCTCAGATTAAGCACTCCACCGTCGCAGGCAGGGAGTTAAAAAGTTAGCAGGAGGAGCTGAGCAGATTCATTGCTCCCCGGAGTTACTGGTGGGAAGTCTGGGTGTTCCAGAACTGAAAATGCCAAGAAAATGGGCTCAATTTAGGGCAAGGAGAGTCAGGAAGCAGGGTCTTCAGAGACTCTGGAAGAAAATAACACCCTCCCCCCACCACCCAATAAGAATAAAAAATAAAAGCAAATGATAAAAACGTGCAACTTAGAAGTCGGAGAGCATAAGCCAGCTCAGATCCCAGGCCCTTCGTGGGACTTCCTTGTGGTGTATGTCTACAGATATATATTTTTTTCTTTTTGAAATTAAAAATGAAAATTACCCCCACCAAAAAATGGGGTCCATAAATAAGCATCCAGGAAGAAGTATTTGTACAGGGCGGTGGAGTTTTAAAAGGATTTTTCTGCAGGATCAGGTTGTTGGTCTGTGATTAAATATTGATTTTGTGTAATTAGTTTTCATGTGAACTATCCTCTTGCTGATAGCTTAGAGGTTTCAGAACTAGAAAAGAAATGGAATTGGACATGGAAATTATTACTTAGCAAAGTGACAGGAAAGTGAGGGCCGGAGAAAAGACTGAGGCTTGGCTGATTGCGGCACAAAGAAATAGAGGGCCTGGGTGGGCCTCCAGGGACCACCCCCGCAATCCCCACCCTGGGGCCCCAGGCCAGATCAGGGGAAGGGCCTCCTGAGCAAGGAAGGGGACCGGAAGAAGGAATGGCTGCCAGAAAGAGGACCCTGCATCGGTAAAGACCTGTGCAAAACCCATGACACCTGGCCACATACTTGGTCCAGAGCGGTGGCTCCTGGGCCCCCTTGTGAGGACCCTTGCATCTCAGGGTGTCTGGAGGGAATATAGAGAGTCGGGGCCTGTCTGGAGCCCTGGGTGGGCAGGGCGGGCAGTGGGAAGAATGGCCCGCAGACCTGCACTCTGGGGAGACCCTGCTTGGACTGTGCTCTCTGCTGAGGCATGACTTCACACGGGGCTGGGCGGGGGTCCCCTGAACACCTGGGCAGGTTTCCTGTGGAATAATTCTGTGCGTTCCAGGGAGGAGGGGGCGGTGGTGTGGGAGTATTTTTCTGGGGCTGTTTCCAAGAGTTAAGTCTACAAGGTGTGTGAGTGTCTGAAAGCAGGGTGTGTTTGGGCCCGGCTGTGTTTCTGTTCAGGATGTGTGTCTGGGTCACCTTTCCCTAACACTGAAGAATGTTGTGCGGGTGTGCAGGCATGTGCCTGCGTTCGTGTCTCCGCCCAGGTGCGGATGCCCGGCGTCCGAGCGTGTCTGTGCCCACCTCTGTGTGTGCCCGCGTTGCTGTGGCTCTGTGAGTGGCCCTGTCTGTCCGCCAGCCGTTTGCTTCTCTCTGTGGACGCTTCTGTGTTTGTATACCTGTGTGTGTGTGTGCCCATGGCTGTGGGCCTTGCACCTGTGTGCCTGTATCTCTGCTCATGTAGGTCTTGTTTTCCCCACTAGTGTGAGAGCCTGTGCCCCTTTCTGTGCCCATCTGTGCCCATGGATGTGCTGGTGGGTACGCCTCCGCGGTGTGGGCGCCCCTGCGCGGGTCTGTGTGTACGCTCCGCCTGCACCGGCCCGGCGGCTTCTTTGGAACAGACACACTGCCCCCTAGCGCCCAGACGAATTCCAAGTCCCCGCCCGCTGGCGGCACACAGCCCCAAGCAACAGGAGCGGCAGGATCCAGCCTCCTCGGGCTCTTTCCCTCCTCTTCCCCTTCTTTCAGTCTTTCCCTGGAGGAGGGGCACTGGGTCAGAGGGAGCCTCCGGGGCAAGGAAAGGAGGACAGACAGCTGGACGGCGGGCCCCAGATCTGAAGGCGAATGCTCTCTGCTGCTGACAAGTAGGGAGCTGCTCGGAATGGCTCCCAGGAACTCCAGTCCTAAACTAGTGAGCACCCCCACTCCACGAGAACACAAAGCAATCGACCCTCAACACCCTTTCTGCAGTAGACACACAACCGTCACCCTCGCCAAAACCAAAGAGGCCCCCAAACCAATACAGACACACACACTCACAGTCACAGACACACACACAGCTCCACAGGGGACACGCCTGCACACTGGCTGCAGGCTACTGGCGGCTCCCTGTGTGCGGGCCCGGGGCTTTTTCATCCAGGGTCCCATTTCATCCTTTGTAGCAACTCCTCGAAGTTAGGATTCTGAACCCATTTTACAGATGAGGCCATGGAGCCTGAGACTAATCAAATGGCTTTCCCAAAGTCAAAAGAGTGGCAGAGCTGGGATTCCAAATCCATCTGCCCTACCCTGAGGCCTGGCTCTTAACCACTACCTGCTCTATCTGTCTGTACTTGTTCAGGTAAAGTGATCAGCACAGCGCAGAAAACGCAGTAAGTGCCAAGAAATATTGACTACTTTTATCACTATTGCCATTGTGATCATCATTAATATTATTGTGATTATGATTAGTACCATTCTCAAATTAGTGTGTGTGTGTGCACACACACATTATTTTATCCTCAGCCCTCTCCTCACTAACCTCCATGCCCTTTAGAGCTGGAAACTCACAAGCATCAGAGTGGACCTGGTCTCTCTTGCAGGCAAAGTCCCCCAGGACGCCTGGAGGGCAACCTGCTTCTGCGGTCACCTCTCTCTCCTGAGTTAGTGGCAGAATGTATGTGGGCCTTGGCATTGCACACCCAAATTCAGATCTTGGCTTCACTGCTGCTGATCTGTGTGACCTTGGACAAAGTACTTTTCTCCTCTGAGCCTCAGTTTCCCCTGTTGGGAGGGGGACTCATCGCCAGTACATATGGAGCATAAGGATTGGAGACAATGTTTTAAAAGTGGTACAGAGGGTGGCAGATGGCAGGCATTCATTAGAAGGTAGCCTCTTATTACCATTAGTAACATTATCATTTCTTCTGTGTTTGGATGCAGGGAGGTAGAAAGCAGTACCAGGATGCCAGAGAAACTGGGTTTATTTGACAAATCAGTTTTGCCTCCACAGCCCGTCTGTGAGAAAAAGGATGACTCTCTTAGGTACTCACATCAAACTCTCCCATCCCCAACTGTGCTGGTGTCAAGGGAGTGCAGGCCCACCTTCTGTTCAAGGAGCACCCAGGACTGAAGTCTTTGGGGAAGGTCCGGCTATGGCCGGGATACAGGATGCAGTAGCTGGCTAGAGGTTGGAAGGGATGAGACCTCCATGTAACCATGGGCTGCCTGTTGCTAAGCAACAGCATCCCCCCTCCCTCTCTCTATTTTTGATGCCAGCTATCTTTGGGGGTCTCTTCTCCATTGAATAAATACATATTGAGTGCCTACTGAATATCAGGGTTCAGCCTAGGAACTCAGAAGAAAACAGTGGAAGATCTAGCCCCAACCCTCAAGCCAGATCAAAGGGAACCTAGTATTCTATGCAAAAGGGACTATGTCACAGACTATAAGGGATAAAATAACTGTCCTAAGAAAGAGGGATAATCCGGAAGTGTTCCCAGAGATGGGTTTTGAAGGTAGAATAGGAGTTTAACAATCCAACCAGGGTGCAAAGACTTCCCAAGCAGAGGAATTAGATTAGAAGGCGTGTGGGAAGTTTCAGGCAGCACTTTGTTGAGAGCAGATGAGAGAGGGGCAGGATCTGAAGCTCAAGAGGTCAGCAGGACCCAAGATCAGGAGGGCCACATAAGCAGATAGGGAATTTTGGACATTATTCTGGGGAACCAGCCATGAAAGGGTTTTAAGCAAAGCCAAGTGACACAGAGGTGAGTTTTAAAAGGACCTTGGAGACCTCAGAGTCTCCCTCTTCTTTGCCTTTCAAGGTGACTCCAGAAGCCATCTTCATTGGTTTCCCTGGAAACAAGGTCTGGGAGACTTAAAGTTTCAAGTTTGTCCCCAAGGAATCAGCACAGATCAAGGTAACACACGCTGACTCTCCCATCCCAGGGTTGGTTGAGTGAACAAGGGTCTCCTCTGGCCCCAGCATCACGGACAGATAGATGCTGCTTCCCACTGAGTAAGTCTTCCCACCCTCAGCGGGGGGAGGGGAGGCCAGGGAGCGTTTACAAAAGAGGCGTCCTAGGTTCAAAGCCCAGCTCACCACACCCTAACCACATGACTGTGAGCAAGACGTGGACTGGAGCTCCTCTTTCTGGATTTCCCAGTGTCCTGGGGTGTCTGGGGGCTAAAAGTGTGGGAAAATACCCAGCCTACACTCTATAACCTTTTTATATAGACTAGATATTACCACTGCTGCTGCTGCTGCTAAGTCGCTTTAGTCGTGTCCGACTCTGTGCGACCCCATAGACGGCAACCCACAAGGCTCCCCCATCCCTGGGATTCTCCAGGCAAGAACACTGGAATGGGCTGCCATTTCCTTCTCCTATATTACCACAGTCTATCATATATTCTATTATTATATATATTATTCTAATATATATATGAATATATTCATATATTCTATTATAAGCTTATGCTTCCGTGGTGGCTCAGACGGTAAAGAATCTGCCTTCAATGCAGGAGACCCAGGTTTGATCCCTGCATCAGAGAGATCCCCTGGAGAAAGGAATGGCAACCCACTCCAGTATTCTTGCCTGGAGAATTCCGTGGACAGAGGAGCCTGGTGGGCTATAGTCCATGGGGCTGCAAAAGAGTCAGACTGGACCGAGCGACTAACACACACTCACACGCTGTGGGTAGGTTCTGTTGTTTAGTCGCTAAGTTGTGTATAACTCTCTTGTAGCCCATGGACTGTAGCCCCACCAGGTTCCTCTGTCCATGGGATTTCCAGGCAAGAATCCTGGAGTGGGTTGACGTTTCCTCCTCCAGGGGATCTTCCGACCCAGGGATCGAACCACATCTCCTGCTTGGCAGATAGGTTCTTTACCATCTGAGCCTCCGGGGAAGCAGGTTCTGTTAGTTTTCCCATTTTATAAAGGAGGAAACTAAGGTACAGAGAGATGAAGGGACTTGACCCGGGGTCATCTGGCAAACAAGAGGCAGAGAACCAGACCCGCAGTGACCCTCACCATCGGCCTGCAAACCAGGTCGCAGTCTGTACAAATGTGGGCCAGGTCTGAATCTCAGAGGCGGGGGCTGGGGAGGGGCACGGGCAGGGCCTGAGAGACTCCCACTCCCCTGGATGCGCCTAGCCTAAGGTGGGGTCTCCTCCCTCTCTGCTCCTTCCTGCACCTTCCTGCTTCCAGGAGGCCCCCCGGAACCTGACACAGGGTCTCAGTATGGCGAAGCCATCGCCCTTTCCCATGAACAATAGCTGGATCGGAAGTGGCTGGGAAGGGCCACGTGCACAGGAAGAGAGCTCTGGCCACCATGAGGCATTTCGGCTCCCTAGCATCGAACCCTCCCTGGCAACCCAGTCTTCCCTCTGACACACTCCCTTTTCAGGATGTAGCTCAGAACCAGCTCAGACATCCAAATGCCAGGGCGACATCCTGGCTGATCAGAGGTTGGGACCGCTGCCTAGAAGTGTGAACGGCAACTCCGATAAGAGCTTCCCCTTTTTCTGAGCATGGAAGTTCTCTGAGACCTTGTTTCATCTCAAAAACACTCCCAGAAAGATGGTGCCACCTTCACGCTTGGGAACTTGCTGGCGGCCACAAGGAGGCTTGTCCGTGGCAGGGCCCAGGCCCAAGCCCGGGTCCATAGGGTCCTGAGGCTATTCAGCAAACTTCTCCATCTATGACGATTTCTCTTCCGCGGGCAGCATCCAGCTATGAGCTTCTATTTTCCATTCTCTAAGCGGAGTGCACTGAACCCAGGCCCCGGTCCCAAAATAACTCAAACCAGCCCCACGAGCTGGAACTGAGGCCCCGGCGACTCCAGAGCCCAGTCCAACCTCCCCTTGAAAAAGTTCCCATTCAGCAAAAAAAAAAAAAAGGCATCATACATCACGCGTCACGCACCACACAATTAGTCAGAAAATGGGAAAGTTTGGGAGGGTTCATAATTATTCAACAAACCTATTTAGCATGATCCCCCCCGCCCCCACCTCTTCAGTTTTCTCTCCCTGCAGCAATCAGCTATGCGGGCTCATTACCACGGAGAATCTATCTGGCAAAGCAGCTTCATAAACGGAACCAAACAAGCATGCATGATGGGAAAACTCTGGACCAGCCAGTCATTAGCCAAAGCTTTTCAAGTCCCATCTCTGTGGCTCCCCCCATCCCCACTCCTCCCCTGCTGGGGAAGACTGCTGTTCAGTGGTGTCTCCATGGGTCAGGGAGGGGGGCTAGCAGCATCACCCGCAAGGCAAAGGGAAGGTCACCCAGACTTGGTCCCGCAGTGCCTGGGGTCACAGACTTGTCTCCCAGGAGGGAACCCCTCCGGGTATCAATCAGCAGCAGCTGCAGGGGCAAGGGTGATCAGGTAGGTCCCTGTTTGCTCAACTCTATCCCATCCCTCTTTGCTTTCCATCACAGAGAAGTGGGCTGGTGTGACTCAGACCACCACACAGATCTGAGGTCTGTGACCAGGTCATCCCCTTCCTGTGCCTCAAGTTTCCTCATTGGGCACCTATGAGGATGGATTAAGTGTAACAGGCTCACACTTCCCCTAGGAGGTAAGTGGAGGGGGGTGGTTATAAGAACACAGAGGCATCCTCTATAGGACTTTCTGGAAATGTGAACTCCTGTGTAGGAAATGCAACCCTCCCCCAGCAACTCACAGTAAGAGGGAAGCAGTCTCCAGCCTTGAGGCATCACGGTGTGCTGGGCTCCATCTGGGTCTTTGTCATGGGCTATTTCTCCTATAACAATTGCCACAGCAACCCTGCAACAGGGGTCCTAGGCGTATGCCCATTTTGCAGAAGGGAATGTAGAGGAATGCACATCACTTTGGGAAAGGGCACGGGGAGAGTTCCTCTGAAACCAGAGCCCATGCAGTTCGCCCAAAGCATCCTGGCAGGAGTCATACAGAACTTCCCCAGGGAAGGCTCAGACTCCCCCGACTCCAACCGCCCCCCACCACGCCTCGCACTCAGGCTGTGAAGTGGGCTCGGGGCTGTTGGGCTTTGAATGCCCTCCCACTCCGACAAGGAGGTAGAGCCCAGGGAGAGTAATGTGCTTATTTGAGTCAGATCCTTGGAAACGTTCACAAATTATCACTGTTTGGCCCATGACAGTACGAACAGATCTTCCTCTGAACGTTGTTTTGCGTGTAATGGGCAGGACAGCATGGCCTAGGGGTGAATGCGGACAGCGGCCTCCGGCTCGGCCGCTTATAGCGGCTTTCCCGCTCATAGCCTCAGTCTCCCCATCTGTTCAATGGGGAGAATGATATTTCCGAGGGTTGTCTGGAAGGGGGCACCGGGCACAGAGCACTTAGCACATAGTTAACACTCAATAAACGGCAGTGCTACTGCTGCAGGAGCGAGGCCCCTGCAGGGCGGGCCCAGCTCCCACAGGGCTGCCCAAAAAGGATTGATGAGGTGCCTGTGTCACACGTTTGCTCCCTCCCTGACCCCAGCTGTGAGGTCCCGAAGCTCCCAGCTTGCATCCAGAGTCCTCACGATGCCAAAGCTCTGCCAGCTCCCAGGAGGGGCGACACCCCCTCTACCCCACCCACCCCGGGTTCTCCCGGCCAGGCCCCAGCTGTGCGAGGCCCACCCTCCCGGGAGCTGCCGCCTCACCAGTGGAGGCCCAGCAGCCTCTGACATTGGCCACCGGGCCACCTGGTGAGCTCCGGGTGGGCTCCAGGCGGCAGCTCCACCCTCCCCCACCACCCCCCACTTCTGGCTCGGGTGAGCTCATCTGGGTTTGGTAACGTCCGAAGCAGCCAGGAATGTTTGCTCAAATGTTCCAGGCCCAGCGAGCAGAAGAGCCCAACGCCGCCCTCCGCCCCCCTCGAACATGTAGAAAGCAGTGTGCTATAACTCAGACAGGCAGGCTTCACCAGGTCCCAGGAGATGGATGCGGCGTTTGGGAATCTATATCACCCACAAGGAAAATGCCTCTTAAATCACAGGGAGCCAGCAGAGGACAGGGGCTCTGGTGGAGGACGGGGGTGGGGGGTGGTGGCCGAGACCCAGGGATGCTCCAGAGGCAGGGCTGAAAGGGAGGGGCCGCACACTGGCCACTGGACCTCCTCCTCTCATTGGTCATAACTTCTCCTCCCTCCAGGAGTCTCCAGGGTAGGCAGGGAAGCCTGAAGGTGTTTGCCTGATGGTGGACACTCATGGGAGAATGTGTGGACCTGCACACATACACACGCGCGCACACACACACGCACGCGCACACACACACATCCTGTCCCTCCCCAGGTCCTGTTGAAATCTCTCCTGGCTCCATCCCTTCCCTGGTCCTGCCCCACTCCTCCCCAGCCCTGACAACAGTGAAGTGAAGTGAAGTCACTCAGCCGTGTCCGACTCTTTGCGACCCCATGGACTGTAGCCTACCAGGCTCCTCCCTCCATGGGATTCTCCAGGCAAGAGTATTGGAGTGGGTTGCCATTTCCTTCTCCAGGGGATCTTCCTGACCCAGGGATCGAACCCCGGTCTCCCGCATTCCAGGCAGATGCTTTAACCTCTGAGCCACCAGGGAAGCCCTGACAACAGCCAGGATCTAAATCTAATCAAATTCAATCACACTCTACCCTCCTCCTGTCCCGACACCTACATCCTTAAAATGTGCCAGTGGATCCCACCGTTTGGAAATACAAATCAATTTCTCACTATGCCCTCTGTGCCCGGGGCCCTGGAGACCTCGCTGTGCCCACCCCAGTCTCCCCAGTGGAGCCCACACTGGCCCCAAGTCTGTCCTTCTTGCTTTCCCCCTTCTGGGACTTGGCAGATGCTGTGCCCGAGGCTGAAGGGCTCCTTCCTGCCTGCACCCCCTTCACCCAGTTGAGAAGGTACGGCCGTCCCGTTGCTCGGCTGCCACATTCTTAGAGAAGTCTTCCCCAGCCCCTCCCAGGATGCTGTTTCAGCCCAAGAACCATATAGCGTGACATCCAGTAAGCAGCACTACCTCTTTGATGAATTCCTGTCCACCCCACTCAAAAGTGAGCATCCTGCAGACAGGGGCTCTGCCTGCTTCTGGGTCCTTGCTGTATGCAGGTACCATGTAGGAACTCAGGACTTCCCAGGTAGAGTTAGTGTAAAAAACTTACCTGCCAATGCAGGAAATGCAAGAGATATGAGTTCGATCCCTGGGTTGGAAAGAAACCCAGGAGTAGGAAATGGCAACCCGCTCCAGTATTCTGGGCTGGAAAATTTCAAGGACTGAGGAGCCTGGCGGGCTCCAGTCCATGGGATCGCAGAGCATCAGACGTGACTGAGCGACTGAGCACACGTAGGAACTCGATGGACGTTTGCTGAATGAAGGCACTGTGCCAGTGACGAGAAAGCGGCACGGTTAGGGGTCCACAGCAGCATTTCTAAGACTTATCAGAATCAAACCCAACAGTTTTGCTGGCCAATAAGGACCCCTGATGTTTAGTTTTCCCTGCTCAGTCCCACCCACTCTGGGGCCTTTTTGTCTGGTCTCGCTGTTACTTGCCCATCCGGGCCCAATAAACTCCTATTCACTCTGCAAGACCCCACTTAGTGTTTTTCAAACTGCAGACTGTGGCCAATCCATAGATTATAAGTCATTTAGGAAGTGTGGTATATACATGCAATGGAATATTAGCCATAAAAAACAGAAGTGAAATTCTGGTAGCCAGCATCCTGGGAGAGACTGGGTATATTCACTGTGAATATACCTTGAAAACTTTATGCTAAGTGGAATAAACCAGACACAAAAGGACAAATAGTGTGATTCCACTTACATGAGGTAATTAGACAAGGGAAACTGGTAGACAGAAAGTAGAAAAGAGATTACCAGGGGTGGGAGGGTGGGGGCAATGGAGAGTTAGTTTGTAATGGGGACAGAGTTTCTGTCTGGGATGATGAAAAATTCTAGAAATGGACAGTTGGTGATAGTTTCACAACATTGTAAGTATACTTAATGCCATTGAACTGTACCCTTAAAAATGGTTAAAATGGTAAATTTCATGTTATGTATGTTTTACCACAATTAAAAACAAAACAAAACAAAAACCTCTTAAGCTAACCAAGTAAGTACACAAGTAAGAATAATCTGGTGGAATTTTTTCCGTGTTTGTGTGTTAGTGTGTTTGTGTAAAATATATTTCTGACACTGGGTCAAGGTCAACTGATTCTGGAGAACACTGTGCCCTGGGGTCATGGGTCATCAGAAGCCTGCCCTGCCCTCGAAGAGTGGCGTCCTGCCCGCTCTGTTCCCTGGCCCCTGTGTGCCAACTCTCAGCACTCGGCAAGCTTCCCCCTGTGGTCTAACCTCACACCCACCTGTTGATCACCAGCACTGGACCCCAAGCTCATCGGGGCCAAGGGCTGTGTCCCACTCCTCTCTGGGCGCTCGAGATGTCAAGTTCCATGCCTAGCAGATAGTAGGTGCTCAGCATTTTTTAGACGTGAGCAAGGTGTAGGTGAGGCCAGCAGTCCTAGCTTTGGATTCACCCTGATGTCCACTCCTGTTGATAGCTCTACCACTGATATGCTGTGTGAGCTCAGGCAAGTCACTTCACCTCTCTGGCCCTCCATTTCCCATTAATAATAATAATATGACCTATTGCCAGGCTGAGTGTTTTATAAATGTTGACTCGTTCATTCAACAAATGCTTGAGCATCAACTATGGGCAGCTTTGCAGATTAAAAAGTCAGCAGGACACGCAAGTCCTGGATCTTTATCTTTATGGATCTTTATCTCAGCAAATCCTCCCAGCACCCACTGTACAGACAAGAAGACTGAGGCCAGGACATTTCATTTGACTCTGAGCCTGACCTCTTTGCTGCCTCTCATTGCCCTATGAGGGTCACGTGGTCACAGCCCCAGGACTTGAGAAGAGTTGATTTCTTCTTCATTCCACAGAGACTTCATGAGCCTTACTTTGCACCAGATCAGTCCTGCACTAGCTGGGCAGATAAACACAAGAATGGTCACTAATGCCTGTATGGGGGAAGGTCTGTGCCTGCGGGAGCATGTAGGAGACGCTGGAGGGGAAAATGAGTCAGGGCAGCCCCCCTGGAGGAGGTGACACTCAAGCAGAGTGCTGTAGGTGAAGCAGGGAAGGGCATTGGAGCCCTGAAGACCCTGGAGGGGCACTAGATGAACCCATAGCAAAAGACTCTGACTAAACCTGGGCACAGAATAAGCAGAAAAGTGTTAACCGGGTTAGAGAGAGACAGAGAGAGAGAGAGAAAGGGAAACTGCTCCAGGCAGAGAAAATGCCATATGCAAAGGTCCTGTGGCAGGAAGCAGCAGGCAAAGTTCAAGAAATGAGGACGATCAGAGCGGCTAGGGACGATGGCAGGTTCCAAGCCTGCAGGACTCATTGACCAAAGGCAGCCGCTGAATTTAAGGGGCAGTGATATTCACTCATTCATTTAACAAATCAATCTGCAGTTAGCGTCTACTGTGGGCCCTTCTTTGCACAGCTCAGTTCTAGGCTCTGGAGACACAACCCTGAATAAAACTGAGAAGGTCCCAGCATGCACAGAGCCCTTGAGGTCAGATTTGTGACATCACATGAGCCTTCTTTGTCTCCCCTCTTCCTCCCTCCCTTTTCTCTCCTTCCTCCCTCCTCCCTCCCTCTCTCCCTTTTTTCCCTCCTCCCCTTTTCTTAACTTAAGCCATGCCTTCCTGTCAACCTCAGTGTTCTTACTTATGTCAAGTCACCATTTGGAGAAAGAGCACCTTTCAGCAGCTAAAACAAGATGGGTAGTGACCCCGTGCGCTGGTGTCCTAGACCTGCCGTAAACAGAGCACCATAAACGAGGTAGCTTCAGACAGCAGGAAGTGATTGTCTGCCTGATCTAGAGGGAAGAAGCCCGAAACAAGGGGCTGCCGGGGCTGGGATCTCTCCAAAGGCTGTAGGAGGGAATCTTCCTTGCATCTTCTAGCTTCTGGTGGCTCCCGGAAACCCGTGGCACTCCTGGGCTTGTAGATGCATCACTTCAGTCTCTGCCTCCATCTTCACGTGAGCTTCTCCCTGTGTCTCTGTCTTCCAGTGTCCCTCTCCTTATAAGGATACCAGTCATATTGGCTGTAGGGGCCAGCCTAATCTAGTATGACAACATTTTAACTTGATGACATCTGCCAAGACCCTATTTCTAAATAAGGTCACATCCACAGGCTCTGGGGGGAATGTGAACTTGGGGGTACACTATTCAAATCAGTACACTCTGCTTCTTTTAAATCAACTAGAATGTCTTCCAGCGACACCAGCTTTTTTTCCAAGATACACTGGATAAAACCCATGGATAAAAATTTTATGCAATTTTGTCCAGATTCAGCATGTGTTATTCAATTAGGTGTTAAAATATCTTTTGTCGAGTAATATCACAAAGCATTTCATTCCAGTTACAGTCAATCTGGGTTTCATCTCACACAACATTTAATAGGTTAGATTCCAATTAACAAAAAAAATGTTAAATAGCTAATTGCAGACTGGTTAAATATGAGTCTCCTTTACACTTACTGTTCACTCAAGGTAGAAGAAAGATTTGATCTTGATTCATCTCATTATGGGATACACTTCCAAAAATATATAGTTAATATTTCATAATATAGCTATTTTATACTTAAAACTTATAGGAAATGTTGTATAATATTTACTATAATATATATGATCCTTTTCTGTTATTTTGATCAATTGAATGCCAATAATTGGGCTTCCCAGGTGGCTCAGTGGTTAAGAATCCACCTGCAAGGCAGAGGACGCAGATTCGATCCCTGGGTCAGGAAGACCCCCTGGAGAAGGAAATGGCAACCCACTCCAGTATTCTTGCCTGGGAAATCCCATGGACAGAGGAGTCTGGAGGGCTACAGTGTATGGGGTCACAAAGAGTTAGATATGATTTAGCAACTGAACAGCAACAACTATGCCGATAATTACTGAAATAACTGTACAATGATAACTCAAGACAGAAAAAGTACTGTAACCCTTAGAGCTTTAGAGTCACAGAAAATATGACAAATATTAAAAGTTTTTTAAAAATCTGTGTGCAGTACTTTGGCCTTGAGAGGATGAGGGCTGGGTTTGAGTGGTGACAGCACTATTTCTGTAGCACACTCAACGGGCTCAAAGAGCCGAATGAGACCCGCCCGCCTTTCTGGATCTTTCTCATGTTCTGGCCAGGACATGGCCCAGTGAGGAAGATGCAGGACACCTGGGGAGTCGTCAGCATCTCAGAAACCGCTCCCCACCTGGGCCAAGACTGGATCTCTTGAACCCTGATGGTGAAATTCTTTAGGCCCAGAAAATCAGAACCCTCCACCCCACAACCCCCAGAAGGAGAAACGTCAGCACAAATCCTCCAACCAAAGACAACCAACCAAGAAGTACTTGCGATCCTGCAGACTCTAACTTGGACCTGGAGGTGACCAGAAGCTCGGGGGTTAGTTCTGCACTAAGGTAGAGAAGCCAGAGTGGGAACAGCAGAAGGGGCTGCTCTCTCCTGCATATCTCGCGGTAGACGTGTGTTCCCTGCACCCTGAATGTCCAGAGAAACGTGAATTCCCCAGGCGCAGATGTTGAGGTGTCTCCTGGCAGCTTGAAACATGTGAAGGCAGTCGATGAGCCTGATTCACCTGCCCTGTGGAAATATTAATATGTTTCAGTAACAACAGACCTTTCAACTTGGGTCAACAGGCTCTCCCCACAACGGTCCTCATTGCTAAGACAGTTTCCTAACAGAACCCCTGGGTCACTCATCTGACCTTGGACCTTTGAGGGAACCTCCATAGAGGGCTGGACACAAGCCCAGGGTGGGGGCGGGGAGGGACACAATGCAAACCCCTTTCCAAGGCCACTGCAGGAGGTGGTGGAAAGCAGGGCTGGGCTGCCAGAAAACCACAGGCCAGCTGCTGTACAGCCAGCAAGCCCAGTATCTTCCCAGGGCCTCTACTTTCTGATCTGTCGTTTAACAGCTCCATTTAGAGCTGCAGAAATCCTATCCTTCTAAAGTCACTGTGAGGGTCACTTTTTTTTAAAAATGAGGGTGAAATTCCTGTAACATGAAATTTTAAAGAAAACAATTCCGTAGCGATTAGTATGTTCACAATTGTACAGCCACCACTTCTGTCTAGTTCCAAACATTTCCATCACCTCGAAAGGAAATCCTGTATCCATATTAGTCCTCATTCCTTCTCCCCCCAACCTCTGGCAACCACTAGTCTATATTCTGTCTTTCTGAATTTGCTTATTGCGGACATTTCTTACAATGGAATCATTCAATGTCTGACCTTTGTGCCAGGCTTTTTTCACTTCATATGATGTTGTTGAGGTTCATCCATGTTGTAGCCTAGGTCAGGACTTGTTTCCTATTCGTGGTTGAATAATATTCCCCTGCCCAGACAGACCACTTTCATGTATCCATTTCTCCACTGATGGACACCTGAGTTGTTTCTACCTTTTGGTTATTGTGAAGGGTGCTGCTATGAATATGCGTGTACCTAACCTACTATGTGCCAGGCATGGTGATAGGATCTAGAAAAACAATAGGGAATAAGCTGGAAACACGTCTGCCCTTTGAGCTCTTTGCAACACAGCATGGAATGAGATATGTGAATGATAAAGTGGCTTACCTACAGGACAGTTCCTCTTTCGGTTCTCCAGCTCCTGATCCATAGTAGGAGCTCAATAAATATTAGCTGAATGAATAAATGAATGAATGGATGGATGGATGAACTTTTGTCTTTGTCTTGTTCAGTACTAGATCCCTAGGGTCTGGAACTGAGGCTACGTGTAAGGCACTCAACATCCAATTGCAAATAACTGGACCTGAAACCTGGGGCCTGGTCCCACAGAGGCACTCAGGGCTTTGTGTTCAGAACCAAACAGAAATTCCAGCTGTGCCATTCACACGTTGGGTGACCTTGGCCAAGTCTTCCGCCAGCCCCTCATCTGGAAAGCAGAGATGAAGCTAGTGCCCTTTTCCCTGGCTGCTGCTGGATCGCCAAGGCCAGAACACACCAGGGAAGGTTGTCAGCCCCTGCAGGGTTAAGGCCGTGCCTCGTCACGTGGCTGGTTGCCCTTCTTACTGGACAAAAGGCCAGTTTAATCCATTCGCCGTCACTGCTGCTGAGGCCGGGGGTACAATGCCGCAGGTTTGCCGCCAGCGTCTGCCGATCAAGTTCCGAGTAATATCCCCGCCAGGCTGCCCAGCCCAGCAGACAAAGGCCTCTTTGTTGCAAATATATTTTTTAAATCCCTCAAGATATTAGCAGTGCAGGGGAACTCACACTGCAAAACAGTTCAGAAACTGTTTAAGGAACATGTTTCAAATTTGGGGGGTGATTGTTTAAATGGAAGCTGCCCTGGAGCTTTCTTATCAGGAACAAGATTAGCTCAGGGCAGACTTGGCCCATGGACCTGAGCTGGGACGTCTCAACGGCGAAATAATCCTAACAGGCGTCGTAATGACAAAGTCAGTTGTGATTTACAGAGTCCTGGACAGGTGCCAGCCCACCTATGTATGTTAATTCCGATCCTAAGCACTTGGATTTGGACTGCTGCTACCATTTTATGGATGGGAAAACTGAGGCTTAGGGAAGTCTTGGCCCAGAAGGACAGCTAACGGCCACGTGACCCCATGCACACCAACCTGGTTGAAGTTCACTAATTGGAGCACCTTCCTCAAACTTCTCCTGCAAACCTCCCCTGCAAACCTCCTCTCAAGTAACTCCAGCGGTTCCAGACCACACCTACCCTTGTGTGTTTAACAAAGGACAGTGACAGTTCTTCAGGGCTGTGTAGTGGCCTAAAGCATGCAGCCGTTTCCGTACCCCTCAGCCTCAAGAGAGCAGATGGGCAAAGTGCTTGACCTTGGATCAGAAACACCCGCTCTATAGGGATTTTCACAAGCTGTGTGGCCAGAAGCAAGTTAAAAGTGAGTTCAGTGTGGGGAAGAGTTAGTTGGGGAGTCTGGGTTCAATGTGCATGCTCTGTTATATTTAAAATGGATAACCAACAAGGTCCCAGTGATAAATAGCACAGGAAACTCTGCTCAATGTTACGTGGCAACCTGGATGGAAGGGTAGTTTGGGGGAGACTGGACACATGGATATGCATGGCTGAGTCCCTTTGCTGTCCACCTGGAACTATCACAACATTGTTAATCAGCTATACTCCAATATAAAACAAAAAGTTTTACAAAATGAATTCGGTCCCTCCACAGTTGAACTTAGAAACACCTTGCATGCATGTGTGCATGCTCCGTCGCTTCAGTCATGTCCGACTCTCTGTGACCCTATGGACTGTTGCCCGCCAGCCTCCTCTGTCCATGGGATTCTCCAGGCAGGAATACTGGAGTGGGTTGCTGTGCCCTTCTCCAGGGGATTTCCCCACCCAGGGTTCAAACCTGAGTCTCCTGCATTGCTGGCAGATTCTTTTCCACTAAGCCACCAGGGAAGCCCTAGAAACAGCTTCAGTTCAGTTCAGTCGCTCAGTCGTGTCCGACTCTTTGCAACCCCATGAATCGCAGCACACCAGGCCTCCCTGTCCATCACCAACTCCTGGAATTCACTCAGACTCACATCCATTGAGTCGGTGATGCCATCCAGCCATCTCAGCCTCTGTCATCCCCTTCTCCTCCTGCCCCCAATCCCTCCCAGCATCAGAGTCTTTTCCAATGAGTCAACTCTTTGCATGAGGTGCTTATGACCCAGCAATTCCACTCTTAGGTAGACACCCAAGAGAAGTGAAAACAAGTGTTCCAAGAAAACTTGGACATGAATGCTCATAGCAAGGTTATTCATAATAGCCAAAAAGTAGAAACAACCCAATGCCCACCAACAGAAGAATGGATAAGCGAAAAGGCTTATCCATTATTCTTCAAAATAATATTCATATAATGGAATATTATACAAATTAGAAAATAAAAAATGAGCAAAATACGAATACAAGTTACGATATGGGTGAACATTGAAAACATTATGCTAAGCAAAAAACCAGACACAAAAGGTTGTATGATTCCATCGATATGAAATGTTCAGAACAGGCAAACCCACAGGAACAGAAATCAGACTGATGATGGGCTGGTGCTCGGAGGAGGTGCAGAGGAAGAAGAATGAGAGCTCATGTGGCTGGGCTTCCCTTTTGGGGTGATCAAGACACTTTGGAAATAAACAGAGGTGGTATTTGTACACTGCTGCTAATGTACTACGAAATGCCACGAATCATTCCCTTTAAAATGGTTAACATGGTGAATTTTATGTCACGTGAATTTCACCACAATTTTTTGTAATTTTACTTATTTATTTTTATTTTTGGTTGTGCTGGGTCGTCGCTGTGCGGGCTTTTCTCTAGTTGCAGTGCTCAGGCTTCTCATTGAAGTGGCTCCTCTTTTTGTGGAGCATGGACTCCAGGGTGCAGGCTTCAGAAGTTGTGGTTCCAGGCTCTAGAGCACAGGCTCAATAGTTGCGATGCGGGGCTCAGTTGCTTCACGGCACGTGGGATCTGCCTGGATCAGGGATTGAACTCGTGTCTCTTGCATTGGCAGGTGGACTGTTCACCACTAAGCCACCAGAGAAGCCTCAGTTTTACTGCAATTTAAAAAAAATGTATTTGCTATCTCTGTGCCTGCTTCTCTTACTGTCACATATTTTTGTGAGATCTCGAGAAGATGACACATTTAAAGAAGCTGACACCAAGCAAGTGGCAGCAGCTTGTTTATTTTACTTTAATTGTCAAAACCGCTCTTTGGTTCCCTTTATAGAGCAGGGAGCTAAGATTCAGGGGTGAGGTGGCCCGGCCAGTTGCACATTTGGGCAGGGGCTGTGGCAGACCCCAAACACTGCTCTGCCTGGGCCTCTGCAGTATCCACTATGCCCTGGTTACATCTCCAGGAAAGAGGATAGTCTGATTACAAGTTGCCTTCAACTCCCCACTCTGTGCTGGACACGTTGGCAGTGATTAATCTTTTTAGTGTAAAGTTAAACCAGGACTCAGACCCTGTGCCCAGTCTGGCCCTCGAGTCTGACTTTCCTCATCAGATCAGGCCCTTTGCATTGCGAACGTCCGAGAAGAGTCTCCACGTGTATGTACTGAGAGCTTTTACTCTGTGCCTGGATCAGCTGGAGTCCAGCAGAAGCTGAGAATTGGGGCGGGATGGGGGGAATGTGATGGACGTTTAATAGAAAACCATTCACAGGAGAAAGGCCCAGGGGACAGGCCTGCAGAGGAAGTGTGTGCACCAAGCACTTCACAAACACAGGCATATGCACACGCATGTGTGTCTACATGTACATACGTGCACACGTGCACACACACATACACACACACTCGCCAGGAGGATTCAGGGGACAATACACAGAACCCCTCTCATCCTCTTAAAACTGGCCAGGGGACTTCCCTGGAGGTCCAGTGGTTAACACTCCACACTTCAACTTCAGGGTGCGTGGGTTCAATCCCTGGTCAGGGAACCAAGATCCCACATGCTGCGCAGAGATGCCAAAATGAACAAAAACAAGCAAACAAAATTGGCTGGGATCCTCTCTCTCAGGTTATGAAGCTTCATGGCAGCAATATTCCCCTGGAGAAGAAAATGGCAACCCACTCCAGTATTCTTGCCTGGAGAATCCCATGGACAGAGGAGCCTGGTGGGCTACAGTCCATGGGGTCACGAGTCAGACACGACTTAGCAACTAAACCACCAGCAGCAGCAGCAGCGTTATTCACAATAGCCAAAAAGCGGAAACAACCCAACGTCCATCAACAGATGAATGGATAAACAAAACGTGGTCTAGCCATCCAAGAGCAGTGGAATGGAGTACCAACACAGGCTGCTCCAAGGATGGACTTGAAATCATCATGCTATTGAAAGAAGGCAGTCACAAAGACGGACCCCATTTCGAATGATTCCATTTATATGAAATTTCCAGAAGAGGCAAATCTGTAGAAACAGAAAGTAGATTAGTGGTTGCCAGGAGCTGAAAGAAGGGGAATTGGGAGTGACTGTTAGTGGGTATAGAGTTTCCTTTTGATGTAAAAATGTTCTGGAACTAGTTGGAGGTGACGGTGGCACAGACTTATAAATGTACTTGTAAATGCCAATGAATCATTCACTTTAACATGGTTTAAATGACTATTTTATGTGGTATTTTAATACACACACACACACACACACACACACACACACACACACCCCTGTATGACACTGCTCTTTCAGACAAGAGGTGGCATGAGGGAACAGGAAAAGAGCATCAGAAGATGTAGGTCCCAACTGAGCTCTGCCCAACCTGCTGGGCACCCTTGGGCAGGTCAATGCACCTCTCTGGGCATCTTTGTCCTCCCCTATGTATCAGGCAGTTTGCCCTGGGCTCCACAGACCTCACCAGGCTCAAGACAAACTCATGCAGAAGACCACATTTAGAAAAAAAAAAAAATTCATATTACGACATTTAGAGCAAAACAAGAATAGAACCCTTGGGC
Source organism: Bos javanicus (assembly GCF_032452875.1). Taxonomy (NCBI): domain Eukaryota; kingdom Metazoa; phylum Chordata; class Mammalia; order Artiodactyla; family Bovidae; genus Bos; species Bos javanicus. The sequence goes on from NC_083884.1 coordinate 67,829,425, forward strand.
TCCACACAAACATTGCTCAAACTTCCCTTCTTTTTCCGAAGGGCCCTACTTCACTTTCTCCTCACAAAATCCCTGGAAAGAAGGCAGGCCAGGGCTGGGGGGCATTCTCCCAGCACAAACTGCTGGCACACCCGCCCTGGCTGGCTTTCCAGAGCACCCCAGGCTGGGTATACTGAGGGGAACCTTAGACGCCTGTCTGTGCCGGTAGGTGCCCGTCCATCTCATTGGTGATCTGTCTGGACCAGTAAGGGCAAGGAGATGCAGCAGACACAGCCGCCTCAGGTCCCCTGCTGGCTTTGCCTGTTCCTCTGGACTTTGCAGAGGCTGCTCCGCCTGCCTGGAACTCTCTTCCACAGTATTAGTTTCTGTTGCTGCTGTAACGAATTACTACACACTTACTGGCTTCAAGCAATACAGATTTATTATTTCAGCTCTGGAGGTTAGACGTGTTTCCAGTTCTGCAGGTTAGGGTCTCCCTGGGCTAAAATGCAGCTGTTTCATCCTGGAGGCTCTAGGAGAGACTGAGTTTTCCTGCTTCTTTGAGCTTCTAGAGACTGTTTCATTCCTTGGCTCATGGCCTTCTTCTTCCATCTTCAAGGCCAGCAGCACTGTATCTCTCTGGGCATTCTTCCACAGTAACATCTCTCTCTGAACAGAGTCAGGAAATGTTCTCTGCTTTGGAGGGCTCATACAATTACATTGCCCTTACCCCAGATAATCCGGGATAATGCCTCCCCCTCCGCCATCTGCAGACCCCAAATCTTAGTCCCATCTGCAAAGACTCTTCTGCCATACAAGGAAACACAGTCACAAGTTATAGGGAATTAGGATGCGGATGTCTTGGAAGGCTGTTACTCTGTCCACCACAACCACATCCTCTTTAGCTGTACTATGTTTAGTTGCTCAAAATGTTTCTGACTCTTTGTGACCCCATGAACTGTATACCCCACCAGGCTCCTCTGTCCATGGGAATTCTCCAAGTAAAAATACTGGAGTGGATGGCCATGCCTTCCTCCAGGGGATCTTCCCGACCTAGGTATCGAACCCAGGTCTCCCGAATTGCAGGCAGATTCTTTACCATCTGAACCACCAGGGAAGCCCAAGAATACTGGGAGTGGATAACTTATCACTTCTCCAGGGGATCCTCCCAACCCAGGAATCGAAGCAGAGTCTCCTGCATTGCAGGCAGATTCTCTACCAGTTGAGCTCCCAGGGAAGCCCCTTACCTTAACTAACTCCTACTCATTCAGTGGTTCAATGTGTACATCTTGGGTGACTACAATGTCCCAGGAACCACGCTGGGGACATAGCAGTGATTAAGACAGAGGCAACTCCTGCTGTCATGGATCTCCTAAACTGGCAGGTCTCAACATAGACAATCACCACCTCCAAGAAGCCTTCCCTGACTGTCCTGACTTCTCCTTTGACAGGCAGATTCTTTACCACTGAGCCACCTGGGAAGCCTCAGCCAGGAGACAGGGCCCCTGGAAATTCCACAAGGTCGGTCTCTGATTTCCCGTAACTTGGAGACTCCTACTAGACTCCTAACTTTGGAAAATATTCTCTTAGCATTTGCAATTCTTGATCAGGGCCCAACACTGAAATTACTGCAGACTTTTTTTTTTTCCTCTTCTTCTCTTCTCCTTTTGACAGCTTGAGCAAAAGGAGCTGTTTTTGAATTTCAGAGGGGAAAAACACACACACTCACGCACACACCCTAAACAGCATCATTTTGCAGGACAAAATGTCCCCTGTGCTCCAGAGCGGGCGGCCCGGGCCCCGCTTTGCTGGCCTCACAAACACTTACTGTCGCTGGGGGTTATGTAAGCGTGGTTTGGGCCTGCGAGGTTGGACGTGGCCTTGGGTTTAAAAAGGAGGCAGAAGAGTTTGGGTGAGGAGATGTTTGGCTCAAAATAAGCCCAGGAACAAAATGCAGGAAAAAGCATAAGAATAATCCTCAAGACTCTAACGGAGGAATATTTAGATGTATAGTTTGGAGCATCAAGAACTCAGAAAAATCCAGCCAGAGTTTGGCCAATGTGGCTTTCTTAGCCCTCTCATGAACATGTGTGAGGCTGAGAGGCCAAGGGAATGGGGGTCAGGGTGGGGTGGTTATAATGTGACCCCTTCAGAGGAATAAAGGGCAACGTGCAGACCACATCACTCCTGGAAGGAAAACATCGATTTGTAATGTATTTGAAAACTGTTTGTGCTTTTGTTCAGTACATCTCTTCAGTTGGGGTTTCCAGCTCTTCAGCTGGGGCCCCAGATTCAGCGATTTCTACTGGCCAGCAGGGACCAAGGCAGGCAAGCAAGATCATTGATCCGAGGAGAAGAAAGCAAGAGATGTAGGGCCCCCAACTCGTCCTGACTTGCCCCAAACCTTCCCAGTTTTAAAAACTAAAAGCCTTACATTCAAGGAAACCTCTCAGCCCAGGGTGGATGGGGCAGTTAGTCACCCTACAAAGGAGAGTAATCATCATGGCCCCTCATAACTGTTAACAGTGGTCCGCCCACTATGACTCTTGTGATCTCATAGACTGTAGCTGACCAGGCTCCTCTGTCTATGGGATTTCTCAGGCAAGAATACTGGAGTGGGGTGTCATTTCCTTCTCCAAATATTACACAGCATCTGCTAAGTGTCCCTGACCATACTAGGGAATCTATATAAATACTATCATACTTCATCCTCCCAGCTACATTTTCACGTTGATTATGCCCATTTTACAGACCAGGCAACTGAGAGTCAGAGGGGAAAGTCAAACAGTAGAAGAAGCAGAAGACCATCAAGGACCCCAGCTCAGTAACTGGGGACTTGTGCTTATAACACACAATCCCAGTGATTCTACGAGCAAGTAACTTCAGTGTGCAAAACTCAGCCAAGCTCTGCTGGGGATGGCCTTGGAACTGAGCACAGAAAGGCAGTTCAACAGGGACAGGCATCTGTCCTGTCCCTGTGGAGGGAATAGCATAAGGAGGGGCGACTGTATAGCTGAATAGGAACAGAGCAGGAGGAGAGGCTGCTGTTGACAGAGATGCAGCTTGAATTCCAGGCTAAAGAATTTTGAATTTATCCTGAGGGCACTGGGGATCCCTTGGGAGGATTTAAGTAGTAATGACAAGGTCAAATTTGTACTTTTATAACCCACCCTCCCAAGTGGGTCCCTAGCAAGAGTCCTTCTGTTCAGTGTCGTTGGAATCAATAGAATGAGACAAGTTTAGTTCAGAAGCAAAGGAAGGCTTTATCCTTTTTTTTTTTTTTGACTGTGCTGCAGGGAATGTGGGATCTTAGTTCCCCAACCAGGGATAGAACCTGCATCCCCTGCCTTGGAAGCACAGAATCTTAACCACTGCATCACCAGCAATGTCCCAGATCTTTGACCAAAGCAAGGAAAGATGCAAACTCAAGCTTTACAGTCCAAGGTATCCGGGCAGGCTATGGGCGGGGCTACTTTTTAGGGTCAAAGGGGAGAGGGCGGAGTTCTGCACAGCTGTGCTGCTCCCGGCTCCAGAGCACGCGGCCTGCCGCAGCCATCTTGAATTGAGTGTCGTGTGCAGCACGTGTGGACCCCGCCCTCCGAACTGAGGTATCTGTGCAGCCATTGTGCACCAGGAACTCTGGCTCGAGGTCTGAAAGGTTTGAAACCTCAGCATGTGACTCTCCATGACTGAGTGAAACTAAGCACAGAGGAAAAAGGAAAAAAAGAAAGGTTAGACTTCATTATATCCAGACTCTACTTTTATTTCCCGAGAACTGTTAGGGGGCTTTGCTGGTGACAGAGAAACCTCTCCTCCGCCCTTCGTCTGGCTCCTCAGTCTGTGGGGGCGCTGAGGGAGCAGGTCTGTCTCCTGTGCTGCGTCCTGCCGGGAGGCAAGGGCCTCATGGTGACGGGTGGGAGAGCGGAACTGCTCCAGACCACGTTCAGTTGTGTTTGGTTGTCACCCGGCCCTGCGCGTTGGCATCTCTGAGTGACCCGAGGTGGCTCAGTTGTTCCTGAAAGAGATAAGCCCCAGGTCTGGGGGTGTCGGGTGGCACATGCATCCGGGGGTCTGTGTAAACATTTAAGATCTTCTGTATCATAAGCTCGCAAGCTCCAGGAGGCCTGTGCGTTCGGCATTTAGGGCAGAAGTCCCTGGGGGAGCCCTCTGTGACTTGGGTGTGGCGGTCCCTACGTGTCCCGTCAGCCTCTTCCCCTCTCTCCATCTGTGAACCGTTTCCCCGTCAGCGCTTGGTGGGGCTCACGTAGGTAGGGGCGTCTGGAGTGGATTTCATCTGTGGTTTCCATACGATCATGCTTCGGGGCCCCGTTTCTGTGGGGAGCAGGGTGGTTGGGTGTAGCGTGTGACAGGTTTTTATGGAAACCACTGGCTTGTCTAAAAGCACAGCCTGAGCTTGAATCCACCTTTTGGGGGCAATATCGTTCTGTTCCCTTAGAACTTAGCAAAGCCTGAACCTGCTGTGGAGTCCATACTGCAATTGGAAGACCAAACTGCACACTTCCGCTGCCGGTAGGCAGGGAGGTCATTCCCTAGTGGTCTGATCCAATTGTTCAGAGAAATAAACAACCCCCTGAGTGAGGGATCCCAGGTTTTTGGGTTTTTTTGTTTGTTTGTTTGTGTTTTGGGGTTGTGTGTGTGTGTGTGTGTGTTTCTACCCACTCCATAGCTCAGTGAGATTTTATTTCCCCAGTCAGGAATCAAATCTGTGCCCCCTGCAGTGGAAGCTCTGAGTCTAAACCACTGGACCACCGGGCAAGTCCAAGGGGGTCCCAGTTTTTGAGCTCATACCCCAAGGGCAGTCCCCCTTCTCTCATGAACATAAAGGTCAAGGGTTTAGCTAAATCTGGAAGGGCCAGGGCGAGGGCCTGAAGTAATTGCTTTTTCGACTCTTGAAAGTCCCCTTCCCATTCTGAATTTCATTCAAAAGGATCGTCATCCTTTCCTTTCAACGTTTCATATAGAGGCCCAGGTATTAGATCATAGTTAGGGAACCAGATGTGGCAAAACCCAGCCATCCCCAGGAAACACCCCAAAGCTGTCTTCCAATTCTAGGAGGGGTGAGACTGCAAGTAGCTTCTTTCCTTACCTGGGGAAGGCTTCTCTGACCTTCTGTGAGAATGAAGCGTACCTAGGTCACCCAGTTTGTGACATCTGAGCCTCTTCCTTGGACACCTTATATCCTTTATCAGCTAGGTGACTCAGGGTGGTTACACCTGGAGATCTGAATGTCGTCTAACATGGAGATCTTTTAGGTCTTGAGCTAAAGTTTCCCCAAAGATGGTGGGGGGATTTTTGAACTCTCAGGGCAGGACGGTCCAGCAGTATTATTGTTTTTTGGTTGTGTGTTTGGGCCCTGCTGCCAGAAAGCAGAAATGTCTTGTGACCCTGGGGCTAACGAAATACAGGAGTCGTCTTTTAAATCTTATGCTGAATAGCAGGTCCTGGTGGGCAGTAGAGTGGCCAGCAAGGCATACGGATTAGAGACCACTGGACATGTATCCTCGGTGTCTTCACTGGCTGTCCTGTGGTCCTGTACCATCCAGTGTTCCCCACTGGGTATTATTTATTTATATTTTGGCCATGCCATGTGGCATGCAAGATCTTAGTTCCCTAACCAGGGATCTAACCTGCACCCCCTGCAATAGAAGCACACGGAGTTTTAACCTCTAGATGGCCAACGGAGTCCCTCTGCTAAGTTTCTTTACGAGGAGACTGGCGGTATCTCAGGTTGATTGACTTGGTCTAATAGGGTCTAATGGGCTTCCCTGGTGGTTCAGATGGTAAAGAATCTGCCTGCAATGCAGAAGACTGGGGTTCGATCCCTGGGTCTGGAAGATCCCCTGCAGAAGGGAACGGTTACCACTCCAGTGTCCCTTGCCTAGACAGAGGAGCCTGGCGGGCTATAGCCCATGGGGTCACAAAGAGTCAGATACGACTGAACAACTAACACTTTCACTTTCACTCTTTCAATGAGGCTTAACAGGGTCAGTTGGGCCCTGTATGACAGGGCAGTGCCCAACAGAGAGGGTGCTGTTTTCTACTGGGCCACATACATCCAGGTTGTAGATGGACGATCATGGGACTGGTTCCTGCAGCTTGTCCCACCCTGGGGACTTATTCCAGGGAGGTCGACTTGCTCTGTCCAGGGAGGTTTGTCCTCAGCTGTGAACATTGTCATCCGTGCCCTCTGTCTAGGGGACACCAGTCTCCAGTTTGTCTCCCAGTAGGTGGATGGTAGCTCCCAATTTATGTAGCATATCCATTCCTAGCAGAGGTATCAGGTATTCAGGGATGTACAGGGAGGAATGGCATATATTCATCCAGTCTGTGTTCTAATGGCTCTGTGACTGCTCGTTCTCAGGCCTTCCCTGATACCCCCATAATTTTACAACTCTTGTGATTGAGTTTGCCCTATCTGGTGTTCAGAACCAAGAATAGGCCATGTAGGGAGGGAATCTAGTAGCCCAGCCTTGAGCTGGAACCCACTGTATTACCATGCCCCTTTTGCCTGAAGTGGAAACAGAGAGGTGAAGTCAGTGGCAGAAGGTCACACAGCAACCCAAGGTCTCTAGACTTTGTTCAGACAACCGTTAAGGCCAGCAGTTCACCTTGGGGCTCCTGTAGGGTGGGGGTTGTGCACACTCCTTGGAAACAGCCTAGAGAAGCTGCCCAGGGACTCTCAGAAGTTGAAGAAGCATCTCCAGAGGCTGCCGTCACGAAAGCCCTGTCTCAATAGCCAGTCATTCTGCAGGCACAGATTAAAAGGAGGAGTCCTCAAGAAATCTCTGGGCCCGAGTTGGGGATTGAGTGGGGCCTGGAAGCCCCCAGGACAAATCATTTCATGTGAAAGGCATGAAGAAAGGGCTGCAGGTCATGGAGCTGGGGTCCATGAAGCATGGGATAGCACAGAGATCTGTCGCCCGGGCACAGTTCATTCCCACATGCAGAGCTGTGGCTGCCTGGAGTGGGGTCTTCACAGCGTGAGAAGGGGAGCAAACAGCCTCGAGCAACCCCGCAGAGGGCATGCTGTGAGGTCACTGTCCTTTACCTTTCTGGCTCGTCTCCCTCTGCCTCCAGGAAGGCAGGGACCGTGTCACCTGTGTCCTCAGCAACTAACAGGCCTGACGCACCGTGACGCCCAGCAGATAGTTGTCAGATAGTGAATAACTGCCCCAGTTGTGCTCCATACCTCCAGGCACTGCAGGTTCGCCACCAGTGCGGTCTGTCCCTGTGTTGAACAGCCCTGCTGGAAATGCCATCCTTAAGGTAACCCTTCTCCAAAATGGCAAAGTAACAGAGTAAGATACAGGGATCTCCCAATTTGAAATTCATCTTCAGGAGATAATTTTAAAATGGCAAAAACAAATTATCCACATGAAGATGTTGTCTACCATGGTGGAAATGTAGGAGCAGTCTGAACACCTCACAGTTGACAAAAATTGTGTGAATGTGAGCATGTGTGTATGTGTTTGTGTGTACACTATGTGGCTGTGTACATGTGAGCATGTGTGCTTTAGTTACTCCTGAGTCATGGCTATAATAGACAATTTAACAACCATTAGAAATGTAAACCATGGGCATTCCCTGGCAGTTCAGTGGTTAGGACTCTGTGTTTCCACTGCAGGGGGCATGGATTTGACCCTCAGTTGGGGAACTAACCAGGTTTCAGCAATACATGAACCGTGAACTTCCAGATGTTCAAGCTGGTTTTAGAAAAGGCAGAGGAACCAGAGATCAAATGGCCAACATCTGCTGGATCATGGAAAAAGCAAGAGAGTTCCAGAAAAACATCTATTTCTGCTTTATTGACTATGCTAAAGCCTTTGACTGTGTGGATAACAATAAACTGTGGAAAATTCTGAAAGAGATGGGAATACCAGACCACCTGACCTGCCTCTTGAGAAACCGATATGCAGGTCAGGAAACAACAGTTAGAACTGGACATGGAACAACAGACTGGTTCCAAATAGGAAAAGGAGTACGTCAAGGCTGTATATTGTCACCCTGCTTATTTAACGTCTATGCAGAGTACATCATGAGAAATGCTGGGCTGGAAGAAGCACAAGCTGGAATCAAGATTGCCGGGAGAAATATCAATAACCTCAGATATGCAGATGACACCACCCTTATGGCAGAAAGTGAAGAGGAACTAAAAAGCCTCTTGATGAAAGTGGAAGAGGAGAGTGAAAAAGTTGGCTTAAAGCTCAACATTCAGAAAATGAAGATCATGGCATCCGGTCCCATCACTTCATGGGAAATAGATGGGGAAACAGTAGAAACAGTGTCAGACTTTCTTTTTTTGGGCTCCAAAATCACTGCAGATGGTGACTGCAGCCATGAAATTAAAAGACGCTTACTCCTTGGAAGGAAAGTTATGACCAACCTAGATAGCATATTCAAAAGCAGAGACATTACTTTGCCAACAAAGGTCCATCTAGTCAAGGCTATGGTTTTTCCTGTGTTCGTGTATGGATGTGAGAGTTGGACTATGAAGAAAGCTGAGCGCCGAAGAATTGATGCTTTTGAACTGTGATGTTGGAGAAGACTCTTGAGAGTCCCTTGGACTGCAAGAAGATCCAACCCGTCCATTCTAAAGGAGATCAGTCCTGGGTGTTCTTTGGAAGGAATGATGCTAAAGCTGAAACTCCAGTACTTTGGCCACCTCATGCGAAGAGTTGACTCGTTGGAAAAGACTCTGATGCTGGGAGGGATTGGGGGCAGGAGGAGAAGGGGACGACAGAGGATGAGATGGCTGGATGACATCACCGACTCGATGGACGTGAGTCTGAGTGAACTCCAGGAGTTGGTGATGGACAGGGAGGCCTGGCGTGCTGCGATTCATGGGGTCAGAAAGAGCTGGACACTACTGAGCGACTGAACTGAACTGGGGAACTAAGATCCCACACGCTGTGCAGTGTGGCCAGAAAAAAAAAAAATGTAATGCACAAGAAGCATGTAAAAATGTGGAGAATTGTGATCTAACAGAAGGTTAGGAAAGCAAAATGCACACTACGCCTGCAGCCACATAAGCCGAGTGTGTGCAGACAAGATGGAGTGGGAACATGGAAGGAAGGGGGCGGTCAGAATGGCAGCATCTTCAGTTGTTTATTTAAAGTTTCTTTCCAGTTGTATCCCCTCATCCTATAGATGCTATTACTCCCATTTTAGAGATGAGGAAACTGAGGCTCAGGGAGGTGACACTATTTGCATGTGGCTACTGAGATGAGCCAGGCAGCTGACTGAGTCCCAGTGTAATCCTGTCTGCCTCCCCACCTGGGCCTTTAGCTCTTGGGGGCTGAAAACAAAACTCTTGCCTCCAAGGTCTCCTCTCCTCCTCCTCAACCATCCCTGCGCCTCTGGCTGTGCCCACTAAGACTCGGTCTCAAGTTCCCCACCACAGCCCAAGAGGGAGCAAGACTCAGAGAAGCCCCCACACCAGATAAGAATTGCCTGAAAAATACCCTCACGTCCACAGCCTGCCTTTTGCATGAGTCTCGGCACAAAGGCCCCCATGCCCACTGGGGTGGCCCTGCCAGTCAGGCAAACAGAGCGATGTGTCAGAGCTGCCCGGCATGGCCAACTGCTCTTTAGAGCGCAATTAAATCTGACCCAGCAACTATGACTTCGCAGTAGGTGACGGCCTCATAAATGCAGCACATCCCCAGGCTCCGGGCTCCACAGAGAATCCGAGAGCCCCACACACTGTAGGGTCAATAGCCCCTTCTTTGAAGGCAACTGGAAGAAGTGACTTGTGTCCACAGAGCTGGCCTTGCTGGGCCAGGCTCTCATGTCAACTTATTCACTCTTCCTGAGAACTCATTAAGGTGCACGTCTTTCTCCCTGTTTCACAGACGAGGAGCATGAAGGCAGCCGGTCTGGCCTGGAACATGCCTCTGTCCTCCAGCCCAGGCAAACAAACTCAGCTCTCTCTCCTCCCCTACCCCAGCCCCACATACTTTGCTTCTGAGTCACTCTTTCAGGAGTTTTCTTTAGACACAAGCTCCTCTGTAGATATTTATCAAGTGTTGACCCTGTGCAAGAATCTGTGCCTGGAGGAACAGAAGATGCCATGGGCAGGGGAAAAAAAAAGACACAGCTCCTGCCCTCATGGAGCTTATGGACAAAATGAGGAGGAGGCATTCAATAGTGCAGGAAGCTATACAGTCCGAACAGAAAAAGGAGGGGTATGTGATGCCCTGAGAATGTGGGATTCACGGAGGGCTTCCCTGAGGAAGTGCCACACAGGTTGGGAGCGGAAGGCAGCAGTAGGTAACAAAACAAAGAAAAGGAAGAACGGTATCCCAGCAGCAGGCACAGCACATGAAGAGGGCCTGTGAGTGAAATCGCTGTTGTGTCTGACTCTTTGTGACCCCGTGGACTGTAGCCCACCAGGTTCCTCTGTCCATAGGATTCTCCAGGCGAGAATACTGGAGTGGATTGCCATTTTCTTCTCCAGGGGAATCTTCCCAACCCAGGGATCGAACCCTAGTCTCCCGCATTGCAGGCAGGCACTTTAATCTCTGAGCCATGGGACCCAAAAAAGTCAGTGTGATGGGAGCACAGACAGTGTGCAGGGAATAATCACGTCTTTTCCATCCACAAAAAGGGCCTGGAATCAGTATTTGTATCAGCACATTGTTGAGAGGATTAAACTGAGAAGTTCCTAGAAATGGTGCCTGTCGTGGAGTGGTGGTGTTCAGTCGCTAAATTGTGTCTACCTCTTTGTGACCCCATGGACTGCAGCACAGCAGCCTTCCCTGTCCTTCCCCGTCTCCTGGAATTCACTCAAACTCATGTGCGTTGAGTCGGTGAAGCCATCCAACCATCCCACCCTCTGTTGCCCGCTTCTCCTGCTGCCCTCAATGCTTCCCAGCATCGGGGTTTTTCCTAATGAGCTGGCTCTTTGTATGAGGCAGCCAAAGTATTGGAGCTTCAGTTTTAGTGTCAGTCCTTGCAATGAATATTCAGAAATGCTTTCCTTTAGGATTGACTGGTTTGATCTCCTTGCTGTCCAAGGGACTCTCTACAGAGTTTTCTCCAGCAACACAATTCGTGGCATGGAGTAAGCATTCCCTAAACAGTAGTGATTCTTGTGTTTTTCTCTTATCACCATATGTCATCAAACCTAAGACACCATGTCCCAATTTTAGAGGTATTAAAATGCAAGAGGAAAAAATTACTTTTTTAGAATTGATGGAATACAGCATAATTCCTGTTGCCCAGACTGAGGCCACGAGGCTTGGGGCGGGGATATGATTTGCCTGTTTTTCTCCCCATGTGCCCTGGGACGGGGTCCTCACCGGGTCATTCTGGTGTCAGGTTCAGGCAGATTTTTGCTGTTAATGACATGTTGCAAGAGGAGACTCAACCCTTTTTTGAGCCACGGATTAACTTATTTTACTGCCATGTCAAAGAGAAGCAGAAGTCGGGAGCAATTATGCTGATGGGGGCCCCACCCACCCCCCCCAACACCCTCCTCCTGGCCTCTGCGAAGATGACTCAGCCCCAACTATCCCCCTAATTGTCTCAACCTGTGTGGACTCCCCACTGAGGCCCCCCTTCCCCCAAACTCGCATTACTGGAACCCCAAGGGCCGCAGGCAGGTGGAGAGATCCTCTCTCTCTGAAATGGACTGTGGGCTTCCAGGCCCTTCCGCCATTCCTCATAAACCCAGTTCCCACTTCCCTCTCCTTTCTGCCCACCCTTCTCAGCATGCATGCCCTGTGGTTGATGGCATTTGTAGAAGTTCCTGCTTAGCGCTCTTTCTTTGGGCATCCTGTTTCTCCACCCCTGGCCTTGCTTGTCAACCTGCCTGGGAAAGGAGAGATACTGAATTTGAATTCCCCCTGAGAAGAGAAACTATCTTGCGTTGACATGTAAAAATCCCACCCAGAAGAGCTCATGGCACAAAGAAGTTCTTCAAGACAAGTCAGTTGATACATGATATTCATCTTTCTCTTTCTGACTGACTTCTCTCTGTATAACAGGCTCTGGGTTTATCCACCTCATTAGAACTGACTCAAATGCATTCCTCTTACGGTTGAGTAGTATTCCACTGTGTATATGTACCATAACTTCTTTATATATATGGAATCCAGAAGGATGGTACTAATGAGCCTATTTGCAGGGCAGGAGTGGAGACGCAGACACAGACCAGACTTGTGGACCCAGCTGGGGGAGGAGAGGGTGAAACATACACTTCACCATATGTAAAACGGGTGGCCAGTGCGAAGTCGCTGTATGACTCAGGGAGCTTAAGCCCGGTGCTCTGTGACAGCCTGGGGGGGCGGGTGGGATGGGGTGGGAGGTGGGAGAGAGGCTCAAGAAGGAGGGGACACATGTATTACCTATGGCTGATTCATGCTGATGTATGGCAGAAACCAACCCCAAATTGTAAAGTAACTATCCTCCAATAATAATAATTTTTAAAAAAAAGACAAATGGGTTGAATAAAAGAGAAGAAAAAGGAAAAAAAAAAAAAAGAACCAAAGAAGAACTTTGGTCTCGGAAGAGACCAAGAAGGCCTCCAAGGAAGAGGATGATATGGCTGAACCAGACTCCGGTAGTGTAACAAGCGAGAGAAGAACAGTAGGGAAACACCAGCAGGAGTGAGCAGATGGCTGACGTTCCCTGCAAACCTAGAAATCAAGGGATCCATAGATTCCCACGGGGAGAGAGGAGGAGGCGCTACACATGGATCTTCACGCTCTGGATTCAGTAAAGGACCTTTTGGCTGAGAAGGTGCTCCTAGCCATGTCAGTTTTATGAAGGCAGGAGTCCTGTGAGTTGAACAGGCACTGAAAGAAGCCCCACTGAGCAGGCAGACTGAGGCTCTGGGGCCCAGGCCCAGGCCGGGAGGCGCTGGGAGCCTGACTGACTTGTCTTTAATTGGCGGATGACAGGGATGAACTGATTCCTTCAAGGACCCTCATCTGTGAGCAGCTCAGTGTCGTCATCTGTCTAGACAGACCCTCCCCTGCCAATCTGTTCCCCTCCTTGCTACCACAGACATGGGCATTATGTATTTAATGTCATTTCAGGCTTCCAGGACACCTGCCACCCCTTTAAAGACATTGCCTTGGGTAGGTGATTTTCATTTATTATTCTTTAAAATTTTGTGGCCAGGATGCCACTGTGGTAGGTGGGATCCTAGTTCCCCAACCAGGGATCGAACCCACGCCCCGCTGCATTGGAAGCACCGAGTCCTAACCACCGGGCCACCAGGGAAGTCCCCCAGGGTTAGTGGTTTTTAAAATGCATGTAAGTGATACCATCCTCTGTGGTTCATTTGCCATTTTATTTTCTTCGTCAGAGTAAATTTTCAAAGGTTCATCCTTGCTCACTCCTTTTAGCTACTGTATACTACTACATTTTATGAACATCCCTTATTTTATCTGTCCATTTCTCCACAATGTAAGTTATCTCTAACCCTACCCTACCACACACTTCATTTCCTTTTATGAAAATGAGGTGCCACCAAAGTGACTTCCAAGTTTCCATAAGCTGGCTGCCTACACAGTACAGACCTCACCCCCAGGAAGCACATGGTCCAATTGGAAAATTCATGATTTGTACATACAGATGAGGGATTTCACTGCTCGGCTGGACTGGGTGCCAAATACGTGTCTTAATTTTCATCTCTGCTGTTGGCCCCCTCACCCTAAGGATGCTTCGCAGAGCGATCTGATACAGGGGTGGGGGTGGAGGTGGAGGGGGGCCAGTGGGGTGCAGCTCCACTGATTCCGTCAGGGGGCCCTGCCTCGTCCATCAGTAGCAGTCCGTCCTGGCCCAGACCGGCAGGACGAACCTCACGTCACGCAGCGGGAATCCTCTCACTGTTATTTATGTTGGCTGCAAAATCCAGGAAATAGCCACTGGATATATAGCCCAGCGTCTCAGGATTAAATCTTGTTAGCATGAATCTCATTCCTCGGTATTCCCCTGTGACCCAGACCGCAGGGCCTGCCCGATGCTGCATCCAGGTTTGTTGTTACAGGGAAAAGAAAGAAACTAGAGCCCACGTCGGGGAGGCTCCGGATCAGATCTATGGCCTGGTGGAAACACTGCCATATGCTTAATTGTACTCCAATTACACAGAATGCTCTAGAATCGCCGCTCTGGGGTGGAGTGACGCTAATGGCCATCATTACATTTGGGCAGCCCTGTTCGTTTATACTGTGATCTTTGCATCTACCATGTGGTTCACGGAGAGTCACCAGCCTCTTCTAACGCAGGAGAAACGCTGGGGTGAGTCACTTGCACGTGCTTACTGAGCACCTAGTACAGACCACACGGGAGGGCCTCGTGAGACGAGCTCTCATGGATCTTGTGGTCCAGTGGGAGGAGACGTGCAGTAGGCACACTCACGACACACCGGTGTGGGTGTGGTGAGTGCCTCGAAGGGTACCGAGCTGCGGCAGACGGACTGGGCTGGGGGGCTGTTTTGTGTACGGTGGCTTGAGAAGGCCTCCTAGAGTGGGGAGGGGGCACGTGAGGGCATCTGAGGGAGGCAGGAGAGGGAGCCGGGAGGGGCTCTGGAGGCCGTGTCCCAGGCAGTGGGGGCGGCAAAGGCCCAAGGTGAGTGGCCCGGCATGTTGGAGAGCTGGCCCGCAGGAGGCTGGCTTGGCTGGAGTGTGGAGAGGCGAGCGGGAAGGGGTGGGCACAGATGGGGCCTAGCAAGTGGCTGTCAGTCACTCAGGAGGACTTTGAGCAGAGAAGGGCTGATATGGTTTATTGCTTAAGAGAGCCACTCTGGCTTCTCTGTGGGAGGAGAAAGGGGCCAGTTAGGAAGGTCTTGAGCAACAGTCCAGGGAGAGGATGGTGGCTGGGCTGGGTTCCATTTCTTGAGGCAGCTGTGGTGAGAAGGGTCAAATTTTAGACTTGCGTTCAAGGCGGAGCCCATAGGAGCCGGTATGGGGATGCGGGGTGGGAGGGGCGCACGTGACTCAATCGGTGGGGGTGTAGGGGGTGCTGGGAGGGTTGAGGGGGCGGGACGGGAAGGCACATCACCTGCTCAGCTGTGCCCCCCACTCCCTCCACCGCAACCTGTCACTGTGCTTTGCTTTACTGCTTGGACATGCATACTGACTGCCATTAAATCCAGCGGGCTTGACACCTGTTCAGGTGATCCCCGGACTCCCCTTTTGCTTTTGAGGACTCTGCTTCTTGCATGCCCTCCTTCTTACCAATGGGATTATCGTGAACAGGGTTTGGGACCAGGACCTCGGGTCAACCTCGGTATTTTTTTCACAGATGCATAAAACTCATACAAATGATTCTTCGTGTTTGCACCTACTTCAAAGCCATACCCAGAGAAGAGGAGAGTCATCACCTGGATGAGCCCTGCCCAGGTTGAGGCGTGAAGGATCCTGATGCTGGGATCCTGCCAGGGCCAGACACTGGTTCCCACTCCTTCCTCTCAGCTCAGCCCATTTCCTAGGCTCCCTGGTCCCCATCATCCTGCCTGGAGACCTCACACACAAGTCAGAGAAGAGTCCATCTTCATGTACAGCTGTGATTATTTGAGGAGCTGCAGATTTTAAACATTTGAAAGCACTAAGCGATGCTAGGCTTCGATAATCAGGTTCAAGGCATCTGGCCTCTTGTTCTTTCTGCCTGCAGAAGCTCCCGTGATGATTAAGGAAGAAAGCAATTCTGTCTTAGGATGTTCATGGTTCCAGTCCGTTCCACTTTAGAATTTCTTAGATCTAATTCTTATTTGTTCCATCTTGGAACGTTCAAGGTTTTCACGCCCTTAACAAAATATCCTAGATCCAATTCCTGCCCTTCTAGAATTTCCTTGATCTAATTTCTAATCGAGTCTGCCCCAGAACTTTGGAAGAGTACGTGGGAAACAGGTCTGGGTCACTTTCCCTACCATGGATAGTTGCTTGCATCCAATTATTTCTTCACTCAGTCTGAGTGTCGACTGTGGGCCAGACGGAGAGCTGGGAACTGAAGGCAAAAGCAAACTGGGCTGAGCCCTTCCCTTGAGGAGCTCACACTGAGGGAAGCAGACAGTCTAATCGAGAAAGTGATAGGGCGTCGTGTGCTGCACTCAGGCAAGGTGAGGGAACGTGGGCCCTGAGGGTACTTGTGCTTCCCAAGTTCAAGTGCTCCATCACCACAGGGAACTGATCAAAATTAGATCCCTCGGCCTGAGTCCTCAGCAGTAGTTCTTCTGGGGTCCGGGGTGGGGCCCAAGTAGGGTGACGTGGAAAGTCCAGGACATGGGACTTCCTGGGCTAAAACTAGGGTCGTTCTGAGCAAACTGGGATAGTCTGTCTCCCTCAGTCCAGGAGTCTGCATTTTTAACATGATCCTCCAGTGATTCAAATGCAGGTGGCTCCCAGGGACCTGGGCAGGTGCAGAGAGGAGGCCCTAAGCCCCAGTCTGCCCCAGGATATTTGAGGGTTCCCAGTTTTCCCTGGGATGGGGTGGGGAATATGGCCAGGCTGTAAAGTCCAGAGCGAGTTTGCAAGGGCAAAGTTGGCTGGTTGTTGTTGTTTAGTTGCTAAGTTGTGTCTGACTCTTTGCAACCCCATGGACTGTAACCCACCAGGCTCCTCTGTCCATGGGCTTTCCCAGGCAAGAATACTTGTGTGGCTAGCCTTTTCCTTCTCCAGGGGATCTTCCTGACCCAGGGATGGAACCCACACTCCCTGCATTGGAAGGTGGGTTCTTTTTCCATTGAGCCATCTGGGTTGGCTGGTGGGGATGTGTAATCCTGCCAGACAGGGCAGTCGAGACTCCTGGGAGTGGAAGCACAATTGAGGGTTAAGCTCCCCGAATCTGCTGACCTAGATCTGAGCATCCCATCCCCCAGTGTGGCAAGCTAGTGTGGGGGAGAAATAACAATGAAAACAGATTGATTATCCTAACTGGGTGGAGATGTCCAAGCTTGTTGATACCACCAGGCCAATTTTCCCAGCAGCCCCCCAGCCAGGCACAGCTAGCTTCAGCTTCTGTGAGCTGCAGGATATTTGGAATCAAGGCTCAACCTTGAAGAAGTATTAATGAAAATGTCACAGGCACTAAAGTCAAAGCAGATGCGAAGCCAGCTCCATGGGCAGACATAACTGATAAGAAACAGCCCAGGAGAGAACAAAACCTCTTGAGATTAGGTCAAGGGCAGACCAGGAAGAAAAAAAAAATGACATCGGGGATCCCCCATGGCAACTCAGAGGAACGCTGTTGCTCCTGTGGACAAGCTGACATTTTTGTGCCGCTGCGTTTTATACCGACATCCCGACAGGGCAGCGTTCGGAGGCCTCCACATCAGCAAATAAATATTACGTCTCCATCTTCAGCTAAGCAGAGCTGTGGTGCATTCCTATTACTTCATGTGGATTAACCATCTGGAAGTTGAATCAAGCCACAGAGTAAAGAATGGGATCCAATTTTGCATTCACCAAAATAAGCCGTACTAGTCTCAATTTATGGCAGATGGTTATGCAGTCTCAGTGGGCCAAAAAAAAATCTCTCTGCAAAAGAATAAAGTTTATGCCAATTACTGTAATAGGAACCAGCACAACAACTGTGTGGGTTGACTAAGATCGCAGATATTGCTGTACAGCTCATAAACCGTGGGGGGCCCGAGGGAACAATGGGGACCCAGTTAATTCATTAAGATAACGCGAGAGAAATGAGGAGCAGAGTTAGTCATAAAACAGAAATATTTCCTCGCGAAGGAGGGGAGGGGAGCGAGGTGGGGTAGCTCTTAAACTGGGACGTGGCCTCGGCCGGGCTGCAGGCAGGGCAAAGGGGAAGGGTTAACAGGTAGTGGTCGCAAGAAAGCCTGTCTGCAGCCCTGTGGGAAAGGCGTGAGAGGGAGGGGTTAAACCTGGGGCTTGTCGGCTCTACGCATTCCAAACAGATCTGTGGCACGTGGATGACTCCGTGGCAGACAGTGGGGAGGCCCTGAGCTCTCGGTGGCCAATGCCGCCAGTGCTCCTGGTCCCTGCGTTTACGGAGCTCCCAGCTTGGCGGAGATGGCAGCACATGGTAGGGATGTTGGCCTTGTCGGGAGGTCAGGGGAAGCGTCTGGGAGGTCGGGCCCCCGCCCCCGCCGGGCTGAGGTTGAAGGATGAACAGGGAAGGGAAGGGGGCGTCCAGACCTGGCGGGCACCCCGGGGCTTAGGTCTCAGAAACTGGAAAAAGGCACGTGGCTGGAGCCTGGAGGTGAGGGTGAGGATGAAGAGGGTGCCGGGCCAGTACAGAATGAGGAGGTTGGCTTCTGTCCTGGAAGCAAAGATGGAAGGAATGACCTGACCCACCTGCTTGGGGGGAGAGGCCCTGGCTGCAGGAAGCACTGCCTCTTGTCAGTCGAGGTCAGCTTCTTGATCTGTGGGAAGTGTGAGGACTTCCTGTTCCCTCCTGGGTGGTGTTAGGGTGGACCCGTGAGCTAGAGCAGAGGGTGGGGAAGGGATTTGCTCCCTCTGTGATGGGTCATCCCGCCTGAGGAAAGCAGTCCCGGGCCCCGGGGCCAGGCCTCCCCGGACTGGAACTAGAGAGGCAGGCTAGGGGCACACGAGGCTGCAAGGCAAGGTTGTCTGTTTCCTATACAATCTGGGTTCGGCTTTTGTATTTATTTTTAAATGAAAGCTTTTAGCTTCAAGAACATTGATATTTGGGGCTGAGAATAAGGTAACCAACTGTCATAGTTTGCTTGGGACTGTCTTGGTTTTACAACCCAAAGTCCAGCCTCCCAGGAAATCCCTCTACCTGGACAAACCAGGATGGCTGGTCCCCCTAGCTGATGAGTGGACCAGCCCTAGGGCGAATCCAGTGCTGGAGAGGTCTGCACGCATTGCTTACACATTCACATCTCCCAGCCACGCCCCGTTTTGGTATTATCACCCCAGCCTTCACTGGCAGGACAGTGAGGCTCAGAGGGGCCAAGACGTACTTGTTGGCCCATTGCTCAGTAAGTGGACGTGTCAGGCTTGGGATGCAGGCGGTGGACACCAAAGCGCCCACATGCAGAGAGACAGCGGCAGTGACCATTAGTAAACCCGATGGCAGTGGTCACGGTTGATGACCTCCACGTTCTCTGGTGG
This sequence comes from Bos javanicus, assembly GCF_032452875.1. NCBI lineage: Eukaryota > Metazoa > Chordata > Mammalia > Artiodactyla > Bovidae > Bos > Bos javanicus. The sequence continues at coordinate 67,848,483 of NC_083884.1, forward strand.
ACTGACTGACAAGGACAGGAACGGAGCTCTTGGCAAGCAACAGTAGTCCCACTGTTCCTCGCCTGGCCAGATGACTCGTCCATACTCACTCTCGGCCCGAGCAAACACAGGGCCTGCATGTCAGCCTGGTGGCCCAGAGCCAAGGCTGGGCCAGGCGGTCCCCAGTCTCCGACGGAGCACCCCCCCAAACCCCAGGATCCAGGGCGGCGAGGAGGAGGGAGAGGGCCAAGGAGGGGGCCGAATTCCAGGGTGAGTCTGAGAAGCCCCTGCCTGAGGCCTGGCGCTCGCATGTGTGGGGAGCTCGCCAGCCGGAATGCAGGCTCTGACCTCAATCGCACAAGTGGAAAATCTGAGCCTGTTGGGTTGGAAGGGGCCAGGAGAAATCCTGAAATCCCCCCACCGACGGCTTTCTGGCACACGCCTAGGGAAAGGGGTGATCTCATGGGCCACCAGATGCCGAAGCGAAAATTCCTGCCCACAGTGAGAGAAGGCACGGCCGGGTGTGCACACAGGGAAGTGCTCACAAGGTCCCGGGCCTCAGGTATAGCTTCAGGTAAGAGTCTTCTGTAAAGCGAGATACTGAGGACAGTTCTCGGAGGAACATAAACTACCCCAAGTTCCACCACGCTGACAAAACCACCCTGGTGGCCTCCCCCTCCAGGGGCCACGGGCCTTCAGATTACCCGCAGCTGGAGACTGCAGTTCTGACTCCTCACCTTGACGGGGCAGACATTGGGTTTCCACATATGTCAGAATCATCACTAAACCTTTCCCCCAAGGAGTTTGAGGGGACTTCCACCCAGGAGGCGCGGGCACAGGCCCTCAAACATCACAGCACCATCTCAAAGTTCAAGTAGGAGGGGTGGCCAGGGGGACTGGGCGGGTGTGGGTAGAGTGATGCTAGGAAGCCTGCCCAAAGAGGTGGCCTCAGTTTGGACATAAAATGCCCCATGGGAGTTTCCTGACATCCTCGACTGAGGGGGAAACCCAGCACTGTTTAGGAAGAACTGCTTTCTTGGCTCTGAGCGCTGGGAAGAATTGGTCGTGGAAGTTTGCTTCTAAGTGGTGTTTGAGAACATGAGCATCCTCAGTAGAATTATCATTGTGGCCGCTCCTTGTCAGCCCTTAGTATTTGGCACAGGCGTGGAACCTTGCAGCTCTCAAACACAGGGAGACACACGGGTGATGGGCAGAGGTTGTGCATGACTCCGCAGTGGCCTCTGGGTGAGATCCCTGGTGCCACTGCTTTCTGTAATAATACCTAGCAAAATTACACTTATCTGGGCCTCCATGTCCTCATCTGTGAAAGGGGGCGATAACAGCACCTATTTCATAGGGTGGTTGCTGTTTAGTCGCTGTTTATGTCCGTCTCTTTTGAGACCCCATGCACTGTAGCCTTCCAGGCTTCTCTGTCCATAGGATTTCCCAGGCAAGCATACTGGAGTGGGTTGCCATTTCCTTCTCCAGGGGATCTTCCCAACCCAGGGATCGAACCCTCATCTCCTGCATTGCAGGGGGATTCTTTACCACTGAGCCAGTGGTAGTGAAGATTAAAGGAGGCCATTTACATGCTGTGCTTAGAACGATGCCTGACAGACACTATTAAATGTTTTGGTTGGGGGGGAGGCGGTGAGGGTGGGGCAAGAATCTAGAGATTGGCAAACTATGGCCTTAGGACCAGATCCCAGCCCACCACCTGTTTGTGCAAATAAAGTTTTATTGGAACCCAGCCACACCCATTCATCTGCACAACATCTGAGGCTGCTTTCGAGCTACAAAGACAGAATTGAGTAGCTGCGACAGAGACTGCATGGCTCACAAAGCCCCGAATATTTATGAAATACGACGTGACCCTTCATAGAAAAGATCTGCCACCCTCTGATCTACACAAATGAACGGCTGTTCTGGGCCTGATCCTCAGCCTTCCTCCAGCCTTCCTTGGTAGAATCCCCATCCTACAGTGTACCTCTCCGAGAAGGATCTTTCTGGAGTGATAGCTACAGAACAGTGTGGATGGGATGCACCGACAGCACCTCTCGGCAGGCTGAGTGGTTTCAGGGCTTCCCAGGCCATGGGAAAATGGAGGCGGCTCTGAAAGAGCACGCCAGTCATCAGTATTCCGGGCTGCAGGGAGCTGGCGTGCAATGGGATGCCCAGAGGCGAGGCTTTTGTTTAGCACCTACATTAATAAACACCGTAAGCCACTCCTCCGTTCCACTTCATGAAGCCCCCTCAGTCTGGAGTGCAAGGCAATTCTGCTATCGACTGATGAGCAGGTGGTGTCAGAATATATAAGCGATCCACGAGGCGGAGATGTGTCACGGTGCTTTACTGCTTCTCAGAAACCCAAGGAGTAAACAGATTCGACCCAAGGTGGAGTGTCACTGACTTAGGGAAAACTCCGGGCTGCTTTTCCAGGCCTAGCCTCACCGTGCCCAGTCAGGAGCCACGGGGGCCAAGCTCAGGTTAACATGTTAGCAATGGCATCTATGGAGGGAGCCAGATTTTAATTATGGAAAATGTATAGGGCATCTGTGAACTTTCCCACGAGAATAGCATTTTGGTTTCATAGTCACAGATGGTATTTCCTGGGCAATAGACACACAGCAACGTAAAAATATGCCAGTCGGGAAGAGTTTAGCTACCTGGGATTATCTTGTATTTTATACATCAACAGATTTTGTTAGCACAGCTCTACCCTTCAACTTCTGGTCTGTGCGTGTCCGACTCTGGGTTGGCAATCAGATGGCAAACAGCAGCGACTGTCTTCCTAAGGCTAAAGCCTTTCTAGAGACAGCGCCCAACCCCTTCACACATCCAACGGCCACGAGGTGGACAAGCATCGCTGGCTCCACTTTACAAACAGGAGATTGAAGCTCTCACTGCTCACAGGCCTCGGCTGCACAGGTCTCTGGGGCTCCAGAGAGCCACGCAGGTGTTCAAGCAAGCATGCGGCACCATCAGGAGCCATTCTAGAAAGTCACCTCTGGCAGAGCCGCATTAGGGCTTTACAAGCTGTAGTCCAGCGCTTGGCACCTATGGCCTCAACAGCCAAATCTGGCCCACTGGCTGTTTGTGTAAATAAAGTTTTATCGGAACAGACATGCTTACTTTACCTACTGTCTATGGCCGTTTTTGCCTTGCAAGGGCAGAGTTGAATAGCTGGGAGAGACCACGTGGTCCATAAAGCCAAAAACATTTACTGTGTTTGCAGACCCCCTGCCCCAGATGAGAGGCTGGCTCACGGGAGCACAGCTTGCAACAGGATACCTCAAGAGGAGCAGGATTTCACAAGCACTCGGGGACACTTTTAAGACTCAGCGATCGACTAAGATTTCTGGCTTGGGCAGCACAGCCAGTCATGCAGTTAAGTGATGGGAGGAGGAGGAGACTTTAAGAGTTGGTTTTAGACTCCTGAAGAGTCCACCAAAGCTCCTGTTAGCATCTGGAAAGCGAGGAGGAAACGTGGACCTGGAGCTCCCTCGTCTGTTCTCTCCACGTACTTTGTACACTGAACTACCAGAAGTGCTACCTCCTGCTGCGGCTGGCGGTCAGGATTTGATTCTCTGAGAGGAGAAATTTGATCTTATGGATTTTTTTTGGTCATGCTCCCCTCGTCTAACCCCAGGATTCAGAAGCAGCCCTGCACAGCACAGACTCAGGAGTCTGTTGTGGGCAGGGGCAGCTTCAGGGTCAGACGTTCCACCAGGAGAGGCGGTTCTGGGGTACCACTGTGACTCCTGCCTGGGAAGAGTTCCCCAGCTCACATGGGAAGCGAAACGTATGGACACATGAAAAGATGACAAGCAATGAGCATTATTAACTGAGGTGGCAGAGCCTGTAAGAGCCAAGGGGAATGGACCCCTGGCGGTCATGCTAGACAGACGAAGGCTGTGTGGACAGTGGGCACTGGGCTTTGAAGAACTGGCAGGAGTCTGATGACTTAAGAGAGAAGGTGGTCTTCTCAGCTGTCTTCCAGAAGCAGACTGGAAATTCTCTAAGCTTTTCCCCTGTCGTTTTAAAAAAGGGCACATTGAACACAAGCCATAGAAAAGCAACTGGTGGGCAACTGATATTTTTAAAGGTTCCCCTGTGATTCTTAGTGGAGCCAAGATTGAGAACTTTTGGTTTGCATGTGCTGAACTGCTTTGAACCAGTAGCCCAAGTGTGATAGAACACTCGAAGTTGTCTACTTTCCCTAATCCAACCTGGTTTAAGAACTGGTTTTGAAGAGATTGTGGTTAACATTTCCAAGTCAGAAAATGGCAAGTGACCCTGGCAGGGATCCTAGGAAGCATGCCCGGTAGGTGCTCCAGGGTCATCAGGACAACCTTGAACCCGTCTTCGAGCACCTTCCCTCCCTCCCTCCAATCGCTTGAAGGCCCCAACTCTTAAAACTCACGATGAGGGCAACTTGAAAAAATCAATTTTGGACCCACTCAACTCCTAACATCCAGTGGCTCTCAGTGGTATTAGGTCTGATTCCAAGAACAGAACATTCTCCTTCCACATGGTCAGAATAGGGAATTCTATGCCGACCCCTTGTCAACTTGACTGCTGAGGAGAAATGGATAAACAGCTGTTAATAGGTTGTCTTTTACTTCCTCAGAGACAAAACCTGAAGGGTAGATTGGGCTGGACTGTGAAACTTTATTGCTTAATGAGTTGAAAAGGAGAGAGGAAAGTGAGCTTTTTTAAAAGCCCGCTGTCAGGTCCAAGGGCTTCCCAGGTGGTTTGGTGGTAAAGAAGCTGCCTGTTAACACACGAGACACAGCAGATGCACGTTCGATCCCTGGGTCAGATCCCCTTGGAGGAGGAAATGGCAACACATTCCAGTATTTTTTAGCTGTAAAACCCCTTAGACAGAGGAGCCTGGTGGGCTACACTCCATGGGGCTGCAGAGTTGGACATGACTGAGCACAAGAGCCCAGGTCCTCAAGTGATTTTTAGCTGTGATTTACCAAAAGCCAGGATGCAGTCTGGTAAACGGATGGGACAGGAGGGGGAGAAATCACACGCAGGGGACACACCGTGTGCTGGAGGATACAGTGCCTTGGCTAACTCCGCACACCACAGCTGGGCCCCACGGCCACACAGGAGTCTGGGACTCGGTGAGGGGTCAGGAGGGAGCTCCCAGGGACCCCGCTACCTGGCTGCCTTCAGCCTGGACTTTCGCTTTCTCCTGTGTGTGACTTGGATGACGTCTAAGGTGTCTCTCCACAAACTCTCTACTGCCAGACGACGACTCATCAGACGGAGCTGTTGTCTACATGTTCACACGCCGGTCTCCCATACTGGACTCTGCACTGCTGCTCACTGTGGCACCTCCAGGAGACCAGAGTGCCAGCTGTGGAAGTCAGCGCACTGCTGAACCCACAGATGACGGACGGTCCACGCGAATGCAGACACCACCTCTGAAGTAAAACACTGAGGAAATCACCTTGGAAAACACACACAAGAACACCTTGGAAATACAACATTACATTAAATCCATCTAGGGAGTTGGCCACCTCTCTGAAGGTTGAACTACTCTAGAATGTTAAGCTGGCACCATGAGAAAAATTATGTGTCTAAAACCAAGACTGGAAGCAACAAAGTCCTCAAAGAGGAGATGTGAAACCCGGCCCCAAAGCAAAAAGCCATGGTCTTGAAATGAGCAGAATCTAATGGCAAAATCCTGAGTACTTTAAAAAAATACTATGGGTTTTCAAAAAAAAACAAAACTATAGGTTTTCCGTAATTTTCCCCGTAAAAAATAATTTTTTAGAAAACCTCTGAGAATAATATATAATCCTTCTTTACTGTCAGCTTTCAGAGACAAAATTTAAGAAATCAAATGTAACAACTTAAAGTGGCATAGGCACACCTCAAGAACAGAGGTTTGCAATAAAAAAAAAAAGTTTCCCCCAAAGTGACAGTGCTGCACATCGCAGAATTCTTGAAAAAACAGCAGAGGTGGTTCACCGCGCTCTGAACCAGACGTGGCATCAGGTGAACAACCACTCAAGCACACAAGTGGCATTTTGTGATCAAATTTATTTTTTGTTTAAATTTCATTTACTTTGTTTTACTGTAATTTACACAAGAGACTTCCAAGTAAACTAGATATTTTACATTCACCACACATTCCCCCAAATCTCCACAGTTGTTAGAAAAACATTAAAATCCATGTGCTGGCCCGTCATTTCCATGTGCGCCCAAGCTCCCAAACGATGCTACAGATGCCAGTGAGTTAAGTTCATTAAAAGGAGAAGGGGAGACTCTACTTCACCAGATTAGCAATAATCTTCCTGGCATCAGACGCTTTGCAGACAATGATTATGCTCTTGACAAAACCCATCTTACAGCAGTGCCCAGAGAGTAGACGTCGGTTCTGATCCTGAGTACACAGAGGACACGTGCGATGTGGGGTCTGCAGCCGAGGGGAACTGGGTGCTGCCACGTGGGAGTGACCCTGCACAGCCATGTCCAGGCCACTGCGATCACTTCAGTGGGGACACAGGGCGGGAAACCAGGGAGCAGGGAGGGCGGGGCTGTCAGCGAATCAGATTACGAATATGGTATGACCACGGGGCCTGGCGTGGGGCAGGAGCGGTGGGAGGTTAAAGAAGATGGCTGGGACCTGAAGGCTTCAATAAGATTCTATTCGAGCTCCCAGAACTGACAGGAGAAGAACTAGACTTAGACAGAGAAAGATGATAGAAATCTTACCTAGCTATTATTCTTTTCTTTAAAAAAAATAAAAGGAAAAAAGAGGAAAAAAGGAGACCCGCAGCTTCTAGGCTACGTTTTCCCGATGCGTGTTCAGGGTGCGTTCCAATGATGTCCCAGGAGAGCACACCCCAGCGAGTGCAGCTGCGCTGGCCGCGGGCCGGGCCTCTGTCTCCTGTGCAGACAGGCCTCGCGCTGCCTCTGAATCTCTTCCTGTCTCAGACGCATTATCTCCCCCTCCAAGTATGTATTTCAACTCGAAAAGAGCAAAACGTCATCACTATCTGTGTTCTACCATGTTAAGTTGTGAGGAATCTAGATCATTTGCATAGTTTCCAAGCTGTAATTTCAGAAAACAGTCATTTTAGAAACAGAACTCCATGGAAGTGCTGTACTTCCAGTTTTTCTTAACGGCCTACAATCCTATTAATTTCTTCATCAATTTCTGTCTTTGCCTAACAGAAGCCTGAAAAATTATACAGTGTTTTTTTTTTTTTTTTTAATAAATCACAGACCGTCATTTCCATTTTTCCTAGACTTGATGTAGAAAAATACTTGAAATTTAAAATACAAAAATTCAATAAAAAATGGAATTTTTTTTAAAAGGAGCTTTATACCTCAGGGGCAAACAAGTAAAAACTGGCCTGTAACTCTTTACTAATAGATATTGTCCAATTTGGCTGTATGGTAATGAAAATCCAGAAACAAATGATTTTAAATACATTCAGAGTTTCATTCCAGATTCCTTGGAATGCCAAAAGATTTTTAATAAACTTTCCTGTGGGATTCTGTTGATTATGGGACTAAAATTAAAATTTATAAGAGACTGATTTAAAAGAACAAAAAAGTAATAAAAGGCTATATATATGTGTGTGTGTGTGTGTGTGTGTGTGTGTGTATATATATATATATATATATATATCTTGGTCCACAACTTGCCATTTACGAAACATACCAGCTAGTATTACATTGCAGTCAATTCATCCATTAATGGTATTACTCTGATAATTATTAAAATCTGTTCCAGGTATATATACTGAAAATATTTTCTTTTGCATTCTTGCTGAAGATAGGTACAGTACTTTGGAGAAATTGTACTAATCCCTTCAGTATGTTTATATGTACATATATACACAAGTGTGTGTACTGGGATCTGTAGCTCTACATGCGTTTTATATACAGCTACAGATTGACACACACAAACATATATACACACGTAGCTGGGACCCGTGCCTCTGGGCACAGACCCACAAGCACACGTCTGGGAAACGTCAACACTGCAAGACATGGTCAGATTCTTCTTCACTCATCACTGGCTGCACTGGTTCCCCTTACTTGACCTTGATTACGTAACTGTAAGAAAAGCAAAAGACAGTCCAATGTGTTAAAATACAAAAAGACAAAAAGACACACAAAAAACGTTAGACCACAGCTTGTCACAATCATTCTCTAGGGAAAAAATCCTCAATGTAGCAAAATTTCTGGCAGACAGTATACCCCAACTACTGCATTTTTTTAACCTCTTGATTCAGGTCTTGCTAAGAGCATAATATTTTGTTTCATCAGAGGGAAAATAAATTAGAAGCAGAAATAAATGACAGAAACTCAGGAAAACTTAATGAAAGTAACAATAAATTTTAAAAAAATTTTACGTGAACACTGAATTTTAAGAAAAGGGCTTTTGGAGGAGCCCTGGTGGAGTCCATCCTTTCTTACTTGGCGCTGCTTTCCTTCAGGACTGAACACCGCTTGTGCAGCAGCTGAAGAGCAGGCAGTACATGTCGGGGGCAGCAAAGACACAGCAGGTGAGAGCACTGCTCTGTCTCGTCATCTCCTCAGGAAACGCCACAGTTCAGCGCTAACAAGTGGCAACGGCATACTGCCTATTCTGTTTACCCATCCTGGTCTCAACACGTGGGCTAGGTTCTGATGTTCTCTTTTCTCCCCTATAAGAAAATCTCTTATCTGGCGTGTAAATGTGTGTGAACGAAGTAACACCATACAAATATTTCACACTGGAAATGAAAACCAGTGTATTTACACATATTAAAGCTAAATGTAAAGATACTTGAAGAGTCAACATGAAGGAGGACTTTTTGGTATTCAGAAAAAATTTCAAATTAAATGAATTACTGACGCTCATGGCATGGCATGAAGGATCTTTGATTTTAAATGGTTTCATATGTTTCCTTACTAACCACAAAAGGTCCTAGTGAGAAACAGGTCAGGTAACTGGCTATCGATGGGAAATTGGCTGCATGGTGAGTGTGCTTGGCAGCTGGATTCTAGCCTGCAACACGAAGAACTAACTTGGGATTACTACATTCAACCTGCTCCACAGATGAAATTCTTATACGATAGTAACTCGTGTTCACTGTCAATGTCTGACATATATTAAATTCTCTTAAATTCTAAAAATTAAACCACATTTAACACACTGTCTCTATTCAGCAAGTTAACTACCCATTACCAAAAAGGTTCTGGTTTTTAAACATTCTTTTCACCCAGGTCTTCACTTACACAGTTTGGTATTGTCTCTGACCCTACAGGGGACTCATCTAGACATCAGCAGCCGACGTGCCTCGGACGGAACCCTTCTTACGCATCTAAACGTAAAATAAGATCGTGAGCTGCTGAAATCACAGGCTCTACATCGGGTTAGTAGCAAAGGGAGAAAAAGACCTTGAAGAGATTGTGAAGTGACCGCTGCCTGTTTACAAGCAGATATCCACGTCAAAAATGAAGTTCTGAGGCCATTCTAGTTACCTTGATCCAAAGAAAATCTTGCAAAAGGCTTTTTTTTCTTACACAGCACAAAAAAACATGTTAATATCTATTCTCGGAAACAGGAAACAAAAGCCTGCAGACTGATGACGTGAAATTATCAAAGATCACCAGGGTGAGCGAACTGCTCACCAACACAGTGTGAGAAAATGCCCTGATGGTCTGGTTCACTTTTTCACAGTCCTTGGACCAGAGGAAGCCGTGTGGTGTGGCCACCTCTGGCTTCTGAGACCAGTGTTCCTCAGAGGAGTTCTTCATGGTAAGTGTATTAAAGAGCGGGAGGCGAAGGAAGAACAAGAGCGCACAGGGACAGTGCACAGAGAAACAGGGGCACAAGGGTGCATCACCAAGGAGCAAAGGGAGCTCAGCCCTCCCACCACCCTCCCCTCAAGGGCCAGGGAAGAACAAGCCTAAAGCTGCCCTAAGTACTCCTTCAGTTGCTGGGCCTAATCTCAGTGTTTCTCTGTGGGATTACAAGCTTGGGCATTCCTTTCATGCCTGACCTCTCAGAGATGCTTTGCCTTCTCTCCAGGGCCAAAACCCATTTGAAAGAAATCCAATTCTTAAAATATTTGAGAATTAAGAAAAGAACTACAACACATCAAATTCTACCATCAGGTGTCAGGGAAACAAGACCTCAAGGAAAGGGGAAATGCCTCGGTGGTGAAGAGGACGTGGAAATGGTAGGCACTCTGGCCTGCAGGCATGCTGCTGCCCAGACTGAGAAGACGCCAGCAAACCAACCGTCAGGGCTCAGAGCAGCAGCAACGTGATGCGGAATAAAGCTGTCCCTGGTGACCTGGAGCGAAATAACCTATGTGGGATTTAACATTAAGATGACCAGCACTTAACCCTGAAATCTGACTTGAAGTATTTTTGAAATACTTCAACGAAGACACTGCCATGGACTCCCAACCCTGAACCAAGGACAGATTCCTACCCACTTTATGAGGGAATCTGTCAGTTTAGGCCACATGGGTACAATCACGATGTTTTCTGATAAGCTGGGTTTCTGTGTGACTACCTGACACCTTCTTTTCAAGTGCAGTTCCCAATTCAGGATTGACAGGTGTGCCTGGAGACGCAGCTGGGCCTGCAGGTCCGCCACAGGTGGGGGACAGTCACCACCTCCTGGTGGCGCTGCGCTCGGATGTCTGAGACTAAAACACTGACAGGGAAGTGAGCGCCGCCCCCCACCCCGGGAGAGAGGCGGCCTCAGCCGTCTGCCTGAGGGCTCCGCCCGCTACCCTTTGGCCATCACCACCCTTCCTCATGATAGGAGTGGGGCCTCAGCACAGAAATCAAAAGAAAGCCTCCTTCCTGAGAGTTCAAACCAGCACAAGGAAGTCCGTTTTTGGTTTTTTAACTGGTGCTGGCAAATCCCTTTTTGGAGATGCCAAAGCTGTACCATAAACTTACTAAGGATGAGGGTGTAACCCTGGTCTTTCTTTTCAGTGTTCAGCTGACACCCGCGGCTTGGAGGGGCTAGAGGCAGAGCTGGTGGCTCTCTGGAGCCTGGAGCACCCAGCAGGAGTGGAACCAGGCAAGGCGGGGAAAGGGGCCGAGACCGTGTGGTGGTGAAGGGCGCTGCTTAGAGAAGGGCGTCTGACTCGAGAGAAACAGTGCGACAGATGTGGGACAGAGGCGTCACAGGAAGATAGCAAGCACCCTTAGCTTACTCTCGCCTGTTTAAACATCCCGCCTGGGGCCAGCCTAGAAGTACGGGCAAGGGGCGGTCTTCTGTACTAGCCATCCTATCACCCCGCTCCCAAGGCCCAGAACTCAGAGCCATGCCGTTTAGTGTGAGGAACTGAGGTCGGCGAGGCCTCTACTGGCTGGCCTGCAAACCAAACCCTGATTTATAATGTTGTTACTATGGGGGAAACATGTTCCAAATTTCAAAAACTGAACTTAAAAACTTTTGGAACAAAATCCATTCATAAGCTGGAGGCTGCTTAAAGTTTACTTTACATATAAGATAAGGTTAAAACATTTTATTGCCTTATAAAGAAAATATGTGCTAGTCCTCTCAGAAGGTTTGTATAAAGCTAATTAGAAGCAGATCTGCTGTAATCACCAAAAGTAAGCAATTTTAAACACAGATTCTTTACAATGCTATGTGCCAGACAAATAGATTTCCTTCTGTGCCAAAGAACCTGATTTGCTGCCAGTCTCCTGTGATTAAATGGAGTTCCTGCCTCACACACAGGCGTTCGTCAAATACTCCCCTCCTGCCTGCGGAGCTTCCCAAACTGGGACTGCTGGCAGGACTCTGGATGACTGCATGGAAACCGAGAGCCTTTGCTGGACATCCCTTGCGGGGCCTTACTTTCAACTGAGAAGCGCAGCCCGGAGCAAAAGCAAAACCAGACACAGGCAAGAGTAGGTGGGGAAGAACCATCCGCTCTGGGAGGAAGGGGGTGCTCGCGAGCTGCAGGGCTGGCTCACAGGTATGGGGAGGAGCTGGAATGGGCTGCACTTTCTGAGACGTGGCCCGCAGGCCTCCAGCCCAGGGATCACCTGGATTTCTGCCCCAAGCTTGTAAGAAATAAGGAGTCATTACCGGCTGTGGGAGGGAGGAGGCACTTCTGGAATCAGTGACAATACCACTAGCTTTCTTATCTTGGCTACAGAAGAGGGAACTAGGACTTACTGTACTAGCGGTAATAACCTATTGTGATAATAAAATGACAGAGGCAACTTGGCCTAAGTTAAGCGAATGCCTAAAAGGACTGTGAACCAGGCACCATCACAGAGAACCAGCACGTGCAAGGGAATACAAAACCAGTGGACATTTTACGGGTAACAAATTCTAGATCAACAGAGTTCTAGTCTACTTGCATAAAGATGCTCAATAAAAGAGAAATCAGAATAGAAAGATATTAGTGTCTAAGAAACCAGAGTTTAACAAGGATATAGACAGGAAGAAATGGCTTTCAGTAACACTTGCCCTCATTTTAAATCTAAACTTATTAAGCATGGACACAGTTTTAGAAAAGGGAAATCAGAGAATTTCCACAGAATGAAGTCTTACTGTTTCTAGTTCTTTCTGAGTTTCATCTTCCATTCTCCTAATGTCTTCCATTGTCAGATCAATCCACTTGTCAATCCAACAAAAAAGCTGGCGATGAAAGTTTGTAAATATCCTTTTTTCTTGCTTTTAAAACAAAAGAAAGTATTGTAAGATGGCAAAACTCTAACATTAAAAACATTTTTTGCTTTATATGCCCCAGTTAACCCATGAAATGACATATTCTTGGCTTGAAAAGACCACTGTTTCAATTAGTGAAAATCTTAATTCCATCCTATTAACATTTTGTAAAGCAAAATAAAAAGAAACATCTCTCTGAGAAATGTGAAAGGATTCTCCTTGCAAAGGCAGAATGATTTGTCAGAAACTGTAAAAAACGTGGTTGACGCGTTCAGATCCAACACGAGCTCCAGCCAGACCCAGCTTATTTTTACATTTTTCTAATGTCAATGACCTAAGGTCAATCTGACTTCTGCTACAGAACCATACATTGTCATTCTCCCCTGCAATTCAAAGAAATACTGTGAGGCGGAATATAGCAGGTACTGAAAGAATTGGATTCTTCAGAATAAGATGTTTTATTAAATTAAGAATTACTACATACTCTCCATTAATTTTCCTGCTCTAGTATTACTATTAATAGGTATATATATGTATGTGTATGTGTGTGTGTGTGTGTGCATACATAAAATTAGTGACTTTAACGTATGTAATTCGTGGCTTTAACTGCTGGATTATTTAAGGTTTACTACACTTTCCAGAGAAGAGAGAAAAGTGCAATGAACAGTGAGTACTTTAATATTTCTGGACAATCTTCAACTTAAATTTTTTTTTCCATGAACAGAAGGGACCTCATCAATTATATGTGTAACTTCTTTATCAGAACTGGCTTGTTAACCTATTATTCTGATCCAAGAGGAAGAAAGAGAGCCAGTGTTCATAGTGCCTGCTATGGCCAACTGCAAGCAGGCTTAGGAATAATTTAAGACCCTTTAAAAAAAAAAAAAAAAAGTTAGATCAGTTACAGTTTAAAAGTAGAAGTGACGGTGAAACTCAGATACAACTAGTTGTGGGAAGTTCCAAGATAACACAGGGGCTTCTAAATAATGACAATGGAGACAATTCACAGACATCTATGAATTATTCACCCTACAGGAAAATTAAATACCAAAGAAACTTTCATATTCCCTACAAGATTACAATCACGAGTATCTATGCAACTGCAATTCTCCCCTTTTTCTAGATCAAAACACTTGTGTTACTATCTCTTGAATGAAGACATAAAAAAGAGGTAACGAGAACCGGGATCCTCAGATCATGTCACTGCAGGTTCGGCGTAACCATTCCCAGCGAGGACCTCCGAGGAGGACGTCCCACCAGAAAGTGCGAAGTTCACAGACAGCACCGTCCGGAGAGACCTGTGGGCCCACCAGGAACAGAGGAGCCTCAACAGCAAGGCCTGGCCTCTCCCCTCCAGCCAGGGCCGGGACCCAGGTTCCCTTGGGGACATGCCAAGGGCTCCGCACAGAAGAGCCGGGTAAGCCATCAGGAAAGCACTTGGCACAAAAAGAATGCTTTGCTCTTCCCCAGAGAAAGCCCCTTAGAGCCTCCGCTGGTGTCTGATTTTGCTGTTTGTAGGGAGAAAAAGGAGGGCAGAGAGGCATTATACTGGGACAAGAATTTCACCCAAATGAGAAGGAAAAGGTGGCAAGAGAGACAACACCCCACTAACGGCTACCTGCAGTCTTAACCCACACTTAGTCACAGCGTTTGGGACAGGCTTTACCTTCTGGATGAAGTTTTCTACTTTGCTCTGCAGGCCCCACCACTTGAATTTGATGGTCACCAGCTTATAGGCACACATCTGAGGACAGTCAGGGTTGTTTGCCAGCTCCTTCTGGATGAGGAAAAGCAAAAATGGGAAATCACGACTTGAACGTTTAAGTCTTGATTAAAGCTGACTGCTGTGTAATAACATCACAGACGTCTACGAAGAAAATCACACCGTATGGTTTAATGCGGGTACCTGAGAATCTGAAATCATTTTAGCAAAAGCAGCAGCATTCCCGTGCTGCCGACCCTCCTTCCACAGAGCAGGCTACTTCCTGGTTCTACAATTTAACAGGCACAGCGCTTTGCCTCAAATCACACTATTCGGATTTCACATTAAGTACCAAATTCTATTCACATCGTGTCAATAGCACGCCTTTACTACGTGGAGGTCTTCCTAACGCCATTATCACACTCCCACCGTGGATGTGCTGGGGCCTCAGTAAGAACACCATGAGGAAGTTTGTCTTCTAGCGCTGGCAAGCGCAGGGGCACTGCTGTTAATTGAGGTATTTTCCAACCAAATGAGGGGACATGAAAAGGTATGTAGTAGCAAAAATCATCTATCATCACCAAGTATTTGGAAGCAAATTCCACACGTCAGGACTTTAATTTCCACGAGTAATTATATCTCATAGTTTAAACGTAGTTGAGAGTTAGGATACAAAAGGGAAAATAATGGGGGGAAAAAAAAGCAAGGGAGAAAGGGTGGGGAACTATCTGGATTGGAAAAACAAAATGTTTATAATTTACTTTCATAAGAAAACAAAAAAGCAATTAGAATTTGGATTCTCAAAACACGTTACCCTAGGTCCAAGAGTATGAAAACTTACTCTGGATTTTTAGGTTCAGAAATAAGAAAAGAAAAAAAATTGGAGTGGAGAGAAGGAGTGAGAGGAGGCAGAAAAGGAGGGAAAAAACAAACACGACAAAGTGTTAACAACTGTCAAATCTAGGTGGAGGTGTTTACAGTTCTCTGCTTCTGGTTTCTTGACTGCTTTTGAAATTTTTCATTATAAAAATTGGTGGGGGGTGGGCATTGCAACCCACAGCACTGCTGATGATCTCTGTGGTGCAACTCAGCACAGGCGGCTGTCCTGGCACAACACACGAGCAGGTTTACTTGGGGGAGAGGGGTGAGCTGGGGGAGAGTGTGAACCAGGAGCTCAGCGCACACTTCAGTGTCCTCACCATGGACCCACTGTGCATCATGGGGTTCTCCCACGGCGGTGAGTGCAGGAGACGGAATGCCTGCCTGCTGGAGCAGAGAGCCTGGGAGGGGCCCACAGCAGTGAGCGAAGGCAGCCTCAGACCCGCGCCTGGACCTCCCAGTCCAGCCCGGAAGGTGGGTCAGGCTCAAAGATTCCCAGGTGGCAGAGGTGGGGACCCCCGGCGGTGGGGAGGACAAGGGCTGTCCTGCCATCTCCCGGCTCAGTCCTGGTGTACTTCCAAGAGCACAGCCATATCTCAGGACTGTCATCAGGACTAAATAAGGCAGGGTATGTATGCTCCGTGCTTAGCTGGTGGGACTCAGCTGAGCATGCATTAGTTCTCTCTCCTTTATTCTTACATAGAGTTCAAAGAGTAACTTGAATATGCAAAACAGCTTTTCAAGAAAGTTTCTCAAAAGAGTAGCAAGTTAGAGGGGCCCTTTCTACAGAAACTAAATTACGGGGTGAAAAGGCACACGCCTTTTACAAGGGTCCTCCCCTTCTCGCTCACTGCTCTCAGGGTCACCCAGCACTCGAGACACCGGCACCGGTGCAGCCACCCCAGGCGCCCCTGCCACCTGCTGCGCCCCCCTCACACGCTCTCCACTGGCAGCAACTTCGCTGTGTGTAAGCAAGTGTTTCCAGCCAGCCACAGGTACATGCATTTTTTAAATGATGAATTTCTGGGTCTTATTCTAAAGCCTCAAGATTATTCTTCATTTATGTAATCATAGCAACCAGGCCACATTTCACTCCCCCCCACCTCCCCCTTCAAACCCTCAATAATGTTCCAGTTTCAAGTGAATTCTATGATACATGAAAAAAAATTCCACTTTGGTATTATTAATAGGACTCAAAAGTTCTGTAGAGACCTGCATGATTGATCATCTTTTCTCAGAAAACGTCTTCTGTAATAACATTTCACCTTCTGAATAATGACCTGGTACATGGATTAAATCAATGAGGCAGCACCACAAGCATTTAAATACAAACATTACATACAGCAAACTGTCCTTTCGTAGGTGAGTTCTATGTCAGCAGAGAAACTTGACTAGCTTATTGCTCTATTTTTCCAATTTCCTTCCCATAAAACAGAGAACAATGTTAAAATTCAGCATGGATGGGTACATGTGTGTGTGCACGCATGTGCACACACACACACCCCCCCCCCTTAATTTGTGAACAAGTTTAATTCACCAAGTATTAACTGGGCATCATTTACAACCCAATCTGTGCTAGGTGTTATCAGAGGACACAGGTGGCTGGTAGACAGGAAAGTAACCGTGTATAAAAGCAACGATGAAAGCACTACCCTTGGCGCCAACAGTCTCTGCCAGAAGGGCACCTACTGTGGGTGCTGCGCCCTGGACTCCCATCTCTGACCTGCAGGCCCTGCACTTAACTGAACTGGGCTCTGGGGTCTACAAGTCAGTCCACAGCCTTCCCCAGCGGGCAGCGAGCTTCTCAGGGCCCAGCCTCGTTGAAATGTCAATGACAAGGCTGGTCGTTTACAGATCATTTTTTCAATAAGCGATGAGCCAGTGTGGAGGTGCGCTCTTATCCAATGAGGGTCAGTGACAACGCTCACATGAAATACATCTGGGTGTACGCAGAATAAGGCATTTAACACAGTGAGGCACGCCTAACAGCAGTGCCAGACTAGGAGTAAGGGGCTTGGGCTGCAAAGTAACCTATGTAATGTAGTCGGGGTTCTTCCCCGCCCCCGCCAGCCAGTAGAAGTGAACCCTGGGCTCCATTTGACCTATTTATCCCCCACTGACGTGCCACTGAAAGCAGGGGTGTGAGCTGAGTGTGAGGGGTGGGGCTGGCCCAGGGCTACAGGAGCTAGGCTCATGTCCCTCATGTCCAATGGCTCATCTTAAAACTTGCTATAGTTTTGCATTTTATTCTATAATATGCCCAGGCTTAACAAATATCCTCCTGCCCACCAACTCTGGCTGAAACGTCCTCTTGGTGGAGAACCTCTGATACACCACGGATTAGCCCTAAGACACCTTCCAGGAATGGAACATTCCAAGGTCCCTATTAATTATGGACTACTGAGAGCTTCGTTCTCAAACTCCAAGTCGCTAGACAGCCTGTGCTAAGTGAGAACCCTGGGTGTTTCTAGAACACTAGCTCTTCAGAAGCCACCCACCCCTCCCCCCATTTTATAAAAACAGCAGGATAAAGCATGGTTCTAATTAAAGAGTAAGTTAAATTTAATACACACATGCCTACACCAAGCCGGGCCTCCAAGAACAGAGCACACACACGTGATTCCAACAATCACCCGAGTTTGCTTCTCACATCTTCCTAGTGACTTTGGCAGGCTGCTCAAACCAATTAAAACGACTACTGGTAATTGACAAAATCTACTGGTCTACAGAATGTAGTTTAGAAACTGTGAGTGATAGGACAGAAAGGAACCAGCTCTCTGAGCTCTCGTCCACAGACGTAAAAGGTATAGTCAATCTGCTTTTGGTTTTCTATCCAATTATTAAAAAAAAAAGTTCAGGGAAGAATATGGAAATCAATTAAAAAATAAACAAGTGAACAAACAGCCTGCTGCCCTTATTTCTTGGCCTAATTCTCCATAATATCAACACGCAAGGGGGAGGCACAGAGGTGACATACAGAAACATAATCTTAAAGAGCCTTGGAGAAAGATGAGAACACATAAGTTATATATTTTCAGTTACTAATACTGTATTACTATTATTATATTACATTATTAACATCTGTCGTATTTGAGATCTCACCCAATCTAAAGATGACTTATGCAATTCACCTCTTCATCTGTGCTATGGTGTTAAAACTAGTGACAAAATAAAGAAAATAACTTAAGAAAAGTCTCCATTACTTAATGATGACAGAAAATAATGAACTTGACTATAAGTGGTTAAAAAAAAGCATAATCTTGGCATAATCTTTCTGGGGGGGGGGGCAATGGTCTGACACTAAGTAATTAAAAAGTCTTAAAGCTGCTTATATCTTATATAGATGCCATATACACTTCAACCTGATAATTCTACTTTCAGAAATGTATCCCAATTCATCAGGTAAGAAAATAACAACCCTGCAGATCAGTTTACAACAGTACAACCTTGGACTTAGTAAATGCCATACCCACTGAAAGAGCTGGTGAAATACCTCCTAGGTCTTCCAAACAATGGGCTATTACATGAAGGAATAAAAAGCTCAGTATGAGTATAAATAGGTATCTGTGTATAGCATAAACATCTGTAACAAAATAAACTGTGAATTAGGGAATATAACAAATAGCAATAATTAAATGGTGAGGCTACAACTGCCTTTTTTCAAAACTTCATAAACATGTATCATTTTATAATCAAGAAAAAACTAATATACTTAAAAAAATAAGACTTATTAATAAAAGTTTTTGCTGTCAGCTGAGTATTTTAGGACAACAATTTACTTTGCCTTAAATTATTAGTATCTGGGATCTATTTTAAATCTTCATTCACCTTTGATTACAACAATAAATGTTTTTCTGCCTATTTTTGATGGTTCATAAATCAAAGCTAAAAGTTGAATTAAGATCTTTAATATATAACTTTAGTCCAGTCCATATTTAATTTTTCCTCATCTTAAACTTCTAAAGCAAAAATGAGGTATAAATGTAGAGTAAAATATTATCAACTCTTCAGAGTTACCAGAAGTATTCTTATGAAAAAATGTGTAACCTTTAAAAAATGCGAAAAATCTAAATGGGACAAAATATTGCGACCCCATATTCTGAGCAGTGTTCCAGAATCTAGATACCCCAAAGGAGTTTTGGCTGGTCTGCCCAGCCTTCAGGAGACTCACGCGATGCTGGCCCAGGGCAGAGTCTGCTCTCTGGCCTTCAACAATACAAATGTTTTCTGATTCTTTCCTCTTCCACCAGTTGGGAAAAAAAAAAAATCCCCTAACAAATAAAGCCATAATCTAAACGTGGATCATTCACAGCTAATTCCAATCCAGCCCAACCCTAACACTTCCTAACCTAATATAGGAGAAAATAAAATTAACTTGTATTTAATGAAAATACAAGTTTTATACAGATTATGGCATGAAAACTGAAAAGAGCAACTGAAAATAAAAGGTAAAGGATGGTGGGTTACCCAAATGTAAGAATCAGAAGTTCTATAAATAACAGTCACGGGCTAACAGAAGAACCCCAATCACTCGTCTCCATGATTGAATTTCAGCTGCAGTACCAGCTAGTTGTGAAATGTTTCCAAAATTGTATTTAAATAGTTTGTGTATTCACTGAATTCCTTACATTTCACGTTTCTAACTATAAACAGAACCTCTAAACTCAAATCATGTTTTTAATTTAACGACACATATTAGGTTACCCTGAGGCATGCGGACAAGGCCTAAGGGAGAGTAGCATATACTGAAGCCACACAACGGAATCAAACAAAGCGCAGCGTGTTTAACCGGAATGGCGAGCAATCAGCCCATGCGCTCACGAGAACTGGTTTCTTGGATCTGTGACAACATACACAAATGTAAAAGGGGGGTGGCGGAAACCCCAAAGGCATTCTTCAAAATCATTTTCTAAAAATGTGCTCCGCAGTTTCATCCTACATGTCAACTGCACATATACTCTTTCCTATTTAAAATGTGTTGGGATAAAGACAGAACAGATATACGCTGCATTTAACCAGTTAACATTTTGCAAGGACACAGCAGTTTCTATAAGGCTCACACCCCATTCATATTTTAATTTTTCAATTTTAGACAATTTGAATGCTCAATTTCAGCTGCTGATTTCGTAAGGTTAAGTTTCCAGCCCAGATTTCACTAAAGAAAAGTTAAAAATAAACGTACTGCTGGGGCTGTTGCCAGTGCACCCATCAGTAAACATCAACAGAAGATTACACTACGTGTGTCAAGTATGTGTGCCGAAATCTCAAGCAGAGCCCGCTTCTACCATCCCCAGCCACTCCCTCAATCTGTTCCGACTGTGGCAGCCATGTGGACAGGCCAACACTGGACGTTACATTCTCTGTAAGTACATGGCATGTCTAACACTGATGTTTACTTAAGATGGCTAACCTGAATTCAGTGGATACTTCCTGAGTATCTACGCTGAGCAGACAGACTCCTGTACTCAGCACTGTACATATCAAGCACGCTGGACATGGGGCCTACAGGCTGAGAGTCTGGAGGGTGGGGATGAAGTGGGTGGGGGAAGGGAGGGAGTGTGAACCTGTGAACTGTGTCCCTGACGTGGGACACACCAAGGGCCACGAGCAGGGCGTCGATGATGACACTCAGAAAGTTTCAGAGTCAGGAGGTTCCTATATGGGCAAAGGCTGTCAAATGGAAGAAGTAAACATGGGATAAAGTTCAAAAGATTAAACTAACCGTAGGTTAAACTCATATAGTAAGTTTCACAATAATAAAGACAGCAAAGCTTACTGCCTGGGAGAGAATGATTGGTCACATTTTCCATGTCTCCACACTTAATATTTTTGTAGCTCACAACCATTTTACTAATCAGAACTCTGACATGTGCTTCATGCTTGTGTCCAATTATTCCAGGAGTGACACCAAGTACAAGTGAAATCACAAGTTCACCCTTCAAGTGAAACGCACGAAGAAAAGTTTCTGTCCCTGACAGTGTCAGGAAGACACAAGAGGCCCATCTTGTCAATGCACTCTTCGCATCCGAGTGGGACACCCCATCCGTCCACACCCAGTTCTTCAGCTCTGTCCAAGAACAGAGGCATTCAAGGGCCCAAAATACGGCTGGAACTAATCATGTACTGCTCCTGCAGAGCTCAGCTTCTGGAAGAAACAGAATGGCTCTTCTGGTATCCTCTTAGGAGTTGCATAATTAATACACACTAAGGGTGAAACTATGCCAAAGCCGTTGACTGTGTGGATCACAATAAACTGTGGAAAATTCTGAAAGAGATGGGAATACCAGACCACCTGACCTGCCTCTTGAGAAACCTATATGCAGGTCAGGAAGCAACAGTTAGAACTGAACATGGAACAACAGACTGGTTCCAAATACGAAAAGGAGTACGTCAAGGCTGTATATTGTCACCCTGCTTATTTAACGTCTATGCAGAGTACATCATGAGAAACACTGGGTTGGAAGAAGCACAAGCTGGAATCAAGATTGCCGGGAGAAATATCGATAACCTCAGATATGCAGATGACACCACCCTTATGGCAGAAAGTGAAGAGGAACCCAAAAGCCTCTTGATGAAAGTGAAAGAGGAGAGTGAAAAAGTAGGCTTAAAGCTCAACATTCAGAAAACGAAGATCATGGCATCTGGTCCCATCACTTCATGGGAAATAGATGGGGGAACAGTGGAAACATGCCTAATCATTAACTATCGTATAAGAAAATTAGACCATGCTATAATCTTCAAAGGTGTTGTTTCAGTTGGTTAACATGACAACTCCTCACCCATCAGAGAAAGCAAACTGGAAAATTAAAGGCATCCACATGTAAATGGATAAGTCACTGGTATTGGTAATCACAACCAATCACAACAGAAAATGAACCACAATATGGATGTGTATAATCTACACATACATATATGTATAATACTACACAGAAGAAACAGACTTATATCCATGAGAAATGCATGGTTTTACCTTGAAGCAAAAATGTTTATCAGGTTATAAAATACTCTATTATTATGCAGACTCAATCAAGTGTTGAGACCTAAATAGCAAAATATAATTCATGTGCTCAGATTTTAAAAATTCTTTTTTTAGAAGGAAAATGAATATATATACAACTAAAGTCTGAACCTCTAGGTTTGTAATTTTTAAAAAAATTAAAAACCTATGTATCATACCATAAACTAAAGAAGTCTGTACTCTTAACAAATACAGAATACATGAAAATCTATTATTCCCTGGTAACCCCATGACCCCCTGCTAGCAAAGGCTCTAAAACTGTGCAGCCTCTGCTTTACGACTGACCCTGGGTCAAGCACCCATTAAACACTCACAACCACGAGGGGTAAGGACAGGTGAACCAGGATGTGATGGACAATCAATCCCCAAACACCGAAACCATGGGAACCCCTGGACACTAGACAAAGAAAAGGAATAATTATGTCCCAAACAAGGTAGCATATTCACTGATCTCACTAAGTCCAGAAGATGATAGAGGCTTTTTATTTTCAAAGACAAAAGCATGACAACAATGAAAAAGCTACCATTTATTGTCCACTCCCTCTCTGCTGGGAATATAACACTCATTAGTTCTCACACAAACCATCAGTTCAGTTCAGTTCAGTCGCTCAGTCGTGTCCGACTCTTTGCAACCCCATGAATCACAGCACGCCAGGCCTCCCTGTCCATCACCAACTCCTGGAGTTCACTCAGACTCACGTCCATCGAGTCAGTGATGCCATCCAGCCACCTCATCCTCTGTCGTCATTCCCGACTTAGAGATGTGGAAACACGCTTCAGAGTTAAGTTATTTAACTCACAACTTGTAAGATTCCTGATGGGTTTTTAATGGGTCTCTCCTAGCGCCACTGTCTCCTAACAGCTTCCCAGACCACTGGAAATATGACTGGTATTAAAAGAAGTATCAAATTCTGGCAAATATCATGAATAAGAGAGCCACACCCCTGCCATGATACAGGAGGGCAAAAAGGTACGTATTGGTGAGCCAGTGTCTCTGGATTAGGGGTAAAAATCTGCTATGTCTCCATGCCTTATACATCTCTGTGATGAGTACTGAATCAAGTATGACAGAAACAGCAGACGTTTCTCCTGTGACTATTATCTGCGTTTCTGTGGCCAAGTTTCTCATCTATAAAACGAAGCAATTGTATTTACCTCATAGGAAAACTGTGAAGATTAAATACAACCTCATATAGTGCCTGGCACCAAGAAAAAGATTCTTTTCCCTCATCCAGTCTGGTGCAGACAAGCAGTAAATACTGTAATAATTCAGAAGGAAAATACCACTGTGGGATAAGTAAAGGGAAGTTTCAAAGAGATCATGGGGCGTGCACGGGGCGGTGGATGCACTCTGGAATGTGTTCTGGTAAGGCGAGTCTGCGGAGGGGCACGGAGCGCCTCTGGAGCGCAGCAGGACCACCAGGCAAGGCAGCACTCGGTCCGGAGCACTGTGACATACAGCCCTGGGGGAGCAGGTCCACAACGGGGTTTCTCCTTCCCCTCTGCCCCGAGCACCATGCACTTCTTCCCTATTCCCGTATTTCAGAAGGACAGAAACCTTCAGCTATCATCCTTCCATGGGGCTCCCTTTGGTGCCATGCAAGTAGGGTCTGCTGAACAGAGGCAGAGGATGTCGATAAGGGCAAGTCAGTCCCTAGGTTCCTATGATTCCAGCTGTATCACTGACTAGTCAATCCTTCTTACTTTTCATTATCCATCTCAGCAGTAAGCGATGGGTTCCTTAGTTATTCTTGACTACCTAAGTTATTTCTGAGATCATGATAACTCACTGAAATCCAGTTAAACAGTAACCCAACTTATGGAGTAGCTGCACCTGCCATCATCTGGCTCAAGTTTAACAACTGACAGGCAAACGGATAGAATGGTATCATGATCAGCCACACGCTTCCTGAGAAATCACCTACTGTTCAATCCCCCCGCCACACACACACACAGGGGGTAAAAATTCACTACACTGCAACCTGAAAAAATGCAAAATTCACATTTCTAAAACTTAAACCTCTTCTAGAAGTTTAAGTAACCATTAACGGATAATAAAAAGACAAAGCAATGTTAGTTACAGAGGTACAAACCATAAATAAAAAAGCAGTAAATGTCATATCCCTAGTTCCCAAAGGTTGGAAATCAGGTAGAAATCAGAATGTCAAGCTACGTTTGCTGTCTTTTGTAAAACTGGCTAGGAGTTCCTACAAGAAAGACAGGCACCCAACATAAATAGCCCACCACATAATATAGCACCACCTTTTCAAGTTTATGCTTGAAAAACTGACAATGTGAAGAAAATGCAAGATTTAATTCACCTCCATGTCTCAAGCTCACGGCCCCGTACTACTCCCTGAAAAGAGGAGCTGGTATTACTGGGACCAGACAGCCTGTGATGACCCCCGGCAGCCTCGCAAGCAGCCTCCTGTATTCCAGCACAGTTCTCTCTCTCTCTCTCTCTCTCTCTCTCTCAAAGCCTGTGTTAAATCTGTTAAATCTCAGAGAAAAGGCTTCTCCTCTGACTCAGGGTGAGTTCTAAAGTTCATGGCGAGAAATCTTGAAGGGTTTTTTTTTTTTTTTTTTTAATCCATTAGAGTAAATTTAGAACACATATACTGAACTTGTCCCTTAATTTCTAAGAGACATATATCACTTTCTGGGTATTGAGTCTCTAGCCATGGCCATTAAACTGGTAGAATCTTGAACCAAACTCTACTCAGAGAACAAATGTGAAAATAAGATAATTATGAATCATTTCTTAGAGAAGAAAGTCAGACTCATTCTTCATTTTAATTGATGTGCAAGACAGTCCCAAACAGTCCAACACCCGTGGAGAGCCACTCACTGGGTTCTTGTGGTGCTGTTACAGTAATCCCCTATCTACAGGCAACAGCTAGCACCTAGACACCATTTGTCAATGACCCGTGACTGGCTTCAGCATAAACAGATTGGTTACCAAGTAAAATCCCATTGGTAGAGAATCTGCTTTGGGCATGTTTAGGTTTTTATGCTCCTCTTCTCTTGTCAAATTAGCTGTAATAACTTGCCATCAACACATTAAGCCTTCTCTAAGGGGTTGTCATTTGGTTTAGCGGATGTCTTTAAAATCCATTATATTTCTGTAGCGATTTAAATTACTACCTGGACATTGCTTTCCTTCCAGAAATAAAAATAAGGATGTGCTCTTTATTAGACAACAACCACTTGCCATCAAGACTGCTCTCTGGTGCCCTGCTTTCCAAAAGATAACTATTAAAAGGCCAGGAACCTGAGCCCGGGGAGGGTGAACTTGTTCAGTTTTTACTAAGACTAAATTTAAAACTATCAACCTTCATTTAACATAGACTTCTGTACTGCTTCAAGTCTCAAAAGAGAACATTACAATCCCCAAAGACTAAATCACTTGTCTCTTGTAAGAGTTATCAGAATAGCATTATGCTCAAAGTGACAGCCTGGCTCTGTTCTGTTTGTTAATGCAGCACAGACTTGCTGGCCAACTGCAACTGGCTGTGAGTCCTTATCGCAAATAAAACTGTTTTTGTGCCATTTCTATTTTTCACTTAAACGTCGCCAGCTCCTCCAGACTCAGGACCTGTCAAGTGTCCTGCTGCCAAGACTCTGCCTGTCAGAAAGGTCAGCATCCAGTACCTTCCAGTTGGGTCCCAGAGGGCCTCTCTTGGTCTTGACGGACTGGAATAACGCTGGGTCTTCATCAGCTTTGTAGTCCTGCAAAGCAAAACAAAGTCAGAGGCGGAGAAGAAAACCAGAGAAAAATTTCTACCCTTGGCCAGAATAGCCCTTTGCAGCTACTAAGCACAGGACAGAAACTGCCTGGGCTCACTGTGCTTTGCATAAATGCAGGGAAACGCTTCTATGCAACATGAAGTTGTCCGTTGGGTTCTCTTTGCTCTAAGCTTTTACCTTAAGGCAAAACAACTACATAATAAAAAGCAATACAAGTCCTGATCAACAAGTACACCACAACTGGTTGCTGGACTGCTGTTACTATCTCTAAGAACAAATTTTTAACACTTCTCAACAGTTTCAGCATTTTGATATACTTATCATCATACTCAAGAAATTAAGCAGATCCACACCAGTTCTGAAATGCCCACGAGACTCTAACACCTGCTGGAGAGCAACTACCATGACTGGAAACAGATCAGAACTGTGGGTTCTGTGCACCCCAAGCGCTGCCACGTCTGGGTCTGAGGTGGAGCCCGTCCGTGGAGAGTCACCGGTACAAGCGCCTTAGGGACCACCACACTCAGGTCAGTCCCGCATGGCCAAGTGAGGTGAGGGAGGGCTTTACGACTCCGTATGGGACTCGGTTACAAGCATGTCACAGGGCACGGCCCTAAAATCTAGGTTTTATGCAAGGTTCCTGTGTGTGTAAATTCTATTTCCCTTAATATAGTCTTTCTGGTAGAATGGAAAATACAAGAGAAGTAAACCCCTTTAATCCTATGTGCTTTACGGAAGTTCTTTTGTCATTTCGCACGTACACATACATAATCCACATACAGAAATTAAAAATTATTTTTGAAGAGCTAACGTCCAGATTTAAAAAACAAAGTGAGTTATAATACTAACAGTGAACAGAGGTCGGGTGAAAATATTACAAAAGGACAACCCCTTTCTTCTTGGGCAGGGGTCCTTCTAAAGCAGGGGTCCTTCACAGGATTTGTGGAGGACCACATACTTTGAGAAAAATGCCCAGACAAGTCAATATGAAAAAATATCAGTTTTAGAGATAAAGTTAGTGCAAGCACTGAACGCACGCCAAAGCACAATACAAACTTTCAAAATCAAAGAAAACAGGCTGAGAAGCAGCAAATCAAGACTCGACAGTTATTCAGTAAATGCATATGGCATGTTAGTAGTTTCCAAAGAGAAAGTTACAAATAAATCATATGAGGAAGGAGAAAAGCGAGGTTCAGGTACTTAACAAAACTTCTTTAAGGGGTGGTAACTGGGCAAATATGTGACCTTGAACTCAAAGCCTGTCTAAACGATTACAGAGGCGAACCTGACTAGTGGTGTTGGGCCTTGCTGCTGAAACACGCAACACGGCACAGACACAGGAGGAGGTCAGCCAGCACCTCCAGGACAACAAGCTGGGATGAGCCGACTGCAAGGAGTCGGACAACTGCAGCTACCCAGTGTGTCTGGGCATATCAGCAGAGTTCAACTACTGTCAGCTAACAGGAATTCTTAAATCCCAGTTTAGAACCGCACCCTAAAATTAACAACTTCACTGCGGACTGAGGGGGGAAAAAAAAGAATCAACTGCACAGGTGGTCCTGAGACCAGGATTCACAGTGAGACACCAGCTCTCCTGCTAACAAACAACCGAGCAACGTTTTCTTTTAGGCCAGAGCCTTGGAAACCCAGAGATGAATTCCATTTCCTCCAAAACTGAAAGCATTTAACATCCTATCAAATAATCACCTTTGACATCACCTCCTTCGATTCAAGGTCTATTTACTGAACAGCCATCATGGAGAAGGGTGCACTGCATCAGCACCAAGCAGCGCACAAGATGCTAAGAGGTGGTATGGGGGTCCGAGAACAGAAGAGCCGGCACCTGGGTCTGGCTCCTAGGAGGTCAGTCTGGCCGGGATCAAAGCAAGAGAGACAAAGAAAAGGTACCCGGAACCACAGGGATCACATGTCCACTGCCAGCAGGGAATGGAGAGAGGAAATTACAGTCAGAATGGAAAGCAATCAACACCAGCTGAGGAAAACTGTTTTTTTTGCTAAAGCGCATTGTGTTAAAATCTTTTATGATAAAATTTTAATTATCTGTATAATATTCAGAGGCCTGGCCAGTGTTTAACACTTACCAGTTCATCCCACTTGAGGGAAAAATACTTTTTTTTTTTTTTTTTGCATTTTTAATAAGCAGGGTGTGACCTTACTGTGAGCAAGATGCCCAAGTTTTTGCTTTTTCACAAAATCTAAGATATTATGGAGCCCTGCATGAGCTGAATAGTAAATAATCACATTCCCTGACTCTGAGAGACTGCCAGTTACAGGATGCTCCATTATTTTATGTACCATTAAGAAGGGAAACACTAGGCCAGTAAAACACGCCACAACTGGAAGGCAAATCTGACTTTGACTATATTAAAACATGAGGAGAACGAGGGAGGGGATCTTAGAACGGACGAAACAGAGACTGCAGAACCATCTCTGTGGATTCTAAACTTGCCAGCTTCAAGACAGAAAGAAAAACAAAGTCCACAAAATACAGTGTACACAAGAGTCAGCAGGACCGACAGCATCCAACGGGGCAGGAGACACACCAAGGCAGAACCAGCGCACGAAGAGTGAGCTCGGTCCACACTGTCATCAGCGTGGACGACTGTCACGTGGAGGCAGACTAATTAGGGGTGGGTGCCCCAGGAGAAGGGCCGACGCAGGCTGCAGGATTAAGGCGGCAGCACTAAACGTGAAAATGTCAGATGGACTTCTGGACAACACTCCTTTCTCCGTCCTAACCCCATCCAGCACCACACCAGGGTGACAACTTACGGGATTTTTCAATACTTGTTTGACATAAGGAACTGAAAACTATGGAGTGACAGTTATTTCAGAGCCTTCATCATTAGTGCTGTGGACTGGATAACTTTTCTGAACCACAGAGTCACAACATGTTAGGGGGGAACCGCATCCTGAAGACCACCCAGCCGCCTGGCTTCCCAGGTGAGGAAGCCACGGTCCAACAAGGAGGTGGCACGGCCCGCGCACGTGGGGACCTGCACACCAGCCTCCTCACCTTCCCTGTCCCAGGCTCATTGTGGGCCACCAGCCTCCTCACCTTCCCTCTGTCCCAGGCTCATTGGGGGCCATCACACAGCAAGACGGCAGAAGGGCACCCACACAAGCCACACAAACGAAACACAATTCAAACCCAGCAAGCAGCAGCAGCATCACAGATACCAAAGTGGATTCTCCTAGAAGGCATGAGTGTGTGCACATAAAACATCACACACACACACGCACACACACCCCCTCCAAAGCTAAGTCTCCCCTCTCTGCTCTTTTCCCTTGAATACAAAGCAGCAACATTAACGATACACTGGAAATGTTAACAAAACCCAATTATTAACAATAGCACCTTAACCTTGACAGATGAGGAAAATGCCTCTTGTCAAAACCTAGGAATTTTCGCACTTTTTAATGTTAGTTTGAATACATAGATGTTTAATCAGCTGAATTAAGTAGCAAGATATTAACAAGCAGCAAGCAAGTGTGGTTTTATTAACCTCACTTTTGTATTTATATAACATTTAGTTTTTTGAACAATATCTTTCTGGCTACAATTTTATCTTTGGGTATCCAGTTTTGTCTTTCTATATTTGAAATCAACTGGCTGATTTATATCCGTATCACAATGAACAAATATATTCCTTCATGTATGACAGTTTCAGCATACAGAATGCAACCTCAGCTACCAATTATAGCTGCAAATGAGCAATAGTGTGGAATGAGACAGCCTGCTGGCTTTGTTAGTATTCCGTCTCCTTTGGGATCCCGTGGGGAAAGGGAGGCTCTGATGAAGAGAAGCCCTTGGCTCATGGTTTATTGTGCTTGCCACCAGCTGCAGACTTCTCATCTCATTAGTTTTTTAGAATACTGTGGGTGAAGACAGCTGTAGCCTACTTGAGTCTTCAGCTCCTGGGTATTCTGAAGGCTGAATTTGCTATGCACTTTCTGTAATCCTTGGGAAAAAAAAACACACAAAAAAACAGGAGATTCACTGGGCCAAGGAAATGTATTTTTTAAATGAGTTTTAAAATCATGTTTAAAAGCAGAAAAATCTTATTGCTAAGGTGCACTGTGTTTAAAATTCTTTTATGATCAAATTTTAATTGTCTGTATAAAATGCCCAGAGGCCTGGCCAGGAATAAGGGCTCAGTAAAACCATCATTATCAAGTTAGGTGTAGTGTCCCCAGACACTGCTCGCTCCACCAATGCTAGTGCCTGAACAACAGAAAAACACAATGGTATCAGCATAAGGTAGATGCGGACCAGTGTTAATACAACTCTATTTAATTGAAAACTCTGTTTAAGTAACAAAGGAGGCAAGTCAAGACGCCCTTTGGAGAACAAATAAAATCTAATATGGTAAATAAGTGGATTACTGAGTCTCCACGCTGGAGCCACAGAATACATTCATTAAATTCTTATAAATAACTGTTTTCTGTCACTGGAATACAAAAGTTGTGCTACCTCTTGGGTGTACATCTGTTACTCACTACAGCTCTCGATAGAAACTCTCAATAGAAACCAGATTCATTCTGAAAACAAAGAATATTAGTTTTATGAATCTGTTAGCATCGTGGCTGCGCCCCCAACCCCAAATGCAAGTACGAAATCTGTGCTGAGCCAACCCGAACGTCCTTGAGCCCAGACTGAACTCATGATTATGAATGGGGAAGGGAGCAGGAGGTGGGGGCAGGCTGGTAGGACTTTGTTAACAGCTTGTGGAAAAACTGAGAGCTCCCGACACCAGAAACTGCTTAAAGAACCACGGCTGGGTCACCGCAGGTGAGGTGACGCTACCTGTACAGTGAGAAAAGGAAACGCCGGCCAGACCCACGTATGTGAGCAAGTCCCCACACCTGCCCAGCAGACTGAAACAACTCTGCCCCACACCTGGCAAAGAGAAACAACTCTACAGGGTAAACAAAAACTTGAGAGGGATATTAGAGTCCTGCAGCCTGCTTGTAAAATGCTGTCCTTTAGCATAAGATGATTAATTAGGTGTCTATTCAAATAGCTCAAAGATAATCACCAAGTTTAAAATGCAGATACTGCTGCTCAACTCAGCAGAGCTCATTTCCTCTAATCACACCCTAAAAGTAAAGACCAGGATGGGGAGAGAGCTGAATTAAATAGGAAGATAAATAGCAAACATCATTTATTAGCATTGCGCTGGATTTTTCAGTACTGTGGCACTTAGAAAAAAGGGGTTCCCAGACACTATCATCACTAACCCCAGTGTGTAACTCACTGGAGCTGAGAAAACCAAGTGACTCCAAAGGGGAAGCCTATTAAAAAAATAAAAATGTTTGCATTAAATTTTGCCAAGTAACAAGAGGTGCAAAGAGAAATTAACATTTACTAACTTGTTTAAGAAACTCATTTCAACATATTTTCAAATAAGCAGCTTTCTTTCCGATTTTTAATTACATCTCCCCAGTGACTCCTCACCCTTTCAGGTTCCCACAGAGTACCATTAATATAGTATAAGTAAATCTTATTAATTCAGGTCCTACCACCTTGGAATTTATAGTAATTCGGACAGGGGCTGGACTGAAGTTTATCTTTGCATGATCTATGAAAAAAAGATTTGCTACACAAATTAATAGAGTAACAAGATCTCAGGAGGGCTGTTTAAACAGTTCAGAAGTGTTTTAGAGCAATTCAGAAGCATTCATTTGCATATAATTATTATGCTAATTACAAATCATTCTTATCTATTCATTAAAGCAGATTCCCAAAAGACCACTAATTGTCAATAACTTGTTGGCCTAGTTTCTGTTGCTGAATGTACCTCAAAGGAACAGAGTGGCATTAAAATATATTCTCTACTTCAGTCCTCTCATTAATCCTTACTGGCTTCCCACCAATGAATCCTTAAAACGGAATTTTTAAACAACTGCCCTGAGAACTGAGAAATGCAGTCAAACCTACACACCCAAGCAGAACACTTACTTGTAATCTTTTCAACCTCACAGAGACCCTGCACAGTGAGACTTCGGGTGGGCGAGCATGGTGGACAGGGAAGGCGGACGGAGGCTGTCACAGGACCCTGTGCTGAAAGGTGGCCCCAGCCTCCGGCACTGCTGGGCTAGAGCACAGCTAGGGCAATCGCCTCCTCCATTCTTTCTCATCTTGTCCGAATCACAGCCAGAGCCTGCCAACCCTGTCATGTTTATGAAGGCAGACCCCTCAAAGCCTTTGGAAGGTTACAAATTAATACAGAAAGAGAAAAAAAACCCAGAATTTCAGCCATGAAAAGAAGTTACAACCAAAAACCTGATGTCAACAACCCAGCAGGGAAACCAAATAGCTGGGGACCAGAAGAGGGGCTTTCCGGGAAGCCAGGGCTGGTAGGTAGCCCCCAGGTCTCCCCTACAGGAGTCAGTGGGCTACTAGTTTGGAGGAGCCCATACTTCATGCACAAATATACGATGTATTTGTTACTGTCACATGTTTATTACTATGTATTTACATATCACAGCATTAAAAAATATATTTTAAACTCTTCACATCAATGAAATTAAGTACCAATACACCAATAAGTCAGTCTTATTAAAGATGATTGTTAAATATTATATATTTTAAAATTAAACTGCACATTCCTAAAATGTAAACAGTAAGTTTAGGAAAGTTTTATTTAATATGTGCTGTGCCTAGTCGCTCAGTCGTGTCTGACTCTTTGTGACCCCATGGACTGTAGCCTGCCAGGCTCCTCTGTCCGTGGGGATTTCCCAGGCAAGAATACTGGAGTGGGTGGCCATGCCCTCCTCCAGGGGATCTTCCCAACCCAGGGATCGAACACAGGTCTCCTGCATTGCAGGCAGATTCTTTACCAGCTGAGCCACCAGGGAAGCCCAAGAATACTGGAGTGGATAGCCTTTCCCTTCTCCAGGAGATCTTCCCAACCCAGGAATCAAACCAGGTCTCCTTGCATTGCAGGCAGATTCTTTACCAGCTGAGTTACCAAGGAAGCTTCCCTGATGGCTCAGATGGTAAAGAATTCCTGTTTTTAACATAAAATGCATTTTCTTAAATGACAGTAGATCGTAGAACATACTACGTTAAATTCCTTAAAGTGGGAATATCCTCTTGAGAACCTACAGGGCGAGCCCTCTCCAGTACAATGTTCATTCTGGTCCATGACCTGGGCTTCAGGCACAGCTGCTCCTAAGTCCCAGGAGCCCGCTGATTACATTAGCACCAAATTAATATGGCTTCCCTGATTCCTCAGCAAGTGAAGAATCTGCCTACAATGCAGGAGACACAGGACAGACAGGTTCAGTCCCTGGGTTGGGAAGATCCCCGGAGGAGGAATTGGCAACCCCCTCTAGTATTTTTGCCTAGAAATCCCACGAACTGAAGAGCCTGGCTGGCTACTGTCCAAAGGGTCTCAGAGAGTCAGACACGACTGAGCGACTAAGCTCAGTTGCTTAATTATAAAATTAAATATAATATTTAATTATAATAAATAATTATTAATTATGAATATATAATTTAAATTATACATTTTAACTTTAAAATATATAATATTTAACAATCATAATTGCAGGAAAAATTTTAACTTTTGTTTTTTTTCAAACAATAATACAAAATCTGATAAGCAGGATCATTCCTGCTATTGTTTTTGGAAACCTTATTTTTGTTCTGGGCACACACCTCCTCCTAGTTAATCCTCCTCACAACCTTGGGACAAGTACTACCATCGCAACTGGGGATGAGAAAGTGAAGGTCCTGCCCAACCAAGTTCACGGCAGCTGAGCAGGGCTAGGACGCAGAGAGATGCTGCCCTGTGGACAGCCAAGCTCAGAAAACTTCACTGCAGAAATGCGATATACTTTACACTCATCACCTGATAAGACACAAACACTTCACTCCCAGATCAATCTAGAGAACCTCTCCTTGAGGGCTTCCACTGCTATGGGCCTTCATTAGGAATACACTTTAGAAACTGGATTCGGAGCTGTTTATGCTGATTTCTTTAAAAATATCTGTCATTAGCTGCTCAAAAAAAAAAAAAAAAAAAAACCCACAAAAAAAGTTTTCTCTTACCAGACCATTTCTCTCCACCCAGGAAAACTTCATACCTGACCACCTCCATCACCCTCTCTGATTTTTTTTTTTAAACTCTGAAACCGTGCAAGAAATTAGAAGTAAACACTAATAACAGGTTCTAGTGGGAAAAGTATCTTCTACCACATAAGCTGGTACACGCAGAGTTTTCAGGGGAAATTTTTATATTCTTGCCAAGATTTAAGCAAGCAGGAGATAAGCAATGTGTTCTTTTCCCACAAGAGGGCACTGCCATCCAACTATGCCTTCAAATACACAGGACATTCTCTAAATCCACCCCTGGATGCAAACCTAAGTGTTCCAGAGTACTTGACCATGTAAGGCAGCAGAAGAAAGTGGGGAACATTTCACATTTCTTTCTAATAAGAACCATGCTTACATTTATTTATATCTTCTCTGAGAAAGGGTGGGAAAAAACAAAATACCTCCAAAAGTCACTACAAAAAGGATCCTGACAATGGTTTGCTTCATAGCATAGCAAAGGGAGATGAGACAGGCCACCGGCAAGCGAAGTTTCTTAAGCAAAAGCAAAACCACTCTTGCCTCAAAACCTGTAACCTGAGCCGTTCTGTTGTCTTCTCTTCTGGAGCTCAGGAGGGCACTACTCCAAGTCAGGAACTGAGTCACAGTTCTCACCTCTTCATTATGCACACACTTCAATAAAGAGGATAAGTAGCACCCTTTTGAGAAAGAAATGAGTATCTGGGTTCATTCTAGTGGCAGAAGGAAGAGGTTCTCAACTAGGCTGAGTGTGTGCTCACACCAAGGAGACCTGAAGCACTTGGCAACCGCAGGCTTCTCGCACTTGCTGGAAGCTGGCCACAGACTTCTAATAAACAAAAGCTCTTTTCAGGGCTAAAGAACAGGATAGCCACAGCTCTGAGAGGCAGACTGCCCTTCTTAGGAAGTGAGAAGCAGCAGCTGGGACACAAGGAACATCTAAGATGCAGGTGTTTCCAGAAAGCTGTGAGCAAGAACGAACTGGAGCGACAATCAGCCCTGACCATTGAGGATTATCGTCTACCAAGGGTTATTTCTGAAGTCTACTAGGTTGACCCCCAAAGTGTCATTTTTGCAGCTCAAAAGCTGACAAATGTTAACAATTTCATATGGTCCGATCAAATATTTAACTTTTTCCAGTCGGACTTCATCATGTTTCTAATTTTAAAGAGGAAAAAAATGTAATCTTGTAAAGATTATTTAGAAAGCATGTTTTCTGATTCTTACATTTCTTTAAAATTATGAAGTTTTTTTCGAAGGCACTGCAATAAAGCACATATTGCCAAGACTATCTACTCAAATGTGTAACATCTGGGCACTGTCTCACCCAACGTCTGATCAAAAGAAAAGATATGCCTGAATCCTTCCTAGAGCACAAGAAACAAACACTGCTTAAGTGTGACCAAAATTTACAAGCCTAAATAAATTATACCAAGTTTCATCAGCTTTCCATGGCTGACATTTAGGAAAAAGTATGTTTGAAAAGAGCAGTAACTTTAAAACAATACATACTCAAGGTTTAAAACAATTATAAAGTGCCAGACTGTTCAATACTCAAATAATGGAATGGTGCTCAAAGTGAAAAACAGCTGCTGCTGCTGCTAAGTCGCTTCAGTCGTGTCGGACTCTGTGAGACCCCAGAGACGGCAGCCCAACAGACGCCTCAGTCCCTGGGATTCTCCAGGCGAGAACACTGGAGTGGGTTGCCATTTCCATCTCCAATGCATGAAAATGAAAAGTGAAAGTGAAGTCGCTTAGTCGTGTCCGACTCTTAGCGACCCCATGGACTGCAGCCCACCAGGCTCCTCCATCCATGGGATTTTCCAGACAAGAGTACTGGAGTGGGTTGCCATTGCCTTCTCCAGAAAAACAGCTGCTGCTGCTGCTAAGTCACTTAAGTCGTTTCTGACTCTGTGTGACCCCATAGACAGCAGCCCACCAGGCTCTCCCGTCCCTGGGATTCTCCAGGCAAGAACACTGGAGTGGGTTGCCATTTCCTTCTCCAATGCATGAAAGTGAAAAGTGAAAGTGAAGTCGCTCAGTCACGTCCAACCCTCAGCAACCCGGTGGACTGCAGCCTTCCAGGCTCCTCCGTCCATGGGATTTTCCAGGCAAGAGTACTGGAGTGGAGTGCCATTGCCTTCTCCGAGAAAAACAGCTCAATGGGTGGAAAAGGCAAGTCTCATATGCTGGTTTCCAAAGGCAACCGAGACTTCAGATAATCAGATACAGAGGAGCACACTTCTGCTGTCAACTGAAACAGGATGCTGCTCTGCCTACCAAAACATATCACCAAACATACAGATCATAACCAGGGAACAGTCAGTGCTGGAAAGAATAAGTGAAAAGCACAAACTTCAGAAGCCAATTTATCTTCCTGGAGATCGCCATCATCATGGGACTTCCTACAAGCGGCTTGGATGACCCCACCAATCCCATTACTGTCTGTGGATATGCAATTAAATGATGGGGGCTCTTCACTTAGTGGCTCAAATGGTAAAGAATTCTGCCTGCAATGGAGGAGATCTGGGTTCAATTCCTGGGTTGGGAAGACCCTCGGAGAAGGGAATGGCAACCTACTTCAGCATTTTTGCCTGGAGAATTCCATGGACAGAGGAGCCTGGAAGGCTACAGTTCGCGGGGTCACAGAGAGTCAGACACAACTAAGCGACTAACACTTTCAAGTCTTCATTTATCTCCCATCTCGTCAGCCTACGAACCCGGACTTTGCCAGCATCCTGGAGTCCAGCACGGGTCTCTATCAGATGTGAGAAAAAAAGCTCTTTGGTGGAGGGCACTACACATCACCAGATTACATGATCAGAACAAACAAACTCCAAGTCACTCAAACACTTTAACACGTTTACTGACTAAGAATCTTGCACGCTCTTCAGACAGACACAATTCTTACTTTATCTGGAAAAATATTTACCATGCCAATAGAGAGCAAATAGCAAGTTCCAATAAATGTTTGCTAAGTGAATATGAAAACATATGAGTGGTGTTCTCTATCTTAAGTACCCACATCAAAAGACATCCCAGGCTCTCTAATCCTTTTACTCTACTGTATGCATGCCAATTTCCAAACATGGCAGAGTTTAGGGGTTACGGATGGAGGCAACCAAGGCCACCGATGCAAACTGCTATTACGATGGGGCGGGGGGCAGGGGGAGAACAGGGGACGCGCAGGAGGATGGACAAAAGAGCAGGCACTTGCTTGTTTTACATCAGTTAAGAATGCTCTTCATCAACATCATGCAAAGGAAGAAACAACATACAGAGAGATGTTCTAGAAAGAGTAAGTCAGCAGCACTGCTCTTGGGTCCTGGCTGCCCTTCATCAGTAACGGCAAGTCACAGCACTGCGCTCGGCTCAAACTCCTTAACAGTGCAACTCATGGCTGGTGTGCATGTTCTCATCCATGGCCTCCAACTGAGGTTCCCCGGCTTCCAAAATCCTAGAAGAGACCCCCTGCCCTGTTCACCATGAACAGGGCACTAAAGCACTTCTCAAGAGTGAGCAGAGATCACCTGAGAGCAGGACAGAGTCCAGGGCCCCGGAGGTGCCGACCTGGCCATATGGCAGTTATACTCATGGGCAGGAAAGGAGGAGAAGCTGGGAGTGACAAACCGGGCAAAGAGTGTTAAAAAGGTCGGAAGAAGGAAGAGATAAGAATGAAACCTGAGCCTCATCTCACAAGCACAAGCGTACTGGGTCACCCACAGGGAAAGGGCCCCTCGAGCTCTCCGAGAAGTCTTCGCCAAGGACTCGATCAATCAGACCACACTGAGCACATCACATCCTGTTTGTGACCCAGAATCAATACAGCATGTGAGTTTCCAACCTGTCTCCTCCTTTTAGGAATACCATCTTCAGACAACCAGCACCAAGCTTACAAAACTGGGCAACTCTTGGTTTTGAAATGCCTCATTTAGGAAAAATCTTTCACTTTTAATCAATACACCCTAAGATGTTGACACGAGGGTGAAAAATCATTCTCTTTAAACTTGCTGTATTTTCATTTGGAATGGAGCTATAGTTTTAAACTACATCTACCGAACAACTTAATACTTTGAGGCTATCAATATTTGCTTATTATTGACACCTGTGAGCCTTAAAAATCTGAACATTTTTTCTATGAAAAAAGAATTGGAAATGCTAAAAATCAAGCCCCACACATGTACTTCAGAGGAAGCACAGACTATAGAGGAAGGCTGATACAATCCTTTCTGGTTACACACAAATATCTAAAAATGTGGTTCCAATTTTTTTTCTTTTTTTAAACTGTGCTCATTTTCTTTCAAATTACTTCCAAAAATGAAGGTCTCTCTGATGTTAATCGTGTGTACACTTCAGCTCACACTTTAAAGAGTCTCCCTCTCCTGGGAAGTGACTTTTGTATACAAATCATGGGAAGCTACTTAGACAAAGTGCTGGAGATGATTAAAAGGGGCCAGATTCAAATTTATACCTTAAAAAAAAAAAAAAAGCAGAAGCAGATGTCAACTGACTCGTTTGTGTATATTTTGGAAATGAGTTGAAGATATGCATGTGCATTTCATCAGGACATTTAAAGAATTCTCAACTTTTTACTGTGGTTATGTATCAAGAACAACTTTAGAAATTAAAAATACTTTGAAGCTTATATTCCACTGGAATATATGCTGGACACCTTGACTCCTTCTTACAATCTGATCTAACTGAAACACTTTTTAATCTGACAGAAAGGTGTCTGCTCACGTAGAAAGGAGTGTTTTAGAACTGAAGGTACATCATATACACATCATGGTCTAGGATTAGTGAAGAATAAACTGAAGCAGCATTTGCTCACTTAATACTCATATTAACGATAAAAACTTCATTTCCTCCAAACTGTTGCTCACCCCACCCCCTAATTTTAATACCGCACAGGGGAAAAAATCTGCACCTTTCCACCAAACCTTTATTGAAAAGCTCTTGACATAGGCAATGAGCACCTTGCTGGGTCCTAGAAACACAGAGATGATCAGTCTAGTCCAGGCCCGCAAGGGGAACCCGGTTGACTGAGGAAGGCTTTTCAGGAGTGACGTCCGGGTTATATCTGAAATGGGGGAGGGATGGGAGGCTGAGGGGACACAGGAGGTGAGTGGGGGCGGGGTGTGTGCTTGGAGCCTGCTGGAATCACGAGCAGAAGGCGCCTTCCTTCTTAAAGAATGTAACATCCTAGTATTGCACTCTAATGCCTCTTTTCACTAAAACAAGAAATCTGATAACCGGGCGGGGATATTTACACTGGAATCGCAGACTGCTCAGCTCTTTCATTAGGCAGAGATGCATCTTCTAGAAAATTACAGAAAATACTGGCCACAGTAACAGTCCTATGCAGACTTCCCATTAAGTCATCGAGGGAAAAAACCAAGTAACCCATCAATTTAAATGTATGTATGATTCCTGTAGCAAACTGCTCGGTGACTGCATCACACTGGCAGAAGTTCACAGAGTCATTCTGACAGTGTCATCCTTCGATTACAGAAAGACGTCAAAGCCCCCAACCTGAGCGTTCAGTGACACTGCGGATCTAATCACACCCCTTCCGTGCACGGTGAAATATGGTACATTAGCGTGACCCAAACCCAGAGAGCGTACAATGAGAACTGTCTGACACCAGCAAACCAGCATTGACAGATACTCAAAGACGTCAACAGTTGCTGTGAACTAAAATGGTGTTGAGGGCTGTGTTTGGGTTAAATCCACCTGCAGTGACAGAAAATGCCCACCAGGTGGAGTAAAAAGATTCAAGCTTCACTCCCAACTTCTGGTTTCTTAACTTCCACCCAATTCATATTCATCCTGATTTGGGAGACTTGGCTGCTGCCGCTACTGATGCTAAGTCGCTTCAGCCGTGTCTGACTCTGAGACCCCACAGACGGCAGCCCACCAGGCTCCCCCGTCCCTGGGATTCTAATTACTAACCAACTGTTTCTGTTTCTTTTAAAGCAAGTAATATTCGGAGAAGGCGATGGCACCCCACTCCAGTACTCTTGCCTGGAAAACCCCATGGACGGAGGAGCCTGGTGGGCTGCAGTCCATGGGGTCGCTGAGGGTCGGACATGGCTAAGTGACTTCACTTTCACTTTTCAGTTTCATGCATTGGAGAAGGAAATGGCAACCCACTCCAGTGTTCTTGCGTAGAGATTCCCAGTGACAGCGGAGCCTGGTGGGTTGCCGTCTATGGGGTCGCACAGAGTCGGACATGACTGAAACGACTTAGCAGCAGCAGCAGCAGCAATATGCAGGACAGAAATTCAACCATTTAAAGGTGTTTTAAGAAAAATTAGCTCGTTCAAGAAAAACTAGGGTTCATTAAACACAAAATGAAAACCAAGGAATTAAGTTGGACTGAGACTAAAGTGAAGTCATTCAGTTGTGTCTGACTCTTGCAACCCTGTGGACTATACAGTCCATGCAATTCTCCAGGCCAGAATACTGGAGTGGGATCGAATCCAGGTCTCCCACACTGCAGGTGGATTCTTTACCTGCTGAGCCACCAGGGAAGCCCAAGAATACTGAGTGGGTAGCCTATCCCTTCTCCAGCGCGTCTTCCCAACACAGGAATCGAACCGGGGTCTCCTGCGTTGCAGGTGGATTCTTTACCAGCTGAGCTACCAGGGAAGCCCTCCAGGAGTTCAGGTACCAGCCTGAGCTTGGAGGGATCTCCACACCTGCAGGTCTCCCTGCTGGAAATCCACCTTGGCCCATTCTCAGTTACCAAGCTCCCAACTCCAGCGTCAGTTTATCCTTAAAGAACAAGTTTTAGGTACTAACAAGTGATCGCTGGTGTGGCAGTCACATCCTAAGATGACCCCTCTCCCCGCACTGAGTCATGATCTTGAGTAATCACCTCCCCTGAGAACAGGTGGAGCCCATGACTTGCTTCCAGCCAAGCGACTAAGGCAAAGGTGATGGGCTGTCATCCCTTGATGAGGTTACATCACACAACCCTTCCCTCCGTTTGTGGTGATCTGTCGTGTAGAAACAGAAAACCCCACGCTGAGTGAAAAGAGGTCGCCCCCTACGCCGTCCACACCTCTGCAGACTCGGCCCCGTCTACCCTGTCCCCTGCATCTAATCTAGCTACCCACGTTTGCTGAGGAATCACCATGACCACCATCTTATATGTCTTTCTCAACTGTCTATACGTAAGCAAGCAAATGCATGCACATAGATATTATCCTGTTCCCTCCCCATTATCCTGGAAAGGAGTCCCTATCAGTACAAACAGGCTCACTCCCTTCTGGAAACTGCACTGAACTCCACCAAACGGGTGAACCACATTCACATTAGTTCCCCACCTATGGAGAAACATTTTGAGACTTCAGATCGTTTCCTTATAAAAATCTTACATTTATGTATTTGGTACTTCACACTGAAGCAACAGATTTTATTTTCTAGGGCTCCAAATTCACTGCAGGCAATGACTGCAGCCAAGAAATTAAAAGACACTTGCTCATGGAGAGGAAAGCTATGACAAACCTAGACAGTGTATTAAAAAGCAGAGACATCACTTTGCCAACAAAATGTTCATCTAGTCAAAGCTATGGTTTTCCCAGTAGTCATGCGTGGATATGAGAACTGGATCATAAAGAAGGCTGAGCGCCGAAGAATTGATGCTTTCAAACTGTGGTGTTGGAGAAGACTCTTGAGAGCCCCTCGGATTGCAGGGAGATCAAACTGCTCAGTTCTATAGGAGATCAACCCTGAATATTCATTGGAAGGACTGCTGCTGAAGCTAAAGCTCCAATATTTTGACCACCTGATGTCAAGAGCTGACTCACTGGAAAAGACCCTGATGACGCGAAAGACTGAGAGCAGGAGCAGAAGCGGGTGACAGAGGATGAGATGATTAGACAGCATCACTGACTAAATGGACAAGAATCTGAGCAAACTCGAGGACAGAGGAGCCTGGCGTGCTGTGTGCAGTCCACGGGGTTACAAAGAGCTGGACACGATTCAGCAACTGAACAACACTGCTTCAGACTGAGTAGGACCAATACCGAGAAGTGGAATTTTGCTGGGGCTAAGAGGACATACATCTGCAATCTTGCTACAGAGGCTGTGCGACTCACAAGCCCACAGGGACATACGGAGTGCGCAATGGGTCGCCCCAGCCACCCAGGTGCGAGCAATTAGTTTCTTCGTTGCACTCAAGCTCATTAAGCTCATCTGACAAGTATTCACAAGCAGCCACTTGGTGAAGAGCAGATAGGTTCCTGAACACAGAACAAGACACAGCAATGAGACAAACAAGAGCTGAAACTCAGAAGAGGGGAAGACTGATGCGAAGAAAGGTGAAATCCCCCAAAGCAGACTCTGCAGGACACACAGGCTATTGCCCGAGAGGAAGGACCCCAGACTCCACCATTCGTCAACCACTTTACTGTGCTGGGTCTGTCTCACCCGGAGTGTGAGCCTCGAGGGCACTGGAGCAACCTCGAGGAGCTACTGGGGGCGTGCCAGCCACACCGACTGAGCCCCGCGACAGGGGCTGACTGCTATTACAACACTGCCCTTTCAGAAATGCAAATGCGTCCTTAAAGCCTCCTTTGACACCGTGGGCTCTAATTTCCAAGGAACATGAAAGTGCAGAATCAAATGAACAAATAAATTCAACAGAAAACCCAAACTGGGTCTGGCAAGAGGGAAGGATGGCTAGGTGGTCTAGGTGTTTGCAACAGAAGCTAATCTGATGCAAACATTAACTGCTGCTGCTGCTGCTAAGTCGCTTCAGTCGTGTCCGACTCTGTTCGACCCCAGAGACGGCAGCCCACCAGGATCCTCCGTGCCTGGGATTCTCCAGGCAAGAACACTGGAGTGGGTTGCCATTTCCTTCTCCAATGCATGAAATCGAAAAGTGAAAGTGAAGTCGCTCAGTCGTGTCCGACTATTAGCGACCCCATGGACTAACATTAACTAGAGGAGGCCAAAGAGATCAGGTGGAACCTTAAGGGAGAGTGTAGGGCAGCCGTCCGTGCCAGCAGAGGGCACACGAGAGGCTCTCAGAAGGCAGAGCCCAAGCCCCTCGACGACGCCAGTCTCATCCACCTCGGCCTTCACACACGCCAAAACTGTCAAGGGCACCCGAACCTCCCACCACACAGCATTCCTTCCCCTCTCCCCTTTATAGCAGAAAATACGCATGTTGAGACTCTTCTCTTTTTTAAAAAATGTCCAAAGGTCTGAGAATCCTTCCATGATATCATCTGCACTTATAGTTTCCATGACTTGAGAAAACACACAGACAAACGCTTCTATGACACACAGTTCACAGCAGCGCTGTTTACAATTGCCAGAGGGTGAGAACAACCCTAATGTCCACGAAGAGAAGAACACACAAACCAAACGTGGCATTCACACCCTGGACTGGTCTGCACCCGTGAAAAGGAGCGACGGGTGACACGCCCTACGTGGTGGACGCATCCTGGAAACATCACACCGATGTAAAAGAAGTCGGACACAGAAGGCCAGACATTGCAGCGGCTCCACCCATACGAAACATCCACAACAGACAAGGCCACAGGGCAGAAGACACTCAGTGGCACAGAGGCTGGGGGGGAGGGAGCAGTGTGGGCAGACGGGGACGGTGTCCTTCTGGGGAGGTGAGCATGTGCTAGAGCTAGATGGCGGTGATGGCCATACAACACTGTGAATGCACTTCACACCACTGCACGTTTAAAAGGGGCTAATATGTATATTATCACAATAAAGAAAAAGGTACTGTAAAATCAGTAAACTTTACAACAGGCTATTATTTTACTGGGCTTATGGAGAGGGGAATGGCAACCCACTCCAGTATTTCTGTCTGGAGAACTCCATGGACAGAGGACCCAGGTGGGCTATAACAGTCCATGGGGTAGTAAAGAGTTGGACATGACTGAGCGACATCACTTTCACTTCCTGATATCTCAGCGGTAAAGAATCCACCTGCAACGAAGGAGATACAGCTTCAATCCCTGGGTCAGGAAGATCCCCTGGAGAGGGAATGGCAACCCACTCCAGTATTCTTGCCTGGGAAGAGGAGGAGCCTGGAGGGCTCCAGTCCATGGGGTCACAAAGAGTCTGACATGACTGAGCAACTAAACAACAATAGTAATTATCCAACTAATCTTTAAAGGGTAACTTGGAAAACGGGAGCTAAGAATGATGAAACAGAAAGCTGCACATACTTATGTGAAAAACCGCACATACATACTTATTCACCCCCCAAACCACGCTCGTACACAGGTTCTCAGAACTCTGCTAAGAATAATGACCATGACAGCAAAGATTTATTCCACTAGGCACTGCTCTAAGTGTTCACG
The DNA here is from genome assembly GCF_032452875.1 of Bos javanicus. NCBI lineage: Eukaryota > Metazoa > Chordata > Mammalia > Artiodactyla > Bovidae > Bos > Bos javanicus. Next base: position 67,892,913 of record NC_083884.1, read on the forward strand.
CTTAATCCTGTGAGGTAATTAGCCCCATTTTACACGAGATAAAACAGGCACAGAGAGGCTAAGTAACTAAGGAGCTGGCAGGCAGCAACCGCAGAATCTGAAGCCAATCTAGCTTCTGATCGCACGTCCTCAGCGCCACTGCCCTGGACTCACAATGGAGACCCCCCTCAACCGGCCCGCCCAGCCTCTCCCTGTCCATCCACCCACACGTCCTTCCAAGAGCCTAACCTGCCGCGCCTCTGCACGGCGGGGACTTCCACCCGGAGCCGCTGGGGTGGGCTCTCGCCTGCAAACGCTGACTGGGGGCCCACCGTGGCCTGAGGACAGGAACGAAAAACCCCTCCGGTGGCTCCACAGAGGTGCCTGCGTTCTGCGGGAGAACAACGTGCAATGCACACCTCTGAGCCACAAGGCTGGACCACTTCGTGTGGCCAGCACACCTTTGTCAGCACCCACAGTAGGGTCTGAACGCCTTCCCAGGAGCACCCAACCCCGTGGGCTGCACGCACTGCTGCTCCGGGCATCTGAGCTCTCCCGACCGAGCCATCAACTCACCCAAACCCAGTCATCTTCCACCCTGTCACCACCCTCCCACAAACACGAGCTCGTGGCTAGAAGAGATACCAAGAACAATAAGGGGCCAGACAGACATCTGAAAGTGGTTTTTAAAAGAGAACATACATTTATTTCTAAGGATAAAAAACAGCCTGATATAACTTCAGAGATGAAAAGTATTTCTGAAACTAAAATAACTTCGAATGACAGCACAACCAAAACCTCAGAATTTCTGCGACAAGGGACCCTTATCAGTGCTCACAGCTCTCATCAGGGAGGGGCCACAGAACAGGGCCTGGCTGAGCAGAGGTCGCTGCAGGTGCTCCCCACCCCGGTGATCTCTGAGAAGAGGTCTAACCTTTGTTCTTGAAAGCTTACCTTTCAATTTCAATGGCAAAACCAGACATTTATTAGTTTTTTTTTCGGTTCATCTTACACCACTGCTTAAGTCCGGGGAATAAGCGCCGAAACTGAGATGGAAAGGGACCCTAACTGAACACGTCGCGCTGACACGACAAACCGAGAGGTGCCGCCCTCACCGCCAAGTCTCATCAGGCAGAGAGGGCGGCCGGCTAGTTCAGCACGTAAAAAGGCCACAGCTGTGCCCCACATACTGTAAGAATGGAGTTAACATTCACTGGGGTAAAGCAATAACAAGGGTCTTAACTGGTGGTGGGGGGGTGGGGCTGGTGAGGAATAAAGTGTCCTTTGCAAGTGAAAACTATGTTTTTTTTTAAAATTAAGTCAAAAGTCTAGAGTACATGTATCTACATCCACGAAGACTCAAAAGTGAAAGCTGCACAACTGTTAAACTGGGATATTCTACCATCAACTGTTTTCCACAAATGACAACTTTAGCCACGAGTTACTGAAAGATGAGAGTGAAAAAGCTGGCTTAAAACCCAACATTCAAAAAACTAAGATCATGGCACCTGGTCCCATCACTTCATGGCAAATAGATGGGGAAACAATGGAGACAGTGACAGACTTTATTTTCTTGGGCTCCAAAACCACTGCAGATGGGGACTGTAGCCATGAAATTAAAAAATGTTTGCTCCTTGGAAGAAACGCTATGACCAACCTAGACAGCTCATGAAAAAGCAGAGACATTTCTTTGCTGACAAAGGTCTGTCTAGTCAAAGCTGTGGTATTTCCAGCAGTCACGTATGGATGTGAGAGTTGGAGAATAAAGAAAGCTGAGTGCCAAAGAACTGATGTTTCTGAACTGTGCTGCTGGAGAAGACTAGTCCCCTGGAGTGCAAGGAGGTCAAAGCAATCAATCCTAAAGGAAATCAACCCTGAATACTGGAGGGACTGATACTAAAGCTGAAGCTGCAATACTTTGTCGACCTGATATGAAGTACTGACTCCTTCGAAAAGACAGTGATGCTGGGAAAGATTAAAGGCAGGAAGAGAAGGGGACAACAGAGGATAAGATGGTTGGATGGCATCTCTGACTGGATGGACATGAGTGTGAATAAGCTCTAGGGAAGCTTGGCGTGCTGCAGTCCATGGGGTCGTAGAGTCACACAAGACTGAGAGACTGAACTGATACTCAAAGTTTAAGTTAAAATTCTGCTCTCTTAATTAGACTTCAAATGTATAAGGGACCCATGGTATCTAAAGAAACTAAAGAGAACTCTTGTAAAATAATGTTTTGGTTTTTTTTCTCTCAATGAAAGCAAACCCCTATGTACCCGGGTATACTGAGACTTCTTAAAGGGATCACCTGTGCAAAGGTGACATCCACATGAGAAACAACCCCCAACTCCTGCTCTCACCTCTTGTGCTGCTCTGACCTCTTTCTGGACCCACAGCTGAGCTCCAAACTTACTTCAGAGTAGAAACGTAGGTCATACAAGACTCAAATAGAACTTTCAGAGGTAAGGGGTAACAGGTGAAAATGTTACCAAGCTGTACGTAGTACTTACTGCTGGTTCGACTTGACTTCGATCTGCAATATCTATGTGGACAATTTCAACCGTTTTCCACGTGTTGGGATCTAGACCGTGTACCTATTAATAACAGAAAGGAAACAAGGCCAGCTTAAGACTCTTCTTGTTAGGCAAAACTAGTACGCTTCCATATATAATCTTTATCTTGAGTCTCAGAGTACATCAAGAGCCATACTAAAAACAACCCAAGTTGCTATTTCATTAAATCAACTGTCTGAAGGCTGGAGGGAGGGAAGAGAATGCTGCCAAATTCACAGAAATCGGTCATCATTATTTTCTGGTAACTCTTAGAGATGACAATACAAAAACTAAACCTCACCTATGTTTAACCCAACTGATAAATGACAAAGTCCTTGAAACCTCTAAGTCCTAGACGAACAGAAGGTGACATTGTAATTAGATTCTAAGAAGCTGCACTGTAAGTTCTAAAACCTCTGCTGAATTTGATTCACCCTAAAGGTATTCCAGAGAAAGCAATGGCACCCCACTCCAGTACTCTTGCCTGGAAAATCCCATAGACGGAGGAGCCTGGTAGGCTGCAGTCCATGGGGTCGCGAAGAGTTGGACACGACTGAGCAACTTCACTTTTACTTTTCACTTTCATGCACTGGAGAAGGAAATGGCAACCCACTCCAGTATTCTTGCCTGGAGAATCCCAGGGATGGGGAAGCCTGGTGGGCTGCCGTCTATGGGGTCGCACAGAGTCGGACACGACTGGAGCGACTGAGCAGCAGCAGCAAAGGTATTCCACTTCAGTAGGATGCCAATACCTCTATACCTCGTGTCATCCAGTCATTTACTTCTGAAATTCCATCAATCAACCCATAAAGAACTGTTTACAAATTGCCAAAGATAGGCCCATTTGAATGCTAAAGATGGCAAATTAAATCATATAGACTCATGCATACCAAAATACCTCATTCAGACTCTAAATTTTAGTTACTGTGAAAAAAAAAAAATACAAGTCAAGTGAGTGATCATCTTGAAGAAAAACTCAAGTTAAATACTCTAAAGTTATAGTTCAAAAGTTCCTTTGATTGGCACCAGTAACAGAAAAGCAGAGGAAAAACATACTCTACCACCATTACCCATAAACTTACTTTCCCGTAATAGAATATCAAAAGGTTGCAACGGTCGTTCTCAAACTGGAATGCCCAGCAGAAAAAAGACTGTAGGGCCCCGCCCCCAGAGACTCTGATTCAGCGCACTCGGGAGTGAGGCGTCAGCATCGGTACTCCCAACAAGTTCCTAGATGCCACTCACTGCTTGTTGGTCCAGGGACCACGGGCCTTGGAACCTCTGGGCCAGGGCATCAACCCATAGCAGTCACAGACGCCCTCCCAAGCTCCCTGCTAAACCTCACAGAAAGTTAGACACTATACCAAGTCGTAACCAACTTTCTGGTAATTCACTTGAGGGATAAAAGTGCACCAATTTGTAAAAGTCAGGAGCTTTTCAACATTTTTGTAAATTATTCAAAGTAACTTCTTCCTTCCTGCCTTTTGGGCATCTCTCTGAAATCAACCAATAATTCAGGCCAAATGGAATGGAGGTGAAAATTAAAGCAATCAATTTTGCTATGCACAGGAGCTCTGGCAAATAGAGATGAGAAAAACAATTTTAAAAAAAATTAACAGCTGAAACTGGCTTAAGGATTATCTGTGAGTTTTGTTTACCTACCCTCTCCCAATCCCAGATAAAGAGAGTTGCTGACAAAAACAGCGGCCTCACCAAGTCCACTCACACACCAAGGCAAGGAACTGACAGGGAAGGCCCACTGGTTTCTGGCGGCAAGCCTGCCTCACCGCAGCAGTCTGACACACACCAGCGTGGCCGGGCGCGCATCTAAGGCCGTAGGCGGCACGCTGGCGGAGACACAATGACTATGGTATCCCCATTTCGGAGGCTTTCTACACTGAAAGCCCAGAGTCAAAGACTTACATTTTCTAACGTTCCCAAGTCTGGTTTGTGCCACGTTTCAATTTTAATGAAGAAATCATCTTTCATATATTCGTTCTGCAGAAAACACAACAGCAAAATGACAGTGACCTTTGGCTGGTTCTCAGGCTTGTGTCTGCAGGCGCGATCCCCAGGCACGAGCGTCCACGCTCTGACTCTACAAGAAGACTGGTCCTCAGGTGACAAAGAATCGTTAGCTGCCAACTTTTACAGACTTGTCAGGCCAACCAACTGCTTGCTGCATGCATTTAAATAACGTACACAACCCTGCTTGACATGTAGCGCACAGGGCTAACGCTGCAGAAGCTGTGGGGTGTGCTGAGCGGATGTGACGTTCAAAGCGAGTAGCAGAAGCAAAATAAAGTCAAGAGGGAGATGTCGCGGTAAGGCTGCAAAGAGCCCCTTAATAGTGGAGTATGCGGTGGAGTGTGAGTTGGTGCCCGGAGAAGAGAGGAGGGCCATGCAGCGGTGGGCAGTTTTAGGAAAATAAAGCAACAGATAGTTGAAAGCAATTACTACATAGGGCGAAGTTTAAAGGTGAAGACTACGTGATACAGAAACAGTTTTACTCACCGTTACAACTGAGGCATACCGGAACAGGTCGGCAACAAAGGAGGAAAAATTTTCAGAATATTAATTGGAGCCAAAATAGTTTGCCACAATATTTAATGTCACAAAGATTAAACTACCTGCCAACACAGAACATTTGGTTTAGATCCGCAAAACACAATCTCTAAACAAATGCCAATATGGGCTATGTTAAGACTGTGGAGTTGCAATCTAATCATTTCAAGTAATTTTAAAACAATGGTAAAAGGAATAGCGTCACAAGAGCAAAACACCATTTACAAGGCTGACGGGACAAACAACAGCCAACAGCTCCACCACGTGGCAACGGAAGCGAGATACTGTTGAAACTACATCAAACGACGCCTGTGCGTGAGGGTAACCTGTAAGATTTCTGTATTCCTTTTATCTGCTGCCCTTGGAGCCTGCTTGGTCAACAAGGATCTCAGGGAGCCTGTCGTCTGGGAAGGAACTATGTCCCTCACCAAGGCTTGGGGGAGGGACCCCGTGGCTGCTTTCCTGCCACAGCTCTCGCAGACCCCCCCAACAGAAGGCCCCACCCGGAGTCACCCTTCTCTAAGGGGGGGACCCTGGGCGTGCGGGGCAGAGGGGCGAGACGGTTTCTGGGAACCAGACTTACTTGTTCTGCAGTAGGGATATGCGTTCCAGGCTTTCTCGTGAAACACCAAGGAGCCCTCGGGAGCAATCATCCTCACGAACGCAGGGACTTTGCTGGGAGGAGAGAAACACTGGATATATTCTCAACAACACCACTGCTTCTTGGTTGGCTCCCATCAGACTGCTTCAAAGGGCACTCAAGTATAACATTAACGTGGAGACAACAGAATGATTGTGTTTAACCATACAGAAGATTGTGTTTTGAAACAGAAGCCGTCTTTCTTACGGCTTTTGACCTACTCCCGTAATACAAGATCTAAGAGTTACCTGAAACTGTTCAACCTGTGTGTGACACGGAAGTCATCGCTGGCAATCAGACCACACCACACTGTTTCTTAACACAGTAAAGAGTCTCCAGAATAAGGTAATGACTCGGAATAAAAGCCTTTTAATACATTTTACAGAATAAACTTAAAGAAAAATGATAATATGAAGGGTCCGTGTACAGAGGAAGACAGGCAAACATACCTAAGTATAAAATTGTGTGGACCTGGAAAATGTCATCAACTGCTGCCTCAAGTCTGGTCAGATCAGACAGGTTAACTATGTAACCAACACATGATGAGCTCGTGCGAATTCATGAGATTATCAGGAAAGATGCCAACAGGTAAGTGGGCAAAGACAACCACAGACACACCACTAACAGAACACACAACTGGAAAATTAGTTTTAACAAACATGGAAATTAGTTTTATCAGCCTTCACAGTAGTGCCAATGAAATGACCATTTTCCTGACTGGTGCCTATGGTACAGAAACTTTTCCGTGCGCAGGCTTTCCACAGATCGGATTCAAATCCCAGCATTGCCCTGAAGCAGCTGTGTGACCTGGAGCATATTGTATCAGAGGCTCTCTGAACTCCCTCCTGTGCTGAATGGAGTCCGTATCACCCACTCTGCAAAGTCACTGAGAGAATCCCATCAGACAGGATCTGTAATGTGTTAAGCACCAGGCACACTGCCATGAGAGCTGACTAAATGGCAACTGTTGTTGCTGTGGTTTAGTCGCTCAGTTGTGTCCGACTCTTTGCGACCCTGTGGACTGGAGCCCTCCAGGTTCCTCTGTCCACAGATTTCCCAGGCAAGAATACTGGAATTGGGTTGCAATTTCCTCTTCCAGGGGATCTTCCTGACCCAGGGATGGAACCCATGTCTCCTGTGTCTCCTGCCTTGGCAAGCGGATTCTTTATACCACTGAGCTAGCTGGGTGCTTTTGAATTATAAGCTGACACGTAGCTAGGTGCTTTCACATGCCTTTCTTCACTTTAATCCCCCGATAACACTATGAGTTAACCATTAATTCATTATTTCTATAACCAGCATTTAAACAGCTAAATAACAATGTCAAAATGATATCCTCCTACTTGAAGCCCAATGTATATTCTTTCCATCAGCGCTGCTTTCTGAAAACTTAAGCACAACTTAATTTCCTAAACTAAGAGAAAGAACAATAGCCCACAGTAAGACTGAGCAGTTGATCAGAAATACTCCTATGCTGAATTTCAGAAGCTAAGCAAAGAAGGTGGAATGGACCCCACACCAGCCAGAGTGCTGTGTAACTACGAAGAGCAGTCCGGACAGCCCCTTCCCGGCCTCGGCAGCACGCAAGAATGGTGCCGCTTAGGAGTTCCCTGGCTGTCCAGCGGTTGGACGTGGCACTTTCACTGCCAGGGCCTAGGCTTGATCCCTGGTCAGGGAACTAAGATCCAACAAGCGACATGGCATGGGCAAATAAAAAGAATGCTATGGTTTGAAACTCCTACTATTGTGGCAAATTAAATCTTTAAATCATTGGAAAAGCTGAAGTATTACTATCACGTATGCAGTATGCCCAAGATTACAAGGGCATAAACTTAAAAAATATTAATAAAGGAGGGCTAATTCTCTGAGCACGTGCTACTTTTGAAATCTTGGGAAATTCACACAAAGGGGTATAACTTCAGGGAAATGAAGACAGGATACATCAAAATAACATCACATTAAAAGTCAAAGAAGATCTAAGCACTCCAAACCATTTCTTGCATTGGTAAAAAACTGGAACCTAGAATCCTTTAAATGTTGAAGAGGTCTAATCAGGGTATAATGTAATCCATGTGGGGAATTTTTTAAAATACAAGCTATAAGATTACTTGTTATCTGCGGGTATGACAAACAGATTATCAATGGTTCACCTGGTCAACTTAGAAAAAGGCAGGAGAAAAATAGCTGTGTACCAGAAGTATATTCTTAATTATTCTATTTCCATAGTGCCCAATATTCTAAAAACCTTAATATTCATCAAGTTACAAAATTTGCTGACACAAGAAAATTGGCAATCAGTTACTGAAGGTCAGCATAAGACCAATCTCTAAAAAAATGTTAGTATTTCTTCATCGTGCTTCCAAATGCCTATTACTTTAATTCTAGGATGCTTTTTCTACCACGTGTATTTCAACTCATTTTATGTTTGACATAGTTTCATGCAAGGATGGGTACAATAAAGGACAGAAACAATAAGGATCTAACAGAAGCAGAAGAGATTAAAAAGAGGTAGCAAGAAAACACAGAAGAACTATACCAGAAAGGTCTTAATGACCAGATAACCACAGTGGTGTGGTCACTCACCTAGAGCCAGACATCCTAGAGTGTGAAGTCAAGTGGGCCTTAGGAAGCATTACTACAAAGAAAGCCAGTGGAGGTGATGGAATTCCAGCTGAGCTCTTTCAACTCCTAAAAGATGATGCTGTTAAAGTGCTGCACTCAATATGTCACCAAATTTGGAAAACTTGGCAATGGCCATAGGACTGGAAAAGGTCAGTTTTCATTCCAATCTCAAAGAAAGGCAATGCTAAAGAATGCTCAAACTAGTGTAGAAGTGCACTCATTTCAAGTGCTAGCAAGGTAAAGCTCAAAATCCTTCAACAGTATGTGAAACCAAGAACTTCCAGATATTCAAGCTGGATTTAGAAAAGGCAGAGGAACCAAAGATCAAATTGCCAACATTCGTTGGATCATAGAGAAGCAAGGGAATTCCAGAAAAACATCTACTTCTGCTTCACTGACTACACTAAAGCTTGAATGTATGGATCACAACAACTGTGGAAAATTCATCAAGAGATGGGAATACCAGACCACCTTACCTGCCTCCTGAGAAACCTGTATATGGGTGAAGAACCAACAGTCAGTACCAGACATGGAACAAGAGACTGGTTCAAACTGGGAAAGGAGTACATCAAGGATATGTATTGTCACCTTGCTTATTTAACTTATATACAGAGTACATCACATGAAATGCCAGGCTGGATGAATCCCAAGCTGGAATCAAGATTGCTAGGAGAAATATTCAGAGAAGACAATGGCACCCCACTCCAGTACTCTTGCCTGGAAAATCCCATGGGTGGAGGAGCCTGGTGGGCTATAGTCCACGGGGTCGCTAAGACACGACTGAGCGACTTCAATTTCACTTTTCACTTTCATGCATTGGAGAAGGAAATGGCAACCCACTCCAGTGTTCTTGCCTGGAGAATCCCAGGGACGGGGGAGCCTGGTGGGCTGCCGTCTATGGGGTCGCACAGAGTCGGACACGACTGAAGTGATTTAGCAGCAGCAGCAGCAGGAGAAATATCAACAACCTCAGATATGCAGATGACACCACTTTAATGGCAGAAAGTGAAGAGGGAACTAAAAGAGCCTCTTGATGAGTGTGAAAGTGGACAGTGAAAAAGCTGGCTCGGAACTCAACATTCAAAAAACTGAGACCATGGCATCTGGTCCCATCACTTCATGGCAAATAGACGGGGGAAAAGTGGAAACAGTGGCAGATTTTATTTTCTCAGGTTCCAAAAATCACCGCAGTCGGTGACTACATCCATGAAATTAAAGACTCTTGCTCCTTGGAAGGAGAGCTATCACAAACCTAGAATGCATATGAAAAAGCAGAGACATGACTTTGCAGACAAAGATCTGTATAGTCAAGGCTATGGTTTTTCCAGTAGTCATGTGCAGGTGTGAGAGCTGGACTATAAAGAAAGCTGAGCACCAAAGAACTGATGCTTTTCAACTGTGGTGTTGGAGAAGACTCTTGAGAGTCCCTTGGATTGCAAGGAGATCCAATCAGTCCATCCTAAAGGAAATCAGTCCTGAACATTCATTGCAAGGACTGTTGCTGAAGCTGAAGCTCCAATACTTTGGCCACCTGATGTGGAGAGCTGACTCACTGGAAAAGACCCTGATGCTGGGAAAGACTGAAGGCAAAAGAAGAGGGCACCAGAGGATGAGATCATTAGATAAAATCACTGACTCAAAAGACATGAATATGATGAGCAAACTCCAGGAGACAGTGAAGGACAGGGGAGCCTGGCATGCTGCAGTCTACAGGGTAGCAAAGAGTTGGACACAATTTGGCAACTGAACAACTATAACAAAAAAATGAGCAAACCTTTGAACTAGTTTTGTTTCAAGTTTACTGGCTTTTCATGTTTAATATGAGAACATGAACTGACTACATTTAGGGGAAATGCACAAATAAAATTTCAATTCTATTTCAAAGGAGAATAATTTTCATCAAGGGCAACTTCGATATATTTCTAACAAGACAAGTCAAAGGTGCCATTTATACACAAGAGAAAAGTATATACCTCGTTCTCCCCTTCAGTGTCACTTAGGAAGTCACTTCAGCAATTTGCAGGAAACTTTGTTTTGGAAGCTTAGTCTCAGAAAACGGACAAATAGTAGCCAAATTAACAAATGAGAGCTAGACCTTCAAAACCAAACTAAAAAGGACATTCATCCTCTTGTTACTCCAAACTAGCCCCAAAACATCCTCTCACAATAAACCAGTATTTGCGACCATGCTTACCTCAAGGTAACACACCTCGATCACAGAGTTTAAGCGTCAGCCACAGAATCATGCCCAGCTGCACAGGCGTTCTTTGCCAGTGCACAGCTGTCCCCCACCCCATCTCTGAATACAAAATAAGAACATTTAACTCCAAGTTAAAATTCAACTGAAGTGTTTTATCAATTGTGTTATCAGTATCAAATCTACCCTCGACGTAGTAATGGCTGTGAACCTGTGTACTGTGCAGTAAGACACCCTGGTCAGAGTGGGAGAAGAGAACAGAGGGCTTACGTGATTTATAATAATACATAAGAAGTGACCACAGGGCACACGTAGCTTCTCCTGATGCAGGGCCAAGTTTAAAAGAAAAAAATCCTGTTCCTGAGATAAATAATACCTTGGCAAATCATTTCAAATGGCACTTTCCCCAATGGAAAATTTACGTCTTCTTGAGTAAGTAATCTTTCACTTTAAAATCAACTGAAATACACCTTACGTACAATAGACACCTCGTACCTTGATCCACTCAAGTATTTACTGACTGTCCACTGTGCCAGGGACCATGTAAATAAGGGTGTACAAATAGGGACAATTCCTACCCAGAGCTCACCTTCCGAAGGGGGAAGTGGAAAATAGGTCAGCAGACAACAAAAGGCAAAGAGGAGTAGCGTTCCTGAAGTGCCACGAGCTTAAGGAACATGGCAATGGGCGAGTGAGCATGTGAGGCAAAGGAACTCAGCAGAGGCGAGGGAGGCTCAGTGAACTACAGCAGGGACCTGAGCGCCAGCACCATCCAGAGACAGCGATCACAGAGCGGGCAGAGGGATCTGCGGAGCCAGGCGAAGGCCTCCAGTAAGGAGAAGGCTGGCCACGAAAGAACAGAGGGACACAAGCCTAGCATGGTGAGGTGGGCAGGGAGCAGACAGACCACGCAGGGCCTGCCTCAAAGGCCTGTATCGGACTTTCTGGTTTATTTTAGATGCCCCAGAGAATTTACTGGTGATAATAAAGGGAGGTTTTTTTTTTATGTATTGGTAAAATTCAGTGAATGAGTAAATGTCAAGTGCTAGAAAAGTAAAACTGAGTAAACATTAAGTAAATTCAGTATTATGAATACTATATAGGTTATACCATGAAGAATGCTAAATTTTCTCAAAAGGCACACTTTTAGATATACTTAAGGTGAAAACAACAGAATGGGAAAAACTAGAGATCGCTTCAAGAAAATTAGAGATACCAAGGGAACATTTCATGCAAAGATGGGAACAATAAAGGACAGAAATGGTATGGACCTAACAGAAGCAAAAGATATTAAGAAGAGGTGGCAAGAATACACAGAAGAACTGTACAAAAAAGATCTTCATGGCCAAGATAATCATGATGGTGTGATCACTCACCTAGAGCCAGATATCTTGGAGTGTGAAGTCAAGTGGGCCTTAGAAAGCATCACTACGAACAAAGCTAGTGGAGGACACAGAATTCCAGTTGAGCTACTTCAAATCCTAAAAGATGATGCTGTAAAAGTGCTGCACTCAATATGCCAGCAAATTTGGAAAACTCAGCGGTGGCCACAGGACTGGAAAACGTCAGTTTTCATTCTGATCCCAAAGAAAGGCTATGCCAAAGAATGCTCAAACTACCGCACAATTGTACTCATCTCACAGGCTAGTAAAGTAATGCTCAAGATTCTCCAAGCCAGGCTTCAGCAATATGTGAACCGTAAACTTCCAGATGTTCAAGCTGGTTTTAGAAAAGGCAGAGGAACAAGAGATCAAATTGCCAACATCCGCTGGATCATTGAAAAAGCAAGAGAGTTTCAGAAGAACATTTATTTCTGCTTTATTGACTATGCCAAAGCCTTTGACTGTGTGGATCACAATAAACTGTGGAAAATTCTGAAAGAGATGGGAATACCAGACCACCTGACCTGCCTCTTGAGAAACCTATATGCAGGTCAGGAAGCAACAGTTAGAAGTGGACATGGAACGACAGACTGGTTTCAAATAGGAAAAGGAGTATGTCAAGGCTGTATATTGTCACCCTGCTTATTTAACTTACATCCTCAGAGTACATCATGAGAAACGCTGGGCTGGAAGAAACACAAGCTGGAATCAAGACTGCCAGGAGAAATATCGATAACCTCAGATATGCAGATGATACTACCCTTACGGCAGAAAGTGAAGAGGAACTAAAAAGCCTCTTGATGAAAGTGAAAGAGGAGAGTGGAAAAGTTGGCTTAAAGGTCAACATTCAGAAAACTAAGGTCATGGCATCTGGTCCCATCACGTCATGGCAAATTGATGGGGAAACAGTGGAAACAGTGGCAGACTTTATTTTGGGGGGCTACAAAATCACTGCAGATGGTGACTGCAGCCATGAAATTAAAGACGCTTACTCCTTGGAAGGAAAGTTATGACCAACCTAGACAGCATATTCAAAAGCAGAGACATTACTTTGCCAACAAAGGTCCGTCTAGTCTATGGTTTTTCCAGTGGTCATGTATGGATGTGAGAGTTGGACTGTGAAGAAAGCTGAGCACCGAAGAACGGATGCTTTTGAACTGTGGTGTTGCAGAAGACTCTTGAGAGTCCCTTGGACTGCAAGGAGATCCAACCAATCCATTCTAAAGGAGATCAGTCCTGGGTGTTCTTTGGAAGGAATGATGCTAAAGATGAAACTCCAATACTTTCGCCACCTCATGCGAAGAGTTGATTCATTGGAAAAGACTCTGATGCTGGGAGGGATTGGGGGCAGGAGGAGAAGGGGACGACAGAGGATGAGATGGCTGGATGGAATTATCGATTCCATGGACATGAGTTTGAGTGATGTCTGGTAGTTGGTGATGGACAGGGAAGCCAGGCATGCTGCAATTCATGGAGTTGCAAAGAGTCGGACACGACTGAGCGACTGAACTGACTGAAGGTGCTAATGAATTAAAGAAACCATGAATAACACAGTTTCTGGATAATTCATTAATCAAAGTTATTGCCCTCACTCAGACCTACAGCAGAAGCAAAGAAATGCTGCGTTCTAAGATAACATCAAAGTAAAACTGAAGGTTCTACAAAGTGACGATCCACTTTATATTCATGTGTCATTATAAACAAAGCAACCGCCTTAAACTGAGAGAATTATAAAAAATAAGAATCATCACAGCTCATCCACAACTTTAAAAGGCTCTACAAAACCCCACCATGAATCAATATGAAGAGAAGAGAGCCAAGTGCAGAGCGATTCCCTCCGCCTTTGATAAACTGGAGACTGGAGAGTACCGACAAGACACTCGTAAAACCATCACTGATCTTCTGCCCTTACGTAAGTATTAGTATGCATTTTCTGTTTTAAAATATTTATACAAGAAAACAGAGATCAAACTGCCAAACTTAGAAGAACTGCAAACTAAGAGACAAAAACAATGAACAAAGGATCTGAACGGTCAAGTCACGCAATGAATTCAAAGGGCCAGTTAATACGAAAGATTTAACTTCACTGATAGAGAAATGCAAATTTAAACAAGAGGCTATTTTCTGTGTATCACATCGGCAAAAATTAAAAAGAAAATTATGGGGAAACGAATGCTCTCAAATTCTTGGAAGGCAATCTGGCAATAATACCAAAACTTTAAAAGAGCATGGACTTCCAGCAAACCTACTGTAACAAACTCCTTCCAGAGAAACAGGAGCCTATGGCATACAGATTTATGCACAGCCACCTTCACGGAAACATTACCTGCAACAGACAAGAAGGCAAACACCTCAACACCTAAATCAACTTATCGTTTAGAGAATGGGCAAGAAACCTGTGCTATGGCCACACCAAGACGTTCTACTCAGCTTTGAAAAGAAGGAAACGGCATTAAATAACAACAAGGAAGGATGCTCACGACATATCACTGCATGAAAATTAACGCAGAGTGCAGAACCGTGCGTGCGGCGTAGATCCCGTTTGCTGTGGACAAAAAGAAGTGACACGGGTGACATTTTTATGTTTCTTAAAAATTTCTTTGAATATGTGTAGGAAATTATCTGCAGGAACAAATTTTAAGTTGTTTCTAGTTTCTCTCTAGGGATATGGATTTGTGATAACACGAGGTGGGTACTAAGCTTTTAACTTATCATTTTCTGTTTAAATTTCTTTAATAAGCAGACAGATCAATTCACAGTTTAAAAATAAAGGAGAGGAATGCTCTCAAAAATTAAAATGCAACATATTATCACAATGAAAATGACACCCAATAGTCAATTAGGTAGTTACATGCTTAATACGTGGCTGGATAGATAATCAAAGTGTGATTATTTAATATGATGACTAAGCACCAAACGCGAACACCCTGCTTACCTCTTTAGGTGATAAATTTTGTGTGTATACTGTCCCTTTTCTCCATCCTTTTCATAAGGTTCATTCTTTAAGACTTCAATTCCTTCTCCACCACCAGTCTCATTCTTACTGGCTTCTGCCACAGAGTAAAGCTGCCCAACCTGATACTGAAATATCAAAGAGTACAGAACTTCAGTAAGTCAGCAGGAACTGCAAAAACTTCCTGTGCTAAAATCTTTCTGCAGATACAGAAAAGCACATCCCAACCATTGAGCACATATGTCCCACATGAAAACATGATTCAGATGAGAAATTAGAATGTGTGGAGAGATGAACACCAGATGATCATACAGCTTCAGGAAACGATAATAGTTTACAAGATTTCCATTATTTAGGAAAACTGTTAGTTACAAATATTCTGGTGCTTTAATACATACTATCCACTTGTTTCAATGTCAAGATGCATTTTTTTTGAATAATAAATATACGTTCATATTTTCCAAATCATCTTCACATCTATGACATCTCACTTTATTTCACAAAATCCTAAAGAAGGTATGACAGGAATATATCTGTTACTTCTTCGCCAAAAAAGAAAGCTGAGCAATGAGAATACTGTTCTCAATAATGAGAAGGACTATAAAGTGACAATAAAAGCCGCAAATACAAAGAACCACTACAGTGCAAAGTTTAGTA
Organism: Bos javanicus; assembly: GCF_032452875.1. Classification (NCBI taxonomy): domain Eukaryota; kingdom Metazoa; phylum Chordata; class Mammalia; order Artiodactyla; family Bovidae; genus Bos; species Bos javanicus. Next base: position 67,908,457 of record NC_083884.1, read on the forward strand.
GCCCTCTGGGGTCTTGTTTTGCATGCGTCTGTCTGTGCTTGCCTGATTTGGCTCTGGTCCACCTAAACAGAAACAGTACTGGGTATCTAGGGTCTCAATTGTTAACTGTGAAGTTCTCCAGTAAAAGGAAACTGGTTTTAAAGTATAAATAAATGAGTATTACTTATAAATAAAAACGCAAGAAATTGCTGATAGTGCTTTCTCTTTGACTTTAAAGTGGATAAGAACTCTCACTGGCTTGCACCAACACCTGTGAGTGGACAGCACTATTCTATGCCCATCCGGAATTTCCAACAGTTCCAACAAATGATAAAAAGCAAAGTTCCTGCATTCTCATTTGTTTCAGTGACTCAATCATGGCACCACCTCCAATCTCTTCAAATTTGGCTACATTTCTTCCTTCTAATGATGAGAGCCTGAAGAAATGTTTTTCTTTTTTTCCTCTTTTTTTTTAAAAGCATATTTTCAAAGAAAGGCTACCTCTAAAAACTAGTAATTCAAAACTAACATTTTATTTTGAGGAACAAAAAGTCAGGGTGGTTGTAAGCTCAGCAAATAGTCCTATCTAAAAAAGCCCATGGGAATATGATGGTATATTGACGGTTAATTCTCACACACACAAATTTGGAAAGGTTTAGGAAGCTGGAACCAAACAGATTTCTTAACTATGTCAAAAATCAGTTTTTGTAGAGATTTCAGACTGCAGAAAGGGCTGTCTTCTTCCTTCTGGTTTTATGACAGACCACCAGGGTGAGTCCAGGAATGCTACGATCCTTAAGTCCTTCAAAATACACTTTTCAACACTGCCTTATTTTAAAAATAGGACTAAAATGCCTCTAAGTCTGAGGATAAACCTGATCTTGGTTAGAAACAGAGTAACAAAAATTTACACAGAAACAACAGTGTTCAAAAATATGTTATTAATGGAATGATAACTTGTCACATAACACTAGGCTTTCATTCTCATTTTTAAGAACTTAAACAACGACAGGAGGCATATTAAGTCTGAATATAACAAAAAGCTGAGATTATTCTGGGTGACAATAACAAGACTCAGAAAGATTTCAACAAGTTGATCCAACTAGCTGAAACAAAAAGCAAAAAACAAAAACAAATGTCAGTTTCCACATTCGAGTTCAAACAATTGTATAAGTAAAGATCTGGGGTGCCTGGCTTATCTGAGTGTTCTAATACATTTGAAACCTCAGACCCTCCTGTGGTACTTGTGGCTGTGTTCAAGTCTACAGGAAACAGCGCCAGACGGCTACTCGTTTTCAGTTCCTGCATTTTTTTTCTTCTGCCTGCCTTCTGTCAGCTGTCACATCTTAGGTTATCAGCTTGTTTTGTTCCACTTCCAATCCAGTGGTTCCAATTGAGTCTCGACTCTAGGAGCCCCAGATAACCAAGGAGTACAAGCTGTGAGCAAGTTGCAGGAGGACCCCAAGGCCTTTGTGGGTTTTGCTCCGTGGAACTTGATTTCTCAGGAGCCGTCTCTGCTTTTGTCTTCATTCCTAGCTGTACTACTGATAGCTGCGTCCACAAGACACGCAGCTTTCCGAACAGGTGATGCCTTTCTGTACCGTGTGCAGGTCGAGGGAGACGATGGCCTCTCACGCTCCCGTGCAGAAGACGGTTTTCGGCTGGGAGCAACAAGTACAGCACACGCAGCAGCGATGGGCCAGCAAGGAAGCCCAGAGGTGCCGTTACACCAGGCCACACGCACGTGCTAGGGACGCTTGACCTCTGGAGCGCAGGCAGAAAAGGCGGGAAGGAGGGCCAATAATGGGCCAGTGAGGAAGCCCAGAGGTGCCATTACACCAGGCTACACGCACGTGCTGGGGACGCTTGACCTTGGGAGCGCAGGCAGAAAAGGCGGGACAGAGGGCCAATAATGGGCCGGTGAGGAAGCCCAGAGGTGCCATTACGCCAGGCCACATGCACATGCTGGGGACACTTGACCTCGGGAGCGCAGGCAGAAAAGGTGGGACGAAGGGCCAAGGGGAGGAGACACAACTGCCAGAAGCTACCCTGAAGGGTCACCATGGATAAGAGAGAACAGGCTTCCTTCCTTCCCTTTCTGCTCAAGTGGAAGAAACTGTAAACAGTAGGCAGACTTCACAGGAAAGCAGATTTTGGTTTAAAGAAACAAGAAATGTTTAAAATATCCAACAGTAAAGTAGGCGGTTTCTCCAAGCAGCCAGTGACTTAACCCTGAAGTGCCCAGGCTGCAGCTGGAACCTCCATTCTCTGACACGGTGCAGACAGAATCCCTGCACCGGACAGGTTAGCCAGCGCGCTCAGACTCTTCCAAAAGCAGCCAGGGTAACGACAGATATTCATTTACAATTAATTATCTCTAACACATCACAACTCACTGTCGCATACGGCCAAGTAAAGAGAAATGAAAATACTACCTCAGATTAGCATACCAAAATGAACTATGTAAGCAAGACTTACCTCCTGAACCGAACATGGCAGAACCACACGGCTAAAAAGACAAAAGGATAACAAACGTTACACACGAAGTGGCTGGCTTTAAAACTCATCTCCGCGATTAAAAGACCTTTTGCTTTAAATGCAATGACAGCATAGGACAAGATGTCATTTATGGAAGAGGGTCCTCGCATTGACTACAGATCCAAATAAGAGTTTTTAAACTGGGGGAATAAAACTACCCATTGCTGACTCTCAACAATCACTTACATGTAGCATCCTCGTTATACCAGGACCCCAAAATGCAGTTGCAGAGATTCTTGCGAGGAGTAAAGGAACAAGAGGAAACTCATCACTGAAAATTGCAGGGTACACGATGTATCATTTGTAGACTGTCTGGTCAGGCTGCCCTCAAGAAATTTTTAATATGGTTTCATTCTCCATCTATACACTATGCATTTTGTTTTTATGGTACTTTCTCACAGAATTCATGTCTTGCATCTCACGAATGAATGCCTCCAAAAACTGCTCCCTACTACGCAATTATCGCTCAGTCTTATTGAAAAAACCACGTAAAACATCCTATAGACTTACTTTACCATGGAAAATACTTTGAACCTGATAAATACAACCCCTTTCAGTGCGGATTCTCCATGAGGTTGCTTTGTTTGACCTTGTCCAAGAGTCTGTTCCTGTACATACAAGAGGACTAGGACAGAGACATAATGCTCCTAAAGATGAATTCCAAAAAAGAATTCTGTGAGTTATATCAGGATATTACATTTTATCTTCAGATTTTTTAGGAACTACTCTCATACTTAGTTCCACAAGAAGGTCTGAAAACCAAGGCCATCCCTGAATATCAAATGTCTCATGGTCCAAGAGGGCCACTCCCCACCCCACCCACCCACCCTGCCAGCCCAACCTGGTCATTCTTAAGACTGTTCCCTCCTACCGTCTAACTACCATAGCAATGCCACTTAAAATCTTATTTTAACTCTACTTTAAGGAGAGGAAAAAAATACCACAGGCTTCACCTCAATTTTCATTTTACAGGAAATTCCCAATAGTTTTCTTCACTCCAACTTCTCTTCAGCTGCACTTTGTATCTGTTGCTCTCTCCTCAGTCTTCCTCAAACACTGATACTTGAGTGCTCACATCACCTTAATCTCTACCACGTATCTCCTGTTATCCCTCCCTCCTCCTTGACTACTGGGGGTCACTCATCACCCTGTCATTCTGATAATGATCGTCTAAAGACAATGAAGGTTCTCCAAGTCACAGTGGTTGCTAATTTCTTCTCATCAAGAATAAACTTGTACAAAAGCCTTCCAATACCTAATCATTTATTTCAGCTGTCTTCTCGGGGTACGCACTAACATGCTCACCGTCTCAGTAACAGAAAATAAAACCGGGTGGAGAGGTGCAGTGGACTGGGGGGAAGACTATGATATAGGCTGGGAGCCTATTTTGGGAGATTAAGACAAAGACACAGGTTGGGAGCATACTTTCAGGACCTGGAATACAATGGTACGAAATCTATTACATTTATTCAACAACAGAGAATTCTGGAAAGTTGTTTCAAAAAGTAAGCAACATAGCTATCGCTAACACGTCCTCTTAGGTGCTTAAAGACAGTGAGAAGCAGGAGCCATCTTTTGGGAGGCAGGGCAAGGATTAACAAAGACCCAAAGGAGGACGCTCCGTGTACTGAGGAGCCCGGAAGGCTCTCCGTGGATCTATGACTCACACCAACACACACAGGAGAACTCTGAGGAGCCTGGAGGGCTACAGTCCATGACTCACACTCAGTCCATGGGTCCGTGACTGACACTGAGACACACACACAGGAGAACTTGGGCTACAGTCAATGGATCCATGACTCACACTCTCACACTCACACACACACACACAGAAAGCTGGGCTGCAGAGGAAGTCGAAGGAACGAATAGAAAGGAAACAGTTAAAGGCTTCCCTTAAGTTTCACAAAACCAAGAATCACTGCTGAATAATTTTACTAATAGGGAAAACTTACTTCACAAAATGAAAGTGACTGATTATGACATTCTGAATGAATGACGAGTCAAGTAACTTCAAGATTTAAGAAAAAGTAAGAGAGATATGAAACAGGCTTTAATTTTGCATTATTATTCTAAACGCAATATTCAACTTTTACACCACTTCGAAAATTTTCAAACTTCTCTGAAAACTGTTATGAAAATACTTTTGCAAATCACACAACCTACTAGTTCTTTAAAACCAGGATTTTATGCTAATGGAAATTTCACCTACTGCTTAAATAACTTGAAGGTAACTCCCCATCCTGAAAAAGTTATTTCTAACCTTTTAATTCATGTCAAAAATAGCTGGCATTTTTAAAGACAACAAACATTTGCCAAAGTATATTACAGTTTACAAACAGCCTTACATAGGGATGACCCACCTATTCATTGCTCCTGACCAAGGACAATTTTAGAAAACTGACAGGTGAGTAGGAAGAATCTTTTTTTTTCATTAGACAACACTGAGTTCTTACAGTGTGCTAGACTAGATGCTATGCTGGATACCAGGAATACTTGAATAAGAAACAGCCTCTGACCTCAAAAAATCTAGGAGAAAAATGGGAATTCCCTGGCAGCCCTGTGGTAAGGACCCTGAGCGTCCACTGCCAAGGGCCCAGGTTCAATCCCAGGTTAGGAAACTAAGATCCCACAAGCCACACGGGACAGACAAAAAAAGAAGACTTTAGGAGGGAAATCAAATCTAGGGGAGACACAGGTGAGGAGTGGACTGAGAATTCCTTCAGAAAAAAGTATTACACCTTGAGCATAATTCAACATTGGTTTCTCAGTACATTAAAATTTTTATAAAGAAAGTAATGATTCACAAAAAGCATAATGTGCAAATTCCCAATGAGAATTGCTTTCCATGATTTAGCCTGACACTACTCACGTAACTGTCAAAGGGACCTACTGAATACAATTCACATTATAGAAAGGAGGAAGTAACTCTAATAAAAGAAAAATTACTAGATCTGCAACCCAAAAATTAGTTCCGCAACTTACTTGCTGTGTGACTTGGGCTAAGTCAATTTTCTCTTATTTCCTCCAGAAGTCTTAACACCTGCCAACTACAGACACTACAAACATTTCAGAGTAATAAATGAGCTAACACTTTCATGCTACATGATACAAATGAAATGGAAGAGAATTATTTTTAATTTAATAAAATTTTAACTAAAAACTTGTCTTTTCTCAGGATCGCTGTCACTGACTAAAGTTAGAATGTTTCATTCATTTCTTTAACAAATATTTATTGAACGTTTACTATGTGCCAGAGACTTCAAGAATTGGGAATACGAGAGTGAGCAAAATAGACAAATTCATGGAGTTTATGTACAGTGAGAGAATACATCCAGTAACAGAGAAGCACGTTAGATGGTGATAGCTCTATGAAGAACAATGAAGCCGGAAAAGCAAACACCAAACCGTGCGGGTTGCAAGTGGATCTTCAGAAAGAGATTCCAAGAAAGTGATATTTAACCAAAGACCTGAAAAGGCGTGAATTAGTAAAATGAGGGTAGAGCTCTTCACCCAGAGGCAAGAGCAAGCAGAAAGGCCCTGAACTGAGCTTATTTTCCTGGAGTAGTGAAGGAACAGAAAGAAACCTTGTGAGCTTGGAAAGGGCAAGGGAAGGGCTGTAACTGAAATCAGAACAAAATAGTGGTTAAAACCTCCCAGGGTATTTATCCTAAAGGCGTTGGCTTTTACTCTCAGTGAGATAAGGTGGTCCGGAAGATTTTTAAGCAGAGAAGCGACAGGAGTGACTTTTAAAAAGAAATCTGACCTAACACTAAAAATAAGCTGTCTGGAATTAGCTAAATTAAGCCAAAAATTTCAAAAGTTTATAATGAAAGAGCATTTGAAACACCCAAGAATGGGCCACACTAGAAATCCCCAGTTGCCCAAACAGTGGCTGACATGAACCAGCTGTGACAGCGGAACACTCGCTGCCAACCAGATTTCCTGCGATCAGTAGTCACAGTCCTTGCCGGTAGGAAATGCCTTAACTTTTCAACAAAACCACGTAGCTGGTCTGATGCACCTGGGAACCCTTCCATACGACCGACCACGTGTTAACGCCTCATCTAAACCCGGGGGAAGTCCATGGAGCCCAGAGTGTCATCCCATCTTCAAGATGTGGAAACTGAGACTCAAGAGCAGAGAGATGGCTCTCTCGGGATGGGGAGAGCTTCGCTTCCTAGCGCAGACAGGTTTTTCCCGACTCCCAGCTCCTGCAGGAACTTCGGGGCGCCTACGTCCCACCTCGAGCCTCCGACCACCAGGGCAGCCTTTAGCTGGCAAGCCCACCTCCCGCGGGTTACAGGCAAGTTCCGCCCCGGGGATGACAAATCACAGACCCACCGCGTCTCCCCCGCACCCTCGGGCTTCGGCTGCGGGTGGGCCCAGTCTCAGACTGGGGTGGGGGGGGCGGTTGGGGAGAAGGCGGGTCCCAGCGGAAACTCCCCACCGCGCCCGCCGGAGCCACGCGCTCGGGCCGGGACCCTGCCTCCTCCGCCCCTGGGGTGGGGGGGGGGGGAGAGGGCGGCACTGTTACCACGGCAACAGCGCTGGGGGTGGGGGAAGCCGGCAGCGCACCGCTGAGGGGCCTCAGGCGGGCCGGGGGCGCCTGCCGGCGGGAGGGGGCGCACGCAGAGAGCGGCCGGCCCCGCGGTTCGCTCCTTCTTAGGAATATTCTGCCACTTCTCAGTCAATGGATCCCCCACCGCTGCCGCCCCGGAACCTCGCTCACGCCCACGGGTCCCACTCACAATTCTTTAATCAGCACCATCTTTCCGGAACCCGTTCACAGCTGCCGCCGCCTCTACCTCTACCACCACCGCCGCCGCTGCCGCCGCCGCTACCGCCTCTCAAAGCGCCTGCGCGGCTCCGCCCCCTGCCGTCCCAGCCGCCGCGGCGCCTGCGCGTCCACACCCTTCCGCCGCGACCCGTCGCGTCAGCGCGCGAGAGGAGCTGGCCCCGCCCCAGTCCCGCGCCCCGCCCTGGGCGCGCGAAGGTTCGTCTGCGGCTGCGCGGGCTCAGCGCGTGTTGGCCTGTCTCCCGGCGGCCGCTCGCGATTCCAGTCTGGTTCTATCGAGGGAGGGGAGGTCAGTGCAGCCTGCGCTCTCTGGTGAGTTTTCCGAGTCCGTTCCGTGAAGTCGTTTTCTGGTGAGAAGAGCTCAACTTTCTCTCACCGCTTTTGAGAGGAGGCCGCCTTCTTGACGGACGCCTCCGTTGCGAAGTCCGCGTTAAAGACTCGAGTCTGAGAAGGGTTGGTCCGGTGGGGGGTTTGCGCGCCGTTTCCACAGACCTAGACGCGCGCTGCGGGCAACTGTGGCCGCACGAGTTCCCAAAGTCCACATCCCCTACCCTTGGGTCCAGAATTCCGGCCGTGGCTGTGGCCCGACCGCGGGGGCGTCCCACCGTCCCGCCCAGCTCCCCGCGGGGAAAGGGAGTGCGCGTCCTTAGGACCCGGGAACGGGGCCGGTTGTGAGGAGACGCTAGCGGGTCCCGATGAAGCCCCCACACGACCCGGGCTCCAGCCGGGAGCCAGGAGGTGGCCGTAGGAGGAGTTGTAGCTGGGTCACTCGCGTGCTCAGTGCGAGGCACAGGTATAAGCCCTGGGTGCAACCACCAAAACAGATACTATCCCTGTCCCTCACTTGGAAACAAGAGAATTGGGCGTCGTGAAAAGTACTAGTCCAGGAATAAGATAACACGGACTGGTGGGGGAGGCCGACTAATCAAGGGAAGAAGGGCTCTCAGGAGGCCACAGTTGTGATAAATAGCCCAGACTTTATTTTGGGGGGCTCCAAAATCACTGCAGATGGTGACTGCAGCCATGGAATTAAAAGACTCTTACTCTTTGGAAGAAAAGTTATGACCAACCTAGACAGCATATTAAAAAGCGGACATATTACTTTGCCAGCAAAGGTCCGTCTAGTCAAGGCTATGGTTTTTCCAGTGGTCATGTGTGCCTGTGAGAGTTGGACCATAAAGAAAGCTGAGCACCGAAGAATTGATGCTTTTGAACTGTGGCGTTGGAGAAGACTCTTGAGAGTACCTTGGCCAGCAAGGAGATCCAACCAGTCCATCCTAAAGAAAACCAGTCCTTAATATTCATTGGAAGGACTGATGTTGAAGCTGAAACTCCAATACTTTGGCCTCCTGATGCAAAGAACTGACTCATTGAAAAAGACCCTGATGCTGGGAAAGATTGAATGTGGGAGGAGAAGGGGATGACAGAGGATGAGATGGTTGGATGGCATCATGGACTCAATAGTCGTGAGTTTGGGTAAACTCCAGGAGTTGGTGAGGGAGGCCTGGCATGCTGCAGTCCATGAGGTCGCAAAGAGCCGGAGGCGACTGAGCGACTGAACTGAACTGTGAAGTTCGGGAGGCATCCTGTCCTAGTTAGAGGAAAATAGACCGTAAGGCTGAAATTCGCTTAGGGGTAGTAGTTGAGGAGCAGGTGGAAGCCAGGTGTGGCTAGAAGGTCTTAAGTAAGGGGAGGGGACAGAAGCTGGGACTAAATAGATCGTAAAGAGTTTACCTTGTATTCTAAGAACCATTGGAAGCTGTTGAAAGGTTATTAACAGAATATTAAAAGAGTAATAAAACACTTATATATAAACCTATATAAAATACACCCAGTGAAGTTAGGACTGCCTCCAAGAAAAGTAATAGTAGTGAAATATTTGTCTAAAGTTGGAAACTGCCCCCTATGGTAGTCCCTGGGATTGCCTGGGTTTCTGTGATGTGTGAAGCATTGTGCTAGTTATTGTGATGATGAGGATTCAGGGAAACACATGCTGTTACTTTGGGGGAGCTTAGAAAGTGGCAGTCACTTCTACTGATCAGGCCTCTGTTATATGCCAAGTACTGTGTTAGGTAATGGAAATGTTTGTCTCATTTCATCCTTAGAACAACATTAGGAGATAGGTGTTTTAGCACGCTTTTAAAAGGAAAAAAAAGTGTTCCGCAAGCCAAGTTAAGTGACTTGGGCAAAAGTCACTCAACTAGCTTGTTTACAGAGCCAAGTTTCAAATCTAGGTTTTAAAATTTTCAAAATCTCTTTCCAGCACACTGACTTTTTTTTTTTTTTTACACTGACTTTTTTCTAAATAAAAATGAAAAGTTGAGGCATGTAGGCAATATTTAAGACAAATCATTGTTCTCAGTTATAGGTGATACTTAAGGGTGAGAATAGACAGTCTACCATTTGAATACGGTAGTGCTGAACAAGAGCACTAGGAAGTGCATTTTAAGGTCCAAGGAGATAATATTGGATCAGTCACAAGGTTCATCGGGGTTTTCATAGCATTGTGCAACTAACTACTCTAAGTGAATTTCAGCTTCATAGTCTGTTTTCCTCTAATTGGGACTCCTCCCTCATCTTCACAGGCTGGGCTGTTTGTAACATGAGGCTCAACTGTTGCCTTCTGAGAGTACTTCCCTTGATTACTCTGCCTCCCCCACACTGTATGGTTGTAAAATAAAAGAGTGTGTGCTGGGTGGAGCATAACTCTGAACTAGTATACAGTATTGACACTGTTTCTTTCCACAATGGAGGAGTCATGGTAAAACACTTAATTGAAAAGCACAAGATAAAGAAATCAACCAGTTTAGATGTATGTATTGAGGGAAACAACATGCTAATCCAAAATTAACTAGTTTGATAGAAAACATGAAATCTGTGTAACTAAATATCTGTACATTACATCTGCTAAAGAGATTAAAATGGCAGAATGAGGAAATATTGAAGAGAGCAGGAAAGACGAACCATCGCCTAAAATGAGAAAGAAGGAAATATAAAGAAAAAGACTGTTACATGGGGGAAAAATAAGCTAATGGGCTGTGTGGCATTTTCTTGTTTTAAAACTAAAAAAAAAAAACTAAAGATGTTGCATCTGGTACATTTTTGCAAATATGAACCCACAGTGGGATGTAACTTATTCGTAATTATTTCTGGTTCTATAAAAGGTCCTCCTCCTTTAAGCCTAATGTCTGTTGATCTTTGTTCTAATTTTCATCCTTCAACAAAGGTAACCTTTACACACAAGATGTCCGAATTTAATTCTGGAAGCCTCCTGTAACCACCAGCCGCATTACTTCTCTTGTAAATGTTCTGGAACAAAGAGCTCGTTATAGTTAGAATGGTGGTAGATTTTACTGAGGCAAGCCAAAAGGTTTCTGATTATAGCAATGTTTGGACCATTTATGCGCTAGTTAATAAGGTGCAACTCGGGTCAAAGAAATTTGGATGGTCCTTCAGATATTATAAGTGAATATGGCCTGGTTTTGCCCCTAAAGAGAAGTTTTTAACCTGGATTCCAAAAGCTTTTTAGTGTTTGCTCCCAGGAAATTTGTGAACCAGTGAGATTGTGTATATTTCATGTCTGTGTACATTTTTCTAGGGGTGCCGTCCATAGCTTTTATTTGCTTTTCTTACTCTGCATTTTGCCATCCTCTTTTCTTTATCGTCTCCCCATTCTAGAATTATCTTGATTGAAATATTGTTATTAAAGAGTTATTTCCAAGAATGCTTTAATATTGTCAAACATTAGCACGTAGGTCGTAACATTGTACTGCTGTGGAAGAGACAGGATTGGGCCTTGCAGTGGAAAGCCCTTGGCCTGAATCCTGGCTCTGCCACTAGCTGACTATTTATACCCTGAGTAAATCATTTAATTTCAGATGCAGTTTATTCATCTATTTAAAAAAAAGGAGCTACTGATATCTACAACCTAGATTTGTTGCGAGGAATATCAGATATGAAGTGTATCTTACACATTACCTGATAATGTATTAGGGTTTCAGTGAATGGGAATCATTTAAAGTTTTTGGTTGTGCAGGGTCTTCGTTGCTGTGCGTGGGCTTTCTCTGGTTGCTGTGACCGGGAGCTCCTGTCTAGCTGCAGTGTGCAGGCTCCTTGTTGCAAAGGTTTCTCTTATTGCTGTTGGAGCTCAGGCTCAGTAGTTGAGGCGCATGAGTTTAGCTGCTCCACGGTGTGTGAGATCTTTTCCGACCAGGGATCAAACCCATGTCTCCTGCATTGGCGGGTGAATTCTTCACCCCTGAGCCACCAGGGAAGCCGCAGGAATTATTTTAAAACCTACAGCTTTCAGAGAGCAGAACAGTAATTTTTTTTTTTTTTTTTAAGGTAAGAACCTCTTTTCTAGAACTTTTTTTTTTTTTTTTGGCTGTGCTGCGTCTTCCTTGCTGCACTGGGGCTTTCTTTTGTTGCAGCGACTGGGGGCTACTCTTACTTGCTGTGTACGGGCTTCTCATTGTGGTGTCTGCTCCTGTTGGGGAGCACAAGCTCATGGACTCGGCAGTTGTGGTGTACGGGCTTAGTAGCCCCTTGATGTGGGATCTTCCCGGACCAGGGATGTAACTGGTGTTCCTTGCATTGGCATGCAGATTTCTTAACCACTGGACCACCAGGGAAGTCCATAATTTAAATTAAGATATAAGTAAGTTCCTCCCCACTCCCTCCATCCCTAGGGTAACTACTGTCATTAATCACTGTTCATCCTAATGCATGAATTGGAATGCATATATGTGTATGTACATTCCTGGTGGCTATAAGCAAAGAATCTACCTGCAATGCAGGAGATTCGGGTTCAATCCCTGGGTCAGGAAGATCCCCTGGCGGAAGGAAGAAATGGCAACCCACTCCAGTATTCTTGCTTGGAGAAGCCCACGGACAGAGAAGCCTGGTGGGCTACAGCCCATGGGGTCGCACAAGAGTCAGACACAACTTATCAGCTGAACAACAAAATTAGTGTGTGTAGCGACACGTGGTTGTGCACCTTTTCACCTGCAGTTTATAGTAGTATGCATTTCTGTTCTCTGTTGCACCAGCATTTGGTATTGTCAGAGTTTTTCATTTTTTACCATTTTATTGGTTTTAAAATGCTATCTTGGTCACTTTGCATTTTTCTACGGGAAGAGGATCTTTTCATGTTGACTGGCCATGTTCTTAACCTTTGCTCATGTTCCTGTTAGTTTTGTTGTGGTGACTGTTCTGTGCGTTGTAGCATGTTCCACAACATAACTGACGTCTGTCCGTTAGAGGCCAGTAGCACAGCTCCAGTCGTGACAGTCCAGACATTGCCCAGTGTCCCCTGTGCGACAGAATTGCCCCCGGTGGAGAGCCACGGGTTTATAGTGACTCGTGTGCAGAGTGATTTGTCTTTAAGAAAACTTTGTCACAGTAACATTTTTGAGGTTGGTATTATATGCCAGGTGCTAAGTGTTTCTAGAGTTTTCATATCGTTGATATACAGTTGACCCTTGAACAACACATGTTTAATCTTCGGGTCCATTTATAAACATTTCTTTCAGTAGTAAATGCAGTACTGCACAATCCTCGGTTGAACACACAGATGTGGAACTTCAGATATGGAGGGCCATCGGTAGGATTTGAGCGTCCTTGGATTTTGTTACTCATAGCTGGTCCTGGAACCAGTTCCCCATGGATACTGAGGGATGACTGTGCTATAGCCTTATTTGTTTCTGGCTTTTTACACTCAGGGTTTTTGAGATTCATTAATGTTGTATATACTTCAGTTCTTTTCATTGCTGAGTGATATTCCTTTGTGTGGATATATCAGACTTTGTTTACCATTTGCTTGGTGAACGTTTGAGTTCTTCCCAGGGTTTGGCCATTATAAATAAAGCTCCAATGAATATTTTTACAAAAGTCTTTCTGCAGATATGTTTTCATTTATCTTGGGAAAATTTCCCTTGAATCATAAAGGAAGTGGACATTTAGCTCTGGGACAGACTGCCAGTAGATTTGTGAAGTGGTTGTGCTCACACAGTAAAACATCTGCCTGCAATGCAGGAGACCCAGGTTTGATCCCTGGGTTGAGAAAATCCCCTGAAGAAGGAAATGACCACCCACTCCAGAATTCTTGCCTGGAGAATTTCATGGACAAAAGAGCCTGGCGGGCTACAGTCCATGCAGTTGCAAAGAGCGGACACAATTGAGTGAATAACACACTTGCTGTTTTACATCCCCACCAGCAATGTATGAGAGTTCAGTTATTCACAGCCCTTTCCGCACTTGTTAGCCATTCTAGTGGATATGTTGTGGTGTCTAGTTGCAGTTTAATTTGCAGTCCTCTGAAGACTAATGATGTTGAGTACTTTTTCTTGTATTTATCAGTCGTTTGTATATCTTTTGTGAAGTGACTGTTTAAATATTTTACCCATTTTAAAATTGATTTTCTTTTTATTATTGAGTCATAACAGTTCTTTATGCTAGATACAAGCTCTTTCTTAGACGTATTTGTTGTGAATACTTGTGGCAGCTTGGCTTTTCATTTTCTTCATGGTATATTTCAAACAAATTTTAAATTCCAAGGAAGTCTGATTTTTTCCTTTAATGTTTTGTGCTTTTTGTGTCCTACCTAAGAAATCTCTACCTACCTCAAAGTCACAGAGATCTTATTTTGTGTTTTCTTCTAGAAGTTTTAAAGTTTTACCTTTTTACATTTAGGTCTGATCCTTTTCCTTTTTTTAATATCCTTTATTTTATTATAAGGCCTTTTCCTTTTTTTATTGTGAAATGTACATAACTTATTATCTTAACTATTTTTAATTTCATAATGTTTTGAGTCCATCGTCATAGCTCTTCTTATTTTGTAAAACTAAAACTCTCTGCCTATTAGGCAGTAACTCTCCACTCCCCTTCTCCCCAGCCCCTGGCAAGCACCATTCTACTTTCTGTCTGTATGATTTTGACTACTATAAATATCATATAAGTGGAATCATTCGGGATTTGTCTTTTTGTAACTGGCTTCTTATTTCACTTAGCATATTGTAGTCTGTGTCAGAATCTCCTTCCGTTTTTAAGGCTGAATGATATTTCATTGTATGGGTATACTACGTTTTCGTTATTCATTCATCTGTTGATGGACAGTGGGTTGCTTTCACCTTTTGGTTGTTGAGAATACAGGCATACCTCTGAAATAATGCAGATTTGATTCCCAACCACCTCAGTATAAAGTGAATGTCAAAATAAATCAAGTCGTGAGTTTTTTGGTTTCCCAGCCTATTTAAAAGTTATATACTATATGATAGTCTATTAAGTGTGCAATAACATTATGTCTTAAAACATGTACATACCTTAGTTAAAAAATACTTTATTGCTAAAAAATGCTAGCCATCTTCTGAGCCTTCATTGAGTTTTTTTGGCTGGGTCCTGTCTTCCTTGCAACATGCGGGATCATTGGTTGCAGCGAGCAGGCTTAGTTGCCCCATGGCCTGTGGAATCTTAGTCCCCTGACCAGCCCCCTGTATTGCAGGATGAATTCTTAACCACTGCACCACCAAGGAAGTCTCAAGTTTTAATCTTTTTGCTGGTGGAGGATCTTGCCTCAATGTTGATGACTGTTGACCGATCAGGGTGGTGGTTATCCAAGGCTAGGGTGGCTTGTGGCACCCTAAAACAGCAATGAAGTTTGACACATCAGTTGACTCTTCCTTTCACAAATGATTTCTCGGTAGCATGCAATGCTGTTTGGTAGCATTTTACCCAAAGGAGAACTTCTTTCAAAATTGGAGTCATCTTCTCAAACCCTGCTGCTGCTTTATCAATTAAATTTATGTACTGTTCTAAATCTTTTGTTGTCTCTTCAGTAATCTTCACAACATCTTTACCAGGTGTAGCTGCTAAGCTGCTGCTGCTAAGTCACTTCAGTTGTGTCCGACTCTGTGTGACCCCATAGATGGCAGCCCACCAGGCTCCTCCGTCCCTGGGATTCTCCAGGCAAGAACACTGGCGTGGGTTGCCATTTCCTTCTCCAATGCATGAAAGTGAAAAGTGAAAGTGAAGTTGCTCAGTCGTGTCCGACTCTTAGCAACCCCATAGACTGCAGCCCACCAGGCTCCTCCGTCCATGGGATTTTCCAGGCAAGAGTACTGGAGTAGGGTACCACTGCCTTCTCCGTACCAGGTGTAGATTCTATCTCAAAAAACTACTTTCTTTGTTCATCCATAGGAAGAAACTCCTCCTCAGAGTTTTGTCATGAGATTGCAGCAATTTAATCACATCTTCAGGCTCCACTTCTAGTTCTCTTACTATTTCTGCCACCTCTGCAGTAACTTCCTCCAATGGAAGTCTTAAACCCCTCAAAAATCATCCATTAAGTCTGGAATCAACTTCTTCTAAGCCCCTGTTAATGATGTTTTGACCTCTTTCCCTGAATCACAGATATTCTTAGAGGCATCTAGATGGTGAATCTTAAGGCAGGTATAGACTTAACTGTATTTCTTAAATAGTAATACTTGAAAATTGATTCCTTGATCCATGGGCTGTAGAGTGGATGTTATGTTAGTAGGCATGAAGGCAACATTAATCTTGCTGTACATCTTCAGAGCGCTTGAGTACCAGATTCATTGTCAGTGAGCAGTAGTACTTTGAAAGGAACCTTTTTTTTTTTTTTTTGAGCACTAGGTCTCAGTAAACCATATTGTAAACAGATGTCCTGTCATCCAGGTGTTGCTGCTCCATTAGTAGAGCACAGGCAGAGTTGATTTAGCATAATTTTTAACAGTCCTAGGATTTTTGAAATGGTCAATGAGCATTGGTTTCAACTTCAAGTCACCAGGTGTGTTAACCCCTAACAAGGGAGTCAGCCTGTCCTTTGAAGCCCGGCATTGACTTTTGGTGTCTACTTATGAAAATCCTGTATGGATGTAAGAGTTGGACTATAAAAACATCTGAGCACCAAAGAATTGATGCTTTTTAGCTGTGGTGTTGGAGAAGACTCTTGAGAGTCCCTTGGACTGCAAGGAGATCAAACCAGTCCATCCTAAAGGAAATCAGCCCTGAATATTCATTGGAAGGACTGATGCTGAAGCTGAAACTCCAATACTCTGGCCACCTGATGTGTGAAGAGCTGACTCATTGGAAAAGACCCTGATGCTGGGAAAGAATGAGGGGAGAAGGGGAGAACAGAGGAGGAGATGGCTGGATGGCATCACCTACTCAATGGACATGAGTTTAAGCAAGCTCCAGGAGTTGGTGATGGACAGGGAAGCCTGGTGTGCTGCAGTCCTTGGGCTTGCAAAGAGTCAGACATGACTGAGTGACTGAACTATGAAAATCCTAGAGGTGATAAAGACACTGTAAAGTTTTTAAGTTTCACATTTGGGCCTTTAATCCACCTGGGCATAGCTTTCCTGTACGGTGTAAGGTGGTGTGATCCATTCCCCCTACGTGGATAGTAAATAATTTAGCATCACTTATTGAAAGAAATGTTTGTTATTGTTGATGTAGATGTTTGATTTTTCCCATTTCATACTTTATAGCAGGATGTGGCTTAACAAGATGACTGGTAGTATCTTGAGATTCAGATAATACTTTACAAAGAGGGGCAAATGATACTTAAAACAGTAGCTTGAAAAGTTTTATTTCCGGGAGCCAGTGTGAGGAACTCCGCCTGTGGCAAAGGTCATGAGGAAGGAGGCTCGCCATACCCAAAGGCTTGATCAAGCCTCAGGAGTCCCCCTGGAAATTCTTGAGCATCTACCCCCAAAACCAGAGTCTGCCTACTTTACTGCTTTGTGCTCTCACCTACACCTCTGACTTTACGGGGGGCTGTCCCCCACCACCTCTCTTGGAGAAGGAGCTAACTTAGAGCTCCAGTTAATAAAGTTCCTGGGCGTGACAAGAGTGTTTTAGTTCACAAACTCCTTTGGAAGTTCTCTAGCCTGCCTGAACAGGTTCTTCGGCCACATGTGATTGTTCACAGCCTCCCAACTGTGAGAGGCACGAGATGTTCTAAACTTTCTAAATACAGATTCCTTTGAGCAGTTAGAAGATTATTAGTATAGTATAGTGGGTTGATTAGAAATTATATTGGTGAAGGGTTTTCATTTATTGGGCCCATGTTTGCTGCTAAGTTTCCATATCCCTTACCTGCTGTGTCCCTGGGAGTGTATTGATTAATATAATTGGTGTATAGGAATGTACGTAGTAGCTTTAATGTTTGTAACCTTGGACCCTTGAGTTAGTTCTTTTCTTGTTATAGCCCACCACACCTTTGCCCTATAGGAATGCAACTTTAATGCTTTTGGAGGGTGGTGCCTGACTTTAGAACAATCACCTTTAGAGAAAAATAAGTTTTCTGAAGAAAGGGTCATAAAATGTTAATAGGCCTCCTGGCCAGAAGATGATGTAAATCACCTAAACTTTTGCATATGATAAGTTTGCAGGAAAAAAGCCTGGCTTTGATAAGGATCAAGGACTGCTGACCTTGCATGACTCTACCCCTTCCCCCATTATCCTCTATGCACAACTTAAGGTATAAAAACTACTTTGGAAAATAAAGTGTGGGCCTTGCTCACCGAAGCTTGGTCTCCCCATGTCGTTCTTTCTCTCACCTTCTGGCTGAATTCCCATCTGGAGCGTGGAGGCTCGCCAAGCCTGCTAATTTTGCCTGGGCTTCTAAGATGTGACCAGGGAGGCCTTAGTGTCTCCTCTCCTTCGGGAGAACGGGAGGGCGCCTGTGGCCTACGTAGGTGGCGCAAATTCCTTGTCTTGGAATTTTACTGGTTTTCCACGTAAACCAAGTTATTCAGCCTCTTTTCTTCACTGAATTTCTTCGCGGAGCTATCTCTATTTAACCACTCTTTGTATCTTTAATTCTATGGTATCCTGATCGCCGACTCCGTCTCCCCTTCGAATTCCCTGGATCCACCAGGGCTGGACCCCGGCAGTTTATTTTTTTTTCTTTTAGGTGAATGGATTTATGTGTGATGTCTTTCTAGCATTGCTTTTACCTGATACTCATTTAGCTAAACCAAGTCACTTTGTGTTAGTACTTGCCCCAGATATCTTTCTGTCTTTTTAAACTTGTTTGTTATTTGGAAAGCAATTTTATCATATGCAGAGTTGGAAGTGTGTAATAAATTCCAATATGTCCATCACCTGTCTTCAACAATTATCAATTTGGCCTTCTTGTCTCATTTATTCTTACTCCCCAGTTTATTTCTTTGGGGGGGAATATTTTAAAGCAAATCCTGCTGCTGCTGCTGCTAAGTCGATTCAGTCGTGTCCGACTCTGTGCGACCCCAGACGGCAGCCCACCAGGCTCCCCCATCCCTGGGATTCTCCAGGCAAGAACACTGGAGTGGGTTGCCATTTCCTTCTCCAGTGCATGAAAGTGAAAAGTGAAAGTGAAGTCTCGCAGTCGTGTCCGACTCTGTGCGAACCCATGGACTGCAGCCTTCCAAGCTCCTCCGTCCATGGGATTTGCCAGGCAAGAGTACCGGAGTGGGGTGCCATTGCCTTCTCCAAAGCAAATCCTAGACATATAATTTCTCCTACAAGTGTTACTGTTTCCTTTCCCATCTCCTGACTTTCAACTTTGTATATAAGTGTAACTCTTGCTAACAGATTATATGTTTAACATTTATTCTGATTTTCTAGTTATGATATCAATGTAATTATCCATTTCATTCATTGTGAATATATTTTTACAATTTTAGGTTCATCTTACTGTTTGTATCCCTTTTATACCTTTTTGTCACCTTTTGGGTTGAAGGGATTTTCTTACTCAGTTTTGCTACTTGTCTCCATTTTGTTCATCTATTTTTTGGGAATTTATATGCCTTTGTCTAGTCTCTCAATTATTATTCTAGCTTTTAAAACATACATGTAAGGTTTAAAAGTAAGCAGTATTTTTACTTTCCTCATGAATAACACAAGGAACTTCAGTTCAGTTCAGTTGCTCAGTCGTGTCTGACTCTTTGCGACCCCATGAATCGCAGCACACCAGGCCTCCCTGTCCATCACCAGCTCCCAGAGTTCACTCAAACTTATGTCCATCAAGTCGGTAATGCCATTCAGCCATCTCATCCCCTGTCGGGAACTTAGAATAGTCTAACTTTGAACATGTTTGAACTTGAAACTTTAATATATTGAAAATATACTGAATTTTATGTTGGTCCCATTCAGTTTTTCTCTTATTAAACATTTTTGTACCAGTGTTGTACAATCAGTATTTTATTTAGATTTGCCCACATTTTTATCAGTATATCTGCTCATCATTCCCCTTCACATTGCAGCCCTTCCATCTTAATTTTATTTTTGCCTGAAATTTGTCTTCTAAAATTTACCTTAATAAAGGTCTATTTAGTGGTAAGTGATGTTTTCTTGGTCTGAAAATATCTATGTTTTGTCTTCATAAAAAAACGCTTTGTTTTAGAATTCTAGGCTGAGATGTGTTTTTTGATATATTTAGGATACTATTATCCTGTCTTCTAGCTCCTGTTTTTGCAGTAAAGAAATTAGTCATCTAATTCTTGGCCCTTTGTAGGTGATATGTCTTTCCTCTCTAGTTTTTTAAGATAAATTTTTATTAAAATATAGCATGCATACAGAAAAGTGTGAAAAATCATAAATATATTGCTTGGTGGATTTTCAGTAATAAAAACACATAACTACACCCCAAAATATAAATGGAGCATTACTAGAACCAGAGAGGTCTCCCCTTGTAACCCAGTCCAGTATTTACCATCTAATTATTGTTTCACCTTTTATCATGCTGCTGCTGCTGCTGCTAAGTCGCTTCAGTCGTGTCCGACTCTGTGCGGCCCCAGAGATGGCAGCCTACCAGGCTCCCCTGTCCCTGGGATTCTCCAGGCAAGAACACTGGAGTGGGTTGCCATTTCCTTCTCCAATGCATGAAAGTGAAAAGTGAAAGTGAAGTTGCTCAGTCGTCTGTCTGACCCTTTGCGACCCCACAGACTGCAGCCTAGCAGGCTCCTCCGTCCAGGGGATTTGTCAGGCAAGAGTACTGGAGTGGGTTGATAGTTTTTTTATTTTGAACTTGTATATAAAAGGAATAATCAGCTTTCTTTTGTGTCTGGCTGCTTTTCCTGAGCACTATTTGAAATTCTTCTGTAACAATTTGGTCGTTCTCATAGAATAATCCATTATAGGAATATACATTATCCATTTTACTGATACTAGTCATTTGAGTTGTTTCCAGTTGTTGACTGTTACGAATAGTGACACTAGTCTTTTAGTAACATTATCCTTATTTCTATTGTGTATGTACTTAGACGTGAAATTTCTTGCAGTAGGAAACTGCCTAATAGTTTTCAGAAGTGATTATGTCCTTTTATGCTCTCACCAGAAATACGTAATTGTTCTGATTTCTCCATAAACTCATCATCTTTGTTGTGCTCAATTTTTTAAATTGTATCTGTTATCTACTTGTGGCTTTAATTTGAATTTCCCTGATGACTAGTGTGTTTGTTGGCCTGTCATATATTTGTTAAATATCTGTTCAAATCTTTTACCCAGTTTTTGATGTATAGTTAACATATAACATATTAATTTCAGGTGTAAAATAATGACTGGATATATGTATATATTGCAGAATGATCACCACAATATGGCTAGTTAACATCCGTCACTGTAATTAAAAAGTTGTTTTCTTGTGATGAGGACTTTTAAGATATACTCTCTTAGCAACTTCCAAATAATGCCAGTGAAGTTGCTCAGTCGTGTCCGACTCTTTGCGATCCCATGGGCTGTAGCCTACCAGGCTCCTCCAACAATGGAATTTTGCAGGCAAGAATACTGGAGTGGGTTGCCATTTCCTTCTCCAGGGGATCTTCCCAACCTGGGGATCGAACCCAGGTCTCCCACATTGCAGGCAGACACTTTACCATCTGAGCTACCAGGGAAGCCCTCCAAACATGCAGTCTAGTAGTATTAACTATAGTAACCACACTGTAAATTATATCCCCATGACTTATTTATTTTATAACTGGAAGTTTGTACCTTTGGATCCCCTTCACCCATTTTGTGCAACCCTATACCACCCCTCCAACCCCTGCTTCTGGTGATCACCCAACTGGTTCTCTGTATTTATGAGCTTGGTTTGTTTAAGATTCCACATATAAGTGAGATTATACAGTATTTGGCTTTCTCTGTCTGACTTATTTTACTTCAGAGAAGGCAATGGCACCCCACTCCAGTACTCTTGGCTGGAAAATCCAGGGACAGAGGAGCCTGGCAGTCTGCAGTCCATGGGGTCGCTAAGAGTCGGGCACAACTGAGCTACTTCACGTTCACTTTTCACTTTCATGCATTGGAAAAGGAAATGCAACCCACGCCAGTGTCTTGCCTGGAGAATCCAAGGGGCGGGGAAGTCTGGTGGGCTGCCATCTATGGGGTCACACAGAGTCAGACATGACTGAAGCGACTTAGCAGCAGCAGCATAATGCCCTTAGGGTCCACCCATATTGTCACACATGGCCAGGTTTCTTTGTTTTCATGGCTAAATAATATCCCATTTTAAAATTTAAATATATATGTGACATTTTCTTTATCCATTCATCCGTGTCTTGACTCTTAGTCTAAACAGTGCTGCAGTGAACAGGGGGTGAATATATCTTTTCAAATGAGTGTTTTCACTTTCTTCAGATAAATAGCCAGAAGTGGAATGGCTAGATGATATGGTAGTTTTATTTTTAACATTTTGAGGAACTTGCATACTTTTTTCCACAGTGGCTACCCTAGTTTATATTCCCATCAACGGTGCACAAGAATTCCCTTTCTTCACATCCTTGCCAACACTCGTTATTTCTTGTCTTTTTGGTGACAGCCGTTCTGACAGGTGTGAGGTGATCTCTCATTGTGCTTTTGATTTTCATTTCCCTGATAACTGATGATATTGAGCACTTTATCATGGTCTGTTGGCCATCTGTATATCTTTTTTGGAAAAATGTCTATTTAGATCTTTTGCCCATTTTTTAACTGGGTTGCCTTTTTTTTTTTTTTTTTTTGCTGTTGAGTTATATGAGTTCATATATTTTGAATATTAACCCCTTATCAGATATATGATTTGGAAATATTTTCTCCCATTTAGTAGATTGCCTTTTCAATTTCCTGATTTTCTTTGCTGTGCAGAAGCCTTTAAGTTTGACGTAGCCTCCGTTATTTATTTTTGCTCTTGATACCTTTGCTTTTGGTGTCAAACTCAAAAAGTTATTGCCAAGACTCATGTTAAGGAGCTTACTACCTATGTTTTGTTCTATGAGTTTTAAAGTTTCCCAGATCTTGTGTTCAAGTTTTAATCCATTATTTTTCCCTTTTTTTAAATTGGATTATTTTTGTCTTGAGTTGTAAGGTGTTTTTTAAACATATATTCTGTAAATGGGTTCTTTGGTTTATTTTCTGTATATGGGTATATAGAATATATATTTTTTCTATATGTAGTCTGTATATGGTTTCTGCTTGTTTAACTTATATGCAGAGTACATCATGCTAAATGCTGGGCTGCATGAAGAACAAGCTGGAATTAAGACTACCGGGAAAAATATCAATAACCTCAGATATGCAGATGATACCACCCTTATGGCAGAAAGTGAAGAGGAACTGAAGAGTCTCTTGATAAAAGTGAAAGAGGAGAGTGAAAAAGCTGACTTAAAACTCAACATTCAAAAAACTAAGATTGTGGCATCTGGTCCCATCACTTCATGGCAAATAGATGGGAAAACAATGGAAACAGTGATAGACTTTATTTTCTTGGGCTCCAAAATCACTGCTGATGATGACTGCAACCATGAAATTATGAGACTCTTGCTCCTTGGAAGCGAAGCTATGACCAGCCTAGACAGCATACATATTAAAACTCAGAGACATTACTTTGGTAAGGTCTGTTTAGTCAAAGCTATGGTTTTTCCAGTAGTCATGTGTGGATGTAAGAGTTGGACTATAAAGAAAGCTGAGTGCCAAAGAATTGATGCTTTTGAACTGTGGTGTTGGAGAAGACTCTTGAGAGTCCCTTGGACTGCATGGAGGTCAACCTAGTCAATCCTAAAGGAAATCAGTCCTGAATATTCATTGGAAGGACTGATCCTGAAGCTGAAACTCCAATACTTTGGTCACCTGGTGTGAAGAACTCTCTCACTGGAAAAGACCCTGATGCTGGGAAAGATTGAAGGCAGGAGGAGAAGGGGATGACAGAGGATGAGATGGTTGGATGGCATCACTGATGCAATGGACATGAGTTTGGGTAAATTCCAGGAGTTGGTGATAGACAGGGAAGCCTGGCATCCTGCAGTGCTTGAGTTCGCAAAGAGTCAGACACAACTGAGCAACTAAACTGCTATAGGTTCTTTGATACATTTAACTTATTTAATGCATTGTTTACTAAATGGTGGGATCTTAAGGAACAAAATTTTAAGTTTTAAATGACACCCCTTATATGTGGAACCAAAAGAAAAAAAAAATGATATAAATGAACTTACAAAACAGAAAGAGACTCACAGACTTAGAGAATGAACTTATGGTTGCTGGTGGGGGAGGGATAGTTAGGTATTTGGGGATGGACATGTACACACTACTGTACTTAAAATGCATAATCATGGAGAAGGAAATGGCAACCCACTCCAGTGTTCTTGCTTGGAGAATCCCAGGGATGGGGAGCCTGGTGGGCTGCCGTCCATGGGGTCGCACAGAGTCGGACACGACTGAAGTGATTTAGCAGCAGCAGTGACTAGATATCCAGCTGAAGACTAGCCAAGGGGGTACTCTTTCTGCCCCCTTCTGATGCCTATGTCAGAAGCTTTCTCTGTCTCCTTTATACTTTAATAAAACTTTATTACACAAAAAAAATAAAAAAAAAAAAAAATAAAATGCATAACCAGCAAGGACCTACTGTACAGCACACGGAACTCTACTCAATGTTATGTGGCAGCCTGAATGGGAGGGGAGTTTGGGAGAGAATAGATACATGTATATGTATGGCTGCATCCCTTCACTGTAGACCTAAAACTATCACAACTTTGTTAATCAGCTGTCAGATCAGTGTCCGACTCCTTGCAACCCCGTGAATCGCAGCACGCCAGGCCTCCCTGTCCATCACCAACTCCCGGAGTTCACTCAGACTCACCTCCATCGAGTCAGTGATGCCATCCGGCCATCTCATCCTCTTTCGTCCCCTTCTCCTCTTGCCCCCAGTGCCTCCCAGCATCAGAGTCTTTTCCAGTGAGTCAACTCTTCACAAGAGGTGGCCAAAGTACTGGAGTTTCAGCTTTAGCATCATTCCTTCCAAAGAAATCCCAGGACTGATCTCCTTTAGGATGGACTGGCTGGATCTCCTTGCAGTCCAAGGGACTCTCAAGAGTCTTCTCCAACACCACAGTTCAAAAGCATCAATTCTTCAGCGCTCAGCCTTCTTCACAGTCCAACTCTCACATCCATACATGACCACAGGAAAAACCATAGCCTTGACTAGACAAACCTTTGTTGGCAAAGTAATGTCTCTGCTTTTCAATATGCTATCTAGGTTGGTCATAACTTTCCTTCCAAGGAGTAAGCATCTTTTAATTTCATGGCTACAGTCACCATCTGCAGTGATTTTGGAGCCCAGAAAAATAAAGTCTGACACTGTTTCCACTGTTTCCCCATCTATTTCCCATGAAGTGATGGGACTGGATGCCATGATCTTCGTTTTCTGAATGTTGACCTTTAAGCCAACTTTTTCAGCTGTATCTCCCAATAAAAAATAAAAAGTTTAAAATTAAAAATAAAATAAATTCAGTGTATCAATTTATTAAGCCTTAGAGGTCATGCTTTTAGAGTCCTATCTTTTTTTTTTTTTTTTAATAAAATAATGAATCCGCCACAGGTATACATGTGTTCCCCATCCTGAACCCTCCTCCCTCCTCCCTCCCCATACCATCCCTCTGGGTCGTCCCAGTGCACTAGCCCCAAGCATCCAGCATCGTGCATCGAACCTGGACTGGCAACTCGTTTCTTACATGATATTTTACGTGTTTCAATGCCATTCTCCCAAATCTTCCCACCCTCTCCCTCTCCCACAGAGTCCATAAGACTGTTCTATACATCAGTGTCTCTTTTGCTGTCTCGTACACCGGGTTATTGTTACCATCTTTCTAAATTCCATATATATGCGTTAGTATACTGTATTTATGTTTTTCCTTTTGGCTTACTTCACTCTGTATAATAGGCTCCAGTTTCATCCACCTCATTAGAACTGATTCAAATGTATTCTTTTTAATGGCTGAGTAATACTCCATTGTGTATATGTACCACAGCTTTCTTATCCATTCATCTGCTGATGGACATCTAGGTTGCTTCCATGTCCTGGCTATTATAAACAGTGCTGCGATGAACATTGGGGTACACGTGTCTCTTTCCCTTCTGGTTTCCTCGGTGTGTATGCCCAGCAGTGGGATTGCTGGATCATAAGGCAGTTCTATTTCCAGTTTTTTAAGGAATCTCCACACTGTTCTCCATAGTGGCTGTACTAGTTTGCATTCCCACCAACAGTGTAAGAGGGTTCCCTTTTCTCCACACCCTCTCCAGCATTTATTATTTGTAGACTTTTGGATCGCAGCCATTCTGACTGGTGTGAAATGGTACCTCATAGTGGTTTTGATTTGCATTTCTCTGATAATGAGTGATGTTGAGCATCTTTTCATGTGTTTGTTAGCCATCTGTATGTCTTCTTTGGAGAAATGTCTATTTAGTTCTTTGGCCCATTTTTTGATTGGGTCATTTATTTTTCTGGAGTTGAGCTGTAGGAGTTGCTTGTATATTTTTGAGATTAGTTGTTTGTCAGTTGCTTCATTTGATATCATTTTCTCCCATTCTGAAGGCTGTCTTTTCACCTTGCTAATAGTTTCCTTTGATGTGCAGAAGCTTTTAAGGTTAATTAGGTCCCATTTGTTTATTTTTGCTTTTATTTCCAATATTCTGGGAGGTGGGTCATAGAGGATCCTGCTGTGATGTATGTCAGAGAGTGTTTTGCCTATGTTCTCCTCTAGGAGTTTTATAGTTTCTGGTCTTACGTTTAGATCTTTAATCCATTTTGAGTTTCTTTTTGTGTATGGTGTTAGAAAGTGTTCTAGTTTCATTCTTTTACAAGTGGTTGACCAGATTTCCCAGCACCACTTGTTAAAGAGATTGTCTTTAATCCATTGTATATTCTTGCCTCCTTTGTCAAAGATAAGGTGTCCGTATGTGCGTGGATTTATCCCTGGGCTTTCTATTTTGTTCCATTGATCTATATTTCTGTCTTTGTGCCAGTACCATACTGTCTTGATAACTGTGGCTTTGTAGTAGAGCCTGAAGTCAGGTAGGTTGATTCCTCCAGTTCCATTCTTCTTTCTCAAGATCGCTTTGGCTATTCGAGGTTTTTTGTATTTCCATACAAATTGTGAAATTATTTGTTCTAGCTCTGTGAAGAATACTGTTGGTAGCTTGATAGGGATTGCATTGAATCTATAAATTGCTTTGGGTAGTATACTCATTTTCACTATATTGATTCTTCCAATCCATGAACATGGTATATTTCTCCATCTATTAGTGTCCTCTTTGATTTCTTTCACCAGTGTTTTCTAGTTTTCTATATATAGGTCTTTAGTTTCTTTAGGTAGATATATTCCTAAGTATTTTATTCTTTCCGTTGCAATGGTGAATGGAATTGTTTCCTTAATTTCTCTTTCTGTTTTCTCATTATTAGTGTATAGGAATGCAAGGGATTTCTGTGTGTTGATTTTATATCGTGCAACTTTACTATAGTCATTGATTATTTCTAGTAATTTTCTGGTGGAATCTTTAGGGTTTTCTATGTAGAGGATCATGTCATCTGCAAATAGTGAGAGTTTTACTTCTTTTCCAATTTGGATTCCTTTTATTTCTTTTTCTGCTCTGATTGCTGTGGCCAAAACTTCCAAAACTATGTTGAATAGTAATGGTGAAAGTGGGCACCCTTGTCTTGTTCCTGACTTTAGAGGAAATGCTTTCAATTTTTCACCATTGAGGATAATGTTTGCTGTGGGTTTGTCATATATAGCTTTTATTATGTTGAGGTATGTTCCTTCTATTCCTGCTTTCTGGAGAGTTTTTTATCATAAATGGATGTTGAATTTTGTCAAAGGCTTTCTCTGCATCTATTGAGATAATCATATGGTTTTTATTTTTCAATTTGTTAATGTGGTGTATTACATTGATTGATTTGCAGATATTGAAGAATCCTTGCATCCCTGGGATAAAGCCCACTTGATCATGGTGTATGATCTTTTTAATGTGTTGTTGGATTCTGATTGCTAGAATTTTGTTAAGGATTTTTGCATCTATGTTCATCAGTGATATTGGCCTGTAGTTTTCTTTTTTTGTGGGAATCTTTGTCAGGTTTTGGTATTAGGGTGATGGTGGCCTCATAGAATGAGTTTGGAAGTTTACCTTCCTCTGCAATCTTCTGGAAGAGTTTGAGCAGGATAGGTGTTAGCTCTTCTCTAAATTTTTGGTAGAATTCAGCTGTGAAGCCGTCTGGACCCGGGCTTTTGTTTGCTGGAAGATTTTTGATTACAGTTTCAATTTCCATGCTTGTGATGGGTCTGTTAAGATTTTCTATTGCTTCCTGGTCCAGTTTTGGAAAGTTGTACTTTTCTAAGAATTTGTCCATTTCTTCCACGTTGTCCATTTTATTGGCATATAATTGTTAGTAGTCTCTTATGATCCTTTGTATTTCTGTGTTGTCTGTTGTGATCTCTCCATTTTCATTTCTAATTTTGTTGATTTGATTTTTCTCCCTTTGTTTCTTGATGAGTCTGGCTAATGGTTTGTCAATTTTATTTATCCTTTCAAAGAACCAGCTTTTGGTTTTGTTGATTTTTGCTATGGTCTCTTTTGTTTCTTTTGCATTTATTTCTTCTCTAATTTTTAAGATTTCTTTCCTTCTACTAACCCTGGGGTTCTTCATTTCTTCCTTTTCTAGTTGCTTTAGGTGTAGAGTTAGGTTATTTATTTGACTTTTTTCTTGTTTCTTGAGGTGTGCCTGTATTGCTATGAACTTTCCCCTTAGGACTGCTTTTACCATGTCCCACAGGTTTTGGGTTGTTGTGTTTTCATTTTCATTCGTTTCTATGCAAATTTTGATTTCTTTTTTGATTCCTTCTGTGATTTGTTGGTTATTCAGCAGCGTGTTGTTCAGCCTCCATATATTGGAATTTTTAATAGTTTTTCTCCTGTAATTGAGATCTAATCTTACTGCATTGTGGTCAGAAAAAATGCTTGGAATGATTTCTATTTTTTTGAATTTACCAAGGCTAGCTTTATGTCCCAGGATGTGATCTATCCTGGAGAAGGTTCCGTGTGCGCTTGAGAAAAAGGTGAAATTCATTGTTTTGGGATGAAATGTCCTATGGATATCAATTAGGTCTAACTGGTCTATTGTATCGTTTAAAGTTTGTGTTTCCTTGTTAATTTTCTGTTTAGTTGATCTATCCATAGGTGTAAGTGGGGTATTAAAGTCTCCCACTATTATTGTGTTATTGTTAATTTCTCCTTTCATACTTGTTAGCATTTGTCTTACGTACTGTGGTGCTCCCGTGTTGGGTGCATATATATTTATAATTGTTATATCTTCTTCTTGGATTGATCCTTTGATCATTATGTAGTGACCTTCATTGTCTCTTTTCACAGCCTTTGTTTTAAAGTCTATTTTATCAGATATGAGTATTGCTACTCCTGCTTTCTTTTGGTCCCTATTTGCATGGAAAATCTTTTTCCAGCCCTTCACTTTCAGTCTGTATGTGTCCCCTGTTTTGAGGTGGGTCTCTTGTAGACAACATATGTAGGGGTCTTGTTTTTGTATCCATTCAGCCAGTCTTTGTCTTTTGGTTGGGGCATTCAACCCATTTACGTTTAAGGTAATTACTGATAAGTATGATCCCGTTGCCATTTACTTTATTGTTTTGGGTTCAAATTTATACACCGTTTTTGTGTTTCCTGTCTAGAGAATATCCTTTAGTATTTGTTGGAGAGCTGGTTTGGTGGTGCAGAATTCTCTCAGCTTTTGCTTGTCTGAAAAGCTTTTGATTTCTCCTTCATACTTGAATGAGATCCTTGCTGGGTACAATAATCTGGGCTGTAGGTTATTTTCTTTCATCATTTTAAGTATGTCTTGCCATTCCCTCCTGGCTTGAAGAGTTTCTATTGCAAGATCAGCTGTTATCCTTATGGGAATTCCCTTGTGTGTTATTTGTTGTTTTTCCCTTGCTGCTTTTAATATTTGTTCTTTGTGTTTGATCTTTGTTAATTTGATTAATATGTGTCTTGGGGTGTTTCTCCTTGGGTTTATCCTGTTTGGGACTCTCTGGGTTTCTTGGACTTGGGTGATTATTTCCTTCCCCATTTTAGGGAAGTTTTCCACTGTTATCTCCTCAAGTATTTTCTCATGGTCTGTCTTTTTGTCTTCTTCTTCTGGAACCCCTATGATTCGAATGTTGTAGCGTTTAATATTGTCCTGGAGGTCTCTGAGATTGTCATTTCTTTTAATTCGTTTTTCTTTTATCCTCTCTGATTCATTTATTTCTACCATTCTATCTTCTAATTCACTAATCCTATCTTCTGCCTCTGTTATTCTACTATTTGTTGCCTCCAGAGTGTTTTTAATTTCATTTATTGCATTATTCATTATATATTGACTCTCTTTTATTTCTTCTAGGTCCTTGTTAAACCTTTCTTGCATCTTCTCAGTCCTTGTCTCCAGGCTATTTATCTGTGATTCCATTTTAGCTTCAAGATTTTGGATCAATTTCACTATCATTATTCGAATTCTTTATCAGGTAGATTCCCTATCTCTTCCTCTTTTGTTTGGTTTGGTGGGCATTTATCCTGTTCCTTTATCTGCTGGGTATTTCTCTGTCTCTTCATCTTGTTTAAATTGCTGAGTTTGGGGTGTCCTTTCTGTATTCTGGCAGTTTGTGGAGTTCTCTTTATTGTGGCGTTTCCTCACTGTGTGTGGGTTTGTACAGGTGGCTTGTCAAGGTTTCCTGGTTAGGGAAGCTTGTGTCGGTGTTCTGGTGGGTGGAGCTGTATTTCTTCTCTCTCCTTTCGAAGAGTTGGGTTGCTTTTCTGGGTGCCTGATGTCCTCTGCCGGCATTCAGAAGTTGTTTTGTGGAATTACTCGACGTTTAAATGCTCTTTTGATGCATTTGTGGGGGAGAAAGTGTTCTCCCCGTCCTACTCCTCCGCCATCTTGGCTCCTCCCCTGGATTGTTGCTTTAGTTCTGTCTGTCCAGGAGCAGAGGTCAGTTGGCTAAAACACCTTTGCTGTCAATAACTTACGCCCTTTGATTCTTCAGAAAATTCTCCTTAGAGGCTCACAGGGATGTGCTCTCCTGCTGGTGCCCATGACGTGGGAGCTCAGCTGGGCTTCTGCTCAGGTCTCGATGTGTACTTCATCACGTCAGGGCCTTAGGCTAAGCAACCCCTTCTTGATGGCACTCTAAGGTTTGGAGTCATGACCCAGGATGGAAGCCCCAAGTCCTGCTATTTTCTATTTGCTTTTCTAGAGTCCTATCTTAAATCTGTTCCTGTCTCAAAGTTGCATAGATTTTTCTCTTACATTTTTTTTCTTGGAAGCTTTGGTCTTCCGTCCCTTTAAGTAAATTTCATCTGTAGCATGAGGTAAGGGTTGACATTCATTTTGTTATACAGTTGCATATTCAGTTGTTCATCTCATCTATATGTTATCCAGTAACAGCTTTAATTATTATAATTTTGTTGTAAATCTTAATATCAACCTTCTACATTTTCAAAACTATTTTGGGCATCAATTTCTGTATAGATTTTAGAAAGAGTTTGCCAGTTCCTGTGAACACAAACCTGCTGGGATTGGATTGGTTAGTCAATTTGGAGAGGCCTGACATCTGAACAGTACAGTTGACCCTTGAACAATGCAGGGGTTCGGGCCCTAGGCCTCTGCATAGTTGACAAACCCTGTATAACATATTGGGCCCTCCTGCTACACGGCTCCTTCAACTATGCATTCCCTCTGTATCTGTGGTTCTACATCCACTGATTCAACCAACCAGGGGATTGTGTAGTAATGTAGTATTTACTGTTAGAATAAATGTACATACCAGTGGATAACACAGTTCAAACCCATTAACTGTATTGGGGCTGCCAATCCACGAACATAGCTTTTCTCCAGTTTCTTTAGGTCCTCTTTAGTATCTCTGCTGCTGCTGCTAAGTCGCTTCAGTCGTGTCCGACTCTGTGTGACCCCATAGACGGCAGCCCACCAGGCTCCCCGTCCCTGGGATTCTTCAGGCAAAAACACTGGAGTGGGTTGCCATTTCCTTCTCCAATGCATGAAAGTGAAAAGTGAAAGTGCAGTCGCTTCAGTTGTGTCCAACTCTGTGCGACCCCATAGACGGCAGCCCACCAGGCTCCTCCATCCATGGGATTTTCCAGGCAAGAGTACTGGAGTGGGGTGCCATTGCCTTCTCCGAAGTTAAGTACACAGGGTGACAACACACAGCCTTGTACTCCTCTCAGTCCTGAACCAGTCACTTGTTCCATACAGGGTTCTCACTGTTGCTTCTTGACCTGCATACAAGTTTTTCAGGAGACAGGTAAGATGGTCTGACACTCCCATCTCTTTAAAAAAGTTTTCCACAATTTGTTATGATCCAGTCCACACATAGTCAATGAAACAGGTTGATGTTTTTCTGGAATTCCCTTACTTTCTCTATAATGCAGCAGATGTTGGCAATTTGATCTCTGGTTCTTCTGACTTTTCTAAACCCACCTTGGACATCTGGAAGTTCTCAGTTCATGTAATGCTGAAGCCTACAATGCAGGATTTTGAGCCTAACCTTACTAGCATGGGAGATGAGTGCAATTGTCCAGTGGTTTCAACATTCTTTACTACTGCCCTTCTTGGAAATTTGAATGAGGATTGACCTTTTCCAGTCCTGTGCCCACTGCTGGGTTTTCCAGATTTGCTGACCTATTGAGTGCAGCACTTTGATAGCATCATCTTTTAGGATTTTAAATAGCTCTGCTGGAATTCCATCACCTCCTCTAGCTTTATTGACAGCAGTGCTTTCTAAGGCTCATTTGACTTCACACTCCAGAATGTCTGGCTCTGGGTGAATGGTCACACCATCATGGTTATCTGGTCAGTAAGATCTTTTCTGTACAGTTCTTCTGTGTATTCTTTCCATCTCTTCTTCATCTCTTCTGCTTCTATTAGGTCTTTACTGTTTCTGTCCTTTATTGTGCTCATCTTTGACTGAAATGTTCCTTTGATATTTCCAATTTTCTTGAAGAGATCTCTAGCCTTTCCCCTTCTGTTTTCCTCTACTTCTTTGTGTTGTTCATTGAAGAAGGGCTTCTTGTCCCTCCTTCTATTCTCTGAAACTCTACATTTAGTTGAGTGTACCTTTACCTAGATAGCATATTGAAAAGCAGAGACATTACTTTGCCAACAAAGGTCCATCTAGTCAAGGCTATGGTTTTTCCAGTAGTCATGTATGGATGTGAGAGTTGGACTGTGAAGAAAGCTGAGCGCCAAAGAATTGATGCTTTTGAACTGTGGTGTTGGAGAAGACTCTTGAGAGTCCCTTGGACTGCAAGGAGATCCAGCCAGTCCATCCTAAAGGAGATCAGTCCTGGGTGTTCTTTGGAAGGAATGATGCTAAAGCTGAAACTCCAATACTTTGGCTACCTCATGTGAAGAGTTGACTCATTGGAAAAGACTCTGATGCTGGGAGGGATTGGGGGCAGGAGGAGAAGGGGACCACAGAGGATGAGATGGCTGGATGGCATCACTGACTCCATGGACATGAGTTTGAGTGAACTCCATGAGTTGGTGATGGACAGGGAGCCTGGCGTGCTGCAATTCATGGGGTCACAAAGAGTCGGACTCGACTGAGTGACTGAATTGAACTGAACCTTTCCCTTTCTCCCTTGGTTTTTCCTGCTTTTCTTTCTTTAGCTATTTGTAAAGACTCCTCAGAGAAGCACTGTGTCTTCTTGCTTTTGTTTTTCTTTAGAATGGATTCATTCACTGCCTCCTGTACAATATTACGGATCTCTGTCCATAGTTCTTCAGGCACACTGTTTACTAGATCTAATCCCTTGAATCTATTTGTCACCTCCACTGTATATGTATAGAGGATTTGATTCAAGTCATACTTGGCTGACCTAGTGGTTTCCCCAGCTTTCTTTAGTTTAAGCCTCAATTTTGATATGGAAAACTGATGATCTGAGCCATAGTCAGCTCCAGGTCTTGTTTTTGCAGACTGTATACAGCTTCTCCATCTTTCTACAAATAATGTAATCAGTCTGATTTTGGTATTGACCATTTGGTGATGTCCATTTGTAAAGTCGTCTCTTGTGTTGTTGAAAAACGGTGTTTGCTATGACCAGTGTATTCTCTTGGCAGAATTCTGTTAGCCTTTGCCCTGCTTCATTTTATACTCCAAGGCCAAACTTGCCTGTTACTCCAGGTTATATCTTGACTTCCTACTTTTGCAGTCCCTAGTGATGAATAGAACATCTTTTTTTGGTGTTAGTCCTAGGTGGTCTTCTAGGTTTTCCTAAAACCAGTCAACCAGCTTCTTCGGCATCAGTGGTTGGGCATAGGCTTGATTTACCGTGATGTTGAATGGTTTCCCTTAGAAACGAACCGAGATCATTCTGTCATCATTGAGGTTGCGCCCAAGTACTGCATTTCGGACTTGTTGATTATGAAATCTACTACATTTCTTCTATGGGATCCTTGCCCACAGTAGTAGATATAATCATCATCTGAATTAAATTCACCCATTCCCAGCCATTTTAGTTCACTGATTCCTAAGATGTTGATGTTCACTCTTGCGTCTCCTGCTTGACCACATCCGGTTTACCTTGATTTGTGGACCTAACATTCCATGTTCCTATGCAGTACTGTTCTTTACAGCATCAGATTTTACTTTCATCACCAGACACATCCATAGCTGAGCGTCATTTCTGCTTTGGCCCAGTCGCTTCATTCTTTCTGGAGCTGTTAGTAGCTGTCCTCCGCTCTTTTCTAGTAGCATGTTGGACCCATTCCGACCTGGGGGGGCTCATCTGTCGGTGTCATATTTTTTTGTCTTTTTATACAGTTCGTGGGGTTCTCACCTCACGGCAAGTATCCCGGGGTGGTTTGCCATTCCCTCCTCCAGTGAATCGCATTTTGTCAGAACTGTCCACTATGACCTGTCCATCTTTAGTGGCCCTACGTGGCATGGTTCGTAGCATCATTGAGCTATGCAAGCCCCTTCACCACAACAAGGCAGTGATTCAAGGTATTTTATGTTTAGTCTGCTAAAAATTAATTATTGCTATGGTTGTTATCGCCTCTGTTTTTCTTCTGTTTCTGCTTTTTAACTATTCCCCACTGTATTTTTAAAAGGAATTAGGAATTAGTTATTAGGCCTTCCCTCATAACTCAGTCAGTAAAGAATCTGCCTGCAATGCAGTAGACCCAGGTTCGATTCCTGGGTCGGGAAGATCCCCTGGAGAAGGAATTGGCAACCCACTCCAGTATTACTGCCTGGAGAACCCCATGGACAGAGGAGCCCAGCAGGCTACAGTCCATGGGGTCGCAAGAGTCAGACATGACTTAATGACTAGAGAGAGAGAGAGAGAAACTTATTAATCTAGGAATTAAAATATATAAACTCGTTTTTCATAACCTACTTAGAGTTAAAATTTATGTACTGCAGCACATAAAATACAAGAACCAGCCATCTCGGTTTATTTACTCCATTCCTTTGTAAAGATCTGTTTCCACCTGGTATCCTTTGCCTTCTGCCTAATAACTTCCTTGCATTTCTTATAATGCAGATCTGCTGATAGTGAATTGTTTTAGTTTTGTTTTATCTAAAACTCTCTGCTAAGTCACTTCAGCCATGTCCGACTCTGTGCGACCCCATAGACGGCAGCCCACCAGGCTTCCCCATCCCTGGGATTCTCCAGGCAAGAACACTGGAGTGGGTTGCCATTTCCTTCTCCAATGCATGAAAGTGAAAAGTGAAAGTGAAGTCCTCTCAGTTGTGTCCGACTCTTCGAGACCCCCTGGAAAACAAAACCTCCCCTACCCCCAACTCTCCCCTGCCCAACTATAGGAAAGAAGTATTTCACCTTAATTCTTGGGATATTTTTACCAAGTATAGAAGTCTGGATTTATCATTTTTTATTCTTTTAGAATTTTAAAGTTGTTGATCCAGTGTTTCTTCTGGCTTTTGTTGTTTCTGGTGAGAAGTAAGCAGACTTTAAATCATTTATTATTCCTTACATGAAATGTGTTTTTTTCTTTTGGCTGCTTCAAGGTAATTCTCGTCATTTTGATTATGACTTTGGGCATATTTTTCTTTGTGTTTGTTGGGGTTTGCTGAGCTTGCAAATTTATATCTTGCATATTTAGTCCATTTTTGGCCAGTATTCATTCCTCCAGATATTTTTTATTTTGTATTTTCTCTCCTTCTAGGAATCCAGTTACATATACATTATACCTTTTCCCATAATTCCCTGAGGCTCTGGGAGGTTTTTTTTTAAATATATTTTTTCTTTCTAAATATTGTCTAATCTCTGTTAATTTCAAATGTCCTCCTATTCCCTTCATGTGCTGTTAGCTCATCCAGTGAACTTTTTTGTTTCAGATATTGTAATTTCAAGTCTAAAATGTCCAATTTATTCCTTTTCTATTTTTTGCTGCTGTTTAGGCATGCCCGACTCTCTGTGACCCCATGCACTGCAGCACGCCAGGCTTCCCTGTCCTTCACTGTCTCCTGGACTTTGCTGAAACTCATCTTCATTGAGTCAGTGATGCTGTCCAACCATCTCATCCTCCATTGCCCCGTCTCCTTCAGCCCCCAATCCTTCCCAGCGCCAGGGTCTTTTCAATGAAACTCATCTTCATTGAGTCAGTGATGCTGTCCAACCTTCTCATCCTCTGTTGCCCTGTCTCTTTCAGCCCCCAGTCCTTCCCAGCGCTAGGGTCTTTTCAGTGAGTCAGGTCTTTGCAGCAAGTGGCCAAAGTATTGGAGCTTCAGCTTTAGCGTCAGTCTTTCCAGTGAATATTCAGGGTTGATTTCCTTTAGGATTGACTGGTTTAATCACCTTGCAGTCCAAGGGACTCTCGAGTCTTCTCCAGCACCACAATTCAAGAGCATCAACTCTTTGGTGCTCAGACTTCTTTATGGTCCAGCTCTCACATCTGTATAACTACTAGAAAAACCATGGCTTTGACTATACAGATCTTTGTCAGCAAAGTAATGTCTCTGCTTTTTAATACACTGTTTAGGTTTCTCATAGCTTTTCTTCCAAGGAGCAAGCCTCTTTTAATTTCATGGCTGCAGTCATTGTCTGCAGTAATTTTGGAGCCCAAGAAAATAAAATCTGCCTTTGTTTCCATTGTTACTCCATCTATTTGCCATGAAGTGATCGGACCAGATGCTATGATCTTAGTTTTTTGAACATTGAGTTTTAAGCCAGCTTTTCACTCTCCTCTTTCACCCTCATCAAGAAGCTCTTTAGTTCCTCTTTCCTTTCTGCCATTAGAATGGTATCATCTGCATATCCAGGATTGTGTATATTTCTTCTGGCAGTCTTGATTTCAGCTTGTGTTTCGTCCAGCCCGGCATTTTGCATGATGTACTCTGCATGTAAGTTACATAAGCAGGGTGGCAGTATACAGCCTTGACGTACTCCTTTCCCAATTTGGAACCAGTCCGTTGTTCCTGTGTCTTGTTGTAACTGTTGATTCTTGATCTGTATACAGGTTTCTCAGGAGACAAGTATGGTCTAGCATTCCCGTCTCTTTAAGGATTTTCCAGTTTGTTGTGATCCACACAGTCAGAGGCTTTAGCATAGTTAATGAAGCAGAAGTAGATGTATTTCTGGAATTCCCTTGCTTTTTCCACCATCCAGCGAATGTTGGCAATTTGACCTCTGGTTCCTCTGCCTTTTATAAACCCAGCTTGTACATCTCGAAGTTCTCAGTTCATGTACTGTTGAAGCCTAACTTGAAGGACTTTGAGCTTTATGTTACTTTCATGTGAAATGAGCGTAATTGTATGGTGGTTTGAACATTCCTTGGCACTGCTTTTCTTTGGGATTGGAATGAAAACTGCCCTTTTTCAGTCCTGTGACCACTGTTGAGTTTTCCAAATTTGCTGGCATATTGAGTGCAGCACTTTGCAGGTACATCATGCAAAATGCTGGGCTGGATGAAGCACAAGCTGGAATCAAGATTGCCAGGAGAAATATCAATAACCTCAGATACGCAGATAACACCACCCTTATGGCAGAAAACGAAAAAGAACTAAAGAGCCTCTTGATGAAAGTGAAAGAGGAGAGTGAAAAAGTTGGCTTAAAATTCAACATTCAGAAAACTAAGATCATGGCATCCAGTACCATCACTCTATGGCAAACAGATGGGGAAACAAAGGAAACAGTGAGAGACTTTATTTTGGGGGGCTCCAAAATCACTGCAGATAGTGACTGCAGCCATGAAATTAAAAGTCACTTGCTCCTTGGAAGAAAAGCTATGATCAACCTAGACAGCATATTAAAAAGCAGAGACAGTACTTTACCAACCAAGGTCTGTCTAGTCAAAGCTATGGTTTTTCCAGTAGTCATGTATGGATGTGAGAGTTGGACTATAAGGAAAGCTGAGTGCTGAAGAATGATGCTTTTGAACTGTAGTGTTGGAGAAGACTCTTGAGAGTCCCTTGGACTGCAAGGAGATCCAATTAGGCCATCCTAAAGGAAATCAGCCCTGGAATATTCATTGGAAGGACTGATGCTGAAGCTGAAACTCCAGTACTTTGGCCACCTGATGTGAAGTACTGAGTCACTGGAAAAGACCCTGATGCTGGGAAAGATTGAAGGCAGGAGGAGAAGGGGACGACAGAGGATTAGGTGGTTGGATGGCAGCACCGACTTGATGGACATGAGTTTGAGTAGGCTCCAGGAGTTGGTGATGGATAGGGAAGCCTTGTGTGCTGCAGTCCATGGGGTCTCAGAGTCGGACATGACTGAGCATCTGAACCAAACTGAACTTCAGTAGCATCTTCTTTTGGGATTTGAAGTAGCTCAGCTGGCATTCTATCACCTCCACTAGCTTTGTTTGTAGTAATGCTTCCTGCAGTTCACCTGACTTCACATTCCAGGATGTCTGGCTCTAGATAAATGACCACACTATCATGGTTATCCAGGTCATTAGGACATTCTTTGCATAGTTCTTCTGTGTATTCTTGCCACCTCTTTTGAATCTTTTCTGCTTCTGTTGGGTCTAAAATGGCCAATTTACTCCTTTTCTGTTTCTACTTATCTGCTGAGTTTTTTCTTTTTATTCCTTATAAGCATATTCTCCTTGATGTCTTTGAACGTAGTTATCATAGCTGCTTTAAATTCCTTGTATGTAAATTTCAACATATGGGGTCCTTGGAGTCAGTCTCCACTGAATGAATATCTGAGTATGATTCACATTTTCTCATTTTTGAATCATGGCACACATTTGGGTTGCGTCCTAGACATTATGAATGACATATTATTGTAAAGGCTTTGGATTCTGTTATGTTCCTCCTAAGAGTATCCATTTTATTTATTTTTTTTAAATCAAGCTTTTAGGTTGGTTGAAGTGGAACTGGAAACTCATCTCCAAGGTGGGCAGCAGTTGAAATTTTTCTCTAGTTCTTTTAGCCTTTTAGGGCCACATGGAGCCTGCTCTTCACATTGTAGCATTTTCTTCCTTACCATTTAAAAATACAAATTCAAAAATTACAGGAAGGGGAATTTAAATATAGTTCCCCCAATCAGATCCTGCAGCATGCTCTCTTTGTAATAAATAACCTGAATGTTGATTCATCCAGAGCCACTACAATGCTTTGTCATTGGTGTCTGGAACAACAAAATAAAAAGCCGTTGGTGAAGTGGAAGGACCTCCTCTCTGGACAATGGAGGGGTCCCGACCCATTATTAACTAGTGGCTGAGGATATGCTTGTGTTTTTCCACAGGACGCAGATTCTCTGATTTGGATCCCGGACAGACTGATTCGTCATATCGCAGCCCCCCAGACACCGGTCCCCCTATTGCCTAGACCACAAAAAAAGAAGGGACATCCTCTACTTCCACTCCCTCCACCAATGTGGGAAGTCCCGCTGACCTCGAGACGAATGACACCAGAGATCCCGGATGAACAGGAAGAAGAACCACCCACCAGACAGATGTCACCACTCCGTATGAAAGATATTGTTCCCCCTAATTCTTTACCCCACAGGAGTCCACCAGGACGCCCAACTCGTGCAACTCAACAAGCCTCCATACCTACCTGGGGACAGATTAAGATGCTCTGTCACCAGCTACAAGGGATAGCTTCCCCGAAGGGCTCTCCAGCCTCTCCTGAGAGAGTGTTTATTGCTATGCTTGCCTTACTATCTTGCCAGGTAAGCGCCTCCTCCCCCGCTCCAAAAAAGTACTGGGCATACTTCCCAGATCCTCTGACCTTTCAAGTAGTTACTTGAAACAGTGACCCTATACGGGTCCACACAAACCAGCCTCAGTTATTGGGAGGGTCATATGCTTCCTATACAGAGGATAAATACCCTGTTAATTTCAGTTATACCTTTAAGGGATTAACAGATGATCTTCCTGTTTGTTTTAACTTCCCCTTTGATCATACAGGAAGCTTTATTACTCCTACCAAAGAAG
The DNA here is from genome assembly GCF_032452875.1 of Bos javanicus. Lineage (NCBI taxonomy): Eukaryota > Metazoa > Chordata > Mammalia > Artiodactyla > Bovidae > Bos > Bos javanicus. Next base: position 67,948,494 of record NC_083884.1, read on the forward strand.
GATGTATTGGAGCCTCTAAAAAAGCAATTATAACAGATTCCCCATCCTTAAATTACCAGTCAGTTTGGATATTACTGGCTCGTATGCCTGGGATCCGGAGAAGGCAATGGCACCCCACTCCAGTACTTTTGCCTAGAAAATCCCATGGACGGAGGAGCCTGGTAGGCTGCAGTCCATGGGGTCACTAGAGTTGGACACGACTGAGCGACTTCACTTTCCCTTTTCACTTTCATGCATTGGAGAAGGAAATGGCAGCCCACTCCAGTGTTCTTGCCTGGAGAATCCCAGGGATGGGGGAGCCTGGTGGGCTGCCATCTATGGGGTCGCACAGAGTCGGACACGACTAAAGCGACGCAGCAGCAGCATGCCTTGGATCTTTGACCCCTATAAATCCCTGCTTTCCAAATCTCCACCAAAATATCCAAATTGTCATAATGCTGCCCCTTCAGATGTCATATGGAACACCATAGACGATCGTTGAGGGTATCCGATTTGGAAATCTTGTACTTATAATTCTAGAATTGATTATAGGATACCAGGAAGAGGAAATTATACTATTCAGGACTGGAGCAGCCTGGATCCAGGTCAGGATCCAATGACCAATGATGCATTTAACAGTAGATTTGACAGTTGAAAAAAAAAAAATCCAGTGCCTTGGCCATTATGCACCACTAGATGACATCGTAATCAATTTGTTCCTCCTATGCTGTCTTATACAGCTAAGGGCAGAACTTTTTGGCAACCAGAAATTTGGAGGGCCCTTACGGCTACTGCCCCTATTACCTTAACCCAGCCAAAAAATATTTCTACTTATTCTGTTTTAGCTTGTCTACCCTCGCCTTATGTTTTTCTCTTCGCTAATGACTCCAAAAGACTTAATATACAAATACATTATTCAGGTGGACCTCATGTAGTGTCTTGTGAACAATGTATGCTCTCATCTTGTTTGACCCCCCAATATAATGTTTGCTCTTTTGTGGTGTTACAACGCCCACCCTATCTTATGGTGCCTGTAACTGTAACCACACATTGGTATGATAATTATGGTCTTGCTGTGTTACAACAACTGCAAGATTTAATGAGATCATGACAGTTTGTGGACCTACTTATCTTGGGAATAGCAGCTCTAATAACTGCAATTACTTCTGTTACTGTGGCAGCAATATCATTGACTCAACAAGTACATACTGCTCAATATGTTGATACTATGTCCAAAAATGTTTCTTTAACATTGGCAACACAGGAAGCTATAGACAGGAAGCTAGAGATGAGGATAGACACCCTAGAAGAAGCAGTAATATATATTGGGACTAAATTACAGGCATTAAAAATAAAATTGACACTGTCCTGTCATGCTGACTACCGGTGGATATGTGTAACACCCCGGAAAGTAAAGGAGACAGATTATGACTGGAAAAAGATTAAAAATCATATTTCAGGTATCTGGAACAGCTCCTATATTAGTTTAGATTTAGGGAAACTTCACAACCAGATAAAGACCATGGAACACTCTCAATTAGATTTTACTGCTGCAGGAGTAGCAAGTGACTTTTTCCACACTTTCTCTAACTTTATTTCAGGAAAGAGCATTCTACTATTTTTAGCTGTGCTGCTGTGGCTGCTCTAATTCTGCTTTTCATAATTACTCTTCCTTGTATTGTCAGGATTCTCTGGCAGAGCACTCAGAAGCTTGCGACTGAATTACATCTGGCTGTCTTAAGAAATAAAAAGGGGGAGATGCTGGGAGCCAGCACGGGAGTTCCCACCCATGACAAGGTCAAGCGGGAGAGGCCTGACGGGCAAGGCAAGTCAGGGCTCAAGGGGCGCCCCCTGGACCTTCCTGAGCGTCTACCCCAAAACCAGAATCTGTCTGTTTTACTATTTTACGACTTTCACCAACTCTTCTGACATTAATGGGGGGCTGTCACTGACCACCTTTCTCTGTAAGGTGATCAACTTAGACCTCTAGTTAATAAGTCTTCAGGGTATAATAGGTGTGTTCCAATTCATATCCCTCAGAAAGCTTTCTAACTTGCTGACAGGTTTCTGGACTCTTACAGCTGCTCATGTGATTGTTCACAGCATCCCAACCATGAGAGGAATGGGAAGCTTAAGATATTCTAACAATGCAGAGCTTCTCGGGGAGTTAAAATTGTTAAAATAGAACTAGTAGAGGATTTCTTTGTTGAGCTAATGCTTGCTGCCAAGTTTCCATATCCCTTACCCACTGTGACCCTGGGAGTGTATTGATTAATATAGTTGGCATATAGAAATATAAGTAGTAGCTTTAATGTTAACAACCTTAGACCTTTGTGTATGATAAAAGCTTTTGCATATGATAAGTTTGCAGAAAGAAAGCCTGGTTTCGATAAGGGTCAGGGACTGCTGACTTTGCATGCCTTTGCACCCCCTATTATCCTCTATGTACAACTTAGGGTATAAAAGCTCCTTTTGAAAATAAAGCTACGGACCTTGCTCACCACACTTGGTCTCCCCGTGTCGTTCTTGTTTCCTTTTCTCTTCTTTTCTTCTCTGTTCTTCATTCAGGATGACTAGTTGGAGTGTGGGGGCCCTCTGAGACCACTTACTGGCCCGGGCTTCTAAGACCCACTTGAGAAGGTGTCTAAGGTGGGGCAATTTGCACGATTTGAGAGAGCGCCTGTGGCCTCTGTGGTCAGTGCAAACCTGGTGTCACAGGTTTTATTGGCTTTCTGTGTAAACCAATTAGATCAAGCCTCTGATCTCTCCGCTTTGCTATCCTTTCACCAATGCCGTCATCCCAAGGGAACCCTAGATCCAACCGGGGCTGGACCCCAGTACTATTTGCCCTGAAATCGTTCAATCTTAAAGTAAGACTGTAGATTTCTTTGTCTTAGCCTCTTGGCATGGCATGGTTTGGGTCTTGCCCAACTACGAAATGGAAGGAAAACTCAGCCCAGGGCTCAGCCCTCCACTGTAGAATCTTTCTGCTTCTGATTGTCCTCTAGTACTCTTAGGGGAGTTGTTGGATTTTTGTTTTGTTTGTGTCCAGAATTCATAGTTTTTATATGTAGAATTGTTTTTCCAATAGGAATTACTCAGCCATGATTGGAAGCAAAATCTCTGGGCTCTTTGTAATGCATGAGCTGTATACATACTCATTTGAGGAGAGCAGTCCTGCCTGAGCTTTCTGAGTACCTATTTTAAGACATGAGTTACATGACAAGCAGACGTAACATTATCCATGACTTTACTGCAGAGTTTTTCTGTTAGATTTGGTAGTAGTAACTGAACCAGGAATCCTTTATTAGAGTTAATTAGATTTTTATTCAGTCAGTTCATTTGCTCAGTCATGTCCGACTCTGCGACCCCATGGACTACAGCATGCCAGACTACCCAGTCTATCACCAGCTCCCAGAGCTTGCTCAAACTCATGTCCATTGAGTCAGTGATGCCACCCCACCATCTCATTCTCTGTCATCCCCTTCTCCTCCTGCCTTCAATCTTTCCCAGCATCAGGGTCTTTTCCAGTGACTCAGAACTTTGCATCAGGTGGCCAGAGTATTGTCGTTTCAGCTTCAGCATCAGTCCTTCCAGTGAATATTAAGGACTGATTTCCTTTAGGAAATCCGGTCAAAGTATTCTTCCAAACTGTATGTAATGAGAACACTGTACCTTATACAGCCAGTGGTTTTAACAAGTTGTAAGTTTCATATTTGTGTAGAGCCCAGTGAGGCAAAAGCCCACTTCATATGGTCAATGCATGTTAAATCACTCTGATAAACAGTTTCAGTCCTTGTAAATGATTCAAAAATAAGATATAATTTAGAGTAGTGATGGATTGGAGTGTGTCCAAGGAAAAGAAAATTGCCTACAATATTAGTGAGTTCAAGACATACAACCATCTGTGACTTGATGGAGGGGGATGTAACATAAAGATGTATGATGCCATTTGTAAAACTAATTTCTCTTTCCATTTAATTTCTTGTTGCCTAAGAAGATGCAGCTAGTAATTAAGATACCATTTTGGTCTTGCTTGTAAATGTTGCTGCCTTCATTAAATTTCACACTTGTGAAAAGGAGCTATTAAGAGACAGCCTAAGGTAACACTTTTGAATAGCTAACTTTGTTAAAAATACGTTTTCCAAATTTCTTGCAATAAAATGTAATTGCATTTTCTGTTTTCACTTGTGTAGAGTCTTCTCACATACTATCTATTAGAGATAAGATTTGGCGCTAGGGGGAATATTCTGTTAAACCCAAGTAGTAAAGTGACTTCAGAGTTCTCCTCTCCTTGCCTTTCATAATAAATAAAGTTTGCTGGTTTCTCTAATTTAGGTGGTGGCAAGGGAGAGATTCTAGAATATATACTATTTTGAAATAGTGTCATTTCAAAGGATTGTCACTTAATTAAAATGGTTAGGAAGCAATCAATAATCATTGAGTCTATTGAATTACTAGAGTACTTTGATTGAACGCATATATGGTTAAATACGAAAGAGTGTGAGGGAAGAAGAAACGAGGAAAAAATCTATATAATTTTTTTATTGTTGATAATACAATTATGGCGCTTGGAAACATGTTCTATGTTATAAAAATGGGTACATAGTAAAATTGTTGCTGCTCTGTGGATGAACGTTGAACTTGTGTGACATGTGTTTTTTTTTTTTTTAATTTTTTGCCAAATATCAAAATGAATCCACCACAGGTATACATGTGTTCCCCATCCTGAACCCTCCTCCCTCCTCCCTCCCCATACCATCCCTCTGGGTCGTCCCAGTGCACCAGCCCCAAGCATCCAGCATCGTGCATCGAACCTGGACTGGCATCTCGTTTCATACATGACATTTCACATGTTTCAATGCCATTCTCCCAAATCTTCCCACCCTCTCCCTCTCCCACAGAGTCCATAAGACTGTTCTATACATCAGTGTCTCTTTTGCTGTCTCGTATACAGGGTTATCGTTACCATCTTTCTAAATTCCATATATATGCGTTAGTATACTGTATTGGTGTTTTTCCTTCTGGCTTACTTCACTCTGTATAATAGGCTCCAGTTTCATCCACCTCATTAGAACTGATTCAAATGTATTCTTTTTAATGGCTGAGTAATACTCCATTGTGTATATGTACCACAGCTTTCTTATCCATTCATCTGCTGATGGACATCTAGGTTGCTTCCATGTCCTGGCTATTGTAAACAGTGCTGCGATGAACATTGGGGTACACGTGTCTCTTTCCCTTCTGGTTTCCTCGGTGTGTATGCCCAGCAGTGGGATTGCTGGATCATAAGGCAGTTCTATTTCCAGTTTTTTAAGGAATCTCCACACTGTTCTCCATAGTGGCTGTACTAGTTTGCATTCCCACCAACAGTGTAAGAGGGTTCCCTTTTCTCCACACCCTCTCCAGCATTTATTGTTTGTAGACTTTTGGATCGCAGCCATTCTGACTGGTGTGAAATGGTACCTCATAGTGGTTTTGATTTGCATTTCTCTGATAATGAGTGATGTTGAGCATCTTTTCATGTGTTTGTTAGCCATCTGTATGTCTTCTTTGGAGAAATGTCTATTTAGTTCTTTGGCCCATTTTTTGATTGGGTCATTTATTTTTCTGGAGTTGAGCTGTAGGAGTTGCTTGTATATTTTTGAGATTAGTTGTTTGTCGGTTGCTTCATTTGCTATAATTTTCTCCCATTCTGAAGGCTGTCTTTTTACCTTGCTAATAGTTTCCTTTGATGTGCAGAAGCTTTTTAAGTTTAATTAGGTCCCATTTGTTTATTTTTGCTTTTATTTCCAATATTCTGGGAGGTGGGTCATAGAGGATCCTGCTGTGATGTATGTCAGAGAGTGTTTTGCCCATGTTCTCCTCTAGGAGTTTTATAGTTTCTGGTCTTACGTTTAGATCTTTAATCCATTTTGAGTTTATTTTTGTATATGGTGTTAGAAAGTGTTCTAGTTTCATTCTTTTACAAGTGGTTGACCAGATTTCCCAGCACCACTTGTTAAAGAGATTGTCTTTAATCCATTGTATATTCTTGCCTCCTTTGTCAAAGATAAGGTGTCCATATGTGCGTGGATTTATCTCTGGGCTTTCTATTTTGTTCCATTGATCTATATTTCTGTCTTTGTGCCAGTACCATACTGTCTTGATAACTGTGGCTTTGTAGTAGAGCCTGAAGTCAGGTAGGTTGATTCCTCCAGTTCCATTTTTCTTTCTCAAGATCGCTTTGGCTATTCGAGGTTTTTTGTATTTCCATACAAATTGTGAAATTATTTGTTCTAGCTCTGTGAAGAACACTGTTGGTAGCTTGATAGGGATTGCGTTGAATCTATAAATTGCTTTGGGTAGTATACTCATTTTCACTATATTGATTCTTCCAATCCATGAACATGGTATATTTCTCCATCTATTAGTGTCCTCTTTGATTTCTTTCACCAGTGTTTTCTAGTTTTCTATATATAGGTCTTTAGTTTCTTTAGGTAGATATATTCCTAAGTATTTTATTCTTTTCGTTGCAATGGTGAATGGAATTGTTTCCTTAATTTCTCTTTCTGTTTTCTCATTATTAGTGTATAGGAATGCAAGGGATTTCTGTGTGTTGATTTTATATCCTGCAACTTTACTATAATCATTGATTATTTCTAGTAATTTTCTGGTGGAGTCTTTAGGGTTTTCTATGTAGAGGATCATGTCATCTGCAAATAGTGAGTGTTTTACTTCTTCTTTTCCAATTTGGATTCCTTTTATTTCTTTTTCTGCTCTGATTGCTGTGGCCAAAACTTCCAAAACTATGTTGAATAGTAATGGTGAAAGTGGGCACCCTTGTCTTGTTCCTGACTTTGTTCCTGACTTTAGAGGAAATGCTTTCAGTTTTTCACCATTGAGGATAATGTTTGCTGTGGGTTTGTCATATATAGCTTTTATTATGTTGAGGTATGTTCCTTCTTTTTTACTGTTTCATGTGTTGTGATTTTTTCATTGGAATTCTAAGTCTTTGCTTCTATTACTGGTCACTACTTCATGTGTGCATGCTCAGTTGTGTCCAACTCTATGCAGCTGTGTAGCAGTAGTGTTAAAGAATCCGTCTGCTGTTGTTGGATAGTTGGATAGAAATTCCAAAAACTCTTACTGAGAGAGATGGTGTATGTATATCACCATCTCAGATCACTGTGGAAAAAATGAACTTTTTAATAAGTAGTGTTGTGATCATTGGATAGCAATTTGAAAAAAAAATACTGGATCTAAACCGCATGCTGCTGCTAAGTCACTTCAGTCATGTCCAACTCTGTGTGACCCCATAGACCCCACTAGGCTTCCCTGTCCCTGGGATTCTCCAGGCAAGAACTCTGGAGTGGGTTGCCATTTCCTTCTCTAATCTAAACCTCATACTGCTCACCAAAATACATTGAGGTGGGTCAGAGATACGCAGTTGACCCTTGAACAGCATTGGTTTGAATTGCAGTTGTTTGAATCTACAGGTGGGGAACTGCTGGTGGGCAGGGGTGGGAGGGGAGCTATAAAGTTATATGCAGGTTTTCAACTGCACCCTTAACCCCCACCTTCACTGCCCACCCCCACTTTGAAGGGTCAACTGTAATGTAAGAAATGAAACCATATAAGATCTAGGAGGGGGAAAAATGGAAGAATTCCTTTATAACTTGGTAGTGTCAAAAGCCTTTCAAACTCTTGACCAGTACATAAAAATTACGGTATATCTGCATACCAAAAATACTATCAAATCAGTAGCAAACTGGGAAATAGTATTTGCAAACTATCACAAGGGGCTAATCTCATTAATGTACAAGGAGCTCTCAAAAAAATGAGTTGCGAGATCAGAAACCCAATAAAACACTGGGCAGAAACTTTCATTTCACAGGAAAGAGTGTCAAATGGCTTTTGAACATATTTAAAGATGCTCAAAGCCACTCACAATAAGTGACATTCAAATTAAAGCCACTATGATGTGATACAGTGAAGGTACTACCCAGTGATAGAGGAGCAAACTGTAGGTACCAAAATTATGCTACATGAAAGATGCCACACACAGACTTCCTACTGTGATTTCATTTATAGGACATTCTGGAAAAGGCAAAACTGTCAGGACAGAAATGAGATTGGTAGTGGTCAGGAGGTAGGGGTGGTGGGATAGGACATGAGAGAACAGTTTAATGAAAGTGTCGTATCCTTTGACTGTGGTGGAGACTGAACCAAGAGGGTAGATGTTATTTTGTGTAAATTATGCCTCAACAAATCTGAATTTAAAAGCAGTCAAATGAAAAATACATCATGATATCATTTTGTTGTTGTTCAGTCACTCAGTTGTGTCCAGCTCTTTGCGACCCCATGGACTGCAGCACACCAGGCCTCCCTGCCCATCACCGACTCCCGGAGCTTGCTGAAACTCATGTCTATCAAGTCGGTGATGCCATCCAGCCATCCCCTCCTCTGTTCTCCCCTTCTCCTCCGCCTTCAATCTTTCCCAGCATCAGGGTCTTTTCCAGTGAGCCGGCTCTTCACATCAGGTGGCCAGAGTATTGGAGCTTCAGCAACAGTCCTTCCAATGAATATTCAGAACTGATTTCCATTAGGATTGACTGGTTTGATCTCCTTGCTGTCCAGGTGACTCTCAAAAAAGAGTCTTCTCCAGCTCCACGGTTCAAAACCATCAGTTCTTTGGTGCTCAGCCTTCTTTATGGTCCAGCTCTCACATCTATACATAACTACTGGAAAACCATAACTTTGACTGTTGGACCTTTGTCAGCAAAGTGATGTTTCTGCTTTTTAATATGCTGTCAAGGTTGTCATAGCTTTTCTTCCAAAGAGCAGGCATCTTTTAATTTCATGGCTGCAGTGATTTTGGAGCCCAATAAATAAAGTCTGTCACTGTTTCCATTGTTTCCCCATCTATTTGCTCTGGAGTGATGGGACCAGATGCCATGATCTTAGTTTTTTGAATGTTGAGTTTTAAGCCAGCGTTTTCACTCTTCTCTTTCACTTTCATCAAGAGGCTCTTTGGTTTCTCTTCACTTTCTGCCACTGGAGTACTTTTGTCTGCATATCTGAGGTTATTGATATTTCTCCCCCAACTGTGGAAAATTCTGAAAGAGATGGGAATACCAGACCACCTGACCTGCCTCTTGAGAAATTTGTAGGCAGGTCAGGAAGCAACAGTTAGAACTGGACATGGAACAACAGACTGGTTCCAAATAGGAAAAGGAGTATGTCAAGGCTGTATATTGTCATCCTGTTTATTTAACTTATATGCAGAGTACATCATGAGAAACGCTGGACTGGAAGAAACACAAGCTGGAATCAAGATTTCCAGGAGAATTATCGGTAACCTCAGATATGCAGATGACACCACCCTTATGGCAGAAAGTGAAGAGGAACTAAAAAGCCTCTTGATGAAAGTGAAAGTGGAGAGTGAAAAAGTTGGCTTAAAGGTCAGCATTCAGAAAATGAAGATCATGGCATCCGGACCCATCACTTCATGGGAAATAGATGGCGAAACAGTGGAAACAGTGTCAGGCTTTATTTTTCTGGGCTCCAAAATCACTGCAGATGGTGACTGCAGCCATGAAATTAAAAGACGCTTACTCCTTGGAAGGAAAGTTATGACCAACCTAGATAGCATATTCAAAAGCAGAGATGTTACTTTGCCAACAAAGGTTTGTCTAGTCAAGGCTATGGTTTTTCCTGTGGTCGTGTATGGATGTGAGAGTTGGACTGTGAAGAAGGCTGAGTGCTGAAGAATTGATGCTTTTGAACTGTGGTGTTGGAGAAGATTCTTGAGAGTCCCTTGGACTGCAGGGAGATCCAACCAGTCCATTCTGAAGGAGATCAGCCCTGGGATTTCTTTGGAAGGAATGATGCTAAAGCTGAAACTCCAGTACTTTGGCCACCTCATGCGAAGAGTTGACTCGTTGGAAAAGACTCTGATGCTGGGAGGGATTGGGGACAGGAGGAGAAGGGGATGACAGAGGAAGAGATGGCTGGATGGCATCACTGACTCGATGGACGTGAGTCTGAGTGAACTCCGGGAGTTGATGTTGGACAGGGAGGCCTGGCGTGCTACGATTCATGGGGTCGCAAAGAGTCGGACACGACTGAGCACCTGATCTGATCTGAGTAGGAAATGGCAGCCCGCTCCAGTATTCTTGCCTACAGAATTCCAAGGACAGAGGAGCATGGAAGGCTATTAGAGTGCTTTAACCTGCATATCTGAGGTACTGATAGTTCTCCTGGCAATCTTGATTCCAGCTTGTGATTCATCCAGCCTGTCATTTCATATGATGCACTCTGCGCTTCCCTGGTGGCTCAGAGGGTAAAGCATCTGCCTGTTATGTGGAAGACCCAGGTTTGATCCCTGGGTCAGGAAGTCCCCTGGAGAAGGAAATGACAACCCACTCCAGTATTCTTGCCTGGAAAATCCCATGGACAGAGGGGCCTGGTGGCGTACAGTCCATGGGATCACAAGGAGTCGGACACCACTGAGTACACACACACACACACACACACACACATTCTGCATTAAAGTTACATAAGCAGGGTGACAACACATAGCCTTGACGTACTCCTTCCCTGATTTTGAACCAGGCCATTGTTCTATGACCGGTTCTAACGATTTCTTCTTGACCTGTATACAGATTTCTCCCAAGGCAGGTAAGGTGGTCTGGTATTCGCATTTCAAGAATTTTCCACAGTTTGTTGTGATCCACATAGTCAAAGGCTTTAGTTTAGTCAGTGAAGCTGATGTTTTTCTAGAGTTCCCTTGCTTTTTTTATGATCCAATGAATTTTGGCAATTTGATCTCCGATTCCTCTGCCTTTTCTAAATCCAACTTGAATATCTGGAAGTTCTTGGTTCAAGTATTGCTGAAGCCTTGCTTGAAGGATTTTGGTATTACCTTGCTAGCTGTGAAATGAGTACAATTGTGTGGTAGTTTGAACATTCTTTGGCATTGCCCTCTTTGAGATTGGAATGAAAACCAACTTTTTCCAGTCCTTTGGCCACTGCTGAGTTTTCCAAATTTGCTGTTAATTGAGTACAGCACTTTCCCAGCATCATCTTTTAATATTTGTAATAGCTCAGCTAGAATTCCATCACCTCCACTAGCTTTTTTTGTACTAATGCTTCCTCAGGCCCACATGACTTCACACTCCGAGGTATCTGGCTCTAGGTGAGTGACCACACCATTGTGGTTATTTAATGGATATACATACAAGTAGGAATGAACATTTTCTCCCTTTCAGACAGATTTCTGCCTCATTTACACACTGTTCCATACTTTATTTTCTTTACTTAAGATATATCAGAGATCTTTACATACATAAAGGGAAGGGTACATGTTTAATTTTGAAAGAGTATGAGTCTCAGTGAACTCCGGGAGTTGGTGATGGACAGGGAGGCCTGGCGTGCTGCTATTCATGGGGTCGAAAAGAGGCGGACACGACTGAGCGACTGATCTGATTTATTAAATTAACAAATTGCCATCAGTAGGGATCGTACCACTTTATACTGTTACCACTGATGTATGAGAAAGACTATTGCTCCTCAGCCTTGCCAACAGAATTTGTTTCCAAGTCTTTGGATTTTTTATCAAAATTGTCATATTTTAGTTTTATCCATTGGTTGGTTTTCTGTTAAGTTGCCTATCTTATATATTAGATTAAATCGTTTGTGATGTGAGTTTCAAATATTTTCCTGATTTTGTTGATTGTGCCCTTGACTTTGCTTTTGGTGGGTGTTTTCTTTTTTCTGTATAGAAGTTTCTTGTTTTTATGATGTTAAATTTCTTTCATAGTTTGTGATTTTTTTTTTTTTAAGACCACATGCTGTTCTTCCCCACCCTCCCCTAGGACAAATTTGGTAATTAAATTTATTTCTAGTTTATTTTTTCCTTTTAGCTTTATTGCGTTATAATTGACATATATCACTGTGTAAATTCACATCGTAATGACTTACATATATTGCAAAGTGATGACCAGAGTACATTTAGCTTTCATCATCTTGTATAAGACACCCAAACATTCTTTTTCTTTTTTTGTAGTGAAAACTTTTAGGATCTTTTACCAACTTTCAGATACATCATACAGCAAGATCAATTATATTATCATGTAATACATTACATCCCCAATAGTTATCTTGTAACTGGGAGTTTGTACCTTTTGACCACCCTCATCCAATACCCATACCTCCTGCTCTTCACTTCCAGGAACCACAAATCTGATCTCTCTTTCTACAAGTTTGGCTTTTGAGTTTGGGGAGATTATTTTGTGTTTAGATTACGTATGTAAGTGACATCATACAGTATTTGTCTTTCTCTGTCTGACTGAACGTTTCACATTCCTTAATGCCCTTGAAGTTCATCCATGTTGTCATAAATGGCAGGATTTCCTTTTTATTTTTTGGCTGAATAATGCAATTCCATTGTATATATATCCATCCCACGTGTTCTTTCCCCGTTCATCTGTTAATGGACACTTTGTTTCCATGTCTTGGCTGTTGTAAATCATGCTGCAGGAAGTAAGGATTGCAGGTATGCCTTCAACATAGCAGTCTCATCTCCTTTGGATATATACCCAGAAGTGGAATTGCAGGATCACGTGGCAGTTTTTGTTTCAATTTTTTGAGGAACCCCTTTACTGTTTTCCGTAGTGACTACACTAATTTACATTCCCACCAGCAGTACACAAGAGTTCCTTTTTCCTTCCTTCTCATCAGGATCTCTTATCTTTTTGTTGATACTCATTCTTCAGCTGTGAAGTAGTTCATTGTGATTTTGACTTGTGATGTTGAGCACCTTTTCACGTATCGGGTGGCCATTTGAACCTCTTCTTTGGGAAAATGTCTGTTCAAGTCCTTTGCCCCAGGGAATTCCCTGGCAATCCAGTGGTTAGGACTAACTGCTGGCACCCGGATTTGATCCCTGGTGAAGGAAATGGCAACCCACTCCAATGTTCTTGCCTGGAGAATCCCAGGGACGGCGGAGCCTGGTGAGCTGCCGTCTATGGGGTTGCACAGAGTCGGACACGACTGAAGAGACTTAGCAGCAGCAGCAGGGAATTAAGATCCTGCAAGCTGCAAGGTGTGACAGAAAAAAAAAAAAAAAAAACAGACTTTTTCTGCTATTAAGTTGTAGAAATTCTATATGTATTTTAGATATTAACCCCCTATCAGATACATGGTTTGAAAATATTTCTCCCATTCCACAGATTGTCTTTTCATTTTGTTGATCATTTCTTTTGCTGTGCAGAAGCTTTTTAGTCCCACTTATTTTTTATTTTGTTCTTTATACTTTAAGTGTCATCTAAAATATTATTGCTAACATTCACATCGAGGAGCTTTTCTCCTGTGATTTCTTCTAGGATTTTTATGGTTTCAGGTCTTACATTTAAGTTTTTCATCCAGTTTGAATTTTTGTGAGTGGTGGTTAAGATAGGAGTTTAGTTTCATCCTTTTACATGTGAATATCTGTTTTCCCAGACGCATTTAGTGAAGAAACTCTGTTTTCTCTGTTGTGTTTTCTTGGCTGCCTTGTCAAGTGTTAGCTGGCTGTCTCTGTAAGGGTCAGCTTTCTGGCCTCTCGATTCTGTTTCCCTGGTCTGTGTGACTGTTTTTATGTCAATACCATACTGTTTTGACAACCATAGCTTCATAATATAGCTTAAAATCATAACGCGTGAGGCCTCCTGCTTTGTTGTTCTTTCTCAGGATTGCTTTGACTCCATATAGATTTTAGGATTTTTTTTTTCCTACTCCTTTAAAACATGCCATTGGAATCTTGATAGTGATGGATTGGATCTAGATTTGTGTAGTATGGACATTTTACAATATTGATTCTTCCAGTCCATGAACACAGGCTGTCTTTCCATTTATTTTTGCCAGTTTGTGGGTTTTGAGTTCAGGTAAAGAAGGGCTTTCTCAGTCTCAAGTTATTAAAGAACTTTGCCGTATTTCCTTCTCGTGTTTCCTGCTTTTTCACCTTCAACTCTTTGATTCTTATGGAATATATCCTAGTGGATAGGGTTCTTATTTTTTTAAATAGTGAATTATCCTAACAGTTTATTGAACAATCTGTTTTCTTCTTAGTAATTTGAGATATCACCTTTCCCACATACTAACTTTTGAAGTATTAGTCTATTTCTGTTGTTTATTTTGCCTCATTGGCCTCCCTGGGTTGGGAAGATCCCCTGGAGGAGGCAATGGCAACCCACTCCAGCGTTCTTGCGCGGAGAATCCCATGGACAGAGGAGCCTGGCGGGCTATATCCATGGTGTCGCAGAGTCAGCAGCACTGAAGAGACTTGACATTAACAGCATTGTTACATGCAAGCCACAGTACTGAGGCTTCACCGTTTGGTATGGCTTAAACCCACTGTTGGTTTTAAGTATATATATATTGCTTTCTCCCCCTCAGAGCTTTCCTATCTTTTATATTTCCAAACGAACTTGAAAGCCTTCCTATATAGTTGAACAACAGTAATAAAGCTCTCTAAAAACTCAGTACTAACCAGAAGCTGATTTTTAAATTAAACTTGTCTTACATCTTACACGTACAAATTAGCATCACAAGAGCTTGCGTTTTCCTCCTAAGCAGCACATGCAGCATACCATACACTTTGAATACCGGAATTTCGGCCTTTACATTTGAAGGACTAAAATACTCAAGATAACATTAAATAAAAATGAAATAAAGCAGCAGTAGCTATAATACAATCAATACTGTATCAAAATAGTGTCTCACAGCATCTTTAAAAGCATTCACAATTATATTCCCTGAGTTGCTTTTCATGATTCTCAGTGTGTCTCCCTTTGAGTATCAGTTTACTTCTCTGCCTAGCCTGCTTGTGTCCTCAGGAAGCCAGGGTTTTTGTCATAAATACCCATAAGTGTTGGCTGATGCTGTGATGTAACTTTTAATCTCCTACTCCTGTTGTCTCCCTCTGTCCCTTATCATACCACTTACTTAGGTCAAACTGCATGCACTTAAACAGACAGTTTATGGGTATTTTAAAGAGACTCATTCTGTGTTCAGAACATACTACACAGCTGCAGAAATCAAGGAGTGTATCAATGGCCAAAGGATAGGCATGTCGACTGAGATATTTGTATGTATGTATGCATGTATAAGCATGTGTGTGTGGTGGTGGTTTAGTGGTAGTGTAGTTGCTGAATTCTGGCCGACACTTCCAACCCCATGGAGGGTAGCCCACCAGGCTCCTCTGTACTTGGGATTTCCCAGGCAAGAATACTGGTGGTGGTTGTTTAGTCTCTCAGTCGAGTTCGACTCTTTGCAACCACATGGACTATACACACCGCTTCCCTGTCCTTCACTATCTCCCGGAGTTTGCTTAAACCCATGTCCACTGAGTCAGTGCTGCCATCCAACCATCTCATCCCGTCACCCCCTTTTCCTGCCCTCAATCTTTCCCAGCATCAGGGTCTTTTCTAACAAGTTGAATCTTCACATCAAGTGGCCAAAGTATTGGAGCTTCAGCCTCAGTCCTTGATTTTCTTTAGAATTGACTGGTTTGATCTCCTTGTTGTCCAGGGGACTCTCAAGTCTTCTCTAGCACCACAGTTCAAAAGCATCAGTTCTTCGATGCTCAGCCTTCTTTATAGTCCAGCTCTCACATCCATACATGACTACTGGAAAAACTATAGCTTTGACTATACGGACCTTTGTCTGCAAGTGATATCTCTGCTTTTTAATATGCTGTCTAGGTTTGTCATAGTTTTTTTTCCAAGGAGCAAGTGTCTCTTAATTTCATGGCTACACTCACTGTCTACAGTGATTTTGGAGCCCAAGAAAATAAAGTCTGTAGTTTGTCTTTGCTTTCTGCCATAAGGGTGGTGGTATCTGGACATCTGAGGTTATTGATATTTCTCCTGCAATCTTGATGCCAGTTTGTGCTTCATCCAGCCTGGCATTTTGCATATTGTACTCTGCATATAAGTTAAATAAGCAGGGTGACAATGCATAGCCTTGACATACTCCTTTCCCAATTTGGAACCAGTCCATTGTTCGATGTCTGATTCTGTGCTTCTTGACCTGAATACAGATTTCTCAGGAAATCTGAGAAATCTGATATCTGATATTCCCATCGCTTGAAGAATTTTCCATGGTTGGTTGTGATCCACACAGTCAAAAGCTTTGGCGTAGTCAATAAAGCAGAAGTAGATCTTTTTCTGGAATTATCTTGCTTTTTTGATGTTCCAACAGATGTTGGCAGTTTGATCTCTGGTTCTTCTGCCTTTTCTAAATCCAGCTTGAACATCTGGAAGTTCTCAGTTCACATATTGTTAAAGCCTAGCTTGGAGAATTTTCATCATTACTTTGCTAACGTGTGAGATGAGTGCAATTGTGCAGTAGTTTGAACATTGTTTGGCATTGCCCTTCTTTGGGATTGAAATGAAAACTGACCTTTTCCAGGCCTGTGGCCTCTGCTGAGTTTTCCAAATTTTCTGGCATAGTCAGTGCAGCACTTTTACAGCATCTTTTAGGATCTGCAGTAGCTCAGCTGCAATTCCACACCTCCAGTAGCTTTGTTTGTAGTGATGCTTCCTAAGGCCACTTGAATTCAGACTCCAAGATGTCTGATCACACCATTGTGGTTACCTCAGTCATTAAGGTCTTTTCTATGTAGTTCTTCTGTGTATTCTTGTCACCTCTTCTCAATATCTTTTGCTTCTGTTAGGTCCATACCATTTTTGTCCTTTATTGAGCCCATCTTTGCATGAAATGTTCCCTTAGTATCTCTAGTTTTCTTGAAGAGATCTTTCCCATTCTATTGTTTTCCCTGTTTCTTTGCATTGATCACTTAGGTAGGCTTTCTTATCTCTCCTTGCTGTTCTTTGGAACTCTGCACTCAAATGGGTATATCTTTCCTTTCCTCTTTTGCCTTTCGCTTCTCTTCTCTCAGCTATTTGTAAGGCTTCCTCAGATAACCTTTTTCCCTTTTTGCATTTCTTTTTCTTGGGGATGGTTTTGATCACTGCCTCCTGTACAATGGTTTTGTACAATGGTTTTCACCACCTCGTGTACAATGTCACAAACTTCCATCCATAGTTCTTCAGGCACTCTATCAGATCTAATCCCTTGAATCTATTTGTCACCTCCGCTGTATAATCATAAGGGATTTGATTTAGGCCATACTTGAATGGTTTAGTGGTTTTCCCTACTTTCTTCAATTTAAGTCTGAATTTGGCAATAAGGAGTTCATGATCTGAGTGACAGTCAGCTCCCAGTCTTGTTTTTGCTGACTGTATAGAGCTTCTCCATCTTAGGCTGCAAAGAATATAATCCATATGATTTCAGTATTGACCATCTGGTGATGTCCATGTGTAGAGTCCTCTCTTGTGTTTTTTGAAGAGAACATTTGTTATGAACAGTGCGTTCTCTTGGCAAAATTCTGTTAGCCTTTGCCCTGCTTCATTTTGTACTCCAAGGCCAAACTTACCTGTTACTCCGGGTATCTCTTGACTTCTTACTTTTGCTTTCTAGTCCCCTATGACAAAAAGGACATCTTTTTTGGGTGTTTTTTTGGTATTCTAGAAGGTCTTGTAGGTCTTCATAGAACCGTTCAACTTCATCTTCTTTGGTATTAGTGGTTGGAGCATAGACTTGGATAATGTGATATTGAATGGTTTGCTTTGGAAATGAACAGAGATCATTCTATCATTTTTGAGGTTGCACTCAAGTACTGCCTTTTGGACTCTTGTTGATTATGAGGGCTACTCCACTTCTAAGGGGTTCTTCCCACAGTAGTAGGTATAATGGTCATCTGATTTAAATTCACCCATTCCAGGCCATTTTAGTTTACTGTTTCCTAAAATGTCAAGGATAGGGTAGCCTATCCCTTCTTCTGGGGATCTTCCTGAACCCAGGAATCAAACTGGGGTCTCCTGCATTGCAAGCAGATCCTTTGCTGGCTACGCTACCAGGGGCGCCCTCACACCCGCTAGGATGGTCATACTCAAACGGTAGGCAGTTAATAACAAGTGGTGGTAGTGATGTGGGGAAATTGGAGCCCTCTATACGTCTGCTGGTGTAAAATGGTGTGGCCATTTTGGTGCTTCACGTGAACTGTGGAAACTGGACCAGTGAGTCGAGTGCTTCTCAAGTTGAGAAAGTAGCGTCAGGATTTATGTATATGTGCACTGTCATATGTGAAGCAGACTGCTGGTGACACGTTGCTGTGTGACACAGGGATCCCGGCCTGGCGCTCTGTGAAGACCGCAAGGGGCTCAGTTGAGGGGAGAGGGGAGGCTCCAGAGTGAAGGGATGTTTGTGTACTTAAGGCTGATTTGCGTTGTTGGATGGCAGAAACCAACACAACATTACAAAGCAACTTTCCTCTAATTAAAAAAATTTTTTTTTTAATTTAGAATATCCTAGATGTTTCCTTTAGTCATGCTGAATGTTCTTGTTGGCAGACTTCTGTGATATAATGCTCTGAGAGGGGGATTCTAAGCTTATTTGGAATAGAAAAGTCGGGAAATGTTTATCTGTTAGCCATTTTTCTTATCCTGATAAATTAAAATGTTTACTTTCATAATATTATTTAAAGGTTCAGCTTAATTTTCAGAAAATGGGAAGTGAAGGTGCTATTCATTGACATCTTGCCCTTAAAGAAAAAAAAACTAATACAAGATTAGCAAGATTATTAGAGTTGTGGTAATTGGATGTCTTTCAGGGAAATACACCATTAAAGTTTATGAGTCACGTCAACAGAAAGCCTTCTCATTTCCACCATTTCCCTTTATCAGTTCATTGTACAATAAACATAAAATCCTCTGCCTGGAGTTCAGAGCACAGCAAGGGAGAAAGGAAAAAGCCAGAGCAGAAAATCTAGACAGTAGTAAGTAGGAAATGTTCGGTTAGTAACCTTTTGCTTCTCACGGTCATGACGAACATCCTGTGCTCAGGGCACGGCCAGGACCAGCAGAGTTTGGCTGTGGTGAGACTTCCTCTCAGCGGCTTAGTAACTAGTCTGTGGTCTCAAGGATTCAAGGGCTCCCCAGATAAGTTTTCTGGAAGTATCTCAAAATCTTTTAGTCATTAAAAAAAAATGATGAAAGCAAGTAAGAGCATCATTAAGGGCTCTGGCTGTTCGTGTGGAAGGAGTCACTTGATCGTTCCTAGACGCCTGGGCAGCTGTGGGTGGGGGGCAGCGCGCAAACTGTCTCTGAGCACAGGACGGTCCCCTAGATTCAGAGAAGAGTGCCGTGGCGGCAGCGTGGATGGGCCTGGAGACCGTCGTACTGAGCGAAGAGAGACACGCACCGTGCGACAGTATTTACACGCGGCCTCTGAATACAGGACAGACGCGCAGATCTGTGGAACAGCAACAGCCTCACAGAACAGAACAGACTTGCGCTGCCACGGGGAGGGCTGTGAGGGAGGGAAGGACTCGGGTTTCGGGGTTAGCAGCTGCAGATGGTGACATCCAGGATGGATAAACAGCAAGGTCCTACTGTGCAGCACAGGGAGCTGTAGTCAGTTCCATGATAAACCATACTGGGAAAGAGTATATGTGTGTGTAACTGAATCTCTTTGCTGCACAGTGGAAATTAACATTGTGAATCAACTGTACTTCAATTAAAAAAACAGAGTGCTTTGCTGTCCTTCCCGCTGTGTACTCGCCGTTCGCACTTGGAGGAGCTTGGGAGGAGGCTGTGTGAGTGATCACAGACCACAATCTGCAGAACCCTCGAGTGTGTGTGATTTACTTACTTCTTCCTGCCTCATTCCGTGACTCTTATTTTTGTTTCTATGGATTCTGTGCTTTTATTTGGAGCAGCTTCTAGAAACCTTTTTTTGTAAATTGAAGAGTGTATTTGTATATAGGTGTTCCTCAATGCATTATTGTAAAGGAATATCCAAATTGACATACATATAAAAATAGGTTTTTCATGGTTTATGGAGAGCATGATGCAGATCTTATTGCATGTGGGTTTTCTTTCAAAAGAATTATTTGATTACAAATTTTTCAAATAAAAAAAAAGTCATTGTTTGCAACTTATTCTTCAAAAAGAATATGCAAACTACTAGAAGCTCTTTTGTGGCCAGGAAGATACATCAAAAACATATCCCTCTGTAGAAAGTTCAGCATCCTTCTGTGAATTCTGAAAGTTTGAAACGTCACAGACGCAGCTGTGCGTGTGAAGATCTGGGTAGGAATCGGGGACCGAAGGCTGGGGTTGGGATGGGCTCAGAAAGCAATCCAGCATCGACTCAGTCAGTTGTGGAGTCACTGGCCTCTTCAGAACCCTGTACATAGAACCACTTTTACTGGGTTTTTTTTTAGAAAATAAAATCAAAGTAACCATTCTTTGGCCTCCATAGCCAGCCTGAAGGAACTTTTCACTTCCAAGCAGCCCTTCTTAGCAAAGACTAGGGAAAAAAACAGTTCTATCCTGTAACCTGTGGTAGAAAAGGTCAGACTCCCAAAATGTTCTTTTGTCCTATACACTCACCTGATGTGTGCACATGACTCAAAGTACAGTTTGTGGTTGTAAGCAAATTTTTTTTTGTGGAGTTGGATATGTATCACCTACCAGTCAGTGCTGCCCGAGGGCCAGCCCCACCCAGCCTTTCAGGACGTATTAGAGCTTCATCAGTTACTCGGATCTGGACTGATTATCAACCTGGTCAGTTGCTACATGAAGTCAGTTGCCTTGCTGCAGTGTCAGAATCAGCTAAATGTCTGGAAACTATCGTCCAATGTTACCTGTGTGGAACTTCTTATGAGTGCTTCCCCCCCCCGCCCGGAAAACAGGTGATGTGCTAAGATATAACTTCTGATTTTTATTTTAACCAGTTTGGACAAAATTTTTTCGACTTAAATAGTAACATTTATTTTAAAAGTTTCAGGCTTAAAGGTAGTTAGAATAGTAATGAAAACCCATATGTCTACCATCTATCCTAGGAAATAAAACATTATAATGGAAACTGCTGGAATATTCCTCCCAGGTTATATTTTCTCCAGTTACAGTTCTCATGCTTATCTCTAACAGATTAATGTTACTCATTTTGGTTGATGGGATTTATCTGTGTGTGTGTAGCTCTAGGTTAACAAGTCCCCAGCCTTTTTGGCACCAGGGACTGGTTTTGTGGAAGACAGTTTTCCACAGACTGGAGTAGGATTGGACGGTGGGGCTGTAGAGGGGATGGTTTGTGGATGATTCAAGGGCACTGAATTTGTTGTGCACTTTATTTCTATTATTACATCACTTCCACCTCAGATCGTCAGGTGTTAGATCCCAGAGGCCGGGGACCCTGCTCTAGTTCATTCTTTTTCATTGCTCAACATTTCGTAATTGTCTTCTTGATAGGTATTTAAATTGATTTTTTTTAGACAAAATTTTAACATTTTGCTGTAATAATACCTGATGGACCTTAAGATGCTTTTTGGTGCACAGAACTTAATTTTCTTTGTGTCTTATTTTAAGAAATCTTTTCTTACTTTGAAATAATAATATTCTTCTGTTTAGCTTATAGAAATTTATTTTTCACATTTAAGGCTGTAATTCACCTGGAATTGAGCTTTGTCTATGTAAGAAGTAGCGATCCAGGGTTTTTTTTTCTGTTGAAATAGATGTTTCTTAGGAAATGGGTCCCAACAATCTTTATTGAACACTTCATATTTTGATCTATAAGCCACTGTTGATCTGTGAACTGTCCATGAAACTGACCTGCATTTTCACTTCCGTCAGTGCCAGGTTTCAGTATATGCATGAGTTTAATTATGAGCTTTCTCTTTAGTTGTTTATTTCTGTGCTAATCATCACCAGTCTATCTTATATACTGCAACTTTTCTTTCAGCCAGGGTCCAGTCAAGAGAACAAAACCACTCTTAAGTATTTCAAGCAAGAACGGGTTTAGTATGGAGAACAGCTGCTGCTGCTGCTAAGTCACTTCAGTCATAGATGGCAGCCCACCAGGCTCCCCCATCCCTGGGATTCTCCAGGCAAGAACACTGGAGTGGGTTGCCGTTTCCTTCTCCAATGCATGAAAGTGAAAAGTGAAACCGAAGTCGCTCAGTCGTGTCCGACCCTCAGCGACCCCATGGACTGCAGCCCACCAGGCTCCTCTGTCCATGGGATTTTCCAGGCAGGAGTACTGGAGTGGGGTGCCATCGCCTTCTCCAATGGAGAGCAGAGCCCTTAGCAAAACAGTGGCGTGACTGCCCAGTGCAGGAAGTGACTGACTGCTGCCTCTCAGGCTTGCCACTAACTTTTAGGGAGTCAGGAAGGTGCAGAAACCACAAAAGATCTCTGGAATTAATCAGTTGTCACTGATACTGGTGATTTACCAAAAAACACCTGAAGGTTGCTGCAGAATCGCACGTCTGCCCATCCTAGACAAAGAGGCAGAAATACTCTACAGCGTCTCCTCTGCCCTCTGGTTTAAGGAGAGCCTTCCACTGGGAATCTAATCTGAAACCTGCTGGCAGGGTCCAGGGAACTAGGCTCCTGGACACCCAGCCCTGCGAGTGGGAGAAGGGGTGTGACTTGCCTGCAGGCGTTCTGGCCTAGGTGCTTACTAGCCCCACTCCATGCACCACACACACACCCTTTCATTATCAGAACCCCAAATCCTTTGCTATGTGAACTCTTCAATGATCTTGTTAAAAACAGGATTTTAGCTGGCATTACACCTGATTTTCACACTAAGTTTGAGATAATTGACCATTTATGATACTTGGGCTTCCTGTCCATGAATATGATCCATCTTTCTTGGTAATGTGTTTCAGTAAAGCTTTATGTCCTCTACATGAAGGTTTTGTGTCTCTCATTATATTTAGTAATTAAACAACACTCAGTTAAAAAAAAAATATATATATATATGCTATTTAGGTGGTGAGGAAATACATACTTGTGAACAAAACGCAAAGTACCTATCTAATGGACCTTCCATCCATTCAGTTGCTCAGTCGTGTCGGATTCTTTGTGATTCCATGGGCCAAAGGCAGCACGCCAGGCTTCCCTGTCCATCACCAACTCCTGGAGCTCGCTCAAACTCATGTCATCAAATGGGTGATGCCATCCTCTGTGGCCCCCTTCTCCTCCTGCCTTCAATCTTTCCCAGCATCAGGGTCTTTTCCAATGAGTCAGTTCTTCACATCAGATGGCCAAAGTACTGGAGTTTCAGCATCAGTCCTTCCAGTGAATATTCAGGACTGATTTCCTTTAGGATTGACTGGTTTGGATCTCCTTGCAGTCCAAGGGACTCTCAAGAGTCTTCTCCAACACTTTTGAACACAGTTCAAAAGCATCAATTCTTCGGCGCTCAGCTTTCTTTATAGTCCAACTCTCACATCGATACATGACTACTGGAAAAACCATAGCTTTGACTGGACGGACCTTTGTTGGTAAAGCAATGTCTCTGCTTTTTAATAAGCTGTCTAGGCTGGTCATAGCTTTTCTTCCAAGGAGCAAGCGTCTTTTAATTTCACAGCTGCAGTCACCATCTGCAGTGATTTTTGGAGCTCAAGAAAATAAAGTCTGTCACTGTTTCCATTGTTTCCCCATCTATTTGCCATGAAGTGGTGGGATTGGATGCCGTGATCTTAGTTTTTTCAATGTTGAGTTTTAGGCCAACTTTTTCACTCTCCTCTTTCACTTTCATCAAGAGGCTCTTTAGTTCCGCTTCCCCTTCTGCCATAAAGGTGGTATCATCTGCATATCTTAGGTTATTGATATTTCTCCTGGCAGTCTTGATTCCAGCTTGTGCTTCATCCAGCCTGGCATTTCGCATGATGTACTCTGCATATAAGTTAAATAAGCAGGGTGACAGTATATAGCCTCGCTGTACTCCTTTCCCAGTTTGGAACCAATCTTTTGTTTCTTATCCAGTTCTAACTGTTGCTTCTTGATCTGCATACAGATTTTTCAGGAGGCAGGTAAGGTGGTCTGGTATTCCCATTGCTTGAAGAATTTTCCACAGTTTGTTGTGATCCACACAGTCAAAGGCTTTGGCATAATCAATAAAGCAGAAATAGATGTTTTTCTGGAACTCTCTTGCTTTTTGATGATCCAGTGGATGTTGGCAATTTGATCTCTGGTTCCTCTGCCTTTTCTAAAACCAGCTTGAACATCTGGAAGTTCACGGTTCATGTATTGCTGAAGCTCAGTCGGTAAAGAATCTGCCTTCAGTGCAGGAGACCCGGGTTTGATCCCTGGGTTGGAAAGATCCTCTGAAGAAGGAAATGGCAGCCCACTCCAGTACTCTTGCCTGGAAAATTCCATGGATGGAGGAGCCTGGTAGGCTACAGTCCATGGGGTTCCAAAGAATCGGACACAACTGAGCGAGTTCACTTTTTCTCTTTGCTGGCGTGTGAGATGAGTGCAAGTGTGTGGTAGTTTGAACATTCTTTGGCATTGCCCTTCTTTGGGATTGGAATGAAAACTGATCTTTTCCAGACCTGTGGCTACTGCTGAGTTTTTTGAATTTGCTGGCATATTGAGTGCAGCAGTTTCACAGCATCATCTTTTAGGATTTGCAATAGCTCAACTGGAATTCCATCACCTCCACTAGCTTTGTTCATGGTGATGCTTCCTGAAGCCCACTTGACTTCGCATTCCAGGATGTCTGGCTTTAGGTGAGTGATCACACCATCATGGTTATCTGGGTCATGAAGATTATTTGTATAGTTCTTCTGTGTATTCTTGCCACCTTTTCTTAATATCTTCTGCTTCTGTTAGGTCCATACCATTTCTGTCCTTTATTGTGCCCATCTTTGCATGAAATGTTCCCTTGGTATCTAATTTTCTTGGAGAGATCTGTAGTCTTTCCCATTCTGTTGTTTGCCTCTATTTTTTTTTTTTTTTTTTTGCATCAATCACTTAGGTAGGCTTTCTTGCCTCTCCTTGCTATTCTTTGGAACTCTGCATTCAAATGGGTGTATCTTTCCTTTTCTCCTTTGCCTTTTGCTTCTCTTTTTTTCACAGCTATTTGTAAGGGCTCCTTAGCCAACTTTTTGCCTTTTTGCATTTCTTTTTCTTGGGGATGATCTTGATCAGTGCTTCCTGTACATTGTCACAAACCTTTGTCCATGGTTCTTCAGGCACTCTATCAGATCTAGTCCCTTGAATCTATTTGTCACTTACGCCGTATAATCATAAGGGATTTGATGTAGGTTATACCTGAATGGTCTAGTGGTTTTCCCTACCTTCTTTAAGTCTGAATTTTGCAGTAAGGAGTTCATGATCTGATGAACATATGGACCTTGCAGCAAGCTACTTGTACTACCATTTGATAGTAAGAACTGTGATGAGAACTAGCGTGAAGTGAAGGGTATAGAGCATGATTGCAGATGATGCAGTGATAGAGGGGCGTGAGAGCGCGGACGCTGGGTGAGGGAGCGGGACAGCAGCGGGGCCAGACCACGGAGGAGTCGGAGGCCAGAGGAGGGCTGAGAAGGCTTTGGAGCACACTTGTAAGGTGAGCTGTTGTATGTTCAACAGTGGTTGCTGTGGCTGCCGTTACGGAGAACAGAGTGCGGGGAGGGAGGGTGGGCGCAGGAAAGACCAGGAAGGAGGCCTGGCGGGCAGCGAGCGGGTGGCAGCGGTGAGGCGTCCAGCAGGTTTGCACTGGACTGTGTGAGGCGTGAGAGAAAGGAGCGTGGTGGGCGTGGCCTCCCGGATGAGCTGTGGTTCTACTGAGATGCAGGAGACTTGGAGGGAAGACGACTAGGGAGACCTGGGTCGGTGGTCTTTCTGACTTTATACATACTGATGTGTGACATACACACAGGAGAGTGCACAGACTGTGATCGCACAGCGTGACGATTCCTTCCCGAGTGAACCCATCGAGATACGCAGGCACCAGGAGTAGCCAGTATCCTAACACCATCAGTTTGTTTTGCTAGTTTTTGAACTTTATGTAAACAGAAGCACGTGGTATATATTCTGACTTCTTTCGCTCAACATTCTGTTTCAAATATTTGTGCTGTCGCACACGGTTGCCACAGCGTTTTCCATTGTCTGACACACAGTCATTGGTTCAGTCATTTCTGTAGTTGATCGTCAATTTGTCGACTTTTTATATCCTGTTTAAGAAACATTTTCTTAGCTTAAGGTTATGGAGATAATGTCTTCTGTTTTCTTCTAAATATTTTCCGTAGATTTTCTGCCTTTTAGTTTCATATAGCCCACCAAAACTTGACCTATGGAGGTCAAGATTGATTTTTTAAAATCTGTATATCCAGTCGAACTACCTCCATTTATCGAAAAGTCTGTTCTTTCTGCAGTGTGCCACAGTGTCATAAATCGTGTGTCTGTCTCTAGACTTCCTGTTGTGTTTCATTCATGTTTGTCTAGCTTTGCACCAATACTGCTTAGTTTTTTTTGAGGTTTAGAGTTCCATGCATGTAGATTTAATAAGTGCAAATAGAAACAAAAGAAACTAAAAACCATCACCAAACAAACACCGCGTGTGCACGGCATCCCCGTGCATCGCACTCTAGAAGGGGGGCCACCAGCACCCGGCCCCCACCCAGTAACCACGGGCGGGAACCACCCCCCACAGGGCCCCCCTTCACTCTCTGCTCGACTCTGTGGCCAGGGCACCACCTCCCTGGGCCCCGATCACAGCCACCACAGTGCTGGGACAGAGTCCTGTGGAGGGTTCTGGTAAGATCTCTGCATGTAAATCAGTGCCATGATTTTAGGACAGGCAGCCACCTCGTCTGCTGGGAAAATCGTCTTTCATGCTTGGGCATAAGAAACCTTATACCATTTGCATAGTTTGTAGTAAAGGAGATTATTTGGAATAAATGCAGGTAACTCATTGTGATAGTGGCAGATTCAGTAGCTACTGAAGACATATTTTGGGGGTAAAAAGACAGGTCAGGGCTTACTGTGCAAGGCACTGGAAAGCACAGAACGACACCCTCCCCCACCAAAGTTCCATCTTTGCATTTTCGTTTTCGTGTGATTCCCTTGTTCATCCAAGCACCACAGCAGTTTCTAAACACTCGAGCATTTAGGATGTGAATGCCCTATATATCGGTGTGTGGTATTTGAAAGTAAAAACTTCTATTAACCAGGGAATAAAAAAAGACGGGAAAGGTTTCTCACAAAGCGCGGTTCTATGTGTCTTAGTTATAGCTTTATAGTGGAGCGTCTTTTCTGGCCATGGAACTTACCAAGCTTTTTTCCCCCCCTAGACTGCCTTGGATATTCTTGGCTCCTCTGCATTTCCATACAAAGTTTAGAATCACCTTGTTAATTTCTAGCCCCCCCCCAAAAAAAAAGTCAGCTGAGGCTTTTATTTAATTTACGCACAGTAAGATGTGTAAACTTTGAGAGTACAATTTGATAAGTTTCGACAACATTCACTCATGTAATCAGCACTCCAGTCAAGATACAGGAACAGTCGCATCACGCTAGGACGGTCCATCCTGTCCCTTTCCCATGATCCCCTTTTCCTCCCAGAGGCAGCCTCTTCGATTTCTGTCGTCGTAAGTTCGTTTTGACTCTTCTAGGACTTTATATAAATGGGATCAAGGATGAACGCTCGAGTTTGACTTCCTTGCTCACCAGTGTGTCTGATTCTCGCTGCCGTTGCCACCCGCCCCCTTCGTTCCTTCTTTCTGTGGCACCGTGTCCCTTGTCTGTCTGGACCTCAGCTCCTTCATCCTGCCACTAGGGTTTTCCCATTTGGGGGCGTCCGTGAAGAAAGCAGCGGTGGGCATTCCTGCAGGAGTCTCTCTGTGGGCATCTGTTTTCATTTCTCACAAGACATAGCATTGGGTGGGTGTGTATTAGGTTTTATGAGAAACTGCTAAAACAGTTTTCAGTAAACGGTTGTATCATTTTGGTTCTGGATACACACCAACCCTTGGTGTGTGTGGCCAGTGTCTGATTTAGCCGCTCTAAAGGTAGGAAGTGTTTTGCTTTTACTGTGATGATAATTTGCGTTCCCAGATGGCTGATGGTTCTGAGCACATTTCATGTGTTTGTCAAGCGCTCGTGTGTCTCCTTTGTGAAGTCTCTGCTTCGATCTTTGATCTTCAGCGCTCAATCTCTTACCGGCGAGTTGCAGGTGATAATCGATGTATTCATTCCAGATACAGCTGTGCCTGCAGGTAAAGTTACTAGGAAAAACTTTCATGAATATCTCCTTCGAGGCTGTGCTTGCCTAGTTATTTTCTTAGTGATGTCTTCTGAAGAGCAAAAGGTTTTCATTTTGCTAGAACACCATTTAGTTTTCTCTGGTGGTTAGTGTGCTTTGTGTCTTATGAAATCTTTGCCAGACTTGGGGTCAAGAGGTATTTTCCTGTGAATGAAGCTTTGTAATTTCAGCTTTTATGTCTAGGTTTATGACCCATCTTGAGTTACTTTTTTTTTTTTTTTTTGAGTTACTTTTTGAGTGTGACGTGAGGTAATCATTGAGGTTTTATTTTTCCAAAGATACATAGTTGTCTTACTGCCATATGTAGAAAATACTATTCTTTCCCTCTGTTGACTTTCTTTGGTACCCTTGGTTAAAAATCGGTTGACCGTTATGTCTGGGCTCTCTTCTCTTTACATTTTTCTGGACTTTCCTCTGTCCATTGCTTGTTTATATTCCAAAACTACATAGTCTTACTTACTATAGCTGTAAAGTAAATTTTGAAGGCAACTTTTTTCAGGTTTGTTTTGACTCTTCTAGATTCTTTGCATTTCCAAATAAATTTTAAATATATCTTGGCCGTTTCTAATAAAAAGACTAAGACTTTTTCCTGTTTATGTCAGTATTTTCATTACAGTTGTGGTGCTATAGATGAATCTGGGGAGAACTAACGTCTTAACAATACTGAGTGTTCCACCTGTCAATGTAGTAGCTTTCTCTATTTATGTCTTTAATTTTTCTCAGTAGTGGTTTGTCTGCCCTCAATCTTTCCCAGGATCAGGGTCTTTTCAAATGAGTCAGTTCTTCACATCAGGAGGCCAAAGTATTGGAGTTTCCGCTTCAGCTGCAGTCCGTCCAATGAATATTCAGGACTGATCTCCTTTAGGATGGACTGGTTGGATCTCCTTGCAGTCCAAGGGACTCTCTAGAGTCTTCTCTAACACCACAGTTCAAAAGCATCAATTCTTCAGTGCTCAGCTTTCTTTATGGTCCAACTCTCACATCCATACATGACCACTGGAAAAACCAGGAGGATGGGCTCAGCCTAAGCTGTAGGAAGGGACTTGGGGCTTCTCTTCTGATTGATTCCGTTATTTATTTACACAAGATCACAGAGGCCCCTCTCTGGATGGCCTTAGACTTGGGCGTCCATCCGTTTGATGTGTGCATCTCACTCCTTGGCTATTGTGTCCATCTTCAGTTTGCTGGCCCTTCTGACTTGCTGCTTTTTTTACCACATGTTCAGCATTCACAACAAAGGCCCTGATCAGGCCTCGTCACCTGCCGCCTCCACTGAGAGCCCCTGCGCCTCTGCACTGGCTTGTCCCGGGCAGAGCCAGGGCCATTCTAGCAGGGCAGAGGCCGGGAGGAACCGTAATGGGCATTTTCATTCATCACGCTGTTCGGACTGTTCGTAATGCAGGAGAGAGCGGTAGTACAGGAGAGAGGACACAATTTATTTTATGGACTTTTAATATCTGTTTTAACTTTCCTGCTTTTTGGGGGTGGGGGAGGCTATAGTCTATTTATCACAACAAACTCTCAGTAAGTACTTGTAGTCAGTGACTTTTGAAATGTTAGATAGGAACTATCTCTTTTTTCTGAATTACATAGCAATTTTATGTTTGCATTTTGCATTCAAAAAGAAAATGGCTACACTTCAGAAAAAAAACTTCTGTAACTTCCATTTATGGGGGAAAAAAAAATTCAGACTTGACAGAATGCTGCCCGGCATATCAGAATTCAAATCCATTTACCTGTCCCAATTAACTAGAAAGGCAGACTTTGAGCTCCGCTGCTGCTGCTGCTAAGTCGCTTCAGTCGTGTCCGACTCTGTGCGACCCCGTAGACGGCAGCCCACCACGCTCCCCCGTCCCTGGGATTCTCCAAGCGAGAACACTGGAGTGGGTTGCCATTTCCTTCTCCAGTGCATGAAAGTGAAAAGTGAAAGTGAAGTCACTCAGTCGTATCCGACTCGTAGCGACCCCATGGACTGCAGCCTACCAGGCTCCTCCGTCCATGGGATTTTCCAGGCAAGAGTACTGGAGTGGGGTGCCATTGCCTTCTCCGTGAGCTCTGCTACTGGGATTTAAAATTATTTTAAAATTTTAGAACTTCTTATTTAGTATACGTATATTGAAGATATTTATATATTTAAGAACGTATTATTCCCTAAGGCCCAAATGCACAATTGCTGCAAGTCTAATAAATATCTTGAGATTGGATGCAAATTCATTTGGGAGGCAGAATGTTTCCTTAATGCCAACATGTCCCTTTAATGTATTTGGATCCAGATGTTTTGGCCTCATTTGCTGGAGTGGATGCAGCGTTAGTCTGTCAAGTTCCCTGCTGTTTGCCATTATTTAGTATTGTTAGAGTCTGTGAGCTTGCACTGTCATTGGGAGAGCTGAAGAAAGGCTTTAAATTGGAAAAGGTACCACCAGGCTGTGGCCCTTGTCCAGAATTCCTCAGGTTAAAAACAACAAAACAGGGAGTTCCCTGGTGGTCCAGAGATTAAGAATCTGCCTTGCGGGGACAGGAAGGAGGGAAGGAGAGAAAGAGAGGGCCATAGTGAGAGACAGAGAAAGAAAAAGGGAGGGAGACAGGGCAAGAGAGAGAGACGGGGGTGGGGGGAGGAAAGAAGAGAGAGATGAGGCAGAGAGGAAGGGAGGGAAGGACAGGGTGAGAGAGAGAAGGGGAGAAAGAGGCAGAAAGGAAGGACCAGAGAGAGAGAGAAGGCGGGAGGGCGAGAGTCAGGACACAGAGGGTGAGAGGGCAAGGCAGGACACGAGGGAGGGAGAAAACCAGAAGAATCCGGCAGAC
The DNA here is from genome assembly GCF_032452875.1 of Bos javanicus. NCBI lineage: Eukaryota > Metazoa > Chordata > Mammalia > Artiodactyla > Bovidae > Bos > Bos javanicus. Next base: position 67,979,418 of record NC_083884.1, read on the forward strand.
GGCTCGGGGACACGGGTTCAGTTCCTGGTAGAGGAACTAAGATCCGCGTGCCTGGGAGCAGCTAAGCCCACGGGCCACAGCTCCAGGGTCCCTGTGCCTCAAGGAGAGACCCCGCACGTTGCAGGGGAGACACCTCATGCCACAGCCTAGCAGCCAAAAGAGATATTTTCAAAAATCTTTTTTTTTTTTTAAAGTGACTATAAATAAAACATTAGAATACTAATATTACAAAGCAGCACCGTTGTACGTTCCCTGGTGGTCCAGTGGTTAAGACTCCGTGCTCCTGCCTTAGGGGGCCCGGGTTCGACCCCTGGTTGGGAAACTAGACCCCACACGCGGGGCAGCACAGCCTCAGGAACTAAGAGCAGTCCTGCTGGCTGTCTGTAAGGTCCCCAGCACATGAATACCAGACCCTCACCCAGGGCCGGGCTCTCCTTCTGGGAAGCGTCTAACAAACTTAGACACGCAAATTCTCCAACTCTGACAGATTACACAAATCGTGTTTTCTAAGGTAACAGGGACCACACACCTGTGCTCAAAGATCCTCCGTGGCGCTGTGCTAACCTTGCATCCTTCCATCTACTCTGCAGATTATTAGAGTCACTCTCTGCTTTGACAGTAACAGTTTCTTAAGGAACGGCTGGACTGCGTGGAGTCCCCTCACGCCGACAGGCCTGTGTCAGGCTGGACTGCGTGGAGTCCCCTCACGCCGACAGGCCTGTGTCAGGCTGGACTGCGTGGAGTCCCCTCACGCCGATAGGCCTGTGTCAGTACCCTGGAGCAGCAGCGTCTCAGGTCCGCCTTCTCGTGTGGTCACAGGGTAACCCTTAGACCTCGGCGGCACCCCAGTTCTGAGTGGTGACGCGCTCGACAGTTTCGTGCTGATCGCTTTTCCGTGTGTGGGTGTTTATAGATACACCGCTTGGGGCAGAGCTCTGCCCTTGGGAATACCACGTGTGTGTTCATCAGTGATGCAAGATCCAGTGACTGACACGTAGATGCACTTTCAATCTACGTTTTCCTGGTTTTAACGGAGAAGGAAATGGCAACCCACTCCAGTATTCTTACCTGGAAAATCCCATGGACAGAGGAGCCTGGCAGGCCATACAGGTCATGGGGTCACAGACACGACTGAGCAACTTCACTTCTTCCTAGTTTTAAAGGCACAGGAATTTAATGGTCATTGTTTTATTTCAGATTTTCATGTCCAGGTTCATATATTAAATGGGCCTATACTTTTTCTTATACTATCTATTGATCTTAGAATTAAGAATACCGTCGTGGAGTGATTTTAATATCTTATTTTTATACTTTCTTAAGCCATTTGAAAATACAGAGTACCACCGGTCCCTGAAAGTTTAGTGAAACATATGTAAAACCTTCTGGGTCTGTGTCTGGAGAGCTGGGTGAAGGGCGAGGAGTTAGATGCCGTTTTCATCTCTCAGGCCTGGTTTCAAGTTGTTTTTCCCTTTGTGCACCAGGGTTTTTAGTATTTTTTTCTAAAAGTTTATGTAAAATAATTTTTGTTGGGTAGTTGCTGAGAACACTTCAAGCATTCTTAAATTCCTTATGAAGCAGTTGATGTGTGTGAACAAGGAGCTGTGCACTGCAGCACTTTGAAGTCACGTGCTCACCATCCCCTGCATTTAGGGCCCCTCAACTGTGTAAATACGAATGCCTAAAACATCCCAGGGGTTATCTTGCATTTTCACATATTTTGGCATAAAAGTATTCGTAGTATTTTCTGACTAATTTCTGCTGCAACTTTAGCTGTACCCACTTTTCCTTTTCTGTCTCACACGTACACGTGCAACACACACACACACACACACACACACACACGTGATCAACCTTCACAGAAATTGGTATAGTTTTCTTTTTTGGCAAAGTTTTCCCTGATCTTCTGTACTGTCTTCTGTGAGTTTCTGTGTGAGTCCCTCCCTTTACTCTCTGGGTTTGTTGTTATTGTGCTAACATCAGTCGCGTGCTCAGTGGCGCCTTCCTTCCCAACAGGCCAGGGCACACTTGTACCACAGCACTGGCTGTTCAGAGCATCCTGCCTCACTGGCTGGGCTTTAAACAGTTACACGTTTAAAATTAACCTTGAAAATACATATTTAGGTCTGTAATTTTTCTCTAAAAATGCCACTTTCACTGCATCCACTAATTTTCATGAAATTTAAAATCAATTTTAATTTTAAGCTATTAGTAATTTATGTATTTCCTGAAAGTAGCATGTAAGCAGAACTAAAAATAAGTTTATATTTTACTTTATCAGGTGAAAAAGATTGTGGTCTGCTGTGCAAACTTCCAGTCTTGAACAGAACAGGTAAGAAACTGCTCTGTCATTAATAGAAGTAAACCCCAGAAACTCCCATGGTGGCACCAGAGGCCTCTGTCTGGATACAGAAGGCCACCTCTGCTGTGCACTGGCAAACATGAGACAGAAGTATATTCATAAGGACAAACTCCAGACCGCAGTCTGTGTTCATTAATGACACGATCCCATGCGTACTGCAGAGAAACCTAGAAAGTGTGGAACACGCAAAGAAAGTGACTCAGATACGGCACTTAAAACCAAGGGAACTCATGCTTTAATAGACACGGAAGTCACAAAGGAAGGCCAAGTGCCTTAGCAATCTCAATAAAAATACCAAGTTCTTTTTACATGGTAAATTTCATAATATAAAAAGTTTAATGCCATCTGGAAACTGTCATTTACAAAAAAAAAAAGTCCACATAGGCCAAGGGTGGCTAACACCGCATACAGGGGCATGAGTGCCACGTGGGGAAGGCATGTGTGCAGGGAGACGTGGCCACGTGTGTCCTTCCACGCGGCCCCTCTGGAGGACCTGGCACAGACGGGGGCCCAGTTCACAAAGCACAGGTACAAGTTCTTTTAGGTAAAAGAACAAAATATGTGATGAAAATTACAGTTTTCACATTCTGCCTACTGACTAAAAGCAAGCCCGATTATCGTGTGGTGGTGTTTTCCCAGCCTGAACTGAAACTAGCGAAGTGACGGTTCTCCTTGTGGCTGGGGTGTGGGACGGGGACTGCTGGGCACCCGCAGTGGCGACCACCTGCCGGCCTCCCCCGGGCAGCCGAGCAGATACGGACGCATGTACGGCGGCGTATGGGCTGGGGACTGTTGCGAGTGGGTGGAGGCAAGAACGTTCTCGTTTCTCTACACGCCAATACCAAACGCATCAGAACGCAAGCTTGAGTGGCTCGCTGTGTCTTGGTAAATGGATTCTGTTAAGATGAGTGAAGTGTGCAGAGCTGCCTGCGTGGCCCACTGGTGAGAAGTAAGATCTACTGCCAGGGTTTGTAGGAGAGGGAGGTTTTATTGCTTGCGTATTTGCGTCTGATGGAGCAGGGGCAGGGGTTCCAGTTTCCTGAGCTGAAAAACAAGTCCTGTCCAATGCCGTCTGCATACAGTGACCCAGCGACCCCTTCCACGTGGGGCGGGGAGCCAAGGACTCCTCCAGGGCCCGTCCCTCCCCTCCACAGGGCTCGGGTTCCCACACACCCCGTCAGTCTGTCCACAGCCTGACGTCCGCTTTCCGAGCCTAGAAACAGAACATGAGCCGGGTGTGTTTCCTGCCATGTGGACCAGGAGTCAGCAAAACGTTTTCATAAGAGGCTCTGTGGACCAAGAGGTAAAAATCACAATATTATGTAGATACTTATATAAATATTTTAAAATGTAAAATCCACTGCTAGCTCTTGGCTGTAAAAATCCAGGCCTCTGACCAGATTTAGCCTGGAGGTCATTTGCCAACCCCTGATCTGTACAAAGAAATCTGCAAATTTTACAATCTCACATAATTTTTAAGTGTATCCTTTTTTCAGGGAAGCCTAAAAAATTCACTTGGATTTTACATCCGTTTCACTTGAATAGAAAACACCAAGACTGACAGTAAACAGAAAGAAGTGGCAATTGGTCTTGATTTTATCATCTTTGCTTTCCTTCACTGAAGCTTATATCCAGGACCCAAAAAAAAATCATATATTCCATTTGGCTTTTGAACATGAAACCTACAACAACAAATGTACTTAGACTAAAACCAAGTCAGGGTCCACGAGTCCTCCCAGCTGGCTTGGTAACCAGGAGAAGCGGTCCGGGTGGTAGGGGGTTGTGCTGGAGGTGGGCACCCGGGGCCGGAGCCCACGAGTCCTCCCAGCTGGCTTGGTAACCAGGAGAAGCGGTCCGGGTGGTAGGGGGTTGTGCTGGAGGTGGGCACCTGGGGCCGGAGCCCACGAGTCCTCCCAGCTGGCTTGGTAACCAGGAGAAGCGGTCTGGGTGGTAGGGGGCTGTGCTGGAGGTGGGCACCCGGGGCCGGAGCCCACGAGTCCTCCCAGCTGGCTTGGTAACCAGGAGAAGCGGTCTGGGTGGTAGGGGGCTGTGCTGGAGGTGGGCACCTGGGGCCGGAGCCCACGAGTCCTCCCAGCTGGCTTGGTAACCAGGAGAAGCGGTCCGGGTGGTAGGGGGCTGTGCTGGAGGTGGGCACCCGGGGCCAGAGCACAGACCGGCCTTTCCTCCGGGGCTCCTTGGCACTTGGGAAAGAGGCTGAGAGGTGCTGAGAAAGGACGAGCCTAACTGTCTACATGCGTGCGGATTCAGAAATTCACTTTTGAGGTTTGTTTCTTGTTATTGAGGACCTGATTTTGCTATCTAAATGCACAGTGCTTATAAGCTTGGCTTTCATTTGCTACATTGGTACTTTATTATCATTTACAAAAGACATAAAGACAGCCTCATAGTTGCTTGCTTCTTGATAAAGTATTTCTCTTCCAGTGTTGGGATCGGGGTTAGGATGGGAGGGACTTCCTTGCTTTTGTCAACATGGCTGTTGGGTTAAACACAAAAAGTTTCTATGACGCAGCTCAGGAGAGTAAGAGAGATTGAGTATATATTATCGAGTATATATTATCTTTCCCTCTTCGCAGAGTACAGTGTGGAATAGACAGGTGGTCAGTGTGTGTGAATCAAGTGAGGCCTCCCCGAGGTTAACCCCCCCGGGTGTCGTCATGAGGCTGCTGCCAGGCCCCGCTGTCCTCTCCCCGTGGCAGGTGTCCTGGGACGAGAGGCTGCTGCCTTCGTGGGATGGACCTTCACAGTGAGGAGGTAGTAAGTAGGATTTCCACTTGAGAATTACCTAAAAGTGGCTTATGTTCTCCAACTGCACTTGGCACTAACATGATTTTCAGCATTTCCTTTCCTTATAAAATAAGTTAGTGGTTACCCCTTCTAGACTGTTCTTTTGTCTCATCCTGGCTGGCGGCAGTATCAGGGAACTATCATAGCTGGAGAAAGAGTCCCTCTTTTCTTTTTTTTTCCCCTGTGACAACACGTTTAAGACCCTCTCTCCTTGTTGAGCAGTAACTCAGAGGTACATATCCCAGCAGAGGGCCGTGCTTCTGAGGCCGTGGACAGTAAGGGTCTGTCCTCAGATCACAGGAACCAGGGGCACCGGTCACACCAAGACGGGGTCACATGCAGTTCACAGGTGGGAGGTGCTGGGACGGTGGGAACCTGGCAGCAGATGTAGATAGGAGGGGTGTTTGAAGCCTGGAGTTGGGAAAAGATAAAATTAAGCAGGAAGTAAAGGGATAGGAGCTGGAAGGCTAGATTCTGGTTAAATCTAGTTAGCCATGAGATTTTTTTCTTTTTTTTTTTTTTGCTATTTTTTTCTTCTAAGGAAACTGAATAATTTCAAACTCCCCCCCCAAAAATTTGATAATTACTTATTGATGACTATTCAAAATTTGACGTTTTAAAAAACTTTTTGAGCTTTTAAAAATAATAGCTATAAATGCAAAGTACTATTGATAACAAAACCAAGTTGTTTATCCATGTACAAAAAAGGTCAGTAATGTTTTAAAAGCACAAAGTTGCATTTTAAATCACAATTGCATAGTTCTAAAATGCCTGGATAGGAGTTACGAAAATTTTCAAGTTTGGTTGACCATGGGGTTCCAAGGACATTTGTAGAGCTCAGGAGAGCAGAGTTCAGGACGGAAGCACTGTTTCCAGGTGAATTATTGCATCGGTTCTATGATGTTACAGTACCGTGAGACCAGAATTGCTACAATTTAATTACAAATCATTGGCATTTTAAAAACTGGTATCCTGTTTTTTGGCAAGTTTATAATAACACTTTCATGTAGAATTCAACTTAGATTTTACGCATCCCACCCCCAACCAGCACCTGAAAGCCTTACGAAAGCTCGTATTCTGTGTATAAAGGTACTGCATTTATACCTCTTAGCAAAATATGTACTCCCTCTCCTCCCCCGCCCCAGAACCTTGACCGTTTTTGTACAAAAGTCCTGTTGAATCGCATCAAAGATGAGAAGAGGGAGCTCACAGGTAAACATTTGGTGATGTGTGTAGAAAATTCCGTGCGCATCCTGTACCAGCTCCACATTAGTCCTGGCTTTTGGTGAATGTGCCCAGAGTCCTCGGGGGCCACCAGCGGGCGGGGCGTCTGGGCGGGCGGCGCATGCAGGGCAGCCGAGTGAGTGCGGAGAGCCCGGCCGGGCCGCTGCGCTCCGGACTGCTGTCGGTGGGCACAGAAGATGCTTTAGCATTTAGAGGAAGGAAAAAATCTTCCTGGGGACAGAAACTTGTAGCCGTTTCCAGAAGGAAGTCTGAGAGGGCGCGTGGGAGCCGGGGCAGGTGGGCGGGCGGGCAGCGGCAGCGTGCTCAGCGAGGTGGTCTCCGTGCGCCAGTGTCCGTTGGGCGGGGCTTTGGGGGGGGGTTCTCCACGTCTCTGCAAAGACAGCTCCTTGAGTTCCAGCTTGTCTGCGCCCTCCTCCTTCTTGTTGTGCCGAGGTGACAAATTCAATAGGCTGAGGACATCTCTCTTGGAAGTCATGGTTCCAGGGGCCCCCCGGAGTATTTTCATTGGTCCCGTGGAGTGCTGGGGTGTGCTCTGCCAGAACATCTTCAGGTTGTGGACGGCCTGCACCTTCTCGTCGATGGCCGCCATCTTCAGCTTGTCGAGGTCGGGGTGGTCGGCGGGGCTGGACCGCGCGGAGCCCGCCGAGGAGTAGGAGAGAGCCGGGGAGGGTGCGCTTCCCGCGGGAGACTGGTGGCCTGAGCTGGGGGACATGTTCCTTGGAGATTTGGAGATGTGAGCGCTGTAGGGGGAGCTGGGGTACTTCAGCTTGAAGAGAGGCTGGTCGCTCAGGGAGGTCTGCGAGTCGGAGCCAGGCGACGGCCGGCCGCTGTGCTGGCTCGGGCTGTCTTTGGCGGACGCCTCGGAGGCGGTGGGGCTGCTGTACCCCGAGCTCACCTTGGGGAGGGAGGAGCTCCTGGCTGGGGGCTTTGGTTTGATGGTGACCGGCGACGACGACGACGCCTGGCTCTTCTGGTGGGAGAGGGTGGGCCTGCTGAAGGCGCTGGTTTCGGAGGCTCGGAAGACGGCAGCGTTGTTGGGCACAGAGATGCCATCTTCAGAACTGGCGCCCTGACCGCCACCCCTCTGAAGACGCTCCACTGCCATGAGATGGCTTTGTGTCTCCTCGAGAATCTTCTGCGCCAGCTCTTGAGGGTCAAGCTTCGAGTTACTTTCTTCTTGGGACTTCACGGTACTATCTGTTTCTGTGCTCGACTGGTCTGATTCTCCCGTATCTGAACTTGCTAGTTTTCCAACTTTCTGGAAGGGTGAGTTTGGGCTGGGAATCAGAGTCATTTTAACGGGAGAGTTTGGAGTGCTTGAGCTCACCGAGACTTTGACGCCGCCCGCTGTCCCCACGAGGGACTGCTTGTGGTCGGGTGAGAAGCCCGTCGGTGGGTCCTCCTGGGAGGCCGCCAAGGGCTCTGTGCTAATGATGGAGAACCCCTCGTACTCCTCCTCGTCCTTGGCGCCTGCAGGGCGGGCGGGCGGGGACAGTGGGCTCCGGGGCAGGGCAGCGCGCGGGGGGTAGGTGTTCTTGGACCGCTCGTAGTCCTGCCGTCCCCGAGGGACCGCGCCTTCTGACCCCCCGTCAGGCTTGGAGACGAAGCTCATGGAGGAGGCGATGGAGCTCAGGCTGTACACAGAGATGGCGTCTGAGGCTATGCTCTCTGCCCCGGTCGGGGAGAAAGGAGGGTGCTGGTAGCCCAGGGGCAGAGCGTTGGAGACAGACTGGGCCGAGGCCAGCGACTCCAGGGAGGACGAGCTGTCCAGGCTGAGGCGCTTGGGCAGCTCGGTGGAATCTACGACAAAGGAGCACAGTTAGAATTCTCTGTGGTGCTGACTTCTTTCACAAGCATCCTCATATGCATAGAAGCTAGAGTTATACACAACCTGAATTCGTCTCAAGCCTGGAAAACAGTCCTGTGGGAAGAGGTAAGTCTCATGCTGGGGACAGAAACAGGAGGGGCCCCGGTGCTGCAGACCCGCCAGCAGGCCCACCCCCACTTGCTCCCTATCTCCCGAGGCCCCGCAGCCACGCCCCGCTCGGTGGCGCCCCTGCCCGAACCCTCACCCGCCGTCCCTTCCAGCTGCAGCTGCATCACCCCACATCCCAGCACCCTCCTCCCGCCTGCTCAGAACCCGCTCCAGGCAGGCTTCTGTCTCCCCAGCTCATGTAAAGGTCACCAGTGGTCACCGCCAAACTTGGCATTCACTGCCCGCTTCTGCACAGATCACACCCGGCTCTTGGGTACTGAACCTTCCCCGGCCCTGCCCCGTCTGTGACCTTGACCCCAGGAGGGCCCACAGGACAGTCCTGTTCGCCTGAGCCCTGTGGGCACGTCAGTGTCTCCACTCTGGACTCGTCTGACCAGCTGCCTACGAACATGTCCAAGAGGGAGCACAGACCAGTCCTGCCACCTTCACCATCTCGGCGAAGGCAGCCCAGCCTGGCAGCTGTCACCTCTGACCCCTCTGAGCACGTTTGTCAGCAGGCTTTGCCGGTTGCCGTCAAGCCTTGACGCCATTAGCGCCCGCATTCAGCCTCACTCTGCCCCTTTAGGGGGCAGGCTTGCCCCAGGGTCTGAAAACCGCCCTGCAGGCCAGCTCTGGGTACCACCCCTCCCGCGGCACCTCTCCTCCGATGCCACCTGCACTCCCTCGTCCCTTAATTTCCTCGTCTGACATGTATTGTACGTGTGCACACCATAAGCTGAGGTCCAGCAGAACAGGGAGCTTGTTTTTTGAACGTTCCCTGACATACAGCAGACATTCACTCAATTCTTCCCCTTCCCAAACCATACCCAGGGCCGTGCCTGTAGCTCCTAGGAGCCGCGAGGCACTCTTACCGAAGAGCGCGAGCAGGGCCTGGAGCGCAAAGTGCATGGTCCGTCGGTTGGCTTGTTTCCCGGTTTTCAGGATTACTTCCTCCTGACCGACCTCACAGAGATCAAAACCTAGAGAAACAAAGACCATAAACACCTGCTGCTTTGAGGAAGATTCCCGGGCCTGAAAAGGGTGTGCACTCTAGGGCTTCTCACCCTGTCCTGGGGAACCTGTGCAGACTCCTCGGAAAGCCCTGCCTGTACATCGGTCAAGAGAATGTCAGTCACGGGGACTCATGGGCGCTGCGCCCCTCACACCCACGCAGGGGGCTCCCCTGACCGCTGTCCTTCCACAGAGAGCTGGCTGCTGCCCTGCCCTCTCCAGAGAGGAGCTGGGGGTAGTAAGGCTCGCTGACACTTGTCTCCATTCTTTTGCAGGACAGTTCACTTAAAGACTGTCGAGGACAAACACTGGCTCCTCTGTTCGACCGGACATTTAAAGCTGGTGCAGGAGAAGGTGGGAAATTTGCAAGGACAGTGTCTCTGCGCGTGGGTACGGTCTGCCCCAAGGGCTCTGAGACGAGCTTCTCCGATGCTGCAGAATCTGCTCTGGGCTGGAGCGCCCACCAGGGACTCACTCTGCCCCGCCGGAGCCGCCAGGGAGCAGCCCCAAGTCTAATAAGACCCAGCGCAGGCACAACAAAGGCCGGGCGGCTGCCTAACGAGCTGTTGCCGCAGCACTCAGACTCATCGGGGCCATGACGGAGGCAGCCAGCAGGTAAGGGCTTAGGGCCTAAGGGACTCGGCTCAGAACGTCTTCACTTAACCTCCCAGCAGATCACTGAGCTCTGCTTCAAATAGTGTGGACACTTGGGGCCAGCAGCAGCCCGGCGCTCCCAGGCCCTTTCCCGCCTCACCTCAGTGTTCCCACAGCAGGGACCCCAGCGCCAGATGAGAAACCTGTCTTTTTTATTCTTGTAATTCCTGTGTTGGGTCTGGGAACTGGACTCAATAGAGGTGCCTTGAACTCAGCATTCTGGTTGCTATTGGAGATTTCCCCCTCTGAACTCAAAAGTAAACAGACCCTGAAACCAACAGGAAGGTCTCAGAGAACTCAGCACTTAGAAAATGCGTGACTAATAACGTTTTAGTTTAGAATCCGCTATCAAGGGGACTTGAACTGGTTGTCCCAACAGAACTGAGTTCTCTAAATAAGCCACAGCCTGTGACTTGCTGAGGGCTGGAGGGGGTAGTTCTCCCGACTCGCCCTGGAGTATCAGTGGGATTCAGAAAGTAGAGGAGCATCAACAAAAAGCACCCAGGACCCCAGCCTGAGAGCGTGCCGTGGGAGGACAGGAGCTGCTCCTCCTCACAGAAAGATCTCGGCTCCGGTCTTGCCTCACCTGCGGCCTCATACGAGTGAGACCATCCTGGGTGTGGAGCTGGTCCTTCTCACCCCTGCTCCACTTGCTCGTGACTATGCTTACTAGACATAAATGTACTGTGTTTATACCAAGAAGGCTATGGTCCTTCTTGGAAACTAGCAAATAATAAGAATCTTAAAAGACCTCAGAGTACCTACTGCCAGGGGATTTGGAACCCCTGTGGGGTTGTGTGGGTTCCCTCTTTGCCTCCAAAGACAGGTGGAAGCCCCCAAGTTGAGATGGGCTGGGAAGGGTCATCCAAATGGGCTAGAAAAGGCTCCCAGGCTTCCTGTGCGGGAGGAACATTCCCACAAGGCATCAGATCCCCACTCCCTCAGACTAAAAACCAAGGGCCTCCCACCAGTGTCTCGACCCCAGGATCTGCCTCAGGCTCTTCCCTCAGCCTGGACCTCTCCTCCACAGGCTCTGGGCCTGCAAGGCTCCTGCCCGTCTCTGTGACCCTGATGCTTCTGTCTGTGCTGGGGTTCCTCACTTCTGAGCTGCTCCCCTTAGGCTGCATCTTTCTGTGTGTCTGTCTGTCCCCTCTGGTATGAAAGCTCTCTTAAGAGCAGGACCTTCGGTCCTGTGCTCACTGCTGCCTCCCCCATGCCTGCGACAGGACGGCACAGCCTCTCAGGGTGATTTAGCAGCAGATGCGCCTGCAGTGAGGAGACGGCAGTGGTGCTGGGAGCTGCCTCAACTGGCTCTCAGCGCTGAAGCAGCAAGAGCGTCCTGACTGAAGGAGGATCTTGCAACAGGCCGTCCTAGGTTTCTGTGGTCAGTCAAAGGCAGTTTCAATTGTATTTTCTCTCTGACAAGTCTGAGTAGCCAGTGACAGAGCCCGATGTTGAAATCATGACAGTTTTCCTTAGGCTGTAGTCACGGCTTGACTCCCAGCAGTACTGCAATCCAGCAGATTCATCTTAACATGATGACTCCGAGCGCAAGGAGGAAACCACCGTGTAGGGAATGGGGGCAGCCGCAAGGCCGTCTGGGAGCTGTGCTGAAGCACCAGCCCTCACATTAGCCACTGAGTAATAAACACGGCAACAACGCTAAGACCCGAGAGTCTACCAATGCCACCCAACAGAAACTAGGAGGGAAACAGGTTAAAAAGAAAGGTAGAAGGAAAGGAGCCCCTTCGAGGACGCGGGCCTACCTAGAGCCGCCAGGAACTCGTGGCAGCCGGGGAGCCGCCACAGCTGGACGCTGATGGAGACCTGGATGGGCGCCGAGGCGAAGTCCTGCTCCTTCTCGCCGGCCTGCAGCTGCACCAGCACCTGGTGGAGCTGAGGGGGAGAGCGTCAGCCTGCGCCTGCCGGGCGCCCAAGCTGCCCGCGCGGGCACGGCACCTAGCAACCTCCTGTGTGCGCAGCGCCTCACGTTCTTTGCACGGGGCCTCTGTGCCTGCTGCCCTCTGTCCTCTCCATGGGAGCAGGGGGGCTCGGGGCGAGAGGAGGGGCAGGGGGCTCCCAGACACCTGCTGAGTGTGAGCACTCCCCCCAGGGCTGCTGGCCTGCCGTTCTGAGGGAACTTGAAAGGTCAGATCCAGAGCAGAGCGGGCGGAGCCGGAAAGGGAGCCAGAGCCTGGGCTGGGGCGGACCTGAGCCAGCAGCGCGGGGGTGGGGCGGGCGGGTCGAGGGGCTCACCTGAGGACAGTGCTACTTAGAGTGGTACTCACCATTCCAACCATATTTTTAACAGCCTTCGGCCAGCAGAGTATAAGAAAAAGAGAGAAAGAAAGAGAAGAGAGTTTAGACTCAAGCACAGGTTGTTATGCACCACAAGCTGATCACTGCTGTAGGAAGCACCACACGGGCTGGCTCTGACCCGGCGGGCAGCGGAGAGGAGCGAGAGTCAGCAGGGACACAGGAGAAGGCGCAGCCACACCCGCCAGACGCCCCAGAGGTCGCCGCCTGCCCTTCCTCACCAGGACGGGGCACAGGACCGCGGGCCCTCGTGGCCACTCCAAAGCAGAGTCTCCAATTCGAGTGGCTCAGAAGTGCCTGCCGTCCCGGGGCAGGGGCTGTGGAGGTCCCCGTGCTGCCACCCAAAGCAAGAAAGTAAGCAGTTGGCTCCGATGCTCAGCCTCACCCTGCACACGTGCCTCTAGCCTTTTCTCTTGGAAGAGCACAGGCTTGTAGCCCTGAAGTGTCTTCCTGATTCTCCCCAACAAGCAGATCCTAACACTTATTACAAAATGAGCAGAAACTCACGATCAGTGAGCTATGCTCCGAATCAGGGTGGAAACCACCCAGGCAGCGGGGGGAGAGGTGCCAGGGCTGAACCCTCGAAGGAGCAGCTTATTTCCAGATAAACAGCTCCACTAAAAGGAAATCTGCTGATAAAGACCTACTAATGTATATTACTTTGTCAAATTATTACACTTCAGAAAACCACTCCATCCTCTTCAGGGGTCACTACATTGTCACCAGAGGGTTGTTCCAGACCCGCACAGGCCAAGAGGAAGATCTGAAGCTCGGTGGCCAATTCGAGAACGGCCTACATGATGCCAAGGGCTAGAATCCTCCAGTTCTCTAAATTAGATCTACTTTCTCCTAAAAGAAAGCACTTCGTGAAAAACCCGCTAAGCAGTATCTTCCATGAGAGGTGACTGTTCACCACCGCCTCAGCGGTGGTTTTGTTTCAGGCAAGGGTCATGCTCTGACCTGAGAATAAGTACAGGAACACCTGCTGGCTTGGGGCGGTGGTGGTCAGGGGTGCCCAGTGCAGGAGGCCACTGGATGCAGAGGTCAGGAAGAGCCCTGAGACCACAGGGGACTGGGGCCCCTTGGGCGTCCTCTGAGGCCCTAGTGCTGTTGGCACTCAGCGCCCAGAGAGGGCCTGAAAACCAGCTTCTCCGTGCTGGCCGATGTACCCCAGCACTTGCCTCTCCCTCAAATCCCGAGGGCTGAGCTTCCTGTCAGGGTCGGAGCTCTGTCCCCCAGTGTGGCCCAGCCCCCAGGCTCCGCTTTCTGCTGGACTCACCCGGCTGATGAGCTGCTCGCCTGTCTCCGAGGCCGTGATGAGCTTGCAGAGGGCTTGGAGGGCAGGGTTGGGCAGACCTACAGCGAGGAGGAGGCGGCGTCATCTGGAGGGGCACACTGCACCCACAGTCTGCACCTTCCCAGGGGAATGCACCCCGAACGCTCAGCTTTGCTCCCGTTTTCAAAAGCTCAGCACAGCCAGACAGTGTGTCCAAGTCCCAGCTGGATGCTCTCTGAGAAGGGCAGCTGGAGGCTGCACGTGGTCACCCCAGGACCCTGACTGGTCGCTCAGGCAGCATCACCCCCTGCCAAGCGATGCAAGAAGGGGAGCCCTGTGACCATGTCACCCTGGGTTCAGCCACAGGGCTCTGTCAGGCCCGAAGCTGCGGACAAAACATTTGAGCCGTTGCTGTCCACCCCGCAAGGGGTAGAGCTGGGGGTCACAGATGGAAGCACCAGGCCGGAGGAGTCTGTGTCGGGGACTCCGGAGACCCCGGCTCCTCCCCGTCCAAGAGCGGCGGGGACCACAGCCCCCCACCCTGCACCTGCTGCCGGCCGAGGCTCACCCAGCAGGGACTGGACGGTGCTGCTGCACTGCTGGAGCCGGTCGCCCGGGTCGGAGGTTGGGAAGAAGACGGCCGCTGGCAGGCCGCTGGCCGGGGGGTCCAGCCGGAAGCCCACAGCGGTGAGGAGGGCCTGCCAGCCAGGGATGCCGCCCACTTTGTTCTCCACGCTCTGCTGGGACGTGTACATGGCGTTGCGCTGCCCGTTCTGAATGCGCTGCAGCGACTTCTCCACCTGCGGGGGAAGAGGGTGAGGCGCTGCTCTGGGCAGGGGTGGGGACCCTGGTTTCTCTCCAGGTGGCTTCGGAGGAACACACAGCCAGTGTGGGGAGCGGTGTGGGGCTCACGGCCACACCCAGGCCTGAGGGCCACACAGCAGCAGCCAGCGCCCCGCAAGGGAGGGACCGCCACTCTCAAGAGCCAGCGAGGGCTGGGGGTTCCGAAGAGTCCTGGCCCTTCCCTAACGTGGCTCCGGGCTCTGGGTGCCTCCATGCACATGTGAGATCTGTCTGGAAACCCATCTCCTGCCCGGGGCCTGCCCCAAACCCTGCAGGCTGACTGCCCGTCACCAGGATGAGCCCTCAGGCCTTCAGGACCCCGCACACACGAGGAAGTGCCCTCACTGGGCCTGTGTCCCCCAGGCCTCCGACTCCTCTGCCTGCGGCACTGACCTCTGGACTTTGTCCCGCACGTTCCGGGCCCACCAGGTAACAACCAGCCCCTCAGCTCTCCAGGAGCCTCCACGGCGCCTGCAGCAGCCACATACCTTCCCTTGGCCCCTTGACTCCGAGGGAAGCATCAGTTGGTCCTAAGATGTCCCCTGCCCTGCGCTCCCCTGGCGGGGACAGAGCACTGTCCAGGACACCCCCAGAGTACAACCCGCAGGTGCTGGGGGATTCCCCGGCTGCCCCGTCGTCAGGACTCTGTGCTCCCACTGCCTTGGGCCCAGGTTCAACCCCTGTGAGGGCACTGGGCTCCCACGAGCTGCGCAGCACAACAGAAAGTAAGAGAAGAATAGACAGCATCGCGTCTGGAGGCACCCTGAGTGTATCCAAGGTTTAAAAACAAAACCCTTTGTCAGGTAAACCTACTTTTAGGAACTGTACAATTGTGATTCACAAGTCCAAACTATAGGGAATTCCCTGTAGTTAGGGCTCTGCACTCCCCCTGCAGGGGCAGGGGTTCAGTCCCTCATCAGGGAAGTGACGCGTGCCGCAAGGTACAGCCAAAAAGGAAAAACCGCGGGACGCTGGCGGCTGACATCACAGGTAGGAGGAAACGTGAGTTCCCGGGCAGGACAGACGGGCAGCCAGCTGCTGTCCCTTGTGCTGGGCAGGCCCTGGAGACACTGTCTGCTGGGTTGGTAGGGAAGGACTGGTGAATTCGACCCATGGGCCCTACACTCATCCCCAAAGATGAAGCCGAGAAAGAGGTGAGAATCCTGGATGAACTTGAGGGGCCCTGAGGCTGGATTCTGGCCCTGGGAGGCAGTGCCAACACCTACAGCAGGAAGGGGGGCACAGCCTGCCAGTGTCCTGGTGCTGAGCAACTTTAAGTTCAGCTTGCAGGCACAGGTTAAAAGAAGAGACCTTTGTAGAAGGTCTCCCCCAAATTCTCAAAGCTTTTGAGTGCATCTACCCAGTGGGTTGGGGGTGCTTCCTTGTGTCCGGCCCGAGACACAAGGCCCGTGGGTCGAATTCACCAGTCCTGCCCTACCTACCTAGCAGACTGTCCCTAGCAGCACAAGGGACAGAGGTCAGCCTCCAGCAGTTTTGTTCACATACTGACTTCTTTAAAGTCGGAGAAAACCTTCAGACAGACCTGAGTAAGAAGAGTCTGTGGCTGACCCATCACTGGAGCCTGCCCAGGCCCCTGGGCCATGCCCCCTGGCCAAGGCCGTGTCCACTCCAGGACCCCAGGAGAAGCCTTCGCCAGTTCTCCCCTCCTCAGCACCTCTGAGGTGCCAGGTGCCCATGGGGGAGTGTGGGCCTTGGATTTGCAATGAGCGTGGATGTGGTGGGGACTTCCCTGGTGGCTCAGTGGTAAAGAATCCGCCTGCCACCCCTGGGTCGGGACGACCTGCTGGAGGAGGAAACAGCAACCCATGCCTGAGCAGCCCCATGGACAGAGGAGCCGGGAGGCTACAGTCCATGGGGTCGCAAAGTCGGACACAACCGAGCGACTAAACAATAATGACGGCTGCAGTGTAGGTTGCTGCCGTGTGCTGGACAGCGCCTGGTCTTTCTGGCAGAATTCCAAGGAGGCTAAGAATTCTAAATTATTTGAAACTGCCTCTAGGTTATCAAGATGAAAAGGTGGAACAAGTTTCATGTTACTCCTGGCTTGGTTTGCAACCTTTCAGTTCTGTAGACAATGGCTTGGGGACTCTGACTGTGTTGTCGCCAAGAGCAGGGTCAGACTTGAGCTCTTCCAGCTGACTTTAGGAAGAGGCCAGTATCCTCTAATTATACCAGCTCTCAGCTATGGGGACCCTGTTGGGTGCCAGCTACTCACCTTTTCTCTAGCCCTCAAGGTAACCTTGAAAAGGTACATTTTTATCTGCTTCCACTCGCAGCTGAGGCTCAGAGAGCAAGGTCATTTGCATAAAGCCACATGACTGGAAGTGGCTGTGGTCAGGCCTTACTTCAGAATCCCACTCGGCCGCCCCTCCAGGGTCTGGGCGAGGATGGTGAGCCATAGGTGACCACCCACCATGCCCACCGCTAGGACCAAGTGACTTGATCCACAGACATCGGGGACAAAGTCCCCTCCATCTGCTCACCCCCTGCCCCCGCTGCCGCGGGACCCCCAGCCTTACTGCTGCTCGAGCACCACAGCCGCTTCCCCGAGGGTCCCGCGCCCCTTACCAGGTGCAGCAGCACGCGCAGGGCGTCCCGCGCGCGCTCCGGGTGCTGGAGGATCTCGGTGAGGGCCTGACCGATGAGCGAAGAGGGACTGTTGAGCTTCACATCGCTGCCGATAAGCATGAACCCTGTGAGGACATGGAAGCACCTCAGGGCGGTCCCTCCCCAGCCCAGCTTGTACGCAGACAGAGCAGGGCCTTCCCAGGATAGCTGCTCCAGGGGCTGGACCGGGGCAGCTATGCACAGGTAGCTTGACACACCCCACCTCCGCTTTAAGAAGCGACGCTGTCTGCTGGGCAAGCTGCTCAGGAAGGTGCCTTTGCGCTCCTGCTGTGCTGCCCTTTTTTCCCTGAAATTCACTGGTGTCTGCTGGAATGGAGGAGCGGTGTGCTCGACTCCTCAAGTTATCAGAGGAGGGGACAGGAGGCGGTTCTCCCCCAGACAAGCTCCCCCCAGGGCTGGGGGGAGCCACACATCCGCCCTCCTCCTGCTTCCCCAGCACCCACTTCTGTGAGTGGGGCCTGGGCCTGGGGGAGGCACCGCAGAGCAGCTCTAGGAGCTCTAGCTCCTGCCCCGAGTAACGGGGGGAAGGGCTTCTAAGAATGAATGCACCAAGGCTGTTTTTAAGTCTGACGGCAGCATCATTAAACACCATTTCCCCCAAAACAAAGTTGGCTTTTCTGCTGTCACTGAAACTAAGCTGTGACCAAACACCACTTCCACGAGCACCCTGACAAGTTTGGGAAGGGGTCCAGTCAGGACTACGGCCAAGCACAGGGCTGGGTCCCCACAAACCCTGCAATACTCTGTGGGACCTTTTAGGGGCTATTTTTAAACATAAATGAATGGTGTATTTTTTGCCATTAAAACAATAAAGTGTAAATGTTTGAGAACAATATTTTTGGTGTTCCTGTTTTAGGAATCACTGCAGCATGGGTAGGATTGTGGCTCAGCTAGTAAAGAATCCACCTGCAATGCAGGAGACCTGGGTTCAATCCCTGGGTTGGGAAGATCCCCTGGAGAAGGGAAAGGCTACCCATTCCAGTATTCTGGCCTGGATTTTCCATGGACTGGATTGTCCATGGGGTTGCAGAGTCATTGCAGATACAATGGAGCGACTTTGACAGCTACGATGCAGCTCAGGTCACAGAGCCTGATGGAGCGGGACTGAACCCAGGTCCCCTGACAACCAAGCCTCAGGTCTTTCTACAGCACTGACCGCTCCTTCCTACAGTCTGGGGGTCACAGGAAGGCTGTAAATGGGGCCCCCAGCACCCACTCGACACACTTGGACAGCGAGCTCTCCTGCTGCTCCCTGCTCAAATTCCTAGCAGCGGAGTCAGGGCTGACTTGGCAGCAGGCCAGAGTCTCAGCCAGGGGACTCTCCTGGAGCCTCTGCGCTGTCCTTCCCTCAGGGTTCCCTTCCTCACCGCGCCCCCCCCAAAACCCACTAGCCTGACAGGCGCCGGAGCCCCTGCCCCTGGCCCCCCGCCCCCGACAGCTCCCGAGCCCCTACCCTGCCCCCACCTGCCCCTGGCCCCCTGACAGGCACCCGAGTCCCTACTCCCCGCCCCGGGCCCTCTGACAGCACCCGAGCCCCTACCTGCCCAGTTGGAGGGGTGTGAGAAGGCCTTGCTGCTCTGCACCACCTTCATGGCCTCGCCCAGTGCTGCGCTGGCCTTCAGGCCGTTCAGCAGGGACGAGTACAGGGCGTGCAGGAACATCTTGGAAGCGGCCACAGGCACAGGCCACAGAGACACGAGGACACACTGAGCACCCGCCGCCAGGAAGGCCCGAGTCAGCGCCACCACCCCATCGGCCGTGATCCTGCTGCTGGACTCCTGGGAGGAGCCGAGCACCACCAGCTTGACGGGCAGCCGCAGGTCCAGGATGTCGGCGGCCGTGAGCAGCAGCTCCTGCAGCGGTGGGCAGTCTGAGATGCTCTCGCCGTCGCTGGCGTCGTCCTGCACCCGCAGGGACTCAGGGATGGTGTAGGGGTGGCCGAAGGAGCTCTTGCCGCCTGCAGGGGCGCCGTCCACACTGGGCGTGAGGACCAAGGCCGACAGTTTCCAAGAGATGTGGGTGGCGAAGTGGACGCACTCGGCCTGCGTCAGGGCACTCATGACCCGCTCTTTGGTGGCCACGCTGCCCACCAGCGGCTGGCAGCCCAGCAGCTCGGACACCATGTAGGCTTCCTCCTCGGCTGACGGCATCGGGCCCCACAGCCACCTGTCCATCACCGCCGACGGCAGCTTGGGGTTGCCGACCACCGCCGCCATGGACGTGGAGCTGGAATAGGCGGGCGGGCTCTTCCTCAGGTGAGACTAGGAGGGGAGGAAAGGCAGCGAGCATCCGTCAGGGCTTCTCCTGGCACTCGGAAGCCAGCTTGGGCGGGGCCATGTCCAGTATGGCCCACCTGTCCTCCTGATAACCTCACTCACTCCACTTTTCAACACCTTCCTGACACAGCACACGTCTGGCTGAGGATCACACCTGCTGTGACAAGCTCTTGGAAAAAACCAGACTAGACGGGGTGGGAAGACCCCATGCTGTTTGTCAAGTGGGGGGAGGCGGGGGTGGTGCTGGAAGCGGGGGCAGGGTGTGCAGGGGGTGCCAGGTCGCCTGCCCCACATCTCCCTCCCACAGGTCTCCCTGTGAACCCCTCAGTAAGGGGGAACCCATGCCCGATGCCACAGGGGCTTCAGGGGTGGCTTTGTTTAAACCTGCAGAGAGCAAGTCACTCTCAGGGGAAATAGGGCCAAATTAAGTCCTTTTGAGGCACTACCGCTGAAACGATTACAATTCCCTCAAAAGAGAAACCCCTGAATTATAAAGTCAGCATAAAGAAGCCCAACAAAGTTCTGATTTCGCCCGACAGTGCCTTCTGATGCACTGAGGGGACACACCAAGTGTCAAATTTTTTCAAAATAATTTTCTGGTCCTTCCACCCGGTGCTGCCTTCCACTCTGGGAGAGAGCAAGGCCTGTGGGGAGCCTGTCGGAGACGGGACTCCCCTGTCCCTGCTCACCTCTGCCCCCGGGCTCCCGGCAGCGGGACGGGTCGGCCCTCAGGCCGGATGCACACAGTTTGCTCAGTCAACCGTGGGCATGAGGAAAACTTGGAGAAAATAATTTCTTTCTCCTTGAACTGAATCTGTCCCATGTGAAGGGTGATCCAGCAACAAAAACAGTCAAAACTAAGATCTCCAAAGCCCATGGGGCAGAAACTGGCTCGGTGGAACCCTGCCAACAGCCAAGGTCAGCAGAGGCTGAGGTGGGTCCCATGCAGGCGCCTGCGCCCAAGCCTGGGGCGGAGTGCCGGGGCAGGAGGGAACCTGGGTCTCAGGGTCCCTGGGTGAGCTGAGAGAAGGGAAAAGGGTTCAGGACTGGCTCCGAAGGCCCTCTAGTCAGGCAAGCAGGGCCAGGGGCAGCAGTGGGGTGAGCCCTGACCCACGGGGACCCACTGCTGCCCCCTTGAGTCCACAAAGTTCATCCTGTCCTGATTTTCACTGTCCCCCGAAGGCCACTCATCGTGTGGTTTCCTTGTCGCCCCGTAGGGCTCTTCTCCACTTGACGCCGATCTCATCTGTCTGCCCTCTCTGCCTGCAGCCCCTCCACCAGGCAGATGCAGCGCCTACTCCACGGTCAGCATGTGAGCAGGCCCACCCTCAGGGGAGCGATCCGCCTCCACAGGCGCGTGACCCGCCTCCAGCCCAACTCAGTGCCAGGACTGAGCTCCCATTCTGGTGTCAAAGCAAAGCAGAGGAGACAGAAATGTCTCCTGGGCGCCTCCTGGGTAGCGGAGGACTGTCGGGTCAAAGGCTGTCCCCGCCTTTAGACAGATCTGCTCTGAGGTCCCCGCGGCCTCTGGCCGTGGCCCAGCTCACCGGGCAGCCTGACTTACCTTGGCCTGCGGGCTGAGGGAGCGGATGGAGGGGACGGCAATGAGGGCAAAGCGCTCGTACAGGTACTCGTTGGAGGAGCTTCCCTTCAGGAGGGCGAACGGGATGAGGTAGAGGTCCCCCTCCAGGACCAGGACCAGCTGCCGGTGCCGGCCCACCGGGCCGCTGGAGTGCATCAGGCCCTGCGGGGGAGCGAGCAGCTGACAGCCGGTGGATGCCTGCCCCCCAGGGGTGCAGTCGGGGGTGGGGGGGCGTCCTCCTGCCTCGCTGGCCCCACCCCGAGGGGGAGGGTAGAGGAGCACAGCCAGGAGGAGACGGGTGCCCCGTCACGGAGGGGGTGTCCCCAAAGATAAGGCCCAGCAGGTCATGTGGATGTTTCTACAGGAGGCAGGTGTTCAGGCCAAGGGCAGTTGCCCTGAAAGTGCCAGGGGGCCCCAGAGCAGCGTGCAGCAGCCTGTCACACAGCACTGAGCGCTCGGCCGGGGTGGGACACACTGACCGCGGATGAGAAGCGAGACCCAGCGTGTGGACAGAGGCTCTGAGACCAGGACGACATCCCTGGAGGAGGAGGTTCGACTGCAGGGCCTCGAGCCGCCTTGGGGCCTCCATGTCCCTCCCTGGCTTCGCAGGGCTGCCCCACCCAGTCCCCTGTGACTGGCGGGGCCCCTGACGCTGACAGATGCCCCGTTATCACTCCTGGAAGGCCGGGCGGGACCCGAGCGGAGGGCACACGCAGACCAGACAGACACATCCTCCAACAGAGCTGCTGCTGGAGACGAAGGCCGGATACGAGACAAAGAAAAGCAGGCGGCGACTGTGAAGGCTGGACTGGACCCGGGTGGGTGTGAATAAAGACGAAGCGGCCACAGGAGCCTGCGGGGGAAGGTGCGGGGCCCACAGACAGCGGGCACCAGGTGCCGGGTGGCCCTGAGCCTCGGGGCGCTGGCTCAGGGAGGGTCACAGCCAGGCGCCCCTGCCCTCGTCCCTCTGCTGCCCGAGCTGCCGCGCGCCGGGGGGTGAGCGCTGGGCTGCAGGTGCAGGGGACGCTCAGCAACCACGACTGAAAGCTACCAGGACTGTATCCAACCAGAAGTGCAAAGGTCCAGATTCAGCCCGCTCCACTGTCCTCTCTGAACCACAGACAACAGACCACTGGCTCCCCTGGGGAGTCTGAGAAGCGGAAGAATCTGGCTGTGGAGAGGCAAGACCAGAGGGCTTGGACTGGACCCAGGGTCCAGTCTCAGCCACGTCAGCTCTGGGGGCTGCTCACGCGCAGGGGCCTCTCTCAGGCCAGGGTGGTGACGACGAGCCTGCACACCCTCGGTGCAGGCGGGCCTCGGCTCCCCCAGAACCTGCTGGGGTCAGGCTGAGACGGGGGCGGTCAAACATCAGCTTGAATCAACCCATGAGCCCTGACCCAGGGGAGGACACCGCTTGCCCGGTGGACAGGCTGGCATTCTCGCCACTTCCGTGGCCCAGAGAGCTGGCTGGTAAGTGCCTCTTCTTCCTGCTCCTCATCAGCTGTGGAGACGCCTTGGTCCTCAAGTAATGTCTGTCCTCGTGGGAATGTTACTCCAGAGTCTCCAGCAGAGACCAGACAGCCTGGCGGTGCCCACCCCACAGGCCTGGTGCCCCGTCCACACCTGGGCGTCAAAGGCCAGCTGTTCTGTGGACAAGTGCCCCCTAACCGCCTCCAAAGGCCATGTCTTCTTACAGACCAGTCGTGACCAGGTGGTCGTCCCCCAGTAAGGAGAAGTCGGGTTACCACACCACTTGATTCGTCTTTACAGTCACGACCCAGCTGAAGCCATGCTCCTCTCCTGACCAAGCCCCTGGCAGAACCAGATATCTCCTCGAGTTCTCAGAGGGGAGGTCCTGGGCCACCCCAGAGCTCTGGTGCCTGGGGAGGCTGTGTACCGACCTAACCGACGTGCCCGGCAAGTTGGAAGTCACTTTCTGCAGCCCTGAGCCCGATAACTCCACTTAGCCTAAGAGTAGTCTTTGGTCAACAGCAGAGGTGGACGCGGATGACCTTTCTTTCTGCCCAGAAGCGTTCACTCCTCCCACCTGTCTGACTATCTTGGCTTTGACGACCATAAACACAGGTAACAGGGGATTTAAATACATGGAAATAAATAGAAGGACAAAGACCGTAACTAGAACGAGCCCAGAGGCTTCTTAAATCACGTACAAAGAGCGACTTGACAAACCCTAGGGAGTGCTAGCAGCTCCTGGCCCTGGATGAGGCCCCATCTGCTCACAGAGGGCGAGGCCTGGGACCTGCGTGCATGAGCGGCCTCATGCGGAGCAGCCTGTGGTTGCAAGGGGCTCCTGAGGCAAGTCCAGGCTCGGGCGTGAGTCACTCCCCTCCACCCCAGGGTGAATGCCACGGACACGCACCAGGTCTGGTCCCTCTCACACTAAGCAGGAGCACGTCTCCTTTGCATGTGAGACAGGATTTGACTTAATGTTTGCTGATGGCTCACGAGCAGATGGAACGGGGCCTCCTCAATGATAACTGGACATGCTCGCCCTGTCCTGACAGCAAAGGACGGCAGGCTTCCAGGAAAGAGCCACAGCAGTATTTCCCTTCAGCTAAATTCAATCAAGTCCTGGTGCAAGCCTGCAGGAAGACATTATTCCGTTCCACTTTTCATACCATCTGACCTAGTCCCCTAGCAACAGGACTGCGGCTAAACAAAAGCAGTTGTTCAAATAATTATAAGCCGCATGTGAAGAGGCTAATCGCTTTAGTCTTGAAGTGTCAGTGATTCATAATCTTGGACTTTGGGTTTTGATGTGTATTTTCATTGAAAACGGGGAGAAGGCCTGGCTCCATCTGGCAGCTGACGGCACGGGAGCAGCGGGCGGTGTTGCCCTCTAGTGGCCTCGGAGCAGTGTGGGAATGGGCAGGACCACCACCCCCTCCCCGGCCAGCCCACCGATGGGGAGGGCCGTCCGGGAGCACAGGGCCACCCCCTGCCCTGTGCCCCCTCGTGTCCAGGGTGGGGTGCACCCAGCAGCGCCCGGCACGTGTCAGTGAACACTCGTGGGATGAGACCAGCTCCTGAGGGAAGTGGGCTCACTGGATCCCACTGGGCCCACAGTGACCACAGTGGGTCCCGAGAGAGGCTCCCCCATCTCGTTTCCTCTGACAGCCTCTCAGAGGTTTCACTCCATGTCTCTTTGGAGGCTGTCTGACGCTTTCACTGCATTCAAATGCCTCAGTCACAAACGAGAAAACTTTCAACATCAGGAACTGAACGTTTTCACCCTAAATGCCTCCTTCAAGACAAGACCACACTGCTGAGGGTCACACCTATCCTCACGCACAGCTCCTGGGCACACGCACGTCGGGGACCAGACTTTCCTTCCTGTCAATCATATAAAGCCATGACTTCAGTCACTGTTCCAATGCGTTTGGGGCTCGAGTCCATAAATCTTCCCTTCCTGACAGCCCTGTAGGAGCACAGAGGTCCAGCCACAAGCAACCACTAGTCGCACTGGCAGGTTCTTCATTCTTTAAGTCACAGGGCAAAGTCCTCAGAGAGAAAAGCCGACTAAAAGTCACAGGGCAGATTCAGAAGGGGACCCACAAGGGACAGCTCACGACTGAAGCAGCCCCTCCACTGGGTGGAGACGCTGTGATGGACAGAGGGAGGGGCTGCCCCCCACTGCCCCTGCCCCAGGACTTCTGCCTTCCATACAGGGAAGAGCCCCTCCAAGCTTGCTTTCTGGGGCCCAAAGGGGCACATCCTCCAGCAAAACAACTGGCGCTCAGGTGCCGATCCCTTGAGGCACATCCCTGTACTTGGGATCTACCCAGACGTGAGCCGGGCCCAGCACCAGGCCGGGGGCCAGGGGGCTGAGCCTCAGAGCTGCCCCACAAGCCCGGTGGCTTCCTTCTGCACCCTAACCTCTCAGAGAGCTCATGGCTGGCGTCCAAGAGAGGTCACCGAGAACCCATTCACTGACGTGGGTCTTGGGTCTTCTGTTTTGCATCCAGACTAGACCTGAAAGCATCTCTGGGACCGCGCACCGCTGACGTTGTACTGAGCGCCAGCATACGCCAGGCTCCAGGCCAGCCGCAGGGACATGGACACAGCTCTGCTCGGCGGCAGGTCCTCGATCAGCCTCCACTAGCGCACGCACCTGGCCCTTCCAGGGGCCTGTTACGAACTGGGTGTCTGTGTCTCCCCAAATTCATATGTTGAAGCCTACCCGCTCAGTGATGGTATCTGGAGGTGGGAGCTTTGGGAGATAATTCGGCTTAGATGAGGGCAGGAGCTCCAAGAGGGTCCCCATGATGGGGATAAGAGACCTGAGTGTGCTCACTCACTCACTCCACCACATAAGGACACGTGAGAAAGCGGCTGTTCTCAAGCCAGGAAGCGGGCCTCCACCAAGAAGCTGACGATGCCACGCACCCTGACGCGGGACTTCCAGCCCCAGAACCATGAGAAATCCAGGTCACCCAGCCGGTGGCATTTTGTTACAGCAGCCAGAGCTAATCCACAGTCGTGGGCAACGGCATCTGGCGGGCTCGTGCACGGCCGTTCAGATTCACAAGCTCCCCGAGCCCCTCAGCAGCCCCTCACCCGGTTGGAGAGCCGCGTCAGGACGAAAAGTGACATGCAGAGACCGAGGCCACAGAGCCCCTCAGAGGCCGCGCCCAAGCTCCTGGGAAGCACAAGGGCGAGTCTTCCGCTGGGCCCCAAGGTAGGGCGCGTCACCCCAGGGCAGGGGCCATGGGTCTGTTCTCACCAGGAAGGAGCCCCTGGCTTGAAGCTGCTCAGGTGAGGCCCTCAGATGAATGGTGGGCAGGGGAGCTGACGTGGGCGCATCTCCCACCCTGACTGCGGAGGAGATGGGGGGATGCGTGCACCCCTGGGCCCCGGACCTCCCCAGGTCTGACAAAGAAACTGGGAAGGAGCAGCGTCTCTCATGCACCTGAGACCCCAAGGCTGACCCGACTGCCAGTAAGGAGGCTGGCCAGGAGCCTAAATGCCTCCTTCAAGACAAGACCGCACTGCTGAGGGAACCCGTGTCCGCCCCTTGGCACCCAGGACCCCATCTGCAGCCCAGCGGCCCCCCTAGAACAGCGTCCACGTGGGCGTCTGGAGGCTGACTGAGAAGCCCCGTGTCTGGAAAACCCCCACTGTCTCAGGAGCCTGTTCTGTGTCTGGGGCGGGGGCGGGCAGTGCAGGGTGCTGAGCGGGAAGTGATGCATCCTGACACCAATGGCCGGCCGGGCACTTACCCCTTCCATGGGTGCCACAAGCAGGTCGTACAGGGCGCGGAGCGGCGGCCTGGCGAATGAGCTCTGCCTCCTGGGAAGAGAAGAGGTCCCGTCCTTGATGGGCGACGCGGTGTTGCCGACCAGGCTGGTCATGCTCTGGCAGCTCCTGGGGAGAGAAGGGGGGTTGAAGCCAGGAGGAGGCCGCCCTCCCCCTCAGGTACGTTCACGGACCCGCGGGCACAGACGCACCGCAGGCGGCCCAGCTGCACACAACATCTACATGGGCTGCGGAGTTTCTCTGCATAATCAAGTGTCCTGAAGCGCTGTTCAAAGCATTTAATTACATCCTCGTGTGGAGCGACTGGGCAGGCAAACGTGAGGACCATGAGAATTGGGGCAGCCGCCAATCTGCCAGGAAGACAGTGCCCCGAGATCCGTTAGTGTCCAGGGCAGGAGCCGCAGACACGAGGCTCGTGGTGGCCCCGCCGAAGCCCCAGCGCAGCCCAAGGGGCAGGTCAGTTCAGGCGTGGCTGCAGGGTTCTGTTTTGTTTTTAATGTATGGCCCATTATTTCTAGGCAAAATTTTATCAGTACGGACATTTTCAACCCCAAGGCCCCAACTTTCACACTCCTGATGTTAGGGGAAGCACACTGACTGAAACCACTTACCCTGGCCAGGCACCATAGTAAACATTTGCGTGAATTATTTTATGACAGGAGGTCCTGGTAGGGAGCGCAGAACTAACAAGCTACCGCCAACTGGAAGAATTCGGGAAAGGTCAAAAGGAGGTGTCACGTGTCCTTCCACCTCGAGAATCCTTCTTGCTGGCATCCATCTTGGCTGAGCAATGCATGCACCAGCAGAAGAACCCCGAGTCAGACTGGCCGGAGAACCCAGAAACTGGCCCCATCACCAGAAAACCCGAGTCTGCGAGCCGCGTGGCAGAGCGGCCTCCTGGGTTCCCTCATCCTGCTCCCCCCAGGGTGCCCCTTCCCAGTAGTCTCTTGCTTGGTCAGCGTGTATGTCTCCTCGGAGAATTCATTTCTGAGTGTTAGACAAGAGCCCACCTTGGGCCCTGGAAGGGGGTCCCCCTTCCTGCAACACCGACACAGGGTGAGCGCATTCGCTGAGTCCCTGATTCACTGAGCAAATGCTTCCTGAGCCCCGGCCACCTGCCAGGCACTGATGCAGGCAGGCCTGGGGGCTGAGAGAGGACGCAGGTGAGGAGGAGGAGAGACGGCGGGCAGGGAGACAAGCCCGTTTCCACTGCAAGCGCAGGCTGCCCTGCAAGTCTTGCTGAACCGGCCCTCCAGCCTGGTCTGCGTGGCCTCAGCACAGCCTCCAGTGACAGGCTCCACAGAACTAGTAGACAGTCAGTGGCCCCTCAACCTTGATTCAGACACTGCACGGTTCAGGAGTTTCTGCTACACATTTAAGACCTTAAGACAGAGAGCAGGTCTCACACCAGACTCAGCTAAGTCAGGGCTCTGGACACAGGACTGGTGGCTCTGTGGTTGTTACCAAAGGGAAAAGCAGAACACGCCCCTGCCCAGAAAGCCAGGGTCCTTGACCATCTAAAGAAATGATGTGAAAGGTTTATTTGCATTTTTGAGACCTGGCTCTATCCCATGGCCTTCCCCCAACCCTGCGGTGTTCTCAGCAACGTCCCAACTCTAAACCCTAGGGCCATGCCATGCCAGGCTGAGAGCACTCTCCGCCCTTACCTGCTCCTACAAGAGAAGGAAGGGTAGAGAACTCGAGGGTCTGGGAGCCCGCTCTTGGCACACGTCCGTCACCTTCACTCAGAAAACACGTTATCACGAGTGACAGGGCCCAGGATGTATCTTTGCCATCGAGCCAGTGAAGCACTGATAACCCTGGAGTGACACTCACAGGCTCGCTTAATTCCCTGGAATACACCACAAAGAGCATTGCTCCCCTGAAAGAGCGAGCATGAAACCGCGCCCCGGAGGAGACAGTCTGGCGCAACACGTGGTGGCTGTCACGGCGGCGTGTGCTCCTGCACACAGCCTGTGTGCACTCACACCCTCGGGAGCCCGAGCTGCCCCCAGGACAGCGTGGGGGTGGAGCGGGGAGCAGCCAAACGGCAGCACCCTCTCCCTGCACACCCCTCACTAGACACGTGTCTGCCTGGACTGTGGGCTGGTTACCCCATTCAGGCACCTGGTCTGATTAATCTGGCCAAAGACATCAAGGGGAATGCCATGTTTCCAGACAACGCTGTGTCCCCAAGTCCTAACGGGAACTGATGAGGCGCTCCCCAAGGCCCTGAACTAAACAGCTCCTACTGGAGACAGACCAGCTCAGCACCCTGAGCTTCCCTGCGTACCAGACCAACATGACTAAGCTGCACGGGGTGGGGGTCGGGGGAGGCAGGAGGAAGTGGGGGGCTGCGTGGTAGACAGACCATTTGCAAAAAGGGTAAATGGTGCAGGATGGGGAGGACAACAGTGAAGCATCTAGAACCTGGAGGTGCTGGGCATCTCCGCTGATAGGACAGTGAGTATGGAGGTCTGGGCAGGAAGGCCAAGTGGGCTGGGGGCCTTTTCTTGAACCCAGGAAGTGCCAGAGGCACCTACCAGGGCCCAGCAACGCTAACCCTCTCAACATGCATCACGCCCACGAGGTGCCAGGTGCAGGCCCACAGAGGGCCAACCTGAGGGTCCCTGCACTGGACTGTGGGGAAGGGGGTCCAGGGCACAAGACTCTCTGCTGGTCACAGAGCTGAGGGTAGGCTCTCAGGGAGGACCGCTTGCTGTGGGCTAGCCTGCCTGGAGACGAGGCGGGGAAAGCCACTCCAAGGCCAGGAACAATGCGGGGCGAAGCACTGGACAGTGCTTGGGACAGTGGGGTTGGCACTGTTGGCAATGGGACAGTGGGGAGCCGGGGGCAGAGCACTGAGGGAAGTGGTCGGGGTGGGCTGCAGGGTGAGCGGGCTGGGCGGCTTGGCCTCTGGGCTCCGGCCCACGCCCTTCAGCACCAGGCGTGCCTGAACAGGAAAACTCCACTAGGCCAGTTCCTTCCAAGGCTGATCAGAGAAAGGCCCCGCAGACTTCCCCCTTCCCTGTAGGCCTCTGGCGGGGCTCCAGAGCTGGGACCAGGCTAGAACACGGTGCCCCCACCCCTGGCCAGTTCAGAGGGGAAGCCGGTTGATGTCCCTGGTCAGGGCTGGTAAACACATGCTGGCTGTGGCACTGCAGCGGCGGTTTCGGAGGACACTCTCTGGGCATTGGCACACTTCCAGGGGCAGGTCTCGGGCTAGGAAACCACCCCCGCTCCTGCCCAGGGTCATAGGCGGGAGCAGCGGTTTCCTCACCTCTACAGAGCTGGCCTGGATAGACTGCAGTCAACCAGCTCCCTGTGTGTGCAGCTTCTGGTTTTTCTTTTTTTTTTTCACTTGTGGCTTCTGTTTTTACTACGACATTTGACATTCACAGTGACCGAGGGCAGCTCTCGCTGGCCAACAGCACACGGCCACGGCCCAGAGCCCTCGCTGACCTGCCCCTTGTGGGGGCGGGGGGAGAGTCGGCCTCGCAGATGTGTGTCCCGCGGTCCCCTGGCTCCGAGCCCTGGCAGGAGTGGTTGACAAGTGTGAGCGGGTGTGTGGGGTGGCCCGCTCCCTGCTGTCCCCCTTCCTGGCAACGTCACCATGGCCCAGTGACCCCCTCGCACTGCGGGCGCTGGGCCATGGGCTGGGGCCCCGGTGACTGACTGTACTGCTTCGGTTTCTGGGGCACCTTTCAGCCTGGCTGACTTCTCTCTGCCTCCGCAGTCGGGACTCAGATGGGGAAAGAGTGCTCTGACAGGGTGGACGCATCCCCTGTGACAAGCGTGTGAGCTGCGGAAGAGGCGGCGCCCCCATCCAGGCTCCAGCCAGGCCCGCCACACCCACATCACTGCTCAGGAGGCGGGGCGGCCCCTCCCCTAGGGAAGAAGAGCCCAGCTTCAGAGAGGCCAGGAGGCTGCCGGGCAGGGCAGGGTCAGGGCTCCCACCTGCCGGGGAGCCGGTTTTTTTGTGTCCCCCCTGTCCTGAGGACACGCTGAGCCCCCTGCACTCACCTCTGCTCCCCACCCCACTTTGCTGTGACCTGACTGCGGCGGGCGGCCTCTCCCAGGCTCTGCGGGGCCGGGGCCACAGGAAGGAGGGCTGGGCTCGCGGGACTCGCAGCCGCGCGGCCACGTGGCTCCAGCAGGGGGCGCTGGCTCGCCGTCCTCGAGGCCTCGTTCGCTGCCAGGGACCCAGCTGGGCTAACTGACAGCCCAGCCCTCAGCACAGAGGGTTTTCTCACACCGCGCCGCAGTCTTTATCAGCTCCTTCCTTAGGTGATGTTCATTAATCTGCTTCTGGAAAAATACTCATTTTGTCTGCAGCATGGCCATCTGTGTGCTAACGGGATCGGAGAGAGACTGAGCGGTATCCGGGCCGGGAGGCTGACAGGCTGGGGGAGCCACCTGGGCTCGGCGCCCTCGGCGGGCAGAGCTGCGAGATGAGGAGTGAGGCGCCCCGAGCAGGGAGAGGCCGGGGTGGTTTATGTCTCTGGAACGATGACAAATGCCGGGCAGCCCGGGGAGCACGCGCGGCTCGTCAATCTCCCCAGGGATGAAGAGATCTATTCCCCAGGCAGGGGATTTATAACGCAGGGCTGCAGAAGACCCTGCGCACTGGGACTCACTGGGGCTCACACGCTGACGCAGCCCCACCCGAGGCCTGCCAGGTGCCCGGGGATGCTGGGGACACTGAGGGATGCGCACTTGGAAGTCTCGGCCCCAAGCGCCACTCTCAGCACCAGGCCAGCTGCCCTGGCTTCCAGTCAGGGCCCCGTGAAGGAGGGGAGTTGAGGGCACATGCAGAGCCCGCAGGGTGGGCCCCCCACTCCCACACACACACGTACACATTTCTCAGGCTTTCAGTCAAGACGGGGAGCTAGGTGAGCAGCAAAAATGGAGAAGCAGGGCTCAGCCCTCCACAGGTGAGACTAAGCCAAGGGCCCCCGCCAGGCCCGAAGACCCCAGGGACGGAGGTGGCCAGCCTGGCCCTGAGGTCCCATCCGTCCCGCTGGTCTCTTTGCTCAGAGGGAAGAACCCAAACCTAAGCTTGGCGCACCCAGAGACTGGCAAGGACCAGGGCCCCACTGCCACCCGGGGGTCTCTACACCACGACAACAGGCCGCCCACCTCTGAGGAGGGACAGGGACCCGGAGAACACAAGGGAGCAGCGAGCACAGGGGGCAAAGGGGCGATTCATGAAAGCACGGAGGGGCGGGCTGACTGAGGCGGCGCAGGGCGGGTGCCCCACAGGTGCCCCTTGTACCCAGGTCCTCCGCGTTGCTCTCAATTCCCTGCCAGCACTCAGGTCCTTCCCACCTGACCCCGTGCACGCAGGGCCAAGACAGGAGCTGAGCCAAGAACACTCCCTGGGGGCCCTGCTGTCTTTTGGGCCACAGGAGGGAGGGGCCTCAGCTGGGGTGGGCCTGGCCGGGTGGACACACGCCCGTCCCTGGAAGCCTCTCATAGCCAAGTCTCGCCTCAGACCCCAGCCCGCCCCGCCACAGGTGAGTAAACGGAGACTCTAGGCCTGAGGCCCTGAGGCCCAGGGCAGGGGCAGGGCCCCCCCAGCTCTCAACAGTCAGGCATCAGGAAGCTGGGAGCCCAGGGACCAGCACTGCCACAGTCTCAGGCCTTGCACCCTGTCTGGAATGCTCGACAGAGAGATGCTGCACTGGGCATCCCGTGCAGTCTGCTCACAGGACGTGCCCGGGTCCTGGTGTGCAGGCCAGGGGGAGGAGGGTTGGGGGGAGGGGGAGACAGCGGAGGGGGGAGGCGGAGGTCCCCACAGTGCTGAGCTCCTTCCAGGTGCCGCCCACCTTTGCTCAGGCAGCTCCTCTCTGGCCCTGAGGTCTGTATCACACTTTCCAGTGGCCAGTTCAGGAGGCTTCCCGTCTGCACTCACAGCAGCAGGGTCCCAAGCTTTGGGGTCGGGGGTCCTGCTTCTGCTCCTCCTGAGTCCCAAGAGGCCCCAGCCTTCCTCAGGGGGCCTCCTGCCCCACATTTGAGGAGCTGGGAGCGGCCCTGGCAGACGGGGCCGAGTGCCTGCTCCACCAGCATCTGCTGCTGTGACCCACTGGGCTCCTCCTCCCCACCCTCGGCCCTGCCGGAGGCTCCAAACTCCCCTCCGGGCTCTGAACTGCATCCGCTGAGGGAACGGGAGCTGGCCGGCCTGAGATCTGAACAAGTGCCTGGATTTTAAGGTACCAGCAGAAAGATTAATTGATGAACCCACTATATTCAAGCAGCCAGTGACTCTCCACCAAGAACATCCTCACAAGAAGGCTGTCTCCTCAGGGGGGTGAAGGCTGTCAAAGGCTGCATTTTAAGCACTTATTCAATAAGCTGTCGGCACTGTCTGCCTGCTCACCTCCCCAGTCACCCAGCGCCCGGCTCCCTGGCTGCTCCCTCCTCAGGGGGTGGGCTTAGGCCGAGACCCCCCTGCCCTTTCAGGGACACGACCCCTCTCAAGCCCAGGGACAAACCTGGGCCACGCAGGGCTCCTCTTTTCCTGCTCATGGGCTCTCCCAGGAAAGCTGGTCAAGGGAGAAACACGCACCACCAGGGAGCTGGGGACGCCCCTCCTGCGGGGACCACGGCACGGCCCACTCTGCTCTTTGCTCCATAGCCCAGTTGCGGGGGGGGGTCACCTAGGAAAATCCGATGCCCAGGCCAGCCTCACACAGGCTTTGCCTGCTGACCCCATTAGGGGCCCAAGCTGGGCGTTGGGGGGACGCGCTTACCATGCACTCAGGGACGGAGAGAAGAGGTCACTGTGTGAGTGGCCTGCCCAGCTGATGCTAACACAGAAACACCCTTTCCAAAGGGCCTTGTACCCATGGGTGATCTGTGGGTCCTGTCCCACACAGGTCCTGTCCCCCCACAAACTTGTGGAATCTAATGAAGTCTCATTCATCTACAAAAAACCCCCAGAGCCAAATTAGTGTTGTACAAGGACAGAAGGCGCCGCCTCAGAAGTGGTGAGCTCTCGCTCACTGGAGGAGTTCAGGCAAAGGCTGTGACCACTTGGAGGGAGCCTTAGCTGGGTGGGATCCGGGAGCCAGAGCTCCGTCTTTGGAGCTGGCCAGACATGGGTCCTAACACTGGCCTTGTCACTGGGCCCATGTGACCCGCCCATCGGGAAGGTCCATGCTGGAGCCACATGACATGGGCGCGTGGACCACGCACGGGGGCCTCTTTTTAATGTCTTCTTTCCCTTCTGGCCATGGGAGGCTGGTCCCCCAGGATGGTGGTGCCACCCTCTCTTCCTGCAGGACCCTCAGTCTTTGTCACTGACCCTCTTGGGGGAATCCAACCAGGCCGAGGAGTCTTGTTTGCCAATTCACCCTTTTGTGGGGGTGGTTGGGGTATTAGTTGGAGGTTGCAGAGCTGAGGGAGGGCTCTGGCCCCATCGTGGCCCCTCTCTAGAAGGGAGAACCTCGACATTGTTGCTCTCTGCTTGGGCTCCAACCACTGACATCTGGGCAATTACAAAGTTCCTTCCTACCTCCCATCACACACACTGCCAGAAGGGGAAGGAGCACAGACAGTGGCAACAGCAGTCAGAACCCTTCTGGGATACTGGTCCTAATGGGTCCTGGCTGGGTGCCCCTGCAAGGCCAGGGCACAGCCTGGGACCCAGAACCCCGGAGCAGCTGGCAGCATGTCCTGTTCTTCTTCCTCTTCCTCTTCTCCGCAGTAAAAGTGATCTGCTGACTGCCCCTAGGTTCAGACACACACACACACACACACACACACACACACACACACTCATACATGTGCACTGGCGTTCCAGCCTTCAGCATAACTTCTCAAGCATTCTGCAAGACGAGGGGCAGCCCCCCTGCCCAGTGGGGGACCCCAAGGTCAGGTACTAAATGAGAGAAGACTCCCTGCTTTTCCTCCCTAGCAGTGCCTGCTCTGGGCTTAGCACGCCACTGTGTTTCCTGCCAAAGTGTAGAGGCAAGAAGGAAAACAGTGGTTGTGGTGACCTCAAGAACAAAGACCAAGCTGTGCAGTGTGTGGAGGGGAGGGGAGAATGCTAAGGCCAAGTCTCGGCTGACTGGCATCTGCCGTGGCAGCCTCATCCCCAACCAGTCCAGCAAACCACCCAGAACAACAGGGCCAGCAGCCTGTGAATCACAGAGCTGGAGGGCCCTGCAGCGGGGACCTGGTGCTGCTACACACACGGCTGCTGCCACCTCACCTCCTTGGGCTTGGGGACCAGCACTCTGCAAGCCCCCACAGTACTGGGGTCTGCAGAAAAGCCACCTCTCAGCCGTCCCAGCCAGTGACACACCAGCCCCACCTCCTGGTCATGAAGGGGCAGAGAGAAAGGCCTGCGGGGACCCCACAAGGTCAGGGCAACTGGGAGGTGGGACCGGACACAGCCCTGCACCTGCTGGGTGGCAGGTCTCCACCCTCCCGGCCTGTGTGCCCCTCAGCTGCTAGAGCCACAGCTGGGCTAGAAGGTGGCAAGGGCCCGCGCCATCCTAACCAGGATACCTCTACTTCTGTGGGTCGCTAGGACGGACGGAGGCCAGCACCCCCTTCCTGGGCCTGTGGTTGACAGCAGAGGCCTTGGCACCCGGCCCCAAAGCTGAAAGAACAGTTTCCTCTCCTCCGACCTGCCCTCAGAAGCCTCTAGGAGGTCAAGACTGGAAAGGCGTGCAGAGAGGTGCAGGAGTTCCATTGCCGGCATCTCCTGAGGGCAGGCTCGAGGCTTCAGGCAAGTTAGGCCTGATGAAGGAGCTGGGCAGAGAGCAGCTGGGCAGTGAAGCCAGATTCCCACGCTGCGGGCCTGGCGGCCCCTCCCAGCCTCAGGCTGGCCTGTCCTCAGCCTGGCCGCTAGCACTGACCACATTGTTTAACGAACCATTGCTTAGTGAGCTAACCAGTGGTCCTGGGCTCACTGGACCTACCTCAGAGTTGCTCGGAGTGACGAGTGTTTTCTCAAAACAAGCAACTCCATGATACAAAATTCATACCCCTTCTTGTCCAGGGATGATGAGCTAGGACCCCAGGTACACCTGGTTTGACCCCTTCCTTGCCTAGTGCCCAAGGCCCTGGAGGAGGGGCTCCTGACCGCGGGCGCGCCTGAGATCAGGTCGGCCGCAGGTGCCTGGCAGTGGCCTCTGGCCTGTGCACTGTCTCTCACACAAAAGACACGAGGCAGGACGGGAAGCAAAGGGTGGGTGAGGCCGCAACCCGGGGTGGTCAACAGCTGCTGCACAGGCACATGCACATTTCATCCCTTCCAAAGGTTATCCACCCACGTGATCCGGAGAATCCAAGTTTAACAGTGTCCTTCCCACTTCACTCAAGACGGCAGAAGGTCAGCACACATACGAGCTTCCTGCACCTGCCAGAGCCTGGCACGTGCTGCTCATGCATTAGCTGCTGTAATTCCATGTAAGGGAACCCTGCCAAGTAGGAAGCTTGTTCCCACTTCAGTGACGAGGAAAAGGCTGACAGTGGTGAAGTCACCTGCCGCAGGTCCCACAGCTGACACGCAACAAGGCCAGACCCAGCCTTGCAGTCTTCACACCCTAGTTTACAACCACAGATCGCAGCACTGGCAGAGCCGAGATCGCCGGCCCCAGAGCCCGAGGAGCTGAGGCTGAGGATGGAGCCAGCCTCAACCCCACGCCTCCTCGTGCCTGGTCCTGTCCCTTCCAAGAAATTAGAGCCACGAGGGACACTTGCGAAGGGGGCAGGGCCGCAGAGGAAACTGGGAGTGAACCAGCCTGAGGTTTTGGCCTCCTGACAACCAAATGCCAGTCCCTTCAGCCCTGGCTCCTGGCTCCCATCCCATCTGACTCACCCCTGGCAAAGTAAACACACGTTTGTCACCCTGACAGCACAATAATGGGAGGAAACCGGGGCCTGGAGCAGGAGCACATGGGGCACAATGGTCACTCCCTCCCGCGTGCCCGCTGCCCCTGCCGCCCTTCAAAGGCAGGGGCCTCAGCGTCCAGGGTGTCTTTCTGGAAAGGTCTCTCCAAACTTGACTCCCAGGTGTTACCAACCAGCGACAGCGGGAGAGGTGCTCCTTAACCCAAACCGCCTCCCCTGTTCATCTGGACACAGCTCGGCCTGCACCCCCGGTGAAAAGACGCAGGGGCGCACCAGCTGGCAATTTCAACCTTGGCTCATCTCAACGCCACTGAGGCCTATGGTCAAGTAGTGGAGACAGGCCCCGGTGTGGACGGGCTCCTCCCCAGCAATGCTGGCATCTGCTCACCTGGCCTCCCTCAACCTCAGGCCAGAAAGGTCCGCACAAGGGCCTGGCCGTGAGCTAGGGCAAAAGCTGGCCAGAGAAAAAGTGTGTGGCACGGCCCTGTGCGGCGTCTCCTGGCATCTGGGAGATCAGCCCTGAGGCCACGGGAGTGAGCAGCGGACTGTCCCCTGGGCCTCCCACCCAGCCACGGTGTACAGTCATATCAGGCCTGCCGCACTTCCTCCCCCGACCTGGAGGGGCTGCTGTGACCCCAAGGGCCAGAGCACCGTGCTCACCCCTGCAGACCCCCATCCCACCAGAGCCCATGCAGCTGGAAGGTCACGGAAGTTGCACCGCCTGGGAGGCAGGGCCACACACACCTGTTAAAGAGGTTGTTGCGGCGAACCATCCGAAGAAAGCCAGTGGGGTCGGTGACCGAGTTGAGCCTGTTGTTCATCTCCTCGAACTGCTGGTCCATGATGTCTCCAGCTTCACTCTCGGTCTCGCTGCTGGCACAGGCCCTGCGGGAAAACAGCAGAGAAAGGTGCCGAGTGCTGCAGGCCTGCTCCAAGGCCCCGTCCTCGGCTCCAGCACGGCCCGGCTCCTCCCGAGTCGTCCCCCTCCTGCTCCCTGCGGTCCACCTGCTCATGTCCAGCACTGCCCCCTGCTGCAAACCCCTTTCAGGAAGAGGTTGTGCCAGTGCCCAGGTTGCACTCCCTGCATCCAGCGTGTGCCCCACATGGACGGGGTGCAGGATGGCCCCTTGCTGAATGAACGGCACCACTTGCTGTGTCCTGCCGGCTGGCGGGCACTCTGCCAGCACAGGGCTTGGGCAAGTGCACAGTGTGGCAGGAGCTCCGGTCCATTCCAGCTCGGAACCAGTAACTAAGCACCTGCCTGTGCCAGGCACCACACCAGGCAGGGGATGCACAGTCCCTAAAGGCACTTTTCCAGATGAGGAGACAGTGCCCAAGAGTGGCTGCAAGGCCAGGCAGAGGGGGACTGTTTGAAATGTAGGCTTGAGAAATGTGGCTGATTGAAGCCCATTCCAAGGTCAGCATGAAGATGTTATAAGTTTTGAATTACTAAATTCGTATTTCCCCTATGACAGACTGTGAAAGAACATCTCACAATGGGTTTTAAAGAAACAGAAATACTCAGGAGTGCCTTGATTCACCAGCCTGATTAAAATAACAGAGGGCATATTAAACGTGTGAAAGGCCAAGCAGAGGCAGCTCGAGCAGCCGCAGACAAGCAGAGGGAGTGCTGGCTGCCCCTGGTCCCCACCGTGACCCTGGCCACAGCACCAGGGGCTCAGCAAAGGCCGCTCCATGTGTGGAGCCCCGCCTTCCTTCAGCGCCCATTGCTTCCAGACTCTGGAAATGCAGAGTGACGTCCGGCTCACAGGCGACTCCCAGCCCGCACGGCAACTGTGTTTAAAGCTCCTGCTGCCTAAGGAGCGGGTGGAGGGGTAGAGAGCACTGGAGGCACACAGACCAGCCACACAAGCTGCTCAGGTGCAGGAGAAGTGGCACCTGGGAAGGGACAGACCCGCTGCCAGAGAAAAGGGGCTTGGCGCACCGAGACTCAGGTTGAAGGTGAGCATGGCCTGCCTCCAACAGCCAGGCCGGTGAGCCCCTGGCGTCAGGATCACAGAGAAGGGGATGACTCCTCCCCCGGTTCGTCCTGGGGCCGAGATGCAGCGTGTGACGCCACTTAGTAAACCTGAAGGCTCTACATGAACGTCAGCCCTGATGAGAGGGTCCATTTTATGTGTCAACTTGAGCGGGCCCCGGGGTGCCTGGCCCAGCGTCACTCTGGGTTACGAGGCTGCGAGGGCGTTTCCGGGTGAGATTAACATTGGAATCTAGACTGAGGAAAGCAAACTGCCCTCCCCGGGTCGGTGGGCCCTGTCCAACCTACTGAGCATCTGACCCAGAGGAGAAGAGGGAATGAGAGAGGCCTCCCCGCCCACTCCCCTGGAGCTGGGGTGTGGCGCTTCCCACCTCAGATGTGGACACCCCACAACTTACACCACCGGCTCTCCATCTCTGGCTCACCAACAAAAGACCTGGGACGTCTCAGCCTTCAGAGCCGTGTGAGCCAATTCCCCACAACAAAGCCTGTGTGCATGCGTGCCCTGTAGGCCCTGTCTCTCTGGAGAGCCCAGCAAGAGGCACCAGAGCCCTACTCAGCCATGCTCCTTGGAGAAGGTCACACCAACGCCCCGCCACTGGGAGGGGATCCCAGGAGCTGAGCCCCAGAGAAGTGCTGGGAGATGGATAGCCTTCAGGGACGGCAAAGAGGTGTGATCTCAGAGCCAGCTACTCTCCTTCGTCCCAGAACCACACCAATGGCTGATCAAGGCATTACTAGCCCAACTTCTTCCTGGCGCCCACAACTGAACCCGCCCTTCAAACCCAGCAGTGCCTGGCACACAGCAGGTGTACAAGGAAGAACGGTTGATCGATGCCAACACTGGGGAGCATCTTACAACATGCAGGGTATTTCTAGCCAGATGTGATTTCATCTGTACAGCAAGCTTGTAAGGCAGCTCTCGTCATCTTCTCTAGGTCTGGAGAAGCTGAGGAGCTAGCCCAGGAGCACTCAGCGGAGGAGCCAGGCCTGACTCTCACCTCTCCCCCTCTGAGGTTCCAAGCCTCTCGCACAGTCCATCTCTCTCTGCTGGTTTGACAGGGGAGGAAGGGAATGAAGACAGGAAATAAGAGGAACCAGGAAACTTCCGAGCACCTAAACAAATCACCATGCCTCCACCCTGCTGGAGAGCAGGGAACGAAGCTTTATTCCTCCTGCCACCCTACGGGTATCAGTTGACCAGGCCAGCAGGTGAAGGCTGAAAATGCTCCCTTGGGAGCTCTGGGCCCTTCATGGAGACCCTGGTAAATATCACTCAACAAGCTCTTCTGTCCAGGGACACATTTATTATCTGAACATGACGGCCTGCTCGGAGCTGAGAAATCGGCTTGTCATTCGGTGCTTTGCAAAGGGGAGAAGAATTGACTGAACTGGTATCAGCCTCCATTATCTTGCAGCTCTGCTCTCACTGTCAACTGCGGACGGAGCCCTCAGAATCTCATGCTTAATGCGGCTGTTTCCTATTTCCTGACCCTTCAGAGTATTAACACCAAAGGGAAAAACAAACAGGTGATGTCACAGATAAGGGAATTTCCCATTTACAAAGCGAGCCTCATCTGTACGGCAGGGAGCCCAAGCGCCTTGCCATCAGTGGTTGTCATATCACAATCACAGCCTTCTCATCTCTCTAAGAGACTTTCTAGAGATGGCACAGCAGCTGGTCTGGTTCCATTCACTTTGATCCAACAAGGATTACTAACCGAGACCTACATAAAAGAGCCACAGAGGTCAAACAGAAGACAGTGACATGCCTTCAAGGTATAATACATCCAGTACGACCGGTGACTACTGGCTAAGGTGGGTTAAGAAGGAGGCAGGAGGGTGTCAGCCTGGAGTCAAGAAAGGGAGGGTGCGAGAGCCCTCTGGAATCAGCAGCATCTCAGAGGCACTGGAAGGACAGCTTAGACAGGAAGGGACTGGGGTGGTGTGTGGGAATCAGGGGATGGAATGGTATAAGAAGGCACGGAGGTTACGAGAGTGGGGGGCTCTCTGGGGCCTAGGGACTAGCCCAGATGAGCTGGAGGAGATGGTAAGAGTGGCGGGGAGGAAGGAGAGTGAGGTGGAGGGCCTTGAACCTGGAAGGCAGTGGAGAGCTGTCAGTCCAGGCTTCTGGTGGGCTCAGGGCGGTTGTCTGAGAGGCAGTCAACTGGTCCAGAGTGGAGAACATGGACTACATGGGGAGGAGAGAGAAAGTCAGGTGGCTTTTAGCAGCACTGCTCAGAAACAGCCCTGAAGGCCCCAGGGCCAAGCCCGAAGGAGACTGTTGGCCCCTCACACCTACTGGGAGCCCCATTCTCAGGAGTCACTAGTGTGTTAAGACATCAATGTGCCTGGGTCTCAACACGCCAAGTGAGGCAAGCTTTCCACAGCCCTCAGGCTTGGAGATCTGGGTAGCAGCTCCTTCATCCCCCAAATCCCATCTCCCTATAAATGGACATTCCTGGCTGTGACCCCATGTTCCTGGTTCCTCCTCATTATTTGCTCTCTACTGTCACCAACAATGGTTCTGCTTGTCCTGTGGTTGGGCCAACTTAACTCATGAGTCTAGACGTGTAAACTAGGGTGGTAAGGCAGAGAGTAAGACAGTGAGAACTATCAGGAAAATATTACCAAACAGAGAACTCATTTGCCTGAAACTCATTGAAGGAAAAGGATAAAAGACAACTAGCAGTTAATTTATAGCAGATGGGCCAGTGGTGGCAAATAAAGAAACTGCAAATAGGAGCTGGTCTTCAGTGGAAGAGGAATGGACATGCTGAGTCTGGACATGTCATTCATGGAACGACATGAAGAGTTTGGACACGCTGAACATGCAGACAGGACTCTGTGTTGGTGATGCCAAGTGTGCAGATACTGACTCTATTATTTAGATGGTCTTCATTCCAAAAGGGCTGGAGACTTAGAAATTCAAGTCTGGTGCTGAAGACAGAGCTTGGGACCAATTGTTTGATAGCTCATTCATTTATTTACCCAATAAATATTATTAAATATTTGTTATAAATATCCTGACATGCCAGGTTCCAGTTCCAGGTAAAACGGAGTAAGCACGTAACACTCCATCTTTCTGAATGAACGCAACTACACACTCTGTCTGGACCGCATGGAATAGGGTATCTGAGGAACACAAAAAGTTAATATCAGGCAAATGTGGGAAGAAGACCAGCATTCAAAATGGCACCAAATCACAGGTGAACTTCACATTCTTGCCTCTGTAGAATCCATCAGACAGGCCTCTCTGCAGCTCTCCCTTCTCTGTAGCCCCCCTTCTCTGCAGAAGTAGGCATCAGCATGAACAGAGAGCTCCAGGAGAAGCTCTCTATTTCCAGCTCAGAGAGACCAGAGAAAATCCCCCATTTTTCTTCTCTCACGTCTGTTCTCATGTTCCAGGCCACAAACAATCCTGTCAATTGACCTACTCTAAAATAATCACTAATGGAAGAAGAAAAATGACATAAGAAGGCATCAGGAACATCAAGAAAGAAGGGAGAGTAAAATAAATATCAAATGTCTGAGTAAATACAATAGACTGTTCTTCTCCTCATGCCATCTCCTGAAGTTTTCACATAAGTAGATGTAGTATATAAGACAAATGCAAGACGGGGTTGGGGGGTGTGGTGGCAGAGGTTCCCATATGGTGATAAGACTTTTACATTTCATTCAAATTAATACAGTATCAACAGCAAGTAAACTGCAAACTATAAAAGTATATATGTATTATAATCTCTAGCACAATTAT
Organism: Bos javanicus; assembly: GCF_032452875.1. Taxonomy (NCBI): domain Eukaryota; kingdom Metazoa; phylum Chordata; class Mammalia; order Artiodactyla; family Bovidae; genus Bos; species Bos javanicus. Next base: position 68,021,306 of record NC_083884.1, read on the forward strand.
TTTTAAAGTTATAAAAGAGACATAGTCAAAGACATAGATAAATTAAAATGAATTTTTAAAAAGTTCAAAACTCCAAAATAAGGCAGGAATGGGGAAACAGAGGAATAAAAAACATAGAACCAACAGAAAACAAATAGTCAAATACTGATATGACATACATAAACCCACACATATCAATAATTATATTAAACATAAATGGTCTAAATATAGAAGCTGACAGAATAGAATTTTAAAATAATCTAATTAAATGCTTCTACAAGAAAAGTCTCCTCAAATATAATGATATTAAAAGGAGTAAAGTAAAAGGCAAAGAGATAGACCATGCAAATATTATTCCAAAACAAAGCTTGATTGGTTATGTTAACAAGTAGACTTGTATACAAGTAGACTTCAAAGCAAAGAAAATTACCAGGGATAAAGAGGGACATTACACAATGATAAAGGGGCCAATTCATCAGGAATGCACAACGGTTCTAAACGTGTTTTCACCTTTCAACAGAGTTTCAAAATATATGATGCAAAACGTGACAGAACTGAAAAGTGAGGTGCATAAATTGAGACTTCAATGCTCTTTTCTCAGTAGTTGACAGAATTGGTACACAGAAAATCAATAAGATACAGAAGAACTTAACAATACCATCAACTAACTGAATATAACTGACATTCAGAGAAAACTCCACCCAACAAAAGTTCAATACATATTCTTGTCAAATTCATAGCAAGTATTCCCCAAGACAGACCGTACCCTTGGTCATAAAACAAACCTTAATAATTTTTTAAAAATTGAAATCATGAAAAATAAGTTCTTCACCCACCATGGATTTAGATTTGAAAGTAAAAAAACAGTAGGAAAGTCTCCAAACTTTTGGAAACTGAACAACTCACTTATAAATAACTGTTATACAAGAAGTCCTAGGTGAAATTAGGAAAATATTTTGAGCTGAACAAAACTCTAAGTACAACATAAAATTTGTGGGACATAAATAAAGACTTAGAGATACATTTATAGCCTTAAATGCTTATATTAAAAAAGAAAGGACGGGGACTTCCCTGGTGGTCCAGTGGTTAAGAACCCACCTTCCAATGCAGGGGGCGTGAGTAAGATCCCTCATCAGGGAACTAAGATCCCACATGCCACGGGACAACTAAGCTTGCATACTGCAATTAGAGAGCCCACATGCTGCGACTAAAGAAGCCCAAGTGCTCTAGAGCCTGTGCTCTGCAACAAGAGACGTCCACATGCCACAACAAACAGGCCATGCAGCCGAAAGTTTTATAAAAGGTGTTGTGGGGGGGAGGGGCTGAAATGACAAGAAGGTGGATGTACCAGTACTCATGTCACACAAAGGCTACAAGGAAAGACAAAGGACACTATTCTGTAAAAAGATTAATACAAGAAGAGAATATTACACTCATTAACATACATGTTCCCAATATAGGAGTGCCTAAGTGCATAAAACAAATACTAACAGACCCAAAGGGAGAAACTGATGGGAATATAATAATAATAGGAGACTTTAACACCTCACTGATATCAATGGACAGATCTTCCAGACAGAAAATCAATAAGGCAACAGAGATCCTAAATGACACAATAGAACAGTTAGACTTAGTTGATATTTTCAGATATTACATCCAAAAGCTCAGAATACACATTCTTTTCATGCATACCTGGGCCATCTTCTATGGTAGACCACATACTGGGACACAAAACAAGCCTCAACAAATTTAAAAGGATAGAATTATTTCAACAATCTTTTGCAACCTCTACAGCGTGAAACTACATGGAAAGAAAAGACAAAAATAAGAAAAAATGATTATATGGAAACTAAACAACATGTTACTAAAAAACCAATCAGCCAATAACGAAATCAAAGAGGAAATTAAAAAAAATACCTCAAGACAATGATAATAAAAACATAACCACACAAAATCTATGTGATGCAGCAAAACCAGTTCTAAGAAGGAAGTCCATAGCAATAAATGCCTTCCTCAAAAAACAAGAAAAATCTCAAATAAACAACTTAACCTACCATCTGAAAGAAATAGAAAAAGAAGAACAAACAGAACACAAAGCCAGCAGAAGGAAAGAAATAATAAAGATCATTAAGGAAGTAAAAGAGATAAAATAACAATTAAAATATCAATAAAACTAAGAGCTGATTTTTTGAAAGGATAGGCAAAATTGACAAACCTCTGGCCAGGCTCACCAAGAAGAAAAGAGCAAGGACCCAATAAGCAAAATAAAAAATGAAAGAGGAGAAATAACAACAGATACTTCAGAAATACAAAAAAAGAAGAGAATACTATGAAAAATTACACACCAACAACTTGGACAATCTAAAAGGAATGGACAAGTTTCTAGGAATGTACGTACAGCCTACCAAAAGTGAATCAAGAAGAAATCGATCATCTGAACGGACCAAACCCTATTAGTGAAATGGAATCTGTAATAAAAATTTTTTAAATCTCACTGCAAACAGAAGTCCAAGACTGGATGGTTTCACAGGGGAATCCCACTAAATATATAAATAACTTACACCAATCCTTCTCAAACTCTTCTAAAAGACTGATGAGGAGGGAGCACTCCCAAAGTCATGCTATGAAGCCACAATCACCCTGATACCAGAACCAACACTACCAGAAAAGAAAATTACATGCCAATATCTTTGATGAATATAGATGCAAAAATCCTCAACAAAATATTAGCAAGCCAAATACAACAACACATAAAAGGATTATACACCATGATCAAGCTAGCTCATTCCAAGGTCACAAGGATGATTCAACAGATGCAAATCGATGTGATATATACCACCACAACAATCAAAGACAAAAACCATGTGACCATTCAATAGATGCAGAAAAAGCATTTGAAAAAATTCTTCATGTATTCATTATAAAAAATTTCTTACCAAAGTGGGTATAGACAGAACATATCTCAACATAATAAAAGCTATTTATGACAAACCAACAGCCAATATAACAGTAAATGGCAAATAGCTGAACACCTTCCACTAAAATCTGGAACAAGACAAGGATGCCCACTCTTACCACTTATGTTCAGCCTTATATTGGGAAGTCTTAGCTACAGCAATCCAGATCAAAAAAAAGAAATAAAATTGAAGGGAAGAGGTAAAACTGTCATCACATGCAGATGATGTGATGCTCTAGATAGAAAATCCTGAAGACTCCACACAAAAACTACTAAAACTGATAAACAAATTCAGCAGGGTAGCAGGATACAAGATTAACATACAGAACTCTGTTGCATTTCTCTATACAAACAATGAAATATCAGAAAGACAAAAAAAAAATCCCTTTAAAATTGTATTAAAAAAAAAAAAAAAAAACACCTAGGAATAAACCTGACCAAGGAGAAAAAAGATACATGTGCTCAGAACTATGAGACACTGTGGAGAAGGCAAAGGCACCCCACTCCAGTACTCTTGCCTGGAAAATCCCATGGATGGAGGAGCCTGGTAGGCTGCAGTCCACGGGGTCGCTGAGGGTTGGACATGACTGAGCAACTTCCCTTTCACTTTTCAATTTCATGCATTGGAGAAGGAAATGGCAACCCACTCCAGTGTTCTTGCCTGGAGAATCTCAGGGACGGGGGAGCCTGGTGGGCTGCCATCTATGGGGTTGCACAGAATCGGACACGACTGAAGTGACTTAGCAGCAGTATGAGACACTGATAAAGGAAACTGAAGATGATTCAAAGAAATGTAAAGATATCCCACACTCTAGGACTCGAAGAATTAATATTGTTAAAATGGCCATACCACCCAAAATAATTTACAAATTTAATGTGATCCCTATCAAATTATCTCATGACATTTTTCACAGAACCAAAACAAATAATCTTAAAATTTATATGGAATAGGAAAAGACCCAGAATTGCCAAAGCAATCCTGAAGAAAAAGAACAAAAGTGGAGGCATAACCCTCCTGGACTTCAGACAATTCTGCACAGCTACAGACTTCAAAACAGTGTGGTACTGGCATAAAACACACGTACGGGTCAATGGGACAAAACTGAGAGCCCAGAGATAAGCCCACACATCTATGGTCAGTTAATCTTAGACAAAGGGGGTAAAAATATGCAGTGGAGAAGTAGTATTGGGAAAGCTGGACAACTGCATGTAAATCAAAACAGTTAGAACTTTCCCTCACACCATACACAAAAATAAACTCAAAATAGATTAAAGACTTAAATATAAAACATAACATCATAAAACTCCTAGAAGAGAATATAAGCAAAACACTGTCTAACAAAAATTGCAGCAATGTTTTCTTAGGTCAGTCTCTCAAGGTGAAAGAAATAAAAGCAAAAATACACAAATGGAACATAATCAAACTTACAAGCTTTTGCACAGGAAAGGAAACCATAAATAAAATGAAAAAAAACAACCTATGGACCGGGAGAAAACATTTACAAATGATGTGACCAACAAGGGCTTAATTTCCAAAATAAACAAACAGTTCATAAAGCTCAATTAAAAAACAAACAAACAAACAAAAAAAACCCAATCAAAAACTGAGCAGGAAGACATTTCTCCAAAGAAGATGTACAAGATCGTCAAGAGGCACAGGAAAAGATACTCAGTATCACTAATTATTAGAGAAATGCAATTCAAAACTACAATGAAGGATCAACTCATACTGGTCAGGATGGCCATCATCAAAAAGTCTACAAAGAATAAACGCTGAAGAAGGTTTGGAGAAAAGGAAATCTTCCTTCACTGTTGGTGGGAATGTAAATTAGCGCAGCCACTATGAAGAAAAGTATGGAGATTTCTTAAAAAACAAAAGAGTTATGATACTATCCAACAACCCCACTCTTGGGCATATATACAAAAAAGATGAAAACTCTAATTCAAAAAGATATACACACTCCAATGTTCATAGCAGCCAAGACATGGAAGTAACCTAAATGTCCACTGACAGATGAATGGATAAAGAAGATCTAAGCAAATGAAGACACATGCCATGTTCACAGATCCTAAGACTCAATTCCCAAATTAATCTGTAAGTTTAACATAAGTCCAATCAAAATATCAAGACATTTTTATAGCTATACAGAAGTGAATTCTAAAATTTATATAAAAAGACAAATGAACTAGAGCAGGTAAAGCAATTTTGAAGAAGCAGAATAAAGTTGGAGGAATGACACTCCCAGATTTTAAGACCTGCTACAAAGCCACAGTAACAAAGATAGTGTTGTATTGGTAAAGGACAGACATTGAGACCGTTGGGAAAGACCCTGATGCGGGGAAAGATTGAGGTCAAGAGGAGAAGAGGGTGACAGAATGAGATGGTTGGATGGCATCACCGATGCAATGGACATGAGTCTGAGCAAACTCCAAGAGGTAGTGAAGGACAGGGAAGCCTGGCGTGCTGTAGTCCATGGGGTGGCAAAGAGTAGGGACACAACTAAGTGACTGAACAACAACAACAACATATATCAAGGAAACAGAATAGAGTCTAAAACTAGACCCATTCAAATATGGACAGTTAACTTCAGAAAAAGGCTAACTGCAAAGATGACTTAACAGAGGAAGAAGTCTTCTCAATAAATGGCTTGGGATCAACTGGATATCCACATGCAAAGAAATGAACCTTGTAAAATAAACCTCAGACTACATAGTACACCTTATAGAAAAACTAAGTCACAAAGTGAATCGCAGATCTAAATATAACTATAAAACTATGAGACTGTTAGAAGAAAATAAGGGAGACAATTTTTGTGATCAGATTTCTCACATTCATTTCACCAAGAGCATGATCTAGAAAGAAAAAAACTGATAAAGTTGATGTCATAAAAGTTAAAAACTTTTGCTCTGTGAAAGACACTGTTAAGAGAAGAAAAAGACAAGCTATGGATTGCAAGAAAATATCTGTAAACCAGATATCAGGGCTTCCCTGCTGGCTCAGATGGTAAAGAATCCACCTGCAATGGGGGAGACCTAGGTTCGATCCCTGGGTTGGAAAGATCCCCTGGAGGAAGGCATGGCAACCCACTTGAGTATTCTTGCCAGGAGAATCCGCATGGACAGAGGAGCCTGGCAGGCTACAGTCCATGGGGTCGCAAAGAGTTGGACATGACTGAGTGACTAAGCACACATCTGTAAACCAATGTATATGTCAAAAGACTTATATCTAGAATATATAAAGAACTTTCAAACTCAACAACAAAAAAAATACAGCTTAATCTGAAAAGTGAGCAAGAGAGCTGAATAATCTTCTAACAGTTTTCTTTCTCACCAAAGAAAATAAAAGAATGGCTAATAAGCATATGAAGAAATGTTCAATGTCATTTTGCCATTAGAGAAATGGCAAGATATTACTACACATCTATATGAATGGCTCAAATTTTAAAATGCTGACCATATCAAGTGCTAGCAAGACAAATCAACTGGAACCCTCATATAGCACTGGTGTGGATACAAAACGGTATAGTCGTTACAGAAAATACTTTTCACTTTCTTATAAAATGAAACATTTATCATATGACCCAACAATTCCACTCCTAAAGAATTTATTTATCCTATTTACCCTAAAGAAATGGAAATTTATGTGACATAAAAACTGTCAATGAATATTTATAGCAGTTCTAGTCATAACTACCCCAAACAAGAACCAACTCACAAGTCCTTCAGCAAATGAATGGATAAGCAAACCATGGTACATCCATATAATGAACACTCAGTAATAAAGAAGAATGAACTGATACAGTCAGCAACTTGAAAGACTCAAAAACTTTAGGCTGAGTGAAAGAAGCTAGTTTTAAAAGGTTATATACTGTATGATTCTTTTACTATAACATTCTCAAAAGAACAGACTGTACTGACAGAGAACCGATCCGTGGTTGCCAGGGGATGGTGGCAGAGGGAGGTACAGGATATGATGATAAAAAGACGGAGTTTTCTGGGTTACAGAACTACTTTGCATCCTGGTCACGGTGGTGGTCACACAAATCTTTACGTGTATTAATTTTATAGAAATGACATCAGAAGAATAAAATGCACTGTGTGCCAGTTATCCATTTACTGCTTCTATGTTCCGATTCATTCTGCCTGGCCTGCCCTGTGATAATGGATCACAGCCCTTTAAGTATAATTCCTTTGTCAGTGGGCACAGTTCTCAGCACTGTCAGTAGGCAGCACTAGAGAGACAGGCAGGAGGAAGGGGCTCTGCCCTCCTGTTTCTGGTGTGCTTGTTCAGCGCGCTCCTGTTGGGCGGGCACCTTCTCCAGGGCCCAGTTCCTGCAGCTCTGGTGCCTTCTCCACAAGCCCACTTTCGCAGCACACAGCAGTCGGCAGCCTCCAGTGGCCATCAACTGCCCCTGGTATCCACCCCTGGGTGGTTCTGCAGTGGACTAGGACAGCCCACTGTGAACAGCTTCCCACAGCACCCTAGAGAGCACAGTTCCAGCACATTTTGAGGGTGGATTTCCAGCATCTTCTCTGCTGTGAGCCATGGCAGTGCCTCTCCAACAAAGCCCAGATCTCAGCCCTCAGTGAGGGTGGGGTGATGTGGGGCCTTCCTCCTCAGGGTAGTGACTGCTCCTTACATCTGCTCTTCCTATATCCTTTAGAATATTCTTACTAGCCAATCCCTTTTCATTCAATTCTCTGTTAGAATATCTATCTATCCCTGTTCAAACTACTGGGTGATTTCTTGCTCTTGCTTTGATGCTGACTGAAACATATCTTATGTTTATGAAGAAACATAAATTAAATCCTGCTATTACTAAATCCTGAGAGAAATTCAGAAAAGCAAGATAAACCTCGGTGCTACTTATTTATCCATCTGGCCATCAGGCACACCAACCCTCAAAACAAGTCACTGTGCAACCAGCGTGTGCCGGGCCCTTAGCTGGGGCTTGGTTCGCTCCAAAGTCGGCCTCTATCCTTGACAAGCTCAGGGAAGTGCTAGGTGGGCAAACTAATCTCTGCAACACAAAAATAAATCATTACATAGTGCCGTCTATGTGTATAGAGATTAAATGAAGTATTGGGGATGAGAGAGAAAGAGATGGAGGCTGAACATGAGAATATGAACAGATAAACAGCCCGTGATTGTGCAGAGAGTCCCTGGAGCACTTGGACACACAGCCAACCTCTGGCCACTCTTCTGATGGCTATGATCTCAAACAGAAGAAAGAGCAGAGAAGTGCCAGCTTGGCAGACAAAACTGGTGGCCACAGTTCAGCAAAGGAGCGACCAGAGGCCTGGAAGGACAGAAAAGGTGTGGGCCAGGTGGCAAGGTGGGGGAAGAGGAGATGGGAGGCTGCCCAGAATGGGGAAGCCAGGGCCGTGCCAAAGCCCTTCTCCCTATTCTGCCCACATCCAGTCCAGTGGGCCCAGCCCTGGATCCCTGGCCTGCCTACCTGTCCCGCCCCCTGGGCTACCTCTCCGCCCCAGAGGCTCTCTGGGCCTAAGGATATTCTGGCTCAGATTTGCCTCCCTGGCCCTTTCTACTGTTGGACCTCCAAAGGAGGCAGCGTTCTCCATTCTTGTTCCAGGCCCCTGACTTTGCATTTGCCCAGCAGCCAGAGTCCTGGCTGGACCTTGCCCCAGGCCCCTGCATAGGGCTGAGTGGAAGGTTGAAATTTAGATGATTTCAGTTATGGTTATGGAGAACAGTGAAGGCAAAGGCTAAAGCCAGTATAAGCGGGCTGAGGTGCAGGATGGTGGCGCCGGTTCTGGTAAGGGGCTGAGAGGTGAGCTGGGGGGCCCAGTAGGTGGGTGGTGGCTTCTCCATGGTGCCCACCTGCCCTGCCAGCATCTGCTCCTGCAGCTGAGCAGCCTGGTCCTTCCCCTGCTCTGGGGAATATAAATCATGCTATCACAGAACAGGCTCCAAAATGCTGTTCACATGCAGCTTTCCCCAAAGATGGAAATGGCCCATGAATCAAGTGCCACGGAGCGGCGCCCGAGCTGTCCTGTTCTGGGGACAGGGCTTGGCCACGGTCTCCAGAGAGGATTTTCATTTGCAAGCATGGCTTCCCGATCTCTCCAAGTACACACTCTCTGTCATCCTTCTGACAGCTGTGACTGAAGCGTCACACAAGCACACTTTAATTTATGTCTCAGTATCCCTCTGCTAACTCATTCCTTCTTCATCCCCCTACCCCATCTCTAGGCCTCTTCTGCACTGATAACCAGTTACTTTCCAAAGACCAACCCGTGGCAACCATGAAGCTAGAAACAACTGGGGAGAAGCCCGTGGCAACCTTGAAGCTAGAAACAATTGGGGAGAAGCCCCATTCAGTTCCTGGTGTAGCAGGAAGCACAGGTCAGTAGCTGTGGTAGCTCCAGTACCACTAGTCCCCAGCCGATGGAATCAGCTCAAGGGAAGGAAATGCCCCTTCTTTCAAAGCAAAGACTTCTTTTTAAAATTTTTTTACAAAAACTTATTTATGAGTCTTCATTGCAATGCACAGGGTCTTCACTGTTGCACACACGTTTTCTCTAGTTGTGACAAGCAGGGGCTACTCCAGTTGCAGTGTGTGGGCTGCTCATTGTGTGGCCTCTCTTGTGGAGCACAGGCTCTAGGGTACTCGGGCTTTGTAGCTGCAGCTCGAGAGCACGAAAGCTGGGGCTTAGCAGTTGTGGTGCACAGGCTTAGCTGTCCTGCAGTATGTGGGATCTTAGTTCCCAGACCAGGGATCAAACCTGTGTTCCCTGCATTGGCACATAGATTTTTAACCACTGACTACTAGAGAAGTCCCAAGACCTCTTAACAACTGAAAAAAAAAAAAAAAACAACTTGAGGCAAGAGTTAGTTCATTTGCTGCCACTGCATACAATCATTCTGGGTTTCCTAATGACGAGGCCAGTCTGACTGTGCCAGCACCCTGTATTATGGGAGTCCAGAGCTGGGTGCCAGAGAATGTCCTGGAGATATGAAAAGGTACACAGAGGACAGGCACCATGGGCACTGGGCTTTGCACAGCCAGTTAGCCAACAGCTGAAAAGACCCACTTATCCAAGAAGCCACTTAGCAAGAGTCTCAGAAACCAAAGACATATGACTCTGAACTCAAGACTTCTAAGACCTCTGAAATTTTCCCATGTGAATTACTTGCTAGTCTCTGTCTGTTTTTTCATCGTGATTATAAGTGAAACTTCAGATGGAAAGAGCCCGGGGCTTCCTTTCAGGGACAGCAAGGAAAGGAGGAGTGGAGAAGCAGCGTCCTGCTCTGTGGCATCTCGTAAGGGAGAAGAGCCAGGGGAACAGAGATGCTGAGGCAAGGCTTTAAAGCAACGGGGGAGAAAGCTGTGGTGCAGCAGACAACTGTAGGGCATCTGCCCTGGTCATGGTGATTCTACTTGTAGAAACTGTCTCCCTGACCCCCAGGGCCACAGGGGCGAGTTCCTGCTGCCAAGTGTGTGCCTGACAACGCCCACTGCTGACTGGACCAGAGGTGGACACCAGCTTTAGGCGGGCCAATCAGATTCCTTTCCCAGAATCCGTGCCCAGGAATTCAGGGAAAGCGAAATGTGACTCACTGTTGTCAGCTCTGCAGGCCCTGTGTGAGCACAGCAGCTGCTTCTGATGGCCCTTCCCACTCCGGACGGAGGAAGAGAAGGAGCAAACCAGAGGGAGGGCCGGTGGCAGCCACAAGGGAGTGGCTGAGCAGTGGCGGGAACAGGCTGCCCGGCGCAGCCTGGGGCTCCTCACAGCTTTCCTTCCCCATTCTAAGCTTGCCTTGGGTTTCAGGGGACGCTTTGACCCCATGACCTTATTATAAATGCCCCTTTCTGGTTCAAGTGAACCTTTGAGAGGGCTGCTGTGGGAGGAGGGGAGGAGGAGGGTTGAGCGGTGTCCTTGGAGACCTGTGTGGCCTTAGTGCAGGGAGCCAGTTCCACAGCTGCCCAAGTTGCCTGGGCATCACTCCATGTTGTGGGGCACACAGGAGAGGCCAGCAAGAGTTCAGGGGGAAGGAAGAGTGTGAGCTGCCACCAAAGCAAGATGTGCCAGCATCACCCAGGAGGGCAGGGCAACGAGAGGGAGAGAACCCTTCCCAGTGAGGGAGGTACAACCAGAGGTACAGCAAGTGCAGACTCTGAGGGTAAATCCAGGGGTCCAAACCCACACTGCTGGTGTCCCCACTACCTCTGCAGCGGCACTCACTGTCAACACCGCCCAGGGGCACTGCTGCTTCTTATCAGAAAGCAAAAGTCACCGTCATCAACTCATCTCGCTGGAAATGCTTATATTAGGATGGAACGAGGTTTTATGTGTTGTTCCTCTACATCACTCTGAAAGTGAAAGTGTTAGTCGCTCAGCTGTGTCTGACTTTTTTTGACCCCATGGATTGGGGGCCCCCAGGCTCCACTGTCCATGGAATTCTCCAGGCAAGAATACTAGAGTGGGTTGCCCTTCCCTTCCCAGGAGAAATCTTCCTGACCCGGGGATCGAACTTAGGTCTCCCACATTACAGGTGGATTCTTTACCATCTGAGCCCCACCAGGGAAGCCCCTATATCACTCTAGAAATTACTTCTCCTTGTATTGTCTCAAGATTGCAATCCACATTATTATCTAACAGTTATTATTTACAGAACAAATCTGTTGGTCTGAAGGTAAATGATTATATTCACCTGCCAGGAATCTACACATAAGACACACACAAAGTCAGTAAGTTCTGTTAGGTGCCCTGGTTTTAACCGACACTGGAACTGCATTCTTAAAATGAGCATCTGAATGTTTTAAAAAAGCCTCTTGCCTTTTGCATCTAGACAGTTGTACAGTTTTAACTCAGAAGCACTTGTGAATCCTGAGTATCTCACAGCCTGGAATTATCTAGTCTCTACTTAGGAGGAGGAACATGGGTCTTTTCCTAGCTTTTCTTCCTTCAGTAAACACAGTGATCAAACAAATGAGGAGGTTTCACTTCCACTAGCTCAACAGCCTGTGTGCACGAGGACGAAAAGACTGTAATCGACAGGAAGGACCCATTACTTGGTCTCTCATTTTTGAAATCTCCGCTGAGAGAGTGTTGACAGTGGAGAGCGCTCCTGACAATGTGACTCTGGAACCCTCTCTACTATTGATTTGGCTTCGTCACATCAATAAAGACCCATTCAACCAACATGGACACCGTGTGTTACAGTGTGTGAAAGTGTTAGTCACTCGGTTGTGTCAGACTCTTTGTGACCCAAAGGACTGTAACCCACTAGGCTCCTCTGTCCATGGAATTCTCCAGGCAAGAACACTGGAGTGGGTAGCCATTCCTTTCTCCAGGGGATCTTCCTGACCCAGAGTCCGAACCTGGGTCTCTTATATCTTCTGCATTGCAGACAGATTCTTTACCACCTGGGCCACCAGGGAAGTAGAAAGAGCCAAAGCCCCACATCAGGGAGACTCAGGGAGACTCCCCCATCCTGGTCACCACCTGTCTCCCAGGTGACTATCCTTGGCCTCACACTGGTTGGGGGCTGTCTAAGGGCTCACAGTGGCCCTGCTCCACTGCGTCGTGTGGTGTGTAAGGGTGGTGAGGTCCACAGTGCAGTGGCCAGGGAAGGAGGTGAGTGTAGTGTGCATGTCACTGTGCAAGATGAACGCGTCATGGGAGAGCTGTAGGTGTGAGGGTGTGAGAGTAAGTGAGGGTGTGTGCAGACAAAGCATTTTATCAGGGGAGTGGCTCTGGGCCCTTCCCCAGGCATCTGAAATAGGGTATCCATTCTCATCCACAGGGTGCCCCAGTTCCCAGTCCAAAGGGCAACAGAGCTGGGATGTGTTACTATCCACAGCAGGAGGCAGTAACGGAGTGCCGGGGCCGATGCTGAGGGAAACTCAGAGGAGTGCAGGCACCTGTCCAACTAACCCTAAGCAGCAGAACTGGACTCAGGAGCCAGGAGGCACAAATTCAGGCCTATGCCTCATCGCGCCCCCATCCCAGCCTCCACAAGCTCAGAAGCTGCCTGATCCAGGAACATTTTCTAAAGCCAGGTGGGGACTGCGAAGCCCAGAGTCCACAGAGGTGCTTCCAGACCTCAGCCTCTGCAGCAGCCCCTCCCATACACCATGCATGCTGTTTTGTTTTTTTGTTTTTTTTTCTCTTCATTTGATCCTATGTCTTATGGAGAACAGGCTATTATAATGAAAATAGTTTTTGAAGATCCCCATGAGGTCCATTTCCCTTGTCCACTAAAAGCCAAGAAGGTCTGTGGAGGGAACATTTGCGTCCATGGTGAGCATCCTACGTATCATCTAGGAGCACGTGTGCATGGAGGAACCAATGCAGGAAGGTGAACGGTGGAGTGTGGGCATTCCTTTAGCAGCTGCTCGAGTCAGCCTTTAAAGATTTTCGTTCTCTACAACTCCACTAATACAAATTATATTAAAAAGCCAAATGAACCCTTTAACAAATGAAAAGAGATGAAGTTTAGGATAATGGGAGTATTATAGCAAAGCTCCTACTGTGTCTGCTTTTGTAAAGGGAGCCCTGCAGCTAGACCTGCATGAGACACTGTGAAAGAGCCCCTCAGAATTGTGACAAAGGCACCCAGCCCTGATATGTCACCATAAAAATGCATATTTCAATACAACATGGTCCCTTTAATGAGGGTAACCAGAGGGACTGTGCGGTAGTTTTATTTATAAGCCTTTAAATCTAGGTAAATTGCACGCATTTGAAATTTCTATACAAAGAATGTCACCAAAAGCTACCAAACCAAGTCTACTTAATAGGTCTGGGCACCGAGACGGGGGACAGAGAAGGTCAAGGCACGGCTAACTGCTGGGCAGAGGCCACGGGAGGGGAGTTCTTTGTGGTGCATAGTCCCTAAAAGCTTCCAAAATCGCTTCTACAATCACCCCCTATTCCCTAGATCCTCTGTCAAGACTGTTCAATGAAAACAGAGAGACAAGTTGAGGGGACCTGTCTGGTGACTTCTGTGATGATTTCTGATGTCATAGGCATGCTTGGTACTGTCTCAACTGAACTCTGGGTGGACAGTTTCCAGTTCACTTGCAGTGTTTGTTTCCTGAGGAGAAACACTGGTTTTCTGAAATAAGTTAAAATGATACAGGATTTTCCTTTGTTAATATCGAAGTCTTTGACCTGGAGGGGAGAACCAGTCCTCCCCACCCTTCCCTCTAAGCAAAGCTTATTTCCTTTTTTGTCTAATTGGATTTTCTAAAAGGATCTGTTTCCCCTCCTCTATCCAGATGCCCGCGATACAGTGCTGTACAAAAAGCCGCTGGCTGGTGTCGTTCTCGTCTTTTTCTGCCACATTAACCCGGTAGGGGGTTTACCAGCTCGAGATTTTGAAAAGCTGTTGTCAAATCGTGAAAGCCCCCAAATGCAACTTAAATGGTTATTAGCTGGTGGGAAACATCCCCTGCATTCTAATACCTCCATTTAAATAACAATAATAAAGAAAATAGTAACAATAAGAGTAAACTCCATGCCTTCACAGCCATGATTATACCCTACCACCCATAGTCCACACAGTCCATGGCCAGTTCTCAAAAGGGTGCAGCTTTGGCTGGTTGGGCGCTTCTGATTTTGCAGCCAGCCAGCAGGGGTCGCTCAAGCCATCTAGCAGCTAACTCGAGCTTCCATGACACCGTGGATAATTCCTTTAAACAATCCAAAGCATAGACAAAAGAGCCAAGGGGGTTCCTTGCTCTATTAAAAGCCTTGAAACACATGTATTTGCCAAATGGAAAGGTGCAGAATTAATTGGAAAAGAGATGAAATTTGTGTTCCTCAGCTCCCTTGGGGGTTTTGTAATTAATAAATATTTGTAAAGCCTTTGATAAGTATGAAGTACCATATATGCGCTAAACAAAACAAGCTTTTGTGAGCTTCAGAATGTACTTGTGGTCCATTTCACATTAAATCAAAAGACACAGCAGTTAGGAATAAGAGAAATGGTAACAGTGCCGGATAGTGACCCTTTACCACATGCCAGGCATTTTCCCTGTTATTGCCTGCATCATGATCATCTATCGGGTAGATATTATTATGCTTATTTCATAGGTTTTTGTCAAAAGCCCCTAAAAGCTCTGTGAGATTCTGTCACTTGCCCCAGGAAGCCTAGCCAGTAAGTAGAACTGCCCTGATTCAAACCGAGCACCACATCCAATTCTTTCCACGTCCCAAACTGGGGTTCTTTCCATAGCCCTCTTGAATAGCCAGCATAACAAAATGTAAGAATTCCTTATGCCAGGAATTCTCTAAAGGAAACATTACAGCAGGAAAAAAAAAAAAAAAGGACCCAGCCATTTTTAGAATAATTAATGAAGTACAAATCGTGTAATTCCAAAAAAAAAAAAAAACCAACTGAGTTGGCTACAGGGTTTCTAAAATAATGTCTCAAGTGTTTTTATTTCTTTATGTATATTCAATACTCTATAAAATGTCTACAGATGTGAAAATTATAGTAAATATGTTCTGCAGTCTTAATTGCTAAACGATTACAAAGTAACTAAATAAGAGATGGCAGGTTGCCCTGTGGCTTTATTCGCCTCTTTCCGGAGAGCAGCAAAATCATAAAGTCTTCTCTGACACAACAGGTTTCTATGGTTACGCGAGACGTAAATATGTCATATGTCCTGTGCGGCAGGAGAGGGCCAGGCAGGCGCGCTGTGTGTAGCAGCCCCCAGAGGGAAAGCACTCATGCAGACGGCACTCCTCAGCCAGTCAAATATCTGTTTCCAGGTTTACAACAGGGTGGGAACAGGAGTAAAAGCTTCTGGTGCTAGCAAGACGATCTACAGAGCCCGGAGAATGGATAGGCATGCTGGTCACAAAGAAACGCAAAGAATGAAATGGCTTCTGCTGTGTCAGGCTTGAGAACTGGGGCTTGGGCCTTAGCTGTGGGAGGCAGAGGCTTCATCCACCGCCCCTCTGGATCGGGGGGGCCTATCTTCTCCCACTGGGCATCTGAACAGAAGCTACATGGATCCAAATTATTCTGCTGGTGGTCTGCTTTTTTTAAAAACAAAAAACAAAAAAAAAACACCTTAAAGATGCATAACTCGATAGTGGCTGCTGAGAAACCAAATAAAGTCGTTTCCATTTAAGACAGAATAAGGTTGAGAACTGCCACCTCTGAATCCAGGGTTTACCATGTGTATCATGAGAAGTGACAAAATGCAAAAACCTCCATCATTAAGACTCAGGATGTAATATCAGCAAATCCAAATTCAAAGACGTATGATAATAACAGCTGAGACTTCTCCAGAGCTATTTTTATTACATAAATTATGAAGCAATATTAAATGGAGAAATGCTGTTGCCCATTAAATGGAATTCCTGAGACCCTGAAGTATGGCCTCTCCCTGCTTAACCCTGAAGTGTTTCACAGATCACCCGCTCTAGAATGCACACACTCCAGGGGCCCTGCAATCCGGGAAAGCAGTGACTGGTGCAACTACATTACTTTATTTTTTAGTGATGAGAAAAGGAAGGACGGGCAAAACATCCCTAGGAGAAAAAGAGGCAAGGTCTTCTAGGAGAGACAGCTTTTGCCTGAAGATAGTGCTCACTGGTACCTTTTGGAGAAAAAAGCAATGCCTCTTGGTGGACAGTTCAGCTTTTAAGGTTTTTGGAACACAATGAAATAATTCTTTTAAAGGTAAATGTTAACTGGATGCTTCTTACCCAGAGGAAGGGTTATACAAACCCTTAGCACTTTTTCCACTTAATGGGGACAATCTGAGTCAGGAAAATAGCACAGGGACCCATTTAGGAGAAGACAGGGACATATATGCTAGGTATCCAGCCCTCCCAGAGAGAAAATAAAGAGGCTGGTTTCCTCAGCTGTTTTCCAGGCACTAGAAATGTGGCAAAGGCAAAAATGGAGAAGGAATGATGAGATGGACCAAAGGGAAGTCCCTGGTGATCCCAGGACGGTCCTGTGGGCAGTAGACCATTTGCTGAAATGAGGCCTCCAAATGAATAGCTTGGACTGATTTGAAGACAAGGAAATATTAGGCTGTGCTAAATTCCTGCCTGGGTCCTGGACCATTTCAGCTGGCTTCCATCTGCACCAGACACAATGCAAAACCAACACTTCTGGGCTGAAATATGGGGTTCCAAATGGGTTACTTGGACTTCATTTTAAAATCAGGGTTTGAGCCTGTCTTCAGCCCAAATGAAAGGAAGAGGAGGTCAGAACCAAATCAAGGATGAGATAAGGCTATTGCAAAGGACAGAGCAGAGAGGGTAATGGCTTCCAACTCGATCACTAGCCATCTTGACCCCTTTAAGTCTCATGACCATCCTGATGTGGGACCAGCGTCCCACGGCGGGCTCCCCTCTAGCGCATACCTGCAGCCATCACCAGCTCCCAGATCACATCACTCTGCGCCCTTGGAATGTCCCACCCTCTCTTTAGACAACCCACATCTCTCCCCACCAATAAACTCTGCCTAATATTTGCCTCCTCCATGAAGGCACTCCCACTGACTAAACCCACTGGCTTTAGATCCTTTCACCTACATTTAGTATTCAAGGGTTTGAGTATATAAAATCTAAGAGCACTTCCAGCTCTAAAATGTTATTCACAGTTTAACAGAATAGCTGAAAACAATAGCCACAGTAAAGAGATGGTCTTACTACAGTCCTTGTCTTTATTACAGCCCCTGTCTTTGAGTCCATTGGAGTTCTGGAACCACATCCAGCAGCAGATCTTGGCTGAGCTCATATGATCACATTGGTGTGTTTGGATAATTTCAGCAAGTCTGACAGTGAATACGAGCAAAGATAAATCAGTGTGCTGACCTGACAGCACTGAGTGGAAAGAGCAATGACAAAAAGGTAAGGTCTATCCTTTCATTCATTCAACAAACAACTGCTGAGCCCCTTCCATGAGAAGACAAAATAGGGAGTAACACAGACACCGTTTCTGCCTTTCTGGTCAGGGGAGAGATATACAAGTGACTACACAACAGCAGCACTGGGTGACAAGTGAGCAGAGGGACACTAGGAGCTACGCTGAGTCCTCAGGCAGCTATGGGATGACCAGTGAAGAGACAAGACAGACAGACACAGAGCAACTCTGCACATGTGAGCCAAAGTTAGACAGAAAGGAATGGTATGTAAGTGCCAATGGGCCCTGGAAAACAGGAAGAAGAGGCATGGTTTTGTAGACTTAGAGAAGGTGCGTGCCTTGAAGGACACCCAGGACTGAGATGAAGAGAAAGAGAAGGCAAGGATGACAGCCTTTAGTCTACCACAGATTTGGGGCTGTGTGCTAGGAACTTCCTGAATACGATCTGGTTTTAACTCACAACAACTCTGTGAAGTAGGCATCATAATCTCCATTTTACAGATGGGAAAAGTGAGTCTGGAGAATGTTAAACAACTTATCTAAAATGGCACAGTTAGCAATTGACGAGGTCAAGATCTGACTCATCAAGGACAGGCAAGCCTGGCGCAGCGCAGTCCATGGGGTCACAAAGAGTGGGACACAACTTAGTGACGGAACAACAACATTGCTTCACCACCCTCCCATCTACCCTCGTTCCTTCTCTCCCCACCATCAGCACCTGCCTGTGCAAAGCCTACCTACCCAACACTCACCTGTCACTTCTCCCATCATCCCTAGAAGACCGCACTCACATTTCCTTTCCCGTCGGCAACTGTTCTAATGTGTTTGTTGTATATCATTTTGCCTGAACTTCTTCCTCCAAATCTGGATATAGGTATTTAAATCCTATTAAGAGTATCATTTTATATACTTCATCCTCTTCCTTATTTTTCCACTCTAATTTTTAAGGTCCATATATCCATGCTGCACTTAGTATATTTTCCCAAAATGTAATTATGAAAGAATTAAACATATAGAAAAGTTGAAAGAATTTTTATAGTGAATACCCAAATACTTACTGCCTAGATTCTAACATTAATATTTTAATAAACTTGCTTTATCACATATCTATTCAACTATTTTTCTCTCTTTCCATTCATCAATTCATTTTGAATTTTGGATTCAAGTCAAAATAAATTTACAGACTTTATTAAAGTTCCCCTCAATACTTCAGAAGGCATAATTATTAGAACATTTGTTTACAGTTTTTAATGTGAAATTTATATACAGTAAAAATAAAAACAATTACATGAAATGAACTACACAAATCTTCATTATGCATTCACTGACTTCTGACAAAGGCATGCGCTTGCATTCAAAAACCCAATCAAGATACAGAACATTATTTTCACCTAGAAAGTTCCTTCATGATTCTTCCTAGTCAATCTTCACCCTTCCCACCCCAGCTGCCGTTCTGATTTTTTTCCACTGCGGGTTAAGCCAGCCTGTTCTAGAACTCTGTATAAATGGAATCATGTAGTACATACGCTATTGCATAAGGCTCCCTTCACTCAGCAGAGTATTTCTGAGATTCATCTGTCCTGCTGCTCCAGTTTGTTGCTTTTTATCGTTGGGTCCCTGGTGGCTCAGATGGTAAAGCGTCTGCCTACAACGCGGGAGACTCAGGTTTGATCCCTGGGTCAGGAAGATCCTCTGGAGAAGGCAATGGCACCCTACACCAGTACTCTTGCCTGGAAAATCCCATGGAGGGAGGAGCCTGGTGGGCTACAGTCCATGGGGCCGCAAAGAGTCGGACACGACTGAGCGACTTCACTTCACCATTCCGTTGTACAGCTACAGCACAGTTTGCTTAAACTTTTTATTGATTAGACACTGAAACTGTTTCTAGTTTGAGGATATTATGAATAAAGCTGCTAATAACATTCATGTAGAATTCTTTTTATGAACATATATTATCATTTCTTTTGGGTAAATACCTAGGAGTGAAATTGCTGGCCCACAGGGTAGATAGATATATATTTAGTTTCATAAAAACTTTTAGAACTTTTCCCAGAGTGATTATATAGCTACAGCCACTCCAATAATACATGAGTGTTCCTGTTGCTCTACATCCTTACCAACATTTGTGTTGTCAGTCTTTTAATTCTACCCATTTTGGTGGGAATATAATGGTATCCTTTTGTGAGTTAAACCACCTTTCCTTGATGACTAATGACAGTTTAAAAAAAAAATTCTTTTGATATGCACATTGCCATTCATGTAACTTTTTGGGTGTAAAATTGTGAGTTTTTTCTTAAGTATTTAATAGAATTAGCCAGTGAAACCATCCAGGCTTTAAGTGAGTTCGCTGTTGTCATTAAATAGTATTTTTTATTGAATTAAATTTATCTAATAGATGTAGGGCTATTCATATTTTGTTTCATCTATTGTTGGTTTCTGTAAAAGGTATTTTTCAAGGAATTTTTCCATTTCATTGTAGCTGAATTAATTGGTATGAAGTTGTTCCTAATATTCCCTTATCCTTCGCTGTCCATAGGATCTGCAGCAACAATGCTCCTTTCAGCTCTTATATCCATAATCCATGTTCCAGCTCTTCTTAGCCAGTCTCACCTGAGGTTCCTCAATTGTTTGCTCTTCTCAAAGAAGCAAGTTTTAGTTTTATGTGTTTTCTATACATTTTCATGTTTCTCTTTCATTGATCTTTCTTTTATCCTTGCTATTTCCTTCTTTCTACTATGCTCTTTTTTCCCTAGCTTCTTTAGGTGTAAATTTAGGTCACTGATTTTATTTCTTTTTCCAATATAAACATTTAAAGCTATAAATTTCCCTCCATGTATTTAGCTACATATTGTAAACTCTGATGTATTTATTTTCATTGTTATTATAAATATTTTTAAATTTCCTTTTTGTTTTCTTCTTTGACCTATAAATTATTTAGAAGTGTGTTTAATTTCCAACTATCTGAGGTCAGAACACATACTCTATGTAGTATTTCAACCAGTTTTCGTTTGCTGAGATTTGTTTTATGGTCTACCTTGTTGAATGTGTCATAGGCACTTGAAAAAAATATGCACAGGCAGACCTTGGAGATAGTACAGGTTCAGCTCCAGACCAACACAATAAAGCAACTATCTCAATCAACTGACCCACATTTATTTTTTGGTTTTCCAGTGCATAAAAAAGTTACATTTATACTATAGTCTATCAAGTGTGCAATAGCATCATATCTAAACAATGTACATACCTTAGTTAAAAAATAATTTATTGCAAAAAAAACTTTGATTGCTAAAAAATACTAACCATTATCTGAGCCTTCAGTGAGTCGTAATCTTTTTGCTGGCAAAGGGTCTTGCCTCGATGTTGATGGCTGCTGAATGCTCAGGGTGTAGTTACTGCCATGACTGTGGCAACTTCTTAAAATAAGACAACGCTTCAAAACAGTTACAGTAGTGACATGAAAGATCACTGCTGCTGCTGAGTCGCTCCAGTCGCGTCCGACTCTGTGCGACCTCATAGACAGCAGCCCACCAGGCTCCCCCGTCCCTGGGACTCTCCAGGCAAGCACACTGGAGTGGGCTGCCATTTCCTTCTCCAGTGCAGGAAAGTGAAAAGGGAAAGTGAAGTCACTCAGTCGTGTCCGACTCTTAGCGACCCCATGGACTGCAGCCTACCAGGCTCCTCCATCCATGGGATTTTCCAGGCAAGAGTACTGGAGTGGGGTGCCATTGCCTTCTGACCAAAGATTAATACAACAAATAATAATGAAAAAAATTGCTGAGAATTACCCAAATGTGACACAGAGACACAAAGTGTGCAAATGCTGTTGGAAAAAATAATGCCAATAGACTTGCTCAATGCAGAGTTGCCATAAATCTTCAATTTGTAAAAAATACAATATCTTTGAAGTGCAATAAAGCAAAATATAATAAAATAAGACATGCCTATATTCTTCAGTTTGGGAATGTATGTGTGTGTGCGCTTAGTCACTCATTCATGTTCAATGCTTTGTGACCCCGTGGACTGTAGCCCGCCAAGCTCCTCTGTCCATGGGATTTTTTCAGGCAAGAATACTGGAGTGGGTTGCCATTTCTTTCTCCAGGGGATCTTCCTGACCAGAGATCAAACCTACATCTCCTGTGTCTCCTGCATTGCAGGCAGATTCTTTCCCTTCCTAGCCATCGGGGAGGCCTGGGGATGCAGTGTTCTACAAATATAATTAGGTCAAGATGATTTGTGTTTTTGTATCATTTATGTTTCTTGTTTTTTTGGTTTTTGTTTTTTTCTAATTGTTCTATCAAATTCTAATAGTTTATCAATAAAAACTGGTGTTAAAATTGCCAAATACGATTGCAAAAATGTGTATTTCTCCCTTTAATTTTATTAAATTTTGTTTTATGTAATTTGAAACTTTGTCATTATGATTACATTTGACTTTTCTGTATTTTGGGTCAATTGATCCTTTTATCATTAAGAAATGTCCCTCTTTATCTTTGGTAATACTCTGTGCTGAAGTCTATTTTACCTGATTGAAGGCACTTCATCTTTCTTCAGGCTTACCTTTTGCATGCATTTGTTTTCAGCCTATTTATAAACAGCAGATATTTTGGTTCTGCTTTTCTAAAAATTTATTTTGACAGTGCCTGTTCTTTAGTTGGAGTTAATTCCTTAATATTTAATGAAAGTACTAATATGCTGGATTAAAATCTAGTGTTTTATTATTTTGTTTGTCCCCTGTGGGGTTTTCCCCATTTCCTACCTCCTTTGGGATTATCTGCTTTCTAGAATTCCATTTTAATTTATATTGGCTTTTTAGCCTGGACATTTGTTGTGTACAGTGGTTGTCTGGGGATTAGAATGTACGTCCTTAACCTTTCGAAGTATCACACAAAGGGCCCATTTAACGCCACCTCCAGCTTTCACTATACGACTGTGATATGTATCTCAGCTACCTCCATTATAAATACCATAGGACAGTCTGGGTTTTGTTTGTTTTATATAATCTTATGCACTTTTTAAAAAATAAGGGAAAACTAGGTCTTGTTTTTACCCATTTATTTTCCATTTCTGACATTCTTCTTTTTTCCTGAAGATCCAAGTTTCTATCAAGCACTAATCTTTCAACTGGAAGTATTTCTTTTAGTACTTCCTGTAGTAAAGGTCTTCTGATTATCAATATTCAATTTCTGAAAAAAAATCTGAAAATATATTTATTTTGCCTTCATTCTTAAAATTTTTTTTTTTTTTTTTGCTGTTCCTAATATTCTGGATCAATGATTTCTTCAGTCAACATTTTAAAGATATTATTCCTAGTGTCTTCTGACCTTCATGTTTTCGCATGAGAAATCCACATCACTCGAACCACTGTTTCCTCCTATGTAATGTGTTGATTTGAGCTGCTTTCAGAATTTTCTCTTATTTACAAAAGTAAATATCTTATTTATTTTTACTTGGGGTTATCTTTGAGATTCTTGAATTTTTAAATGTTATGTCTTTCACCAAATTTGGGAATGTTCTTCAAATATTTTTTTCTACCTCATTCTCTCTCTCCTTTTTTTTCTTGGACCCTAATTACACACGTTAGATCTTTTGGTACTGTTCCACAAATTTGTGAGGATCTTTTTTTTCCTCCAATCTTTTTTATCTCTTTTCTTAAGATTAGATACTTTCTATTGATCTATATCCAAGTTTACTCTTTCTTTTGTCAACTCCAATCTGTTATTAAGTCCATCAAGTGAATTTTAAATTTTAGATACTGTATTTTTCAGTTTTAGAATTTCCATTGTGTTCTCTTAAAAAGTTTCTCACTCTCTGCTAAATTATATTTTCATATTTTTTATTTTGCTTTATATGTGTATTTTAAATATACTTGAAAATATACTTTTATATATTTTATACACTTAAATTTACTGTTATTCTTTTATTTTCTCTCATGGTGAGCATAGTTAATTTAACATCATTATAAATGCTTTGAAATCCTTGTTAATTCCAACATCTAAATCAACTCAGGGTTAATATCAGTTGACTATCTTTTCTCTTAAAAACTGAATTATATTTTTCTGGTTCTTTGTATGTCAACATCAACATTTTTTTCAGTGCATTCAGGGTATTATGAAAGTTATGCTATGAATTCTGTTACATTCCTCTGAAGAGTATTGATTTTCCTTTTTTTTTTGCAGGAAATTCACTTGATTGGATTCCAGTGAAAAATTTTGTCTGAGTGGCAATTCAAATCTCAGTTCAATTTTACCTTTAGCTAGAATCTGCCCTGTGCATCTGCAGTTCAGAGGTGAGCCACAGATGGGGCAGAGTTTACACACGGGCTGCAGTCACCCTGAGCACGGTCATCTGCTTCTTCAGACCAGAAGGGTATCATGTTTTATTGGAGTTCTAAGTGCCAAATATGGCTGCTGACTGTGGTCTTACCTTAGGCTAAAAGCTGTAAAAATGGGACATGTCCTCTAAGCCATTCATTTCTTGCATGCTGTGACTCCTCTCCAGAATCTGATTGCTTCTGTTCACTCTCTAGTACCATTGGGTACTTGGTATTTCTCTTCCCCGTGAGTTCATTTGCTGTGTGTGAGAAGTTTACTTCTGCGTACGGGAAGCGGAACCACTGCAAGCGCAGTGTCCACTGCTGCCTGTGGCACCACCCCGCCCCCCTCCACAGTGACTCAATTCCCCATCCACACAAACGACACAGCCCAAGGCCCTTTCTACCACATGCCCCTGTGGTAGGAAGGCATTTGGACAAATTCCTTCGCATCCTGGATGTGAACCTGGTCCATGAGGAGGAGGAGACAAGACCAGCACAGCTGTGAGAAGGCTGAGTAACAACTGGGGTGGGGACTACACAGGAATGGGGCACTGCAGCCTCCATCAAGGGAGCAGCAGGAGGGAATCTTGTGCCAGCGGGGAGCCTGTTGCCCTGGACTGCACAGAGACTGGGGTCCAGGAATCTGGTTTGGTGTCCTATTTTCAGCACACATTTGACAGGATATGAACCAGGAGAAGCATAGTTGGCAGGGCTGGAAATAAAGGACTGACGTGGTCTTATTACTTTTCCTGTGGATGAGGGAAGGGTGCAGGAGTGAGACCACTTTAAACGTAGTTTGCAAGGCTGGAGATGAAGGAGTGGAAGGAATGTACTCGAACTCCATGTCTGCGGGTTTGGTGTCTTGGGAGGCTCATGGTATCACTGACACACAAATCAGAGGGAAAAGGATGACTTCAGGCTTGGATGGAGTCTCTAAATAACCTCCTGGGCCCCTCGAACTTCAAACCTCTCTGATTCCATGTTTCCGAGTGTGGTTTTATGATCATGTTATGTTCTGAAGTTTATTTGTGTTATTTCGATGCCTTCAGATTGATGGTAACATCTTGAAAGCAGGAAGCAAGCTTTTACATCTTTAATATTCTATGGTATTTTAAATAGAGCTCGACAGTTGAATTTTTATCATCTTTTAATAACTGCTAGTAATCAGGACCCATATGCATTTGCTGGATTTTAAATAAATAAAATATCTGTGTTATGAAAATAATAATCATTTATGCTCTGGCCATCTAATCTGGGGAGGCAGCACTTCTTGGCAGAAATAGGTACATACTGAATTTGAATTCCAGTCCTACTACTTTCAAGTTGCATATCCACTGGCAATTTACTTCCTCTCTCTGTGCCTCTGTTTCTTCAAATGTAAAATAGGTGAACACCAGGCATTAAATGGCATACCTAAAGCACCCAGGACAATGTTGAAACAGAGGCAGGCTCAGAGACTGGTTACAGTGAGACAGCTTTCTTAGTATAGGTTTTTAATAAGCCCTCACAATATTGCTTGTTCCAATATTTTATTGAAAGCAAGAGACAAAAATATTTCTGAAATCATAGCAGATTCCATTACAACTCTGAATATACAGTAATGGAAATCAATTCCCCTAAAATCAGGCTTACAACACTGGACAGAAGCCTGGACACAAGGGGAACCCTCTCGCATCTAACTGTCACTGACCAGCGATAAGACAAAGAAAGGCACGGATTTTCTCTTCACTTCAGTTTTGTGAACTGTAAAGTGGAAATAATAATACTATAATACTTGCTCTTATCTGTTTTCTAGATTATAATAAGAGTAACATGAGACATGGGATAAAAATATTTCAATGCTGTATGATGTAAAATATTTTATTGTTGAACAGGCCTAATTACACCCCTGCCCAATAACTTCATACTCTCAACATCAGCTCTATGTTCAGAATGAAGGTGGTAAAGTAGTTTTCCCACAACTATTGTGAAACACCTTCCATGCCCTCAAGAAGCAAGAGGCAGACGTGTCAAAAGTAAATGGTGAGATTTTCTCTGGAAATGTACCTGGAAAACGAATACCGGCCAACTCCAAGGAGAATTAGGTCATGAGAAAGCGAGATGGGAGAGAGACTGTTCACCATTGTCTCTTTGAACCCTTGAAGTTGATACCAATTATAAATACTACTGATTGAAAAACTAAAGTAAGAATGTAAACGGTGGATGAATAGGAGACACGTTTAAAGAGAGCTATCAATGCGTCATTTTGATACATTATACACAGGAATGTGTGGCCTTCTCTGTTGCATCCAGAAACCAACAACGCCTCTGGTATTCCAGCCAGGCCACCCCCTCACACAGCAACTTGGCAGCAGCTGCTAAACCTCACGGGGCCAGCCAGGATGGACTCTGACCACACTGGGTATTTCCTTTCAGTGATTATGGACACACGTTCTCTTCCCAAAGTGGCATATGCAAGGGTAATTATGCTTCCCACCAAGACGAGATTCTTCCAAAGAAGGAAGTGAAAACCCGTGGATGCCGAAGAAAGTACTGGTTCCTCACAATCTACGTACTTAGCCTTCCACTGACTTAGTGTATGCTCCGAGGTCACTGAGAATCTGTGACCGAGGCAAGCTGACATTCTTTCCAGACTGCTCTGCCATAGAACATTATTATTCTTCATAAAATGATCAGGCCAACAGGGGTCAGGCATGCTAACTGTGATCATTTTTCATTTAAAAAAACACCCTATAAGGCCAAAATAATTTAATAAAACATGTTTTCTCTGGTTAAACTGAGGGCCAGTGAGCTCCTTTGACAGCTGTGCTACAGTGTTTAAAGACAGTTCAAGCCTCCCAGCCTCGTCTGCCCTTCAGAAGGGCAGACTTCCCTTCTTCCTACTGTTTTTTATTTATTTTTACTGATACCATGACAAAAATACTCAATTTTAATTCTAATAAAGAATAGGGTAAGAAGAGCATTCGGTACCATTTCATATTGCAGGCTGTCGTTCTCAGGCCCTGGCCCTGGGTTTACAGAGAAGGGATTTTGGTTTGGACTATGCACAGCTAAAACCTTGCTTGTTCCCTGAACGTTTATCCCAGCTAGGTAATTTTCTGCCAACACAAAGACATTACTAGGAAATGCACATATTTTATACTTGACTTGTTCTTACAACATTTGCTGGACCAAATCAGAATATTAATTTTCTGGTTTTCTCTAGAACTAGAAAGTGAGCCTCCTCCCTTCTATGTACAGTATTTCTTGGTAGAAGGCAGATGCTCAACATGACTTAACTGTCCAGCAGGTTTTTAAACGGTTCCCTTTACTCCTAAAATAACAGACCATGTAGAATATTTAACCCAAGAGCCTCAGAGAGCACAGGGCAAAATGATCTTGAGTCTTCCTTGGACAAGTGGGACGGTGTGTCTTTCTCAAATGCAAACTTCCTGCCCTGGCTGTGGGGGGACACCACCAGCCACGGCCACACACCGTCTGGTCCCTTCGCACCTTTCCAGCCTGTTTCTAGGGGTGTCTGGGTCAAAGTTCTCCCTACACTCGACATTCCAACTGTGCTGCCCTCCCTGCCTCTCCACCCCGGAGGCAGCTGCCCCACATCCCGAGCCTCAGCTTGTGCTGCACACTCCAAATGGGGTTCACCCTGCCTTGCAGGCTTGGCAAAAACTCACTGCACCTCCTCCTCTAGGAAGCCTCTCCTGACTAAACCCTCTTGGAGGCACAAGTGCTCCCAAGACCTCTGTGAGCCTCTCCCACTTTTCTCATCAGTGACAGCAGCAACTGCATGAAGGCTGCTAATGTGCCCAGCTCTCTCCTACTGTTTTTCAGGTATTATTATTTATTGTTATAAAAACCCCATGAGATTAAACTGTCTGCCAAAGGTCATACAGCTATTAGCAGCAAATCCAAACAGAATGCATTTGTTTTTTATCTTTCTCCTTTTAGACTGAGAGCTCCTTACCACAGGAAAGCTGTTGGTTTCATCTCTGCAACCCCAGTACCCAGAAGACAACCAGACACATAGTACACATGTGACAAATATTTGCTGAATAAATGTCTCAATAACTGGACTTCTCAGAGATGAGACCGATTGCATTATCTATTGTAATACAAAATAATGAAAATTCCAACTTGAAGAAAATAAAAGATCTGAAAACGTAGGGACAGGTAAGATGAATGCTGCTACTTCTGCTGCTAAGTCACTTCAGTCGTGTGCGACTCTGTGCGACCCCATAGACGGCAGCCCACCAGGCTCCCCCGTCCCTGGGATTCTCCAGGCAAGAACACTGGAGTGGGTTGCCATTTCCTTCTCCAATGCATGAAAGTGAAAAGTGAAAGTGAAGTTGGTCAGTCGTGTCCCACTCTGAGCGACCCCACAGACTGCAGCCTTCCAGGCTCCTCCGTCCATGGGATTTTCCAGGCAAGAGTACTGGAGTGGGGTGCCATTGCCTTCTCCAAGATGAATGCTAGACCTCTGTAAAACTTTTACCTGTGCTTTCGAATGTCTTTATTCATGACACTCACATACCTACTGCCCTGTGAATGCCTAAGGACAGGAGAGTGTGAAGTTGCTCAGTTGTGTCCGACAGGAACCATGTCTTTTCTTGGGGCCCAGTATAGTAACTGGCCTTATGGGGATATTAAGCAACTAGCTGCTGAATGAATAAATGAATTAAAAAATTTCAAACTCTATTTGAAAGGCTCACTTACTCAGAAAAATGCTTCTAACATCATCCACACTACATTGCAAACCCTTCACAGCCGCTCTTTTAACTAGAGTAGAATTGCACTAAGTGACATCCTATTGATTTATTACTTTCTCAGCAGCGCCACATAGCTTGCAGGATCTTAGTTCCCAGATCAGGGATTGAACCTGTGCCCCTTTGCACTGGAAATACAGAGTCGTAATCATTAGACTGCCAGGGAATAACCTGCTGCCAGTCTCTTTTCCCACTTTGATTTAAGCAGCTTCAGATTTATTCTGGAACCCACATGCCCAAGCCATGTAGAAATTAAGTAGATCAGTTTATTTATATACTACTGACTGAAATTTAGTTCATCTGAAGGCTTAGTGTGACACAGAAAATAATTCAGAACTTTATTATTACAGCTCAAATTCCATCTCTATAAATACTGACACCAACCCCAGGCAATGCCCATCTGTCTCAAACACAGGAAAACTACTACAGTGAGAGACGTGGCATGAGCCTTGGCAAATCTAACGAAAGCTTATCCACAGTAAACACTTGCCTCTTGAGAGAGACAAATGGCTCTGTTGGAAAGGGCAGTAGATGGGAACCTGGAGGCCTGGGTCCAAGTTCCAACTTTATCCTTTAGCTGTGTGATCTTGGGTAAGTCAGTTTTTGAGGCTCAACTTCCTTGTCACAAAAAGAGGGATCCTAACAGTTGTCTTACCTATCGCCAAGGGTTACTGTAAAGATTAACTGAGGAATGAATATATGTGAAGATGCCTGGTAGACGTTATTTAAAGTTCCCATATAGAACACGTGGTATTATTATTATTATTGTCAGAGCTGATACCTCATTGCATTCTGGGCTTGCACACACTTACTTCTCTCCCCTAGTCCCTGTGGATAAAGGGTTTAAACCTCTGAAGTCTCTATGTCCTTATAACTGTTTCTTTCTTTCAAATGAAGTCAAATATACAACAGATTCAACTCTGTTTCAAGGTTGAGCTAAAATCACCAAAGCAATTATTTAGGGAGAGTTCAGGGAATTGTATGTAAGATTAAACGATCACTTTAATGTTTGAATGGAAACTGGGTAAATTCTCAAGGACTGCTGAATTATTTCTTTCATGATATGGCTTGATATGTACTCTTTTCATTTCAAGAAATACCTTGGGTAATGAAGGATTTATTTTTTGAAGATATTCTTTAAGCCAAAGGACTTTTATTTTTCAATGAGAAACCATGATCCGTGCTCTCAAATTCACCTTAGTAAGACTGTTTAAATGATGTGTTAGATTGCCCTGTGACAGAATATTTCTCTACTTTTTCATCTTGTATATTTTCCTACACTGCTCTTTCCTCCATTTTACTGCTGAGACTGGAGAATACCCAGTACTTGGAGATTCAATGGAAGTTGCCAGAAGGGGAGGAGACAACTGTACTAAATTCTCCAAAGGGACAGCAAAAGTCTGGAAAGGCACTGAATGAGTAATTTTCTGTCTTTTTCTCATCCTCAAACAAAATCATTTGAAAATGCAATTCTAGAGCCCCAGAAGGCATAGCACTCTTTGCTTTTGAGAAACCCTTTCTAAAGCCCACATCCAGTTCTACCATTTAACTAGCTGTGAACCCCTGACAATTCCTTGAGTAACTCTGAGTTTCTCTGGGCTTCCTGCTATGTAAAATGGAACCACAATCACCACCTCAGAGGACATCACAGTGAGCGAGTATGGACGCCTGTGTCTGGCACAAGGAAAGGGTCGTGAAGGCCATTTCTCTCTTCTTCCCTGAAAGAAGCAAGTTGAGAGGTTCTAATAGGGAGTCAGAGTTAAAATATGAGTGTTAAACAGAGCCCCCAGGAAGGCATTTTACATATCTTGGTTTGTTAATACTATTTAGTAGTGTAAGATGAAATCAAAGCTGTACACATACACTAAAAAATCCTACCTGCCATGAGAAACTGAAATGCCTTGTATTTTACAGAACCTGGATTCTCTTGCCTACTTGACTCATTTTCAAAGATAAGTTAGACAATAGCTTTTTTCCTCTTTGTAACTTTCTCCCATCTCTAATTCTCTATCCTTCTAAACCTAGCCATTTCCATCATTCAAAAATACCATAATCCGCATTCACTACAAACTCTGGTGAGTTTTCTCTCCAGAACTTAAAAGTCAACACTGAAATAAAGTAGGAGGAAGCAGATTAAAACAAACAAACAAACAAACAAAAACTAACACATTCAGTTCAGTTCAGTCACTCAGTCGTGTCCGACTCTTTGCAACCCCATGAATTATAGCACGCCAGGCCTCCCTGTCCATCCCAACTCCTGGAGCCTACCCAAACTCATGTCCATCAGTCGGTGATGCCATCCAACCATCTCATCCTCTGTTGTCCCCTTCTCCTCCTGCCCCTAATCCCTCCCAACATCAGGGTCTTTTCCAATAAGTCAACTCTTCGCATGAGGTGGCCAAAGTATTGGAGTTTCAGCTTCAGCATCAGTCCTTCCAATGAACACCCAGGACTCATCTCCTTTAGGATGGACTGGTTGGATCTCCTTGAAGTCCAAGGGACTCTCAAGAGTCTTCTCCAACACCACATTAGCTTACACTTAATTGAAAGAAAGTTTGTACACATACACACTCCCTCCCATCTTCCGCCCAACACCCCCATTTCACTCTGGTATTAATTCAGTTTGCTCAATCTGTGTCCTTCTTTGGAAATTTTTTCCCTTGTATGTAGCCAGATCAACTCTAACATTGAAGGGAAACTTTCCTAGCTTCAGCAATAACATAACTTAACATAACTGGAGTGGGTAGCTTTTCCCTTCTCCAGGGGATCTTCCCAACCCAGGGATCAAATCCAGTTCTCCCGCATTGCAGAGGGATTCTTTACCTGCTGAGCTACAAGGGAAGCCCATTACAGTAACTATGAATTGACAATGTTTGCATGGGGGAAAGAAAGGTAGGCCCACTTCATTTAGTCATTCAATTACTATTTTCTGAGAGTCAACCATGTTCCAGGTACTGTACTGATGGCAAACCACGCAGACCCAATCCTCACACTCGATGGACTTCTAGTCCAGTGAGACAGACACTACAAAATGAACTCCATACGATAAATAATACTGTGATTAGAACACCCCAAAATGAAACATACAAGGTGCTGAGATAGAAGGAAACACTGAAAACCCAACACTAAAACAACTCAGACCTAACAAATAGCTTTTTGGAAACCCCCAAAGAGATGTCTTTGTTCTCTGCAGGGATGTGGCACACAAGTCTGGAGTGACTGGTCTAAGGAAAGGAAATCAATGTTGTGTATCACTCTGTCTTTCCATTTAATCTTTTCAAGAGAGACCGTCTCCAATCTTGAGGTGATAATCAATACGTGACACATGCACTGTCAGCCCCATCGGTCTAAACCAGTACATGTATATATTAACTTACAGTCAGATCTGCAAGTTATCCCCACCGCACGGCTCTATCTGAGCCGTGTCTCATGGACACGTGTCCATCCAACCTCCAGTTTTAGGTGGAAGCATCCACTGTTGCTTGATCCACCTGCGAGGCTGGAGGTGAGGACACAGAAAAAGCACTGGAGCCAGTATCAGCGGCAGGCTCACAGGAGGCCCTGGAGTGGAGGCAGGGAGGGGACGAGGGCAGGACAGCTATGGGCTGACTCCAGAGATGGGAAGGGACGCCATCCCTCCTAAAAGCAAGATGCTTTTAGAAGGGATGCCAGAACAAAGTGTTGTTTCTTGATGTCTCTAATTAACAGGGGATGAGCAGCTCGCACAGGAATAAAGGAAAAGACAATTTACAATGATAACTTTGTCTCCATGGGACAGTGTGTTTTTGGAGGTGATAGATCCTTAAATCATTCTGCTCCTCCTTGCTTATTAGCAGCGACTCCTCACTGTATTAGCATAAGTCCACCAAAAGCCAGGAAAAAGCATCTCGTTACTTTTGAAGCCTTAACAAGTTTAATGTGTTACTAAGACTCAGAAGAATTTCATGTGCTGGCCTAGGGGCCAAGTTTTGTAATGTGGATGTAAGTTCAAGGTCTGCACTAACTATCTGATCTAAGTCCACCTCTTTGAGTGTTGAAAATTGTGCTTTCATGGTACTTTATGAGGGTGGAAGTGGGAAGAAAAGACTAGAGCAATATGGGAAATAACTATGAAACGTGTTCCCACCTGTGTCATGCTTTGCCACATCAATGATGCCATACTGACCTCATGGTCCAGGGAAGGAGTCCTCCTAGCCCCCAGCAGTTCTTTCCCTCCTTTCCTCATCCACTCATCCACTGAACACTCACTGAGGGCCTCTTAAGTACCAGGCACTGATAAGAGCTGGGACTGTAAAGATAAGACACAATCACTAGACCTGGTCACTGTCCAGCCATTCAGGGACAATACTATTGGGACTGAGCCAGTCTGTCCTATTTGATTTTAGCTACCCAATGAGTATACATGAGACTTCTATGTACCACATGCCCAGACTTTTCTAAATCCTGGTTGGTAGGTAAAGAAGGGGGCAAGCATGGGTGGTCAGCTCCCAGCAGGTATCCCCTACTTTGTCCTCTCTTCTTAATACCCCGTGCCCCACTCTGACTTCTAGCCACCTGTGTAAGCAAATCCTGCCTTCAATGTGTGCTTAAGACTTCCAGGAAAAGCAATGCCCCAGGGGTTAGGACTCCAGGGGATCCCACGCTGGCAGAAGAAGAAAGTAAATGCAAACCCAGGAGAATGTGCACGATGTGGAGGTGGGGGGGGGGGTGGCAGGGGGTGGGGGAATCTGACCCCTGTTGGAACAGAGGGTTGACTCCAGGCACTGGAGTGAGACAAGCCATATGGAACAACGGGGCCTGCTGACCCAGTCACTCCAGGTGCTCCTCGGCCACCAGCATTCTCTGTGCGTTATGATGTGTGTGGGAGCCGTCAGATGACAGTGGAGCTTTGGGGAAACTCCTCAGACAGCTGAGGGCCAAGGGAACTGAAGCAGGAGAAGGAGGCAGGAGCCAGGGAGGCCAGGCTGGTCACGCGGACGTATTCTTGTAAGAGCCGGCTCAGGGTGGGAAAGCTGGAAATACAGGTGAACCTGATTGGGTACCACCTGAGAAGGGGTTTGACTTTGGATGTGGGAAGCCTGAGGACATTTCCATGGGACCTGCTTGTATACAGGGGTAAGGTCAAGCCTAGAAATCAAGTGAGACACTGGGCAAGCATGCACATCTGTGTCCCTGAGGAAGACAACCTTTCCAAGGGAAAGTCCAATAACCAGATGTGAGCATGGGGAAACGCCCGTAGTTCTGGAGCAAGAGGAAGATGAGAAGCCGTCAGAGAAGACGGAGGAGGGCTTGCAGAGCTTGGCTCACACCAGGGTATGTGCTGCGTTGAGGGGGAGAGAGAGAAGCAGAAAGTGGTCCACGTCAGATACTAAAGGGAAAAGAAGCAGGAAGCCTGAACAGAGATCATCACGTCTCTGACTGTCTGCAGGGCCACTGCGGGTGGGAGTCTGAGCTCCTGTTCAGCACATGATCACGCAGGAGCGACTCCTGTCCTGTCCGTGTCCCACGGCATACATGTCTTGCTTTAGCCAATGGGATGTGAGCAAGCGGTGAGCCTGATGGTTTTGCTTGGACTCCTGTGATCCTGGCTTCTGCTCTGAGAAGAATGCTGTTTGGTCACAGAAAAAATGAGACACAGAGACCTAAGCCCGATAGGCTGCCTAAAGCAGAACCACCCCGGTGGACCTGCAGACCCAGGGCAAGGAACATGTCTGTGGTACACGTCTCTGAAATGTTGAGGTGCTCCATGCATTACCAGAGGAAAACCCCACCAGCACAGTGTGAGCTGTGGTCTGACAGTCAAGTGCGCTCCTCTAAGGACAGCGCCTCTTCAGGGCCTCCTTACCACTGAGCTCAAACCGTAAAAGTACAAATGAGATGAAAACAATACCTATTTTAGCCATTCCAAAGAGGAATTTGGTGGCTACACTGAGGTTATTTTCCCAAAGCAAGATAAGTCAAGAGTTATATATTAAATGTCTTAAATATTGATTGTTAGATAAAGCTGCACAGAATCAATCAGAAAGAAGAGACCAGGGAATTTTACTGGGGCAAAGGGCAGGATATACAAAGTCAGAGATATTGAGATTTGATTAGTTCAAAGAATTTTTACAAAGTTGGTTATGGCAACAGCCAGCCAAGGCTGATGTGGGCCTGAGAGGGACGCACTGACTGCACTGGTCGGTGGATTTGCCTCACCCCTCTCCTCCAGCCCGTGTTCTAACAGAAATGCCACTCCAAGCTTTGGGACCATGAACAAAGGATCTGGGATGAGACATAAAAGAAGTGTCTGGTGTTCAGCACTGCCCCTGCCCAGGCCCCAGGACACCCACCAGAGTCGCCCTTGCCCTGTGGCCCTGGTACAGACATGTTGGCCCCTGGTCCAGGGAAGTCCGGGCCTTTCACAGCTCCAGGCCCGGGGACCCCACACTGGCACATTGACTGGCACAAATGGTGTGCCTTGCATCACTGCTGTTGCTTTTTTGTCCTTAGGCTGATTCTACTATTCACCAGATTATTCTTCCTATGAATAATGGGAAAACCCATATTGAGCAATTTCAAGAATTCTGCTTTCAGAAAATTGCATGAGAAATACAAGAGGAGATTCAATTTAGGCTATTTCAAAGGTCATACAAAAAGACCAACTACACTTATCCTTCTTGCTAAGCTGCTGACTTACACTAAGCAGCTTACCAGGGCCTTCTGTACTCATTTTGTATTCAGCCTTCTGGAAGGAATCCAACTTTAGGAATCCGGGGCATAAGACCAGAATCTACAGCATGTTCCACTCATTTCTGCAGCTGTGTCTCTTCAAGTGCTCTAATCCCTAACCTGGCATCATGTTGTTTTTATTTTATTTTTTCTCCTCAGATGTAGCTGAGCCTGTGTGAGTCACCTCAGAGATAAAGCCCGCCCTTTGGAATGAGCCTTGTCACAAGAAGACAGGACATAAGAGATTCAGCTAGGCAAGCCCACCCTATCAGAAAGGGAGCTTGACTTCAGATCTTACAGGAAAGAGGCGAGCCTCTGAAGGCAGCAGCCGAGCACTGGGACGTAGGGACGACATTTCCTGCAACACAGGACAGGGGTCTTCCTCTTGCAGTGACCACTCACCAGGTGAAGGCCTGGGCCCTTCCATTGCTCCAGGCCCCACGGGTGAGGGACTTCTTCTGCAGGTGAGGGACTTCCTCTGCTAAGAATGACCTCTCTGCCTCATGCTTCAGCTGCTGCTGCTGCTGCTGCTAAGTCGAGACTCTGTGCAACCCCATAGATGGCAGCCCAACAGACTCCTCTGTCCCTGGGATTCTCCAGTCAAGAATACTGGAGTGAGTTGCCGTTTCCTTCTCCAATGCATGAAAGTGAAAAGTGAAAGTGAAGTCGCTCAGTCGTGTCTGACTCTTTGCAACCCCATGGACCATAGCCTACCAGGCTCCTCCGTCCATGGGATTCTCCAGGTAAGAGTGCTGGAGTGGGCTGCATTGCCTTCTCCGAGCTGCTTCAGGCCGAGCTCAAATGTCACCCCTGAGGAAACCTCCTGAACCACTGCCTTGACCCCTGGGGGGCAAACTGAGGCGTGGTCTTTTTCTGGTTTAGACCTTTTCCATAGTGTTTCACATATGGTGGATTAATAATTCACACATTTGTTGCATGCTCCACACTGGCAGCTACTGTAAGCCCAATAATTCCGGCTATTATTCATGCATGCATTTCCAAGCTCCAAAGGATCAGCTTTGGCACAAACTGGGCTACATGCTCATAATATATTTTCAAAATGGCACTGCCCTAATTTAGAATGAAGTTGGAAACTCTTAAAGGGATAAAATAAATGTCCCCAAATATTATATCCACTTTTACTTCATAGAATTCTGGGACAAAATTTGGGATAAGAAAAAATATTTGATTTGCAAAATAAAATCTTACTAGTCTGGATTAATTGAGAGGTCAGCCTTGATTAGCAATTTGCCAGAATTAGAAAATATCATGAAGATAGCCTTAAACTTTCAAACTGAAAGTCACTCAGTCGTGTCCGACTCTTTGCAACCCCATGGACTATCAGTTCAGTTCAGTTGCTCAGTCGTGTCCAACTCTTTTCGACCTCATGAACCATAGCATACCAGGCCTCCCTGTCCACCACCAACTCCTGGAGCTTACCCAAACTCATGTGCATTGAGTCGGTGATGCCATCCAACCATCTCATCCTCTGTCGTCCCCTTCTCCTCCTGCCCTCAATCTTTCCCAGCATCAGGGTCTTTTCAAATGAGTCAGCTCTTCACATCAGATGGCCAAAGTACTGGAGTTTCAGCTTCAACATCAGTCCTTCCAATGAACACCCAGGACTGATCCCCTTTAGGATGGACTGGCTGGATCTCCTTGCAGTCCAAGGGACTCTCAAGAGTCTTACAACACCACAGTTCAAAAGCATCAATTATTCTGCACTCAGCTTTCTTTATAGTCCACCTCTCACATTCATACATGACCACTGGAAAAACCATAGCCTTGACTAGACGGACCTTTGTTAACAAAGTAATGTCTCTGTTTTTTAATATGCTGTCTAGGTTAGTCATAACTTTCCTTCCAAGGGGTAAGCGTCTTTTAATTTCATGGCTGTAATCACCATCTGCAGTGATTTTGGACCCCCCAAAAATAAAGTCAGCCACTGTTTCCACTGTTTCCACATCTATTTGCCATGAAGTGATGGTACCGGATGCCAAGATCTTAGTTTTCTGAATGTTGAGCTTTAAGCCAACTTTTTCACTCTCCTCTTTCACTTTCATTAAGAGGCTATAGAGTCCATGGAATTCTCCTGGCCAGAACTCTGGAGTGGGTAGCCTTTCTCTTCTCCAGGGCATCTTCCCAACTCAGGGATCGAACCAGGTCTCCCACATTGCAGGCAGACTCTTTACCATGTGAGCCACAAGAGAAGCCCCAAACTTTCAAAGGCTCACTGTAATTTAAAATAAGCCAACAATGAAGCAATGACCACTGCTTACTTGCTTAAAAGGACAGAAAGAAGTAGTTTAAATCAGTCTATCAAGTATCTGTTTTCATCAATTAAATATGTCCTAGTTGCAATCTTGCTTTTGCAATTCGCTTGTTTAAAAAGCTCTGGGTTTTTTCCCCCTCTTTTAGCAGAGATGGGGGGTGGGAATCTCTTTGGGACTGAATTAATCATAATCTTTGGTTCATTGTTGATCCATGAGCAGCCTGTTTTCACATATTTATTCACTAATTTTTAATAAAGTCATAAGTACTCATAAACCCACCAGCCCAAACAGCTAGAGAGCAATTTACAGCTAATCATTTGCTACCTCCCAAAGAGCCCACCCCCTCCCCAGTCTGAGGCAAGTCCCACCCCCAATCCCATGGCCATTACTCCCTGCCTGTCCATTCCACACAAGTTTTACTGCCTCTAGCTATATTCCGCTGGACCATAGGAAAAGCACGAGAATTCCAGAAAAAATCTACTTCTGCTTCAATGACTACACTAAAGCCTTTGTGTGGATCACAACAAACTGTGGAGAATTCTTCAAGAGATGAGAATACCAGACCACCTTACCTGCCTCCTGAAAAATCTGTATGCAGGTCAAGAAGCAACAGTTAGAACCAGACATGAAACAATGGACTGGTTCCAAACTGGGAAAGGAGTAGGTCAAGGCTGTATATTGTTACCCTGCTTATTTAACTTATATGCAGAGTACATCAGTGAAATGCCAGGCTGGATGAGGCACAAGCTGGACTCAAGACTGTAGGGAAAAATATCAATAACCTCAGATATGCAGATAATACCACACCTATGGCAGAAAGTGAAGAGGAACTAAAGAGCCTCTTAACGAGAATGAAAGAGGAGAGTGAAAAAACTAAACATTCAGAAAACGAAGATCACGGCATCTGGTCCCATCACTTCATGGCAAATAGATGGGGAATAATGGAAACAGTGACAGACTTTATTTTCTTGGGCTCCAAAATCACTGCAGATGGTGACTGAAGCCACGAAATTAAAAGATGCTTGCTCCTTGGAAGAAAAGCTATGACAAACCTAGATAGTGTATTAAAAAGCAGAGAGATTACTTTGCTGACAAAGGTCCATCTAGTCAAAGCTATGGCTGTTTTTCCGGTAGTCATGCATGGATGTGAGAGCTGGACCATAAGAAGGTTGAGCAACGAAGAAGTGATGCTTTTGAACTGTGGTGTTGGAGAAGACTCTTGAGAGTCCCTTGGACTGCAAGGAGATCCAACCAGTCTATCCTATAGGAAATCAGTCCTGAATATTCA
The DNA here is from genome assembly GCF_032452875.1 of Bos javanicus. Lineage (NCBI taxonomy): Eukaryota > Metazoa > Chordata > Mammalia > Artiodactyla > Bovidae > Bos > Bos javanicus. The sequence goes on from NC_083884.1 coordinate 68,060,449, forward strand.
TTGGAAGGACTGATGCTAAATCTGAAACTCCAATACTTTGGCCACCTGATATGAAGAACTGACTCACTGGAAAAGACCCTGATGCTCGGAAAGATTGAAGGCATGAGGAGAAGGGGACGACAGAGGATGAGACGGTTGCATGGCATCACCGAGTTTGAGCAAGCTCTGGGAGTTGGTGATGGACAGGGAAGCCTGGCGTGCTGCAGTCCATGTGGTCACAAAGAGCCAGACATGACTGAGCGGCTGAACTGACCGCTATATTCCTAAAAGCATATTTTGATTTCAGTTGTTTAACTCTATCAATAAAGATGTCACGCTATAGGTAGTATTTTTGGGACCTACTTTTTCACATAATATTTCTCCAATTTACTTAACTTATTTAATAAGAGGTTCACTATGACTCATCTCTTTTGTTTGCTGCCCAATATTCCATTTGGGGACTAACTGCAGCACTATTTACTCATCCATTCTCTCACCGATGGCCTGTATTTCCAGAATTTTGCTATTGTTTGCAGTGTGACTCTGAAGATTCCTGCTCATGTATAAGATCCTCTCTCGGATATACACATATATTATATTATGTGCCTGGGTCAAAAGGTAAGCAACGACTTGGCTCAGAAGGTGATGATAAACCACCTTCTGATGTGGTCATGCCAATCTACTTCCCCAAGCCACATATAAGATATCCTGTGGACCCACATCTCCTCCAGCACTTCGGATTGCCAGTCTTGTTAACATTTGTCCCTTGTTATCAGGCTAGAATCAACTAGAGGTATCAGCATTTACGAACTGGTGCACTCTAAATTAATCAGTGTTTTGAAATAAGAAAATACATTTGATTATAAAAATAACTTTCACTATAGAAAATTCAGAAATATAGAAAAGCACCAAAAGAAAAAAATAGTAGCAGCTATAGTATATCAAGATTTCATATTCATTTAATGAAGGAATATTTACCCTATTACAAGGGCAGTCTACAACTGCAATTTATTTAAAGACCCTGGGTAAGACCAGATCAGATCTACCACTGAACATGGCCCTGCTAGTATTCTAACCTGTCAGCTTAGCATCCCCAAAGTGCCACTGCACTGTCCCAGGTGCCCAGGAAGCAGCAAGGCTCTAGCTAAAGATCAGAATTAAAAGCTGAAGATGTGCTTTGAAATTCATAACATCTCCCTTATGGGAGGTTCATGTTCTGTACAGTGGTTTCAATCTACGCCTCTTTTGATCTGGGAGGAAGAGACTGGAAGTTCTTATTAAACACTTAATAAAAGCAGGTTTTTTATTTTAAATCCATTTTCAGAAACTCCTTTGTAGCAATGTACTTCCTTTCAGCAGCAAAATGCTATTAAGGAGAACAAAAATGGTCTGCAGAACAACAAGGATATCATGACCAGACTGGGTGACTGAATGAAGGTGCTCCCCCAGGTGCGGAGACTCAGTTTCTAGGGGCACACTGTGCACTTTATATCCACTGGAAAAAGGGAATTGGTGAGCCAGCCCAGCATGAGCAGAGAGTGCTCACAGTGCACCTTCTGGTGACTGAATTTCAAATTCACTGACCTCCCAGTCTGGGCCAGGCACTGTGTTAGACAGTGAGAATTCAGAGAGAACACTGCACCTGCTCTCCATGGCATCGCCATCTCCTTGGGAAGACACAACCCAGGTGACTACGGAACAAGGAAGAATGAAGTAAGTGTGATTGTTAGCGACCATGGAGAATAGCAGAGACCTGAGTTAGACTTACAGGGACTGGATGTTCCTGATGGAAACAGTACAAGCTTTAAACAGGGCTCTAAAGGGAGATTAGACTACCTACAGGAAAAGCAGAAGGACAAACTTTTTGGCCAATACAATATTTTTAGAACAGCTAAACCAATTTATACTCCTAGGGTATGAGACTGTCTACTGTACCCACAGTTTAAAAATATTTACTCATTTTATAGATGAGAAATAATTTATCTGTCACTTAAAATGCTTTCTTGAAACTCTGAGACAGAAACCAGTCTCACAAAAACTCCATTTTAGTAAATTCAAACCATGCCAACAAAGTATTCAATTTTAATATCATAATTAAGAACCTGAGTTTAAGGTCCCAAAAGATGAATGAATTTCTAATAAGACTAGTTCAAAGCAACAGGAAAGACCCTCACTTCTGGGTGTTCAAACTGGGATTGAAGATACTGAGGGAAGCCCCCCAGCTTGATGCTGAGCATCAAGCCAGCCAACATCCTGGAAACCCCTGAGGAGGCACCCTGATTTGTGAACTTTCTGTCCCAGGCGGAGAGGAAAAGGTTAATGCAGGAAACAGAAGCAAGTTACAGTGCTTTCCTCTCTCCCTGCCATTGATGAAGGGCTGAACTATAACCTCAAAGTCATTTTTCTAAATCAAAAGGCACCAGGAAGCAAACTTAGTCACCCTCCAGTATCTTGTAAAAGAACTGCTCAGGCACAAGCGTTTGGACTTAAACTATGGTGTCCAACAAGGGGGTGCTGGTAAGTCAAAGGGTAACCCTCTCCTTCTCAGGATGAATTTCAACCTAGGTCCAGGAAAACTGAGATAAGAGAAGGCTGTACGTTCGCACAGGCTGAGTCCTCTCAGTGGCTGGTATGGACTTCGATGTCCTGGCTGCGGCAAGGGCGGTGCACACAGAAACCACCTCTGCATGCACAGGGGTTCAGACAGCAGGTGCTGCACACGTGGGTCCCCTCAGGATCTCATCTCAGTTCAAGCTCTGGAGTGTGGCCCTACAAGCTTGAAAACCTCATGTTATAAATGTACTCAAAGAATCTTTGGCCTCATGGAGCTCACTTCCACCAACCAAGGTCATAGAGTTGTACAAATCAGAATGCCAGTTTGTTAGGTACATGTTATATCTGCAAGTAGATGTCATGAGACACCAAATGATAATCAGAAAGTCTGACAGAAAGCATCAGGGGGGCAGGATCACCTGAGAGGTCTCTCCACTGAGGGTCACTGCAGACCCTGTGCATCCTGCCTGCAGTGGCCTTCATCTAGTTTATTTCTCGTCATCCTTCCGCACTCAGATCAAACACACCTTCCTCAAGACCCCCCCGCAACTCCCAGTGTGGGTTTCCCCACTGCTTACACATTTTCACTACCCCCTACAATTTTAAGTGCTTACAGCAATTTTCATTAAAAGACCATATCTGCTCTATTATTTTTTTTTCATTTCCCCTCAGAGCAGGAGCTATGCCTGCCACCTTGACCACTCTGCCCAATCTCCAGTGGATGCAGCACGTAGTAGGCACTCAAATAAGTGTGGAAGGGCGGGGAGAAGGAGTGCATAATGACTGCCTGTACACTACGACGAGAACAGCCTTCCGACGGGACCTGGAGTCCTTTTGCCAGATTCTCTCTCCCTTTGCACAAGATCAGAAATGGGCATGGCTGAAGTCTGCCCTACTCATGGTCCCTTTTCTGTGTTTCTACTGCTGACCAACCCTTCCCCCTGTCACGCTTGCTTTGGATATGCAATACCTTTGACTGGGTTACAGGTTAATCAGACTGGTCTAAGCACCTTTCTGTCTGCTAAAGCAGCTCTGTGTACCCTGGCCTAATCTATTTTATGGTCATTTATAGTTGAATCTCGGGGAGTAGCCTTACATCCAAGTTCGAGGGGTTCCCACTCTGCGAAGCCCCTGTGGTCACCACCCCACATGCCAGCATTAAGGACAGGAATGCTCCAAGATGCTTGCCAGCGGGGGAGAAACAGAGCAAAAGAGTGCGCATATGGCTGATGCCTGCTCATGCTTCCCACACACAGAAGCTAGAGATGACATTCTTACATGCTTCGGCTATTGTCTCAAGTATGATATTAATTTTGATAATTAAAAACAGAACCAGTACTGGCCTGGGAGTGTGGCTGAGACTGAGACCGTTTTGATCCCAGCTCTGACACTAACTTGCTGTCAGCAAGTCCCATTTTGTGCCGGCTTCCGTCAAATAATGAGTTGGCCTTGATGACCACCAGGGCCCCTTCCGGCCTTGACAATCTATTTTCCAGTGGTTATTTTTCTCTCTAAGAGCTCATCTCAGACTTGATAAACACCCAAAGATCAACCCAGCTGCTGGCAATGACTACCATACACTCGGGAGTCTGAGTTAAGCACCTATTTCTAAAGAAATCACTGCCACATCTTAGGATTTTCATGATTATAAATGAAATCATTCAAGAGAAAAGCAGATGTCCCTGGGACCTGACACCAGCTCACACAGCAGATTCTCTGACACAGATCTTCTCAACATTTGTTAATCACAGGACGGAGGACTGAGACGTCTGGGAAATCTGGCTATGACCCAGCTCTCAGGGACTCTCTTCCTTCCATCTTCCGAGAAACAGGGTCCTTCTGGAAATTACTATCTATATATAAAATGTATATTATATATATATATATTTCTATATATAAAACAGTCAATTATGATTAAACATTTCCATGAGTATATAACTTCTACAATATTTGCAAAAAAACAGCACTTTTCTTCCCTATCCTTGATATTGGAAGTTCAGCGTCTTCACCTCAGCCCCCCAACACACAGATCCTGTCACTGGTGATAAATTCTCAAACAGGCGTTCAGTTGTAGTACAAACTCATTATGAATCTGTTTATAACCAAAAAAGCATCTCAATTTTAATTAGCTAATATGTTAAATTCAAAGTCATGTTTATGTTTAAACATTCTACAAACCCATCTTAGAAAATGGGCATGTCTGATGAGGCCCTTCCCTGTCTGAAAGGAAATTACTGAAAAGAACAGACATTCTGCTAAGGGGTTTGTACTCCAGAGACACATATTTGCTTCTGCTGCATCAACTGTGAATAGACTGAGCACAACTGTGTGAATTTCAGAAGATTTCTTCAAGTAGGATGTTTATAAAAGAAAAAACCAACGAAAACCCTCGTATCTGAAGGCAGGCCCAGGAGCACCGCACTGCTTACCTCGAGCAGTAGGACTCCACGCCCAGGGCCTCCCGCACGCTGGCAACGTGCTGCTCCAGGGCCGAGCTCGCGGCAGTTGGAAGGGCCGCGCTGCCGCCCGTCTGGGGGTCACTGGGGCTTCCCACTGTGCTGTCTCCCAGGTAGTGCTCATGAAACTTCAGAATTCCTGAAATGAGACAGGCACAGCCAACGTTACACCTGCCTGGGGTATAAGGGGACGGGAAGGTGGAGGGCAGGGGGCAACAAGGTCACAGCTATGTGACCAGGAGGTCGAAGACGACGAGCACGCTGTCCTCCAAATCATGGGAAGAAATCCTAAAATCTAGGTCTTTCAGAATTCTGATCAGTACCATTTTTACAATTTTCACTATCAGGGCTGGTACATGAAAACAGGGAATTCAAGACAGGGCTTTTGCTTTTGATGATACATATTCAGAAGCGCCAGGGCTGATGACTCGTTCACATCAGTTCACGTATTTTAAAACAGATGCGTCTCAGAAGCAGCAACCAGGGAAACTTCCCTTTGAGGAATGGTGCGTGAGCATGCCAAAGGTATATTCTCCCCAGAAGATGCACTCCTGACAAAAACTGTAACTAGCCAAATATAGACCTTTCGTATCACAAAAGCAAAGCAAAATAAACACGCAGAATTAAGGCCAGATAAAAACATTTTAAACCATCTTTAAATAAGACCAACTGGTCAATGGTCATTAATGGATTAAAGAAGCAAAAAACGATGGCTGTATGAAACCGAAGGCAGTCTGCAGTGGTGTTCTGGCAATAAACACAGGACATATTCTTAAATGGTAATGAGGTGTGTTGGCCCTAGAAAATGCTGGTCCTCTCTGATTGGATTAAAGCCCCAATGAAAGCTTCAGAGTCTAATTAAGAGCAAAGAGAAACGGAAAGAGAAACAATAGGAGCCTCATTATACATGACTCATTATTACAGGGATTTGGATATGCCACCTGTCAAATCATGTCCCCAAAACATAACCACCATGGAGAGAAAGAACGTGCTCAATGCCTCCATCATCAGCTGTATCGTCGTAAGTACCAGGGCCCTCTGCAGGCTGGGATACAGAGATTTAGCCCACTGTGTCTGACACTCACCAAGTCACCACAGACATCACAACTCAAAACCGCTAGCATATAAAGGTCAGAGGCAAGAATGTTCTTTATGGGAAGCCTATGGAAACGTGGAATTAAGGGGAAAATTACAAAGAGTAATTTGAGGCATGGAATGTATAAGCATTTTCAGAATGTAATCAGAACCCAAGAAGCACCTCAGAGCTGTCATCCAGCAATCATTTTTTAAATTAAAGGGACAGAGAGGTAATCAAGAAAAGCTTGTCAGTTTGCCTTGGCAGTTGAACGTTTTGAAATTGGCTTACAGATATCCAAGAAGCTCATTCTTCAAGATTCCCAATTATAAGATCCACTTCCCCAGTCAATAAACTCTAATTGGATCTGGTGTGTCTCCAACATGGTAAAACCATCAGCATTTTATTATGCAAAAAATATGGCCCTAACAGCTAATTAGTGGTTCTGTACTTAGCGAAGCTGTTAAAGTCTGAACATTTAATCCTGATTTAATCAAAGGGGATTTTTATTTCTGAAACAGATTAACAAATGAACTGGTTAAAAATGGGTTTTGCTAAACTCAGAAATTTCAAGCATGAGACTTCATTGATATACTGTGATAGAGTTGCCATCACCATTTCAGTCTCTTTAACTGGACCACAACAAAGGGTCACAATTATTAAATCATATCTAGAAAGAACCTGTTAGGACTTACAGTGATCGCTTTATTAGCTAATGAACAACAGTTGCCTAAAAACAGGGCTGCTGGTGACATTAATCTTCCTGTTCTTAGTCTTCCTTGATAAATGCTTCCACATTCACCAGCAAGGAGCTGTGATTTCTTGGGGGAATGAAAGAGCTGGGCTGTCTTATTAATTGAATGCCCCACCACCAGCTACCCACTGAGGTTGAGGTTTCGCTGAAAGCCAACATTAGCTCCTGGATCTGATCTATGGTAACGTATCTCTCCCACCTCTGTTCATTAGACTTTCACAGTCTGCTGTCTTAATTGCCCTGTTCCCAATGAAAGAGATCTTACCTGCCCCAGGAGCAAGCAGCCAGCTGTACAGGTAGCCCGCCGCCAGGGAGTAGTAAAGCACAAGTCCCCTCTGGCCGTTAACCATCTCTAAGATCTGATCGATAGTGACCGGGGAGTAGGGGTCAGAGTCCTGCTGTCCTGTTTGCCGTTCCACCAGGAGATCTGCAAACGCCCTCGTCCGTCCTCTTTCTGCCACAGCCAGAGCTTCATCATGATGGCCTGGGAGACAAAGGGATAGGCTGGGAGTCCACAGGGAGTGTGCTTATCAGAGATGGCCACCAGGTCCAGACAGCCCTGGCAGGTGGAAGCCCCACGGCCTCTGCACACCAACACGCAGCAGACTCTCAGTCAGACTGTCAAGTGCACCCCTGCCCCCGAGGCCGCATGCAGGGACCACTCTTCTCAAAGGCCCAGGTTCAGATCCCGCACTCCTGAAAGTTGCTGGGCGTCCCTGTCTGACAGCTAGCTCAGGAGAGCTGCTTACAGCATCCATCCTCAGCCTTGCCACTCTCCCTCCTCACCCCGAGTTGCTCCAGGCCTCCTGTCTTCTGACCCCATCCTCTCGGCTCACTGGACCTGATGTTCTGCTCTCTGGTTACCCTCTCACTTTCCTGCTCAGCCTGGTTCTGATTTGGTCGTGACAGTTGATCCCTCTGGGACATGGCTTCTGACCATCTTTCTATTTCTCCTCGATGCAGCTCCTCCGTACATCACATTGACCAGCCCCGTTTCCACATTTCCCACCAAATTATACCTCTGTGTCCTTACACATGCTGGTCTATCTGCTGGAGTGCCTTTTCCTCCGTCACTTGAAACAAGGGCTCCTGACAGCTGTCCTGCCTATCTCAACGACTAAATGAGGCCCTACACGTGGAGATGCCTGGTAGGCAGCATTCAAAGCACAGTGTATATATAAGTGACATTATAATTGCTGGGAGTTTATACCTTATTCCATTCCTGGGTCCCATACACTTGCTTCTTGTCTCTTCTAGTTCCCACGGGCAAAGCGTTCAAACCTCTGTGGTCTCTAATTCTTTGAAATCGCTTCTCTCTCCAATTTTTCCTCAGTCTTTTGATCCAACCTCTAAACCCACTTTGTCTAAGAAACTAATCTGTAATCTAGTGTAAAAGTTAATGCACAAAAATGAGAGCATAAAAGATGCAGCAACATCCTTTCAAGTGAAGATTGTTAGAAGAAACACAATGCAGAGGATTTACTTGCAATCGTGAATGTACAATGGAAGAGCTGCTAGAACGAAGGTCCAGAGAGAGAGCAGGCAGAGGGGGGAGACCAGACGCCACAGCTCCAAGAGCACTGCGAGGATGCCCCGCTTCCTGCAGTCCGTGCATCAGCAGATAAGTGGGGATTTACATGTATGTATGCAAATGTCTCCTCTTACTCTATTAAGTTATTAACTGGAACAGCAGGGACAATTTCTGTACACACTGGAAAATTGGCCCCAAAGTGCTAGACAGACTGAACACTGTGATTATAACAGATAATAAACTGTAATCCCAGGCAATGAGCACAGTTAATAGACACATTTTTTTAAGGGGAAGTTTGAGTATTCATATATATATATAAAGCAAAGGACAGGTTATTGGTGAGGCCTTAACAACCAACTTGAAAGACATTGTTAATTCCAATGGACACCTACTTAACCCAACTTCTGGGCTGTGGAAAATGGTCTGCAGAGATAGGCAGGCCTGAGGAGAAGCAGAGCTGGAATCAGGTGGCTGCCACAGTTAAGCCAGGTAAGGGGAGGGGGTGCTGCCCCAATTCAGCATGGCACACCAGCCTGGGAGAGTTGTCACTGACAGTGCCACAGCCACGGGGCAGGCAGCACACATATTTACTGGACAGCAGCATTAAAGGAGGTGTGGCAGGGAACCAGGGAAGAGGCCAGTGCCTTCTCAGGCGCCTGCCCCCACGTGCCGATGGGCAGAGGGAACCTGGTGGGAGCACCTGCTTCAGGCACCCTGTCTCTAGGACACCCCTCTGGCTCCTGGGTCTGCCTGCCAAGCCTCTGTCTCCACAACCAAATCACAGCCTCCTGGACCCCCAACTTCCATCTGCTGATGAACTAGAGCTTCCAGAGGTCAGGAGCTGGGCCCTCTTGACCGGCACGTGGCACTCCATTTGTTGGATGTATGAACGAATCTTCAAAGGCTAGGTTGTGGTTGTGGCTTCAGTTCTGCCGTGACAACAAATTGTATTTCATCACGGTGCTCACTAAGCGACTCAGACACAGGGTGCACGCTCGGGGTGGAAACCCCACTGCTCGCTCTCACCGAGGCTGACGAGCACTCGCTGCAAGGCCTGGTAGGAGGACGTCTGCAGGTCGAAGAGGGAGAGCTTGTAGTCTGTGCTCAGCTGCGCCTCGTGTCGGATCGTCTCAAACAAGGCTGATGCCCGGTAGAGCTGCAAAGGGGTAAAGAGAACATTATCCATCTTACAGAAACTACGGGCCAGCCGTTCCCTGACTAAAGACCACTGCTGCTCACATCTTGCTATGCCATGGGAAAGCTGTTTTCAGAGTCTCCATTTCCAGACCTGAAAAGGGATCAGTTGGATTATACTTGGTAAATTACAGTTTGTGTAATCAATTTTTGACAGACAAGGGGATCTAAAAGACAAGGGTAATAGACTCCTAGTCTGAAAGTTGTGAAAAAAGATAGCTATTAATGCAATCAAGTCCTGATTTTGATTAAAACAAACGAAAAGCCTCTGCTCTTGTCATCAAGCCACTGTAATTCACCACCCCATGCCTCACAGTGCAGAAGGGCTGGGATGGGAGTGGGAGGGGCAAGCTGGAGACGCCTGAGGTTGGGGGGGGGCGGTGGAGGGGGGCGAGGAGGGGGTGAGCCGTGAGGACAGCTGTGCTCTCAGGAGGAGGAGGGGGCTTTGTGCAGGCTGTTCCAAACCAGATGTTGCTCTCCACAGCCGTGCTCCAAGAACGTGTCCACCAGACACACAACGCTCCTAAGGAGACACTGTCCTGCTGCTCTCACGGCTTTTCTGTCAGTGGGACCATGAGGCTTTTCTCTGATACTTATAGGCGGAAACAGTATCAAAGTTTAAATTTATGCAAATGTAAAGAACAGAATTCTAAGACTAAGGGACTGAGACCAGGAGAGAGGAACGTACTCCCAACCCTGCCACGAATTTGCTGGGGGACTTTCAGCAAGACTCGGAGCCTCAGCTTCTTCTCTGTAAAGGGATGGTTATCACTCTAGCTCACAGGGTTATTCAGGAATACACTCAGTCAGTGGAAGTACTTTGAAAACTATAAATCACTGTATCAATAAAAACTTTAATATCTGAAACCAGAAAACAGAGGACTAATTCTTTACATTGTAAAATGCCATAACATCCCAGGATGCTATGGCACAAGTTCAGGCACATCATGTCCTCAATCCCAGGAGCACCTCAGATGGGAGCCTGTATTCACCAATCCTGGGCCCCTTTGCTAGCACAGCGCCCTCCATGGTAAGGGCTGCCTCAGCGGCTGAGCATGTGATTTTCAAAGCCATCTCACAACTCCTGCAACCCGACAGAGGGATCTTTGACTAGAGACCACTCCAGGGATCTTTCTAATTTCCAGAGCCAGCCTAAGAGGAGTTTTCTCTTCAACTGTTGGTTGAACATATGCAGAAACATGAACTCTGCGTATGTGTGTGTGTGAGAGAGAGACAGAGGGAGGGAGGGAGGGAGAGAGAAAGAGAGAGAGAGAGGGAGAGGGAGAAGGGAAAGAGTCATCTAGTGATATAATTAGAAACCTACAAAGACAGTAAATCCAATAATTATGAATTCTTGGATTAATTCTGTCAAAAAATGTATATGATGTCATATTAAGGTTTTATGAGGAAAAGCAGCACATAATACAAGAATCCCAAAGAAATTATTGAGAAATCTATCACACAAGTGGACAAGTCTTTACTATGGTTCAACACATCTGGGCTGATACAGGCTAGATATCTTGTACATCAACCCAAGAGCACAAGTCAACACTTTCTGACAAATGTCATCACTGCTAGGATAGTAATCTCAAGGTCTTCCACACTTCTAGAAACAAAATCTACTCAGAAAAGGGTTCTCCTGCTCACCTGATGTTGGGCCTCCTCCAGATTCCCGCTCGCCCAGAGGGAGAGGCCAAGACCATGGCGAATCTTGGCTTCATCTTCTCTTCGGCCCAGCTGCTCTGCTAACCTTAAACCTGAATTCAGAGAGAGAAATTTTGAGGACGTATAGAAGACAGACAATTCCACCCTGCCAAGGAGTTCTAGAGGGTAATTCTGCCTCGGGTGGATATAAAGATTGTCAGCAACACAGCGAGATAAAATGCAGGACAAGAGCAGACTCAGCCAAGGCAGAGTAAGTATTCTTTTCAAATTCTGTGTTAGTAGCAACCTTTCCAGGTCACTCCAAGATGACCCAGCAAGAGCTCAGGCGATGGCTATCAGCAGGAGACAGGCTTGCAGGGCAGGCAGAAACACCGAAGCAAACAGAACCCAACTGGCTGCCCTCCCCACTGTGAAATCCCTAGCTTTGCAAATGAAAACTCCAGGCCTATAAATGTATCGAACCCAATTCTCTGGCTGGCAGCAGTGCTTCTGACAGCTCCACAGTCAAGCACAGAAGCCCAGCTCAGATCTCTCCTATCACCCGGGCACAGCATCCAATCAGCATTGACAGGAGACACATCGGATGTCCTCTGGAAGCAGAATGCTCGCACCGCCTGACCCTGCCTTCTGTTACTGATGCCACTGGAGCACTTCACATCCAATCTGCTTTTCCTTTAAGGCTGAGACTTCGATGTGCCTCAGTGGGGATGCAGAACAAGTGCTTTGGTGAGTCAAAAGCTTTAGATGAGACTGTCCTCATTCTACTGGCCTTCGGATAGGCACCAGCAGTTTGGGGCACTTACTCACAGCAAGCTTCTGGATTTCAGGACACTGGCAACCTCCAGGGCTTTGAGCAAGTCAAATCTGAAGGCAACCTTTTATTGTGTGGGTCACTAAGCAGTTCTCAGCATCACTCTGCCCTTGTTACCCTGCTCTCTGTACTGAGAAGTCAGCTTGTGCCGAGACGGCAGGAAGGCCCCCGTGCTACAACTGTACACACAAAGGAAGGACTTCCTCTTTATAATCTGCATCAGGGTGAGTGGGAATCTGCCCCTGAGCATGCTGGGCGCACTGAGTTTCAGACTTCTGGAAAAGAATCGAGTCAGTTGAGAGCCTAATAAAAGTGAGATTTGGGTTCAAGCTCCATAAAATATCATGTATCTCAAAAAGCACATAACTCAGAAAACTTAGCAACAGCATTTTACGTTTAAATCATGTCACTGGGTAACAAAAACAATATGTACTTGCAAATTATTCACATTTTAAAATACTTCATAGAGTAGGAACAGAAATCAAAGAAATGGTTCTTGGGTGAAAACCAGGAGGAGGCTGGTTGTTTTAACCTTCAACCAGCTAGCCCTATTCACTCTTCGGGATTGCTCTCCTTGCTAGGCCGGGGCCTCTGAGCTGGAAGTTCACTGTGGCAGCCTCTCCAGAAGGTATGTTCTGTGCAAGCAGGGACTTGACCATGCTCCCTGCTGGATCCCATAGTGGGGACCCTCCCTGGCCCCATGGTCAGAAGTTCAACAGTGAAGAGCAAACACGGTAGACACGACATCTGTGCTGTCCCAGTTTCCACCTGCTTCTGCTCTGAGGATCTGACCCAGCCATCCGGCTCTCCTGGAGCCGAGTGGGCTCTAGCTCCCTTGCTTTATTTGCAAAAAGAGAAGAAAACTGGATGAGACCAGTGGTTTCAATCAAGGGTAACTATACAACCCACAGAGCTTGTTCAAAGGACTCTGACCAGGCCCACCTATGAGATTCTATTGCACATGGGCGGTGTGACGCTAGTCCACAGCCCCTTCTGAAAGTCAGGAAAGAGAACTAAAGTGGTTTCCAACTGAACTGTTCCCTCTTTGAAAGAGGCTGAAGACCTAACTCACAGCACTCAGAAAGCATCCAATAGGGTCCTGCACCTATAACAACTCGTGAAGAGGCGTCTAGATGGGCCCAAGAGGAACATCGGGCTCTGGGGTAGACCACATTCACTGAAAAGACACCGTGGCAACGCCACAATACGAATTTAGATCTCTGCAAGACTTAAAATTACAACAATAAAAAAAAACAGCTTTCCATAAATATAGAATTATGTTACAATATCTCAGGCAAAGCAGCTGCTTCTTGGAAATAAAATTTCAGGAAAAACCAAAGAACACAGCTGAAAGGTTGTCATACACTAGGTCTGAATTTAATAGTTTTCACATATTCAACTGAAAACTGCCCCCAGTCTGTTAGAATTTTACCACAGTCTAGTTTTAGGAAACCAAAAGCCAACTCTCATATTTAATGCATTGAGGCAGAGCTCCCATTGAGTGGGAGCCAAATAATATCTGGGGAGTAGCTTACAGCCTCCCAGTAACCTCTCAGCCTGCAGGCCAGGGCAAGACCTGGTCTGCACAGAGGACCACCCTGACCATTGGCCGCTGGCCCGTTCTCCGCTCCGTGCGTTGCCTCTCTCCCAGCTCCCAGCTGGGGCTCAGGAGTGATCATGGACGTGACTGCGCCAGCCTGGCTCTAGGCTCTAGGAGGCTGCGTGGGGTCTCATGTGGTTCCACGCCACCACTGACTGACCACATGGTCAGGATCAAGCCACTGCACTCTGAGCCTCAGGTCACTTAGCTGCCAATGGGAATGAAAATATACACCTCTCAGGGTTACTAAGAGAATTAAATCCAATTAGATAAACTACGTATGGAAAGTTTTTTGGAAACCACACATGAGCGTTTTTGCTGGAAATCAGCACCCCTTTCCTTTTACTCAAGAGCCAAGAACACTGCGTCTGCTGTGCTCCCTCCCAAGTGGTAACATGCCATGGTCCTGTGAGAAGTGCTTTCCAGGAGGGTTTTCAGAGTGGAGGGCAAACACACTGCTGCAGGGCTTCTGCGTGGTGAGGGAGGAAGCACCGCAGGACCACCTGTGTGCAGGTAGCCGCATGGAGCCTCTGCCAGAGAGGGAACAGGGCCAGGGGAAGTGAGGGAAGCAGGCACTTTCTGGGCCGGCCTGAAGAGAGCGCACTGTGGCGACAGCCCAGCCCCTCAGGTAACCAATGCTGGGAAACCTGGCTGACGGCTTGAGCGACTCTTAGACAGATGCTACTGGATTAGAGCCTGGCACCGCCCTGAAATGGACTTGTACACAGTGCTAACGCAGCTCAGGTATTGTCTAGTGCACAACGGGCTCAGAACCACTGCGCATTTCCTGATGCAGAGCATTAAACTGTACATGCTAAGATCTAACTTCATCTTGTGGAGAAGGTGTTTTTCATTCAGTGGAGGGCTCTGAAAGGCAAGGAGGGTGTCAGCTCCCTGGACAGCTGGCTAGCAGAGTGAGACAAGCTGGGTAATGCATCCAGGAGAGTGGAAAGAACTGTGAACTCTTATGGAGCACCCACGGGGGGACACCGTGGTTTTGGAGTTGAACTGATGATGTAGCCTCTGAATCCTCACTCCAGGTCGAGATGGTCACTCACATGAGTGCATTTCCTCCTGGGCAGACTGTGAGCTCAGACTCAGAGTAGACGGAGAAGCTGCACAGACCTTTCCACTTACCTTCCTGCAAGTACATGACTGCCTGGGAGTAGTTCTGCAGAGCGTGATGCGTCCTTCCAAGGCTGCTGTAAGACACCGTCTTGGCCACCAAGTCGTTCATCTGTGCAGCGATGCTCAAGTGCTGTTCCTGATAGACCACGGCTCTCTCAAAGGTGCCCAGGGACTCGTAGGTCAGGCCCAGGTTCCCATAGGCCCGGCCCTGGCACGTGGGGTTGTTGGTCTCCTCGGCAATCTGCAGATCCAACTGGTGGTACTGCAGGGCTGTATCGTACTCCCCCATCTGCTGGTACACACCCCCCAGGCCACAGGCCGCGTCACTTTCCAGAGCTCGGTCCTTCATCTCTCTAGCAATGTTCAGCTGGCGTTCAAGGCAGGAAATGGCTTGTTCATAATTTCCTAATTGGCTGTGCAGACTTCCCAGCTCGCCATAGGCCTGGGCTTTATTAAAGGCCTCCCCGAGCTCATGGGCGACCACAAGCCTCTTTTCAAAGCACACCAGGGCTTGCTGCAAGCTCCCCATTGCCCTGTGGGGATGTAGACAGAAAAGCAATGATATTATTTTGTGCAGGTGCAGACATGCTAAAGCCCCTGAGAAAATGAAAAGCATTTGTCACTGTCACTTACTATAGAAGCTCTTAACTCCTCTTCTAGCTAAAATCTATCATGTGCCCTTAGAGTGAGATGCAGGGGAATTTCATAATCTGGAAAGCAATTCAAGAGTCATCCCTTAGTGACCTTCCCAAGAGCCTGAGATTCAATGGGATATACACCCCGAGGAAACATAAAATATATTAATAGGCACAATGATAGCAAGTGAACTGTTTGGTTCTTTGGGCCTCCCAATTTCCACTACTGCACAGACTATGTTTTTGAAATCACTTTACAATGGCGATAAATCTTTCATCCTGAGCTTCTCAGAGCACTCTGTGGGTGATGATTTAGTCTGACCCTTGCCCTTCCTCCTCTCCAGGAGCCCTAATCCCCTGCCTGTCTGGAGAGGCCATATATTCTGCAAACACAGACACCTTCTTGGGTTCCCCACACCCAGGAGGAAAGCAGTGCCTTGGCCAACAGTGTGTCTTGCTGTGCTGCTAAGAGATGACGCGATAAGAAGGAGAAGGCGATAAGAAGGAGAAGGGCGTGGACTCCGGCAGCAGACCAAACCAGCTGTATAGGACATGGATTCCTTTCCCTGAGCTTCAGTTTCTGGATGCTGATAAATCCCACATCCTGTAGCCAATAATGATAAATGTAGACTAATACACAACTGCAATAAATATTAAACAAGATATCTACACAAGGTGCCTAGCACGATGACAGTATGTGCTCATTCACTCCCCTCTTTTGAGGTGGCTTTCCCTAAAAGCAACAATATGGGGTCCAAGTAATTGGTGGGTAGAGATGTTATATTAATGAACACATTCATATAATGTGAGGGGCAATCAGAAAAGATAAGTGAGATCGATTCATTCATCTTTCCCCTTCCTATTCTTTTAGTCTGCTCATTATGATGTAGTCAAAAAGGCACTGCGTTTGGAGTCAGAGGGTCCTGCGTTAAACTCTCAGCTGTCCCTTTCAAGCTGTGTAATCTTGGACACAAACTCTGGGCCTTAGTTTCTTCCTCCATGACACAGGGTAGAAATACCCCTGCTAAACTCACAGAATCACTGGAGGAGGCAAATGAGCAGCGTATGGAGCTGCTCTGCAGTCAGTGCGCTGCCGTGTGGATGCACCAGCTGCCCTGGTGCAGGTTTACTAACCACACTTGTCCTCTGCCATTTTTACCTGTGTCCATTTCCCAGGCCTCGGTAAGCCTTGGCTTGGTCTTGCATGCGATTCAGACTCTGGGCAACAGATAAATACTGTTCATAGTACTTGATAGCTTCCTCGTAGTCACCCAGGGCCTCGTAGCAGTCCCCCAGGTTGCCATAGGCCCGGCCCCTGTCAAGCACAGACTCGTTCCCACTCAGCTGCTGCAGCATGGCCAGCTGCTGCTCGAAGTAGCCGATGGCTTCTTCCATCACATTCATGTTCATCTTTGTGATGCCCATGTTGCCATAGACCTGGGCTTCGAGACTTGGGTCCTTCAGCTTCTGCCCTAAATCCAGCTGCTCTTCGTAACACTTGAAAGCCATTGTGTACTTCCCCAGGGCCATGTAGACTGCGGCCAGGTGCCCATGAGCTCTGCACTCTCCCGGCAGGTCACTCAGCTCCTGATATACTTCCAGCTCCTGTGTGTGATAACCCAAGGCCTTGTCGTGTTTCTGGATCATTCGGTATGCAGTGCCCAGGGCTGCATATGCACTGGCCTCCAGTCTCCTGTCCTTCACGTGGTGAGCCAAGCCCAGCTGCTGCTCATAGAATTTTATTGCACCATTGATATCTTTTTTACAGATGAATATATCGCCCAGGTTCCCCAGGGCTCTAAATTTAGCCTGGGAATTATTCAGGGACTGGGCTAGGGACAGTAGGTACTTTTGACACTCTTCAGCTTTGCTGAAATTCAGCAGAGCCTTGAACGCCAAGCCCAAGTTGCAGTAAGCTTTTGCTTGACTCAATTTGTCGTGAAGGTCTTTGGCCAGGGCCAGATCCTGCTCATAGTACTTTACCGCCTCCTGGTAATTTCCAAGGCAGTAATGGGCATAGCCGAGGTTGTGGCAGACCTTCCCTTCTCCCTCCATGTCTTGAAGGTCAGGAGCAAGCCGGAGGTACTGTTCGTAATAGGGGGCGGCCTGGACGTACTCCCCTCGAGAGCAGTGGAAGTTGCCCAGGTTGCTGAGAGCCCGCGCCTCACTCTGGATGTCTCGCAGCTCCCGGGCGATGTTCAAATGGTTCTGATAGTGCTGCAGGGCCCGGTCGTGGGCGCCCAGCGCCTGGTAGGCCACAGCGAGGTTCCCGTGCGTGGATGCCTGTGAGGCACGGTCGTTCACTTCCATGGAGATCTGTAGCTCCTGCCGGTGGTACTTGACCGCTTGGTCGTACATGCCCAGAGCATTGTAGGCGTTGCCCATGTTTCCATAGGCGCGGCCCTGGGCCGCGTAGTCACTCAGCTCCTGGGCGATGCACAAGTGGGTCTTGTGGAGTTTCAGTGCAGTGTCATAATCACCTTTCATCTGGTGTATGATTCCTGAGAAAGAGCACAGAAGAAAAGGGTTGGAATGACTGATTAGCAATAAAATGTAATTTGCAACTCGGTTTATACTCCAATACAATCCAGATGAATTAAAGAATTTAAAATAACAGAAGGCAGAATTAAATATTTATCAGCTCTCCAGAGGGGGAATAGCTTTCTAAGCTTCAAAGCAACAGAAAAAAAAAAAAAAACCCCACAAAAAACACTGACAGATTTGGTTACAAAAATAGTAAGTTTTATACTACAAATAGATGCCTAAAATTAAAAGGCAAACACAATACTGGGAAATATATAAATCATATACAAAAAATTCAATAGCTATTGTGTGTAAAGATTTAACTGGGTTTGATTAAAAAAAAATCAAGACCTTAATTTACTGAAATAGGCAGACAACTCATATCCAAGGAAATACAAAGAGTAACCACAGGGGAAAATGTTAATTTCTTTTAATAATCAAAGAAATGCAAAATAAAGCAACTCTGAAGTACCATTTTACTTCTACTAAATTAGCAAACAAAAAATTTAAACAATACCCTGTACCAGTGAGGTGGCCCTGAAACTAGTAAACCCATCAACTGCTGGACATAAATGGGAACAGCCTCTGGAGCAGCGGCGAGACAGCCTCACTCCCGGTGATGCTCAGGCCCTGCAGTCCTGCTCAGGGGAGTGTCTTCTAAGGAAATCCTCAGAAGTTCTACCCCTGACAGTCTTCACTGCAGGGTTATGGATTAGTGGAAGATCAGAAACATCTTCAATGGCAAACAAAGGGGGTTGTATAAGTACATTTCGGTACATCAACTCAATAGGGGATTATGCAGTCATTAAAAAGATCATTACAAAGACTATGCAGAAAAACAGGGAAAAACGGGTTCTTGCAATAATGTTAAGTGGAAAAGGCAAAGAACAATGCTGCATGCTCCCTGTAACAATGATGAGGAAAATGAATGTGTGCACATGGACAAGACCTCAAGGGGATTATGAAAAGATAAAAAAGTTGCCTTGTTAGGTGATGGGATTTGAATGACTTTTGTTTCAAAATTTCTTCTAATTTTGCTATCCAGCTTTTACAGTCAACAATAATAGCACTTCAAACAGCTCTCATAAACTATGCTATAGCTGCTAAGCTAAGCGGTTGTTTTTACAAGCAGTTCAAAATGAGATATATCATAAATACCATAAATATAAAGCAGTTGCAAATGAGGGATATCATAGAAGAAACTTGGGAAGCTTCTTTAAGCACAGCCTGGTTCATTCCAGCTGGGGCCGAGTGGGAGACACAGAAAAGGCAAAAGGATCTAGTATGCAAACAGGTTTCTCTCTACCCTTGGTTTTGAATATGCTTTTCTATGCATCAACGTGTGAACTTTGTACAGGTGACCAAAACTTGCAGAAGTATAAAAACTCAAAAACACCAAGATGGGTTCTCACTGAAATGTCTGAATTGAAAATAGAGCCATTGAGAAAGCAAGCTATCAAAATCCAGCCTCTGCAATTTGCTTATGTTTATAACACCTTTCTTTCCTTCCTTCCGTCACTCACTCACTTCCACACTGACCCAGCAAATAGTAACTGAACATTTATTGTGCACCAAGCCTTGTGGTAGGCAATACACAGGGAGAGAAATGAAGACGTAAGTCTGCCCTCAGAAAGCACAAAGGGTCATAAGGGAGGCAGTCATGAAAAAAATATTGTCAACATACATAATACAAGCTGAAGTGAGCAGGGCGTGGGGGAGAGAGGAGCATGCCAGGGCCACTCCTTTGGTCCTGACTCCCTGCAGCAGAGCTCTATCCTGCCCCAGGGGTCATGCCTGTCTCTGGATCCAGCCATCCCTATGACATTAACTGGATTCATGACACTAGATAAATCATTTAGCCTCTTTGAGAATTTTTTCAGTTCATCCATAAATTGAGGAAAATGATAATCTTGATACCAACCTTAAGATAGTAGTGAGGATCAAATGAAATAATGTATGTGCGAGCTCACTGTAAACTATTAAGTCAAATTCAAATATTGGTTACTGAAATTACTATATGCTTCCAGGGAAGGGAATTCTCAAGGTGGTAGAGATTAAACAAACTATGGTAATTCTGTGTATTTCCTTGTATGAGCTAAATATTTCAGTTTAAAATAAGCAAATTATGGTACTCTATATGATGGAATAACATGGTACCATTAAAAATAGTGAAGTAGAAGTTTATATATTGACATGGGAAAAAATAAAATGTATTAAGGGATTATATGGGCTTCCCCAGTGGCTCAGCAGTAAAGAATCCTCCTGTAACGCAGGAGATGTGGGTTTGATCCCTGGATTGGGAAGATCCCCAGGAGAAGGGCAAGGCAACCCACTTGAGTAATCTTGCCTGGAGAATCCCATAGACAGAGGAGCCTGGTGGGCTACAGACCATAGGGTCACAAAGAGTAGACACAACTGAAGTGACTGAGCAAAGGGGTTATATGGGCACAAAATAGTATCCTTAATAAAAACACTAATAGGGTTCATGCATGTGTGTGTATAGATATATGTTTATACTTATGCATACAGTATATATTTTTTAAAATGTTAATAGTAGTAATTTTGGAGTGGTGGAATTTTGCTGTATTTTATAGGATTTTTCTATGATGAATGTATAATCCTTGGTTTAAAAATTAATCAAATATTTTTTAAACTCTGCTCCAATTGAAGCAGATAAGGTCTGGTCACTCCCCTGGATCAGGGATGTCACTGGCATCCCAGCTGGAAGGAACAGATTTTCAAAGACTGTTTCAAGGTTAGAATACTCTAAGCTGCCCAAAACGCATTACCTCAGAATCACCTAAAACCCTTCTAGTGGTGAAAAATTACTAGTGACAGAAACATTTCAGTTCTGAAGGCCTGAATGTGGCCTGGATCCCTAACCTGCTTTTACCTAAAGAGGAAACTTGTAAGGTTTCAACTTTCCAGGTATCCTTAGCGGAAATGCACCATTTACTCCCTCTCTCCTCAGCTTTGCATGAGGAGAAATAAGCGGCAGGATGCCTGCCCTGCTGTGAGTGCGGAGCCGGAGCTGGGGAGGGTGGCCTCTAAACCCTCTCAGGCTTCCTCTCACAGCGATGCCTTTACAATGATTGTTTCCCGAAGCTTTTGGATTTCACGGCAATGATTTTTAAGGCAATATGGTCACTAACTGGTCGCTAAGATGATGGTAAGAGGAAGCGAGCAGCATGGGACCTTCAGAGAAGCCAACGGAGGAAGCTCAGGTTTTTTGTGTGCCTCCTACCACCAAAGAACAGGTCACCTGGCTAGCACCCCATCCTCCCCACCTGTACCCCATCCTATAGGAAGCTGGCTAAGTATCTGGAAAAGCATGCTATAATGTATCTGGAAAGTATAAAGTATCTGGAAAAGGCACAGGACTTTAAGTCAGAAGTCCCATTTTATAAGCCTGGCTCCCATCTCATTCAATTGATACCTTTGAGACTGTAAATTTATGTCTCTGAGCCTTTGTTTTGTTGTTTTTTTTTAAACTGAAAACTTTTCGGTGTTTTTTGTTTTCTTATTAACGAGGCCAGGTTACAATAATCTCTAAGAGTACTGAGAAACACAGTAGTGTATATCAATAAGCTTTGCTAATGATGCATGCTACGCAAACCCACTATGAGCGGTATTCAGAGAGCGAGAGTTCAAAGGAAAAGGAATTCCACTTCTCTTACTCTCAGGGCCTCGAGAGTCTGGCTAGCTAATAGGGAGCAGTTGGGATGATAATGGCTACCCGGGGCTCAATGATTTGTGAAAGAAACTGCCTGCTGGTTATGGCAAAATGATCTGACCTCCAGCCAGCTTGCCCACACTCCCCTTTCCTCCGCCTCTCTCCTCAGCTGACACCTCCAAGAGTCTATAAAGAACACAGGAAGATTCTCAAACAAAGACTGCCAGACACAGCTAAGGGTAAGAGGAGATGGGCCGGCTGAGGTGGGCATTTTTCCTTCTGCCTCGTGTCTGCCCTGTCCTCGCCGCTGCCAGCCTGGAGCATTCTGAACAGAACATTACACCCTCTTGGCAGCCCTTCTCTTTGTTGAGGCAACATAAAAGCGGCCCTGAGAGCTGCCAGCGGAGTGACTGCACATGCTGAGGACATAATCTGTAGATCCTCCTTCCCTTTTGAGACCACAGCTTGATCTTCCAGGGCTGTCATTCAGATGAAGACTTACAGAGGGCCTGTCAGCAGGGGCGCGCTAGGTGACAACGTGCTGCAGGGAGGGGAATTAAATGAAGATTAGTGGGGCAGAAGATCCTCACAAAGCCCAGTTCTCACAAGGCGTGTGGAGAAAGGACACATGGTTACGGATTTATTGCTGCTGTTCACTCAGTAAATTGTGTCCAACTCTTTGCGGACCCCGTGGACTGCAGCACACCAGGCTCCTCTGTCCTCCACTATCTCCCGGAGTTTGCTCAAATTCATGTCCATTTAGTCAGTGATGCTACCTAACCATTTCATCCTCTTTCACCCCCTTCTCCTTTTGCCTTCAATCTTTCCCAGCAGCAGGGTCTTTTTCAAGGAGTTGGCTTTTTGCATCAGGTGGCCCAAGTATTGGAGCTTCTTTAGGACTGACCGCTCTGATCTCCTTGCTGTCGAAGGGACTCTCAAGGGTCTTCTCCAGCACCATAATTCAAAAGCATCAGTTCTTTGGGGTTCAAGTCTTTATGGTCCAACTCTCACATCCATACATGACTACTGGAAAAACTGTAGTTTGACTATATGGACTTTGGCAACAAAGCGATGTCTCTGCTTTTTAATATGCTGTCTAGATTTGTCATACTTTCCTTCCAAGCAGAAAGCGTCTTTTAATTTCATGGCTGCAGTTACCATCCACAGTGATTTTGGAGCCCAAGAAAATAAAATCTGTCACTGCTTCCACTTTTTCCCCTTCTATTTGCCATGAAGTGATGGGACCGGATGCCATGACCTTAGTTTTCTGAATGTTGAGTTTCAAGCCAGCTTTTTTCACTCTCTTCTTTCACCCTCATCAAAAGGCTCTTTTGTTCCTCTTCACTTTCTGCCATTAGACTGGTATCATCTACATATCTGAGGTTGGTATTCCTCCCAGCAATCTTAATTCCAGCTTGTGATTCATCCAGCCCAGCATTTCATATGATGTACTGTGCACAGAAATTAAATAAGCAGAGTGACAATATACAGCCTTGTCATACTCCTTTCCCAACCCTGAACCAGTCAGTTGTTCCATGTCTGGTTCTAACTGTTGCTTCTTGACCAGCATGCAGGTTTCTCAGGAGACAGGTAAGGTGGTCTGGTATTCTCATCTCTTGAAGAATTTTCCACAGTTTGTCATGATCCCCACAGTCAAAGACTTTAGTGTTGTCAACGAAACAGAAGTAGATATTTTTCTGGAATTCTCTTGCTTTCTCCATGATCCAATGAATCTTGGCAATTTGATCTCCGGTTCCTCTGCCTCTTTGAAACCCAGCTTGTACATCTGGAAGTTCTCAGTTCATGTACTGTCGAAGCCTAGCTTGAAGGACTTTGAGTATAACTTTGCTAGCACGTGATATGAGCGCAATTGAACATTCTCTGGCATTGCCTTTCTTTGGGATTGGAATGAAAACTACCTTTTCCAGTCCTGCAGCACTTTCACAGCATCATCCTTTAGGATCTGAAATAGCTCAGCTTGAATTCCATCACTTCCACTAGCTTTGTTCATAGTAATGCTTCCTAAGGCCCACTTGACTTCACACTCCAGGATGTCCAGTTCTAGGTGAGTGATCACACCATCGTGGTTATTTGGGTCATTAAGACCTGTTTTGTACACTTCTTCTGTGTATTCCTGCAACCTCTTCTTAATCTCTCTAGCTTCTGTTAGGTCCTTACCATTTCTGTCCTTTAACACGCCCATCCTTACACGAAATGTTCCCTTGAAATCTCCAATTTTCTTGAAGAGATCTCTAGTCCTTCCCATTACATTGTATTCCTCTGTTTCTTTGCATTGTTCATTTAAGAAAGCCTTTTCATCTCTCCTTGCTATTCTCTTGAACTCTGCATTCAGTTGGGTACATCTTTCCCTTTCTCCCTTGCCTTTCACTTTCTTTCTTCAGCTATTTGTAAAGCCTCCTCATTTTGCCTTCTTGCATTTGTTTTTCTTTGGGAGGGCTTTGGTCACTGCCTCCTGTACAATGTTATGAACCTCTGTCCATAGTCATTCAGGTACTCTGTCTACCAGATCTAATCCCTTGAGTCTAATTCATCACCTCCACTGTATAATCATAAGGGATTTGAGTTAGGTCATATCTGAATGGCCCAGTGGTTTTCCCTACTTTTTCCAGTTTAAGCCTGAATTTTGCAATAAGGAGCTCATGATCTGCGCCTCGGTCAGCTCCAAATCTTGTTTTTACTAACTATATGGAGCTTCTCCATACTCGGCTGCAAAGAACACAATCCATCTGATTTCGATATGTACATCTGGTGATGTCCATGTGTACAGTTGTCTCCTGTGTTGTTGGAAAAGGGTGTTTGCTGTGACCACTGTGTTCTCTGGACAAAACTCTGTTAACCTTTGCCCTGATTCATTTTGTAGTCCAAGGTCAAACTTGCCTGTTATTCTGAGTATCTCTTGACTTCCTGCTTTTGCATTCCAACCCTCTATGATGAAAAGGACATCTTTTTTTGGTGTTAGTTATAGAAGATGTTGTAGATCTTCATAGAACCAGTTGACTTCAGCTGCTTTGGCATCAGTGGCTGGAGTACAGACTTGTATTACTGTGATGCTGAATGGTTTGCCTTGGAAATGAACTGAGATCATTCTTTTTTTTTTTTGTATTTGAACTCACATCTAAATACTGTAGTTCGGACTCTCTTGATGACTATGAGGGCTACTCCATGGATTTATATATCCTCACAGTAAACCTCCACCTATGCATTAGGAACAGTCCCTGCACGGGAATAATAAGAGCTACTGCAAAGACCTGTGGTGAAGGCCAAGGAGTCTTGCTTATGAGAAGCTAGAACAAGTGCCTGGGAGACAGTAAGTGCTCAATACATTTTTGCCCCTGTTGCTAACCATTACCAGAAAGACCAAAAAAGGTGTGGAACAGGATGAGACTAACAGAATTCTGCTGAAACTAAAACTGCATTTTAACAGTGAATTTTGGCAGCCTTTTCTCTTGCAAATTCTCTAAAAGTAGGGCCTCAGTGTACTTCAATGTATTACCTTCAACGTACAAATGATGGATGTGTTCTCATTTACTGAAAATATTACTATTCTGATTATTAACAGTGCATGATCCAAATGGGGCTTTAAGAGCCCATCTATTCTTTCCCACTGCTTTCAAGCAGGTTGAGTTTGACTAAATCCTAGCCATATCACTAACTATTCTCAGAAACTATCAAGATTTGGGAAACAGAAGAGCCCTCCTAACTTTATAAATGATGTGGCCCTGGCCCAGTGAGAGGAAGTGAGTTAGTGACAGTGGAGAGAGGGACTCTCGACCCACAGACCTTTAGTTGTGTCAGCCCATCTGCTTGCAAGATAAGCAGAAGAAATAAAGGAATTGTATTTAGTCTCATTAGGTGTGACATGAGACAGCATCTGTACTTTAAAAACTTTTCATCTGCTAGAAGTACATATGGAATTACTTACAGATAAAATAACATAGTGTCTACTGTTTGCTTTAAAAATATTCCATCAGAGGGGAAAAGTAAGTATGTGTGTGTATTTATGAAAATAGATGAAATAATATTAGCAAAATGTTGATAACTGGGCAATGAATATAAGGGGATTTATTATACTATTTTCTCTCTGTGTGTATGTATATGTTTGAAGGTTTCATAATACAAAGTTAAATCAAATAATCCAGACAAGCATAGAGGTCTGTAGTTTCTTGTGGATCGGGAAACGTCCTCACAGCTAAGGACCAACAGGGATGTTTAAATTTACATCTCCTCTGTGGGACCTCAGTAGAAAAAAAGAAAGCAGCTGGTCACCAGCAGGTACAGGTATACCAGCCTCTATACACGTCCTTCTCCAGGATGGGCAGAGGACACATGCAGAGAGAACAACACAGTCCTACTGCCCTGATTTGTTTAACATGATATTTAGTTTTGTCTGTTATCTTAAAGGATAGTGATAGTGAAGTCACTCAGTCGTGTCCGACTCTTTGCGACACCATGGACAGTAGCCAACCAAGCTCCTCCGTCCATGGGATTTTCCAGGCAAGGATACTGGAGTGGGTTGCCATTTCCTTCTCCAGGGGATCTTCCCGACCCAGGGATCGAACCCAGGTCTCCTGCACTGTAGGCAGACGCTTTACCGTCTGAGCCGCCCGGGAATAGGGTGATGCTTTCTTGATCAAAGAGCAAAGTGGGAGGGAATGGGAAGAAGAGCTGAGGAAACCTGCTCCAAAGAATATTCTGCAGCACTGAATATTTCAGGTGCTTCTCCCAATCCTCACCCTCCCCAGGAGACAGGGCCCCAGTTTTTTTCTGGGGATTCATTATTACAACTCTAGACACTGCTATGGTGCCCCCATCCCATGCCTCCACCAGAGACACCTGGACACTCACAGGCAAGTCTGGAGTACATCATGAGAAACCCTGGGCTGGATGAAGTACAAGTTGGAATCAAGATTGCTGGGAGAAATATCAACAACCTCAGATATGCAGATGACACCACGCTTATGGCAGAAGGTGAAGAAGAACTAAAGAGCCTCTTGATGAAAGTGAAAGAGGAGAGTAAAAAAGTTGGCTTAAAACTCAACATTCAGAAAACTAAGATCATGGCATCTAGTAGTCCCATCACTTCATGGCAAATAGATGGGGAAAAAGTGGAAACAGTGGCTGACTTTACTTTTTTAGGCTCCAAAATCACTGCAGATGGTGACTGCAGCCATAAAATTAAAAGATGCTTGCTCCTTGGAAGAAAAACTATGACAAACTATGAAAAACTATGACAAACCTAGACAGCATATTAAAAAGCAGAGACATTACTTTGCCAACAAAGGTCCGTCTAGTCAAATCTATGGTTTTTCCAGTGGTCATGTATGGATGTGAGAGATGGACTATAAAGAAAGCTGAGTGCCAAAGAATTGATGCTTTTGAACTGTGGTGTTGGAGAAGACTCTTGAGAGTCCCTTGGACTGCAAGGAGATCCAACCAGTCCATCCTAAAGGAAATCAGTACTGAATATTCATTGGAAGGACTGAAAGTGAAGCTGAAACTCCAATACTTTGGCTACCTGATGTGAAGAGCTGACTCATTGGGAAAAAAACCCTGATGCTGGGAAAGATTGAGGGCAGGAGAAGAAGGGGATGGCACAGGATGAGATGGTTGGATGGCATCACTGACTCAATGGACATGAGTTTGAGTAAACTCTGGGAGTTGGTGATGGACAGGGAGGCCTGGCGTGCTGCAATCCATCGGGTCGCAAAGAGTCGGACACAACTGAGTAACTGAACTGAGACACCACTAGGTTCTCTGAACCCTATCCCTCCCACTCAAGTTTCCACACAGAGTCCTCTACAGTGTAATTAAAATATCTGAGCCTGGGGTGGGGAGGCGGGGACAGACCTGGTCAGTAAACAAATGGTTACAATCAAAGGCATGGGAGCATATGCTCTTTATCTTAAATGCAACCAACTGGCTGTCTTGAGTAGCTCGTTTTCAGGTGACTATGTTGCCAGAGACAAGTCCCCATTATTTTCACCAGTGGAAGACAGCAAAGACACAGATGTTTTTAAATGGCAGACCAGTCCAAAATTACTTATCATATGATTTCAGCTACAAGCATTTTCCGGGTAGGTAAGCTTTTCCTGAGAATGTGTGCCTGGTTTCCTACCTTGATGATGACATTCACTTGTCAAGACAATCTTGTGGTCTCAGAAACCCACAATGTTCAAGAACTTATTCAGGCCCGTGTAGGTCTAAGTGGCAAGAATGATACTGGAATCTAGTTCTTTGGACTCAGGAGTCCAAGCTATTTCACTTGCTCCCCTTCTGGAATGAAGCTGGTGTGAAAGGTGCTCATGATTTTGTACTCATTTCTTCTTTATGAACATTAGTATGCTATTGTGGCAAACCAACCCTGTGGCAGCTGTGTAAAAACAGACTGATGGTCTGGCTAACTTTGTTTCTAGAGCAGACAGGTATACATGACAGACCAGAAAATCCTAAGAGACTCAGAAAGGTAGGAGGTGGCAGCAGATGTAATCGTCTGTGTGGGCATCACCTCTGGAGAACTCTGCGGCCATCACGTGTCTCTTCTGCCCTCGTCTATCTTAATCACATCTGTCTACTTTTTCTACCAAACCCACCAGGCTCTTTCTGTTCCTGCAAAGGATAAGTGAAGTTAAGAGCTTCCTGTTGTCTTCTTTAGCTTCCACCGTCATCTGGGATGTCTCCAGTGACACCAAGAGCACAGGGGTCCCAGATCCCAACTGCCCTGTCCTTTGGCCTCAACCCTGAGGCGGTGGCTACAGTACAGCCGGGAATCCCTTGCACATGCCGCCTCTTCCTTCCACAACTTGCCTCACTGGAAACTACCTGTCCTACCACCCACCTCCAGCTTTACTGAAGCATAAATGACAAATAAAATTACATACATTTAACGTGTACCATGTGATTTGATACACATATAAGTTAATTAACACATCCATCACCTTTTTGTGGTGAGAATGCTTAAGACCTACTTTCTTACAATACAGTATTATTAACTATAGTCACCATGCTGGTGGCTCAGATGGTAAGGAATCTGCCTGCAAAGCGGGAGACCGAGGTTCAATCCCTGAGTCAGGAAGATCCTCTGGAGAAAGGAATAGCAGTCCACTCCGGTATTTTTGCCTGGAAAACCCCCTGGACAAAAGGGCCTGGTGGGCTACAGTCCATGGGGTCACAAAGAGTCAGACACGACTGCATGACTAAGACTTTCACTTTCACCACTGTGTACATTAGATCCCCAGAACTTACTCATCTTACAACCAAACTCAAGAAAATGCAGTAGGAAGGGAAAGAGAGCCATAGCCCTAACTGCTCCACCCCTGGCCCTCAAGGCTTTCCTGGGGCTGAGCAGAGGCGGCTCCTCTGGCATCCCCTTCTGCCACCATCCCCAAGGCTGGGGCTGAGCGACATGACAAGAAGCCAGCCTAGAGCCACTGAGCTCACAAGTACTTCACTGCCTTCATACATGGCCCCCCTTCCTACTTTCCCTCGGATAGTTAAAAACCAGGACTGCAGGTGAACAGCTCAGTAATTCCCTGGGCCTGTACGGCTGTAAATCCTGAGGCAGTGGGGAAGATTAATTGTGCCATGAAGTAGGGGAAGTAATAATTAAACCTATTAAAAAGGAGGTGGCTGCAGAGAGGGCTGTGGAGATGGATGATGAGGTAGGAAGTGCTAGGCACAGTCATCCCTAGCGGCTGTGACCAGGCCGCTGTGAGGGAACTTGGTGCAAAGCCCAGAGCAGAGTGAAAAATACGCTGGGCCTGCCTGGCCAAGCCCGGCCATTAGTCACTGCTTGGAGAAGGCAAAGCATGCCTGGTTTTCATTCTGGTTCACAATAAGAGGTGGGAGGCACCCTCACAAGTGAACAATGCAGAGAATGTTACAGGGAGTTTGTTTCAATATGAAACAAGCATTTCTTTTGTTTCCAGCCTTGGGGTGGACCCTTGAAACGCAGAGATAGCCGCTTCTGCTCCTCCCTTGAGCGGAGCCTCAAATGGAGCGGCCCCACCTCCCAGAAGCACCTTTTGAGGGTTCCTCCGGCCTCGAGTGTAAAAAGCAGGCCAGTTACAATGGCATTTACGAGCTCTCCGGATGCAGGCCCAGCCCAGCGGTCTGTGCCCTGTGCTCCCTGTGCTGTGCTGTGCCAGCCAAGAAGCGGCCCGCTCGCCAGTCGCTCCCTCCCAGCTGCCCCGGACGCCTGACTTCCTTAGCCCACTCCTGAGAAAGGCTCACCTCGCCTTTCTCCCCATTCTGTGATAGACTCTACTAATGTTCCCTGTTCTCTGGTTCTCTTCTGCATCCATTGCCCCACTCACTGGAAGTCAGGCATGGACAAGTGAGTTGCTTTGCCCAGTGAAATGCGAGTAGAGGTGACGTGATTCAGCCAGATGAAGGGCTGGACTGCAACATTCCATTTTCACTTCCCCTGCCCCGCTGACTGGGGAAACCATGCTCCACCCAGATGGCACCTCTGGAGGAAGATGGAGCCACGGCTGGCCTGGCTCAGCGACCTGCCCCTGAGGGTTGCATGAGCCTGCAGTGGGCTGTGTATGACCATAACACCTTGTTGCTTTAGGGCCACTAAGATTTGTGGGCTATTGTTTCCTCATCAGACCCTAACACATCCTGATGGATATGCCATCCAATATCAATACTCCAAGACTTGTCATAATCTACAATTTCAAACTGTCCTAAAAAGTCTGTGTGAGAAGAGAGATACCTCTTAACAGACATTTCATGATGGGTTTTTGCTTTTTTGCATTTCTTTTTCTTGGTCATCCATGCCTCTGGATGTTCTAAATTCTAGCCCTGGATCAAGTGAGACCACAAAAATCCATTAACTTGAACCAAATTAGCATTTGACTCACACAGAATAGGCTGCAGTGAATTGACGTTTAACTTTAATGCCCTAAGGTTAGCTGGTTTGTTTTTGATTCAAGTTTGATAGTAGAAAAAGCACACTAAAATCTATTATAATCTTTGCTGATAAAAAAATTTGATAGTATAAATTTTGTCACCAAAATCTCTTATATAAAACCTCTTGAGAAATTTCTTTTAAAATTAAATTTTCCTTCCTCTGAGGAATTCTTTGCTCCTATCTTTTGGGTGGTGAGAATAATTCTTTTCTCTTTTTGCTTTGGCCACCAGGAAGCTCTGACTTGAATATGAAGCTCTGTTTAACAACTATTTTAGCTTTCATAGGCTCATGTTTGGGCTCTTTTCCTTAATTTTGGTGTCCTACTTTTTATTTGTATTTCCCTGATCCTGATTTTCTATTTCTACTGTATCATCATCATTAGATAAGTAAAATCCTTTATAGAAGGAAACAAGTTATAAGTAAGAAATCAACCAAAAACCCTTTTCACATCTGTTGTACACTCAGGTGACCTTGCCTTGGTAATCTACCCACCACCCTAGCCTGTCACTTCTTGACTTTGCCTCAATTTGTTTCTTTGACCCTGTTCTACCAACTTTAACAACCCAGAAGCAGTTACTCAGAGACAGTTCTTTATGATGGAAAGACACTGTGACCAGAATTAGAAGTTTCCTATTCTTGGTTCTACCACTTAACTGTTTCATGCTCTTAGGAAAAGTTACTAATTCTCTTGGCCTCAAGTTTTCATCTATCTCAGACAGTTATTATGAAGATCAAATAAAACTGGATACCACTACATCAGTATTATTCCAAACAGCTCATTTATCAAAGTGCTTAATATTACTAATAACAAAATCAAAATATGCCACTCATTCTAACATTATTTTACCGTAGAGTGTAATTCACTCTGTCTTAAGATGCCATCATATTTCCAAAGTGAGTACACCACAGGGAACTTGATAACAGTTCATATCATCTAAGGAGAGTGTAAAATCACGGGCTCTGGGAACACTACAGCCAACTTCTGGATGTGATGAGAGCATATGGAGCCCACTTCCTTGAGAATCTTATGTGGGAGAGGAGGCCCCCCAGGGGTGTCTGGAAATGCAGAGGGGCAATCTGGGTTGTATTCGTATCTAGGGGCCACAATGGCAGGCTATGGGTGGGGTTTGCATCATGTGGGCAAGCGAAAACTGCTGCATCCTCAAATCCCCAGGAGACCACACTAAGAAACACTGGGGTGAGGTGATTTTATACTCTGGCACCAATTAATAATCTGAAAAATACAACTTCACTTCTATATACTGTCATATATCAAAACTAATTAACTGGGAAGTCTTTTGGCTGGTATCCAATAATTTAAGCAAAAAACTAAGAAACCGAAAATGCTAATTTTAAAATCTAGTATGGGCTTCCCTCGTGGCTCAGACAGCAAAGAAACCACCTACAGTGCAGGAAACCCAGGTTCAATTCCTGGGTTGGGAAGATCCCCTGGGGAAGAGAATGGCTACCCACTCCAGTATTCTTGATGGGGAATTCCGTGGACAGAGGAGACTGACTGATTCCTTTCACCAGTTTCTTACTGTGAAATATAATTCAGAAAATATAAATTAAAAGACACCATATATAGGCTTCCTCCCAATTTCATTATGATAATTAACAAAGAAGAGAGGAACTTTTCCCTAAGTAATAAAAATAGTGGTAGCAGTAATAATGACAATAATATACAAAATACTTCTTTGTGATCACATTCAATACTATGACAACACAAAACAATTGTGTGACTCGCAGATATGCAATTTCAGCTCAGAGTTCTTCCCTAAACATTAGTCCCATAAATCTAATTGCCTAATGGATATACTTCAGATACACCTAAAATTCAATTATTTCCAAAAATGTTCATTGAATAACCGAACAGAATGAAATCTAACATTTTAGGGCACTTGTTGGTTTTTAAAGTCTTCAGCCTCCACTATCTTATTTGACTCCATGACAAAGGCAGGGTAGCTGGGCTGGCTTCTGAAGACACTCACAAAGGCCACACGGTCGCTAAGTCACACAGTTAGGACTGGAGCTCAGGCCCACAGCCTCCCAGCCCCACACTTTTCCCCTGGATTACTTCACCCCTTCGAGAGTCTGAGACAGCAACTGCTACAGAATTCAACCATGCGGTCTGCAATGAGGATAAAGCCTACCTCCTGAGGCTGCACCATTCCATCAGCCCAGAGAGGACGAGAGGACGGCAGGGTCTGCCCAGAGCAACAGGGAGCCCTGGGAACAAACAGGGAAGGGGAGGAGGAGCAGAAGAGCTGGCCAAAAGAACAGCTCTTCAAAATGATTTCACTTTGCAAATTCAATTGCAAAGACAGATGGATTTTCCAGCGAGGCTGGAGAGCAAATTATGAAATCTGCTTTCCCAAGGCAATCGGGTTCTTTTAAAAATTCACAGTGGATAGAAAACTCAAACTCTATGATTGTGTGAAGTGTTCTAGCTAGATTAAGCATAACGCTATCAAAACAAGTGATTCATATATTCTGCTCATTTTTCTATTAGTATGTGGGCTTTTGGCTAGGGCAACTTCAAAAACATGGAGAGCAAAATGGGATTGAAATTGTGAATCCATTTACTGCTTTCAGTTTTTCTTCTCTTTCTGCTTAATTGAGAGAAATTAACTTAGGAAATCAGAAGTTCCTGAGGTGGGCTCACTCATGCACATCACAGAATATTTAAAGGTATATTACTCTTTTGAACTGCTTTAAATCTGAAACCCCATTTACCTCCTTTATTCAAGGTGTAGACCCACAGGATCAGAGAAATCTATAGAAATCACCTAAACTTAGGCTTCCCAAAACATTTGTTGGTTCTTGACACACCTCAACCCTGCTACATCAGGACAAGGTGGGTCCCTGTCTGTCTATCTTGCCAGACCAGTCACCTGTCCATCTACGCACCTATCTCCAGTCAACCACTTCTTCCATATACATATAAATAAAGGAACCACCCAACCTCTCCCCCGCTATCACACAAAGAAATGTTAATGCACAATACTATAATTGTCAATACCCAGAGCAGACAACTTCAATGCTTTTCCTTCTTTTTGTCCTTTAGGTGTGCATATTTCTATGTTATAGAGATACAATAATATATCAAATTGAACACAATAATCTCGAAAATATTTTCCAATTTTAAAAATAATACATGTTAAAAAATATTTCTAGCAGACACAAATTTTGGCTCACCCAGCACTCATTTTCACTTCCTCCCCTTCCCGTGCTGCCTCTGGCTATGGAGCTGGACCGGTAAGTATTCACTTTCCCAGCTTCCTTTGTAGTCAGGGTTGGCTAAGTGACACTACTGTGGACAACAGACAAAAGCACAAGGCTGCCAGCATTTTAGGACAAGGTTTCGATTTTCTGATAAATACTGCTTCTCCCAATTTGAACAAGTCACGATGCCTGGAGCTTTAGCAGCCACTGTGTTACAATGAGGTATAAGAGACTAGCATGAAAATATCCTTAACCTCTGAAGCAACATTAGGTGTCTCACACTGTTTTGTGAGAAAAATAAGCCCTTATTTGTTTAAGCCATTGTGAATCAGATTTCTTAGCCAAGGATTCTTGTCACTATATTCAATGTAGAAAATACGAAACACCAGGAAAACTCTTTTATCTACCCACCTACCTATCTCACTCCATGACTATCTGAGATAATTATTGCTAACACTAGTATAGTTCCTGACAATCTGTTTTTGTGCTGGTATAGATTGTTTTATTTTGGAGAAGGCAATGGCACCCCACTCCAGTATTCTTGCCTGGAAAATCCCATGGATGGAGGAGCCGGGTAGGCTGCAATCCATGGGGTTGCTAAGAGTTGGACATGACTGAGCGACCTCACTTTCACTTTTCACTTTCATGCATTGGAGAAGCAAGTGGCACCCCACTCCAGTGTTCTTGCCTGGAGAATCCCAGGGATGGGGGAGCCTGGTGGGCTGCCGTCTATGGGGTCGCACAGAGTCGGACATGACTGAAGTGACGTAGCACAGCAGATTGTTTTCATTGAGACTTTATATGTACTGATTTTTAAATGTAACTAAAACAAAGCTCGGTTCTTAAAAGAAGGTAATAATAAAAGAATTTTGATGATGGATATCTGCCATTAGGTCTATGTTCTGAATTAGATCATTCAATATGCATTTAAAGGATGCAGACAATCATTTCTCAAGTTTCTTCGTAATGAAAGTAGTTATTATGTTGCTCTCTACAGCTCTGCTTTGCTGAATAAAAACTGTTTTAAGTCCAGTAATTCTTCTGATAGTGTTTTAACAATGTAAAAACAAGCAACTCTTAGGAAGTGCTGGGACAGAACTACATCAGGTATATAGTCTTTGGGGGTTTCACATTCGACAACAGATTTCATTTGAAATAGGGGGTAAAGGATGTGGCAAAAGAAACAGATTTGCTGGTGCTGGTTAGGAGCCAAAGAAGGGTAGTTGACATGTACACGACAGGTTCATAGAAGCCACTTCACAATATACCAGCCAACTGAAACGTGGAAGATAAAGCTCAAGGCTAACACTTCCTAATTCTTGTCTTTGTTTCTAGGTTCTTCTCTTCTACATCCCAACAGAGTTCACTCTCCAATGATTTAGCTTTACACTGCTCAGTTCTACTTTTATTTGCAGGTTTTACATGTTTAGATTCTCTGTGGTCCTTCCTTCTATCGCTCATCTTCTTTTTCATCTGACCTTTTTTTTCCTATCATCCTGCTTTCTTCTTCCAGTTTTATATTCCCATCTCATGTTTTTTTTGCACCTACTAAGGACACCAAACTCGTATAAACTTTTCTCTTAGTTCCCATAGTAAACAGTATTTAAGGGTCTGTGTACCTTCTGAGAATCAGTGTTGCTTCTCCCTTATTTTGTAGCAATTTTTCATTTATCTCTATTTTTTTCTTGTTTAACCTCCAAATAAAGCAAGGTGTGTCTAATATTTACTCATAAATAAAGTACAGTGTATGTGGTCCAGTGGGATTTGACCCCATCCTCCATTGCATGGGCTCTGGCTAAATCCCAGTCTCAGATCTGTCATGAGATGACAGAATGATGATGTATATAATGCCTCACTCAATTCCCAGTGTATAATAATATCCATTTTAATAATTAAAATTATTGAGGACTTATTATGGGCCAGGCACTATTTTAAACATTTTACATATGTCAATGTGATTCTCAAAAGAGCATATGATTTAAGTACTATAATTATCCTCACATTCTAGACAAACCCACAGAGAGATTAAGGAACTTGCCCATGGTCATGTGACTAGAAAGTGGCAGGCAGGGATTTGAACCAGGCAGTCTGATTCGAATTCAAGAGCTTAGCCAGCACATTTGATAGCATTTAACAGCATCTGGACAATAAACAATTAATCAAGGCTTCTGTGAAGAAGATGCAAGTGGATAAGGTGGGATCTGGGGAGATACAACTAAGCTTGATAACTTCTAAATCGTGTCTAGATTGCTCACCTGAGGCTTTCACTACATCAGCCTGAGATAGAAGGATGGGGTGGGGAGTAGGTAAACTTCAGGACAAAGTCCCAGAGGTTCCCCAATACTAAAAAGGTGGAATCTAAACTGGGTGCATTCTAAACCACATACCCAACCTCACCCTCCACGTCTCACCAGCCCAAACCCTCTCCTCTGTGCTCGTCAAAGGAATAAACTGAATACACTGCACACCCCCAGAGAAACAGTAACAGTGGCAATTACAGTGACGGAGTGTTACACTGGTCTCGCCTCCAAAGAGTTCACCGTGCTCTCATCTCTCTCTCCCCTCTTCTTTATAGCATGACTTGGGGGGATGCAAAGTTATTAATCATTCATTTTCCAGATGGAGAAATTGAAGTACAAAGAAGGGGAGCAACCTACCAAAGTCAGACAGCTGGTTACTGTTAGTATGTACCTGGCTCCTATCTCATCTCCTTAGGATCAGGTCCTGGGAGCCCTCCAGAGTGAACAATGACTTGATTTATTCATCTCTGTTGGCTCAGACATAATTTGCTAAAATGCCATTATCACTCTTTCAGCAAACATTTACCACAGCGCTGCAGTGGGCATCAGGGATAAGAGATAAGGACTATGGATTCCTGCTCGCGAGCTGGTGGGGCAGGGGGGCCTGATCACTATGCGGGATAACAGGTGTGGGAACGGAGGCACTGCAAACAACACGCAAGCCCCCAAGTCAAGCCCCCCATCACCAGGTGCTTGCTCGAATGCCCACCAGTGCCGCCAGAGGCTCTGCTATGTGGAGTAAAAAGAATAAAGAATGCTTTTACACCTTGAACTTTCGTAAAGGGAGCAGTACAGATCAATACTGCAGGCTTTACAGCAAGAGGATTCATGTTTCTTTTTATACGTGCTTATCTGCAATAGTTCACAAAGGTCTGTTTGGAAAAAAAAGGATTATCAGCAATTATTAATAAAACAGGTTAATTTGCTTAACAATGATTTTTTTAAAAAATGATTAATGAAATTTATTCAGCATAAAAAGATGATCATAGTTAATTCACACATGCTTTAAACATACCCATCCATTAAATTACAAAACCGTGGCACAGCTTATTACAAAAAACTGGGTAAGAGACAAAAGGTAAGTCTTCTCTTATGAGGCCTCCGCATAAATTAGGTGAAAACAACAGCCACATTGGGGGCTTAGAGACCACACACACCTAGCTACAATCCTTAGAGAAACTGAGGGAATGGAAATTAGAAAGCAGCTAAGTCCTATACTCTTTATCACTTTGAAAGACACTGTACCCTGGAAGCAAAAAGCAACATACAAAACAACAGAGAATCCTCTGGTCCTGGAGAGGACTGGAGAGAGAGAGACTTGTCCATTCAGTCCAAAGCGCTGAACGTCCAATCCTGACCACAGCTCCTAACTACATGGTGCGAGGGTGCCAGTGAAGGACAAGATAGCTCGTCTCTCTCTCTCTTTCCAATTCCTGCTCCACCAACAAAAACGTGTTTCCTCAATGTTTCTCCAGAGGTGTGCTGTCCAATACAGTAGCCAGTGGCCACATGTGGCTACTGAGCACTTGAAACGTGACCAGTCCAAACTGAGATGTGCTGCCAATACAGGAAATGCAGGTTCGATTCCTGGGTCGGGAAGATTCCCGGGAGGAGGAAATGGCAACCCAATGCAGTATTCTTACCTTAAAAATCCCATGGACAAAAGAGTCTGGTGGGCTTCAGTCCATGGGGTCACAAAGAGTTGGACATGACTGAGCAACTGAGCGTGCAGGCATGTAATATAAAACACACCCAGGATTTCAATTTTCACACTGATTAATGTCATTAATTTTCATATTGATTACATGTTGAAATGACAGCATGTTTTATATAGTGAGTTAAGCAAAATATGTTATTAAATTTATTTTCACTTTTTTTAATCTTTTATCATGTGGCCACTAGAAAAATTTAGATTATGTATGTGGCTCACATCACATTTCTAGTGAACAATGCTATTCTGGCTCATTTGTCTACCCTTCAAGACAGTGAGCTCTGTGAAGCAGATGACTGATCTTCATTTCTGGAGCCTCGGGTCTGAGCTCAGTGTTTGACTCACATCAGAGCTGCCACAAGTCTTTGTTGATCTAACTGGAACTGCAGCTCCAACAAATAGCTTACACCTTCTGAACCGCAGTTTGCTCACCTGAGAAACAGGGTAAGGAGAGGATTCAATGAAATACTCATCTAAAGCAAACAGCCAACTTCTGTTGCCAACCGATGGACTGGATTCGAATTCTGATATCTATTCTGAATACTTCTGTGGCTAATACTGAGACTTTAAGTAGGTGGTGCTTGGAGATGAGGGCCAGGCTATGTGAGGAGTAAGAAAAGAGAATTCTGCAATCATCATAAAGATCGGGTGGAAAAGAAGCCTACCCTGCCTTTAGACATTTAGTGAGATTTAAACGGCCCTAGTCAATGTCTCTCTCCGTGAACACAGTGGGGTTATTGCACACAACAACACATCAAATGCTTTAGGTATTTATACTACCACTCTGGCATTCTCAGTGTTGGCAATCTGAAAGTCTATCCGGGCAACAAGAGAAGCGAGGCAGGTACACTATTCCCAACAGGAGTCCCGTCAACAGTGCCACACAGACATTCAGCCAGTCTGTAAACGAGAGGATCTCATCCTTAGGGTACATGTCAGACTCTTAGGGGGAGCTTTTAAAAATCCCAATGCCAAGCCCAGACCTCAGGCCAATTAAATCAGAATCTCTACAGTGGCGTGCTCTGGTCTGAATGTTTCTAACCCCCCAAAACTCCTATTTTGAAATCCTAACCTCCAAGGTCATGGTATGACTAGGTGGGGCTTTGGGAGGGGACTGGGTTATGCAAGTGAAACCCTCATGAATGAGATTAGTGCACTTATGAAAGAAGCTCTAAGGAATCCTAGCTTCTTCTACCATGACCCAGAAGATGGGTCACCAAACCTCACCCAACCATGCTGACCCTCTCACCTCAGACTTGCAGCCTCCAGAACTGTCAGCAATAAATTCCTGCTGTCTAAAAGCCACATGCCATGAAATTAAAAGACACTCCCTGGAAGGAAAGTTATGACCAACCTAGACAGCATATTAAAAAGTAGAGACATTACTTTGCCAAGAAAGGCCTGTCTAGTTAAGGCCATGGTTTTTCCAGTGGTGATGTATGGATGTGAGAGTTGGACTATGAAAACAGCTGAGAGCCGAAGAATTGATGCTTTTGAACTGTGGTGTTGGAGAAGACTCTTGGGAGAGTCCCTTGGACTGCAAGGAGGTCCAACCAGTCCATCCTAAAGGAGATCAGCCCTGGGTGTTCATTGGAAGGACTGATGTTGAAGCTGAAACTCCAAAACTTTGGCCACCTGAGGTGAAGAGCTGACTCATTTGAAAAGACCCTGATGCTGGGAATGATTGAGGGCAAGAGGAGAATGGGACGACAGAGGATGAGATGGTTGGATGGCATCACTGACTCAATGGACATGAGTTTGGGTAAATTCCGGGAGTTGGTGATGAAAAGGGAATCCTGGCATGCTGCAGTCCATGGGGTCGCAGAGTCGGACATGACTGTGACTGAACTGAACTGAAAAGCCACACAGTCTGTGGTATTCTCTTATAGCAGGTCAAACTCACTAAGACAGTGGGCATCAGGGCTTTGGGATGTTTCTCAGGCAATTCTAAAATCAGCCAAGGCTGAAGTCTGCTGTGATAACCCCTTTCTCCTTCTAGCTGCATGTTTTTAACACTTGGGAAAAGAAGAGGCCCTGAGATCAGGGAACTATCTGGGCTCTAGAGTTTCCTGGCTGTGTGACCTTGGATTTACCTACCCTCAGGAGCTGCATTTTCCTCCACTGTCAAATGGAGCTAATAATACCCCCCTTACAGGGTGTGCTGCGGTGAAATGAATATGATCACCTATGCAGAGTGACTGGTGTGCAATGGGTTCCTGAGGAACCACAGTTGCAATCACTGTCATTATTTCCTCACCTCAAGGGAGAGGACTCCTGCACATGGTCAGGTTAGTGTCACTTTCTCCTGTGTTAATGCTATGCTGGCAGAGCAGACGATGCACATAAAAGACCTTTGCAGACCAAGGCTTCTCAAACCTAATGTGCATGAGTCACTGGGGACCTTGTTAACATACAGAAACTTATTTCCTAGGTCTGAGGTGGGGCTGAGAGTCTGTACTCCTAATAAGCTCCCAGGAGATGAGATGCTTCTCATCCATGGGCCACACTTTGAGTACCTAGATTGTAAATGGTAAACTGTTCTCCAAAATAAAATGCTACTAGTACTTCCTTGGAGAAGGCGATGGCACCCCACTCCAGTACTCTTGCCTGGAGAATCCCATGGACGGGAGAGCCTGGTAGGCTGCAGTCCATGGGGTCGATAAGAGTCAGACACGACTGAGCGACTTCACTTTCACTTTTCACTTTCATGCGTTCGAGGAGGAAATGGCAACCCACTCCAGTGTTCTTGCCTGGAGAATCCCAGGGACGGGGGAGCCTGGTGGGCTGCTGTCTCTGGGACAGCACAGAGTCGGACACGACTGAAGCGACTTAGCAGCAGCAGCAGCAGCAGCAGCAGCAGCACTTCCTTAGCTTGCTTTTCGAAAGTATCATCCATATTACCTACTCTCGTGAATGTTCAAATGCTTTTCTTTTGAGAGACTTTATAGCAAGTTTAATACCTATAAAGGAACCAGTACAATTAGAGATCCTACAGAAAAACTTGAGGGTTTAAGCTCATTATTTTTCACCTTATGGTTCTGTTCCCTCCATTAGTCACCATCTGATTGAACCTAATAAACACATCTGAATCGCAAGTGTGAAAAATGCATTTACCCTCCTCTTCCCCAAGAATTGAAGGTATTTCTCCCTTTGTCTGCTCCAGAGGACAATGAGAAGGTACATTACAACCTCCAAGGTACTTTGTGTTTCTTCTACTACTTGCGGAAAATAACAATAAACTCTTTGACGTTTCAGAAACTTCTCTGGCTTTATCTTCATAATGATAGTGGTATTTCTCAATGTGAGCAGCTTCATTTGAGTGTCACAATCTTAGTCCTGCATGTGCTCTATCTGAATAATAATGGAATTTCTGTTTTATATGCATGTATCCAGTTTTACATATAACTATGTCTTCAACAACTGAGCAAGAGAAACTTATAAGAGAATCAAATCATATTTAGATGCAGAAAAACAGCTGGCTATTTAAGGCTTCTATGAAAGTTAATTCTGAAAACCATCTTTGAAAGTCTATTTTGTCTTTTGGAAAATCTGGATTTTCCATTTTTCTGCACGAGTGGATTACATCAACCTCAACTAGTGATCACCTCTACAGGGTGTCTTCCAGGCCTATGGATTCTGGGTTTTGGTTTTTTGGTTTTTTTTTTTAATTTTCTCTTGGCTTAGCCATGCTGTGTGATCTAAGGTTGGTCAATAAATCTCCCCACATACAAGTTTTCTTATCAGTGAAAAATATTCACTTTCTTATAAAGCGAAGGAAAATTGTTAAATTGAATAACATTTTATAAAAATGTTAAATTGAATAACATTTTATAAAAAGCCTTTTCAGTTCTAACATCCCATAGTTCTAGGATCCTTTTAATGGTAGGGTATGCCAATATTCTGATTTTCTAACATGACTCTCACAACGTCTGGAAGCACCCCACTGACAGCTTTATTCAGGTCACAATCCATGTGCCTCAAGGGCAAAAGATGTCTCAAACTCTTTAGCAAATACAAATGCAGCAGACTATAGAATATACCAGTGGCTCTTGAAAATGGCTCCAAGTGCTTGGAAGTCACAGAGGCTAAAGAACTAGAAGAGTTCACCAGTTCTGGCATCCAGACTTGGCATCTTGAAATTGCAAAAGCAAAAAATCAGTTAAATTTCTTGAGGGTTCAGAATGATAATCAAGCTTTTCATAAGAGCAAAAAGACCTTGTTCTCAGTCCTGGTTCTGACTTTTAACTGACTGTGATTTTTTAGAATAGTTTTTACTTTGAAATAATTATACTTTTCCCATTCTGCACTGGCTGATACCATCATGTCACTTTTCTTCATGAGCCTGTTAATATTAATACAACGGCTTACAGGGACCGACTTTCAAATATTGAACAAGTTTTGCTTGCTCTGTGTAAACTCCACTGGTCATGGTGTATAATTCTTTTTCTATGTTGCTGAATTCTAATGGCTGATACTTTGTTAAGACTTTTACATCTGCATTCATTACCTATACATATATATATACTTAAAAAAAAAGTCTTCGCTTGGTTTTGGAATCAGGATAATAGTGGCTTCATAGAATGAGTTAGGAAGTGTTCACTCCTCTTCCATTTTCTGGAAGAGATTGCAGAATTCATGTTAATTCTTCTTTAAATATTTGGTAGAGTTTTGCAGTGAAATCATCTAGGTTTAGAAATCTCTTTGAGGGGTGGTTTTTAATGAAAAATTCAATTTCCTTAGTAGTTATATTCATAGGATTATTGAAATTATCTAGTACACATTGGGCAAACTGTGCTGATTTGTACTTTTCAAGGAATTAGTCCATTTTAAGTAAGTTGTCAAATTATGGACATGGAGTTGCTCATAGTATCTCCTTATCCTTTTGATATTTTTGGGGTCTATGATGATATTCCCGTTTTATTCAAAATAATAGCCATCTGTGTCTTCTCCATTTTTCTTTGTCAGTGTTGCTACATGTTTTGCAATTTTATTGATCTTTTCAAAGAACCAGCTCTTAGTTTTACTGATTTTCTCTACTGTTTTTTCTGTTTTTAATTTCATTGATTTCTGCTCTTACATTTATTATTTCTTTCCTTTGGATTGTTTCAAGTTTATTTTGCCTTTGTTATCCCAGTTTCTTCAGGAGGAGCTTAGATTATTGACTTGAGATTTTTCCTCTTATCTAACCTAAATATTTAGTACTGTGAATTTCCCTCTCAGCACAAATTATGATATGTTGCATTTAATTCAGTTTAATGTACTTTTCCATTTTCCTTAAGATTTTTTCTTTAATCCACTTATCATTTAAAAGTGTTTAGTTTCCAACTGTTTGAAGACT
This sequence comes from Bos javanicus, assembly GCF_032452875.1. Lineage (NCBI taxonomy): Eukaryota > Metazoa > Chordata > Mammalia > Artiodactyla > Bovidae > Bos > Bos javanicus. The sequence continues at coordinate 68,103,535 of NC_083884.1, forward strand.
TTTTATTTTTCAACTGTCTTTCTGTTATTGATTTCTAGTTTGGTTCCATTATGGTCAGAGAACATTCTATGATATCAATTGTTTTACATTTGCTGAGGTTTGTTTTATGGCCCAGGATATATATGGTCTGGTTGCTTTCAAGAGATTTTTCTTTGTCTTCAGTTTCGTGAAGTTTAACTAGGATGTGTCTTGGTATAGATTTCTTTCTGGATTTTTTCCTATAGAGTTTGCTCAGCTTCTTAAATCTGTATGTTTATATTTCTTGTCAGTTTCAAGAAATTTTCAGCTTTTACTTCTTCATATTCATTTTCAGCCCCTCTCTCCTCGTTCCAGGGACTCAAACAACACAAATGCTGGATTTTTTGTTATAGTTCCACATGTCTCCAAGGTTCTGTTCATTTTTCCCCCAGTCTAATTTCTCTATGTTGCTCAGACTGGATAATTTCTACTGTTGTATCTTCAAGTTCATTGATTCTTTCCTTTGTCTTACCCATTCTGCTACTGAGTCCATCTGTTAAGATTTTTATTTCAATTACTGTATTTTTCAGTTCTAAATTTCCATTTGGTTCTTCTTTATACCTTCTCTTTCTTTGCCGAGGCTTTTAATATTTTACCATTTGTTTCAAGAATGTTCATAATTGCTCAATGAAACACTTCTGTGATATTTGCTTTAAAAATCTTTGTGAGATAATTCTAGCAAATGTGCCATCATGATGTCAGTGTCTCATCTCTTCTCATTAAGTTTGAGATTTTCCTGGTTCTTAATGAATGAGTTCCAACTGAAACCTGGTCTTTTTAATCATTATAAGATTCTGGACCTAATTTTAATCTTATGTTTTAGCAGATCTCCTCTGACATCACCAGGTCATCCTCTGGTGGGGGAAGGGCACGATACCATCTTGTCACTGCCAGATGCAGGGGGAAGTCCAGTTTTCTCCACTTAGCCTTCTAAAGGAACTCACTACCATGCAGCTTATTACCTTGTCATTCTTTGGGTCCTGAGGTCCCCACTGGTCTACCTTGTTTTTTCTACCTTTCTGAGCATTCTTATGCTTGTTTTATACATAATGCTTAGAGTTTTGGGAAAGTACATCTATTCCATTCCTTAGAAGCAGACGGTGATGCAGTCTTGAGTGAGCCATTTCACCTCACTAATAAGGAATTATCCTTATTATCCAGCAAAGAATCTTATCCTCCATTAGAGGGCAGACAGACTGAAAACCACAATCCCAGAAAACCAACCAATCTGATCACATGGACCATGGCCTTGTCTAATTCAGTGAAACTATGAGCCATGCCGTGTAGGGCTACCCAAGACAAACGGGTCATGGTGGAGAGTTCTGACAAAACATAGTCCACTGGAGAAGGGAATGGCAAACCACTTCAGTATTCTTGCCTTGAAAACCCCATGAACAGTAAGAAAAGGCAAAAAGATAGGACACTGAAAGATGAACTCCCATGTCAGTAGGTGCCCAATATGCTACTGGAGATCAGTGGAATGAAGAGACGGAACCAAAGCAAAAACAACACCCAGTTATGGGTGTGACTGGTGATGGAAGTCAAGTCTGATGCTATGAAGAGCAATATTGCACAGGAACCTGAAATGTTAGGTCCATGAATCAAGGCAAATTACAAGTGGTCAAACAGGAGATGGCAAGAGTGAACATCAACACTTTAGGAATCAGCTAACTAAAATGGACTGGAATGGGTGAATTTAACTCAGATGACCATTTTATCTACTACTGTGAGCAGGAATCCCTTAGAAGAAATGGAGTAGCCATCATAGTCAACAGAAGAGTCTGAAATGTACTTGGATGCAATCTCAAAAATGACAGAATGATCTCTGTTCATTTCCAGGGCAAACCATTTAATATGAGAGTAATCCAAGTCTATGCCCCAACCAGTAATGCTGAAGAAGCTACAAGACCTTCTAGAACAAACACCCAAAAAAGATGTCCTTTTCATTAAAGGGGACTAGAATGCAAAAGCATGAAGTCAAGAAATACCTGGAGTAACAGGCAAATTTGGCCTTGGAGTACAGAATGAAGCAGGGCAAAGGCTAATAGAGTTTTTCCCAGAGAATGCACTGGTCATAGCAAACACCCTCTTCCAACAACACAAGAGAAGACTCTACACATGGAAATCACCAGATGGTCAATACTGAAATCAGATTGCTTATATTCTTTGCAGCCAAAGATGGAGAAGCTTTATACAGTCAGCAAAAACAAGACTAGGAGCTGACTGCGGCTCAGATCATTAACTCCTTATTGCCAAATTCAGACTTAAATTGAAGAAAGTGGGGAAAACCACTAGACCACTCAGGTATGACCTAAATCAAATCCCTTACAATTATACAGTGGAAGTGACAAATAGATTCAAGGGTGTAGGTCTGATAGACAGAGTGCCTGAAGAACTATGGACAGAGGTTCGTGACATTGTACAGGAGTGATCAAGGCCATCCCCAAGAAAAAGAAATGCAAAAAGGCAAAATGGTTGTCTGAGAAGGCCTTACAAATAGCTGTGAAAAGAAGAGAAGTGAAAGGCAAAGGAGAAAAGGAAAGATATACCCATTTGAATGCAGAGTTCCAAAGAATAGCAAGGAGAGATAACAAAGCCTTCTTAAGTGAACAATGCAAAGACATAGAGGAAAACAACAGAATGGGAAAGAGATCTCTTCAAGAAAATTAGAGATACCAAGGGAACACTTTATGCAAAGATGGGCACAATTAAGGACAGAAATGGCATGGACCTAACAGAAGCAGAAGATATTAAGAAGAGGTGGCAAGAATACACAGAAGAACTATACAAAGAAGATCTTCACGACCTAGATAATCCTGATGGTGTGATCACTCACCTAGAGCCAGGCATCCTGGAACGCGAAGTCAAGTGGGCCTTAGGAAGCATCACTATGAACAAAGCTAGTGGAGCTGACAGAATTCCAGTTGAGCTATTTCAAATCCTAAAAGATGATGCTCTGAAAGTGCTGCGCTCAATATGCCAGCAAATTTGGAAACTAAGCAGTGGCCACAGGACTGGAAAAGGTCAGTTTTCATTCCAATCCCAAAGAAAGGCAATGTCAAAGAATGCTCAGACTACCACACAATTGCACTCATCTCACATGCTAGCAAAGTAATGCTCAAAATTCTCCAAGCCAGGCTTCAATAGTATGTGAACCATGAACTTCCAGATATTCAAGCTGGATTTAGAAAAAGCAGAGGAACCAGAGATCAAATTGCCAACATCTGTTGGCTCATCAAAAAAGCAAGAGAGTTCTAGAAAAACATCTGCTTTACTGACTATGCCAAAGCCTTTGACTGTGTGGATCACAACAAACTGTGGAAAATTCTTAAAGAGATGGGAGTACCAGACCACCTGACCTGCCTCTTGAGAAATCTGTATGCAGGTCAGGAAGGAATAGTTAGAACTGGACATGGAACAACAGACTGGTTCCAAATCTGGAAAGTAGTACATCAAGCCTGTATATTGTCACCCTGCTTATTTAACTTATATGCAGAGTACATCATGAGAAACGCTGGACTGGATGAAGCACAAGCTGGACTCAAGATTGCTGGGAGAAATATCAATAACCTCAGATATGCAGATGGCACTACCCTTGTGGCAGAAAGCGAAGAAGAACTAAACAGCCTCTTGATGAAAGTGAAAGAGGAGAGTGAAAAAGAAAACTAAGATTATGGCATATGGTCCCATCACTTCATGGCAAATAGATGGGGAAACAATGGAAACAGAGGCAGACTTTATTTTTGGGGGCTCCAAAATCACTGCAGATGGTAATTGAAGCCATGAAATTTAAAGACGCTTGCTCCTTGGAAGAAAAGTTATGACTAACCTAGACAGCATATTAGAAAGCAGAGACATTACTTTGCCAACAAAGGTCTGTCTAGTCAAAGCTATGGTTTTTCCAGTAGTCATGTATGGATGTGAGAATTGGACTTTGAAGAAAGCTGAGCGCCAAAGAATTGATGCTTTTGAACTGTGGTGTTGGAGAAGACGCTTGAGAGTCCCTTGGACTGCAAGGAAATCCAACCAGTTCATCCTAAAGGAAATCAGTCCTGAATATTCATTTGAAGGAATGAAAGTGAAGCTGAAACTCCAATACTTTGGCCACCTGATACAAAGAACTGACTCACTGGAAAAGACCCTGATGCTGGGTAAGATTGACGGCAGGAGGAGAAAGGGATGACAGAGGATGAGATGGTTGGATGGACTCAATGGACATGAGTTTGAGTAAACTCTGGGAGTTGGTGATGGACAGGGAAGCCTGGCGTTATACAGTCCATGGGGTCCCAAAGAGTCGTACACAACTGAGCGATTGAACTGAACTGAATAAGGAATTAATGTGCCTGTGCTTAACCAATGGAAAGCACTCAGAAAATGATGGCTGAAGTAAATCAAATGAAATTGAAATGTTTTAAAATGAAGACACAATATCATTCATGCTTTGGAGTGAAGAGAAATTAAGAGTGAAATAGGTGATGTTCTTCTGTGTGTGTGTGTGTGTGTGTGTGTGTGTGTTTGATTTCCAAACAAAAAAACTAAGTTTTTAAAACTTACAATTTAAAACTAAGATGACTCTTATTCACATTACAAAAGAATTCTTTACAAAAGAAGCACAGTTGCTTATTAAATCCATTCATGAACTAAATTTCAAAAATTTTACTCTAATGATTTACACCCAGTTTTTGCTAAGCAGAGTTGTTGATAAATAAAACCCCAAGGCTAAGAGGAGCTTTGGAAGCCAAGTGAAGGAGGAATCCGAGAAAGGGTGTCAGTGATGCAGACATGGAGGGGAGCTCAAATAAATGAAGTACAAGGCGAGGTTGACAGATCTGACATTTAGAAAATCACTGAGACTTTAGCCAAAGAAATTTAAAAGGCAGGGGGCGGGAAGAAAGCAGATTTAAGGTGGTTGATAAGTAAAAGGAGTTAAGGAAGGAGAACCTGAGAGGAAGAGGAATAAAAAGATGAATCCAAATTTGAAATTGAAGGGGAGGAACTATGGAGATTTACATCCTGATATCACTGCTGGAATTGTTACTGTATTAGAGTCATTTGCAAAAAAAGATCAAGAAGACTTAAAACAGAATGGACATATGGAATAAATTCAAAAAAGAAACAATTCCAAAACTGGCTATTCTTTTAACTATATCTAAGACTGATCGGATATACTATAAAGTAGTACTTCTAAAACTATCTTGGTGAAGGGCCAGTTTGGGTATTCTTTGCTTTTTATAATCAACTGCAAACTAATAGTATTATAAGACAATGAAATATCACAGAATGTCCAATTGCTATAAAAGCTATAAAAATGCTTACCCTTGCTTTCTTTCCTTATCTTCTTGTGGACATGGAATAGATAGTTCATGGACTGGCACTGACTCAGCTTAGAGCAGCGGGGCTCTCTAAAGCTGGACTCAGGCTGCACAGACCTCAAATTCAAAGCCTGACATCTCAACCGAGCTCCAGATGTCCAGGGAAATGTCTAACATGAGGGCATTCCATTTCTGTGCCCCTGCTTGTATTAATCAGGGTAGGCTAAGTCATGCTGTCACAAAGCACACACTGGTCTCAGAGGTTTCCCACATGTGTTTCTTGCTCACTCTGCATGTCCAAGGTGAGTCAGCAGGAGGCTCCATTCTGCATGCCCACCACCCCAGTGGCTGCAGCAAGAAAACAGACACTGAAGAACTGCATGAGCGCTTTCCATGGCCTCACATTTTATTGGCTAGAAGTGGTAACACCTCCATGTCAAGGAAGCTGGGAAACTTCAGCATACCACTTTAACCATAAGCAGCACAGAGCAAAGTCTGTTGTTCTGCTGGAAACCAGCTGGTGGAGAAGTACTTCTCCCTTCCTCTCACTCCCCGGTGTACTGAGCTAGGAGATTTGGGAAGAGATGGGTGACTCTTAGTGTCAAGTTAAAGTGTTAGTTGCTCAGTTGTGTCCAACTCTTTGCAACCCCATGGACCGTAGCCTGCCAGGCTCCTCTGTCCATGGAATTCTCCAGGCAAGAATCCTGGAGTGGGTTGCCATTCCCTTCTCCAGGGAAACATCCTGACCCAGAGATCAAACCAGTGTCCCCCCCAATGCAGGCAGATTCTTTACTGTCTGAGTCACCAGGGAAGCTTAACCAGTATTCTCTTGATGACTGGAGGTTTTTTACCCAAGATTGGCTACTGCTGCTACCTGTTCATAGGCATCAAACTGCCACACTCATTTGTAAGGGTCTTGTACAAGGAAATGGCACCCCACTCCAGCATTCTTGCCTGGAGAATCCCATGGAGGGAGGAGCCTGGTAGGCTACAGTCCACGGGATCGCAAAGAGTTGGACATGACTGAGCGACTTCACTTTCACTTTGTACAAGTTCTCTGGAGCTCTGGGGGGAGATCTACCCACTGCACAGCTCCCTGATGTGGGAACCCTCTCTTGGATTCCCTCCACAATCACACTCCAGAGCCTTGTGCTGCTAGGGTTTGCTCATCATAGGCAGCCCTCCTGGGAGTGGTTCTGGAGAGCTATCTCAAACCCACCTCTCCTCTCCCTGGGCCACTGGACACTGGTGCGTGCCTGACCTGCCAACAGAGGAGTGCCGCTCTCCACTGCTGGCCCTGTCTCCATCTTTCTCCTCTCCCTTTCAGGAAGGTACAGATAGCAGACCAGCAAGTTCACTATTTAGTCAGATATGGGTCTGCAGAATGCGACTCCCATGCCTGCAGGTACCTCAAGCACTAGGAGTAGTTCTGCAGGCCCCTTCTTGGTCTGGAGGGAGAACACCCATGTCTGTCCCCTGAGAGGTTAAGTATGAGCATCCTCACAGTAAGGCAGCTGACTTCTCCCACAAGTGAGTGCTGCAAGAAGGAAGGAGCCACGCAGACGCTGTATTCTTTCTATAACCTTGCCACAGAAGTCATATAGCATCACTTCTCTCACGTTCTATTCTTCAGAAGGGTTATTAAGTCTGGTCCACATTCCAGGGAAGGCGGTTAAGGCTCTACTTTGGAAGGGAGAAGTGTCAGTGAATCTATGGACACGTTTTAAACCCCCACTCTCCTTAAACACTTTCCAACTCAGTCTGTGGAATAAACTATAGTATGAACCAGCCAGAGTCTGGATCAAACAAATATTTGACAAAGAAATCACTAGAATCTCAAGATATGGACAAAAACTGTCAGAACTCTCTGCTTTTATAAATAAAGGGTAAAGGGATGTACTGCTAGACTTTTGGGAAATGAGATCCAAAACCCTTCAAATGCTCCGATAAATCTCTTTCTGCCACAAATTTTTAAAAACACTGGAAGAATGTTTATAAGTATTTGCATGAGGGAAGTTTTAATAACCAATCAAATAAGAGAGCTGAAAGTCTGTTCTTCTGTATCCTTCCTCCTACCCAGTGTCACCACGACGACTCCTGCTCTGGCAGAAGCCCAGCTGTGCATCTGCATGGTGATCACAGGAGACAACCCAGGCCTCACTGCTCTTCTGAACTGTGATGACATTGATTTTGTCAAAGCAGCTTTGGCTTCAACAGCTTGGGAAAATCCCAAGACTTACCAAGGCCTAACAACTTGCCCAGAGATAACCTCACAAGCAGGATATGAGCAACCCTGTGCCCCTCCGACTCCACAGCCTGAACTCTTCATCGTTAGGTGGCGTTCTCTCTCCTAAACACCAAAACATAACTCAATATGCAAGAAAGATCTGAGGTGGCTTCTATTTCATTAAGAGGAAATCAATATCGTTGAACTGAACTCCCAAAGATACAAACAAAAACAGCGGATAGTTCAAATGAACAAAGAATAACAATGACCAGTACTTCTGAAAATACAGATACTTAAGAAAACAAACATAAGCATGAATCATGAGGCTGCACTGTTTCCTGTCTGTTAACTATTAGGATTACAAAACCACTGCCTTCATCCTGAGTTTGAGGGGGGGAGTTGAGGGGACTGAGGGAGACGCCGTGCTAACCTGCTACCAGAACAAGCACGCTCCGCGACGCTTTCTGAGAGCCACACACACAGTATCCTCAGGCTCCAGAGGCCCGCTACCAGGCCTTCAAGGAGCTCACAGCCTGGAGGGGAGGAGAAACACGGAAAGAAACAAGACCGCCACCCTGAGACACAAGAAACACCAGAAAACAAAACACGGCTCTGTGCAGTGAGCAACTGCCTCCAGTCCCCAGTCAGCTCTGTGGCACATTCACGAATCGAGAAGACGGTGGTAAGGAGGATAAACCCACAGTAACAAGGATAGGGTGACCTTAATCACTGCTCATTTCAATTAAAGACATTTTCATCAGGACTTCTAGGAACCAAGAGCACTGGATGAACAATCTTAAAATATGAAACTCAAAAATTAAAGGGCTTTCCGTTGTAGAAAGGGATTAAGGCAAGGAAGTCCGATATGAGGAAGGAAAATACTAAGAAATCTGTTTGCCCAAGCGTTAGAAGTACCAGGCTCTCACACTGCTTGGCCTCAAACCAGCTCTGTGATTTAAACTGCTCCACTCCCCTGAGCTGCGGTTCTGCTTTGCTTTGCTTCTCTAAACATTAAGGGCACTGGATGATACAGCCCCTCTCCAGCTCGGAAACCTGGGATCCTCAGCTTCCAGGGACGCGTGCTCCACTCTCAGGTGCTGTCTCCCCTGCAGGGTTCTCTCTGCTTTCAGGCCTTGAGCCAGACCTCCTTTCTGTGCTCGCCTCGCTCACCTACCGCACAGCCCCACGACCACCACACAGATATAACCCCGGAGGACTCACTCCTTAGAAGGACCTGCCATAGGTCAGCAGCTCCCGTACCAAGGAGGGTGGTCCTCCCCTGCATGGTGGCCCTGGGGAAGCTTCCATAAGCTTGAATCTGGGTGTAGTCCTGGCTTCTTGGGTGATCTTGGACATGTTAATTCTCCACCAACCAGGGCAAGAGGGTCTGCCCTGAGTCTCTGCAGGGTTGTTAATGGGAACAAAATGAAGCAATTCATGAAGCACTGTACAAATACAGAGTATTACAGCAATGGACCATGATGACCAAATGCTCTGGATTCAGGGGCTCCTCCAGCCAGAAGTCTTGCCAGGACAGAGCTGTGTGCTTTATTGCTCTCTGAGAGGAAACTTGATGCAAAACAGACACAGCCTAGAGGCTGACGTGTCTCTGTATCTCTCCCCAGAGCAGCTAGTGGCTCTAGAACTAATAAGGTCCCAGCGGATTCCTTCTCTAAAGAAACCTGTAATGTTGCTGTGAACTGACAGTAATGCTGTCCACATCAATCCCACTCAGATCAGAGTCTCCGGAACACACCACATTAGAAACTTTAACTGGAGAACTTTTCTGTCACTTCCCACTTAGGTCAACATTCATGCCACCCACTGTCCCATGTAGAGTTCTAAGAAGTTAAGATCTCTATCCTATTAAAACTCCTCCAGCAGAGTTTTATGGGACTGCAGGCATGTAGTGTAATGTACCCATGGGTCTGGACTTTTCAGAGATGGCCAATTTCATTTAATCTTCTTCTTCTCAATAAAGGCAAAGATCACTTAAATTGTGATTAATTGTAATTAATTTTTCCAAGTCCTTTGGATATTTATTCATATAAATTAATAAATTAGGAAAACATTTTTTCAGATCAGATTCTTAAATTTTAATTGGAAAATTTTACACATGCGTGTGTGTGTCCAATTCTTTGCAACCTCATGGACTGTAGCCTGCCAGGCTCCTCTGTCCATGGGCTTCTCCAGGCAAGAATACTGGAGCGGGTTGCCTTTCCCATCTCCAGGCGATCTTCCCAACCCAGGGATCAAACCCAGGTCTCTTGTATTGCAGACGGATTCTTTTTTTTTTTAATTGGAGGATAATTACTTTACAATACTGTGATCGTTTTTGCCATATATCGACATGAATCAGCCACAGGTGCTCATGTGTCCCCCCATCCTGAACCACCCTCCCACCTCCCTCCCCACCCCATCCCTCTGGGTTTTCCCAGAGCACCAGCTTTGAGTGCCCTGCTTCTTGCATCAAACTTGCACTGGTCATTGTTTTACACAGTAATGTACATGTTTCAATGCTATTCTCTCATATCATCCCACCCTCGCCTACTCCCAAAGAGTCTGAAAGTCTGTTCTTTATATCTGTGTCTTTTTTGCTACCTTGCACGTAGGTTGTCGTTACCACCTTTCTAAATTCCATATATATGCATATTAATATACAGTATTTGTTTCTCTGACTTACTTCACTCTGTATAATAGTCTCCAGCTTCATCTACCTCATTAGAACTGACTCAAACATGTTCCTTTTTATGGCTGAGTAATATTCCACAGTGTATATGTACCATCACTTCCTTATCCATTTGTCTACAGGCAGATTCTTTACCGCTGAGCCACTGGGGAGGCCCAGTGATGATTACTCTAGATACTGTAAATCCTGGGTTAATCCTCATGGTCAGAGAACACAAAGCTGTATTTAATTTTCAAGTGCAAAAGAAGATGAAAAGGAGAATAGAATCAATAAACACCAAATACATTCATGCAAGCAAGACGAAGGAACTGACTTAAGAGAGGTCTAACAGTGAGCAAGTTACAATGATGGAATTCAAACCCAAGTTTGGCTCACTCTGAAGTTCACTCTGCTTCACTCAGGTTTCTCTGCAAATGTCAGCCCCTCACAGAGGTCTTCTTTGACCTCGCCACCTAAAATACCCCGGCTGGCACGTGACTCCCTCCTTCCTCTCCATCCATTTGCTGTCATTTTCTACACCCCCTCCCCAGCTTATTTCCTTCACAGTACTTATTTATTTAAAACCACTTCTCCTATACTGGAATATAAGCTAAGCAGAGATTTGTTGTTGCTGTTGTATTCACTGTTTCATCTCCAGTGCCTAGAACAATACCTGAGATGTGGTGCTCACTAAATATTAGACAAAGAACAAACTAACCTAAATGCTTGTGTTTTTCATCACAACTCACTGGAGGGTATAGTAAGAAAGCAGACACGTATATACATCCACATGTACACATTCTGTTTCACTGTTCTGTCCGTGCTCTGGGTGGTAAGGTCACAGAGTAAGGGTTCCAACTGACTGTGGACACAACTCACCAACCTCTCTCCACAGAAAAGAGCTTCTGTGTCCTACGAGAAGAGGACACCTTACCCCTGTGCCAGCTCCTGTCCACACACCTGTGTCTTTCGTCACAGGAATCACTATACATCAAGAGTCGACCAATCTGCTAAGATGATTTCTATCTTATTTTTCCATACAAAGGACAATTTTATACCAAAAAAAACCTCCCAGATCCTTCTTACAGATCCTTCTTACTAAACTTATCCTGACTCACCAACAAAAGCCATATCAACATGGGAGCAAGGGATTCATGTATTATACCGAAAGAATCTCTTCAGAACTTCTAAAGTAACTGCAATTTTTGGTCATTTAAAATAATTTTACATTTAACACAGGCTCTATCTCCAGATCTTTATGAAATAGCTAATAATATCTAATAAAAATAATTTCAACAAAAAGGAATTAAAGAGATTATGGAGCTCTGGGGTCATCATCCTGGGAAGGTAAAACTTAAAAAGGAAGACACGCCTCCAAGAGGCATCATTAGGGCACACACCCACTCTACTGAGGCAGAATGAGTGCACCGTAAACCTGGTTCACCCACCGTGCATGCCTTCCACATAAGAGATACTCTGAGATCCAAATCACATATCTAATATTCAGCAGTGGGGCCGAGAATCGAGGGGTGAACCATGGAGGGAGGGAGATATGCGCTTCTTCCTGATACTCGTAAGCACAACGCTGCTGCACCATTTGGTGTTTTTATAATTGCCTCAATTCTCTTCTTTTGTCAGAATTCATTCTCAGTAACAGCTTGAGCAGTGTAGCAATCGTGGTCTGAAATGACTTGTAAACCACAGACACAAATATTTGGGCCAAGAATGTGGAATCCATTGCTGTCACATTCCATTATTTCTGGTGGAGCAATTCACTAACATTTTGGAATCTAGATCATAAATTATGCAGAGCCTCAGCAAAAGAGCTGAGGACACAAACTGCTGTAATAAAATTCCTGTTACTGGAGCCATAAAAACAGAACAAAAGAAAGGCAAAGAAGGGAAATCAGGATTGGACTTTTCTGACATTCCTTGTCCACCATTGTTAATGGTTTTACAAAATCGAAATGTAACATGCGGGAAACCATCAGACAAGCCAAAAATGATATGATGGGCATACTGTCGTTTATAAACACCATGACCACCATGAGACTCCCCAGAATAAAGTGAGCTTTGCAGAGAAAGCTTGAATATTGACATAAATTAAAGTGCTTAAACACACAACAGAGCCATCTGTACATTTTTCATGATTCTCAAGAGGTGTGAAATGTCCTTCAATCACAGCACCCAGGCAGTGGTCGACTTTTCTTTGGAGATATATTACAAAATGTCAGAGGGAAAGAGCTCTCTGAATTACCATGTTACTTCTCCTTTCTGTGGAAACTGAGTTAATGGCAGAGCCAGAACTAAAACCCCGTCTCTTCACTCCCAAGCCACTAGGTTTCATCTTGCAGAATGGTGCCTTAGGCAGGGAGGTGTTCAAAAATTATTTCATGGACAGATGGATGAAAGAATGGGTGAATAGATGGGTAAATGGATAAATTAATAAAATAAAAAACTGTCTCTGTGGGTCAATGTTCATAATGAGAAAAAGCCAAAAAGAACATAGCACTGAAATACTTTAGAAATAAAGAACTGGAAAGTCAGCTGGATCATGCTTAGCAACCATTCCCAATGTGATTCTAAGGATTCTTTCTTCTCAAATATAACTTGAGAGCACTGGCATAGGTATGTATGTGTACATATGTATGTATATGTGCATATACCCCAAAAGGAGTAATGAGCATGAGAGCAAACACAGGCAAGCATGTTTCTTAGGCAGGACTGCTCTTCCTTGGCAGCATTTGGTGCGACTCGTTCCTCAAGGTGCACTGTGGATGAGGGAGAACAGAGGAAGGGAAGGGGAAGCCCCAGCACAGAGGCAGCCGGAAAGCAGCCCTGCTTCTGCAATTATTACAAACATACTCAGAAGAAAACAAAATGCTGTTCAAGATCACATAGAAGGTCTAAAATGTGAAAACAGGAAAAAGGGGCTCAGCACAAGTTTAAAGCCATATAAGGGAAGAAAGTTATTTTTTCACCAGGATAGGAGGAAACTTTTCTTCTCGCAAATCCCAGAGCACAACAGAAACTAGCTCCAGTCATCTGTCTAGGTGAGGAATCTTCAAGTCTTCTACAGAGAAGAACTGCTTTAAATGTCCCCAGAGCCTTGACATCACTCCGAGGAGGAGGGAAAGGAGTAGGGAAGAAAGAAGGGAAACACAGCCAGTGGCACCAGCAGGGCCCCGAGGAGCAGGCACCCTCAGCACAACGCCAGCTACGATCTGAGCCTGCGCTGTGTACCAGGTACACTGCGCAGCGCTCCACACACATCGGCTCATTGAATCCTTGCAGGCGCTCTACCCCTGGCCCCACCCTGCAGGCTCTACTCTTAACTCCTTGTTTCAGATGAAGAAATTGAAGTCTGAAGAGGTTATATAACTTTCCCAAAGCCACACAGTTCATAAATGGCAGAGCTATGATTCAAACCCAGTCTGGTCTGACACCAAGGCTCAGGTTTTTCTGTCTCCTGGCTGCCAGTCTCCCTCCCCACTGAGAATCCCAGAAAGCCATGGCTTTACCAGGCTTAATAGATGGTTTGGAAATCTACCAGGTATACCTTCAAGTTCTTTCAAGACTATGAGCTGAGAGTGCTGGTCAGAGTTTCGAAAATCTGGGTTTACCATTACAAAACAACTGGCAGTTGTCTTTCTTTGGTAAAAAACTTCTGGAAAGCCAAAAATTGCTGTGCTATGGTCATTCCTTACCCAAGTCTGCATTTTAACATCCAGCTAATTGAGATGAGTGGAGACATCTGTAAGCTGATTTTTAAAAGAGACAAATCTCTTTGGAGCATACTAACAGTGGTACCATTTACTGAGTGCTTGCTATGTGCTAAGCACTACTCATTAATTCATGCAGCATCAAAGATTAACAAGCTAGCACTAAGCCCTGGGAATACAAATGCATCAGAGGGCGGCCCACAGCCTGCAGGAAGCCAACACACAGAGCAGTCCCTGCGTGTCGGGCACAGGGCATCACGAGGGTGCCACAGAGCACCCGTGTGGCTCCTGGAAGCCACCTTACAAGTGCGGTCGCCTCACAACACCTCAGGATGGAACTGGAGGGTCAGAAAGTTTAAGTCATCTGAAAGGGCACAGCTTTGAGGTGGGCTGAGCTCAGGTTCGCCTCACTTCAGAGCCATGCTCTGCCGACCTCTGGCTGTGGCCTCACAAGAAAATACGCTCCTTAAAGCTCCTGCCACAGGATGACCTTTTTCTTACACGGTAACACTAGACAAAAAACCCCACACTAACTACTAGGGTCTCAGTCGAGTCACATGATGGGACTCCTATTTAGTACCTGTGAATGTGTGCTCAGTCACTCAGTTGTATTCAACTCTTTGTGACTCCATGGACTGTAGCCTGCCAAGCTCCTCTGTCCATGGGATTCTCCAGGCAAGAATACTGGAGTGGGTTGCCATTTCCTTCTCCAGGGGGATCTTCCCAATTCAGGGATTGAACTCATGTCTCTTGCATTGCAGGCAGATTCTTTACCACTGAGCCACCTGAGCTAACACTCATCAAAGCATTTTCACATTCACATTTTGAGCCTAGAAACCATCTTGTAAAGAACAAAGATATTATATGGTGCTTTTTTCTTTTTGCATGTGAGAAAATTAAAGCTCAGGAAGGGAAAACAACTTGCCAAACAAAGTTGAGGCCCAGAGCTCAGTTTGGGGCCCTCTCAGTTCAGCCAATCTCTGAGCCACAGAACATGAGCTTATCAGGCTGGTTTGTGTGTTTCCTTTCTTGGTGTTCAAAACTGAACGACTTAACTCCAAAAATGAGTAAACAGTGCAGCAGAGTTAGAATCTGGGGCCAGCTCTCCTCAGTCAATGTTCTGGTTTAGATGAGACTCCTAGAAACAGTATACTGATGGTTACCAGTGTCTGAAGAGTGGGGTGCATGGGGAGATGTTGGTCCAAGGGTACAAGCTTTAAGTTATAAGATGAATAAGTTCGGGGGATCTAATGTACAGCTTGATGACTAAGTTAACAATACTATATTGTATACTTGAAACTCACTAGGAGAGTAGGGCTTTAATGACCTCACAACAACAACAAAATGGTAATTATGTGTGGTGGAGGGTATGTTAACTAACCTTACTGTGGTGAAGTATTTTGCAATGTACATATGTATCAAATAATGACACAATCCACCTTAAACCTATACAATGTTAAATATCAGTTAGATCTCCAAAAAGTTGGGGGGAAAAAAAGAGATGAAGAGATCAAAGAACAACATGGATTGCTGGCCCCTGATAACCACCTTCAACTTATAGTAGATCAGAATATTCTGAAGGGTAAGAAATACTATGTATTTCAGTAGCATTTTCATCTTTCTTTTAGCATCTTCCCACACATGATATAAAGTTATGATGATGACAATGATGAAAACAATTTTGAATATTATGTGTTAGGCATTGTTCCAAAGGCTTTACACATATTAACTCATTCAGTCCTCATAGCCATCTTGGGAGATGCCCATTTCACAGATGAAGAAACTGAGGCAGAGGACAACTAAACATCTTGTCCAAGGTCACAAAGTCATTAAGTGGCATAGCTGGGATCCCATGCCAGGACATCTGATTTCAGCAGTCAGGTTCTTTACATGTATGCCAGACATAGGGTGACTCGATACCCTATATCCTAGACTGGCTCGGTGATAAATTCTATAGTCACCCTAGCTTTACAACACTGTAAAAGCCATCATATTGGCAGAGAAGGGGAGCCACTTGTGAGTGGGGCTTCTTAGTGATTAAAATGGAGAGAAATCAGCATATGAGCTGAGTGGCTTCTACATCACCAGGAGAAAGAAAAAGAACAGTCCCAAAGGATTCCTATGCAGAGTGCCACAGCCCTGGAGGTCAGAATGGGAGCAGGGGATAAAGATCACAGAAGTGTTCACTGAAAGATTCAGCATATAGGTGCTTCTTATTCCCTTTGTCACACACAAAGTAGTATGAGTTCCTCACTGATGACAAAGAGAATGTCTTTCTCCATCAGGCATTTAAGAAGTACCAGGAGTTGTCAAGGCAGACATGCCAGCTCGCCGGATGGTGCCACGAACTGAAGAACACCATCTGTTTTGTTAAGGTTGACAGTCTGAAATTTCTGGTTAAACTCCAGATCTCCCCTTGTTGTGCAGGGCTTGACAACTTTGAGTCCATTACCTTCTGCTTACTGAGTACGGAGCATATTATCCCTCCCTTCAGAGCACTCCAACAGCTGGGCCATGGTATAAGCTGTCTCTGTCTTACTCGGTATTAAATAATGGATTTGATGGGACCTTCCTTTGGAATCAGGGAAACTCAGAGAACTGCTGTTGTTTCAAATAAGTGGCCAATTCTCACATTCTGGCTCAGGAACACAAATCTGTTACTTTTTTTTGCCACTGGGGCCGTTCTGATGAGGGCTTGCTTTACAAGCACATTGGACAGATAACAACAAAGCATTTACTTCACTTTTTAATTGCTCTTGGAAATATTCTAAATGGCACCAATGCAATTTTTACTTGAAAATGAAAGTGTTCGCTTCCCAGAGTAACTTAACTCTTCAAAGGCGGGCAGAAAGGACTACTTTTTGAAATCCCTTGAAAACTGAGAGCCTGTATTCAGGAGCTAACAAAGCTGTTTGAAAGTCAAATGGGGACAGGCTGAGTCAGCAATACCAACTAAAAGTTGCATTTCGGCTTTAATCCAATTCAACAAATGCATTTTCTGCTGTGTCAGAGAGAGCCTTAAGAAGAATTTCTGGAACGACATGCTGAAAATGGTTCTCGATGAAAGCTACTTTTTGAAGGCACCGTGAAATTACTAATTATGCTGAAGAGAGTCTTAAACACTTGAGCCTCTTGTGGATTTCATGCTGGGAAACAGAAGTGAGTTCAGGTTGTGGTCTATGAGTAGCTACATGCATGCCTGGTGTCAGTCTGAAGGTGTACCTGTGTGTACCTGGCATGAAGTGGGGATAAGTGAATGAGAATGAAAAGAAGCTGTGGTTTTTAAAAAAATGCTCATTTCCAGTTTTTTTCCAGTTAAAATGTCAACTGGTCCTAGCTACTTAAAAATGCAAGAGCTCTCCCTTTCCGTAAATAATTGTAGCCACTCTCTTTATAGAGGCAGGCCACGTGACACTGTATTATAAAGATCATGGACTTTAGATCCAGAGAGCTCCGGGCTCAAATCTCACACACTTGCTGTGGGACCTTTAACAAATTAATCTCTCTGTTCTTCAGTTTTTTTTACTTCTAAATGAGAATAATAAGCACTATCTTTCTGAATTTTAAAATGAAACAATGAACCTGCAGAGAAAGCTACCCAAAAAAAAGTGTTAGCAACACTGGAGGCATTCCAAAAGTGAAATGACTTATTGTTATCATGACTTTTAAGCCACTTCACAGGTGTGCTGAAAAGATCACAAAGGCCTTTCATATATTCTCTATGGAACCTGTTATTTGAATACCTAAAAAGTGAAACTAGTATTAGTTTCCTAAGACTAGATGATAAGTGCAGAGGAGAATAAACTGTAAAGTTATACACTTAAAAGTAGAGAGAGTGTGATATCTTAGTGATTTTCTTGTTCAGAAGTAATAAATATTAGGGCTCTTCAAACCTGCACAGAAGGCCTTATTTTAACCATGCTTTGTATACTACTTGGATAAAAATCCAGAAAGGTTAATCTATTAGTTTGCCTGCTTCTCAGACTGTCTCAGTTATCATAGGGCAAAAGACTATGTAAAAGAAAGAAATATCTGCTCAATTCAGTATTCCTACTGACCATAGCGAGGAAAATTAAAATGGTATCATAAAACCTAATCACCACCTGCTGGTTTAACTATTTCTCAAGCTGATTATAGTTTTGGTTCATTTAAAAGCCCTTAGGATCAAGTTCCAGCTTCCATATACATTGTCTTTCCAAGGAAAAAATAAAAGAATTTCTGTTTTTTAAAGTAGTAGAGAGTTTCAGAGATCATTTACACCAATGGGAATTTGAAAATCCAGTATAAAATGTACAGAAACTGCCATCGCTCCCAGGACTAGTCCACCTGTGCTATGGGATCAGAAGCAGCGGGAATTATACCTTGACTTAAAGCAGCAAGGCACGATGGATGAACACAGTCGCTATGAAAGAGGTCAGCAAGCACTTGACCCCCAGACTTCAGTAATTAGTTCCTGGAATTTCCCACAGTGCTTGGCTCTTATCATCCGTATCTATTCAAGATACATATTTGGTGTGGCCACTTACTAGCTAATAGGGAATAAGACCACAAAAAAAACCTAAGAAACCTATCCTGTCCATTCTTGGCATTTATGATTTAGTTGGTAAATAATTATGCTTAACAAGTGCCATATACAAAATGTTAGATCACAGATGAACACTAAATTTCCTGGAAGAGTCTGAGAGGCTTAAGGTAATATGACATTTGACTGAAGTCTGAATGAATAAGCAAGACTTCAAAGCCTTGACAGAAGGAGAAGGACTACTCAGGGCAGAAGAAATGGCGTGAGGAAAACCGTAAAGGAAAGACCGAGTGCAGAGGTTCGGAGGAGTGAGTGAGGGGTAGGGTGACAGAAAACAGCATTAGAAACACCAACTGGGGCCAGTTCCTTAGGGAAGAGTTTTCTGGCACCCCCTACCTCAATTAAAATTGCACCCCATATAATAATTTCTGAAGTCACTCAGTACCCCTCCTTTAAGCACTTAAAATGCTTGTTTTATCTACCACACAGCCACTGGCAACAGTTTCTGGCACATAGTAGGTGCTCAAGAAATACTTTCTGAATGTTTAGGGTTATTGAAAAATATATATGCTAGGTGTATATATGAAAAAGTCTCAGTGTTTGCCTTCCTGTCTAGGAAAAAAACAGTTCTTCCCACTGTCTCTCTCTCCCCAAGTCTCCTGTACACTTGCACAGAACATTTCATTCCAACACTGCTGGTCATCAAGCTTGGTGTTAGGGGATGTCCCCAGGTAACAAGTGAGTCTTAGACACCAGCTGGGTGTCCTAGGATTCAACTTAATTCTGACCCTGTTTACCAGGAGCTGGCGTCAGATCCCACAGGTAGGGGCTCAATCTCACAAGACCACCCCACTCCCACTTCAGATACCAGTCTTAACCTCTGTGCTTCTGACCAACAGGCTATACACAGGAGGTTCCTACAACCTCCTCCTCAGGGTTGACTATTGGCTAGAGAAGCTCACAGAACTCAGGGAAACACAAACACCAGTTTATTAAAGGGCATGATAAAGGATACAGCTGAACAGACAGATGAAGAGAAACACAGGGCCAACCTTAGGAGGATCCTGAGCGCAGGAGCTTCTCCAGAGGAGTCTCCGTGGTGTGGTGTGGGTGTGTTCCCCAACATGAAAGCTCTTTGAACCCCCTATATCAGATTCAGTTCAGTTCAGTTCAGTTGCTCAGTCATGTCCGACTCTTTGCGACCCCATGAATCACACGCAGCACACTAGGCCTCCCTGTCTATCACCAACTCCCGAGTTTACTCAAACTCATGTCCATCGAGTCGGTGATGCCATCCAGCCATCTCATCTTCTGTTGTCCCTTTCTCCTCCTGCCCCCAATCCCTCCCAGCATCAGGGTCTTTTCCAATGAGTCAACTCTTCGCATGAGGTGGCCAAAGTACTGGAGTTTCAGCTTTAGCATCAGTCCTTCCAATGAACACCCAGGACTGATCTCCTTTAGGATGGACAGGTTGGACCTCCTTGCAGTCCAAGGGACTCTCAAGAGTCTTCTCCAACACCACAGTTCAAAACCATCAATTCTTCGGCACTCAGCTTTCTTCACAGTCCAACTCTCACATCCATACATGACCACAGGAAAAACCATAGCCTTGACTAGACGAACCTTTGTTGGCAAAGTAATATCTCTGCTTTTTAATATGCTATCCAGGTTGGTCATAACTTTCCTTCCAAGGAGTAAGCATCTTTTAATTTCATGGCTGCAGTCACCATCTGCAGTGATTTTGGAGCCCCCAAAAATAAAGCCTGACACTGTTTCCACTGTTTCCCCATCTATTTGCCATGAAGTGATGGGACCAGATGCCATGATCTTCGTTTTCTGAATGTTGAGCTTTAAGCCAACTTTTTCACTCTCCTCTTTCACTTTCATCAAGAGGCTTTTTAGTTCCTCTTCACTTTCTGCCATAAGGGTGGTGTCATCTGCATATCTGAGGTTATTGATATTTCTCCCGGCAATCTTGATTCCAGCTTGTGCTTCTTCCAGCCCAGCGTTTCTCATGATGTATATCAGATTACTATTAGGATTTTATAGGCTTTCTCATATAGGCGTGATCAATTATTATTAAAAACTCCATTTCTAGTTACTCTCCTAGCTTTGGAGGATGGGGAGGTCAAGGCTGCACATTTCAAGCTTCTAATCATGGGCTGGTCCTTCTGCTCCCATCCAAGAGCCCACCCAGAGTCAACTCATGAAGTCACAGACTTAAGACAGAGGCCTATTTGGGGCAGATGGAGCTGTCTAGGGAGCAGGAATAAACAGATGTCTCAGATGGAAGTGAGGTCTGGGTTTGGGGATTTGGTGTATGGTGGTGAAGGCCATGGTCATGGATTAGGATCAAGAAAGGCATAACATTCCAATTCTACTCTGCCCACAGACAGCAATGTGTTTTTAAAAGTAAACCTTTAATTAAAGTATAATATACAGTCAGAAAGGTATGAAATTTTAAGCATACATTTGAACAAATTTTCAAAAGTGAGCACAGCCATGTAACTACCACCCCAGATCAAGAAGTAGAACAGTACCAGTATCTCTGCAATGCATAAACCATCAAAGGCAATACTGCCAATATCGTATTGGCGACTTAGAGACCTGGAATCTTCACCTGTAACAGGAACTCACCATGAAGAAGAACCACAGACGTCATCTGAATGTCTAGCTAAGAGACCCAGTTCAAATGTTCAACTTTTTCCACTGTTATTTTGATTTTCTCAAAAAATTAATCAAAAAGCAAATTCCTCCAGACTGACCTCAAAACAGATGGATTCCTTAAGGAATGAACATGAGACTAAAACAGAGCCAAATGTTTCTACAAGAAATACCCTGCAAAGCCCACTACAGTCATGTGGCACAGGTCCAACAGGCAGTGTCCAGCACAGATGGCAGGACCTGGGGTCACATCTGCACCCACCATTGCTGGCAAAGCAAATGGCTACACAGGAGCTGCTACAGATGGAAAGACTCAGGGACAGGCAGGTGTGCCAGCGCCAGGTGTGGGTGGCAGGAGCCAGCGACTAAACCTCATTGTGAGGCTCCCCTGCTCACATCATAGTGCCAGGTAGCACTGCTCACACAGAACAGCCATGCAAGAAGGGCTGAAGGCTCAGTGAATGCCAAAGTGGCAATACCCCCGGAAGGCAGTGCCCACCTAAGTCTGGGAAAACGAAATTGTGTTCAGAAATCAATGTTCTCCAAAGTAATCACTCAAATGTTCCCTTCTGAAGTCCTAACAGAAGTGTTATCAATGCTCAGGACTAGGCTGACTAGTGGGAAATGCCCCCATGGGGGCTTTTGACACATAAACCTATTCAGCCTCACATGTTCATAATCATTTGTGTAAAGAAGAAAAAACCTCCAAGCACTAATTAGAAAGATGGAGCTGTTGTATTTTCCTCCTGATCACCTTATCTTCTTTATTCAGTTCTTGAAGACTCAGCTATTAAAAGAAATTAAGTAATTCATCAAGACCATTTCAATTACCTGCTGCTGATAACATCAGATTACAATTAGCATCTACAAATGAACCAAGTGCCAACTGCCAAGCTGAAACATAAGCTAATTTACTGCTAGGCTCTGCCTGCTGGAGACAGACCCTGGGACCTGGCAGCGAGCACCCACTTCATTATTCCAACCACAGTTCTGCAGCCTCGGCTGCAACCCTCCAAAGTGCAGCGCTGACCAAGATTTACTGCCCTGTCCGTCGCCGCTCACATGTTTACAGACGTGCTGTATCTGTAAGCAAATCACAGCTCCCTTTAAATGGCAATGTCTAGACAAGCAGGGTGACAAATCTTGACCTAAAGGAGAGAATAAATATTATTAATATTTATTAGGTACTGATAGGTGTGGGGCGCAGCACAGGATGTGTGTGTCACCACCGTAATGAGGGCCTGAATCATTTTCTGTGAGTCCTCCGGTGCTTGATCAGAAAAACCTCCTGCTCTGGTTGACGCTCTCTATTTTTCATTTCTCCTTTCAAACAGGGAAAGCACTTTCTTGTTACTTTTTTTTAGATGTCTAGAAAAATCTGTTTCAGGTTGTGGGACACATTTTTCCCCTTTTCATGACCTGAATAGGAACTGTTTTGAAAGGAAAGCAGAGGTGTGTGGTTTGGCTTCCTACAGCATGGATCTTAACTAGACTTTGACAATCTGTGTAGTCTCGTCTATGAGTCTCAAGTAAGAACTAACAGTTCAATTAAGTGCATGGGGTTCAGAGGAGGCTGTGAGCTGTCGCAGATGACAGCAGGTAAACCTGGGTTTGGAGCTTGCCTCTGCTGCTTATAAACCGTACGATCCTGGGCCAGTACCTCTACCTCTATGCCTACCACAAGGCTCTGTAGTGAAGATGACATGAAATAACATACACAAAGTATCTAGTTCAGTGCGAGTAATCAACAGAAAATAGACCCTCCAGGGAAAGAGGAGAGAGGCCTGCTCCCCCATTGATGGTGCCTGTCCTTCCCGGGGAGCACAGGCTGGGACCGCCGCTCACAGTGGCCGAGAGCCCTCCTGTGTGCTTCTCTCATCTTCCTCTGGATGGAGGGTGGGTGTGGCTTTTCGCCCTAGGCTAAGTAACCTCAGCATGGCTCCCTCTGGAATCCACCCACCATTCCAGGGGGAATGCTCCCTCATGGAAGGATCAGAGGACCAAATCAGAGACTGGAAGTCTAGACTCAACTCTGCCTCTTACTCCACAACCTTTGGTGAATTACAGACATTCGTTAATCTCTGGAACCCTCATCAGTGAAAAGGAATAATAACAATTTACCTCATAGTATACCTCATAAATACCAATCTACTTCATAAAACACAAATGTTATGGAATTACATTGCTGTAGCAAGAACTTCTTTGTGAGGTCTTATGGACCCTTCAGTATCTTAGTATCTTAAGTGGCTATTTTGAAAGCAGTCTCATAAATCATACTGTGGATGTTCAAAGATAAATACCCAATGAGTGTAAATTAATTACTATCTACAATTACTAACATTTTACTTGTAAAGTTAGACCTCTCTCTGCCTAAAGAAAACCCAACATATAAAAATTGCAATGTGAAAAATAGGTAAAAGAGAGTTACTGCCATATGACAGAATTTTTTTCTCTTACAAAAGAAACATATTACAAGATTTTTCAAGATATTGTGTTTTACATGTGTTCACAGTAATTACTTAATTCATAAAATGTAATCAGGAATACGATATAATTAAGGTACAATGTGTGTTTGTTATGTATACAACATGTAATACTGCTCCATCTTCCTATGGGAATTTAGAATTTTTTGATTCACATTGTCAGAGTTTATAAACATAATTTTTATAAAAGTTATTCAAATGATATTTCTTAAATCCTAGAATTAGAACAGCTGTGAGTCCTGCTTTTGGTGACCATTATCTTGCTGTACTGTGTGTATACCCACCAGGATAGCTACCAAACTTTTACCAAAACACATGACTCCCACGTTGGTTTGAAAACATGGGGAAAAAAGAAGCCACATCATTTTATGAGATCTTACTAAATCTTTTATGCTACAGGTCTCTTGAAACCAAATAGATAAAGAAATTTTTAAATCTATCTGGGCTGTGATTTTCTCATATGTAAAATTAATTAATACTCTTGACCTCATAGGTTTGTGGAGATGATTAAATATGAAAATGAATATAAATATGTGACACAGAGCAGATCTCAATATAAGCTTGGTAAATGAAAAACCATAAGCTCTATGAGGACAGGAACTATGCCAGCTTTATTCATAAATGATAGCACAGTGCCTGTCACATAACTAATGTTCGAGAAATATTTGTTGTGCAAAAGAATAAATGATTAAGTGAGCAAATGAATTAATGAACATGAGTCCCACACTGCTATATTTAAAATAGATAACCAACAAGGTCCTACTGTATAGCACAAGGAACTCTGCTCAACATTTTATAATAACCTAAATGGGAAAAGAACTTGAAAAAGAATAGATGCATGTACTCATATAACTGAATCACTGCTGTACACCTGACACTAAGACATTGTTAATCAACTACATCCCAATATAAAATAAAATAATTCCAATATAAAATAAAACAACTCCCATTTCCCTTTCTTTCCCAAATAAGCTACTTTCCAGATATCAAACATCTTTTTGACTCAAAAGGCACAGACATTTTAAATTTTTTAATTATTTTCCATAGATAATTAGGTATTTCACCCTAGGCCCTGTTGAAAAATACTTTTCATTTCTCATGTCTGACCCAATACTAGAAACAGAACCAGCTCTGACACTGTTGTGCATGGGAAGTAGTTTCTGAAATATGTTCACTTCTGTATGTGTTTCAGGGGCATTGTGGCAAGCAAAGTGGTCACCTTCATCCAGAAAGAGAAAGGAAGAAAAAGAAAAAAGGAAGGACGGGAGGGAGGAGCCATCTTTCTAATGCGCCCCCTTCTCACTTCTCTAACTGCAGCTTATCTCAAAGAAAAACAAGAAGCACTGCTGCCTGCCTCCCCCATGAGTGAGAAGATCTGGGACGATCAGAGAAAGAGGACTTGAACTGAGTCCTGACTCAAGTGACATACTTTGCAGCCTAGCAGATTTGACTCCAAACTACCAAAATAAGAACCATAAAGAAGGTTACCAAAAAACCAGACGCTACAGAAATAAGATCACGCAACTACTGTTGTTTTGAGCATAAAAAAGACAAGATGAACATTTTTTCAGGCAAAATTTACAGTAGCGTTATTTTCACAATTAAGATATACTTAGAAAACACCTAAGCGATTCTTTGTTGTTCATAAGAAACCTAAAGAGTCTAAATCATTTCTATTTGCTTTATTTTAAATCAACTACAAGGTGGATGGTAAATATTGGTACATGCTGACCACCAAAGGGCAAAGATTTCTCATCATCTCCATCTTCTCTTTTTCTCCATCTCCGTAAGTTCTATTGGCTTCTCCCTCAGACATGCACAGAAAGCCTCTAAGGTCAAAAAACCTTCTTAGTGACTCAAATCTCATTCTCCTTGGCTTCTCTGATACAAGTGATATGCCTTCCACATGCTGAGGTTCTCCTCTCCCTGAACTCTAGCTGGATCACCTCCACCCTCTGTGATCCTGACTCAGGCTCCCTGACTGGCTTTCCTCTCTTACCTTATAGGTGTCATTAGGATGATGCCATCTTAATACTTGTTTCTAGTTCTATTTGTTCATGTTACATCCAGAGAAACACATACTGGGCATGTCCAAAACAAACATACCACGTTTGATAAGGAACAGGTTTTGGCAAGTTCCGCCTCTCAGCTTTCCTGTTTCTTTCCAAAGGCACCACTATTCTTCCAATCCCACCAAGGCACAACATCTTGGCATGAGCTTTGACTCGTCCAGTCTAATCATATAAACACTTACTGAATTCTCATTAT
The DNA here is from genome assembly GCF_032452875.1 of Bos javanicus. NCBI lineage: Eukaryota > Metazoa > Chordata > Mammalia > Artiodactyla > Bovidae > Bos > Bos javanicus. The sequence continues at coordinate 68,129,419 of NC_083884.1, forward strand.
GTCTAAACAGTTATACTCAGAGATACAGGGACCATGAAGTTGAATGCTATTCGTTCACACATCCATCGCGTTTTAATCCAGTGGAGGTAATTATACAAGAGTACAAATAACCATATTTTATGATTAAATAGACATAGAATAAGAGAAATTTTTAAAGTAGACTCAGGACTCAGACAAGGTAAATAACTTTTCTTGTTATCAAGAGAGGGCTTCAAGAAACGAATGGTGTCTGGGATAATACTAAAAAGATAAGCAAACCTTAGACAAGCAAAATAGAGACACAGAAGTTCTTCTAACTGGAAGAAATAGCTTGAGAAAATACATTAAAGCAAGAAAGGCCAGCCAGCGGGGCTTGATTAGAGAAGACGGAAAAGCAGTTTTAGGTAAAGAATATGGACAGAGGAGCAGCAGAATTTAAAAATGGAAACCATGATAGGCCCCATTTTGAGGTACAGTTTAGGAAGGTTGGTCTACTCTTGACATGTGGGATGGAGGACACATGGAGGGAGGGGATGGTAGTGAGGAAAACCCAACTAGTTGGTTATTGCAACAGACTGGGCAACCAGGAAAGGAGCAAGAAAAATAAAACACTTCAATGAGAATATTTATTTGACAACTGCTAGATTGAGTGTCCGGAGAAGGCAATGGCACCCCACTCCAGTACTCTTGCCTGGAAAATCCCATGGACGGAGGAGCCTGTTAGGCTGCAATCCATGGGGTCGCTAAGAGTCGGACACGACTGAGCGACTTCACTTTCCCTTTACACTTTCATGCATTGGGGAAGGAAATGGCAACCCACTCCGGTGTTCTTGCCTGGAGAATCCCAGGGATGGGGGAGCCTGGTGGGCTGCTGTCTATGGGGTCGCACAGAGTCGGACACAACTGAAGTGACTCAGCATAGCATAGATTGAGTGTCAACTGAAAAAAAGGGGGTGGGGTGGGGTAAGAAATCAAAGATGACTTTAGATTTCTAAGTCAGGATGGTATGACCAAGCTGAATGACAAACCCCTCCCTCCCTAATGTCTGCATTCTAATCCCAGGAAGCTGTGGATGTTACTTTACATGACAAAGGGGATTTTGGAGGTATGATTAAGTTGTGGATCTTGAAAAGAATATTCTGGATTACTAAGTGGGCTTGATGTAAACACAATAGCCTTTTTTAAAGAGGGATACAAGAGGAGTTGGGTGGGAAGAGAAGGTAATATGATGACTCAGAGGCAAAGACTGGAGTGGCACACCCTGGAACTGGAGGAAGAGGCCACCAGCCAACAAACACAGGCAGCCACCAGAAGCTGATTCTTCCCTAGAGCCAAGAAACCAGGCTCACTAACGCTGACCTCAGCCTGGTGAAATTAATTTCAGTCTCCTAATCTCCAGCACTGTAAGAGAAACCATTTGTGTTGTCTGAAACCACTAAGCTTGTGGCAATATGTTACAATAGCAATAGAAAATTAATAGAGATGACTAGAAGAATGGGGCTGTGATCAACAGAATAAAAAAGCTAGGAGAAGCAGCTAATTTAGGAAAAAGATATTTCCCATTTGGACTCACAAACTTAGTCAGATCAGCATGAAAATCAGAAGAAGCATCCACTAGGCAGCTGAAGATGTGAAAACAATCTCAGGCAGCAGGTCAGACCTGGTGAAAACAAGTTTAGAAACAATGTGTGCTGAAGCAGCAGCTGAAGGTGTGGTGGCGTAAATTATAAAGAACAAGATACAAAGAAGGGGAAAGAATCAGGAACAAAATACAAGAACTCCCACATTTAACACATGGCAACACAGTGGAAAAGGGCCATTAAAAATAAAGTAGGGAATCGGAATAATGACACAGAGGGAAGCCCAAGAGGGAAAGTGGGCTAAAAAAAGCAGGTGGCTGAAAAGGATATACATCATGATCCAAGTTTTTAAAAAAGGACCAACCTGTGCACACGTGTGTATATTTACATATGTGACTGTACCACTGTGTGTTTGCGTGCAGAATAAGAAGGTTTGGAACGAGTCTCACCAAGTTGCCAACAGCAGTTAGCTCTGAAGAGTGTGGCGGAAGAAAGAATGTAAGGGGTGCACCTCTTGTTTCTACTTTATACCCTTTCATAGTGTAAGAATTTTTAACAAAAGTAAGTACCACTTTTGTAACTTTTCTTTTTTTTTCCCCCTCTTAAAGAAAAGCCAATGAAGATGGTACAGAAAGAGCAGCCAAGAAGAAATCAGGACAGTGGTGCTTCCCAGAAACTGAAGGAGGAGAGAATTTTACCAAAGAGTAAAGCCTGCCAAATGTTGTGTACTGATTAGGGAAATTTAGAGGTGAGATCAAGAGATCTTTCAACTGAGCCAGCAGGAAACCACCGTTGATCTTTTTCAGGGTACAAAAGGTACATATCAAATTGTAGTGGGTTAGGAGTCTGGTAGGCTACAGTCCATGGAGTCGCAAGAGTCGGACATGACTTTAGGGACTAAACCACCACCAAACATGAGTCCATCATAAAGGAAATCAACCCTGAATATTCACTGGAAGGACTGATGTTGAAGCTGAAGCTCCAATACTTTGGCCACCTGACGGGAAGAGCCAACTCATAGGAAAAGATCCTGACGCTGGGAAAAATTGAGGGCAGGAGAAGGGGATGACAGAGGATAAGATGGTTAGATGGCATCACTGACTCAATGGATTTAAGTTTCAGCAAACTCTGGGAGATAGTGAAGGAATGGAAGCCTAGTGTGCTGCAGTCCATGGAGTCACAAAGAGTTGGACATGACTGAGCGACTGAACAATAGCAAAACAGATAGGAGGAGTTCCACTTCCAGTAACGGAGGAGCAGCTCCTATCAGACACACCCACCTACAGATAACAGTTAGAGTCTGACAGGGGGCAGGAGGGTTGGTGTGGAAGGGGCAGGGGGCTCGTACAGAGAGGGAAGGGGAAGGAACTTACCTAAAAACATTGGTGTGCAACCAAAAGCAATGAGAAATTGTTAGCAAGGTTGGAGTTGACTCTTTGCAGAAGGGAATGGCATTAGGTCAATTTCCCATTTTTGAATTGCCAGAGGGCATTTTGTGGTGGCAGGGACCAGAGGGCAAACCCCACCAGAGCTATGTGGTGAGACTAAAACTCAAGTATATATACACCATCTTTCTGGTTTGAAAACACAAAGGCAAAATCCCAGAGAGAGTCACAGTGGGGAGCCTTGAATTCTGAGTATAAATTCTACACAAATCTCTGTTTAACTCATGAAATATGCATGTGTGTGTGTGTGTGTTAGTCACTCAGTCATGTCCGACTCTTTGTGACCTGTATGGATTGGGGCCCACCAGACTTCTCTGTCCATGGAATTCTCCAGGCAAGAATACTAGAGTGTTGCCATTCCCTTCACAGGGGATCTTCCCAGCCCAGGGATCAAACCCAGGTCTCCTGTCTTGTAGGTAGATTCTTTACTGTCTGAGCACCTGGGACCTAAGCAGCTCCATGAAAGCTGAAAGACTGAACAGAGATTTCAGCTGCCTGAAATCATAGGGAAGACAGAATCTGGAGTTTGAATTAAGTTAACTGGTAAAACAACAACAAAAGTCAATACTGCTAAGAAAACTATATCAGAATCCAGAGTCTTTCTAAAATATCACTGACAATGTTGGATATAATTCCATATCTAAAAGTACATTAAAATGTGACTAAAAACTCGAAACAAAAGGCAATCAATGCACAACTCTGTGACTACACTACAAACCACTGAATCACACACCTTAAAGGGATAAATAGTATGCTATGTGAATTATACCTCGGTCAAGCTATTAAAAAGTAATGACAACAACAGGCAATCAAAAGGGTGTAACTCTGAGATGATCCACATGGAACTAGAAGCAAGATTTTATAAGCTTTTGTAATAACTAGAGCTGCCTACGAGAAGGAAAATATACATGTAATGAATAAACACATAAATCTTAGGAAAACTGAAATATTAATTAAATGAACCAAATGGAAATTCTAGAGCTAAAAATTATTATATCTAAATTTTAATATGCACTTACGCAGTAAATAATTAACCTTGCCCAGAGAGGTCCAGCCTTTACCCTTGGCTCTCAGAGGCACTCTATAACCCTTAGACTGCCCAGTCTAAGAGTCTTTGTTTACCTGAGGGCACTGGCCATGCCAGACAGTGGATGCTAACAATATATAACCATCAACTACCTTGACCAAAACAGCCCCTGCAGAGACACCCACTGCAATACTACAAAGTATGTTCTCTGACTACAATGGAATTAAACCAGAATTTGATAACAATAAAGTAGGAAAATCCCAAATGTTTTAAATGGTACTTCTAAACAACACAGGGTTTAAAGGGAAATCATAAAATATTTTGGAAAATAATTTAAACCCAATGAAAGCAAAAACATATCAAAAATTATTGGATGCAGCTAAATCAGTGATTAGAGGAAATTTTATATTTTTTAATGCTTGTATTAGAAATAAGAAAGGTCTAAAATCAATAACCTAAATTACAATCTTGAGAGGCTAGAAAGAGGACCCAAAGAAAGTGGCAGAAAGAAAATACTAAAAATGAAATCAAAAAAATGAAATCAAAAAATAAGACAAGCGATAGAAAAAAATTAACAACAACAAAAGTTGGTTCTTTAAAAAGATCAAGAAAATGGATAAATCTCTAGTTAGAATAATCTAGAAAAGGGTGAGGGGGCTGTTGTACAGGTATAGAATACAAACTACCAATAACAGAAATGAAACAGGGCATATCCTACCAGCATTAAAAGGAAAATACAGAAGTATTACAAACAACTTTATGCCAATAATCCAACAATTTATATGAACAAAGTCTTTGGAAAATACAACTAATCAAAATGATAGATTTCTGACACAAGATGAACTGTCTAACAGGCACAGCCTTCTCCACTCCAGGTTCCAAGCCCTCCAGCCTCTCCTACATGCCACTGCCCAACTTGTCTTCTTGAAACATCTAGTCAGTGTTCTCCCTCCTACATTTCAAAATCTTCAGGAGTTCCTGTTCGCTAGCAGTTCCTTGCCTACTTTTCATAATAATCTTATAATCTTCTACCATCCTCTAGCACATTCCTGAAGGCTAATCATGCCACTGTCCCTCAGACAGGCCAACCTATCATATCAAGTTCTTTGTATCACATTCCCCTTGCCATCAATGCCATCCCATTTCTGGCCAAATCTCAGCTATTCTTCAAGGTTCCCCTGGGTGCCATGCCCTCCAAGAAGCTTTCCAGACTACTCCCACTCCTCAGGGACTCCCTTCCGGGAATCTCATGGCAACAACATCATTAACTCTGCTCTGTAGGGAGTCCGTCGTTGCCCTGTGGGTTAGTCTTATTTTACCAACTAAATTACAAGTTCTTTGAGGCCAAGCATTTTTTTTTTCAAACTTCTCTATCACTTGAGGCAATTATTCCAGGATTCAACACACAGTAATGATTCAATAAATACCTGAAATCTGTTGAATGAATATATAATACCAAGAACTTATTTCTACAGTTTTTATCAGACTCTCCAGGTTCTCATTCTGATCTCATCTTCAGTGTCATCTTCAGGGATTTGTCAGACTTATTCTAACAACCATATTAATGAAACGTATGGTTACAGTAAGTGGAGGCAGAGGGGAAGAAGAAGTAGTGCTAAAATTATATGCAGAGAAGTAGGGTTTTGTAGGTCACATAAGCAAGGGGACTGAGTTCTATACTGCACTGCCACTACCTGCTAAGCGTGCGCTAGTGCCAACAAGCTCAATGTCTCCTTGTCCTCTCCCACCCTGACTTCCTGCGGCACAAACATAGGCTCCAGGCTCAAGGACGACTTCAGCTTATACCTCTGAACACATCTGTTCTCTTGGTTCATTATGTACCCACATCTGCTTGGGTACAGAGAAAAGCTACCAATATCTTCTAAGAAGTAGCCAGACACTAATACTTATCACCTCTTATCATTCCTTATAAATTCATCCAAATATATAAAGGTCTTAAAACTGTAACCAAGTATTGGAGTGGCTAAAAAATTCATTCATCTTATTCATTCATTCATAACATCTTATGGAAAAACCCAAACAAACCTTGGGCCCAACCCAGTGTGTGTATCAAAACACACTGCAAATTTCTTAAATTTTTCAAAAAAAAATAATAATAATTATACATTTATACTAATACTGTATCACTTGTGAATATACACACATTGAGAGGAAAAAATACATTTCCTTCGTGTTAAAGTCACCAAGTAAAGAAATCTCTCTAAACAAAAATCCTCTCAAATTCCTTTCCACTGATGACTTCCTAGCAGCTTCCCTTTCATTTAAACCAAACGTAGCTTTATATCTGCATTTCATTCCCCTTCTCTCTAATTAGATAAATCTGCTCGCTCTTCTCTCTAGAAAGATTAAAAGGTTGGGGTGTTTTGTTTTTCCAGTATTTCAGCATTCTAACGCTCACAGCGCTGGGATGACAGAAAGGATCCTTTGATTTAGAGCAGGCAGGCTCCAAGGAAATATATCTGAAGGAAAAATATAACACAAGCAAGGAGGACTACTGAAAATAAACACACAGATTCCTGTCAAAGATAGTGGGTCACTCCAGCAACTTCCAGTCCACGGCCCTGACCCTGGTCCCGCAAGGAAGCCTGTACTTACCCAGATTGGAAGATGCTCGCCCCTCTGCAGCCCGGTCCTTGAGATCCTCAGCAATGCCCAGCTGCTGCTCGTGGTACTGTTTGGCCCTCTCCAAATCCTGCATGCACCTGGCAGCGTGGCCCAGGCCAGCGTAGGCCCGCATCTCAATGGCCTTCTCCATCAGCTCCTGCGCCAGCTCCAGCACGTAATTGTGGTAAGACATGGCCTTGTCAAAGTTCCTCCTGTAGTGATAGGCACTGCCCAGATTGCTGTAGGCCCGGGCTTCTTCTCGCTTGTTCCCCAGGTCCTTGGCTATCTTCAGATGCTGCTCGTGGCACTGCACAGCATTCTCAAAGTCACCCATGGCAATATACACAGCTCCCATGTTGCCGAGTTCTCGGGCTTCAGAAAGCTCATCTTTGGATTGCTTGGCGAGAAGAACACACTGTTTGTGACTGGCCAGTGCATTGGGGTAATCTCCAATGGCTGTGTACACGTGGCCCAGACTGCTCAGGGCTGATGAAGCTGCCTGGAGAGAAAGGATAAGGCAGAGAAAAGAAAGCACATCAGAAAATGGCTTTGGTTTGTTTCAGCAGATAAAATGTTTGAGAGTTTGACTGTAACCATCCAATATAATTTCCAATGGTGTCTCTATCAGAGGTCTACAGACGTATGCAGAACTGAAAAACAGTGCTTCCACTCAGCAAGTTCCTAATAAAAGACAATGGCAATTTAATCAGTAACTTCCAATACCGAATCTCACAGAAACAGGTTGTGTGTCATATAACCTTCATCTTAAAGACTTGACATTTTTAATATTGTGATATTATATCTCTGTTAATAGCTATTAACCTCTGCAGTTACAAGGAAATGTTGAAGAAAATCAAAATTAATTATTACATGTAATATAACACAGGACATTCATAGGAGAACTCCATGCACGGCTCTTTGCACTCCTGGGCATTTCTCAATTCTTGTCTTCTCCCAAAGCAAATGGATACACTAACAGCAAGGGAGATATCAGGAATGATGACTGATAATTCTGTGACCCAGGACCCACTGGAGGGTCCTGTTCTCTTATCTTTGCCCTCTCAGTGTGACTTCATCAGTGCTGGCTGTGGTGGAGGGCTTAGATGAGATGAAAACCAGAGGAAAATGACAGTTACAACTGCATCTGTGAATGGGGTGGTCCCCACGGGGCCTCCCCACCGCTTTTGCTGTTTATGCTCTGCTGTTCTTGTCTCTAGCCTCTTCTGGCCTCAGCCTCTTTGCAGAAAGATGCTATCTTTCTGGTCGCCTCACACTGCTTGCCACTCAAGCAGTTCTTGTCTGAAGAAAAGAACATGACCTCTTTTTTGTCTTAAAGGTTTTAATGAAAATGCCCCTTTATTGGTATAGTGAACCAAAGGGAAACAAATATAACTAAGGAGATGTTACATGTGTTCATGGGTTGGAGAATCTTACTAAGTGCAGACAGTCTTAGAGTCTCACCTCTAGTTTCTAACTCCTTTGCAGAGACATAAAAGGCAGTTACACTGCACATTTCCTGCCCTTCTTTTCATTCAGCAACTTGCCTGTCTTCCTCTCCCTTCTCACCAAACCTACAGCTGGAGCCACACAGCCCCCTTTTTTTGGGATGCTCCCTCCCTCTACCATGAACATGTGATCCTGGCAGAACAAATGATAAAACAAACTGTCACAAATGGGCAAGCAATCTTCAAAAGGGCCCCCAGGCTAGGGAAGGCCATCCCACCTGGATGAGGGCACTGCTTTATCAGATGTGTTCCACGTCTGTGTGCTTCAGAACACCTTTACTAATATTTTATAGCTGTGAGTGATTTGCTACCTTATTTCTTTGCCTCTGAAATAGAGACTTGAGACTGACCATCTTCATGATGCTTGCAAATTGTGTATTTGCCAAAGGTTCCATACAGCTTTAAGCTGCTTTTATCATTTCACAGATGGTCCCACAAAAAGACTGAGGAAAACAGAGAGGAAATAAACACTTAGAAATGTACTTTTTTGTATTTTTTTCTAAGTGGTGGAGAGCAGAAACAATTCCGTGAACATCACAATCCTGCAGCAACATGATTCTGGCAGAAGCAGCAATGATGTCACCCAAGAGCATGCCACTTGGACGTGAACTGGCCTCTGGTTCCTACTTTGGGAACCTCTTTGGGATCAGAGGTTAAGACTTCATGTCAGCACATTGCACATGGGCCTTTCTACTGCTCACAACTCCCCACCCCACACCCGATGAGCTTCTATCCTCCTTGCCGCAGGCCCAGGGGCTCAGTCTCTCTCTTTCCCTTCTGTAACTGGCCCTCCCCTCCTTACTCGCAGGGATCCTTCTGTGCCCAAGTGGAGCTAGAGAGAACACAGTTCACAAACCCTCCTATCTGCAAATCTCTGCTGCTCTCAAAGTAAAACACATGGCTCCCTCACTCTGGAGCTAGTATAGCTTGGAATCAGACGTACGTGGTTCAAAACTGTGCTGCTGTTTCCGAGTTCTGGGACCTTTAGAAACTTCACTTTTCTGAGCCTTGGTTTTCCAGACAGATGTTTCTAGGACCCAGCAGTAAGCCAGGAACTGAGTGTTTTCCAACTTAGCCATGAGCCTCTGTCAAATGTGTAAACCATAAATAATTCACTAGATAATTCCAAACAGTAGGTCTGGTTGGAGGCAATGAGCCCTTGAACACTGCAGGGAATAGATTTATAAGGCCTGGGGCAGGCACAGCACCCCAGGCGTCACTGTTCTTAGAAATTTCTGGTTTATGGCAACTCCAAATGACAGCCCAGGGATCTTCTGCTTCTGGTTCTTCATTTCTGTAAATGCCAGAGAGACATAGGAGCTCATTTGCTCAAGCTCTCCTGAACACACCCCTTCTGGGGTGTGAGGGAAAGAGGGAAGAATGACTGCATTAGTTCTTCCCTGGCACCTGCCAGTCGCAGGCAGCACCATCAGGCTGGGACTCCTCATGAGGGTGTCCTGGAAACTGGCAGCTCCAGACAGGACAATATAGTTTCTGAAGCACACATCACAGCCTCCGAAATGAGAAAGGCTGCTTGACGTAGTACAGGGATGGAACAGGATTTAGAGTCAGAGGCCCTGTCTGTGTCACCCTGGTAAGTCATTCAACCCCTTCACCTGTGTTTTCTTTATATGTAAACTGTTCTGATAATGACAGCACGTGTACTTACCAGGGTTAGGATGGGATCAGATGAAGTAGTACGTGCGAGTGTCCTGAGTAAACTGTGAAGTTCTCTGTAAACGCATCACTAAGGTGTGGATGGATGTTTTATGACTGCAAGCTGGCAGGGCTGAGCTCTGCTACCAGAGCAGAAGCTAGTAACAGCACTGAAAACATCAGTCATTGTGACCCAACATCTGTATTCCTATCAATTGCCACTGGAAATGAAGGCCAGTGTTTTACAGCCGCTGGGCAAATACATGTGATGATATTTATCAGCTAAGTGAATTACAAATTAATCACTTGTCTTTGTTCCTATTCCTTCAGAACAAGCTTAGATCTGAAACAATAGTTTCAGGCTGTTAACGAGAATATGAAGACCCGCTATCTAGGGGACTCACAAGCCCCACCTCAAACAGATGCTATACTTGCTACTAAGGTTCACACTGCCTTTGTATATTAATCTCATTGAGATTTCTGTGCTAGAATAGCAGCAGCTGCTTCCCACAGCGGAAACATTTTGGAACATCTGTATTTGAATATCAAAATGCACACAAATAGTTATGCTAACAAACTATCTGGTTGGAATAAGACAACACTTTTCTCTTTTTACAAAAGATAAATTACCCATGGTCTTGCCAAAGCATGATTTCCAGCTGCAGACTTCACACACAGGAGTCATTACCCCTTGCTCTGTAACCTGAGTATTTGCAGAAGAACTGCACCTGACGAGTCCTTTCATGGGACATGAAGCTAGAGAAGGAAACTGGCTCATATTTTTTCAAACCACCTTTAAGGACTTTCAGTTTGGGACATAAAATAGACAAAATCTAAAACTACACAGGTTGCAAAAAACTGGACACAACTTAGCGACTAAAGAACAACAAAACTACCCCAACTATAACCATATTGATGATACTACTATTAAATATTATTTTGAAGAATTAAACATGCTTTCCTTCACAGCTAGAATGTTTTTCCCCTTATTGTATATATTTTCATAAGGGTTTTATTTTGTGGGATGATTAAACACACAGATAGAGAATATTTGACATAATTGCTGATTAACTGCATATAGTTTTAAGAACAGGGGAAATACTCCCACAACTAGTACCAGAAATACACTTTTTCATCTTTACTGTCCCAGTCCACACACATCTTGTATCCCCTGCCAGTTCAGTGCCCATGAACCTAAGGCATTACCACCTGCAACCCAAGAGGCAGAGGGGTGGAGAAGAATAGGGACAGACTCTGGAATCAGGCATGTACGGGTTCCAAGGAAAACCATGTAATACTGCACAAGTTATGCCACATCTCTGAGCCTCAGTTTCTTTATATGTAAATGGGAATATTAATATTTCGCAGTGCTCTGATGAGTAAAACATAAGATAGAAATTGTAAAGAGCTCTTTTCAGGGTTCACAGAAGATGCTCAAAATGTTTAATTTTCATTTATTTACCTACCCTAACCAAGACAACACTCACTTAGTGTCAATCACTCAGTCATATCTGACTCTCTGCGACCCCATGGGCTGTAGCCCTCCAGGCTCCTCTGTCCATGGGATTCTCCAGGCAAGAATACTGGAGTGGGTTGCCATTCCCTTATCCTGGGGATCTTCCCAACCCAGGGGTCTCATTTCAAAGATGTGGTAGGAGACAGATGACCAGAAAATAGAACATGATGTTATGTTACCAAAACTAAAAAGACAACACAAGAAGCTTGCCCCACTGATGATGGGAAGGGTTATTATCTTCATATGCTAAAGCATATTACTCATAATACTCTTCTGCTAAGGTAGGCATAAGAAAATCCACCCTTTACTCCAGGGCATTTTAGAATTATTGGTATATGCAATACAAAATGTTGGTAAAAGCACTTTAAGTGGTCAAAACTGACAAAGATATTAGAGTGTCTGGGGTCTGTTGGGTGGTTCATTTCCTTAGTCACTCATACACTCATGAAAATTCTCTAGACTTACACAAACAGAATCAACTAATTTTGACAAATGAGCAAAAGTAATTCAAAGGTGAAAGGACAGTCTTTTCAAAAAATGGTGCTGGAACAACTGGACATCCAGATGCAAAGAAAGCGAATCTAGACACAGACTTTACACCTTGCATACAAACCGACTCAAAACGGATCACAGTACATGTAAAATGTAGAACTATAAAACTCGTTAAAGATAAGAGAAATTCTAGGGGACCTGGAGTTTGGCAATGAATTTATAGATAAAACACCAAAGGCATGACCCATGAAAGAAAAAATTACTAAGTTGGATTTCATCAAAATTAACAACTGTGCTCAGTGAAAAATATGGCTAGGAGACTGAGAAGACAAGCTACAAGCTGGGAGAAGATATTTGCAAAACATTTATCTGACAAAGGACTTGTATCCATATCCAAAATATATCAAACATTCAAACAAACAAACAAAAACCCTTAAAACACAACAAGAAAACAATCCAACTTTAAAATGGACAAAAAACCTGAAAATACACCTCACCAAAGAAGATACAGTTGTCTTCAGTATCTGCAAGGCACTGGATCCAGGACTCTAGCAGGTACCAACACCTGTGGATGCTCAAGTCCCTCATGTAAAATGGTATGGCATGTACATATAACCTATGCACATCTTCCCATATTCTTTAAATTAACTGAAGATTACTTATAATGCCTAATATAATGTAAATTCGGCTTCCCTGGTGGCACAGTTAGTAAAGAACACACCTGCAATGCAGGAGACCTGGGTTCAATCTCTGGGTTGGGAATATCCCCTGGAGGAGGGCATGGCAACCCACTCCAGGATTCTTGCCTGGAGAATCCCCATGGACAGAGGAGCCTGGCGGGCTATAGTCCATTGGGTTGCAAAGAGTTGTGCATGACTTAGCAACTAAGCACAGCATACCTAATGTAAATACAAGGTAAATAGTCACTCAGTTCAGTTCAGTCGCTCAGTCACATCCGACTCTTTGCGACCCCATGAATCGCAGCATGCCAGGCCTCCCTATCCCATCACCAACTCCCGGAGTTCACTCAAACTCACATCCATCGAGTCGGTGATGCCATCCAGCCATCTCATCCTCTGTCGTCCCCTTTTCCTCCTGCCCCTAATCCCTCCCAGCATCAGAGTCTTTTCCAATGAGTCAACTCTTTGCATGAGGTGGCCAAAGTACTGGAGTTTCAGCTTTAGCATCATTCCTTCCAAAGAACTGGTGCATGATAAATTCAAATTTTGCTTTTTGGAACTTTCTGGATTTTTTTTCCCAAATATTTTTAACCTGTGGTTTGTTGAATCTATAGATGCAGAACCTGTGGATATGGAGGGCTGACTATATACAGATGGCAAAGAAGCATATTAAAAGATGCCCACATCATGTATCATCAGAGAACTGCAAGTTAAAACAACGAGATACCACTACACACCTATCAGAACAGTGAAAATCCAACACAACTGACAAGATCGAATCCTGGTGAGGAAGTGAGCAATAGGAACTCTCACTGATTGCTAATGGGAATGCAAAATGGGATAGCCACCTTGGAAAATATTTGGGTCATTTCCTACAAACATACTCATAGCATATGACCCAGTAATCATGCTCCCAAGTATTTACCTTAAGGAAATAAATACTATGTCCACCCAAAAACATGCACATGTATGTTTGCAACACCTTTGTTCATAATGGTTAAAAGCTGGAAGCAATCAAGATGTCTTTCAATAGGTGAACAGATAAATAAAACTTGGTATATCTTTAGAATGGAGTACTATTCAGCACTGAAAATAAATGATCTATTGAGCCACAAAGAGACATGAAGGAAACCTTAAATGTATATTGCTTGATGAAAGATTACAGTCTTAACAAACTACACACTATTACACTATGTAATCTCAACTATGTGATCCTCTGGAAAAGGCAAAACTACAGAGAAAGCAAAAGGATCGGTGGTTTCAGTGCGGGGAGAGGATACAGCACAGGGGGTTTAGGGCCGTGAGACTATTCTGCATGACATTTTAATTATGTACACAGTGCATCACATGTTGGTCAAAACTCACAGGATGTGTCACACCAATAGTGAATGCTAGCATAAACTATGAACTTCAGTTAGTAATAATATATTAACTATCAGTTTGTCAATTGTAACAAATGTACCACATTAGTGTAAGATGTTACTAAGAGGGGAAACTGAGTGAGAAAAGAGACAGAATGTGAGAACTCTATGTACTATCTGCTCAATTCTCTGTAAATCTACAATTCCTCTAAAAATGAAGTCTATTAGTTAAGAAAATTAATAAATAAATTGGAGTTTTCCTCACTGGGGGAGTGGGCAATTCTAGGAAATGGAAACAGCACCAGCAAAGGCATGAAGTATGACAGAGTGTATAGTGACTAGAGACCAAAAAACCAGTTAGACCTGGGAGAGGGGATGGCACTGGAGAGAAGCCTGTAAAGGGAAGTTTGGATGAATTCTGTCTGTCTATCAATTTGTAAAATCTAAAATATATTCCATGTATGTTATTTCATTTAATCATTATAAAAACCCTCTTAAGTGTTATTATTAAATTCATTTTTGAGATAACGCTAGACTCATAAAATGACATGCCTAAAAATACACAACTAATAGCAAAGCCAGGGTTCACATCCACAGACATCAGACTCCGGCTCTTATGCTCATACACGCAGTTTAGCCTCTACTGAAGAATTCATGATCCACCCATAGGGCGATAACAACCACACATTTAAGCGGGAGACTGACAGGATTAGATTCATATTTTCACATATTTCCACGAAGTAGCTAAAAAGGAGGGAGACTGGTAGTAACAACAACATGTTTAACCAAAATAATGACTAATTAGAATACAATAAGATCTATGTTAGGCCCTAATGATATAAGGGTGGAGAAGGAAATGCCAACCCACTCCAGTATTCTAGCCTGGAAAATCTCATGGACAGAGGAGCCTGATGGGCCACAGTTCATGAGGTTCCAAGGGTCAGACACAACTTAGCAACTAAACCCCTCCATGATATTACGGTAGGCTTTAGGGATATTCACAAGTTTGCTGGTATCTCTGCATCAAAGCAGGTAAGACTGCACATCCCTGCCTGCAAGAAGTCAGGTATGAGTGGCAATACGACTTTCATTGGCCAATAAATGTGCTCACATCCATGTAAAGCTTTAAGAACCAGTGCAGGCTTCACCACATTTCCTCTTCTCCTTGCTATGTACTGCTCCATCTGAACTGAACTTCAAGTGACAATCTCAGCATTGTAGAACAGAGCCCTGGCAGACTTATAACACACACACAGTGGGCACAAGAAATCAGGCGCTAAGATTTGGGAACTGACTATTATTGCAGCCTAACCTCGTCTACCCTGATCACAATACTGAGCATAAATTAATCATTTTCATGCTCCAGTCACTATCTATCTAGTGGTTCAATTATTTGAATTACCACAGGTTTTTACATGCGGGAATTTTAGTCATTTTTCTAGAAAAACTAAATTTGAGGAGAACTGGGTACTAAATACAGAAACTTAGCTAATCTTTAAAAATCTGTATTAATCTGTAGACCTAAATACAAGGGTCTACTTGGTAGTAATTTACCCACACTGCAGATCAATTTAGGAGGAATTAATAGTCAACCAAATACAAACCTGTAGAAAGAGAAGACTGAGTCATGTTCTGCAGGGTCTATACACTCCCTACAATCTTAAATGATATCCACTCTCTATATAATGAATGTACCATAGCCTGAAAAATCTACCCTTGGTCAGCAGTTGAGCTGATGAAGTAATTCTGTACAAAAAGTTACAATAATCACTAATGTCCAGAGTTGCTTACTCAATAGTCACACAAAACCAACCAGACAAAATAATAAAAAAATGGATAATCTATATTGTTGAGGACACTGTCCACGATACCACCTGATGTCATCTTCATAACAATCAATGGAAAAATTTCCTTCAGAGTCAATGCTTCTACGAAGCAGCTGCTATGGTTTTATCTTAAGAAAAATGTAGATCTTATAAGTGGTCATGTTTACCTCTTTGTTTCAGTCACCAGGAAGCTTATGATTTAATACAGAGCCTTCTTTTAGTAGCCAGATAGAATCCCATAATAGGTACAAAGTCTGCCCTGGCTTCAGCATATGATAGGATCCTAACCCTCTCATTACTCTGATTTCTTCCCTTTCATGTTTTGTTTCCTACTTCCACAAATCCTTCTTGGATTGCAACAAAGAAAAAACAAATTATCAAAATACAAACAAAAAACAGTTAAATATTAAGGCTCTTGGTAGGGAGAAAGCTTCCTGAAATGGGATCACTAAGAATTGTGAACTCACAGCCACAGCCTGAAGAAGAGACTTAAACTCTGCATAAATAGGGAAAATTTTAATTAGACGATCTTTAGCAGTCTTCTAGACAGCATATTAAAAAGCAGAGGCATTACTTTGCCAACAAAGGTCCATCTAGTCAAAGCTATGGTTTTTCCAGTAGTCATGTATAGATGTGAGAGTTGGACCATAAAGAAAGCTGAGCGTCTAAGAATCGATGCTTTTGAACTGTGGTGTTGAAGAAGACTCTTAAGAGTCCCTTGGACTGCAAGGAGATACAACCAGTCCATCCTAAAGGAAATCAGTCCTGATTTCCAACGGAAATCATTTGAAGGACTGAAAGTGAAGCTGAAACTCCAATACTTTGGCCACCTGATGCAAAGAGCTGACTCATCTGAAAAGACCCTGATGCTGGGAAAAGACTGAAAGCAGGAGGAGAAGGGGACGACAGAAGATAAGATGACTGGATGGCATCAAAGACTCAATGGACATGAGTGTGAGCAAGCTCCGAGAGCTGGTGATAGACAGGGAGGCCTGGGGTGCTGCAGTCCACAGGGTCGCAAAGAGTCAGACACAACTGAGCAACTGAACTGAATACCATAGTTGGAATAGCTGGTTTGAATCTATTATTAGGAGCTTAGAGAGCCATTAGTGATGGTTATAACTTCTCCAGAGTAACCTGTCAGCCTTTTCTAATGTTACGGGGCCAGAGGAGCTTTCACAATAATTATTTTTATCAAAATTATATTAGGGTTGGAAGAATAATACAGTGTCAGAAAGATCTATTACCTAGACCTAAGAGTTTCTATCACAGGTGATAAATTATTTATAATGCCCAGCATTAATACAGCAATGTTTTCAAACCAAGAATTTGTAAATGTCCTTTGCAGATGCAAATTAACAGATTAATAAGGAAACAAGCTTTCTTGTTTGAGAAACTGGATGACAGATTAGCTATTAAGAGCAATTTATAGGTCATAAGATATGAAAGTTGGCAAGAAACACTACCTCTGCTGGCTCTATAAATAGTAAAACTGCATTTAGTTTCCCAGAGGTATCCTGTTAGACATTTTAATTATACTATAAAAACTGCCAGAATTTATAATGAATTCTTTTTTTTTAAACGTGATGCTCCATGTACACTTGATTCAGTCCATCAGGCATCTGTGCTGTGTGCTGTAACTGCCAAGTTGCAGCCAATGCAAGAGTGTGTGCTGCTTCCTCGTGAAGGACTGCAAGCGGTGAGGCTGATGGGAATGTCAGACAGAAGGTGTTCCTTCTTAACATCTCTTCCAGGTTACCTAAAGGTTCTCCTCCCTCCTTTACATCTTAACACTTGCCATGGCAGCCACATGCTATCCCTCCAGAAAGATTTTTATTAAGAATTCCATTCTACATAGCTCTTTGACCACAAGATGATGACCAAGTGAAAAATCCTAGAGTCCTGGTAGTCCTACAGGGAAGTGAGTTTCACCAGGTATAGATTTTCTCACTCACTCAAAATAATCAGTTAACATGACTTTTGGAAACTTTTTTCCCATTCTCAGTTTCACCTATATCTTCAGTTTTATTTGGGGGAGTGATAGGCAGATAACTTAATCTCAAATTAGTTTTTTTATGACATAATTCATTCAAGTTTCTTATGCATCAATACTGTTTAGTCCAATCAAAACTACTCCATTCCACACTTGCCAGCCAACCTGAATTTTAGTGGACTATAAAACATTGTTCCGTAGGGAGCTGGAATGGAGTCAATCACCCTTTGAAGACTGAATCATAAAAGCTGTCTTTGGCTGAGCAGGATGTAATGGAGAAATGTGGAGAGGAAAAAAGATGGAAAACACATATGTGTTCAAATGCACATACAAGAGGCAGAAGAGACATTTCTTGGAAGGATGAAAGCCCAAGAAAAGGACAGCTTATTTACAAGGATAGGCAGATTAACAATTTAAACAAGGAATCTTTTCATTGGCTGGAAAAGAGTCCACCACGATCCTGGAAAGATGTTAGGAAATTAAGAAACAACTGAGGACTTCTGCTACCATCCATGAAGGAAGATTGTTACGGCCCTCCCACTACGAAGAACAGGGCCCAGTGCAGGCTGAGACCTTCTTAAATTCACAGCTTCTAACTGCTCAGGAATAAATGGCCCACCATCTCAGCTCTCAGTACTTTCGCTCATTCTAGCAGATTCAAATTCTATCCCTTTTGGATGATTATAAACTCAGATTGCAGAAAAAGAGATGGGATTTTAGAGCTGGAAGAGGCCTTAGAGATCACCTGATTCATCAGTTTTCAAACTTTTAAAAAATCAAATTAAAAATACGTGTGATAAATGTGATTAAAAGTGTAGTTGTTTAGGTTACTTAGACTAGAGTGCACTTTTCTCCCCAGCACCCTTAAGAGAATCTATGGCACCCTGCAGGCTTGAAAACCACTTTGCAATAGTACTTCTCAATGTCTTTAGATACAGAAACTAAGACCAAGATATGTCAAGTACCTTGGCAGCAGGTCAACCTGCTAATGACCAGCAACAGCAGGACTAGAGCCAAATCTTCAGGCCCCCAACTGGAAAGCTCCTCACTCTGTTTTGCCCACATTCCATCACAACATCTAACAATCACCTCAAACTCATGTCTCATCACCTTTCCAAAGTCTTAATGAAAGAAGTGATTATCTCTATTTCTTTCAACAACTAGTTAAAAGCTCAGTGTTATCATTGACTTTTCCCTGTCCTTTGGCCCTCATAGTCAGCACCTATGCCAGACCAGATTTATCATACTTGTAAAGTTATAATTACACTATCTTTTATTTAATAATCTTCACTTTAATGCTAATTATTTATGCAAAATATCCACTCAGAATTAATTTCTGACCATTTTAAATAATAAATATTACCTTTAAAGTTATATGACAATGTTAACAGATGAGGTTTGTAATATATTTTAAATACATAGTACTCCTCTCTCTAAAATCTAAGCCAGCTATTTAGTGACAAATTCAGTGGCAAACTTTAAAACTTCCGTCAAACTTCAGCAATTTTTCTAACAACTATTGATTCTGTCTCCTGAATAATAATGCACTCAGCAATGCAGGGCAATATAGCGATTAGACTGTCTAGGTTAAAATCTTGTCGCTGCTGGCCATCTTCCTGACTCTCTGTCCTTGTCTCCTTATCTACAAAGTGGGGGTAATGATACCTATCTCATGCGATTGTTACAAGCATACACTTAAAGAACTTAGAGCTGCATCCAGCACATCACAAGTATTCAATTACTGCTAGAGTTTATTACAGATGCTCAACACCAATAAAATCAGGTAAAGTAAGTAATCTTAAAGTCATATATTCATTTAATCTGTTTTGTATATTTATTCAAAATTTAAATGTACTAAATTAGGGCCTCTCTTTCTCTTTCTCATATTAATTTTAAAACCTGAAAATGTCACTTCCCTTGTGTGGCATTTGGCATTCCCTGTGTCACTATTCCTTTCACACAGAAATTATTTGGGTATACAAGCACATAAACATTCCTTTCTGGGGATATCCAGAGAAAGAGGACATCACACCAAGATCTAAAAAAGGAACACAGTAAGTTCACAGGCAGAGGAACCAGAGATCAAATTGCCAACATCCGCTGGATCATGGAAAAAGCAAGAGAGTTCCAGAAAAACATCTATTGCTGCTTTATTGACTATGTCAAAGCCTTTGACTGTGTGGATCACAATAAACTGTGGAAAATTCTGAAAGAGATGGGAGTACCAGACCACCTGACCTGCCTCTTGAGAAATCTGTATGCAGGTCAGGAAGCAACAGTTAGAACTGGACATGGAACTGGGAGTACGTCAAGCCTGTATATTGTCACCCTGCTTGTTTAACTTACATGCAGAGTACATCATGAGAAACGCTGGGCTGGAGGAAGCACAAGCTAGAATCAAGATTGCCAGGAGAAATATCAATAACCTCAGATATGCAGATGACACCACCCTTATGGCAGAAAGTGAAGAAGAACTAAAGAGCCTCTTGATGAAAGTGAAAGAGGAGAGTGAAAAAATTGTCTTAAAGCTCAACATTCAGAAAACAAAGATCATGGCATCTGGTCCCATCACTTCATGGCAAATAGATGGAAAAACAGTGGAAACAGTGGCAGACTTTAGTTTTGGGGCTCTAAAATCACAGCAGACAGTGACTGCAGCCATGAAATAAAAAGATGCTTACTCCTTGGAGAAAAGTTATGACCAACCTAGACAGCATATTAAAAAGCAGAGACATCATTTTGCCAACAAAGGTCCGTCTAGTCAAGGCTATGGTTTTTCCAGTAGTCATGTATGGATGTGAGACTTGGACTATAAAGAAAGCTGAATGCCGAAGAATTGATGCTTTTGAATTCTAGTGTTGGAGAAGACTCTTGAGAGTCCCCTGGACTGCAAGGAGATACAACCAGTCCATTCTAAAGGAAATCAGTCCTGAATATTCATTGGGAGGACTGATGCTGAAGCTGAAACTCCAATACTTTGGCCACCTGATATGAAGAGCTGACTCATCTGAAAAGACCCTGATGCTGGGAAAGACTGAAGGCAGGAGGAGAAGGGAATGACAGAGGATGAGATGGTTGGATGGCATCACTGACTCAATGGATATGAGTTTGGGTAAGGTCCAGGAGTTGGTGATGGACAGGGAGGCCTGGCGTGCTGCAGTCCATGGGGTTGCAAAGAGTTGGACATGACTAAGCGACTGAACTGAACTGAAGTTCACTGAAGAAAAACTAAAATTTTTATTAAGATTCTAAACTACTTTTTAAAACGTTAACTTATTATAAAAATATCCAAACTGACAATAAATATAGGTTACACTAATAGATAAAATTTCTAGTTACAAATGTGACCAAATTCTTCATCTTGTTAGTTATTAAATTTGTTTTCAGTGGTATGCTTCCTTTGGATAAAAGTGAATATCAGAAAATGTTCTAAAGTCAGAGGAAATATGTTCTAAAACAAAAAGATGTGATTCATATAGTTTCTATTTAAAGCAATAAGATATAGGATATGGGTGGAAGGATGAGGAACACAGCATGTGAAAGGTCAGACTAGGCTTTCTTGAAGCTAAGAGTTGTCCTCATCTCTGAAACTTCAGAGTCCAGTGTAACAACTGGCACATAGCAGGCACTCAGCAAACACTTGAAGAACAATCCAAATTTCAGTCTGTATAAAAGAAGAAAATCCCATCCTCTAAAGTAGGAATACCAAAATCAATGTGCAGTACCAATACCTCAGCTCTAGTTTTGTGTAAGCACAATTCAAACACACTGAAACTTTTCTACAGCTCTAACAGGGGATCCATAGACACACAGGGGTTTCTCAGTTGCACTTTGGTGTCTGTATGCCCAGAACTCATGGTCCCCATATCTGTCCTTGTTCTACCTGCTGCTCCTCATTTAGTCATTCTTCCTAAGTCTGATGAAATCTTCTTCTTTTACACTGTTCACATGCGACATGAAATGATTACACACAGCCATTCTTATTTTTATTATAGTACTGTTTTTCCTGAGAATGATTATAATGGTACCCCCCCCCCAAATAAAGTCTAGGAAATTTAATCTGGGAACCATGGAAATCTTCCTTAGAAAAAATATATCATATAATAAGTATGCTACTACCCACTGAGAACCAGGCATACCATGTTTCTTCAAATCAAAGTTGCCACCAATTTAAGAAGCACTTTATATTACATATCACAAATAAAGGGACCAAAATATTACAATTAAAAAATGACAGCATGCTTTCTTATTGACTATAAAATCATCCTACATGGAAGCAACCTAGATGTCCATCAACTGATGAATGGATAAAGAAGTTGTGGTACATATATACCATATACATATATGTGATACATGGAATATTACTCAGCCACAAAAAAGGAGTGCATTTGAGTCAGTTGCAATGAGGTACATGAACTTAGAGCCTATTATACAGAGTGAAGTACATCAGAAAGAGAAAAACAAATACGTATTAATGCATATATATGGAACCTAGAAAGATGGTACTGATGACCCTATTTGCAGGGCAGTAATGGAGATGCAGTTGTACAGTACAGATTTGTGGACATAGTCGGGAAAGGAGAGAGTAGCACTGAAACATATACGTTACCATATGTAAAATAGATAGCCAGTAGGAATTTGCTGTATGATGCAAGGAGCTCAAACCCAGCATTCTGTGACAACCTAGAGAAGTGGGATGTGGTGGGAGGGAGGTTCAGGAAGGAGGGGACATACGTATACCTATGTATGGCTAAATCATGTTGATGTATGGCAGAAACCAACACAATATTATAAAATATTATCCTCCAACTAAAAATAGATAATTTTTTTTTTAAATCACGTTTGTATTCCAGGCATCTGCATTACTCCCTGGGCGTTGATAGATAACTTCCATGTGCTATGTTTCTGCCTGCTTGTGTTCTGAACCTTACTTCACTATTTATTCCTATAACTTTCTTGTGCAAAAAAAAACACAAAAAATAAAGACAAGTTTCTCAAATAATATTTGACATGAATATTGTACCTGAAACTGTCTCCTCTGTATGCATATTAATTTTAATGCCACTGTAGATGTAAAAACTGCTTAGGAAATGAGAAATTCAGGTAAGAAAGAGAAGAAAAGAGAGACAGATCTCAAAAAGCAAGAGGTGATACTATATATGTATGTATGTATATATAGTGTATATATAATAAAAACATATAAATATATATATGAAATACACATATATTGAAATTTCAAAAAAACAACAAAACAGAGAGCTCTAGTGATGTGAGGCTGCAAGAGCTAGAGTAGCACACCTTTTCTCCTTAAGTTAAGGAAAACTATATTCCCATGGTTTTAGTCGCTAAGTCACGTCCAATTCTTGCAATCCCATGGACTATAGCCCACCAGGCTCCTCTGTCCATGGGATTCTCCAGGCAAGAATACTGGAGTGGGCTGCCATTTCCTTCTCCAGAGGATCTTCCCAACCCAGGAATTGAACCCGGTTCTCCTGCATTGCAGGCAGATTCTTTACCAACTGAGCTATGAGGGAAGTCAGTAAAAATTTCCGTAAGATGAGTAAAAGGATCATGGTCTTATATATCAGAAACTAGACTAGGCCACTAAAGAGGGAAAGGAAATAAAATTTGTCAAGCTTATTAAATACAATTTTTTATTAAAAAAAAAAAAAGAGAAAGAAAAACATATTCAGTGTATCAAGGAAAGAAAACATGAGCCAAGGGGGGAAAAAAGCATCCTAGAGATTTTTGTACTAAGCAAACTAAGAAAGAGAAAGACAAATACCATACGATATACACTTATATGTGGATAGGACACAAATTAGCACATCCATGAAACAGAAACACACTCACAGATATACAGAAAACACTGTGGTTGCCGGGGTTGGGGTAGGGGGTGGGGGAAAGATTGGGATTTGGGATTAGCAGATGCAAATTACTAATATTATATATAGGATGAATAAACAACAAAGTCCTACTGTATAGCTTCCCTGGTGGCTCAGATGGTAAAGTATCTGCCAGCAATGCAGGAGACTCGGGTTCAATCCCTGGGTCGGGAAGATCCCTGGAGAAGGGAATGGCAACTCACTCCAGCATTCTTGCCTGGAAAATTCCATGGACAGAGGAACCTGGTGGGCTACAGTCCATGGGGTTGCAAAGAGTCAGACACGACTGAGTGACTAACACATACATACTGTATAGCATAGGGAACTATATTCAATATCCTGTGATAAACCATAATGGAAAAAAATATGAAAAAGATTATATTTATATGTATGTATGTATAAGTGAGTCACTTTGCTATATAAGAAATTAACACAACAATGTAAATCAACTATACCTCAATAAATTTTTAAAAAATTATTTTAAAACATCTTGATTTGAGAGACACTAAAATAAGAAAATAAGTGTGCATTTTAGAGTTGATAAATGATACATTAGGTGTCCTAAATCCACACCAGACCTCTCGGAGGTAAGAAATTTTTACTTTTACTTTGCAGATGAAGAAAAAGACATTAAGCAACTGGTCTGAAGTCAAAATAGCTAATAAATGATTAAGACTGGACTTTAAACCTAGGTCCACCTGACTGCATATCTGAGTATTTCACTCATACCGGACTTCCACCTCCAGAAATCTCAGATAGAAAATGAGGAAAACAGAACAAGCACTTGCTCTGAAAGGGCCTACTTACTATTGTTGTTCACAATCAGGTGCTTAGAATAGCTTAGCAGGCAGGTGTTTCTAATTTGCAATATTTAACAAAAAATAGCTATTGTCATGTTGTATCACAAACTAGATACAGGTTCAGAATTTTACTAGGATACAAAAAAGAAATCTGCAATAATTAACCTACCTTGTTGTTTTCTGAGTAAAATAATGTTTTACTCTCTAACCCCTATATATAAAAACTACTTCTGGGTGTCTTCACTTGAAGTTTCCCAACCTACCTTTGAGTTTCAAAAGAGATGTATTTTATTTGATTAATATTACCCTCGGGATGATATATAAATGCTGAGATACGATGTGAAAAGTTTAGGGATGTGCAAAGTCTAGGACTGGTTAATGTGTCTGGCATGCCTGAAAAATCCCAGAAAGCTTCTCCCAACTGCCTGTAATTACAGACATTCATAGCTCAGTTGGTAAAGAATCCACCTGCAATGCAGGAGACCCTGGTTCGATTCCTGGGTCGGGAAGATCCCTTGGAGAAGGGATAGGCTACCCACTCCAGTGTTCTTGGGCTTCCCTTGTGGCTCAGCTGGTAAAGAATCCACCTGCAATGTGGGAGACCTGGATTCAATCCCTGGGTTGGGAAAATCCCCTGGAGAAGGGAAAGGCTACCCACTCCAGTATTCTGGCCTGGAAAATTCCATGGACAGTCCATGGGGTCACAAAGAGTCAGACACAACTGAGTGACTTTCATTTTCACTTAAGAGATGTGTTATGCGTCAGGTTTAAGCTTATTCCATCTAGTGACAGAGATGGTTTTCAACAGCAGTACTGGGCTGTGAGGTCAGGCAGGACTGTCCAAATGTGCCTTAGTAATGCAGGTGTGCTGGGAGCTCAACAGGAAAAAAGTTAGCCCAACTTTTTGAATGGCAGGGTCTATTTCCAGAAGTTTATGGTATTAAATACAGACTGCTGTAAGTTGTATAGTTTTATGGAAACCTCAGAAGCTTTTTTCTGAAAAAATCTGGGATGAGGAATGGACTGGTTTACCTTGCTCGTAGTGAACAGTGAAAGGGGAAGTGATGATTCGGTCATTGTTAAAAGAGAAAAAGCAGTGGGAGGGAGAAGATGAAGTGGTGAGTGATGACACTTCTGTTGATGCCCCCTTCCAGATGGGGGTGGAACACAGCCTTTTCCTGCTTTGACTTTTGCCCAAGAAAGTAGCAGCATATTTTCCCCACAATAAAGCACATGTTGCATCATACCTGATTATACCAAAACTTATTGTACCTAATTTTTTGTAGTTTAGAAGAAGAAGAAAGACAGAGGAAATGAGGGAGAAAACAGGAAGATAAATCAAGTTTCACTTCCCAAGTTCTATGGTTACTCTATTGGTAGCGACTTTATTCTGTGCTTAGTTAGTACCGGAATCTAAGAAAACTAGATAGAAATGCTGAAGAGAGGGAGTCATTAAGTCAGAGTAAGGGCAAAGATTAACCTCTTGTGTTATATAAGAGACGCAAAATTAAGAATGGAAAGAAGTGGGGAAATGCCAGTACTAAAACATTCATCTACCAAAAAGAGTTTGCATAAATGTGAAAGTGGGACAACTTGAACTTAATTTAAAAGAAACACAAAGCCTTGATTTGCACTCAGTGAGCTGTCAAAAAGACAGAAATTTTATTTTTTTAACCTAATTTTTAGTGGAACAAAATTAAACCTGCCGCACCAGTGATAAAAGGCAGAGGCCACTATCCATAACCACTCCGGGCTGCAGTCAAGGATCTGCCCGTCTTCCGCAGCAGCATCCAGATGTGCCCAAGTGAGCTACGTTGCCCCCTGGGATGTTTCTTCCAACATCTTCTCTCTAACAAGATAAATAGTGGTTCTCACACTTCTCATGGGTGCCATCAGAGGCAAAACCAGAGCAGTGCATTAAACATGTGCTGGGTACTTGAGAGCAATGTGGTGATTAAGTCAGCTGGGGGCATCAAGGATGTGCTTCAGGGGGTTGGTAATAAGAGTCTGGGAGATATATTCATCATTGGATACTTAATAAAATCCTCCGCATTAACAATGTCCACTGGGAATTCTGAGTAACTCGAGCATGCTGTGAATACCAGCTGCATTCAAAGGAGACTGGCCTCATCACAATGGCAGAATCTAGAATGGCACTGGAAGCACTTTTCTTACGCACACTTCAAGAAAATGAGTGTTTTGCAAAACTAACAAATTTGTTTATTAAAATTAAAATTGTATTAAAATTTATTTACTCATTCATTCAACAAACATTAGAGAGCCTACTATGTCCCAGGCCCTGGGAAGATAAAGACAAATGAGACAAGGTATCTGCTGCAAAATCCCTCGCAGCTTGGGAGACAGAGCAGGACACGTGGATGCAATAGAACCCTGGGTGACTAGAACAAATGGAAACCCCAAGTTTCTCAACTTCTGTCAGATAGCTCAGAAAAACAACAGTGAAAGAAGTTTTTAAAAAGCTGTAAGCGCAAATAAATAAGAAGACTGAGAAAGACACCAGCAGATGAGAGATATCCACCAAATTTTGGAAGAGGGAAAGCAGATGGATGGATGGTAACTGATTTGGTAAGACAGGGAAACGAAAACTAAACTGCCTGCAAGGAGGAGCACCAAGTCCAGCTGCAAAACGTTGGAAAGAAACAGGAGCTGAGGCACGAGGGCTTCCGAAGTTCAGGGGAAGGGATACAGGGTTGAAACAAAGAAGGGCATATAAACTTATACTGATATGTAAGATATATGAACTTAAGCTGATATAAACATATATGGGATCTAAACAATGTAAGAAGCAATGAGAGCCTAGATCTGCTCCCCAAATCTGGCAAAGATGGAAGCCTACTTTCTACAGATGCTTAGAGATGATAGAAATGAAATGCTATACTGGAAAAAAAAAAAAAAAACAGGAAGCTCAGTAAAAATCTGCATTCTGAATGATTCTCCTCACCCCACACCCTTCTTCACATTACAGTCCCTCTGCTCTGCTCAGGTCCTACTAAGCTGGCAGCTACATGGATATCTTCTGGCAGCAGACTGGAAGTTTCTGGGGAAACTGGTCCAAAGAAAAGACGTGCACATATTAACATGAAGGGATTCCCCAAACTGAAAAAAAAGTTCTCTGTCTTTTTAACCTGCATTGAAATCTCTCGCGCATGAGACTCACCCGACCAGACACAGGCACTCATCAGTTCTAGTGCCCCACTCCCAACATGAGAGTCGGCCAAAGATGATCAGACACCTGAGGAAATCTCTGACGTGAAGAAGTGACTGAGACAAACAAACAACAGAACTTAATAGGGAAGAGATGCAGTGAGAGGATGAAAACAAACTTTCAAAAAAAAAAGTCTGCTGGGACATAAACTAACATACTGCAGCCATTAATACAAGGTGCATACAAAGAAACATTCAGAGAGAAGCCTTCAAATTTTCAAATGACAGCACAAAAATATCTTATGAAGTAAAATAAACTGAAGAAGAATATTACATCACAAGAAGTGGGATCTGAAACAATAACAAAGAAATAGGAAAGAGGGTGAAGGACAGATAATCCAATTAGAAGAACAACCCAAGAAGCCTAACATCTGACTAACAAAGCTCCAGCTGTGGAGAACAAGGAAAAATTATAGGAATAAATTGTCAAAAATTTTTCAAAGAAACTTTCCCAGAAATTTTACACAAGAGACCCAGACAATGAAAAAGAAGGGGGGGAAAGCCCACTATAAACAAGAATAAAGAAAAGATTCCAAAATATTCCAGAGAAAAAAAAATATGCTAATAAATAATTAAGAATCAGAGTAACATTGGGCTTCTCAACAGCAACTGAAAGCTAAAAGACATTGAGTACTGTCAAAATTCTGGGAGAATATCATTTCAATCTAGAATTCTATTCCTAGACAAACTATCAGTGAAGGTTGATGGCAGAATTAAAGTATTTTGAGATGTTTAAAGTCTCAAAAACTTAACCTATCATCCAACTTTTCTGAGGGTGTGCTCTAGTAACATGTAAGTATAAACCACCCCCACCCCCAAAAAAAGATGTAATCTAGGAAAAGATGGTTACAAGACAGGAAAGAGGCAAAGGGAATTCTCAAGAGTCACAGGGGAGGGCAGCTGTCAGGGGCCTATAGAACAATGAGTTAAGTTTGGAGCAGTACAGAAAGGCCTTCAAGAAGAATTCCTCCAGAAAAAAAGAAAATGTATAGATTATTTGATATGTTTGGAACTCTAGAAAGGAGTTCTCTCATCAGTTGAAAAGCCCTATGGTAGTGACTGGTACATAGAAAAGCAAGCAAAACCAAAGCGACAACAAAAACTATAGTAGTAATTAATTCTGATTTTACAATACAGAAAGATCATTGGGGCAATGTGAAGAATGGATTGTGGCGCGGGTAGGACTGGAGGCAAGGAGGATAGGTTAGGAGCTGAGTGACAAAGTCTGGAAGAAGTTATAGGGCCTGAACCAGAGTAACAGCAGTGGGGATCAAGATGAGGCCAATTTAAAGGAATGGAGAGCTGGGAGTATAATTTCTGATAACTACAGTCTTGCTGATGAAGAATTAAGGCAAAAAAATTTTTTTAAGGAAAAAAAAAGGAGCGTCCTTATAATCAATTAACTGGGTGGAGCAGTAAGCATTGCTTTTCTCATTAAGATGCCTAAGTAGTTTCAAGGGGATTCAATAAATCTAGTACTACTAGACCACCATGCTGGCCCTTTTCAACGACAGGATTAGGAAGGTCTTGCTGTTGCCCCATTTCACTGTGAGGCATGGAGAGGAGAAGTTAATGCACCCATGGTCACAAAGCTGGGAAGTGTCAAAGGAGTCAAACCCAAGCCAGCTGTTTCCATAACCAATCCCTTAACTGTGAGCTTCATTATAATAACTACTGAAATAATAATTATCACTTCCTATCTGAGTACTCTGTGTCAGCACTGGGCTAAACCTTTTACATGTGTTAACACATTTAATCTTCAGAACAATCCTATGAGATAGATACTAGTATCATCCCCATTTCACAGGTGAAAGATACAGTGAATTGCCCAAGGATACCTAATTAGTAACTGCTAAGATTCAGGGAGAAGGCAATGGCACCCCACTCCAGTACTCTTGCCTGGAGAATCCCAGGGATGGGGGAGCCTGGTGGGCTGCAGTCTATGGGGTCGCACAGAGTCGGACACGACTGCAGCGACTTAGCAGCAGCAGGATTCAAGCACTTGCTCCTTGGAAGAAAAGTTACGACCAACCTAGACAGCATATTAAAAAGCAGAGACATTACTTTGACAACAAAGGTCTGTGTAGTCAAAGCTTTGGTTTTTCCAGTAGTCATGTATGGATGTGAGAGTTGGACTATAAAGAAAGTTGAGTGCCAAAGAATTGATGCTTTTAAACTGTGGTGCTGAAGAAGACTCTTGAGAGTCCATTGGACAGCAAGGAGATACAACCAGTCCATCCTAAAGGAAATCAGTCCTGAATATTCATTGGAAGGACTGATGCTGAAGCTGAAACTCCAATACTTTGGCCACCTGATGCGAAGAGCTGACTCATTTGAAAAGACCCTGATGCTGGGAATGATTGAAGGCAGGAGGAGAAGGGGACGACAGAGAATGAGATGGTTGGATGGCACCACTGACTCAGTGGACCTGAGTTTGAGTAAACTTGGAGTTGGGGATGGACAGGGAGGCCTGGCGTGCTGCAGTCCATGGGGTCACAAAGAGTCAGACATGACTGAACAACTGAACTGAATTGAGGATTCAAGCCTAGTCATTCCAGCTTAAGAATGAGCTGTGCTATAGGGTGCTGCCTCATGTACCACTGGACCATATCACCTTCTCTGCAGTTATCTTGATTCCTCTAAATCTCCTTCTTTCCCTAGATCCAATAACGGGCAAATCCTACTGAGGTATGCATGTCACATATAGCACATGGTGGCTAGCAAACATGCTGTATTTGGTTCACACAGTGTTTTTTTTTGTTTTGTTTTAATTAGGAAATCTCACATAAAAATCCAGGTTTTCAACTTCCCTAGGGTGAAAAACCCAAATCTGATAATACTAATCCGTAGTTTCTCTCACACAGGAAAAACCACCTAACTGAATAGTGTCTGTCTCTATCAGATACTGCCTATCTGCATTTTCAAGTTCTCCACAGACCCCACTACTCCCCACATCAAACTCCGCATTCTTCTGCAGTACTGCCTGGCTCCTGTGGGCATCTGACTTTTGAGACCTGTTCTTTGGCCAGAGCTTTCCCACTCTGGGCCTCTTTATCTCTCACATGTGTTGTTTTAACAGTCTCTTAACAGGTCATGCAGCCTCTACCCCCTCCATCTACTCCATTAATTTCTGCTAAAGCATAGCTCTGATTATGCCATCCCTTTGCTTAAAAACCTTTGATGCCTTCCCAGTGCATACTAACCCAATCCCTAGGCTTGGCAAGTAACAGTTTTTCACAATTGTGGTTCCAACCTTCTTTTTTACTATTATCACCCTCCTTACAACCCAGACCTCCTGGCATATTTGTTGTTCTCTAAACAACCAACATATTTCCTGCTTCCAGGCCATGGCCCATATTTGTGTTAAATTTTTAATCATAAGAAATATTTAAATGCAAGTTTATTTTTTTCAAATTATGCTAGAAGCTTCTTTTAAAATCCTGGCTTATGAGAACAATGGAGAAATAAAGGATTATTACATAAATGGAAATGGAACAATTAGTTTAAAATATATAGTTCTTTCAAAAATAAATATCAGATAGATTAAAAGGTTAAACATAAGAAATAAAAAACAAAAAAATTGAAGATGATATAGGTGATTAATCTCTGAATGGGAAGGCGTAAGCCTAAAAACAATAGAAATCCAAAATCATAAAATCAAAAGATTGGACTGTATAAACAATTTAAATTTACGTCAGAAACATCATAAAAAAATTAAATGGCAAAAAAAATCCTGAAAATGTATCTGTTACAAATAAGGGATGAAAAAAAGATACAATTTATCAATACAATATAAAAAAATCCATGAAAAATTCATTTTCATTACTTAGTAAAGGAACACAAAAGAAAAGATTCAACTTCAACTTTCAAAGAGCAAAGAATAAAAACTTAACTAAAAAAACTCATCGTGTTGGTGAAAATGGAGTGAGGGGGTATTTTAGGGCACTGTTGGTCAGAGCCCTGGTGAAGCCACTCTGAAAAACAACCTGACAGGACAAATTGAAAACCCAAAATGTTCTTTAACATGATAATTTTTCTTCTAGACTCAAGACCAAGAATTTTAAACTGTTGATATTTTGGGCTGGATACTGTTGATATTTTGGGCTGGATAATTCCTTCTTGTGGGGATGGCGGTGGGGAGAGGGGGCTTTCCTGTGCTTTGTTAGGAGGTTTAGCAGCATCTGGACTCTACTCCCTAGATGCCAGTGACAACTCTCTCCCACTCCACCCTTTAGGAAGGACACACACCAAATGTATAAGAGTGTTACTTTAGGCGGATGGTGGCGGTGGTGGGGGTGGTGGGGAATGAAAGGTGTATTCATTTTACCTGTAATATTGTTAAAATCTACCATGAGAGTCTGTGTACATTTGTGTACTTTTATTTTTTAATTTCAGAAATAAAATTTACAAACATATTAACAGTAACTATCTTAGAGTCATAAAACTGAATGACATTTGTTGTATCATTTATCTTAAATACTGATTTAAATTTTTTAATAAAAGTAACCTTATTTTTGAAGAAAAGAACAAAGACTGAAAAGATACAAAAATGTTAATAGTGCTTTCACCTGGGAAATGAGGTGACATGTCATTTTTGTTTGCCTTTTTGATCATTGCTTTCTAAATTTGCTACAGCAGCACGCACTAATTTACAATTCAAAAAAGTTTTGCTTTTTGAAAATCCTAGTCTTATTGAGTTGAAAAGAATGGTTCCAAAGAATAAATAAGAACCAAATAAGGTCAGAGATAGTGCTGGTATCTGGCTCCTCTTTACAAGGCAGTTCAAACACTTAGCCTTCAAGCTTGGATACCAGGGTCGGGAAAGAACTGTTTAGAACTTGCTTTAGAATTGCTTTAGCTTCCCTGGTGGCTCAGAGGGAAAAGCGTCTGCCTGCAATGTGGGAGACCCGGGTTCGATCCCTGGGTCGGGAAGATCCCCTGGAGAAGGAAATGGCAACCCACTCCAGGACTCTTGCCTGGAAAATTCCATGGACGGAGGAGCCTGGTAGGCTATAGTCCATGGGGTTGCAAAGAGTCAGACACAACTGAGGGACTTCACTTAGAATTGCAAGATAAGGAACACAGCCCCTCTGAGGGCTTAGGAACCACAGGAAGGCAGCTAGAGCCCAGAATGGGGAACAAACAAATGTATGTGATGCAGTCTCAAAATGCCATCTCCAACTCGCAATTAAAGAGCAATACAAACAGCCACTGGTTAAGGCTGGAAATGGCCTAGTAGGAGGAAGATTACAAACTCTGCTAAGATGAGCAGCTGATAACAGATTCTCAGAGACTTGCTCTACTTGATTTACAAGTAGAAAGTCATATTGTGTGTTACTATGCAAATAATTTTTGGTTGTTTTTATTTCGAAAAAGCACCATTATATTGCCTGGAAAATCTCTATCTTCTGCCTTAACTATTCATGACGAAAAAAAATGATATTCACTTGGCATCTGCTATGTGCCAGGCAGTTGACACAGGCTGGCTTACTTGCAACTCAAAACACTCTAGGGTTGGAAACTGTTATCTCACTTCAAACGCTGGAAAACTGAGGGTCAGACAGGCCATTTAACCAAGAGCACACGGTAAGTAAAGCATAGGAGCAGCACTTGATCAATCTCAAAATCAATTCATTCAAACATTTAAAGCAATATTTTTGGGCACCTATTATCTGCATCGGGGGACATTGTTAAATGGCCATGACGACCTTTGCTTTCATGAAGAGTGTGGGGCTACTGTAGAGCCAGACTTCACAGAAGAAATCACAACACAGGGTTTGATGAAGGCTGCAGAAGTGTAGAAGATGAGGTGAAAGAGCAGAACTCAACCTCGGCTAGAGATTACTGGAGGCCTCCCAGAGAAACAGATTTAAAATGAAGCCTGAGCCAACAAGTATATGAAAAGACATGCAACGTCACTACCTACCAGGAAACACAACTCAAAACTGCAATGAGACATTACCCACACCTGCTAGAATGGCTTTTACCAAAATGACAAGAAACAAGCGTCGTCGAGGATGTGGAGAAGAGAGAAACCTGGTGCATTGCGGGTGGAAATGTAATTTGGTGCAGTCACTACGGAAAACAGCATAGAGATGTCTCAAAAAATTAAAAATAGAACTACAATGTGATCCAGCAATTCTGAGTATTTATATGAAGCAAATGAGAACACTAACTCGCAAAGATACATGCACCCCCATGTTCCCTGCAGCACACAGCTACGATACGGAAGCAACCTAAGTGTCCATCAGTGGATGACTGGGTAAGAGGACAGATACAAATATTCATGTATATATTCTTGCCAGCTGGAACAACATGGACAGACTTTGCGGGGCATTATGCTAAGTAAAATCAGTCAGACACAGAAAGGCAAATATTGCATGAGCTCACTCATACATGGAATCTAAAACAAAACAACAAAACCAAGTTCACAGATACAGAGAACAGACTGGAAGTTTCCAGAAGCCTGGGCAGGTGCAGGGACAGGGACAAAAAAAGTGAAGGGGATTCAAAAGGCACAAATTTCCAGTTATAATATGAGTTAAGTCATAGGGATGTAATGAATATAGCACAGTAACTATTAGTTAATACTGTATTGTATATTTGAAAGCTTGCTGAGTGATCTTAAAAGTTTGCATCACAAGATAAATATTTTTCTATGTATGCTGACAGATCTCAACTAGACTTACTGTGAGGATCATTCACATTGTATACAAACATCAAATCTTATTGTGCACCAAAACTCATATAATTGTTATATGTCAATTATACCTCAATTTTTAAAGGGGGAGAAAAAAAAGCTTGAAAGATGTGTGAGAATTAAAAAGGTGAGGTGGGGCAAGTTGCAGAGGGAGGACAAAAAACAAGAAGCAAAAGAAAGCACGAAAATGAAACTTTCAAGTTACTGAAAAAATTCAGATTGGGTGAGTCCTGCACTGTGGCCAAGATCAGTGAGAAAGATGTGAGGACAGTAGGGACAGCCACGAGCACCCAACAGGCTGAAAGGGGCAAGGCAGGCCTGTGTTCTGACCTGGGTCTCTAAGGAAGCAAAGAACTTGGACGGAAGCTGGGATGGACACAGGATTATCCATTACGTGGCTGCTCATCAAGTCCGGATGAGAGATGAATGTGCCCAGAACAGGGCTGATGGCCTTGGGATTACAGAGAAGTGAGCAGGCACGAGGAATCCTGGAAACACAGAACTGGTTGGATATGAGTGCTGCACTCAATATGTCAGCAAATCTGGAAAACTCAGCAGTGGCCACAGGACTAGAAAAGGTCAGCTTCCACTTCAATCCCAAAGAAGAGCAACGCCAAAGAACGTTCAAACTACAATACGATTGTGCTCATTTCACACTCTACCAAGGTTATGTTCAAAATCCTTCAAGGTAGGCTTCTGAATTACATGAACAGAGAACTTCCAGATGTACAAGCTAAGTTTTGAAGAGCCAGAAGAACCAAAGATCAAATTACCAAAATTCGTTGACTCATGGAGAAAGCAAGGGAGTTTCAGAAAAACATCTACTTCACTGACTACACTACAGCTTTTGATTGTGTGGATCACAACACACCAAGGAAAATTCTGAAAGAAATGGGAGTACCACCTTACTGACTCCTGAGAAACCTGTATGTGGGTCAAGAAGCAACAGTTAGAACCAGACATGGAACAACTGACTGGTTCAAAATTGGGAAAGGAGTACAACAAAGTATATACTGTCACGCTGCTTATTTAACTCATATGCAGAGTGTGCCCAGTCACTCAGTCATGTCTGACTCTTTGCGACCAGATGGACTATAGCCCGCCAGGCTCCTCTATCCATGGGATTTTCCTGACAAGAATACTGGAGTGGGTTTCCATTTCCTCCTCCAGGGGATTTTCCTGACCCATGGATTGAACCTGGGTCTCCTGCATTGGTAGGCAGATTCTTTACTACTGAGCTCCTGGGAAGCCCGTTATATGCAGACTCAGTTCAGTTGCTCAGCCGTGTCCGACTCTTTGCGACCCCATGAATTGCAGCATGCCAGGCCTCCCTGCCCATCACCAACTCCTGGAGTTCAGATTACATCATGTGAAATGTCAGGCTGGATGAATTACAAGTTGGAATCAAGATTGCCAGGAGAAATAGCAACAACCTCAAATATGCAGATGATATCACTCTAATGAAAGAAAGCCTCTAGATGAGAGTGAAAAAGGAGAGTGAAAACACTGGCTTAAAACTCGTCATTCAAAGAACTAAGATCATGGCATCTGATCCCATCAGTTCATGGCAAATAGAAGAGGAAAAAGTAGAAACAGTCACAGATTTAATTTCCTTAGGCTCCAAAATCACTGCCACCAGTGACTGTAGCCATGAAATTAAAAGACGCTTCTTCCTTGAAGGAGAGCTATAACGTATCTGCTGCTGCTGCGGAGTCGTTTCAGTCGTGTCCAACTCTGTGCGACCCCATAGACGGCAGCCCACCAGACTCCACCATCCCCGGGATTCTCCAGGCAAGAACACTGCAGTGGGTTGCCACTTGCTTCTCCAATGCATGAAAGTGAAAAGTGAAAGTGAAGTCGCTCAGTCATGTCCAACTCTTCACGATCCCATGGACTGCAGCCTACCAGCCTCCTCCATCCATGGGCTTTTCCAGGCAAGGGTACTGGAGTGAGTTGCCATTGCCTTCTCCATAACATATCTAAATAGCATTTTAAAAAGCAGAGATATCACTTTGCCAACAAAGGCCCATATAGTCAAAGCTATGGTCTTTTCAGCAGTCATGTATGGATTTGAGAGTTGGACCATAAAGAAGTCTGTGTACCAAAAAATTGTTGCTTTTGAACTGCTGCGCTGAAGAAGACTCCTGAGAATTCCTTGGACTGCAAGGAAATCCAACCAGTCAATCCTAAAGGAAATCACCTTTGAATATTCATTGGAAGGACTAATGCTGAAGCTGAAGCTCCAATACCATGGCCACCTGACGTGAAGAGACAACTCACTGGGGGAAAAAACAAACAAACAAACCCTGATGATGGGAAAGACTGAAAGCAAAAGGAGAAAGAAGGCACCAGAAGATAAGATGGTTAGATAGCATCACCAACTCAATGGACATGAATCTGAACAAACTCTAGGAGATAGTGAAGGACAGAGGAGCCTGGCATGCTACAGTCCAGGGGTTGCAAAGAGTCGGTCACAACTTAGCGACTGAACAACAACAAAAAGTATTTGTATAGACTTCGGAGACCAAATGAGATAACTCACTCAGTGCCTATTACGTGCTCAACTCTTTACACATATCCTCTCTAGCCCGTGACAATCCTATGAGGTAGTGGTTTCCTCACTTCACAGAAGAGGCAGAGGCTCAGAGAGGTTTCATAACTTGCCCTCAGTCTCATGGTTGTCAAGTGGCAGGGCTGGGATTCAGATCTTAGTCAGTCTGACTTCATGGAACCCCACTAGGCTCCTCTGTCCATAGAATTTCCCAGGCAAGAATACTGGAGTGGTTTGCCATCACCTACTCCAGGGGAATCTTCCCGACCCAGGGACTGAACTCCAGTCTCCTGCATCGGCAGGCAGATTCTTTACCACTGCACTACCTGGGAAACCCCATGGAAGCCCATCTCTTTTCAAATACCATACTGCATCTGAATAGATTCAGAAACTTCAAAATCCTGCTTTTATTCAATAGTTTAAAGACAAGAGAAACAAGGATAGGAAGAAGAATTTTCTTTGCATCATCATTCTCTACCTTAGAGTTATAAAGCTATAAAGATGTCAAACTAGCAGACACCTTGGTCATCAGAGGACCGTAGCGGTTTACAGCTGTCTTAGAGGGGCTTCCGAGGTGCATGCATTGTCTACGTCTTCCCGCCTTCCACTAGTGTCACCAAAAGCTTTCTGTGTCATAATTTAGGGCCAGTTTTCCTTCCGTTTTTAATTTTTTGAAATTTTCAAACAGAGAAAAGTATTAATATAATGAGTGCCTGTGATCCAACTTTAACAAGTCTTAACAGTTTCCTGTATTTGCCTTGGGTTTTTCTTCTCTTTTTTATGGAAAATAGATATTACAGATGCTGCTGCTAAGTTGCTTCAGTCGTGTCCGACTTTGTGTGACCCCAGAGACGGCAGCCCACCAGGCTCCCCCGTCCCTGGGATTCTCCAGGCAAGATCACTGGAAAGGGTTGCCATTTCCTTCTCCAATGCATGAAAGTGAAAAGTGAAAGTGAAGTCGCTCAGTTGTGTCCAACTCCTAACGACTCCATGGACTGCAGCCTACCAGGCTCCTCCATCCATGGGATTTTTCCAGGCAAGAGTACTGGAGTGGGGTGCCATTGCAGTTTACCTCTTCCTCCCTTTCCAGAGTATCCACTCTCCTGAGTCTGAAGTTCACTGCTGTATGCATACTTGATACTATAAGGAATCCATAACAGGTGTTAGCATTTTGTATGTTTTCAAATGTTATAGAAATGGTAACACATTAGGCATATCATTCCATAGATTTTACCATCTACATGTATTTGTATTATTTGTATTTTCTGGTAGAAGACAACATGGTAAAGTGAGGCCAGTATGGACTCTGGCAGAGCCAGGGAGGCACTGTGACTTTTTCACACAGGCTCCCAGGCGAGTTACTGAACTTTCCCCAGCTCCAGGTTCCTGATTTGTGAAATGGCGATAAACAGCTACCTTCCAAGGCTACAGGGAGGTATAAGATAATACCTATCTTTAAGCCTGGCACCAAGCAAATGTTCAATAAATGTTAACCATTATTTGCCACAATAAAATAGTATACCCTCCATAAACAGGAGCTGTTTTTATTGTAACCTGTAAAAGTTCTTTATATCTTCGGGAATCCAAAGCCTTGAATGGCCCTGAGGTCCCCAGTGTCTGACTGTGCTTGGTAACAGGAGATGCAAGAATTTCCAGGTCAAGTCTCCATGAGTTTTTATGTAGCCTCCATCCAGCTGGGCTTGACTTGTTTACTTTAACGGCGGAATTAAACTCCTCATTCTTTGCTCTCTACTGAACGCCATTCTATATGATTGAGATCAGGAGTACAACTTGCAGAAGTCTTTTAAAGCCTACTCCTGTCCGCCAGCCCCAGACCTTTTATGTCTCCCATGGACAAATTCATCCCACTACAATTCTGTATTATTCATAAATTTAATGAGCATTCATCTCTGTTTTCAATAAAGATGCTAAACACAGGCTCAGGACTGACATCAGCAGAAACACTGCTGTTTATATCATCTCAGCTTCACTTGTCACAAGACTGATACTATGCCTTCAAAAACTCTGATTATGTTACTGCTCCTTTTAAAAAAAGAAAAAATATGTTTATTCATTGTCTTATTTTTAATACCTCAATCCGACTTGTCATATCTACCTCTGCTGGTAAAAACTTCACCCATTCTTCAAGATTCCTCCCAACTACCAACTCCTTCATAAAAGCCATCCTGACTGCCCCTTGCCCCAAAGGAGTAATCTCTCTCTCCCCCGCCCCCTCGCTCTTCTGAACCCAGAGCCTGCAACCTGTTGTACAAAGATCAGCATGTGGTTAGCCCTACGCTGCCCTAATTAAACCGCAAGCTTACCAGAGACTCTGACATACTTCTCTCACAGGAGTCAGAGAGCTGATTAAGAAGGTACTGACTGGAACTCAGTAACTATTAGGACTTGGCACACTGTGATGATGGGACACCAGCCCATATGCCAACCATTACCACCACTGAGTGCCGACCAACCTGCTGATTCTGATGTCAACATGAACTCAATCTCTGCCTAAAGGTTATTCAGTTCAGTTCAGTTGCTCAGTCATTTCCGACTCTTTGCAACCCCATGAATCGCAGCACACCAGGCCTCCCTGTCCATCACCAACTCCCGGAGTTCACTCAGACTCACGTCCATCGAGTCAGTGATGCCATCCAGCCATCTCATCCTCCGTCGTCCCCTTCTCCTCCTGCCCCCAATCCCTCCCAGCATCAGTCTTTTCCAATGAGTCAACTCTTCGCATGAGGTGGCCAAAGTACTGGAGTTTCAGCTTTAGCATCATTCCCTCCAAAGAATTTCCAGGGTTGATCTCCTTCAGAATGGACTGGTTGGATCTCCTTGCAGTCCAAGGGACTCTCAAGAGTCTTCTCCAACACCACAGTTCAAAAGCATCAATTCTTCGGCACTCAGCCTTCTTCACAGTCCAACTCTCACATCCATACATGACCACTGGAAAAACCATAGCCTTGACTAGACAGGCCTTTGTTGGCAAAGTAATGTCTCTGCTTTTGAATATGCTATCTAGGTTGGTATTAACTTTCCTTCCAAGGAGTAAGCGTCTTTTAATTTCATGGCTGCAGTCACCATCTGCAGCGATTTTGGAGCCCCCAAAAATAAAGTCTGACACTGTTTCCACTGTTTCCCCATCTATTTCCCATAAAGTGATGGGACCGGATGCCATGATCTTAGTTTTCTGAATGTTGAGCTTTAAGCCAACTTTTTCACTCTCCTCTTTCACTTTCATCAAGAGGCTATTTTATAGTTCCTTTTCACTTTCTGCCATGAGGGTGGTGTCATCTGCATATCTGAGGTTATTGATATTTCTCCCAGCAATCTTGATTCCAGCTTGTGTTTCTTCCAATCCAGCGTTTCTCATGATGTACTCTGCATATTAAGTTAAATAAGCAGGGTGACAATATACAGCCTTGACGGACTCCTTGTCCTATTTTGGAACCAGTCTGTTGTTCCATGTCCAGTTCTAACTGTTGCTTCCTGACCTGCATACAGATTTATCAAGAGGCAGGTCAAGTGGTCTGGTATTCCCATCTCTTTCAGAATTATTGTGATTCACACAGTCAAAGGCCTTGGCATAGTCAATAAAGCAGAAATAGATGTTTTTCTGGAACTCTCTTCCTTTTGATGATCCAGCGGATGTTGGCAGTTTGATCTCTGGTTCTTCTGCCTTTTCTAAAACCAGCTTTGACCATCAGGAAGTTCACAGTTCACGTATTGCTAAAGCCTGGCTTGGAGAATTTTGAGCATTACTTTACTAGCATGTGAGATGAATGCAATTGTGTGGTAGTTTGAGCCTTCTTTAGCATTGCCTTTCTTTGGGATTGGAATGAAAACTGACCTTTTCCAGTCCTGTGGCCACTGCTGAGTTTTCCAAATTTGCTGGCATATTGAATGCAGCACTTTCACAGCATCATCTTTCAGGATTTGAAATAGCTCAACTGGAATTCCATCACCTCCACTAGCTTTGAATGTAGTGATGCTTTCTAAGGCCCACTTGACTTCACATTCCAGGATGTCTGGCTCTAGGTCAGTGATCACACCATTGTGATTATCTGGGTCGTGAAGATCTTTTTTGTACAGTTCTTCTGTACAAAAATGGTCATTAGTAATAGCTAAAAATCAAGAGTCTCTGCCATGCCTGGTCCTGACATGCATTAATTCTATCCTCATATTAATCCTGCAAGAGAAGTGGAGCTGTACCCATTTTTCAGACTGCAGCAGAACCATCATTGAAATCCAGGTCTGTCTAACTCTGAAGCCCATGTTCTTCCCACTTTGAATGTCCTAATATAATAAACACCAGGCTGAATCTTATGGCTCTGCAATGCAGCTACCCTGCCACACGCAAATGGGCTTGAGGCAAGGAACACAATGAATAAGTCAGTCAGGATGCCCTCAGACACAGCTGAACAATAACTCATAAAAAACACTTAATCTTTCCCAAGATTCCGAAGCCTCTGGTCCTCCCATCCCCTGGAGAAAATCCCAATCCATTCAGGATATTAATTATGATAAAAATTTATTAAACACTCATAAATGCTAGACACTATGGGGAACACTAGAAAAACAGTGCTATGTATCTTCACTCTTATTCAAAGAAAATTAAGTGTCTAAATGATGACTCCCAGTAGCAGTAAACACTACTTTATTACTTGCATTTCCCCCACCCTTCTCTTAAAATTGTATATTATTTATTCTCTCGGATTTCAGACAATAGGCCAAAAACTAATACGTGTTCCAGTAAAATATGATCTTATTGGAGAGCATACCACCAACTCACTATCAGCCTTATCTCTATCATAAGGGCCCTTGTGAAATATTTACCTACAGTGCTTTCATGTTTCTTTGCGCCTTCTTAGACTGAAACAGGGAATAAAAAGGGCTTACACCTTTTATACAAATACAATGAGGACGAAAGGATGCTCTTTTATTTTAATGCTAGAATTGCACAGAGGAAGAGAGAAAGAAATGACTATATTCAACCTCATCTATTTTTCCAGAGAAGATCTGGATACTCTTTCCTTATAAATGTCCTCAAATTTCAAAGACTCATTTTTGTCTCAGAACCTCTGTTCAAGGTGACAGAGCACAGTAATTAATATATGTGACAAGACCAGAAAAGATCCTGTGCATCTTGAAGCTCAGACTAGAATTTACACCTGACGGTAATTCTGCCCAGTTGCCCCCCACTCCAAGGTCAAGGTGACATTAAATTTTTAATATAATGACACTTTCATCTAGTGGTTTCCTAGGGACTGAGGTAATTGAAATTAACATAGGAAAATATCAGACAAGTGAATGATTCACCTATTTGGTGGGTATCAATTAAATGAGAATTTTCAGTGACGAAGATGTTAAATGAATAACAGAATAAAACATTTGATGGGATAAATATATTCAAATTAAACACCTGAGAACTGAAATAAAAGTATGATTTCCTCTATCAGGGAAGAAGCCCACATAAGCCCAAATTCTCTTCCTTTCCTCATGCATGAATTCCTTTAACAAGCCACAAAATCATTTATTTCACCATTAGAGATCAGGCTTAAACAGAAATAACCCCTTGGAAGAAGTAGCACATCGATTTTCATGAAATAACATTGATTTATTTCCACCTCCACCCCCCAATCCCACAACACACTGATTTATGCTAAGGTTTAAGTATCTGAAGAGTAGAAGACGGTTACTATAGACTGTCTGCACAAATCTCTAACTAGCCATGAGATGTCAAAAAAAGACAGAACATTACAAGAATCTGAACCAAAACACTTAAAATCCCACCTATGTCCCTTGAAAGCCAGCTTGCAAAATCTGCTCCCAATTTTTCTAATTATGCATTGGGTCAGCTGAGATACTCGGCAGTGACTGCTAATTAAAATACAAAGGCCCATCATCACAGACAGGTAAGTGATGACAAATAAACATGCATTTACTGAAGACAGGAGAAACTTAACCCCCTCGGATTTCTTTGCATTAAATACTGGCTCACCCTAGGCTCTGACTCAAGTTATGGCCATACAGCAACTCCAGATTTTTTGTTGTTTAATTCTTTGGAGAAGTAACAAAGTATGTCCATTTTCTAATCATCTTTCAACATTAATACCATCAGACGCTAATTACAATGTTTGTGCTAGCCCAAGCAGCAGTTAAGCGTCTGAGCTAGTGAAGAGAACCTAGTCTATCCTATTGCTCAGACATTAGGCCACAAAGGAAAATTCAGCTGACTCTGCTGAAGCACATATCTAGTTAACACATCCCTTGCAGTAGATGAGCTCTGATTAGTACTTTCTCTGTTAAATCATTTAAGACCTGAGAGTTGCATTTTGCCTTAAATAGCACTAGGGCTTCATAAACAAAAGACATGGGTCCTCTCATCAAGGGTTTGAAAAGTCACTGAATGCCAGGAAGAAGAAACTGACACATCTCTATTTACCCTGGGAGACACACTACATTGGAGTTACCGTCCTCATTAGTACTTTACTCAGCACTATCCCAAGAAACAGCCACTCAAAGATAATTTAAGTGCAACTGACTCTCATTGTTACAGATAATGAGGAAAAGTCTACT
The DNA here is from genome assembly GCF_032452875.1 of Bos javanicus. Classification (NCBI taxonomy): domain Eukaryota; kingdom Metazoa; phylum Chordata; class Mammalia; order Artiodactyla; family Bovidae; genus Bos; species Bos javanicus. The sequence goes on from NC_083884.1 coordinate 68,172,847, forward strand.
TTGGGCAGAGGAGGGGGAGGGGCAAAGGCAATAAAATGTGAAGGACAAAGAAAAGGACTAATTCACTTTAACATTTCAACACTGGATTAACGTAAAATGTTGTTAGGAAAGTAAACATGGGACACTCCTCCAAATGTAAATGTTTAGACTGTCTGAGTTGGGATTATCTATTACTGGAAGTTATCTACCAGTTTAATACAGTACCCTTAAGGGGAAAATTCTGAGTGCAAATATAGCAAGTAACTAAGCCCTTTGAAGAGGATGCCACTTGATTTTGTGGAGGCTGAGCAGCTGTAAGGGCATGGTAAAGGGCCTTCAATAAATAATTCTTTAATGCTGTGACACAGTATAATCACTTTGGGTTAATTCACCCTAAAAATCACTGCAGCATTCCATTAGAGGAACACAAAAACAGTGACCCCAAAACACTATCCTTGGCTGCATGGTACACTGAAAGGGGCAAAATGCCACCTTCTGAATCAGACAGATGTGTAAAGCAATCTCTTCCCTCCATTCTGTAATCTGCCTAAAGTGTTGCAAGGTTCTTAAATAAATGAAGGACACATGGACTTCCCAAGAAGCACTCACTGATATCCAGGAATTCCACCTTCTTAATAACTAAACACAATGTCACTTAGCATTAGCCAAGCCTAAAGGTGCTTTTCTATGGTGGTAGTTTAGTTGCTAAGTCTTGTCTGACTTTTGCCACCCCATGGATTGTAGCCTACCAGGCTCCTCTGTCCATGGGATTCTCCAGGCAAGAATACTGGAGCTGGTTGCCATTTCCTTCTCCAGGGTATGTTCCCGACCCAGGAATCAAACCCAGGTCTACTGCATTGCAGGCAGATTATTTACCTGTAAGCTACTAGGGAATAGTATTTTCCTTCACCAGCCCCGGCCACAAAACTCCATACTACATTTGGTTCTTCATCCACATAGTAATGTGACCAAGACAAAGAAATGGGAGAAATGCCAGAATTGCCAGGGTGGTTTGGTGAAAAGGGCATCACACTAGAGGAATCAGAAGAACTAGGTTCAAGTCTTAGCTCTAACTTAATCAGAACAGTTTCTAACACTTTTATGCCATAGCCAGAAAACAATGAACTTCAAAGATTCTGGAAATCTGGGAATAAAAACAGCCACACACCCACATAGGACCTTCATGATATCCCCGAGGCATGGCTATAATTCACACTTATACAAAAGTAACTTATCTTTTTCTACATAAACTAATACCCTATGAATTCTAGTTACAACAATCCACAGTCTTCTCAACTATGATATTTTAACCACTAAAACACACACACACACTTCAAAGATGCAAAAAGGCTGCAGTCAATACCTGGAACTGACTTGAAGACTTGATAGACCTGAAACCAATTTCAGCCCCTGAGAAAAGGTCTGTCAGAAAATTGTGTGCTCGGATTTGAGACTGAAGATACTTATCCTCTACATACCAGAGGGTCAATCGCCAATCATTCAGAAGAGCAATTGCTCATTAGAATCATCTAGGACCTGCCAAGGAAAATTATGTGCTTTGTAGCCACTGACTCAAACCTTTAACTCAGTTGAGTTAAAAGGCTTCTCAGACACACAGCCTTGTTAAAACAGACTTAGCACACACCAAGAGACCGTGGCTCTTATGGTTTCTTATTTCACACCAAGGGATCTAGAGATTGCTACTGCTAACTGGCTGAGAGACTCCTCTGTACTGCTGTCCGCTTAGCTACAGAAAAGGAGATGGGATCAGATGGTCCATGTGGTACCTTCTAACACTGCAACCCAGCACCTCGCTCACTTGTGACAGCCACCGCTGTGCTACCATTTCCCACACTGCACAGGAAGGTAGCGTTTCCAGTGATGGATCACAGTAACTGGGGTTTGTTTACTGTGAAAAAGAATGCCTTCCCTGCCCTCTTTATTTCTTGTTTCCTAATTTGGCAGTTAATTTTCTTCCCCACAATAGTGGCCTCACTATGGAGTTTATCTCTTAAGGAAATAAAAGCAAGGCCATCTCAAGGTGACAAATCTCTGAAGTGATCTTATAGCGTGTACATCTGTGTGTGTGAGGATGCGTTTGTGAGCGGAGGGATGTTGGGGGCTGGATCAGAAGTCTACGGTCCTAGTGACAGTGAGCAAAATGGGAATAAAACCATCTTCTCTACTTATCTTAGGCATACTGTAAGAGTCAAATAAGACAAGTATGGGAAAAGATTTGTTAGGCATAGTGCAAACAAGAGGCGTGTTTTTATTAACTTTCCTTACTCTTATATACAAGTACCTGGAAATCAGAGAGAAAAAGCCAGACTTGCAGAGTGCAGGCTCACTAAGATTTAACTGGCTAAAATCTTCAATACCAGGAAAGACGGTGAATGAAAAGCATCACACTATCCAACAGACATGTTCTGTTTAGTGCTCACTACGCAGCAGACCCTGTGGGCTAAGAACCACACGCCTACATCACCACTGTATCCTTACCACCTGCACAGCAGTTAAGACAGAGAGGCACTCAGCGTTTGCAGAGGGAAGGAGTCACTGAGGAACTGAGAGTGCAGTCCGCAGACCTGGCACACAACAAGCCTAGTGATTATCACAGCTGACGGGAAAGAAGTCCACGTGGTTCACACATGAAGGAGGGAGTGATCAGTCAGGCTGGACTAGGCTTACTGAGCAGGGGTGAACTGGAGAGAAAGTCAGAAAAGCCTCAGCAGAGGAGGTGAGCTTGGACTGAGCGTCTGCATACCACTCACCAGTTTAACTTTCCTTGAGCCACAGGTGTTTGGAGTGAGACACGTGAGTTGTGTGTTGTGAAGTGGGATACAGTAAGGAATAGATGGTGTTTCTATCATCTTTGCTATGTGCAGTCCTACTGAGCTGAATATGAATATATGCCTTACATGGCCTTGTTTACAAAGTTTAAACAACAAAAACAAGGCAAGAAGCAGTCACTGAGGAAGAAAGAATATTAGCAGCTCCCACTAAGGACCAGCAATACCACAGTTGCTACTGATTCTGAGGTCTACTAAAGATGTTAATGACAGCAATGTTATTTTTAAGGATAACTTATGTGATGAAAACTCAGGTTTGGAGAAACTACTAAATACCCTCAGACACAGGCAAGAGACTTGCTGTAGTCAGTTCTAGCATACTGAGTGCCTGCATGCTCGGTCGCTTCAGTCATGTATCTTTTGCGACCCTGTGCAGCCCAGCAGGCTCCTCTGTCCATGGGATTCTTCAGACAAGAATACTGGAGTTGGCTGCCATGCCCTCCTCCAGGGGATCTCACCCACCCAGGGATCGAACCCACATCTCCTGTGTCTCAAGTGGATTTTTTACCCACTGAGCCACTGGGGAAGCCCTCGTATATTCATCAGATGTCATTAAATGTTCCAGGTTGGAGAACTCATTGCTCCTAATAGCTGAGTGTTAATGACTACCCAGACATACATCATCCTAAAGCTGTGGTCCCAAGAATCACTCTACAATACAGGAAAGACGGAAGGGAGTAATTAACAACCCAATTTATATTGCTTTCAGACTGCAAGGCTAAGGAATTATTTCAATGGCAAGTTTGATTGCAACCTACATAAACCGGTCAGTAAAACAGTCTACAGTTTTACACCATTAAAACTGAGTGTGACTTGCCAGAAAAAAATCTACAAATGACCTAACAATAAATTCAGAAATGAATATAAAATGAGTTTTACCACATACCTATTTATATCAGTTCAGCCAAGGCATGTCTAATTTATGAATTCCATTCAATAAAAAGGAATTGTGGCGACAGAGGAAAGTGGTAATTGTATATAATCTCCCAATATTATCAAGAGATTTCTTTCTCAATAGCAAAATCAAAATGAATAGCTTGAATAAAGGTGAAATAGGCTTAACATCATTAGTGACAAGATTATGTATCTTTAAAATGTTTATAACATTTCCCTTTATTTTCAGAATAGACATATACGTACAAGTAACAGAGTAGAAAACATCATTTCAAAAAGCACTTTTTGGTCTCAGGACCCCTTTGTACTCTTAACAACTACAACAGTGAAGTTTTTGTGTGTGTGTATTTTACATTTCAATATTTATTATATGAGAAATTAAAATTATGAAAAAAATTAAATATTTATTAACCATAAGAGAGTATAAACCCATTATAGGTTTAATATAAATAACACATTTTTGTAATGAAAACCAACTAGATCTTTTAAAACAAAGAAATTAATGAAAAGTATGGCATTGTTATGTATTTAAGATCTTTAATGGATGCCTAATAGAAGACAGCTGGATTTTCATATCCATTTCAGTATTTATTCTGTTGCAATATGTTGTTTGGACCGAAGTATATCAATAAACCCAGCCTCATACAGATAGGTAATGGGAAAAGGGATAATTGCAGATATTATTCTTTAATACTATACTGAAACTTGACAAGTGATATTTTTTAAAGGTTAGCTACAATGTGGTATCTGAGGCTATATTAACAAACTTTTTGTATTCTGTTCTGTTGAAACACATTGGTCTACCTTGTACTTTGAATGGATCTTTTACCTACTTATGACTTTGTACTGTCATGCATTGGTTATTTGAAAATATTGTTCACTTAGTTCTCAGATCTTCCAAAAGTTGACACATTTCATTATACAGTATCAAACACTCACTATCAACCTCATCAGAAAAATCTTCAGGAAGTTGTCAAGCTCGCAATTACAGTGGCAAATACAAGTTTTCCAAGATTCTAACTTTTCCTTGAAGCCTTGAATTGGCAACAAATATTGTTTTCCTTCAGGCAACAGGCTCATTCAGGTTTTTTCCCCACTCATTCATTTTTGATTAAACTTCTCTATATATTCAAGCCTAGATGACCACAGTTTTTTGTCGGCTATGTAAGTAAAAAGTGTGTTCCATGAAAAAAGCAGCCACTGGGTCCACAAATCAAACAACACATGTGCTTTTCTCCAGACCAGCCACTGTACTTTGGCTGGTAGGCAGCAGAGCTGATGTAAACAAACCACCGATCTGGTCATACAAAACGTTAAAAAGACATGGACTCAAGGGTTGAGATGCAACAAAATTAATGTTTTTTTATTGCTTCACTGAGGATACTCAAGTGAAACTGGCTTTTTTCCCTTTAACTGCAAGTTTATGACAGTGAAGAATATAATGGCTTCTAGTAGTTTGGTGCTACTGCCCAGATTCATGCTAAGATGCCAGTAGTTTTTCCACATGGCTTTTTTTTTTTTTTGCCATTTTATTTATTTTTTTTAATTCAAGGTTAGTTGCTTTACAGAATTTTGTGGTTTTCTGTCAAACATCAACAAGAGTCAGCCATACTACTGGTATAAAAAAATGAACGCGGTTAAAAAAAAAAAAAGACACCCAAAAGTAACATCTTAGTATTAATAGGAAAATAATTTTGACCTCATGGGGTCCCTGAAAAGACTTCAGGGGCCCCAGGAAGTCCATGTACCAAATCCTGAAAACTGCTGGGGTATAGGAAAGACAGCTCTGAAGGCATGTGCATTAGAGTTCCATCTCAGACTTTCTAGTCCTGTGCTCTTGTGCACGCAACTTATCTGGCCTTAGTTTGCTCACTTAACAAAATGAAGATTGAAAGGAAAAAAAAAAAACCCTCATTTTATAGACCTGCAGATCATATGAGATGTGAAACAAGTAGCAAACTACTCAGTAGGTATTTACAAAATGTTCTTTTTAACTCTCTTTCCCCTACATGAAATGGAGATTAGCCTATTTTCAAATATATGCAAAAGCGAAGAAGAGAAGTTGTTAAATGACTGAAGACCAGAAGAACTAAAATAAATGGAAAAATTACTATGAGAATGATGCATAAATAACAGATCAATCTAATATTTTTATGAAACTGAGATTTTTAAATGCTGTGGATAAATGCTGACTTTATCTGTAAACACTGGTGAACTGCCCTAATTTCAAGCGATGGTACTCACCCTGCACAACTTGTCACTGCTCCAGACACTACAGACACCTCCCCCAACACTTTCCAGAAAATCTTTGAGGGACTCATTTTTTCCCTTTGTTCTCTGCTACACACAAGGTTACACTCAATATAATCTCTATGATTTTATAGCTTTCCTACCCCAGCTGCTGGATCCCATCTGGTGTTCTTTATCTAGGACACCTGTTTCAGGAATGAGACAATTAAGGTGATGAACCATTTCCTTGTAGAAAATAAAAATTTCCCATTTCCTTAGGAATGTTAGTAGGAGAGAGAAAAATGCTTAATAAAGCACAATTACACATCTAATTACCAGATGTCAAGTATGTAACTAGAACAGATATTCTAACTGCTGTATCTTGTTTTGCTCCACTGAGACACTGTATTAGTTATCTATTGCTGTGTAACAAAATTACCACAGATTTAGTAGCTTAAAAATAACACACATTTCTTATTTCACAGTTCTTTGAGTTAGGAGTCCCAGGCATTGCCTAGTTAGGTCTTCCACAGGGCTATAAACAGGGAGTCAACCAGGCTTGGGTTCTCCTTACAAGGTCAAGTAGGAAAGAATCTGCTCCCTCTCCCCTCATGTGATTGTATGGAGCAGAGACTCAAGCTCCCTGCAGTTCTCTACCACACGGAGTTCTCCAACATGGCTACTTGTTTCCACATAGCCAGCGAGGAAGAGACTCCAGCAAGACAGGTGCTACCATCTTATATAACATAACCACGTACACATGATCATGTATATTCTGGCACCACTGCCATATTCTACTGGTTAGAAGCAAGTCACAGGTCCTGCCCACACTTAAGGGGAAGGGACCTTACAAGAGCATGTATATCAGGAAACAGGGATCATGGGGACCATCTTAAGAGTATGTTCTCCATAGACATGTTGGAGCATACAATGTGGCTAGTGGGGAATAAGTGGGGAAGAGCCAAGATTAGGATGAGAAGAACTAATGAGTTTAATGAATTTGACAGTTATGGAAAAGGAGGAGTACAAGCTTATTACCAATATAAATTTATATACATCATTTCAGTTCAGTCGCTCAGTCGTGTCCAACTCTGTGACCCCATGAACCGCAGCATGCCAGGCCTCCCTGTCCAACACCAACTCCTGGAGTCTACCTAAACCCATGTCCATTGAGTTGGTGATGCCATCCAACCATCTCATCCTCTGATTGTCCCCTTCTCCTCCTGCCCTCAATCTTTCCCAGCATCAGAGTCTTTTCAAATGAGTCAGCTCTTCGCATCAGGTGGCCAAAGTATTGGGAGTTTCAGCTTCAACATCAGTCCATCCAATGAACACCCAGGACCGATCTCCTTTAGGATGGACTATCAACAAGCAACAAATCCAGACAAAAGATGAGATGATCCTAATATACAAGGAGGTCTACACTGGTGAGTTGGATACCACTATAAGTGTGACAGGCACTCACAATCAGCAGGTGACAATGGTGTGGCTCTGGGAAAGTGTCAGTTGGAGCAGGATCCCAGTGAGCAAGTGGAATACAGAAAGGATCTAGGCTTGAGGAGGATGACTGACAAGACAGACTCAGTCTTGGCTCTAGCTGAGGAGGCAGATGCATGCAGCAAGCTCTAGCTCTGGGAATCAGAGAGCTTAGTAAGAAACCAAGCAAAAGCCCAGTCACAAGGACCAAGTGAACAAGAACACAGCAAAGGTCCAGTTACAAAGCTCAGGGAGCACCAGGGCACAGTGCAGTTTAGGGCAGCAAGACTAATTCTAATCCTACTGTCTAACAACCCAAAGCTATCTTAGCTCCAGAGACTAACTTGGGGATTGACTAGGGAGGATGAAATTTAAGGTATAGTGTTGGGAGCTTAGCAAGAGAAGACAGGAACTTGCTTTGAAGGTTACCCCCTTCCTTAGGATGGGATTCCTCAGTGGCTCAGTGGTAAAGAATCCACCTGTAATGCAGGAGAGATGCAGGAGACGGGGGTTTGATCCCTGGGTCAGGAAGACCCCTTGGAGGAGGGCATGGCAACCCACTCCAGTATTCTTGCCAGGCAAATTCCATGGACAGAGAAGCCTGGTGGGCTATGGTCCATGGAGTCACAAAGAGTCGGACAGGGCTGAAGCAATTGAGTATGCACACATTCATGACTTACAACACTGGCAGGGGTCTGAATCCATGGTATAGTATGAATGCCCTCATAATCTACCCTCAGTCTGCCCACCTATGTTGACACTCCTTAGACTGAAACTACTGGACCAGCCTACCATGCTGTGAACCTGGCAAGAACTTGCATGCCTGTGAGACTCCTTCTCTGTTCACCATGCCTAGAGGGCCCTGTCCCCTCCATCTCCATCTGGAGATTCCTACTTTCCTTTCAGGACCTAGTTCAAATGTTAAAGTGAAAGTGAAAGTCGCTCAGTCGTGTCCGACTCTTTGCGACCCCAAGGACTATACAGTGCATGGAATTCACCAGCCCAGAATACTGGAGTGGGTAGCCTTTCCCTTCTCCAGGGGATCTTCCCAACCTAGGGATCAAAACCAGGTTTCCCGCATTGCAGGCAGACTCTTTACCAGCTGAGCCACAAGGAAAGCCCAGTTCAAATGTTACTTTCTCCATAAAACGTGCCCACTGTCCAGGCCACCCTTGCAGCACTTAGCAAGTTGGATTCTTTACCAGGCAAGTCTACCCTTTAAGGCTATGGGTATGAGAGGGAAATGGCTTCTCATCTAACCACTCAACTTTGTATCCTTCCCACCTGGAACAGTGGTGGGGATCTCACTGTTACTTGATAAAAATTGCTGAAACAACAAATCTAGGAAGCAATTAAATCATGCTTTATTGATCTTGCCTTAGGAGCCTAATTTTGTTTCCCCCTCTCACTGACACCCCCACCCATCCCCTTGCTACACACCTACTTCTTGCAATATTGATGGGAGCTCTGTGTATATGTCTGGGTTCACATAACTGCTGCTCTTTAACGAGCATTAATGCAGTTGAAGCTTGACATAGAGGGCTGAAAAAACAGTACTAAATCTTTTATGGACAAACTGCAAATCTGCGTGCACAGTCAGACATTTCCCTTGTTGGCCCTGGGCTCTGATCACCAGATGTGAGCGGTAAAGCAGAACAAAACACCCACATGTTTTCAAAAGAGAGTAAATCCCAAGTGCAGTTCACGGCTGCCACTGTGGGTAACCCAGAAAGTCCACATGACCCGAAGGTGATTCGAAGTCCCTCTCCCTCTGCTGACAAGAAAAACATAAGTCTTGGCACTTGGTATCTTTAGTGTCTGAAGCTACAGTAAAAGTATTTCCTCTTCAAAATTCATTCTGCATGTGAGAATGGCTTCCTTCTGCCCTTGCATGTGAGACTTTAATGATTAAACCTAATGCACAAGCACAAAGCTGGATCACAGATACAGCCATGGCTATTTCTAAGGCCAGCTCTTGTGTTCAGCACTAAATAATGTTCAGAAGCTGTCTACCTTCTACTGGGCAACAGAGAAAATGGTTATTCATCATCGTCAGACATGCACAACAGTATTAGTCAATTCTTTCCTATGGTGAAAGATTTTAAGTTGAAATGAATCTTTAAAGTCTGATTGTTAATGCTCAAGATGACCCCAACAGGGAGTGGCTGGAAACAAGCTCAGCTAATTTGCATGATCCCTTTTAGGCCTCTTAATATAGACATTAAACCCTGGAAATGGGGACAAATTATGCACACATCTTATCATTTTATTTTAAAATATGCATAGATCCATGTTTTAAAACAGCCCTTTGGCCCATGACAATAAAAAAATTCCATTCATAATGAGGGACAAGCATAAGATATGCTGAGAAAAAAAAAGAACGAATTTGCTTAATATGTCCTTAGAGTTGGCCTTGTGGAGAGAATGTGTCCAGAAACTGGATGGCCCTTCTGTCAAGATGCTGAACACAGCCCTGAACACAGCAGATGAGTCCTGCACAGAGCTTCAGCTGTGCCAGCATCTCATGCACCATCCTAACCCCTCTGTGTGCTTGTCAGTCCTCTTCTTTCCATTCCACAAATGCTCGCTGAGAGCTTGAAGTGAAGTGAAGGGAAAGTCGCTCAGTCGTGTTCGACTCTTTGCGACCCCATGGACTGTCCATGGAATTCTCCAGGCCAGAATACTGGAGTGGGTTGCCTTTCCCTTCTCCAGGGGATCTTCCCAACCCAGGGATCGAACCCAGGTCTCCCACATTGCAAGCAGATTCTTTACCAGCTGAGCTTACAGTAGACTCCTTCAAGAGTAGAATTTATATAGTAGCATAAGTAAGAAATTAAAGATGTAAAAAAAGGAAGTTTTAAACCACATTAGGTGACGCCAACAAAGTCCCTTAGGAAAGCATACTTGGCTTACTTCTCCAAAAAAAGAAATTGAAATTGCAAAAATATTTACTTCCACTGTTCATTGTTAAAAGTTTAAGGAAAGCTATTAAAATGATTCTGGCTTTTATAATCCATTTCCAAGAGCTTCAAACATCTGTGCATTAGAACTTAATTATTTGAACTGGATTTGATCTGTTTTTACATCTCCACAGTTGGTCACAGCAGTGCAACTTCCTGAATGATTAGAGCTTGAACTTCCCAAACAGATTTCTTTGAAAAGGACTCTGTTAAATGACAAGAGGTATTTTATAGAAAACAAATACAATTAAACAAGTGCTAAATTCAGGATTTAATGTGTACATGATAACTACGTGAGTAAACATTTTACCACCATATCAGAAAAAACGGAAAATGAAAAGAAATGCTTTCCAAATCAATGCAGCAAAGTGTATAAGAATGTGACAAAACTTAACACTATGAAGAAATTAAAAATTCACTAAAATCTTGATATTAAATCTACTCTTTTCATGGCCTTTGGCTTTTGGAGGGAAAATCCCATCAGGCTGACTAAGGTTTATACAGATATTTATAGTTTATAAAATACTTATGTTATTTCTTTTAATACTCTGAAGTAATGGTTCTCGACCAGGGCAATGCCCCCCCCCCCCACCCCTGGGGCACATCTGGCAATGTCTGGAAACATGTTTGGTTGCCACAACTGGAAAAGGGGTGGGCAGAGGTTAAGGGTGCTGCTAAACATCCTACCAGGCACAGGAAGGCCTCCCACCACAAAGAATGACCCAGCCCCCACGTCAAGGCAGAGATGGAGACATTCTGCTCTAGGCAGTGTGTCTTGAGCTGTAGAGTGAATATGCCTCACGTGAGGTCAGGTCAAAATGCAGTGTCCAGGGCAGGGCATGAGGTTCGGCACTTCTCTCTGCTCCAGGTGATGTGGACATGGCTTGTCCATTGAGTACCAAAGGCTATGCAGGTCACATGCAGTGTTCAACGTGCCTATCTTGTGCAGCCCTTCTCAAGAACCTGTTCCCAAAGCCCGTAGTCAGTGGTCTTCATGACTCCACCCTCCCAGCAATGGTTCCTATACTTCAACAGACCCTAGAAACCAGCTGAGCCTGTCAGATGACCTAAGAATTTGTCATCCGGTCTCAGGGGCTCTGGAGAGTTTATGCTGAAAACTAGGAGCTAGCAATCAATTCTGGGAACCAGACACTAAGCCAGAGTGAGGTTTCAGGATAGCTGTGTGTCTGGTCCATGTGTACACAGACACAGAAGGTTCTGAATGAGGGAAGGAAAGAAGGAGAGGAAGAAGGAGGGCAGGAGGGAGGGAATGCCTGAAGACAGGCAAATCTAAGAGTTGCACAGATATAAGAACTGCACAGATAATTCAAAATAAACTGCAATCTGTTTACTTAGGTAGTTGACATAAAATATACAGCATATATTTGAAGTAGAACTTGATAAGCTCTGACATCAACACCTGTGAAACCATCACAATAGACAATATGGTGAACATATCCCATCATCCCCAAAGCTTCCTCTTGCCCCTTGGTAATCCCTGCTCTTTTGCCCCTCTCCACTGGCCCCCACTCCCAGGCAGTCAACTGATTTGCTTTCTACAGCTAAAGATAAGTTTGTATTTTCTAGAGTTTTATATAAGTGAAACCATAAATGGAGGTTCTTTCATTCACCGTAATTAGAGACCCACCCATGTTGTTTTTATGTATAAAAAGTTTGTTCCTTTTCATTAGTGAGAAGCATTCCATTGTTTCAACACAACCATAATTTGTTGATTCATTCACGTGATAACGGGCATCTGGGTTGCTTCCAGGTTTTTTTTTTGGCTATTACAGATAAAGCTGCTGTGAACATTCATGTTAAGACATTGTGTGAATATGATGCTTCTCTTTTCTCTATACGGTCCGTGGAATTCTCCAGGCTGCAATACTGGAGTGAGTAGCCTATCCCTTCTTCAGCGGCTCTTCCCGACCCTGGTATTGAACTGGGGTCTCCTGCAATGCAGGCAGTTTCTTTACCAACTGAGCTATCAGGGAAGCCTCCAGAGGGAATACCTCAGAGCTAAACTGCTGGGTCATACAGTAGGTATGTGTTTAACTTTTTAGAACTGCCAAACTGTTTTTGAAAGTGTTTCAGTTCAGTTCAGTCGCTCAGTCATGTCTGACTCTTTGCAACACCATGAACCGCAGCACGCCAGGCCTCCCTGTCCATCACCAACTCCCAGAGTCCACCCAAACCCATGTCCATTGGTAAGTGGTAAAAGTCCATTTGAAAGTGGTTCAGTTCAGTCGCTCAGTCATGTCCGACTCTTTGCGACCCCATGAATGGCAGCACGCCAGGCCTCCCTGTCCATCACCAGGGACACCAGTGAACTCCCGGAGTTTGCTCAAACACATCCATGGAGTCGCTGATGCCATCCAGCCATCTCATCCTCTGTCATCCCCTTCTCCTCCTGCCCCCAATCCCTCCCAGCATCAGAGTTTTTTCCAGTGAGTCAACTCTTCGCACGAGGTGGCCAAAGTACTGGAGTTTCAGCTTTAGCATCATTCCTTCCAAAGAACACCCAGGACTGATCTCCTTTAGAATGGACTGGTTGGATCTCCTTGCAGTCCAAGGGACTCTCAAGAGTCTTCTTCAAGTGGTAGTACAATTTAAAATTCTCAGCTGTAGCATATATGAGTTTCAGTTCTTCCACATTCTCACCAAAACTTGGCATAGTCAGTCTTTTGCATTGTAGCCATTCTAATAGGTATATAGGGTGTTAATGTACATTACTCTAAAAACTATTCATGTTGAACATCTTTTTATGCTGTTTTTGCTATTCAATGTCATTATTTGATCAACTGTCTGTTCAATTTTTGCCAATTTTTTGTTTCTTTTTATTCTTTCAACAAGGTCTTTCAAAGAGCAGTTTTTATTTTTATAAAGTCCAATTTATTTATTTTATTTCTTTAGAAAATACAGGGCTATCCAGGTCATCTATTTATTAAGTGTTCTTCGGTAGTTTTTATCTTTCAAGAAATTTGTCCATTCCATCTAAGTTGTCAGAGTTATTGGGATAAATTTGTATAATCATAAAATCCCCTTAACTTTTTAATATTTGTAGTGACACCTGCTCTTTCATTCCTGATACGTGTAATTTGTGTCTTTTTCCCCTAATTATTCTGGCTTGAGTACCAATCTTATTGATTTTCTCAAAGCACCAGCTTTGAGGTTTATTGATTTTCTGTATTTTTTCTTTTTTTTCCCCTATTTCATTGATTTCTGATCTTTATTATTTCCTATCTTCTGCTTACTTTCAGTTAATTTGCTCTTCATTTTCTAGTTTCTTAAGTTAAAAGCTAGAGTCATTGATTTGAGACCCTTTTCCTTTGGATAATATAGCCACTAATGCCATGAATGTCCCCTGAAAGTGCTGCTTTAGCAGCATCCTACAAACTTTGATATGTTGTGTTTTCATTCAGTTCAAAATACTTAATAATTTCCATTTTGAAATCTTTTTTTTTTTTTTGGCTCATATGTCAGACAGGATAAATGACTGACCCCAGGGACATGAAGCAAAGCAGCAGAGCAGCTAGAATTTGAATCCAAATCTACCAAATTCCAAAGCACAAGTTCTTAATCACTATGTAGTTACCCAAAAGGGCAACCCTTTTCGTGCTTCCACACTATTTCTGCCGTAACACTCTTCCTTTGCCTTTCACTTGACTTTCAAAATCACTTCAATCACTACCTATCTAGAAATAACAGTGAGATAAAAATTTTAAAACTACACAGAATTAATGTTAACATTTGTTGAGAGGTACTAAATTCCAGATAACATGCATATTTAAACCTTACAACAACTCTGTAACGATCAATAGTGTATTTCCAATCTCATTCTGAAGAAATATCCAAGGTCAAAAATTGGAAAGTGGATAAGTGGTAAAGTTGAGATTTAAGCTATTTTCTAGCCCCAAATACTACTGGGAAGTTTGGGAAGGCCTAGGAGCAGAGTGCCTAACTAAAGACAGGCATCAGAGCTCCCTAAAGCTTTTCAAAAATATACATGTTCAAACCAGCTGCGTTTATAGATATTAATAATGAACAACCCAAAAAGGAAATCAAGAAAATAATTCCACTTATAATAACATCAAAAAGAATAAAAATAACTTTTAAAATAGTAAATATAAATTGAATAAATACATAAATTTAACCAAGGGACAAAAGATATTATATGTTGAAAACTTTAAGATATTACTGAAGGAAATTAAAGAAGACATAAATAAATAAATGGAATGACAGCTATGTTCATGGGTTAGAAGACATATTAACATGTCAATACTACCCAAAGTGATCTGCAGGTCCAATGTAATTCCTATCAAAACTTTAATGGCACTTTTTTACAAAAAGAGAAAAATTCATCCTAGAATTCTTAAGGACTCTCAGGGGACCTAAATAGCCAAAATAATCTTGAAAAAGAAAAATCAAATTAGAGCATACACATTTCCTAATTTAGAAACTTCCTAGAAAGATACAATAATCAAAATATTATAGTACTGGCCTAAAGACAGAGAGCCCCCAGATGAATTCTCATATAAATGGTGACTTGATTTTCCATCAGAGTGCCAAAACCATTCATTGGGAGAAATGACAGTCTTTTCAACAAATATCACTGGGAAACTGGATATCTACATGCAAAAGAGTGATCTGGACCCTTACATTACACTATATATAAAAATTCAGTCAAAATGGATCAAAGACCTAAATGTAAGAGCTAAAACTATAAAACTCTTAGAAGAAAACACACGGGGAAATCTTCAGGGTTTGGAAATCTGCCAAACCCTAGATTTGGCAGTAGTTTTTTAAGTATAACACCAAAAGCATAAGCAATAAAAGAAAAAAATAGAGAAACTGAACTTCATCAAAATTTAAAACCCTTGTGCAGAGAACACTATCAACAGAGTGAAAAGACAATGCCCAGAATGAGAGAAGATATTTGCAAGTCATATACCTGATGAGAACTTGGTATCAGAAGATATAGATATAAAGAATTCCTGTAATTAAGTCAACAACAAAAAATAAAGAACCCAATTCAAAAATACCTAAAGGACTTGAATAGACATTTCACCAAGGAAAATATACAAATGGTCAACTAGAATATGAAAAGATACTCAACAACAACACTAGCCATTAGGGAAGCACAAATGAAAATCATGATGAGATACCACTTCAGTTTTGTTAGGATACTATAACATGGACAGGATGACAGAGGATGAGATGTTTGGATGGCATCACTAACTCGATGGACATGAGTTTGAGCAAGCTGTGGGAGTTGGTGATGGACAGGGAAGCCATCCATGGGGTTGTGAAAAGAGTCGGACACTACTGAGTAACTGAACTGAACATCTAAGAAAGGAAAGACAGGAGGGAGAAAAGGAGGAAGGAAGGAAGAAGGAAATCAGTCTTGGTGAAGATGTGATATAATTAGAACCCTTGTGTATGCTGGTGGGAATGTAAATAGTGCAGTTGCTGTGGAAACCAGCCTGGCAGTTCTTCAAAAAATTAAACGGAATTACCATATTATCTAGCAATTCCACTTCTAGGCATACAGTCAAAAGAATTGAAAGCAAGGACTTGAACAGGTATTTGTATAGTCATGTTCACAGCAACACTGTTTACAACAGCCAAAAGGCAGAAGCAACCCAAGTGTTCATCACAGATGAATGGATAAACAAAATATGGTATACACATACAATGAAAAATTATTTAGACTTAAGGATGGAAATTCTGATACATGCTATTACATAGATGAATCCTGATGAGAGTATACTATGTGAAACAAGCTACACACAGAAGTACAAATATTATATGATTCCCTTATAAGAGATATTGAGAACAGACAAATTCATAGAGAAAGAAAGTATACTAGTGGTCACCAGGGGCTGGAGATGTGGTGGAGAAGGGAATGGGGACTTAGAGTTTTAAGGGTAGAGTTTAAATGAGGAAGATTTAAAAGTTCTGGAGATGGATAGCGGTGATGGCTGCACAACAATGAGAATAAACACCCACTGAAAGTGAAAAGTGAAAGTCACTCAGTGGTTTCTGACTCTTTGTGACCCCATGGACTACACAGCCCATGAAACTCTCCAGGCCAGAACACTGGAGTGGGTAGCCTTTCCCTTCTCCAGGGGATCTTCCCAACCCAGGGATCGAACCCAGGTCTCCCACATTGCAGGCGGATCCTTTACCAGCTGAACTGTACACTTAAAAATAGTTAAATTAGTAAGTTTTATGTTTTACCACAATATAAAATAAAATTTAAAAAGTACACATGCTCAGATTACACTCCAGATCTAAGGAGAGTCACCCAAGATAGTGAAGATCCCCTTTATTGGTAGAAATCATTTTAAAACTTTTATTTAAATCAATAAATGAAATATAGATATTTTCCGGATGGTTTAAAAATAAAAACAATCCCCCAATAAGATAAAAAAGTTAGTTTCAAATAAAAAGATAGCCAACCTTGTATCTTTTGAACAGAATATCTACTGCCTTTGAAAATCACACAAAGAACAAATAGTTCTCCATTTGGCTTTAAAATACAAACAAAAAATTTAAGTCAAGCTAATTAAAACAAGAGAGGGACCAAGTGGATCAAGAAGATAATTAACTTTTAACGGCTATCATAATGAACTACTATCAACTGTTCCCAGAAAAGACCAACTTCAAAAATATTAAATTCAACCTGGTGGCCCTATTGTAATATAGACATATAAGATTCGGAACTTATTAGCTTATTTAAATACTCCAGATTCAACTAATTTTACTATTTTAATTTTCTCCTAACCATTTACTCATGATTGTATAATTAAAAGTAAAGCAGTCCTCAGAATAATGCTATAGGTTAGCGGGGTGGTTAGGCACTAAGCAGGTTCCCAAAAGATGCTAGTCATAAAAGTTTATTCCCTACCAATCCCTTCAATCCACAACCATGTGAATCAGGGGTTAAGACTGACCATCCAGGGGGGACAGCAATAACTGAAGCCTCATTCTGAGTTCTCTGGATTAGACACAGTCTAACGTCTCAGAAATGTCCTCTTCTAACACCTGTAGGCAACAGTGTTTTCCCTTCTCAATGAGAGGATTTTGAAGATTACAGTTCCATAAAACATTTTGAAATGTTTAAATTCTTTTTTAAAAATATAAATAAAAAATTCTATTCCTAATGACCATCTCATGATGTGGTAATAAAAAGGATGCACACATGCAATGTATCTGGGCTCCAGACGAAATATTCAAATAGCGGGAACCTGCTCTCCAGTCTGGTCACCAGCGGACAAACACCAATTGAAAAGAAAGAATGGAAAAAGCCATTGTGGTAGTAGCCTGTACCCGACAACAGCAAATTGGCCTCACTTCTTCTGTGAAAGGTAAAAGAACTTGACAGAGAAAAATGCAGGCTCTTTTTCTACTTGCAATGGTCACATCAGCCCAAGTGACAGTATGATGCACAAGAGTCAAAGAATGAAAGCAAATATCCATAGTCATGGAAAGGCCCCTTCCAGCTAGGCTGAGACAAAATTTCACGTGGATAGGCAGCAGTACGCATAGAGCTCTGTTGGCTGTAAAAGGCTTATTGATCCTGCTGAAGCATTCTGCAGGTTATTAAATCTAACTCAAGAGATCCAGACAAGACTTATTACAATCCATTCACAGGTGACTGCAGCGTAAGAGTGCACCTTCACAGCAGGGGGAGGCTCTTTGTCTCTGCATTGCCGGAAAACAACCCTCTTATTCTCAAGTGATACCTGGATACCACAGGAGATTCTTCCAAGGAGATTCTTCCACAGCCTTTCCTTCACATGCCATGACAGTTTCATGCACAAGCTTTTATTGCATTACAGGAAGAGGCAAGAAAGGGTCCAGCAAAAACAGGATATTTTCCCTTGGAAGTATACCCTATACTGTGCCAGCTGGGAATGATCTGAACGTTAAGTCAAGTGTGAGTTGAACCAAAATTTTTTCTTTATAGTCAGGAGAAGCTTCTCATAACTGCAAACTACTGAGCTCTCATTCATTCCAGTCCCAGGATTCCACTCCTCCTTAGCCAAGAGTAGTGACCTAATGGGAAGTCTAACTGCATTATGCAATTCTTTGTGTGAGTTTTAGGCAAAAATGCTTAAGAAAGACATGTGTGCCTGCATGAGAAGCATGTACTGGTAAAAATGCATCAAGTATTTTAAAGGTGCGAATTATAGTAAACATTAACATTGGTGATCCCTGAACATATTTAGGTATATTCTAAAATTAAGATCTCTAGCTTTTCTTTCAACAACCTGTTCATGCCACAAATGCTGTCTACAGACCCAGCACACATATTACTGCACTACAGACAGAGGCCGAAGGGTGAGGGGTGAAGAGGAGAGTGAGCAGATGTTAAACCTGGTATCTGCACTTGAGGAACCAGCAGTTTCTAGAAGGAGATAGATATATAAAACAAATGGCTATATAATATGATAAGTGCTTTAATACAGAAGCTAAGGAAACTCAAAGAGAAGATCATAAAATCTGAGTCTGGGTTTTTAGAATGAGACAGGACAATAGGCCTTGAGTCCCATTTCTAAATTTTAATCCCAAAATGCACAACTTGTATCTAACTCTTCTAACCCTCCTAGAATCACAAGATAAACCCACTACAAGAGAGGCTGGTATCTGCAGATCACAGCTGGGAACAGCTCCGGGTTCTGTTTGTTTTATAAGTCCTATCGGGGGGTCATGGAATGTTTAGCAGTTTACACATGGCTGATAGGGAGAGGCTGTGCAAGAGCCACCAGGAGCTCAGTTCTAACAGACCAGGCCGGGCCATAAGGAAAGTCTGTGAAAATAAATGTCTGGAAAGAAGGTATTTGTTGTTTCAAAGATTCAAAGAAATCAACCATCAGGTCATTTACTGCTATAATCATAAATTAATTCCAGCATTGATAATGGCTAGGTAACAATGGAAAATGATCTCATGAAACTTAAAGTATCAATCAATGCCTTGAAAACTTAAGGACGTTTTCTCTCTGATTGAATACAAGGCTTAAATACTTCTTCCAGACTTACACATCTAGGAACCATGGCAGTTCGTAATGTCTGAGAAAGTATCCAGTAGAGAATCAGGGGCCATGGATTCTTTTTTAAAGTAATATTAACCGATAACCATATAGGTCAGGTATTGGTCTTCTTATATCACACAAGACAATGATAGGGAATGCAAGCCCATAAGCCCCTTGCAACTGCTTCTGCATCCCAGCCCTGGCTGAGTGCCACAGCTGGCCAGGGTGAGCACCACAGTATCTAAACCACCCTGTCGTAACTGACTGAATCAGGTGTGGAAATTTTGACTGAAAGACAGCCAATCAGCTGGATAATCAATGACCTGTTTTGTGGTCTGGAATGAAAAAAAGAGCATCAACCAATTGGATCAGTTCACTTTCAGGAAATCAAACTGATAAACATTAAGAGAATTAGGCAGTTAAAAGTGCAACTAAAATTGAGGCAACGCATAAAAAGAAGCCATATGAGGCAGCTTGGGGGAATGGGTGCTCCTGGCACGGCCAAGTGATGGCAGATTCTCAGAGAGCAGTAAAGATCTGGAGAGACACACACAGACAGACATTAATCGATCCAACAGACAGAGAAAGCTGGTGGTCCTAACTTGCGTTTCCATTCCAGGGTAAAATGTACCCTTACAATAAATTTCCTTTCACTTAATTATTTTTCACAAATTTCTGCTTCTTGAAACCAAAAGGATCAAGTACAATCTTCACTTTACAAATGAAGAACTGAGATTTAATAAATTAAATTATTGGTTGCATGGTAGAGCTAGGATGGATTCCTGTAAGTGGCTCAAGAGACCAAAGTAGTATAAACAGATAAAATAATGTGACTGATATCTTTTGCAAACTTATGGCTTTTTTTCTTTTACTTAAGGTTATTTTAATGACATTACATCATTTATTTAGCTTTTTAAGTTCTCCATTTTAATTTTGATTTGTATTTCCTTTATTGCTTTATATTTATTATAAAATTTAAATTCTGGATTTTTTCAGTGATAATTTTCGGAGAAAATAAAGTACACTGGTAGAAATAACAGTTGAAAGTGCTCCTCATCAATTTATATTTGAATTTTAGACCATTTTTCTCATACTTTACTACTTTTAAATTACGATATATATCACATAATTATGCTCATGTTTCAATTAATTTACTTTTCCCTCATTAAAAGATTTCTCTACACCTCCCAAAATGCACAATTTTTATTAATATCTTATTTATACACTGTTCTAAAATATTGCCATATTATTTAATACACGACTATTTGTCCATTATATAACTAGTAAAATAGTGGAAAATAAAATAACAAAAAACAACCCAGGGGTTAATTCCCTTGTTGAACATATATATTCCAAGTATCACTCAGACATTAAAAATTCACCAGCAATACATCACACCACTCAAAGTCATGTGTGTTATTTGTTACAAGAGAACAAGGAGCCATAACTACCATGCATTCTACAACATAATACATCACTGACTAAATGACAATAGAAGAATTTGCTAAAATTGTTAGGAAAAAGGGAATTCATGAGGATCTCAAACTCCATTTATATTACATTAGCCTCATCTTCTGATCTAAAGACTATACAGAATTAGAGGCTGAGATCCCTTAAAGTGTTTATTCATATATAGTGAAACAACAGGGTGAATAAAACCCTTAAACTCTAAGAGACACGCTAAGAAAACACTAAAAATATATAATTTACTTCTAAATTAGAACTACAATGGTGAATTGTTCCTGTGGGGTTGTGAACTTACATGTAATACGCCCTTAAAATATACTCACTGACAGACAATCAGCCAATGTTTATCTCCAACTTGAGTCATGATCTTTTACATTATTTCCAAGGAAGGGGCTCTTATGTATTACAAGTGCCTCTTCTCTGAGGCTTTTCTGATACACAGTATTATAAGGTTTAGTCATACAATGTTAGAAAAGGAAAGACTGTTTGAAGTGTTTAATCTAGCCCACTCATATGGCAGATGGGAAATCAAAGCCCAAAGAGATGAAACAACTTTCCCAGAGTCAAAGCTACTACCAGCTTCCATATTATTTTCTCTTCATTCAGACTTTACTCCTTCTCCAGTCATTCTGTAATATACTCATTGTTTGTTTGTTTTTTACTGTTTGGGGTTTTCTTCCCCCATTCTAAAATAGGCAAGACCAAGAGATCAGGGAAGGAACTGACATTTGTCCTAGCATTTGGTATCTGGTTTTCACTCGGCTCTAAATATGAAAGAAGCTTCACCCCAGCTGAAATTCCACAGTAACCACTGGCAAAGCTAATTGGACTCTAAATCTCAAATCTGTCCTTTCCATTAACCAACCCAAATATTAAACGTGAAACATTGATCTAAGTGAGAGTATTTAATACAGACTTTCAAACTTACAATGGAAGACTAGTCCTATCAGATATGAAAACATACTACAAGTCTCCAGGAGAAAACAGCGTGGTGTTGGTATCTGAACAGACAAAATGAACCGCGGAGCAAAGTCCAGAACAAATGCAAGTGCATAAGGAAGCAGAGCATGAAAATGGTAGCATCTCAAGACAGCAAAGCAGAGATAGACTTTTCAACAAATGCTGATGGGGAAAACTGAATAATCTTGGGAAATGATAAACTGAAATCCATACATCCTAAAGGAAATCAGTCCTGAATATTCAATGAAAGGACTGATGCTGAAGCTGAAACTCCAATACTTTGGCTACCTGATGCAAAGAACTGACTCACTGGAAAAGACCCTGATGCTGGGAAAGACTGAAGGCGGGAGGAGAAGGGGACGACAGAGGATGAGATGGTTGGATGGCATCGTGAGTTTGAGTAAAGGCCGGGAGTTGGTGATGGACAGGGAAGCCTGACATGCTGCAGTCCATGGGGTCGCAAAGAGTCGGACACGACTGAGTGACTGGACTGAACTGATACCTCAGACCATAGACAAGAATAAACTCAAAATGGATCACAGATAAAAACAATGTAAAAACTGAAACCATATGATTGTTCTATTCTAAGTCCAGCACTATGTTTCCTAGATTCCTGCTCCTTATGTGGTTTCAGGGTAGAGGAGGCCAAAAGAGGTGCTTGTGAGAAATCTGGAAGGTGGAAGCGAGCCACAGCTACTACTGTCTGAGAGACGTCACGGTCTAACACGACGGTGAACAGACAGAGAGGCGCCTGGTGTGTTTCAGCCTGACTTACTGCTCTGCTCCACACCCAGGCTGTCTTCCTAAATGCTAGTCGTGCTGACCATCTGCAGTCCCAGGTCCACCCCCAGAGGCTTGGCAGAAGACAGAGGCGACAGTTTTCCTACAGAGCCATCCATGAACTACCCCCTCCACAATTCAATGTCTGTAGCTGGGCACACTCACTTCTTACACTCCTCCACAAGCTCCAACCTGCCCACCTGTGCCAGTGCTTCTGAAGTGGAGTGACCTTTTTCCTCTCATCCTCCAGCTCCCTTCTTGACCTTCATTTCCTTAGCTACTCCCACATTTGTGTAGTTCTAATATCCTAACACTCATCGTGGATTTGCTTATATGACTGATGTATTAGTATTATAACTATCAGTCTTAGAAGTGGAATTCCAAGATAATAGAATGAAAGGGAATCTAGAAATAGTTCCCTGATCTAACTATACTCAAAGGCATTAGTACTCAAAATCTTTTTGCTGGTTTTAAATGGGATACTGAGTACACAGCACATAGAGGCAAAACAGATTATAAAGGTGTTGTTACCTGGAGCTGCCTGAAGACAAGTGCCAATAAAGGGCAAAACCCTGGGTGACCAAGAAGCTGCTGCCATGGTAGACACCGGTAGAAATAAAGACTGTAGGTTTGGTTGCTTCTAAGGATTGTAGAGAACTTGAAGGAACAAAATTATGAGCTCAGCATTATAAACATCCAGCCCAAGGTCAGGGTAAGAAAGCTTCCATGACTGCCCTGAAAGAAGTCCTAATTTTCTAAAGTCAGGTTTAAGATTTCTAAAAATAAATTACGACATAGACTTAGAAGGCATAGGAACTTGAAAAAAAAGAAAAGAATGAAGACATATAGGCATATTCTGACAAAACTGAGGACCTCAAATTCCAAGGGTTAGTCTTTCCTTCCCTGATAACCCAAAATAAACAATTCTCCTGAAGCAAGTGAAGTCCCGCAGAAGATGCTAATCTTCTTGAGACCAGACCCCAACTCCATCAGATCTCATTGTTTCTAGACTAGGGTTTCTCAGTCATGGGACTATGGACATTTGTTGGACAGTAATGTCCTATGCACTACAGGATGCTTAGCAGCATGCCTGGTTTCTATTCACTGAATTCCAGTAGCCCACACCCCAAGTTGTGACAATCAAAAATGTCTTCAGACAAGGTCAAATGTCCCTTTGGGGGCAAAATTGCCTCCAGTTGACAACAACTGTTCTAGGCCAATAACTAGTCTCCTTCTTCCCCAACTCCTCTCTCAGTGACTGCTTTCAGGACCCTCTCTGACTGGAATTCTACGACAGATTTAAGTCCAGATGCCCTAGGGCGTCCACCCTATGTAATGATTTTACTCTTCTAATGCACCTTAGGATGGTAGTATTCGCATCTCATCCTTAGGAGAACTGGACAATAGTCACTCAAATAACTGTATTCTGAGGTTGAAACGGGGAACTCCAGTTGAGAAAGGATGCTAGGGTTTACAGTATACATACACATCTTTAACTTATCACAGTCTACCTTTAAATATTACACTTCATGTAAAATGTGAGAATTTTATAACAGTATACCTTCATTTTCCACTCTTGTCCTTTGAGCTATTATATACATTTTACTTCAACATGCCATAAGCCCCACAATAATTGCTATTATTTCTGCTTTACACAGTCAATTATCTTTTAAGTAAATGAAAAAAGGAGGGGAAGAGTCATTTCTATTTATCTGCATATTTGCATGTTAAGCTCTCTTCTTTCCTTTGTGTAAATCTGAGTTTCTCTTTGGTATCATTTTCCTTCCACCTGAAAAGCTTCCTTTAACACTTCTCTAGTACAAGTCTGCTGGCAACAGTTTTTCTCAGCTTTTGTCTGAAGATGTCTTATCTCATCTTTGTTTTTGAAGTGTGTTATTGCTACATATAGAATTCTAGGATGACTGTTTTTTTCTTTTAAGACTTTAAAGATGTCATTGTATTGCTTTTTTGGCTTGTAGTCTTTCTGATGGGAAGTCAGCAAGCACTCTTATCTTTGTTCCTCTGTATGTAATGGCTTTTTTCTCTGGCTGCTCTTCAGACATGCTCTTTACCATTTGTTTTCAAGAGTCTGAGTATGGTGTACCTTGGTGCAGTTTACTTTATGTTTATTCTGTATGCGTGGAGTTTATTGAGCCTCTTTGTATAATTTTGACACTATTAGGAAATTCCTTGGTCATTATTTCTTCCATATTTGGACATCCTACTTTAGGACTTCAGTTACACATATGATAGACCACTTAACATGCCCAATGGACCACTGAAGGTGCTATTCGTTTTCCTTGGTCTTTTTCCCTTTTCTTTAGTATGGATGGATTCTATTGTTTCATCTTTAGGTTTTTTTTTTTTTTAGTCTTTTCTTCAGCTCTGTCTAATCTGTTATTAAGCCTATCAGTAATTTTTCATTCTCAGTATTATATTTTTCCCAACTTATTAATAGAAGTTTCATTTGGTTCTTTCTGATTGTTTCCACTTCTCTCTTCATTATACCAAGTATTTTCTTTTAAATCCTTGAACATATTTATAACACCAGTTTTAAAGTACTTGTCTGTTAATTCTACCATTTGCATCACTTATTTGCAGATCAGTTTATTTTGAGACTTCTAAGTTTGTTAGTTGAAATAGTATGTCTGGATACACATGTATCCTTGTTATGAGTTCTATCCTATATGAGTTTTTACATTAATCAACCAATTACTGGCCCTAACTGGGTTTGGTAAGTTTCAACTTTATCATCTACAACAGACAGCCTATAAAAGGCAGAAGTAATAATAAGCAGATTCATTTTAGAAAACATGCTAAAATTGAACAGACATCAGATTGAGCAACCATGTCCTAACACAGTGCTTCTCAAACTGTGGTCTATACATCAGTCCTGATCTGCAAACTGTTACTGGTCTGCAAGGACACATGTACAGACACTGATGGTAGTATTTAGAAATGGTTATCAATTTGACAGAGTAATTTTAAGTCTATTTAATCTAATAATTTAAAAATTGGGGCTTACATCATTTTTAAAATTTTATTCCATTTTTTCTGGTTTTTTTGAGGGGGGAAATAGTCTCCAAATATGTCAATTTATGATGGGTTAGAAATTTAAGACTAATCCTTACCCACAGAGTTTGAAAAGTACTGCCCTAATACAGCATGAGCTTTTTGGTGCCTGTCAAGACTACGGAGCTAGATAAAGAAAGATCTAAGCCAGCAAGAAAATTCTTAGAGTTGTAGGCCTGAGCTATAGGGAATGGGGAACAGATATCCACTGAACATTCAGCTCACTGCTTTAGTAACCTCACAAGCTATGTGGGGTGAGAGGGAAGCCAGATAAAATGAGAGTGTCCTCTGGCACCAGGGCTTCCCTGGTAGCTCAGCAGTAAAGAATTTGCCTGCAATGCAGGAACTGCAGGAGACATGGGTTCAATTCTTGGGTCAGGAAGATCCGCTGGAGAAAGGCATGGTAACCCACTCCAGTATTCTTGCCTGGAGAATCCCATGGACAGAGGAGCCTAGCGGGCTACAATCCATAGGGTCGCAAATAGCCAGACATAAGTGAAGCAACTTAGCACACACGCACTGGCAAAGACAAGCAAGTGAAGATAAAGGTGAAGAGGAATAGGGAAGTGAGACAAGGATAGGGGAGTAAATGTAGAATACCTTTCCCCCAAATCCCTTGAACCCAGAGAGTTCATTCAACTCATTCAACAAATATTTACTGAGCACCTATTATGTAACAGGCACTGCTAGAGGTGCTGGAAATACAGAACAGACGGCACAAACAGAAACAGGCCTCTTTACCTTCATGGAGCTTATATTCTAGGGGTAAGATTTCAGAGATGTTAAAATGTGGAATATAATACATAAGCAACAAATATGGCAGTAAGTTAGACAGTGCTAAGTTCTGAGGGAAAAATAAAGCAGGGCAGGTAGATAGGCAGGATTGGAGTAGGTCTGAATAAAAACTTGGAGGAAGTTGAAAGAGTGAGCTAAGTGGAGTCCTGAGAGAAGAGCAAAAGGAAAGCACAGAAGCAAGATGGAGACCAGCCCCTGCTTTACCCGGTGGAGAGCTATCACAGGACCATATGGGTTCCACTCAGAGAAATCTCTTCCAGCCACCATGTCCGCAGTTACTTTTCACCTCTGTTCAACTATAGGGGAGAGATTTAACTGAGAAATGGCTTATCTTGGTTTTCTAACCAAAAAGTAGGCAAAGAATGATTTAGCGATGGAGAGGAAAAAACTTGTGTAAACACACTACTACACCTAAGTCAGTAAACGATTGAGTGTTACTGAATGACTTAACTGATTGCCAGACTGTCCTCTTGTCCTCTCACTAGTAGAGTATAAAGAAGGCAAGTGAAAAATCTGAAAAAGCTTCAAAAGAGAAACCCAAAGCATCACGTTTTCTTTTCCCCAAGTACTAAATACATGCTCTGAATTCTCAACACCTCTGCTTCCAGGGGCTCTTGATACATTATTCAATGTTTTTAATTCACGACAAATTACATCTAAATTTCCTCGCTCATGTTCATTTATGGGACATTTTTATCTTGTCATCTTTTTTCATGGACCGTGCAAGCAAGAAGAGAACACCCAGCACAACATACCCTTCAGAAATAAGCTAATGGCACAATTTGGTGTCAATTTCACAGCTCAGTGAAGTGAAAGTGATCTAGCTGGCCGTCCAGATACACCTAGGAGGAGGTCTACTGAGAGCACCCAGCCTTGATGTTGCTTGTGTCATGCCTACAAGCAAGATAAGTTCAAGTGGAGACATTATGTATTAAGAGAGAAAGCACTTATCATTCAGATGCCCTTAGAGCTCACTAGAACAGAATGCAGAGAGAGAAAGCAAGCCAGACCTTTCATTTTCACACTGCGGAAAGTTGTTTTTCAGAAGTCATGCTTATATTCACAAATGGCAAGGAACAGTAGCTTCCCTTTGGGGTTTTAATAACATTTAGAAGCAGAAATTTTCTTTAACAGAGGCATGAGAACTGAATATTTTAACAGCTTTCCCAGCTTCATGATTGGAAAAAATCATAGACTTCCAGCTATAGTTAATACAAAACCAAAATGCAGTAGAAAGATTATATAGCTTCTATTATTAACAGCAACATCAATATCATGTTTTGCTAGCATTCAGTAATGACTCCATTTCATCCTTAGTCTACTTTTTCAAAGTTAAAGGGCACAATTAATGATTTTCCCTGTTTTATAGATAAGGAAGCTGAATCTGAGGTGACAGTTAATACATGCAAAAAAGTCAAAACTTAACCTCTGGTTTTTAGGGGGGAATTAGACTAGACAGTCCCTAAGACTCTTTTCCAGCCTTTAACACTGTGTGATTCTCTGAGGAGCTAAGCTTATCTTCATATATAACGTATTAACATGAACTTGCTCTGTGTGACAGCATTTTTCATCCTTCATGGACCCTAGCACAGCTGCAGACAGTAATGATCACAGTGATGGTGAACTCAGTGTTCTACATGTATACATTATCTCGCTGAATCCTCACACTTACCTCACACAGAAACTACCCCCACTTTCAAATGCAAAAACTAAGGCTCACAGAAGTCACAGGCCAGTTACACTCTACTAAGCGGTGGAATTCTACTTTCACCCCAAGTCCTGGACTTCGAAACTCCTATTATTTCCTTTGTGCTATGCGGCCTCTTGCAAAACTGACAAGTAGAAGGAAGACCAAATATAGCAAAGTAGTAAAAATATAAGGTGGAATAAAAGGTGGGAAAATAGTTAAGAGCGTCAGGATAGCAGGCACTCTTTCTAAGATACTATTTTCCTCCTAAGTGTAAACAAGGTCAATTGTTTCCTCCTAAGTGCCTGCTAGGACCACCAGAGACAACATTCAATAAACAGTGTCTGTAGTGACAACACTCATGAAGGAAAATAGATTGTACACTTTGTATATCTGGGCTCCTCAATCATGGAAAATTGAGGGAGTCACACTGCCGGCCAGTTCTTCAATGTGAACTTTCTCATCGTGTGGGTGTGTAAGGCACTGGATAAGGAGGATAATGAAAATCATATGTGACTGTGCCTGAGTGAAGCTCAGAGTTGCTTACAAGGCAGTTCAAGTCAGTTCACGAATCACTAGTGGCTGCCTCTACACTTCTTAAG
The DNA here is from genome assembly GCF_032452875.1 of Bos javanicus. Taxonomy (NCBI): domain Eukaryota; kingdom Metazoa; phylum Chordata; class Mammalia; order Artiodactyla; family Bovidae; genus Bos; species Bos javanicus. Next base: position 68,201,635 of record NC_083884.1, read on the forward strand.
GCACGGGACTGGGCACCCGAGGGTGGATGAGAGAACAAGTACCAGCCACCCTCCAGGCTGCCCACACCATGAGACAGAGAGAAAAACATTATTTCAACACCACAAGGTAAGAACTACCCATGACAGATGGCATCTCACCATTCTCGAGCACACAGAACGGGTGCAAACCCAGACTGCAGCAAGAGAAGTAGGGAGGGCTTGCTGGGGGAGCTGATAACTGACTCAAGTCTTATAGAGAGGGCTTCACCTTGATGAAGAAGGCAGAGAAAGACCTTCTCAACAGGGGGGAAAAAAAAGCAGAGGTCAAGGGAGGACCAAAAATTGCACAGTATATGTGGAGAGCTAATAGCAGTTCTGCCTTCTATAGGCAATGGAAGGGGATGAGGCTGCAGAGAAGGCAAAATCCAGTTTTGAACAATTCTGAAGATTTAAGCAAGGTAGATACATGATCAGATCTGCATCTTAAATATCATCTTCTCTAGAAACAGCTAGTAAAATGCTTCTTTGTAGATGAATTTCTCATAATACCCGTATACGATAAACCTTCTAAAAGAACTAAGTCATACTGTTTGCTGCTTACTTGTAGCAGGGCCTGAGTGCCAGTCAGTATCAGTAAGTGGCCTATGATAAATGACCCATTCTACTCTGCAGCAAGGCTGGGGACAGAGAAGGGTCTGAAGTGTCCCTAATGGAAACAGCATGTGTTCTTGTATTTGTAGTCACTGAACACACCACATGTGGTGCCCACACATGGCTGAAAACTCCAGGAAACCTTGGAGCCCCCATCTATCTCCCTGACAGTTCTCACTGTAGCCAGCCTGGAAAACAGGGGCCAGGCTGGGGAGTTGAATTTACTCTAATCTCCACGACTTTCCCAGGCTTATTTGCCATGGAAAAATGAAGAGTTAATTTCAGAGGTGCTCTTTAATTAAGGAGAACATTAAAATTTAAAGCAGAACATAGTTCTCAACACTCAACCATCAAAATACTGTGAAAATAACCAAAACATATCTTACTGTATGCACTACCCAAATACAGAGGGTTGTTTTTAGTTCAACAGTTAGTAAAAGGAGGAAAGACTTGGAATATGATCCCACTTTTCTGGCTGCAGCTCTGTCCTTCATAGTACACACCCACCGAAGCCACACTAGAGTTTGTCCTCCACTGATGTTTACTTGTGGAAAGAGAAGGGATCCTACCCGAAGTATCCTATAAACCTATAGGGGCTTCTAACCCATGCCACCAAGAATAAAGGTACACACTCTGACTTCAAATCAAAATTTTCTTGCAGGTTTGCTTTCTGCTTCCATGAGGGTTTAATAATTCACTAGTCTAGCTTCTCTAACTTTTCTCCATAATAAGACAAACTAAAACTTACAGCAGTATGGGGTATTCAGCAAAGGGAGAAAATGCAGAACTTCGAAAACAGTTTGCTTTTAGACCAGCTTTACCATGTGAGTAAATATGTCCTTCCAACATAAATAATATACATGTTAATTAATGGGTAGAACTCATAGAAATAACATTAATTCTTTAATTCCCCCAATTTGTCAATTTGCATTGTTACATAATTCTTCATATAGCCTGATAATTTATTTCCAGAAAAAAAGAAAAAGAAGACGACGACAAACTAAACACCATAACTGGTAAAGGCAGAATAACACAGAGGTTGAGAATACAGTCTCTGAAATGAGACAAACCCAGGCTTCAAATCCCAAGTCCTCCACTTGGGAACTCTTAACCCTGAGTGTTCTCATTTGTAAAATGAGGACAAGAACAGTATCTGCCCCAGTGGGCAGCTGTGAGGATTAAATAAGTGAATGTATAGAACATTTTTACTTCAGTATCTGGCACACAGAAAATGCTCAGTATATGTACGGTCTAATTATCTTTATCATTGTTACTTCTCAAAGGGTAGCAAGTTGACTCAGAATCCCTGCAGATTTTCAGAGCAGGTAGAATAAAACCTCCCACAGGTAACTTTTATTTTTTTAAACACAGCTTTAAAATTAATTTTGAATTATATGAGAAGTACATGAAGACATCCTCCTTTGCCAGAGATAATTTAAGTGAATTCCTACTTGGAGTCAGAGGGCTGGATGAGATAATGTCTTGCAATCTCTAGTAGCTCTAGGAACTGATGAATTTCCCAAGGACAAGGCCAAAGGGCAGCACCTCCACCAGGACTTGTAATACGACAGGGACTCAGCCAAGCTTCACGTCCCCTGTGGCAGGGCTCCGTGCCCTCCATGGCCACCTTGTGCTTTCACTGAGATGGGCAGGCCCTTAATGGTAAACACATTGTCCAGCAAAATGAGAGGATGGATGTGTTTCCAGCTCAGGAAACTTAATAAAAATTCTTTATCTATTTTATTGAAAACTCAGTTCTGAGACATTACCTCAGAGGTCAGGCCTGAAGACCAGCCACTCACTTGCTATTTCATGTTGAGACCAATTCACTGTGCCTGCAAGCAGCATCTCTGAAGTTTCACTCTTCTTGTTGTGATTAAAATGAGGAGTCTCAACCACTTAAATAAAACATTTCAATTAACACTCAACTAAGAAGCTAATTCTACACATAAGAGAGGTGTCTAATGAAAGTAACTGACAAATCAAGGTCCTGGAAGACAGTTGTGCAGATTCATAAAGCATTTTCAGTATTTCAAAAGCCTCTAGGAAACTGTAAACTGCAATCTAAAATGTCAGGTTTCCTTGCTGTGCCTAGCATACCATCAGCACAGTCACAACGTGACTCACAGTGGTCACCTCAGTGTGAGGTTTTCCTTTTTAATATCCCAGAGGACATAAACAGAAAAGACTCTCTATTCAGGCATTCTTTGGTTTATCTATCCTTTTGCTGTATTTCAAAATTTTAAACTCTATGTCACTCTTAAGAGTTCAAGTTTAATTTTCTTATTATTTACTCTATACCAACACTTTTTAAGAATTCCTTTTTGTTTTTCTTTGCTTTCTGTACCATCACTTTTAAAGAGAGACTATTATAATATTAACTTAAACTCACCTCAGTGCATTAAATTACATTTACAAATTTAATACATTCAGTTCTAAGTTCTCTAGTTACCTGACAAGGGCTTTCAAAGAGTATAGGTAATTCTTATAAATAAATGTTCAAATATGAAAATTCTTGGGCTGTCTAAAATATTTCAGTATGATTTATAAACTTAGAGTTCTAACTCAAAATCACAAGTCTAATCAATTATTCAATTAAAAATATTAAGAACACAAGGCTGATCCATTGATCTAATAGTCCAAATTCTCTTAAACTTAAAAGTACATATTGCTAAAAACAAAAATACTAATACTAGAATTTGAATCATCTCTATATTTCAACATATAATTCTGAAAAGATGCTTACACACTACGGAAATGATTATGCCATCTGCAACAAGACTGAGAGCTATCCTGGGAAGCAATCTGGGGGTTAAGTTAGCTGCACAGTCACTGAGAGACTGGCTGGGCTGCAAGTTTACAGACACAGGTATCAGGGAATTATTACCCAATGGGAAGGTGGGCCCCTTTTTGCAGCTGGCATGGAACAGGTTACAGAAGCTAAAAAGGGAGACAGTCACGTACCCTGGGCCCAAGGCTTGAGTTATATCATTATCTAATTTTCAAGTCCTCATCTAGAAGGCTGTGCCCTTGATAGGAAAATAGACTCTGGGTATCACAAGACAATATTTGACTCAAGGGTCACAGCTTTTAAGAAACATGCCATGACAGGTTTTATTTGGCATTAATTTTAAAATGAGAGAGTGAACTCATTATTATGTAATATTGAGTTTGTTTAAAAGTCTAACTTTTAAAATATGGGGGACTAGGAGGAGTCACTTCGGAGAAGGCAATGGCAACCCACTCCAGTACTCTTGCCTGGAAAATCCCATGGACGGAGGGGCCTGGTGGGCTGCAGTCCATGGGGTCGCTAGGAGTCGGACACGACTGAGCAACTTCACTTTCACTTTTCACTTTCATGCATTGGAGAAGGAAATGGCAACCCACTCCAGTGTTCTTGCCTGGAGAATCCCAAGGATGAGGGAGCCTGGTGGGCTGCCGTCTATGGGGTCACACAGAGTCAGACACGACTGAAGCGACTTAGCAGCAGCAGCAGCAGGAGGATTCACAGATGGGAAACATATAAGACCCTTTAGTAAGGAGAAGTTTGGAAGCTACCAGTTTAGAAAAAAGATTGGCAAAATTCCACGCACCACATATTTTTCTAAATAAAGTTTCATCGGAACACAGCCACACCCATTCAGTTACTTTCTATAGCTGTTTTCAAGCCACAATGTATTGCAATGATCTGGCCAAAAAACTGTGAAGTATTTACCATTTGGCCCTTTATCAAAAAAGTTTGCCAACATCAGGTTTAGAATAGCCACAGAACTGGAAATGAGAGAGTTGGACTCCATACCTAACTCCTACTTTGTAGAGAAACAAAAATACAGTATGTATGAATTACTAATAAAATGTAAGTGATTCACAAATCTATGGTGGCATATGATTAGTAATTAATTCAGCAATCTTAACTACTTTAACCTATTTTTAGCTATGTTTCACAGCCTAATGTAAAGAACAGTGGTATTTATCCTAACCAATGATAAAAAACATGAGAAAATACAGACTTTGAAACATTAGAAGGGCTGTGCAATAGGGTAGTCCCATTCCACTATCCATTAAAAAAAGTACCCTGGATCCAAATCAATCGCTTTCAGTATTCCATATTCCATGTTATTAAAAGCAAAACACACACCAAGACCACAAGCATTTATCCTAGACCCCCAACACCACTGCTTATTAGTACTATCAGCTAGCTGTTCTTCACTCAGTGACTAATTTTTTTTTTTTTCAGAAGAGGAAATTAAATTGCATTATATTCAGCAAGGACACAATTCAGAAATAGCTACAAAATGATACAGTATCATAACACAAGAGACAGCTACATGGTAACATGTTTCATCTCTCTTTCCAGAACAGCCTTGGGCTAATATGGAGTCATTTTGATTCTATATTTTGCTCCAACTCATTTGATAGAGCAGTTTCAACAGATTTTCAAGAACTCCTGTCCCATCATCCAGGAGTAGTGACAGTCATTGGCTAACACCAGCAACAACTTCCTACCAAAACAGAGCTCCAGTATTCACTGTAAAAAATGAGATGATGAAGTACCCCATCATCATTTTTAAACTGCCCCACCTGCTATTAAGTGGTTCAACGACTGAAACGTACTGACCTTGGAATGGTGGCAAGAGCAAGAGAGGGGCGGAGGTGGATGATGGTATATATTTTGACAAAACTAAAGCCAGACAGTTAAGCTGTAACTGTCATGACTAAACCCATATATGCAAATGGTGCTGTCTCATATTCCTATCAGCATTTATCTAAGTGAAACAACTGAAACCAGAGAGAAGCTATTTATTTGCAATATGTAGGATGCTTGGATCTTCTTTTTCTCATTTCACACTGCCAGGTTCATCTTCATTAGCACTGCTGAAATTCTTGAAGATGTGGACATTAGGGGAAAGACTCAGGTTTGTGTTCAAAGGCCACAAAAGACCTGGCACCATCCTCTGGCAGAACCTGACTATGGGGACAGGCGTGCGGGTAGCTAACTCAGCCAGCAAGCCAAGATCAATGTTCTGTCCCTCTGCCCTTACCCAAACTGGAGTTATTAGTGAACACGGTTTGGCTACTGATTTTAGAAACACACTGACTGATTCATCAGCTGTAGCAAGGAGAAAAACAGTGTAATATGGGCATAAAGATACTCAAATATACACCCTTCCTGTTAAATGCTGAGACAGGATTTGAGTACTCCAGTGTTCACTAACTCAATGGCTATAGTTTGTTGTTTTTTCCTTAAAATGTCACAACACTTTAAAGATCCCTATAAAAAATTTACATTGCTATTTCAGAGAGCAGACTGAAAAACCAAATCCTGAAAGAAAATTATGAGTACTATTGAGAGGGAGTATATATTTCCAGTTCTGGGAAATTTTCTAAATACAGTTTAAAGAAAAAGCCACCACATAAAAATAACATATCGTATAATCAAATGATTATTTAAAAGAAGATATTTCAAAAATGTAAAGGAAATAATTGCTTGAACTTCCAAACAATTTTAAGTAAATTTATGTTTCACATATTTAAAATTCAGAGAAATAGCCATAATATGGCATTTTCTGGCACTTATTTTCATTGTAGATTGAATCTTCAAGAGAGATTTTTATTCACATTCCAAAAAACTAAACCTGCAAACTACCTAAGTCACCACTAAGTAACAAAAGAATGTCACTGCAGTGAAATGACTTTTTGCTATCTAACATCATGCTACATGTTATTTATTTACTTGTTCACTATCTCTCACATGTGAAGAAAATCTCTTTGGGGCAGGGACTCTGCTATCTTAGTCACCACTGTGATTTCAGTACCTAGCACACAGTACCTGGCACATGGTAGGTATACAATAAATACTTATGTTATGAACAAATGGATGAATAATAAGGACCTTAACCATGTACGGTCGGAGAAGGCAATGGCACCCCACTTCAGTACTCTTGCCTGGAAACTCCCATGGACGGAGGAGCCTGGTGGGCTGCAGTCCATGGGGTCGCTAAGAGTCAGACACGACTGAGCGACTTCACTTTCACTTTTCACTTTCATGCACTGGAGAAGGAAATGGCAACCCACTCCAGTATTCTTGCCTGGAGAATTCCAGGGGCAGGAGAGCCTGTTGGGCTGACGTCCATGGGGTCACACAGAGTTGGACACAACTGAAGTGACTTAGCAGCTTAGCAGCAACCATGTATGGTAGTAGGGATAGAGAGAACACTAATTTTTAAAACATTTAGGAGCTCAAGGAGCAATTCCTGGTATCTAACTAGACAGCAGTTGAAGGACAGGAGGCCTGACTTCCTGTTTGAATGACCAGGGAAAAGGGGGTGTCATTAAGCAGCATGAGGAATTCATGGAGAAAATTAGTTTCGAGAGGAAAGTAATGAGTCCAGGTTTAGATACGCTTACTTCCCCGGCTCAGTCAGTAAAGAGGCAGCCTACAATGCGGGAGACCCGGGTTCAATCCCTGGGTGGGGAAGATCCCCTGGAGAAGGGAATGGCAACCCACTCGAGTACTCTTGTCTGCAGAATTCCATGGACAGAGGAGCCTGGTGTGCTAACAGTCCACATGGTCACAAAGAGTCAAACACGACTGAGTGACTAACACTTAGATGAGCTTAGTTTGGGGGCACTTAAATGCATATGTTCAGTGAGCCACTGAACATACAAAGAAAGGAAAGCAAAGGGTAAGGTTGGAAATACAGTTTGGTAATAGTCATAATCATGAAAATATATAGCATCATACAAAAAGAGGATAGAGGAACACAGTAGAAAATAAACTTGAACATCAAAATTTGGTGAGTGGGAAGAGACTGAGACAGTGAAGAAATACCAACAAGTACCAAAAGAATCAGAAAAAGTCTAAGAAGAACATTTCAAAAAGAGTGCTTATTCAGGAATACTAAATGTGCAGAGAAAGTCTGTAAGACAAGAGGCTGAAAAGTATCCTGAGATTTGATAAAATGGAAGTCAATCAGAAACCACTGAAAAAAGGTTGAGTGTATAAGAGAGAAAGAAGATATACTACAATGGTCGAAGAAAAGACTGAAGCCTGGTAGGGACCTTCTCCCATTAGAACACATGAAATGTCAGATATGATAACATGCTAAAATCCTCCAGGTGCTAGAAACAGAAAAAACACAAAACCAAATAAGTATGGGAGCCAATACAGCTGTGGCCCAGGGTCCATCTGATGAGGAAACCTGGTCTTAGGTTCACAGAAGGCAGAGAACCAGAACTGATACTCTTGTACAAAGAAAAGACTCTGAAAAGGCCTTCTCCCTTCAGTGAAAGAGGGACTAAAAATACCACCCTTGGAAGACAAAGGAACCTAGTCATCTGTCTTCTATACAGAAACACTGTATCCACTAAGAAATTAAAACCCCAGGCCTGTGCAAGACAGAGCTGTGGAGTCTTGAATTTAAATCTCACAAGTTGTGTAGAATCTCAAAATAAGAAATCAACAATGAGAACAAGTCCTAGACCATGGAAACCCCTGAGTTTCTTCAGCAGAAGCAAACGCAAAGCTTCTTCTTCTACAATCATTCCCAATAAAGATGATCTTGCCATTTGAGAACAGCATGGGCCACACAAGAAAGCCATTTACCAAGAGGGGGTCACAAGACACAATAAACTGAGAATTAGCACCCCTAAAAAGTGACATAACATAACTGTGGCTATTGTTAGTGCCACCGCCAAATATTTCCAACCCTTTGCCTCCAGGGCATGTAAGCCTGCACTGAGTGGCCAACTCGAAGGTGAGTAGCAAGTGTCATTTCCGGTGTGAGACCCTCCTGTCACCACTCTGATGTGACAAGGAGCGATGTTCAAGATGGTGGTTCATCTCTCGGTCCGGGTCTCTGAGTGACTCTAATGATCAGAGACTCTCTAATGACCTGCAAAGAACATACAGAATAAACAAAACACGCACCTTAGTTGTTCGAAACCACTGAGATTTTTTGGTTGGTTGTTATTGTAGGATAACCTAGCCTGTACTGTCTGAAATGAAAATAATTTAGAAAAACTAATAAAATACATTTTTAGCATGATCAAACAGATTTTTTTTAATGGAAGAGTGACTAAAAAGTCAGGAACTGGGACTAACAAGTATAGGTTATGTTTTTGAGAAATGTGTCTTGCTTTGGTGGTAAAGAAATAGCATAGTAGCTAAAAAAAGGAACACAGGGCAAGGGAACTGTTTTTTCTAAAATAGGAGAGACCTGAAGATACTCATAAGATTAATGATAAAGAGAAAGAGGTTGATAGGGAGTCTAGGGGTCCCCAAGGAGAGAGGGGTCTGGAATTCTCAAGGAGGAAGAAAGGACAAACTTTTTTTCTTTCTCCACATTCCTTAGGATTATATAACAATAATGCATCCTGCCTAAGGACAGTCTTTGGATTAAACCTTCTGTTATCTTAAAATGTTAATTATGGGAGTAGACCTGGTCTTTACAAGGATGTATCTTGCCTGAGGACAGTGTTATCTTAAAATGTAAATTATGAGAGTAGATCTGATGAGGTCTTTACAACCTCCAGACATTCTTTGGATTATATAACCTCATTGTTAACACTAGCAAGCGGGTACTCTTTCTACCCCCTTCTGATGCCTATGTCAGAAGCTTTCTCTATCTCCTTTTTACTTTAATAAAACTTTATTACACACACACACACACACAAAAAGAGAAAGAGGTTAACATAGGGTTAAAGACAGACAGAAAGAACTACATATTATTTATCACTTCATCTAAGCTCTCTAAGCAAATCAGGTAGGAAGTCTTAGCTGATTTTTACCACCACTGTCCTCACAGAAATCCTATTTCCTTTCTTTATAATAATTAAAAACCTTTGAAAAAGACAGCCCCCAAATTTTCCCCCTAAAATAAAATAATTGTCCTCTATTGTTGTTGTTCAGTCACTAAGTTGTGTCCAACTCTTTGCGATCCCATGGATGCAGCTGGCCAGGCTCCTCTGTCCTTCACCATCTCCAGGAGTTTGCTCAGATTCATGTCCACTGAGCTGGTGACTGCCCTCTATACTCTTATTTTAGTCCTCTCATTTTCTACCTTCCTTAGCACAAGCCAACATACTATCAATTAACACACTATAGTTGGATTAGTCGGTACCCTTAAGTGGTGGACGTTACTTAACAATGCCCTTGTCTTTTAGACAGAATGCTCAACTTTCGGTGCATAATTTGCACCAAATGTGAACAAAGGCTGAAAATATGAACAAAAGCTCACTGTGCCCTAGTCAAACAAAGAAATTTCATGTTATAATGGAAGTTCTGACTACTAGACAGGAGCTTCAAAGATATATTTTCAGCATTTTATATATGTTCTCAACCTTTAATCTTTTCCTTAATTTACTAGGAGACATCAAAGAAAGTCAAATTGAGGATAAAGATATATTATTTGGGGCAGGGCCAATAATTTTCCATCTTAATCTCAAATGTATTAATTTATGAGACCCACATATCTTTTTGTTAATATTAACACTTTTATATTTAAATTTCCATTCATTTTTATAAAATAAGGGCAATATGCAATAAAACATACAAATAATTACACAAACTCACTCACAATGAGTTTGCCAAAGATGGCAATAGGAGAAGACGTGTAATATCTAAAACTGGCAAGTGACCTAAACTCTAGAGCACAGGAAGAATGCCTGCAAGTCAACAGGACAGCAGCCCCAGTAAAAACAACAACCCAACAACAACAACATCATGCCTAACGATTTATAGAAGAGGGAACTTAAGGGCACACAAGAACATAAGCAAATGCTCCAATTTGTTAGTAATGAAAGAAATGCAATTAAAACAATGAGGAAGCATGTTATACTTTTTAGACCAACAAAAATTTGAATCCTAAAGAAGGCCAAGTGCTGACAGAGACGTAGGACACAGGAATATATCTGTGGAAATAAAGACTGATACAGCCACTCCAGGGAAGAATCTGGCAGCTTCTGGTTAAATCTAGTACATGTATAATCTATGGCCTCACACTCCCAGCTGAGTATATATTCCAAAGACATGCTCACCACGCCCAGAAGGGAATGAACCTGCAGGTGATCTTCGAAGCACTGCTGTGGTGGTGGGAAGCTGAAGTCCATTCGTGGGGGGCTCAGTGGGTAAAAGGTGACAGATGCACACACATCACAGAGAGGCAATCACCCTTTAGAAGCCACTTACTATTGCTGTCATTGCTGTCATTTTTCTGTTTACCTGTCTGTCTTTTCCTCTGAACTGTGAGCTCTTCAAAGGCAGGGACTGAATCTTATTCATCTCTGTACTGAAGTCATCATACACTGTTTCTAGTGTATAATAGGTGTTCGTTAAATATTTAATGAGTGAATAAAAATGGATTTAATAAAATCTCTAAGGTGCAAAAACAGTATATATAATGTCTGAGAATACAATTTTTACTTCTACATAAAAAAACAACTTGATAGCAACTGCAATAATGGTGGTAATTTAACATTTTGGGTTTCTATTTCTTTTTTTTCCAGTTTGGACTCAGAGTACCACAGATAACAAAGTAATTGATGTTAGTTCAGAAATACTTAGGTATGTCACAAAACTATGAGAAATGGTTCTAGGATATAAGACAAATGCTAGAATAATCTAGTTCAGACTGTTGTAGATATCCTCAGATCAAATCACATTTCTAAGAAAAATGTGCCGCATGTTCAATGGATGGAGCATCAAATATGAAAAGACAGCTCAATGGGTTTGCATCATATTTTTTTTAAAAAACGGATCAGCTAGCCCCCTTTATGTATGATGTCTAGAATCCACTAAGAGCAGCTATAATGGAAATGTCAAACGAAACTACTTCACTATTTGCCTTTAAAAGTGTTGTGCTGCATTTTAAAGACACTTAGATATTTGGCATCAAAAACTGTGGTGACAAGGTCACATGATTTCTCTCAGAGGAAATCACAAAGAAAGGGGAAGAGGGCAGAAGGAGACCACCATCTGGCAGTAGAGACAGAAAGTCAGTTTTCAGTCCCAAACCCTCTACAGCTGAGGTTTTCTCCGAATGACAACAAATCAACCATCAATGCATTTATTAGAAAAATGTCTTCCCACAAAACTGGTATATTCAGGTAATGCTGTGTTCTCTTGGATGAATGCTTCAGAGAAAAGACAGGAACAGATGTGGAAGACGTAATAATTTATTAGGAATTAGTAGAGCTTGCGTTTTGTTTAGGGCAATTACATGTTCCAAGGCAAAAACTCATGGGACATAAACATACTTATAAACAATTCTCTTTTTATGAAGTAGAAGTGGGAAACTAGTAGTTGTGATTCTGTACTACAACATTAAAGGGGACAAATTTTAGACTAACTCTCAAGGACAGTACTATATTCATTCCTTTTAGCTAACTGGAGCAAGAACTAGAATTATCATTATAGCCCTAAATCTGAAACTTAGCCTTTTATTATTTTTTTGAAAGAAAAAAAGGAATTCCTTTTCAATATAATGAATTTGGGAAGTTAAAAAGGTGAAATCATCAAAATCCGGAAACGAACAAGCTTTGTAAAAGCAACACAGCAACAAAATCTGTCAGTGGAAAAAAGTATCCCCCAAATGAACCTGTTCTTTTCATAACTTGTTTGGCATGATTTCACATCCTGCAAATATGTGCATAAAGAATGACAAGCCAGTGTTTCCCAGACTCGGAATCAGTCAGAAGCAGGCTAGACTCAGGACTCGCTGGCGAGCTGTGCCAGAGGGCTTCCCGTTCTTTCAAGTGACTCTGGCTGTAATTACAGGAGAACTAGCACACGAAGGTGACCACCGTCACCTCCTTCTGTTTCAGGAGCATCACTCCTATTTCCTCCTAGTCCCCTTCTCAACCTTGATGCAGAAAAGGATATTGTGACCACACTCATGGTACAGCATCATAATATGACTCACATGTGACTTTACTTCCTTATACAGGGACTCTGTAGAGGGGGTCCTTCTGCTCTGCTTATGCCTCTGCTCCCTTGCCTGGACTCTTTGGGATGGAAGTGGTAAAAATCTGTACATTTCTTCCAAGCCTCAGCAATACCATCCTCATCTAGATCCTTGATTTCTCCCAAGGACAATTAGCTCAGTCAACAAATAATTATTGAGTACTACATATGAAGCAGTATTTTAGATGCTGGGGAATGGCATCTAAAATTGTTGTACCTCTGGGGTACAAGAGAGGAAAAAACAACACACAAAAATACTGTCATCATGGAACAACATTCCGGTAGGAGGAAATCCACTTCATGGATAACAGCCTTTTTATGGCAAAGGGGCTTGCGTAACTCAATGAAGCTATAAATCATGCCTGGCAAGGCCACCCAAGACGGATGGGTCATAATGGAGAGTTCTGACAAAATGTGGCCCACTGGAGAAACACTTCAGAATTCTTACTGTGAGAATTCCATAAACAGTATGAAAAAGAAAAAACATATGACACCAGAAGATGAGCCCCAACCCAGGTCAGTAGGTATCCGATATGCTACTGGGGAAGAACAGAGGGCAATTACTGATAGCTCCAGAAAGAATGACCAACCTAGACAGCATATTAAAAAGCAGAGACATTACTTTGCCAACAAAGGTCCATCTAATCAAAGCTATGGTTTTTCCAGTAGTCATGTATGGATGTGAGAGTTGGACTATAAAGAAAGCTGAGTGCCAAAGAATTGATGCTTTTGAACTGTGGTGTTAAAGAAGACTACTGAGAGTCCCTTGGACTGCAAGGAGATCCAACCAGTCCATTCTAAAGGAAATTAGTCCTGGATATTCATTGGAACAACTGATGCTGAAGCTCAAACTCCAGTACTTTGGCCACCTGATGCTAAGAACTGACTCATTTGAAAAGACCCTGATGCCGAGAAAGACTGAAGGTGGGAGGAGAAGGAGACAACAGAGAATGAGATGGTTGGATGGCATCACTTTCAATGGACGTGAGTATAAGTGGGCTCCAGGAGTTGGGGATGGACAGGGAAGCCTGATGTGCTACAGTCCATGGGGTTGCAAAGAGTTGGACACGACTGAGCGACTGAACTGAACCAGAAAGAACGAAGAAGGTTGGCCAAAGCAGAAATGACGTTCAGTTGTGGATGTGTCTGGTGGTGATGGTAAAGTCTGATGCTATAAGGAACAATACTGCATAGAAACCTGGAATGTTAGGTCCATGAATCAAGGTAAATTGGACACAGTGAAGCAGGAGATGGCAACAGTAAACACCAACGTCTTAGGAATCAATGAATTAAATTGGACAGGAATTAAGAGCGTGTGTGCTCAGTCATGTCTGCCTCTTTGTGATCCTATGGACTGTAGCCCACCAGGCTCTTCTGTCCACGGAATTTTCCAGGCAAGAATACTGGAGTGGGTTGCCATTTCCTACTCTAGGGGATCTTCCCAACCCAGGTATTGAACCTGCGTCTCATGAGTCTTCTGCATTGGCGGGCAGTTTCTTTACAACTGAGCCACCTGGGAAGGCACAAAATGGACAGGAATGGGCAAATTTAATTCAGATGACCATTATATCTACTACTGGGGGCAAGAATCCCTTAGAAAAAATGAAGCAGCCATTATAATTAATAAAACGATCCAAAATGCAGTACCTGGGTGCAATCTCAAAAATGACAGAATGATCTCAGATCATTTCCAAAGTAAATCATTCAACATAACAGTAATCTAAGTCAATGCCCCAGCCACTAATGCCAAAGAAGCGGAAGTTAACTGGTTTCTATGAAGACCTACAAAACCTTCTAGAATTAACACCAAAACAGATGTCCTTTTCATTTTATGGATTGGAATATAAAAGTAGGAAGTCAAGAGATAACCTGGAGTAACATATAAGTTTGGCCTTGGAGTAAAAAATGAAGCAGGACAAAGGCTAATAGAATTTTGTCAAGAGAACACAGTGGTCATAGCAAACACCCTCTTCCAACAATACAAGGGCCGACTCCACACATGAACATCACCAGATGATCAATACCAAAATCAGACTGATTATATTCTTTGCAGTTTAACATGGTGCAGCTCCAAGCAATCAGCACAACAAGATCTGAAGCTGACTATGGCTCAGATAGTGAGCTCCTTATGAAAAATTCAGGCTTAAATTGAAAAAAGTAGGGAAAACCACTAGGCCATTCAGATATGATCTAAATCAAATTCCTTATGATTACACAGTGGAGGTGATGAATAGATTCCAGGGATTAGATGTGGTAGACAGAGTGCCTGAATAACTACGGACACAAGTTTGTAACACTGTACAGGAGGCAGTGACCAAAACCATCCCAAAGAAAAAGAAATGCAAGAAGGCAAAGTGGTTGTCTGAGGAGGTTTTACAAATAGCTAAGAAAAGGAATGAAGTCAAAGGCAAGGAAGAAAGGGAAAGATATACCCAAATGAACAGAATTCCAGAGAATAGCAAGGAAAGATAAAATAGCCTTCTTAAATGAACAATGCAAAGAAACGGAGGAAAACAATAGAACGGGAAAGACTAGAGACCTCTTCAAGAAAACTGGAGATATCAAGGAAATATTTCATGCAAGGATAGGCATGATAAAGGACAGAAACAGTAAGGACCTAACAGAAGCAGAAGAGATTAAGAAGAGGTAACAAAAATACACAGAAGAACTATACAAGAAAAGTCTTAATGACCTGGATAACCATGTTGGTGTGATCACTCACCTAAAGCTGGAAATCCTGTAGTATTAAGTCAAATGGGCCCTATGAAGCATTACTATTATATGCACAAAGCAAGTGGAGGCTATGGAATTCTAGCTGAGTTATTTAAATCCTAAAAGATGCTGCTGTTAAAGTAAGGCACTCAATATATCAGCAAATTTGGAAAACTCAGCAGTGACCACAGGACTAGAAAAGGTCAGTTTTCATTCCAATCTCAAAGAAGGACAATGCCAAAGAATGTTCAAAATACCATAGAATTATGCTTATTTCACATGCTACCAAAGGTTATACTCAAAATCCTTCAAGCAAGTCTTCAGCAGTACCTGAACTTGAGAACTTTCAGGCATACAAGCTAGATTTAGAAGAACCAGAGATCAAATTGCCAACAATCACTGGATCATGGAAAAAGCAAGGGAATTCCAGAAAAACACCTACTTCTGCTTCACTGACTACACTAAAGCCTTTGACTGTGTAGATCATTAACAAACTGAAAGAGAAGAGAATACCAGACCACTTTACCTGTCTCCTGAAAAAACTGTATGTTGGTCAAAAAGCAACAATTAGAATTGGACATGGAACAATTGACTGGTTCAAAATTGGGAAAGGAGTATGACAAAGCTGTATACTGTCAACCTGCTTATTTATCTTATATGCAAAGTATATTATGAGAAATGTTGGGCTGGATGAAGCACAAGCTGGAATCAAGATTTCTAGGGAAAATATCAACAACCTCATACATGCAGATGATACCACTCTAATGGCAGAAAGCAAAGAGGAACTAAAAAGATTCTTGATGAGGGTGAAAGAGAAGAGTGAAAAAGCTGGCTTAAAGCTCAATATTCAAAAAACTAAGATCATGACATCTGGTCCCATCACTTCATGGCAAATAGATGGGGGAAAAGTGCAAACAGTGACAGATTTTATTTTCTTGGGCTCCAAAATCACTGCAGACGATGACTGCAGCCATGAAATTAAAAGACACTTGCTCCTTGGAAGGAAAGCTATGACAAACCTAGACAGCATATTAAAAAGCAGAGACATCACTTTGTTGACAAAGGTCCGTATAGTCAAAGCTATGGTTTTTCCAGCAGTCATGTACGGATGTGAGAGTTGGACCATAAAGAAGGCTGAGCACCAAAGAATTGATGCTTTCAAACTGTGGTACTGGAGAAGACTCTTCAGAGTCCCTTGGACTGCAAGGAGGTCAAAGCAGTCAATCCTAAAGAATATGCATTGCAAGGACTGATACTGAAGCTGAAGCTTCAATACTTTGGCCACCTGATGCAAAGAGCCAACTCACTGGAAAAGACCCTGATGCTGGAAAAGTTTGAAGTCAAAAGGAAAAGGGGGTGGCAGAGGATGAGATGGTTACATAGCATGACCAACTCAATGGATATGAATTTGAGCAAGCGCCAGGAGATAGTGAAGGACAGGAAGCCTGGTATGCTGCAGTCCACAGGGCTGCAAAGAGTCGGACATGACTTAGCAACTGAACAACAACAAGGAGGAAACAGATAACAAAATTACATAAGGCAATGACGTAGTTAATAGAGTAGAAGACATTATGTGCTATGGAGAAAAAATAGAGCAGGAAGGGGAGTGGGTAGGGAATACCTGCATTGGACAGGATGGTCGAAGGGAGCCTCATTGGGAAGTTTGGTGTGCCTGGAGAGGGCAGGGAGAACCAAGAGATGAAGTTAGAGAGGAACAGGTGGTCAGAGTTCCGGAGGCCACTCAAAGAATCTTGGCTTTTATTCAGTGTTAGATAGGAACTTATTTCATTGGTTTTGAGTATCAGAGATGCATACTTTGTCTTACTTTTTAATTGGATATTTCTGATGGAAATTAGTAGGTGTCCCACATAAAAAGAAATAAAAAAATTCAAGTCAGGTTCCCTAATTAATTAGCCCTCTCTAATTAGCAGCTTTATGATTAACACAGTATTTTAACACATTTAAAGCTCTGAGACTTCCTGCAGAAAGACTTCTACTAAGCTTATTTTTTAACCTTTGATATCACGCACCTACTAGGCCCATAGAAACCTTTGATTATCAAACATCTTACAAAACACAGTTCAGAGCCAAGTTTAGGAAACACTGAGCTACACAATTTTTAAGGTCCTTTGAGATATAATAATCTAAGATTTTGTAATCAGAAACATTTCAATACAAGCCTCCTAACTAAACTGATATTACATAACATCAACAAAATTGCTCATGAAAAACAGATGAAATAACTTCAGGCTTTAGATGTCAATGCTTTTCCTCTCTTGCTGCAGGGAAATAATAACAAAGAGAAGGGAATCATGAATACTTGGAAGCAAAATTAGGGCTAAAATCCCTTTGACACACTGTGATACTAAGCAAAATCAAAGTTGAAGTCATCAGTTCAAGCAGAGACCCCTCAGTGGCTCTTGTCTGTCACATAAGAGTAGCTTTACAGCTTGAACTATGACAACTAACACAACCCTGCAGCCATTTATATCTGACACAAATGTTTATCTCAGCTACCGACTTTGTAAATTAGACTTTATGCAAACAATAGTTCTGAACCACTAAACTAGAAAAATAGAGTTTTCCACACTGCAGCATGGCTAAATTAAAGTTACATTTTTCAAAGCAATATACTCATTACACAATTTCTTTCTTTAATCATCTCTTACATCAAAGTATCTCAAATGTTTTGTACAACCACGATATCACTCAGTCACTAAAATCTAGTATAAATGAACAGCCTATTTCTATAGCTTCATCTCTGATACAATTAACTATGAGCTGTATATATAAATCAGTCTTATGAAGGGACCTGGACTGACAGATCTACAGATTTCTATTTGTAAGGATCCCAAGAAGTCATGCATTATACACATGATTCCTTATTATACATAGATAACTCAGTTAAACTGTATTGTTGTACAGTCACCCAGTCCTGTCCAACTCTTTGTAACCCCATGGACTATAGCACACAGGCCTCCCTGTCCCTCACCATCTCCTGGAGTTTGCCCAAGATCATGTCCATTGCATCAGTAATGCCGTCCATCCATCTCATCCTCTGAAATCCTCTTCTCCTTCTGCCCTTGATTTTTCCCAGCATCAGGGACTTTTACAATAAGTCGGCTGCTCACATCAGGTGACCAAAATACTGGAGCTTCAGCTTCAGCAGCAGTCCTTCCAATGAGTATCTAGGGTTGATTTTCTTTAAGATTCACTGGTTTGATCCCCTGGCTGTTGAAGGAACTCTCAAGAGTCTTCTCTAGCACTACAGTTCAAAGGCATCAGTTCTTTGGCGTTCTGCCTTCTTTATGGTCCAGCTCTCACAACCCCACATGACCACTGGAAGACGACGGCCTCGACTGTGTGGACCTTTGTCGGCACAGCAATGTCTCTGCTTCTCAACACACTGTCTACGTTTGTCATCGCTTTCCTGCCAAGAAGCAATCGTCTTCTGATTTTATGACTGCAGTCACCATCCTCAGTGATTTTGGAGCCCACGAAGAGGAAATCTCTTACTACTTCTACCTTTTCCCCTACTATTTGCCATGAAGTAAAGGGGCTGGATGCCATGATCTTAGTTTTTTTAATATTTAATCTTAAGCTGGGTTTTTCACTCTCCTCCTTCACCCTCATCAAGAGGTTCTTTAGTTCCTCTTTGCTTTGTGCCATTAAGAGTGGTATCATCTGCCTATCTGAAGTTTCATGTTTCTCCTGCCTATCTTGATTCCAGCTTGTAACTCATCCAGCCTGGCATTTCTCATGATGTGCTCAGTATATAAGTTAAACAAACAGGGTGATAACAGACAGCCCTGTAATACTCCTTTCTCAATCTTGAACCAATCAGTTGTTCCATACAGGGTTCTCACTATTGCTTCCTGACCCACATACAGGTTTCTCAGGAGACAGGCATGATATTCTGGTATTCCCATCTCTATGAAGTGAAGTGAAGTGAAGTCACTCAGTCATGTCAGACTCTTTGTGACCCCATGGACTGTATAGCCTACCAGGCTCCTCAGTCCGTGGAATTTTCCAGGCAAGAGTACTGGAGTAGGTTGCCATTTCCTTCTCCAGGGGATCTTCCCAACCCAGGGATTGAACCCAGGTCTCCCGGATTGCAGGCAGATGCTTTACCGTCTGAGCCACCAGGGAATCCCATGTCTATAAGAGAGTATTATTATATGCTGTATTACACACAGATAACCCAGTTAAGGTTCTAAGGCAGGGATTGGCCAAATGTTAGCCTAGAGGTCTAACTTTTCTCTCCCAAGGGCAAGCAAAGATGAGAAATACGTTATCCCACAAGCCCCAATTGGCAGTAAAGAAGATATCATGGCTTTCCTCATGGGGAAGGGTAGCTCATAAGATCAGACAATGACTACCAGAAGTCAGCTCCTCATGAGACCACAAGAGGTGCAATATTGTTGACAAGTAAGCATATTAGATGCAGGGTGGGAGCCAAGCTACAGAACCTTAATAAGGGGTAAGAGGCAAAGGTAGGTCAGGAATTAGGCCTGGCAAAGACAAGGAAGACAAGGGTAGACAAGCAGAGAAGGTGGTCTGAAAGGGTTCCAGAATAAAGGTTAAGATACACAAAGTGGTTTCTAAGGAAGCCACAGGATGGGTTTTCATGGTGAAGCTTTATGTTGGACGTTGAATGAGAGATAAATGAGACAGTTTCTGGCATCAAGAGATAAACAAAAATAACAATAATGGCTAACATCTATTACATCTTTACTCTGTGCTTTCACTATGCATGATGTTAGTGTGTTATGTGCATTTTTAATCTCTTTAACAGCCCCATGAATAGTTTCTGTTTTTACCCTCATTATACAGATGAGTAAACAAACGTTGAGAGAGGTTGAGCAGCTAACTTGAGTGTTTTTAAAAAATAATACGACTCTACTCATACAACTCAATAGCAAAGAAAGCTAAATGATCTAATTCAAAACTGGGCAGAAATGTCTATTCAGATAGACATTTTCCCAAAGAAGACATACAGATGCCCAACAGGTACATGAAAAGATGCTCAACATCTCTAATCATCAGGGAAATATAAGTCAAAACCTCAACGATACATCACCTCACACTTGTCAGAATAGCTATTATCAAAAAGTCAAGAAACAATAAATGCTGGGAGGATATGGATAAAAGAGAACCCCTGAGCACCACTGGTGGGAACGCAAGTGGGCACAGCTATTGTGGGAAACAGCATGGAGGTTCCTCAAAAGACCCAAAACAGCCCTCAGGATCCAGCAATCCCACTTCTGGGTATTTACCAAAGAAAGCGAAAACACTTACCAAAAACAGACATACACCAGCCTATTCACTGCAGCACTACTTACAATAGCCAAGACATGGAAGCAACCTAAGTGTCATCAATGGACGAATGGATAAAGAATGTGTGGTATGTATACATTATCTGTTGCTGTTTAGTCACTAAGTTATGTCTGGCTCTTTTGCAACTCCATGGATTATAGCCCGCCAGGCTCCTCTGTTCATGAGATTTCCCAGGCAAGAATATTGGAGTGGGTTGCCATTTCCTTCTCCAGGGGATCTTCCCAACCCAGGGATTGAACCTGTGTCTCCTGCATTGCAGGTAGATTCTTTACCCCTGAGCCTCCAGGGAAGCCCTGATATGTATGTATGTATGTACATACATACATATATATACACACACAATAGAATATTCTCTGCCACTAAAAAAGAATGAAATCTTGTTACCTGCAAAAACATGAATAGACCTTAAGGGCATTAAGCTAAGTGAAATAAGTCAGAAAAAGAAAAGCAAATACCATATTATCTCACTTTTATGTGGAATCTTGAAGAAAAAAAAAAAAAAAACTAAACCAAAACAAACAAATACCTGAGCTCACGGATTCAGAGAACAGACTGGTGCCTGCCAGGAGTAGTGGCAGGGGGATGGGCAAATAGTTCAAACTGCCAGTTATACAATAAATAAGTCATGGGGATATAATGTATAGCATGGCAATTAGAGTTGATAATACTGTATTGCATATTTGAAAATTATTGACAGAATAAGTTTTAAAAGTTAACATCAGGGACTTCCCTAGTGGTCCAGTGGTTAAGAATCTGCCTGCCAATGCAGGGGACATGAGTTTGATCGCTGATCTAGGAAGGTCCCACATGCCACAGAGCAATTAAGGCCATGCACCACAACTACTGAGCCCATGGACCTAGAGCCTGTGCTTCACAATGAGGGAAACCAGCGTGAGAAGCAGCCCACGCACTGCAATGAAGAGTAGTCTCCAGAGTTACTGTGGAGATTTCTCCATGTAAAGAAATACCAAATCATTATGCTGTACACCTGAAACTAATATGTCAACTGTACCTCAATAAATTTTTAAATTATAAAACTCTATTACATTTGTGCTTTACATATTACATCACATACAGTAGTCTAAAACAAGCATGTCATGCCTAGTGACACAAAAATGAATAGCAACCCCCAAAATCAGCAATGTGTAAATTATTTTTTCTTTAATAATAAACATTCGATTCTGAACTGGGACAATTTCACAACATGCAATCTGCCTTTCATTTCATATATAATCATTCTACTTTCCTATATCTACACTATTCACCTGTGTCAATTCTGATATACATGTGAAGCAACGCAGACAAAAGAATGTAATGCTGTGTATTCTTTTTAAATTTTTTATTTATTTATCTCTTATTTATGACTGCATCAGGTCTTAGTTGTGACACGCAGGCTTCTCTCTAGTTGTGGTACATGGGCTTAGTTGCCACGTGGCATGTGGGATCTTGGTTCCCGGACCAGGGATCAAACCTTGTCCCCTGCATTAGTAGGCAGACTCCAAACCACCAGACCACCAGGGAAGTCTCAGTGCTGTGTATAGTGTTCAAATGGTTTATCAGTGCTCACTTACTCCCTCCCAATCAGTCTTTACAGAAAGAAGAAATGAGAAGAGGTGTGTATCAGATCACCTGCTGAAATACTTTCTCAAGGAAGGTACCTCAGTTTACACATATGTAGAACAAAGACAATACTCTAATTGTGTGGCTTACTTTAAGGATTAGAGGAGACACTGCCTGTACCCTGTGGGACACAAGAAATAATCAGCAAATGGTAGCTGTTGTTATAGTATTACAGATTTGCTAAATGACATATCCCGCCAGGCTCCTCTGCCAAGGAATTCTCCAGGCAAGAATACTGGAGTGGGTAGCCATTCCCTTCTTCAGGGAATCCTCCCAACCCAGGGATCGAACCTGGGTGTCCTGCACTGCAGGCAGATTCTTTACTGTCTGAGTCACTCAGTTCTGTTCAGTCGCTCAGTTGTGTTCGACTTTGCGATTCCATGGACTGCAGCACGCAAGGCTTCCCTGTCGTCACTGACTCCCAGAGCTTGCTCAAACTCATGTCCATCGGGTCGGTGATGCCTTCAGTCTTTACCAGCATCAGGGTCTTTTCAAATGAGTCAGTTCTTCGCATCAGGTGGCCAAAGTATTGGGGTTTCAGCTTCAGCATCAGTCCTTCCAACGAATATTCAGGACTGATCTCCTTGAGTTCAAGGGGCTCTCAAGAGTCTTCTCCAATACCACAGTTCAAAAGCATCAATTTTTCGGTGCTCAACTTTCTTTATGGTCCAACTCTCACATCCATACCTGACTACTGGAAAAACCACAGCTTTGACTAGACAGACATTTGTCTGCAAAGTAATGTCTCTGCTTTTTAATATGCTGTCTAGGTTTGTCATAACTTTTCCTCCAAGGAGCAAGCATCTTTTTAATTTCGTGGCTGCAGTCACCATCTGCAGTGATTTTGGAACCCCGCAAAATAAAGTCTCTCACTGTTTCCATTGTTTCCCCATCTTATTTGCCATGAAGTGATGGGACCAGATGCCATGATCTTCATTTTTTGAATGTTGAGTTTTAAGCCAGCTTTTTCACTCCCCTCTCTCACTTTCATCAAGAAGCTCTTTAGTTCCTCTTCCCTTTCTGCCATAAAGGTGGTGTCATTTGCGTATCTGAGGTTATTGATATTTCTCCCAGCAATCTTGATTCCAGCTTGTGCTTCATCCAGCCCAGCATTTTGCATGACGTACTCTGCATATGAGTTAAATTAGCAGGGCAACAATATACAGCCTTGATGTACGCCTTTCCCAATCTGGAACCAGTCCGTTGTTCCATCTCCGGTTCTAACTGTTGCTTCTTGATTTGCATACATATTTCTCAGGAGGCAGGTAAGGCGGTCTGGTATTCCCATCTCTTTAAGAATTTTCCACAGTTTGTTGTAATCCACACACATTAGCAGTTCTACTCAAAAATCATCCCCTATGTCAGGCTGCTTCTGGGTGACCCATACTAACTTACTTACACACTTAAAATTCTTGGGACAAGACAAATATTAGAAAGAGTGATGTTAAAACAAAAAGTCAGTTATTTGCCCAAGATAATAACAGTAAATGAGACAAACTCAGAAAAACCAAGCAATAAACACTGAATCATAAATATCTTATGGTAGAAAATGGCGTTTCAAAGTTATTGATGTTCCTTCGACAGCATCCAGATAGGTGTCAGAAAGCCCAAATTATTCAGGGATAGCAAAAATTATTAGAGTTATTAAAAGGGCCCTTCTTGTAGGCTTTTGTACAGATAAAACCAGAAAAAATATGAAAGGGCTGGATAAACGGATTCACCATTTGTCCTGTTCTTCCTTCTTAAGACATGGACAGTAAGTTAACAGAAATCGTACTGAAAATAATTCATGCTAAGTAATTTATAACCTGGGTATATAATTTTCAGATAATTATGCCACCACACTGAGGTAGAGTGATTGCACTGATAGTTCCAATTTTTCACCCCTCTCACTGAGGATGCGGTAATGGCTCGAGGCTCAGTCAAGTTCACTTGCTTATTAGGCCAATAAAATGTGCACTTGTGATTCAAGCAGAAGCTTGACAAGAACCTGCTACCCGGCTTTCATCATAAGAGCATGCCCAGGGTGACCTGCTGGAGAATGAGACACACGGAACAGAGCCTACTCTGCACGGCCGTCCCAAGGGACTTCTCAGACACGTGAAGGAGGCAAGGCAAGGTCAGGAAGCTGCCTCGCCAGCGTCCAGCTGACTTCAGCTGATGGCAGACATACACGTTAGCCCTGCTGAGCCCAGCTCTGATTGGAGATGTGTATGCAAAAATAAATGTGTATTGTTTTAAACCACTGAGGTTTTGCGGCTGGTTTGTCATAAGGCATTACTGTAGCAACAGAATGCTGATATACATGATTCTTAAGCTTGTGAAAATTGTTTACTCACTATAAAGCCCAGACTCCACCAGAATGACTACATGACAGTATCTCAACTATGACCGAGTTGTGTGCGTTTCAACAGGGTTTGGGTAATCACTTTTCTTTGGGTGTTTCTAAACAGATTTTAATAAAGAGATGCATCAAGCGTGGGACCTTTCCTATTATACTAGTTTTAAGCTCAAAATCAGAAGGCATCAAGGAAACTGAGCTGCCTAGGTCATATCCATTGAAAAAATTATCTTGTATCATGGCTGCCTTCCTAGGTGCATGCAGGGGAGTAGCACGATACTATACTAAACCCTGGGCTAAATGCCTACAGTATCTTTCCTATTTCCAATTTCTGTGATTTCTCATTCTATACCTTGATAGAACCCTGTTTCCTAACTATACAGAAATATTAGTTTCCAGTGAGAAGAAAAAGCAGCTGGATTTCTATTTCCTGGAAAGTCTTCTCCAGTATTCAAGAGTCTGATCTTTGCATATCAATCTAGAGGAAACTCTATAAGCTGGGAAATCCACTGCTGTTAGTAGCCACACGGGACACTGAAACAGCCAGGTGCCAGGGCAAATGACACTTAGCAAACAGGAATAAGGCAAGCCAAAAGATCCGTTTCTAAACTTCAGTGGAAGAAGGGGCCAAGCCCCTGCTTTCTTGTGATCCTTTACCTAAGTCCAATTCCTTCCATAATCATGAGAAATAAAGCAGAACGAGAAGAAAACATAAAAGCCTGAGAGTCATAATAGTGAATGCGCTAAGACAAAATATTTTGAGTTCTTCAGAGGAAGCCTATCATAGGAATTAACCTGGTACTATTAATCCTATTGTCCAATCAGCTAACAGGAAGTAAACCTGCAGAACCTAATCAGAAAAGGACATTCTCTAAAAACAAATAAAATATAGTAATGCACATATATGGAATCTAGAAAAATAGTACCAATAGCCTATTTGCAGGGCAGGAATAGACACACAGATGTAGAAAACAGACCTGAGGGCACAGTTAAGAGAAAGAGAGTGGGACAAACTGAGCGAGCAGCACTGAAACAGATGCACGGCCATGTGTAAGGCAGAGAGCTGGAGGGAGTTGCTATATAACACAGAGACCTCTGCTCGCGCTCTGTGATGACCCAGAGGGGTGGGGTTAAGTAGGGGCGGGATAAGTAGGGGTAGGAGTGAAGTTCAAGATGGAGGGGATATATGTACACTTACGGGTAATTCACATTGTTGTGCGGCAGAAACGAACACAACATTGTAAAGCAATTATCCTCCAATTAAAAATAATTTTTAAAAAGTGAAAATTCTCTAAACATAATAAAGTCAATAACATGAATTAGAGTTTTCCTAAATTCAAATGTCTTTGCTCAAGATTTCAGTCACTGTCTTCAGAATCTTTTTGAAATGATTCATTTCCTACATTTCTAAGTAACAGTATGGGACAGAGATCAAGTCCTTTGAGACTAGAGCTGGTCAGCTGCAGTGAAATCCTTTTACTGACATTTTCAAAGTTTAATATCAGACATTGTATTTAAACCTGAAGGGCACGTTGAAGCTTACTGTGCCATCAAGAACGAGCTAACAGCTTCTTTTTTGGTCATTTACACTGGACATGCATACTCTGGTACACTCAGGAGATTAAAAGCAAATGGAGTTTATGAACCAGATCAATGGTCTGGTCCAAGCTTTGGGTGCAGAAACGAGTTTTTAGATATAACCAAGATTCTCACTTAAATGGCCCTGTAACAGTATTAGTACTGAAATCCTCCAGCTCATTCTTTCCAAGGCTGCTAGAAACAAGAATATTGCAGAAAAACCTGATCCAGGTTACTGCCTGCAGTGGGTGCAGGAAAAGAGTTCTACAAGTTCAACAGCAGAGCAGGTCAGAGAGTCGAGGCATACGCCAATAGAAGTCCTTTTAAAACACTGATTCATGAGGCTGGGAAAATCTTTTCATCCTGGTCACTGAAACGCATCTTTGAAGGCAGACTGACTTCAAGACTCATCTATGTTAATGATATATGTGGGAACGAAAGCCAATTGCCACGGTAATGCATATTTAGTAGCAAGAACCACTGAACCGGAGCAGGCTCTGTGACATACTAGTTTGAAAATACCTGATTCTAAGAGAGAATCAGTTTTCCTTTCAAGTTGTAATGAGAATTCCAGATCTTCTACAAAAATGCGTTTAATGGGAAATGCAATGATCCTCACTATACCTTTCATGTCTAATTCCCCTTTACAGATTACTTTTTTCTCCTTTACAAATTAAGGAAGAATTAGTCTTCTGTTGGTGGTGGTGGTGTTCCTTATCTAGACCATCTAGTTTCTTAGATGTTAGCTCTTAGATACTCTTCTTCACTTAGTCAGTTTCTTTGAGAAAAGCAATAATATTTCTTCTTCAGAGTTATTTAATTTCATCTCTATTTTGATAAAAAAAAGTAACACATTTATTATGACAATTTATTTTTCTGATCCATTTTCTATTACTTACAAAAAAAAAAAGGTTAACACTTAACGATCATGAAGAAAAGACCTTCTATCTTTAATAAAACGCCTAATTCAGGTCTCAACATGCTGGCCAGTGAGCGCTTGGATACTGCCAACACGCAGCGGCCTTCTGGCAGCACGGGGCCTTCTAAAAGCTGTTCTCTGGCAATAGTCTTTCACGCAAGCACTAATTTTATTATAGCTAGTTTATGATTTTCCCTTATTTCCCTGCTATTTTTAAACATGGGGCTGTAACAGGAGGCAGCCAGAGGCTCAGAAGATGAAGGAACCATTACACACTGTTGCTTCTGTGGTATCAGTGGCCTTTGGAAGCTAAGGACTCAAACTCGATGTCAAAGAGTATTTGAATACAGGGTCCCTCACAGGAACTCTGCCCAACAAGAAACACATTGCTTCGCTCTCTGAATTTTCCTTTTAATTTCTGCTTTCAAGTCCTTGTGGTCTCTCAACACTCTCCCCGGTTTTGCTCTTTAAAGTTATTTTTGCACGTTGCTTATTCTAGCCAGACCTATTTAGCTACATTTGACAACCCTGTCTTGGGGAATGAGTTTTTGACATTTTGCATAATGTACCAGTAGTGATTTCTGTAACCCAATAAAACAACAAATGATGTACGCAAGACCTTGCATGAAGAAATACCAAATTTACTTGTCTGTCTACATGTAACTTTGGGATGCGAGCGTTCAGAAAGACTGGCTCTGAATTTATGCTAATTAGAAAAAAAAATTGAAGAAGTAGAATGGATTTCAAGGATGGTTTATTGGGAAAAAGAAAGACTTTTATGAAATGGTAGGAGGAAAACCATGTGTTTTTCTTAGAAACATACTTTTAATAACTAAGATAAGCAGAGCTCTCACATAAGAAAGTGATAATTAAATGCCCTAGGCCCAAACTGCACCATTATCAAAAATAGGGGGGAAAAGTTAAGATACAGCCCAAGTTGCACATTTATAAATACCAAAGCACCCTGACTTTAAGCTAAGAAAAAAACACATGTGGAAGAGTAGGGACCAATCAATGACAAGAACAGTGAGTTATGAGTCAGAGGTGTTGCAGACTAGTCCAAACCTACTTCTAATCTGCCCCAGAGACAACCCAGGGTTACATTTACTTCAAAACAAAATAGAGAGAGATTAGAAAAGTCATAAGCACATAGAAGTATGGTTCTAGCAATACCATTAAACAATATGAATCTCTGGAGGGGACACTCCCTAACAAATATACTTTGTATGGAGAAGGTGAAAGTCCAGAGTGACACTAGAATTCCTCGGACAGAGATCCATAATATTGTACAGGAGGTGATGAACAAAACCATCCCAAAGAAAAAGAAAAGCAAGAAGGTAAAGTGGTTATCTGAGGAGGCTTTACAAACAGTGGAAGAATGAAGAGAAGTGAAAAGCAAGGGAGAGAGGGATGGGTACATCCAATTAAACGCAGAGTTTCAAAGAATATCTAGAAGAGATAAGAAGGACTTCTTCAATGAACAGTGTTCCATAATGGAAGAAAACAACAAAGGGGGAAATATTAGAGATCTCTTGAGGAAAATTGGAAATATCAAGAGAGCATTCCACCCAAAGATGGGCACAATAAAGCATAAAAATGATAGAGACCTAGTAGATGCTGAAGAGATCAAGAAGAGATGGAAAGAATACATGGAAGAACTGTATTTAAGAAGATCTTAATGAACAAGATTGCTACAATGGTGTGGTGAGTCACCCAGAGCCAGACATTCTAGAGTGCAAAGTCAAGTGGGCCTTAAGAAGCACTGCTGTTAATAAAGCTAGTGGATGTGATGAAATTTCAGCAGAACTATTCAAATCCCTAAAGGAGGATGCCATCAAGGTTTTACACTCATTATGTCAGCAAATCTGGAAGACCCAGCAGTGGCCACAAATTGGAAAACGTCAATCCTCATCCCAATTCCCAAGAAGGGTAATACCAAAGAATGTGCTAACCATCGCACAATTGCACTCATCTCCCATGCTAATATGGTCATGTTTAAAATCTTTCATGCCAAGCTTCAGCATTATGCGAATCAAGAACTTCCAGATGTCCAAGCTGGGTTTAGAAAAGAAAGAGGAACTAGAGATCAAATTGCCAACATTCACTGGATTATAGAAAAAGCAAGAGAACTTCAGAAAAACATCTAACTCTGTTTCATTGACTACACTAAAGCATAGATCATGTAGATCATGACAAATTGTGGAAAGCTCTTAGAGAGATGGGAATAACAGACCATCTTACCTGTCTCCTGAGAAACCTGTATGTGGGTCAAGAAGCAATAGTTAGAACCTTGTATGGAAAACTGATTGGTTCAAGATCAAGAAAGGAGTACAACAGGGCTATCTGTTGTCACCCTGTTTGTTTAACCTATAGACTGAGTACATGATGAGAAATGCCAGGCTGGATGAGTTACAAGCTGGAATCAAGACAGGCAGGAAAAACATCATCAACCTTATATATGCAGATGATAATACTCTAATGGCAGAAAGTGAAGAGGAACTAAAGAACCTCTTGATGATGGTGAAGGAGAGAGTGAAAGAACTGGCTTAAGACTAAATATTTAAAAAACTAAGATCATGGCATCCAGCCCCATTATTGCACAGCAAATAGAAGGGGAAAAGGTGGAAGCAGTGACAGATTTCCTGTTCTTGGGTTCTAAAGTCACTATGGATGGTGACTGCAGTCAGGAAATCAGAAGACAATTGCTTCTTGGCAGGAAAGCTATGACAAACCTAGACAGTGTGTTGAAAAGCAGAGACCTTACTCTACCAACAAAGGCTCGTATGGTCAAGGCTATGGTCTTCCCAGTGGTCATGTAGGGTTTTGAGAGCTGGACCATAAAGAAGGCAGAATACCAAAGAATTGATGCCTTGAAACTGCAGTGCTAGAGAAGACTTCTGAAAGTCCCTTGGACAGCAAGGAAATCAAACCAGTCAATCCTAAAGGAAATCAACCCTGAATATTCACTGGAAGGAATGACACCGAACCTGAAGCTCCAGTATTTTGGTCATCTGATGCGAACAGATGACTCACTAGAAAAGTCCCTGATGCTGAGAAAGATCAAGGGCAGAAGGAGAAGAGGGCGTCAAAGGATGAGATGGCTGGATGGCATCACAGATGCAATGAACATAAACTTGGGCAAACTCCAAGAGATGGTGAGGGACAGGGAGGCCTGGCGTGCTACAGTCCATGGGCTTTCAAAGAGTCAGATACGACTGGGAGACTCAACAACAACAACAGTGAAGAACGTGAAAGCTCAAAGTGACACTAGAATTCTGTCTCAGACTGTCATCAAGTACAGATTACACTCTGTCATTAAAAACAAAAGACTCAAAAAAATAAATAAATAAATAAAAACAAAAAACAAAAAAAACCAAAAGACTCAAAAGTAGCTTTCATATATACAGAGGTCAAACACTAAGCAGAATTTATTTCCCATTAATGTCCTTTTCTATTTACCTATTTCCATCACCTGTGTTTCATTTCCTAACATAAAAACTAAAAAGGCAAACAGATATGCAACCCAGATGCTATCTTACACATCCTTGTAGAGCAGGTGATCAAGCTTTGTTATCGTAAAGCCACTGTCAACAGCTCCACTATGGGACCCATAAACTAGATCAAACTTTAGCCAGTCAGATCCATCCATTCTACAGTATATCCTCTGAACTTACAAGTAAGTTTATCCTCTGTAAGAGTAGCTATTAACTTGACTGATAAATAAGATTAAGATTATTCAAATCTTTTAGAATGTTCTAAAAGCAAACTGCAAAAGTCCAAAACAATATTCTTTGGTTTACCACCCGTTGATTGTATGTGATTCCACATTCATATATATACCTTATTCTTCTCTGGCATAACCTCTGAGCTATTATAGTTAATAAATACTCCTCTATAGCATAATAGACGGGCATGATCTGGTAATGTTCTTTGTGAATTATCCACTCTACATTGGAAAAAAAATTCATTTTACATGTAGAGTCTAACAAAAGGGGTACAAGAACTTTAGAGTCTTAAATGTGGGTGGTTTAAGTAGCCCAGATAGGGCTTCGTGGATGTGCCTGCAATTTGACAATATTATTACAACCTCAAAATGTAAGCTCTTTTCTCATAATATGAAGCACAATCATCACTCAACCAGGCCAAGGTTGAGTTGATTTTATAGAATGCTTGTTAGACATGGTTTATGACCTCAGTAAGTGAGTAAAAGACACAAATATTGTAATACCTACCAGTGATGCAGTGTAAAATTCAATGGACTATATATAAGTTGGGAGTTCCTAATATAAGAACAGATATTAATGGGCTGTGCGTCCTTTGATAGGTCCCTCTGTCTCAGGGCCCTCACTATTTCAGCTATAAAATGAAGACAAGTTACTCTTTAATATTTTTGTTTGATCCAAAAGTTGTGATTTTAAATAAACAAACATCAGGAATCTAAATATTCACTAGTAAAAGGTACATAATAAACTACTTCCAGTCATGACAGACCAGTTTGTAGCTAAAGAGTTCATTTGTCAAGAACAATTAGGAAAAAATGGA
The DNA here is from genome assembly GCF_032452875.1 of Bos javanicus. Lineage (NCBI taxonomy): Eukaryota > Metazoa > Chordata > Mammalia > Artiodactyla > Bovidae > Bos > Bos javanicus. Next base: position 68,233,276 of record NC_083884.1, read on the forward strand.
TTTAAAAAAATATTTAAAGGCATTAAAAAAATTATAAATTTTAATAAAATTTATAATTATTAATTATAAATTTTAATAAATTTTATTAATTATAAATTTTAATAAAATTTATAATTATAAATTATAAATTTATATGTAATTAATAATTATAAATGTAATATGTAGGCTTAAGAGCAAGTCAGAGCTAAAGAGAAAATATTTGTGATCATGAATAAAGCATAGTAAAAAATATCTAGGCTGAAACACACAGAGATAAAAATTTCCCGAAGATGGAAAATACAGTATAAAGAATAAGAGACAAGTGGAACATTATGAAAAGGTATAAGTTACATACAATTGAACTCCTAGCAGAAAGACAGAAAAAAATGGGGTGGAAGAAATATTTGTATCATTTAAAGTTTGTGTTTCCTTGTTAATTTTCTGTTTAGTTGATCTATCCATCATCCCAAAACAATGAATTTCACCTTTTTCTCAAGCGCACATGGAACCTTCTCCAGGAGAGATCACATCCTGGGCCATAAATCTAGCCTTGGTAAATTCAAAAAAATAGAAATCATTCCAAGCATCTTTTCTGACCACAATGCAGTAAGATTAGATCTCAACTACAGGAGAAAAACTATTAAAAATTCCAATACATGGAGGCTGAACAACACGCTGCTGAATAACCAACAAATTACAGAAGAAATCAAAAAAGATATCAAAATTTGCATAGAAACGAATGAAAATGAAAACACAACAACCCAAAACCTGTGGGACACTGCAAAAGCAGTCCTAAGGGGAAAGTTCATAGCAATACAGGCACACCTCAAGAAACAAGAAAAAAGTCAAATAAATAACCTAACTCTACACCTAAAGCAACTAGAAAAGAAGAAATGAAGAACCCCAGGGTTAGTAGAAGGAAAGAAATCTTAAAAATTAGAGCAGAAATAAATGCAAAAGAAACAAAAGAGACCATAGCAAAAATCAACAAAGCCAAAAGCTGGTTCTTTGAAAGGATAAATAAAATTGACAAACCATTAGCCAGACTCATCAAGAAACAATGGGAGAAAAACCAAATCAATAAAATTAGAAATGAAAATGCAGAGATCACAACAGACAACACAGAAATACAAAGGATCATAAGAGACTACTATCAACAATTATATGCCAATAAAATGGACAACGTGGAAGAAATGGACAAATTCTTAGAAAAGTACAACTTTCCAAAACTGGCCCAGGAAGAAATAGAAAATCTTAACAGACCCATCACAAGCACGGAAATTGAAACTGTTATCAAAAATCTTCCAGCAAACAAAAGCCCAGGTCCAGACGGCTTCACAGCTGAATTCTACCAAAAATTTAGAGAAGAGCTAACACCTATCCTGCTCAAACTCTTCCAGAAGATTGCAGAGGAAGGTAAACTTCCAAACTCATTCTATGAGGCCACCATCACCCTAATACCAAAACCTGACAAAGATCCCACAAAAAAAGAAAACTACAGGCCAATATCACTGATGAACATAGATGCAAAAATCCTTAACAAAATTCTAGCAATCAGAAACCAACAACACATTAAAAAGATCACACACCATGACCAAGTGGGCTTTATCCCAGGGATGCAAGGATTCTTCAATATCTGCAAATCAATGTAATACACCACATTAACAAATTGAAAAATAAAAACCATATGATTATCTCAATAGATGCAGAGAAAGCCTTTGACAAAATTCAACATCCATTTATGATAAAAACTCTTCAGAAAGCAGGAATAGAAGGAACATACCTCAACATAATAAAAGCTATTTATGACAAACCCACAGCAAACATTATCCTCAATGGTGAAAAATTGAAAGCATTTCCTCTAAAGTCAGGAACAAGACAAGGGTGCCCACTTTCACCATTACTATTCAACATAGTTTTGGAAGTTTTGGCCACAGCAATCAGAGCAGAAAAAGAAATAAAAGGAATCCAAATTGGAAAAGAAGAAGTAAAACTCTCACTATTTGCAGATGACTTGATCCTCTACATAGAAAACCCTAAAGACTCCACCAGAAAATTACTAGAACTAATCAATGATTATAGTAAAGTTGCAAGATATAAAATCAACACACAGAAATCCTTTGCATTCCTATACACTAATAATGAGAAAACAGAAAGAGAAATTAAGGAAACAATTCCATTCACCATTGCAACGGAAAGAATAAAATACTTAGGAATATATCTACCTAAAGAAACTAAAGACCTATATATAGAAAACTAGAAAACACTGGTGAAAGAAATCAAAGAGGACACTAATAGATGGAGAAATATACCATGTTCATGGATCGGAAGAATCAATATAGTGAAAATGAGTATACTACCCAAAGCAATTTACAGATTCAATGCAATCCCTATCAAGCTACCAACGGTATTCTTCACAGAGCTAGAAGAAATAATTTCACAATTTGTATGGAAATACAAAAAACCTCGAATAGCCAAAGCGATCTTGAGAAAGAAGAATGGAACTGGAGGAATCAACCTACCTGACTTCAGGCTCTACTACAAAGCCACAGTTATCAAGACAGTATGGTACTGGCACAAAGACAGAAATATAGATCAATGGAACAAAATAGAAAGCCCAGGGATAAATCCACGCACATATGGACACCTTATCTTTGACAAAGGAGGCAAGAATATACAATGGATTAAAGACAATCTCTTTAACAAGTGGTGCTGGGAAATCTGGTCAACCACTTGTAAAAGAATGAAACTAGAACACTTTCTAACACCATACACAAAAATAAACTCAAAATGGATTAAAGATCTAAACGTAAGACCAGAAACTATAAAACTCCTAGAGGAGAACATAGACAAAACACTCTCTGACATACATCACAGCAGGATCCTCTATGACCCACCTCCCAGAATATTGGAAATAAAAGCAAAAATAAACAAATGGGACCTAATTAAACTTAAAAGCTTCTGCACATCAAAGGAAACTATTAGCAAGGTGAAAAGGCAGCCTTCAGAATGGGAGAAAATGATAGCAAATGAAGCAACTGACAAACAACTAATCTCAAAAATATACAAGCAACTCCTACAGCTCAACTCCAGAAAAATAAACGACCCAATCAAAAAATGGGCCAAAGAACTAAATAGACATTTCTCCAAAGAAGACATACAGATGGCTAACAAACACATGAAAAGATGCTCAACATCATTCATTATCAGAGAAATGCAAATCAAAACCACTATGAGGTACCATTTCACACCAGTCAGAATGGCTGCGATCCAAAAGTCTACAAGCAATAAATGCTGGAGAGGGTGTGCAGAAAAGGGAACCCTCTTACACTGTTGGTGGGAATGCAAACTAGTACAGCCACTATGGAGAACAGTGTGGAGATTCCTTAAAAAACTGGAAATAGAACTGCCTTATGATCCAGCAATCCCACTGCTGGGCATACACACTGAGGAAACCAGAAAGGAAAGAGACACGTGTACCCCAACGTTCATCGCAGCACTGTTTACAATAGCCAGGACATGGAAGCAACCTAGATGTCCATCAGCAGATGAATGGATAAGAAAGCTGTGGTACATATACACAATGGAGTATTACTCAGCCATTAAAAAGAATACATTTGAATCAGTTCTAATGAGGTGGATGAAACTGGAGCCTATTATACAGAGTGAAGTAAGCCAGAAAGAAAAACACCAATACAATATACTAACGCATATATACGGAATTTAGAAAGATGGTAACAATAACCCTGTGTACGAGACAGCGAAAGAGACACTGATGTATAGCACAGTCTTATGGATTCTGTAGGAGAGGGAGAGGGTGGGAAGATTTGGGAGAATTGCAGTGAAACAAGTATAATATCATGTATGAAACGAGTTGCCAGTCCAGGTTCGATGCACGATACTGGATGCTTGGGGCTGGTGCACTGGGATGACCCAGAGGGATGGTATGGGGAGGGAGGAGGGAGGAGGGTTCAGGATGGGAAACACATGTATACCTGTGGCGGATTCATTTCGATATTTGGCAAAACTAATACAATATTGTAAAGTTTAAAAATAAAATAAAATTAAAAAAAAAAAAATTTGAAGGGATGATAGCTGAGACTGTTCCAACACTGATGAAAGCATCAAGCCACAAATTTAAGCAGCCCTAGAAACTTCATATAGGATAAATACAAAGCAAATCACATCTAGGCAATGTCATAGTAAAAGTGCTAAAAGTCAAAGACAAAAAGAAAAAGCAAGAAGAGGAAGGAAAAAGACGTCCTCAAAGGATCAACGGTAACACTGAGATAGACTTTTCAATAGAAAGAAGTAAACAAGATGAACAGTGCATATATTCACATAATAGAATACTATATAGAAATGAGAATATATATTACTGCTATAGGTATCCACAATAATGAATCTAAGAAATACCATATTAGGCAGAAGAAGCCAAGCACAAAGAATATATTTTGTGAATCCATTTCATAAAGTTCAAAAACAAGAAAAACTAACCTACACTATTATAAGTCAGGATAGTGGTTATCCTTTGGAGGTGGTTAATACTGGAAGGAGATGAGACTGGGTTGTTGATAACATTCTAGTTTCTCATTCGGGTAGAGGTCAGATATGTTTACTTTGTGAAAATTCATTTTAAAAATGATTTGTGTACTTTTCTGTGTGCATGCTATATTTCAATAAAAGTTTAGTTAAGTAACACACGAATGGATAACAGCAGTCTTTAAACTGCAAATTCATTTCACAATGATTTCATATACAACTTTTTTCCTTTTCTTTTTTTTTTTTTTGCGTGTGTGCTCAGTCGTGTCCAACTCTTTGTTGTGTTTTTTTGTTTTTTTTTTTTTTGTCCAACTCTTTGCAACTGCATGGACTGCAGCCCGCCAGGCTCCTCTGTCCATGGAATTTTCCAGTCAAGAATACTGGAGTGGGTTGCCATTTCTTCCTCCAGGGTCCTCCTTTTTACTCACTGCTTAATATATCTTCAAATTACCCCATTTGTGGGGTTCAAAGACTCTCAAGAATGATATAGTCTTAAAAACATAAGCTTCATTTATAGAGAGCCCCTTGGACTGCAAGGAGATCCAACCAGTCCATTCTAAAGGAGATCAGTCCTGGGTGTTCATTGGAAGGACTGATGTTGAAGCTGAAACTCCAAAACTTTGGCCACCTGATGCAAAGAGCTGACTCCTCTGAAAAGACCCTGATGCTGGGAAAGATTGAGGGCAGGAGGAGAAGGGAACAACAGAGGATGATGGTTGGATGGCATCACCAACTCCATGGACATGGGTTTGGGTAGACTCCAGGAGTTGGTGATAGACAGGGAGGCCTGGCGTGCTGCGGTTCATTGGGTAGTAAAGAGTCGGACATGACTGAGCGACTGAACTGAACTGATAGCTTATGAAGTAACTAAGGTATGCATGGCCAGGCTGGGAACTTGATCACAAAAAAAAAATCTGCTTCAATGAGGAACCAATTTTAAACATAAGCAAAACAAAAAGAATTTAAAGAGGGAAAGAACCGTTTATTAAGAGTAATGAGAGAGAGAGAGAATGGATTGCAGAGGAGGCTAGTAAGAAGCATTAGGAAATGAGTAACTTGATAAGATGGTTCTGAAGGAGGAAACAGATGGGGCTGGACTTCATCTTAGGCCAGGCTGCGAACATTAGGCTACACGCTTGGTCACCCTCCCAATGGACTCTGAACTTTGTGCCCAGTGTCTATAGAAATGGCATACCAATGGAAAACCAGACCCCCAATAAAAGAGCCTCAGGACCTGAACTTGGACTCTCCATTGCCTAAAAGAATATGCTAATTATCTCTGTAACAGAACAAAGTCATAAATTCCATTATGTTTATCAGGATATGACTACAGTCCCATTAATAAATGTCCACTGTTTATCTACTCTTGTGACACATGAATCATGGGTTAAGTTTGATCGTATCTCTCTTTTACCTTGTCCAGACTAGTTTCAAGGAATTTGGGGAGGTGGGTTTGAGCAAGTACACTTAGGGTATATAAGGTTTTCACAAAAACTGGTCGGGGTCCTTGGCTAAGAAGAGACTCTGTCTTGGGCCCGCCGGTGTAATAAACTGCACTCCACTATCTGCATTGTCCTTCTGAGTGAGTTTGTTTCCCGGAAAATGTGGCTACAACAGTTCAAGAAAATATAGTATCTTAAACTTCACAGTAAGGGATCCATTTGTGATACATGTGAACACTTATCAATCACTAGGAGAACAAGAACTGTAAAACAGGGTAGACTATTTAGGATACATTACGTATTTGTATAAGAAATTCTACATTTCTAGACGAACTTACAGAGAATCCATCAATCTGGTGTAAAAGCTTTGGCACAAGCCTTCCCCACCTCATGCATATTTCACTTGGAACAAAGAGAGGGCCCTTAAAGTATTAATAAATTCCCGCCACCACTGTAAGTTTGCCTAAAGCAATAAAATCAGTACGTGGTTTGTGATACAGACTGTTAATAAAGCAATCTTACTGATTTGGCAGTTCTTTTTTCCTAATCATTTTCTTACAAGACCTCAAATGCAGTAAAAGTGGCTTTTTAACTGAACAATGTTAGAAACCAGAAACCCAGTACAGGCTTTACAGGTTCTGAATATTCTTCCATTCCAATAATTTAGTAAAGGAAACCCTTATCAGACTCTGCTAAGCTTTGGGAAAGAGTCACTGCTAGAAATATTCATACTTGAGCTTATAATTGTTCTTATATGAAAGAAAGCACTCCAACTGCTTTTTAGAGACAGTAAAGGTATGTCCCAGGTGGCCTAGTGGTTAAAGAACCCGCCAATGCAGGAGACATAAGAGACGCAGGTTCAATCCCTGGGTCAGAAAGATCCCCTGGAGGAGGAAATGGCAACTCACTCCAGTATTCCTGCCTGGAGAATCCCACAGACAGAGGGGCCTAGCAGGCTACAGTCACCAAGAGTCACCAAGAGTCAGACACGACTGAAGCGACTGAGTTCAGCATGCACAAAGGTATTCTGCACTAGAGCAAAAGGTGACAGGGTTTCATCTATTGTGGGCAAACAGGAAACTGAAAAATAAATTTTTTTTTTTCCAAATCTGCTGCTGCTGCTGCTGCTAAGTCACTTCAGTTGTGTCCGACTCTGTGCGACCCCATAGATGGCAGTCTGCCAGGCTCCCCCGTCCCTGGGATTCTCCAGGCAAGAACACTGGAGTGGGTTGCCATTTCCTTCTCCAATGCATGAAAGAGAAAAGTTAAAGTGAAGTCGCTCAGTCGTGTCCGAGTCTTCGCGACCCCATGGACTGCAGCCCACCAGGCTCCTCTGTCCATGGGATTCTCCAGGCAAGAGTACTAGAGTGGGGTGCCATCACCTTCTCCGGTCTACCACTCTACCCTCTTATAATACTGAAATGGTGAAAACATTAAGTAGATGCGGTATAAGGTGGGAGCCAGAAAGTTTGGTCTGGAAAGGCTGGCCATGTGCTTCAGATCCTCTAGCTGAAGCAGCACTGGACTGCAGCAAAGCAAAGAAGCTGATACTCAGAAAGTAACAGGTTTTAGAGGACGGTCTCATTGATGGCTAAGAAATCAACAAAATACAGAGTGCTTTTATTACAGGAACACTTAAAATGTATTAGCACGCAAATCTTGGTTAGCCTAAGCCACTGGGATCAAGCTATAAAGTATCAAAGGAAAAATAAGTAATTCACTGATTTGGATTCAGGTAAGAGAGGGATCTGAACTGGTAATAAGATTTCATTGGATAAACAGGCAAAGTGAGGATACCACCAAGTATACACAGTAACCAGAACTTCTCTAACAGCTTTTGTGGCTAGAGGAGGAGGATGAAGATGATGAGGACGGTGATGGCAACTCCTGCAGCTTACCAACTTACCACATGCTGTATGCTAAAAACTGTGCTAAACATTTTATTGTGTATTATCCCTATTTTAGGCATTGGGAGACTGAAGCTTAAAGAAATGTAAGTAATGTACTCAACGTCATATAACCAGGTAAATGTCGGAGTGAGAACCCAGTCGAACAGGCATTCGATCTTAATCACATTCTGCTCATAATTTTGATCAGCACAGTCAATTCCTTCTATGCTGAACATTTCTGGAGAATTTGGGAATGCTTATTTTCTTAAGGCTTTATTCATCCTGTAATCATTATTATCCACGTCTAGTGAAAGTGAAGTGGCTCAGTCGTGTCCGACTCATTGCAATCCCATGGACTGTAGCTCACCAGGCTCCTCCGTCCATGGGATTATCCAGGCAAGAGTACTGGAGTGGGTTGCCATTTCCTTCTCCAGGTTTGTCTAGTAAAACCTCCTAAAAGATATAGTTAAAGTAAAAATTGAGGCTTAACTAATTACCACAAATTCTAAATAGAATCAGTTGAATTAAATGATTAATTAGTGAAGTGCTATAGGAGATCAAAATGGTAAAAAAAAAAAAAACAAAAACTAGAAGATTCTTAGGACTCTCAACCTCTTATCCTTCAGGAAAGGCCCAAAGACATGCTGTACTATACCTCCAGAAACCAGCAGACACCTGGCTAGTGAGTCTGCAGGAGAATGCAGATTAAGGAATAAAAGCAGCAAGTAGTTCAATGGTGGTTTCTTTGGGATGTGATTTCTCTGTAGAAAAGGAGAACTTTGAGATTCATATGTATTTTATGATAATTAGAGAAAACTGCTTTTATTCAGGGGGAATAAAAGATTCTGATTACTGCTTTGAGAACTGATGTTTTTTTCTCCCAATAGTGAACTAAAGTTGAAAATAAGAAAGGGTTCCTAATTTGGATCATCTGTACCAGTGGAGGGGAAGGGTATTGTATTTACAATCTATTTTCATCAGATTTTAATTGTTCTAACCCACAATAACATAAAATTAAACAAATCTCAGTGATGTCCTTACAAAATTAAAATGGACTGCAGGAAATCATGGTTTTTGTTGTTGTTTTTGTTTTGGAAATTACCTTTTTAAAAACTGGACACCCAGGATAAAAATTCATTTCATCCAGGAGTAATGAATGATTCGTACCAAAATTCTATTCCCATGGGTTCTAGCAGAACACATTTCATGTTGTCTTTCGAGGCTATGATTCTAACACTTAATTGTCTGTGTGGCCTAAAGAAAAATCACTCATACTCTTTAAGCGTTCATTTTCTATAAAAGAGCAACAGGATCAGTAACTTGCTTCACTTCCTGAAGTTTCCATGGTCCCTAGAACAGATAAAGCCAAAGATAAAAATCAAGGAAGTGCAAGTTAATCTGGCAGCTATCCTGTCAGGACAGCGTCTCGGCGTCACACACTGACAGAGTACCTTCAGGAACCACAGCACTCACACTCCTCTCAGCCCTCACATGGCACTGTAGTCTCCACTATGTCAGTCTACCTGTCTCTGAGTCCTTTGACTCTTTATACTTGTATCTCTCAGCTCTCATGGGAAGTATATGCATAACCAAGCAAAAGGCTTTTGGTATAGCCCAGGGAGCCTGTCTCTCTGCGAAGTTACTCAACTATATCAAGCAGTACAAAAGTCCATTCTGGAAACCTAAAAACATGCTCTGGGGTTTTGTGACAAGACGATACTATATAAGGCAATAAGAAATGTATTTGGAAATAGTAAACATTAATCACATATATATAATAATAATTAGTTATTGCTGATAATCATGATTTCAAATAACTAGGACTCAGTTAACATTCTACAAATTGTATCATTATACAGAAGATACTTGACAAATTTAGGATCTTTAGAAGTAAATTGCCACACAATGACAAAAAAAAAAAAAAACTATTCCTAAATATAACAGCTTTAAGCAATTTACCGTTGATCTTAGGCCAAGTCACTTATTTCTATAGGCTTCCTATTCCTTAAGATAAAAGAGAGGGCTAGATCTGGTGATTTTTAGTAAATGATATAAAGTACTTTTTTCATGGGCCCAATTTGTATGCAGGTCAGGAAGCAACAGTTAGAACTGGACATGGAACAACAGACTGGTTCCAAATAGGAAAAGGAGTCCGTCAAGGCTGTATATTGTCACCCTGTTTATTTAACTTATATGCAGAGTAGAACATGAGAAACGCTGGACTGGAAGAAACACAAACTGGAATCAAGATTGCCGGGAGAAATATCAATAACCTCAGATATGCAGAGGACACCACCCTTATGGCAGAAAGTGAAGAGGAACTAAAGAGCCTCTTAATGAAAGTGAAAGAGGAGAGTGAAAAAGTTGGCTTAAAGCTCAACATTCAGAAAATGAAGATCATGGCATCTAGTCCCATCACTTCATGGGAAACAGATGGGGAAACAGTGGAAACAGTGTCAGACTTTATTTTGGGGGGCTCCAAGATCACTACAGATGGTGACTGCGGCCATGAAATTCAAAGACGCTTACTCCTTGGAAGGAAAGTTATGACCAACCTAGATAGCATATTCAAAAGCAGAGACATTCCTTTGCCAACAAAGGTTCATCTAGTCAAGGCTATGGTTTTTCCTGTGGTCATGTATGGATGTGAGAGTTGGACTGTGAAGAAGGCTGAGTGCCGAAGAATTGATGCTTTTGAACTGTGGTGTTGGAGAAGACTCTTGAGGGTCCCTTGGACTGCAAGGAGATCCAACCAGTCCATTCTGAAGGAGATCAGCCCTGGGATTTCTTTGGAAGGAATGATGCTAAAGCTGAAACTCCAGTACTTTGACCACCTCATGCGAAGAGTTGGCTCATTGGAAAAGACTCTGATGCTGGGAGGGATTGGGGGCAGGAGGAGAAGGGGACAACAGAGGATGAGATGGCTGGATGGCATCACGGGCTCGTTGGACGTGAGTCTCAGTGAACTCCGGGAGTTGGTGATGGACAGGGAGGCCTGGCGTGCTGTGTTTCATGGGGTGGCAAAGAGTCGGACACGACTGAGTGATCTGATCTGATATCTTAGTCCCTGCCCTATTCTATCACCTTTTGCGATACAGGAAGAGGTGGCTCCCCATAGACAGTGCTGCAAGAACAGGCCACTGGCCATGTAGTCAAGGTGAGCACGCCCAATCTCACTGATGCAGAGATGATACCACCACTCTCTCCTTCCACTCAGACCAAAGATCCTTCTACTTTATTTAATTCTACTTAATTTAAAATAACCATATGTGGCTAATGGCTACTGCCTTGGGCAATATGACTCTAAAAGTCATCTGATCTGATCTTTCTGTTTACAGAAACCAGCAACCAAGAGTTTCCAGAAGAGGTCCGCCCATGATACATAGCTGCTGGTGGCAAAACCAGGACTCAAACTGAGATCTCCCAATTCTAGTCTGAAACTCCTGCTACCCTGAAGAGAAGGAGAATGCAAAATGCTATAGCTGGAAGAGGACAACCAAAAATATAATGGATGAGTTATGATAAATCAAACTTGAAAAAATTATAGCCAGAAAAAATGGAAAAGCTGAGGGCACAAAGATTTGCAAACACATCATACGTTACATACACACACACACATATTCACTGGGTGTGCCCATTTATTTTGATGTAATAACTATTCTGCCAGCAAGAGAAAAAGAGCTTTTAATAACTCATTACAGGCCCCAAAGGTCTGACTGAGCCAATTTACACAAAGAGCACAATCAAGAAATTTATGTCTTATCTCCATTCTCCACCAAACGTCCACTTTCCAAGTCCTACCGTCTTCAGTGATTTGCTGAGTTACAGCTTAACACTCTTATTTGTTTCTCAAAAGCCTGTAAGATAAACACACCACTGGCAAGGTTGCCAAGCATTCACCTCCTGAACTTAATATTCCCTCTGAGGATATGGCTCTCTGCTAAAATGGAATGTTTTTCACCTTTTAACCTACTCTCCTGTACTACTGAAAGTAAAATTATTACCTCTCTGCATTCCTTCTTTGTCTCTCTCTCTCAAACACATGCCACCCCCTGCCCCACAATCCTTTGCATGGATCTCACATTAGGGCTACTAATATACTAATATACACAGTGTAGAAAATGTCTGCAAAAAGGTCCAAGAAAAACAGCATTGTTTTCAGAGAAAGTGCTGTTCAGGATGATGTCATAAAAAATCATCTAATTAATTTCCTGTAGTTACATCCTGAAAGAAATCCAGAAGGCTCAATCTTCTCACAAAGTCAAGTGGTTTCTCTGGGGAGACACTAACTGTTCCTGTGAACCCACAGGTGTCATAAACTGATAAGGATTACGATTTACCTTTAATTTTCAAAATCACAAACAGTGATATTTCATTTTAAAAGATCTTTAATGTGGGAGGCCAGAGAAGGCAATGGCACCCCACTCCAGTACTCTTGCCTGGAAAATCCCATGGACAGAGGAGCCTGGTAGGCGGCAGTCCATGGGGTCGCACAGAGTTGGACACAACTGAGCGACTTCACTTTCACTTTTATGCATTGGAGAAGAAATGGCAACCCACTCCAGTGTTCTTGCCTGGAGAATCCCAGGGACGGGGGAGCCTGGTGGGCTGCTGTCTATGGGGTCGCACAGAGTCAGACACGACTGAAGTGACTTAGCAATGTGGGAAGCATTATGAAAATATAAAAAGTATCCTCATTAAATGTGTATTTTAGATTTTAGTTACTGACAGCAAAGAAAAAAAATGAGTAAAGGTATCAATATTAGGTATCAATATTCCTAAACCCAGTAATCTCCTGGGCTTCATAACGTTCCCTCTCCAGATCTGAGTGAACAAAGACCAGCATTTACAAGAGCCAAAGAGAGAGCACACTGTACCCACTGCACACCCTCAGTGCTCTTCCTCCAGGCGACAAGCATTCACCAGTATGGGGCTGGAACACTGCAGGAGGTCTGCCAGACTTGCACTCCTTGAGGGCAGGAGCAATAGCAGATTCAGCTTTACACCCAAAGGCATTATAGCACTGGGCACCCAGTAATCACGTGGTAAGCATGCTTTGAATGAATTAATTAATAAATGAGATAATCAATATAAGTAAGTTATCCTCCTTTCCCCCCAGAAGCTGCCAGTTAATAATGTCAGAAGACCATATTACAAACAAATAATCAATAGGCACCATAACTGAGGTATCACTAAGGGCTACAGTCTGCCAAACAATTTGAAAAAAATCTAAAAATTAATGTTATGTGCTAATGGGTTTAAAATATCCCTTACGGTGATCATTGGGGAAACTCTTTTAACTTAAAGTATAATACCTGTTGATCCAGCAATCCCACTTGTCACACACTACTCTCGTCCTAAATGTGTATAAAAAGACTTGTAAAAGGTCTTTTCTCCTGCAGACATGTTTGTAAAAGGAAAAACAAACCTCCCTGAACATTCCACCAGCAGATGAATGGCACATTCATAATACATATACTACAAAGAAGTTCAAAAGAACACAGTTGATCTGTATGTTCTAACATGAAAAGAGGTTCAAGACTATTGAGTGAAAAAATCATTTGGAAAACAGTATCATATTCCCATCCAGAAAAACAAAGCCATAAAAGAAAATAGCTAGAGCCATGGTGTATAATACAAACATAATAATTTAAACTTTCTAGCAACCACAGAAAAAGATAAAAGAAAAATAAAATTAACTTTTATAACATATTTTATTTAACTCAATGTATCTAAAATATTATCACTATATTGCCATCAATATGCAGACTTAGTAATGAAATACTCAGCACTCTTTTTTCATTCTAAGCCTTCAAAGTCCAGTGTGTATTTTGCATTTATGGCACATCTCAATTAAAAGCACACACATTGTAAATGCTCAACAGCCACATGTATCAGTGGCTACCAAAGCAGATGGCATAGATCTAAACAATACACTTCAAGCTGGTAACAGTGATCACTTCTAGAATGGATTGTGTTTTAATCTTTTACATCAATAACTCATATATTACTTATGTAATGGTAAAAACACAATAGCAAAAAACCAAGCAGTATGGGAATATGGATGGCTGAACAAACATACTTATTCCAAGCGTCAATGAACATCCAGCTAGAAAAAGGGGGACCAGGGAAAAATAAAATGTAACAATATCATTTATAATAACACACCCAGGTGTGTGCATGCATACATGTACACACACACACAGAAAACCTAAGGATAAAACTAAACAAAGATATACAATAGTTCTATATTGAAAACTATAAAACATTGCTGGAAGAGATTTTACAAGACCTAATAAATGAAGAAACATACCATGTCCATGGACTATGAAATTCAAATATATTTATAGATTCAATGCTACCCCAATCAAAATTTCAGCAGGATGTTTGAGTGAAGGGAGGGGGGACTATAAGCTAATTCTAAGACATATATATGTTTTATATATTTATGTGCTGTATGCTCAATCACTCAGTCGTGTTGGACTCTTTGAGACCCCATGGACTATAGCCCACCAGGCTCCTCTGTCCATGAAATTTTCCAGGAAAAAATACTGGAGTGGGTTGCCATTTCCTCCTCCAAGGGATCTTCCTGACCCAGGGATTGAATCTGCATCTCCTGTGTCTCCTACACTTGAAGGCAGATTCTTCACCCTTGAGCCACCCAACATATATATGAATGTAAAGAACCTGGAATGGCCAAAACAGTTTTGAAGAACAAAGCCATAAGAATTTCTAGAGTCAATAACAAGCTACAGTAATTAAGTAATATGCTACTGTCATAAAGACAGACAAAGAGATCAATAGCACACATCACCTTGTCTCTGACAAAAGTGGCACCCAGCGCAGTCCTGTGAATACACGGTGCTGGGGCAACTGGGTATTCACATGGGGGGACTGAAGTTTGATACCTGCGCCAACCCAAACACAAAAGTAAACTCCAGGTGGCAGCAGAGCAAAATGTAAAGGTAAAACAATAAAGCCTTACAGGAGACTAGCTTCACGACCTTGGGATACACAAACATTTTCTTAAACAGGACACAGAAGGCACTAACCATTAAAAAAAAGAAAAAGAAGGACTGGTAAACTGGCCTTCACCAATATTTGTATAATATTGGATAGAAAAAAACAGAAACTGAGAAAGAGCTTTAGTGAGCAGAGACAATTCAAACAAACCTGGATGACAGAAAACATTGCTGAGGAGTCAAGGAAAAGATCTTCTATGCAGAGGGACCATAATAAGTAACCACACAGAGGATAAAGTATAAGGCACTTTAACAAAGTATGGCAAATAGACTTATATGAACAGATTATAAGGTGTCTGACACACAGAGCAGTTGAAGAAAAGTTAAAGAAGAAGATTATGGAGGAATTTGGACTTTATTTTAAAGGCAACAAAAAGTTGTCAAAGGCTTTTAAGCAGGAAAATTACCTGATCTGAAATGAATTTTAGAAGGGTAACTAAAAGAGCTCTGTCAATGATGGTTCAGAAAAAGAAGAAACTAGTATCAGGGCAGAGTTAAAACAGATTTCACAAATTAGAGTACTTAAATAGTCCAGTGTGACAAGAGGTGTGCAGAGCTCCTAACCATACTTTTTCTAACAGTGTCCAGTTTACCTGACTATCTGGGGGAAAACAATTTTACACTACAATAAAAACTGATCTTATACAGGATATGCAACATTCATATGAATCATTTAAATGATCATGACAATGATAACACCCATAATAATGCTTTTTTGAATCCTTACTGTGGCTCAGTAAGGAAATGGCAACCTACTCCAGTATACTTGCATGGAAAATTTCATGGACAGAGGAGCCTGGCAGGCTACAGTCTATGGGATCACAAAGAGTTGGACATGACTGAGTGACTAACACAACAATCCCTTATATTGCTGATGATAAAACTTGGTACAACTACTTTGGAAAACTGGTAAAAATCTTAATAAACCTGAACATATGCATGACCAAACATTTAACAGATGTTAAGTGCTGATGTTTACCTAAAGATATATATTTATAGTAGCTTTTCCATAACAGCCAAAAATTGGAAACAACTCACATGTCCATCAGACTTAGAAGAGTTTCAGGGACATAATAATAAGTGGCCAAGCCAACATTCAATCCCAAGTCTGTCTAATAACTAAGTTCACACTCTTGGCCACTACACCACACTTGAAAAAGTTAAATTCTTATGGCAGTAGCTTCAGGCTACAATCACAGATTCAGGTAGTAGACACCTTCTCTTCTTTGCTTGGAGGAGAGTACCTGTTAAAAAGTACAGAAAGTTCTGAGAGGAGGCTACTGCAACAGTCCAGACAAGATGATATGGCAGAAGGAAGGCACCAGAAAAGAGATTTCTTTTATAGAAAGAAGAGAACCCAGTAACAAATCAAACATGCGAGTGAGGTGGCTTGGGCAAGAGGACAAATGGTGACAGCAGAAGTCAGCACTGATCGAGGGCTAAGTCGGGCATATTAAACTGAAGACGGGTGTCCAGGATGTATTTGGATAAAGAAATATGAAGCCCAGGAGAGAAATCAGACTGATAAAAAATAAAGCAAAAACTTCCAAGTCATCAGCATATGTGTATATCAGATTTCCTGAATAGAGAATAACATTTCTAAAACAATGTAACTCATGCACTCTTCTGACAATTAAAATTAGCTCACAGGAAGGTCTCTGTGGCTACCTGAAATTTATTTTGCAACTGCTAACATAGATAGAAGGCTAGTTAGAATGAAAGTGCCTGCTCTCTCCTATTGAGTATCTGAGAACAGTTGTACAAAAGAAAAACATACTGCTCTTTAAGGTAAGTGGACAGTGGTTTCAGGCTGCTTCTTCTTACTTGGTACAACCTTAAAATGTATTATAGCAAAGATGTAAGAGGCAGAAAGATGCGGCTTGGTTTTCTCACCAGTCATAGTATTTAAGTGGTTAATCTCTGCTTCAAAAGGCAGCTTCCCGTACTTTATTTCAATATCAAAACAATGCAGAAGAAAAACCAGGATACAATTCGAGGTCACAGACACAATGTTAGAGGAGAATAATCATTCAAAAGTACATCCTCCAAACTTTTTATACTCAAAGGGTATGATTGCTTTGGGGGGAAGAGTTTTCAAAGTTCTAACCAGGGCAATAACTAAAAGAAAAGAAAAAGTAGGGGTATAACATAAGGATAGAAATGCACAAAACTGTCATTATTTGCAAAAAGTCTGCATTACAAGAAAATCTAAGGAAATCAACAAAAAACCATGAGCTATGATGAGAGAATTTTTGCATGGTCACTTATAAAATCTGCAAAGTAAACACCTTTTCTATATGCCATTAGTAACTAATTTTTAGGAAAGACACAATGAAAAAGTATCCCATTTCCAACAGTATATATTAAATATCTACTCTCCAAAAGTGTAGATCAGTGAGGGGTATAAAAGAGTAAATGACAGAATAGACCAGGCTCTTAAATGGAAGATCAACTATTAACTACATCAAGTTATCCATAACATGTAAATTTAATAAAGTTTCAGTAAATACCACAATAGGAGAGTCTCCAAAATTTGACAAAATGATTTTAAAATTCATTTGGTGGGAGAGGGAGAGACAAGAATATCCTAGACATTAAGAATAATAATGATGATATGGGATTTGTAGTATATGAAAAATATAGAGCAACAGTAAATAAAACTAGAACACAAATTGCCCAACAGGTCAGTAGAATGACACAGCAATGTCCAAAATCACATCAATATAAAATAACCAATATTGCAACAGAAAATAGTTTGAAAATTAAAAATCTTTATAAAAGAAAATTTTTAAATAGTCAACCCAATAGCAAGCATAGAAATGTAAATCAAAATAATAACATACCACTTTTAAACACCAAGCTGACCTTTTCGTTTTAACAATAATGCCTATTGTTAGCTTTTATCCACTGTTTGTAGAACTGAAATAGACACAGCCCTTCTGAGAGGAATTTAGCAATCCATATCAGAAGTCTTAATGTTCTAAGTCCATTTAACCAAAGGAAATAATGAAAGATATGTTCAAAGACTGATCTACAAACATGTTTTTCTGGATTTTACAATACCAAAAAATTTGAAACAAACTAAACGTGTAACAGTGCGTGTGTGCGATCACTTCAGTCATGTCTGACTCTTTGCAATCCGATGGACTGTACTGTAGCCCATCAGGCTCCTCTGTCCAGGGGAGAATACGGGAGTGGGCTGCCATGCCCTCCAGGGAATCTTCCCGACCCAGGGCTTGAACCCGTGTCTTTTATGTCTCCTGCATTGGCAGGTGGGTTCTATACCACTAGTACCACCTGGGAAGCCTGTATAACAGTAGGGAGATAGATTAAATGCATGATGATAAAAGACCTTCATTTAATAAAATGAAGACCATTTAATAAAATGAAATGTTTAACATTAAGAGGAAAATATTTTCATGTATAATATTTCTGTAATTAGATATAACATATATTACATATTTTAAAAACCAAGAATCTGTGACTATATACATGATATATATAATAGAATGGTGGAAAATACCTGTTTTAGACCTCATATGCCAATTTCTACATCTCTCTCAGAGGCCAGCTTGAGTTCTGCCTGTTTCACAGAGTTTCCTCAAGTCTATATCACTTCCTGCCTCCTCTGGAAGGACAGAATCTTGGCAGTGAATTAGGATGCTTTCCTTTTTTAATACCTATCACAACCCTCTGCCCCTAATTAAAAGTCTTTCTAATCTATCCAGTAATTTGGCTAACATATACACCTCAAAGGTTAGGAAAACAGGGTATAAACCCAGCTCTTGACATACTTACAGTTATCTGTCCCTACACTAAATGGCCCTATCTAGATACCTATGCTATTTTAGTTTTTAAACCTGCCTTAACTTCTTAATGCTATCAGTATATTTGTCTCTAGAAAGCTGAGCCCTGTTTTTCATCCTTTTAACATCAAGAAATCAGATCATCTGGCTTATAAGGATTACTTGTAAACTAAGAGTAAATAGGCAAAGAGAAAAGTGTGTCGGCAACTCTCTTGGGAATAAAACTGCCAAAACGTCACAGCCCTTGGTAGCTTTCCAAGGCTTTTATCTGACACTCATGGATGAGAGAGAC
Organism: Bos javanicus; assembly: GCF_032452875.1. Lineage (NCBI taxonomy): Eukaryota > Metazoa > Chordata > Mammalia > Artiodactyla > Bovidae > Bos > Bos javanicus. Next base: position 68,252,248 of record NC_083884.1, read on the forward strand.
TTTGTAGAAGTCCAGCATTCCCAAGGGGAGACTCGAGCATGCCACTAAAGTAAAGGCTTTTTTCTTTACCATTCCTTTCTAATACCTGACTGTGTTCTAGAGAAATGAAGATCCTGGGTCATTTAAATAATATAATTAATCTCCATAATGTCCTACAGTGAAATTCTAAGATACAAATGTAACTGAACTTATTTCCCACCATATAGATTAATTCATAAATTTATTGTTGCCTCAGCTATTAACCTTCTCTTTCTCATTTATAATATTATATTACTATTACCATTTATGGAATTCCAGGTACCATGTTAGGTACTTTACATATATTATTTATAATCCTATCACAACTGTGTACAGAATGAATGGAATCATCATTTTCTGAATGAGAAATAAGAGGCAAAGAGAAGTTAAACAACAACTTCCCCAAAATTCCCAAGCCAGGATGAATTGGAGCAGGCAGTCAAATCTGGGTCTGTCTCCCGCCAAACCCCACCCTCTTTCCACTCTGCAGGGACCATCATGAGCATCTACTAGACATCAAGTCTCTAAGAATTTTACATTTCATTTATCTAGAAAAGACTAAGGTGATATTTCTCTGTCATTACAATTCAGCTCTCTTGATGAGACTGAATATGTCTCTATCACCAGAGTTAAAATCCACCAAAGAAACAGTGTGAAGGATTCATAGCAATACTACTCCATCCCTGACAAAGCATAATGTGTGCTTCCTTAATTTAATGGATATATCATACTGATACAGCTTTTGGCTAGTTTTACACATATCCACAGCACATGTGAAGAGCATAAGAACACTGCACCTGACAAGCTACTAGATCCTGAGGTCAGAAGCCAAGTCTCATTTATCTCTATATCCCCAAGCCCTGTATGTGACAGATGTCCAACACCTCTTTGTTGATGAAAGCTAGAAGCAATGATTATCAACTTCTGAAAGTAATATATTAAGATAATTAAAACATTTTGAGCATCAAAAAAGAAAAATATCTCATGTTTCAAACAAACTGGTTTTGGTCTTCAGGTAAACTTCCTACCTCTCGATCCTTGAGTTTCATGGCAAGCACCAACTGATGCCTGTGGTTAGTGAGAGCCTCCCGGTAATTTCCTTTGGAGAAGAATGCAGAGCCCAGGTTCCCATGAGCTCGGCATTCTCCTGTCTGGTCACCTGAATTGGGTTTAAAAAAAAAAAAAAGAGAATATTTCTCTAAGTTACAGCATTATTTATAATATATAAAGGCCATCTTAATTTGAAAGCCACAGGTTTACTAGTTATAATTTCATTTGCCTTTTTTTTTTTTTTCTTCCTCTAAAAGACTCCATGTGGGAAGTTATGGTCCTAGAAGTTAAACTTCTGAACAACCGTTATTGATGTTATAACATATAACTGCGGCCAGGGACATAAGTTTCCTGGAAATGAGAGGTCATTGCCTTGGTTCTGAACAACCATGATCTTGTTGGTTGGTTCAGTCACTTGACTCCAAACCTATTATATGTTGCTTTTTTACAAGTATGTCAACAGTAGACTCACCACATCTCTTCTCTTACTGCAATCTTCCAAGTCCTTAAATAATCAAATGTGATGATTACCATAAACCACTTTTTTTTTTAAAATGAGGAAACGGCAGCACAGAGAGGTTGGGCAACTTGCCAAAAGTCACACAGCCAGTAAGTAGCAGAGTCAAGATTCTAAACTCAGCAGCTTGGTTCCTTAGTTCACACTCTAAACCACTGCTCTGCACTGTCTACTCCAACAAAATGATGGCACATTCTTGTAGGCAAAAATGTAAATTTAAGTGAAAGATCCCACAAATACTACCATTTGAGATATTAAATCAGTGAGCCCATATATCTGAGAAGGCAATGTGCATGTTCATCCATATCTTTTGTCCTTTTGGAACACTGATATCTTGTTAAATGAAAAGCCCTGAAGACTTGAGTACTCTAAAACACGGAATGTTCTAGAGGTAGAATCACTTTTCACTGCACATGTTTTCATTGCACATTTCAATCCCATTCATGTCAGGTTAATCCGTTTTCTTCATTTCCTTTCTGCACTCAAATAAAGGAGAAAAACATAACTCTACCTAAGGTCTTGGCTACATCCAAGTCCTGCTGCATGTATCCAGTGCTCTTCTCTGTGTTCCCGAGAGACCAGTAAGCACTGCTCAGTGCAGAGAAAACGGAACCTCTCAGCTTGAGGCTGCAGGTGCCAATCTTCAGAGCGGCTTCTAAGACAACCACAGAGGCCCCGTGATGGCCAGCTGTCAGGAGCTCCTGTCCAACCACAGAGACAACCACAAAGGGGCTCTTGTCCAGTTTCATTTTCTGAAGCTGCTGATAAGTGGGTTCGAGGGAGTCTGAAGAAAAACAAAAGAAAACAGAGAATGTAGGAGAATACACAAAACAACCCTTTCTAATACGCACTAGAAACAACGGTTTCTCAAACTTCCTATGGTCCATTTCAGGTACAAACTCTCCAAGCTTTTCATCCAGCTACAGCCTCACTGTCACTTCACATGACTGGATAACACCAAGGTCAGTCCAGCAATTTCCTTACTTCAATCTCCAGGTGTACGCCACACTCTTCCTCTCTGCTGGTCTTTCTTTGATTAGGACCCATCACTTTCCCTGAATAGTTCTCTCTTCTCTGACCTGCTGCCCTCTCAAAGTACCACAGGTACATCACTCAAGTCCCACTGCTACATACCCAAGCAGACCTCAGAGATGCTGTGGGTCTGCCTCCAGACCACTGCAATAGAGCAAATGTCACAATAAACCACATCGCACGCAGTGTTTGGCTTCCATGCGTATCAAAGTTATGTCCACACTATACTATCACCTATTAGGTGTGCAATGGCACTGTGTCTAAAAAATCCCATGAATTAAAAATACTTTATTGCTAAAAAAAATGCTAACCATCATCTTGAGCCTTCAGTGATCCAATAGCAACATCAAAATTAACAGATCACAGACCACCAGAACAAATACAATAATAATGAAAAAGTTTGAAATATTGCAAGAATTGTCAAAATGTGACACAGAGACATGAAGTGAGCAAATGCTGTTGGAAAAATGGCATCAATAGACTCACTTGATGCAGGGTTGACGCAGACCTTCCATTTGTTAAAAAAAAAAAAAAGAAAAAGAAACAATATCTGTGAAGCACAATAAAGTGAAATGCAGTAATATGAGGTATGCCTGTACTATCCCCAGGTCCTCCAGCTCACATTAATCCTTGGATCTAAACTTCTGATTTATTTTTATAGTTAGTATTGCAGTTTGGCCCTTAACCTTTTTAGAGATGCTTCACGTGTGTTAATTTTTAAAATATTTTCCCAGCTAAATCTGAAGACCATTATAGGACTGTTTAATACTTTATTATAAACCATTTCTATATAGGTGAAAGCTCCTAACACATCTGGCATTCAATGAATGAAATGTTTGTTAAACCTGAATCTGAATGACTGATTAATAAACTCTTTCCACCTTTTTCCCTAGAAGATACAAAAGCAGCTCTCTCAACAAATAGCCATCATCTTCACGGACAACCCAGTGTACCCTGCTGTTCCTGAGACTAGCATGACCATATAAAAAAGTACTATCAATTTCTGTTGTGGTGACAAATGAAACCATCAAGAAATCATCTGAGTTTACTAAGGTAAGATGAAAGACAAAGTAATGTTTAGCTTGTTTTATTTTCATATGGTGGAAAGGACATAGATTAGGGGTCAGGAAGCCACAAGGAGATTCTTTCCATCCGAAGCTAGGTTTCAAAGTGGATGACCTTTAAGCTCCTTCTTCCTCTTTTCTTTTTTCCAAAGACAATCGCAGAGCTAATGACTATAACCCTACAGTGAGGCAGCACTTACAACACTTAAGTTGTTAGCTTCCCTGAAAAACTGTTTCTTAGTTATTCCACTGTGCCTATGTTAAAAAAAAAAAAAAAAACTATTAAAAGGTTGGTCTCTTTAAATTGTGAATCTCTTGGCCAACAGTACTGCATTAAAATGTAATTTATGACTTCAAATCTCCACTCACTAAGGAGCTCTCGTCTGAATCAACATTACCACGGAAACCTCGAAACCTACTGGTGCCTAGAGCATTTTTTTCCCTTCAATCAGATCACTAAACAGAGAACAAAGAACATTTTTACACCTGTCAAGATGCAAGCAGCGCACAATACCAGTAAACACTTGCGAACCAACAGGGTTAAACACAGGCAAAGAACCCAGGAATTGCTGGAACAGGAAAAGAACAACGCCATACTCAAACAACTGGGAGCAGAATTTTGGTGGTACCTGCTGGACTTGGCAGCCAGTGATGAGCATATTAGCACACCACTGGCCAATCAGCAGGAGCAAAAATAACAATTTTAGAGCTGAAAAGAACTTGAAACCACCTTTTATTTTAGAAATGAAGAATCTGAGTACTTAAGTGCATGCAAGGGCAGACAGCTTGGGACACAGCCATGCCAAGAACCCACTGCAGGATTCAGGTTCAGGCTCTCTGATACCATACCACACAACAGTCTTAGTTGTTCACACAAGAAATCAATTAGAGCTGATTTTAAGTGGAGAAGAAAGGTACTGAGAGGCTACTGGGAAGGGGATGTGGGTTCAATCCCTGGTCAGGGAGCTAAGATTCCAAATGCCTTGCAGCCAAAAAACCAAAACATAAAACAAAAGCAATGATATAACAAATTCAATAAAGATAAAAAAAAAAAAAAACAACTGTATAGGCTGGATTAAGTGATCTATAAGGTTTCATCCCAACTCTACTATTCTACAATTCTAATTCCTATTCTACAATAAACTTAGGCTGTTAGCAAAAGGACTAATTGTGTGCTTTTCTCAGGCTAGATGGAACAGAGATTTGGCAGCCTGTAAAGATATGTTTCTTTACAGAAATTATGCAAAATACATAAAATATCCAATGTCAAAACAACTTCATAAGAATGTAAAAGTACTTTGCAACAATCACTGAACACTATAGTTATGTGCTTTCAAAATGTAAAGGCTTTAAGAATTTAAGATAAACCAAGTCTTATTTCCTCACACTTGAAAAACCTGAAGGAACGTAGTATTAAATAGAAGCTAGTAACAGGCAAATAATCATACCCAGTTAAAAGATATGCTATATTTATTTCATCAGTACTGCATATTTATTCACCTATTAACATCTGTGAATTTGAGATTTATTATCCATGAACTCGCAGTTCCTTAGTAGCTCAATGGTATAGAATCTGCCTGCCAATGCAGGAGATGTGGGTTCAATCCCTGGGTAGAGAAGATCCCCTGGAGAAGGAATTAATAATCTACTCCAATATTCTTGCCTGGGAAATCCCATGGACAGAGGAGCCTGGCAGGCTACAGTCCACAGGGTCACGAAGAGTCAGACACGATTGAAGCGACTAAACAACAGCGACAATCCATGAACTCAATGGTGCCTTACAATGGCTGGTTATTTCTATATCTGTGCTGTGCTTAGTTGGTCAATCTGTTCGACTCTTTGTGACCCCATGAACTGTAGCCCACGGGGCTTCTCTGTCCCTGGGGATTCTCCAGGCAAGAATAACAGAGTGGGTTGCCATGCCCGCCTCCAGGGGATCGTCCCAACCCAGGGATCGAACTCAGGTCTCCTGCATTGCAGGCAAATTCTTTACCATTTGAGCCACCAGGGAAGTCCATCTCTATGTCTAAAAGTAAAAGTGAAGTGTTAGTCGCTCAGCCGTGTCTGACTCTGCGATCACATGGACTATATAGTCCACCAGGCTCCTCTGTTCATGGGATTCTCCAGGCAAGAATACTGGAGTGGGTTGCCATGCTCTTCTCCAGGGGATCTTCCTGACAAAGGGATCAAACCCAGGTCTCCCACATTGCAAGCAGATACTTTACTGTCTGAGCCATCTGGAGTTGATTTTCTTAATACTATGTAAAATAATGATACAACTTTCAATCCAGATTTCTCAGAACTGGTAGGATATGCTATGGGACCCCTGAGGAGAAAGGTAGGCAGGTCCCAGGTAGGTCTGAGAATGCCTTCTGGAGGTAGTGATGTCTGAACAGAAACTGGAGCTACGAGAAACCAGTGTTTTCCAGGAACTGCAGGTAGTTTTAGGTGGGAGTATCTTAGTGATGAGAATAAAAGAAGTAAGATCTTTTATACTAAAGCAGCTGGCCTTTATCCTGCAGGCAAAAAGGAAAATGTAGAATTATGAATAAGAGAATGACAGATCACATTTACATTGTAGAAAATTCATTCTGGAAGGAAAGCAAAAGCAGGGACTGGAAATAAGCCTGGAAAGTCAGTTGGAGGAAAAGTCCTATATTTGCAATGACAAAACAGATGGAAAACAAGAGATAAATTTAAGACATATTTAGAATTTTAAAATCTACAGAATTGAGGAATAAATGTATTAATAGGTACAATGCCTTATTCCAAAGTGATGATATTCTACTGACTGTCTCCTATGAATCATTCTTAAGGTAACTGAAATTGTGCAGACTTCAATCTGTCCCAGGTACTAAGAAGACATTCTGGAGCCTTCCATTTTATCCTTATAACATTTCATTACCATACATGACTAAGAAGGCTTCAACTTTCCTAAAAACCTAGTGATATCACTACCAATTACTATTGGATACAATATAACACTGAACTGCAAATTCAGAAGACTGGGGAAAAGCAATTTTGGAATGAATCTCCAGAACAGGGATCCAGAGAGAACAGCAACTGCTAACACATAAGAAGGCAAGCGAAGTGTAATGAGAGCAAAGTATTGCCGTAAACAAAGTGTAGAGGTAAGGTTCATAATATTAACTTAATTTTAATTTCTATCTTTTCTTAAGCAAATTCCTTATAGAGGAAACTAAGTTAAAGATCACCAGGCATGTCACAAAAAGGATAAATACTGTGTGATTCCACTTACGGGAGGCACCTTGGTAGTCACCAGGAGCTGGGGTGGGGGGAGGAGGGATGAGGAGTTATTGTTTAAACAGGTACAAAGTGTCAATCGGGGAGGATGAAAATTTGGAGACAGATGAAGGGCTGGCTGCACAACCTGTGAGTATACTTAACACCACATAACTGCACAACTAAAAATGGTCAATTTGATGTTATGTACATTTTACCACAATTGGAAAAAAAAAAAAAAGCTTTGGTTCATACTAAAAGGAAAACTTAACCCTGCTCAAAAAAAGAAAAAGGAAAAAAAAAAAAAACTGACACGTTTAGCTAAGTCATTTCATATTTTTCTGGGTTCACATATGGATTTATTTATATGCTACTTCATTCCAAAAGGATTCAAAGACCTTCTAAAGAAATAAGGCAGAAGACATGGTAGTCAGAGTGAGTGGAAAGCAAAGTAAGGAAAATTCATCTTAAAGATTGTTAAGTCCTGGCACACTTCTTTAAGGTAGCCAGGACACTGGGTTCTACTGCTTCACAGAGGACAAAGCAAAAGAATCAAGGATCACTTTAGGTTTTCCCAGACCTTTTAGATAAAAATATACTAAGACTCAGGCAAAAGGCAGTTTTCCAGGAACCGAGTGCTTAGCAAGAGGGTCATGTGTGCTGTGCAGTGTTTGTTCCACATCCACAGCACAAAGACAAGAGGAAGCTCATCACCACCGCGACTCCTCTCCCCAAGAGAAGCGGCGCACCGCACCGCAGGGCGCAGGTGTCCCACAGGGGCCTGCCTTTAAGTGCCGTGGCTTGATTCTCAAAACAACAGTACGAGCTACTCGTTACCACGCCCCTTTTACAGATACCAACCGAGGGGCAGGCAAAGGAAGAACCTTGCCCGGTCAATAGGATAGCAGATGGCAGTGCTGGGATCAGAGTCCCAGTCTTTTCAGGAGAAGTCAGTTCTGTTTTCTTTTCAACATTTCAGAAACAGGCCATCTATGAAAAGTGACCGCCTTCTAAAAGAAAATCAGACAAAAAGAGTTATCAAGGGTGGACAATCAGGTAAATAAAAGGTGACCCCAAATATGACTATGAGAGAAAAGCTTATATACATTCAAGCCATTTTCTACCAGTACATCATAAAAATCAGCTTCCTGGATCCTCTGGAGCTGAAAGAAACACCACGACAGGTGATAGCCCATAAATGTAATAGTCTTTAGATTACCAAATTAACAAGAGGGGAGAAAATATACACAAGAGAACCCTCAGCAAGAAGCAGCCCTGCTGTCTTTAGAGGAACAAATAAAGGTAAACTCAATCTCACTTTGTAATTGTATTATTAAATCTGTGGTTGGCAGCAGGACTATGCGACACCATCCAAATCTACATAAACATTTATAAGATATAATGAACTGAAATTGCTGCAAGACGATCTAAAAAAGAAAAATGGAAAATAGTAAAAGGACAATTTGAGAGTCATGAAAAAGTCTCACTTTATATTAATACTTATATTTGTGTATTTTCATAAATGATTTAAGGGAAATACATTACATACAGTGATATAAATATATTTATAAGAAAAGTAGATCATCTGATATCTGGTTGGTGAGCATGAATGAAACCACAAAAATAAAGTAAAAAAGACAATGTAATTACCAAAATAGGGAACAACATTTTAAAAAATCAAGGAAGTTTCATTGTGGATTAATAGAATGTAGTTATTGGGAACAAGGGTATATTATCCCTAGCTTTAAAAAAAAAAAAAAAACCTTGAAACTTCCCCCAAAGGCCAAATGACAAGAATGCTACGCACATAGGGGTAGCTTTGTTTGCTTACAGAAGCACTTGGACAAGGGAGTCTCCATGTTGCATTTCAGATTCATTTCAAAATAAAAATAATGGACACACAGATCAGACCTACACGTAAAGCATCCTGGACCGCACAGCTACTCAACAATGGCAAAAACTGAGAACACCGCAGGAGATTAAAATAAACAGTGGGCAAAACATGGGCAGCAAATAATGACAGATTTTGTGAATTATAACCATATGACAAAAAGAGAGGTCATTAAGATGTGCAATGATAAACAGAACAATACTGTGTAAAGCAACAGTCTTTCTATACAATGTTGATAAGAAAAGCCCACCTGGAATAGATACAGTGGTAAAGGCAATGCCAAAAATAAATGACATAAGTCATTTTAAGGATAAAGAAGAAAATATTGAAGTGCTCCAGGCACCTGTAAGATGCAGCTTTCTCCAGGGTCACCCTTAGGTCACTCTGTAAGATGGGAAAGAACACAGCACAGAAAACCCCAAGGGGGACAGTAGCACTGAGCTAATTCTTGCAGTGCAGAGAAGGTTTTTTACATTTATCTAAATAAATAGATTTGCTTCAAAGGCAAACTGGTAAGTATGATTCTGCTGATCTCAACACATTCACTCCAGTGTTCTAAAGGTAGTAGCAGAAATACTTCACAATAAAGGAACATCATGAACTAAATAAAAAATGATCTATGTAAATTACCTGCAGAGGAATACAGGGAGAGAATGAGAAAACACTAGAAAAACAGAAAGAAGAGAGAGAGATTGATTTTCGTTGTTGCTGTCCATCTCCCCTCCCTCCCTTCCCACTCCTGGCGCTCCAAAGTGCGTCTGCTCTAAGTCAGAGTTTATTAACAGCAGGTCCCCCAGTGGGAGAAGCCATTAGGTTCCTGCAACAAAGACTCAGCTTTGTATGGGGTTATAAAATCGCAAGAAGAGAGGTTTCCTTACCACTTTTTTTCTAAAACATGAAATCTTTGCTTTCAGGAAAGTATTTTTTATAGCTATGAATTCCTCAGAAACCATATGAGTACCATTTAGTTCATCAAACTTTTACTTAGCACATAAATATTTTGAGCCAAGTATCAAACTAGCCAGTATATTAAAATTATCTAATGCTGCAAATATTTTCAAAATTAAATAAATTACCTAATGATACTGCCATCCACGTTTTTAGGTTCACTCAAAAATATACCATGTCAGAGACAAAAACAGAGTTCTGCTTGACATCATCTAGTTAGTGTGGGACATCATTAGCATCAACCTGCCTTAGTGTCTCCATCATTCCACAAAGATATACACTTTTAGCCCAATCCTCCCAAAAATTCTTTCCACAAAAATCTATGTTCCTCAAACAGAAGTCAATCTGATCTGAGCCTTAGAACATCTCCAACCTTCAGAGTACTATTTTCAATCTATTGTTCCAGAATACCAATTGATATAACACAGAAGTAATACAGGTAAAAACCACATATCTACTTATTTTTCTCTTTCCTTTTAATTCAACATAATCTTTTAATGTTCTTCTGAAAAATGTTAGACAAAGCCTACAGTTAGATCCATATTTCCTCTTAAGAAATGTCTAATGTCTTCTCTCATTTGTTTATTTCCAGATGGCATATTGGTCCACCTGAGCAGATCAATTTACTGCTAGAGGTGTTTTGTTTTAGAGGTACAGAATCTGACAACTGCAAAAAACATAAGGATTCTTTACATAACCCTAAAACCCAGAGAAGCTGTAGAGTTAGTTAATGAAAAATTCAAAATATAATCTAGGTCCACAAAGTTCCAGACAAGTGGCCTTACCACCGTCCCTCTGTGCCTCATAACATCAGCTATTGACAGTGATTTCCAATTGTCCTCTGTCTAAAATATACAACCTTAGCTAATGTGATAACCTATCAATTCTCAATGCCTGAGTCAAAAATCTTCAAAGATTAGAAATGTTCTGACTTAAATTAGTGTTGGACCAAATACTTTTATCATATTTACCTCTCATGGGAGATTTCATGGCTGCTTCTACCATCCCAACCAGAAGCTGGAGACTCTTGGGGTCCTGAGCCAACCCAGACGCAAAGGCTGCCAGGGCATCGGCATGACGTCCGAGGTACTGGAGGGCAACACCCTGTCGGAAGTATGCCTGGAAATAAATAAAAGATAATGCATGTATTACTTATACACTAGGCTCCACCAGGCTGAGGAGGATTCTTAACTAGAACAACAGGTCGGCAGAACTAAGATTGATGTGATCTCAGTTCAGAAACCTAGTAAAGAGTTTGTAATCAAATTTGACTTCTCTGAACATCATAAAATGTAAGCGTACTTCTTTCAGGAAAATTATATTTAAAACTTTCATTTTTTCACTTCTAGAACATATTAATTTTATCACATTCTTTGGTACTTATTCACATAGTATATAATATTTTACCTTTTTTTTTTGATGATTTTAAAAACCTTTTATCCCAATTTAATAGCATAAGCTTCTCAAGAACAGGGGTTTGGAGATTTCTTTACATCTTACCAAAGTATCTGGTACAGTGCAAGACAAATGAGAGACACTCCAATTTCACTTATTTTGTTTTCTCCTCATTAATTAAAGGAACATATATCAGCATGAGTATTAAGATAATTGTAATAATGAGTAACACAACATGGCTACATTTAATGTGGTGTTTCAGACATAGTATTTTAAAACCATTATTTAAAATAAATGTGCTTTGCTTAGAAACAAAATAAGATTGCTGTTGTTTGCATCGTTTAATTGGATTAGTTTAAAAACTGGTATTATCAACTGTGAATATAAGAAAACATTCCTCCTTCCAGCTAATTACAGAAAGGGCCAGAAAATTAATAAAATATTTAAACTTCATAATGATCGTAAGAACTTATAGTTTACTTTCGAACACAGAGTAAAATCAAGTAAATGATCAAAGTGTTACAAGTATATAACCAGCAAAGGACTTTGAACCTGATTAAATAACACATAAAACTGACATATTATTAATGCATTCATTGCTTATATGACATCTGCTTCCAAAATACTTGGCCTATTTAAATACTTTCACAATACTCTACGCTTGTAACACAAATGTAACTTTTTTGTCCAATATCCTTTTCAATTGCAACAAATTGTATTTATGGGCTCTAAATGAAGTTTCAAACAACTTCTAAAACTACTATTCAAATGTAATACATAATTTTATAATTTTATATTATGTACACACACTATGAGAGAGCACCTTTCATGTTTATAAAACATAATTACTTACCTTATTTCATTTTTACAACTATGCTTTGAGGTAATTTAAGATAAGCAATACTATTCAGTGTTTCTATTAAGAAACAATCCATAAACAGAATGAATACTCAAATTATTATGGTCTATTCAGACTTCTATTAGTTTAAACTACCAGCAGCTGTTAAAACTCAGACTCCAGTAAGACAATAACCTGTAAATGCACTATCATCACTAATTCATAAGATCACTTCCTTTCAGTGGACTCAGTCACTTTTTAATCTTTAATGTGTTTATACACATTTTTTACTACCCTTTTCATCTAACATTTTAGGTAATTTCTATAATCCAAGAGGCAACATGTACCACATTCCAACTAAAAATAACTATAGTTTATATAATTCTAGAAATGCTACATTAAAGCTAAATTTAAAAATTTATATATGTGTGTGTATGTATATATGGGCTTCCCAGGCGGCGCTAGTAGTAAAGAACCTGCCTGCCAATGCAGGAGATGAAAGAGATAGGGATTTGATCCCTAGGTCATGAAGATCCCCTGGAGGAGGGCATCACAACCCACTCCAGTATTCTTGCCTGGAGAATCCCATGGACAGAGGAGCCTGGCAGACTACAGTCCATGAGGCCGCACAGAACTGAAGCAACTTAGCACAGCACAGCACACACGTATATGTAAATACATACATGAAATATTTATAAACTATTATTTATGAAGAGAGACCAAATAAGTCTGTGGCTAATGATTTCAGGTATATATTTTAAGAAATACAAAAATCTATTGTGATAATCATTTCACAATATATGTAAGTCAAATCATTATGCTATATATCTTAAACTATTAACATAGTGCTATAAGTCAATTAAATCTCAAACTAGAGAAAAAACATAAAAAATTTAATTAGTCTCAATGAATTTTGATAATTTTTTATCTGTTTAAATCAAAGCATATCATTCATTATTTCACTGAGAAAATAACTGATTTTCCTATCTCCCAAATGAAGTCTCAGAAAAGTATGATGTATTTACTCCTTAGTGGGTTCAATGTTAATGGAAAAGTTATGACATCAAATAAACAAAGGAGTTGTTTCCCTGGGAACTCAGCTGGTAAAGAATCCACCTGCAATGCAACAGACCCTGATTCAATTCCTGGCTCTGGAAGGCCCCCGGAGAATGGATAGGCTACCGACTCCAGTATTCTTGGGCTTCCCTGGTGGCACAGACAGTAAAGAACTGCCTGCAATGCGGGAGACCTGGGTTGGATCCCTGGGTTGGGAAGATCCCCTGGAGGAATACATTGCAATCCACTCCAGTATTCTTGCCTGGAGAATTCCCATGGACAGAGGAGCCTGGTGGGCCACAGTCCATGGGGTCGCAAAGAGTCGGACATGACCAGGCAGCTAAGCACAGCACAACACATACATGTTATGCTTTCTTAGGACACTCAGAAACTAGATGAGGAAAGGTATGACTCGATCATGCTGCCCAGAGTCTCGGTTTCCCTTCCTTAGAAGATTTTGAAAAGAGGTAAAGGTGAGAAGGCTCAAAGATCTCCCTTGATCCTTCCTTATGTCCTTCCAGAATCCCCAACCCAACGTCACAATATTTTCTATTAAAAGCGTAGAGTTGTCAGCACAGTGCCTGACATAGAGTAAATACTTAATAAAGTAAGCTATTTTGATTATTAATTAATGAGGAAAACAAGAATATATAATTATAGACTAACAGAACATAAGGAGAGCCAAATAAATATTTCAAACATTTCATTATTCAATATAACAGCATTCAATTCCTGTCACTGCTTTATTCACTCCTCCCTCTTGCTCCACGTAAGACCGTTAGCAACTGGGAAACTCACTGCTGTAAGGCTCCCAGACAAAATCTGAACCCCCCGACTAAAAGAAGTTGGTACCAACAAGTCTTGGGAGATGTAGCAACCCTCCTCCCGCCACCAGCCCCCCTCCCCTGCCATAGGATTCTGTGTCAGTCTCTCCCAAAGGAAAGATCAAGAAGCACTGAGTTTTACCGCTGTTTACTAAACTTAAAGAAAACTGATGTGACCTAATTCTTCTCTTACTATCATAGGTTTCATAGGAAGCAACAGCATCTGGGAAAGGGACAAATCTGGGTCACTTAGGATTGAGCCCAGCCAACCTCAGATAATATACTCCCTGTTTCAGCACTCTTCATGTATATACCTACATTCTGGTCACTGTTATGCAACAGAGAAGGAAAGGCAATATGGACTGACTTTTGAGAGCCCCTATGCCCTGAGAACAATGGCTTTAACCTGAAGCTTTAGCCAAGAAGAAAGACTTGCAAGGAGCTAGTTAATACACTGGACTAGAAGGGGAATGCCTAGATTTTAAAGTGTTGTATATATATTTGTTGTTACTACAAATATAGTAAATACAAATACTTAGTTCGTATTTACTACAAAGAATCTTCCGTGATTATTCCACACATGCTACTAAGTAATCTCACAAATAATAGAAATGCAAGTAGGTTACAAGTATGTTTTCATTCCTTCCATACTACTTGAATTAACATTCTCTAAAAATCCACAGAACCAGGTACTGTGATGTGTATCACAAATAAAAAGAAATAAAGATAGGACTTGGACTCAAGGTGCTCGCAGTCTAGAAGCAAAGAATATAAAACTTCTTGACTGCTACCTACAATAACTTTATAATAGGAAGGGTTTGTAACATTTTAGCAGTAATAAAAATGTAACTAATGACCAAAGTGCTTACATCCTTTGGTTAAAATTGTTAGTATTTTGTCCTTAGTGAGTGTACATTCTTCTCATCTCAGAGAGTTTGCTAGACTGAATGTGTGTGTCACTCCAAAATTAGTAAGCTGAAACCTAATCACCAGTGTGATGGTATCTGGAGGTGAGGCTTGGGGAAGTGATTAGGCACAATTAGGGTGAGAGTGCACCCCTCAAGAGTGGGATTAGTGCCCTTATAAAAGTGTCTCCAGAGTGCTCCCTCTTCCCTTCTACCACATGAGACCAGGCACAGCAAGAAGACAGCCAGGAAATCAGCCCTTACCAGATACCAAATGTGCCATTACCTTGATCCTGAACTTTCCAGCCTCCAGAACTGTGAAAAATAAATGTGATCTAAGCCACCCAGTCTGCAGTATTTTGTTATTTCAGTCCGAACTGACTAAGATAGGGTTAAAGTAAAAACACTCAAAGACTAAACATGTGAAACAGTAAGCTATTCACCCTTCAAGTACCCCGGAAGCAATGAAGGACCTTTAAGTTTTTTCTTCCAACATTCTATTTACAATTCTAAAACATCAATGAACTCAATAATAACCTAAACTTCCTCCTCTTCCATGGCTCAAATGAGTAATAAGATAAATTATGCTCATAGGTACATATGTACATTCATAACAAAAAATATAACAAAAAATAAATGTATATAATATGTAATGATACATAAAATTAAGTGTTTGCTTACATGTACAGTATAATCTATTACTTAGTACAAGTGCTCCCAAACACTATGCCTTCAATTTAATGTGTACTTTTAAATGCTGTACTTTAATGTTCCTAACCTGTTTTTCATTGTTTGAATTTGAACTTTTTTTAAACATCTTCTGAAGAATACATTTCTCTATAACATGGTAGTACACTTGCTAGCCCATCATACCACCTGCTACCATAACATCACCATCTTGTCAACAATACTGGTAAATCACAGAACTATTTCACTGACTTTTGCCTTGCTATTTCATTTAAAAATGAGGAGAAATTGCAAAAATAGAAATACTGATTCTAGTTTTTAAAAGCACCAGCATTAAACTATAATTTAACCATGACTGGGTCAAAAGTTAAAACGATTACAAGGTGCCAAAAGTAGAAAAGCTTTAACATCACACAGATCTAACTATGCTTAGTTTTGACAGAAAAGGATAAAATTAGAAAATATATATTTTTTAATGAATCTTAAAAGGAAAACCATGATTTGAGATTTTATTTTTCAGTTCTCTAGGAATTAACGCTCCTTACTCACTGAATTTGTCAATCTCTTCATTAATATTTGTATATTTGACATCTCACATATTTGACTTTCATATACTTTTTGAGGAAGGCATTATATGAGAAAATAAAAGACTATATTCCTTAAAACATACCCATCATACAAGCAAAATGTAAATGTACACATAATGCCCACTATAAAATTTACTACACATTATAAATTATGTCACATTAAAATATAACACATAAAAATGAAGGGATAGGACCCATGTCCTCAACAAGTTTCCACAGTCTTGCATCAAATAGGAACCCGGATGGATACATAAGCACAAATTTTTTTTGTAACATATTTTGTTATGTATGCTCATTTAGGACAAGGGAGAAATTAACAGAACTTTCTACAATGATGAAACTGTTCTCTATACTGTCTAATAACAGTACTCTCTGGCCAGCCACCTGTGGCCACTGACCATGTGAAATGTGCACCATGTGACTAAGAAACTAAATGTTAAATTTCCTTTCATTTTAATTACTTTAAGTTTTAACAGTCACAGTTGGCTAGTAGCTACTGTATTAAGACAGTACAGCTCTACAGTTTGGGTCTTCCTTTAACAACAAACCTCCAAACACAAAGTGAAAGGGTATACACTCAACAAATAAAAATAACTACTACAAAAGCTGGGAACTGAAGCTGTGTGATTTACTTCCAGGCCAGCTGCCGCAGAAAAGACTCATTGGGCTGACACTAGAATCCTGTCCCAGTTGCCTTTCAGCTGTGTGCCTTTAGTGCTTCTCCCAACTTCATGTTCCATTTCCACTTTCAGAGAGGATGATAATAATGACCTCAACAAAGAATGCTAATTGACACATGGTATATGAAACAAAGAGTGGGTACATTTTTAAAAACTGAAGAGAAGTGAATTTCTCACTATTGAGTCTCAACTTGGCATTTGCCATTTAACCAGGTGGCTCATCTGCTTTACGAGTTCACACAATAGAAATTACTTGTGGTAAAGTGGGTGAGGAACTGCCAAAAAGCAAGCACAAAACAAAAACTGATGATCTCAATGATCACCTTTAGTCATTAACAGAATAGTTAACTTATGTTTGGCATCTTCCATTTCAGAAGCCTATAAATAGGTAATCTGTTTAATGGAAATGTTTAAATCAAAATTGCTTTTAAAAATCTTTACACTTTTGGCACTTGATTGGGTAGGCTTCAATTATCGAGTAAATTTGTTACCTGGGAAAAACATCATATGCAGTTTAAATCAAGTCCCTTAGCCTAGGTGGAAAAGAAGAGGTGGCAAAAAAATAGACGACACACAAAAACCTATCTGTAGAAATATGAAAAAGTCCTTTCTATCAGAGACTCTATCCTGATATACTGATGATGAGAATTACAACAAGGTGTTCTGAGGTCCAAGCCTGAACACCTACCTTAGAATTAACAAGCGCCCAGCCTTACCATATCAGTCTCGCCATTATAAAACCATAACTTTTAGTGCAGAGATGCTTTATTTCCCCAAATCCCTTCTCGTCATCATTTACTGAACCGCTACTCTGTGCCCCACACAGTGCTGGTTGTTTTCCATGGCTCATCACTCACGCGCACCATGTTCTGCAAGAAGTTCTTACCACAACTACTGCACAAAAGAGGTAGTTATGAAACTCACCCTGCTGCCAAAAACTCTTTCTACTATTCCCCACTACCTCTTTGATAAAAGAATTAATAGTGTGCAATTAACCTCTAAATCAAGCTTTTTGTTTGGGAATTCTTATACTGGCAAAATTCAACCTATGGAGGCAGAAATGAAGGAAAATCAGAAATGACACAGAAAATTTATGAACATGAATATTTAATCTCTATTCCATTAGCAACCGTTGATTGTGGAACAATTTTTAATGAATTGGATGGAGGGAAAATTCATTTCATTAACCTTTCGTATAAATGTATTATTATTGAACCAAACAGGCCACTGTACTTGCAACTCAGTTCGAAGTTAATTAGATTACAGGCATGAGGCTTTAAATCAAAGAGAAACAAAGGGAGCTATCAGCAAGCTTCTCAGCCAATGCTTATTTGTTTGCTGGCTAAAAATGGATTTCTACCTGCAATACAATTTGCTATGCTTCTTTAATTTTCTGAGATTTTCAAGTGGAGTTTCTTTTGCTTCTATATGCTGACATTTTGTATTAAAAATAAAAATAAATAAAACCTTGAGAATCAGCAAAGAACACATTCTTCATGTAGCAATGTTTTTACCTGCTCAGCTGGGAGTAATCATTCCTATCTCTCCAGAAAGCTATGCTTATATTTTTTTTTACTAGTCTGTCTTACTATATGCTGAAAGCACATGCAAGAGACTGAAGGCTATTTTAGAAAACACCATTATTCAGTGTGTAACCCAGAGTCAAAGGCCCTAATGGCCTAAACATAATGTTCTAACCAAATCTGCAGCTGTTTTTCTCTTCAACATTGCTTTTGGTACATTCAATATCAATTTCTAAAAGAAATCTGCTCTCAATCATGATTGTTTCATACCATATCAGCTATTTCTTAACCCTAAGTTAATTTTAAATTACTATATCAAACTTGTTAAAGTAACAGTTTATGGGAAAACCATATTTTGAAAAAAAACTAGAAATCTGATGAGCAGTTCAAGATGAAACGACAACCAGGAGTTAAATAACTAAGTAGGTGTCGTTTTCTAGCACTGGAGGAATTCCTAATGCCGAAGTTCATGTCAGATTATAAAATCTGTGTGCCATTATCTGGAGTTTTCCTTGTAAACCTTGGAAGTAAACAATAAAAGAAGTTTGAAGTCTCCAGAGTAATGGTTCTGAATTGTCCATACCCCGTGCCGTCACTCTATGGGTGTGGCACAGGAGGAGTGTAAAGTCATGCCAAAAACAACACCAGGGAATTTTCTGAACATTCTCCAAGTAATCATCTGGCTTCAGCATAAGTTCTGTGCCCCTCCCCCACCGACCCTCCCTCTACTCCAGAGCACTGAGCACCTGTGCCTTCACACATACAGATGATCCTGGGGAGAGTGTGAAACCAGGGGCAAAATGGGAAAAAATAATGGTGAGCAAGGGAGTTAAGGAAAACACTGAAGCCAACACATGGGAATTATAGGATTCACTAACTATTGAAAAAAAGCACTTGGTATCTCACCTACCATAATGCAGCTACACCCAAACCATACCAGACTAACAGCAATCGACTCCCTCCAGAAAGCAGTCTGTAAGAAATTACGGCCAGAAGTGCTGTACATCATACAAGGCGTCCTTGAGCAGATGAAATCCCACCATTAGTTGTTCATTCTCTGATCTTTCTGATCTACCAGCTGATAGTTTGATAATTCTTGTTTTTCTCGTCAAAGTATAATTCAAATGTGAGTCCACAGCATTATACCATGGAGGTCAAAACTATATGATAACATAACATGTCTCCTGAAACGTCCAATCTATTTGAATTTTCTGGGAGAGAATCTTTTTAATTAATAAACTACAGCAACTCTAGATTCACAGCAAAACTGAGTGAAAAATACAGAGAACTCCCATACAACCACTGTTCTGACACATGCAGAACTTCCTGCACCACTGTGGTACTTTTTTAAAAACATAATCAATGGAGAATTATTTTTATAAGAAAATTACAGAAGAAAATAAAAGAGTTCACACAATTTTTAAGAAACACAAATAAATACCCATCTACAGTCCATCTATAGCCCCAATCCCTCGGATAGTCCTCTCTTCTGACTCCTCAGGTACTGGGGAAGCAAAGTTGGAAAAGCACCACCAGGAAACACTGATGGCTTCATCGTCGTCAACTGCCAGCTCACACACAGAGCGCCCAGAAAAGAGAGCGCACTGAGAAGAGGGACAAGACAGGCTGACATGAGCAAGTGGTAAGGACAGAGCTGAAAGGCAAGAATATACCTTAGAAAAACTTATGCAAATATTTCACGTGTGCTTTTCTAAACAATGAACTTCACGGACTATGTCTTTCCCCTTCCTGTATCAGGTAATCTTTCTACGTTGTCACATGTGTGTTAAGGTGCCACACATCACAATGAAAACCGAGAAAAAGAAAAATGTCTACCCCTCAGTATCTACCACCACAAAAACATAACGATATACTTTTGATCTTTTCAAAAGAGAAAGGGTTCCATTTCTAGGCAAGATAGAGTAAGCATCCAGTCTTTCCACTGAATACCATCACATCTGGAAAGACTTCGTGGAACAGATCTCTGAACAGTAAACACAGTAGGTGAACTGAGGAAACAGACCAGAATTCAAAGTAGTACCAAAGTAGCAACGGGCTTCCTCTTGTGTTCTGTATTCTTCCCATCTGGTATCACCCACCTTGGATTCAAAGGCAGCTCAAAATGAGGAAAGACTCAATGGTGCAAACAGAAGCTCTCCAAGAAAAGTCCTATTCCAGTCAGAGAAGCAAGAAAGAGAACTCCCAAGGGTCAGAAAGAGTAGAAAAAACCCATTTTTAAAATCCTCTTTCCATTCTTTCTCAGTCGACACCTCAGGCAAACCAACGGTGCCAGGGAGAGTGACTGCAGTGGCCGCTGGGCAGGCATATAAAATTGTGTGGAAGAGAGCCCTGATCATAGGACCTGTGGTTCCCAGAGTTCAGGATGAGTCCCAGAGCTTTTCTCTCTCTTTCTCTCTGCCCTTTCACTACTTGATGCCTCATTAAAGACATAATTACAGGATATGCATGGCAGAGCAGAGAAGCTACAGCCCTAGTTTTGGCTAGTGGATGGGAAGGGAAGAGGACAGCCAGAGAGCTTGAAAGTGTTGGGGAATTTTTAAAAAGATGTAGGAGGGAGCTCACGAGAGATCCCATAAAGAGGTGTCTGGATCTTACCTCAAATAGCATACCAAGGCTTTGAGAACTAAACTACAGAACAGACTACCATCTGGTTCTCAAACTGGCCATTGGGTGGTGCATACAAAGGCAAGGTCCCAGTACAACTACAAAAACTCTGAAAACTTAACCAACTTTGGAACCAAAGTCCACAAAATATGGGCTGAGACTTAAAGCCTAAACCTAATCAGGTGAATAGTTTATTAAAATAAACAAATTTATTCTTCTTAAATTATAAACAAGATGTAATGAATAATATCAAAGCATTTGGGATATAAGCAAAATCACTTCACCTCTGAAGAACTGAAAAAAAAATCTCTACTCGCAAGGAAATCAACACATGCCAACTCTAAAATGACACAGAAGTTAACATGATCAGACAACTATTATATTCATGTTGTGAGACAGGCAAATAGTCTTGCAAAAAAGATGGCATCCCCAGCAAAGAAATAAAAGATATAGAGAAAAACCAAATAAAAAATTAAATATAACTATACTGAAATATCTAGGAAGGGCTTCAATAGCAGAACTTTGATTACAGAGAAAAGAATCAGTAAATTTAAAAACAGATGAAAAGAAATTACCCATCTGAACAACAGAGAGAAAGATAATAGAAAACTAAAGATATTCAGAGCCTCAGGGATACACTGGGCAATAACAAAAGCTTTAATATTCATGTCGTTGGTAGGTATCCCATTATAAGACAGTAAGGAATGTGAAGCATGGGGAAAACTTGAAGTAACTGAAAATTTCCCACATTTTGTGAAGGACATAAACCTACAGAGTCAAGGTCAGCAAATCCCAAATACGGTTAGCCCAAATAAATCCATGTCTCGAAGCATCATAATTAGCATTTGTTGTTGTGTGTATAATTTTTCTGTGACCCCATTGACTACAGCCCCCCAGACTCCTCTGTTCATAGGATTTCCTAGGCAAGAATACTGGAGTGGGTTGTCATTTTCTTCTGCAGGGGATCTGCTAGACCCAGGGATCAAACCCGGGTCTCCTGCATTGACATATTGAAAACTAAAAACAAAGAAAAACATCTTGAAAGCAATCCAAGAAAAATGCCATATAATTTACAGGAAAACTACATTTCCAATGACTGCAGATTTTTCATCAGAAACCATCAAGGCCAGAAAGCAGAGGAAAGAAATTTTTAAAGGGCTGCAAGAAAAGAAATATAAACCTGAAATTCTATAAACCTTCAGGAAAACATCCTTCAAGAATGATGCTGAAATAAAAGGACTATGAAAACTTGAGTTAAAAAAAATAAAGAACCCAATAAAAAGTAGGCAGTAGATTTGAACAGACACTTCAGCTGAAAGGTTACTGAGATAGCAAATAAGCACATGAAAAGATGTTCAACATCTTTTAGTTAACAGCCAACATTAGTCAAGAAAATGCCAAGTAAACCACTATATACCTATTTGAATAGCAAACAAACAAAATGAAAAAACAATGTCAATAACCAAGTGTTGGTGAAGATACAAAGCAACTAGCACACTCAAACAGTGCTGATGCAGGGCAAATATCTGGAAAATAGTTTTTCAGTTTCTTATAAAATAAAATACAGATTAACTATTTTGTTGTTCAGTCTCTAAGCTGTGTTCCATTCTTTGCAACCCCATGGACTACGGCATACCAGGCTTCCCTGTCCTTCACCATATGACAGAGCTTGCTCAAACCCATGTCCATCGAGTCAATGATGCCATCCAACCATCTTATCCTCTGTCACTCCCGTCTCCTCCTGCCCTCAATCTTTCCCAGGATCAGGGTCTTTTCCAATGAGTCAGCTCTTTACATCAGTGGCCAAAGTACTGGAGCTTCAGCTTCAGCATCAGTCCTTCCAATGAATATTCAGGGTTGATTTCCTTTAGGATTGACTGGTTTGATCTCCTTGCAGTCCAAGGGACTCTCAAAAGTCTTCTCCAGCACCACAATTTGAAAGCATCAGTTCTTTAGACTTCAGCCTTCTCTATGGCCCAACTCTCACATCTATACATGACTACTGGAAAAATCATAGCTTTGACTATATGGACCTTTGTCAACACACTGATGTCTCTGCTTTTTAATATGCTATCTGGAAAACTATTTGAAAAATAGAAAAACTATACAAAAACTATTTATCATAGTTTTTCTTCCAAGGAAGATTAAACTGTATAATCCAGCAATCCTACTCTTTAGGTGTTTTTTGTAGAAAAATAACATGATCACACAAAACCTGTACATGAAAGTTTACCACTGTTGTACACAGAATTTCCTCAACTGAGAACAATCCAAACGTCCTTCACAGGTGAACAGATAACTCTTCTTTTCAGGTTTGATTGTTTATTACTAGTATTTCACCCATTTGCCAACTATTTCAAACAGGGTCAAAGCAGAACCCAAATAAAGTCAAGGGATAAATCTATGAAGATCAAATTCAGGGTTGTGAGTCATGCGGATGATTTAAAATTTTTTATTTTTAAAAGTAAAATGCTGCTTTGGACATCTCAGCGAAAAGCACACACAAACAATACATACTGCAAACCCTACTGTGAAACAAAAAGAACAGTTAAAAATGAAATGCACTTTGTATACAATGAACAACAAAACTACTGTATAACACTTATACAATTATATTTACATAAACTATTATTTAAAGTAAAGCCAAAAATATGAAGTTGTGAGATTAAAAAATGGATAGAAATATGTATAATTAATCTCATTATTCACAGATTCTATATTTGTGAATTCAACTACATACTAAAATTTATTTGTAACCCTAAAAATCAATACTATTGTGCTTTCATGTTCATTACAAGACATGTGCAGAGCAGAGCAAATTTGAGCTACCCAATCTGTATGTTCCTAAAACAAGCTGATGCTTTGTTTTCTTATTTCAGCTGTCAAAAGTAAACAAGTATCCTTTTCATTGGTGATTCCACTGTTTTAATTGGCCCCCAAGTGTAGTTCTAGAGTGTTTCTAGGTACAAGTCTATTGTGTTCCTTACAGAGAAAATACATGTCTTAGATAAGCCTTGTTCAGGAATGATTTACAGTGCTTCTGGCCATGAGTTCAATGTTAATGAATCTACAATATATATTAACTCAGGTATATTTAAACAGAAGCACACATAAAACAAGGTTATGTGTAGATCATCTGACAAAAATGTTGTGACCAGAGACCTGCAGGAACCTAACTCTGTATTTCCCCTAGGAGCAATGGTTCAGTATTTGCTGACTTATAGAATATAACCACCTTGTAACCAGAACTGATTGCTACATTTTAATTAGAAGAAAAGGAAACCATTTCCCTCTTGGCTTTGACATCCAGTGAAGTGGCAAATATGCAAGTGCTCTACTGTCCACTGCCCTCTCCTGGAGCCCTAAGGCAGGAAGCAGAGAAAGAATGGTTACCTACATCATAAGTAGAGGTACAATTACTAACAATGTGATAATAGCTACTGTTCGTTAAGTGCCTCTTAATTTACCAACACTCTTCCTTCCATGTGCTTTACATTCATTCACTCATTCTTTAAACAAATATTTGTATGATTAGCTCTATGCTAGGCACTCCAAGGGAGAGAACACAGATACCATCTCTGCACTTCTAAAGCTTTCATCTACTGCAGGAGTAAACAAGTACATAGTGAAAAAAATTATAAAATATAAGCTGTGAAAGTACAATAAACAAAGCATGCATAGTAATATAGAATAACTGGTGGGGGAGACATACCTTATTTTAAAACATACCCAGAAAAGGTACCATTTAAGCTGAGAGTTAAGGATGGTAAGAAGCCAACCAAAGGAAGAGCAATGCAGGGAGGAGTACAAAGGCCTGAGAGTAGAAAGAGGGTAGTATGCTCTAAAAAAGCCCATCTCAGTAGGAAAGAATGGCCTGAGATGAGGTATTCAGTTCCTTTAACGACGTTGGCATTATCATCCCTATTTTTAAAATGAAGGACTTGAAGAGTTCAGAGAAGTAAAGAGACTTGCTCAAGGTGCACAGCTAGTGGGCAAAACTTCAGTCAGGATGAAATGATGCCAAAGTCCATATTCTTTCACTTATGTCATGCTGCCTCCCACTTTCTTCCTGCTACCCTATGACTCACCCCCAAAGATTTCCCTGTCTCACCAAGGTGGATATATTTATATACCTTAAAGAAAAATAACTAAGTAAGAGAAACATAATAAACAGGACTTGATGCCAACTAGTTGATATATGTTGTTCCTCTGTGTACATCCTGGGACCTTATGCACTTCTAAATAGTCACATCCTACTGCTGACACATGTTCAGTAATTATATTATTATCCTCATTACATCTCTGTAACCCCTTGATGCCAGTGCTTTCTCTCAATCATGAGCTAATCTAGCTTTCCCCTATGAGATACGAAAAGAAAATAACTTCTATTCTTATACAGGGAAAAACTAAGGTAAAGAGAGGTTAAAGTTCACAGCGTCATCCTCTTAGCACATCACAGTTACCCTGCGTGGGTAGTTCTGTTTTGCACATGGTGTTTACAGAGACCTTAATCCTGAAAGGCTCTATGTCAGGGACTCAGGTTTCCCACTTTCTTTTTGTTTTCTTAGGTAGTTATTTATGTGACTGTCCTCCTAACTAAATGGACCAATCTGGGCATAAACCATTTTCTCATTTTCTCTGCTTATAGAAAGGAATGGCTTACTTCACCACTGCAGATAACATCTCCAGGTCTCAGAAGGATGACAAATTGAAACAGTCTCTTTCTTGCCTAACATTTCTTACCCAAGAGTCAAGTGATGACATTAAGTAACAAATTTCTCTTCTGACAATTTGCACTTATTTTCTTAATAGCTCTGCTAAGATTCAATGAATTTTAGTTTGCTTAGAGCCTACTTAGTGCCTACCAACAAGCACAGGATGCTTCCATTCATCAGTGTAACAGTCCTAGGAGTGAGGCATTGCTATGAAATTATGGCAGCAATTCCTGAAAAGAAACAGCAGAAATAGGGGAAATGAATTATCTTTCAAAAGAACCATCAGAATAGCATAGCAGTACCTACATAACTAGAAACTTAATAAATTATTTTGATTGAGAAATATTCAGAAATTTTATTGAGGTATAATATCAACATGCTAAAAATTACCTGTTCTCTGGCTTTATCTGTATTTTACAAAATCATTTGAAAACAAGTACAGCCACTGGGTATAACTGCATAACTCTATTAATAAATCTAAGTGTTGGCAATCATACACAAAAAGTAACATTTACAGACCCCTGATGCCTCCAATGGCAAAAGAGTTTCAGATTAATGACTGGTGTTGACCTGTTAGATTCTCCTGCACATAATTCTGGTGTACTATCTGACTGGTACCTTTGGTGCAGCAATGGTGTGTTTACGCATCTCTTCCCAAGATCACAAATTGCTAACACTGTTCCCCTTATCATTTAAGCTCTCTTTCTATAAAACCTGTAAACTGAAACATTCTTTTCTAGTATTACCTGTTTACAAGTTTTAAGCTGCAGAGTCAAAACAATTCTGCATTTTTAAATGAATTCATCTTTGGCCTTTTTCTGTAACTTTTACCTTTCATCAATCATGTGTTCTCTATCTACCATGTATAATGTATTCAGTGCTACAGAAGTATATAAGAAGAGATAATTAATGTCGACTTTCAGAAAGCATATAATCAACTTAGGAAGGTATATAAAAGCTGCACATTAAATAATTAAAGAACTGTTTCAAAGCAACACATGAACAAGTGCTTATGAAACTGAATATGAATCCTTCCCAACTTACAAAGCAATTGTTTTTCAAAAGTTCATTTTCAAGCCAGCTGTTCATTTCCATT
Source organism: Bos javanicus (assembly GCF_032452875.1). Classification (NCBI taxonomy): domain Eukaryota; kingdom Metazoa; phylum Chordata; class Mammalia; order Artiodactyla; family Bovidae; genus Bos; species Bos javanicus. Next base: position 68,278,942 of record NC_083884.1, read on the forward strand.
TTTCCATTAAAAAATTATACTGTAAACAGCAGTTATTTTATCCAGCCAATTCATTATGACCTACTGCATATAAGATGCCACTGGATTACAGGACTGACAATATTATGGAATGGAAAAGAAATGGAACTGATATTAGTATGTGATCAGCACTATCACACAAGTAATGTTATTTAGTCTTACTAATCCTGCAAGGTAGATTATTATGTCTTCCTTTAAAAATAAGGACCTTGAGCTGATAAAGGTTGAGTAACTTGCCCATAGTAATAGCTTAAAAATGACAGAACAGATTCAAACCCAGAACTGTCTGGCTCTAAAGTCAGGACTCCACTCCTCCAACATGTAGCTTTCCCTTAAAACAGCATTTATAAGGGAACATTTTCTCAGTGTTTCAAATGGGAATGTCAGAAATAGATTTCACAACCCTGAAGCTCCTGAAGTGCAAAAACAATGCCTTTTCATCTTTGTATCTTTAAGACAGTATCTGACCCAGAGTAGGTAACCCATGATTACTGAATGAATGAACAAACAAACAGAAAATGAGTTCTTTGAAGCAAAGGGTCATTTTTTATTCATATGTAAATACCTACAGCCTACCATAGACGTATAATCTATCCATCAATAAATATTTCTAGTAAAGAATTCCATCTTGCTAGCACACCTCTTCTTATTCTGCTTTTCCTGAATTTGCAATCCTGACCACTTCCAAATTCACTCCTTGAACTCAATGTCTTTCAAAATCTCAGTTCTCTCCTCCTTCCTTTCCTTAGACAATGAAATCCAGAAGACTACATCCATATTTACATCTTTTACGGGCTCAGCAAGCTCCCTAGCCAAGACAGATATGAATTTAACCTAGGAAGCTTTTCCCATAATGCTCTTGGATCTCCGAGTTTGAAAAAGATGCACTGCCCCTTGGGGAGAAATTATCCAAACCAGTATCAATGAAGTGGATTTATCTTGTCCAGAGGAAATGCAAATGAACTTTAGTTGCATCAAGTTTCTGAAACTACACTGCTTAAGCAAATTAAGAAACCCATTTCAAGTTGTTTGAAAGGAATGTTGGCTGACACTTGCAAATGAGTCTTCTATAGAGAAGGAGCTCTGATTCTACAGCTTATCATTTCATATGATCTTAAAGATGAATATTCAGATCCCACATCAATTCTTAATGAAACGGATAGAAGAATCCCAAAAGCTTAAAACTAGGTTCCACTTCATAATCTGTCATTCTCTCTACCTTCTTTCAGGATACATTAATTTTTTAATAAGTTCTTTTAACTATCTTCTAAGATACATTTTTAACCACTACAAGTTCAAAAATGATGCACCAAGCCCCTAATTTGATATCTTATGTATAGAATCCTTATTAATTATAAAATTGTGAGTATAATTAAATAAAAATACAGAAGTGACAGATATACAGGTTCTGAATTTCTTACATTAAAAGTCCTTGGAAAAAAAGACAAATCATTTTCTTAAGCTGCCAGATGAGTACATTTAACATCCTACACCAACCATGTTATTTTCAAAAATTATCCTGAATATTATTAATGGCAAGTGTTAAACTACCAAATATCTTGTACTATTGATAGATTCTCTCTGAAGACATGGCTCAGCAATTTCAGTATATACATTTTGTGAAATAAGAGAACCAGAAGTACTTTCAAGAAAGAACAAAATCATCATTCCCTTCAGCACAGTTGGCTCAGAGTAATGAAACAGAAATACTTGTTTTTAAAATATACTTTATACCCACATTTAAATGCCTAATTAATCCTAATAATTAAATGCATCCACTAACCACTTTCTTTGCAAGATCTCTTTTTTATTTCCATAAACCCGGGAATTTAATGGAAATCATTGTGTCATTATGGCCAGGGTAATAAATGCCTATTGGTCAATAAGCTCTGAACCTTAACAGGCAGTTAACTAATTCAGTCACAAATAAAACCAATAGTTCTAATGGCCTCTAATTTCACTACAAGAGTCCACCCTTATGAACTATAGATGGTTTTCATGAGCTCTTCCTACAGCAGAGAACAGCAATTTAAGTGTAAAAAACACACATTTCAAATTCAAGTGCTTACACTGATTTCATTCGCCGGTGAGACCACAGATCAGAAGTCCTTCCAGAAGAAATATTTAAGTGCAATAAGTAGAGCCAATGCAAGCAAAAATAAACGATTTTAAATTACAAGAGATCACGGTAGTCTATTTGAAAATCATTCAAATTTTCTTTTGCTTATTTCAAACAATGTGAATTATTTTTTAAAACTAGACAAAAGTAACAACTGTACAAACACCTTGTAACAAAAACAAAAAGGGAGGCTTAGAAAGTTGATCTCTTCCTGCTGTCTCACTTATCCTCCTCCCCTAAGAGTGAAGGCTTCTAGATTGCAACATAAATAGATATAACTTAGTATACAGATATCCGATATCAGTATACTTGAAATAAAATAGTTTGGAGACATCAGTATCCACACAAAACCTGATCTTTTCAGCTGTTTGTCTCACACTGCAACAGCAGAGAAAGCATTTCAAGGGATGAGATAAGAATGTCCCTTCATCCTATACCAGGAGCTGACTTCATACAAAAAAGAACTAGGTTATGTCATTGTTCTGCCAGCATTCAATTCTGACCTGATTATTCTGTGCCTCTCTCCATACTTTTATAGTAGTTACACTTAACAGGAAAACCTCTTAAATTACACATTTGGGTTCCTTATTCTTATGACATTTAATTTAAAAAGCATTTACATGCCAAATTTAAAACATCCTTATACTTATTCATCATTTACTTTGTCAATTATGGTGAAAGAAATTAAAGTTCTGTGGTCTGATTTTATACCAAACTTCTGACAAACCTAAAGAAAACAAATCACTATACTTTCCAGCCTCTAGTTCAATCATAATCACACTTCTCACAAAATATTTAGACTATATTAATCTTCCTGATAGCACAGTAATTCAGAGAGTAATAATATATGGTAGTGAACTAGAACACTAGGCAGGTAGTAAAAAAAACCCTGGGCTGGTATTAGCCTTGTAACTAACCAGTTATATTCATTTCAATTTACTTTCCCAGCCTCAATTCTATCATTTCTAAAGTGAGAGGTTAGGTTAAATGACCTCTTAAGGTTCTTTAGAACCATGTAACATCTTAAAATCCTATTCAATGAAATGTGATCTTTAAATATTTATAGACTGGCCAACTGCTGAGGTATCCTATTAATAAATTTCTCCTTAATACTCCCACATTCACTATCATTTGGAAACTTGTGACTATCATATTTGGTTTCATTTCAATGTCTCCTTTTTCAAACATATTTTACCTAAAAGAAAACCTAACACAAGAGTCTTAGATAAAATATCTGCCCCTACCATTCCTCCCCCAAAGCAAGACAAGCTTTCTCTTTTAACAAAACACACTCACAATTGTCAAGAAGGGTGTCAGCCAGTCTATTTATTTCCATGTGTTAATGAACCACCTATTGCCAAATGGAAGTCTTTCCTTAATTCCAGACCAGTAAACACAGTTTTCTGATGATATAAAATGACAAAGTACTAATTAGAAGGAATCTAATATGAAGTAACAATTCTCATTAATTGGAAGTTATTAGAGTAATTATTAAGTCACATTATCATTAGACCAAAGAAAATGTCAAAATTTATTTATGTATTCAGGAGTTTCCAATAATCAGGGTCTACAATCAAGGTCCTCTATAAAATGACCGGAGTACAGAAAATAACGTTTTACCGGTTTAACAAATGTTCTGAAAATATCACATTTTTTATTGTTCAGATGTCTCTTTCTGGCATTTAAATATATCCTGAAACACTGAATTAAGCGAGATGACCAGAAAGAGAGTACTTTAAAGTCTCCAAAGAGTACAACCTGTAGCATCTTTAAGAGGCTAAAACAACCCTAATGATGACTAGTGCCGCAAGTGTCCCAAGAAGCATCTAACTCTAAAGTCAAAAGAGTACTGCCTTTGTTCAACTCCCTAATTAAGATGAATTGAAGATGAATGCAAACAAATATTGAAAGCCTTTGGAGGCCAATACATCAAAACAATAGAGGGAAAAAAAGCTGCTCAATTAATTGCAAAGCCATAACAACATGCTGCTGCTGCTGCTGCTACGTCGCTTCAGTCATGTCTGACTTTGTGCGACCCCAGAGATGGCAGCCCACCAGGCTCCCCCGTCCCTGGGATTCTCCAGGCAAGAACACTGGAGTGGGTTGCCATTTCCTTCTCCAATGCATGAAAGGGAAAAGTGAAAGTGAAGTCGCTCAGTTGTGTCCGACTCTTGGCAACCCCATGTACTGCAGCCCACCAGGCCCCTCCGTCCATGGGATTTTCCAGGCAAGAGTACTGGAGTGGGGTGCCATTGCCTTCTCCATAACAACATGAGTAAATTTTATGTTTCTCTTGGAATTCGTCAGAGTTCCTAAGTCTTTTCTTAACAGATTTTTGCAATTGTTGAACTAGCTCAGATGATATAAATACATTGTAATGTTAACAAATTTTGGTATGTATTTGTACTCTGAATTTATTTTAAAACTCTGTAATGAAAAGCTACTGATCAAGGGAATTCCTTGACAGTATAGTGGTTAGGAATGTGCATGTCCACTGCAGGATGCACAAGTGTGATCCTTGGTTAGGGAACTAAGATCCTACAAGCCAAGCATGCACTGGGGGGAAAAAAAAAAGCTACCGATCTTTGATTTATAAAAGCAAAAATTGTTCTGTGTGTGCGTTAAATTCCCTAAGTGCTACATATGGTTTAGGTTATAGAACGATGTTCTCAGAGCATAGTGTCAGTCGCTCAGTCATATCCAACTCTGTGAACCCACGGACTGTAGTCCACGGTCTCCAGGGGATTTCCCGGAACCAAGACTCGAACCCAGGTCTCGTGTATTGCAGGCAGATTCTTTACCATTTGAGCCAAAAATGCTAATGTGATTGTGAAATCAAAAGTTAATATAACTAAAAAATTATTTTACAGTTAATTTCATAAGTTAAACTCAAATTTTGAAGCTAATATATTTTGTTGTTGTTGTTCAGTCACTCAGCACTCTTTCCAGCACTGCAGTCTCCCCTGTCCTTCACTACTTCCAGAGTTTGCTACAATTCATGTCCACTGAGTCAGTGATACTATCTAACCATCTCACCCTCTGCTGCCTTCCTTCTTCTTTTGCCTTCAATCTTTCCGAGCAGCAGGGTCTTTTCCAATCAGTTGGCTCTTTACATCAGCTGACCCAAGTATTAGAGCTTCAGCATCAGTCCTTGCAATGAATATTCAGAGATGATTTCCTTTAGGACTGACTGATTTGATCTCCTTGCTGTCCAAGGGACTCTGAAGAGTCTTCTCCAGCACCATAATTCAAAAACATCAATTCTTTGCTTCTTCACCTGCATACAGGTTTCTCAGGAGACAGGTAAGGTCGTTTGGTACTCCCATCTTTTTAAGAATTTTCCACAATTTGTTGTGATCCACACAGTTCAGAGGCTTTAGCACAGTCAATGAAGCAGAAGTAGATGTTTTTCTGGAATTCCTTTGCTTTCCTCATGATCCAACGACTGTTGGCAATTTGATCTCTGGTTCCTCTGCCTCTTCAAAGCCCAGCTTGTACATCTGGAAGTTCTTGGTTCCCATACTGCTGGAGCCTAGCTTGGAGGATTTTAAGTATAACCTTGTTAGCATGTGAAATGAGCACTACTATAGTTTGGACATTCTTTGGAATTGCCCTTCTTTGGGATTGGAATGAAAACTGACCTTTTTCAGTCCTGTGGCCACTGCTAAGTTTTCCAAATTTGCTGGCATATTGAGTGCAGTGCTTTCACAGCATCGTTTTTTAGGATTTTAAATAGCTCAGCTGGAATTCCATCACCTCCACTAGCTTTGTTTCTAGTAATACTTCCTAAAGCCCACTTGACCTCACACTCTAGGATGTCTGGCTCTAGAGGAGTGACCACATCATCATGGTTATTCAGGTTATTAAGACCTTTTTTGTATAGTTCTTCTCTGTATTCTTGCCACCTCTTCTTAATCTCTTCTGCTCTGTTAAGTCCTTACCATTTCTGTCCTTTTTTGTGCCCATCTTTGCCTGAACCGTTCCCTTGATATCTCCAATTTTCTTGAAGAGATCTCTAGTCGTTCCCATTTTATTGTTTCCCTCTATTTCTTTGCATTATTTATTTAAGAAGACCTTCCTATCTCTCCTTGCTATTCTCTGGAACTCTACATTCAGTTGGGTGTATCTCTCCCTTTCTCCCTTGCCTTTCGTTTCACTTCTTTCCTCAAGTATTTGTAAGGCCTCCTCAGACAATCACTTTGCCTTCTTGCATTTCTTTTGCTTTGGGATGGTTTTGGTCACTGCCTCTTGTACAATGTTAAGAACCTCCATCCATTGTTCTTCAGGCACTCCATCTACCAGATCTAATCCCTTAAATCTATTTGTCACTTCCACTGTATAATCATAAGTGATTTGATTTAGGTCATACCTGAATGGCCTAGAGGTTTTTCCCTACTTTCTTCAATTTAAGCCTGAATATTGCAATAAGGAGCTCATGATCAGCCACAGTCAGCTCCAGGTATTATTTTTGCTGACTGTAAAAAGCATCTCCGTTCTTCGCTTATAAAAACATAATCAACCTGATTTTGGTATTGAACATCTTGTAATGTCCATGTGTAGAGTTGTCTCTTGTGTTGTTGGAAAAGGGTGTTTGATATGATCAGTGTGTTCTTTTGACAAACTGTTAGGCTTTGCTCTGCTTCATCTTGTACTCCAGGGCCAAACATGCCTATTATTCCGGGTATCTTTTGACTTTCTACTTTTGTATTCCAATCCCCTGTGATGAAAAGGACATCCTTTTTTGGTATTAGTTCTAGAAGGTCTTGTAGATTGTCATAGAACCAGTCAACTTCAGCCTTTTTAGCATCAGTGGTTGGCACAGACTTGGATTACTGTGATGCTGAATGATTTGCCTTGGAAACAAACTGAGACCATTCTGTCATTTTTGAGACTACACCCAAGTACTGCCTTTCAGACTCTTCTATTGACTATGAGGGCTGCTCCATTTCCTCTAAGGGATCCGTGCTCTCAGTAGTAGATATAACGGTCACCTGAATTAAATTCTCCCATTTTGTCCACTTCAGTTCACTGATTCCTAAAATGTCAGTGTTCACTCTTGCCATCTCCTGCTTGACCATGTCCAATTTACCTTGATTCGTGGCCCTAACATTTCATGTTCCTCTGCAATATTCTTCTTTACAGCCTCAGACTTTACTTTCTCCACCAGACACATCTACAACTGAGTGTTGTTTTTGCTTTGGTCCAGCTGCTTCATTCTTTCTGGAGCTATTAGTAATTGCCCTCCACTCTTCCCCAGTAGTGTACTGGAACATCTTCAGACCTGGGGGGCTCATATTTTGGTGTCAGATCTTGCCTTTTCATACTGTTTCTGGGGTTCTCGTGGCAAGAATATTGGAGTGGTTTGCCATTCTCCCCTTTACTGGACCATGTTCTGTCAGAACTCTCCTCTGTGACCCATCTGTCTTGGGTGGCCCTGCATGGCATGGCTTATAGCTTCATTGAGTTACACAAGCCCTTTCGCCATGACAAGGCTGTGATCCATGAAGGGGCTAATAAATTTATCAATTACTAATCAAATAAAAACAAAATTCTCAATTAACAGGTCACATAAATAAATTTACAATCTGTCTGCAATGCAGGAGATCTGGGTTTCATCCCTGGGTCAGGAAAATACCTGGAGAAGGGAATGGCTAGCCACTCCACTATTCTTGCCATAAGAATTCCATGGACAGAGGAGCCTGCTCACTTATAATCCATGGGGTCCCAAAGAGTAAGACAGGGCTGAGCAACGAACATTTTATCTTATTTGTTTATTTTTTTGGCCTGGGCATGCAGCTTGTGCGATCTTAGTTCCCTGACCAGGGACTGAACCCACACCCCTGGCAGTGAAAGCATGGAGTCCTAACCACTGGACTTCCAGGAAATTCTCTACATTTATCTTATTTTAAAGATTTATATTATTATAATTAAATAATATATGTTCATTCTAGAAACTTGGGGAAAAAAGCAAAACAAAAATTTAGCTCATCCTTTAATCTTATTACCCAGAGATCATCACTTTCATTTTAATTTATGTGCTGTGCTCAGCCAAAAAAACAAAACATAAAACAGAAACAAGATTGTAACAAATTAAATAAAGACTTTTAAAATGGTCCACATTTTAAAAGTCTTGAATGGGATAATTATATGTGTTTCTGATATAGAGGAGGAACATTGTCCTAATCTAATTCGAGAATTCCAAAGCATTACTTTTATGAAGCACAAGGAAGTCCTTTTTATGAGATTTATAGAATATGGCATGGAGATGAATATAATTTAACTTGGAATTAACATGTGCAACCATCTATAAACATCTATTGGAGCCCATCTGTTTGCAGCAATATTTTCACTGAGTTATGTGTTCTACTGGAGTAGGAAATGGCAACGCATTCCAGTATTCTTGCCTAGAGAATCCCATGGACAGAGGAGCCTGGTGGGCTACAGTCCATAGGTCACAAAGAGTCGGACACAACTGAGTGACCAAGCACACACACGTGTGTTCTGCACACCAGAAAAGAAAGCTGTATAGCTTTTGAACGCTGATTTAAAAAAACTAGCTTCTATCTACTGAAAAAATTACATGCACAGTAAAAACTTGCATTAACCTGGTGTTCTGGTATTTTTCATTTCCTTGGGAAGAATATACAGAAAGGACAAAAAAAAAGGATTTTTTATTTCAGCATTAAGCATATGCTATTGCTTGTACATGACCATAACCACATATATATATATCCCTGATTACTCTTTAGCAGCATTATGAATTTCAATAGGAAAAAAAAAGAGCATTTACTATTTTAAAATAGCCTTAGTCATTCTACTAGTCATTTGGTGTCTGCTCTATGTCCATGAAAAAAATGTGCTAAGCACACATATACCAATCCTGGAATCACTGGTCCAGAAATCTAGTGTGGTGTCTTGCAACACAACTGAGAAATCAGACTATATTCAAAACAAGTACCTTTAGGCTGAGCCTTGAAGGAGAGTCACTACCAGAGGGAACAATGAAACACATACTACCTGAGGCAACATTACCAAGAAAAGGTAATTCAAATTCAACCATGCTTCCTTTGAAATAATCTCAACTCAAAATTTCTTCAACTTTCCTTCTCAATTAAAAAAATCAGATATTAAGATCTTTTTGAAAAAGGCTTAAGAATTAACATGTGACAAATACCTTGTTGTCAGTATTTAATCATGATACCACCTGCCAAACCAAAGAATCTGAAAGCATTAAAGAAACTGTAGCACTGAGTCTCTAACATGCTAAAAGATTTGGAAGGTTTAAAGAAAATAAAACTGAAAATAATAAATTCATTCTTTGATCAGTATTATCAGTGATGAGAATTATTACAATTAACAACCACAGAGGCACTCCATTTATGCCCCATTCTCAAACTTATTTTATAATCATCCTAATTCTATAATCTGCATGAAATAAGATATAGCCTATTGGGATTAGGGAAGTTTCCCAAAGGTGTGGGAAAATGAGTCACTCTGACCTTAATTAGGAGGAGAAAGAAGGGTTTTTTCCTCTCCTTTCATCTCTAAAGGAGATGGTAAGGCCCTGGCCCAACGTGAAACCAGGGGTTGAATTCTTTTATGAGTAAAGAGTGGAAGAAGAACATAGGGATGTCTTTATATATAGGACACGTGAGATAAATCAATTATCTTAACCACCCTAAACCATGAGAATTACTAAGTCATTTTTTCCAGTGAGGGAGAGGAGCCCCTGAGAGGCGGAGCAGTAACCCCCTTGTCACACAGACTCAAGCAGTTGAGTTGCAAGTCAAACTCAGCTCTAACTTCAAAGGCTCTGCTCTTTCCATGGAAGCACGCTGCTGCCCTGACTGAAGTTTTACTCAGCAAAGTTTAGTCATAATACCTTTCTCTATCAAAATAAATAACTTTAACCAGCTGGTCTTAATATTACAGGAACTGAAATTAAGAAGAAAAGAATCACAACAGCCACAAATATCTGGAACCACAAGGGAACATGTTATGTTATAGTCAATAAAGTGCTGGTTAACAGAAATTCCAAAGTTAGATCCCCAAAATAAAAACTCATAGGAAGGAAAAAAAAAATTACTGCTGCCAAAATGCAAATAGTCACCCCCTAAAGATCCTTAACACAGCACAAGGGACGACTGAGTCCTCAAGCCCAGAACCATCTCCTTTCCCAGGCCTCCTGCCCTCCCATTTCCCTCAGCCTCACTCTTAGAGAGCAAAGGTCACCAAATTAGGTGCCTGCAATGACCTTTTATGGATCTGCCTGCCTGAGTTTGCTCACAGAGCCCAAGGCAAAGCAACTTTTTCTGGCAAAGAAACTCACTTTCAGTTGTTTTTATTTTTGAGAGGAAGCATCATCACAAAAATATTAATGCTCTGGGTACATAAACAAGAAAAATTTGTTATGAAGCTCACTGTTTTTTCCAAAGACTTTTACTGCATAAATATCAGAACTTAAAACCCAGAAAGTGAAAGTCGCTCAGTCATGTCCGACTCTTTGCAACCCCATGCACAGTCCATGGAATTCTCCAGGCCAGAATACTGAAGTGGGTAGTCATTCCCTTCTCCAGGAGATCTTCCCAACCCAGGGATTGAACTCTTACCAGCTGAGCCACCAGGGAAGCCCAAGAACATTGGAGTGGGTAGCCTATCCCTTCTCCAGCAGATCTTCCCAACCCAGGAATCGAACCAGGGTCTCCTGTGTTGCAGGCGAATTCTTCACCAGCTGAGCTAGGCATATTACATTGGTTTTTCAAAAATAACAATGAATTATAAAATTACAGGGCTTGAAGGGATCTTACACAGTTACACAGACCATCATCTTCACTTCAAACAAAATTTATTGAAGCATTTTAAATAACTGGGAATTCATTCAATGTTAAAACCTTTTCTCAGAAAAAAAGCATTCATAGGCAAGAAATTATTTCATATAACATGAAACACTCATTTTCCCTTATAAACTTGTGGGGAGTTTATTTTAAAAAAACTTATTAAATCTTCAGGGTGGGAGTTGGTGGTAGGGATGGTTTGTATGAAAGAAAGGAAAACAATCATTACATGTCAAGCACTGCCCTGAAAGCTTTTATTTAATCTCTACAATGATCTGTGAAACAGGTACTATGAACTCATTTTACTAGCAGGTATTAAAGTTCAGAAGGGTAAATAAAATGCCAAAGGCCAGAAGGTTAACAGATGGCAGATTTGGGACATTAACTCAGGTTTGCCTAACTATCCTCTTGTCAGCTCACAGTTCATCATCTTTAGGCCAGGTATTACCAATCTTGTCAAAGTGGTTGTGCATTGCCTTCATTATCAGGGTGAAATGGGACAGCCTGGATCAAGGACAGTAGCTTGAAAGCTAGGGATGGAGACAAGTGCTGGCCAACAGCTCTCATCTAAAACACTGGGTCTACTTTATAATCACTGGAAACTTCTAAAACCCAGGAGTGCCACACCAGCTCCAAACTCTCACCAGAGTTTAAGAACAAGAGATTCAAACTGGCTGAAAATGGGCCACAGATTATGAGAAAGAGCCCAAAACTACCACCTGTTAGGGCAAGTGGCTGACAAGAGCCCTTGCAAGTGGGAAGGAGTGGAAATTGTGGACAGAAATATCCATGAAAACTGCTTAACACAGCTTTCCTTTGTATACATTTCAGAGATCGCCAGTCTCTGTAACATACAGGACTTTTCACATTCAGATAATACAGAGAACATAGAAAAAGGGGAGCAGGGAGAGAATAGGGTAACAACAAGATCCCAGTCTCATTGTTCCAGAAGATGGGGCAGGAACTGGGGAGAGCACTGGACAAGCATGCTTCACAGCACAGCAACAAAGAAAACAACTTAAATCAAAAGGAATAAAACACAAAAGCGAAAACAAAAGTCAGAAAATAAGCAAGCAAAAAATTCAAAAAATATTCAGTGATGTGATCAGGGTAGAAACAATCTAAAGATTTTTAAAGGAAAACCTCTTGAAAAGTCACTTTTCTCCTCAGCAAACTCCTTCTACTTACACTCTTCTCCATTTACAGTGCACTCCATTCAATTTCATACTTCATTCTTAGAGTTTTGTTAATAGAGTCTCATCTTAGATAGCTTGAGTAACAATGACCAATACATTACTCAGCAATAATATACATGCATAAAATACCTAAAGCCTCCAGATCATCAAATTTACTCCTAACCCATTTGGGGCAGGTGAGGCCCACTGAGAAGGGCAGCGGGAAGAACAGCTCCTATGCAATCTCACATATTTTGAGAGACAGACTTAAAGCAATGGGATTTTGACATCTTCCTTTAGAACTATCAGATTTGCATCAACCAATCAAAACCAAAATCAGGCTTGCCACTTGAGTCTGAAGCAAGCAGGAAGAGTCAGACATATGCCTTTCTATGATTCCAAGTCAGTCTAGAATTTGTACCTCAATTTCAGCCAGTCCACCTAGTGCTTGGGAGCTATGATGGGAAAAGATTCACCCCTGGGGTAAAATCTTTAGAAGAAAACAACCATAACTCTGTTAGATACTAGAAACAACTGCAGAACTCAAAGATGTGGTCCCGGGTTGTCCAAAAAAAAAAAAAAAGCTAAAAGCAACAGATGAACCTCTAACCCTTCCCCACATCCACAGCAGGCTCAAGCCCTCTCATCTGCTTCCGGTGTTTGAAAGCTGGAATGTAGCTGGATGATCAAGGGAAAGAGATGATATTCAGCACTCACTGGGGCTCCCAGAGGGTGCCAGGTGTCAGTCTAGCCTATTAGGACTCCAGAGTTACCTGAACTCAAAAGAGAGCACAGAGATTTCCTAAAAGCCTTGGAATTAGCTCTCACTTGAGAGGAAAAGAGGCTTCCCTGAAGCCTAGTGGAGCTAGAGCAACTTCTCCATGTTGGAATCAGAACAGACAGACCTTCACAGGCAGCAAATACACCTAGTTGTTTGGGAGCTGACTTCCAAATATATGGAACTTCTTTCATAATCGAATGCTGCTTAAAAGTTATAGACTACTTCTAACCAATCGATGGCTTCTGATCCCATACTCCCTGCTCAAGTGAACACAGAGAAACGAAATGTCAGGCTCTTTAAACATGCCAACTGGAAATCAAAGTGAAACGCTGAAGGAGAAGTGACAGCTCAGTGTTTCTAGTATAAATTCCCTGGTGTTCACTCTTAAATTGTCCCAGTCCTTTCCTGTTTGACATTTCCTTCTTCGCTTAAGCTAAAGTGGGGCCTGTGCATAATCACTGATGAACTAAATGCCCACACGACCACCTCAAGTGACACACACAGTGCTCTGACACAAAAAACAAAATCAATAATCTGCTGCTCTGTGTCACATGGAAATCCTGACTGCTGTCAGCAGAAAGGAGAAGGAGACTTGGGGGTTGCAGTAGAAACAATTAGAGCCCTTGGAAAAGCAGAGCAGAAAGTAATGAAACCTCCCCAAGTTCATCAGTTACACATACACACACACGCACACGTGCGCACATGAAATGAAAAGGCCATGTAGCCAGAGGTCATATTTTTCCAGTCTGCTAAATTAAAGTGACTGAAAAGCTCTGTAATTACATAGAAACAGATGAAACTGTTATCTTAACTAAATTGTAAATGCACTTTAAATGTCATAAGTTTTGATGCAATTTAATATTTTAAATGGACATTGTTCAGTATATTTACATCACGTGTATACCAAGCCATTGGGGATATAAGCCATGTCCATTATCAAGACTGAACAAAAGCTCATCCATCTGCCTGAGCAGTACAAAAGGATACTACAGAGAAAGCAAAGAACAGACCCTCTCTAACTGGAGTCACGGAAAAGAGCATTGCAAAAGAGCCAAGAGGCCAGAGTTCCAGTCTCAGCTCTGCCATTTACTCACTCTGACCTTAGGCAAGTCACAACCCCTCTGGGCCTCAGTTTCCCTCTCTGTGAAACAGAAAAATAATCCCTGACATACTGGTATCACAAGTTACTATGAAGATAAAATAAAATAAGTAAAAATATTCTGCAGTCAGATACAAATGTAAACAATCATTAGAATTTATGCCATTATGTATTTGGGGCAAAATAGGAAAACAAATCATTACTTACATTAGCCCAGAAAAGATCTAAATTAACTTTCCACTAACCAGTTGGTTAAAAAAAAAAAGGGGGGGGGATGAATGACACATTCTCAGTGCATTACTATTAAACCCTCAGAGTGTCCAACATTTATGTTAAAATGAAGATGAGGCCATAGTCTTCATGTACAAAACACAGACATACCTATCTAGTATGTACATAGAAGGGTGAAAGAGCAAAAAAATGTACTTCTTTTCATATCTAACTCATTAGCAGACAGTGACATAAGCACTGGAGAGAAACTGGTCCATTATCTCTCACCTTTCTTTGTCCCTTTCTACATACATTGTATATAAAATAGCAACTAAAGCAGACTAAGAGAAGTACTAAAGTGGGAAGTTTATATATTAATTGCATTCCAGATAAAGTACAATTTTCTCATAGCAATAGTAACTTATTTTCCTATTACACATTCTGTGTATCTAGATTTACTCACAATTTTTGGACTCAAATGCATTATGTGTATTATTAATATTGTTAAAACCTTGTTCTATATTTCAGTTTCCAGTCTTTTTAAAGTAATAATAGTTTTTAGATATCTGTTCATCAAAAAAAGAAAAAAGGGTTTTTTCTTTTTCATGCTTAATGTGTTTTGCTCAAACCCTCCAAAGCTTTGCTTTGGGATTAATCACAAAAATGGAAAGTTTTAGCTTTGATGGAATATTTTTTGAGTCCTGGATTAGGTTAAGCTAGAAATACTTCACGCTTTGAGCTATACAGGACTCCATGGATAGAGCTGTATTTCTACAATCATTCTCTCTTGTTATCACAGGTTCCACCAGATTGCTAAGGCAATCCAACACACACACACACACACACACACACACACGGATTTCTGAGTTAGTGGTGAGTCAACACAACAGTGCGATCAGAAACAAAGAGGACTGGAGTCAATGCACTGATGGTGGAGACACAGAGAATGACTCAGGGAGTATTTTGGAGACCCTCTCGCTCAATTTTATAGATAATGCACCAGTCTACATACAGATAATTTTGCACAGTACATAAAGGTTGAGAATTACTGTTAAAATCCTCCAGAAGTATTTCTCCAGAGCTATCAGGACAGGACTGGCAACACTGCACAAAGAGAGTGTCTCCTAACAACCTGTGTTCTGCAAACAAAGGAGCTCACTCTCATAACAAACAGATCTCCACTTTACATGTGTAGAGAAAGCATTGCTTAGTCCACTTAAAAAGAAAAATACTACCAAAACAGAAAGGAGAACATCATGTCTTAATATAGTCTTCCATCGTTTCAGCCTTTGGGCTCACTTGATCTGAAGAATTCCATATATGCTTTGAGAGGTGAAAAGCCTTTGTGAATAATTGAAGACAAAATAATGAAACCCTAGAATGTCAGAGACATAATATAGTTTTGTAGAATTCATCACGGAGCTTTTAAATTCCCAAATACTACATGCTGAATAATTTATTCCTGTGTCAATATGGGGCCAGCAGATGTTCATTCAGAGCCAATATTAACCCTCCTCAAGCTGAAAAGCAGAAAAATAGGCTCTGTGTGAGATGGAAGAAGGCACTTAGCTTAAGTGAGATTATCTTGGTATTTATGAGAAAATTAAAGCAGCTTTGAAAGTCAACAAAAAACACACTACTTAGTCGGCAATCTTTTATCAAAGTCTGCTTATAAAGATAAGGAGGTAAATTTCATGAAAAAACACAAATGGTTGATACAGGGGGAGCCGATAACACTGCTTTCGCCTTTCAGAAGCGTCCCTGGGGACTTTTCACTGATTCTGTCTGAGGCTATCTTTTAGTGGTTTATTGATATTTACCTCCCTCTTTGGATCACGAATTCCTGATGCAATTTTGAACTCTACTGCAGTTTAGTTTCTGGGTATTCTCTCCTCTCTGGCCCACTTCTAACTCTGTTCACTTTAATTAAAAAGAGAATAAGGGAGAAGAAAATTGAAAAATTAAGCAACAATAAAGTTTAAAGTTTCACCAATGGTATTAAACTTGAAAACTAGAAACCAATGCCTTCCTTAGATCTCATTCATTCATTCACTTATTCAACAGCTAGTTACTGAATACTACCTCTGTACAAAATATTATGCCAGGGCCAAAAAGAGATGAGATGTTTAACAAAATATTCTAAAGATTTATTAAACAGGGGAATATACATGTAAATGTCTAGATACCTGTGGAGGCTTCCAGTCAGTACGGTGTCAATCGTGTACTCAGTTCAGTTCAGTTGCTCAGTCGTGTCCGACTCTTTGCGACCCCATGAATTGCAGCACGCCAGGCCTGCCTGTCCATCACCAACTCCAAAGTAGGGAAAACCAGTAGACCATTCAGGTATGACCTAAATCAAATCCCTTATGATTATACAGTGGAAGTGAGAAATAGATTTAAGGGACTAGATCTGATAGACAGAGTGCCTGACAAACTATGGACGGAGGTTTGTGACATTGTACAGGAGACAGGGATCAAGACCATCCCCATGGAAAAGAAATGCAAAAAAGCAAAATGGCTGTCTAGGGAGGCCTTACAAAGAGCTGTGAAAAGAAGAGAAGCGAAAAGCAAAGGAGAAAAGGAAACATATAAGCATCTGAATGCAGAGTTCCAAAGAATAGCAAGGAGAGATAAGAAAGCCTTCCTCAGTGATCAATGCAAAGAAATAGAGGAAAACAACAGAATGGGAAAGACTAGAGATCTCTTCAAGAAAATTAGAGATACCAAGGGAACATTTCATGCAAAGATGGGCTCGATAAAGGACAGAAATGGTGTACTAGGCCTCTGCAAAAAGAGACAGTTCTTGATCTGAAAACACACAACGGGTATATATGAAAATAAT
Source organism: Bos javanicus (assembly GCF_032452875.1). Taxonomy (NCBI): domain Eukaryota; kingdom Metazoa; phylum Chordata; class Mammalia; order Artiodactyla; family Bovidae; genus Bos; species Bos javanicus. The sequence continues at coordinate 68,296,020 of NC_083884.1, forward strand.
TTTAGGCTGCATGACTGAACTCACATCGAAGGAAGGGAAATCCCTCAACTGCTAGAAACAGAGAGGAAATAAAGACAGTGATGAGCAAGGGGTAAAGCCAATAAAGTTCCCAGGAAAAGTAATGAATTCAAGTCACTGAAGGAGCACCCTGATACCACCTCAGCGAGAGGTGCCCAGGCTACAGCTTCATGTACTCCTTGGTGGACATGAACTACCTGAAAAAAATTAAGAATCGCCAAGGTCTACACATGAAACAGAGACACGGAAAAAACTTTACCTATCACTCAAAATGGTGATGTAGATGGAACAATCTGTACCACAAGAGTTAGGCATAATTCAACAGACTAAAAGAAACTTTAAAAGAACTATGTTTAAAATGTTAAAGGAGATAAAGATACAAAGAAAAGTAACAAGGCTTAGGAAAAAAAGAAAAAGGACAGTACAAAAAATGACCAGGGGATAATATTAAAAAGAATCAAATAGAAACTCTAGAAATAAGAGAGAAGGTAACCTCATTTAAGGGGTATAAGAATTCAAAGGTGGCCTGAGCAATACACAGCTGATAAAAACTAGGATTACTAACTCAAAGAAATCATCAAAATTCAAGACAGACAAGGAGATAAATATAGGAAAAAGAGCTCGAGACAAAGAAGATAGAATAAGATGGTTCAGTCTACACTAACAAGGATTCCAGAAGAGAAGCAGGAGAAAAAAGAGAGAAAGACATAATTGAAGAGTACTATCTAGAACAGACCTGATTTTACAAATGAGAAAAATCTCAGCCCAGAACTGTCTTCAGTCACACAGCTTGCAAGTTAAAGGAAAAGGGGCAGCACATGGGCCACTCTTACATTATTAAACTTCTTTCCAAATGGAGAAACTCACTTAAAAAAACAAACACCAACCTGAAATTTCTTTTAGTTATTACTAAAAGAAATTTATTTATTATTACTATTTGAATATTTTATTTAAATGTATGTGACACAGTGCTAAATTCCTTGTATGTTACTACCACTGATTTTCCAAACAACTCTATTTTACAGATAAGAAAACTGATACTTAAACACAAGTAACTTTCCCAAAGTCATGTAACTGATGAGTGGCAGAGCCAGCATTCAAGGAAAGGTGTGTCTGGTTCCAAAAGGCATACTCTTTTTTTCTAACTGAAGTATCAGTTCAGCTACTCAGTCACATCTGACTCTTTGTGACCCCATGGACTGCAGCACACCAGGCCTCCCTGTCCATCACCAACTCCCAGAACTTACTCAAACTCATGTCCATTGAGTCAGTGATGCCATCCAACCATCTCATCCTCTGCCGTCCCCTTCTCCTCCCGCCTTCAGCCTTTCAGTATAGTTGATTGATAATGCTGTGTTAGTTTCCGGTGTACAGCAAAATAATTCAGTTGTGTGTGTGTGTGTGTGTGTGTATTTTCTTAGTGGTGGTGGTTTAGTCACTAAGTCGTGTCCAACTCTTCTGTCCATGGGATTTCCCAGGCAAGAATACTGGAGTGTGTGCTGATCTTCTTGACCCAAGGACAGAACCCATGTCTCCTGCATTGCAGGTAGATTATTTATCAATGAGCCACCAGGAGAGCTCTCTATATATTCTAATACACATATGTTTTTGATATTCTTTTCCATTATGGTTTATTACAGGACATTGATACAGTAATATCAATATTACTGTAACAATAATGATACTGTAACAATGATACAGGATAGCACAATTTCCTGTGCTATACAGTAGGACCTTGCTGTTTTATCTATTTTAAATACAGTATTTTTTATCTCCTAATCCAAAACTCCTAATTTATCCTTCCTCCACAGCCTTTCCCCTTTGGTAACCATAAGTCTGCTTTCTGTATTTGTGTGTTTGTTTCTGTTTTGTTAAGTAAGTTCATTTATATCATATTTTAGGTTCCACATGTAAGTGATATCACATGGTATCTTTCTCTTTCTGAGTTCACTTAGCGTGACAACCTCTAGGTCCATCCATGTTGGTGCAAACTGCATTACTTCTTCTTATGGTTGAGTAATATTCCATTGTATAAATGTACCACATCTTCTCTACCCATTCATTTGTTGATGGCCACTTAGGTTGCTTCCATATCTTGGTTTTTTTAAATAGTATTGCTATGAACAATGGGGGGCATATATGCAAAAGAAAGTGAAAGTGTTAATTACTCAGTCATGTCAGACTCTTTGCAACTCCACAGACTGTAGCCTGCCAGGCTCCTCTGTCCATGGAATTCTCCAGGCAAGAATACTAGAGTGGGTTGTCATTCCCTTCTCGAGGGGATCTTCCCAACCCAGGGATTGAACCCAGGTCTCCTACACTGCTGGCAGATTCTTTACTATCTGATCCACCAGGAAAGCCCATATATTCAAAAGGCATACTCCTTAATCACTATATAACAATGCTTCTATAGTGATATAACTTTAAAATAATAAGGCATCCCTAAAATTTACATTCAAAGATCAATTTAATTACATCACAGTCTCACTGTATACTTGGGAGTATGATCTTTAAAAAAGTACAGTCAGGCCTCTATATCCTCGGGTTTTGTATCTGCAGATTCAACCACAAATGGAAAATATGCATTTTTTTAAATTCCAGAAAGTTCCAAAAATCAAAATTTGAATGTGTCATACACTGGCAACTATTTACATAGCAATTTCATTGCATTTATAATTATAAGCAATCTAGAGACAAATTTAAAGTATATGGGAGGATGTGTGTAAGTTATATGCAAATACTACACCATCATATAAAGGACTTGAGCCTCCTCAGATTTTGGTAATCTTACGGAAAAGCTTGAACAAACTTTTAGGCCAACCTAATATATAACCAAAAAAACTGTAAAGCAGGGACTCAAACAGATACTTGTATATCAACATTCATAGAAGCATTATTTTCAATATTCAACAGGTAGAAACAACCAAGTGTCCATGAACAGATGAATGGATAAGCAAAATGTGGCATATACATACAATGGAATATTATTCAGTCACACAGAGGAACAGATTCTGATACATTCTACATCACGGCTGAACCATGAAAATATGCTGAATGAAATAAGTCAGATGCAAAAGAACAAGTCACTTAAGATTTCACTTACATGACGTTCCTGGAATAGGCAAATTCATAAACAGAAAACAAAAGAGAGGTTACCGCAGACTGGGGATAACCAAGGAGGAATGGGGATTTGTACTTAAACAGTACTGTTTCTGTTTGGGTTGATGAAAAAGTTCTAAAACTGGAGAGTGGTGCTGCTTGCACAACTGTGAATGTACTTAAGGCCACTAAATTACACACTTAAAAATGGTTAAAATGATAAATTTTCTGACACGTATATTTCACTGCAACAAATAAATGGAAATGGCATGTGACTCACAGAATAGCTCTTCCTAATGTTATTGAAATATACTAACATATCTTAAACATCTTTAAGAATAAATACTCCTTTACTATCACAAATATGGTTACAAGTATTAAAAAATACAGGATCCTTCAGATCAGTTCAGTTGCTCAGTCGTGTCCGACTCTCTGTGACACCATGAACCGCAGCACACCAGGCCTCCCTGTCTATCATCAACTGCCAGAGTGTACCCAAACTCATGTCCACTGAGTCAGTGATACCATCCAATTATCTCATCCTCTGTCATCCCCTTCTCTTCCTGCCCTCAATCTTTCCCAACATCAGGGTCTTTTCAAATGAGTCAGCTCTTCATATCAGGTGGCCAAAAAATTGGAGTTTCAGCTTCAACATCCCAGGATCCTTAGATAATCTCAAAATAATATGCAGTTGAAAAAAATAATTATAGGATTTCCTAGTAGCTCATCTGGTAAAGAATCTGCCTATAATGCAAGAGACCCTGGTTCAATTTCTGGGTCAGGAAGATCCAGTGGAGAAGGGATAGGCTACCCACTCCAGTGTTCTTGGGCTTCCCTCGTGGCTCAGCTGGTAAAGAATCTTCATGCAATGCGGGAGACCTGGGTTCGACCCCTGGGTTGTGAAGATCCCCTGGAGAAGGGAACGGCTAACCACTCTAGTATTCTGGCCTAGAGAATTCCATGGACTGTAAAGTCCATGGGATCACAAATGTGGGTACAAGTATTTAAAAATACAGGATCCTTAAATAATCTCAAAATAATATGCAGTTGAAGAAAATAATTATTGTTCATATTTACTGAGCACTTACAATGTGCCAGCCACCATTCTTGCAAGAACGTCATAACACATACAATAGAACATATATATATATTATTATCATGACTTTACAGATAAGAGAAGGGAGTCATAAGAAGTTAAAATCTGTCACTATGCAAATATTTTTAAAAATAAACAAGTTATTTTCTTTGTAAAAGTATTTCCGTTTTTGTGGGAAAGGAATTATCACTGAAAGTTCTCTTTTAATGTAAATTTCATGTAGCATAATCAAAAATTCTTAATTGATTTGCACATAATGTATGCGACCATCTCTATTGCATCAAGAAAGGTATAGCTACATGATATTTAAAAAGAAAAAAAGAAAGGGGAGGAAAGAAACTAGTATTTGTCAATCATCAAATCAAGCACCAGAGACTGTATGTACTAAGTAAGCATTTTACATATCTCATTTAATCCTCTCAACAACTTGGGAGGTAGGGATTACTACTTTCATTTTACAGGTAGGGAAAACAAAAATATACTAATCCAAAATACTCCTATTCACTACTTTCCAATTCTGATAAATATTTTATTCAAGTAGGAGCCAATTAATTCCAGTTCCCCTGGGAGTCAAAGAAGAGTGGTCACTGCCAAAAGCTACCACAGATACCCAAAGGAGCCAACATGACAGCTGCCCCAGCACGCTGCATGACTGAGTGTCCAAAAGCCCAACAGATCTCACACCCAAACACAGTGTGCAAGGGCAGAGGATCAACCCTCTGCACCACTGAGTCGAAGAATGGATTGTGTGGCCTTCTGCTCCAGCATCAGCCCAACAGCTCCAATGACAACCAAATAGGGATGGCCCTCCCCTACAATAATAGAATCTAAGGCACTTTCTTTTGCTTTGGAACATGAAAACTTCTGAAATTCAAATAAGTGCAGCAGAAACCATACAATACATTTTTATCAAATATTTTGGAAATGATTATATTTAACTTTTCCCTCTGGGCTTGCTTCATCTTATTAACACAATTATTCTCAGTTCTCTTTAAAAAATAAAACACAAAGAACCCTTCTATTTTATCTCCCACCCCAGCTACCACTCTTTTCCCTACAAAGCAAGTCTTTTAAAACACTTTGTTTCTGGTTCAAATGCTATCAACAACCTCACCTTTGACTTACTCCTTCATATCCTCCTATTTGGGCCGCCCCCCCCCCCCCGCCCCCGCACTAAACCAATCCTGTCAAAGTCACTCTTACCTAAACCATGGCGGATTTGAAGGTGCCCAGAGAAATCTCTAAGTGTTCTGAAGAGCAGAGTTTGAAAATTACTATACTTGGGTCTCATTACATATTTTGTGGGGGCAGTTACATAATTTGTAGAGGCTAGTACAGAGTGAAAATGTGAGGTTCTTATTTAAAAGCACGAAAGAGGGCTTTTTCCTTATTTTGCCAACTGTGTTCTCTCTATATACAAGTTGTGATGTTTTCTATTTGCTACTTGATATTGTGCTCCCTAGGGCATGAAGATGTCTGTAGGACAAATCCAGATCCTCACAGGCACCCAGGCAACACCCATGACTTCGTGTATAGGGCACACACCAAACCCCACTCTTCGCTCAAGGCCCTGCCAAGGCTGGAGAGTGGCAGCAATCTCTGAGAGGAACAGGGAAGCAGGCAGCCAAGAGTCTGTCCCAGGGAAATGGTTAAGAAGTAGGAAAAGGCTAGATCGCAGAAGCTCCATGCCCCAGCACAGGCACCACTGTTCCATCTGACTTCACTCACAAAATACAATTTCAAAAATACAAGTATGCAGAATGTCAAGATGATGACCACACAGCATTAAATTTTAAGCACAGGACTCCCTTCTGAGAATGAGATTTTATGCAACTACATTGATGGCAAACCCCAGTCCTCGCTACACCATGTAATAATCATAATAATGCCACCTTACAGCTGCATAAAACATCACAGTCCACAAATAGTTCCAATGTAATTTTAATCCTACAATAAACCTATATATAGAGATCCTCATTTTACAGATGAAAAAGTGACTCAGAAAGGTGAAGTGCATTGCCCAAGGCACGGAAGAGCAGGTGTGAAACCCAACTCCTGACTCCAAGTCCAGGATTCTTTCCAGTGCAACGCGCTTCCTAAGCAAAGGGCAGATGGGAGGGGACTAGAATGGCGGCCATTTCTGTACATGAGCCACTGGCTTAGTCATTAGGTGGAAAGTATTTCTGCCAAACTTCTGTCAATTTCAGGTTTTTAAAAACTTGATCTTTTACATTGTCGAATTCAATGTCTTTATATAAAATATATGGTCTAAAAAAAGTAAAAGCAACAGGTGTAAAGTTAGATTTTTTTCCCAATGTACCCCGTCCAGTATGTACCTTGAGACCAAGCTACTCTGAGATACAATGTACTGCAACTATAGGAGAGCCAATTCCTTGATTTCGTTTGGAGAAAATTCATCAAAATGCCAGACAGCAACCACAGAGATGATAGGGAAGAAGGTGACTAGGAGACAGCAGTATCAAGGAGGGAACTAGTTTCTTCAACCTGACTCTTCCTTACCCACTTTACACATTCTTTATAGAACTCAATCTTTCCAAATAGTGAAATTGTTGCTAAACGTCCTCATGTTAAAATAAAGGACTTTATTTTCAGACTTGAACTCCCAACTCATTCGTTTCCTAATTCAATTACTCAAAATTCTTCCCTAAAAGCAATAAGAGAGCATTTTTTTGTGGTTGAACTAATATGCATTTGTTACAACCATTCACAGTCTCAACCCTTCACACTGGCTGATCACCCAGAAAATACTGAAGGAAAAAGAAGTGCAATTGAATGTTAGATCCAAACAGCACAATCTCTCAGCTCACTAGAGCAGAATCTCTCTCTAATACACTGGTCACAGGCTATATTACTAGCTCTTTTTATCCTATCTCTAGGTAGGAAAGCTATAATTTAAACTGACAGCATTACTTGTCATGAAGTCTATGGGTTTACAATTTCTAAATGTCAGTTTGAACTTCTGACTAGTTCCTTAGAGCACTACTGTTTGTTTCTAAATGAGGCAACATGTCAGCTCTGCATACATAAAAGCAGTTAATCAGCAATTTGCAGTGCAACACTAGCGGGATCAGCTGGTATGCTAATAGTGAGCCCACAAAGCACCTCCAATTAGGAAAGAAAGCCTTGTCCTAAGCCAATAATATCCTCATATATCATAAAACTCATTCTCCTACTCAGTAGATGAAACATTTCACGCCAAGGAACTCTCTAAGTAAAACAGGATGAGATCCTACCTGAGAATTACCCTGGTTCCTCTAAATTTTTCATTATCACCCGAAGGCCATAATTTATGTTAGGGTTTACTCTTGGGTGATATTGGGCTTCCCTGGTGACTCTGATAGTAAGGAATCCACCCACAGTGCAGGAGACCCAGGTTTGATCCCTAGGTTGGGAAGATTCCCCTGGAGAAGGGAATGGCTACCCACTCCAGTATTCTTGCCTGGAGAATTCCATGAACAGAGGAAGACCGGAGGCTATAGCCCATGGGGTCGCTGAGAGTCAGAAACAACTGAGTGACTAACACTTGGTGTTAAACATTCTAGGAACTGGACAAATGTACAATGACACGTACCCACCATTATAACAGCATACAGAATAGTTTCACTACAGTAAAAACCCTCTGACCTGCACCCATTTTTTTGAGTGCTTTAAAACAAAGTTCAGCATTCCCAAAGCTGGATACAAAAGTCCTCTTCTCACTAGGACATTGATATTAAATCCCTTCTCCAAGGGATCTTCCTGACCCAGGAATTGAACTGGGGTCTCCTGCATTGCAGGCGGATTGTTAACCAGCTGAGCTACCAAGGAAGCTAATCGACAGTAATGTAACAGAAGTATTCCTAGAAGTTACCAGGAAAAAGGCACATGAACCTGAAAACACAGAAGCAGGCTTTGGGGAACTTTAGCAGAAAACATATTACCATATGCAAACACAAGGCATCCATCTTATTCTCTTGAGTAACTCTTTTCATTAGTGCTAATGGGCTCAGGGCCTCTGTTTAGAGGCTTTTTCTGCAAACACAAATCTTGTTCTTTTTGGTGAAGTCCAATCTCATACACAAGAAAAAAATGAAATCTATATGTTGATATTGACACATGTTCACATGAGTATTTGTCTTTGTATTACTTCTAATCACTTTTCCCTTTCACTTGAATTTATTGGTCATTAAAAATCCTGCCAAACATTACTGAGTAATACAATGTAAAAATAGTACCAAAATAAGATCCTATGGACATTTCTAACTAAATCCCTTTCATCAGGATTAAGAATTTTTAAAAATTATGTGTAAAAAGGTAGTAGCATTGAAAATCATTCACCACAGGTGGCTTAAAGCTGTGTGCTTTCAGTCATGTCTGACTCTGCAACCCTATGGACACTATAGCCCACCAGGCTCCTCTGCCCATGGGATTCTCCAGGCATGAATACTGGAGTGGGTTGCTGTGCCCTTCTCCAGGGGATCTTCCCCATCCAGGGATCGAACCCACATCTCTTGCATCTCCTGCATTAGCAGGAGGGTTCTCTACCACTAGCACCACCTGGGAAGCCCATCTTAAAGGTAGTAATATAAAACATGCCACATATCAATCATATATTTGTTAAACGCCAATTTACATACGGTTAATGGGCTTCCCTAGTCACTCAGTTAGTAAAGAATCTGCCTGCAAAGCAGGATATCCAGGTTAAACCCCCAGGTCAGGAAGATCCCCTGGAGAAGGAAATGGCAACTCATTTCAGTACTCTGGCCTGGAGAATTCCATGGACAGAGGAGCCGGGCAGGCTACAGTCCATGGGATCACAGAGAGTCAGACACGACTGCGTGACTTTCACTTTTCACTTTACATATGGTTAAGTGCTAAATAATATACAAAACTGAACCCAAAAGGCATGTGCCCAATTCAAGCAGCTTTTGTTTTAACTTCTTTCCTCTTCCTTTACACATATATATGTTGAAAATACCATTCTCAATATACCTTTCCTGATCACTGTCTTCTGTCACTTACAAACTACATTCAATTAAGTAAAGAAACAATGCCAAACTTCAGCCAAGAAAGTTGTTAATAAAGAAATCTATGGAAAACATGCAGTTCTAAGAATTCCTATAGCCCATTTGACATTCTGCCCCACAGAGGCAAATAAAATCTAAACACGATGTAATTTCTTCTCAATGAGTTCTTTCTGTTAAAATATTCCCCTCCTGATTTCCTCTCTCCTCTCTCAATCACCCATTCTTTAAACATTTTCTTGTTGTGAGTTCTATTTACTGGGATACAAAGGTGAAGTAGTAACGACGTTGGCTCCTGTTGTCTCTGGAGCCCACAGTCTGTTAGCAAAGACAGAATGCGCACAGACAGTCACAGGAGAAAGTAATAAGTACTCAACAGAGATCGATCTACATTGCTTTGGTGATGCAAAAGAGGGAGCAGTTAACTTAGGCAATAAGAGGTTTCTCAGAGGTGACATCTGGATGAACTTAGCAAAGAAGTAGACGCTTAACTGGGCAAATGATAATTCAGGCGGAGCGAAGAGCTTGTGGAAAAGCAGAGACATGAAAGCCAATGACACAGTCAAGGAGCAGTTTCACACAGAAAACCGGGGGAGATGCGAAGAGACTAGCTTTGGCAGGAGATGAACAAGGAGAGTTAAACTGGGGCAAGATTATTTAAAGTCGTGTTTATTTTCCAAAGAGTTTGGTCTTTATCTGTTCTCCTTTTGTTTTCAGAGTGCTGAAAAAACAGCTGAAAAGCAGAAGGGCACAATCCACTGTTTTTAGGCAAAGGCACAAAGATAATGCAGTGGAGAAAAGATTGCCTTTCAACAAGGGTGCTGGAACAACTGAATATACATACGGAAAAAAAAAACAAAAAAAAAGAATGTGGATCTACATCTCACTTTGTATGTAACAATTAACTAAAAGTCAACCATAGACTGAAATACAACACCTAAAACTAAAAAACATCCAGAAGAAAACAGGTGAAATCTTTATGACTTGGGAGTAAGCAAAGATTTCTTACTTATGACACCAAAAGCACAATGTATACAATAAAAAATTTTAAATGCATTTCATCAAAATTAAAAATATTGCTCCTCAAAAGATGATTAGGAGAAGAAGAAGATAAGCTAGAGACTGAGAGAAAAATCTTTTTGATAAAGGACTTATGTTCAGGGCAAGAAGAGCTCTCAAAATTCAACAATCAGAAAACAAACAATCCAATGCATGGGAAATGGCAAAAGATTTAGACACCTGTGTTAGTCGCTCAGTCGTGTCTGACTCTCTGTGACCCCATGGACTGTAGCCTGCCAGGCTCCTCTGTCCACAGAATTCTCTAGGCAAGAATACTGGAGTAGACTGCCATTCCCTTCTCCAGGGGATCTTCCCCACCCAGGGACGGGAACCAAGGTCTCCCACATTGCAGGCAGATTCTTTACCATCTGAGCCACCAAGGAAGCTCTTTAGACACCTGACCAAAGAAGATATATGAATGGCAAATAAGGACATGAAAAGATGTTCAACATTATGTTATTATGGAAATTCAAATTAAAATGGCTAAAATTAAAGGGATTGACCATATATACCAAGTGTTAACAAGGATGAAGAGCAAACAGTTCTCGTAAACTGACAGAGGGAATGTAAAATGATACAACCATTTTGAAAAAGAGATCAGCAGTTTCTTGAAAAATTAAACATACACCTACCATATGAATCAGTGACCCCACACCTGGATATTTACTCAAGAGAAAATAAAATATACATTCATACAAAGATGTGTACATGAATGCTTATAGCAGCCTTATGTATAACAGCCAAAAACTGGAAACAATCCAAATTCACATTAACATGAATAATTAATACACTGTGGTATATCCATACAATGGAACACTGCTCCACAAGAAAAAGTAATGAACTAGTGATATAGAAACAACATGGATAAAATTCAAAATAATTATGCCTAATTATGCTGAGTGGCAGAAGCTAGATACAAAAGACTACATACTTCATGATTCTATTTACATAAAAATCTGCAAAATGCCAACTAATTTACAGAAAAGATAGTGGTTGCTGCCTGGGGACCACACTGCTGGGAAGAACTACAAAGAGCACATACAAGGAAACTTCTAGGAATAGAATGTTCACTATCTTGATTGGGATGATGGTTTCAAGGACGGATACACATGTCAAACAGATTGTACACTTCATATATGTGCAATTTATTTAATGTCAGTTACATCTCAATAAAGCTGTTTTTTATAAAAAAGCATTAAAGGAGTCTGTTCAATCATTAACAATCATTTCATTTCTACCCTGCTTTTATACTTTCTTTGCAAGAGAACTGAATATGTGAGATAATACAACAAAGGCACTATCTAAGGTTTGTGTTTTCCAGTGGTTTCCCATATTTGTGATCAAGTTACCTATGATAAGATGAATAAGTAGACAAGGATAGAATACACAAGTTGGTAAAGACCAAACTTTTGAGGCACGTCCACAAGAAATCTGGTATGTATAAAGTAGCTGCTCTTCTTTATTTTGTTTCCCCTTAAACTACCCAAATAATGTATTTGGTTCCTTATTTTTCCAATGACTGCAAAAAAATTTTAATATAGTCTTTTTTAATTTTTAGACTATAATGATGAAAAACTACAAAGAATGTTTCCAACCCATCATGCTAACAGGATGCTGTAATATTACTGTGAAATCACATGAGAGTGCATATACTACAACATGTAAATACTCTGCCTAATAAGACAAGTGTTTAATAGAACAGTGGATGGTGCTTTCAGATGGTGCTCTCAGAATGTGCAAAAACATTTAAAAGAGTGAGAAGACTTAAACATTTTTAACAACACCCATCTCAAGAGTTTATAAAAATATACCACAAAATAAATACCATTCAATACTCTGGCTTTCTCCTCTACGTGCCCTAAAAAAATGTTCCAAAAAAGATAAGTATTAAACAATTCTAGAAGGAAAAGAAATCCAACAGTCCAGAATGAGGTCATGTCCTGGCTACAGTGCATACACTTGAAGTTACTTTCTCAAACTACAATGGTAAGCCAATGTACTTTAGATCTGAATCAAGGACTTAAAAGGATGTCTGGCTTTTCAAGGAGTCACTACTTAAGAGTATCCACTGTTTCTTGTCTGTCCTAAAACACTTTAAGAATAACAAAAACAAAAACATCCAGCTTTTTTCTTAAAAGTTCAGATTTGAAAAGCTATTACTAGAGTAGTAGTATATTCTAATGAGTGTGATGATCAGGGACTAGAAATGAACCAAGCTGACTGGCAAGATATCTGGCCCCATTACCAGGGTCAGGGGCATTAGTTCTCAGGGGTAGCTTTCTCTGAGTGAATAGTACAAGAGAACTTCACCAGGTTAGAGAACTCTCATATCTTGAACACAAAAGGGCTACATGTAAGGGCATCAGACTGAAGCTCACTTGTAAATATACTAAAAAGTTGTTGGGTTTTGTTGCTTTTGTTGTTTGTTTTTAACACAGAACTGTCTCATTCGAGGGATAAGGTCTCATAGCACTGTATGCAACTCTGATGGGCCACAAATAAAACCGGGCTTGTAAAGTTCTAGACAGATAAATAGGTTATAGGAAGATCTACGTTGTATCATGAAGGCATGTCAACTACAGAAATATATGAAAAATATCCACTGTGTGGTCAATTGTAACAAGCACTAAACAAATTATTCAAAAGATTGGACACTAAAATAAAAAGAACTCTTTCTTTGTACAGTCCATGCACAAAAAGGCTCTTCAAAGACTCATGCTTAAAGTTATCTTTCACCAGCTTCAAAAAAAAATGTAAACATGACCAACTAGATGTATTCTCTTCTTGAGTGCAATAAAGATTTACAGAAATAAAATCTACAGAACAAGCTGATTTTGGCTTTTATGATTTATATAGAACACCCTCTTCTTAAAGCAGTTATAAGGGATAGTGAAAATTAGTATTTGCAAAGAGTTTAAAGAACAGATGCAACAGATTAACAGAAATATACAGTAAGCGTAAGAAGAAATCATAGATGTGTTTCTTTGTACATTAAATCTGAATTTTATTTGTAAATCATATTTTGATTTGATATATTTTATCCCTTCTGTGGTGGCTATTCTGTTTGTCCTCCCACTCCCCATTTATCCATACCTGCCCGTGTCTGCTCCCTCTGCACCAGGAGGCCAGCCTCTGCAGAAACCTATGGTTTCCTCACCGCCCTGGCTTCAGGTTGGGCTGAACCAATAGGAGGCGCCAGCAAGTGGTAAGAATGCAAGAGAAGAGAGGCATCAGAGAATTGATTCCTGAGCCCTCTCCCAAGACCCCCTCAGTTCCCCACTCTGCTCACTGCAGGTGTTTCAGTGGCTTCATTTCTCTGCAGCTGTAACTTCTACCTCATGGCTCTACTTCAACAGCAGCAGCATTCATTAAGCTTTACTGCACTGTTCTCTCCTTCTGGATGAGGAGACATGGTGATCCCAGATACCTCACTATCATTTTTCAGTTTCCTTCAGTTCGGTTCAGTTCAGTCACTCAGTTGTGTCCGACTCTTTGCGACCCCATGAATCACAGCACGCCAGGCCTCCCCGTCCATCACCAACTCCCGGAGTTCACTCAGACTCACGTCCATTGAGTCAGTGATGCCATCCAGCCATCTCATCCTCTGTCGTCCCCTTCTCCTCCTGCCCCCAATCCCTCCCAGCATCAGAGTCTTTTCCAATGAGTCAACTCTTCACATGAGGTGGCCAAAGTACTGAGTTTCAGCTTTAGCATCATTCCTTCCAAAGAAATCCCAGGGCTGATCTCCTTCAGAATGGATTGGTTGGATCTCCTTGCAGTCCAAGGGACTCTCAAGAGTCTTCTCCAACACCACAGTTCAAAAGCATCCATTCTTTGGCGCTCAGCCTTCTTCACAGTCCAATTCTCACATCCATACATGACCACAGGAAAAACCATAGCCCTGACTAGATGGACCTTTGTTGGCAAAGTAATGTCTCTGCTTTTGAATATGCTATCTAGGTTGGTTATAACTTTCCTTCCAAGGAGTAAGCATCTTAACCCTGCCCAAACCTCTGTAAATAGTGCCCTCATTAAATTCTCCTCAGTCAAACCCTGACTTTCTACATACTGCTGCTGCTAAGTCGCTTCAGTCGTCTCCGACTCAGTGCAACCGCATAGACGGCAGCCCACCAGGCTCCCTCGTCCCTGGGATTCTCCAGGCAAAAACACTGGAGTGGGTTGCCATTTCCTTCTCCAATGCATGAAAGGGAAAAGTGAAAGTGAAGTCGCTCAGTCGTGTCTGACTCCTAGCAACCCCATGGACTGCAGCCCACCAGGCCCCTCCATCAATGGGATTTTCCAGGCAAGAGTACTGGAGTGGGTTGCCATTGCCTTCTCCGTTCTACATACTGCATGTCTTTAAAACAAAATAGTCCTATTTTGAGAGATAAATGAACATTTTACATGAAGACTGCTATTACACATGTGGGCCAATCTCACATTCCCCATCTATCTGAAGCATCACTGTGATACCACAGACTGCACACATCAGTCTGCACCATTATGTTTACAATCATATATTAATCCAAAGGTTTCCTGGGGGAAAATCAAATATCTTATCTCAAAAGATAATCATCTATAGTTTCTTGGTAATTAGGTAATTTGACAGAAAACATCATATGTAAAATTTTGAGATGTTGAATCCCAGCAACATTCAAACTAGTGTGAGTATATGAGTGCTGCATCTAGTAAGTATAGGGACCATTTACAGAAGAAAAACTCAGATACGTAAGGAACTCAGCGGTTCAAGGCCCTGCTCATTCCACCCGACATCCTTTCTTCTCCACCAAAATTAAAAAAAAAAAACAAACGAAGGATGTTTCCAAAATCCAGGATATCTTCTAAGACAATTGCTAATTCTACTTCTGTCCAGTGACAAGAAGTATACAGTATCCAGAGCACTAAAAAGTAAAGGCACTCAACTGGGCTTTTTTGGCTTTAGATTAACTAGTGTTAAATATTACATCTCCATTTTGACAGCTTGCCATTTGCTTCTCCAGGGGATCTTCCTGACCTAGAAATAGAACCCAGGGTCTCCTGCATCGCAGGCAGATTCTTTACTGGCTGAGCTATGAGAGAAGCCCCTCAAAAATACAAACTATATCCAATATGTTAACCCAAGCAAATCTACTGTTTGTAGGTTTCTGTTGAAATTAGATAATGTGTTTTTAAATAAATAAAAATATTTGTTTACATTACCCCTTAGCTACATTAGTAGATAAATGAGAGATGAATGCAATATATTAATCTTCAAATTAAACACACAACATATCAAGTCTAGCCCCACTCTACAGAAAAAGAAATTTATATTATGATGCAGAAGTGATCCAATTAAGAATTTAAAGAAACTAACAGCCAATATGTGAAATGTTCTTTACCAACTGATTTTTTAAAAAATCACAGAATGTCATAGCTAAACACTCTTGAAGACCATCAGTTAAATTCTCTTATTTTACAGACGAGGAACTTAATGCCCAAGGTTTAAGTAAGTTGCTCTAAATTCTTAGTTACTCTGAACCCTATCAGGACTAAATCTGGTGGGCAAGAAGTATGGTTGTAAAAAGTATGACTTCTTGAAGGGGAGTGCTTAAGTTAGGGGGAGAAATTACGCTTATCAGCTAAGATTGCTGGGTTTTGAATGGCCAGTGTAGCTTTCTGTAATGATCAACCTAGCTGGGGGAATTTACATGCTTTTCTAATACTTTTAAGGGAACCACGATCACCCGCAGAAAGATGTCTGAGTCCAGAATCTCGATGATGTGTCAAAATTCAGACTCCCCCTTCACCCTTGGCATTGTTCCTTATCTCTGATGAAAGGGAGAAAGGTTTTGGCTTAGACTTTAAGTGGGAAATACATCATCAACATCATTAAATACTGTTTAACATTCTTCACTGAGAATCTCTGTTCCCTATATTGTAACTCTGTGAGCAGGGTGTGTGTGAGAGAGAGACAGAGAAAGAGAGTGAAAGAAGGGGTAGGTTAAAAGAGAAGATAAGGAGAGAAGCAAGATATCAGAGAGCAGAGACAGAAAAAGGGAAAGCAAAGGAGAAAACAAAGAGACAAGAGAAGAAGACAGAAAGGCAGAGATACGGAGACATGTTAGTTGCTCAGTCGTATCTGACTCTTTGCAACCCCATGGACTATAGCCCACCAGGCTCCTCTGTCCATGGGATTCTCCAGGCAAGAATACTGGAGTGGGTAACCATTCCCTCCTCCAGTGGATCTTCCCAACTCATGGATCAAACCTGGGTCTCCAGCATTGCAGGTGGATTCTTTGCTGCTGAACCACCAGGAAAGGTGAAATAGAAACAGTGAGAAACAGAAGCAGAGAGAGAGACAGAGAGCAATGGAGAGACACACAGATCAGAAAACACAGAGGGACAGAGAAAAGGAGGAGAGTAAGATAGCGAAGCCACACTAGAAACCCCTTTGTTAGACAGTGCTGTCCTCACCAAGAAGTTTTAGCACCACCCAAGAATTTGTTAGAAGGCAGGAACTCAGGTCTTGTCCCAGACGCACTAAATCAGAATCTGTATTTTTAAAACTATCCCCAAGTAATTCAGGGGCTACGAAAGTTAGTTCTTTCTATTTATTCAAGGTCATTTTTAACTGTCATTAAAGGAGTGAAATGGTTGACACTATGTGCAAAGTTAATAATACAACCTTTAGTTTCCACAGAAATTTCCTTTCAAGTGTTCAGAAAACAGGAAATCTTCAAGACTGACAAATGACAGATTTAATCAGATACCTCTGAAACAATCATTCATAGTTGGAAAATTTCTGGACAGCCACTATGAAAAACATTTTATTTCTTTTTCTGAAAAATTTAAGATGTAGCACCCATCCCACAATGACATATATTTCAGATATTCTGCACTTCAGATAAAGAGTAAATATATAGTAATTTTACTACACGATGTTTTTATTAAACAGCCAGGCACGTAATTACAGGATTTTTAGTGCAAAATTACTGCCGCTTTGAAACTCCAGTATTTCACTCACCCACATGGCAATGTTTTTCTCTTCCTACAGTCCCAGTCATATTCCCTGAACCCTCTGCCAGCTGCTCCTTTCTCTCTCCACTTCCCTATTGTTTATGGCTTATCCTATTTATCATCTTTTAAAGGAGAAGAAAATAAGAATTAGACACTGATATCTACTTTTTTTCAAGAATATGCTCTTTGTTCTATGCACTGAGTAGAAATAATAACTGCTCCTAACAGAAAGGCCAGGATGGGAACTCTTGATTCTAATGGTCACCTTTTCCTTCTCTTTCCTTTTCCCTTCTCCCTCTCAGTCAATCTCAGTGACCCTTCACCCTGTCAACATGTCCTAGCTAGCCAACATCTAAAGTGGAGAAAGCAACAAAGATCTGTGCTAAAGGGGAGCAAACACTGAGGTCAGGAGAACAGAGCTACAGACCACCCACTGACTGACCAAATGACCTTGAGCACACCATTTCCAAGCCTAGGAATACCTCGTTCAGTGAAATGTAGGTTAGTTAAGTCCTTTCCAGAGCAAACACTCTGTTTCTAGCTGAAATTTGCATTTAGCTGAAGCCCTCTTTTCTTCTCATATATAACAAAGGACTGAGTGGTGAAGAATACCACAAGAGCAAGTGAAAGAGAGAATATAAGAACACTGGACACTGGTGAGCTCACCACTAAAGGTACTTCATACTCTGGGAGCACCTTCACATTATTCACTAATCCTCTCATTTACAAAAATAACAAACATCCCCCCCCTCCACCACCACAAAAAAAAAAAAAAAGAACAAATTAAGAGGATCCCAAGTGCTCAGACAGCTTTACTTACATAATAATGCTTAGCATCCTAGGGCATCATAGGGCTATTGACCACATCCTTCGATTGGAGAAGAGACAATAAAAAACATTCAAATCCACAGATTCCAATCACATTTTCAAAAATATCTCTATTTAACATCTGCACTCAATGAATATACATTTATCTAGAGTAATGGGCTTGGTTGTTTTTTTTAAGTTTTTTTTTTAATAGGTAATTATTAAGAATATAAATAGGAGCTAAAGAAATAAAACTACCACCAAATAACTCTACTAAGTTTACAGAATGATTCAACAAAACTAGCTTCTGAAAATGACAGTAATCCTCTGCTTCAATCTCTAAGCAGTATAGGTAAAAGAACAAAAACTGGTCAAAATAGATTCTTGGGGGGGAAAAAATGCAACTATTCTAATACGAAAGTAGTAAAGGGGGTTAAAAATCAATTACAATGAATTTCCTTGTTGGTCCAGAAGTTAAGAATCTGCCTGGCAATGCAGGGGACATGGGTTCAATCCCTGGTCCAGGAAGATTCCACAGCCGCAAGGCAACTAACACTGTGCACCACAATTACTGAAGTCTGATCACCCTAGAGCCTGTGCTCACAACAAAGAAGCCACCACAATAAGAAGCCTGCACACTGCAAAATGCAGCAACAAAGACCCAGCACAGCCCCAAAAATAAATAATTTTTTTTAAAAATTAATTACCATGAATAGTCCATAATAGCCAAAAGAAACTCATCTACCTATAAGAATACTGAAGTGGAGGTAAAAACCATGAAATAAATGTTAAAAGTATACTCCATTTTGTTTCTGAAAGCAAACATGGAAGAACACAGACATTTTTAAAAATAAGGACTATTTTTCAAAAGAAACACTTGGAAATGACTATCATTTGAAACATCCTGCCTCCTTTCTTTGCTTTAAATTCCATGTAGGGTATTTTGAGCTTATTGTTTTGATCAGATTTAGCCCTAAGTAATTACATTTAGTCATAGACATTTGATCTATAAATGGAATCTACTAAAGGAATTATTATAACTTCCATGAAACTGGCAAATATCATGCAAAGATGCGCTCGATAAAGGACAGAAATGGTATGGACCTAACAGAAGTAGAAGATATTAAGAAGAGGTGGCAAGGATACACAGAAGAACTGTACAAAAAAGAGCTTCACAACCCAGATAACCACAACGGTATGATCACTCATCTAGAGCCAGACATCCTGGAATGTGAAGTCAAGTAGGCCTTAGAAAGCATCACTACGAACAAAGCTAGTGGAGGTGATGGAATTCCAGTTGAGCTATTTCATATCCTAAAAGATGATGCTGTGAAAGTGCTGCACTCAATATGCCAGCAAATTTGGAAAACTCAGCAGTGGCCACAGGACTGGGAAAGGTCAGTTTTCATTTCAATCCCAAAGAAAGGCAATGCCAAAGAATGCTCAAACTACCACACAATTGCACTCATCTCACACACTAGTAAAGTAACGCTCAAAATTCTCCAAGCCAGGCTTCAGCAATACGTGAACCGTGAACTTCCTGATGTTCAAGCTGGTTTTAGAAAAGGCAGAGGAACCAGAGATCAAATTGCCAACATCCGCTGGATCATGGAAAAAGCAAGAGAGTTCCAGAAAAACATCTATTTCTGCTTTACTGACTATCCCAAACCTTTGACTGTGTGGATCACAATAAACTGTGGAAAATTCTGAAAGAGATGGGAATATCAGACTGCCTGACCTGCCTCTTGAGAAACCTATATGCAGGTCAGGAAGCAACAGTTAGAAGTGGACATGGAACAACAGACTGGTTCCAAATAGGAAAAGGAGTACATCAAGGCTGTATACTGTCACCCTGCTTATTTAACTTATATGCAGAGTACATCATGAGAAACGCTGGGCTGGAAGAAGCAGAAGCTGGAATCAAGATTGCCTGGAGAAATATCAATAACCTCAGATATGCAGATGACACCACCCTTATGGCAGAAAGTGAAGAGGCACTAAAAAGCCTCTTGATGAAAGTGAAAGTGGAGAGTGAAAAAGTTGGCTTAAAGCTCAACATTCAGAAAGCTAAAAGATCATGGCATCTGGTCCCATCATTTCATGGGAAATAGATGGGGAAACAGTGGAAACAGTGTCCGACTTTATTTTTTGGGGCTCCAGAATCACTGCAGATGGTGACTGCAGCCATGAAATTAAAAGATGCTTACTCCTTGGAAGGAAAGTTATGACCAACCTAGACAGCATATTAAAAAGCAGAGACATTACTTTGTCAACAAAGGTCCGTCTAGTCAAGGCTATGGTTTTTCCAGTGGTCATGTATGGATGTGAGAGTTGGACTGCGAAGAAAGCTGAGTGCCGAAGAATTGATGCTTTTGAACCGTGGTGTTGGAGAAGACTCTTGAGAGTCCCTTGGACTGCATGGAGATCCAACCAGTCCATCCTAAAGGAGATCAGTCCTGGGTGTTCACTGGAAGGACTGATGTTGAAGCTGAAACTCCAGTACTTTGGCCACCTGGTGCAAAGAGCTGACTCATTTGAAAAGACCCTGATATTGGGAAAGATTGAAGACAGGAGGAGGAGGGGACGACAGAGAACGAGATGGTTAGATGGCATCACCGAGTCAATGGACATGAGTTTGCGTAAACTCCAGGAGTTGGTGATGGACAGGGAGGCCTGGCATGCTGCAGTTCATGGGGTCACATAGAGTCGGACATGACTGAGAGACTGAACTGAACTGATTAAGTCCTAACTCTCTAGCAAGCACTGTGCTAAAGGGCTTTATATACATTAACTTAATTAATTCTCTCAACAACCATATGAAATACGCAATATTGCACCATTTTACAAATGGATTAGATAGGCAGAATAAGTTTGCTGCGAATTAGTGAAAAGAACAAGGATTTCAATTCAAGTCTGACTCTACAGACTGTGCTCCTAACACTATATCATTCTGACTTTGGGGAAAAAAATTATTTCAGAGAAAGTTACTACCTTCTATCAGGATCAGAGTATTAACAATGATGTTTTAGACCTGGTAAAGTAAATAAATAGAGATGGGAACAGGAAGGGAGGAAGGGAAACACTTTTACTAATAGCTCTTGCTTTTTAATACGCTGACTTGTAAGTCAGAGAAAGTAAGTCAGAACAAAAAGGACTGGCTCGTGATCTTAGTTTACCAGACTAGTGCAAGCCATTCTCTCCCTTTTTTTGGTGCCAGTAATAATAACAACTAACATTTACTGAGTGCTTAGTATGTGCCAGGAACTCTTCTAAGAGCTTTATGTGTATTATCTTATTCAATCCTCACAAATCCATAAATATTATCTTCATTTTATAGATGAGTAAACTAGAACATAAGGAGATTAAATAACTTGGCTCAAATTCTGCCTCCAGGCAAGATAGAGTAACAGGGACAAGACTTATTTACCTAATTACTTAAACAACTAAAAATCTGCGGAGAAATATACAAGAAGTAACAGTTTTCAGACACTGGACAAGAGACAGCAAAGGACAACGATCCCTGAGAAAGAATAAAGAAAGAGGTATACTCATGAATGGCCAAGCTCACTGCATAGAGAGTTTTACTAAGCTGCAGTTCTGAGAAGGGGAACCCAAGAAAAGCCCAGAAATTTCCCTTAGTTGAAAAGACAGAGTGGGGAGCTCAAACAAGCTATGATGGGTAGACTCACAGAGCAGAAGACTGAAGAGGAGGAGCTGCACTGAGAGAAAACTGCAGAGGCCTTCAGGGCCCTCCCAACCCCTGCCCCAAGCCTGCATCTGAGGATGGGGAGGGCGTCCATATGAGGAAACCATCCAAGGCTGGAAGAGAACCACCAGAAAGGTGCACACAGGGCCAGGAGAAGGCTTTTCACAAGCCAGAGTGGAAAAGCCTCACAATACATAGGACATGAAGTATTCTAAAGGACACTATCTCAATAGTGGGGCTAAAATTTACCTAGACTATAGGCTGCTCTGGTTCCCCCTAATAAATGTTAAAAGTGAGCCTCAAAAAAATCAAGTAATTTCCAAATAATTTAACAGCAACAAAGCTCCACAACAAAGTTAAAAAAAAAAATCTGTAAACACAAGAATACCTAGCATTCAACAAAGTAAAAGCCAACATGTCTGACATCCAATCAAAAATTACCAAGCAAGCAAATAAGCAGGAAGAGAAAATCCATAATGAAGAGAATAATTCAATAGAAACCAAACAAGAAATGACACATATAAGTATACAAAGATATTAAAAGCTATTATAATACTATTCTATATGTTCAAGAAAATAGAGGAAAATATGATCATGTTAAGACCTGGAAGACATTTTTTAAGACATATATCAGAGCTGTAGAGATAAAACCATAATGTCTCAAATTTTAAAATGCAGAAAATGTGACTAATAGTAAACTAGAAATTAAAGAAAAGATTAGTATATTTGAAAATACACCAAATGAAACAACTAAAAATGAAACAGACAGTGTTTTAACAGAACATAGTTAGCTGTGTACAAGTTCAAGCAGCCTAATATATGTGTAATGGAAGTCTCCAAAGGAAGAGTGAGAGAAAAAGGCAGGAAAAAAATCTTCTTATTCAAGGAAATAAGAACTGAAATATGTCCAGGTTTAGTAAAGATTGTTATTTAAAAAATAAAAACTACTTAATAAAAAGTACAACAAGGCACATCATAATCAATTTTCTTAAGCACATTAATAAAGAAAAAGTCTTAAAAGCTTTCAAAGAATATAAAGATTTGATAAAGGAACAAAGCTAAGAATGACAGTGGATTTCTCACTGGAAATAGCACGAGAGAGACAAGGAAGCAACATTGTTACATCTGTGAAAGAAATCTCCAGACTTAGTGAAAATATCTTTCAAATAGCACCGCATAAAACAATCTTAGACATATAAAAGCTGAAATGGAAAACAGTACGGTGGCTCCTCAAAAAATTAGAAATAGAATAACCACAGCATCTAGCAATTGGTAATGCTAGTGGTAAAGAACTCTCCTGCCAATGCAGGAGATACAAGAGATGTGGGTTCAATCCCTGGGTCGGGAAGATCTCCTGGAGGAGGGCATGGCAACTCACTTCAGTATCCTTGCCTGGAGAATCCCATGGATAGAGGATCCTGGTGGCTACAGTCCATACGGTCACAAAAAGTCAGACATGACTGAAGCAACTTAGCACACATGCACTAGCATTCCATTCCTGGGTATATACCAAAATAAACTGAAAAGCAGGGACTCAAACAGATATATCTGTACACTAATATTCATAGCAGCTTTATTCACAATAGCCAAAAAATGTAAGCAACCTAAGTTTCTATCAACAAATAAATGGATAAACAGAATATGATATATACAAACAATGGAACATATTTGCCTTAAAAGAAACTCTGATACACAGATACACAGGTTCATGCTACAACAAAAGATAAACCTTGAGGACATCCTGCTAAATGAAATAAACCTGTCACAAAAAGACAAATACAGTATGATTCTATTTATATGAGGAACCTAGAGTAGTCAAATTTATAGACACAGAAAGTAGATTGTTGGTCAGCAGGGAATAGGGGAGGCAGGAATGAAGAGTTGTTGTTTAATTGCTATAGCGTTTCAGTTTTGCATGACAGTGTGAAAGCATGTAAAACACTACAGAACTAAACACTTAAAAATGCTTAATATCAAAAATTTTATGTGTACTTTTACAATTTAAAAAAGCCTTTTTTAAGCTGAAAGAATTAATCAGCAGCTGCATTACAAACAAAAAAAAGCTAGAGGAAAGACTGATAAAGATAAGGAAGTCATATATCAGAGGCCACTTGAGGAGATTGCTCAGTTAAGTGCAATGCAATGTGGGATCCTGGATTATATCCTAGAACAAACAAGGGGATTAGGGAAAAACTGGTAAAAATTGTATGGGCAGTAGTTTACTTAATAGTATTGTACTTGTTTTAATTTACTAGTTTTGATAATTACACTGTTTATTCAAAATGTTAACATTAAAGGAAGCTATGTGAAGGGCATATTAAGAACTCTCTGTTCTGTTTTTGCAACTTTTCTGTAAGTCTAAAATTGTTTTAGAAGAAAAATATTTTAAAAAAAGAAGAAGAAAGCATGGTTAGCTTGTGACAAGAGTTAAAGTTCCCCTGTTAATATAGGTGACTGAAGTCCAAAGTGAGCACATTTTAGATCTAACTTGGAGGAGAGAGAAGCAATTTTGTTTTGCCTTTTTCAGTTTAAACAGGAGTAGAGAGGAGAATAAGGTCACCAAGTATTGTTGAAACAACATAAAAATCACGGTCTATACTTCACAATAAAAATGCCACCTTACCAAAGTTGTGATACATGTGACAATATCCCAGAATTAATCCAACAAATATGGGGATGTAGGTACAAAAGAAATGTAGGAGGAGCCAAGAGAAAGAAAAGAGGCTTAAAGGACTGGTTTGTGCAATTCTGAAATCCAATCAATTATAATCCATCCCTTAAGACAAAGAATAATAATTTCTTAATTAAATTTCCATAAGAAGACTGCATGTTTTCCCTCCACTGTTTCTGTCCCTGAGATCCACAAATGTAATTCTCAACCTTCTCATCCACTGCAATCTGGAGAAGCAGTTTTATGGAGCAGAAACAGCATGAAACTGAAACTGGTATTTACTGATCAGCTATTCTGTGCCAGGTACTGCATGGATTATCTGATAATCCATTAAATCCTCATAATAAGCCTAACGAAAAGGCACTATTATCCCCATTTTAACAGATGGGTGATCCAGTGCTGGCTTTTCTATGTCACTGGGAAAGATTATTTGAATCACAACATCTCTGGACCCACAGAGACTAACACAGTTAAATGTCACTGCTAGCATTTGTTTCATACCTGCCTTACGTACCTCTCCTACTCTGAATTTCTACAAGGTAGGACAGTCGTGACCTTGGTACTAGGCATATACATGCACAGGTTTGCAGCTGGCTGATAAGAGAGACTGTTACGTGAGAAGGCTGAACTAACTAGAAGAACCACTAGAGTTTCCTACAGTTCTGCTATCATATTCTTCAAAGAAAAAGCATTAGAGAAGGGAATAGACTAGGGATGAAGAATTTGGGATCTGGTCCCAACTCCACCATTGATTGGCTCTGTGGTCTTAGGCTCACAAAAACTCACAAACCTCTCTTTATCAAAGACTCAAAACCAGTGCAATAGAAAGTAGCTGACCTTTTTGATTCAACATACTGTGAGGAATGAATAAGCCTATCTTAGAGGCTTATTATAAACCTAAAAGAGACAAAATATGTAAAGTTCCTGGTACAAGATCAGCATCCAGCACTATTGGTTCCCCTCCGTTCCAAAACAAGGATTCAAGGATGGAGCTGCCTTGTTAGTAGACGGTGCCTTCCTGTCTGCTGCATTTTAGTAACCTGGCATTTTCACTCTGATGATATTTTTTTTGTGGTATCCTACAAATGTTGGTATAGAGGGTGATTCATCATGTAAACTAAAATCACTGCTTGCAAGTAAATGCAAACTGAAAATTACAGAGAGAACAGAGGTTTAAAAATGTACTTAAAAATAATAAAAACTCAAGTGAAGTCACTTAATCCAATATTTTATTGGAAATTGGACCACCTCCAATTCTCTTAAGGGTACCCACAGTTTGGTAACCAGATGTTCATACTGTTCTTCTGCCAAAGAAAACTTCAGGATTCAAAGACTATTTTTTCCTTTAAAAACTATATTTATATCTCAAAACATGTATTTCTCTGATACCTTAACAGAGTAGACTAAAAACAAAGTATCCCTTCGATCTCCACGTTACTCTAAGGTACATTTGATGTGCACTGGCAGGAGGCACTGGAGAAGAGAAAGGGCCTATCCATTATTTGAATAAAGAATAAAATAGACACCAGTAGACAGCCAGCCTGACATTCAGATTCACAGCTGAAAGGTAAGCATTAGAAGCAGCCCAGACCCAACAAGAACTTAATTATTTTATTATAACTAGCAAGATGAGCTTTATTAAGGGACAGGCACAGTAGTGATGAAGCAACGTGGCTGCTGGTACAATCCAACCTATCAAAAGGAATAAAGTAAACCATCATCCAAACCAACCAAATATCAGATTAAAATAAATTCTCTGCAATTTCCCTCAAGACACAAATATGAATATCCTAATCCACAGTATCAGAGTAGCAATTATGACAACTATACCAAGGCATTTTATTACTCTCTGCTAGACTTGGCTAGATCTCTGAGCTGCTTTCATCATCAGTTGAGTATTCCCTGAACCCCAAAGCTGTTTCTGACAGAAATGAGGCACAGCAAATATGATATTCATTTTGTGCCATCCTCAAAGTACAGATAACAGAACAGAGTAAATTTGATTCTTTGACAGGATTATCTATGGGCCTGACCTTTTGTAACTGCTTCTAAGTTCATCAGCTAACCAATAAGTAAATGAGCAAATGAACAGGAGAGTTGGAATGCATGACTGTTAGACCAAACCCATATCATTGTGCAAATACCTCCAATTTAAAATCTTAATTATCAAAGGAATATGACAGCTAACCTAGACCAAATAGATACACAAGTGGCTATAGCAAATGACTATATTAATATCAGATAAAGTAGACTTGAAAACAAAGAGATAAAAAGGACATTTCATTATTACAAAAGGGAAAATTCATCAGAAAGACATTACTGTAATGTGTATGCACCCATCTAACAGAACTTCAAAATGCAGGAAACTATCTATTCTTTCTGTCACTACTTCATCTCCCACTTTCCTGAATCCTCTCCATGAAAATGTCCCTAAGCAAGATCACCAGTGACATCCATACTGTCAAATCCATTGATCAATTCTCATTTCATCTTACTTGACCCTACCACTTCCTTTTCCCTTTGGACTGAAGGACTCCATTTTCTCTCCATTCTTCTAAAATCTACCATCTTTTCAATTAGGAAGTGCATTAGGCAAAAGACTGGATACAGAAACAACAGTTGGAATAATTTATTTATTGACCTTTTTTCCTTGGTTTCCTTTCCTGGTTTCTGATTGTGCTTTTCTAAATATTCTACCCCAATATGTACCTGGTTTTGACTTCTTCTCTATTATGCCTATTGCTTTACTTATGCACTTTCTTTGATGAAAATGACATTGTTTAATTTGAAATACTTTCCTTTGCCCACAGTGGTGATGTGTTTATCCTAAATTGTCCACACCCCCTTATCTACCTCCATTTACAGTGTGTGGTTTTAGCATAACTGACCATTGTTAAAACCTGCAAATCTCAAGTTTATAACTACAGTAAATTCCAAATGTGTATTCAAATCTCCACTTAGATGTCTAATAGGCGTCAAATCTGCAATCTTAATTCCAACCTCCCTTCCCCCTTTTCAATAAATGGCTCAGGCCAAATAACTTAGCTCCATTCTCTCTCTCGTAGCCCCATATCCAATCTTTCAGGAAGTTCAGTTAGTTCTATTTTCAAAAAAAGATCCAGAACCCAACCATTACTTACCATTCCTTCACTACCACCTTGGTCCAAGCCTGCCTATTGGCCTCATGGCCCTGAAGCCCATATAGCCTATTCTCCATATAGCAGTTAGGATGATCCTTTTGAGCACTAGTCTGAACATGTCTTTACTTTGCTCAAAACCCTCTGATTTTCTTCCCTTATAGTAAAATCCTAATTCCTTACCATGGCCTTCAAACCTTACATGATCAGCGGCCCCCCTCAACAACCTCTTTGACCGCATCAGAAATTCTACCATTACAGCATTCATTCCCTCCAGCCAAACTGTCCTCCTTCCTCTTCTGTGAGTACACCAAGAACAATTCCTGCCATGGGTCTTTAACCCTGATGGTCCCTTTGCCTGGACTTCTCTTTTTTTTATTTCCCAAAACCACATGGCTTTTCCCTTTACTTCTTCCAGGTCTTTGTTCATACATCACTTTTTAAGAAATTCATCTGACAATTGGATAGTGCATCCGTATGAAGATATTCTCTCAATTAAATGAGTATCTTCAGCATTTTCTCTCCCTTATTACCCTCATCCCATTAGTATCTAATTTCTTTCAAATGTGCATCCATTACATCTTCTTCACATCTCTCCATTTCCACGAGTTCAGCCTCCATCATATAGCTTCTGCAACAGGCTCACCAGTACTCTTTCTGTATCCAATCTCTTGTCTAATGCACTTAATAAGTGGAAAGATGTCTAATGCACTTAATAAGTGGACTTTAAAAATTAGACAGATACAGACTTTCCTTGAGCAGTCAATTACCAGCTATGTGACTTTGAACAAATCATGTGAAATTTTCAGGGTTTCAGTTTGCTCATTTGTAAATGGAACTAATAAAACCTACTTTAAAAATTTTTACAGACTTTATTTTTTAAAACAGTGTTAAGTTCACAGCAAAACTGAGCAGAAGGTACAGAGAGTTTCCACATACTCCATATGAACTCCATAGTTCATATATATGAACTTCTGCTCGTATATAATACCTACTTATCAGGACTACCGTGAGTAAAAAAAATAAGAATACAAAGCATGCAATGATGGTCACAATGTACATAGCAGACACTCAACTATGACAAGGATTTTTTTCCTTTCCAAACTCTGATCATATATTCCCTGGTTCAAAATTTTAACTGACTTACCACTGTGTGTGTTAGTCACTCAGTCGTGTCCAACTCTATGCGACCCCATGGACTGTAGCCCACCAGGCTTCTCTGTCCATGGGATTCTCTAGGCAAGAATACTAGAGTGGATTGCCATGCCCTTCTCCAGGGGATCTTCCCGATCCAGGGATCAAATCCAGGTCTCCTGCACTGCAGGCGGATTCTTTACCATCTGAACCACAAGGCTTACCAGTATATACAGATAAATCAAATTTTTCAGTATGGTATCCAAAGACTTCCACAACTTGGCTCCAACCTAGTTTTCCAACTTTATCTTTTATTTAATACACCTATCTACTAGCCCCCATGCAAATTCTACTCCACCCACAACTCTACTTGCTATTTTTTAATCACATTCAGCATTTTCCTACATCTATTCTTTGCCCCACCACTGCCAAAAATACTTTTCTCTCCCAGTATGTCTGCCAAAATCTTGCGATCTTTCTAAGCCTGGCTCAAATTCCATTTTTTATAAGAAGATATCCATAGCTTTACCAGTTGGCATTTATTTCTCTTTCTCCTGTATGTTCATGTTACTTTGTTTATGCCTCTTTTCCCATTCTCTCCTGATGAGCAGGGACCACATTTTATTCAGTAATTAGCACAGTGCTGTGCAATACTCGGCATTCAGAAAAATCTGTTGGATTGAATCGAACATGTCGATTACAAAATCACAAGTTACTTAACATTAGAGGAGAAAACTAGAGATCCATCCCTAGAATATTCATCTTCGAATGAGTACTTGGTCAAATGTAAGTATTCATTCTATACTAGGATTCTACGAAGACTTCTACTTTGAGAACTTTTTAAAAAATGCCTTGGGGTGAAAAGGAAGAAGGGAATAAGTACAGGGAAGGAGAATGCTAAATATCTAAGAGCTATGGAACCTTAAAAATTGTATAACTCCTCAGAAGAATGAGGTTAAATGTTTTTATTTAGCTTCACCCAGAAAGTCAGAGAGTTAAAATAAGAAACTAAAATCAACTTGTCCCTGAATCTCTTTCTGAAGTATGCTTTCCCCATCTCTAAGTTCCTAGAACAATTATGTTCACATTACTCATCTGATAATCATATCCTGCATTTTGTTACAATTGCAGTATTTCCTTGAGCCATTTTTAAATCTTTCATCACTGAACTTTAATTCTCATATTCTCAATTAGATAATCAACTCCAAAGAAGTACAGTTCATATCTTGCACTTTTACAGTCTTTTCTGCTACAACACATTTCCACAATACCACAGAGCTCATGTCAATAGAGTGTGGAAATCGTATGTAATTTTTTTCTTAGGCAAGAAGCGCTGGAATAGTAGAACAGAATTACAGTCTTCAGAAGGAAAGGTAAAATGGCTTCAGCAAATCTGCTATACTGACAAGGCCCTTTGCTCTACTTAAGGAAAATGAAAAGTGAATGCCTGCATACAGGCTAAGAGAGGTGTAATTCCTAATTCTCATCTCAGGGCAGGTCTTACTTCCTTCTGTGCTCCTTAATGGCAACCCCATTGGCTCAGGGCTCCACTTTCAAATGCATTATCTCACATTTCTGCAAGTCAGCATTTTTTACTCTTTTTTAGTGCATTTTTAATATCTATGGCAACTTCCACCCATACTGAGCTATCTGCCTGGGCTGTCCAACCTACTGTTTTTTTGGTTCCATGGTTCAAAGTGGCGTGTGTGTGTGTGTGTTTAGTCACTCAGTCATGTCTAACTCTTTGTGACGCTAAAGGACTGCAGCTCGCCAGACTCCTCTGTCCATGGGATTTTCCTGGCAAGAATACTGGAGTGGGTTGCCATTTCCTCCTCCAGTGGATCCAGACCCAGGGGTCAATCTGGCGTCTCTTGCATCTCCTGCATTGCAGGCAGATTCTTTACTGCTAAGCCACCTGGGAAGCCCATAGATTTCGAGTAATCTACATCTAGCCCTATTTTTTTCCCCAAATCTCTATTATTTTATACATATACATACATATACATACACACACATATGCATAGATAGTATGTTATGGTAAAATACATGATTATCCAAGGTCATTAACACGTTACCTTGAATATAACAGTTATAGGTTATTGCATTTAATTCTGAAAACATCTGTATTTTTCCATTGTTCACATGATCTTAAATCTAAAATCCACTTTCTGGGGTTCCTAATACCCTTCAGCCCCACAAGGAGTCCTTCATTCCCTGCTAAGGTGTCTATTATTACACGAAAATCACTACTTAAACTAAACCACTTCTGCTAATATAACATTCAACTTACTATTGTAAAAAGATCTAATCTGTAATGCCATCAGTATGACTCTCAAACCCCAATAAATGATGTGACCTCTCTGTTCGGTGATGCTAAACTTCTAGACACAATGAATGGAAAAGCAGAGACAAATAGGCTGTTTTCTATTCACTTTCACAGCTGCTTGGGCTACTGCCCAATCTCCATAATGAGGGTGGTCTCTTGCTTTGTTTTTATGAAACCAAGAGCATATAGAACACATAGCATTTCAATATGCAGCCTTCCGGATATTATATTGTCCCCAATTGCTTGATATTTTGCCTTTCTCCTCAGGATAGTCAGAAACACATTGAAGCTATAACAGTAACTATGACTTCTACTGAATCAGCTTAAACAATCTACTTACTGTCAACAAGATGAATAACCAACTGATCATTTTAAGTGAAAGTCTCCACACTTGGATCTTTGGGACATGAGTTTCAATTAAAACACTTGGACATGAGTAGTATATTGTATTATATCCCCAACCAGGCCTGATGACACTCCTTTAAACCAGTTTAGGGGTGTGCACATATATGTGCATACCTTCACATATATAGCAACATGATTTGTTTCCAACACACACGCATTATCTTCCACACATAACTCAAGGAGAGAGAAGAAACCAATCTTCCCTCCTTCCTTCCTCACTCCTTTCCTCTTTCTTCTTGAGGGAGGTGGGTGTGGTGCCAGAAAACATTTTCCTATGTAAAACAGCAACAATCCCAATGTTCACTGTTATTGTGTATTTATATAAACCCTGTGTAAACAATCCCCATGTCCTTGTAGGGCTATTTCATCCCTGACATATGATGCTCAACCAAATTATTTACATTACAAAATATATTCAAACAAAAGCAACATTTTTAAACCAAGGCCTAACCACCATTTGGATGTGAACGGTGGCTTATCTTTCATCAAAGCAGGAAAAATCAGAAAAGGCACTGATAAATGTCATGTTTCTTAGAATCTGAAAAATATTCACAAATTATGGCTAATACAAATAAGAAATCACTTTCAAGTTATGTTCTTAGGCCCTAAATTCTAAAGTTCTAAAATATCAGCTTGAAGGTACTTTAAAGATCAGATATTCCAACCACCTCATTTTCACATGAGAAAATTAAACCTTATAGCGAGGAAGTGAGCAATACAAGGGCACAATGCCAGAACTGTGCACTGATTCTTGAGCACCATTAACGCCTCTTTTCACAGTTTAAAACAATTATTTTAAAACATATTTTGATTTTGTCTTTTTTTTACTTTTTAATTTAAATTTATTTTAATTGGAGACTAATTACTTTACAATATTGTATTGGTTTTGCCATAAGTCAACATGAATCTGCCACAGGTGTACACGTGTTTCCCATCCTAAACCCCCCTCTCACCTCCCTCCCCATACCATCCCTCTGGGTCATCCCAGTGCACCAGCCCCAAGCATCCTGTAACCTGCATCAAACCTGGACTGGCGATTCATTTCCTATATAATATTATACATGTTTCAATGCCATTCTCCCAAATCCTCCCACCCTCTCCCTCTCCCACAGAGTCCAAAAGACTGTTCTATACATCTGTGTCTCTTTTGCTGTCTCACATACAGGATTATCGTTACCATCTTTCTAAATTCCATATATATGCATTAGTATACTGTATTGGTGTTTTTCTTTCTGGCTTACTTCACTCTGTATAATAGGCTCCAGTTTCATCCACCTCATTAGAACTGATTCAAATGCATTCTTTTTAATGGCTGAGTAATACTCCATTGTGTATATGTACCACGGCTTTCTTATCCATTCATCTGCTGATGGACATCTAGATTGCTTCCATGTCCTGGCTATTATAAACAGTGCTGCGATGAACATTGGGGTACACATGTCTCTTTCAATTCTGGTTTCCTCGGTGTGTATGCCCAGCAGTGGGACTGCTGGGTCATATGGCAGTTTCATTTCCAGTTTTTTAAGGAATCTCCAAACTGTTCTCCATAGTGGCTGTACTAGTTTGCATTCCCACCAACAGTGTAAGAGGGTTCCCTTTTCTGCACACCCTCTCCAGCATTTATTGCTTGCAGACTTTTGGATAGCAGCCATTGTGACTGGTGTGAAATGGTACCTCATAGTGGTTTTGATTTGCATTTCTCTGATAATGAATGATGTTGAGCATCTTTTCATGTGTCTGTTAGCCATCTGTATGTCTTCTTTGAAGAAATGTCTGTTTAGTTCTTTGGCCCAATTTTTGATTGGGTCGTTTATTTTTCTGGAATTGAGCTGCAGGAGTTGCTTGTATATTTTTGAGATTAGTTGTTTGTCGGTTGCTTCATTTGCTATTATTTTCTCCCATTCTGAAGGCTGCCTTTTCACCTTGCTTATAGTTTCCTTTGTTGTGCAGAAGCTTTTAATTTTAATTAGGTCCCATTTATTTTTGCTTTTATTTCCAATATTCTGGGAGGTGGGTCATAGAGGATACTGCTGTGATTTATGTTGTAAAGTGTTTTGCCTATGTTCTCCTCTAGGAGTATTATAGTTTCTGGTCTTACATTTAGATCTTTAATCCATTTTGAGTTTATTTCTGTGTATGGTGTTAGAAAGTGTTCTAGTTTCATTCTTTTACAAGTGGTTGACCAGTTTTCCCAGCACCACTTGTTAAAGAGATTGTCTTTTCTCCATTGTATATTCTTGCCTCCTTTGTAAAAGATAAGGTGTCTATAGGTGTGTGGATTTATCTTTGGGCTTTCTATTTTGTTCCATTGATCTATATTTCTGTCTTTGTGCCAGAACCATACTGTCTTGATGACTGTGGCTCTGTAGTAGAGCCTGAAGTCAGGCAAGTTGATTCCTCCAGTTCCATTCTTCTTTCTCAAGATTGCTTTGGCTAGTCGAGGTTTTTGTATTTCCATACAAATTGTGAAATTATTTCTTCTAGCTCTGTGAAAAATACCATTGGTAGCTTGATAGGGATTGCATTGAATCTACAGATTGCTTTGGGTAGTATACTCATTTTCACTATATTGATTCTTCCGATCCATGAACATGGTATATTTCTCCATCTATTAGTGTCCTCTTTGATTTCTTTCACCAGTGTTTTATAGTTTTCTCTATATAGGTTATTTTAAAACACATTTTGAAGTAAACTGAAAATGTTATTGACAGAAACCTTTTGCAGGCTTCTAAAATATATATGCTAATTTAACACCCCACTCCAGTACTCTTGCCTGGAGAATCCCATGGACGGAGGAGCCTGGTGGTCTGCAGTCCATGGGGTCGCTAAGAGTCGGACACGACTGAGCGACTTCGGTTCGGTTCAGTCGCTCAGTGGTGTCCAACTCTGCAACCCCATGAATCACAGCACACCAGGCCTTCCTGTCCATCACCAACTCCTGGAGTTCACTCAGACTCACGTCCATCGAGTCAGTGATGCCATCCAGCCATCTCATCCTCTGTCATCCCCTTCTCCTGCCCCCAATCCCTCCCAGCATCAGTCTTTTCCAATGAGTCAACTCTCTGCATGAGGTGGCCAAAGTACTGGAGTTTCAGCTTCAGCATCATTCCCTCCAAAGAAATCCCAAGGCTGATCTCCTTCAGAATGGACTGGTTGGATCTCCTTGCAGTCCAAGGGACTCTCAAGAGTCTTCTCCAACACCACAGTTCAAAAGCATCAAATCTTTGGCACTCAGTCTTCCGCACAGTCCAACTCTCACATCCATACATGACCACTGGAAAAACCATAGCCTTGACTAGACAGACCTTTTGTTGGCAAAGTAACGTCTCTGCTTTTTAATATGCTGTCTAGGTTGGTCATAACTTTCCAAGGAGTAAGCGTCTTTTAATTTCATGGCTGCAGTCACCATCTGCAGTGATTCTGGAGCCCCAAAAAATAAAGTCTGACACTGTTTCCACTGTTTCCCCATCTATTTCCCATGAAGTGATGGGACCAGATGCCATGATCATTTTCTGAATGTCGGGCTTCAAGCCAACTTTTTCACTCTCCACTTTCACTTTCATCAAGAGGCTTTTTAGTTTCTCTTCACTTTCTGCCATAAGGGTGGTGTCATCTGCATATCTGAGGTTATTGAGATTTCTCCCGGCAATCTTGATTCCAGCTCGTGTTTCTTCCAGTCCAGCATTTCTCATGATGTACTCTGCACAGAAGTTAAATAAGCAGGGTGATAATACACAGCCTTGACGTACTCCTTTTCCTATTTGGGACCAGTCTGTTGTTCCATGTCCAGTTCTAACTGTTGGTTCCTGACCTGCATATAGATTTCTCAAGAGGCAGGTCAGGTGGTCTGATATTCCCATCTCTTTCAGAATTTTCCACAGTTTATTGTGATCCACACAGTCAAAGGCTTTGGCATAGTCAATAAAGCAGAAATAGATGTTTTTCTGGAACTCTCTTGCTTTTTCCATGATCCAGCGGATGTTGGCAATTTGATCTCTGGTTCCTCTGCCTTTTCTAAAACCAGCTTGAACATCAGGAAGTTCATGGTTCATGTATTGCTGAAGCCTGGCTTGGAGAATTTTGAGCATTACTTTACTAGAATGTGAGATGAGTGCAATTGTGTGGTAGTTTGAGGATTCTTTGGCATTGCCTTTCTTTGGGATTGGAATGAAAACTGACCTTTTCCAGTCCTGTCTGAGCAACTTCACTTTCACTTTTCACTTGCATGCATTGGAGAAGGAAATGGCAACCCACTCTACTGTTCTTGCCTGGAGAATCCCAGGGCAATCCCAGGGGGAGCCTGGTGGGCTGCTGTCTATGGGGTCGCACAGAGTAGGACACGACTGAAGTGATTTAGCAGCAGCAGCAGCACCTGCACTTAGTCAACTATTTTCTTCTTATAAATTGTTTCATATTTCTTAACACCAAGATGACATTCCCCTGCAACTCCAAACAATTTTGGTAGTCTTTTCCATCTATTGGGATGTGCTCAAAAAAGATATGCTACATTAAATATTTATTTAAGTAGAATCACTAGTGAGGCAAATTCACTGGGAAAACAACAAATTAATAGTAACAGTAAGCAGTTAAGTTAAGGCACTATAATAAGTGCTTTACATTTATTACCTAATTTAGGCCTTATCAACCCTAGGAGGTGGGCATTATTAGTATTATCATTTTATAGATGAAGAAATTAAAGCACAGAGATAAAATACCCAGGATTGACTATCAATTAGTAAACTCCAGAACAGGTATTCTAGCCTCTGAGTCCATGCTCTTAACCACTGTACTACAGGGCCTCTCTAAAAGGAAATCATACATTTCAAAAAGAAAATAATTTCTTGATTAGCTGAAAGCTGAAAGATTAACTAGACTATATTATCTCATAGAATGATAAAATTTTCAAGCTCAAAAAAAACCCAGAAGTCACTAGTCCAAGTCTTTCATTTTAAACACAAAGAAACTGACATTCAAAGAGGTTAAGTGATTTGTCCAAGGTCACACAGTTTTTGGCGGTAGAAACTATTTGTCATTACAGTCTAGTATTATTCCTCATTGTTCTCTTCTGCTAACATACAAGCTAGAGAAAGTACTATCTAAAGTAGCAATAACTACCTATCAGATAAAGAGTCTAAAGGGAAAACTTGACTTTGGGGAAGTAGAATTTCCAAAGAGTGACACATCAAAGAAAAAGTATGTATGTAATCTGGTGATTACATGTTCCACAAATAGGCAGAACAGATTTTACTAGTTCGAAGAAGGCCAAAGTTACATTATGTCTTAGAAAATAAGAGATTTTGCTAGTATTGATTGTTCCTAACTGAACATGGCCCAAACTGAGGTCCAGCAGACAGTAAAAGCAGTCCACTGGCTGTTCTCACTTGGCCACAGAGCTCAACTTGTAGGACTGTTAACTCTCAGTTATCAGTTTGTGGATGCAAGTGTTGAACAAAGCCTACTGTGGCCATTCAGATCATTTCCTTCTCCCCCTCTTTTTTAATGAAGCCACAAATTCAGTGGAGCCTGGAGATTTAAATTCTAATCATTTTCCCTTTGCCCTTTAACACTGGTGCTCCCAAGGGAACCTTTACTTCCAAGCATTACTATTCTAGGCCCCTGAATCAATAACCCACAGGTCTAAAAGGCAAGAACGCCAAGTAAATGCTGTTCTCTCTCTCCCTCCCCATCCCAATTAAAGCAAATGAAATTTATAAGGCTGTGGAAGAGCCTCCAATAGACATACTATCATAATAAAAACCACTTAGAACATCTCGAATCAGACTAAACAAAATGCTGCATTCTACTAGCACACAGCAGCCACGCAGTAATCCAGCTGACTACATTTAGGAAGAATGCATAGGTTTCCTCTCAAAAGAGGGAACCTAAATCTGGTTGTCTTTTTGTCCCTGCTCCCCATCCAAATCTATCAGAAGCACCCGGCACTCCCCTTGTTCCTGTGCACAGGATGAGATCTACCAGCAGACAGCTCGGTCTCTGCATTATCGATATACCACTTTGCACAAAGGATGTTGCTGGTTCTGCAGCAAACCAATCCAACGTTAAGAATAAAAATAATTTTAAATTTCAATTTAATGCATATTTATTGACTATTTTTAATATACCAAACATTGAGTTATATGCTGGGAACAAAATAAAGGAAGAATATTCAGTCCCTAGTTCCAATAATCTTACTAACTAATAAGGCAAAGACACAAGTGGGCAGACAAAAATCTAACAAAAATTACTTACAGTTATATAACTCTTCATAACTTTATAAAATTTTTGCATTTTTTATGAAATGCTTGCATCTTTCATAGTTCACTGATCCCCACAACAGTCCTGAGGTAGGTAAGACAGTTCTAACTACTCCTCTTTACAGATGAAAGTACAAATACAGAGTAGAGAACTGCTATGAATAAAAGGCAAGAGGAATAACACAGCACAAAGCTAGTGCCAAAGAAACAGCATATTTAATGAAACCACAAATAGTGCTGCATCATGATCATATGAGAGAGCTCAGTCTGGCAGTGAAGAGCTCCAACAACAAAACAGCGCTCAAAGAGTGACGACTTAAGTATTATACCAACCAAAGATGTTTTTTATAGGTGCCAGGACCATGTGATGCTCTAATTCTAACTCTACTGAACTGCTACTGACTTGTTTAATGCTGTTTTGAGATTTTAGTCTCTTCAATTATGTCACCAAAACACCATTTTTAAAATTTGCCACAAATCTATATATATTTTTTTAATGTGCCACAAATATAAAAAGCTGACAAACATCGACTAAAAAACACAGAGGAAATAAGCAGTGGTATAAAACAGAGTTTTTGATCTCTCATTCACTGTTCTTTCCACTATAAAATATAGCCTCTCAGACTGTACAAGGAAATCCAGGTCACACAAACTTCCCTTTGGAAAAGACTCCTTTAATTATCCAGAGGGCTTTCAGTCTAGGACTCCTGCATAAATCCCACATTTCAGGTAGCTGCAAAATTGATCCCTGGGTCCCACACATCCCCAGAATTTGTAAACCAAGCTGTAACATCTTTTTTTTTTTTTTGATGTATAGTTGATTTACAATATTATGTTAATTTCTACTATATAGCAAAGTGACTCAGTAATACACATATATACATTCTTTTTCATATTCTTTTCCATTATGCTTTATTTATGGCTGTTGTTCCCTGTGCTATACAGTAGGACTTTGTTGTTCACCCATTCTAAATGTAATAGTTTGCATCTACTAACCTCAAATACCCGATCCTTCCCTCCACCTCTCCCCTACCCCATTGGCAACCACAAGTCTGTTCTGTATGCCTGTAAGTCTATTTCTGTTTTGTGGACAGGTTCATTTGTGCCATACTTTATACTGCACATATAAGTTACATCATATGCTATTTGTCTTTCTCTGTCTGACTTATCTCACTTAGTATGATAATCTCTTCTTCCATCCATGTTGCTGCAAATGACAATATTTCATTCTATTTTTATGGCTGAGTAACATTCCATTGTATATTATACACCATACCTTCTTCATCCATTCATCTATTGATGGAGATTTAGGTTGTTTCCCCGTCCTGGCTATTGTGAATAGTGCTGCTAAAAACACAGGGGTGTATGTATCTTTTTAAATTATAGTTTTATTTCGATATATCAGGTCTGAACATCTTAAAGGCACCTAGACCAGGCTGGACACCCCGCAGCCCAGTTCAGACCCATGGGCCCCAAGACTAAATGGCTCCAGAAACATAAGTACTGTCAGGAACAATGTAAATCTTGTCAGGCGAGCACACAGGCCCCCAACCAACTCCAAACCAAAGATGATCTGGTATGTACATAAAAAGGCCACCTGAGAACTATGAAGCTCAGTGGGTACAGTGGACCCATGGGAGTGCTCAGAAGAGACGGTGAAACAGGGTAAAAAGAGAAAAAAATGGGAGAGGGAGAAGGAAAATGTGGGAACAAGAACACAAACTGTGGGCATAAACAAGAGATGGATATTATCAATGCGCAGCCCCTACAGTCAGCTTCTCATAGTGTGGACCCGTGGCCACGCTGAGGGTGGCTCTAGTGTATAAGGCATGTCTCCTCCCTAAACACCACGGCCCATAAATGCAAGCCAAGTGTATCTGGGGCTCAACCAAAGAAACGTTGCTTTGTTCTAACACTGGAGGAAATATCTGCTGTATTAACATTATTAACCTCTAACATGACATTTTTAGAGGGATTTTTGTCAAGGTCAGTCAGTCAGTCAGTTCAGTCACTCAGTCGTGTCTGACTCTTTGCAATCCCATGAATCGCAACACGCCAGGCCTCCCTGTCCATCACCAACTCCCGGAGTTTACTCAAACTCATGTCCATTGAGTCAGTGATGCCATCCAGCCATCTCATCCTCTGTCGTCCCCTTCTCCTCCTGCCCCCAATCCCTCCCAGCATCAGGGTCTTTTCCAATAAGTCAACTCTTCGCATGAGGTGGCCAAAGTATTAGAGTTTCAGCTTTAGCATCACTCCTTCAATGAAAACCCAGGACTGA
Organism: Bos javanicus; assembly: GCF_032452875.1. Classification (NCBI taxonomy): domain Eukaryota; kingdom Metazoa; phylum Chordata; class Mammalia; order Artiodactyla; family Bovidae; genus Bos; species Bos javanicus. The sequence continues at coordinate 68,336,033 of NC_083884.1, forward strand.
TCTCCTTTAAAATGGACAGGCTGGATCTCTTTGCAGTCCGAGGGACTCTCAAAGAGTCTTCTCCAACACCACAGTTCAAAAGCATCCATTCTTCGGCACTCAGCTTTCTTCACAGTCCAACTCTCACATCCATACATGACCACTGGAAAAACCATAGCCTTGACTAGATGGACCTTTGTTGGCAAAGTAATGTCTCTGCTTTTTAATATGCTATCTAGGGTGGTCATAACTTTCCTTCCAAGCAGTAAGCATCTTTTAATTTCATGGCTGCAGTCACCATCTGCAGTGATTTTGGAGCCCCCAAAAATAAATCTGACAGTGCTTCCACTGTTTCCCCATCTATTTCCCATGAAGTGATGGGACCAGATGCCATGATCTTAGCTTTCTGAATGTTGAGCTTTAAGCCAACTTTTTTACTCTCCTCTTTCACTTTCATCAAGAGGCTTTTTAATTCCTCTTCACTTTCTGCCATAAGGGTGGTATCATCTGCATGTCTGAGGTTATTGATATTTCTCCCGGCAACCCTGATTCCAGCTTGTGCTTCTTCCAACCCAGGGTTTCTCATGATGTACTCTGCATATAAGTTAAATAAGCAGGGTGACAATATACAGCCTTGACATACTCCTTTCCCTATTTGGAACCAGTCTATTTACATTATTTCATTTTTCACTTTAGGTCTTAACTCTGGAACCTACTGCCCAAGTAATATGTATTTAGGTAGCTTGAATGGTTCTATGAAGACCTACAAGACCTTTTAGAACTAACACCCAAAAAAGATGTTCTTTTCATTATAGGGGACTGGAATGTAAAAGTAGGAAGTCAAGAAACACCTGAAGTAACCGGAAAATTTGGCCTTGGAGTACGGAATGAAGCAGAGCAAAGGCTAATAGAGTTTTGCCAAGAGAATGCACTGGTCATATCAAACACTCTCTTTCAACAACACAAGAGAAGACTCTACACATGGACATCACCAGATGGTCAACACCGAAATCAGACTGATTATATTCTTTGCAGCCAAAGATGGAGAAGCTACTTACAGTCAGCAAAAACAAGACCAGGAGCTGACTGTGGCTCAGATCATGAACTCCTTATTGCCAAATTCAGACTTAAATTAAAGAAAACAGGGAAAACCACTAGACCATTCAGGTATGACCTAAATCAAATCCCTTATGATTATACAGTGGAAGTGAGAAATAGGTTTAAGGGGCTAGATCTGATAGACAGAGTGCCTGATGAACTATGGGCGGAGGTTCGTAACATTATACAGGAGAGAGGGATCATGACCATCCCCATGGAAGAGAAATACAAAAAAGCAAAATGGCTGTCTAAGGAGGCCTTACAAAGAGCTGTGAAAAGAAGAGAAGTGAAAAGCAAAGGAGAAAAGGAAAGATATAAGCATCTGAATGCAGAGTTCCAAAGAACAGAAAGGAGAGATAAGAAAGCCTTCCTCAGCAATCAATGCAAAGAAATAGAGGAAAACAACAGAATGGGAAAGACTAGAGATCTCTTCAAGAAAATCAGAGATACCAAGGGAACATTTCATGCAAAGATGAGCTCGATAAAGGACAGAAATGGTATGGACCTAACAGAAGCAGAAGATATTAAGAAGAGATGGCAAGAATACACAGAAGAACTGTACAAAAAAGATCTTCACGACCCAGATAATCATGATGGTGTGATCACTGACCTCGAGCCAGACATCCTGGAATGTGAAGTCAAGTGGGCCTTAGAAAGCATCACTACATTCAAAGCTAGTGGAGGTGATGGAATTCCAGTTGAGCTATTTCAAATCCTAAAAGATGATGCTGTGAAAGTGCTGCACTCAATATGCCAGCAAATTTGGAAAACTCAGCAGTGGCCACAGGACTGGAAAAGGTCAGTTTTCATTCCAATCCCAAAGAAAGGCAATGCCAAAGAATGCTCAAACTACCGCACAATTACACTCATCTCACACGCTAGTAAAGTAATGCTCAAAATTCTCCAAGCCAGGCTTCAGCAATACATGAACCATGAACTTCCAGATGTTCAAGCTGGTTTTAGAAAAGGCAGAGGAACCAGAGACCAAATTGCAAATATCCTCTGGATCATCGAAAAAGCAAGAGACTTTCAGAAAAACATGTATTTCTGCTTTATTAACTATGCCAAACCTTTGACTGTGTGGATCACAATAAACTGTGGAAAATTCTGAAAGAGATGGGAATACCAAACCGCCTGATCTGCCTCTTGAGAAACCTATATGCAGGTCAGGAAGCAACAGTTAGAAGTGGACATGGAACAACAGACTGGTTCCAAATAAGAAAAGGAGTACGTCAAGGCTGTATATTGTCACCCTGTTTATTTAACTTATATGCAGAGTACATCATGAGAAACGCTGGACCGGAAGAAGCACAAGCTGGAATCAAGATTGCCGGGAGAAATATCAATAACCTCAGATATGCAGAGGACACCACCCTTATGGCAGAAAATGAAGAGGAACTAAGAAGCCTCTTGATGAAAGTGAAAGTGGAGAGTGAAAAAGTTGGCTTAAAGCTCAACATTCAGAAAGCTAAAAGATCATGGCATCTGGTCCCATCACTTCATGGGAAATAGATGGGGAAACAGTGGAAGCACTGTCAGATTTATTTTTGGGGGCTCCAAAATCACTGCAGATGGTGACTGCAGCCATGAAATTAAAAGATGCTTACTGCTTGGAAGGAAAGTTATGACCAACCTAGATAGCATATTAAAAAGCAGAGACATTACTTTGCCAACAAAGGTCCGTCTAGTCAAGGCTATGGTTTTTCCAGTGGTCATGTATGGATGTGAGAGTTGGACTGTGAAAAAAGCTGAGCACCGAAGAATTGATGCTTTTTGTAGTGTTGGAGAAGATGCTTGAGAGTCCCTTGGACTGCAAGGAGATCCAACCAGTCCATCCTAAAGGAGATCAGTCCTGGGTGTTCACTGGAAGGACTGATGCTGAAGCTGAAACTCCAATACTTTGGCCACCTCATGCGAAGGGTTGACTTATTGGAAAAGACCCTGATGCTGGGAGGGATTGGGGGCAGGAGGAGAAGGGGACGACAGAGGATGAGATGGCTGGACGGCATCACCAACTGGATGGACATGAGTTTGAGTAAACTTCAGGAGTTGGTGATAGACAGGGAGGCCTGGTGTGCTGCAATTCATGGGGTCACAAACAGTCGGACACGACAGAGCAACTGAACTGAACTGAGCTTCAGAATACTTTTCTCAGGGCAAACATGATTTCCCTACCACCTGAGAATCTCCAGCTTTTTGCTATTATTCCTTCTTCTAATTTCTAGTTTAGTATTTTATATCCTCCTTCCAACCCCAATCTAGAAAAATATGACTCCAATAGCTGGTTCAAACAGAATGTGATTTTTAAAGCTTAAATATGGACTAAAGAAACCAAAACAGTTTTTATTATTTCTAACTTTAGTTATTCGGCAATGAAAAGTCATTGCATTGCTGATGATCCTAATATACGATGCACTTCAACTCTATCAGACTTCTTCATTTTCCAGCCAACTGTCTCCTGTCAGCCTTTGTTTGAAATTTCTTAACTCCTGGGGATTTCTGCCAAACTCTTAATACCATGAACTCTGCATTATCTCTATAAAATTTAAATCCCAGACTGGCTTCCCCAGTCACCTAGCTCATTTCTGAGCTCTTTTTACTACAAGCTGTGTATAATCTGAGAAGAGAAACTAATTTTATTATCACTGTGAAACATAATTAGGAAGGTAAATCTCATAATCACACAAGTTGATAAATTTATCTTAAATACTATCAGTTAAAAGATAAGTTTTTTATTGTTGATGCTTTGTATTATCAAAGTCACTCTACTTAAGCCTTCAAGGTACTCAGTCCCTTGTCTCGCCTTGCCTGGCCCCACACCAACAGTCATCCTCATCTATCACCAAAAGCTGACTCTATAACACATTCCTCTTCAATAGCCACTTTTGAAGACAACCTCTTATTATAATAGTAGAAGCACGTGCATTAGTAATAAATAGAAAACACAGATGAGGAAATTGTTTCTAAATAAACATTCCACATTTCCAGCATTCAGAGATTAGATCTTTCAATATGTTGATTTATGGCCTGTTAGGTCTTTCCAAAGAGAATGATCTATGTTTGTTTCCAAGGCAAACCATTCAATATCACAGCAATTTAAGTCTATGCCCTGACCACTAATGCCAAAAAAGCTAAAGCTGAACAGTTTATGAAGACCTACAAGAACTTCTAGAACTAACACCCCAAAAAGATGTCCGTTTCATCATAGGGGACTGGAATGCAAAAGTAGAAAGTCAAGAGATACCTGGAGTAACAGGCAAGTTTGGCCTTGGAGTACAGAATAAAGCAGGGCAAAGGCTGAGTTCTGCCAAGAGAACATACCAGTCATAGCAAATACCCACTTCCAACAACACAAGAGATGCCTCTACACATGGACATCACCAGATGGTCAACACCAAAATCAGACTGATTATATTCTTTGCAGCCAAAGATGGAGAAGCTCTATGCAATCAGCAAAAACAAGACCAGAGCTGACTGTGGCTCAGATCATGAACTCTTATTGCCAAATTCAGACTTAAATTGAAGAAAGCAGAGAAAACCACTAGACCATTCAGGTATGACCTAAATCAAATCCCTTATGATTATACAGTAGAAGTGACAAATAGATACAAGGAATTAGATCTGACAGAGTACCTGAAGAACTATGAACAAAGGTTTGTGACATTGTACAGGAGGCAAGGATCAAGACCATCCGAAGAAAAAGAAAGGCAAAATCATTCTCTGAGGAGGCCTTACAAATAGCTGAGAAAAGAGAAGCTAAAGGCAAAGTAGAAATGGAAAGATATACCCATTTGAATGCAGAGTTCCAAAGATAGAAGAGAGAGATAAGAAAGTCTTCCTCAATGATCAATGCAAAGAAATGAGGAAAACAATAGAATGGGGAAGACTAGAGATCTCTTCAAGAAAACTGGAGATACCAAGGGAACATTTCATACAAAAATGAGCACAATAAAGGACAGAAGTGGTATGAGCCTAAGAGTAGCAGAATATATTAAGAAGAGGTGGCAAGAATACACAGAAAAACTGTAACAAAAAAATCTTCACGACACAGATAATCACAATGGTGTGATCACTCACCTATAGCCAGATATCCTGGAATGTGAAGTCAAGTGGACCTTAGGAAGCATCACTACAAACAAAGCTAGTGGAGGTGATGGAATTCCAGCTGAGCTATTGCAAATCCTAAAAGATGATGCTGTGAAAGTGCTGCACTCAATATGCAAGCAAATTTGGAAAACTCAGCAGTGGCCTCAGGACTGGAAAAGGTCAGCTTTCATTCCAATCCCAAAGAAAGGCAATGCCAAAGAATGTTCAAACTACCACACAATTGCACTCATCTCACACACTAGCAAAGTAATGCTCAAAAATCTCCTAGCTAGGCTTCAATGGAGAAGGCAATGTCAACCCACTCCAGTACTCTTGCCTGGAAAATTACATGGACAGAGGAGCCTGGTAGGCTGCAGTCCATGGGGTTGCGAAGAGTTGGACACGACTGAAGTGACTTTGCAGCAGCAGCAGTAGGCTTCAACAGTACATGAACTGAGAACTTCCAGATGTTCAAGCTGGATTTAGAAAAGGTAGAGGAACCAGAGATCAAATTGCCAACATCCACTGGACTACAGAAAAAGCAAGATAATTCCAGAAAAACATCTACTTCTGTTTTATTGACTATGCCAAAGCCTTTGACTGTGGATTACAAAAACTGTGGAAAATTCTTCAAGAGATGGGAATACTAGACCACCTTACCTGACTCCTAGGAAACCTGTACTCAGGTCAAGAAGCAACAGTTAGAACTGAACATGCAACAATGGGCTGGTTCCAAATTGGGAAAGGAGTGCATCAAGGCTGTATATTGTCACCTCGCTTATTTACTTATATGCAGATATAAACATCTGAATGCAGAGTTCCAAAGAATAGCAAGAAGAGATAAGAAAGCCTTCTCCAGCGATCAATGCAAAGAAATAGAGGGAAACAACAGAATGGGAAAGACTAGGGATCTCTTCAAGAAAATCAGAGATACCAAAGGAACATTTCATGCAAAGATGGGCTCGATAAAGGACAGAAATGGTATGGACCTAACAGAAGCAGAAGATATTAAGAAGAGATGGCAAGAATACACAGAAGAACTGTACAAAAAGATCTTCACAACCCAGATAATCACGATGGTGTGATCACTGACCTCGAGCCAGACATCCTGGAATGTGAAGTCAAGTGGGCCCTAGAAAGCATCACTACATTCAAAGCTAGTGGAGGTGGTGGAATTCCAGTTGAGCTATTTCAAATCCTGAAAGATGATGCTGTGAAAGTGCTGCACTCAATATGCCAGCAAATTTGGAAAACTCAGCAGTGGCCACAGGACTGGGAAAGGTCAGTTTTCATTCCAATCCCAAAGAAAGGCAATGCCAAAGAATGCTCAAACTACCGCACAATTGCACTCATCTCACATGCTAGTAAAGTAAGGCTCAAAATTCTCCAAGTCAGGCTTCAGCAATATGTGAACTGTGAACTTCCTGATGTTCAAGCTGGTTTTAGAAAAGGCAGAGGAACCAGAGATCAAAATGCCAACATCCGCTGGATCATGGAAAAAGCCAGAGAGTTCCAGAAAAACATCTATTTCTGCTTTATTGACTATGCCAAAGCCTTTGACTGTGTGGATCACAATAAACTGTGGAAAATTTTGAAAGAGATGGGAATACCAGACCACCTGATCTGCCTCTTGAGAAATTTGTATGCAGGTCAGGAAGCAACAGTTAGAAGTGGACATGGAACAACAGACTGGTTCCAAATAAGAAAAGGAGTACGTCAAGGCTGCATATTGTCACCCTGTTTACTTAACTTACATGCAGAGTACATCATAAGAAACGCTGGACTGGAAGAAACACAAGCTGGAATCAAGATTGCCTGGAGAAATATCAATAACCTCAGATATGCAGATGACACCACCCTTATGGCAGAAAGTGAAGAGGAACTGAAAAGCCTCTTGATGAAAGTGAAAGAGGAGAGTGAGAAGGTTGGCTTGAAGTTCAACACTCAGAAAACGAAGATCATGGCATCCGGGCCCATCACTTCATGGGAAATAGATGGGGAAACAGTGGAAGCAGTGTCAGACTTTATTTTGGGCGGCTCCAAAATCACTACAAATGGTAACTGCAGCCATGAAATTAAAAGACACTTACTCCTTGGAAGGAAAGTTATGACCAACCTAGATAGCACATAAAAAGCAGAGACATTACTTTGCCAACAAAGGTTCATCTAGTCAAGGCTATGGTTTTTCCAGTGGTCATGTATGGATGTGAGAGTTGGACTGTGAAGAAGGCTGAGCGCTGAAGAATTGATGCTTTTGAACTGTGGTGTTGGAGAAGACTCTTGAGAGTCCCTTGGACTGCAAGGAGATCCAACCAGTCCATTCTGAAGGAGATCAGCCCTGGGATTTCTTTGGAAGGAATGATGCTGAAGCTGAAACTCCAGTACTTTGGCCACCTGATGCGAAGAGTTGACTCACTGGAAAAGACTCTGATGCTGGGAGGGACTGGGGGCAAGAAGAGAAGGAGATGACAGAGGATGAGATGGCTGGATGGCATCACCGACTCGTTAGACGTGAGTCTCAGTGAACTCCGGGAGTTGGTGATGGACAGGGAGGCCTGGCGTGCTGTGATTCATGGGGTGGCAAAGAGTCGGACACGACTGAACGACTGATCTGATCTGAGTGTACATCATGCAAAATGCCGGGCTTGATGAATCACAAGCTGGAATCAAGATTGCCGGGAGAAATATCAATAACCTCAGATACGCAGATGACACCTCCCTTAAGGCAGAAAAGCGAAGAGGAAGTAAAGACCTCTTGATGAAAGTGAAAGAGGAGAGTGAGAAGGTTGGCTTAAAACTCAACATTCAAAAAACTAAGATCATGGCATCTGGTCCCATCACTTTATGGCAAATAGATGGGGAAAAATGGAAACAGTGACAGACTTTATTTTCTTGGGCTCCAAAATCACTGCAGATGGTGAGTGCCTCCATGAAATTAAATGACGTTTTCTCCTTGGAAGATAAGCTTATGATCAACCTAGTCAGCATGTTCAAAAGCAGAGACATGACTTTGCCAGCAAAGGTCCGTCTAGTCAAAGCTATAGTTTTTGCAGTAGTCAGGTAAGGATGTGAGAGTTGGACTTTAAAGAAAGCTGAGTGCCAAAGAATTAATGCTTTTGAACTGTGGTGCTAGAGAAGACTCTTGAGAGTCCCTTGGACTTCAAGGAGATCCAACCAGTCAATCCTCAAGGAAATCAGTCCTGAATATTCACTGAAAGGACTGATGCTGAAGCTGAAACTCCAATACTTTGTCCACCAGATGAGACAAAGTGACTCACTGGAAAAGACCCTGATGCTGGGAAAGACTGAAGGCAGGAGGAGAAGGAGATAACAGAGGATGAGATGGTTGGATGGCATCACTGACTTGATGGACATGAGTTTGAGCAAGCTCCAGGAGTTAGTAATGGACAGGGGAGCCTGGTGTGCTGCAGTCCATGGGGTCACAAAGAGTCAGACATGACCGAGCAACTGAATTGAGCTGAGGTCTTTCCCCTTGCCCCATATACACACATTACATACACATTTTCACCAAAATAACATTATATTCTACACATGCTTCTGCATCCTGTTTTTTAAAGCCTTTTCTTTTCCATTTCAATACGTTTTCATCTTATCTAATATCTAAGCCAAATTCAGATATCCCAGGTGACCTGAGGTGGTTTGTTTAAGTTAGTATCAAACCTAGAATCATCACAACAAATTTTAAGTTATTTCTTCCAAGCCTGCTATGATCTGCCTTCTTCCCTTTGCAGATCTGCACAGCTCAAGTTCTTCGTTCAATATTTCCAAGTGTTCCAATGCTAAACCCATCACGTGTACAGTTGTATACAGTAGTTCCCATCACGTGTACAGTTGTATACAGTAGTTCCCATCACGTGTACAGTTGTATACAGTAGTAGCAGCAGCAGCAGCAATACTACCACCTTGCCCTTGGAAGCATTTCCTTATCACACACATAAGAAACTTAATGCCATGCAAAATCTTTGAGTTAGTAAGCACCTTATCCCCAGTCTGGAAAAAAACAGAAACTTCAAGTTAGAGGCCATATTATCTAGACTGATCAAGAAGATCTAAATGAATCTGTGACGTAATACATAAATATTGGCTAAAATACTTAGGATAGACCAGATGGTAACAGCAGTAGTGCCAACTCCTCAGGCCACTTACTAATAGGCTTCTAGTATTATTCTTTCAGCCTTCTATATTCTAAACAAGTGTGTGTACAGAAGAAATCCAACAAGATCTAATTTTATTTTTTCAAGTCTTAGACTCTGAAACATTTTTAAAAATACAAATACATACTCACCAAACACTGAAAAGGCATTAAGTTTTATTCTTAAGTAAATGTTTCAGCTTTCTTAATTCTCATTTATATTTGGGTTGAAAGAGAAGACAGGAGTAGTAAGGGCAGGAAAAGGGGGGGTCAGGGAGGTGTAATAAAGATAATTCAGGATACTTTACAGTTTAAAAATGAAGCAGAAAGAAATGTTGCTAGAGGGCCAGAAAGAAAGGGAAACAAAAGGAAAACTCAAAGGCCTATTAGAGCCAGTCAAGAAACCAGTGAGAGAGAAGGAAATATATAATGGCTGAACTCGGCCTTTCTATTAGAGGTATCTCCGCAGATTAGCAGTAACAGGGTTCCTGCTCACTAAGTGATTATCCAAGACCAAAATAAAATCCAAAGCCTTTAAACGTGCTTAAAAGAAATTCAGAGAAGTCAGATTCAGAAATACATCTGCATTCCTTCATTCATTCCCAAGTGTTTGCTGAAAGCACTATGTTGAACAATAAACATGCACATATCACACATCCCTAATGTCAAGATAATTATTCTCAGATTAATGTTGTCTCTTTACTAGCCTATCAATAGGATTTTTAAATCATAAAATGTTCTTAAGAGGAACAAGAAAAGGAGAGGGAGGATAAGAAAAAGGAGGGAGGAGGAGGAAGATGAGCAAGAGGAAGAACAGGAAGAAGAGGATGACAAACCAACACCGACAGCAACTTATCACTTTAGCCAGATCAAACGATACTCTCTATGGGCCTAAGTCTCCAAGTGAAGTTCAAAGCCATCCATTATCAAATTAAACCATTAGACTCACAGCCGAACATAGACACAATCAACTAATTTAGAGATCCATGATGCCAAATGTAAATATCAACTTGATGAAGAAGATCTATGCATTTAATTCACAGCTGCTATATTTCAGACACGGGATTTTTTAATTGACACCCTCTCCCTTTTTTTTCTTTTTCAAAGATAAAATCCAAGATCTTTCATCATCTGCTTACTCCTCACGTTCCCCTATTCTTAGTTCAAATTTAAAGTCTGACTTCAGAACTAATTTCACTTAAATATGGGATCCCAAAGAGTATATCTATCTATAAAGGCTGGTGCACTGGAGACTACAGTTCTCTGTTTAACTCTTGAAATGGTAGGAAAGGCAAACACAATACCACCACTTTATGCAAGCTTGTTAGAGGAAGCACTGGCATGGTAGGCTTAGAGAACATCTGTTTCCAGTAGCAGCAGTAGATGGATGGAGAAAAATAAGTTCCTGGTGTCTGCACTGAATAATGCCTAACGCAGTGATAGAAAACACAGGGCTCACACTGTCATTTTTAAACCATAGAAAATCAGTTCCTTAAAAACCCTGTGGTGGCACATGCAAAAATAAGAGTTATTAATCCTTCCCTTCACCTGAAATTACCCCCGAGTGTTAGTTAAGTAACTCACACTCTAATTCATTCTGATCATCACATGTTGTTAGTCTGTGATCTTTGATAATGTGTTGAAAGCTCTGCTTTCGGCTACAGTGCCTTAGAAGTTTTGGCCCTACTTCTCTGCAGGCCTGTCTGGTTTTTTTTTTTTTTCCCCATCTTAAAGCACACAACTATAGAAACTGTGCAGCACACCTGTGTCAGACAGATCCAGGTTCAAATCCCAGATCACTAGTTACTAATTTTGTGGTCGTCAGCAAGTTACTGATCTTGTCTTAGACTCAGTCTCCTCCCCTGTAAAACAGTCATTCTAAAACCTTCCTTCAGTATTGTTAGGATGTGAAGGAGGTAACGATGTCAGCACTGTGCCTAACTCACAAGAGGCTCACAGTAAGTGGTAGCTATTATTAGTATTAGTATTGACAACTTTTCTCCAGTTGGTCTATATCTCTGTTTTATTTCCATCTACGAAACTGGAAAGGAATTTCAAAAGCTTTATCTCAAATTATGCTCTTACAATCAAGGTTTTCAGATTTTCTTTTAATTATAAGTCTATCCTATGGTCACAGGCTAATAAGAAACCAATACAAATTCTATACAGTCTCTCAGTCTTCAGAAGGCAATTTAACCTATGGAAGCAGTCAAACATTACAGATATTGTGCTTTTAGATCTTTTAACTGTCCATCAATCTGTTCACTAAGCAAACCAAGAGACATACACCAAATTTCACTAACAGGCTCTTGCCAAATTTACTGCAGGTGACATGGAATACAATCACTGATTTTTGCTACCGCCAGTCTCCTATCGTTTCTGGGGCTAGATCCCCAACGTGACTACTACAAGGCTGACACATGGAAGAAAACTGGCCCAAAACACGTTGTTTTAGCCATAGACTGTTAGATTATGAACAAAGACACTACCTTCCTATAATATTAGAGATTCTTGTTACTTAGAGATACAGTGGCTCAGATGGTAAAGAATCTGCCTGCAATGCAGGAGAACTGGGTTCGATCCCTGGGTTGGGAAGATTCCCTGGAGAAGGGAATGGCAACCTATTCAATATTCTGGCCTGTAGAATCCCATGGACAGAGGAGCCTGGCATGCTACAGTCCATGGGGTCACAAAGAGTCAGATGCGAATAAGCAACTCTCACTAAGGTCTAAAGGGAGATTTTAGTGAATGGAAATGAATGAGCAGATGGATTCCATAATTCAACTCATTAAGTAGATAACTGCCCTGGTCATGTGTTAAACATGATTTGGGGTCTAAAGTCAAAGCCTGGCTAACATTTGCTCATGTTACCTCCTGTTTAGGCCCTTTGTACAGACACTATCTCAAGTCAGCAGGCTCCATAAAAGCTGATTTTACCTTGCCTCCAGCTACCATACCAAATGCTTCAGGAGAAGCATTAAATTGAAGTCTCTGACTCCGAACATACCTGGTAGTCAATCACAGCTGTCTCTTGACTCTAAATAACATCCTATCTCACAAATGCCCCATTTCTTTTGCTTCACATATAAAAGAGTCTGAGCAGCTACCAGAGAGCCTCACATAGGTTTGGCTCGGCTTCTTGCCAGCAGAGGTGAACAGTTTTGGGTGGTTCAAAGCAGTGATGGATCTCCTTTTGTCATGAAAACAATCTCTGCAGCCATTCACACCGTAAGTCTGAGGAGGTCAGCCACAGCTGGGGAGACAGACACATTTTTTTTTTAAGTAAAGAAACATCTGCCCCAAAACCTGAAGTAATAAGTTTGCATCTTCATGTGACTGTGGCTTGGCTTTTGATCTCTACTTCTAAAATGACAAGCTCTAGAAGCAAAGGACACAAAACCACTAACAAAAAGGCAACCTGAATACTAATAAGATGGAGAAAATCTTGAATATACACTTTGTTTTTAAGATACACACACAAAAAGGAACGATGTTGACAGATGTGAACCACTGCTCTCCTACACACACTTGTTATCTTCTCCTAGGCACTGGCCTGCCTGTCAGCCCATCCTGTGTTGACCTCTGCTGCTTCTTACTCCCAGCCTGCCTGCCAGCACCCAGCCTCCAGGTTCCTCCCTTTTCCAGTCTTTCTATCACCTCTTTCCCACCCACCCTTGATTTCCTTCTATCTTCTCAGGTGTCCCTATATGACTGCTTACTAGGAGCCTTAACAAAGGCATTATCATTAGCTGTCAAAATCCTAAGGTTTGTTTTATGAGAATTATCTAAGAAGGTAGAGCTTTAATAATGATAAGGTCTGGGAAATGAGATAATAATGATCACCACCAAGGGGCAGAAAAGTATCAGATGGCAGTAGTGGAAACTGTTTTCAGAGGCCTACAGAGCTGGGAATGACCAATTACTGCTGGAAGCAGCACCTGAACAAATATTCCACTTTATCATACCTCCTCAGATGCATGGTGAGTTTTTTCTGTTTGCCCATTAGTTTACCATTTAATAGTGTGTGTTGTTAGGACAGGAGACTTAGTGAGACCTCTAAGCTCTATACAATTAATGAATTCTGTTTTGAAGAAGGCTCGTGTGTGTGTATATATATATTCTTGGTATTTAGTTTGCAAGGTTTTGTTGATTCTGCTAAGAGGATCATGTCAGTTTCTTATATAAAATTCAGCATACAACAGTTTCTTAATGATTCTGATTTAGTATTTTTGACATTTAAAAATAAAAATATTCTTACATACTTAGAACAGGTTCTAAGTCCCTTCTCGAGACCTGGAGTATGATTATATAGATTAAAGTCAATGATAAAATATTTCTTTCTATTGATCATTCACTCAACAAATGTTTCTGAGTAAATCACAATGTGCAAGCCATTGCCTTAGGCTCCTTGGAAGACAAGACAGTGGTGGTCTGTCATTAAGCCTGCCTTTAAGAAGCAGCATTTGTAAAACATGTGTATATAAACAGCAGAAGGTAGAAAACATTGTAAGAAGTATATACATAAAGCACTCCAGGAGTTCAGAGAAGGAAGAGATTAATTCCACTTGAAGAACTCATGGAAAAGACGTGGGAGTGGGACAGTTTAGACAAGAGGCCATTTCATCATGTATTACCACATCAATTTCTGTGACCTCTAGCAGCCAAATCTCCTGTGGAATCTACAGGTTCTATGTCTGATGTCAGTATTCTTACCTATAAAATTTCCCCGTTACCTCTCCCATTCATTGAAATGAAAATATAAGAAAAAACATAAGGATTTAAACTCTTAAATTACAATTAAATTGGTAAAGGAACTGGAACACAAGCATAATTCACTCGACTAAGCCTCAAGCCCTTCGTATTTGATAGCAATAATCCCATAGCAACTAGAAAACACACTTATCTTATTAACGAGACTGGAATTATTTTAATTAGGTATCTCCACATGCACCAACCGTTAGAAATCAGACTGTTTTGAAACAGTTGTTAATGACTTAACACGGCAAACGTTCCCCTGGATTTCAGGGGGAAATCTATGATTGAGACAGATGGGGAAGAGCCTGTCCCTGCTGTGTAGCAGAGGAACAGCCTTGTGGGCCTAGAAACACATTTTCCACTGGGATTTAGCACAACAATCCTAGACACCCAGGAAGACAATCAGAAACTTTGGTAACATCTGTTACAGTCAAACTTCAAGAGTGACACTAGCACACATCTAATAATGAAGAAACGCTTCATCTCAGAAACAAGTCTCTAAATTTCAAAGTCTCAGAACACCTAATAAGAACATCAGAGCCCAAGGTCTAACCCCAGCCTTGTGGCTAACCTGGATGAGTGTGCACTCTACCTATACTAGATCCTTCTCACTCAGACAAGAAACAGGAAGCACAATGGAGTGCTAGTCTATGCTTCACATCCTGTTGGAAATGAGGTTGTTTTCAGTTTATTATTAATTCACAGAAATGCTTCAAACCTTTTAAAAGGCTGTTAACAAATTTAAAGAAATATTTCCAGGGCCATCTGAGAAGGTACATGCCCTAGAAATTCTATGTTCAAGAGATATGTATGTGGCCTGCCCGAAACAAGATTGAAATGAGTTAAAATGCAACAACTAAAAAGGAATATATTTTATCTTTTAGCAGTTACATAAGTACTATCCTTCATGGTACTTCACAGGTAAGTCTCTACCTGTCTATTGAAAGCAAATATGTCAAAAAATGGCATACCGATTTCCTTTGCTCTTATTTTCTGACCTAAGTAGGAAGAAAAGTAATAGAATTCTCTTTCAACCAGTCTCATCTTTTCCTAGACCTGGAGAAAGTAAGAAGGAGAAAAGCAAACACAAGCATAATACTTATTTCCAAGGTCTGTGGTACTCTGTACCTGCTATTTCTCCAAGGGCGTGATGAACAAAGGTTTTTCTGCCTGGCATGCCTGGGTTCCCTGGGCTCCAAGGTTTGGGAATATGAAACAATTGTTATGTTTCATAATACACACACACAGTGTCTTATAGAAGGTTTTGCTGTTTGGACAAGACAGAAGGTCTTTTGATTATAAGGCTGAGGGGCAAGGTAGGTACGGCTTATAATCTATTTAACTGCTTCACTGATTAAATTTCTCAGAGTTCTAATCTAATTTTACAAGATAGAAAAAACTTACATTTGTTACCAGGTACAATAACATTTTTAGTCTAGGTATTTTCGTGGTCTAATATGCATTGTGATTTGCACATATAATGAATACAAGGACTGAATCATCCTGCTAACAAATGCCTTTTCTCCCCTATTTTTCTAGTTCTCTCATAGCCAACACTTCCATTGGTGTTTAATGACCAAAGGACCAGTCTATTAGATCTGGCACACTGCCAAGTTCACAAGGAAATGAATGCTTCAGAGTCAACATCTTCTTTAAGGGATGAGAGCTGGCTAGAGAAGTTAAGGCCACAAGGCATCAATTAACTCTCAAAATGGTAAGTGGAGGTACAGCTGATGCTGTTTACTAACTGTATTCCAGAAAAGATGTTTATGAATTCTTAGTAATCTCACTTATATTTTAATATGTTCTCTTATAATTCGGTTATATTATGGAAGACTTACTGTAAACCTGGCTATAGTTTCTGTTTTTCTTGCTTGGTAAACACATTTTTATAGGGTAGACTTAATAAGATGCCTAGGAAGCAGCCTTCCTAAAAGTTGCAAAGAATGGAAGAAAATAACAATAAAGGAAGTTTCTAAAACATCAGCACTGCATTGTGGCAAATACACAACTTTCCAGTTCCACTGAATTGTTTTAGTTCCTCAGGAAGAACAAGCAGTTTGGATCAGGTTTCCTCTAAGGTCCCTTCCACCTAGAAGATTCCATATTTCTCAAAAGTATTGTTCATTTCATAATACACATAATCAGCAAACACTTTGAGGAAAAACTTCCAACTTTTATTTTAAAAGCTCATTCTTAAAGCCAGTACTTTTCTTCATCTGCTCTGCCATGACCATAGGGCCACCAACATGTGTTAGAAATTAACCTACAATTAAAATGAGCTTTTCAAGCAAATCTTGAACTATCACCTCAAATTCTTGAAAGAAAAGGTGAACAAAGAGAATTGTTACTTCTGTAGAGCAGAAGGTACAGTTACTAGTCACTTAAGAACCAGGCAACAGAGTATTTCTTGCATAGAATTTCTTCAGATCATGTTTCATTATTCATTAAACTTGGAGCTGAATCCTTTCCGAGCTACCGCAGAGTAAAGGAATCAGTTCCAAGCTTCCAGCTGCAATTTATGACTCTTATCCTTGCTTCCTTGTCCTCCTTGCAATGTTATACAATATCCGCTTCAAGAAGTGGGAGTTTCACTCTACCCTTCTCCTGCTGTGAAAAATTGGTGATAATCATAGGAAGAAAAATAACGATTGTTAAATAATATGGTTGTAAACTTAAAACTAAAAAAGAGGTCACTCTCATAATCATACCTATGTCCACTGACTCCTGTGTTATTAAAGAGCTGAGAAAAGTGTATCTTTCAGAATCAAAGAAATCCAGCATAGAGGTCATTTAACTCAACCTTCTCTCAAATGCCTAAATTGTATCAGGAGCAGCTCCACAGCACCTCCACTAACAGAAAACTCAAGGCTTTCAGACACAGAGCAGCAAATCCTGAGACCATTCTATCTGAAAGCTCTGCTTTGCATTAAACAAACAAACCAAAACATGGCCCTGTCATTTCTACCAACTAGTCATTGCACTATTTTTTTAAGATATAATTCCTATACCATAAAATTTACCCATCAAACAGCTTTTAAGTAATGTGGCTAACTTCTCTTCCACATCATAATCCTTCAAATACTTAAGAACAATATTATACGCCTCTTATTACTAAAGATATACATTTCCTTCTATCATTCTTCATCTGAAACTACTGAAAAACCATACTGTCATCCAGTCTCAGCAATGGAGGCTACACTGGGCATACTATAGCTTATCTTCATCTTAAGTTATATCTGCCTTATCATAAACATGCTAAACAATGAATAAAAAATAAATTATAGAACTGTAGAAAACATTTCATTGTGAGAAGGAACATGGAATGATTGTATTACAGTGAGAGGGAAGAGGCAAACTAATTAACAGATTTTTTTGAGATCCAGAAAGAAAGGGTTCACTGAAAGACAGAGAGAAGCCTAGTAGGTTGGGAGGAGACCTCACTGTGCTAAGGATAACAAAAATAGTATTTAGTGAGAAACAAACAAGAACACATTTAAATGAAGAGTTTAGGATACATCTGTGAGGATAAAACAATAAAATGACTATAGAAACAGAGGAAAATGGTAATTTAGTGAACTAGCAAATAAAGTGAATATACAGGGTCGAATTCTTTTTCAATCTTTCCAAAAGAAAATAATTCTATCTTTAATGATGTAAACTTTGATATACAACTTTTTCATTAATAATTCTCCTCAACTTGGATGGAATTAAAACAAAACATAAAGAAAACCCAAACAACTTTCTAAAACAGTAATTTGGCTATGTTGTAGACAAGACTTTATTTTCAAGTTTGTTTTTTTAAAAGTGATGAACTAAATTCTCAAAAAGTGATGGACTAAATTCTCTGGTTTTAATACCCTAATGAAAACCTGTTCAGAACACATTGTTGTTTTTAACAGATGCAGCAAAACTCCAGATCAAACTCTTCTGATTTTTAATTAAAAGTGCTACATTTTTATGATGTTTTGTCACCCTTAAAAACTTCAAGTCCAGCTGCAGGGTCAAAGACAGCCACACTTGCAGATCCTAGCTATGTGGAGCCAGGAAAAGCAACTGCAGAGTTATTCAACTCTTTACAGAAGGCATTCCCACCAGTGTTCAACCATGTTTATCATATTTAGTAATCTAAAAGCAAACTTCTTCCAAGAGTCCATTACAAAAACATAGTCTTGGAAAAGATTTTTGGTTCAAGTGATCATTCTTCTCCATCTGCAGAACCTCAAAAAGTGGTTCTGCAAACAAAAAAAAACTATCCTTTCTGCAAGAATTCGTCAGAAATCAGTGCTTATAAGATAGCACCATGTATCTTGACAACTAAATGAGAACTACAACCTTCCCAAAAAGGCACAGGATTAAATGATGCCTGCAAGAAAGCATGACTTTCATAAGAATACTTATAATGTCAGTTTAATGGCCTTCACACTATTGATGACCTTCTCAGTTCCAAAGGCAGTGAAAGAAGTGCCTTAAAAAAAAAGAGTAGTTCTAACCACTATAGAAAATCCAGATACTACAACTGCAGCTATAGCTGTAGCAGAAGTATCTGCTACAAAATTCAGTTTTGCTGGATTTGCTTCTGCTTGTGTAGGCAGGAGTATACAAGCAGAAACAAACAACAGCAGAATCATTTAAGTTTTTCTCACAAGAGACATGCTGCTGCTGCGTCGCTTCAGTCATGTCCGACTCTGTGCGACCCCAGAGATGGCAACCCATCAGGCTTCCCCATCCCCGGGATTCTCCAGGCAAGAACACTGGAGTGGGTTTCCATTTCCTTCTCCAATGCGTGAAAGTGAAGTCGCTCAGTTGTCTCCGACTGTTTGCAACCCCATGGACTGCAGCCTACCAGGCTCCTCTGTCCATGGGATTTTCCAGGCAAGAGTACTGGAGTGGCGTGCCATTGCCTTCTCTGCACAAGAGACATGAGAAACAATCAAAACTGAAGTTGTCAGTCTGAGATCTGGCAAACAGAACCATAACACACAGGTCTCCAAAATTCTCTCTAGAAATTCTAGACCCTGCTGGGGTTTCCTAATATAAAGACCCCACTCAATATTATTTCAAAATAATCAAATACTTCAAAGCATAGCAATTTCAAAATAATAAGAATAGTACAGTCATATAACTTATGAGAATAGTGAAGCCAAGTTCTATAAGCAGGCTGACAAGTCATTGTTAAACCTTATCCCAGTTGGAGAGCAAAGCTAGGACTTCAAAAGTTCCCCAAATACTTGCCTTGATAAAGAACACAAGCTCCCTCTTTCAGATATCTGAAAACCTGTCACATAGAAGATGAATGAAGACTGCCAGATGGTCAGATACAGTACCTTAGTCCAGCTTTGTTACCCCCTGATTAGAACTATTAGTGCCTCAGTAGCTAGCAGGTCTTACCTCTTTTCTCCATAGCTGCTTCTTCTCAGTTCATCTTCTACCACACGGTCATAAAGAGAGAGAGAGAAAAGATGATCATGGTTCTCTGCCAAACATGAAAAATATTTCTTGGATGTTCACTGGCTCCTAAACAAAACCGAAACTCCTCTTCTTGGCATACAAGCCCTCACAATGTGACGCAGTCTCTCTTTCATGCCTTGCTTCCTTATGCCTTTCCACCAGACTCATGAAGACCCTGCCACGGTGATCTTCTCCACCTGCCAGGTTTGCCAGGTGTTTTCACAGTTCTGTGCCAGAACACCCTTCCCCCATCCCTCCTCCACCTGACAAAATTTTACTCCATTTTTTGCATCAACTCTGCTCTCAGAGTTACAAGTGTCTTACTCTACTGTTATGTTCATCTCACAGTTTTAGCACGTACTGTGTTTTTCTGTAATACTTCCTCTGTTTTTAGGAATGGTGATGCTTAGAGATAGAACATGCAGGAAACAAAGAGGTGGGCTGAAAGCAGATAGGAATGCAAAATACTTACAGCAAACTTTCTCCGTTTAAACTATTGTATCTAAACCCTTGGCTGACAGCTCTTTAAAAAGGCACCCCACTTGCTGCATTATTTAGATCACTAATGCCTGAGAGCACATTCACACAGGCTTTCATAAAGAATTTGGGCTTAACGACTCCTTTAAGATCAGACCATTTCTAAGCACCTGATGTAATACTGAAAAAACAATGTGAATTGGATTTTATTTTCATGAAATATTGAGAGATAAACGCTTAAATGCTCCAGTGAACTCTGGTAAAACAACACAAGAGTCACCTCTACATGTGGACATCACCAGATGGTCAATACCAAAACCAAATTGATTATATTTCTTTGCAGCTAAAGATGGAGAAGCTCTATACAGTCAAAAAGAAGAAGACCTGGAGCTGACTGTGGCTCAGGTCTTGAGCTCCTTATTGCAAAACTCAGGCTTAAATTGAAGAAAGTAGGGAAAACCACTAGAGCATACAGGAATGATCTAAATCAAATCCCTTATGATTTTACAGAGGAGTGATGAATAGAGTCAAGGGATTAGATCTGGTAGACAGAGTGCCTGAAGAACTATGGACAGAGGTTCTTAACATTGTACAGGAGGCAGTGACCAAAACCACTGCAAAGAAAAAGAAATGCAAGAAGGCAAAATGGTCACCTGAAGAGGCCTTACAAATAGCTGAGAAAAGAAGAGAAGTGAAAGGCAAAGGACGAAGGGAAAGACATATCCAACTGAACGCAGAGTCCCAGAGAAAAGCAAGGAGAGATAATAAAGCCTTCTTAACTGAATGATGCAAAGAAATAGAGGAAAACAATAGAATGGGAAAGACTGGAGACCGCTTCAAGAAAACTGGAGATACCAAGAGAACATTTCATGGAAAGATGGGCACAATAAAGGACAGAAACAGGAAGGACCTAACAGAACAGAAGATATTAAGAAGAGGAGGCAAGAATACACAAAAGAACTATACAAAAAAATTCTTAATGACACTGATAACCACGTTGGTGTGGTCACTCATCTAGAGCCAGACATCCTGGAGTGTGAAGTCAAGTAAGCCTTAGGAAGCATCACTATGAACAAAGCTGGTGGAGGTGATGGAATTCCAGTTGAGCTATTTAAAACCCTAAAAGATGATGCTGTGAAAGAACTCAGTTGTGCGGTAATTTGAAAATTTTTTGGCATTGCCCTTCTTTGGGATTGGAATGAAAACTGACCTTTTCCAGTCCTGTGGCCATTGCCAAGAGAAAAGGTAGAGGAACCAGAGATCAAATAGCCAACATTCGCTGGATCATAGAAAAAGCAAGGGAATTCCAGAAAAACATCTGCTTCATTGACTACACTAAAGCCGTTGATCATGTGGATCACAACAAACTGTGGAAAATATTCTTAAAGAGATGTGAATACCAGACCACCTTACCTGTCTCCTGAGAAACCTGTATGCAGGTCAAGAAGCAACAGAACTGGATATGGGACAACAGACTGGTTCACAATTGGGAAAGGAGTATGACAAGGCTGTGTGTTGTCACCTTCCTTATTTAACATCAATGCAGAGTATATCATGCGAAATGCAGAGCTGGATGACTCACAAGCTGGAATCAAGACTGCCTGGAGAAATACCTACAACCTCAGATACGCAGATGATACCAGTCTAAATGGCAGAAAGCAAAGAGGAACTTTGTCCCTTGGACAGCAAGGAGATCAAATGAGTCAATTCTAAAGGAAATCAACCTCGTTTATTGAAAGGCCTATTGCTGAAGCTAAAGCTCCAATACTCTGGCCACCTGATGCCAAGAGGTGACTTACTGGAAAAGACCCTGATGCTGGGAAAGACTGAGGTCAGGAGGAGAAGGGGGCGACAGAGGATGAGATGGCTGTACAGCATCACCGACTACATGGACACCAGTTTGAGCAAACTCTGGGAAATAGTGAAGGACAGGGAAGCCTGGCATGCAGTCCTCGGGGTCACAAATAGTTGAACACAATTTAGCAACTGAACAAAGTGACACCAGAAGTAGCCTGGAGGCCAGCCACAGGGGTTAAAAGAGAATCAATTTTGAAATAGAAGAACTTATTTTAAATGCATAATTCAGGAGGAATACTTTATATTTCAAAATATCTTGTCAAAATTATTTAAAACCCTAAAGAAACAAATACATTTTTTGTTGTTGCTGTTCAGTAACTCAGTCATGTCCAACTCTTGGCGATGTTTTTAGAATTTTTTAATTAAGATTGAGGATTTAGAAAACTAGGCAACTTCTCCCCACCATTCCCACAAGTTGCAGTCTATATCACTTATAATACTGCAAGCAGAATAAATGAAGGTGGACTATTTGCTTTGGGTTGTTCAAAAGCAAAGTGCAATGACAGCCAAATGACATAAAGCCAACACAGTTTTGTGGAAAGCTGTTATATTTAAGCTTTGAGGTGATATTATGAACAATGAGGAGAAAGATAAACTTCTAACTCAAACTCAAACAATTCTCTAATTCAATAGGAAACCTAGAAACATGTCAAAGCTTTAATGATCTTAAATATTCTTATTTTCAACTATTTCTGTCAATCATTAATATACATCATAATCTAATTTTGTTTGCTATGCAGTACATCTGAATTGAACTTTAATTTCTCTTCCATGTACAATGAGTACACAAGAGAAAAAAGGCTGTACTCTGGCTCAGGCTCCTGTGGCTGGAATTCACACCAGGAAATGACCTTTCAGAAACAAACACCCTGCACAGATGCAGCACAGCTCTCTAGAGAGCAGCAGTAAATCTGAAGTTGATCAGGCTGTAACTGGGGAGTGCCTGGAGGAAGGACTATTCGAAACATCTGGGATGCTAACTACCACCCTCTAAAATAATGTAAGGTGACAGAGTGTGAGGAGAGCCCAGTGTGTTATGTTCTCAGGAGCTGTTCTTGTCAGACTAAGATATCGGAAGATATTGAGAAGACGGTCCTGAGTTGAAAACTGCAGCAGAGTTGGCCTATGGTGGGAAAAGCATTTTCACTGGAGACAAACCATCCAGAGGTCTGTGCTTCAGAGATGTAAGAGCAATGCAGACATCAGGATGCAACAGGAACAAGTGTCTCAAAAGCCAAGGCAATCTGTCCAAACATTTATATTAGTGGGTGGGGAAGGGGAAAATTGAAGAGAGAAGGACAGGCAGGACAGGGATGTGTAAGCCAGTCCCTGAGGGAGGGAAAGTGAATATGCAATGATCTAAGTACCAAAAATGGAGCAAAATTCTGTTAATTGCCTAGTAAATTCACAACCCGTATAGTTCAATGTTCAATTTTGTATAGAAACTTCAAGAAATATTTTCCTTTGAAATAAATAAGAGTAATAAGCAATAATCAGTGCAGTATTTACAACTTTTAAAAATCATTTAATCAGGTTGGACAGACTTGATCAACTTTCTTTTAATATTTTAATTGCATAATTTGTTGAATTATGGCAAAACCAATGATCTAAAACTGTAATCTAGTAAAATATCTGAGACAGGGTCTCAGAGTCTAATTCACAAGTTTAATTAAAATTGGCCTAATATGAGCACTGCCAGATGGATTGACAAGTGGCTCTGAGATCACACAGGAAAATGATAAAGGAAAATATGTCAAATGGGAGAAGAGTCTGCTGCAAGCACCAGGGTTGGTACTGCATCTGAGTTTAATTAACACATTCCTTAAATGACAAGAGAAGAATAAAATAATATCAGACAAATGAAATTCCCTTGAGGTAAATAAGAGAAATTTTAAATGAAGGAACAATTATAGAAAAGTGGAGACTATTCTTTGGAGGCATGCAATAAGCAATCATAATTTTTATTAGAAAAAAATAATACATGGTACAGATCTAAGGGGAAAATCCATCATTTTATTGAATCAGAATTGAAACATATGTTCAGTGTGACTCTAGAACTATGGTGAAATCACACTTGGAAATTAAAAAGAAGTTTAAATAAAAATTTGCTTATAATAGACTATAGCGACCAAAAAGTAAATATAATTTGAAACTCCCTTTTATAGAAATGATAACAACATATTGCTTTCCAGTTTCCTAAATGCTTTCACATATATTATCCTGTGAAATCCTCATAACAGCCCTCTGAGACAGGCAAGGTTTCTTATCCAATTGTGCAGATAAGAAGCCCGAGGCTCTGAATGGATACATAATGCGCCTATGATCATACAGCTAGGACACAGAAGAAATGCCAGCAAACCTCAATTTGCTGACTTCTGTTTCAATAAAAGAAAAGGATCACATCACTGGAAGAAAAGGTTCTGCTACTGCAATTGTAAATCTTCCTTCAGTGCTTTATCAGGCACTTCAGCCTCTAACCTGGGCAAAATCCAAATAATGATGTGACTTATTAAAAGGGCCAAAATAATTTTTTAAAAATATTTAAATACAAAATGTATATGTTTTCTACACTTTACAACCTTCAAAAAAGTTTAAGAATGTTGAAGAGTTCCAACATTCAAGGTTAAAAGTTGAATTTTCCTAAACACCTATCTATCTATGAAAGAAAATGCTCTAAAAACTGCCTATTTTTTTTATGCAAGTATACAGAACTTGAAAAAACACACCGGAGAAGCCAATATCAACTGTTATAAAGAATATATTCTCCACCTCAGGTTCCATTAATTTCAGTGTATTAGATCACAATATTCTATGGATTGATTGTTTTTCTTCTGCCCTTTGAAAGATATGGTCTTAGCAAAAATATTTATTGAGAGTATACTAGAGGAAAATATCATACCGGTACAGGCAGTTTCCGAATAATTCTAAACAGTCTCAGCAGGTACTGCCTTTCCATGTATCAGTCTGAAGAGATGGATCTGGAACATCATGTGGTCATTACATACTGAATACAACTCCTCCCAACCTCCAACCCAAAGAACTTTTACTTTACTGCAAATAAACCAGAGGAAAATTTGCCAGGTTATAAAATGGAACTTGTGCTGTCATTGTTATACTCCTAGAATATTCTTTTCTTATATCCATCAATCTTACTGCTTCAATAAAACATGACAAGTTACAGTGAGCTCCAGAATGGCTTGGCTCAGTCTCATCCCTCCAAGGTTTTCAGTTACCGCTACCTATGCTCACGAGCCATGTGGGAAAGCACAGCACACCACACCGAAACAAAAGAGATAGTAATATGCTTTGCAAAGAGAGCTGGGAACATTTGAACCACAGGAAGACTGTAGTGAAAGGAAAGATTTAGAACTCCTATGATAAAACTTCATTATTCAATCAACAAATATTCACTGAGCACCTTCTCTCTATATAAAGAACACATTCATAGAAAATGGCACATCCATACCACAGGCATATTATTAATAACTTCCCATAAAGCAATTTTTCAAAGGAGTTTCTTTTAACATAGTCATTTTTTCCTCAGTTTGGGAAAAATTAAGGAAAAAAACATTTACTTGCACAATTCCAATGTGGACTACCTTATGTTGACATGAACGTTAGGAAAAAGAATGATATCGCTGTGTTCTATGTTGGAAAGAAATTCTAAAAAGGCAGACAACATATGGCTGACTTAGATGACTCAGGAATTTACAAGATTTAGATTCTGTCTACCTACCAAAAACTGTGGTAGACGTGTTCACAAAATTTTATTACCAAGGCATATGCACATGCATTTTCATTACATCAGTAAGTTACAATACCCCAAGTCAAGCTTCCTGACAGAAAAATGGCACGACATTTGATTACTAATCTACATATCAGGCCAAGCTATGGAAAACTTAGTAGCTCTCAGCCTAAAACCTCAAGCCCTCTCACTACAAAGATGCAGATGGTTGGTATGAGTCTTAACCCAGGAATTAATGTGGCTTTTAAAACATTAGCTATCTCTTGCTCTGAATGGTAGTATGCCATGGTTTCTCTAAAATATGATCAACTTCTTAGAATAATCCCAATACACTAAAATACAGAGAGATCTTTTAGCTTTTGTCTGACAGTAACTAAGAAAACCAAGTTCTAAATAGCACACAAGCATAATCTACAATCGAGGCAATCTCTCAAGACTTGAGCAAAGAAGAATTAAAAGGGAAAACCTTGAGAAGACAGTAATTGGGCCATTGGAGTCTCTTCTCACTAATTATCCCAGAGTGGCCATTAGCTATGTAACCAAGGAGGAAAGTGTGTCAGACTTCAGCGAAGCTGTGTCTTCAGCATCTTATGGAATGCACCCTAAAGCCACTATGTAATTAACTGCCAGGAAAATGCTGAGCGAGTAGAATAAAGAAGCTATAACAAATCAAATATACTGCACAGTTCAACCTCTAATGACAGCAGTTGAACTGCTTAGAACTTCAAAATACTCATCAGCATACATTCCCTTTTCAAAATCTCCAGAATACAGATCTTTGGTTGAGTAAAGAAGCAAAAATACATACTTTATTTATTCTATAAATAAAACTATAGAAATTCTCAGCAATATGACTTGCTTTATCTAGCTGCCCTTCATAATGTTACAGGAACACAATTATCAGTGATGCTCAAAGCATGGGCCACAAGGAACCTATGGGGCTTTTCCAAAAACCTAAGAACATGACACACTGTGGTCAAACAAAGGAAGAACAGACCAAAATAGAGGAGAAGGGATGAGTCTTGAATTTAATGGAGGTACTCTCCATTAAGCTATTCAACAAATATTCAAATATCTAGTACAACATCTACTCAACAAAAATTTATTGAGTAACTATGTGCCTAGTCACTCTGACTATGTGCTTAGTCACTCAGTCATGTCTGACTCTTTGCGACCCCGTGGACTGTAACCCACCAGGCTCCTATGTCCAAGGTGATTCTCCAAGCAAGAATACCAGAGTGGGTTGTCAGGCCCTCCTCCAAAGGATGTTCCTAACCCAGTGATTGAACCCAGGTCTCCTGCATTGTGAGCAGATTCTTTAC
Source organism: Bos javanicus (assembly GCF_032452875.1). NCBI lineage: Eukaryota > Metazoa > Chordata > Mammalia > Artiodactyla > Bovidae > Bos > Bos javanicus. Next base: position 68,362,956 of record NC_083884.1, read on the forward strand.
CACCTTATCCACCAGGGAAGCCCAAGAATACAGGAGTGGGAACTCTATCCCTTCTTCAGGGGATATTCCCAATGCAGGAATCAAACTGGGTGTCCTGCATTGCAGGTGGATTCTTTACCAACTAAGCTATCAGGGAAGCCCAATAATAATATTCCCAATCCAGGGATCAAACCCAGGTCTCCCACACTGCAGGCAGATTCTATACCAGCTGAGCTACCAGGAAACCCCAAGAATACTGGAATGGGTAGCCTACCCCTTCTCCAGGGATTTTCCCAACCCAGGAATCAAACCAGGGTCTCCTGCGTTGCAGGTGGATTCTTTACCAGTTGAGCTACCAGGGAAGCCCAAGATAGTAGAGGAGGGCATCCCCGGGTGAGCTCAAATCACCAGCGTTTCAGTTAACAGCAAAACGCGCTAACCGATTGCACCACAGAGACTCTTACATGCCTACGCTGCTGCTGCTGCTAAGTCGCTTCAGTCGTGTCCGACTCTGTGAGACCCAATAGACGGCAGACCACGAGGCTCCCCCGTCCCTGGGATTCTCCAGGCAAGAACACTGGAGTGAGTTGCCATTTCCTTCTCCAAAGCAGGAAAGTGAAAAGTGAAAGTGAAGTCGCTGAGTCTATAACCAACAATAAACTCCAATTCCACTTAAACATTGAAATTTCAAGGATCAAATAACTAGGCATAGGCTGAAACATCCCCATTTGTTTTGTTTTGATTGGGGAAAACAGGAACGAAAAGAGGAAAACTGTATTTTGAGTGAGCAATGAAAGCTCATAAGGAATGTTATCTTCCAAACCTGGCAAGGCAGAATCACAAGGAACTTAGAATCTTGAACCCTACCCCACATCTACTGAGACAGACTGAGAGCAAAGTCCAGGAACATATAGTTTTTAAAACTCCTAAGCCTAGACAATTATAATGATTGGCCAGGTGTAAGAATCCCATATTAAATACAGAATCAGAACCAAAAATTCTATGTAACTATGTGAAGCCATAATTGCTCACTGTATCACCATTTTCTTCTTTCAAACTTATTACCTGAGAAAAGAAAAAGAACATCACTGTTTTAAAATACTTTCCTATATCTACTTCTTGAAATTCTACCCATTGTTCATGACAAATCAAAATGCAAATTCTTCCAATAAGCCGTCTCTGATCCCTCAGCAGTAACTGCTCCCTCCCCTGTGTTCCACAGCACTTTACACTCCTTATATTCTTCCTGTATTACAAAGGGTTGCTTATTGGTCACCCTAGCAAAAAATTAATCTCTGTGACACATGGAACCTTACCAACTGAATCTCTGTATCTACTCCTTGAATCTAATTCCTTGCTCAATGCAGATGTTCCATACATATTTGTTTAATTGAACTAAACTTATAAACCAGAACAGAATTTGTCTTTTCTTTCTGTGGGGGGCATTATTAAGAAACACTGATGATTCAAGATGCTTGTTGAAAACATGATGTTAAAACAGCAAATCAACAATCTAAATAAGAAAACCACCACCTCTAGGCATGGTATGTCAGCATTCTGGTTAAACCAAAGCACTGACTTATAAGCAAACTTACCATGACAAAGAAATTGCTTATTTCACTTAAAATAAAATCTCAGAGTTATATTCTAAATGTAAGATTATACAGGTTCTGTTTCATTTCTTCCAAGTATTAGAAATATCCAAATAGCTTAGAATTCTATTTTCCCAAGTGCAGTTCTAAATAAGACTAAGACCGAGTGTATTTTCAAGAAAAGAAGCTACAGATGATTATAATTAAATGTCCCCAAATCCCTATTATGGGATATTAATTTAAGATTTATAAGAAGTTAGGTAATTCAAGTTACCAATCTTATCATGTTAGGCAAGTTGGATTCTTTGGCAGCTGCTACTGGTATTTGTACAGCCCTTGTCATCACCCCAGATGACTGCTGATTGACAGGACTAATTGATTTTTGTTTTAATTGTAAAAGAAGACAGATGAAAGCTTTTGGCCAGATGACTAACTGCTCATCTTGAGTAATAAACATGCCTCTTTCTCTCCCTCCATATTAAATAACTATTTTCAATTCACTATTAACTAATTAAGTAGTACTGCAGTAATAAAAAAAAAATAAAAAGAGTATAATGCAAAAGTTCAAGTACATCTCTTTGAAAAAACAGGTTTCTTTTTCTAACCTTGATACCAATTAGGAATTACTAAATACAAACACCAAGTGAAACTTAAGTATTTTCCTGGTAGTTTCTCTTCTCTCCAGCTGCAATAATTCTCAAAACTACTCTTAAAAATATAGAGATTGAGAGGGAGAACATGCACATGCCTTAACTCTGAATTTTTTTTCTCCCTAAGCACTTGAAGGAAAACAATTTAATTTTGTTTTTATAATCACAAAACCAAGAAACTTGACATTTTAAACAATTTTAGCTGAGATACACCTGGAAAGAAAGTATATGTCTACTTTTGGCCCTCTTTTGGCTATATATTAACCAATATATACTCAAATCTATAATGCCACATTTTATCCAAAAACTATGTATCAAATTTATGACTGACCAAATAAAAAAATTATTTACCACTAAAATGGTGTAAGTACAGACCTTACTCTGCTGTATAGCTGTGTGTGACCTGCAGCTGCTGCTGCTGCTGCTGCTGCTAAGGCACTTCAGTCGTGTCTGACTCTGTGCAACCCCACAGACGGCAGCCCACCAGGCTCCCCCATCCCTGGGATTCTCAAGGCAAGAACACTGGAGTGGGCTGCCATTTCCTTCTCCAGTGTGACCGGCAGAGGCTAGTGCTATTACTGACCAATAAACCAGATGTTCAACAGTACAAAAAGGATCTTCACAACCCAGATAATCACAATGGTGTGATCACTCACCTAGAGCCAGACATCCTGGAATGTGAAGTCAAATGGGCCTTAGGAAGTATCACTATGAACAAAGCTAGTGGAGATGATGGAATTCCAGTTCAGCTATTCCAAATCCTGAAACATGATGCTCTGAAAGTGCTGCACTCAATATGCCAGCAAATTTGGAAAACTCAGCAGTGGCCACAGAACTGGGAAAGGTCAGTTTTCATTCCAATCCCAAAGAAAGGCAATGCCAAAGAATGCTCAAACTACCGTACAATTGCACTCATCTCACACGCTAGTAAAGTAATGCTCAAAATTCTCCAAGCCAGGCTTCAGCAATATGTAAACCGTGAACTTCCAGATGGTCAAGATGGTTTCAGAAAGGGCAGAGGAACCAGAGATCAAATTGCCAACATCCGCTGGATCATGGAAAAAGCAAGAGAGTTCCAGAAAAACATCTATTTCTGCTTTATTGACTATGCCAAAGCCTTTGACTGTGTGGATCACAATAAACTGTGGAAAATTCTTCAAGAGATGGAAATACCAGACCACCTGACCTGCCTCCTGAGAAATCTGTATGCAGGTCAGGAAGCAACAGTTAGAACTGGACATGGAACAACAGACTGGTTCCAAATAGGAAAAGGAGTACATCAAGGCTGTATATTGTCACCCTGCTTATTTAACTTACATGCAGAGTACATCATGAGAAACGCTGGGTTGAAAGAAGCACAAGCTGGAATCAAGGTTGCCGGGAGAAATATTAATAACCTTAGACAGGCAGATGACACCACCCTTATGGCAGAAAGTGAAGAAGAACTAAAAAGCCTCTTGATGAAAGTGAAAGAGGAGAGTGAAAAAGTTGGCTTAAAGCTCAACATTCAGCAAACTAACATCATGGCATCCGGTCCCATCACTTCACGGCAAATAGATGGGGAAACAGTGGCTGACTTTATTTTGGGGGGCTCCAAAATCACTACAGATGGTGACTGCAGCCATGAAATTTAAAGACGCTTGCTCCTTGGCAGAAAAGTTATGACCAGCATAGATAGCATATTAAAAAGAAGAGACATTACTTTGCCAACAAAAGTCTGTCTAGGCAAGACTATGGTTTTTCCAGTAGTCATATATGAATGTGAGAGTTGGACTATTAAAAAAGCTGAGCACTGAATAATTGATGTTTTGAACTGTGGTGTTGGAGAAGATGCTTGAGAGTCCCTTGGACTGCAAGGAGATCCAACCAGTCCATCCTAAAGGAAATCAGTCCTGAGTTTTCACTGGAAGGACTGATGTTGAAGCTGAAACTCCAATACTTTGGCCACCTGATGCAAAGAGCTGACTCATTTGGAAAGACCCTGATGCTGAGAAAGATTGAAGGCAGGAGAAGAAGGGGACAACAGAGGATGAGACGGTTGAATGGCATCAATGACTCAATGGACATGAGTTTGAGTAAACTCAGGAGTTGGTGATGGACAGGGAGGCCTGGAGTGCTACAGTCCAAAGGGTTGCAGAGTTGGACACAATTGAGCGACTGAACTGAAACCAGATGTTCAGGAAAGAGCCACAATATTCCTGGTTTACCTGACAAATCAGTCTCTAAAGATACTCTATGGCCTCAAACTGTGCTCCCATGTATTTTCAAAGCATTTCTTTTTTACTTTCTTCATTCCTTTTGTCCTGCATCCACTAACTATAGAAATGGAATTGGCACATCCTATCCTGTTCCATTCTTACACACAACATCCAAAAGCATTCTCAATGTATGCTGTCTTTCAAAATTAAACACATAACATTTCAACACTAGAAAACTAATTTGTCTCAATCAAGGAAAATATAAGTAATAGAGTGAGATCTTCAAAAAGAATTGTTTTGATTCTACTTTACATGGTAATTTACTGACTCTTTGAAGAAAGTTATAAATAGGCACAATATCAAAAGAAATGAGGGCAATCTCCCCCTCCAAAAAAACCTGCATTGTATTTCTCTGTTGACTAATGAGGCTGGAATGTTTTTCCATACATACTAGCAGTAATTATTAATTTATGGCTGATTATCTGCACAAAAAATAACACACAAGAAATGATTCTTTAAGGCATTTATCAAAATGCCTATAGTTGCTATTTTAAATCAAGAAGAGTTACAATAATGCCTAGTCAAGGGGAAAAAAAGCAAGATACATTGTCTAATATAAATTTTAAACATTTGACATGGATGTTATGGTCTTCAGCGTATTTCTCTTTAAAATTTTAAATGACTATTTTTAAGAGGAAAGGAGTAAATGAAGTATCTCTGTTAAGTCAACAAAGCAGTAAATGTTATACTCAACACTGTAACAGTAATAATACAATGCTCAAAAACATGAAAAGCAGGCTGTAGAGCTCTCACTTTATACTTCAATGATGTCCCTGCTAAATGATTCTGATGAGCAATAACCGGTTCTATATTGAAATGGGCAAATGTATGGATGAATTTCAGATGGATTTCAGTGATCTAAAGCTTTTTTTGTTTGTTTTTGAATCATGCTTCCCTGGTAGCTCAGCTGGTAAAGAATCCACCTGCAGTGCAGAAGACCCCGGTTTGATTCCTGGGTCGGGAAGTTCCCCTGGAGAAGGGATAGGCTTTCCACTCTAGTATTCTTGGGATTCCCTGATGGCTCAGATGGGAAAGAATCTGCCTGTAATGTGGGAGACCTGGGTTTGATCCCTGGGTTGGGAAGATCCCCTGGAGGAGGGCCTGCCAACCCACTCAAGTATTCTTGCTTAGAGAATCCCCATGGACAGAGGAGCCTGGAGGGCTGCAGTCCATGGGGTCGCAGAGTCGGACACGACTGAGTGACTAACACAGCACAACACAATGGACCCCACAAACTATGATCACATCTTTTCACTTGTGATTTAAAACTTTGAATGTATCTGAGTTCCATGTAGTCTGCACCTTTTGCCATTCAATAATATTACATAAGTTTAATTTTATTCAGGCCTCAATAAGAAGCTTAAAAGCATTCTGAAACCCAGAAGAGAAAGCCCTTATTCCCTAAACATTAAAAGTCTAATTTTTATTTTTAAAATCAATTATATATATTTTTAAATACATTGATAACATTATAAATAATTCCTATCAATGAATAATACAAATTGCCATTTTCTTATTTCCAGTCACCTACCTCTTCACTCAAAATACTGACCGCACAGTTCAGTATTTTTCATGAAGAAATACAGGTATTACAAACCATGTATCTGATAAGAAAAATATTCTAGATTAATAGTCAAGAACTTAAAAACCACTGCATGTCCCTGACATTCCTAAAGATCTTTGGATCATTCTAATTCCTCCAATTTGCAAAAGATACTACAGCATATAGCTTCCTCCACAAAATTCAATAAAACATGACTGAAAATTTTAGGTGACCCCTTTCAGACTCTTGATTCTATAAATAGTGAACTAAAGTAATTTATGATGCCATTAAAATAAGTCCTTCTATCCAAACAAACTCTAAAGTCCATTAAGTTGCATCATTATAGTAGCTACATTAACCTTATCTGTGTGTACAAAACAAGAATAGTACTTTCCAATCAAGATGTCCATCAACAGATGAATGAATAAAGAAGCTGTGATACATATATACAATGGAATATTACTCAGCTGTAAAAAGGAACAAGTTTGAGTCAGCTGAACTAAAGTGGATGAACCAAGAGCCTGTTATACTGAGCGCAGTAAGTTAGAAAGAGAAAAACAAATATCATATATTAATGCACATATATGGAATCTAGGAAAACGGTACTGATGAATCTATCTGCAGGACAGGAACAGAGATACAGATGTAGAGAACGGACTTTATGCACACAGCAGGGGAAGAAGAGGGTGGGGCCAGTTAGGAGAGTAGCACTGAAATATAGACATTACCATGTATAAAACAGATAGCTAGTGGGAAGTTGCTGTAAAATAAAGAGAGTTCAGACCAATGCTCTGTGACAACCTAGAGGTGTGGGCAGTGGGGAGGTTGGGAGGGAGGCTCAGGAAGGAGGGGATATGTTATACTTATGGCTGATTCACACTGTTGTACAGCAGAAACCAACACAACATTGCAAAACAATTATCCTTAAATTAAAAATAAATTAAGAAACCAACACAATACAGTAAAGCAATTATCTTTCAATTAAAAATAAATTTAATTTTAAAAATTAAAAATTTTTAATGTAAAAAAATTTAAAAAAAAATTAGTGCTTCCAAGGGCTGATGAGGGCCACTATACAGCACATAGACCATCATGATAAAGAGAAGGATGGTGGTGGAGAAGGACGGTGCATAGCAGGGAAAAGTCAGTTTACGCTGGCAGTAACCCAAATGTGGGTATATTTACCAAATGGTTGAATACAAGGTTGCTGGGTAGCCAGCTATACTCGCTCATTAGCTAAGCAACTCACAGGTGGCACATGGGCAGTGCATGCTTTATCAAGATCACAAATTTCTATATCACTCTTTGGGATCTCTAGAACAATTTAACTCTTGAAATTACATCTGGAAATGACAGGTGCTTTGGCATACTTATGTATAAGTAACCCTATGAAATAACTTGAAAAAGATACCTAATAACTGCACATAAAAAGATGCAATAAAAGATTGTCCTTTCACAAGGAAATTAGGCTCTGAATAATTATTTGCACCACACACTTTACCTTCCCACAATACACAAATAAATACATGTGTCTTACTGTTTAACATCTTCTTGCCTTTGCCTATGGTGATGGCCTGCCCAAAATGAAACCTTCCCACCTCCCTCAAGTGTGGGAAACCATCTCTATTTCCCTCACACTCCTTTCTTAGCCAATCCATGATCCATAGTACACACTTTCATCAGAATACTCAGAACACTGTACTATAACTAATATATGCCTCTCAACTATACTCTGGTAAATATAGTGCCATTTTTAGGCTATTGTGAAGATTATCTCTTCATCCAGGCCACAGTATAAGTCTGATAACAATTTCCTTTTAATATAGTCCCAGGTAAAAGCATCTCATATCTAATTCTGTGTTTGTGTCTTAGCTGTTTCTAGTAAAGTTCTTTCTTACCACTTGGCTTTGAGAGGAGGTGATTTCTCACCTCTTGGCTTTACCATACCAAACTATAACCACATTTAGTCAAACATTTAGATCTTTGCTAATTTCCAGTTAGCTCCTATCCATATGTTCCCCTTTCACAAACCTCCTGGATTAAATCAGTAAGGAATGGCTGCTGGCAGCTGTATGTCGTTCAATTTTGCTACCACTAAAGCATGTGAATATTTCATTGTTTAGGCATTGCAGAGACTCTCAGCAAACATTTACTCTGGGTTCTTGGATTAGAAGAACATTTGTGGTAGGCAAAAGGTAAATAATAAACCACAATGCTACTCAACCAGTGACCTAAAAACCTTTTGACATCTGACTCTATTGCTTACTAAATCACTGTGCATATAAACAAAGATTCAACCCTTTGTTTCTATTACCAATTATATTTCTAAAACATACTTCTTCAGTTATTTAGTTTATATAAAATAGGCTATAAAGTAAGGCACAATAGTTCAGTGACTTGTAAGCTAACATAAAAAGTATCAGAATATGAATTCATCTGTAACTGACTGACTACATACAGCTGGATGTGTCACAATATAAGCTGTAAGATCTCTGGTTTCCTCCAAAATAAGTCTATATGTAAGTTTCAACTCTAATGAAACGATATCCATGAATCTTCAGTCTGTGTCAGAAATGAAAACAAATTCAATATATTCAAGGGCACTTGCTGAATGCCTTGGACAGTCAAGTACTATATTGGGCACATGAGAGAAAATGAGTAAGAGCCTTTAGGAGGTGTAAATCTAGTGAGAGAAACAGATATAAACAAGCAATAAGCAATGAAGAATTAGCTCACTAAAGATTTGATCCAAGATAGTTCCTTCCTGATATGTTGTATGGCTGATACACTGTGTGTAACAAACACATGTTGAACAAAATGTACTAATCAATCAATTCACTGATCAACTGATCAAACAGCAAAAATTGTTCTAATAAGGGTTAAATCAGTGAAATGGGGGTCTCAGGGAGCCTCTTGGAGAGAAAGGCTTGAAGAAAGTTTTGAAGAACAAGTTCCATTTAGGCAAGCTGAGATGCAACAGAGTAAGGGAAACTTCCTCACTGAAACAACAGAGTCTAACGATATCTCCTTGGTCTCACTTTCCCCTGGGGTCTGTTCATGTCGATAGTGGCCGGCACCATCTCACTGGTACCAAGACATGTGTTGCGTTCCCCAACTTCAATAGGCACTTGGTAAACAACTGTTAAGCAAAAGACCCAACTAGTGAAAGCAGAGGAAAACAGTAACAAAATCTTCCTTTTGTCTCTTCGGTTGCAGCTAACAACATTCTCAAAAAGACTCAAAATGCCAAGGTTAAAAAAACTACGCACAGAATATTATTAATTAATTTAACTAATTCAATTAAATTGACTGACTCACACAGTCAACATTCTAAAGCTACCTTCTCATAGTTAGGTGGTTTGCCCCAGGAGTTGTATTCAGGTCATTCTAATTCCTAAACTAGCTACATTCTAACCCCAAAGCATCTCTACAGCTTCCCAAGTTTCTTTTCTTCTACATCCTAAGGCTACTTTGCTGTAAAGGGATCACTTGGGGATGCACCACACAGGAGCTAACCAGAATATTTTGACAAGGTTTAGGGCACACGCCCACTGTTAAGAGTCCTGTTCTATGCTACCTGGTTAAGACTAAGGTGAACAGACTCAATGACTCTCCTTGACCTCCCCTTAATCAAGCTCAGGAATGGCCTTTCATACCACCAGAGTTTCAAAAGAATGACAGCACTCCATCAAAAGAAGTTCAAACAATTGAGCAATTCATATCCTCATTCATGACTTAAAGACAGATTACTACAGTTCACACTGCTGTAGGCAGCATCACACTTAGCGACTCTTTTCATACCACCTCAAACTTATGGCCCCTTAAAAAGTCAGGAAGAGAAAATGTTTTCCCAGTTGTGAAACTGACCAAGGGAACTACACCCTCTTATCTAACTTTGTATTGTTAAAATTTTTTTTAGTCCTTTAATAACAAAGTGAAACCCTCATAATGTTTTTCAGGAAAAACAGTAGGGAAATGTTTTAAGTGCTGTAAAAAATTGAATGTGAGAAAAATAGCTTGGCACATAGCAATATGTTCGTATCTCCAGGAAAATGTTAAATCCAGGAACCTGATAAGGAGACTTTACTATGTCACATTTTAATAACATTTTATAACTTACAAGATAAGTTTTTGTTTTTACGTTCCGGCTGCTACCAGTATTTTTTCCTCACTTTTCTCTATCCCTATAATCTTCTCATTTTATTTCCTTCTCTTGCCTTCTTCTATTTCCTTCTAATTAATTTCAGCCATAAGAAAAGAATATTTCCATATTGACTATGTATATGAATTTTTATATCTAATCCAAAATACAGATATGTTAATAAAGCAGTTCCCAACACATATATTTTCATGTTATTTTAAAAAGAGGCCATACGTGGGAAATAACTAATTGAATAAAGGTAAAGAAGTCTCTCTTCTCCTCTTCATTCTTTCTTTTCTAATTATAGGACTTCTCAGAACCCTCACAATATGCCAAAGGAGATAATGTGGGTATACCTCTTCTAAATTTATTTAACCACAGATTTTTTTTCCTCTTCAGTGAATCCAGTGGAGTGCACTTTAAGAACTGTTTTCCTAAATTTAAAAAAAAAGGGAAAAAACTTAATATAGGCGTAATATATTCAAAAGGTGTACGTGTTGTAGGAAGGGGGAGGCCCCCCTACAGGGCCCCAAGAGCAGGCTCTTGTCTAACACTCAGAAAAGAACTGTCCAAGGAGACACGTGCTGGCAAAGCAAGAGATTTTATTGGGAAGGGCACGCGGGTGGAGAGCAGTAGGGTAAGGGAACCCAGGAAAACAGCTCTGCCGTGTGGCTTGCAGTCTCGGGTTTTATGGTGATGGGATTAGTTTCCGGGTGGTCTTTGGCCAATCATTTTAATTCAGAATCTCTCCTGGTGGCGCACACATCGCTCAGCAAAGATGGATGCCAGTGGGAAGGATTCTGGGAAGTGGACGGACATGCGGTGTCTCCTTTCCACCTTTCCTGAACTCTTCTGGGTGGTGGTGGCTTATTAGTTCTGTATTCTTTACCAGGATGTCCTGTCATAAAACAACTCATGTGAATGGTTACTATGGTGCCCGGCCAGGGTGGGTGGTTTTAATCAGTGTGCTTCTCCTAACAACTCCCCTCTGAGAGACTTCATACTCAAGATACTTTTTGGGAATTGGGGCGGAGGTCTCTTTCTCCTGAGTTCCCTTACCCTACCACTCTCCACCCGGGTGACCTTCCCAATAAAATCTCTTGCTTTGTCAGCACTGTCTCCTTGGACAATTCTTTTCCAAGTGTTAGACAAGTGTTTGCTCTTGGGGCCCTGTAGGGGGGCTTCCCCCTTCCTACAACATATGTATACTAATTTTTTTTAAAAAAAGAGGACATTATGCCATAAGGTCAAAAGCTGGGGGGGGGAGGACTGAGATAGCACTCATTTTATTAAGAATCCAACTGCAAAAACTAATCTACTTAGAGGTGAATATGTACAAAATGCATTAATCTTCCAGAAGTATTTAAGAGGAAATCAAGCTATGAACAACAATATGACAACATGAGAGTAATAAATGAAATACAAATGGGGAATTCCTTTACAATTAGTTTAGTTACCTTTAAGTCACTTCAGTAAAAATGAAAGGGTAGGTGGTAAGAAAGTCTGTACTACAGAAAATACGTGGTGGTTATTAACCTAGACAACTTCCACACATAGGTCAATGCTTAGCTCATCCCATCTCCTCTTCCTTCTTTCTCCTGATTTTCAGTGTTCCCACAGCACTCTATATATGGTACTACTGTTATCATATTGTATTGAAGTAATTTATTTTCTCATCTAACTTCCTGTCTAGACTGTAAGCTCCTTGAGAATGGGGTTTATATGATATCTGAATCTAACACTTCATAAATTACTAGAGTGTTTATAGTTAGTAAATTAATTGATTCTCTCAAATTCAATAATTACTACCTTAATTAGCAAACATTCATAAGGATTAACTGAATATCTGAAATTTTGGAATAATAATACCATTAAGTATTACTGATTTTTCCTCTCCATGGTATAAAGAGCCAGCATGTGGTACACCCCAGGCCCTCAATAAGTGCATATTGAAATAATTATTCAATCAACTGACCCCAAGTTTTGACTACAAGTTTAGGCCTTAGTGGAGGGGATAGGATACCTAGAAGCTGCTGTACTTAAGCCTGACTTCTGACTGCTGCTGAGCACTGCACATGGCAGCAGGAGAGACAGAAATTTCAGCACTAAGGCACCATTCTCAGCTCACTGCAGCCAAAAGAAATTCCTCTAAGAGGTAAAGAAACAGGTGCTACTTGAAAAGCTCCGAATTTTATAAAGCCACCACAAAAGCTCTAAAGACTGAAACCACTCTTTTTTTTTTTTTGTAGACAATCACAGCCTAAAAAGGAGTTAACTTCCTATACTGAGCACCTTTGTCACCTACGCAGACATATGTCCATCATTTCTTTTTCAATATCCTTTCCAATTAATTATATTCTAGTATAAGCCCATTCTTCCCACTCCAGTTTTCTCTGTCTTAACTACACACACGTTATCTTTCCCAGATGGTATAATTAAATATATTAAAAAGTAGTCAGAATTCTGTCTTCACAAAAATGCCCAGAGATAACAGCATTCCTTTAAAGCTACAGCAATTACCCATCAGCCTAAAGGCCATCTAAAGCTTAAAATCTTCAGGGAATAGCATGACAGGAGAATGCACAAAATATGAGTCAAAGACTCTCTTCACCTTCCAGACTCTGATTTTGGAAGTTTATTCTCCTAGTAGAACTGTATTATTCTTTCACAATTTACTTAGGGTAGATATATAAGTTCTTTCCAACAAGAGCTCTGGAATACAATTTTTTTTTTTAAGTAAAGACTGCTTAACAGAAATTCCAACAGAAATGTGAATTAAAGGGGTAATTTCCGATGTAGTGAAAAGCTGTAATGTCCATTCAAACTAATGAAGGCACACAGCATTAATCTCCTAAAAAGATTCAAATACTATGAGTAGCGCAATTCTATTTCTTGGTAGGAATAAATTAAGATGATTTCCCTTACAGAAATTGCCATAATTACAAGTAATTATCTTGTACTCTCTAAATTTACCACTATAGCACATTCTGCAAATATCATTCCCATCAAATACTTTATTTGGAAATACAGGAGAGACTGTTGTTTTATGAATTGTGCTACAGGCCTCAAACTGATTGTTTAACAGTTCTACATAATATGTGTAGTAAAGAGATGACATTCTAAAGTTGGAAAGACTTGGAATTCCAAATTTATGATATTCCTATCATCAGGTAACTTATACTACCCAAAGGATTACAAACAAAATGAGAATGGCAAACGTTCAAAGATACACTTGAGTCAAATGCGGACTTATGCATGAAACAAAGAGGAGAATCATTCTGATATACATAGAGCAATCATGAAAAACATGTAAACAGTTGCTGCAGTATTTATAAAAATCCTTGCAGAGCCAAATAAAATCCCATCGTTTACAACCTACTCAGTTGTTCATTTCCCTTTAATAAGAAAGGGTGAGAAAAAGCAGTTACTCATCGAGCATTGTGAGGAGAAGAAGCATGTGAAAACCTAATTCCCCATCTTTGGGGCCAATTACTGTCTGGATTTCAGCTGGCATTTGAAATCTATTCTCCAGCCAAACTGGGATGCCTTACCATGCTGTAAAAACATGCTGAGAGCTTGCCTCTCCCTTCATTATTCTTGTTGCCTGGAATTGTCTCCTCGTCCTCCTCTGGCAAGCCCACCAAGTCTAACTGAAACGCCAACCCACCATGCAAACTCTCTTGATTGACTAATTCCTACCCCAAACTTCAAACCCTTCCCCTTCTCACCAACTCAGCTGTGTCCTCGCCTCTTAGTTACTTTCTCTGGTGATGCTTAACATCTGCCACCTCACATTTTAGACATTTGTGCACATGTCATATCCTCCCTTCTACAGGAAATGTATTTTATTCATATTTGTATCTCAAACAGCTTTAATAAATGCTTACTAATTTGATCATTTAAAAGAAATTTTATTTTTAATATTATTATTGAAATTACCGCTAGAAGGGCTTTGTTGTGGCTGTTGTTTAGTTACTAAGTCACATCCGACTTTTTTGTGACCCCTATGGACTGCAGCCCAACAGTCCTCTGTCCATGGGATTTCCCAGGCAAGAATATTGGAGTGGGTTGCCATTTCCTTCTCCAGAGGATCTTCCCGACCCAGGGATCGAATCCACATCTCCTGCACTGGCAGGCCGATTCTTTACAGAAAGAGCTACAGAGTCCATTAAGAAAACATACTTTTTTAAACTCTGAAATAATATCTGGTTTTATTTAATCAAAAATTGAACATTTGTATAATTAGCGTTTAAAACTCATCCACAGTAATATTATAATCTCTGTGCCTATCAATCTTCCCTAGTTTATCTGGTCAGTGTGTGCGTGCTAAGTCACTGCAGTAGTGTCTGACTCTTTGTGACACTATGGACTGCAGCTCACCAGCCTCCTGTGTCCATGAGGTTCTCCTGGCAAGAATACTGGAGTGGGTTGCCATTTCCTACTCCACGAGGTCTTCCCAACCCAGGACTGAACCCAAGTCTCTTACATCTCCTGCACTGGCAGGTGGGTGCTCTACCACTGACACCCCCTGGGAAGCCCATATTTAGTCAGTATAAACGCTAATTATATTTGCATACATAAATACACATAATAGCTCAGTTGGTAAAGAATCCACCTACAATGCAGAAGACCCCAGGTTGATTCCTGGGCTGGGAAGATCCACTGGAGAGGAGATAGGCTACCCACTCCAGTATTCTTGGGCTTCCCTTGTGGCTCAGCTGGTAAAGAATCTGCCTGCAATGCGGGAGACCTGGATTCGATCCCTGGGTTGGAAAGATCCCCTGGAGAAGGGAAAGGCAAACCCACTCCAGTATTCTGGCCTGGAGAATGCCATGGACTGTATAATCCATGCAGGCACAAAGAGTCAGACACAACTGAGCAACTTTCACTTTCAATAACTTATCATTTAAGATCCTTCCTGAGGCTGGTCAATCTGTTAAAGTAAGAGTTTTTACATTTAAATTTTAAACCAAAAAAATAAGGAAACCTACTCACTTTTTCCACATTTTACACTATTTTAATCAACTTCTCAATGTCAGTAGTATATTCTATATTTATAATTTAAAAATTAGCTCTAGGGATTTTACATTCTCATTCATCCTTAATCCAGAATGACAGAGTACAATGTATATCAATATTATGAATCCACTTTTAAAAATTGTCACAGAATTCTGTTCAAATTAATACAGATAGTTTACTCACAGTTATACTAGAAACGCTGGTTCCAAAATAGCCCAATTCTTCTAAATTGTTTGTTTCATGACCACTATAAATGGTAAAGCATTTATATGGTTCATTAAAATTTCTTGAGAACCACAGCTATCATCAGAAATAATCAGAAGAGTGACAAGAATATTCTGATATGATTTATTATCAACGAGGTCTATTTCAAATTTGTGGAAACCTACATAAAGTGTTTTACTTTTCAAATAAGTTATTCTGTCTTTATGGATAGTGATCATTAATTTTTCTTCCCTTATGCTTGGTCCTTTGTGTCATCTACTCTCACCTAGAGCTGGTCATAACCTTAAAATTACAAAGTACATGGAGTTTGTGGTCAACAACCTCTCTCCATTTCCACTCTCAGCATCTTTTTCTCCTGTTCTTCCTGGATGCTACCCGCTACTTCTTTTTCACTCAGGATCCCCTCAAAGTGACCCCATACTCCAACTCAAAACAGGTCTCTCAGTGACCAGGAATTGCACCACGCCAGGCCTCCCTGTCCATCACCAACTCCCGGAGTTCACCGAAACTCATGTCCATTGAGTCAGTGATACCATCCAGCCATCTCATCCTCTGTCGTCCCCTTCTCCTCCTGCCCCCAATCCCTCCCAGCATCAGGGTCTTTTCCAATGAGTCAACTCTTCGCATGAGGTGGCCAAAGTACTGGAGTTTCAGCTTTAGCATCAGTCCTTCCAAGGAACACCCAGGACTGATCTCCTTTAGAATGGACTGACTGGATCTCCTTGAAGTCCAAGGGACACTGAAGAGTCTTCCCCAACACCACAGTTCAAAAGCATCAATTCTTTGGCACTCAGCTTTCTTCACAGTCCAACTATCACATCCATAATGACCACTGGAAAAACCAGAGCCTTGACTAGATGGACCTTTGTTGGCAAAGTAATGTCTCTGCTTTTGAATAACATGGCATTTATCAAATCATTCAAAATGTTTTTCAGTCCCTGTGACCAAGCATCCTCAAAAGTATCTAACTCAGTATTCAACAGAATAACAAATTCTCACTTACCAAAAGGTCATTTATTAATCACCTAAAGTATCTCAAACACTGCCTAAAACCAGAAATTATTAAAAAAAAAAAAAATCTAAGTAGTCAAAATATAAAATCACAGTTCATACTCTCAAGTTCAATACTCATAAGACAAACCATCATTCAGAGGTTACTTACTTTAATTTCAGTCACAAGTTAAGGCTGTTAGCTGCGTTTCTCACCCACCACAGATAGGAAACAAATACATAAAACAAAATTGTAAGAGGTAGGCACAGGGCAGCAGCGTTACTTTGGGCAACATGGAAAGAAAGGTAAAAATCACACAAAGACATCATAAAAGTATTTTAAAAGAAATAAAAAAGCAGTCTGGGGTCATTCAGTATAGGAACAAATAGTTCTATATTCCTTAAAAGCTATCCTATAGTAGTGCTACATTATGACAACGTAGAATAATTCATGCTTGTGATAATAATCCTGAGTAATCTGGAAAAGCTTAGTACCTTCTGTTTAAGAAGATAGAAAATTTCATATTAAAGAATGGTTGAAATTTAACAAGGGCTGGCAGTTAATGAATTAAGTTTGAGCTAACAAGAAATTCACAAGAACCCCACAGTTAAATAATAGCATAGTGATTTTTCATGGAAACTACGGTGACTACAGAATATTAAAATTCATAATTAATCCCTCAAACTTATTTTAGTCTTAATTTCAGTATTTATCACCAACACTCCTAACCTATCAAATACTAACTGAACCAAAGTAAATTTGTAGTTTTATAGGTAAAAGGTGGTGAAACATCAGCAATTTCACATGCTTCAATCTAATATATTCACCAAAATTAATAACAATATAGTAGGCTGCATTTATCTTTTATTTCTCCAGCCCACCCTCTGTTGGAAAAAACGAATTATTAAATAATAAAGTTGCAAAGTCCACCAAAATGACCATGAGTCCGCTACCACTCACTATGACATTCTCTTTCCACTCCTCAAAAACAAATTTATTTCCAAAACTACTTGATAGATCTGGGCTTAAGCATTTCAGTTTTTCACAGATAATCGTGATTTAACATAATCCTAAAAATGAGTATGTGGATTTCCATATGTTCATTTATAAATATTTAAAATATAAAACATGCTTAACAATTGTCAGAGCAATGAAGTAATGAACCAGATAAATATAACAGGTACTCAAGGTTTTTAGTTATATAAAACAAGTTGGCATTCAATCTGTTTTTAGGTTCAAATATTGTTATTTTGATTTTCCATAAAACAAGGAACATCTATTTATATATTGGACCAGTCAAAATAAGAAATCACTTATCAACTTTGAAAAACCCAATCTCTAATCTAATAAATGTTGTTATGCCAATATAGGATATGTTATCCTAAGATGCACAACAAAATTTCCTTGTAGCTTTCTTCCTTCCCTACTCCCACTATTATCTTTCAAGGTTTAAGTCTACATATATCTGAGTGTTTAGGAGAGTACGTATCCAAACACAAAGAGTTCCCACCATGACCTGCTAGTTTCCAACTCCACTTTGTCCCTGTTCCAAATGGTAACTACTCTCTAACTCAAAATTACCTCAAAATCTGTTTCCACAAGCCTTAATCTCCCAATGTGCTATAAATCCAAAATATTACCTCCCCCAAAGTAAGTAATGCTGGAAATACAGGTATTCATGAATGGACATTAGCTTACACAACTGGACATAAGCTATAGAAATTTCAGCCTTTCATAGTCCAAACTGAGAAACATCTACCAGCAAAAAGCTTATGTGCAGCTGACAACTGACATTGTTTATTGCAGGTACTCAGGTACTTTCTCCAGAAATGCTAAGTTTATTACACTGAAGGTGTAAACCAAAGGATACAATTTTATGTTTTTCCTAACAATACATGCTAAAAGAATAGAATACTCAAAATAACAAAGGTCCCTCCAACAGAATGAATAACAAACTGTTGAAAAAGGAATATAGTTAGAGGGCTCGATCATGTGAGAATATTCCTCTTAGCTACAAAAATCTAAAAGGGGAGACTAATAAGAAAGTTCAGGACAAAAGATTCATATATATCCCAAAAATGACAGTTAAATGATATAATTTTTATAGCTTTCAATAAAACTACATGGTTTAGCACATCAATAAAAGCAAAGTCTTAAGAGACATACATTGTTATTAATGACATAATGAATTCACTGCGGAAGCTAAGGCTGACAAGGCCAGCCGGGATTTCAGGTTTTCTCTTGCTTCTGCTGTGTTTTCCACAGCATGTCATCTCTGTGACTGACTAGCAAAATGAAGGTGGCTGCTGGAGCCTTTTCTTGAAGTTGGGCCAATTAAACTCTGTAGCCGCTCACACTGGCAATGTTTACTGGCTAGCTCCTGAACAGTAAAGGTGCCAAATCAGATTTCCTCATCACTGACTTCCTTCACTTCTTATCAAGTCTATCAGCTATTTCCAGCTACTCCAATGTCCCTGGAAGTAGTTTTCTATTGATGACCATTTTCCCACCAGTTTTACAAGATCAAAAACATTTCAGGCTGAAGGGAATAAAGATTTACTCTGGTAGTTTACAGCCATGGTGTTGCTCCATTGGTATCTTGTGACCCAGTTGTAAGATGTTATAATTTCATGCAAAGATGGGCACAAAAAAAGGACAGAAACGGCAAGGACCTAATAGAGCAGAAGAGATTAAGAAGAGGTGGCAAGAATACACAGAAGAATTAAACAAAAAAGGTCTTAATGACCCAGATAACCACAATGGTGTGGTCACTCACCTAGAGCCAGACATCCTGGAATACGAAGTCAAGTGGGCCTTAGGAAGCATCACTATGAACAAACCTAGTAGAGGTGATAGAATTCAGTTGAGCTATTTCAAATTCTAAAAGATGATGCTGTGAAAGTGCTGCACTCAATATGTCAGCAAATTTGGAAAACTTGGCAGTGGCCACAGGACTGGAAAAGGTCAGTTTTTATTCCAATCCCAAACAAAGGCAATACCAGAGAATGCTCAAACTATCGCACAACTGAGCTCATTTCAGATGCTAGCAAGGTCATGTTCAAAATTCTTCAAGCTAAGATTCAACAGTACATGAACCGAGAACTTCCAGATGTAAGGGTTAGATTTAGAAAAGGCAGAGGAACCAGAGATCAAATTGCCAACATTCACTGGATCATAGAAGAATCACGGGAATTCCAAAAAACATCTACTTCTGCTTCACTGACTACACTAAGCATCTGACTGTGGATCACAACAAACTATGGAAAATTCTAAAACAGATGGGAATACCAGACCACCTCAGTTACCTTCTGAGAAACCTGTATGCGGGTCAAGAAGTGACAGTTAGAATCTGTCATGGAACAACAAACTGGTTCAAAATTGGGAAAGGAATATGTCAAGGCTATATATTGTCACCCTGAGTATTTAACTTATATGCAGAGTACATCATGGGAAATACCAGGCTGGACAACTCACAAGTTGGAATCAAGATTGCCAGGTATGCAGATGATACTACCCTTATGGCAGAAAGCGAAGGGGAACTAAAGAGCCTCTTGATGAAAGTGAAAGAGAAAAGTGAAAAAGCTGGTTTAAAACTCAACATTTAAAAAACTAAGATCATGGCATCTGGTCCCATCATTTCATGGGAAATAGATGGGGGAAAAAATGGAAACCGTGGCAGGTTTTATTTTCTTGGGATCCAAAATCACTGCAGATGGTGATTGCAGCCATGAAATTAAAAGACGCTTGCTCCTTGGAAGAAAAGCTATGACCAACCTAGAGAGCATATTAAAAAGCAGAGACATCACTTTGCCAACAAAGGTCCCTATAGTCAAAGTCCCTATAGTTTTTCCAGTAGTCATATACAGATGTGAGAGTTGGACCATTAAGAGCACTGAAGAATTGATGCTTTGAAACTGTGGTGCTGGAGAAGACCTGAGAGTTCCTTGGACAGCAAGGAGATCAAACCAGTCCATCCTAAAGGAAATGAGTCCTGAATATTCATTGGACGGACTGATGCTGAAGCCAAAGCTCCAATACTTTGGCCACCTGATGTGAAGAGCCATCTCATTGGAAAAGACCCTAATGCCATGAAAGACTGAGGCCAGGAGGAGAAGGGGGCGACAGAGGACGAGATGGTTATATATCATCACAACTCAATGGAAATGAGTTTGGGCAAACTCCAGGAGACAGTAGAGGACAGGGAAGCCTGGCATGCTGCAGTCCATGGGGTTCCAAAGAGTCACACACAACTGAGCAACTGAATAACAACAACTAGACAAAAGAGAGACATCACAGAATGTTAAGGAGAATAATACGTGTATTTCTTTAAATAATTATTCTAGAAGAAGAAAGAAGGAAAGTCAGAGGAAAAAAGAGACAAGAAAAAGAAAACTCATTAGGATGTCATTTGCAATATATCCAGCAAGTGACAATGAGGCATTTGACTCTAACAGTGAGGAGTCAGATGTCAAAGATTAAATGACACGCCCAAGGACACAAGTCATGGGAACTGCCAGAACCAAAACCTAGGTCTCTAGGTTGCACTGATCCAGGAATGATGTATAGAACAGATCTGCAGAAAGACCTTTATCATGAAATTTCTAAGACTTCTCTTTAAAACTGCTTTGGTCACAATGCTTATTTTTAAGTTCAATTTTATATTATAAACAAACTGTGGTCCAAAATGAAAATGATAATATCAACTAGCACAGCATTTAGGCAGGTAACTAAGTAAAATTTAGTATGCTGCTGCTGCTGCTGCTAAGTCACTTCAGTCGTGTCCGACTCTGTGCAACCCCAGAGACGGCAGCCCAACAGGCTCCCCCGTCCCTGGGATTCTCCAGGCAAGAACACTGGAGTGGGTTGCCATTTCCTTCTCCAATGCATAAAAGTGAAAAGTGAAAGTGAAGTTGCTCAGTCGACTTAGCAAAAGCGATCGCTTAGCGATCCCATGGACTGCAGCCCACCAGGCTCCTCCGTCCATGGGATTTTCCAGGCAAGAATACTGGAGTGGGGTGCCATTGCCTTCTCCAAAATTTAGTATAGTTGTATTAAAATTTGAAGCTGAGCTTTCTAATCTAAAAACAAAATACTTCATTATAGAAAAAGTGCAGGGATTTGAAATACGATTTTTTTGGTAAAAGTAATAAGCTATTTCAAGACACAAATTTATGGGAAGCAATCCTTATAAGTGAGCTTTGAAATAAGCTTTTTAAATGAAGCCCTATCAGAGAAGTCATTTAAGAAGCCAGATTCACATTATATTAATGTGACAAGTATAATAAGATAAATACATCATATGATTCTCAAATGACATAATGTAGCTTATGTGACATATTCCTATTAATGATCTTTTATTATGTGTGAACAGTAAAATAACATTAGATAAGCAATGAAAAAACCCAATCAGTAGCAGCTTTCCTGAAGGTTTTGACTGCAGTCTTATTTACACAGTGTTATCTGATACTAATCCTTGGATTTTAAAGAGCAAAAATCACTTCAGAATTGTAAACAAACATGTTCCTATGAGATGATCATTTTAATTACTATCATTTCTGCAAATACAAGATAGAAATAAGGTGCTGCATGATCGCCTCTTAAGGTGAAAACAGGGGAAAACAGATTCTGCCAGGCCAATAAGGTTATGTTAATAAAAGAATCGTGACCCTGGATCCGAGCCTAGTCCACAGAGCCTGATAGTGTGTCTTAACAATGACTACTATGGAACCTGTGTGGAAAGTGTAGCTGTCCCCTCCCTGGTATTGTCTACGAAAGATCAGAAGTGAGTGTCAAAACATTGTTGTTTTCTTTAATAATCCACTACAGTCTAATACCTATAAGCCAAATGAAATATTTTGAACTTTTTTACATTTAAAGATCATACGACCCTAAAAACAGATACAAGTTTTACAAAGCAATATTTCTTATTTACTTTTACGTCAAATAAATATCTACTGAGCAACTGTATTATCCTTGGCACCAAAAAAAGAGGTGTGAAGTATTGTTTCTAAACTCAAGGAACTTGAGAGGCTGATTTTAAAAAAGGTGGGGGGAGGGGTGGTTTACTATCAGTAAAGCACAATCTATCTAAAAGAGCATAGATTTTAAATGCTCCAGGAATTCAGAAGTAGATGAAATCACTGTTTCTTCAAGAAGGGGAGGGAAGAAGAGCATCTTGGTGGTAGTATCCAGAAGTGAGGGAGCAAAGCTACAGCTAACTAAGCTCCTCACTGGTCCTGAGGGCGGAACATGATTAATCATGTTCTGGTGGTTTCTTTGTGAAAAAAAAGGTAGCAGACCCTAATTGAATACTCCAAAGCCCACATCTTGAATTGTAGTATTTACTTAAACCCAGCAAATAAGCAGAGGAAAGAAGAGTAAAGAGCTCCCTTTCAATCATATACCCTAGCTGCATGCACAGTTAGAAACAAAGAAACTTAGAACCTATGGTCATGGTCTTACGGTGAGCCCAGAATTTACAAAAGCCAGCACTGGCAGTGGCTGACAGGGCACCATGACAGCAAGTTAGCAACCAATCCTAGCCATGAGGCCCAGCTACACCCAGTGCTGCTTGGATCAGTATTCGACTGCTGAACGTCCTAGCTTTGCTGAATCACATCAATGTAGTATCACTCTGCATGTGTGGCATAAATGGCTTTTATGAAACAGTTTGACAAAACACATGGCACGTGACTGTAGCACCACAAACATGTTAGCATACCCAGCCGGAGACCACGGCAGTGACTGAATCTGTGAGTATTCTTGCAGGTGTAAAAAATAAAAATAATCTTTGTAAAGAATTATTTGTGGCCTCTAGGAGTTGAATATTCTTTCAAGGAAGCTTCCGTTTCCAATGTAGAAGAAGCAACAAGAACTGTTCTCCAGCCACCTCCAAATAATCACACAGTATTTGATAGCTCAGCTTATTTTTTAATCTTCCATGAACTCTGTAGAATTTTATCTGGATCCTTATAACATGATGATTTGGGATTATGAATGCAGTGAATAAACACAACCTTCTGGTATAGCAATTTAAGTAACACAGAGTGAGTAAATACTTCAGAGTGAATCCTAACACTTGAAACAGAATCTTCCAGAGCCCAGAAATCCACCTGACTGCCAAGAATAATACTTCCGTGGTTCAAGCAATACCAGTACCCAGAGGGGTTTCCACAGACATAACCACATAAGTTACTGCGTACTGGGTAAAATAGAAAAAACAGACATTTATGAATGTATATTTTGCAGACATTTTAAAAGTACTCATAAATATACAATTTACAAATACAGAAGAAATTGAAGGGAGGGCTCTAGGAATACACAGCATATGTTTGAATTGCTTGATCATATCATTTCTTCTATGGGTTTTCCTCACCCTACTCTGATTTTTATAGGTCAGGAGTGGGGGGGGAAGATGCATGGATCTCTTATCTAAAATACATGAAATCAATCTCACTGAAAGAAGCTCTATGATAAGAACTAATATATGAGAGATTCTGACTTCAGGATGAGGTAGAAATGACTTCGTTTCAGATAGCAAATTAGATAGCAAAGAAAACCTTTCAATTCACCAGGATATATTGAAGCAGTGTTTGTTAGATTTTCTAGCAATAAAACAAATGCACAATATCTTCTCATGCATTTCACACAATTTCCATTTCAGCTCTGATGTAAAACATGGTATCACACATCATGCCACAAAGAAAGAAGTCAGTTTAGCTAGTTCAAGTAAAACGCCAGGCAGCTGCTAACAGAGACAGGTCATGGCTGGGGAGGCACACAGCACATACAGTTCACTATGTTTTCCCTCAGAAGAATGTCAATAAAAACCAGGCCAAATTAGGTATTGGGCGGGGGGCGGGGGGGGGGGGGGCGCGCGGGGGAGGAGTCCTGCTATGCAGTGAACCAGTGCGTTCACCTAACAGCACCAGACAAGTTAGCAAAACGGAGCCCTAGCCAAAGCTACAGCCGCCAACAACTTGAAGAAAGCTGTCTTTCTCCCTGAATGTCCTGGGGTAGCGACCAGTCCCACATTTAGAAACGTTATTTCTGGGGCCAATAGCAATTTATTTTGATAGAACCACTGGATTTTTTTTTTCGTGAGTTCTCAACAAAGGAGCCATATTAGGAAATAATCTCGCAAAAAGCAAAGTGCCCCCTCCCCTTCTTCCCCGCGATCGATGCACACACACCCGTGCAGGCTGCCACGCAAAGACACACGCCCGTGACAATGGCTGGCGTGTTCACTCGCGCTGGCCCACGCGGCCGCCTGGAGCCCCGCGGGTAGAAGGCCCAGCCGGCCGGCCCCAGGCGCTCAGGCTGGAGGCCCCGCGGCCCCGCTGCCCGGGAACCAGCTGCTGGGCGGTTGTGCTGGGGATGCTCGCCCCCCAGCGGGGCCCTGGGGAAGCGGCTGCCAGCGGCTCAGAGCCTATTAACCCCTGGGGGAAGTAGGTGCTACAACACCCACCTGCGGGGACATTGGAGTGTGTCGGGAACACAACCCCAAATGGTTCCCCGCAGACGAGGCGCCACCGAGTTCTTAGACCCTGGCAGCTCCTGGCTGGCTCCGGCAAAGCTAATCGTGTTGCTAGCTCCACCGGGTTTCTAAAGCAAAGGGATGTTTCTGAGCTGTCACCCCTGAGAGTCCAGAAATACCAAGAAGGAAAAACTTAAAGAGGGCAGTGGACGCAGATCAGACTTGGTAACTCGTCCCTAAGGAACTGGCCTAAGTCCCAAAGGGACAGAGCTATTTGGACCTGCCCGTCCAGCAAACTATGGAAGGGGTGGAAGGACCCGAGGGCAGCCGCCCCCTGTCACCCCTCCCTGGGTCGGGCACCAGGGCCCCGTCCCCACTCCGGGACACTTACCTTCTTCCGGGGCTGCCATTTCATCATATTTGTACAGCCGATATGTGGAACATCAAGATGCTGGCTGGGGGCTGGGGGCAGATGCAGGGCAGCGGCGACTCCAAGTCATGCTGCCTCCCTCCCACCCCCTAATTCTTTCCCATATTCACCGCGAAGGGAAAGAGCCCAGGAGAGTCCAGTCTTTTCGCCTTCAGTTCAATGAAGTATCCCCAAACCAGGAACACGCTCCCCACGGGGCTAGGAAGTCCCAGCAGCAACCAGCGTACTCCAGCCAGAGCGGAGCATTTTCCCCTCGGGCCAGCGCCCGCAAAAGGAGCCTGCAGCAAGGGGTCTCCAAGCCGGCGCAGAGACCCTCCCTCAGAGAAGAGCCGGAGAACGCAAGCTGCTACAGAAACCCAGTCGGGTTCCTGCCATCCAAACCCCTTTTGACGAATTCTCCTCTTCTCAAAAAAAGATTAGACAAGCAAGCAAACCCTCACACGCAGCCTGGAGCAATTCCCAAAATTCTGAGTGTATTTCTCGTTTGTAAAATTTAGCAAAGAAAATTCCAAAGATCTGTAATCAGAGCTTCTTTACGCTGTTTTCTCTTCCTTCTTGGATAACTTGGGGAAAGGATCTACCCTTCCCGAAATGTCTACCTTCCCTTAACACTGTAAATAGGAAAACTTGGTTTGTGTGTTTAGATTTTTTTTTTTTTTTTTAATTCCCAAGAACCTTAGTGGGGAAAGGCTGGAAGGAAATCCTGCAAGAACCCAACTCCACAGCTCAGTCTGCACTAATGACTTCCTTCCCTTCAGTGCGAGCACAGCCTGCCCAGCTCCAGCCACACAGAGCAAATGGTTTCTGGGTCTTAGTGCCACGACATCTGCTACATAGCAAAAAGTAAAGCATACAGTTTCAGAGGCACCTCACAGCTCCCAAGGAATCAGAACCAGAAGAGAACTACAGAAGCAGGAGACCATTTCAAAAGATCTTGATTTGTGAGTTATATCAAGAGGAAAAAAGAAATAGAAAAGGTTTCTAGACCAAAGGGCTATATAATCTAAAAGTGTGACTTAAAGGAAAAAGATTTAAGGTATTTGACAAGATTAAAATTTTAATCAAAAGTTGACTCTGCTTCTCTAAATTTAGCACTGATTTTATTATTGCTATCAAGATTAAGTTTCATGCAGCATCTGTAAAATGATTCCATCCTACTTAAGGAGATACATCTCCAAATACAAAATACAATGTAATTCTATTATTTGTCATCCAACATATCTAGTAATTCTTATCACCATGAGGCTACTTTGATAGATGGGAATTAATGGGTAATGTAAGCTACTAGAATACTAACTGATATACATAATAAAAACAACTGATGTACCATCACTCCATTGTTCCAACCACGTTTAACGTATTACTCTCAAAGCTCTATAATATAATGCATTGGCAGGACTGACTGATGGGAATGATTATAAGCAGATTGGATACTAACAATATCAGATACAAATGTCATTAAAATACCCAAAACAGTTAATTAAAACAAATTATTTTTGTCTTTTTTTCTAAGCCTGGGTCTGAAATCTGATGGTGAAATCATTATCTTTAAAAAAAAATAATATCAGCAATTACAGCTGAAGGAAGAAGCACTAGTGCTCAAGCCATAATCTGCATCACAGGTACACAGCAGCCTCACTGCTCTGCTCAATAAAACTACTAAGTGCCTATGATGGAAGCACCTATTATTTGCCAGCCCCTGTTCCAGACACTAGAAATATGAGTAAGAGGCTGTCCCTGCTCTTAAAATTACATACTGCAGGCTGGAGTCACAAATAACACCAATACTCTGTATATGTTCTAACATCCAAATCATTCTTCACAGCTTAACGTGGATATCTTACTAACACGGAAGTTCAATAAACTCCAAACCAATTCATTAATCTTCCCCCAAATCAGTTTCTCTTCCCAACTTTCCTGTATCTGTCCATAGCACTGTTATTCTTCTAGGATCACAAACTAAAACTTTAATTAACATCATTCCTATGTCTATCACCAAGTCCTTTCACTTCCGTCTTAGACATTGCTTTCAAATTCCTGCTGCTGATATCTGAGGTCAGAGCCTCACAAAACAAACATATATTAAGTCTCAACAGGGTGCAAAACATCATATAGGATAGAAAGGTATAAAACTAAGTCCCTACACTAGAAGAAGTTAAAAGAAGTTAGGACAGAGCTGAAGACCTATAAGAAGACAACCAGACATTTGCCTTGGTCAGTTAAACAAATGAGTTACGTGGTTAACAGCATTCCAAGAGACAGAAGAAGAAACCACTTTCAACAGGGATGGCCAAGGACGATGTGACAAAGGAATCTGAAACAGAAACTCAGAGGAGATACAACTCATTCTAGAGCCAAAAGCCAAGGTCCTTATCACAGGCAGTAATGCTCTTCAGAATCACAGAACTCACCTCCTAAGTAGGAGAGACTCTCTCAGACCCTGCCATACTGGCCACCTCACTGTCCCCTGAATATATCAAGCACCCTCTTCCTGAACCACTCTTCCCCCAAATACCTTCTTGGATCTCACCCTCAGTTCCTTCAGTTCAAATATCATATTAGAAAAGCTGTCTTTCATCATCCCTTCTAAAACAATAGCACTATGACCCACATACTGTTACTGTCTCTCTTCCTTGGGCTGCTACAGTTACTTCATAGGCCTTATGGCATATATTTAGAGTTTATTTATTTAATGTCTTATATCCCCAAGAATGTAAGTTACAATGGAGCAGGAACTTTGTCATAAAATCAACACCCAGTGAACAGTGCCTGATACAAATGTCAATAAATATTTGTTGAATGAAATAATTTAAGAAAAGGACAAATAGTGTGAGCAAAGGAGGCAAGCCTATGTAAGATGTAGTCAAGATACAAAATATATCAATCTGCCTAAAATTAAGGCTTAAGTATGAGAATGTTAGAGGCAGAATGTTTCTTGTTCAGCTCTGTAATCCTCAGGGGCCAGCATAGTGCCTGGCACAGCAGAGGTGCTCAATATTTATGGGATAAAAGAATGAAGGGAGGGTAGAGATTGAATGATGAATGAATAAAATTTCATTCCATTCCATATAAAGTAAAAGATACTTTGGCAAGGTACGTTGGAACCAAATGGTAGGGAAGAATGTAAGGCAAACAAATCTGGACTTTATCCTGTAGGAGGCAGAGCATTAAACGTATTAACAGTGGTCAAGAGGCACACTGAAGCAATATTTTTAAGCAATCTAACAAAATATTAACCATGACTTTATGAGGCTGCTTTGTATATAAACCTTTAGATTTTTAAATTATGTGCATAGTTAAAATGTTTATAATGATCTTTTGACAGATATCAAAACTGAAATCACAGGAATTAACCGACCTTTTCAATGCCACGGGGCAAGTCAATGGTAATGGAAGGATTAGAATCCAGGGCTTATAAACCAACACCTGAGTAATGGAGGCAGGAACCTACAATTGCTTAGGGGTCAGAATAAAAGTTTCTATTTTTTGCTCTGCCTCTGACTTGCTATACAACAAAAATTTTCAGAAGGGCAAGGCAGGTGACATGAATAAATGAAACAGGTGTAAGATAAGAGGGAACTGTAAGGCTTATAAATCCGGAGAAAGATAAATCATGAAAAAGAAGGAGTTACAACATAACACTAGTCAATTGATGTCATACAGGAATATCAGTCCAACGATGCCAGATGCTCTAAATTTTCATGAGAAGCTAAAATTTTCCTGATTTTAACTGTTTGCTCAAAAGTTTTAAAGCATCCTAACAGGCCAAACAAAACATGCCTGTAGGTCTAAATTCCATCTGCAAGTCATAATTTGTGACTGTGGATTTAACTACTCAAGGTTTCACTTTCCCATATGTAAATTAAGAGACCTTCACAGTCCCTAATCTATGGGGTGGTTTTCTGAGGGCATCTGTAAATCCATATGCATACTACACCTGGTCTGTGGACTGAGGCGCTCAGATGCTGCCCCATGCTCAGATGTTACTGGACTTAGTAAATTAAGACAGTTATTTAAATTGGCAGAGGGGGGCTCTGAGAACAGTGGATTGTAACAGGAAAGGTGACAGAGATATTTATGTTTCGATAGAAAAACATAATCAGTCTAAAACTTCAAGGTGATACAAGGTTTCAGTTGGTTTTCAATTTTTTAGGTATGCCTCCTTTGGGTTACTTATTTGTATGGTATTTCTTCCCCCACTGACTGGTGAGTGTTTTGGCTTTCATTTAGTCGGTGCCACTTGACAGAAGAATCCCATGGACAGAGGAGCCTGGCAGGCTACACAGTCCGTAAGGCTGCACAGAGCCAGACACAACTGAAGCGACTTACCACAACACAGCATTCAATAGAGGACCATTACCTATAAGCCTATAAATATGAATATACTCTTAAATCATATTGCTTTTTGTCTTTGTGCCTTTATTTATTTTGCTTAATCCAAACTGATTTAGTAATTATACCTGAAATATTTATAGAATTACTATCATACCAGCATACCTTCTCCTTTGGAAATTACTTATATAGAGCTACCAAGATAACACAACTCAGTGTAGCTTATTGTTTGAAAGATCCAGTGTCAAACAGTAAGATCACAATTTCTCAGATACGCAGCTACTAAAAGGCATCTGTACAACTCCAGTTTTTAACACAGCACTTTGCAAATCACTTACCTAAAAGCAGATACTGTAAAACAGTCTATTAAAATAGTGTTTTCTTCAATAACTACTTGACTATTCAAATGTGAACAAAAGCAAGAAAGAGGAAATGAATGGCGAAAACACACCTTTTTTCATTGTTGTGAATTTCTTCAAGATTTCCTAAAGAGTGATATGTCTGACACTGATCACAGGGTAAATGCCTGGAAAAGCTAGTCTCATAGTTATTTACATTTACTGTGTTTTAGAATAATACACTCAATGTGAAACAGTATTTGGAAAATACATTAATTTTTTCCAAAGATCTCTAAACTACTTTCAAGTATCTAAAGAGACATTAGGAAAGTAAAGGGACAAAGGCAGAAGTATATTTGAGACCAAAAAATGTGGCCTCATTAGTAATGTGTGTGTGCTCAGTCACTCAGTTGTGTCTGACTCTCGGCAACTCCATGAAGCCTATCGGACTCCACAGAATTTTCCAGGCAAGAATACTGGTGCAGGTTACCATTTCCTACTTGAGGGAATTATCCCAACCCAGAAATTGAACCCACATCTCTTGCATCTCCTGACTGGCAGGCAGATTCTTTACCACTGTACCACCTGGGATGGAGAGGGCAATGGCACCCCACTCCACTACTCTTGCCTGGAAAATCCCAGGGATGGCGGAGCCTGGTGGGCTGCCGTCTCTGGGGTCACACAGAGTCGGACACAACTGAGCGTCTTAGCAGCAGCAGCAGCAGCAGCAGCAGCAGCAGCAGCAGCAGCAGCAGCAGCACCACCTGGGAAGCCAATCACTAGTAACATTTCACACAACTGGGTGCTTTCAGAATATTAAAGGCCTTGCTTTGCTTTTAAAAAAAAAAAAGACAGAGAGAGAGAGAACCTGTTATAGTAAGAATTCTGCCACACAACCAAGTAGATTTAGAACCATGTTCCCATTCCTTGGAAGTAAACTTCTCTACAACCTTCAGGGAGAATCACCTCTAACCTTAGCCACCTTGCTTCCTTCCACTATGTCAGACAGTGTCAGAGAAGCTGAAGCACAATCCTGTAAATTCAACACATACTGATGTAGGAGATAGATGGGCTCCAGGATAGACATTTACAACTGGCCTACTGTTCGCATTTCATGGGGCACATAGCAGTGGGCTTCAGGCTAGATACAAACTATTAGCATTTTGTGAGACAAGAGATGGTGGGCTCCAGTTGAAGCATTTACAATCAGCCTCCTATTTACTCTCTGAAATAGAAGTAACAACAGAAACAGGGTAAATAGCCAGTATTTGTCTCTTGTCAGCACTTTGAGGTAACAGTCATACAATAGTCAAGGTAATAGTCACAGCAAGGACAAAGAGGAGTAAAACCCTGTTTGAGTAAAGGATTAAAGGATCTCTGTTCCCCACTCTCTGGGGACAAGGGAAACACTACACATACACAGAAAGGCTCCCTATGGGTCAAAAGTCAAGGGATAACACCAGTCCATAATGAGTTGTGGTCCTCCCAGAAGCCTTCACTTTGATATCCACCTTGGCTGAGGGATGTGTGCCCATCCAGGGGAGGGTCCCAGCATACATCAGGTGTAGAGAAAGAAACCAGATTAATTGGCCTGAAAGAAGACAAAGACCTGGAAGAGCTGACTTACGTCAACGACTCACCGTATCGTTACTTCGCTCCTCCTCACTGGTGGGAAACCTACACTCTTCCTCTCCCGGTGTGCATCTCCACCTCGCTTCTGTCTTAACTCAGCATTTCTCTATGTGCTCTCTGACCTGTTGTTGTGCTGTGCCTCTAGTAATAAGCTTTGTACCTGCATTTATAGTTTCTGCCTCCATGATAGATGCACTTTTCACTGGGGGTAAAAATCCACAGAAAAATAGTTTCTAGCCTCCAGCCCTTTGCTGGTCTGGTGGCTAGGATTCCTGGTTCTCATCCAGACTATCCAGGTTCAATTCCTGGGCAGGGAACTAAGAGCTCACTTCACGCCATGGCTCATTGCTGCCTCACCAAGATCAGACTGAGTTCTCATTCTATACAAGGGACTCTACCAGGTACTATGAAAAGAGACAAAAATAAATCAGATAATTTTTGCCCTTAAGGACAGAGCAGTGTGGTGGAGGTTGAAGGAGAAGACAAGTACACAACTAATAAAAACAACAATAACAATAGCAGCTAACCCTTACTGATCTTGCCATTCATCTGACTTTAAGAATCCAAGCTCTTAGAGCAAGCTAAGTGCTAGAAGATGAAATAATTAAGGGCATATTCTCTCATTAAGACTCAGTTGAGTTCAGTCGCTCAGTCGTCTCCGACTCTTTGCAACCCCATGAATCGCAGCAAGCCAGGCCTCCTTGTCCATCACCAATTCCCGGAGTTCATCCAAACCCATGTCCGTTCAGTTGGTGACGCCATCCAGCCATCTCAGCCTCTGTCATCCCCTTCTCCCTCTGCCCCCAATCCCTCCCAGCATCAGAGTCTTTTCCAATGAGTCAACTCTTCACATGAGGTGTCCAAAGTACTGGAGTTTCAGCTTCAGCATCAGTCCTTCCAAAGAACACCCCAGGACTGATCTCCTTCAGAATGGACTGGTTGGATCTCCTTGCAGTCCAAGGGACTCTCAAGAGTCTTCTCCAACACCACAGTTCAAAAGCATCAATTCTTCGGTGTTCAGCCTTCTTCACAGTCCAACTCTCACATTCATACATGACCACTGGGAAAACCATAGCCTTGACTAGACGGACCTTTGTTGGCAAAGTAATGTCTCTGCTTTTGTTGGCATAGTAATGTCTATACTATCTAGGTTGGTCATAACTTTCCTTCCAAGGAGTAAGAGTCTTTTCATTTCATGGCTGCAATCACCATCTGCAATGATTCTGGAGCCCAAAAAAATAAAGTCTGACACTGTTTCCACTGTTTCCCCATCTATTTCCCATGAAGTGATGGGACCAGATGCCATGATCTTAGTTTTCTGAATGTTGAGCTTTAAGCCAACTATTTCACTCTCCACTTTCATCAAGAGGCTTTTGAGTTCCTCTTCACTTTCTGCCATAAGGGTGGTGTCATCTGCATATCTGGGGTTATTGATATTTCTCCAGGCAATCTTGATTCCAGCTTCTGCTTCTTCCAGCCCAGCATTTCTCATGATGTACTCTGCATATAAGTTAAATAAGCAGGGTGACAATATACAGCCTTGATGTACTCCTTTTCCTATTTGGAACCAGTCTGTTGTTTCATGTCTACTTCTAACTGTTGCTTCCTGACCTGCATATAGGTTTCCTCAAGAGGCAGGTCAGGTAGTCTGGTATTCCCATTTCTTTTAGAATTTTCCACAGTTTATTGTGATCCACACAGTCAAAGGCTTTGGCATAGTCAATAAAGCAGAAATAGATGTTTTTCTGGAACTCTCTTGCTTTTTCCATGATCCAGCGGATGTTGGCAATTTGATCTCTGGTTCCTCTGCCTTTTCTAAAACCAGCTTGAACATCAGGAAGTTCACGGTTCACGTATTGCTGAAGCCTGGCTTGGAGAATTTTGAGCATTACTTTAACAGGCAAATTTGGCCTTGGAATACGGAATGAAGTAGGGCAAAGGCTAACGGAGTTTTGCCAAGAGAATGCACTGGTCATAGCAAACACCCTCATTTAAGACTATGAGAGCCCTAAAGAGTAATTAATTCTGACTGTTGTAACTAAGAAAGGGTTTACTGGAGAGGTGGCACAGTGTCCTTTCAGCAAGCAGAGAAGAGGCTGGGGAAGGAATGTGCCAGACTGAAGGAACAGAGTGTAAGCCAAAACATGGAGGCATGAAAACATGGACCACATTAGTAAATCATCTTATTGATCTGAGACATATAACATGAGGCAAGGCATAGCGTACTTAAGGTTAGAGGGCTGTGAATGCTATTACCTTAACAATAATAACTATCATTTATTGAGTATGTACTAAGCACAGAAGTCTTTTATATGTATTATGTTTTTATTTGTTGATTCTTCTTAACACCTTTATGAGGAGGAACTATCATTATGTCCATTTTACAGAAGAGGAAATTAAGACTAATGGGTTAACTCCCAAAGAATTCCCAAAGAATCATGGCTAAAAGAAAGGAAACTAGAGTCAGATTCTCAACTCTCATTCTTAACTCCTGACTTAGAATACAAGGGTGAGCAGCACAGGTTCTTAATTAAGGCATCAGCAAATCTATCTGAGTTTCATGCCAACTCTGGAAGTATACTGTGAAGGACAGAAAAGCATATGAGAACAAAAAAGACAGGAAAGCCAAAGAAGTTTCTGTTGCAATAGCTCAGTAAGGGATGAAGAGGTCTTGAATCAGGGCAGCAGAAACAGAGAAAGGCCTTTCTTGAGAGACATTTCACAAGCAAAACATGGCCTAGGCTTCCGGGGTGGTTCAGATGGTAAAGAATCTCCCTACAATGCAGGAGACCCATGTTCGATCCCTGGGTTGGGAAGATCGCCTAGAGAAGGGAATGGCTACCCATTCCAGTATTCTTACCTGGAGAATTCCATGGACAGAGGAGCCTGGCAGGCTACAGTCCATGAGGTCACCAAGAGTCACACCAAGCAACTGAGTGGCTCACACACATACAACAACAACAGGAGGTTGTTACGTGAAAGAGACAGAGAAGGAAGGATTTAAAGATGATCCCTAAATTTTTCACCATCTTTTAGAAAAAGAGATACCCCCATTAACTAAGGTATGGATCACAGAAAGAACAGGTAGGTATTAAATTCAGTTTGAGACTTAAAGGTCTAAGGTAGTCATAAGAGATTCACAGGAATGTAAACTAGGCAGGTGGAGGTACTGCCTGGAGCTAAGGATATGTATCTGTATCTATAGCTATAGCTATAAAGAGATTTGTAGTTCATTCACATAATGATGACATGTATAAAGCTTTGGTGAAAAAAGAAAAAATACAATATAATTCACTGCTCAGTTGGGATGGGTGGGACACCTGCCCAGTTTCCTGAGGCAGCATTTTTTATTTGGCTAATTATGCCTGGTTCAAACTCTTTATCTACCAACTAGCTATCTGACCCTGGGTTACTTCATTTTTCTGTACTTCAATTTCCAACTTTGTAAAATAGAGATAATAATACCAAAGTATGGTTGTTGGCAGTTTTAAATTATATATGTAATTATACACACACACACACACACACATATATATATATAATATATCCTGTATGTAATGCTGTATGTTTACTGCTTTTGTTACTGTTGTTGTTTTACTATGCTAACCCTGACTTGATTTTTTTTTCTCTTTATCACACCAAGGATTTTGTATTGATTATATATTAAGGGCCACACCTGTCAGATTCTAATCTTCACATATTTCAGTGGTAAAATCATT
Organism: Bos javanicus; assembly: GCF_032452875.1. Lineage (NCBI taxonomy): Eukaryota > Metazoa > Chordata > Mammalia > Artiodactyla > Bovidae > Bos > Bos javanicus. The sequence goes on from NC_083884.1 coordinate 68,398,281, forward strand.
TTTCTAATGAGACTTCTGCTTCAGTTCGTGACACAGCAACTGGGACCAGGCGTACTCTCTTAACATAACTAGAAAACTGAATAAAATACAGGAAAAACACTGTTTTTGTACTATTTCAGACAACAATATGCACATAGTCCATGAACCTTGAGAGAAGCAAAACAAAGGAGGTAACCCCTGTGATCACCCTGGATTTCTGCCTGGAGACACTTTCTGGACCACAGAGGAGGAAAGGGATCCCAAGCAGAGCACAATGGTCTTGAGGAGTCAGAGTCTGAGGATGCCAAGGAAGCTGGAACATTCAGGGCAGAGAAATGAAGAAGATGAACCCTAAGGGGGCGATGTGGACATGCTTCTCTAGAAATCAACAGACGGTCTTCTTGAGTTTTGGATGAATACAAAGTTGCCCAAAATAGGGTAAAACTCCATTAGGCTAAGTGAAGGAAAACTGTAAGATGAACAACTGTCAGAACTCTCTAGGGCTGTAAGTCTTTTAAGTTCCAATAGCTAGAGTGGAGGGAATACCTAGAGCATTCAGTAGAGACCTCAGAAGAGTCATTTCTCAATAGAAGAGGTTAATGACACTAAAGTATACTGTAAACCTACCCTGACAAAGTTTAAAAACCAGTCTTGAAAAAAGCACATTTAATCTACAAGTAACTTCACTATTTAGCAGAACAAAGTTCAATACTCTTTGAAAGAAGACAACAAAATCTACCACTCAATGAAAAAGTCCAGCATTCAATTAAAGGACATGGGTACTAACCTGGAAATACTTTATCTCTTTGGTAAATAATGAATCTTCTATCTTAAGAATACCATGACTCCATGACTGTGTTACAATTTTCTCATATAGATCAGATCAATGGACTACAATATTCTGGGCTACAATTTTGTTACCTGTCTCTACCAGGTAGCCATAGCTATAGAGCATGCATAATTGGTGCTATATAATTTATTAACCTGGGAAAAATTTCAGCATATGTTATCTTTACTTAGAATTCACAGGATTTATCTCGAGTCAGTTCAGTGGTCAGATATTTGGGGCAGAACATACAGCTTTGGGTTTCTCAACCTTCTTAAAGGAAACCTGAATGTGCAGGGGCAGTGTTTTATTATGCTAAATTTAACATAATAAAGAAGCTTGAACAGGGGGCTTATTTACTTGTCTGTTTTTATGCAAAAACGGCTATAATTTCTCTGGTTATGGTTAAAAGGAACACAGGGAAAGTAGATCTCGTTTCAATGCTTTGGCAGAATAAAGGCTATGAGAGAAGAAAGTCAGTAAAAGAAAATATGACTCTTGAAGTCCATTTGAAAGCGCTGACTTGTTGCTAGCTCTGTAATTAAGAAGCAACCAAAGAGATCACACTCACAAAATGGACACCTGTGAATGGTAGTTGTTGAACTCCCTGGTATCCGAACTTAGCCTCTGTTTGAGGAATTCCCCATTATCTGAGTCTTGGTGGAATGTAGGAAGTATCTCTCATGACAGTAAGAAAAAGTCAGATAATTTGATATCTACCACCTGATAATTGGGATGAAAACATAGTATCTCTGGCAAAGCTCTTTGCCAAAAGTCTGAATGTGAAACAAGTGACTCAAAGAATAGTAAGAGAGAGAATTTATTCTGGCAGGAGCCATAGCAGCAGCTAGCTACTGTGATCATCAGTACCAGGGAGCTCATCATGACCTACAACATCCAGCTCCAGGATATAGCAGTTGCTGTGGGCCCATTATGGCTGAAATCCATGTACCTTTGGAATAAAACAGTTATAATTGTTTTCTGTTAAACTTGCAACCAAGGGCTTCCCTGGTAGCTCAGCTGGTAAAGAATCACCTGCAATGCAGGAGACCCCAGTTCGATTTCTGGGTCAGGAAAATCTGCTGGAGAAGGGATAGGCTACCCCCTCCAGTATTCCTGGGCTTCCCTGGTAGCTCAACTGGCAAAGAACCTGCCTGCAATGCAGGAGACCTGGGTTCGACCCCTGGGTTTGGGAAGATCCCCAGGAGAAGGGAATGGCTACCCACTCGAGTATTCTGCCCTGGAGAATTCCATGGACTGTATAGTCCATGGGGTCGCAAAGAGTCGGACATGACTGAACGACTTTCACTTGCAACCAAGAACTGTGGTTGACTCACATAAACAGGTTTGATTTTGTTTATATGAGAACACAAGTTTTTCTTGCACAAACATATAGGAATGAATGGATATGTATGTATGCTAGAGAGCTCCAAGGCAGAGTCTCCTGCCTATAAGTACTCCCTCAGATCTCAGCTAGCCCCAAGTCTCTAAATATCACCTCGTAATTGATGACATCCATATTTATACATCAAATTCCTACCTCTCTGAGCTCCAGACTTATATGAATAGCTGCCTACTCAACATCTTCACTAAGACATCTAACAGAACATCTCAGACATTTCAACAAAACTCTTGGTTTCCCCTCAGTAATCTGGTCATTCTTCATTCTTTATTTTATCTCAGTTAATGGCATCTCTATTCCTCTAGCAGCTCAGGCCAAAAAATTAAAACAGTTACTTTGGATTCCACTCCTATGCTTGCCCTCAACATCTAACCCATTAGCGAGTCCTCAACTTTCTACCTACAAATTCTAACTCACATCCTGCCACTTCGCATCACCTCTACCCCTTCTTCTTTAGCCACAGTAGTCATGGATATCAACTGGATGACTACAAGAGCTTCACTCTGCCTCCTGTGATCCAGTCTCTCTGTGAAAGTGAATGTCACTCAGTCATGTCCAACTCTTTATGACTCCATAGACCATGGTCAGAATACTGGAGTGGGTAGCAGTTCCCTTCTCCAGCGGATCTTCCCAACCCAGGGATCGAACTCGGGTCTCCCGCATTGCAGGCGGATTCTTTACCAGATTAGCCACAAGGGAAGCCCAAGAATACTGGAGTGGGTCACCCATCCATTCTCCAGTGGATCTTCCTGACCCAGGAATCAAACCAGGATCTCCTGCATTGCAGGTGGATTCTTTACCAGCTGAGCTACCAGGAAAGCCATAATGATTTTTCAATAATATAAATTAGATCATGCAGTTCCCCATTTGAAAACCGCTTAAGGCTTCTCTTTGCACAAATTGCTTCCCTGGTGGCTCAGACGGTAAAGCGTCTGTCTGCAATGCAGGAGACCCAGGTTCAATCCCTGGGTTGGGAAGATCTGCTGGAGAAGGAAATGGCAGCCCACTACAGTATTCTTGCCTAGAAAATCCCATGGACGGCAGAGCCTGGTAGGCTACTGTCCATGGGGTCACAAAGAGTCGGACATGACTGAGTGACTTCACTTTCACTTTGCAAAAAGTATAAAAATAACAAAGCCTCTACCATGTCCTGCAAGGCCCTACATCATCTAGCCTCTACTTTTCACCCTCATCTCTTACCATACTTTTCTTTAACTGTGGCCAGACCTGCCTTCTTATGCTTCCTTCATGACCTTAGTGGTTACAGTTATGTCTGCCTGGAAATCTCTTCCTCCAGAGTAGGTATTCCTTCTCAATATTTTGAGTCTCTTTTCAAATATAAATAGCAAGTCCTCAAGGAGTACTCCTGAACAAAATCAACTCCCCACCCCAAATTCACTATATATTCTCTTATTTGTTTTCTTCAAGCCACATCCACATATTACGGTTTGAAAATGCATTATTTACTCATTTGATCACTATGTCACCCAATAGATTCTAAGGTCTAGAGACTGGAATCTGTATTGCTCACCACTCTAAGTCCAGTACTTCAAACAGGTCCCAACATATTAAGTACTCATTAAATATTCATTCAACGAATCACTGAATTTAATGCTAGCCATAAAATAAGATTAAATAGACAGAATTTCCTTTAGCAATAAAATTTTCAGCACAGCATTTACTCATTTACCAAAGGATCTGAGCAAGCTTCAGAAGATGGTGAAGAACAGGGAAGCCTGGCGTGCTGCAGTCCATGGGGTCACAAAGAGTCAGACATGACTAAGCAACTGAACAACCCTTGGAAATACCTTCAGTTCTGAAAGATACAGTCTCCCAAGCAATGCCAGAAGGGGCTTTTCCCCTTAAATCAGTACTACACTCTGGCCTAAGTCTGAAAATGCTTAAGTGAAAAAATATAAGCTTCTGAAATATAATTCTTGTCCAATAATGTTTTTTATTGCAAGAACTTCAGTACTATCATTTTCTATTTTCATTTGTATTAAAGAGAATTTTATGTTACCTAAAAATGGGTGCATAAAACGATCTTTAGATAGTTTAATAAATTAATTAAAAACACTTTGAAAACCTTAGATGAAATACAAATCACTTGTCAAAAGTACAATCTTATTTGTCAAAACATGAAAATGAGAAAAGAGAAGACACAGAAATAACAGGCTCAGAGCTGCCAAACTGACAGGCTGTCTTAAGTGAGATAGTCAAAACATTCATATGCTAATTTTTTAAAGTGCTGTCTATCTGGCCATTGATATAAAAACAAGACAGGGCTTTTTCTTCCTACTTTAAGAATACATGAATGGGCCAGAGAGTGGACACCGATTACCAAATTTAAGGAACAGCAGTTAAGATCGTAAAGAATTTTCTGTTTATTCTGAACGCACATATAAGACAAAAACTAACTTGCATGAAAGGTATTTCAGAAGATCTACCTCCCACAGAAACACTCTTATTCTCTAACACAATTACTGGTAGTGTTCTGCACACAGGACACAGTGCAAAAGATGACTGTCCATGTTAGTAGCTGGGATTAGCTATACATTATAAATGGCAAAGGTTGAATAGCAAATAACTACCAAAGTAGGCATAAAGATTAAACCAAAACGTACAAATAATATTTTAAATTATTTTCCTTTTTCATTTAGTATCTTAAAGTCTTTCCATGTTCACATTTCTACTAGGTAGTCCTCTCTCATACAACACTAATAATTCTAAACAAAAGAGCACCTCCTTGAAATGCTCCATTCACTGGGCTTATGAATCTATCATCCTCAAATCTACTAGCAAATCAAATCAAATCTATCATCAAATCAAAACCCACTTCCTGGGATGCTACACAAATCCAGTCTAGAAATATTACTGAAGTTTTGTTCAAATTTGCTTTGGTAAGAATGCTAATGTTTCCAGACTTAGATTCAGATGTTCTGCTGCTAAAAAAGAAAGTGACACATACTGTATGGTTCCATTTATGCAAAATGTCCAGAACAGGCAAATTCATAGAGACAGAAAGTCAACTGGTGAATGGTTGCCAGGGTCGGGTGGGGGAGGGGTGGGATGGGGGGATGGAGAGGGAAGGGGGAGTTGGGGAGCCGTTAGGAGACAGGAAGAATGGCTGCTGATGGGTACAGGATTTCTTTGGAGAGAGATGAAAATGATTTAGAATTGGATAGTGCTTACATAACTTAGTGAATAAAAGAAAAACCACGAAATTCTACTCTTAAAAGGGTAAACTTTATGGTATGTAAAAAGTATCATAATAAAGCCTTATTTTTTAAAAAAGTCATCAGATCAGATCAGATCAGATCAGTCGCTGAGTTGTGTCCAAAACTTTGAGACCCCATAAATCGCAGCACGCCAGGCTTCCCCCCCATCCATCACCAACTCCCGGAGTTCACTCAGACTCACGTCCATCGAGTCAGTGATGCCATCCAGCCATCTCATCCTCTATCGTCCCCTTCTCGTCCTGCCCCCAATCCCTCCCAGCAGCAGTTAACTCTTCGCATGAGGTGGCCAAAGTACTGAGTTTCAGCTTTAGCATCAGTCCTTCCAAAGAAATCCCAGGGCTGATCTCCTTCAGAATGGACTGGTTGGATCTCCTTGCAGTCCAAGGGACCCTCAAGAGTCTTCTCCAACACCACAGTTCAAAAGCATCAATTCTTCCGTGCTCAGCCTTCTTCACAGTCCAACTCTCACATCCATACATGACCACTGGAAAAACCATAGCCTTGACTAGACAGACCTTTGTTGGCAAAGTAATGTCTCTGCTTTTGAATATGCTATCTAGGTTGGTCATAACTTTCCTTCCAAGGAGTAAGCGTCTTTTAATTTCATGGCTGCAATCACCATCTGCAGTGATTTTGGAGCCCAAAAAAATAAAGTCTGACACTGTTTCCACTGTTTCCCCATCTATTTCCCGTGAAGTGGTGGGACTGGATGCCATGATCTTCGTTTTCTGAATGTTAAGCTTTAAGCCAACTTTTTCACTCTCCACTTTCACTTTCATCAAGAGGCTTTTGAGTTCCTCTTCACTTTCTGCCATAAGGGTGGTGTCATCTACATATCCGAGGTTATTGATATTTCTCCCGGCAATCTTGATTCCAGTTTGTGTTGCTTCCAGTCCAGCATTTCTCATGATGTACTCTGCATATAAGTTAAATAAGCAGGGTGACAATATACAGCCTTGATGTACTCTTTTTCCTATTTGGAACCAGTCTGTTGTTTCATGTCCAGTTCTAACTGTTGCTTCCTGACCTGCATACAAATTTCTCAAAAGGCAGATCAGGTGGTCTGGTATTCCCATCTCTTTCAAAATTTTCCACAGTTTATTGTGATCCACACAGTCAAAGGCTTTGGCATAGTCAATAAAGCAGAAATAGATGTTTTTCTGGAACTCTGGCTTTTTCCATGATCCAGCGGATGTTGGCAATTTGATCTCTGGTTCCTCTGCCTTTTCTAAAACCAGCTTGAACATCTGGAAGTTCATGGTTCACGTACTGCTGAAGCCTGGCTTGGAGAATTTTGAGCATTACTTTACTAGCGTGTGAGATGAGTGCAATTGTGTGGTAGTTTGAGCATTCTTTGGCATTGCCTTTCTTTGGGATTGGAATGAAAACTGACCTCTTCCAGTCCTGTGGCCACTGCTGAGTTTTCCAAATTTGCTGGCATATTGAGTGCAGCACTTTCACAGCATCATCTTTCAGGATTTGAAATAGCTCAACTGGAATTCCATCACCTCCACTAGCTTTGTTTGTAGTGATGCTTTCTAAGGCCCACTTGACTTCACATTCCAGGATGTCTGGTTCGAGGTCAGTGATCACACCATCGTGATTATCTGGGTTGTGAAGATCTTATTTGTACAGTTCTTCTGTGTATTCTTGCCATCTCTTCTTAATATCTTCTGCTTCTGTTAGATCCATACCATTTCTGTTCTTTATCGAGCTCATCTTTGCATGAAATGTTCCTTTGGTATCTCTGATTTTCTTGAAGCGATCCCTAGTCTTTCCCATTCTGTTGGTTCCCTCTATTTCTTTGCATTAATCGCTGAAGAAGGCTTTCTTATCTCTTCTTGCTATTCTTTGGAACTCTGCATTCAGATGTTTCTATCTTTCCTTTTCTCCTTTGCTTTTCGCTTCTCTTCTTTTCACAGCTATTTGTAAGGCCTCCCCAGACAGCCATTTTGCTTTTTTGCATTTCTTTTCTATGGGAATGGTCTTGATCCCTGTCTCCTGTACAATGTCACGAATCTCATTCCATAGTTCATCAGGCACTCTATCTATCAGATCTAGGCCCTTAAATCTATTTCTCACTTCCACTGTATAATCATAAGGGATTTGATTTAGGTCATACCTGAATGGTCTAGTGGTTTTCCCTACTTTCTTCAATTTAAGTCTGAATTTGGCAATAAGGAGTTCATAGTCTGAGCTACAGTCAGCTCCTGGTCTTGTTTTTGCTGACTGTATAGAGCTTCTCCATCTTTGGCTGTAAAGAATATAATCAGTCTGATTTCGGTGTTGACCATCTGGTGATGTCCATGTATAGAGTCTTCTCTTGTGTTGTTGGAACAGGGTGTTTGTTATGACCAGTGCATTTTCTTGGCAAAACTCTATTAGTCTTTGCCCTGCTTCATTCCGTATTCCAAGGCTAAATTTGCCTGTTACTCCAGGTGTTTCTTGACTTTCTACTTTTGCATTCCAGTCCCCTATAATGAAAAGGACATCTTTTTTGGGTGTTAGTTCTAAAAGGTCTTGTAGGTCTTCGTAGAACCATTCAACTTCAGCTTCTTCAGCGTTACTGGTTGGGGCCCCATGAACAGTATGAAAAGGCAAAATGATAGGATACTGAAAGAGAAACTCCCCAGGTCAGTAGGTGCCCAATATGCTACTGGAGATCAGTGGAGAAATAACTCCAGAAAGAATGAAGGGACGGAGCTAAAGCAAAAACAATACCCAGCTGTGGATGTGACTGGTGATAGAAGCAAGGTCCGATGCTGTAAAGAGCAATATTGCATAGGAACCTGGAATGTCAGGTCCATGAATCAAGGCAAATTGGAAGTGGTCAAACAAGAGATGGCAAGAGTGAATGTCGACATTCTAGGAATCAGCGAACTGAAATGGACTGGAATGGGTGAATTTAACTCAGATGACCATTATATCTACTACTGCAGGCAGGAATCCCTCAGAAGAAATGGAGTGGCCATCATGGTCAACAAAAGAGTCCAAAATGCAGTACTTGGATGCAATCTCAAAAACGACAGAATGATCTCTGTTCATTTCCAAGGCAAAGCATTCAATATCACAGTAATCCGAGTCTATGCCCCAACCAGTAACGCTGAAGAAGCTGAAGTTGAACGGTTCTAACTCAATGAAACTAAGCCATGCCCGTGGGGCCGCCCAAGACAGGCGGGTCATGGTGGAAAGATTTGACAGAATGTGGTCCACTGGAGAAGGGAATGGCAAACCACTTCAGTATTCTTGCCTTGAGAACCCCGTGAACAGTATGAAAAAAAAAAAAAAAGTCATCAGTTTTCCCCAATCCACAGAAAATTTCAGTTCAGTTCCTCAGTCATATCAGACTCTTTGCAATCCCATGAACCATAGCACGCCAGGCCTCCCTGTCCATCACCAACTCCCAGAATCCACCCAAAGCCATGTCCATTGAGTCGGTGATGCCATCCAACCATCTCATCCTCTGTCGTCCCCTTCTCCTCCTGCCCCCAATCCCTCCCAGCATCAGGGTCTTTTCAAATGAGTCAGCTCTTCGCATGAGGTAGCCAAAGTATTGGAGTTTCAGCTTCAGCATCATCCTTCCAAAGAACACCCAGGACTGATCTCCTTTAGGATGGACTGGTTGGATCTCCTTACTGTCCAAGGGACTCTCAAGAGTCTTCTCTAACATCACAGTTCAAAAGCATCAATTCTTTGGCACTCAGCTTTCTTTATAGTCCAACTCTCACATCCATACATGACCACTGGAAAAACCATAGCCTTGACTGGATGCACCTTTGTTGACAAAGTAATGTCTCTGCTTTTCAATATGCTATCTAGGTTGGTCATAACTTTCCTTCCAAGGAGTAAGCATCTTTTAATTTCATGGCTGCAATCACCATCTGCAGTGATTTTGGAGCCCAAAAAACAAAGTCGGCCACTGTTTCCACTGTTTCCCCATCTATCTGTCATGAAGTGATGGGACAAGATGCCATGATCTTAGTTTCCTGAATGCTGAGCTTTAAGCCAACTTTTTCACTCTCCTCTTTCACTTTCATCAAGAGGCTCTTTAGTTCTTCTTCACTTTCTGCCATAAGGGTGGTGTCATCTACATATCTGAGGTTATTGATATTTCTCCCGGCAATCACAGAAAATTTACGTTAATATATAATTCTCTTTATTTAAAACTCTTCCTCTCATAAATTTTTAACTCTTTGGCATGAGCTATCATTCTCCTTCTAGCATCAGACAACAAAAATAAAAAATCAGCAGACTGACGTCAGCATGGAAAGTTGAGAGAACAGATCAATAACATTCTCGGTTAAATGAGTTATTTTATTCACAGACATTTGCTGATGATATTAAGAGCATCTAAAAGATAAAATATGTCAATATTTCACATTATTCTACTAAGAACACCATGGCTGTATATGGTGTCTTGTTTAGACACATTAGAGCCAATGAAACAGAACAAAGCTAAAAAGGCCAAATAAAGATGAAACTAACCTTTATAACAACATATGCTAGCCTAATATGGTTCATCTATGACTATAAAGTCTTAAAAAAAAAGTACACAAACTTTTCTGCCTCCAAAAAATAGGTGGAAAGGTTGTTTCCTATAATTCTCACCAACTTTAGCATCACCAACTCAAAGATAAGATTTTTAAATTCCAATCCTAAAACACAGTGACTATTCTGTGTCAGAATCAGTTCCAACTGAAGAAAAAGAAATAAAAAAAACCTCTGCTTCCTGAAATTAGTCAGATCTTAATGACAAGTAACAGTCACAATTTTCATACCTGCCAAGTGTAATGCTACTTATTTTACTGTACTCTCACTTATTCTATATCTTAGTCAACTTACTTAGACTTTCTATATATAAAATGTTTCTACATATATAACATATAAATGTTATATTTATATATAAATTTATATATAAATGTTTCTACATATAAAATATTTTGCCTTAATTTTATATAAAATCTTAAAGTTTTACCTCAAAAAGCTTAGAGTAAAATTCTAAATAATAATAAAAATGCATTTAAATGGATAAGGGACCTGGGTCTGAGGACTGAGAGACAGAGGAAGGATGAAAGGGTGGGAGGAAGGGAAGAAAGATAATAAATTCATCCAAAAAGCAAAACCTAGGAGATTTTAGCTTGAAGATAGTATGGACTTCATTTAAACTTATATCTAGAAACTACTGAAATGGGTGAGACAATTTGAAAAATTCCAGATGTATCTAAGCCTATTTTTCAATGACTTTCTCAATAATCTCCCCAGAAATAGAAGTTCTAATACAAACCAGGATTTGGTAAAGACAGAAACATCAAAAGATATGTTACTAAATAAGAGGCTTTAATCTTTTTTAAAAGTCAGTTTCTGAAAGGTAATACTGAAATATTCACCCTATTAATAAAAGTGTAGTCTTATTTCATCAGGTCATAAATGCATCATGTATCCCAGTAAAAGATTATTGAACACAACAACCAAAGCCACAAAGATCTCCTATGTGTGTGTGTGTGTGTTGACAGAGGGAGGTGCAAATGGTAAGTGGTTTAGCTTCGGAGTTTTTATATTCCTACTCCAAATCTTACTCTTTTTTTCCTAATACAAAATGTAAAGAAAGTAAATGGAACCTGACACGAACTGCCTTGCCCTCCAACCTTTCTCTCAAAGTGCCGCCTACTTACCTCTTCCAGGTCAGGTCAAGTCCACTCATACTCCAAGATCAGTTTCTGTTTTTTGCAGAAAAAATATATTAGCAAGCTCATTTCTTGTTACTATTGTTCCATATTAGCAATGTAATCAATTATCTTATGTTTAATCCTCAATCTCCTAAACTGAGTCCTAATCACTTGGTACCTACTCCTTATCCAAGTTTTTTCTTCCCTGTCTCTGAATACTCAGAAATCTCACCCAAAGCCTGGCTCTTGCTCTCATGAACAGCTTGATACCTGACCTATGTATTATCTGACTCTGATCTTCTGTGTCTATCTTCTGTTCTGGATTGTCCTCTGCTCTCAAACAGCCCAGACTTGGTTGTAGCTATTAATTTCAAGGCTGTCCTTTCAGGAAATGTTGCTTGTCCTGTGGAGGAGGAATAGGGAGGTAGAGGAATATGTTCATTGAAAAAAAGGATTAAATACCAACAAATTTTCTGTTACTATGTTTTACCACAATAAAAAAAAATTGAAAATAAAACAAATACAGAAGTGAACCTCAGACTATATGGGAAAATAATAGCTCTCTGATGAGACCCTAAAAGGAAATACAACTAAAATTATCAGGATAAAATCTGAATAAATGAAAGAAGCCAGGTCAGAGTTTAAATATATTAACATGAAGGTTTTAGAATTAGGATGTTTAAGTCCAGAGATAAGGTCACAGGTGAGATACTTTTTTGTTAAACTAGTTGTAATTATACAGTTAAAATATATTATGGTAAAATGTGAACAGATAGAAGACTACAAAATAAAAAAGACTACAAAATAAAAAATTTAACTCCTCCTTCCCATTACTGCCTGAACTCTTCCATGCATATTCAAACATTTCTTTCAATTCACATGAGGCAACGCTTTACATATGGACCTGTAACTTGTTTCTCCAGCCCAAAGAATATCTATGACATGTCATGCGCTACCTCCACTAATTTATAATGGCTAAATTATATTCAAAATACAATAATTAATCATTAAGAGTATCTGTAATAAGAGAAACTCATTCACCATTTGGATATCCCACCAGTTGTTCAAGCACATTAGAATACAGACAAACCGGCCCCATCAGGCTGAAGAATTTATATCTCTCACAAATTTCAAGGTGATGCTGCTGCTGCTCTAAAGACTACACTTTTAAGAATTACTAGGCTATGAATAGTTGATCTGCTCTTATAATTTGAGAAAACGAGCAGAAAGGGGCAACAGTAGAATAGGTTAAACTCCCATCAACTGGCATGGCAAAGATATAAGAAATTCCAAATTCAGTTATCATAGAAGGTGACTTGGGATATCTTGCTGGTACCTTACCCAGGAAGACTGCCTGGAGGCAAGGGGATTCCAGTAGCAGGGGGCTTTAGATTGTGTCACTAGAGGTGGAACCTCAGAGAGGCTGGAAGAGACAGAACTGGAACTTAGTCTCTCGTATTAAGAAACTGCAATGGAGACGTTCCTAAAGGGACCTTCAAAATATTCATACATGTGCCTCCATAAGAGAACTAGCATTTGGACATCTGCCAATGGAGACTAGAGAAACTGCAACAATCAACACTGAGTGAGCTACAACTGGACCAGTCAAGTGAGACATTAAACTCTTTACACTTCCTTCCTTCTAACTCACTGGAAGAGCTGGAGACCCAGAAGAGACAGGGAAAATTTTTTTCATGATGAAGCCTGAGCCACTGGCTTTGGACAAAGGGGAAGGGAAGAACTTTAAACTGGATATACTATTGGAGTTTTAAACTGGAATTTTTAAAGTATTCTAAAGTATACACAAAGGTATGGAACTGAGAATCTGCTCAAAAAGAGGGGTTTCACAGAACATGGTTGAGGAAGTGACTACAGGAAAACAAAGCCATGTCATGCTTGTAGCTCCATAAGATGGTTAAGGGAGCCAGATGCTAATTTATCATATCAGCACCTTCATTTTCCTGATTATGGGTCTATCTTTTACAGTCTCTTGATGATACTTACTTTTCAATTTTATTTAGGAAAGATTTTCCCTATCTATGAAAATGACTAAATTAGTGTATAGTAAGATTTTGTTGGCCTTCATTTGCTCACTTCAAAAGAGAGAAAAAAAATCCTCATGCTTTTATCTTCCTTAGAACATAATTTAAAATGAAATACACTTCTTCTCTCTCAGTATCAGAACTTGCATTTCATCTTTACTTTTTCTATTACTAAGTTACCCTATTATCATTTCATTTTCAATACTGGAAGAGATGATATTTACCCGATGTTGATCCTCCCAGGATTTTTACATCTACCTAACTAAACTACAGCATTCTTCAGTGCTTTAATATCCTCTGTGAGAACAGAAGGAAGCAATACCACTTGGAAGCCATTTATATTAAGCCAAATTTCAACTCACAAAAGAATCTGAAATGACTTGATAGTGTGGTCTTTTATAGACTTCACACCAGATGCTTTCCATTTTATAGACTCCCCCAAATTTCTTGCTGCTATTGTGTGCCTGTGTCCAAAGATCATATATAATCAGCAGAACCATAAAACATCATAGATTTACATTTCTGGTTACTGACTTAGGTTTACAAACTTTGGTTTCTCTCATTCGGGAGAAAAAATTCTTCAGCTGTCTTACTGAAACACAATCACTAGGGTAAACTCTACATGTAAGAAAATGGCAGGAATACAGTAGGTCAGATATAAATAGTGAGAAGCAAACCAGAAGCTAACCTTTAATTTTTAAAAGCATATATCTAAATTCTAGAAATGGTCAATTAAGCAAGCTTATAATAGGTACAAAGTAAGTCTTATTTGAGGATGCTTATGTTAGCCAGGGTTAGCTTTAGCTTCAGGGACTAGATAACTCGAAATAATAGTGGCTTATCTAAGACAGAAATATAACTTTCTCCTATATAAACAAAGTCCAGAGATTATAAGTTCAAGGCTGACATTATGTTCCCTATCATCAAGAATCCATTCCCTTATCTGGCCTTCTCTCATCTTTAATACATGCTTTCAGTACAGTTCAGTTCAAATAGCTACTTAACCACCATCCAATATCTACATTCCCTCCAACAGGAAGGAGAATAAGACAGGAAGAAAAGCACATCTCTCCCTATAAAGGTGTCCTAGAAACTGTACTAGACACTTCTGATTACATCCCACCGACCAGAATTTAGTTTTATGAATACACCCTAGCTATGGGTCTGGGTAGTCTTTATTCTAGGTGGCAAAAGGTCCAGTTAATAACTGCAGAGCGCACTGCTACAGGAAAAAAAGGGAAGTAAATACTGGGGAAGAGCTAGCAATTTCTGCCTCAGTGATGATCACGTTTTGTTGTTTCTGAACACCAGGACTTAGCTTGCCACCTCAGGCAAGTCAATTTACATTTTCTCAATCAAAAGTTTCCCAGCTTCTGGCATGAAGAATATCAACTAGAAAAATGTAAAGCATACAAACTTTAAGTTAGAGTATGAATACATTCTGGGATCTAAAGTACAGCAGGTGATTATAGTTAATAATACTGTATTATATAAATGAAGGTTGCTAAGAGAGTAAATCTCAAATGTTCTCATCACAAGAAAAAAAATGGTAGTCACATGACCTACAGTGGTAATCATTTTGCAGTGTATGTTTTTATATAATGTTATATGTCAATTATACCTCAATAAAGCTTGGCAAGGGGAGAAAAAAGGCCAAAAATACAGGGCTATACTGAGAAAGCCAAGAGATTCTTAGAGGCAGCAGTAAATTTCCCAAAGATGTTAGACAGCATTTGAACGAGGGAAGGATATAAAACAATGCTGATCTGATCTGTTTCTTCCTTCCCCTTGAGATCTTTCCTCCGTGTTGCAGGTACAGGCATCAAAAAACTCCACTGTAAAGCATCAATGATATATAAAAAATGGCATACCAAACGAAAGTAATAAATCTAAAGAAATCATACAGAGCACCAAGAATGTGAAATGTGATTTGGCACTAAGACTAGCAAAGAGCAGCACAGTGTGTGGTTAATCCTGCATGGCCACATTTACATCTCTAATTTGCTCATATAAATGCATTAAGCCAGATGGTTTTAGAGACTAGCACTCTGCATATACTCGTGGGTCAGCACCCACATCTTCTATACTTGATGGGTGCCCAGACTTTGACAGGACGCACCCCTTACCCTTCAGCAGTTTCCTAACATAACCCCTTTATTCTTAATTTTCCCCACTTCCCATAATCAGCATTCTCACATCCAATATTCACTTATGCCAACATCTGCTGTAATGTTGCTAAGCAATGTATCAGGAGGACATGAAGAGATAACTGTCACTTTCACTTAGAACACATCAGAAAGACAGTTTTGAAAATGGGGATTTTATTCTATTTGTGAAAAATTAACACCCCCTACCAAAAATAGGAATTACATATTTTATTAGCATAAATCCTATTCCATCTTTTAAAGAAAAATTCACACCAATAACTGATATTCTCAAATATCCAATAAAAATTCCTGAACCAAAGCTTTTATTTGTGAAATTTTAATACTGATTTTCAATTATTATAATAACTCTACACTTATCGATCTGCTGGCAACTTGCTCCAACCAGACACATCATGTGAGCCTATTCAGTAAGGCAGCTGTGGTAGCAATTTGATTCTAGACAAATAATATACTGTTGAATATGGTCATTTTCTTCTATCTCAAGTGCCATCAATTAACGGACTGTCAATTAGTCTTCAGTACGGACCTGTCATGTTAGGAACTATACATGACAAGCAGATATAAAATAAAGATACCCCTGAAGCATTCACAAGGTTAGGATTTTGGTCATAACCTAAAAAGAAAGTAATCTTAAAGAGCTCAGAAAAGACCTCTTTACTTTAGAGACATAGGGTACAAAGTAAGAATGCTACGAAAATACGATGGTGTGTTCAAAAGAAAGACATCTTTGAAGATGTGCAGATGACTAGGGGGACTACAGACACAATTCTCTGAGGAGAAGCTGAATCCCCTTAGTAAACCTGCAGGTGCTCTATAAACGACGGGTGCAGTTGGGGTGGGGGCACGTATCTTAAGGTTCACAATGCAACTAGGAGAGGCCCAGGGTGCAATCTTAACACCCACCGGATTAACCTATTTGAATCATGGCAAAAGCTATTTAAATCAGCAATATCAGGGAAATATAAATAGTAAAGACACAGAGCTATCAAAATCTGTCTATGGGTCCTATCTCCCCTCTACTTTTAGACGACCATTTCTTTCTTCCTCTACCTCTTTTACGCATGTAAGAGTTTACCCCTTATGATGCTATGTGGGGGGAATCACAACTGCAGGATTGTCTCTCATTTGGTTTAAGAGCAAAGGGATAAAAATCATTATGAAACTATCATTTCTTATTAGAATTTATCCATTTTGGTATAATCAAAGCACTCCAATTACAATTTTCGAGAACATGCAATTTTTCTGTCTCTAGTTATAACTAAATCAGCAACTTCAGTTTAGGTACCCTACTTATCCTTCTTTCTCTGAGAACCGCACCCCATCAATAGGACAGGGAGTCTGAAAATGAAAGTGAAGTCGCTCAGTCGTGTCCAACTCTTTACAACCCCATGGATTATAGCCTAATAGGCTCCTCAGTCTATGGGATTTTCCAGGCAAGAGTACCGGAGTGGGTTGCCATTTCCTTCTCCAAGGGAGTCTGAACCTGTGTTTATTAGGCATGAATCTGCCTCTTGGCCACTGCACCAGGAAGCTGCACCAGGGTTGGACATCTGACCAAGTTAGGGCTTCAAACTGCTTTGTAGGAATCTGAAATCAATATTCAATTCTATTACTACTATCCTATTAGTCTGAACTATTCTCTTGTGAACCCAAGACCTAAGACTGCCATTGTGGGTTAGATATGTTTTGGTACCTGTATACCAAAACAGAGAAAGGTGGTCTTTAGGAAAAACATGAACAGCTGCAGACAGAGAAGGAATGATTAGAGACTGGTAAACAAAATAATAGCTCCCAAAGATATCCAGGGCCTAATCCATGAAACTTGTGAAAATAATGTTATATGCCTAAAAAGTACTTTGCAGATGTCATCAAGTTAAGGATCTTGAGCTGCAGAAAGTATCCTGGTTTATCCAGGTAGGCCCTAAATATAACTGCAAGAGCTCTTAACAAGAGAGAGGCAGAGGGAGACTCCACTACAGGAGAAGGCCATGTGACAACTGGAAAAAAAAAAAAAAACAAAGTCATGCTGCTTTGAAAAGATGGAAAATGGCACATGAATCAGAAAAACAAGAAATATAACTCTAGGAGATGGAAAAGGCAAGGAAACAGAATCTCCCTTAAGTCTTGAGAGGGAACACAGCCCTGACAACACCTTGATTGGAGCCCAGTGAAATTGTTTTCAGACTTCTGGGCCTCCACACTTTTTTAAAGAGAATAAATTTATTGTTTAAGCCACTAAGTGTGTGGTAATTTGTTACAGCCACAACAAGAAATTAATTCAGAGATCATGTGGCCCTAGAGAAAGAGGCTTTGAAAATGGCTGCCTGGGTTCTAACCGCTTTCTATCTCATTCCTTCACATGGCCTAGCTGGCACATCTTGCCATTAGGTTCCACAAGACACCAGTGTTTCACTACAATAAAACAACGTTTTGCTTAGGCCAACCAGAGGCTCAGCTAAGATGTAAAGAGGGCCAATTAAGTAAAAGTACAAGAAGCTATGCAGTGTAATGTGAAAAGAACCATAATGCATGGTCTCCAGATAAAAATGCCCCAAGATGGAAAACAATGCACCGAATCTCTACCCTGGTAGTCACCCTTGCAGCTTTAAGTATCATCTCCAAAAGCCCTTGCTTTAAAATGAAACTCTCCTTTTACCTGAAAGTGGAATTCCTCAATATAATTGCATCAACTGAACACATCAATATGGATTTGCCAAAAAAATAATGTTAACAAAGTTTATATTTGACCCTAAAGAAATAGGGCAAAGAAAAGGTACATTTGTAAGAAGGAACTTGTAAGAGGCTGGAAACTAAAACAGCATCTAAAAGGGCACAATTCAGTAAGGCGGAGGTGTTACAATAAGAAATATATATTTGGTCTTTGTCTTTGGTCCCTGGCACACAGTTCCTAAAACCCTTGGTATCTCTGGAGTGGTGAAAGCATCTTTTGGGAGGTGAGAATTCTTAACAATGAACCTCCAGTGCCTCCCGAAGAGTGTCTTTTGCATGCTAGACACTTCAGTGGTGGTTGGACTCCATAAAGACCAAGGTGTATCTAAAAGGTTGGAATATTCAGGCCCACCTTCTGACCTCCAGGGAGGGAAAGGGCACTGGAGGTTGAGTTAATCACCAAGGACTGATGATTTAATCAATCATGCCTACATAATGAAACCACCATAGAATGACACCAGCACCTAAATGACAAGTCTCTGAGAGCATCTGGGTTGGTGAATACATGGAAGGACTGGAAGGGTGGCACACCCAGAGAGGACATGGAAGTTCTGTGCCATGCTCCCATATCCTGCACAGTGCATTTCTTCCACAAACTATTTCCCTGCATTGTATGAGCAGTAAGAGCAAATTATCAAACTTGAGGAAGGGTCATGTTGTTGTTGAGTTGCTAAGTCGAGTCTGACTCTTTACGACCCCATAGACTATAGCCCACCAGGCTCCTCTGTCCAGGGGATTTCTCAGGCAAGAACACTAGAGTGGGTTGCCATTTCCTCCTCCAGTAAGGGTCATGGAACCCCCAATTTATAGTCAGTTGGTCACAAGTACAGGTGGCAAACCAGGACTTGCAAGTGGTGTCTGAGGTGAGGCAGTTTTATGAAACTGAGCCCATTAACCTGTCCGATCTGCACTAACTCTACCTAGTTAGTTCAGAAATTAAATCGACTGTAGGACCCTCATTTGGTGTCTGGACAATCAGAGAAGTGGTTTACTGTGAGAAAAGCTTACGCATTAGCAATGGAAAAGGTTTCAACAGGTAGAGAACAATATAAGAGAAGTGTTAGATGCAAACCTAGAGATGAATAATCAGATTTTCTCCACATTTCAGCCTAAGGCTTACAGATCAACAGAGAAGTCAATGTGTTTCAAAAATCAAACCTATTTTAAAAGCTTAGTACAGAAATTACACTATCCCAACATGAATCACTAAATTTCAATAGGATGAGAGAAGTCCTTTTCCATCTTCAACAAGAAACAATCCTTTCATCTTTCAAAGCTTGGCAAGTTGTACATCTATGAATAATTATTAGTCTATCAGTCTGTTATTTACCTTTTTAATGGTGGGTGTGAATAGCTCTTTTTCCAAAAAAGTGTTATCTTTCCTTGTAGTACTTTTGTGGGATAGGTTCATTGTAGTGCTGAAATTCCTAGTACTCAATCTTCAATTCACATGAAAAGACAAGATGTCATTAGAAACTGTTTGATTAGTGATGCAGAAAAACAAAATCCTAACATAACAGAGAACTAATCCAGGTTGAAATGCTACAGCTAAAAATCATGGGAAATAAAGATACACTTACCTAGAAAGGATTCTCTAACAAAAGAAAAGATCTGGGGGAGAAAAAACATGCTTAACATAAATTAGGAAGATATTTCATCATTTGGTGAAGAAAAAGCAGAATTCCTGAACAATAGGTAATTAAAGTGCTCATTTATCTCTTGGAAACAACAGGGAGGCATGAAGGTCAGAACAGGGGAGCAATCACCCAAGCAGGATTATTCGTGAACTCTACATGCTTGTCACTAATTACAAATTATCTAGTAATACTGTGAAATGATCAAATAGGTTAATATGGGATTTGAATTAATCTTCCTGGGTTTAAGATTTTTCCTCTAATCCACTGAACCTTGGAATTAGTGAAGTGTGATTTCTGTGTTCTCAGAAAGAACACTGGGATCATTAACACAATATTCCAATCTCTTGCCAGGCCAGTCTCAGATACATCTCTTTTACTGGAGTAAAAAGTTAATGTTTTTGTGTTCTGACCTTTATTGCTATGCTAAGTCACTTCAGTCGTGATGACTCTGTGTGACCCCATAGACGGCAGCCCACCAGGCTCCCCCGTCCCTGGGATTCTCCAGGCAAGAACACTGGAGTGGGCTGCCATTTCCTGCTCCAATGCATGAAAGTGAAAAGTCAAAGTGAAGTTGCTCAGTCGTGTCCAACTCCTAGTGACCCCATGGACTGCAGCCCACCAGGCTCCTCCGTCCATGGGATTTTCCAGGCAAGAGTACTGGAGTGGGGTGCCATTACCTTCTCCGCTGACCTTTATTAGGATTTACCTTTTAGAGAAAGATCCATCTGAGGTTAGAGAGCATCTTTGACTCTCTAGAGGGCAGTGACTATGCTCAAAGCATCTTTGAATCTTCAATGCTTAATAACTGATCTAAGGCTGACTGATAAATGAACAAGTTATTATTGAAAACCTTTCTTCAAAGATTCTGCTTTTCTTATTTAGCTAATTAAAGCCCCCCAAAACAATACCATACTGTAACCAACTAAGAAATATTTATATCATTCTTTTACTAACTGACATTAAACAAAGTATCTACCATTCATGTTCCAACTCTCCACCCTGGATTATTTTCTTCCTGATGTCCCTATCACTCTTTTTTTTCTAACAATGGCATTTCATAGGCTAAATGGCCACTAGTCTCTTTACATAGAACAGCTTGTATAGTTTATTCTTTTACTAGTGGAGATTTTGAGCCTCAAGCAGTGAAGAAATAATTCTTACAGGGGATGGGAGGTAAAAAGCAGAGGACAGAAAAACCCCTATTCTATGACTTATCTTGGGTGGTTTGTTTCACAGGTGTTTGCTTAGTGATAAATTATACATCTAGCTTTGCATACTTTGTAGACTATTACTTTTTAACAAAAAGAAAATGTGTGTGTGCATCAACAGATATATAAAAAGAGAAACTGAAACCATGAAACACACACACACATGCACTACAGAGAATCAAGAACTCCCTGAAGTTAAATACATAATAAAAATGAAGGGTTCACTATGAGGACAGTAATATGATAAAACCTAGGGAAGTTTCTCCACAAGTATAATGAAAAGCAAAAAAATGTGAAAAAGAGAAAAGCTAAGGGGAAAAACTACCAGTCCAGGAGTGGCAATATCTGCATAACATTCCAGCAAAGGAGAATAAAGAAAACAGGGGGAAGAAATCATCAAAGAAATGATTCAAGAAAATTCCAAAGGATATTAACTTCAAGATTGAAAAACCCCACCAAATATCCAATGCAATGGATGAAAATTTCACCCACATCAAGGCATCACATCAGAAATTTCAGAACATTTAATACCTTATAAGCTTCAAGGGAAACGAAGATATTAAAGAGTCATGAAGAAAGGATTTGGGATCAGAATGACTTTACACTTGGGATCAGAATGACTTCAGACTTCTTGACAGAAACACCCTGTTTAAGGAAGTTTGGATGAGTGTCTAATCTTTGCAGAAGCATGGAAAAAGAACCTCAGCTAAACACTACTAAGCTCATTGAGCCTGGGGAAAGCATAACTCAAAAAATAAAGAGAGAAAGTCATCCATAATTATTCTTACAAACATGAAAGATTTCTTTGCATTATAATGAAATAAAAATGAAAAGGTATACATGTGGCTGAAAGTATTAAAATCAATTCACTTAATAAATGTCAAAAATGTCAATAAATGTCTTATTACAGACTGAATTCAGATTACTGAAGTCCTAATTCCCAGTACTTCAGAATGTGACTATATTTGGAGACACAATCTTTAAAGAGGTAATTAAGATAAAATGAGGTCATAGGGATGGGCCCTAATCCAGTATGACTAGTGTTCTTACAAGAGGAGATTATAACAGATAACAGACACCCACAAAGGAAAGTCCATGAAGATAGAATGAGAAAACAGCCGTTTACAAGCCATGGAGAGAGGTCTCAGAAAAAATCATCTTAATGTTGGATTTCTGACATCTTAATCCTGCTGCTAAGTCACTTCAGTCGTGTCCGACTCTGTGTGACCCCACAGACGGCAGCCCACCAGGCTCTGCCATCCCTGGGATTCTCCAGGCAAGAACACTGGAGTGGGTTGCCATTTCCTTCCCCAATGCATGAAAGTGAAAGTGAAGTCGCTCAGTAGAGTCTGACCCTCAGTGACCCCATGGACTGCAGCCTTCCAGGCTCCTCCATCCATGGGATTTTCCAGGCAAGAGTACTGGAGTGGGGTGCCATTGCATTCTCTGCATCTTAATCCTACTGACATCTTAATATTGGATTTCTAACCTCCAGAACCGCAAGAAAATAACTTTCTGTTGTTTAAGCCACTCAGTCTATGATACTTCATTATGGCAGCCCTAGCAAGCTAGTATTTCTAATACTCTGCTAAAATAATTATTACTAGTTAAACATGGTAGATTAAACACAAGATTTACATCTCCTCTCTTCTAAAATTCCACCTAAAAGACATTAAAAGGATTTGATAAATGGCATAAACTCACAATGTAAACAAAAGATTAGTAGATGAGGCAAAAACAGCAAAGTTGTAAAGGCTAGAAAGCAGATGGGCAAGTGGTAACTGACTTAGCAGAACCAAAACTTAAGCCACCAATAAAAGTCTATTTATATTGCAGAATTTCTATCAGGCTCAGGAAGTGGCAGCACTATGTACCTCTGGAAGCTGAGTGAAGACAGACTAGAAAGCTAAAGATAGGTTAAAAGTCTGTTTAAGAAGCAGTTACATATCCAGATGACTGCTACTCTTCTCTTCTGGCAGAAGCCTGGATAAAGGAAAACAGAGATCTCTGGTTGGGAGATAAAAGGCATAGTTGGAGGGTTCCATACTGAAAATATATGGCTGAATTATAGGCTTGTATGTTTGGCTCTCAGAACACTGATAGGGAGCCAAACATAAATCCTCAGATAGAAAAATGGAAGAATTGGTGCTAGAGAATCTGACTGCACACGAGAAGGGGAAAAAAGACCCAAAGGGATTCTACCCAGCCAGATCACCATGTGATGAAACGTACAATCAGTCTCACCTTGCTTAGAGAACTTCCATTAAGTTTTACTGTACCTCAGTCTTAAATCTAAGGAGAAAAATAAGGATGGTAGACATTTTTGAGAAAAACATCTTATATAAAAAGCAGACACTAAACCACAGAAAAAAGTTACTTGGGGAAATTAAAGAATATGTACAAAGATAAAATTTTCAAAAAGTTACCATCAATACCCTGAAAGATATGAAAAAATATTGCTTCAATGAAGTAAGAAGAGTATTTACTAAAAAAGAACATTCAGGAGAAAAAGGACATATACACACACTACAACATGAATTGAGCCTGAAAACATTATGTTAAGAGAAAGATACAAGAAATAAAAATTCACATACTGTATGATTCCACTTACACGGTATGTCCAAAACACGCAAATCCACAGAAGCAAAAAGTAGATTAGTGATTGTCAGGGGCTGGTGAGTAAGGGGAATAGAGAATGATTCATGAATAGGGGTTTCTTTTGGAATAATGAAAATGTTCTGAAATTAGAAAGTGACAATGGTTGTACAACTTAGTGAATAATATCTCATTTTTTAAAAGGAATTTTTATATTAAAAATATGATAAAAGAAACAAAATACCCTCAATATAAGATCTGAAAGGTAAGGTAGAAGAGATGTCCCAGAAGTAAAGCAAAATGAAACAATAATGAAATTAGGAGAAAAAGAAAAGGTAAGAAAATTAAATGGCAGGCTCATGAGGTTCAAAATCCTGCTGCTGCTAAGTCGCTTTAGTCGTGTCCAACTCTGTTCGACCCCATAGATGGCAGCCCATCAGGCTCCACCGTCCCTGGGATTCTCCAGGCAAGAACACTGGAGTTGGTTGCCATTTCCTTCTCCATCAAAATCCTAGTAACAGAAATTCTAGGAAGAGAGAATAAAGTAGAGAGATAAACTGTCAAACTACCTATCTGTAAGTTCTGTAAAAATTTACCTGAACATACAATCAAAACAGATCTACATTAAGGCATTTGTTGTAAAACTGCAGAATGTTGGGGATACAAAAGATCTTATAAGATTCTAAAGAGAGGGAAAAAAGAAAACCCAGCTTTCATACAAAGAATCAGGAATCAGGATAGCACTGGACTTCTAAGCTGCAACAATGAAAACAAGACAACGCAGAACCAATGCCTTAAGAATTTGGAGGGAAAATAATTTCTAAAGTAGAATTAAATTAATTGTTAGAGTAAAATATATCTCTTTTTCTCCCTTTCTTATTAGCAAGGTACTAAGGAGCATGCTCTACCAAAATGAGAGAATAAACCAAAAGAAATGAAGATGTGGGATCCAAGAAAAAGAAAATTCAAAAAGGTATGAAGCAAATGTACTCTCCAAATGACGATAAAGTGAAATCCTTTGACAACAGCTATACAGCAGAGATAAAGTAAGAAAGGGAGGAGAGAGCGGAGAGAGGCTTAAAGTGCAAAGTGAAATACTACTTTGGGGGGTTGGCTCTTTATGTGAAGCATCAGGCTTAATAAATCCATCAGTAAAAGTGTATTTTTATTTATATTCCAAGTGATAACATAAATGCTATAATTGAGGACATACCAGTCAGACAATGAATGAATAAATTATGAATTAATGCTTCAAATGTACTTTAAATAAATGTTTCCACATTTTTAAGTGCCCATTTAATGGAAATTTGGACCTACACACTGAAGTGTGAATGGGGAATCACTAACCTAAGAACTATGGTGTACGGACAGGATGGGTTGCCAAGCCTGTACACTTCTGTCAGGCACAGTACCCCCTTCCAAGCAAAAGGCAAGAACTAGCTTTTCCCTATAACAGTTGCAACAAATTTTGCTTTATTTTTATGACATTTGTTTATATTTATAACAAATATAACTGATTTATAATGAAATCAGTTCTTTATTTGTCTCATTATAATCCACTCCTCTATACAAAAGCCAGAGGAGTTGTTTAATTTGTATGCTCATTTAAATATTTGATACACCAAGAGCTATACTGATGATTATATTTTAGCTATAAAGCAACTCAAGACCAGAACATTACCAATAATTTGCATCTACCTCCATCAACTTGCCCTAACTTCCCGCCTAAGGAAATATTCTTACTATTGTATTTATCATCTTCTTGCCTTTTTTAACATAGTTTTATCACATTATGTCTGAACAACATATTATTTAGTTTTGCTTGTTTATTAACTTTATCAATGTTGCAAATAATAGGAGTTCATTCATTTTCCCTAATGTATAATATTGTAATGTGTGAATATGCACAATTTATCCTTTATCCTATCAATGGACACTTGGGTAGTTTCTGGTCCTTTTGCTATTATAAACAGTGTTATTCTCCAAATTTTAATGCACAGTTTCTAATATACTTGTACAAGTATATTAAGAAACAATAGAGAAACAATTAGAGAATTAAACAATTAGAGAAACAAGAGTTTCTCTACATAGGAGTCGTTTCAATATATTGCCAAACTGTTTTCAAAATCAGTTATACCAGTTAACAGTTAACATTCCTACTGCTGCTGCTGCGGCTAAGTTGCTTCAGTCGTGTCCGATTCTGTTCAACCCCATAGACGGCAGCCCACCAGGCTCTGCTGTCCCTGGGATTCTCCAGGCAAGAACACTCGAGTGGGTTGCCATTTCCTTCTCCAATGCATGAAAGTGAAAAGTGAAAGTGAAGTCCCTCAGTCGTGTCCAACTCTTAGCGATCCAATGGACTGCAGCCTACCAGGCTCCTCGGTCCATGGGATTTGCCAGGCAAGAGTACTGGAGTGGAGTGCCATTGCCTTCTCCGAACATTCCTACTAACAAGGTATAACAGTTCCTAGTGCTAATCATTGCCTTCAAAACCATGTTAAATGGCACTTCTCTAAATCTAGTATGTGAACATAGTATCTCACTGCAGTCTTAATTTGCCTTTCTTTGATCGTAATGAGGTGGTACAATGTTGAAAAGCAGTTTGACAATTTCTTATAAAATTAAAATATACTAAACCATATGATTTAGCAACTTCACTTTTAAGTATTTGCTCAAGAAAAATGAAAACATATTTACAAAAAGACTTGTTTGTATACAAATGTTCATAGCAACTTTATTCATAATAATCAGAAAGCTAGAACAACCCAAATGTCTATCAACAGGTAAATAAATAAACTGTTGTACAGTCAAACCATGACACAGCAATAAAAATAAATGAATTCACTAATGCCTGAAACAACACAGATGATTACACAGTACAGACATTATGCTGAGTGAAAGGAGACAGATACAAAAGCATACATTAGTATGGCTCCATTGATACGAAGTTCTGGACTAGTTACAACTAATCTATGATGATAAAATCAGATTATGGGTCATTAGAATGGAAAAGAGCCTGACTGCAAAGGGGCAAAAGGACTTCTTGCAGTAATGGAAATCTTTGATACCCTGGACTTAACCAAGAAAAAAAGAAAAAAAAAAACACATAAATTGCTCAAGTCATTCTCTAGCTCCAAACCCAATATGGCTGTCCAGTCACTCTTAGGAAAACAACCAAAGTCCTTCCCATGATTCACAAGGCACTGAATGAATTAGCCTATACTCTTCAAGAAAAAGGAGAAGAGAATGGCAAACCACTTCAGTATTCTTGCCTTCAGAACCCCATGAACAGTATGAAAAGGCAAAAAGATAAGACACTGAAAGATGAACTCCCCAGGTCAGTAGGTGCCCAATATGCTACTGGAGATCAGTGGAGAAATAACTCCAGAAAGAATGAAGAGACGGAGCAAAAGCAAAACAACACCCAGTTGTGGATGTGACTGGTGATGGAAGTAAGTCCGATGCTGTAAACAGCAATATTGCATAGGAACCTGGATAGGTTAGGTCCACGAATCAAGGCAAATTGGAAGTGGTCTAACAGGAGGTGGCAAGAGTGGACATCGACACTTTAGGAATCAGTGAACTAAGATGGACTGGAATGGATGAATTTAACTCACATGACCATTATATCTACTACTGTGGGCAAGAATCCCTTAGAAGAAATAGAGTAGCCATCACAGTCAACAAAAGAGTCCGAAATGCAGTACTCGGATGCAATCTCAAAAATGACAGAATGATCTCTGTTCGTTTCCAAGGCAAACCATTCAATATCAAAGTAATCCAAGTCTATGCCTTGACCAGTAACGCTGAAGAAGCTGAAGTTGAATGGTTCTATGAAGACCTACAAGAACTTCTAGAAATAACACCCAAAAAAGATGTCCCTTTCATTATAGGGGACTGAAATGCAAAGTAGGAAGTCAAGAGATACCTGGTGTAACAGGCAAATTTGGCCTTGGAGTACAGAATGAAGCAGGGCAAAGGCTAATAGAGTTTTGCCAAGAGAACTCACTGGTCATAGCAAACACCCTCTTCCAACAACACAAGAGAAGACTCTACACATGGACATTCAGTTCAGTTCAGTCACTCAGTCCTGTCGACTCTTTGCGACCCCATGAATTGCAGCACACCAGGCTTCCCTGTCCATCACCAACTCCCGGAGTTCACTCAAACTCACATCCATCAAGTCGGTGATGCCATCCAGCCATCTCAGCCTCTGTCGTCCCCTTCTGCTCCTGCCCCAATTCCTCCCAGCATCAGAGACTTTTCCAATGAGTCAACTCTTCACATGAGGTGGCCAAAGTACTGGAGTTTCAGCTTTAGCATCAGTCCTTCCAAAGAAATCCCAGGGCTGAGCTCCTTCAGAATGGACTGGTTGGATCTCCTTGCAGTCCAAGGGACTCTCAAGAGTCTTCTCCAACACCACAGTTCAAAAGCATCAATTCTTCGGCACTCAGCTTTCTTCACAGTCCAACTCTCACATCCACACATGACCACTGGGAAAACCATAGCCTTGACTAGACAGACCTTTGTTGGCAAAGTAATGTCTCTGCTTTTCAATACGCTGTCTAGGTTGGTCATAACTTTCCTTCCAAGGAGTAAGCATCTTTTAATTTCATGGCTGCAATCACCATCTGCAGTGATTTTGGAGCCCAGAAAAATAAAGTCTGACACTGTTTCCACTGTTTCCCCATCTATTTTCCATGAAGTGATGGGACCAGATGCCATGATCTTAGCTTTCTGAACGTTGAGCTTTAAGCCAACTTTTTCACTCTCCACTTTCACTTTCATCAAGAGGCTTTTTAGTTCCTCTTCACTTTCTGCCATAAGGGTGGTGTCATCTGCATATCTGAGGTTATTGATATTTCTCCCGGCAATCTTGATTCCAGCTTCTGCTTCTTCCAGCCCAGCGTTTCTCATGACGTACTCTGCATGTAAGTTAAATAAGCAGGATGACAATATACAGCCTTGACGGACTCCTTTTCCTATTTGGAACCAGTCTGTTTTTCCATGTCCATTTCTAACCTGCATATAGGTTTCTCAAGAGGCAGGTCAGGTGGTCTGGTATTCCCATCTCTTTCAGAATTTTCCACAGTTTATTGTGATCCACACAGTCAAAGACTTTGGCATAGTCAATAAAGCATAAATAGATGTTTTTCTGGAACTCTCTTGCTTGGACATTACCGGATGGTCAATACTGAAATCAGATTGATTATACTCTTTGCACCCAAAGGTGGAGAAGCTCTATACAGTCAGCAAAAACAAGACTGGGAGCTGACTGCAGCTCAGATCCTTATTGCCAAATTCAGACTTAAATTGAAGAAAGTAGGGAAAACTACTAGACCATTCAGGTATGACCTAAATCATAAATCCCTTATGATTATACAGTGGAAGTGACAAATAGATACAAGGGATTAAATCTGATAGAGTGCCTAAAGAACTATGGACGGAGATTCATGAAATTGTACATGAGGCAGTGATCAAGACCATCCCCCCAAAAAAGCTAGATTTAGAAAAGGCAGAGGAACCAGAGACCAAATTGCCAACATCCATTGGATCATCAAAAAGCAAGAGTTCCAGAAAGACATCTATTTCTGCTTTATTGACTACGCCAAAGCCTTTGACTGTGTGGAACCTGTATGCAGGTCAGGAAGCAACAGTTAGAACTGGACATGGTACAACAGACTGGTTCCAAATAGGGAAAGGAGTACATCAAGGCTGTATATTGTCACCCTGCTTATTTAACTTATATACAGAGTACATCATGAGAAACGCTAGGCTGGAAGAAGCAGAAGCTGGAAATCAAGATTGCCAGGAGAAATATCAATAACCTCAGATATGCAGATGACACCACACTTATGGCAGAAAGTGAAGAGGAACTAAAAAGCCTCTTGATGAAAGTGAAAGTGGATGAGGATGAGATGGTTGGATAACATCACTGACTCAATGGACATGAGTTTGAGTAAACTCCAGGAGTTGGTTATGGACAGGGAAGCCTGGCGTGCTGCAGTCCATGGGCTCATAGAGTCAGACACGACTAAGCAAGTGAACTGAACTGAAGTGATTCCCTCCAAACCTTGTCTATCATTCAGTCCCTCACTACTACATTCCAGTCACTTTAGTCTTGTCTATATTGATTAGAAATTCCCAAATCTCTTCTAAAATATAAAATATAAGGTAAAAAAAAAGCGCAGGAGGAAGAATCTAGTACAATAACTAATCATAATATATGAACTTTATTTGGATTCTAACTCAAACAAAATGCAAGAGAAAGTCATTTATAGCATTTGTGTTAGATTGATTGCATCAATAAATTCAATGAATGACTTTCCTGAATTCTGTCCATTTTGTCCTGAATCTTTGTAGTCCCCTACCACTCTGTCCTGCTTTGACCAATGGGATGGTAGCAAAGGTGAGGCAAGCAGAAGCTTGAAGAGCACTCATTCATCTCACCTGCTCTCTTGCACAATTCGGTTTTGCTCTTGCTTTTCTGTTTTCACCATGAAAACATGCCCAAGATTGCTTACTGGAAGAAAAAACACATGGAGCAGGATCTAGTCGGTCCATTCGGCCCTAAATATGTAAACAAGCCCAACCAAAATCAACAAAAATCACCTACATTACCCACAGCTAACTACAGATACATGAGTGAATCCCTCCAAGCCCAGCTTAGAGCAACAGAACCACTCAGCTGATCCACAGACTCTACATTTGCTCTTTGTCTTTGAACTTCCAAGGTTTTGTGGTTGTTTGGTATACTGCACAACTGTGACAAAAGAAAACTGATAAAGCATTTTCAGACAACTGGAAGTTCAACACTGACTAGATATTTGATGATATTAAGGAATTATTGTTAATTTTTTTCTAGTCATTCTGGCCATATTGTTTAAAAGAGTTTTAGATACACATTGAAATATTCTTCGGTAATATGATGTCTGGAAAATAATATGTGAGTGTGGGGTAAGGATAGGAAGGCCTATCCTGCTCAATTCTGATTTTCCAGCCTCTACAACACATCTGGCTCACTGTAGGTACTCAAATAATAAACAAACAAACCAAACCACAGCTGACTGAACCAAGTTGCAAATACAGAAGTCAAGGCAATGAAGACAGACTAAGCACAAGGGAGAAGACACACTTCTCAGGTATCCTCACAGAACCACAACCAAGAGGGATATTCAGTGCAGAGTACCCCTCAAGCTGACCCAATCAAACTGTCTGCCTTGAGAATGTACAAGCGGTACACAGACAGAGTGAGGGGAGCCACTTGTTTTAGGTTGTTGACTACTACCAGGCTGGTCTCTCCAGATCAACCCTTGATTTTCCACTATTAGCATCAGGGGTGAGAACCCCATGAGGGTGACTTTCAGTACTATGCACATATATCCTCACAATAAATTCTCATTCATAAGGTAATAAGTATTTCTTTTCTTTGGGACCTAAAACCTATCTAATCACAAGACAATGACAAATCTGACCTTCATATGATCTTACACTAGCCACTGCAGTTGCACCTAAGAGAATTTCCATTCTAGTGAACTGCTCTGATTTACCCATATGGAAGGAATCCTCTAATGACTTAAGTATTACAGGTGATGAATCATATTTAATTAACAAACATTTTCAAAGGACAATAGATAACAGATGATAATCAGAACCTCAAAGCTTAAAATGAGAACTGTGTAAATTCTCACTGATACTAACCTCAAAATAACTATCTTTGGTCTCCCTCCCCATGCTCCTCTACCCCTGTTATCCAATACCCCAGTCTCTTCATCTTTGCCATTCTGCCACCATTCTCAATTTATCTCTTCCATTCCCTTTCTTTCTTCCTCCACACTCATTTCAATTCCTTGTCTTATCCCCTCTTTCTTCCCCTCCAAGGTTCCACTGAAATGAACTCATTCACATTTTTAAAATATTTATTAAATAATACACAAGAAATGAAAAAGTAAAACTATAAAAATATATTGCTTTTACCTATCAGATTGAGGCTCTCCTTCCTGAGGGAGAGAAAAAGGAAAGCAGCAAGCTCACATTACAGAAGATGTGGCAAAGCCAAATGGGGGTTATCAATATGCAGATTTTACAAGTCTCCAGATGTGAACTGTCAGTCACAATGATTACCACAGTAATCTCAAAAGGCTATATATGAGAAACAAGAGTGCTGCTACAAGCACTCATTCTAAAAGCATTTGTTTAATGGGTTGGGAAAATTTTTGCAAACATATCCAACAATTTTCTTTCTCTTGTTTTTCAGATACTTGTTTCTCTTGTAACTAAGCTATACATAGATCCTAAGGTTTTATGCCAACAATCTTGTCATAAAACGAAAGTTTTACACTTGTGACCTCACCATCAACTTTCTGGCAATAATATCAGGTCATGGACTCTACAGAAGAGAGAAATATACACTCAGTAGAAATCTTGATATGTTCAGAAAATTAATTAGTATTTGGCATGCTGTTTAAGAAGTCTTTCATTCTGGTTCTGTCAAATGCAGTCTGGCACATTTCTCTAACAATCTGATGACTAGTAAACCAATGTTTTATTTAGGTCCTTTCTACAGTTCTCCAGTGTTTCATTTGCATACATACATAAGAGCCAAGTCAAAACTGAGGTTCTAGAGGAGGAAAAGGCATTTTATACATATTCTCTTAATGCTTCTTTATGCTTTTAAGACTATTTCCTATCACGAGACAACAGTAAAGGAAGCAAACTAAAAACAAGAAAATGCAGTCAAGTGTTCACAGCTGCAAAAAGAGAGAAGTTACCTTGCAAATTTTCTTATTGTGTTTTTCAAAATCAATCATTTAAAAGAACAATCACCCCTGACTACATGTCAGATCCTATTTTTTAAAAGGGCTACCAAAGAGATAGCTTGATCATCCTCATTCTATAATTGGATAAATGATTATTATTAAGGTTAAATGGTTTCTCCAAGGTCGCACAGCAAGCAAATAGCAGAGAAGGGATGTTTGGGTCTGATTCTAAAATCCTACATCTTTAGCTACTATGCTGCTGCTAAGTCGCGTCAGTGGTGTCCGACTCTGTGCAACCCCATAGACAGCAGCCCACCAGGCTCCTCCGTCCCTGGGATTCTCCAGGCAAGAATACTGGAGTGGGTTGCCATTTCTTTCTCCAGTGCATGGAAGTGAAAAGTCAAAGTGAAATCACTCAGTCATGTCCGACTCTTGCAACCCCATGGACTGTAGCCTACCAGGCACCTCTGTTCATGGGATTTTCCAGGCAAGAGTACTGGAGTGGGCTGCCATTGCCTTCTTCAGCTACTATGCTACTCTTACTTTATTCTTTGTTATAAATATATTGCATTACATCTATAAAATATACTCAACATAAAATCTAGCTATATCAAGACAGGTACTTTTACAAGAATGAAATGTTTCTTTTTAACTTTTATTTCTGTCACTTACATAACAGGTGACATGCCGCAGAAATTTTGGTTGTTCATTATTAATTTCCAAAGAGAAGCAGTTATAATCTGCATTTGAGAATAACCCTAGGCTTATTGCTTAGATAGTTTCCCATTTTGAGAGATGCCTGTAATACAGAAACCATTGTTAATAATTAAACACATGGGAATATAAAACAAAAAAGGGAACGTGAATAAAGGGAAAAAAACACTTTAGGATTATAGAACAAACATAAAAGGCTGTATTTTAGTAGGGAAAACACCAAGTCTGGATACTTTATTATAATGTTTCAATAATCCAAATTTATTCAGACTCTGATTAGCAAAACACAGACACGTGCATGTGACAATCATTGTGGAGCCCAGCAAAGCTACAGAATGAAACCAGGTGAAAAGATGAGAATAGGAAATTTGTTCTGTTTAGAAGAAGGGCAAGATTTTCTAACTGCTGGGGTAGAATGACTGAATTCAATTGTTGAGACAGAATTTGAATTAATTTTTTGGTGCTGTTTTCCTTCATTTCCCTAGGAAGAAAGATTATGTCACTCAGCAATGATACTTCCACTCAATTAAAGGATGGGTTTGGGCTATACCTCCAAGCTGGAAAGATTTCAGCTGTAATATAGGAGCCAAAATAATGATAAAATAAGGAAGAGTAGGTCAAATGGCTCTGTCACACAGGCAGGCAGGCACTCTCATGGGAAGGAAAGAGCCAAAGAATTACTATTTCTGAACTTGACAAGTGAACCTCACAGTCACAGAGACTCTATATGCACCAGCAATCTTATTCTGCTCTGACTGTTATACTACAAATCAGGTTTGAGGAACTATTTCTAGGTGTGCTCCATGTCAATCAAGGATATTTCTTCTCCCATACAAACCAAAAACTTCTGTAGATTTTCAGTCTAATCGCTGCTTGTTCCCACTCTCCCATTTTGCTCAGATCGCAAAGCTAGTAATTGGAGTGTTATTCACAATACCCACAGCAGGCACTCAAAACAAACTGACCACTTTCATCATTCAGAAACAGGCATTTTTTTTAAAAAGCATTTAAAAAATAATTTCAAATATCTCATTTTAAAATGCATTTTTTAAAATATTGAGATGAAATTCACATAACATAAAATTAACCATTTAAAGTGAACAATTTAGTGGCTTTTAGTACATTAAACATATTTCAAATATCTCATTTTAAAATACATTTTTTTAAATATTGAGGTGAAATTCACATAGCATAAAATTAACCATTTAAAGGGAACAATTCAGTGGCATTTAGTACATTCACAATGCTGTGCAACCACTGCTCCAAAATATTTCTATCACTCCAAAGTGAAACTCCAACCTCATTAACCAGTTTCTCCCCACTTCCCTTCTTCCTCCAACCCCTAGAAACCATTAGCCTGTATTCTGTCTCCATGGATTTATCTATTCTGGACACTTCACAGAAGAGGTATCATGCAATATGTGACATTTTGTATCTAGCTTTTTTCACTTAGCATATGCTTTTAAGGTTCATCCATGTTGTAGACATATCAGATATTAATTTTTTATGACTGAATATTTCGTTGTAGGTATATACCACAATTTGTTTATCCATTCACTCATTGATAAGACATTTCCACCTATTAGCTAATATGAACAGTGCTGCTATGAACGTGTGCATACCTGTGTTTGAGTGCTTGTTTTAAATTCCTTCGGGCTATATACCTAGCAATGAAATTGCAAGATCATATGGTAATTCTATGCGGCTCTCCTGGTGGCTCAGATGATAAGACTCTACCTGCAACACAGGAGACCTGGATTTGATCCCTGGGTAGAGAAAATCCCCTGGAGACAGGAATGGCTACCCACTCCAGTATTCTTGCCTGGAGAAATCCATGGACAGAGGAGCCTGGTGGTGGGCTACAGTCCATGCGGTCACAAAGAGTCACAAAAAGTGTCTAACACTTTCACTTCACTTTTCTTTCATGGTAATTCTATGTTTAACATTCTTAAAAACTACCGAACTGTTTACCACAGCCACGCAAGCAATTCTGAGCACCAACCACGCACTAGATAAAGTCCCTGATCTCATGAAGTTTACATTCCAGTGAGAAAAAAATAAACAAGTTAATCACTAATGTTGTTATATTGGGTCTATTTGTAAATATATACACATGTAAGTGTCATGTCAGATGGTGGTAAGTAGTATGAAAAAGTTATGCAGAGTAGGGTACAGACAGTTATGGGAGGGTACTATTTTATATAGGGCATTCAGAAAAAGCCTCTCTGATATGTAACCAACATGAAATGAGATCATTAAATATTTTTAGAATACATCAATAGTCAGTGAAACATTTTTATGAAACATTATTTCTTATATTACATTTCTCCAAAGTACTTTCATCTTTTTGGCTTGAATAATGTTTCCTTTGTGATTTTTTCCTGAACGTTAATTCAGACTAGTAACTTTATATAAAGATCCTTGCTATTTATTCTGTACAACACAAAACAAATCCACCTAGTGAATTTTGTTGATCACCAGTAGTGACCTGTGGCAACAAATCTACATTTCTGATATCATTACAGTTAGAGGTAATCATTAGTTGTGGAATGTAAGGACTCTGTAGTCATTTCAAACCATTAATTTCCCATAAGAATCTAGCCAGAAATTATGAATAACTCATATAAAGTATTAAACCCCAAATGTGGGACAAATACACTTGGCATGCAGGATCTTAGTTCCCGTATGAGGTATCAAACCCACGCCCCCTGCAGTAGAAGTGCAAAGTCTTAACCATTTGACCCCCAGCGAGGTCCCTAGAATCCCTCCTTGTCTCTTCTTCTCTACTGCTACTTCTTAGTTCAAGTCATTGCCATCACGCTCTTAAACTCTGCAACAAGAACCACCACCTACCTGTTCTCCTTTCCTGATCCCCTACAAACCACACATTAGCCACAGTGATATTTCCAAATCACTGATCAGATAATGGCACTTCCAGGCTTAAAACTCAATGTATTTTCACTTCAATAAAACCTTGCCATGTCCTACTACAAAACCTCATGACCTGGTCTCTTACCACACTTCCTGACACCACTTCTCATTACAACTCTTCACTCTCTTGCTCCAGCACACTGCTCCTCTGTACCTCAAGTATAACAAGTTCATTTCTGTCTCAGAGTCTTTGTGTTTGTGGTTTTCCCCTATCAGGAAACCTTGTCCCCAAATCTTTATATAACTCATTATTAAGGTCTCAGTTTAAATGTTACCTCCACAGGTTACATTTGAGACCAAATCACTAACACCCAAATAAGTATTTCTTTAGAGCATTATCACTATCTATGATTGTTTTTCTAGTGTATTTATCACTAGCTTCCTCCCACAAAATGTAAGTTCTTTGAAAGAATAAATTTGGTTTGTTTTGTTTATTATTGTATTTTAAGTACCTCAAAAACATTTCCTATTGCATAGCAAACCCTTGATAAATGTTTAATAAATAAATGAACAAATGAATCTACAGACACAGTATCAATATTTTTTACAAGTCAAAATTATTACTACACTACCCTACCAACTTGAAGGTAGAATCTATGTCTAATTCATCTTCCTATCTCCAGAGAGCTTCTATAGCACCTTGTATTATTGTAGGTGCTCAAAAAATGATTAAAATTAATGAAGGAAACTTTATTCTAAAGTGTCCAAAATATACTTAATTATATATACTTCTATTGATATTTATTGAGCATTTCGTATGTCCCAGGTCTTATTCTAAATGCATTATGGATTATTTAATTTGATAAGCCTAACAACTCCATGAGATAAAAAAATATTATTCACATTTTACAGAGATGTAGGATCTAAACATAAAGAGCTTAAGTAACTTGCCCAATGTAACACAACTACTAATTAAGTAGCAGAGCTGAAATCTGAACTTAGACATTTCTCCCCAAGATAAGCATTAGTATCAGCTAATTGAGGATTCTCAGAAAAAGCCTGCCATTTTATCGTTTGAACTCATAACTTTTCAGAGAATTTGAGGTTCTTCTAAATTTAAGTAAGCCAAAAGTTTATTTAGGTCGTAGCTGTGACAATCATTATTTCATATTAGAACAAGGTAACCTTCCAGAATAGTTTTCTCTGCTATGAGGTCCAAAGCAATGCCAGGATTTTTGAGCAATGAAAAAACTGTAAGGCATAAACTTAATCCATAATCACTGGAGGGAGAAATTGGGTTTATAGCTTAGGTGGCTCAGAGGTAAAGAATCTACCTGCCAAGCAAGAGATGCAGGTTTCATCCCTAAGTTGGGAATATTCCCTTGAGAAGGAAATGGCGACTGACTCCAGTATTCTTGCCTGGAAAATCCTACGGACAGAGGAGCCTGGCCGACTACAGTCCATGGGGTCAGAGAGTCGGAAATGACTTAACAACTAAACAATAACAGTTAAGTTTATGATTCAATATAAAATTCAACAGCGTACTGAAGAAGTATAAAAATTCTCAAATATTTCACTAATATACAAAAAGTAATATGAAATATACTACTTCACAACAGGTTTGTGAGTACTTAATATGAGGTTCCAAATAGGAAAAGGAGTACGTCAAGGCTGTATATTGTCACCCTGCTTATTTAACTTCTATGCAGAGTACATCATGAGACATGCTGGGCTGGAAGAAGCACAAGCTGGAATCAAGATTGCCGGGAGAAATATCAATAACCTCAGATATGCAGATGACACCACCCTTATGGCAGAAAGTGAAGAGGAACTAAAAGCCTCTTGATGAAAGTGAAAGTGGAGAGTGAAAAAGTTGGCTTAAAGCTCAACATTCAGAAAACGAAGATCATAGCATCTGGTCCCATCACTTCATGGCAAATAGATGGGGAAACAGTGGAAACAGTGGCAGACCTTATTTTTCGGGGCTCCAAAATCACTGCAGATGGTGACTGCAGCCATGAAATTAAAAGACGCTTACTGCTTGGAAGGAAAGTTATGACCAACCTAGATAGCATATTGAAAAGTAGAGACATTACTTTGCCAACAAAGGTCTGTCTAGTCAAGGCTATGGTTTTTCCAGTGGTCATATGTGGATGTGAGAGTTGGACTGTGAAAAAAGCTGAGCACCGAAGAATTGATGCTTTTTGTAGTGTTGGAGAAGATGCTTGAGAGTCCCTTGGACTGCAAGGAGATCCAACCAGTCCATTCTGAAGGAGATCAGTCCTGGGTGTTCTCTGGAAGGAATGATGCTGAAGTTGAAGCTCCAGAACTTTGGCCACCTCATGTGAAGAGTTGACTCATTGGAAAAGACTCTGATGCTGGGAGGGATTGGGGGTAGGAGGAAAAGGGGACGACAGAGGCTGAGATGGCTGG
Source organism: Bos javanicus (assembly GCF_032452875.1). Taxonomy (NCBI): domain Eukaryota; kingdom Metazoa; phylum Chordata; class Mammalia; order Artiodactyla; family Bovidae; genus Bos; species Bos javanicus. Next base: position 68,436,550 of record NC_083884.1, read on the forward strand.
ATGGCATCACCGACTTGATGGACCTGAGTTTGGGTGGACTCCGGGAGTTGGTGATGGACAGGGAGGCCTGGCATACTGTGACTCATGGGGTCGCAAAAAGTCAGACACGACTGAGCAACTGAACTGAACTGAACTGAATATGAGCTTATGTTTTTTCATAATATATAATTCAACTCTGTGAAGACTGATAAGCAATATCCTTTTGGCCTTGCTCTTCAAAAGCTCTACTATATTCATGACCCATCACCCTCAAAGTTTCATCAAAAGTTTTATGATTCCATAATTTCAGAATATCAAACTTCTTATAAAAACAAGCAAGCCCTATAGTTCACCATTTTTAATATTTGAAACTCCTCTGATTCTAGCCAGGAAGGCTAAGGGGTAGACAACTGCAACAGTGTTCCTGATACACAGGCCCTATATCTCACTCTACAGTTATTGTCTTCCCCTGCTCCCGAGGTCCTCTACCAAAAATCTCTGCCATGGATATTAAACTCTTGATAGACTGGGGCTGAAAAGGAAAACCCTCCATAACCCCAAATGCAAAAGAGCCTCAAATGACAGAATCATACAGATCTGTATTGAAATAATTCAATGAAAGTATATAAGAGGAGTAAGTAAGCAAAAGGTAAAGAGGAAACAATAGCAGACAGACCTCACAACTATTCTCTGAAATCTGAAGACTCTTCTGGGTTATCTTAGAATCCTCCAACATGATTTATGTATCTGATCTGTCTCCTCAGCTTGACACTAAGTACACTGAATAGCACAGCATCTGTAAATCTCCCTAATAAAAATATCTGTAAACTGCTCCCCCTAGAATGCTCCTCAAAGTCCAGTATATTTTTACTATCCTGTCAGTTTTCTGTCATGGTATTAGGACAGGGCTATTTCATTTTAAAGGTTACCATTCCTTCAACTGCCAGATATCAGCTATCACAGGAGCAAATAATGGAACAATATTTCTGTAATCTACATAGAGTCAACATTTTTTAAAAGGTAGTGAGTGAGTGAAATGATCCAACAATTCTAAAACCCAGTCTGATGAGAAAATAAGAAAAGACTACCAAATCTGAGGAAAAATAAAATCCTTCCATTGTTAAACTAGTACCATATCATGACTGAATCAAGCCATTTCATTACATTTCATTTTTAGTTATATGGAAGTCCATATCTTACATATATTAAAAAATAATCTGAAAACCAGAATAATTTATAACAGTGACTTTAACATTGTCTTTATTTAATTTTCATATTAAAATACAAACTGCTATCTGAACACAAGGTATCTGCTTAATTCCTAATTAACTTCATTTCCATACTTTCTTTCCCATAGCTTTTCTCATTTGGTCAGCTTTAAAAGTACTCATGCCAATTCCCCAAGTCTCACCAGCATGATTAAAAAAAATTTTATACAATATTGGTATGGGAGATGATTGATAATCTTATTTTTTTCAAACTGACTTCTTGCTGGGTCTGTGGGGTGGGAACAATGTTAAAAGTGATTTAAAAGCTGATTTTCTGAAATCCTACCTTTTCAGATGAATATCAAAAAAGAAAATGAGCATTTAGTCATTCTACCTTTAAAATGAGAAGCCCACACTGTGAAAATAGAGGAAAATATATTCAAAGAGACTGAGTAACAAACTGCCCAAGCCATTTCCTGAAAAGAAATTACATTTGTGATTGTTAGAATTATAGAAAACAACTTTCTGTTCTTCAAAAACCACTAAAATATGACTCCAAAATTGTAAGTATTATTTTTTAAATATAAAGATGTTAAGAGCAAAATCACATTATTAATAAGTTTAAGTAATGAGCTGTTATACTAGAAGACAACTGTGGTAAGATATACACAAAATACTAACTCATCTTGTCAAAAAACAAAGACAAAGAGTAATAAAGACAAGTATAAAAGAAAATTGATTAAATCACCTTGAAAAAAGGGGCTGATGCTTTTGAAATTCTTTAGTATGGAATTTTCTTCCTATGGAATATTGTACAAATGTCTTTGTCTTGTCTAACGTGCACTAAAATTACAAATACACACTCACACCAAGGAAAATTGCATTTACTTATCAGATTGAAAGAAACAAGGAAGCCTTGGAAAAATAGATATTTCCAGGAAAGAAAAGTAAAGCAGGAAAGTGAAGGTGTAATAAAAGGACTATAATCAGAGATATGGGAGGAAGACAAACTGCATTAATTAATTTTCTTTAAGAAATGAGACTAGCTGCACACTGAGATGAATTGTCTCATTTGCCAAGTGTCCCAAGTGGCAAAGTCAAACAAATAACTCTGTAATTCTTCATTAGTATTTCATCAAGTTTAACCATTTGCAGACTGCCAAAGGTGGGGGTTGGGGAAATCCTTCAAATCTTATGAGAATAGCAACTAATCAACTTTTTACATGGATTTTTCAATATCTTCCTTTGTTGAAATAACCAAGTACCAAATGGAAATGGATAAAAACAAAGCAAAAGCAAATAAGATAAACACCAGGAAGGGTCTGCTCTTCATGGGAGGCCAGGCTGGACAGAGCCTTTCAAATCCTTCAGAACTGGGTTTAAATTCTAACTTTTTCACTTCCTAGTTAAATGACTGTCTCATTTACTTAATCTCCCGAGTCTCAATTTTCAAAAATGTACTAAATGAAGGATATATCAGCACTGCAGGAATGTTGTGAGATTAAAGATGACTGTGATTTAAATATCACAAAGTATCTAACACTTTCCTTAATAAATGTTAATTTCTCTAATAAAGTATACAAGTCAGGCAAATATTTAAACATTGAGATATATTGTTAAATGATCAAGTTTTTGAGTACTGTGGGATGTTCCGAAGCCAAATGACTCTCACTCAACATTTAGTTGAGAAATTTAATCTTCAATTTTTATGTATTTTCATACAGAGATAAAACTCATGGAAAGATTTGTTATAAATTTCTTTTTCCTTAGACATAAGCTTCCCCACCCCCTCAGCCCCACTATAGTAAAGTTTTAAACCTAAGCCTAGCTTTTACTAACACAGGGACATTTTTTTCCAAAATGAAAATAGCTTTATCATTTTTATCATTAAAAAATAATTGTCCTGATTATTTAAAACTAGATATTACCAAACTATCATAAAGAATAAATTTTTGAAATCTTAACACCTAGAAGTAATTAAGATTCTGACCATTAAATAAACACATACACACATCCCCATCCTAGACCTCTTGTATGTTGTGACTGTTTGTTGTTTAGTCGCTAACTCAAGTCTGACTCTTTTGCGACCTCATGGACTGCAGCCCATCAGGCTTCTCATCCATGGGATTTCCCAGGCAGGAATACTGGAGTGGGTTGCCATTTCCATCTCCAGGGGATCTTCCCGACCAAGGGATTGAGCCCTGTCTCTTGTACTGGCAGGCAGACTCTGTATCATTGAGCCACCAGGGAAGCCCATAAATGTACATATAAGTTTGAATAACTCCTGGATGTCTTTTTTGTTTTTCTTTGCTTTCCTGCCACACCACACCACTTGCGGGTTTCCCTGGTGGCTCAGACGGTAAAGAATCTGCCTGCAACGTGGGAGACCTGGCTTTGATCCCTGGGTTGGGAAGTTCCCCTGGAGGAGGGCATGGCAACCCACTCTGATATTCTTGCCTGAAGAATCCCATGGACAGAGGAGCGTGGCGGGCTACAGTCCATGGAGTCACAAAGAGTCAGACACAACTGAGCAACTAACCACAGCACACAGCACACCACTTGCAGGATCTTACCTCCCCAACCAGGGATCAAACTGGGGCCCCCCTGCAATGGAAGCAGAAAGTCTTAACCACTGGACTGCCAGGGAATTCCCTGGATTTCTCTTATTAATAGTACAAAATCATAAGAATAGCACTAAAAATACAAAAAAATTTCCACAATCCCAACACCTTAAATCATGTTTTTGTTTTTGCCACATCCATTTCTAAGGCTTGCCCATACAAATAAGTAACTGACATAATTATAATCATAAAAGAAACAATTTTATATTATCTCTGTATCCATTGTAAGCATGTTCTATGTTGCTCCATGAAAAAAATTAATACAATAAATGAGATACTTTGTCATAAGAACTAATATCAAAATATCCTTCCTGATCATCGTTTATAAAGCCAATTCCTCATTCTCAGAAATGACTAGTTTTAACAAGCATACCTACTTTCATTTTTAAGGTTTTTATACTTTGTTGCTATGGAGATTAAACATAATGGGATGTGGAAACTCTTGGTAAACCTGGATTATATTAATGTAACATATTATTATTATCAATGGAATATAGTATGTTATGAATGAACATTACCAAGTATATGTGCTGCTTCTCAATATTCTTAAGAATGACTTTTCTAGGTCTTTTTGGTTCCATAGCAAATAAGACTCTTTCTCTATCCTACAACTATATCAGCATATATTATGAAAAAATAATTTTATTATGAAAAACAAATTTTCATGTACTTCTGGGTTTGCAAGCAAGTAATGGGAAACTCTAAGGAGAGAAAGGAAGAAGGAGTTGAAATAGAATAGGGGGCCAGAGGAACTAAACCTGGATGAACAGAATGAGAATTTCCACCTCAAAATTCAGCCTAGACTTTTTTTTTTAAGATTCTTTTGTTTTGGACCATTTTACAAGTCTTTATTATTTGTCACGACATCGCTTCTGATTTATGTTTTGGTTTATTGGCCACAAACCATTATGTTTTGGTTTATTGGCCATTATGTTTTGATTTATGTTTTGGTTTATTATCCCACAAAGCATGTGGGATCTTAGCTCCTAGACCAGGGATCAAACCTGCATCCTCTGCATTGGAAAGCAAAGTCTTAACCACTGGACAACCAGGAAGTCCCCAGTTCAGACTCCTGAATTATGCTAAACTTGTCCCAGGTCCACAGAACTGTTGGCGTTAGACAGAAATAAATGCTAACTTTCCCTGAAATAAATAATCATCCCCAATTTAGGCCCTTAGGATTCTCACAGATTAAGTTCAAATATGCACTAAGAGTTAGTTTTTTAAAATCACTAAACCATTCAGGGAACTAAGCCATCATGAATGAGAGTAAAAACAACATGCAAATTTAAACTTCAAAGGTTTTTTTTTTCCCTAAAGAAAGCTATATTTTATCACTACATTAAAAGACGTTGATGCTTCCACAAGGTCAGAATTTAAATGTTTTTTTTCTATGCCCTATGATGCAAACTACTGTACAAGTATCCTCACTGAAGATGCCAGCAGGGTAATGCCCAAAATCCTTCAAGCTTTGCTTCAGTAGTATGCGAACTGAAAACTTCCAGATGTCCAAGCTGGGTTTAGAAAAGGTAGAAGACCAGAGATCAAATTGCCACCATCCATTGGATCATAAAGAAAACAAGGGAATTTCAGAAAAACATCTGCTTCACTGACTATAGCAAAGCCTTTGACTGTGTGGATCACAACAAACTGTGTAAAATTCAAGAGATAGGTACACCAAACTACCTTTCCTGTTTCAGGAGAAACCTGTATTCAGGTCAAGAAGCAACTGTTAGAGTTGGACACAGAACAATGGACCGGTTCAAAATTGGGAAAGGAGTACGTCAAAGCTGTATACTGTCACCCTGCTAATTTAACTTCTATGCAGAGTACTTCATGTGAAATCTCAGGCTGGATGAATCACAAGCTGGAATCAAGATTGCCAGGAGAAACAGCAACAACCTCAGATATGCAGATGATACCACTCTAGTGGCAGAAAGCCAAGAGGAACTAAAGAACCTCTTGATGAGGGTGAAAGAGGAGAGTGAAAAAGCTGCCTTGAAACTCAACACTCAAAAAACTAAGATCATGGCATCCAGTCCCATCACTTCATGGTAAATAGACGGGGAAAAAGTGGAAACAGTGACAGATTTTATTTTCTTGAGCTCCAAAATCACTGCAGATGGTGACTGCAGCCATGAAATTAAAACAGGCTTGCTCCTTGGAAGAAAAGCTATGACAGCATATTAAAAAGCAAAGACACCACTTTGCCGACAAAGGTCCTTACAGTCAAAGCTGTGGCTTTTCCAGTAGTCATGTATGGATATGAGAGTTGGACCATAAAGAAGGCTGGGCACCAAAGAATTGACGCTTTTAAACTGTGATGCTAAAAAGACTCTCGAGAGTCCCTTGGACAGCAAGGGGATCAAACCAGTCAATCCTAAAGGAAATCAACCCTGAATATCCACTTAAGGACTGATACTGAAGCCATCTGATGTGAAGAGCCAACTCATTGAAAAAGACCCTGAAGCTGAAAGATTGAGGACAGGAGGGAAAAAGGGTGACAGAGATGATTGGATGGCATCACTGACTTAATGGACATGAGGTTGAACAAACTCCAGGAGAGAGTGAAGGACAGGGAAGCCTGGCATGCTGCAGTCCATGAGTTCACAAAGAGTCAGACAAGACTTAGTGACTGAACAACAACAATGATACAACCATAACTACCAAAGATGTGAAGAATATATTTCTCCAAAATCTCACCCTGAAATTTCATCCTTCATAAACTGAAGCTTGATTTTAAAATAGTCATTAAATTTTTTTTAAGTCATCTTTTTTTGTTCTTAACTGTTTAAGCAGGGATCAAGGAAAACAATAATCCCTTGGTTTTCTGGTTGTTGTTGTTGTTTTGTTTTTAGTAACTAAGTCTGTATTATGGTGTGGTTAGTAAAGAAATGTTAAATTACAGCACAGTAACACAATCTCCAGTCACTGAGGCTTTAAGTAAGCAGGGTTTTTCTCCTGCTCTCCCTGCATGTCCACTGCTCTGCTCTTTACAGTCCTCACGCAGAAATACAAGCTGCAAGAGCTTCTATTGTGTAGAACAAGACAGATCACAAGACAGAAGTGAACATGGCATATGGCAAATTGTGAGCTGATCTTGTAACATTTACTTGGTCAGAGCAAGTTGTATGACTGTGTCTAAGTTCAAGGGGTAGGGAAGTAAGTACCAGCCTACCACGTGCCTAGAATGAGGAGAACCAGGAATACTGATGACTAGCACTAAGCAACACCACATACAGTTATTTTAACCCTTCAAATGGCATCTCCATTAGCAACATAAATAAAAAAATGCCGAGGTGGATGCAGTTGAAAGTTGATGTGATAAATTCCACTGCTCACTTTTAATGGAGAACCACAAGATGGCCTCAGAGAAATGTGAGTTTGACAACAGCTTTAGGCATTCATTGTTTCAAGACACTAGACTCCCTTATAAACTGAGTAAACTGAGCAGTAACCCAGGGCCTACTCCTCCAACTAACTGAACTCTCTAACTTAATGTTTCTCTAATCAGAGGAGAAAATGGTTGACATACCACAACAGACAGAAGTCAAATAAAAATCACCATTATATGCTGTGTACTTAAAAGAAATATCTCTGATATAACTAGCAATGCCTTTTTACCTAAAATATAGGTCAATCATACAGTAGTTTAAGCTGCTTTTAGTCAAGAAGATTTCTTTTTTAAAGACATGGGCAATAAAGCTATCAAACTATAAACTTAAGAATAATCTATAAATTCTCAGCCTTGTCATTTCTTCCTGCCCCTCTTGCTTCTACCTCTTTATCTCTCTTTTTCTCCTTATTGCAGGTAAGTGATAAAAGATATTTTTAACAATTTCCTTCAAAATGATCACTGCCTTGGTTTAAGAAAATATCCTACTCTGTAGATACTTTGAAGAGGGTAAAGTGAGGACAGCCAAACTGTTGCTCTTAAGAAGTTAATGGGTGGCTTCTAGTTAAAGATAATAGATTATATATAAGCAGTTAGCAAAAAAAAAAAAAAAAAAGACTTAAAAGGAGAGAGCTTATCATAAATCTGCAGGGAGAAAAAAACCCAAAAAACCCAACCTAGAACAGAAAGAAAAAAAGAGCAACCAAATTTTGGAAGCTGTGAAGTCAATGAACTAGTTCTAACAAACTAAGCAGATCTAAGACAGTTAAGCCAACAGTAATGAAAGCTAAAAAATAACCAATTTATAACAATGAATCTCTCAAGACTTGGGAAGCAATAATACCAGGTACTTCCGGAAAAAAAAAAAATTGGTAAAAATTGATCTAAAAATAGAAGGACTGGTTAAAAAAAAAAAAAAATAGATGTTTAACAATACAGACTGTGGTCCCTAAATATCACATCTCCAAAAAGAACAGAATTCCCTAGAAAATGGCTGATTCCAGCTCTTAGGCAGAAAAGATTTAAAAAAAAAAAAAAAAATGACTGTGCTCAAAACATTTTGTCGTTCCAAAAGGTAAGATAGCTTTCAAAGATCACTGGAGTCATGTCAAAAGACACAGAAGTCAATTTGAAGAGGCTTCAAGGACCAGAGATTGGACATTGACAAGGATAATAATGACAACATACTGACACCCATCGAGTCCATTTAGTCCAAGGGTTCATTATGATGCTTTAGAAAAAGAAAAAAATTCACTGATCTCCTTTGGAAGATGTATAAATTGATTTATAAGTGTGAAAATAGGAAAATAAGAGAAAGAAACATTCATCTTGCCTTTCTATAGGAACCACATCACAGGTAATCAAACAGCTATTTAAGTGGAAGACTGCTTTATAGAAGTTTTCTAGCTAATAAATACAGACGGAATGAAATTATTCAGGGTATCTTCATTTTGCAACCCCAAATTAATTTAAGGATCTAGGCAATGATCATCAGTGGCTGCTAACAACACAAAAAGAGAAACAAGGTATTAATACCTCATGACAGAAGTATGCAACACTTGTGAGGTAATCTCCTCACCCTCCAAAACTGCAGTAGTGAGTCTGACAAAGCATCTAAATCCAACTTTCCATTTCTGGGAACAGAAGAGAACCGTAACACGTAAAGACACCACAAGGATGCAATCAGCAAATGAAGTGAAGTGAAGTGAGCTCGCTCAGTCGTGTCCAACTCTTTGCGACCCCATGGACTGTAGCCCACCAGGCTCCTCCATCCACAGGATTCTCCAGGCAAGAATACTGGAGTAGGCTGCCATTTCCTTCTCCAGGGGAACTTTCCGATCCAGGGATCAAACCCGGCTCTCTCGCATTGCAGGCAGGCGCTTTACCCTCTGAGACACCAGGGAAGCAATCAGCAAAGCCCAGGCTGAAAACCTGCATAACAACTGACTCTGTTTCTTCAACAAGTATCTGCAAAGGGAAAGGAAAACAAGAAAGCAAGAGAGAGAGTGACTGAGAGCAAGAGCATATACAAGATAAAATGAGAGAGGGAGAGAGAGGGAAGGGGAGGGGAAGAGAGAGGGAGATTAAGAGACTTAAGAGCAATACATGGATATTAATTTAGATCTTGAGTCAAACACACACACTGTGGAGTGGATACAGGAACTATTATTGAAACAATGAGGGAAATGTGAAAATTAAACTATCTGTGAAGAGAAATGACTGTTTATTATATTTAGGTTATGCTCCTTGTTTTTTAAAAATGTCTTTTTCCTTTAGAGATACATATAGAAATATTTATGAATTAAATAATTATGTGCAGAGCTACTTCAAAATAACATATAAAAATGGACATGAGTTAGTAACTACACATGCAAACTGTTATTTCTCTTCTTGTACATGCTTGAGATTTTCATAATGAAAAGTTTAAAAAGCAATTAGATAATCCCCACCCAGATACTTTATTTTCAAACTATGTCCAGCAGAAGATGGCACAGGTGGAGGGGATTCCCTGGTGTTTCAGATGGTAAAGAATCTGCTTGCAATGCAGAAGACCCAGGCTTGATCCCTGGGTTGGGAATATCCCCTGGATAAGGGAATGGCAAACCACTCCAATATTCCTGTCTGGAGAACTTCATGGACAGAGGAGCCTGGTGGGCTACAGCCCATGGGATGGCAAATAGTCAAACACTGCTGAGCAACTAACACTTTCACTTCATCCTCTGGAGAGGTTAAAACACTGGGTCTCTGATGTAAAGGACATCAGGGACACTTAAGTGTAGGATACTGCATGAAATGAGAATTACTTGAAAGTTTACATGATGAATGTTGAGATTCTTCTCTAACTTCCTTCTCCTACTTGACTTCAACAGCACTGGCAATCAGAAAAATATCCCTTTGGGCCAGAAATTGAAACAGTCTTCACTACAGAATCTCACATGCCCAAGAAGAGAGACCTGAAGAGACTGACATTAGGAGTTCCTCCCAAGGAAACAGCCCAGCCACTCACCCTATGGTGATGACTTGGAAGAAACAAAGTGAAGAATAAAATTTCAAAACTACCCTTTGAGAGATAAGAAAATATTGCATTTATGAAACAAGAACAGAATGCCAAAAAAAGACTAAAGTTATTAAAAATAAGATAGAAGAGGAAAAACTAAACAGAAGGATTTGATGATAAAATTTAAGAAATACTGGAGAAAACAAATTAAGGAACAAGAGAGATGGAAAATGACAGAGAAAAATATCAGAAGATTAGCTAATGAGATTTGATATCCGAATAAAAGTAGTTCAAGAAAACGAGAACAGAGAAAACCATAAAAATGAAATCATTAACAAAATCACTCAAGGAAATTTCCCAGAATTAAAGTAAATACATCAGTTCAATTCAGTTCAGTCACTCAGTTGTATCCAACTCTTTGCAACCCCGTGGACTGCAGCATGCCAGGCTTTCCTGTCCATCACCAACTCCCAGAGCTTACTCAAACTCATGTCCATCAAGTCAGTGATGACATTCAACCATTTCCTCCTCTGTTGTCCCCTTCTCCTCCTGTCTTCAATCTCCCCGAGGATCAGGGTCTTTCCCAATGCGTAAGTTCTTCGCAAAGTATTAGAGTTTCAGCTTCAGCAACAGTCCTTCCAATGAATATTCAGGACCGATTTCCTTTAGGATGGACTGGTTGGATCTTCTTGCAGTCCAAGGGACTCTCAAGAGTCTTCGCCACATCAAAGTTCAAAAGCATCAATTTTTTGGCACTCAGCTTTTCTTTATAGTCCAACTCTCACATAGGCTTTTAGATTAGGAGTTATCCATCAAGTGCCCTGCATTGTTGATGAAAACAAATCCTCCCTAGACAACAATGAGGAGAGATGGTTGAATGGCATCACTGACTCTGGACATGAGTTTGAGTAAGCTCTGGGGGTTGGCGATGGACAGGGAAGCCTGACGTGCTACAGTCCATGGGGTCGCAAACAGCTGGACACAACTGAGCGACTGAACTGAATTGAACTGATGTATTTACTTTAATTCTGGGAAATTTCCTTGAGTGATTTTGTTAATGATTTCATTTTTACGGTTTTCTCGGTTCCCCTTTTCTTGACTACTTTTATTCGGATATCAAATCTCATTAGCTAATCTTCTGATATTTTTCTCTGTCATTTTCCATCTCTCTTGTTCCTTAACCTTCCTGACTAAGAAAGTTTCCATATAAACAAGCAAGTTTTTAAATTTCATCAAAAAGAAAAGAGGACAATGGCTGAAAATAAAATTTCTTCAACATTCAGAGGGTAAAATAATTCCCAAAAACCCTAGAATACTATAACCAAACTATTCCTCTCCTGTGAGAGTAAAGACATTTTCAGCAATGCATGCCACACAAGCATGCTTCACTTCTCACAAAACAGCTCATGCATGTGTGCCTCCAAAATAATGACAGGAAGATGACATGGGATCCAAAAAATAATGAATCAAATATAAGAGGCTAGAAGTGTTCTTTGGCTGATTATAAATGGTTATCAAAATATAGCTGTGGAGTAACAAGATCAAATTGGAGCAGATCAAAAGGCTCTAGACAGACTTCTTCAAACATATGAAACTGTTAGAATGTCTCATGTGTCTAAACAAATTAACGTGTTTCACACAACCAAGGAGATTGGAAGGGGATTTATTTCATAATGTATACTTACTATCTCCAATTTTCTCTTCCCATCATTTCTTAAACCCATGCCAAACAGGTGCTTTACCAGCATCACGCCACTGAATCTGCTCCTGTCAAGGTAATTAGTAAGCTCCACATTGCTGAATTCAATAGCCAATCTTCAATCCTTATATTAACTTGATTTATTAGCAAATCAGGCCAAAGAAAAAATCAAAAGGGAAATCAAAAAAATATCTTGAAACAGAAGAAAATGGAAACACAACATACCAAACCTATGGGATGCTGCAAAGCAGTCTAGAAGGGAAATTAAAGCAAAATATATCTACATTAAGAAAAAAAGGTATCAAATAACAACCTAGCGTTACACCTCAAGGAACTAGAAAAAGAACAAAGTAGGCCCAAAGTTAGCAGAAAGAAGGGGAAACACATACACAAACACATATCTGTACATGTGTATATATGTACATACACAGAGAATACAGTAGAAAGACAACACAGATGAACTGTGAGGGCATCATGCTAAGTGAAATAAGCCAGACAAAGAGAAATACTACAGGGTATCACTTACATATATGTGGAATGGGGGAGGGGGAGTCAAACTCAAAGTAACAGTAAAAAAGTGGTTGTCAGGGCTGGAGGAAATAGGGTTAGTAAAAGCATACTAACTTTCGGCTATAAGATGAATAAGGTCTGAAGAGCTAAGGTAAAATATACTGACTATAGTCAAAACTGTACTATATAATCAAAATTTGCTAAAAGAGTAGAATTAGAGTGTTTTCACCAAAAATAGATAAATATGTGAGGTGATGGATATATTAAACTAGGTGGAAAGAGTTCTTTCAACAGTGTACACGTATGTCAAATCATCACCATGTACACTTTAAATATCCTACAATTTTTTTCAATTTTATCTTGTTGAAGCTGAAAAAGTAATAACATACCTTTATTCTAATACCTTTCGAAATACAATACAAATAGTATGTACTGAATAAATACTTGTTCAATTGATGTGTTAATGTGTAAACCCTTTGGAGAGCCTGTAAAAAAGTGAGAGAAGTCTCCAAGAAGGAACCCTCAACCACCTAAACCTAAGACTACCATGAGCTGTCCGCCATCCGTAGCAAGTGCTTAATATCATCCATTTGCATGTTCTGCTGTTAGAATTTCACTATCAGTGTGTTTAAGACATTTATTTTAATCATTATGTCCATATGGCCTTATCAAACTTCCTCACAAAGTCGGAAGAATTCAAAGATGGTGTCAGATACATGTAGTGAAGTGAAAGTAGCTCAGTCGTGTCCGACTCTTTGCAACCCCATGGACTGTACAGTCCATAGAACTCTCCAGGCCAGAACACTGGAGTGGGTAGTCGTTCCCTTCTCCAGGGGATCTTCCCAACCCAGGGATAGAACCCAGGTCTCCCACATTACAACTAGATTCTTTACCAGCTGAGCCACAAGGGAAGCGTGATACATGTAATAACCTTTCAAAAATATTTTTCTTATAGAAGGATCCATTATTATTACACATAAAAAATGGTTACCAAATGGTAACAACAAAAAAGTCTAATGTAAGTCCAATTTATGCTTAATATTCAGAGTCGTTTTATCTCTTGAATAATACAAAATCTTGCTAGGATACAGCTAACTATATTAAAATCTACAATATGCAGAAACCTCAACATTTATAATAGATAATTCCTTATCACAGTAATCCCATAATTTTCATTAGCAGTAAAAACTTCTATTTGTTAGCAATAACAATCTTCTGCATTATTCTTAATAACATGAGTTTCATAAAGCTGTACAAAGAGTAAAATATTTAGTTAACAATTTCATGAAAGGAGACAAGAGAAAGAGACTAGAACTGATCACTTGAGGCACTACACTCTACAGCTGGAATAAAAAATAATGTTAATATTCTATTATACTTGCCTTTAATTTGCTTGCAAGTATGAAAAATAGTATCTTATTTGACTAAATTCAGGAGACTGGAAAAATATTTCTTACTAATATGAAATATGAACATTTGGGAAAATATTCTTCAGTCTGTTTGTAGAGCTCTTCTAAAAACTTATAAAATAAACACTTGTACAGCACCTACTACATACCAAGCATTGTATTAGGCACTAGATACACCAAAAAAAAGGAAAAAATGCACCTTAAACCTTATCGCACATCATACATAAAAGTTAATCCAAAGTTGATCACAGACCAGATAAAAGTAAAACTGTAAAACACCTAGGAGAAAAATATTCACAATCTTTGAGTATACAAAGATTTCCTAGACATAAAACAAAAGGCATCATTCATGAAAGAAATATATGGTAAATTTGACTTTTCCAAAATTTAAAAGTTCTGTTCTTTGAAAGATACCATTAAAAAATCAAAAGGCAAACTACAAACTAGGAGAAAATATTCTCAAGCATATACCTGATGAAGACTTGTATCTAGGATACATTGTTAAAAACTCAATAATAAGAAAGAAAAATATATGAAAGAAAAAAAGAAGCAACCCAATTAAATACTGGGCAAAAAAGTTGATTAAATACTTTACAAATGCAGATATACTAATGGCCAATAACCAGAAAAAGATATGTAACATCACAAATTCATCAGAGAAATGAAAGCTTAATTTTCCTTTTTAATTTGGCCATGCCATATGGCACATAGGATCTTAGTTCCCCAACCAGGGATCGAACCCATGGCCCTGTATTGGAAGCACAGAATCACTGAACAGCCAGAGCAGTCCCCTGGAAGTTTAAAATCACAGTAAGATACCATTACACATCCAAAAGAATAGGTAAAGTTAAAAAGAATGGCAAAGAGTCAAAGGAGGTTTCACAAAGAAAATTAGAAAATACATTGCAACAAAAAAAGCCACACACACCGAACTAATGAGATGCAGCAAGAGCGATGCTAAGATGGAAGTTCACAGTGGTAAAGACATTTAAAAGAAATATTTCAAATAAACAGCTTAATTTACATTTCAAGGAATGAGAAAAAGAAGAACAAACTACACCCAAAGTAGGAAGTAAATAAGGATTAGAGCAGAAATAAATGAAACAGTAAAAACAGAAAGATTCGACAAAACTAAGAATTGGATTTTTGAAAATAGCAACTAAAGTGAAACCACCCTTAGATAGACTAAGAAAAAAAGACTCAAATAACAAAAATTAGAAATGAAACAGGAGACACTACATTTGATGCAAGAGAAATAAAAAGAATGTGAGAGACTACTACAAACAGTTATATGTCAACAAATTGGATAATCTAGAAAAATGGATACATTCCTAGAAATACACAACCTACTAAGACTGAATCACAAAGAAATGAGAAATCTGAAGGTAACTTGAACTTCAAGGAGATTGAAATGGCAATCAAAAACTTCCCAACAAACAAAAGATTCTCTAAAGAATTCTCACAAACATTTGAAGAAAAGCTAACAGCAGTCCTCCTCCAACTCTTCTCAAAAATTGAAGAAAACACTTCCAAACTCCTTTTATGAGGCAAGCATTACCCTGATACCAAAGCTAGACAAAGATACTAGAAGAAAATAAAACTACAGACCAACTGACATAAAAATATTCAACAAAATACTAGCAAACTAAATTCAACAGCACATTAAAAGAATTATACATCATAACCAAGTGGGATTTATCCCTGGACTACAAGGATGGCTCATCATATAAAATCATTCAATCTAACAAAAACACATTTACAGAATGTAGGAAAAGAACCACATGATCATCTCAAGGGATGAAAAAAGAGCGTTTGACAAAATTCAACACCTTTTCATGATAAAAACATTCAACAAACTAGGAACAGAGGGAAATTACCTCAACATAATGAAATCTACATATGAAAAGCCCATGACTAACATCATATTCAATGGTAAAAAAAATTGAAAGTTTTCCCTTAATATCAAAACAAGGCAATGTTGCCCATTCTTACCACTTCAATTCAACATGGATCTTTAGATCCTAGCCAGAGCAATGATACAAGAAAAAGAAATAAAAGGCATTCAAGTTGGAAAGGAAGAACTAAACTTATCTCTGTTCACAAATGACATAATCTCATATGTAAAAAAATCCTAGACTCCATACACAAATTCTAGAACTAATAAATGAATTCGGCAAAGATGCAGGATACAAAACCAACATATAAAAATCAACTAACAATGAAGAATCTGAGAATGAACTTAAGAAAACAAGCCCATTAACCAAGTAAATTTAACCAAGGAGGCAAAAGATCTATATGATAAAAACTACAAAACACTGCTGAAAGAAATGAAAGCTAACACAAATAAATGGAAAGACATCATGTGCTCTTGGATTGGAAGACTTAATATTGTTTACATGTTCATATTACCCAAAGCAATCTACAGATTCTTACCAACATCCCAATAGAACCCTTTGCAGAAATAGGAAAAAAAAAAATCTTAGAAGTCCTATGGAATCTTAAGGGCCCACTAACTACCAAAAAAGAAAAAAAAAGAGTCCACATTTCTTGACTTCAAAACATACTGCAGAACAACTGTAATCAAAACAGTGAGGTAAAGCATAAAAGCATAGAGACAAATGAAACAGAATAGAGAGCCCAGGACCCTCATGAATATAACCAAATGATCTTTGACAAAAGTGTCAAGATCACAAAATTGGGAAAAGACAGTCTCTTCAACAAATGGTGGTAAGAAAACTTTATCAGTTCAGTTCAGTTCAAAATTGTATACACATGTGCAAAAGAAGGAAGTTAGACATTTATTTATACCACATACAAACATAACTCAAAATGGATTAAAGATCTAAATAAGACCTAGAATTATAAAACTTCAAGAAAACAGAGGGGGAAAGTTTCACAACATTAGATTGGGCAGTGATTTCTTGGATATGACACCAAAAGCATTGGCAGTAAAAGCAAAAACAGACAATTGGGACTATATCAAACCTAAGAACTATTGCACACAAAAGGAAACAATCAACAGAGTAAAATGGCAACCTATAGACTTAGAGAAAGTAACTGAAAACCATATATCTGATACGGAGTTAATGTTCACAATATATACAGAACTCTTACTACTCAACAACAACAAAACCAAGTTATCTGATTTCTTATTTTATTTTTTGAAGATTTTTTTACGTGAATCATTTTTAAATTCTTTACTGAATTTATTACAACATTGCTTCTGTTTTATGTCTTGGTTTTCTGGTTGCAAGGCATGTAGGATCCCAGTCCCCAATCAGGGATCGAATCTGCACCCTCTGCATTGGAAGGTGAAGTCTCAATCACTGGATCACTAGCGAAGTCCCTAACCTGAATTTTTAAATGGACTTGAGTATATATTTCTGCAAAGAAGATAATATAAATAGCCAATAAGTATATGAAAACATGTTCAACATCACTTACATCAAGGAAATGCAAATCGAAACTACAATGAGATAATACCTCACACTATTAGGATGGACACTATAGAAAGAAAGGAAGAAAGAAAGAAAAAGGGAGGGGAAAAAGAGAAAGAAAATAGTAAATCTTGGTAAGGATACGGGGAAATTCGAATCCTTGTGCACTAACAGTGGGAATGTAAAATACAGCTATAGGGATAAAATACAGACATCCTGATGAGTGAAGTAAGTGAAATGAGATGGTTAGATAGCATCACCAACTCAATGAACATTAATCTGAGCAAACTCTGGGAGACAGTGAAGGACAAGAAAGCCTGGTATGCTGCAGTTCATGCAGTCACAGAAAGTTAGACATGACAGCGACTGAACAACACGTGCATACATTCATATACATACACAGATACAATGGAATATTCAGTTCAGTCACTCAGTCGTGTCCGACTCTTTGCAACCCCATGAATCGCAGCACGCCAGGCCTCCCCGTCCATCACCAACTCCGAGAGTTTACCCAAACTCATGTCCAGCAAGTCGGTGATGCCATCCAGCCATCTCATCCTCTGTCATCCCCTTCTCCTCCTGCCCTCAATCCCTCCCAGCATCAGGGTCTTTTCCAATGAGTCAATTCTTCATATGAGGTGGCCAAAGTATTGGAGTTTCAGCTTCAGCATGAGTCCTTCCAGTGAATATTCAGGACTGACTGGTTGGATCTCCTTGCAGTCCATGGGACTCTCAAGAGTCTTCTCCAACACCACAGTTCAAAAGCATCAATTCTGAGGTGCTCAGTTTTCTTCACAATCTTTTTTTTTTTTTTTTTAATTAATTTTTAGCCTCTCACACTGGCCCACAATCTTGTTCCGCAGCTCTTCCGCGCGCTTCTCGGCCCGGCGGATGCGGTGCCCCCGGCAGCGGCCGCCCAGCCCCGTGCAGGCGGCGCACACGAGCCGTCGCTCGGAACAGCAGAACCAGTTGAGAGCCTGGCCGTGTTCGGGGCAGAGCGGCCCTGGCTCGGACCCCGGCTCCGGCCCCGGCCCCTGCCCAGCGCCCTCCGCGGACATGGCCGAGCGCCGGGCGCCGAGCGCTCCACCTGTCGCAGGTGGCGGCTGGGCGGGGCTTCTCTTCACAATCTAACTCTCACATCCATACCTGACCACTGGAAAAACCACAGCCTTGACTAGACAGACCTTTGTTGGCAAAGTAATGTCTCTGCTTTTTAATATGCTATCTAGGTTGGTCATAACTTTTCCTTCCAAGGAGTAAGCGTCTTTTAATTTTATGGCTGCAATCACCATCTGCAGTGATTTTGGAGCCCCCCACCTCCTCCCGCTGCCAAAAAAAAAAAAAAAAAACGAGCTACCCCACGTCTGAGGTCTGGGGCAGCAGCCAAGAGGAGCAACCCCACGTCCAAGGAGTGGCGACTGCATGGGCACAGGAGGGCTGAGAAGAGCTACTGCACGAATATTCAAGGTCAGGAGGGGCGACCTTGTCCAAGGTAAAGAGCAGTGGCTGCACTTTGCTGGAGCAGCCATGAAGAGAAACCCCACGTCCAAGGTAAGAGAAACCCAAGTAAGACGGTAGGTGTTGTGAGAGGGCAGACAGACTGAAACCATAATCACAGAAAACTAGCCAATCTGATCACACGGATCACAGCCTTGTCCAACTCAAGGAAACTAAGCCATGCAGTGTGGGGCCACCCAGGACAGGCGGGTCATGGTGAAGAGGTCTGACACAATGTAGTCCACTGGAGAAGGGAATGGCAAAGAACTTCAGTATTCTTGCCTTGAGAACTCCATGAACAGTATGAAAAGGCAAAATGACAGGATACTGAAAGAGGAACTCCCCAGGTTGCTAAGTGCCCAATATGCTACTGGATATCAGCGGAGAAATAACTCCAGAAAGAATGAAGGGATGGGGCCAAAGCAAAAACAATACCCAGCTGTGAATGTGACTGGTGATAGAAGCAAGGTCCGATGCTGTAAAGAGCAATACTGCATAGGAACCTGGAATGTTAGGTCCATGAATCAAAGCAAATTGGAAGTGGTCAAACAGGAGATTGCAAAAGTGAATGGAATATTAGTCAGCTTTTAAAATGGAGGAAATCCTGTCACATGCTACAACATGGAAAAACCTTGAAGACACCATGATGAGTGAAATAAGTCAGTCACAAAAGGCCAAATACTATAATGATTTCACTTATATGAGCTATTTAGAGTAGTCAAAATCATGGAAACATAAAGTAGCATAGTGGTTTCCAGACCTGGGGGAGAGGAAATGGAGAGCTGTTGGTTGAGTATTACCCAAAAAAATGAAAGCATATGTTCACACAAAGACTAATGTTCATAGCACCTTCATTCATAAAAGACAAAAATTAGACACAGTCCAAATATCCATCAACAAGTAAATGGATAAACTCATTGTGACCTATTCATACAATGGAACACTACTCAGTAATAAACAAGGAACACATTATTGGTATGTGCAACAACTTATATTAAGCTTTAAACTTCAAAAATTATACTGAGTAGCAGAAGATGAATACAAAAGAAACATATATTCTATACAATTCCTTTGAAATGAAACTCAAGAACAGTTAAAACTAATCCATGATGACAACAGATCTAGTGGTTGCCTAGGGAAAGGGGTAGTACCCACGGGGAAGACTGCAAAGGAGTAAAAGGAAACTTTTTGGATGATGTCAATTCTTTACATCTTGATTGAGGTGGTAGTTTCATGGGTATATGCACCTGTCAACACTCATTAAATTTACGCTTAAAATATATTTTATTGTATGTAAATTATACCTCAAAAGAGTTGATTTCTTTTAAAATCAACTACAGACTAGGCCAAAAAAAGCAAATCTCAATAAATTTCAAAGGATTTTAGTCATATAAACTGTTTCTCTGACAACAATTAAGCTAGAAATCAGTAGCAAAAAGATAATTAGAACATGATTAGAAATTAAGCAATAAACTCTTCAAAATAGATGAGTAAAAATTTTTAAAGATGGTAGAAAAATATTTTTCAATACATGATAATTAAAGTACCACTTATCAGGACTTCTGGGGCAGTTCAGTGGTTAAGAATTCGTGCTTTCATTGCAGAGGAATTGAGTTTCAATCCCTGGGTGGGGAATTAAGATCCTGCAATGCTGCAGAGTGCAGTGAAGGAAAAAAAGTACTCAATATCAAAATCTGTGGGCTCACAGGAAAATACATAGACTTAAATGCAAAGAAAAAGACTGGAAAATCAATAATCTAAGTATTCTTCTCAATAAGCAGAGTGTGTACACCCACAAAAACACAAACACAACAAGTTAAGCTCAAGGAAGAGTAGAAAGAAACAATAAAGATTAAAACAACTTGTAACATAGGAAATTCAATAGAGACAGTCACAAAAGAAAATGTTGATTCTTTAAAAAGACTAATTTATAAACTTCTCAAAAGGCTGATCAAGAGCCAAACATACAGAAAGAAGGCTCAGATAATAAACATAATGAATAAAAAGGGCTTCCCTCATAGCTCAGTTGGTAAAGAATCTACCTGCAATGCAGGAGACCCTGGTTTGACTCCTGGGTCAGGAAGATCTGCTGAAGAAGGGATAGGCTACCCACTCCAGTATTCTTGGGCTTCCCTTGTGGCTCAGCTGGTAAAGAATCCGCCTGCAATGTGGGAGACCTGGGTTCAATCCCTGGGTTGGCACTCCAGTATCCTAGCCTGGAGAATTCCATGGACAGTCCATGGGGTTGCAAAGAGTCAGACACGACAAAGCAACTTTCACTTTCAATCACTACAAGCCCTCCATTATTACAAAAATGATCAGTCTCCCTAAATTGATCTACTATAGATACAACACAATCCCAATTCAAAATCTGACATATGTAGTAATGAGAAGTTGATTTTTAAATGTATAGAAATGTAAAGAACAACCAAGATAACTTTGAAGAAGCAGAAGAAAGACAAGCACTTAGTCTACTGGATATCAAGACATAATACAAACTCGAAATAATTAAGATAGTGTAGCTTTAACGCAAGCACAAGCAAAAAAACAAAACAATATAGAGAATCCAGAAACAGACCCATACATGTGGACTGGATTTATGACAATGGTATCACAGCAAAACAGGCTTCCCTGATGGCTCGGCAGTAAAGAATCTGCCTGCAACACAGGAGACGCAGATTTGATCCCAGGGTCTAGAAGATCCCCTAGAGAAGGAAATGGACACCCACTCCAGTAAGCCTGGGAAATCCCACGAACACAGGAGAGTGGAGCCCTGCAGTCCATGGGTTGCAAAAGAGTCAGACATGACTGAGTGACTAAACAATAATAATCACTGCAGAACAGTAGAGAAAAGCTGGAGTTTTCAATAAACACTGTTGGGTCAGTTAATATCCACACTAGGAAAATAAATAAATAAATAAAGCTTTACCCCTACCTCTTCCACACAAAAATCAATTCAGGTGAACTGTACATCTAAATATAAAATGTAAAATAATAGGTGATGTAGGAGACAGATGGGTCCCAGGTTAGACATTTACAACTAGCCTCCTGTTTGCATTTCCTGAGACAAGAGACAAGTGAGCTCTGGTTGAGGAATTTACCACCAGCCCCCTGCTTACCCTCCAAAATGGAAGAAACAACAGAAACAGAGTAAATAGACAGTCTTTGTCTCTTGTAAATATCTCAGGGAAATTATCTAGGCAAGGACAAAGAGAGGCAAAACCCTTTCTGAGTAAAGGATTAAGGGATCTCTGTTCCTCCCTCTTTTGGGGACAAAGGAGACACTCTACACATGCTCAAAAGGGCTCCTTGTGGGTCAAAAGTCAAGGGATAAACCCAGACCATAATGAGTCTTGCTCCTCCCAGAAGCCTTAACTTAGATCTATCTTGGCTGATGGGTGCATGAGAATGCACCCCAGGAAATGTCCCAGGGTGGGTCAGGTGTGGAAAAAAGAAAGCAAGTATTTGGCCTGAAGGAAGACAAAGACCCAGAAGAACTGACCTATATAAATGACTTAACCACCTCACTTGGGGGGATGCCCACAGCCTCTCTCTCTGGATGTGCATCTCTGCCTTGCTTCTACCTCAACTAAACAAACCATTATTCCATGTGCTCTCCCACTTGTTGTTGTGCTATGTCTCTAATAATAAACTTTGTACCTAAATTAAAAAAAAAAAGAAAGGTAAAACAATAAAGCTTTAAGAATATAACACAGGAGAATATGTTCATGACCTTGAATGGGTAAAGATTTCTATGTAAGATACAAGTGAAAGTCACTCAGTCGTGTCTGAGTCTTTGCAACCACATGGACTATATAGTCCATGGAATTCTCCAGGCCAGAATACCAGAGTGGGTAGCCTTTCCCTTCTTCAGGGGATCTTCCCAACTCAGGGACTGAACTCAGGTATCCCGCATTTGCAGGCGGATTCTTTACCAACTGAGCCACAAGGGAAGCCCAAGAGAACTGGAATGGGTAGCCTGTTCCTTCTCCAGAGGATCTTACAGAACCAGGAATCGCACCAGGGTCTTCTGCATTCCAGGTGGATTCTTTACCGACTGAGACATCAGGGAAGCCCACAAAAGTGTCACCATAAGGGAAAAGAACAGTACATTGGACTACATTAAAATTAAGAACTTTGTTTATCAAAAGACACCATTAGGAGAATGCAAAGGCAAACTACAGAGTGGAAGAAAACATATGCAATGTATAAATTCTTGACCAAGAATTTGTATCCAGAATATATAAACAGTGTTTCTACAAATTGAGAGAGTCAGTTCCTAGGCAGGTTGATAGGGAGCCTAAGGAGAGAGGGGTCTGGAATTCTCAAGGAGGAAGAAAGGACAAAACTTTTTTTCTTTCTCCACATTCCTTAGGATTATATACCAATAATGTATCCTGCCTAAGGACAGTCTTTGGATTCAACCTTCTGTTATCTTAAAATGTTAATTATGGGAGTAGACCTGGTCTTTACAAGGATGTATCTTGCCTGAGGACAGTGTTATCTTAAAATGTAAATTATGGGAGTAGGTCTGATGAGGTCTTTACAACCTCCAGAAATTCTTTGGATTCACTGGAGAGTATATAACTTCATTGTTAACACTAGCAAGCGGGTACTCTTTCTACCCCCTTCTGATGCCTATGTCAGAAGCTTTCTCTATCTCCTTTATACTTCAATAAAACTTTATTACACAAAAGCTCTGAGCAATCAAGCCTCGTCTCTGGCCCCGGATTGAATTCTTCTCCTCTGGGGGCCAAGAATCCCGGTGTATTCACGTGATTCAACAAGAACCTTTCAAAATCAGTAAGAAAAAAAAAAACCCTCAGCAAAACATTTCAATAAGCACTTCACAAATGAGGATATCCAAATGGACAGATGGAAAAAAGGTGTTCAAATTCATTAATCATAAAAGAAATACATAATAAAGTCATAATGAAGTATCACTACACAATCACCAAAATAGCTAAAATTAAATAGATGGAAAATATCAGCCACCAACAAGGATGTGGAAAAACTCCTCACCAACTCATCAACTGCTGGCAGGCACTCAAATGGGCACAAACTGTTTGGGATCACCTATAAAGGTGAACACACCCTATGACCCAGCATGGAGAAGGAAATGGCAACCCACTTCAGGCAACCCAGCCTGGAGAATCCCATGGACAGAGGAGCCTGGTGGGCTCCAGTCCATGGGGTAGCAAGTGTCAGATATGACTTAGAGACTAAACCACCACCACCATGACCATGACCCAGTAACTACATTTTCAGGTATGTACCCAACAGAAATACATATGCCTGTGCATTTAAAAATTATCCAGGAATGATTATAGTATCATTATTCATAATAACTAAAACCTAGAAACAATCCAAATATCCAGCAACAGGATGTAAAAGTAAACTGCTATATTTATATTCAGCAATAAAAGTGAACAAACTACTGCTACATGTAACAAGTCAACCTCACAAACATATTGTGAAGCTAAAAGAGCCAAAACACACGGAAAGCCATCAAACAACCTATATTGTTGGATTCCATTTAAAGAAAGATCAATATCCATTCTGTTAGACATCTGAATAGGGGTTACCTTTAGAGAAGAATGGGAGGGGAAAGATTGGGAGGGAGCAAAAAAAAAAAAAAGTGCTTCTAAAGCGTTGGTAATATCCCATTTCTTCACTATGAGTAGTGGTTTTTAAGAGTATGTTCATCACTTGATTCACACATGATTTTATACTTTTCTGTTTGTATATTATATGGAAATAAAATGGAGCTTTTTCAAAGTTAATGTGGGTCAGAACGAGGGCGGTGGCAGCGGAGAATGGACCGGAGAAGATGGAATTTTTTTAATTGCAAAAGATGTAACTGATGTAATAAGGGATACAAAATAAACGTTAAGAGCAGGACATTACTTCAAATCACAAATAGCTTATATTTCACATTTCTATGTAGAAAGAAGTTTCACATTTTGAATCTCAGAATGTCTGTACTGCTACTGCTAAGTCCCTTCAGTCGTGTCCGACTCTGTGCGACCCCATAGACGGCAGCCCACCAGGCTCCCCCGTCCCTGGGATTCTCTAGGCAAGAACACTGGAGTGGGTTGCCATTTCCTTCTCCAATGCATGAAAGTGAAAAGTCAAAGTGAAGTCGCTCAGTCGTGTCCGACCCTCAGCGACCCCATGGACTGCAGCCCTCCAGGCTCCTCTGTCCATGGGATTTTCCAGGCAATAGTACTGGAGTGGGGTGCCACTGCCTTCTCCAATGTCTGTACTAGAGATCTGATAAAAGTCAGTTTGAAATATATGATATTTATTCCTATTCTACTTAAGATCTCCTCTAAGAACAACTTTTATATATGTGTGAAGAAATCCTATTGATCCAGATTTTTAAAAACTCAATTAGAATCTTATTGAGCAGTTTTTCATTTCAATACTTCATATTTTCACAATACTGCAAACACAGGGGCCAGGAGTCTTTCTGTTATGCTACTCTTTTGCTTTTTTATATAATTTATGCAATGTTGGAAAATATATTTTTTAAAAGTCATCACATACCTATTCACTTTTTTATAACTAGTCTTCTTTAGATGCAATGAATTTTTTAACTGCCACTAAGTTCTGGGTTTCACAGTGTATTCTGATACTTTAAATTAAAGAGTTGATTGGTTCTAAAAGCCTTCTCTAGTACCTATAAAAGCATTATGCTTTTTCACCAAATCTTTGAAGATTTACATAGTTAAAACAGTATTCTCATACATATTTCCCAAGTAGAACAAAACAGCATTACGATTTTTGGTGATGGACTATAACTAAAGCCTTGAAAATTGTCTGGTAACAACCAGTTAAGAGATAATTGCTGTTTCTACACTGGAGCAGCAATATCTGTCTATTATAGCCTAACTTCCGTTATCCCTGCGTCTGAGCAGAGTTGCAGCTTGGAAAATATTCATCTACTGATATCAATATCACTTAGTGACTGGCAACACATTAAGAACCATGCAAACCCCCTTCTAAATTATAAAGGAAAATGTGAAAGTAGCACCCAAAAGTCCTTCTAAAAAGCTTTCCACAAGATTCTGACAATTAGGCTGTCAACGCAGAAATCTTGCATAATGAAGTTCTTCCCAATTTTTATAAGGAATTGATCCTTCAAAACAAGGATAAAAAGCAAGCATATCCTAGCTTGGGCTATATATTTTGTTAATAAAAATTGACCATATAATACCACAATACCCATAAAAGTCCAGGGCTGGCTCTGGGCAGCATTTTAATTTTTGCATTTTCTAATTTAGATTGGACGTTTGTATTCTTTCAGAGGAGCCTGGCGTGCTGCAGTCCATGGGGTCACAAAGAATCAGACATGACTTAGCAACTGAACAACAACAAATTCTTTCATATAGCATCAAACATTGCCTCGTGGAAGGTAGTAGGAACTAAATTTGTTGAGTTTTTCTGTGAAAAAACATAAGATTTGAATCCTGACCCCTAATTACATCACCAAACATCTTTTTCACTCATTCTTTGTGCTTGAAACACACCTATAATTTCAGATTCTTCCCCCGTTCCTCCTACCTCCTCCCCTTTCTTCAGAACTCAGATAAAGTATGTTTCCAGGGAATTCCAAATGAGGTCAGGTCTTCCTGTTTGCTCTCATTTTGCATTGTACTCTTTCACACCATTAATCACAATTGTAATTAAATAATTATCCCATGATTGATTAGTTTAATATCTGGCTCTCCCTTGGGATGTAAGTGCCATGAGTTTTCACAACTTTATCCCAGTGCCTTTAATAAGCAGACTCAAAATAACTGATTATTGATAAATAAATGAGTTTGAACCCTAGCTATACAACTTACTAGGTAAATTTGAAAATATCACTTAATATCATTAAGCTTCAGCTTTTATATCTACAAAATGATGATAATGAAAAGGTTACCTTATTGAGTTGTTAGGATTTATGGTGAACTCTAAACTTTAAAATATTGTATAAAAATCTTATTATTCTTCTCAGCAAGGATAATCCACACTATAGTTAATGTTGTCTTTAGCTATATCTTAATAATCTTAGCTAACGTCTTCAAAAAATCTTACACATTATCAACATGCTAATAAATAATGGAACTATCTGACAAAAATTAATAAGTGGTCATTAGTTCCAGTCGGTAGCAGCCTGTGACAGATTCCAAGCACTGATCTAACGATCGCCAGTTTCATAATGATTGTCCACCTCACATAAAAGCTGGCAGGCCCACTGTAATTCATGCCTCAGAGACAAGCATATCCTATCAAGTCAGCCTCAGACGAACAAATACACCAGTTAAAGCATGGATCAATAGTGAAAAGATGAGCTTTTCCAATTCACTCACAACTATGCTGGAATCAACAGACTCATGTAAATCAATAATTTGTTATATTTACTACATTTACAGACTTGATCTTTAATATAAACCTGAAAATAAAACAACACACATTTCTTTTCCTGTGTTCTACAGTGATCTGAGCATGAATATGGTAAAGGAAAAAAACTATTTTCCCTCTCACCTGAGTAATAACTACAAACCAAATTGTCCATTAACCTCTTTCAGGTATCTCTGGTAACTGTCTTCATGAAAAGACTTTAAAATGTATGTAAACAACAACTAAAAGCTAGATACACACAGGCAATTACAAAGCATAAGTAATTTTACATCCTAGGTTATATACTTCTCCTAGGTCTTCCTATAGTATCCTATACATGTGTATGTATTAATACATATGTATACCTTCAAATATTCACCACACACACACACACGTGCTATATATACATGTATGTATACATATATGAAATCTCAACCCTTGCTCTACTGTTATAATTATGCAGTATTTATCTGTTTCCTCTCCTAGAAAATTACCTCTTTAAAGGCAGGGTCAATGTTTTTTAAATCTGTATTATCCTGTAGTAAAGTGTTTCAACATAATAAACATTCAGTGAATGTTTGCTAAATGGATGTTACCCTTTCTATCAAATATTTTTCTGACACCTGATTCACAGTCAGCTTCTGGAGCTGTCCATTCCCATCTCTGAAGGAAGACATGCTTTTAATAAAAAACACTTTCCTGATAATAATGTCTTGTTGTTTTCTTGAAGAAAATCCAGTACAAGGGGGGAAGGATGATGCAAAGGTGAAATAAAATTATCTATGAGCTGATAATTTATAAATTTTTAATACTGATTCATTATACTAATTTGCTCTACTCTTGGATGTTTGAAAATTTCCTTTATGAAATTTTTAAACTAAAAAATAGTAATTTTTCCATATGAATTTTACATACCATGCTTCTTTGAATATCTTCACTTGAAATTTCTTCTTTAATACTCATACTCAAGACAATACAGTAAGTAGTGGTTATTAACCAATCCACACTTTGAATTTCTGTAGCAGTCAGGAAGATATTCATTCTTGCTTTTTCTCTACAACAACAGTCATGCTGATACAGAATGAGAAGAGCCAAAGTGAGAGTTAATGTGTCAACTGATAGCTTCAACTACCTTATTATTTAATCCTACCCACTGCTTCTCCAGTTCAAATTTTAGGAGCTGAGAGACAGCCAGATAAGCCAAGACAAGCTATCTAAAAAAGAAAAAAAATCTTTAATGGAAAGGTCTATTGACTTTTGCCAAAAGGCAGCATTTCCTTTTAAAGATAAAAACTCAATTTTCATTACAAAAAAAAAAGGGGGGGTGGTGTAAAAGATTTATACAATCTGAAAAGAAACCAGAGTCTCAATTCTCATTAAAAATGAGATTTCTAAAAACATTTTAATGACATGAGAAAATCTTATGCAATATAAAGTAAAAATAGCCAAGGAAATGTTCATTTCAAATGGCTTCCAAACATTACAAAAATAAAACTACACATCCATATCTAAACACACAGGTAAGTTCATGCATTTATCCATGTGTACATACACAGAAAAAAAATCTAGAATGAAATATATGAAATATTAACAGAATTTTTATATATGATAACATATACTTTATGATTTATATTTACTATATGTTCTAATGCAGTACTTGGATGCAATCTCAAAAATGACAGAATGATCTCTGTTCGTTTCCAGGGCAAACCATTCAGTATCACAGTAATCCAAGTCTACACCCCAACCAGTAATGCTGAAGAAGCTGAACGATTCTATGAAGACCTACAAGATCTAGAACTAACACCCAAAAAAGATGTCCTCTTCACTACAGAAGACTGGAATGCAAAAATAGGAAGTCAAGAGATACCTGGAGTAATAGGCAAATTTGGTCTGAGAGTACAGAATGAAGCAGAGCAAAGGCTAATACAGTTTTGCCAAGAGATGTACTGGTCATAGCAAACACCCTCTTCCAACAATACAGGAGACAACTCTACATATGGACATAACCAGATCGTCAATACCAAAATCAGACTGATTACATTCTTTGCAGCCAAAGATGAAGATGGTCTATACAATCAGCAAAAACAAGACCGGGAGCTGACTGTGGCTCAGATCATGAAATACTCATTGCCGAATTCTGACTTACTAGGGAAAACCACTAGACTATTCAGGTATGACCTAAATCAAATTCCTTATGATTATACAGCGGAAGTGACAAATAGATTCAAGGGATTAGATCTGATAGGCAGAGTGCCTGAAGAACTATGGATGGAGGTTAGTAACTCCATCCATAGTTGACACTGTACACTGTACAGGAGGCAGTGATCAAGACCATCCCCAAGAAAAACAAATGCAAAAAGGCAAAATGGCTGCCTGAGGAGGCCTTATAAATAGCTGAGAAAAGAAGAGAAGCGAAAGGCAAAGAAGAAAAGGAAAGATATACCCATTGAATGCAGAGTTCCAAAGAATAGCAAGGAGAGATAAGAAAGCCTTCCTCAGTGATCAATGCAAAGAAATAGAGGAAAACAACAGAATGGGAAAGAGATCTCTTCAAGAAAGTTAGAGATATCAAGGGAACATTTCATGCAAAGATGGGCTCAAATAAGGACAGAAATGGTATGGACCTAACAGAAGCAGAAGATATTAAGAAGAGGTGGCAAGAATACACAGGAGAACTGTACAAAAAAGATCTTCACTACCAAGATAATCATGATGGTGTGACCACTCACCTAGAGCAGACATCCTGGAATGTAAAGTCAAGTGGGCCTTAGAAAGCATCACTACAAACAAAGCTAATGGAGGTGATGGAATTCCAGTTGAGCTATTTCAAATCCTGAAAGATGATGCTGTGAAAGTGCTGCACTCAATATGCCAGCAAATTTGGAAAACTCAGCAGTGGCCACAGGACTGGAAGAGGTCAGTTTTCATTCCAATCCCAAAGAAAGGCAATGCCAAAGAATCCTCAAACTACCAAACAATTGCACTCATCTCACACACTAGTAAAGTAAGGCTCAAAATTCTCCAAGCCAAGCTTCAGCAATACGTGAACCATGAGCTTCCAGATGTTCAAGCTGGTTTTAGAAAAGGCAGAGGAACCAGAGATCAAATTGCCAACATCTGCTGGATCATAGGAAAAGCAAGAGAGTTCCAGAAAAACATCTATTTCTGCTTCATTGACTATGCCAAAGCCTTTGACTGTGTGAATCACAATAAACTGTGGAAGATTCTGAAAGAGATGGGAATACCAGACCACCTGACTTGCCTCTTGAGGAAACCTATATGCAGGTCAGGAAGCAACAGTTAGAAGTGGACATGGAACAACAGACTGGTTCTAAATAGGAAAAGGAGTACGTCAAAGCTGTATATTATCACCCTGCTTATTTAACTTATATGCAGAGTACATCATGAGAAACGCTGGGCTGGAAGAAGCAGAAGCTGGAATCAAGATTGCCGGGAGAAATATCAATAACCTCAGATATGCAGATATTATATATTAATGCACATTAAATATATTAATATACAATATATGATAAAAATATAAATATAATTAAATTATATGTGATAAATTTATATATAATATATAATAAATATGTATAATTATATATTAAAACAATTATAGCATGAAGGTTAAATGAAGAAATATCAATAACTTCAGATACACAGATGACACCACCCTTATGGCAGAAAGCGAAGAAGAACTTAAGAGCCTCTTGATGAAAGTGAAAGAGTAGAGTGAAAAAGTTGGCATAAAACTCAACATTCAGAAAACGAAGATCATGGCATCCAGTCCTGTCACTTCATGGCAAATAGATGGTTAAACAATGGAAATAGTAACAGACTTTATCTTGGGGGGCTCCAAAAATCACTGCAGATGGTGACTGCAGCCATGAAAATTAAAAGATGCTTGCTCCTTGGAAGAAAAGTTATGACCAACCTAGACAGCACATTAAAAAGCAGAGACATTACTTTGCCAACAAAGATAAAGTTCACTGAACATTCATCATCTCATATAGATACAAAATTAAAGAAACAGGAAAAAAAATCTTTCTTCCTTATAATGAGAACTGAGTATTTACTCTCAACAACTTTGATATATAACATACAGCAGTGTTAATTATATTTATCATGTTGTGTATTAGTTCCCTCGTACTTATTTATCTTACAACTGGAAGTTTGCAACTTCTAACTGTCTTCATCCAATTCCCCCTCCTCCCACCTTTCTTTTATTTTTATGTACTCTTGAAATTATACTATCTGTTTATGAAGTGGTCTCTGTATACAATACAAAGCAGTTTTAAGATTTTAAGATGGCATATATTCAAGGTTAAGAAAAACAACACTGGATTTTTACTAAGGACACTGTGGCTTGGAACAAAATTTTATGAACAAAATAACTGGGTACGTAAAATTTTTTATCTCCATGAATTCTTCTATTCTGTCTTATAGGTTGTAAATTCCTAATAGAAATCAATTGCATCACTCACTTGACATATCCATTACTGACATAGCCATATACTATTAGAGCATAATGTCTTAAATAACAGTAATGAGAATAATTAAAACACAACAACTATATCCTTTCTGATATATAAAGAAGTGGAACAATGACTACCAGTACAAATCTCCCCGATAACCCTGTTCTACTGGGAAAAAAAAGAGAACAATTTGGCAAGTTAGCTAAATCAATTAATCATTTCCATCTGCTGCAAACCATACACACTAAAATACTCTCCCAGCTTTACTTAATGGAGAAAATGGAACTTTCATTTGGCGTTCATATCATATCAATAGAAAGAACATGCTGAATAAGGCCTTCCGAATGGACTACGTTGAGAGCTAACAAAAGGCCGGAAGCTAGAGAATTAAGAAGAGAAAACCTTACAGGGAGTATTCGTACTTGGCAGCTACTGGTGATTTGATCAGGCCCGGGACAGAACATTCTTGTTTTACTTCTCTGTATTTTCATAAAAATGATTTTTCCATTCCAACACTTACATATGCCTGTGCACGGCAGTAAGAATAGCATTCACTGACTCTCAGTACATATGGTATGCATTCAATGACATCATTCACTACCACATTTGCCAAGTCTAACCTCTCCTATAGACCACCAAAACACAGCTTCACAGTCCCTGCGGGGCTAAGCGAGTAGTTCCAAAGCAACAGGTCAGTCCTGCAGAATGGAGAGGTTATTAATGTTTCATCCCATATACTCCATACCCTCCCTATCCCCTAATAAATAAAAACCTTTGTAATCTTGTAATGTATTCAGCTTTTATTAACTCTTTCACTGTTGCTTTGCATAGTGAAGTGAATGCACACTTGATGGCTCTTATTGCCACAGTGCTCTGGCAGGTGGTGTTTACTGTCTTTTTATGCAAGAGATTATGAGTGAATTTTTATTATGAAGATAGATGAAAATTACTGTGTGAGCTGTAAATCATAATTCGTGTAACTGATATTTTTAATTAATGATCATGAAACAAAAATCAAAGCAGCTTTTCTATCAACGGAAAGCTTTCAATAATATTCTGATTTTTTCAATTTAAACATCCCACTTAAAACATTTTTAAAAGATTATATAATGGACTCATGATCTTTCAAAACAGTTACAAAAACCTCAATAATAATTTTCAAAGAGGCATTAAAGACTTTGCTTAATTATTTTTCAAACCAGTGGAAAAAATTAGAGAAAAAGCAACATTACTCACATAAAATTTTTTCCAATGGTCTATGATATATAACCACATGTGTAAGTATAGGAAAACTGAAGTAAAAAGATACTGCTGAATGATTTCAGGTGGTGTCTTGCTTCACAGCATGCTGGTCACTGAGGTAGTTTAGCAAATAGCAGAGCTCTTAACACAAACTATTCAGGGCTTTAAAGGAAATGTCAAGAAACCTAATCTCTGAGCAATGCAACAGAGTTCTCTATTTTGAAAGGCCTCAGCATCTCTTCCTTGAGCTGGCCTTTCTCAGATTGTTACAGGCTAGAAACTACAAACGGGGTCTGAAATTCCGTAAATTACAAAATAAGTCAGGTATTACACAACAAAATTATTATATCTTTTTAATAAACTTGGATAGTAACATTTCCATTTAAAAGAAAATTTCAATGAATTCATGTGATTTGCAACAGATATGATTTTATTATCCATGTTTTAATGTAAACAGTAATCCGCGGCAATGCTATGAATTTTCTGAGGCATGAACATTCCTACCAGATAGTATGATACTTAAGAACAACATAAGCATCTCAAAACCAAAACCTATTTAGAAATGTATGACCCAAGAATAATTTTGAAAAGTCAATAATTAAATTGTAAAATACATGCCATGTTCCAGAATAATAGAATAGTTTTCATATCTTGAGTTGGTGATGGACAGGGAAGCCTTACGTGCTGCAGTCCATGGGGTCGCAAAGAGTCAGACATGACTAAGCGACTGAACTGAATACTCATTACAACTCACTCCTCGATAGCAAGTAGGTAATACTCACTACAACCTATTTTATAGTTGAGGAACCTGGGCTCTGAGACAATTACTCTCTTGCCCAGGGTTGCAGAGTGAGTAAGAAGCAGAGCTGGGATATCAAACCAAGTGTTACTATTAAGCCTCCCAGCTTTTCTCTATATGAAACTGACCACATTTAAAGAGACTTAATATAAAAGTATAAAGCTAAAATTCTCTAAAGACTAGTTACCGAAGAAGATTGGAATGAGAGCTATCATTTCCATAATATGAAAGTAAACAGGATAAAAGCAGAAATTTTCCAGAATTTTTTGACAGCCCAAAGTAAAATCTACTAAGTAAGATGAAAGACACATTCTATTTGGTTAAAAAATATGTAGCACAAAACACTAAGCAAACTAGTCCCCAACTCTCAATATTTACTAGACTCCTTGATATATATTCCATTTCTAAAATTCTGTCATTCTATTTGCTGGCCAGTGTTTGAGGAAAACAGTTCCCTAAAACCAAGAGATAACACTGCCTTCCCAAAACTAAAAATTTATGGGTCCTAAATATTAAAACAATCTAGTGTAAATTAGGGATTAAAGCATTTCTTCCAATCAGTTTTTGCCCAACATAAAGTAGAGCATCATTAAAGATGTATGTGTGCGTGCATGCTTAGTCACTATTGCCATTTCCTCTTCCAGGGGATCTTCCCACCCAAGGGAACAAACCCGAGTTTCCTGCAACTCCCTGCCGGATTCTTTACCACTGAGCCACTCAGGAAGCCCAAAGATTTGGTATACCCAACAAAATTAGAAATCTAAAGAGAAAAAAAGATTTCCACAGAAGATACTCAAGTACCCACCCTCTTATCCACCTCAAAAAGAAATACAGATAGAGAACTGGAGGCAGAGCCTAGGGGTACAGAATCATAGCCAGTGAACTTTCACTTGGGTCTGGCATACAAGCCAATGGCAAGGCTCTATCTTTGTGATAAGGAAACTTTTATAAGCTCCTAAACTACAGAACATTTCAATCATCAGACTTCCCAATAGCCAGGTTAGCCTAAAGTCCCACAGTTCATCCTGAAACATTCATTATGAACATTTCATAAAGTCATTTAAATTCCTTTAAAATAATGGTTAAATATGTATTAAAGCAATGTTCTGACTATTGTAATTAGGACTGTAGGAAGAAAATACTTTCAACTCTACTTCCTCAATATTGCTTCAACACTAATATATCAAATGTGAACTCACTCAAAGTGACTATTAAGCAATTTTTCTCTTTTCTCAAGTTTTCAGAAAGAGCATTTTTCAAACATTTATTAAGCATCTATGATATCTCTACTATAAATATTAGCTATATTATGCTCAGCAATTTTCAGAAGAAATCTTCAAATATTCCTGTCAATGGCTTTTTCTGGCTTCAGCATGGAAATTTTAGATTTATGAAAATGAAGATTGCTATAGGGTTTCAGCTGCATGGGCTTAAGTGAATTGAGATGTTTATTTGTAATAACAGATACCTGATCTAAGATCACAGATGACAAATTTAAGTTTTTAAGAATTAGTATATAATATTAAGTATAAACACATATACACAAACAAACCAAACTTCTGCTGAAGTAACATGTCTGGCAGAATTCATCTACCAATTAGGAAGGAAAAAGATCTCTTAATATTCAAGAAAGATGTGCTTTATTCATTAGAGTTTTCCAGGCCCTCATTCAGGCCCTAAAAAAGAAAAATGGTGGAAAAATTGAAGACCATAGTACAGTCCATAGAAAAGATTTAGCTCTTGTCCTGCGTTAACTAACTGCTGTGCGTCTTGGCCAGAGCAATTAATTTCTCTGGACCTCAATTTCATTATGCATAAAATATAGAAAAGCAACTCTAGCTACCCTCTTAAGTACTGAGATGGTATTCTTCTTTTTAAAGACATTTTTAACACTCTTGGTTATCTAGTTTTTGAGTAAAAACAGATAAAAATAGTCAATTACAGAGAGGAGGAGGAGGTGTAACAAGAAGCAAATCATTGATCATGGAATAACTGGCAGGTGACAAATAATTTAACAATCAGACCCAGGAACCCTAACAATAATATGAGTCTGTTAGGAATAAAAGAAAACAGCTCTTCAAGATATAGATTACTCAAGGGTCTTTATTCTGGCACTTCAATTTTGCTTTGGTCATTTTACTGAACTAGATGAAAAACAGACAAGACAGAAATAAAATTTATTTCAAGTATTGACAATTCAAACACAAAACTCTTTGTGAGCTTATGTTTCACTTAGAAAAAAATAAAGAAAATGTGTCCTCTGAGTATATCTGCAGGTTAGACACTACTTTACAGCTCTAATAACCCTATTAGGAAGTAAGACAAATTGATTTACACAAGAACCAGTTTCTAGAGTTCCAATGGATGTATGTGGGGAAAAAATATCAGATTTGGGGGTCATATGATCTGGTTTTGAGACCTAATTCTACCCAAAAGCAGCACATGAAAGACAGAAGTCAAGTCATAGTCTTTTCAAGCTCAACTCTTAATTGGAAAATGAAGAAGATAATAATAATACTTAGAAGGCTGAAAGCATCAAATGAATTTAAATCTTTGAAAGTGCTTTGCAATTCTATAAAAGCCTTTCACAAACAAGTGTCTCACCTACACAACTTATGAATCTCCATCTCCAAGGTCTAGAGTAATTCTTATAAAGTTTTGCCTTCTTGCAGAGAATAACTGCAAGACAACTGCATAAATAAGAATAAACTATAAAAGTTAATTATAAAATAAAAGTTAGTGTATTTCTCTGACCAACACTGCTTTGAGTCACTCATAAACAGAAGTAGAGATATTATCCAGTTAGGTCAAACTACTGATTTAAGTATGATGGAGTACTTTGTGACAGACCAACTCTCCCATCAGAAATACTCCAAAATATCTACATAATGGACGGATGGACATGTTCACTCAGTCTTGTCCAACTTTTTGCAACCCCATGGATTACAGCCTGCCAGGCTCCTCCACCCATGGGATTTTCCAGGCAAGAATACTGGAGTGGGTTGCCATTTCCTTCTCCAGGGGATCTTCCCAACCCAGGGATTGAACCTGGTCTCCCACACTACAGGTAGACTCTTTACTGCCTGAGATAATATATATTTTTAAACTATCTGTTTAAAGGCATCAGAAAGAGCAGATAAAGCAACTGGCACTAGAGAAGCCAAGATTCCAGGGAGCAGAAAGGAGCTGAAGTGAGCTGATATTCTACTGCCTCTCTTTCCCTGTGGGCATTGCTAATTCTGGGTAAAGGTTAAGAGGCTGAGAATCCATCCTGGCTTTCCTCTCAAGAGGAAAGGTTGCTTCTGGAAAACACAGAAACATACAGAGTTTTTGCTTATCTCCTGGGACTAGTAAAGCAAAATTAGAAACTTGAGGGGCCAAGATCCCAGAGAAAAAAGAGAGGTAGAGAACTAAGCCTGACAGAGAGCCAGCTTTCTCCTTAAGACATCTGCTAAATAATGCAGGACAAGAGCCTAAGCAGAAAGCCTTCAAAAAGCAGAGGTCAGTTTTCAGCAGTCTCAGAATGCTGAGGAGACAAGAACTAAAGCTCAGAACCTATGATGCAAGAAGCTTTATTGAACACACAGAGTTCTTCGTAGGAAGTTCTTGAAGGCTAGCCTCAATCAACTCAATATCTCAGTAGATTAAGGTGATCAGCCCCACCCTATGTGCCTACCAGAGGAAAGAAAGAACTTCTCCAAAATAAAACATTCTCTGAACACTCTCCAGTTTTTATACACAATGGCCACCTTTCTATCAAAATTACCAGATATGCCAAGAAAGACAAAGCAGACAACCAAGAGAAAAAAACAGAGAAACACAGACAATTTAGAAAGCAGAGTTAGCAAATAAGAACTTTTAAAGTACCATAACTAATATATTTAAGAAAATGAAGAAACAGATGGAAAATATTGAGAAACAGGCTGAGAATTTCAGCAGAGAATTAAAATATTAAAAATATAAAATGGAAACAGAACTGAAAAACTACTAAAATTAGAATTCAATAGATGAGTTTAACAGTAGATTACTGATGAACTAGAAAGCCAGCCAACAGAAAGTAAACTGAAACAGACAAAGAAAAAAAAACACTATAAAAAGAATGAAGACTAATACATGCCATGATATAGATGAGCATAAAACACAGTCTAGGAGAAAGAAGTCATACACAAAAAAAGACCAGATATTGTATGATTCTATTTATATGAAATATCCAGAATAGACAAAACCACAGAGCTAGAAAGTATATTAGTAGCCACCAGAGTCTGGGAGATTGAGGCAGGTAGGGAAAATAGAGAGTGACTGCTAATGTTTATAGGATTTATTTTTGGAATGACAAAAATGTTCTAGATTTAGACAGTGGCAATCCATGCAAAACTATACAAATATACTAAAAATCACTGAATTTAAAAAGGATATAATGGCATGTGAATTACATCTCAAGAGAGTTATTGAAAAAATGGAATAAAACTCAATATATGACTTATAATAGACACACTTTGAATAAAAGATACAGAAAGATCAAAGGTACAAGGAAAGAAAAAGATGTAACACAAGCCCAAAAGCTGATAAAGCTACACGAGCATCAGACTTTAACAAAAGTAATATTATTCAAGATAAAGACATTTCATAGTAATAACTTTAAAAGTTAATCCATCAAGAAAATATCACAATGCTAAATCTATGTATACCCATATGATAAAATGAGTTGTTATTCAGCAAATATATTTATCCCTCTACATCTCACTGAAGGTATTCTCCCCACTCTCTTTAACGTTAGGCCTGGCCAGATTACTTCCATCAGCCAGTGGACTGTCAGTGAGCATGACGTGAACAAAGGCCTTAAATGTATCTGCACATTTTGGATTGAGTCTTGTGCTCACTGATCTACTGTAAGAAGAGAATGACCCAGATAACCTTTCCCCACTAGCAGGAGCTGCAAAACAATACCACATAAGGTAGGACTAAACTCAATCCGCAGCCTGAAGCAAACCACCCAGTCAACCACAGACCCATGAGAAAAAACAGATGTTTACTGGTATATGCCACAGAGAGAGGTTCCTGAGGTTGTTCTGCTAATAAATATATATATATATATATATATATAAAATATGTAATATATATAACTAATATAACATAATACTATATCAAACTATATAGTGCAAAAAAATGGACAGAAGTAAAACCGTAAAGTGGACAAATCCACAATTACTGTGAAAAACTTTATATATTTCTTTTAATGGCTGATAGAGCAAGCAGACAGGAAATCTACAAGAACATAGAGGAACTGAATATCCAGCTAGGTTTTATTATAACAAATTGGTATAATAAATATCTCCTTGGTTAATATTAAAATTGGAATCATTTGAACAGAAAAGACTGCAGCAAAAGACATTACCATCATATTCTGATAAGCAAGGCTAAACCTTAAGTACAAGTCCTATATATGAAAGTGAAAGTCACTCAGCATCTGACTCTCTGCGACCCCATGAATTATACAGTCCATGTTATTCTCCAGGCCAGAACACTGGAGTCGGTAGCCGTTCCCTTCTCCAGGGGATCTTCCCAACCCAGGAATAGAACCCAGATCTCCTGTACTGCGGGATTTTCTTTACCAGCTGAGCCACAAGGGAAGCCCAAGAATACTGGAATGGGTAGCCTATCCCTTCTCCAGGGGATCTTCCTGACCCAGGAATTGAACTGGGGTCTCTTGTATTGCAGGCAGATTCTTTACCAGCTGAGCTACCAGGGAAATTATAAACTGAAGTTTAGCTTTAAAAAGTGTGACCTTCAATGCCTCCTTCACAGGTTTGGGGTGAAGTCATTTACAATCCTTAGTCATATAAAGTACTAAGTATCACCTCATTTTTCTGCTTCTCTTCAAAGTTATACTTCCCCCAAAATATTGTCCCCCAACTTGGTTAGCCCCCAACTTTCTCAAATCCCACTTCCCCTTCACTCTTCCTCTCATGCAAATATAGCATTTGGCAGCACCATTCCACTGAAATCACTTACAAAGCCAACAATACCTCTCTATTACCAAATGGTCACTTCTCTGAAATCATCTGATTCAAGCTTTCTCTTGCCTTTGACACACCTGTCACCCTTTACTGAAATAACAGTCTTTCTCAGTTCTGATGACTATGTTCTCCTGCTTTTGCTTCTATTGCACTGGCAGCTTCTGCTCAATCTCCTTTGCTGTCTCTTCAAATCTCTAAATGCAGGTGTTAGGATTCAGTACCAAGTCCTCTTTCCTTACTTAAACTACACATAGTCCATAACGATCTCATCCTATCCCATGGCTTTAAATACAATTTATTAGATTCCTATCTTCAGTCCTGACCTTTACTCTGAGCTCCAGATTCAAATATATGACTGCCTATTTGATATTTCCCCTTGAGTCTACTAGAAATATCACAGACATGTCCTAAACCGAACAGTTTATTTCATCTCTCTCCTTCCCAAGTCTGTTTCTCCCCAACAGTGAATAAGTCATCATTGCCTTAAGATTTATTTATTTGGCTGGGTTTTATTTATTTGGTGGGTCTTCATTGCTGCTCATGGACTTTCTCTAGCATGGTGAGCAGGGGCTTCTCTCTGTTGCAGTATGCCAGCTTCTCATTGAGGTGGCTTCTGCTGCTGCAGAGCCCACAGGCTCTGGGGCACACAGGCTTCAGCAGTTGCGGCACATGGGCTCAGTAGCTGTGGCGCACGGGTTTAGTAGCTCTGCAGCATGTGTGATTTTCCCAGACCAGGGATCTAACCAGTGTTCTTTGCATTGCGGCAGATTCTTAACTACTGGACCACCAAGGAAGCCCTGCCTTCTTTTCTTTATACCACACTTCATTAGCAAGTCAGGGCAATGTCATCTCCAAAATTTATCTCCTATACCAACACTTCTTTCCATCTTCAATGCTATTTCCAAAGTCCATGCTACCACCCAGTCACAGCAGCCAGCTCTGGTAAAGCCTAAGTAATAAACTCTATCTTTAGGGACACTTTCATAGAACAATTTAAGAAGCATTTAGGCAATTTATCCTACATTAAGACAATTTAGGTTAAAAAAAAAAGAATAGTTTTGAATTTTTTATGATTTTCTCATAAAAATAGAAAAATTTTAAAGTTGGCTGATAAAAACAGCAAATTGGAAATCTCAGGAACAAGATTTTTAAAAAGTATAAGCTTTTAAGCCAAACAAAATCACAAAGAATTGGACAAGGTGCCTTTAAATGAAAGCCACTAGACAAAAATTACACAGATCATATTAATAATTATTTAACAAGGAATGAGATAATGATGATCCTGACCCTCCATTTTTCTTTTGGTTTAGTTCCTTCAGTTCAGTTGCTCAGATATGTCAGACTCTTTGTGACCCCATGGACCGCAGCACGCCAGGCTTCCCTGTCCATCACCAACTACCAGAGCTTACTCAACCTCATATCCATCACATTGGTGATGCCATCCTACCATCTCATCCTCTGTCATCCCCTTCTCCTCCCGCCTTCAATCCTTCCTTATAACTGAACAAAGTCCAAAGTCTGCTGAGCTTCAGAAGAAAGAGAATTAACTACCCAAACATTATTTATATGGCAGTCTTCCTGTGTCTTTTGGAAATTTACTATCAATAAAAACTTTTAAGCCTGCAACACTGTATGACAGGGAACTATAGAGACTAAACATAACATTGTATCAGGAGCTAGATGAAGATAAATCAATCTTTCTAGCTTCATTAGTAAGTCACTTCCCTAAAGGATCTGCTTTAGGAAAATAAAAGGTTAATGATGCCATCATTTAATAGTTTTTTTCCTCTACTATCTATGCAGTCACTGTTGAGCACATTTTTGCCATTCAAAATGCACCACAAGAGTGGCAGCTATGAAGATGAGAGCATCAAGCTTAATAACAGCTGAACTTTTATACAAAATTTCTCTCTGTATTAGTGTATCTTCTTTTTTTTTTTAATTTTATTTTATTTTTAAACTTTACAATATTGTATTGGTTTTGCCAAATATCGAAATGAATCCGCCACAGGTATACATGTGTTCCCCATCCTGAACCCTCCTCCCTCCTCCCTCCCCATACCATCCCTCTGGGTCATCCCAGTGCACCAGCCCCAAGCAT
Organism: Bos javanicus; assembly: GCF_032452875.1. Lineage (NCBI taxonomy): Eukaryota > Metazoa > Chordata > Mammalia > Artiodactyla > Bovidae > Bos > Bos javanicus. The sequence continues at coordinate 68,478,330 of NC_083884.1, forward strand.
CCAGTATCGCATCTAGTATCGTGCATCGAACCTGGACTGGAGACTCGTTTCATACATGATAGTATACATGTTTCAGTGCCATTCTCCCAAATCTTCCCACCCTCTCCCTCTCCCACAGAGTCCATAAGACTGTTCTATACATCAGTGTCTCTTTTGCTGTCTTGTATACAGGGTTATTGTTACCATCTTTCTAAACTCCATATATATGTGTTAGTATACTGTATTGGTGTTTTTCTTTCTGGCTTACTTCACTCTGTATAATAGGCTCCAGTTTCATCCATTGCTTCCCTTAGGCTTCCTCCTCACCACCGAACGTGCTTCTTTACCCAAAAAACTTTCCCCTATCACCTGCCACACTGTCTGAAACCCCACACCACAAGTTACTTTGATACAAGCATGATTTTCAGAGAGACCATTTTAGTAAGAAAACATATAATTGGTGAGATCTTGTAAAGATCAAGAATAACTTTTCAAATACAAACATTACTCACTTACTATGTGCTAGCACTGAACTAAATATTACATTCATTTTCAAATTTAACCCTCATAAGAAACTTATGAGATAAATACTATTTCCATTTCAGAGAGGTAAAAACTGAAGGCTTCCCTGGTGGCTCAGCAGGTAAAGAATCCACCTGCAATGCGGGAGACCTGGGTTTGATCCCTGGGTTGGGAAGATCCCCTGGAGAAGGGAAAGGCCACCCACTCCAGTATTCTGGCTTGGAAAATTCCACAGACAGAGGAGCCTGCCGGGCTACAGTCCATGAGGTGGCAAACAGTTGGACACAACTGAACAATTAACATTTTCTTTCACTTTCAGAGAGATTTGGTTATTTGTTCAAAGTCACATCTATCCATCTATCTAGTAAAGCAGTGATATGAAGCCACATCTGGTTGACTTTAGGACCCAAACAGCGAAAATCTTTAACAGTAGGACCTAAAGAGAGTCAACAGAAAAACAAGTGTTTTATGGTAATAATAATAGCAGTGGCAATACTAGTGACTTTTGAAAAGTACTTAACTTCAAATAACTTTACATTATCTTATTCCCTCCTTTTCCTTCTTTTCCCCTACTTTCTTAAAACATACATAAAGGCAAAATAGTACTTAGTAGAAAAACCTAGAAGGAGGAAGAGTATGAAAAAACAGATTCTGAATAAGTCACAATTTCATCAATATTTACACTTATTTAAAAGTATTTTTAATAGAATGTCTTTGAATTTTTAAGTCATTTTCAAAGGGTGATGAATGAACATGAGTAAGTAATTTACTCTCAAAAAATTAATAGTAGCCAGTAAATATATGCAAAATGTTACCCTCACTAGAAATCAAAGAAATGCAAATTGAAAAGAAACCATTCTTTACTTCATAAAAATACGAAGTTTTTAAAAAAATTATAACCTCCAGCACTGGCAAAGGAATGATGAAATAAGCACTCTCGCGTGCTGCTGATGAAAATACAAATTAGTATAACCTTTTCAAAGGACAATTTGGAATTACATATTGTTGGCCACAAAAATCATAACACTCATGTAAGTATTATTTTAATGTGGAAAAATTGGAAGCAATCTGCATGTCCCCAAATAGAAAAATAGTTAAATAAATAATAAAATTATAATATCTGCATATAATGAAATGCATTTAATTATTCTCAGTCACATTTTCCGAAAATTCTATAGCCATGAAAAAGTACTCAGGACATATCAGATGGAAAAAATGTTTATTGGCCTGACTGCTAGGGGTTAAATTATTTGTAACGTATCTTTAAAATGATCTGCAACTAAAATGTGTATTAAAAAATCTTTAATCCAAAGTGTTTTTTTTTTAATTAGTTATTCTGTAGTATACATCTTTTAGGCAAAACACATTCACATCTTTTTTAAAGGATTATTAAAATTAGGATCACTCTGGGGAAAGGGAAAAACATTTAAGCTTAGACAACAGAATCCATTTTTTCTTTTATAAATAATTTTGTTTGTTTAAATAGTCTGATTATCTATATTCCATGAGGTTTCCAATACAGAGAATATAGATACTACAAATGGAGTCTGTGCAGGTGCCAGGAATATAAGAATTCATTCTCATATCTGAATATTAACTAAAGCCCCAAGGAAATATTGACAATAAATCTGAAAACCAACAAAATATTTACATATTTAAGAAGAATTAATCAACCTATTAAAAACCTACAATAATACAGTATTTACAAATATTTGTATGGCTTTGGATTGAATTGGATTAAAATAAGTCCAATGTAGTAAACACCAACTGACAATCTACTATGCTCCACATCCTATAAGAATTCACAAAAATGAGACAGCATACCATTTTGCACTTAAGAGACTAGAATTATAATGAACAAGTCAAAACATCAATTACGGAACTTTTTTTTCTTCCTGTACTAATATTACAACCAAAGCTGTGTTTACGCTTATATCTTTAATAACGGGACATGCACGGTGGAACAGGACATGTGCATCAAATACTAGCTCTGCCATGTGATCTCAGCAAAGCAAGAACCTCTCTAAGCTTCAATATCCTTGATATGAAAAACCAGAGATAATAACTAGCATTAGGCTGAAATAAAGTAACATATCTCATTTGATATATGGTAGTTCCACTACCAGTAATGGTAGAGCAGCTTATATGGACCGTCTCAACATAAATATTTTAAACTATTAACAAAACATACAAAATAACTGTTAAAAAGGAAGATGACAACTGAACTTGGAAAGAAGACTGAAAGGAGTCAACCTTTGAAAGAGAACCGCAGTTGACAAGGATTGTTTGTATACAGCTTTTCGTCTGAGAACATCCCATTCCACACAGTGCAGGGCAGCTAGAACTCAAACAGAAAGCCAGTCTTATTGGCCTGAGGAGTCTGAGGATGCAGCTGTCTGTAGGCTCCAAATTCACCCTTCAATACCTGTTCCACAACAATGAATGGCAATCTCCTTTAGTCAACATACTGAGCTTTTTCAGTAGAAGGCACTTGAGGACCACTACAAGAGGAAGGAGCTCCGATTTATTCCTGGTTGCGTGCAGGGAATCAATGGTGTCAAGTATGAGGACTTCATGTAGCACTCTGTCCCAGCCAAGTGCTAAGAACATGCAGTCACTTAGCAAACTCACAGTCCTCAGCTCGGCCTGGTGATTACTTTCCTGCAGCCTTCTCGACACAGATACTGCATTGTCCCAGGCTCCTGCCCACACACTGGTGTCTCAACTCCCTCTGCTTGCTCCTTCCCCTGATGATTTGTTTCCCACAACCATCTCAAATGCCACACTCCTACCCACATGGACACCATGTACACTAGGTCTGAGTGCACTGGTACCCTTGCTTCCTCTAGATTCCCATCTGACTGGTGACGAGTGTAAGGCCTGCCTGTGCCCAAGAGCTGCTTCATGTTTACCTAGAAACTCCAGACCAGTTCTGGCCCAGGCAAACTGGAAACTTCTCTGCCATTCAATGGGCTACAACTACATCTTCTCTGATAAGGACTCTAGCCTTGGGGGAAGGGACACCCTTCCTAGTTTGCCCTTTCTTGGATATTCTCCCTAAACTTTAGGTACTCTAGAGAATTCTCTTAAATCTTATAGATACATTTCTATCACAGATTAATAATTCTTTATACTAAATTTTCCTATTTAAATTACTGCCTCCTGGTTGGAACCAAAATGATATAGAATTATTATAGGGTGTGGTCCATGGAAATAGACTCCTAAAGAAGAGATTTTTGGATTGGTCTTGTTGGGCTCAGGGGTTTTAGGGAAGTTATGTGCTCCTTGTCAATGGAAAATAGGATATTAACAACCCATAGTATACAGTAGAATCACACATAATCAAAACATCACCTGTGGCTGTTTGTAATAAAGTGCTAAGTAAAGTAAGTGCCTAAGTGACTCAAGTGACTGATGTACTTCACAAATTATGACAATGACAACTATAAGGACTCTATTATGGGATGAATCCTTTTGACTGCATTTCAGTGCTAACAAAAATAAATTCAACAAATTCAAGTCTGTTGACTCTCAGCCCAAATCATGGTCTGAGATTCGTAGTTACCATGAATGCCCTAAAAGAATCTTTTATTTCATGTAGACAGAGGGATGGAGAAGGAAATGGCAACCTACTCCACTACTCTTGCCTGGAGAATCCTATGGACGGAGGAGCCTGGTAGGCTACAGTCCATGGGGTTGCAAACAGTCGGACACGACTGAGTGACTTCACTTTCACTTTTCACTCTCATGCATTGGAGAAGGAAATGGCAACCCACTCCAGTGTTCTTGCCTGGAGAATCCCAGGGACAGAGGATCCTGGTGGGCTGCCATTTATGGGGTCGCACAGAGTCGGACACAACTGAAGCGACTTAGCAGCAGCAGCAGTACAATATATATGACAATGTCACAAAGGATAGGGAGGTGATAAACAGAACTATCTTGTTGCAAATGCTTTTGTTTTATGCTTTTACCTTTTACATAAATTGGTACCAGTAGATCTCAAGAACACATATTGTAATTCCTAGACTAGCATATTAAAAACTGCAAAGAAGTTAGCTGAAAAGTCAATGTGGGAATCAAAATGAAATATTTAAAGTTCATATAGCACAATTCTGTAATACTTAACATGACAGAAATATTATGACTCACACTATACTAGTGATTTTGCAAATCTATCAATTTCCAGTGGAAACAAATTTCATTTGCTATCCATCTCTGTAACACAAATTTGTTTTTTTGTTTGTTTCATTTTTCAAACAGACCACTTTAAATAGTTTGAACCCATGTCTAAAGTATGTATGGAAATGAAACTGAAATAAATCAAGAACCAAGGAAATACATAAATAAAAACACCAATAACATGAAATCAACACAAAATGGTAGAAACTTGAAATTTTTTAAAATCTCAGTTAAAGAACATAGCTACTTTCTTAACATAATAAAATAGATACATGTATTTATATAGATCTCACCCTAAAAACCAGCATCATGTTTAATAAGTAAGGCTTTAGAAGTATTCCTACCAAAGCCAGGAGAAAGCCAAAAACATACCCACTATAACCATGACTACTTAACATTGTTCTAAAAGTAACAGTTCATGCAGTTGGATAAGAGAATAAAAGCTCAAAAAGTGGGAAGTTAGTTATATTTGCAAATAATATGGTTGTATTCCTAGAAAAACTTTTTTTAAGCAATAAAATTAATAAATTAAAAAATGACCTCAACATATATAAGCAACAACTATTTTAGATGATATAAATGATATAAAAGATGATACAAAAGAAGAAACTTTTTCATTCATAGCACAACACAGCACAATAGGAACAAAAAAAGATGACTGACCTAAGAATCAAGTTTATCAAGAAAAGTACAAGATCTACATGATAAAATTCTTTAAAACTACTGAGAAATACTGACTAAATGTAACTATCTATCCTATCTTAGAAAGACAATGCTATTAAGGCATCAATTCTTTAATATACAATTTTAATGTTTTATAAATACAATGCAGTCCAAAAAATTACCAATAAAAATTTTATATTAGACACCTTGATCTTAAACAAAAAACAAACATGCAAGTAAAACTGGAAGGATATTTTTAAAAATAAGTAATGAGGAATACTAGCCCAACTCAGATACTGAACTACAGTTATATATTTTACATTATACTACTAAAATAATTACAAGCATGGTCATGATATAACAATAGGCAGACACATTAATGAAAAATAAGAGAATCCAGAAACAACCCAAGTATATATGAAAATTTAGAAAATGAGAAAGATGAAATTGTTTAACAGTGAGAAAAAGAAAAAGGGATTAGCCACCATGGAAACCACACCAAAATAAACTGCAGGTTGATCAAAAGTTTAAATATAAAAATGAGCATTGTTAAAATCTTAAGAGTAGGGAAGTTCTTTCAAATAATGGTTGAAATACCCAGAAAGATAAAAGAAAAAACTAACAGATCAAAATGCATATAAACTGAAATTGTATGCAAGGTTAAAATACATAGCATAAACAAAGTCAAAAGACAAATAACAATTTAAGGTAAATATAAAAATTACAAGTAACTATACTTATTTTATCACTGAATATAACAGCAAAAGCTTGAAAATAATCCATTATTATTGGTTCAATGTAAAGCAGCTGATAGACTAATGTACAGTTCTCTATAAACAGAGATGGAAATTTTTTTAAAACAAAAAGAGGAAAAAGCATAGAACAGAACAATGTACACAGTATGCTACTCAGTGTGTGTGTATATTTATATAATTTTAATACAGATAGGTACACCTTTATATGCATGGGATATCCTACCTGCATAGGGAATCAGTTCTAGAGAGGGAAACTAGATTGCTGAAGGTTGGGATGGGGTGACAAGGAGATAAATTTATATTTCTATAAATTCCTGTTAGTACCTTTCATATTTCAATTACACACATTTTACATAATCAAAATAGTTAATATTTATAGGACTTGGGTAAGAATTTTTAATAGAGATTAAGAACTTAATATCCATATATTCTGTTGTACCTTTCCTTGCAAGGAGTTATTTCTAAATGACATCCTCTCCTACCAGGAAGTTATCTCTAAATGAGATCATATGCAAACCCAAGGTATTATAATAGTACTTTACCATCTATTTGCATAAAATACTGTTAGGATGTGCAATAGTTATGAATAAATGCCCTTTGTACTATAAAATCCAATACTCTAATACTGTTTTCCTCTTTGGTTTATTATTTAACTAGATCAAATAAGAAATAAACTTTGCAAGAGCCAGAACACAGAGTCTTCATTTTTAAACAATGCTTAACTGGTTTCAGAGCTTAGAATTCAACCTGCAGTGACATTTATAGACAAAGACAAAGAATCACAGAATTTTGCAACTGAGTAAGATTTTAGATCTTAGGTCATAGTTCTAATATGCTTCCTTCATTCTACAGTGGAAGACACAAATATCTGAATAGTTTGACTGTCTAAAAACACATATAACAAATCAGAGGCAAAATGAGACTGAATCTTGCCAGATTCAGTCTTCATTCTATGTTATGCTAAATCATTCCATTCCCAGTACCATTACCATAAAACAAGGGGAGAGTAACTAAAAGGCAACAAGAAAAGATCAAGCCATCTTCACAGAATTTACTCAGAATAAATCTTTGATAGACCAAAAGGAAAAAAAACACCATAATGGGGATATTTTAAGGTATTTCAAAGAACAACCCTAGGTGTATTCAGTAGTCACTGACCAAGTGGAGCTATGATATGCTAATATAGAATACCATGGCTACATAAGCTACTGGTGAAATATGGGAAGATATGGATACCTATGCTACCTAAGTAGAGATAAAATGGTAACTGCAGCTTACATATCACAGCCTGCATTTCACCAATGTTAAAACCTGATACAATAATCTTGGGAAATTTCAGTTAAAAAACAATCATATGAAGGACTGACCAAGGCTGGAGGATTTACTTCCAAGGTAGCTCACTTATATGCCTCACATATTGATGCTGGTTGTTGATAGCAGCATCATTATTCTGCTTTGTAGACAATATCTCCAATTTATGATGGTTCAACTTACAATTTTTTTACTTTACATTGGTGCAAAAGTGATACACATTCAAGAGAAAATATACCTCCAATTTTGAATTTTTATCTTTTCCCAGGCTAGCAGTATGCGATGTGATATTCTCTCAAGATATTAAGTAGTAGCAGCAAGCCACGCTTCCCAGTCAGCCACATGATCACAAGGGTAAACAACCAATACACTTATAACTATTCCGTACCCATACATTCTGTTTTTCACTTTAACGCAGTATTCAATAAATTACATGAAACATCCAATCAATTCAGTTCAGTTCGGTTGCTCAGTCATGTCCGATTCTTTGTGACCCCATGGACTGCAGCACGCCAGGTTTCCCTGTCCATCACCAACTCCTGCAGCTTGCTCAAACTCAGGTCCATCAAGTCAGTGATGCCATCCAACCATCTCATCCTACTTTATTATAAAATAGGCTCTGTGTTAGATGATTCTGCCCAACCTGTAGGCTAGTGTAAGTGTTCTGAGCACATTTCAGGTAGACTAGGCTAAGCTAGTTTATCTCTACTCCCTCTTGGCCCGTGCACATTCTGTGTGATTTCTTCAAATCAACCCTACAATTTATTAATTCTCTCTTTAGTCATGCCTAATTTGCTCTTTAATCAAGCTATTGAGATTTCAACAACACTTTTCACTTCTGGACATTCTATCTGGTTCTTTTTCAAATTTGCTTGGTCATCTTTGATAATCTCTTGTTGCTTGTTCATTTTGTGAACCTACCTCTTATTTCTTTAAATACTTTATGCATAGTTACTCAATATTCTATATCAGATCCTTCCAATATCTTAAGTCCATGAGGGTCTAAATACATTGTTTGTTTTTTCAACCAACTCCTTAACAGTGACTTATATGATTGGTGATCTTTGACTGCGACCTTCATATCTGGTTGACCTTAACTGAGAGAATCCTAGGGGACTTAAGAATGTTTTCCTTCATGAAGAATTTGTATTTTCTTCTTCCAAGAACCATGGAGCTCTATCTGTCTCACTTTAGCTCCCTTCTATGGTCCTTGGCTTAAAGCTATAATCTCATATTTGGCTTTCTCACCCTGTTACTGGCCCAGGGCTTAGACTCTCCACTGCTGTAATGATACAGGCATTTACTTTCAGGGAAGCTTTCATGTGTGCTTATCTTTTATTGTTCCTGTTTTAGTTCATATTTTTAGTTGGGATTTTATTGTTATTTTGTTTTGCTTTGCATTTGAAGGGTGTTATAAGACTTCCTTTAATATTTGCAAATCCAACAATGCAAAAGTCAATGGTTTGCAGGGAAAGATCCCTCTAACTTAACTTTTACATCATTCTTTCAGAAGTGAAAGTCCCCAAGGCCTTTACTGATCCACTCATCTTTTACATAATAAATAATTTCAGAGAAATTATCATGAACTCATTTCAATATTTATCTTAAATAATTCATCATTTAGAGTTCATTTGCATGATAGTAAGATGTAAGCCATCAAGAAACCAAAAACCTTGGGATATTTTAATCATATAGCACTGAATTAATGTGGTACTCATTAACGTGGACATTAACTTGTAACGAGGATACAGCATGTCAGAAATATTGCAAACTTGGAAAAATAGGAATTCCTAACTTGCCAAGTACATAGTATCCCCGAAAAGAGGAACTATATATAGAGGGCCTACTCAAAACTGACTGCTTGAAATCGTTTATATGAGTTACTCATGTCCATAGAGATCTTTATCTTATTCACATGCTTAGAAATACTTTTTCCACAAATATCAATATACCCCTAATCCAAAATATTGGTGAAAATTTCATTAAAAATTTGACTTAGCCAAACTTGCATAATTTGATCAGTTCAAATAATACTAAAAGCCTCAGCCTCTAATGTATCCAAAAGTATGCCAGCTGCAAGAAATTTAGTTTTTTGTTTTTTCCTTGTTTAAATACTTTTAGTGTTTAAAATTCAATCTTTTCAAATATTACTATCTAAGATTCATAACAGTCACTCCATACCCAATTATCAAGTCTATTAATTCTGCCTCCTGAATTTGCCTATAACTCTCCATCCCAATTCCACCACCTTAGTCTAAGACACTTTCATTTCTCTTCTGGGTAGGTACAATAACATTTTACTCCCCCACTTCTAGTCTTGCCTTGAATTTGGTATCTGCATCAGCTTCTAGAACGAATCCCCTGCACATACTGAGAGATGGCTGCATATGAAATATCAAGAACTGCTTAATCCATAAAGACAGAATATAGAGTGGTGACATAGGCTGCAGGGAGAGAGAAGTAAGGAGCAACATTTATAGGTACAGGGTTTTCCTTTGAGGTGAAAATAGTTTGGAACAGATAGATAGATGGAGGTGGATGCATAATATTTCAAATGTATTAAATCCTCCTGAATTGTTCACTTTAAAATTGTTAATTTTATATACTGTTAATTTCACTTCCATTTTTTAAGTGTAAAATGTTCAAAATAATTCTTTTAACAAAACCTAAAGTTGAACTTAATGTCGAAGAACCTTCAAGATGCCATTTCAAAGACTGGTCCAAAATTTAATGGTCTATTCAAACATTAAGAAGGTGAGTGAACAATCAGTGGCTTAAGTGCAATGAGAGGAGATTCAGAGAACTAGGGGATATCTGGGAATGAACTAGTGACAAATACATAGAAAAAAATGGAGAAACAATTATCATTAACTCAAGAGAAAAAGTTTTATAAGAAAGGAAATGTAATCACAGTACACCAGTATACATAATCACAGTACATATAATCACAAAAATGATTCAGCTGTGAATGACCTTTTCAGAGGCCCTTTATGCTTTATTCAATTTACTTTTTTCAGGAGTCACAAGAATTTTTATTTGCTCAGAAATAATGACATTTTTACACAAATTTCAAACATAGTTATGTTTAATTAAGCATTTACTAGAGACATTATAAAAATAATATTTACCAAATACCAGTAATGTACTGAACACTGTATAAAATCCAAAATTAAAAATTCTTCCTACTGAACATGAATTGCAATTATTTTTAACTATTACTTTTCTTTGACAAATCTGCCATTCATTCCTAAAGTAATTTATAAAATATAACATTTGGGTCTTCAGGTTTCAATTATCTAAGTCACTCTAAAAGCATTGCAAAGATTGTCTTAGGGAGCTAAAGTCCCAGAGGCCTCAAACTGTATCCTCTTGGAATAAATGAAAATTAGCATTTATTTAAATAAATTTTCTAATTCTATCATCATCTGATTTTGCAATAGCACTCTTCCTCAAAAATAATTAAGAAAAATACAGTTATATAAAATAAATTTTATTTTAATAACTTTATATCATCCCTTGAGATATACCCTAATATACCCTAGAATGTTACAAAGTAGGAATATAAGAGTGAATTAAGTAACAGCAGTAAATTTCAAGGAATAAATACGTAATATGTTGTGATTTAGTGGAGAAAACTCTTAAAATTATTCAAAGTATTTAAGGAAACTAATAATCATTAGCAGTTATCAAACATATACACACACAACTTGCAATTTCAGTAGGACATCACTAACAAATAGAATTCAGTGATTTTTATCTATGGACATCACTGTAAGAACACTCTCCCTTTTGTCACGTGGCTTTTTTCCTATGTATCTATGTTAGCTGGCATCATTTTATTAGTAGATTGTACACCATAATCAACCCACTGGTGTATGTGATATCTCAAGTAACTGATATAAGGCCTAAAACAGAGTAAAGGGCTTCATAAATTTTTTGAAAGAGTGTATTATTTAGAATGCTTTAGCAAGCACAAGGTTTTTATCTCAAAATAATATTAAGTGGTTTCTTTTTTAAAAAGCCAAGTAACATTTTTGAAATAACTTTGTGGTCTATAAAGCAAATGCTCATATCTATAATTACTAACCATTTTTCTTAGGTAAGAATAGATGATTACTATATTGGCTTTTAGATTTATCTGAATACATCAGGATGATTACCAGGCCAAACTCTGTCCAGTGCTGTGACTTAAAATGTTATAAATATTTGCTACAACATTAAGGAGCAATGAGGAGAAGATCCCAGAAAACAGAGGAAAGAAACAATTGTTTCTTTATGGCACCAAAAAGATGTAGAATAAAAAAGTTCCACACTTAAGTACAGCGCAGCTTTAAAAAATACACATAGATTATGCCTCAGAGAGGATAAGTAAACTGAACTGAATGATCCAAGATGTTGAAAATGCTATCATACTTCTTTCAAGGAAGACCAGGTTAGTAACAACACTGTACGAACAATCTAACAGCTGCAACTGTGTATTACCTAAGGAGGACTAAGGTGAGACTTTTTACTATCAAATTAATAAATGTAAATGTGCAAATGAGAAAAGGAGATTGAAACCCATGAAACGGTATATGCCGAATAACCCATCATAGCTTGAGAACTAGCGAATCCAAAAAAACTCCATTAAAAAGTTTTACGTCTAAAAATTTGGAATGTATCTTTTTCACAAATTAAAGACAGATTGTAAAGAGAGGGTTAGAGTTGGAAAGTTCCCTGCTCATCAGAATAAAAACAAGAGCTCTATTCATAAAAATAAAAAAAAATTTTTTTTAACTTATGTGGTCAAGTCACATTCTTAGGTCGAAAGTTTTTATGCAACTAGGGGTAAGCATTCTACTGATTCATAAAGAAAGATGTCCAGTATAACAGGGGTTCCTAGAGCATGTAAGTATATTCTAGGTAATACATAAGTAGCCATTTAAGATACCATAGGAAAGGAGAAAACACACCCTTAATACTTGGAGGAAATACTGTGTTCACATGACCAACAGCTGGACTTGATTAAAAAGAAATACCAGGTTAGGCTCAATGGTGGTTCTCCCACAGTTACATGACAACACAAATGAGAACTGCTACATTTCTCACAGCCTGTTGCCTAGTGATTTCAGTGCCTGCTCCTTCATCCACCCACACAATGCAACCACTTCTCCCTTTCTTCCTCTATATCATTTCAGTAGTCTCATTTTACAAAATCATTATTTAAAAGGACATAATGAGAAAATAGAGCAAGCATAAACAAAGTCAGTTTCACTTGTAATTTGAGATTCATTTTCACTTTCATAAGCATGATAAAGTAAAAGCTGAAGTTTCCTTATCAATAATTAATAAAAAGTTACAAATGTATACAAAATTACTTTAAATAAATTAAACTATGCTGGTACAGTAGAATTCCTGTCTTCTGAGAACTGAAAGTTAAAATGCAGGATAGAAAGCAGATAACAAATCTTTCTTCCTAAAAATTAACTGAGCAATACAGCAGAAGGTTGTAGAATGTAGTACTATGAAAACAACACAGCTTTATTTAACTGTGAACTAAAGAGTTACATTAAATACCCACAATTCCTTGTGAAAAATCTCTCTGTTTTTCTGCTTGTCAGCATCTGCATTTTACAGCTGCCTCCTCAGTATGGACCCTGTCTTGCGGAAGTTCAGAATTTAAAACATTAATACCCAGAAGCTTAAAATCACAGCATTAATAACTTATTCAGATGGGGGGAAAAAAACACAGCATTCCTGACTCAAGATGAACAGAAAATAAATCTAAAGACTGGAGATAACTATTTACAGAATATAAGGATAAAAATATCTCTTCAGACTCAGCAAACACATTTATGCTTGAAAAATTCCACAAACACACACAAAGAGAGAAATTCCTTTAAGCCAAAAAAGCAGATAAAGATTACTAGCAGGTTTAAGGTATTATTTACCAAAAGGTTAAAAATCCCAAGAAAATTTTTCCCAACCACTTACTCTTCTCTCTTAATAATACAAGTAAACACCATTTTTTTCTTCTGACACAAATGTTTGCTAAGTCGCTTCAGTCGTGTCTGACTCTGTGCGACCCCATAGACGGCAGCCCACCAGGCTCCTCTGTCCCTGGGATTTTCCAGGCAAGAACACTGGAATGGGTTGCCATTTCCTTCTCCAATGCATGAAAGTGAAAAGTCAAAGTGAAGTCGCTTTCATGTCCAACTCCTAGCGACCCCATGGACTATAGCCTACCAGGCTCCTCCATCCATGGGATTTTCCAGGCAAGAGTACTGGAGTGGGGTGCCATTGCCTTCTCCACATAAATGTTTAACCCAATACAAAAAGCATTATTTCCAGTAATTTTCCATTTCTTTCTCTCACTTAATGAGACTTTTATTTTTCATCCGCAGTCCAAGATAATGATAAAAGTAGCTCCTGCCTCTCCTGATACCATCACTCGTGGTTAGCTTTCAAAGTATTCCTTATTTCAAATGCTAATCAAAACTAAAATGAAGTATCACCTCACATTGGTCAGAATGGCCACCATCAAGAAACCTACAAACAATACATGCTGGAGAAGGTGTGAAGAAACCCTCTTACACCGTTAGTGGGGATGGAAATAATATGGAGGCTACTTTAAAAACTTAAAACAGAACTATTATACGACCCTGCAATGTCACTCCTGGGCATATGCCTGGAGAAAACCATAATTTGAAAATATATATGCACCCCAATGTTCACTGCAGTGCTGCTTACAACAGCCAAGACATGGACACAGCCTACATATCCATCACCAGAGGGACAGATGAAGACGATGTGACACACATATATGCAATGGATATGGTGCTGTGCTGTGCTTTCTCGCCTATGGGATTCTCCAGGAAAGAATAATGGAGTGGGTTGCATGCTCTCCTCCAGGGGATCTTTCCAACCCAGGGATAGAATCCAGGTCTCCTGCATTGCAGGTGGATTCTTTACTGTCTGAGCCACCAGGGAAGCCCACAAAGGAATATTACTCAGCCATAAAAAAGAATAAAATAACATGGATGGACCTAGAGATTGTTATACTGAGTGAAGTAAATCAGACACAGAAAGACAAATATCATACAGTATCATTTATATGTGGAATCTAAACCAAAAGGGTAAAAATGAACTTACAATCATGAATACAGAAAACAAACTTGTGGTTACAAAGGGGTGCAGGGGAAGGAAAAGCTGAAAGATTGGGACTGCCAATATATACTATATAAAAATTAGATAATACGAACCATCTACATACCACAGGGAACTCTACTCCATACTTAGTAATGGCCTATATGGGAAAAGAATTAAAAAAATAAAATAAAAGTTGATACATGTATAACAGATTCACTCTGTGGTACATCTGAAACTAATACAAATTGTAAATCAAATATACTCCAATGAAAATTAAAATAAACAAACAAAGTATTCCTCATTGCAAGGCAGCTCCAACTTCTCCCATGGAGCCTTAACTCTTCCCAGCAACAATATGCGCTCTCTAGCATCATCACCTCTGCTTCCTTTGCTCAACCCAGCTAGGTCTGGTATAATGCCAATTTGCTCCCTTCTTAAAAATATCTTGAATCTAAATCAGCATGTCCAATAGAATTTTATGCAATAATAAGAATGTATCTGAGATAATAATATGGTAGCTATTAGTCACATGTGGGGCTATTAAACACTTGAAATATAGCTAATGAAACAGAAGAATTAACTTTTTATATTTCAGCTGTTATTAACTTGAATTTTCTTTTTTATTAAAGTTGACATACAATATTACATTAGTCTCAAGTGTACAACATTGTGATTTGACAGTTATATATATTACAAATTGATCACCACAATAAGTCCAGCTACTATATGCCACCAAGCAAAGTCAATATTCCCAACTATATTCTCTATATTCTACATTACAGCTCCATGACATTTATTTCATAACTGCAAGTTTGCACCTCTTGACCTTCTTCACCTACTTTGCCCAACACTGCAGGCCCCTTCCTCTGGTGAGCACCAGTTTTTCCTCTGTGTCTACGAGTCTGTTTCTGTTTCATTTTATTTGTCTGTTTGCTTTTTTAGATTCCACATGTAAGTGAAATCATACAGTCTTTGTCTGACTTATTTCCCTTAGCATAATACTCTCTAGGTCCATCTGTGTTGTCCCACACGGCAAGATTTCATTCTTTGTATGACTGAGTAATGTTCCATTGCATATACATACACCACATCTTCATTATCCATTCATCAATTAATAGACACTGAGTTGCTTCCACATCTTGATTATTGTAATTAATGTTTCAATTAACATGTCATTTTCAATCACGAGAGAAAATTCCATTAGATTCCTGCCTCTCCGGCATACACCCTAAATTAGTCAATGAATCTCCTCACAGAACCCAGGCACTTCACAAGCTGCTGCTTCTGTGCTAGAACTCAGAGCAAGCAAAAGTCTCGATTTTCCACAGCCTCCAGTTCTCCTGGATGCAAGTCCCACTGGTTTTCAAAGCCAGATGTTAGAGGGACTTGTCTTCCCAATGCAGGATCCCTAGGCTGGGGAGCCTGACATGGGATTCTGAGCCCCTGCTCTGCAGAGGGCACTTCTATTGTTGTGATATCCCTTCTTCTTATGGGTCACCACACCAATCGTGTGGTTTCTGACTAGACCATGTCTCTAGCCCTCCTATTCATCTCAACGTGGCCTTTTCTTTACATCTTTGCTTGTAGAAAATCTGTTCATTTTCAGAGATAGTTGTTCTACATGTAGTAGTTGTTTTGGGGTATCTGTGGGAAGAAATAAGTTCTGGATCTTCTTACTCTGCGATCTTGATCTGGACCTAATTAAATCAAATTGAATTTTATATATCCACATATGACTAGTAATCTATCATATTAGTACAGATCTAGAACAAGAGTTCTTTTTTCCCTACCAAAAATGACTAACTTTATCCTGCAAATGATGGAGAGCTACTAAATGACTGAATTTACATTGTAGAAAGCTTTTTCCGGCTGCTTTAAGGGAGTATGATTTGGAGGGTTGGGAACAAAAAGCAAATGTTGAAGGTCTGAAAGATGCTCATTGGATTTGGCAAGTAGGAGATCACTGCTAATTTTAAATACAGAAGTTATAGTAGAGTAGCAGGGTTGTAAACCTCACTGGAAAGAGAGACTGCAAATACAAACCACTCCTGAAAATCTGTTCATTCATATTTTGAAACTGCCTTTTGGTTAATTATTCTCCTCCAAAGACCAGAATCCCTAAGTAAAGGATTTTCTAAAGTAACATCTCAAAAATAATTTAAGATATATTTATACAATCTAACTCATGTTTTCAGATCCTAGAGGAAAAAAAAAAAAAAACTATGCATCTTTCACTGAATGTCATCCTTAACTTATGTATATACTTATGCTCAAGTCTTCTTAACTCCCATTTCTCTTTCACCACTTAAGGAAAATATAGTAGCACTGAGATATTCTAAATAAGTCCCTCTAATTCTTAGGCATTTCTAAGTCCTAAAAGATAAACCTCCAGTCCCTCATCTTCTAACCTATAGTTTATCTAAATAACCTTGCTGTATATTTTCAGTGACACTTTCCCTGAAAGGAAGTATTGTACTAAAATTCAGTTTTATAACATCTATGGGGCTTCCAATAACTTCCTGCAATTACTACTATTTGAATTATAAAAATAACAAGATCTTGAAAAGATTCCTATAACTTCTTATTTGATTTCACTGGCATATTCCAATTTCTATCTCAAATAAAAAGATGTGCAAGAGGGGAAAGTGGTGGTCTGAGGAGGACCTTACAAATAGCTGTGAAAAGAAGAGAAGCAAAAGGCAAAGAAGAAAAGGAAAGACATACCCAACTGAATGCAGAGTTCCAGAGAATAGCAAGGAGAGATAAGAAAGTCTTAAGTGAATAATGCAAAGAAACAGGAAGACAATAGAATGGTAAAGACTAGAAGTCTCTTCAAGAATATTGAAGATACCAAAGGAACATTTCATGCAAAGATGGGCACAATAAAGGATAGAAACTTCTCTTAGGCAAGGACCTAAAAGAAACAGAAGAGATTAAGGAGAGGTGGCAAGAATACACAGAAGAACTATACAAAAAAGGTCTTAATGACCCAGACAACCAGGTGTGGTCATTCACCTAGAGCCAGACATCCTGGAGTATAAAGTCAAGTGGACCTTGCAGGCTTGTGCTCAACATTCAGTCGTGTCCAACTCTTCACAACCCTGTGGACTACAGCCCACCAGGCTCCTCTGTCCATGAGATTCTCCCTGCAAGAATACCGCGGTGCGTTGCCATTTCCTCCAGCAGGGGATCTTCTCAATCCAGAGATAAACCCTGCATGTCCTGCATTGGAAGGCAGATTCTCTTCTGCTGAGGCCACCTGGGAAGCACATTAAAACGGCCTCAGGAAGCATTAGGAACCAGAGATCAAATTGCCAATGTTAGATCACAGAAAAAACCAAGAGAGTTCCAGAAAAACATGTACGTCTGCTTTACTGACCACGCCAAAGCCTTTTACTGTGTGGATCACAACAAACTGTGGAAAATTCTGGAAGAGATGGGAGTACCAGACCACCTGATCTGCCTCCTAAGAAATCTGTATGCAGGTCAAGAAGCAACAGTTAAAACTGGACATGCAACAACAGATTGCTCAAAAATGGGAAAGGAGTACGTCAAGGCTGTATATTGTCATTCTGTTTATTAACTTATATCCAGAGTACATCATGAGATGAAGCACAAGTTGGAATCAAGACTGCCAGGAGAAATATCAATAACCTCAGATGTGCAGATGACACCACCCTTATGGCAGAAAGTGAAGAAGAACTAAAGAGCCTCTTGATGAAAGTGAAAGAGGAGAGTGAAAAAGCTATCTTAAAACTCAACATTCAGAAAACTAACATCATGGCATCCGGTCCTATCACTTCATGGCAAACAGATGGGGAAACAGAGGAAACAGTGGCTGACTTTATTTTTGGGGCTCCAAAATCACTGCAGATGGTGACTGCAGCCATGAAATTAACAGACGCTTACTCCTTGGAAGGAAAGTTATGACTAACCTAGACAGCATATTAAAAAGCAGAGACATCACTTTGCCAACAAAGGTCCGTCTAGTCAAGGCTATGGTTTTTCCAGTAGTCATGTATGGACGTGAGCTGAGCGCCAAAGAATTGATGCTTTTGAACTGTGATGTTGGAGAAGACACTTGAGAGTCCCTTGGACTGCAAGAAGATCCAACCAGTCCATCCTAAAGGAGATCAGTCCTGGGTGTTCATTGGAAGGACTGATGTTGAAGCTGAAACTCCAATACTTTGGCCACCTGATGTGAAGAGCTGACTCATTTGAAGAGACCCTGATGCTGGGAAAGACTAAAGGCGGGAGGAGAAGGGGACGACAGAGGATGAGATGGTTGGATGGCATCACCGACTCAATGGACATGGGTTTGGGTAGACTCCGGTAGTTGGCGATGGACAGGGAGGGCTGGCGTGCTGCGGTTCACGGGGTCACAAAGAGTCGGACATGACTGAGTGACTGAACTGAACTGAAGATATACAGGTGCCACTCTATGCTGCCACTCTAAAGGCAGCAAGCAAAGAGGAACTAATGAGGCTCTCGATAAGGGTGAAAGGGTGAAAAAGCTGGCTTAAAACTCAACATTAAAACACTTAAGATCATGGCATCTAGTCCCATCACTTTATGGCAAACAGATGGGAGAAAAGTGGGAACAGTGACAGATTTTATTCTCTTGGGCTCCAAAATCATTGCAGACTGTGACTGCAGCCATGAAATGAAACAATGCTTGCTCTTTTGAAGGAAAGCTATGACAAACATAGATAGCATATTAAAAAGTAGAGACATCACTTTGCCAGCAAAGGTCCGCCTAGTCAAAGCTATGGTTTTTCCAGTAGTCATGTATGGATGTGAGAGTTGGACCATAAAGAAAGCTGAGCACCAAAGAATTAACACTTCTGAATTGCCAGAGAAGACTGTTGAGAGTCCCCTGGACTGCAAGAAGATCAAACCAGTCAATCCTAATGGAAATCAACCTTGAATATTCATTGGAAGGACTGATGCTGAAGCTCCAATATTTTGGCCACCTGATGCAAGGAACCAACTCATTGGAAAAGACCCTGATGCTGGGAAAGATTGAGGGCAGGATGAGAAGGGGGCAAAAGAGGATGAGATGGCTGGATGGCATCACCGACTCAATGGACATGAGTTTGAGCAAACTCCGGGAGACAGTAAAGGACAGGGAAGCCTAGCATGCTGCAGTCAATGGGGTCATAAAGAGTTGGACATGACTTAGCAACTGAAAAATAATAGCAATAAGCCTTCCAGGAGGCCTCAGTAATCTTCTCCATGAAAAGTTTAGAACAAATCTGCAAGAACTCCCAAAATCTCCAGCAATGATGTAAAATATCTGCTTATGCAATGAATGAGCAGGATTGATGAACCTTTGCTAAACAATTACAGAAACTTCTATCTTTCGAAAATTTTCAATTAAAGGACATTTATAGAATGCTATAAGCAACTTCCACACCCACTTAAACCCACTCGACTAATTCCAGGAATGATATTCACAAAGCATCTTTTTATATCATACATTTTCTGTATCTTGACCATGTTCAATGACAGCTGACCCAATAATGAGTTATATTACGACTTCCAAGATGCCACACTCTCATTAATTTCTTCATTGCTCATCTCCTCCTCAATCTCCTTTTTGATTGTTGTCCACCTTCTCCCTGATCTCTGAATGGTAGAATACCTCCAAACTCAGTCCTTAAGACATCTTATCTTCTCTTTTATATCTCCCTTCAGTAATTCTATCCAGCATCATGGCTTTAAATGCAAATTTATACATCTAGCTCATCTCTCTAAAATCTGAGATTCATATATTTAACTTCCTACTCAACTTTTCACATGGATGTCTTTGAGGTATTTCAGATTCAACATGTCCAAAACTGAGCTTTTGATCTTCTTCTCAATCCAACTCCAACCATAAACTTCTGCATCTCAGTTGACAGCAAATCTATCCTTTCAGTTACTCAGGCAAAATGGCTTGGAGTCATCTTAAACTTCTTCCAAATTGTCAAAAAATATTGTGGGCACTACTTCAAAACATATCCGGAACCTAACTACTTCTCACTACCTCCATACTTACACCCTCATCTATGACACAAATTACTGCAATGGCTTCCTAATGGGTCTCTTATCCTATATTCCACAGTCTAGCCTCAACACAGCAGCCAGAGTAATCCTCTTAAACTGTAGGTTAGATTATTACTCCGTTGCTCACATTTCATTTAAAAAGCTAGAGTTCTTATAACGGTATATAATCAGCCAGATGATCCAGTTCCTGTTACTTTCCTCCCTGCTCATTCCTCTCCAACCATATGAAATTCCTTCTTCAGATGCACCAGGTACCCTCCTGCCTAAGGAGTTTTGCTTTAGATATTCCCTCCGCTTAGAGCACTCTTTTTCTAGATAACTTCACGTGTAACTTCCACACCTCCTTAAACTCCTTGCTCAAATATTATTTTTTGCATAAAACCTACCCTCACTCTCACCCTCCTACCAGCGCTACCTTTACTTTGCTTTTTTACCCCCTGACAGCACTTATCATTTCTAATGTACCATATATTGATTTTTATTATTGTTTATTTCTCTCCTGTCCCCAGAGAGCTCCATCTCAGCTGATGAAAATTTTTTCTTTTGATTCATAGATGTATCCCAAGTTCCTACAACATTATCCAGCACGTAAGAGATATCCAATTAATATCTGCTGGGTGAAAAAACCAAAACTCATAAGCCAGTGGCCTGTTAGTAACTAAAGAATGACAAAAAACCACAACTACTAAGAGCCATGAAGCCCTATTCTTTTGTTCAATCTAGCCTAACAAATAGATTATAAACCTACTGGTCCTACAAATAATGACAAGTCTAGCAAATTATGGCTCCACATTGTTCCTAAAATCATAAAAACATGAACTTAATCCAAAAGGGACACTATTCACTGCAGATTTTTGGTCTATACATAGTATTGACAGCAAACTCATTGCTTGCAGGTAAAATCAAGTTTGGGAGAATTATAACTTTAGAAAGTAGAATTAAAGTTCAAAACTTCAAGGTGAAAAAAAAAAAAAAAAACAAAACAAAACTTCAAGGTGACTTTGAATTTGTGAAATGGTCCATTAAAAAAACAAAAACAGGGAATTTCCTAGCAGTCCAGTGGTTAGGACTCAGTGCTCTCACTGCTGGGGCCCAGGTTCAATCCCTGGTTGGGAAACTAAGACTTCACAAGCCACATATCATGGCCAAAAAACACAAAACAAACCCCAGATGACCCTTAATAGGTAAAAGTAGTCTTAATAATTAAAAGTATACAATTTTAAGTAAGTTTCACATAGAGCTCTGCCATCTACAAATTGTTTTGGGAAAAACCCTTGGTGGATCCTCACAACAATCCCAAGAGATGTATTATCACCAATTCCATTTAACTGTTGGGGTAACTGAGGTTAACAGAAGTTACCTGCCAATGCAGGAGACATGGGTTCAATCCTTGATCTGGGAGGATCCCACATGCTGCAGAGCAACTAAACCTGTGCACCACAACTATCGAGCATATGCTCTAAAGCCAAGGAGTCAAAACTACCGAAGCCCGTGCACCCGAGAGCCCGTGCTCCACAAGAGAAACCACGGCAATGAGAAGCCTGTGCACTGCAACAAAGCCCCAGCATAGCCAAAATTAAATAAATTTTTTTTAATTTTACTTTTTGGTGTGTGTCTATGCATGTGTATAGAGAGAGAGATTTATATACCCATCAAATACCTGGGAAGGATACAAAACAGCCTAGTAGCAGCAGATGCCTCTGAAGAGGGAAATTGGATGTCGAAAGGAAAGGAATGAAAGGAAAACTTTTTTTTTACTGTATAACCTTTTGTACCTTCTTAAATATCATACTATAAGCATCTGTCACCTATTCAAAACTGAAGTAGTTATTTAAAAGTTACATACCCACATAATTATTGTAATAGTCCCCTGAGGGCCCCACGGACACATGGTCATTTACTAGTTTTACTGTTCAAATCTCTGAGTTGGAAGGACTACTGGAGTAGAGAGAGGAAGAAAGACTTCTCAGGAATGAGGTTTTGTACTCATAGCAGAAAGATCAGTTGTAGGCTACTGATCAAAGCTTCTTGAGCTTGGAAGAAGTTTTCTCATTCATTCACTAGTATATTTAACAACTGCCCTTGAAAGATACAAAGACAACAATAAGAAGTCCCCAGTGCTACAGTTAAGGCACAGATAAAGTATGGAAGTTGTGATGAGAGATATCTATGCTATACCTAAAACTTTAGAGACAATATGAGCTTCAGAGAACATTTAGTCTGCAGTATTATTTAATTATTAATAAGCTAATCTTATCTCTCATTGCCAAGGGGAATTACAGCTTTTTTGACCTTATTATGAGATTGATAATTCCAACATTTAATAAACTCTGAAAGCAGGAGACTAGTCAGAAGTATAATTTGGGAATTTCAATAAATTGAGAATTTTAATCAGGGATTACATAAATTACTAAAATGTACTAGATCTTTTACTTAAAATACACACTCTGGGGAATCTAGTAAAATGAAGCATTAAAATATTTTCCTTAACATCCAGTACCAAAGCCATTACCAACTGGTAGCATCTCTTTCCCAGAGAATTCAGTTTCTATATGGCTTTTAAAAGAGAACAGGGGTGTTTTGAATTATTTCTCAATTCTTATAAACCACAATGGGGGAAAAAATGTTCTTTGCACTCGTCTGTCAATGAGCCCCAAACAACTAAGTTAATCACTGTAGTGAGAAGTCTTATTCTAGAGCTTCAAGTATTTCTCAGAGCATTTTCCCATGTTCTGGACTTCAGAAAACAAAGAGAACAACAAAAAAAAAAAAACAGTAAAGCTATGCAGTTTTTAATACAGATGACAGACAGTTCAGATCAGTCACTGAGTCATGTCTGACTCTTTGCGACCCCGTGAACCGCAGCACGCCAGGCCTCCCTGTCCATCACCAACTGCCGGAGTCTACCCAAAGCCATGTCCATTGAGTCGGTGATGCCATCCAACCATCTCATCCTCTGTCGTCCCCTGCTCCTCCTGCCCTCAATCTTTCCCAGCATCAGGGTCTTTTCAAATGAGTCAGCTCTTCACATCAGGTGGCCAAAGTACTGGAGTTTCAGCTTCAACATCAGCCCTTCCAATGAACACCCAGGACTGATCTCCTTTAGGATGGACTGCTTGGATCTCCTTGCAGTCCAAGGGACTCTCAAGCATCTTCTCCAACACCACAGTTCAAAAGCATCAATTCTTCAGCGCTCAGCTTTCTTTATAGTCCAACTCTCACATCCAAACATGACTACTGGAAAAACCATAGCCTTGACTAGACAGACCTTTGTTGGCAATGTAATGTCTCTGCTTTTTAATATGCTTTGTCTAGGTTGGTCATAACTTTCCTTCCAAGTTACAGATGACTGTAATGACAGTGTAATTATCATACTTGTAGGCAGGTGAAAGTACAGACAATCAAGCACTGGCCAAAGGCTATATAGTTCTAGAACTAAATAGAACATACTTTATGTTACTGATCTGTTTAAGCTACCTAAGCTGAGAGCATGGCCTCAACCATTTATGTGCTGACTCTAAACTCACTATCAGGAAAATATATGTATTGGTGTAAGGGTAGAATACCACAGGAGGAAGAATAAGTGTTTCACATCTTCACATCTACACAGAAACTGCAGAATGTGCTTTACAAGGCATTTCACATTTTACAGTTAATACTAAACACTAAAATCAAGCCTCACACCTATTTTGAAATTAGTTAAAACGCTAGTTCTCGTCAGTTCAGTTCAGTCGTGTCCAACTCTTTGCGACCCCATGAATCACAGCACTCCAGGCCTCCCTGTCCATCACCAACTCCCGGAGTTCACCCAGACTCACGTCCATCGAGTCAGTGATGCCATCCAGCCATCTCATCCTCTGTCGTCCCCTTCTCCTCCTGCCCCAATCCCTCCCAGCATCAGAGTCTTTTCCAATGAGTTAACTCTTCGCATCAGGCGGCCAAAGTACTGGAGTTTCAGCTTTAGCATCATTCCTTCCAAAGAAATCCCAGGACTGATCTCCTTTAGAATGGACTGGCTGGATCTCCTTGCAGTCCAAGGGACTCTCAAGAGTCTTCTCCAACACCACAGTTCAAAAGCATCAATTCTTCGGCACTCAGCTTTCTTCACAGTCCAACTCTCACATCCATACATGACCACAGGAAAAACCATAGCCTTGACTAGACGGACCTTTGTTGGCAAAGTAATGTCTCTGCTTTTGAATATGCTATCTAGGTTGGTCATAACTTTCCTTCCAAGAAGTAAGTGTCTTTTAATTTCATGGCTGCAGTCACCATCTGCAGTGATTTTGGAGCCCAAAAAATAAAGTCTGACACTGTTTGCACTGTTTCCCCATCTATTTCCCATGAAGTGATGGGACCAGATGCCATGATCTTCATTTTCTGAACGTTGAGTTTTAAGCCAACTTTTTCACTCTCCTCTTTCACCTTCATCAAGAGGCTTTTTAGTTCCTCTTCACTTTCTGCCATAAGGGTGGTATCATCTGCATATCTGAGGTTTAGTTCTCATTAACTCCATGTAATTTCCAAAAATTAGCAATCAATGCAACAATGTGCCAAACCACCTTCAGAAACCATTACCTAATCTTTCAACATCCATATCTTTGTCACAGAGAAATAAAACCAGTTTTAAGTGTCCATTAGTGCTTTCAGAAAGTTCTGAAACCAGTATTTCCAGCATAATTTCCTAAAATTTCACTGATACAAGGCATTGTGTAAAACAACTCCCAAATATCTTCTATAGCAAAAGACCTTTGTAAATGGCATCTTTCTGATTCTGCACTAAGTACATTTAAAATATTTCCAGTTTACACAAATCCAGCATTCATTTACAATATTTGCTGAGCATTTATTATGTACTAGGCATTATGGACCTGGAGCACGTAAATGAACAAGACAAAGTTCCCACACTCAAGAAATTCACAGTCGAGGGTTCCCTGGTGGTTCAGTGGTAAAGAATCTACCTGCCAACATAGGAGATGCAAGTTAAGTCCCTGGTCCGGGAAGATGCTACACGTTGCAAAGCAACTAAGCCCATGCGCTCTAGAGCCCAGGAACTGCAAAATACTGAGCCCAAGTGCCACAACTCTGGAAGCCTGTGCGCCCTGGAGCTCATGCCCCGGGACAAGAGAAGCCACCACAGTGAGAAGCCCCCACACAGCAACTAGAGTAGCCTCCACTTGCCACAACTAGAGTAAACCCCACAGCAACAAAGACCCAGCACAACCATAAATAAATAAAAAACAAATAAATAAAATTATTTTTTAAAAATGAAATTCACAGTCTAGGGATACAGAGAAGGATAACAGTCAGTTATAATACAGTGTGAATGGTCACTACTGATGGCTGTGATAAGGACAGAGCATTATAAGGAGCACACAGAGGTATCCCCAAGAAGAACTCATTAATGCCCAAATGCTTCATGATTTTTAAATCTCCATATTTTATAAAACACTGTTGCTGGTGTTTAATATAAAAGACCCTTAAGGACAAATGTGATGCAAGGGTAAAGTATTTAAAGTAATATTCTTTTTGAGGACTGCCAACCCTTATTTCGTGAAGATGAATAACCCTAATTCTCTCAAGTAGGACTCTAATTATATAATGAAACATGAAGCCCTCTAAGATCCAGAAAAAAACTGCCATAAGCTGAGAATCAATGAAGCAGCAAGCCACTGTTAGAGCTTTAAGTATATCTTATCCCTTCGTACTTTAGGGTAGAAACAAAGGTTGAAACTCACTGCCAAAATAAATTTAAAGTAAGATTCAATTTATTAGAATTCTAATATATTCATAACTTTTAGAGAAAATCTATAATATAGCATAGCATAGTGTATTATAAAGTGGGGTACCCCTGTATGTATAACAATCCCTAGATATCATTACACTTCAACTACTGAAATAGATAGGATCCTCTCTTTAGGAAGGAAAAATGCTTAAACACAAGATATCACAAAAATATGGGAACATGAAAGTCAAAATATCTGTTGCAGCCTTCACTATCTGATCAATAAGGGAAGTCTGCACATTAAATCAAGTCGCTAATCACTCACAGACTTGCACTGCTGTTGAGCTTGCCTAAGCACAGTATCTTCTTGGTATACTACTGCCTCCTGGGGGTTACAGTACATTACTACTCCTTTGAGAAAACGCATAAACAAAACACAGATAATATTTTCTACTAAAAACACAGTATGAAAGCTCCATGTCAAATAACACGTATACCTTTCCTAAACAATCTCTATTTTTAACTGTCATATTTATTTCTGTCTGAATAATTGGGAACAAAGTACATAATACAACTTAATTATAGAAAGTGGTTGTTAATATGATTAAGAACATCAGGGCTTATACAGCATTTTGCATTTACAAAGCACTTAGCCAACATTAGGCAATTAATCTTTAGAACATTCTTGAGGTCAATATCACAACCATCTTTTTACAGGAAAGTAAACAGCAAAGTTAAGTGATGTATTAGAAATTAAAAGACTAGTCATAATCAGCAAAGTGCCACAGAATGGTTTAATGTAAAATATGAAGCATTAATATAGTTATTCATTTCTAACACCCTATGACCCATCTCTAGGAGAAATTAGTTACTCTCTTAAACTGTGGTCCCATAACAGTTTCTAGATCCCTCTATTATAAGACTTACTATTTCTGTATTATGATTATCAAATTGGCAGTCTCTGCTGTGTATATCCCCCACAGGGCTTTGTACAGTGTCTAGCACACAGCAAGACACAGCAAAGAACCATTCAGGCATCTTCCAAGTATTAAGGACTTGCTACAAGCAGGGGCTATTCTGGATACAGTGGTGAAAAAGAAAGCCAAGTTCCCTAGTCTCGTGGAACATACAATCTAGGAGGCAAAGGCGGATGACAAAAAAAAAACCCAAAAAACGATCAAGTAGTAAGAAGTGCTATAGAGAAAACAAAAGCAGGGCAGTGTGACTACAGATGGCTATGTAGTTACATTAGATTAGGCAGTGATATTCAAGCTGGTATCTGAACACAAAAAATAACCAGCTATAACTATTAATATATGAGGAAAAGACAATTCCAGGGGCAAACGCCAAAGTTGGCAAGAAATGGAAACGTTCAAGGTACAGGAGGGAAAAAAGAAAAACGAAAACCGTGACTAGAGCAGCAGGCCAATGAATGAGTGATAAAATATGAAAATCAGAGAGGTGGGCAGGGCATTCTTGGGTCATGATAAGAATTTCACTCTGAATGAAATGGAAAATTCTTTAAGACTCCATAACATGTATTTGCCAATCTGAATTGCTGCATTTGTATGGTTGGTAGCATTAAAAGGAAAATTAATTCTGAGAAAGGAAAATTACTATGCTGTTCGTTAGGGAGCCTTTCTATTTTAATAAATTAGCTTTCGGTGAAAAGTTATTTTATAATTAAATCTTCAGACTAAAGGATAAAACAGCAGTGTCTACTAACATTTTAATAGAAGTTAGAATAATGAGATTTTGACAGTCTCTTATTGGAAGAAACTGAAGGGCTCCTGCATAAACCACTGTACATTATACATGACAGTACTAGGATCTTATGCTAATCACTTATTAATTTTGCAAAGCCTAAGATATCTCCAAATAGCTCATGATGAGTGCCAGACAGGCATCTGGAGAGGAGGTTCCTGAGTGAAAGCATGGAAGTATCATTAAATATAATAAATCTCTTCCTCTTCCCAGAGAAATCAGAAAGGAAAAGTATCCATTTAGAAGTGAGAACACTTCTCACCATATTAACTGAACAAAATACAGCAATCGCCTAAAAATTAAGTACAGGTTTAAATTTCCCCTTAGACGACAAAAGTGCTATGGAGGCCTCACGGCCAGTTCCAAGCTACGACACCAAGATTCAGTTAAATTTAACCTCACAAATAGTCAATAGACAAAAAATATTATCATCTGCACATTGAACTTTGTGTATTATCTACCTATTTAAGGTGTTTTTATTTTTATGGTTAAAAAAAGGTAACAAAATTACCATCTTAGCTATATTTAAGTGTATAGTTCAGTACTATTAAGCGTATTCACATTGTTATGCATTGGCTTTCCAGAACTTTTTTATCTTGCGAAATCTATACCCACTGAACCACACTGTCTATTTCCCTTTCCCCCAACTCCTGGCAACCACCATTCCACTCTGTGTTTCTATATCACTCCCTGTTCTGTTTTTTACTGATAATATTACATTGTAATAGGACACAAGTTCCTACAAAACTATGTATACAAGATTTTGATTTGGTAATTTAGTTGGTTTGTTTTTGTTTAAACACACAATTTTATCCCTGTTTCCTAAACCAAAATATGGATAGTAGAAGGGGCTAAAAATTACCTCCAATATGTAGGCAAGAATACAGAAGTGACCTGGAATTACACTGTATACACACTACGCTATTTTCAATCCACCATGAATATTAACAAAATTATTATAGAGAAGAAAGCTATTAGCCACTAGTAGTATGCCAAGGTGGAGAAGGCAATGGCACCGCACTCCAGTACTCTTGCCTGGAAAATCACATGGATGGAGGAGCCTGGTGGGCTGCAGTCCATGGGGTCGCTAAGAGTCGGACACGACTGAGCGACTTCACTTTTACTTTTCACTTTCATGTATTGGAGAAGGAAATGGCAACCCACTCCAGTGTTCTTGCCTGGAGAATCCCAGGGACCGGGGAGCCTGGTAGGCTGCCCTCTATGGGGTCACACAGAGTCGGACACGACTGAAGCAACTTAGCAGCAGTATGCCAAGGCGTCAATATGATACAATCTAGTTATATGGAAAAATACATAGCATACAGGAAAAATTAATTGTAGACTTAAAAAGACTTAAGTTTGAGAATAGTCTAGTAGACAATAATAAAATTTTTATTTTTATATTTTATCAAGAACTTCAGCATATAATAATTCATTAAGTTAAATCACAATCCCTCCAGATGCTTCCTTCTTCTCTAAGAGATAAAAATGCTTACCAAGCTGACCTCATAAGGATGATACAGAGTAAAAAATGAAATAATAAATGCAAGCAATTTGAAAGTTGACACTTCTGCATGTATATTGCTGAAGATAAATCAAAAAAATGTATCACTTGTAACCAAGAAATAGTCAACATGGTGCTAAATTTGCAATTAATATTATTTGTCAAATAATTAATAGGTTATCCTGAATATGAAGAGACAGCAAAATTTCCTCTACCCACTTGATGCAAAAAAAAAAAAAAGAATTCTCTTAGATCTGCTAATGGTGAAGTCAAAACTAAAAGAAAATAAAAATACAAATCTACAGACTGCATACAACATGAACAAAAGGAGCAGGAATACAGGTGTGATTACTCATGATACAGAGCTGCTGCTGCTATGTGTAAGTAACTTTTTCCAAAAGTACTTTCTTTTTGAATTGGTGACTTGGTAAACTGCCTCCCACGTAGCACTAGTGATAAAGAGCATGCATGCCAGTGCAGGAGACATAAGAGTCATGGATTCAATCTCTGGGTCGGGAAGATTCTCGGAGGAAGAAATGGCAACCCACTCCAGGATTCTTGCCTGGAAAATCCCATAGACAGAGGAACCTGGTGGGCTATTGTCCTATACTCCACAGGGTCACAGAGTCGGATATGACTGCAACTTCCCACATCAGTAACATCTGTTCAATGAAAATTACAGAGGCACAAGCACAGGCAGGATTCTGTATAGCACAAATTAACACTGAAATCAAGAACAAAACCATTTCTCTGTGACATTATATAGTTACAGAACTATGCGGAATTTACATCAAGAATCTTGTATCTCATTCTTTAAAAAGCTGTATTAAATTTGAGAATATGATCAAGAAAGTCATACAAAGCCATATTTATTTCCATCTCGGAATTGTACAAATTAGCCTATAACTGCCTACACAAATCAAAAGTAAGAAGGTTTTATTATTATTTAGTAAGCAGGCAGTCCAGTTCAGTTGCTTAGTCATGTCCAACTCTTTATAACCTCGTGGACTACAGTATATCAGGCCTCCCTGTCCATCACCAACTCCCGAGCTTACTCAAACTCATGCCCATCAAGTTGGTGATGCCATCCAACCAACTGTCATCCCCTTCTCCTCCTGCCTTCAATTTTCCCAGCATCAGTGTCTTTTCCAATTAGTCAGTTCTTCATCAGGTAGCCATAGTATTGGAGCTTCAGCTTCAGCATCCGTCCTTCTAATGAATATTTAGGTCTGATATCTTTTAGGACTGACTGGTTTGATCTCCTTGCAGTCCAAGGGACTCTCAAAAGTATCAATTCTTCAACATTCAGCTTTCTTTATGGTCCAACTCTCATATCCGTACACAAACTACTGGAAAAATCATAGTTTTGACTAGACGGACCTTTGTTGGCAAAGTAATGTCTCTGTTTTTGAATTATGCTCTCTAGGTTGGTCACAGCTTTTCTTCCAAAGAGCAAGTGTCTTTTAACTTCATGGCCGCAATCACCATCTGCAGTGATTCTGAAGCCCGAGAAAATAAAGTCCGCCACTGTTTCCATTGTTTCCCCACCTATCTGCCATGAAGTGATGGGACTGAATGACATGATATTCATTTTTTGAATGTTGAGTTTTAAGCCGTCTTTTTTCACTCTCCTCTTTCACTTTCATCAAGAGGCTATTAAGTTCCTCTTCGCTTTCTGCCATAAGGGTGGTGTCATCTGCATTTCTGATGTTATTGATATTTCTCCCGTCATTCTTGATTCTATTTGTGCTTCATCCAGCCCAGCATTTCGCATGATGTACTCTGCATATAAGTTAAATAAACAGGGTGACAATATACAGCCTTGACATGCTCCTTTCCCAATTTGGAACCAGTAGGCAGGCAAGGCATTCTCAAATTCTGAACCTCTGGTAGCAAACCCTTTATAATCACCTTTTAAATTCCTCCCCCTTTTGAAAGGAATCCTTTGTTTATGACACTCTTTGGTAAGCTTCTACCATCAGTTTGGCACAAAACATAAAGCCACACCAAAGGATTCTAATGGGATCCATAAAATGAATCACAATAATTCTGTCAATGAAGAGGTCAAATAACTGGGGGCTGGGGGGAGGGGAAGAGTTCTAGTTTCATGTCAATTAGAAAAAGGCTATAGTGAGATTTTAATGTGGTTATAAGTACCATAGGTATTAATATAAAGGTCCTACTTCAACTAAATATCAACCAAGATTAAAAGTCACTTATTCTCCAGGTTTCTTTGCATCCAGAGCAACAAGCTGTCCTTCAAAATACGGCAAGGTGCAATTATCCAACTAATTTCAAATCTTAAAATCAATACGAAAACTATCAATTATGATACTTCATTTTTCCTTTTAACAAATATTTATTGAAGGACTACAATGTTCTAAGTTCTTATTATTATGATCACCCAATAGAGTCTATATAACAGCCATAGAAACTTAATATTAAAATAATGGCATAATTAAACCTTCTAAATCTTTTAAAAAATAACATATATACTTTGATAAATGCATTAACTAAATTCAATAAAATTTGATGTTCAGTTCAGCTCAGTTCAGGGACTCAGTCATGTCTGACTCTTTGCCACCCCATGAACCGCACGCAGCACACCAGGCCTCCCTGTCCGTCACCAACTGCCGGAGTCTACCCAAACCCATGTCAATTGAGTCGGTGATGCTATCCAACCATCTCATTCTCTGTCATCCCCTGCTCCTCCTGCCCTCAATCTTTCCCAGCATCAGGGTATTTTCAGATGAGTCAGCTCTTCGCATCAGGTGGCCAAAACACTGGAATTTCAGCTTCAACATCAGTCCTTCCAATGAACACCTAGGACTGATCTCCTTTAGGATGGACTGGTTGGATCCATTCAAGGGACTCTCAAGCATCTTCTCCAACACCACAGTTCAAAAGCATCAATTCTTCGGTGCTCAGCTTTCTTTATAGTTCAACTCTCACATTCATACATGACTACCGGAAAAAATATAATTTTGACTAGACGGACCTCTGTTGGCAAAGTAATGTCTCTGCTTTTTAATATGCTGTCTAGGTTGGTCATAACTTTCCTTCCAAGAAGTAAGTGTCTTTTAATTTCATGGCTGCAGTCACCATCTGCAGTGATTTTGGAGCCCAAAAACAAAGTCTGCCACTGTTTCCTCTGTTTCCTCATCTATTTCTCATTAAGTGATGGGACCAGATGCCATGATCTTCATTTTCTAAATGTTGGGTTTTGAGCCAACTTTTTCACTCTCCTCTTTCACTTTCATCAAGAGGCTCTTTAGTTCTTCTTCACTTTCTGCCATAAGGGTGGTGTCATCTGCATATCTGAGGGTATTGATAGTTCTCCCGGCAATCTTGATTCCAGCTTGTGCTTCTTCCAGCCCAGCATTTCTCATGATGTAAGTTAAATAAGCAGGGTGACAATATACAGCCTTGACGTACTCCTTTTCCTATTTGGAACCGGTCTGTTGTTCCATGTCCACTTCTACCTGTTGCTTCTTGACCTGCATACAGGTTTCTCAAGAGGCAGGTCAGGTGGTCCGGTATTCCCATCTCTTGAAGAATTTTCCACAGTTTATTGTGATGCACACAGTTAAAGGCTTCGGCATAGTCAATAAAGCAGAAATACATGTTTTTCTGGAACTCTCTTGCTTTTTCAATGATCCAGCAGATGTTGGCAATTTGATCTCTGGTTCCTCTGTCTTTTCTAAAACCAGCTTGAACATCTGGAAATTCACGGTTCATGTATTGCTGAAACCTGGCTTGGAGAATTTTGAGCATTACTTTACTAGCGTGTGAGGTGAGTGCAATTGTGTGGTAGTTTGAGCACTCTTTGTCTGGGGAGGCCTTACAAATAGCTGTGAAAAGAAGAGAAGCAAAAAGCAAAAAAGAAAAGGAAAGATATAAAGATCTGAATGCAGATTGCCAAAGAACAGCAAGGAGAGATAAGAAAGCCTTCCTCAGTGATCAATGCAAAGAAATAGAGGAAAACAACAGAATGGGAAAGACTAGAGATCTCTTCAAGAAAATTAGAGATACCAAGGGAACATTTCATGCAAAGATGGGCTTGATAAAGGACAGAAATAGTATGGACCTAACAGAAGCAGAAGATATTAAGAAGAGGTGGCAAGAATACACAGAAGAACTGTACAAAAAGATCTTCACAACCAAGATAATCATGATGACGTGATCACTCACCTAGAGCCAGACATCCTGGAATGTGAAGTCAAGTGGGCCTTAGAAAGCATCACTACGAACAAAGCTAGTGGAGGTGACAGAATTCCAGTTGAGCTATTTCAAATCCTAAAAGATGATGCTGTGAAAGTGCTGCACTCAATATGCCAGCAAATTTGGAAAACTCAGCAGTGGCCACAGGACTGGAAAAGGTCAGTTTTCATTACAATCCCAAAGAAAGGCAATGCCAAAGAATGCTCAAACTACCACACAATTACACTCATCTCACACACTAGTAAAGTAATGCTCAAAATTCTCTGAGCCAGGCTTCAGCAATACGTGAACCATGAACTTCTAGATGTTCAAGCTGGTTTTAGAAAAGGCAGAGGAACCAAATTGCCAACATCTGCTGGATCATCGGAAAAGCAAGAGAGTTCCAGAAAAACATCTATTTCTGCTTTATTGACTATGCCAAAGCCTTTAACTGTGTGGATCACAATAAACTGTGGAAAATTCTGAAAGAGATGGGAATACCAGACCACCTGACCTGCCTCTTGAGAAACCTGTATGCAGGTCAGGAAGCAACAGGTAGAAGTGGACATGGAACAACAGACTGGTTCCAAATAGGAAAAGGAGTACACCAAGGCTGTATATTGTCACTCTGTTTATTTAACTTATATGCAGAGTATATCATGAGAAATGCTGGGCTGGAAAAAGCACAAGCTGGAATCAAGATTGCCAGGAGAAATATCAATACCCTCAGATATGCAGATGACACCACCCTTATGGCAGAAAGTGAAGAAGAACTAAAGAGCCTCTTGATGAAAGTGAGAAAGAAGAGTGAAAAAGATGGCTTAAAACTCAACATTCAGAAAACGAAGATCATGGCATCTGGTCCCATCACTTCATGGGAAATATATAGGGAAACAGTGGAAACAGTATCAGACTTTATTTTTTTGGGCTCCAAAATCACTGTAGATGGTGATTGCAGCCATGAAATTATAAGACACTTACTCCTTGGAAGAAAAGTTATGACCAACCTAGATAGCATATTCAAAAGCAGAGACATTACTTTGCCAACAAAGGTCCGTCTAGTCAAGGCTATGGTTTTTCCAGTGGTCATGTATGGATGTGAGAGTTGGACTGTGAAGAAAGCTGAGCGCCAAAGAATTGATGCTTTTGAACTCTGGTGTTGGAGAAGACTCTTGAGAGTCCCTTGGACTGCAAGGACATCCAGCCAGTGCATTCTAAAGGAGATCAGTCCTGGGATTTCTTTGGAAGGACCGATGCTAAAGCTGAAACTCCAATACTTTGGCCATCTGATGCAAAGAGTTGACTCACTGGAAAAGACTCTGATGCTGGGAGGGATTGGGGACAGGACGAGAAGGGGATGACAGAGGATGAGATGGCTGGATGGCATCACCGACTCAATGGACATGAGTTTGAGTGAACTCTGGGAGTTGGTAATGGACAGGGAGGCCTGGCGTGCTGCAATTCATGGGGTTGCAAAGAGTCAGACACAACTGAGTGACTGAACTGATCTGAAAGTAAATGCTGGGGACAGAACCAGGGAAACACTTAACATTCTTTCCTCTTCTAATAATGAGATTAGATAATATGTATTGGATAGTTATCATTATACTTGAAAACTTTTAATCTCTTCAAAACACTGCACATATACCAACTCATTCCATCAAACTAGTGAAAGGCAGAACAGTCTTAACTATAAACACAAGAGGGCGCACAAGTCTGGTAAATTCATAAAACCAAAGCAAGTTGCATTCTGCTCAGCCATCTGCAGCTCTTAAAGAAAGCATAGTCACATGGATTTACAAAGGACTCTTCATGCATGTAGTTGAGGCCAATTGCAATGAAAATATCCCCCTTTCTCAATATACTTTTGAGAAATCAAATCACCGCTTCTCTTGATAACACAAACTCCTATCCAAATAGACTTTAAACTTACATTTAATATCTTATCACTATGAGAAAGTATGACTTTTTTTCAAGGTATAGCTGCTTTACACTGCTGTCAGCCTCTACTGTCCAGTAAAATGAAGCAGCCATACATATACCTATATATCCCCTCTTTTTTGGATTTCCTTCCCATTTAGGTCACCACAGAGCACTGAGAAGAGTTCCCTATATATTAACTTCTTATTAGTTAGTTTTTATACACAGTAGTGGTGGCTTCCCTGGTGACTCAGACAGTAAAGAATCCATCCGCCTGCAATACAGGAGACCCAGGTTTGATCCCTGGTACAGGAAGATCCCCTTTAGAAGAGAATAACTACCTACTCCAGTATTCTTGCCTGGAGAATTCCAGGGACAGAGGAGCCTGGCTACAGTCCATGGGATTGCTGAGTCGGATATGACTGAGCAACTAATACACACACACACACGATGTATATATGCCAATCTCCCAATTCATCTCACCTCTCCCGTTCCCCTGTGGTACCCATACATTTGTTCTCTACATCTGTGCCTTTATTTCTGCTTTGCAAATAAGAACATCTAAACCATTCTTCTAGATTTCACATATATGCATTAATATACAATATCTGCTTTTTTCTGACTTACTTCATTGTGTATAACGGTCTTTAGATACAACCATATCTCTACAAACAGCACAATTTTGTTCCTTTTCATGGCTGAGTAATATGCTATTGTATATGTATATGCCCCAACTTCTTTATCCATTCTTCTGTTGACAGACATTTGGGTTGCTTCCACATCCTGGTTATTTTAAATAGTGCTGCAATGAACACTGGAGTGCATGCATCTTTTGGGATTTTGCTTTTCTCCAGTTATACGCCCAGGAGTGGGACTGCTGGGTCATATGTTCTTGTATTTTTTAGTTTAAGCAACCCCCACGCTGTTCTCCACAGCGGCTGTACCAATTTACAGTCCCACTGACAGTGTAAGGGGCTTCCCTTTTCTTCACACCCTCTCCAGCATTTATTGTCTGTAGATTTTTTGATGATAGCCATTCTGATCAGTATGAGGTGATATCTTATTGTAGTTTTGATTTGCATTTCTCTAATAATTAGTGATGTTGAGCACCTTTTCCTGTGTGTGTTGGCCATCTGTACATCTTCTTTGGAGAAATGTCTATTTAGGTCTTCCATCCATTTTTTGATTTAGTTTTTTTAAATATTGAGCTGCACTGTATATTTTGGAAATTAATCCCTTGTTACTTTCTTCATTTGCAAGTATTTTCTCCCATTCTGAAGGTTGTCTTTTTATGGTTTCCTTTGTTGTGCAAAAGATTGTAATTAGGTCCCATTTGTTCATTTTTGGTTTTACTTTCATTATTTTAGGAGATGAGTCAAAAAAGATGTCACTGCAATTTGTCAAAGAGAATTCCGCCTATGTTTTCCTCTGACAGTTTTACAGTATCTGGCTTTACATTTAGGTGAAAGCATGACTTTTAATCAGAAGTTTATGCCACTTTAAAATCTAACTTTCTCCTTTGAAAACCTACCATTTAGAGGCTAGCCAACTCTTATAATGCCTGCTTTCAACTAACTTAAAAGCTTCTCCATTTAATAACTAGAATCATAATAAACTTAGCTATAGGAAATAAACCTCCAACTTTCAGAAACTGATGCAAATCTGTACCAGACTAGTATCAGCTATTTAATTCCCAGGTAGTTAATATTCTTTCTATAACATTCTATTCCAAAATTGGCTGTGAATCGATTCTAAGTAATAGAATATGATTTCTTTAGTTCACTCGCTCACTAAATAAGCTACCATATGAGAAGTTTCTCTATGTGAATAAATCAGACTAAGAATACAGAGCCTACATGAAGGTACATAATCCAAAATAACTGCAGAGCATGTTCTGCCTACCCTAAGATTCACAGCAGATCATATTCTACACACACACACAGTTCTAGGCATGCAACTCTATTCAGCTTTATATTGTCCTAATACAGGCTGTGACACATGAAATTACCCTTAATGCCAGTAGTTTCACATGTTGCCTACTTCCTACACAGAAGAGACTTGAAAATTATCTATCTATCCCATACATATTATTATGTGAAAGTGAAGGTCGCTCAGTCGTGTCCGACTCTTTGCAACCCCATGGACTATACAGTCCATGTTATTCTCCAGGCCAGAATACTGGAGTGGGTAGCCTTTCCCTTCTCAGGGGATCTTCCCAACTCAGGAATCGAACTCAGGTCTCCCGCATTGCAAATGGATTCTTTAACAGCTGAGCCACAAGGGAAGCCCAAGAATACTGGAGTGGGTAGCCTATCCCTTCTCCAGAGGATCTTCCCGACCCAGGAATCAAACCGGGCTTTCCTGTATTGCAGGCAGATTCTTCACCAACTGAGCTATGAGGGAAGCTCCATTATTATGTGAATGAACAAAAAAGACAGGTGACACTGACTGCTAGGATCGAGTCAGGCAAAAAGTCCAAACCAGGCTAGGCAGTATGAGCAAAGCCTGACGATCCAGAACAAAGGATAAAAAATGTATTCTTTTAGTCATCAAAAGTCAGGAAACAAACCAAGGGAATAACAATTAAGAACCCATAATCCAGTAAATTAAATAAGTTACTTGTAATGTAAGCACGTGGTACAGACCTTGATACTACAGTCTATCTATCTGATCCAGATTGCTAATATACTTCTTTCTAGGTACTTAACTCTGGACCAGAGAGGGAAAGGTATTTATAAAAAATACTACCAGAGCATCAGTGAAATTTGAATACGGTCTGCGGACTGGATAGCAGTATTGTATCAACGTTAATGTCTTAATTTTAAGGGTTGTACTGTGGTTATATTCAATACTTGTTGAAGGGTTTAGGGGTAATGGGACACTGTGTCCACAATTCATTCTCAAATGGTTCAGAAAATAACAGTAACAGTTATAGGAAAAGAGAATTATAAAGCAAATATGGTAAAATGTTAGCAACTGGGGGATCCAGATGAGGGATATACAGGAGTTCTTTGAACTAATACCACAACTTCTCTGCATGTTTCCCATTATTTCAAAATTAAAAATATAAAACTAAGAAAATAAAATTTATAAATGCTTTGATATAGTATATTTTAAGAGAAATATCTAAATTAGTAAACACATGAAATTCTTTCAAAATAAAAACAAAAGAAAGTAAATGAGATTATTTGACAAAAGAGTATATTATACCTCAAAAAATATCTATGTTAATAAACACATGAAGCAATTCTAATTTCAATTCTTAAAAGCCTCACTGAATTTCAATTAACATGAAAAAACATTTCCCTCAAATTAATGAGAACATACTCGTTCCAAAGAATTCAAATGAAGGTAATAGTGTCAACATTCTAGAAAGCCATCTGAAGGTAAAATATTTTTTATCTTTTAAAATATAATAAATAATGCTTTTAGTAGCACTCTTCAAAACTAAAACAGTATAACCTCTTGTAAGGGGGGAGGGAAGGGGGAAATCACTAAATTTAATCAATGACTAGCTTTATTCAGTGACTTCCAGTGTTGCTAAAAAGTAACACAAATATAAGAAGAATTTTCCAATTTTGGTAGTAATACCTCAATTTCAAAAAAGAGATTCTTTTTTTTTTTTTTACACATATTGGTCATCTAACAATCTTATCATTTAAAAAAAGTTTTCGAAAAACACTTCCTTGCCATTGTTTGAGTTGCTTTCATAACTTTTAATCGGAAATGTTTCTTTGAGACTATCGAAAAATATTTTTCTGAAATGATTGTGGAAATGCCTAGGATAGTTTTTCTCTTTTCATTAACATAAAAAATGCTACCAACCCTTTATTACAAAACAAGAGAAACAGAAAAGTGGAGTGTCCTAATACATTTTGAATACTATCTCCCAAAAAGCATACATCTACAGTTCAATCAACTGTCAAATATAAATGAGAGTAAAATTTTCAATTCACTTAAAACAATGCATTCCTTTTCCTTACTGATAAATTCGTACCATCTAGGAGCTGCAAGTGAAATTGTTACTTACCATATGTTTATAGCTTGGTCATTAGAACAATCTTGAAATGAATTATGACAAACAAACCTGAGACTTTAATAACTAAGTTCCCATTTCCTGAATTTCCTTTACAGCAAGACTTCCCTTCTTGCCAGACTTCCTGAATCATTTCCTAAGGATAAAGTACCCATCTTAAAAGTACTTGGTTCTATCCCGCGAAAGTCTGGTTTCCAAGGAGATGCTGTGTACTCTGCATTACCTCAGGCTCACATTTATGAGAAAAATTCCTCTCAGTAAAAAACTGCAATTTTCATCTCAAATCAACAAGAGTAAAATAAAAACTTAATGTATAAATAAGTAAATGACCAGTGAGCTTAAAACTCACTTCAGCAACAACTATAAAAAGCTACCAATTAACTGGTAGCAACTAGAAAATATACTTTTGTCTGTCATCTCTAGTCTTTTCTAAAACAAAGAAACAAAGACTACTTTGTGCCTTTTCACATGTACCCAAGAAAACACAAACACCCTCAAGCTCTCTACCTCATCTCTTACTAGATTTTTATCTTCTTCTTAAATAAAAAGTCAAAAATACTAAACTGGATTCATGTATGTGTGTATAGTTGTACATATATCATAAAATATCTCAAAATATTGAGATTGAATAAAAACAGTTAACTCTAGAACTGGAATGGAGGATAAGGAATGGAATGAGAGGAATATAATCTTTACTGTCTGAGATTTTTCCAAAAATAATTTTGAGTTACTTTTGTAATAAGAAGAATATGTATGTATGAACATACAACTTACAGATTAACCTATAATACCTGAAATACAGCTTCAATGGCATACAAATAATAAGTCTGTCATAAAATCATATTTTAAGACATATGAGTTTAGGCCTTCAGCACAGCTTGTCTTCTCTCTGCCATCCTGCCTCTTCGAACTCTTCCCTTCCAGGAGTATAAGGTTGCTCCTGGGCTACTCCCTAATAAACATCTTGAGCACAGAGGGGAAAAAAAATACATATGAAATAATAGTGTATATTAATAACAAGAAACCATGATAAGTTGGTAACAACATTTGTTCTGGTAGTCAATAACATTAAAAGAAGAAATAGTTGACTGTGTTGGATTTCACTTACGGTAAATATAGAGACCACTTAACTTTAAGGCAAGTGTCACATTCTTCCTCTTTCCTGATTATCATTCCAGCTGTCCACCAAAAACTTCAAATAACTAAAGTCTCGGAGAAGGCAATGGCACCCCACTCCAGTACTCTTGCCTGGAAAATCCCATGGACGGAGAAGCCTGGTGGGCTGCAGTCCATGGGGTCGCTAAGAGTCGGACACGACTGAGCGACTTCACTTTCACTTTTCACTTTCATGCATTGGAGAAGGAAATGGCAACCCACTCCAGTGTTCTTGCCTGGAGAATCCCAGGGACGGGGGAGCCTGGTGGGCTGCCGTCTCTGGGGTCGCACAGAGTGAAGCGACTTAGCAGCAGCAGAACTTCCTTAAAAGCAGGAATGAAATTATGCAAAGAAATTAAGTAAGGAAGACAGTCTATTTTATTGTAAATATTTATTCTGAACTTAATATTTGACCCATAACTTTGATTTTAATATCATGAGACAGAATGCACAGATGTGGAAAAAACTGGAGTCAGGTAAATAGCGTTTCTAATTCTGATTTTTTTTCTGACTCTGAAAGTAGGCAAACTACTTAAATCTTTCTGAACTTAACTTTACCACCTATGACAGGTGGTTGTTATAAGGATCAAGGAGAGCTTTAGAATTATGACAATCAGTGAGTCTTTACAAAGCTTATTCCATGCCCCTCAGTTTCTTTCCATTCAACACCAGTACTCTAGTCCAAATTAGCATCGTCATCGGTCTGCCTGCTTCTGCTTTCACTCTCCTACTTTCCATTTCTCTCACAATGGTCTTTTACATTTTTCCATAAAGAAAATTATGAAGAAGCTCTTCCAAAATGGCATCATAAGACTTCCAAAATTCTGCTTTTCCATAAAAGCAGCAAGAACATTAGCAAAACTTTTCAAAATCAACTTCTTTGAACTCTGGATATTAACCAACAACGTGCAGCAGCCCAAGAAGTGTTTCTTCAAGAAAAACAGCTGAATCTCAAAGAACAACAGGTTTGTGAGGTTTTACCCTACACTATTTTTATCCTCTTCTCCCACCTATATGGTAGATGTGAAAACCAAGCAGTCTCTCAAACACAATACTTGTGGAAACCAGAAGCTTAGGAACCAATGGTGGGGGTAAACTCCAATGGTTTGGAGTTTTCCAAGCACCCTATCCCTACCACTATCTGACTTGTTTGGCAGCTTCTTAAGAAACCTACAGTCTTAAGACCTTATTTGACCTGACTCAGAGATAATTCAGTACAAACAGCCCTCCCCTCAGCGCATGTGTCAAACAAAATCAGTGACAATAGCTTAACAGCTGCCTGAAGAAGTAATACAAATGCGTAAACAAGATAAAGAAAAATCTGGAAAATTAATGTTCATAGGAGGCTCTGAAAAGCTCTAAAATATTCTTAGAAATCTAGGAATGTGAATACCCAAGAAAGACCTGAGAATGATTCTAATCTCTTACCTCTGGCTGAACTTGAGGTTTTACACAGGCAGGAAGTGAAGGCTAAGACAGTGTTGCAAGTAGCCAGAATGTTCAAAGTATGCCCCACACACAGAGAGAACTCTTCAGAGGCTGGGAGAATTATTGGTTCAAGACATTTAAGGAATTTCTATTCAATCAACAGCTAGCCAGGCAGAAACTTTCAGCGGCTACACATGACTTTAAAAAATTAGTTCAGGAAAGTCACTAACTCAAAAAAGGCAACAACAACAATCAATAAGCCCAGGCCAGGGACAAGGAATACTATGGTTTTCAAAGTTGCTACAATATGTATGTGTGCTAGGTCACTTCAGCTGCGCCGGACTCTTTGAGACCCTATGGAATATAGCCCACCAGGCTCTTCTGTCCATGGAATTCTCCAGGCAAGCATAATGGAATGGGTTGCCATTTCCTCCTCAGGGGGATCTCCCTGACCTAGGGATTGTTTTCTGCATTGGCCGGCGGATTCTTTACCACTAGCGCCACCTAGGAAGCCCCTTGCTACAATATATTACTACTTAAAAAGTACATTTTTCAACAAAAAATTATGAGATACATAAAGAAACAGGTAGGTATGGCCCATACACTGCCAAAAAGAGAAAAAATAGAATCTGTCCCTGAGGAAACTCAGATATTGGACTTAGGAAACAAAACCTTTAAGCCAGCACTACCCTGGAAGGAAAGTTATGACCAACCTAGATAGCATATTCAAAAGCAGAGACATTACTTTGCCAACAAAGGTTCGTCTAGTCAAGGCTATGGTTTTTCCTGTGGTCATGTATGGATGTGAGAGTTGGACTGTGAAGAAGGCTGAGCGCCAAAGAACTGATGCTTTTGACCTGTGGTGTTGGAGAAGACTCTTGAGAGTCCCTTGGACTGCAAGGAGATCCAACCAGTCCATTCTGAAGGAGATCAGCCCTGGGATTTCTTTGGAAGGAATGATGCTGAAGCTGAAACTCCAATACTTTGGCCACCTCATGCAAAGAGTCGACTCATTGGAAAAGACTCTGATGCTGGGAGGGATTGGGGGCAGGAGGAGAAGGGGGCGACAGAGGATGAGATGACTGGATGGCATCACTGACTCAATGGACCGGAGTCTGAGTGAACTCCAGGAGTTGGTGATGGACAGGGAGGCCTGGCGTGCTGCCGATTCATGGGGTCTCAAAGAGTTGGACACGACTGAGCGACTGATCTGATCTGATAAACATCTCACACGCTAGTAAAGTAATGCTCAAAATTCTCCAAGCCAGGCTTCAGCAGTACATGAACCATGAACTTCCAGATGTTCAAGCTGGTTTTAGAAAAGGCAGAGGAAGCAGAGACCAAATTGCCAACATCCGCTGGATCACGGAAAAAGCAAGAGAGTTCCAGAAAAACATCTATTTCTGCTTTATTGACTATGCCAAAGCCTTTGACTGTGTGGATCACAATAAACTGTGGAAAATTCTGAAAGAGATGGGAATACCAGACCACCTGACCTGCCTCTTGAGAAACCTATATGCAGGTCAGGAAGCAACAGTTTGAACTGGACATGGAACAACAGACTGGTTCCAAATAGGAAAAGGAGTATGTTAAGGTTGTATATTGTCACTCTGTTTATTTAACTTATATGCAGAGTACATCATGAGAAACGCTGGGCTGGAAGAAGCACAAGCTAGAATCAAGATTTCCAGAAGAAATATCAATACCCTCAGATATGCAGAGGACACCACCCTTATGGCAGAAAGTGAAGAGGAACTAAAGAGCCTCTTGATGAAAGTGAAAGAGGAGAGTGAAAAAGTTGGCTTAAAGCTCAACATTCAGAAAACTAAGATCATGGTCCCATCACTTCATGGCAAATAGATGGGGAAACAGTGGAAACAGTGTCAGACTTTATTTTTCTGGGCTCCAAAATCACTGCAGATGGTGACTGCAGCCATGAAATTAAAAGACGCTTACTCCTTGGAAGGAAAGTTATGACCAACCTAGATAACATATTCAAAAGCAGAGACATTACTTTGTCAACAAAGGTCCGTCTAGTCAAAGCTATGGTTTTTCCAGTAGTCATGTGTGGATGTGAGAGTTGGACTGTGAAGAAAGCTGAGCGCCGAAGAATTGATGGTTTTGAACTGTGGTGTTGGAGAAGACTCTTGAGGGTCCCTTGGACTGCAAGGAGATCCAACCAGTCCATTCTGAAGGATATCAGTCCTGCGATTTCTTTGGAAGGAATGATGCTGAAGCTGAAACTCCAGTACTTTGGCCACCGGATGCGAAGAGTTGACTCACTGGAAAAGACTCTGATGCTGGGAGGGATTGGGGGCAGGAGGAGAAGG
Organism: Bos javanicus; assembly: GCF_032452875.1. NCBI lineage: Eukaryota > Metazoa > Chordata > Mammalia > Artiodactyla > Bovidae > Bos > Bos javanicus. The sequence continues at coordinate 68,522,977 of NC_083884.1, forward strand.
GGACGACAGAGGATGAGATGGCTGGATGGCATTACTGACCCGACGGATGTGAGTCTTGAGTGAACTCCAGGAGTTGGTAATCGACAGGGAGGCCTGGCATGCTGCGATTCATGGGGTCGCAAAAAGTCGGACACTACTGAGCGACTGAACTCAACTGATAAACATATTCAAAGTACTAAAGAAAACCATGTCAAAGGAATTAAAGAAAAAAAAAAATTAAAGGAAAGCCTGAGCACAATGTCTCACCAAAAACAGAATACCAATTAAGAAGTAGAAATTGTTTCATTTAAAAGACAATGGCATAAAGTAACAATTATAAGATTTTGCTGATTATGCTTTATATATATTATAATATATAAAGATGTCATTTGTAGGACAACAAATAGCATAAAGGAAGGAGAAAGGAATGAAGCTATATCATAGCAAAGTTTCATATACTTTTGAAATTAAAATTTATATAAATTCAAACTATATTGTTTTAAATAAAGATGTTAATTATAACTCCTAGGGCAACCACCGGGAAAATATATATAGTATATTATATATATATAATATATATATATATATATAACTGAAAATATATATAGTAAAAATATATAAATATAAAATATAAAAATATATATAGAAAAAAAAAACAAGGAAATATAAATGGTACCTAAGAAAATATTTAACATAAAAAAGGAAGTCATGCAGAAAGAGAAGAACAGAAAAAAAGACACACAAAAAAATAAGACATTTAAAAAGTCATATAGAAAACATATAAAAAACAGGTATAAACCCTACCTTTTCAGCAGTTACATTAAATATAAATGAATTAGACACTACAATCAAAGGAGAGGGATTGGCAGAATAGATGGTTACTAAAAAACAAAACCATGATATAGTCACAGACTATCTACAAGACACTCATGTTAGTTTCAAAGTAACAAGTTGAAAGGAAAAGTATGGGGAAAGATACATCATGTAAGCGGCAACCAAAATAGAAATGGTGCTATATTAATATCAGACAAAATAGATTTGACAGCAAAAATTGTTACTACAGACCAAGGATATTTTATGACAAAATGATCAATCTTTCAGAAAGACATAAAATCATAAAAATATTAACAGCAAACAACAGAGCCCCCAAAATACATGAAACAAACTAATAGAAGTGAAGGGAGAAAAAGAAAATTCAACAGTGATAGTTAGGGACATCAAAACTGCCAATAATGAACAGGACCACAGAAGACTTGAACAATACTATAAACTAATTAGGCCTAATGAATATCTAAAAAACACCCTTCTCAACAACAGCAGAATATAGATTGTTCTCAAGTGCAGGAGGAACATTCTTGAGAAAGATGATATGCTAAGCTATAAAGCAAGCCTCAATAAATTTTAAATGATTGATATGATACCAAGTATCACAATGGAATGAAATTTGAAATCAGTAACAGGAGAAATTTTGGAAAGTCACAGATATGTAGAAATTAAACATACTCATAACCTTTAACTAGACTGACCATAAATTGTTATCACTCTAGTTAAAATCTCTCAATCACATCCTATCAATCTCTGAATAAACCTTAAAGCCCTACAATGGTTTAAAAAGCCAAGGCTGTACATTACCTGGCTCCTAGCCACCCCAACAACCTCATCTCCTACAGTCTCCACCTCATTCATTCATTCACTGTGCTCCACTGACGTTTCAGCTATTTTCTCCCATTAACCAAATTCAAACTAGCTGTTTATGCTGCCTAGAATGCACTTAGCCCAAATCTTCAAATTTGGTTCTTCCAGGTCTCATTGAATCTCATCTCCTGCCCAAAACTCTCCTATAATTCTGTCATTCACTTTCTCAGTACTCTTTCCTTTTAGTGTGAAGTTAAAGTTGTTCAGTCATGTCTGACTCCTTCTGACCCCATGGACTATACAGTCCATGGAATTCTCCAGGCCAGAATTCTGGAGTGGGTAGCCTTTCCCTTCTCCAGGGGATCTTCCCAACCCAGGAATCGAACCCAAGTCCCCTGCATTGTAGGTGGATTCTTTATCAGCTGAGCTATCAGGGAAGCCCTTTTAGTGTAGTCTGTTTTAAGTTGTCTTCCAAGCATTTATCACTTTCAAACATTGCTATATGTATTTATCACTTTATTTTCTGCATCGCCCCATTAGAATGTTAGTTGTGACAGCCTTGTTCTTTTTGAATCACCAAGCTTTAGACCAGTGCCTAGCACACAGAAATGTTCAATAAATGTGTGTCTTGCTGAAATTATAAAAAGCACAAATGTGTATAATAAATGCATACTATTATTCTATAAAAATATACCTAAAAACATTTTGTGCATTTCTGTTATTAAGCTCCAAGTCATTTAAAACATCCTTTTTTTTTTTTTTTACTTGTAATGACAAGCAAAAGGCAAATAAAATGCAATCTCAGACTGATTTATACTATAGGAAACTGAAACTGAATAGTCAGCTCAACATTATATGGACCTATCAGTGTTAAAACTTGAGACAGAATTCTGAACTCTTAAGATTCCTTAATTAATCAACTCTTTTATCCAGGCAAGTATTACAGTATACTGATTAAGGAAAAATTCTTTAGGGTCAGACAGACTTAGGTTAAAGTCTAACTCTTTCAGTTACTAGCTGGATGTCTTGGACAAAATATTTAACCACTCACTGAATATAAACATTCACTTTTGCAAAGTTGGGATAATAATATCTATTTCATAAGATTATTTTGAGTGTAAAACTGATATCACAAAAGTATTCAGACCACCCTTTGGCAAATAAGCATCCAATAAGACCCAACCAGTCCATTCTAAAGGAGATCAGTCCTGGGTGTTCTTTGGAAGGACTGATGCTAAAGCTGAAACTCCAGTACTTTGGCCACCTCATGCAAAGAGTTGACTCATTGGAAAAGATACTGATGCTGGGAGGGATTGGGGGCAGGAGGAGAAGGGGACAACAGAGGATGAGATGGCTGGATGGCATCACTGACTCGATGGACATGAGTTTGAGTGAACTCCGGGAGTTGGTGATGGACAGGGAGGCCTGGCGTGCTGTGATTCATAGGGTCGCAAAGAGTCAGATACGACTGAGCGACTGAACTGAACTGAACTGAAGAGCTATTATGTTTTGCTACTATTATAATTTAGGTAAACCAAAAGAAAACATAAGGCCACAATATTTTTCAACATTTTTTATTACCTATAACTCTGTCATCAGTTGTAGCACCTAAAAAATAAGGTATAATACTCTGTCATCAAGTATTATACCTGATGATAGGATTTTGGCATCAGGTATAATCAATACATGAAAATATGAAAAAAGCTTTACAGAAAGAGGAGGTATTTATGTTTCTTACTGTGAAATTTTTCCTTATATAGTGTTATACCACGGGAAAACTACCAAACCCCTCAAGAATATAACCATTTCTATAACTCACAATTCACACTAAAATGATAGTAACTACTTCACAACTGACTTGTCTGAAAAGATGTGATTCAAGAAAATTTCAAAACAAAAAGATAAAGGGCAAGAAATCAAACTAAAGTAGATACAACTAAGAAGGGATATGGTAAGTCAGAAAGAAAAAAATTTCTTGTATTAATGCATATATATAGAATCTAGAAAAATGGTACTAGTGAATCTATTTCCAGGGCAGGAATAGAGATGCAGATAGAGAAAACAGACTTGTTGACACAGCGAGGGGAGGGGGTAGGATAAATTGACATTCAAACACACACATTACCATGTGTAAAATAGATAGCTAGTGGGAAACTGCTGTGTAACACAGGCAGCTCAGCCCGCTGCCCAGTGATGACCTAGAAGGATGGGATAGAGGGGTGGGGGGTGGGAGGGAGGGGTTTTATATATACTTATGGCTGATTCACATTGTTGTATGGCAGAAACAAACACAACATTGTAAAGCAATTATCCTTCAATTAAAAATAAGTATTTTTACAAGGGATATGACATTTTAGGAATGAGGGTACATAAATATGTACCATATTGTACAGACCTGGCAAAGAATACAGAGGTAAATCACAAAGATGGCCAAAAATTCTTCCCTTTCTAAATATGCCTTTAGGTAATCCCCTCTTACAGTGGGTCTGGGCTTGGTCATGTGAGTTGCTCTGACCAATGGGAAAACAGCAAAGGTGAAAAGAGACTCAAAACTGCTTGTGTTCCAGTGCTTCCACTTTCTTGCAGTTCTTGGAATCCTACAACTACCATGTGAAGAAGTCCATGAAAATCTGCTGGATGATAAGAGACACATGGCCCAGTTACTACTGTTTCCCAGCTAACAGCATTCTAGCTGTAAGAAATGTGAATGAGACAGTTTCAGATTATTCAACCACCAGTCAAATCCCTAGTTGACCTTGAACACATGAGCAAGTCCAGTGGAAATGAGTTGGGTTGGCCCAGACCAAAAGAGCCACCCAGCTGACTTACAGAATCTTCAGTTAAATAAATGGTTCTTATTTTAACCCACTAAGTTTTACAGTGATTTGTTACAAAGCAAAAGCTAGCAAATACAAGTCTAGATCATCAATACATTCTCTTTTTGGTATTTTGGCCATGCCACGTGGGATCTCAATTTCCTGACCAAGGATCAAACCCATGCACCCTGTAGTGAAGCGTGATGTCTTAATCATTGGACTGCCAGAGAAATCCCTATTCTCTTTTTTTTAATCATGGAGAAGAAGTAGAATATCAAAATAATGAAAAATGTCCATATGCAAATTTTTTAAGATAAATCAACTAAACACTCTTATCAGAGAAGACAGTAGAAAAACAATGCTTACCTATATAGCAAATGCCTAATAGATATTTGTTGAGTCAAAATAAAATATAGCACACATATAAAAGAACAACAGGATCTGATAAGTTATTCAAAAGAGAGCATACGTCTTATATATGTGGTGAAAAAAAGTCTCCCTCTTCCCTCTGTAACACATGTATCTTAATGGAACATCTCATCCATGTGGCATCATACTTTTAAAAAAATGATCAGCAGAAACTGGGAGGACTCAGAAGTTTTTATAAGGGGAAGAAAAATGCTCAAAAAAGAATTGGGTAGTTTGACGAAAAACTTTATGTGTACAAATATGGAACAATTATAGCATGATGATGGTAGTTAGCACCATCATCATTTATAACTATCATGTATTAAATTACCTATATATGAGAAACTCTGTGCTAAATGCCTAACATTATTTTATTTACTCTTCAATACAACCCTTCAAGGTTTGTGATGTTAACCCAGTTTATAATAGGAAAACTAGGGCTTATGGAGGAAAAGCAACATATAAGGAGAAAAAACTCAGGTCTTACCAAAGAACCAGCAGCCCCTATTTCACATGCTTCAATATATATGAATTTCAGTTACCACAGTTAAATAACACCAGTTCCCTAATAATGCAGTTCGAGTTTCACATACCGTGGTATATTCAGTTCAGTCACTCAGTCGTGTTCGACTTTGCGACCCCATGGACCGCAGCACACCAGGCTTCCCTGTAGATCACCAACTCCCAGAACTGGCTCAAACTCACATCCACTGAGTCAGTGATGGCATCACTGGCATCACCATGGTATATTAACTGTGAGTAAATGCATAAAAGTACAAACTCCACTGCTAGCTCTTCAGTACACAATTGCTACATAATAAAAAGACATGCATCATCATTACTGACCAAACATGATTTGTTTCAAAGTCTATCAGAGAGACTTCCCTGGTGGTCCAGTAGCTAAGACTCCAGGCTCCCAATGCAGGGGGTCCAGGTTCAATCCCTGGTCAGGGAACTAGATCCCACATGCTACAACTAAGATTCTGGATGCCGCAATTAAAGATCCAGCATAGCCAAATTATATAAATAAATAAATAAATAAAAAGTCTGTATTGGTCACTGCAAATCTGTTATTCAGCTCATATACAAACAGCAAAGAAGCAGTTATGCTGCCTCCTTATCTTCCAGTGATAAAACCATATGGACAGTCTCAAAAGAGAACTGACCAACAAATATGAGTGCATCAAAGAAAGAAAAAACAACAACACTGCAGGTAAAACTGAAATCAAATATAAAGAAAGATATAGAAGAACAGCTGACTGTGGGGATGCTGACATGTCTACCATTTCAGGGATTCAGTCAGAAGAACTTAGGACAATGAACTTACGGACATAAATGAAGAAACTAATTGTGACAAAAAAGCTGAATATGTTCCAGAGAAAGTGATGCTGGCAAATATTGGAATTACAGGAATTTTCAAAGATATTTCACAAAACTGAAAGCACAAAGATTGAAACAGTAGAAGCTGATGCAAAATTACAAAGGAGTATGACAGTTTGCCAAGGCATATTGTCATTGACATTTGCTCATGCTGTATCATAAATTACATAATGAGAAGGCAGTAAGCACTGTTCAAATAACTCTGGGTAAGTTTTTAATAGAAAAATAAAACAAATCCTTAATGTTTTAAATCACAGGCACTGAATACTAGTTTTTAAATATTTTAATATTTAGTCTTTTCCTTTCCTTATATATTTATAATCTACAATAAGAGTTTTTAAAATTTTGATAAAAACTTGCAAAGGTCACAGAACAATCAAAACTGCTGCAATGATCACACTGAAAGATTTTTCAGCCTTCACAGTCATCTCTAAGGTACTGTGCTACCACGCAAAGCAATGAGTGCCTGTATGTGCTGTTTCCATTATACGAAGCTATCTCACTAAACATACAAAAGGTTTTAATGTGGTAGATTTGAAAGAAAGATTGCTTCCAGAACAGATTAAAAAGTAGACTAAAACTACTGAGGTCTTCAGCTAATGATTAAAAGAATTTCTAAACATCAAGTTTATGGTCTGTGACAACTGCATCCTTGGAAGTCTTCAAACACACACACACACACAATTGTGCCTCCTAATTTTCTCATTGATTTAAACATTGAGGCTTAAAAAAAAGTGCATAGTTGCACTTCCCTAGTGGTCTGGTGGTTAGGAATCTGCCTGCCAATGCAGGGGACACAGGTTCAATCCCTCGTACAGGAAGATTCCACATGCCTCTGGGCAACTAAGCCTGTGCATCACAACTACTGAGCCCGTGATCTAGAGCCTGTGCTCCTCAACAAGAGAAGCCACCACAATGAGGAGCCCATGCATCACAACAAAGACTAGCCCGACTTCCTGCAAATAGAAAAAGGCCTCGCATAGCAACAAGAACCTGTGTAGCCAATAAATGAATAAATAAAAAAAAATTTTTAATATGTTTTTTTAAAGTGCACAGCAATGTTAGGGCTACAAGATAAACAACAAACTTTCAAGGAATTTTCAAGCTAATTTAAGACAGATACATTCAAGTGACAAGTCTATATAACAATAAAAACAATTAAGTGATGTTAGCAGGACTCAGTGAATGATACATTCACATAAGCTCATTGCAGTTTCCAGGAAAAAGTAAGAGTTGACAACCATAAAAAAGAATGAGGTCATGTCATCTGCAGCAACATGGCTGGGCCTAGAGATTATGATACTAAGTAAATTAAGTCAGACAGAGAAAATACAAGTATCATATGATATCACTTATATGTGGAATCTAAAAAACAAAAAGACACAAATGAACTTATTTATAAAATAGAAATCAACTCATAGACATAAAAAACAAACTTATGGTTACTAAAAGGGATAGCAGGGGGAAGTGGGGGATAAATTAGGAGTTTCGGATTAACATATACACACTACTATACACAAAAAGGATTTACTGTATACAGGGAACTATACTCAATATCTTGTAAAAACCTATAATGGAAAAATGGAAAAAGAATGAAAAAGAATACATGAATATATACATACACACTTGAAACACAGCATTGTAAATTAACAAACTCCCCCGGTTGGTGGGTGCCCAACATGCTACTGGAGATTAGTGGAGAAATAACTCCAGAAAAAATGAAGAGACGGAGCCAAAGCAAAAACAACACCCAGTTGTGGATGTGACTGGTGATGGAAGTAAAGTCTGATGCTGTAAACAGCAATATTGCATAGGAACCTGGAATGTTAGGTCTATGAATCAAGGCAAATTGGAAGTGGTCTAACAGGAAATAGCAAGAGTGAACACCTATATTTTAGGAATGAGTGAACTAAAATGCACTGCAAGGGGTGAATTTAACGAAGATGACCATTATATCTACTACTGTGGGCAGGAATCCCTTAGAAGAAATGGAGTAGCCATCATAGTTGACAAAAGAGTCCGAAATACAGTACTTGGATGCGATCTCAAAAAATGACGGAATGATCTCTGTTTCCAAGGCAAACCATTCAATATCAGAGTAATCCAAGTCTATGCCTTGACCAGTAATGCTGAAGAAGCTGATGTTGAACGGTTCTATGAAGACCTACAAGACCTTTTAGAATTAACACCCAAAAAAGATGTCATTTTCATTATAGGGAACTGGAATGCAAAAATAAGAAGTCAAGAAATACCTGGAGTAACAGGCAAATTTTGCCTTGGAGTACAAAATGAAGCAGGGCAAAGGCTAATAAGAGTTTTGCCAAGAGAACATACTAGTCATAGCAAACACTCTCTTCCAACAACATAAGAGAAGACTCTACACATGGACATCACCAGATCGTCAATACCAAAATCAGATTGATTACATTCTTTGCAGCCAAAAATGGGAGTTCTATCCAGTCAGCAAAATCAAGACTGGGAGCTGACTGTGGCTCAGATCATGAACTCCTTATTGCCAAATTCAGACTTAAATTGAAGAAAAAGGGAAAACCACTAGACCATTTAGGTATGACATAAATCAAATCCCTTACGATTATACAGTGGAAGTGAGATTCAAGGGATTAGATCTGATAGGGTGCCTGAAGAACTGTGGACAGAGGCTCGTGACATTATACAGGAGGCAGGGATCAAGACCATCCCCAAGAAAAAGAAATGCAAAAAGGCAAAATGTTTGTCTGAGGAGGGCTTACAAATAGCTGTGAATAGAAGAAAAACGAAAGGCAAAGGAGAAAAGAAAAGATATACCCATTTGAATCCAGAGTTCCAAAGAATAGCAAGGAGAGATTAAAAAAAGCCTTTCTCAGCAATCAATGCAAAGAAATAGAGGAAAACAACAGAATGGGAAAGACTAGAGATCTCTTCAAGAAAATTAAAGATACCAAGGGAACATTTCATGCCAAGAGAGGCACAATAAAGGACAGAAATGTTATGGACCTAACGGAAGCAGAAAATATTAAGAAGAGGTGGCAAGAATACACAGGAGAACTATACAAAAAAGAGCTTCACAATGCAGATAATCACGATGGTGTGATCACCAACCTAGAGCCAGACATCCTGGAATGTGAAGTCAAGTGAGCCTTAGGAAGCATCACTACAAACAAAGCTAGTGGAGGCGATGGAATTCCAGTTGAGCTATTTCAAATCCTAAAAGATGATGCTATTGAGAGTGCTGCACTCAATATGCTAGGAAATTTGGAAAACTCAGCAGTGGCCACAGGACTGGGAAAGGTCAGTTTTCATTCCAATCCCAAAGAAAGGCAATGCTGAAGAATGCTCAAACTACCGCACAATTGCACTCATCTCACACGCTAGTAAGCTAAGCTAAGCTAAGCTAAGTCACTTCAGTCGTGTCCAACTCTGTGTGACCCCATAGACGGCAGCCCACCAGGCTCCCCCATCCCTGGGATTCTCCAGGCAAGAACACTGGAGTGGGTTGCCATTTCCTTCTCCAGTGCATGAAAGTGAAAAGTGAAAGTGAAGTCGCTCAGTCGTGTCCAACTCCTAGCAACCCCATGGACTGCAGCCTACCAGGCTCTTCCATCCATGAGATTTTCCAGGCAAGAGTACTGGAGCGGGGTGCCACTGGGCTCAAAATTCTCCAAGCCAGGCTTCAGCAATACGTGAACCATAAAATTCCAGATGTTCAAGCTGGTTTTAGAAAAGGCAGAGGAACCAGAGATCAAACTGCCAACATCCACTGGATCATCGAAAAAGCAAGAGAGTTCCAGAAAAACATCTATTTCTGCTTCATTGACTATGCCAAAGCCTTTGACTGTGTGGATCACAATAAACTGTGGAAAATTTTGAAAGAGATGGGAATACCAGACCACCTGACCTGCCTCTTGAGAAACCTGTATGCAGGTCAGGAAGCAACAGTTAGAAGTGAACATGGAACAACAGACTGGTTCCAAATAGGAAAATGAGTCTATCAAGGCTATATATTGTCACCCTGCTTATTTAACTTATATGCAGAGTACATCATGAGAAACGCTGGGCTGGAGGAAGCGCAAGCTGGAATCAAGATTGCCAGGAGAAACATCAATAACCTCAGATATGCAGATGACACAACCCTTACAGTAGAAAGTGAAGAAGAACTAAAAAGCCTCTTGAGGAGAGTGAAAAAGTTGGCTTAAAACTCAACATTCAGAAAATGAAGATCATGGCATCTGGTCCCATCACTTCATAGCAAATAGATGGGGAAACAGTGGAAACAGTGACAGACTTAATTTTGGGGGGCTTCAAAATCACTAGAGATGGTGACTGCAGCCATGAAATTAAAAGATGCATACTCCTTGGAAGAAAAGCTGTGACCAACCTAGACAGCATATTAAAAAGCATTACTTTGCCAACAAAGGTCCATCTAGTCAAAGCTATGGTTTTTCCAGTAGTCACGTATGGATGTGAGAGTTGGACTGTGAAGAAAGCTGAGCGCCGAAGAATTGATGGTTTTGAACTGTGGTGTTGGAGAAGACTCTTGAGAGTCCCTTGGACTGCAAGGAGATCCAACTAGTCCATCCTAAAGAAAATCAGTCCTAAATATTCATTGGAAGGACTGATGCTGCAGCTGAAACTCCAATACTTTGGCCACCTGATGTGAAGAGCTGACTCATTTGAAAAGACCCTGATGCTGGGAAAGACTGAAGGCAGAAGAGGATGACAGAGGATGAGATGGCTGGATGGCAACACCGACTCAATGGACATGAGTTTGAGTAAACTCTGCAAGTTGGTGACAGACAGGGAAGGTTGCAAAGAGTCAGACACAACTGAGCAACTGAACTGAACTGAATTTTTTAAAATAAGAGTTGAGTTGGACCTATTCTATGTAGCCCAATTGGCTTCCTTGGTGGCTCAGCTGGTAAAGAATCTGCCTGCAATGTGGGAGACCTGGGTTCGATCCCTGGAATGGGAAGATCCCCTGGAGAAGGAACCAGCTACTCACTCCAGTATTCTGGCCTGGAGAATTCCATACAGTCCATGGGGTCACAAAAAGTCAGACACGACTGAGCAACTTTCACTTATGTACCCCAAAAATAGTAGGTTGCTTCAGTCTAGTCCCACTCTTTGAGTTCCCATGGCAGCAGGGACAAAAACCCCAGGCATAAAGCTTGGCATAAACAAAAAGAAAAGGGAAATGAGTGGATCAACAAGAGCAGGTCTGTCAGCAGAATAGCAAGAAATAAATGGGGAAATGTGACCACTGAAAGCACTGGAGAGTAATGAGAAGCAGGTGGATCCTGGAGGAAGAAAGTTGTGAAATGAGTTTCCATTTTCAGGGTGCAGAGATGAAGTGCTGATTGCAGGTGAGCAGGACAAGAGTGCTGTCTCTCTGGCCTGTGGAATTAAACCACTGAAGCACAAAAAAGTCATAGTCTTTAGCCAAGGAAGAAGGGGATCTCAGAAGGAAAAGAGGCAGAAAAGGGATACACAAATTCTGCCTTCCAACATCTCTAAATAACCCATGGGTTAACATGTATGAAGCAAATTCAAAGCAATTCAACTAAAGACAATATCTGTATTGAAGCTGAAGCTTCAATTCAAGAAATAAAGTATGCAGTTGGACGGAGGAGCCTGGTGGGCTGCAGTCCATGGGGTCGCTAAGAGTCGGACACGACTGAGCAACTTCACTTTCACTTTTCACTTCCATGCATTCGAGAAGGAAATGGCAACCCACTCCAGTGTTCTTGCCTGGAGAATCCCAGGGATGGGGGAGCCTGGTGGGCTGCCATCTATGGGGTCTCACAGAATCGGACACGACTGAAGCAACTTAGCAGTAGCAGCAGTTTTATTCTAAACAAGAAAATTACTAGCCAAACAACATCATCAACAACCACTGAAAACAATGGCAAACTTACAAGAAAAAAAAATCAACTCAAAAAGATTTCAAATAAACCAATAAATAGCAGGAAAAGAGTAACAAAGACAAAAACAGAAGACAGAAATAAAATGGTAGGTAAAGGCAAAATCAATAGCATTGATGATCACATTAAATGCTATTGGACAAAGATCCACTTAAGAGACAAAGACTACCAAAACTGACTTAAAAAGCAAGACACAATTATATGCTATTCAAAAGAGATGAAGTTTGAGTGTAAAAGCCCAGAAAGATTGACAATTTATAAAGAGAAAAATATACATAAAGCAAAAAGTAAGCAGAAGACAGCTCTATTAATATCAAACAAAATAGATTTTTATAGAGTGGCTATATTAATATCAAACAAAATAGATTTTAGGACCAAAATTAGTATACCAGAAATAAAGAAAAACCTTGCATAATAATAAAAGGATCAATTCCTCAAGAAGACATAATATTAATAAAAGTATTTATATTAATAACAGAGCTTCAAAACACATGAAGCAAAATTTGACAATACTAAAGAGGAAAATCTCCAATTCCAAAATCTTAATTGGAGATTTTAACTTTATTCCAACAATTGATGGAATAACTAGACCTAAATAAGTCAGCAAAGAGAAAGAAGATATGAACAACACTATCAAAGGCAACCCACTCCAGTATTCTCGCCTGGAGAATCCCATGGATGGAGAAGCCTGGTGGGCTGCAGTCCATGGGGTCGCAAAGAGTCGGACATGACTGAGCGACTTCACCTCACTTCACATCAACTACCTTGACCTAGTTGATACCCATAGAGCTATACCTCACTACTGCAAAATACTCATTCTTTTCAATTGCTCACAGTAGGTTCACCAAGATAAATCATATGCTGGCTATGAAACAAGCCTCAGTAAACTAAAAAGCAATAATATCATTCCAAGTATGTCCTTTAATAACAATGGGAATAGATTAGATATCAATAATAAGATAACTTAAAAAAACCCAAATATTAGGAACTTAAGTACAAACTTCATTAAATAACTCATGGATCAAAGAAGTAACCATAAGGAGGATTAGAAAACATTCTTAACACTAGCATTATAATGAAAACATGTCAAAATTTGTGGGATACAGCAAAAGCAGTGATTGGAGAGAACAATTTAGGTTTAAATGATTATATTAAAAAAGAAGAAAGATTTATGATCAATAGCCTAGGTCTTCCCTGGAGTGCAGTGGGACACCACACCTTCAGTGCAGGGGACACAGGTTCCATCCCTGGTCTGGGAAGACTCCACATATTACTGAGCAACTAAGCCCGTGTACCACAACTACTGAGCCCATGCTCTAGAGCCCTCCTGCCACAACTACAAAAGTCTGCACACCTTAAAGCTCACACACCTCAACTACTGAGCCTGTGTGCTACAACTACTGAAGCCCACGTGCCTAGAGCCTGTGCTCCACAAGAGAAACCACCACAATGAAGCCCACGCACCACAATTAGAGAGCAGCCCCCACTTGCCCTGACTAGAGAAAAGCCCGAGCCCGGGGAAAGCAACACACACCCAGCACAGCCAAAAAGAAATACAGAAGAAATTTTTAAATAAAATCAATGGCCTAACCTCCCATTTTAGGAAATGAAAAAGACAGCAAATTAAATGAAAAATACTTAGAAAGAAGGAAATAATAAAGAGCAGAAATTGATGAAAGAGAAAATGTACAATACTGAAAATCAATAAACCTAATAACTGATTGAACAGAAAGATGAACAAAATTGATAAGTATCTAGGCAGACTAATGAAACAAAAGAGAAGATACAAATTAACAATAGTAGGAATGAAAGAAAAGACACCATTATAGATCCTACAGAAATGAAAACAATAATAAAAGAATGTTATTAACAATTCCATGCTGATAAATTTGCAACCTGGATTAAATGTAAAAATTAACTGAAAGAAACAAAATACCAAAACTAATCCAAGAAGAATTAGAAAATTTAAATAGCCTCATATCAAAGAAATTTAATCCATAATTAAAACCTTCCCACAAAGAAAAGTCACGGTAAAGACGGTCATTTCTACCAGACTCTAGAATAGACTGGTGAATTCTACCAAATACTTAAAGACAAAACATGCCTTTTTCTAGAAAACACAGGAAGAGGGAACACTTCAAAACTCATCATATGAGGCCAATATCATTCTGATACCAAAACCAGCAAAGACATCACGAGAAAAGAAAACACAAATCAATATTCCTCACAAACACAGATGCAAAAATCCTTGACAAAATTATAGCAAGTTGTACCTAACAATATATAAAAATGGTATATATGACAACAAAGTGGTATTTATCCCATGACTGCAAGGCTGACTTAACATTCCAAAGTAAGTGAGAAAAAAATATCATTTCAACAGATGAAGAAAACATGTGACAAAATTCAACACTCAATCATAATAGAATTGAATGGAATATCCTCCACCTGATTAAGGGCATCATCATCAACAATACAGGGCTCAAGTGATCTTTTGCACTAAGATCAGGAATGAGTAGAGGAAATTTGCTCTCATCTTTTCTATTCATAATTGTACTGGATATCCTAACGGGTATAATGGAGCAAGAAAAAGAAATAAAAGGCAAAGGCCAAAAAAAAAGGAAGAAGCAAAACTGTCATTACCTGCAGACAATAAGATCATGCACAGAGAAAATCCAAAAAGCCCTGCTGCTGCTAAGTCACCCAGTCGTGTCCGACTCTGTGCGACCCCATAGACTGCAGCCCACCAGGCTCCTACATCCCTGGGATTTTCCAGGCAAGAGTACTGGAGTGGGGTGCCATTGCCTTCTCCACCAAAAAGCCCTACTAGAACTTAAAAGAAAATTCAACAGGGTCACACAACACACTTTTTCCTATACAATAGCAATTAAAAATTGCTAAATGAAAAATTTTAAATACATTTGTAATAGCATCAAAAAACAAAATACTTAGAAATAAATTTAATAAAAGATGTGAAAGACCCAAACACTGAAAGTGACAGAAAGTTGCAAAGGGAAGTAAAATAAAAACTAAATAAACAGAGAGATATATACCATATTCATGGACTGGAATGTTAAGACAGCAATTCTCTCCAAATTACTCTAAGATTCAATGCAATCCCATTAGTTTCCTAGATTTTTTTAAGAAATTGATGTTGATTCTACACTTGTATAAAAATGCAAAGACAGAGAATAGCAAAAACCTAGAAAAAGAATAAAGTTAGAAGATTCACAGTATCTGATGTCAAGACTCACAAAACTATAGTAATCAAAACAGTATGATTTTGATAAGGATAAATAATAAATTAATAGAACAAAACAGTACAGTAATATCCTCACACTTTTACAGTCAAATGGTCTGTGAAAAAGGTGCTAAAGATAATTCAACGGTGAAAGCATAGTCTTTTCAACAAATGTGCCTGGAACATGGTTATCTATATGGAAAATAAATAAATAAACCTTGATCCTTACCTCATTCAGTCCCTAAAATTAACTTGAACTGAATCACAGACCTAAAGGTAAAACTACAAAAATTCTAGAGGAAAAGAAAAACTTTACAACTTTCAGTAAGACAAATATTTCTTAAACAAGACACAGAAAGAATGAATATATACACAAACCACAGCTAAGAGGCAGCTGCAGATAAAGGTATCATAATGGGATCGGGCTTGTTTTCTGGGGGGATCTCATAGTGTTTTCGTCCATACTTCTTTTGAAGCCCATATCACACCAACATATTTCTTTCAGACAAAATAAATGAGGATAAAAACTCTCCATCCAATCTCTGGAATCCTCGGATCTTAACATAAACTAACTTTTACAGAGAGAGAAAGAGAAATTGGAAGGTATGTTTTACCACATCAAACTAGACAACAATGACAGTTGGAGAAAGATTTCAGAATGGATTATAATGAAAAAGCCCATCAAAAAAGTCAAAAAGAAAAGGAATTGATAAAAATTTACCAGACATATCTTTACAAGGGAATAGAAATAAATCTTCTTTAATATAATGAGTATATTCCTAGAAAAGTATAAAAGCAAGTTTTTATCAAAGAAAACTTTTATGCAGTAGAAATGTCTTCATAAGTTAATTTTATTATGAATCATATTATATAGAAAGACCCTTTCTCATGACTTCAGTAACAAACCCTAATTTATATTTTACATGATTCTAAATCTTGTTGCTTAAAGCCAAATATGGAGTTTAAATATTAATGAAAATTGTAAATATACAATAAACTTATTTATCATAAGGGAAAAAAATCAGAAACTAAAATTGAGAGAAATTATCTTAAAAGTTGATCTCTCATCTATAATCATAAAAGTGCACCTTCCAGCCATTTTCTGTGCAAAAACCATAAGAAGTGGACATGAGAAAGTGGAAATGACATAGAAAAAGGGAAAAGAAAAAAGTTTGAAGCTATTCATAAATAATAAGAACACAAAATAAGTAGACCACCTAAAGAAGGAATGAAGACACTTGATCTGAAATTTAAGCGCTCTATATTTATTGGGCTTATTGTATCATCACAGGCTTTAAAAAAGAAAGAAAGAAAGAAAAAGAGAGGATACAGACCAAGGTTTGCTAGAATAACTTACTAATTTGAACATTCAATAAAAATGCACAATCACAGCTGTTATACACAAAACACCAAGTATGTACAAGTAACAAATTATCTCTAACTCTTAAATAACCTTACAAGATAGGTATTATCATTCCATTTATCTTAACCCCAGAGATGTTAAGAGACTTATCTAAAGCCATATTGTCATTAATAGAAGTGAAGGAATTTGAACCTAGGTCTGTCATTTGAAAACAGCAATAGAACTCCCAAACAGTGTCATGTAACATTTTTTTAAAAAACAGATCTTGTTTCATTTACAGTGATTATAGTTGTAAAAGAAATCCTTTAGGGAATTACAGAATCCTAAACAACTTACAAGGTAGCAGCATTACTACAAATTCCACTGACTGAAGCCAAAAATACCTATACCAGAATTAAAGCAGAAAACAACATGACTATGACATATCACTAATAAGACAGTAAGAATCATTTTTAAATTTCTGGGAAATTTCCACTAACATTTGTTAGTCCAACAGAAAGCCAAAAATAGAATGAAATGGGTTTGTAGTTCAATTTAAAAAAAAATCTCAAACACTTTGATCACATCTTAAGAAAGCATTTCTAAAACTGGGTGTTAGAAGGTGAACAGGCACAATGAAAATAAAGTGTATACCAAATAAAGATAACAACTCAACCCTTAAACTATTCAAGGGAATATAGATAATTATACTGATTTATTAGGGGAAAAAAGCTTCTCTGATCAACTACCATTCTGAAAACAAGCAGTTGTTGATAGAGAATAAAATTATTTTAAATTGAAGAAACACAATAATAATACTCCATCTGAAATATCAGTGCAAAAAGAGATATCCAAAACCTAAATAACTAGAATGCATACTATCAAGAAGCTAAGTTGGAGTAAAAAAAAAAGTATATCTCAAATACAAAGGAAAAGAACTAGACACGGAAAACATACTTCCAAGGTATAAAAAAAGAAGGCATTCACTAGTGTACCAGCTCAATGAAGCCAATTCCACATCTTGCTGAAGTACAGACTATTAAAATATTAATAACTGTACTCAGTCAATAAAATGTTACATTAAAATAAGAAAGCACAAAAAGTTCTGAGAAAGTAAAGGAAATTTCTACCTTTGGCCACTTGGGATTGAGAAGTCGAGCTTTGATTGCATCATCCAGTGCCTTGTCATACTGCTGGATTTTCATATAGGCTGCAGATCTATTGCTGTATAAGATACAGTTCTGAGGGTCAACAGCCAGGGCTTCATTGTAGAGAACAATAGCTGTGTGGAAATCTCCATCATGACAGGCCTGATTACTCTGACGAACTTTCTCAACAAATTCAGCTTTGCTCAGCACTGGTCCATCAGGACTTCTCCGGCCAATAGTCTTAGCACCAAAGAGAGGAATCTACAAACAAAGAAACTTTGTGAGATAAAGTTCAGTTAATCCAGAGAGGTTCCTTGTTGAAATTTCAAAAGAATATGAACATTCTTCATAGTCCGCTTTATATTACAGTTAACCTTTATGCCCAGAAAGACAACACACTTTCCAAGAAGCAGCAAACCTAGTACCTTAAATACATATGTATATATGCATGTGTTCTCATATATACACATATAGTTACAAAAACACATATTTATATACGCATATATTTTTTGTTTGAGAGAATGAACGAATAAATGCAAAAAATAATCAGGCTTTTCCTTGGCAATTTAAAGTTATACTAAGAAAAAAACAAAATGCAAACCAATGCAGACAATATGATCTCAATTATGTTAAGATGGCTGCATTTAGGAAATTAACAAAAGGAACAAGATCAAAATATCAACTATACTACGATATCTTTGGATACAAGATTATGAGTTATTTTCTTAAAATTTTCTTTTACCCCAATGTGATGCAATGAGCACATGTAAGTCTTAAATTTAAAAAAATAATAACCTTTTAAAAAATAAATTTTCATGTACCAAGGAATCTTTTAAGACTGGCAAATTTGGTAACTATAATTTGCCTACCACCATGGAATTTCAAAGACAAACATCAGTTTTTGGAGATCATCAAAATGAAAAAAAAATCTGCTGTAAATTGTATCTTGGCAATTTAAGCCCTGTCTCTGACGTTGATTTTTCCAAATCACTAAGTTTTCTATGACTTTATAGCAATGACCTTAAAACAAAAAGGAATAAATGAGTCAAATGTTATTCATTTTTAAAAAAGGAAAATTAGAAACTGCATTAGAATCCCAAGGATAGATGCTTAAGACGGCAGTATCAAGACAAACAGTTTGCAATTTCAAGTAGGCTTGCCCTAAGTGAAATTAAAACAAAAAACTTAATTTCCTTCCTCACGTCTTCCTTTAAGACTCAGTCCAGTCCCTCCATTCAGAAGTGGACAGATCTAATAGGTAACAGATAACAACAGGTACAAAAGTAACAGACTCCTCACAGAGGTAGTTGCATTAGAAAAGAACAGATTCCACAGAGAGGAGGAAGAAGACAAACCCAATCTCCCACAGAGGCAATCAGATTTTTTCCTCTACTCATAGGGATATCATATCCTAGCTTTCTAGGACAATTTAAAATTTCCTAGAAATTTCAAATATCAGCGCCCAAATTATATCCCTCAAATTCCTCATGCTAATATAGAAGTAGCCAATAATGTATACTCTGGTTAGGGTTCTGTTTCTTTTTTTTTAATGATGATCATGAAACATATTGCTTGAAAGTGAATGGACTACGGAACATTGAGCAAATGAGCAGGATTTTCCTGAAGAGTCTTGATTAATTTTTTAATGATTTCAGCCACACCAAATTAATGGATTAATATAAGACATTTAACAATGTATTGCTATTGCTAAGTCACTTCAGTCATGTCCGACTCTGTGCGACCCCATAGACGGCAGCCCACCAGGCTCCCCCGTCCCTGGGATTCTCCAGGCAAGAACACTGGAGTGAGTTGCCATTTCCTTCTCCAATACATGAAAGCGAAAAGTGAAAGTGAAGTCGCTCAGTCATGTCCAACCCTCAGCGACCCCATGGACTGCAGCCTTCCAGGCTCCTCCATCCATGGGATTTTCCAGGCAAGAGTAATGGAGTGGGGTGCCATTGCCTTCTCCTTAACAATGTATAAGACATTTCATTTTGAGAAACAGTCATCATCATGACTCTACTTAAGGGCAGTGCTATCCATAAACTATAGAACAAATTTGACATTTGAAAATTCAGGGGTACAACATAAAAAGAGCAGTAACAGTAACAGAAGTAAAATTCGTTAGGTTCATATGTGGCCTAAAAGTGAAAAAGACATAATCCTACTATTACAGCATTCCTTGCTTCTCAGGGTTAATTTGGTTCTACTTCAAAATAGATAAGAATCAAATTAAGAAAAGAGTCTGCATTCTATTATCTCCATATACAGTAATACAAAGTAACATTTCCAAAACATGTTCCAAGGAACCCCTAGGTCCTCAGGAGACTGGGATAACAAAGTTAAATTACGTTTCTTCTTTAGTGGGAGACACTTCAACAGTCCATGGAGTCCTCCAGGCTAGAACACTGGAGTGGGTAGCCTTTCCCTTCTCCAGGGGATCTTTCCAACCCAGAGATCAAACCCAGGTCTCCCGCATTGCAGATGGATTCTTTACCAGCTAAGCCACAAGGGAAGCCCAAGAATACTGAAGTAGGTAGCCTGTCCCTTCTCCAGCAGATCTTCCAGACCCAGGAATGAAACTGGGGTCTCCTGCATTGCAGGCAGATTCTTTACCACCTGAGCTATCAGGGAAGCCTGCTAAGAGTTATTTCACACATTGTAAATCTGATAGAGGAGATAGCTACTATACATAACAAGATCAAAGTATCTTTTCGGTAGAGTACCTAGCTGGACGAGAAAATGCTCAAAACGCTGATGTAAACTATTAAATAATGCCTCTGAGAGCAAAGAAAAACATCATGAAAAAGTTAGTGCTAGTGCAGAAAGATTATAAATACTAGGGAACTCCAACACCATCGTCACCACCAAATGCCCACAAATGTAAGAGAAAAACACACTCTAGTAAGTGTCCACAGAAGCGTCAAAATACGCCTGAGTCTACTCAGCTGGTTACAATGTGGTCCTCAGGATGCTAAGAAATGGCAATTTTTGTGTATGATTTTTTAAAAGAGATATAATTTCCCTTGTCCTTTTCTATCTTCTCTGCAATTGATAAATTTGGCAATACAGAGAGATTTTTTTAAAAGGTTTGCATGTATTTCTCAGATTATATAGTACCTGGAATAAATGGCCATATTAAATTCATAGACTACTAGGGTGAATATACAGTACTACTCAAGAAGACCAAAAAAAACCCCAAAGTTTTGAAATACCACTTAATTCTTCTGATATTCTTTCCTCACATATTTCATATAGGTATAGTTTATGAATGTCAACATCCATTAACGTTGATGTTTTCTTCTGACCCTCTGACAGACTCATCTTAAAAGGTCAGAAGTGTCAATAACATATGGATCAAATTGACTCAGACCTATTCAGCCACATACAATTACTTAACATAGCTCAAGTCCTGTTATAAATTTTGACTACTCAAATGATATAAAAAATGCTTATCATTTTTAAATATCTGCATGGAAAAAAATATTTTTAAAAAAGTAAAAAGATGAGTCACAAGTAAGTTAAAAAAAAAAATCTATTTGTAATACATGATAAAAAGCTAATTTGCTTACTATATAGTGAAAGAAAAGTAAAAGTCGCTCAGTTGTGTCTGACTCTTTGCAACCCCATGGACTAGTCCATGGAATTCTCCAGGCCAGAATACTGGAGTGGGTTCTCCAGGCCAGAATACTGGAGTGGGTAGCCTTTCCCTTCTCCAAGGGATCTTCCCAACCCAGGAATCAAACCCAGGTCTTCCACATTGCAGGCATATTCTTTACCAGCTGAGCCACAAGGGAAGCCCTTACTATATAAAAATCTACAAATAAATTAGAAAAAAAAATCCAGTGGAAAAAGCAAAGAATATGCACAGGCAGATCAAGAGAAAGGAAATTCATATGGCTTTTAATCATATTTTTTGATGTGTGGCTTCAATTATTTTAAAAGAAAATCAAACCATGAAATATCACTTTTCACCTCTCCTACTAATGGGGAAAAAAAATACATTTTAATGGTAAGAGGATAAAGAAAAAGTCCCACCCATACATTGTTGGTGGAAGTGCAAGCTGGTGTAATCACAGAACAATTTAGGAATATCTAAAAAAAAAAAAATGTAAAAGATATACACCCTTCAAATTCTAAAAGTTTTTCCTACTTCTAGTAAATTAGACTTCAGATACATTAACCTATGTAAACAAAGCTATATATACCAGGATATTCATAATAGCATCATTTGTATGAGCAGAGCTCTCAGGTGAACAGGTGCATTGTCAATGAGCAGTACTATTTTGAAAGGAATCTTCTTTTCTGAGCAATAGATTTCAACAGTGGGCTTAAAACAGTCACTAAACCATGTTGTCAACAGATGTACTGTCATCCAGGTAGATAGATTTAGCATAATTCCTAAGTACCCTAGGATTTCTTGAATAGTAAATAGCATTGGCTTCAACTTAAAGTGACTAGCTGCATTAGCCCTTAATAAGAGTCAGCCTGTCCTTTGAAGCTTCAAAGTCAGGCACTGACTTCTCCTCTGTAGCTATGAAAGTCCTAGATGGCATCTTCTTCCAATAGAAGGCTACATGGAAAATCTGTTGTCATTAATTACCTTAGTGAGGTCTTCTGGTTAACTGGCTTCTATGTCAGCACTTGCTGTCTCATATTCCACTTTCCTGTTATGGAAACAGCTTCTTTCCTTAAACCTCATAAACCAACCTCTACTAACTTCAGTTTTTTCCTCTGCAGCTTCCTTGCCTCTCAGCCTTCACAGAAGTAAAGAGAATTAGGGCCTTACTGCGGATTTGGCTTTGGCTTAAAGGAATGTTGTAGCTGGTTTGATCTATCCAGACCCCTACAACTTTCTCCATGTCAGTAATGAGGCTGTTTCACTTCCTTATCTTTGTGTGTTCATTACAGTAGCACTTTTCTCCCCCACAGGTTTAATAAATTTACCCCTTCAGTGCCTATTTGCAGTGCTCAGTATTCCTTTGAAATACCAGCCAGACTTAGCAGTGGCCAACAATAAAGTTTAGACCTTCAAAGTTTAAAAGCTCAGGTCCTCTGAGCATTCTGTTACACTTGTCCAAAATTGGTGACTCTTTATAGGTGAAGAGCTTTAAATGTACCAGTGAAAAAAGTTTTCTCCCCTTCAAGGGGAAGAAAGAAAATCACTCCTCAAAACCCAGAAGATCTGTCTGTAGGAGCTTTCCTCCTGCCCCATCTCTTCAGGCTTGTTTTTTGCAGCGGAACAAGAGACCAAATCTAACTTGAGTTACAAGAAACAAGACAGTGATGGCTATAAAGGGAGTGACAGAAGCAGCAGATTCTCCTTTACCTCCCGCATCCAATATATGTTCCTCACAGAAAAACAAAAATAACAGGTCCACAAAAGACAACAGCTAGAATTATAAAAAATCCATTCATCCAATGATGGAGCAGTGTTAGTCACTCAGCCGTGTCTGACTCTCTGTGACTCCATGGGCTGCAGACCGCCAGGCTCCTCTGTCCATGGGATTCTCAAGCAAGACTTCTGAAGTGGGTAGCCATTTCCTTCTCCAGGGGATCTTCCTGACCCAGAGACCACCTACATTGCAGTCAGGCCACATACAACATTTACCAATTAAGTCTGGCATCTTATATGGGTGCAATTAATTGTGCCCCAAAACAACCACAATACTAGCATCACAGATAACCATAACAAATATAATAAAATTTTTTTTGAAATATTGTGAGGATTACCAAAATGTGACATAGAGATATGAAGTGAGCAAACAGTACTAGGGGGAAAAAAACGCCACCAATAAACTTGCTCAAAGCAAAGTTGCCACAAACCTTCCATTTGTAAAAAAAGAAAAAAAAAATGCAGCATCTGCAAAGTGCAATAAAGCGAAGCACAGGAAAATGAGGCATGCCAATATTTTAGCTTGCTCCTTGGAAGAAAAGCTATGACCAACCTAGACAGCATATTAAAAAGCAGAGACATTACTTGGCCGAAAAAGGTCAAAGCTATGGTTTTTCCAGTAGTCATGTACGGATGTATGGACTATAAAGCTGAGCACCAAAGAATTGATGCTTTTGAACCTTGGTGTTGGAGAACACTCCTCAGAGTCCCGTGGACTGCAAGGAGATCTAACCAGTCCATTCTAAAGGAGATCAGTCCTGGGTGTTCTTTGGAAGGACTGATGTTGAAGCTGAAACTCCAATACTTTGGCCACCTGATGCTAAGAGCTGACTCACTGGAAAAGACCCTGATGCTGGGAAAGATTTAAGGGAGGAGGAGAAGGGGATGACAAGAGAATGAGATGGTTGGATGGCATCACCGACTCTATGGACATGAGTTTGGGGAAGCTCTGGGAGTTGATGATGGACAGGGAGGCCTGGCATGCTGTAATCCATGGGGTCACAAAGTCAGACATGACTGAGCGACTGAACTGAATATTTTAGCCAATGACAAAACTGCCAATATTTATATTAAAAGCAGATATGCTTTAGATAGCTTATGATTTTGAAATGTTGTGGGAGAAACATGGCTTTCTTACTTTTAGTGTAGATTAAACTTAAAATGGCCCCTATGTTCAGGAATTATTGGATGCAATACTTTTACCTGCCACTTTCAGTTCAGTTCAGTCGCTCAGTCGTGTCCGACTCTTTGTGACCCCATGAATCGCAGCACGCCAGGCCTCCCTGTCCATCACCAACTCCCGGAGTTCACCCAAACCCACATCCATCGAGTCGGTGATGCCATCCAGCCATCTCATCCTCCGTCGTTCCCTTTTCCTCCTGCCCTCAATCCTCCCAGCATCAGAGTCTTTTCCAGTGAGTCAACACTTCACATGAGGTGGCCAAAGTACTGGAGTTTCAGCTTTAGCATCAGTCCTTCCAAAGAAATCCCAGGACTGATCTCCTTCAGAATGGACTGGTTGGATTCCTTGCAGTCCAAGGGACTCTCAAGAGTCTTCTCCAACACCACAATTCAAAAGCATCCATTCTTCGGTGCTCAGCTTTCTTCACAGTCCAACTCTCACATCCAAACATGACCACTGGAAAAACCATAGCCTTGACTAGACGGACCTTTGTTGGCAAAGTAACGTCTCTGCTTTTGAATATGCTATCTAGGTTGGTCATAACTTTCCTTCCAAGGAGTAAGCGTCTTTTAATTTCATGGCTGCAATCACCATCTGCAGTGATTTTGGGGCCCCCAAAAAAATAGTCTGACACTGTTTCCCCATCCATTTCCCATGAAGTGATGGGAATGGATGCCATGATCTTCATTTTTTGAATGTTGAGTTTTAAAACAGCTTTTTCACTCTCCTCTTTCACTTTCATCAAGAGGTTTTTTTCGTTCCTCTTCACTTTCTGCCATGAGGGTGGTGTCATCTGCATATCTGAGGTTATTGATATTTCTCCCGGCAATCTTGATTCCAGCTTGTGCTTCTTCCAGCCCACCATTTCTCATGATGTGCTCTGCATATAAGTTAAATAAGCAGGGTGACAATATACAGCCTTGACGGACTCCTTTCCCTATTTGGAACCAGTCTGTTGTTCCAGTCACTGTTCCAACAGTCCACTTCTAACTGTTGCTTCCTGACCTGCATATAGGCTTCTCAAGAGGCAGGTCAGGTGGTCTGGTATTCCCATCTCTTTCAGAATTTTCCACAGTTTATTGTGATCCACACAGTCAAAGGCTTTGGCATAGTCAATAAAGCAGAAATAGATGTTGTTCTGGAACTCTCTTGCTTTTTTGATGATCCAGCGGATGTTGGCAATTTGATCTCTGGTTCCTCTGCCTTTTCTAAAACCAGCTTAAACATCTGGAAGTTCACGGTTCATGTACTGCTGAAGCCTGGCTTGGAGAATTTTGAGCATTTACTTTACTAGCGTGTGAGATGAGTGCAATTGTTTGGTAGTTTGAGGATTCTTTGGCATTGCCTTTCTTTGGGATTGGAATGAAAACTGACCTTTTCCAGTCCTGTGGCCACTGCTGAGTTTTCCAAATTTGCTGGCATATTGAATGCAGCACTTTCACAGCATCATCTTCCAGGATTTGAAATAGCTCACCTGGAATTCCATCACCTCCACTAGCTTTGTTTGTAGTGATGCTTTCTAAGGCCCACTTGACTTCCATTCCAGGATAGCTATTAAAATTCCAGGGCATTCTAAACTTGACTCTCTGGAAGCTAAGGGAAATCACCTTGCTGACATCTCTGCAAGGAATGCTACCGTTAAAGGAACCAACAATCGCCAAACCTCTGTCATGGTCGAAAGGGATATTTCCCTAAATGATAACTTAGGAAAACTGGCTAGAGAAGCCCAACAATGGCCTCAGAAAAAAACAAAAACAGTATTGGAAACTCAACAATTGTTGACTTGATAAAAAGAGAAAGCTCTGGTTTGGACCAAATAACAACCCCATCCTACCAGAGACTCTCAAATTCTCAGTCCTCACCATTGTACATGCAATAAGCCACTGGTCTACCAACAAAATGATAGCCTTCATGAATCAATATTGGTGAGAAAACAATAACAAAGCCACAAAAAGTGCCTACCTCACTTGTCTCATTTATCTAAGCACAACCCAGGGAAGCCTGTTAGTACTGCTCTCGGACATTTTAAACTGCCCAATGGACCATTTGAGGTCTGGCAAAATGCATATCATACAACTTCTTCTGTCTCATGTATATAAATATGTTTTAGTCATGGTTTGTATGTTATCACACTGGATGGAAGCATTCCCTTGCAGACAGGCTACTGCCTCCTTTGTGGCTAAAAAGTCCTTTAAGAAAAAAATTATCCCTACCAAAAGAATGCTTCTCAAACTTCACAGTGATCAAGAACACATTCTATGGCCACTTCCTTTGACAAGCCTGAGTAGTTTGGCTGGTTTTACAATACTTTCACTGTGTTTACCACCCTCAATCCTCTGGTTTAGTCAAATGCCCAAATGGCATTAAGACTGGAAAAATTTGTAGAGGCTCTCCAAATACCTTGACCAAAAGCATTGCCATTGGTCCTTCTAAATCTTAGACCCACCCTTTTTGGAATTCATAAACTTTCACCCTTTGAAATAGTCACAGGATGCCTGATGCACTTGGTCCTGGTTTTTTTGATGCAAAACTAATAAAAAGGAAAGATACTCCAATATTGCAAAGGTCTAATTGCTTCTATTAAAAATAGTCATGCTTTAGTACAGCAATCTTTTCACAGTGCACTCTCAGGAGACAAAGTACTTAAGCATCACATCTTGAAACCTGGAGATTTCATCTAAAGGAAAAGACACCTCCAGGAGAGTATTTTTAAAAGTTAATGTTAAAATACTGCTGCATTTAAAGTAACTATACACAAAATGTAATAAAATACTACACAAGAAGAAACAAGACTTTTTTTTAATGTTTGAGCCAAATTGATACAAACTCACTTTCACAACTTCCTCTGATCAGTCAAAATGCTATGACAGAGACTTCCCTGGTAGTCCAGTGGCTAAGACTGTGCTCCTAATGCAGAGGGCCTGAGTTCATTCCCTGGTCAGGAAACTAGATCCCACATGCCACAGCTAAGACCCAGTGCAACCAAATAATTCTTTTTTTTTAATGCTATGACAATCGTGGCAAACCAACTACATTTTGAAAAAAATTCAGCTAGTATTAAACACAAACTAAATCTAACTCCTCCAACTTCAACTAGAAATAAATATGTACTCTAAAGCAGAAGAGTAGGGAATTCCCTGGTGGTCCAGTGGTTAGGACTCTATACTCTTGCTGCTGAGGCCCTGGGTTCAATTCTTGCATCAGGGAAATAACATCCCATAAGTTGCATGGTGCAGTCAAATACATATATATATAGGTATGCAGAAAGAGAGAGCAGTGTAAAACTGAGACATTTAACTATTTCAACTCTTTAATTCAAGAAAAATAAGCTCAAAAATTAATATTTATTAAGTAGAAATAACCAAAAACTTATTTCAGGAAACTAAAACTGTAGTTTTATTTTTCAAATCTGTCCTTGGGCTAAAATTCTGAATCAATACATTACATATAGTGTTAATTATCTTTTGTTTTTTGTTAACAACTTTTAATTTGCATTATGAAGACTAATTCCCTTCATTAGTAAGAAAGGAAGATATAAGCAATAATTTTACAATTCTTTTATTTCAGAGATGCATATGAAATTATAATCATTCCTTTACTATCTTAAAAACAATTATTTTTATATAGCCTCATTTTGATACTTTTCTTCATTATCTGGTTTAATTCCCAGTATTCATTCAAGAAACATTTATGTCAGATACTGCACTAAGTATTAGTTTAATAACAGATTTATAACTTTAAATACTTAAAAATAAACTGCTCACCCTGCAGTTAAGTTTATATTTTGATTAATAAAGTTGTGAGATAATAAAATGAAAGAATAAACTCAGTTTCAAGTACTCATCCTTTTGCTCTATCATTATAAAGACTCAAATTTCAGAATACTGTGTCAACATAACCTTAAATCCCAAAAACTAGATGTTTACAAAATATCCAGGGGCATTCCTATGTTACTGTCCAGCAGTAAGTCTAATATCCCATAGCAAAAGTTACAATGGATTATTATTTGCTTAATGATCATTCAAATCAAAGACAGTCCAGTGCAATGGTTAAGAAAATAAACTCCAGAGCCTAACTACTAACTTAGAATCCAGGGCAACTCAGCTTCCTAACTGTGGAACTTGAGCAGGATACTACATAGTAACCTTGCCGTACCTCAGTTTTCTTTTGTGTAATAAGGGGTAACAACTATCTCCTAAGAAAGATAGTTGTGAGAATTAAATGAGTTAACTTATGTAAAGGACTTAGAACAGTACGTAAAACACAGTAAACACAAAATGTTAGTGATTAGTGATTAAAGATTAGTGATTAAAATCTGAAATCAACAGACCCTATACTTTATGGCAAGAACACTGCCAACATACAGTATTTTATAATTTACATGATTCTTCCAAATACACCTAATGAAAATTTTACTTTTTATAAAATATATCTTGAATTTATGACCAATTTCCAGAACAATTTTTATAAATAGTTCTCATAAATCCTCATAGAGATTAGGAAGTAATTTAACAAGAGTATTATTTGACAATGGGGAAACTTTCAAAAATCTCATTTCTGCATAATCTAAAAGATTTAAGACAGCACTCTACACTAAAATATTACATACAGAACAAAAGCATTTGTGACTGTTTTTAGTACTCTCTCAGCCAATTGTGCAATCCCCATAAAACATTTTTCCCAAGAACAAGAAACTATACACAAGGTCAAATGTCCAATAAAGGTGCCTGAATTCCAAAATCATATTAGTAACACGAAAATTTCTGAGAGGGAAATGAGAATGACCAAATCAAACCAGTCAATCCTAAAGGAAATCAACACTGAATACTCATTAGAAGGACTGATATAGAAGCTCCAATACTTCGGCCACATAAGGCAAAGAGCCAACTCATTGGAAAAGACCCTTATGCTGGGAAAGATTGAAGGCAGGAGGAGAAGGAGCCAACAGAGGATGAGATGGTTGGAAAGCATCACCAACTCAATGGACATGAATTTGAGCAAACTCTGGGATATACAAGCTGCAGTCCATGGGGTCACAAAGAGTTGGGCACAACTTAGCAACAACAAATTCACTCCAAAATAAAAAGTACTGTTTCAACCTAAGTGCTTAGCCTTATTAAATATATACTCTTCAGTATCAAACTATACTAACAAAATTTCAGGAAACTAAGCTCTTAGAGCAGAAGGTAATGGCAACCCACTCCAGTATTATTGCCTGGAGAATCCCAGTGACAGAGGAGCCTGGTGGGCTGCCGTCTCTTGGGTCACAGAGTCGTACACGACTGAAGTGACTTAGCAGCAGCAGCAAGCTCTTAGAAGACGAAGGTCACAGGGTAAGTCTTACAAAGTTGATGGCTTCTTCTGCTCTATAACTTGGCATAATAATCTCATAAATATGTGAAGGTTAACATGCTTGCATTTAAAATGTTGTCACTTATAGACCCATGCTTTTTTTAGAATTTCATTGTTTTTGCTCTTACATTTAGGTCCTCAATAGATTTTGAGTTAATTTTTGTGTATGGTGTAAGATAGGGGTCCAAATTCAACCTTTTTTTATGTGGATATCCAGTTGTCTGCTGTCCAGCAACTTTCACTGAAAAGACTATTCTGCCCACTTTGAATGGTCTTCACATTACTGTTGAGAATCAGTTGACCATACATGTGAGCACTTACTTCCAGACTCTCAATTCCATAGACTTACGTTATTCTTATGCTAGTAACACACTGTCTTGATTACTCTCACTTCACAGATTTTGAAACTGGG
Organism: Bos javanicus; assembly: GCF_032452875.1. NCBI lineage: Eukaryota > Metazoa > Chordata > Mammalia > Artiodactyla > Bovidae > Bos > Bos javanicus. The sequence goes on from NC_083884.1 coordinate 68,553,186, forward strand.
AAGAGTGAGACCTCTAAATTTGTTCTTTTTCAAGACTGTCTTGGGAATTCCCTGGCAATCCAGTGGTTAGGATTCCATCTCCACTGCAGGTGGCATGGGTTCAATCCCTGGTCTGGGAACTAAAGTCCTGCAAGCCTCAGAGATTCCAGTAATTTTTGGAATGAAAAGTGAAAGTTAGTCACTCAGTCATGTCCAACTCTTTGTGACCTCACGGACTGTAGCCCACCAGGCTCCTCTATCCATGGAATTCTTCAGGCAAGAATACAAGAATGGGTTGCCATTTCCCTCTCCAGGGGATCTTCCCGACCCAGGGATTGAACCCAGGTCTCCCACATTGCAGGCAGACTCTTTACCAACTAAGCCACCAGGGATATCAATTTTTTTTTTTTCTTTTAGCTCAGCTGGTAAAGAATCTGCCTGCAATGCAGGAGATCCTAGTTCGATTCCTGGGTCGGAAAGATTCACTGGAGAAGGGATAGGCTACCCACTCCAGTACTCTTAGGCTTCCCTGGTGGCTTAGCTGGTAAAGAACCCCCCTGCAATGTGGGAAACCTGGGTTTGATCCCTGGGTGGGAACGTCCCTTGGAGAAGGGAACAGCTACCCCACTCCAGTATTCTGGCCTGGAGAATTCCATGGACTGTATATCCATGGGGTTGCAAAGAGTTGGACACAACTGAGCGACTTTCACAATTTTTAGAATATTGTCCTTTAAATCTAATAATTACTCTCTTCTCTCATCTCTGCTTGCTTCTACTTTCTGTTTATTTGGTTGATTCTTTTCCAATATGTCTTTTCTTCTGCCTATTCTTATTTTCTTCTTCTCATCTTCAAAAACTATTTTTTTGTGTGTCTATTATCTAAAAATGGACACCAATGCATGATTTTGCAAAATATAAGCATCAAGTTTTATGATTTTCCTTTTATGATGACAGAGGGAAATAATCATCTTAGGAAGTTCCAACTTCATCAAAGTGACATTTTTTATGCATTCCTGCAAGTGAAAAGAATACTGATTTTAAAAATTTCCTATCATTTTCTGAAATTAAGTCCACATTAATAGAAACACTACTATGGCAATTTTTTAACTTCCACTACGGCAAACTTATGCAGTCATAGCATGGAAATGTCATATATATAATCACAAAAAGGGAAACTGTATACAGTAAGATTCCTTCCCATATGTAACAGTCACAGCTCAACTTTTTTTTACTTTTGCAAAACCACAACACAGAGTCAGGTTTCCTGCGTTATGCTATTTCTTAGCAATCTGTTCTTTACCCACAACACAGTACCACATCCCCATTATGAATTGTTAATTGTCAACCAGAATCTCAACAACTCACATTTCAGAATACTGCAAGTTAACGGGTTTTTGGTAGTGGTCGCAGTAAGGGCAATTAGAGCCCTTAAAGACCACCTGCCTCCCCACTTTTACAGTTCTACTCTCTAGTTACTCTTACCGGAGGGTGTGTGTGTTGGGGGGGGGGTGTGGGTGTGTGTGTGTGTGTGTGTGTTCGTTCTACTCTCTAGTTACTCTTACCGGGGGGTGTGTGTGTTGGGGGGGGGGGGGTGTGGGTATGAGTGTGTGTGTGTGTGTTCGTTCTACTCTCTAGTTACTCTTACTGCTTTCTCAATCTCCGTGTGCGTGTGCATGTGCGTGCTCAGTCGCTCAGTCGTGTCCGACTCTTTGCAACCCTGTGGACTGTAGCCCACCAGGCTCTTCTGTCCATGGGGATTCTCCAGGCAAGAATACTGGAGTGAGTTGCCATGCCCTCCTCCAAGGGATCTTCCTAACACAAGGATTGAACTCAGGTCTCCCACATTACGGGCAGATTCTTTACCATCTGAGCCACTAGGGAAGCTCCAGTCTCCCAGTACTACTTTGATTTCCAATAAAATGGACTAGTCTCTGATTTCAATATCCCATAAGTCACACGGTCAAAAAAAAAAAACAAATGTACAGAAAAAGTTCCAGAAAGTTATGCATTAAAGTATTAATAGTAATCACTATATTGGCAACATTATGAGGGCGGTATTTCTGCTTGTCTTATATTTTCTAATTTCATACAATGCAAACACACAGTTTTTGTAATAATAAAAGGGTTTAATTTACCACACCACATTCAGGATCTTCCCTGACCTGGGGTTGAACCTGTGTCCCCTGCAGTGGATGTGTGGACTCAGCCACTGACCCCTAGGAAAGTCTAAAGTTGTTTTTTTTAATAAAGACACTATGATTAAATTTTTTATAGAAATATCTATGAGTTATCAGTCTGAGGATGTGGGGGCTATAAATTTAATTGTGACCTTGAAGATAAGCTTTTGTTTAAATAATACTTACAATATAAACAATTATTTTCTTTGGTTCATAGTGAATACACATTCAGTGAACATGATTTGTTCCAAGCACCATATCTGCCTTAATATTGTTATTTCTGATTTCCTCCTACAGAAAACAGCAATCTACTCTAGCTACTAAAGAAACCTCAAAATAAAAGTACTATTAAATTTAAGTTTAAACATCAGGTTCTCTGTCTCTAAAAGAGTTTTTCTAAATTAGCAACCACTCTAAAGAAGTAAGAATTGTAACCATCAAACTTAATGAAAAAGCACTGCTTCTGATTTTAGGAAAAATAAGTAGTAAAAGAACAGCACATTAATAAGAACTGTGGAATAAAAACAGCTTTCAGTTACACTTTTATTTTTAATAATACATACAAATACACCATCAAGTATCATACACACAGCCTAGATTTAGCAGCCTTCTGTAATACAACTGTGTGGTGTGGGAGACTTTGTCCTTCACTGTTCCTCAAGCACTCACAGGGATTTCTTGGGTCACAGAAAAGTGATGGGGACAGGAAGAGGTTTGAGGTTTTTGTCTGTGGTTTTTCCTTTGTGGGTTTTTGTGGTTTGGTTGTTTCGTTTTTTGTTTTTTGGTTTTTTTTTTTGTCTTGTCTGTGTTTTAGGCTTGTTTATTTGTGGGGGGTTGTGTTTGTTTATTTTGGGGGAAAAGAGGGGTTTGTTTTTTTTTTGGTTTGGCAGTTTTGTTTGCTTTGGGGCTTGCTTTTAAATTGTTAATTAGCAAAAGAAGATAAACAACAAGTACCAAATCCCTACCACACACAAGGCATTGTTCTAAATATGTACCTACATTCTCTCTTATTTAGTAATTCTTTGAGGTGGATATCACTGTCCCATTATGTATATGAGAACACTGAGATGTAGTAACAGTTAAGATTTGTCAAAAACTCAACTAGTAAGTAGCAGAGGCAAAATCTGGAGATATGAACCTACATCTGCATCCATACTTGAGCTTTCAAAGACCTTTTTTCCTTACCATTTTTGAGGAAAGATCTGAAACAGAAAACTTGAAGAGACTACCACTAAATGATGAGGTTGAAAGATAACATCTAAGGGGGGTGAGAGAAAGGCTCAAAAGGGAGGGGACATATGTGTGCTCACAGCTAATTCACAGTGCTGTACAGCAGAAACAGCTGACTCATGTTGTTGTACAGCAGAAACTAACACAACATTGTAAAACAATTTTCCTCCAATTAAAAATAAATATTTAAAAAGATATATCCAAAACTCAACTGTATTTCTACTATACACTAGCAATGAACTAGTGACGAACGATGATGTGAAATGAAATGCTGATAACAATTCCAGGTACAACAGCAACTACTACAACAAAATAAACACTAAGGCATACATTTTTGGAAGAAGTTTAAGACCTGGGCCTGAAAACTACAAAACATTATTGAAAGAACAGATTAAACACAATCTATAAAAATTCCAGCTACTCTTGGGCAGAAATTGACAAGCTGATCCTAAAATCCATATGCAAGGGACCCAGAAAAGTCAAAAAAGTCTTGAAAAAGAATGAAGTTACAAGACTTACACTTACTTTCAAAACCTATTACAAGCTTATTATCAATACAAATCTACTGTAACCAAATAGTATAGTACTGGCAGAAGGATAGACAACAGAATAAAATTGAGAATCCAGAAATAAAACCCAACATATAGTCAGCTGATTTTCAATAAGGGCACAAAGAACATTCAATGGAACAAGAAGAGTCTTTTCAATACATAGTGCTGAGACAACTGGATCACCATATGCAAAAGAATGAATTTGGGCCACTGCTTTACACCATACACAAAAATCAATTTAGAATTGATTGACAACCTAAATATAAGGACTAAAAACATAAAACTCTTAGAAGAAAGCATAGGGTTTCCTTGAATTTGGCAATGAATTCTTAGATAGAGCAACAAAAGCATGAGCAACAAAAGCAGAAACAGATACTTTGGACTCATCACAAAACTCTGCAAAAAAGGACATTGTCAAAAAACTGAAAACACAACCTACAGAATGGGAGAAAACATTTGCAAATCATATATGTGACTTAGTAACCAAAAATTTTTAAACTCCTACAACTCAATAATAAAAAGACAAACAGGAGTTTTTAAAACTCCTGCAATTCAATAATAAAAAGACAAATAACCCAATGAAAAACTGGACACCTGAAATGGACAAAGGATTTGAACAGACATTTCTCCAAATACATACAAATGGGCAGTAAGTTCACGCACACGTGCACACACAGACACATACACCCAATATCATTAGTCATCAAGTCATCAAGGAAATGCAAATCAAAATTGCAATGAGATACCACTTAACACCGACTAAGAAGGCTAAGTTAAAAAGACAAATCGTAACAAGTACTGGCAAGAATGTAAAACTCTCATACACTGCTGATGGGAACGCAAAAGGATGCAATGCCTTAGGAAACAGATTTTCAACTCTTCAAAACATTAATACAGAGTTATCATATAATCCAGCAAATGGGGTATGCCCAAGAAAAATCAAAACACTACATCCACACTGAAACTTGCATACAAATGTTCATAGCAGTATTATTTATTATAACCAAAATGTGTGTGTGGGGGGGGGGACACGTCTATCAATGCATCAAAAGATAAAATGTGGTATATCTGTTCAATATTACTCAGCAATAAATAAATGATACACATGCAACACGGATAAACCTCAAAAACACTGTGCTAAGGGAAACAAACCAGTCACAAAAGACTATGTATTGTAAGATAATTCTTTCTCAAAGAAGCTGGGTTGTTTTTTTAAGACACTTTAAAAAAAAAAGTCATGGGAACATAATGCACAGCACGGTGACTGTAGTTAATAACACTGTATTGCATAATTGACAGTTGTTAAAAGAGCAGATCTTGAAACCTCTTATCACAAGAAAAAAATTTTAACGATATAACTTATTGTGATCACTTTGCAATATATAAATTTCAAATCATGTTATACACGTGTAACTAATCAAGCCATTATATTGTACACCTGTAACTAATATTATATGTCAATTATATCGCAAAAGAAGGGATTCCTTAAAAGACATTGCATGAACTACAAAAATGAAACAGTGGGAGAAAAAGAGCACCTAATTTTCAATTTTTCTTCTTCAGATGCAATCTCAATTCCTAAAATTTTATCTTCCTATACATTCATATTTCATCCATCAAGAACTACTAAAATTAAATCAACTACTGAAATTCAAAACACATGAAAAAAACAGCCCCTGAAATATCAAATAACTTTCAAACAATTCTACTCAGCATTGATTCTGAACTAAACATAAATCTCAATTTCAAAATATCACATAAAGATTAACAAATACTCAGAGGTTTAAGCAAATTGCCAACTTTCTGAATAAACAGTAATTCAGATTTGCTTTGATGAAAATGTAAATATTTACCTGCCTCAAAAGAACAAAATCCTGTAAGCCTAGCGTTCCCAAGTGATGAAGAGAAAAAAAATATGCATTTTTTTATTCAGAATTCAGTTTCTGAAATTAATTTCAATCTAGCTAGGGTATACACAGTTGATGGCTTATACTAAGCAATGTATATACCCTGGTTTTGCCTAAAATATACTGAAAACAAGGAATTTATAAACAGTCATAAAAGTTAAGTTGGGACCTGAGGAAAATCACATACAGTATATCTGACAGAGATCTTAACATCAAAAAGCTCCTGAAAATACCTCAAGAACTCCTATTTTGGAAGCTCCCTAAGTCAGTCTTCCTGCAAATATTTACTGACCATCTACCATGAGCCAAGCACCGCGAGTGATACCAGGATGCCATGGTGAGCTCTGAACATAGTAACTTAAGAGTTTGTTAAAAATTCAAATGTGCTTCTCTGCCTTGGAGAGCCCGGGCCTGGGGTGAGTCGTGACGCCCTGTGTTTTCATCAAGCGCTCCAGTTTATTCCCAAACCCTGGCTATCTGGGGGCAGGGTGCTCGGGGGCATCCCATCCCACCCAGTGGGAGCCACACCTCCATTTCACTCGGTTTCAGTCCATTTCACTCAGCTTCCGGCACTCAAACGGATAAATACCCCAACCACACCACCAGTTGAGATTAATGTAAAGCATTCCAAAATACCCTCTGTGCTGACACTCTGACAGACTTGCTTCCTTCCGAGGACGGCCAGCTCACTCCCTCAGATTCACCTGGGGCTGTCTGCACCTGAGCATCCCGGAGCTGCACCGACACCTGTCTCCCAGAGGCTGCGGTCTCCCTCTCCCGTGGGCCCGGGCCGCGGGCAGTCGCCGCCTCGAGGGGCCGGAGGCAAGGAGTAGCACCGCGCGCATTAGGCGCTGACTGTATACCGCTCCCCTCCCCGCTGGCGCGCACACACAAACACCCCCGCGGAAACTGAGGTGGGCAGGCGACAGACACGGTCCCGACGCCGAGCGACGCGAGGCAGGGCTCGAACCCGGACGGCCGGGCGGGTTCCGCCTCGCGGGCGCTCGTCAGCCTCAGAGGCCCGGCCCGGCTCGCACCGACGGAGTTTCACAAAGAAAGTCTCCCGGCCCGCGCCCCTCAAGCACTCACCGGAGCCGGCGCCGGCGGCGACTCGGGCTCCCGTCGTCTACGACTCCGTGCTGGGGTCGACCCCGGGGTGGGCTCAGGCGCGGGCGGCGGTGACTGCTCCATCCCCGCGGGGCACGGGCCGCGTCCGCCTCGAGCTAACGGTCCCGCCAGCTAGGCGCGCGCGCCGGCCCCGCGCGCCATGTTCCCGCCGTGCCGCGCGTCGCCGCGGCGTCTCACACTACCCCCCGCCGCGCACGCGCCGCGCACGCTCCCCGCGCGCCTCCGCGCGTGCCCCCGACCGCGCACGCGCGCACTCGCCGCGCCCCCGCCCCCCGAAGCCTGACGCCCTCCGGTCCGGGCCCCGCTCTTCCCAGCTTCGCGCCCACCCCCTCCGCACCCGTCCGGCCAGGCCCAAGCGCTCGCTGTTCTGAGCTGGGCGCAGCCGCCTGCCGCACTGCGGACGACGCCAGACCAGGCCCCTCGTAGCATTACCCCTTTTAAAAGCTTCACCTGCTTGGACTTGAAGCGGTGGTCTACCCCAAGAGGGAATTACCCCCAAGAAGTGTGAGGTGAAGGACACCGCTAAGGTGATCGAGATCCCCATCGCGGTGGTCTGTGAGCACGTGCGTGAACTTAAGCGGCACAATTGGATGTCTGTGCCTCTGGAAAAGCCACACTCAACGGAGAAACTTGAGTTCGAGTCCCGCATCTCCACTAACCTTTTCCTGATTAAGGTCAGGTCTCCAGAAGCCTGTTTTTCCTTAATGGGGAAGGTTTAACAACTAAGGCAAGTCAGAGGACTTGAAGAAATCCAGATAAAATATCAATACCGCGCCTAGTACTTTTATCAAGTGGTAAACTGGTGACAAAAACCTCTTAAGTAATTTTATGATCAAAAATCAAGGTCTCTTGAAAAGGGAAATTTCCGTTCAAGTCTTGCCTCCACTTCTTGCCAACTGGGAAATCTCTAAACCCGTAAAGCGAGGAGGGGCAGTAACGCCTCACAGGGCTGAAGTGAGCTTTCTGAGGAAGCACACGTGTGTCTGAGCACCATGCCTGGCACAGAGCAAGCTCTCCAAGTTTCAGTGGTATAATTCCAGCCCTGTCCTTCCAAGACTCCTAAAAGTTTAATGAAGGGGGCTCTGCTCCCAAACCCTGTGGTATAATTAGCTGGGAGGGGGTTCTCTCAACCTTGAGGCTGGAGGGACTCTTAGTTCCCACATCTTCACTTTCCATCCTTTGCCCCAAACCTCTCCCAAAACCCTGAAGTTGGCACAAAAACAACAGCAGTTGTTTAGTTTTCCCTACTTAAAAAGAAGAGTGTCCAAGGGTCTCTTAGAGTTTGCAAATGGTTGAATTTATTAGTCTGGCCTCTTCCAGACACAAGTGACCAAACAATGAAAAAAATTAATTTGTTTTTTAATTTAAAAAAACTCAACCTGAAGTAAATCAACTAAGGGAACAAATCAAAGTCCTTGTTGGTACCTCACTGAAGGGATAGTTGGATCCACGTACTCAAACAATAAGCTCAGTCATTCCACATCTCAGCTCTGCTTCTGTCTGTGATGACTTCATTCTCATGCAGTTCTCCCCAGTGTCCCAGGCACCTCCCAGCTCACACCTCTACCATGGTAGGGTGAATAATGGCCTCCAAAGGTGTTCTCGTCCTAACTTATGATTTATGAATGTGACTTTACATATTCACAGCAGGAACTGTTTCCCAGTAGTTCCAGCCAAAGGCTTGGGTTTTCTTTCTTTAGGGCCCCTTTGGGTCACATGCATCTGCCTGAGCCTATCACAGCAAGACTGGCCAGAATGGATCATATGGAGCCCCTCTAGGAAGGGAGTGGGGTCAGCCCTGCCAGGACACGGGTGGGTGGGGCAGGTGGAAAAAGGGACCCCCCCTACCCCTTCTAATTGCTCCTACTAATGTTGCCATCCTAGCTCCATTTCCTAATGTTTTAGTCCTGTGCCCATCTCCAGCTGGGTAGTCAGTGGGAGAAGCTCTACCAGGGGAGAGGCCTCTAGGGACCCCTTTGGCTTCTTAGGTACCATCTCGCCTTCCCGCTATGAACTCATGGGATAGGGGAAAAGAATTCCCCCCTAAAGAAAAGTGGAGTATGAGGTTAAGAAGTGGAAGTGGATGCTTGGTATCCCCAGATCAGCAGTTGATGTCTCATTAATGAGTATATGTTTCCTCTGGCTGCTGTAACAAATTACCACAATCTGGGTGGCTTAAAACAATACACATTTATTCTGTTAAGTCTGGAGGTCAGAAGTCTAAAATCAGTTTCATGTGACTAAAGTCAAGGTGTAAAGTAAAAGCAGTGGTTCCTTCAGGGGGGCTGTGAGGAGAGAATCCACTTCTTTGCTTTTGGTCAGCTGCTAGCGACTGCCTGTAGCCCATGGCTTGTGGCCTCTTCCTCTGTTTTCAAAGAATACCACTCCCTCTCTTCTGACCCTTGACTCCCCCTGTGTCCCTCTTAAAAGGAACACTGTGATGACACAGGCCCACTTTGATAAAACAGGATAACCTTCCCATCTCAAGATCCTTCACTTAATCACACCTGCAAAATCTCTTTTGCCATGAAAAAGGAACATATTCATAAATTCTGGGGATTAGGATAAGAACACCTTTGGAGGCCATTACCCATGGTAGGTGTAATCAGAGAGTGCACTGAAAATAGAGAAGGGCTGGTTGACTACCCCAGAGGGAAAGATGCCCTAAGAAACCACAGCCTTCACATTAAGTATTCAAATGAGCTGAAACCCATCTAACTTGGCAATCTCTGCCTCATTCCTTTAAATATGCAAACCACCTAAATCCCCATCTAGCCCTCAGCAACAGGCCAGCCAAGCCTCAGAATGCCTACACACCCTTTTAATTTCCATTGCCAACCACCACCCTCACTGCCTGGGGCAACAGCTGTGTGCCCCTGACCCTCCCCTGGCTGGCTCAGCAGTAGCATCCAAACCAAGGCACTCAACTTATGGCATGGTCAGCAGGCTACAATGTGGCCTAGCATCAATCAGCCAAAGTGACCAGAGAAGCAAATTCAGTGCATCGGAAGGAGACAAGAGGAGCCGGCCATTAGAACTGCCCGGGCTCCTGATGGCCTCCCAGGCCCAGCCCTCTGTAAGGGCAAAACAAATCTTTTCCGTGAAGTAATTTGAATGGGCCTCTGTTCCTTGTCCCCAAGATGTCCCAACTTCCACAGATTATGGGGTTGTATCCACCCATCATGATTGAACATACCAGTATTCAAGATTTAGACATCAGTCTCACATGAGTTTTGTCTGTGAGTCTACATCCCTGAGTCTCATCAAATAAGGGACAGAGGAGATAGGGAACATGAATTTGAGTCAGGAAGCCCTGGGCTGGGTCCCAGCTCTGCCACTTCCTAGCTGTGTGACATTGAGTAAGTCACCTCACTTCTTCAGTCTGGGTTCCCCACTTATAACATGATGGTAATCAGAGGACCTAGCACACTGAATCACTAGACAAGACCAACCAAGGCAGGCACTTAACATAGGGTCTTCTTGGTCATCATTGGGTCAACATGACAAGTCCACATGCCTTATTTACATTTCAAACAGTCAATGTTTCTGGTCTTTTTCCTATAATCAGGAAGTTTTTGATTTTCACAACTTATCTGGGTCTGTGGTTTTAGGGACCATGAGGGTAAGAATGGGACTCTAACCATGGGGGAATTCCCTGGTGGTCCAGAGGTTAGGACGTCATGATTCAACTGCAGGGGGCACAGGTTTGATCCCTGTTTGGGGAACTAAGATCCTGAAAGCTGTGCAGCCAAAAAAATAAAAATTGAATTTAAAAAATTAAAATAAAAAACACAAAAGTGGGCCATGGTATGTGCACCAAAGTACCAACTGTCTGGTAAAGACCGGCAACCAGCCACTTTCAACAAACCCCACCCTGACTTGCTGTGCCCCTCCCCCTGCACCTTTCTAAGGGGTCTTTAGAATTTGTACACAGCTCACCCAGGGACGTATCCTCAGAAACATGTCTAGTTACAGCCAAAGTAGAAGCACCAGAAGTACACGTATCAGATACACACTAAAGGCATGTAGCTAAGAGCTGATCAACACGCAGAAGCACAAAGCCCAGGTTCCATCACATTTTGAATTGTGTGTCAATGGTTGTGGAAAAGCAGCCGTCCCATAATGAAATACAAACTATACAAAACATATTTAAAGAAAATGGCAGCAGAGGGGTTCAAGAAGGTACGCTTCTTTCGTGGTCCACCAGTGTTCACGAGACAGCCGCGCACACAGCCAGGCGCTTCGTGGGGTCGGCACTCTCTGCTTCCCCTTCAAGAAGCCGCTTTCGACTTGTGGAAGGCTGCAAGTAAAGGAAAGGGGAGAGATGTTCAAAGAAAACCTCTGGCTTTGTCACAATTATCAGTTTCCCAATATGCTTCCAGTAATCTTGGAGAACTTCATGTGAACCTTCTAGGACCAAGAATACTGGTTGTCTTCATTGGCTCTGAACCCCTACCACACCCCTCCCCAACTCACACACGTTTATTGGACTGACATCTCTCTCCCTTGGGGCCTCCAACCACTCAACGATGCGTATTGAAAGTAAGCTGCAGGGACTTCCCCTGCTGGTCCAGTGGTTAAGCATCCGTGCTTCCACTGCAGAGGGCACAGGTTCAATCCCTGGTTGGAGAACTAAGATCCTATATGCCATGTGGTGCAGTGAAAAAAAGAAAACAAGGAAACAAGCAGCATAACCAGCCTCCTCTTGGTTGTCTTCTCCTGACCTTTTCGTGTGTTTTCCCATTTACAGAATTGTCAGGGACCGACGGGAAAATGAATGTTACCGAAAGAAGGCTGGACAGAAATGAACAGATATTAACATATATACAAAGAACTTCAGAGGAATAAGACTATAGTCAATAAGTTATCAATCACTCGCCCAAATTTTTAAATTTTCAACAAATTTAAATCTGAGCCTCTAATACAGTCTTCCAATGTGGCTCAGTGGTAAAGAATCCACCAGCAACACAGGAAACGCTGGTTGGATCCCTGGGTCAGGACGATCAACTGGAGGAGGAAATGGCAACCCACTCCAGTATTCTTGCTGAAAATATCCCATGGGCAGAGGAGTCTGGTGGGCTACAGTTCATAGGGTCACAAAGAGTCAGACGAGACTTAGCAACTGAGCACGCACACAATCTTGCCTTACAGGAGACTTTTGAATAATGACCCTCACCTGTGCTTCTCTAATTCATAAAACATATTCTTCGTTATTAAATCTTCTAAATGTATCAGAGCAGATCAAGCTGAAACAAAGTATCTACGACATTACTCCTTACAAAAAAATATTAAGCAATTGGAGCTGAAAAGACTATTCAAGCTCTTCCTCCTCCACTCATGGGCTCCTTAAACTTAGCCTACATTTAATGACCATCATCCAGAATACCTGGGCAGGGACCTGGGTCACAGCCATCAACTTATCTTCTTCAGAAAGCAAGTTGTTAAATTTTCTCTTCATGTCCTCATCCTGTGAAGAAATGGAAAACCTAAATAGGCTGTGAATGCGGGAAAGAAAGCTCCTAAAAGGCAGGGCCAGGATGCTCCCAGAAACAGAGAAGTGGGCTAAGATGGGGGTGCAGGGGAGAAAACAGAACAGTCTAATCAGCAGTCAATACCCAGTCAACATGGGCTCAACCAAATCCATACACCCTAAGCGCTCCAGGTGGGTCAGAGAGAACCACAGACCCCAGTGGTCAAATACTTTCAGAACAAGCATCCCAGATCCTGAGAAATGGCAATCAGGAAGCCAGATACCGGGGTTGGCTCCATGCTGCTCCACACATCTTTCCAATAAGTGCCGCCTCCCACTGCCAACAATGAAGCATGTTACCAGGGCCACCCTAACAAAGCAACCCTGCACCCTAGAAAATTCAGCAAGCAAGCACTGTACGAGTTGTAAGAAGGATGGCAAGCACACAGTACCCCAGAGTTAATGAGAAGAAAAAGTGAACAGGTGCTTCCTGCTACTAGAGATGGAAATGAAGGGGTGGGGCAGGGCACGTAGACACCCCTGCCCACCTCCCAAGATGTTCACTTCTGCAGGGCTTAAGGATTTGCCAGCCAGGAGAGGTGGCCTGGTGTAGCTTCCCCCTTCAGAAAGGTAAGATGCCACATGATTAGGAATGTGGACTTTGGGGCCAGCCGAAAGCTGAGCTCAGCCATTGCAAGTAGCACATTTAGAATAGAGTCCCAGAGCAGCTCGTTTCCAAATCCCCATGTACCTTCCCATCCCAGCCCGCCCCCACTCCTCCCACTGTGTATTGGCATACACAGTGCACCATGGGGGATGGGGGCGATGAAGAACCAAGGAGGGAAGGCCTTCAACATTCAGCAATTCGACTGCAGAAAACTTAGTGCACAATGGTCAGTTTACCTGTTCTACATGTCAGTTCAGTTCAGTTGCTCAGTCGTGTCCAACTTTTGCGACCCCACGGACTGTAGCAGGCCAGGCCTCCCTGTCCATCACCAACTCCTGGAGTTCACTCAAACTCATGTCCATTGAGTCGGTGATGCCATCCAACCATCTCATCCTCTACATTTAGCGGCTAGAATCACCTGCTTCTATCACTCTGTTTATTGAGCTACTCAGTGTACCTCCCCATTGTCCAAGCACCAAGTTCATCCACACTCTCCTCTAGGATCTCACTTCTCAGGCAAGGCCACCCTCAAAGGTCCAGCCCTTATTTCCTCCTACACCTGCTCGCCTCCACCAGGCATGCCCTCTGTGCCTTCCTGCCCACCCAACTCACCCACCTCACCCACCTCCCTCTTCCACCCAGTGAACAGTTACGAGGACCCTTGGGTGCCAGGCACCATAATAAGCACAGGGGCCTCTGTATCAGAGGGGCTCAATGTTGAAAATGTTATTCGTTCGTCGTTATGGCAACTGAATTGTGACTGTTATGGCTGAATTGTATCCCCTCCCCCTTTCCCCACTTACATATTGAAGCCCAACCCCCAGTATTGTGACTACTTGGAGACAGGGCCTTTGCACAGATAATTAAGTTAAAATGAGGTTCTTAGCTTAAATATAAGACATGACACCATACAACTCCTAGAGGAGAACAGAGGCAAAACATTCTCTGACATAAATCGTACTGATGTTTCCTTAGATCAGTCTTCCAAAGCAATAGAAATTAAAGCAAAAATAAATGAATGTGACCTTATCAAACTTACAAGCTTCCGTACATCAAAGGAAACCATGAACAGAACTGAAGGACAACCTATGAATTGAGAGAAAATATTTGCAAATGATGCGACAAGGGCTTAATTTCCAAAACATACGAACATCTCATACAACTCAACAACAACAACAAAAACTCAGTCAAAAAATGAGCAAAACACCTAAATAGATATTTTCTCCAAAGAAGACATACAGATGGCCAACCGGCACATCAAAAGATGCTCCCTATGGCTAATTATTAGAGAAATGCAAATCAAAACTACAATGCAGTACCACCTCACACAGGTTAGAATGGCCATCATTAAAAAGTCTATAAATAATAAATGCTGGAGAGGGTGTGCAGAAAAGGGAACCCTCCCACATTGTTGGCGGGAATATAAACTGGAGCAGCCACTATGGAAAATAGTATGCAGGTTCCTCAGAAAACTAAAAAATAGTTGCTATATGCTCCAGCATTCCCACTCCTGGGCATATATCTGCACAATGCAAGAATCCGCCTGCCAGTGTGGGAGACGTAAGAGACTTGGGTTCGATCCCTGGGTCCGGAAGTTTCCTTGGAGTAGGAAATCGCAACCGGCTCCAGTATTCTTGCCTGGGAAATTCCATGGACAGAGGAGTCTGGCAGGCTGTAGTCCATGGGGCCACAAACAGTTGGACACAATGGAGTGACTGTTCACACACATACAATTCAAAAAGTTACATGCATCCCTAAACTGGACACTGTTAATGACAAGAAAGAATGACAAGATTCATATTCTTTGGACAAACAGTCCAGTGCCAGATCCACAAAACCATTTAGTTTCTTCAAAAATGTTGAATTTCCCAAAATAAAACCTAAACTGTCACTAACAGGTGATTTATGTGAGCAGTCGGCATCCTTGTCATCATTGAATGTTCACTCCAACTTTTGCTGGAAAAATAAAACATGGACAAAAGAGTATTCAAGTGAGACCCCTGTGGCAGGGCTGAACTTCACCTTTTCCTTGGCTGTTAACAACAATTTTCTTTTGAGACAAAAAGTGAAAGAAAAATGGGCTACACTTGTTTGTACATTTCGAGCGGATGTAAATTCTGTTCCCAGGCATAACTGGCAAGCTCAGTTTTTTTCAAGACTAACAGCTCCTCCACCTCCATATCTGGCCCCCAGGAGTTTCCCTATTAAGGCATATGAAAAGAGCCAAGAGGAATGTTTTTCTTTTTCATCAAAATTAAGTCCCCACATGCAAAGGCACCCTTTGTTTCCAAATTCCTTTTCTCCAGGGTCCTGCAGTTTCAAATCTGTGTGGTCTAGTGAGTGCTAAATCATCTGACAGTTTTTTTTTTTTTTTTTTTGGGGGGGAGGTGGGGCGGGGGGTCAGGGGGACTGCTGTTTCCAGGGCAACATCCCAAACATATACATCTACTTTTTTTTTTTTTTTTATTGTAGGGATTTCTTGTTCTCAACCTGAGCTGGCCTGAGCTGAGGGTTGGATGACAGAAAGAATAAGGACAGTCTTCCCAGAGCCCCAAAAGCACAGTGCTGAGACTGGATGGCCCCAGGAGTTCCTGGACTAGAAATTTCCAGAGTATCTGAGCCTCCAGCTCAAGCAACCTGGTTAAGTCCCCCATCCAATCCCACAAGTAACAGAGACCAACTGCAAGTTAACAGAAAGGGGTATGGCTGGCTGTGCTGAAAGGAACTCCACTTCACAGACCTGGCATCCATCAGAGAGCCTGCCCAAGGCTGTAGTGAATTCTAAAACCAAAGACTAGCCCAGCAGAGGCACAAAGGATTTCCAACTCTAGTATCTTGAATGAAGTCAACACATAATCTAATGGGAGCCACAACCCCTAGCAGGGACACAGAGGTAATGCAGACTTGAAAGGCGCAGGTGACAATCTGCTAAAAGCATGCTTGCTCACCATGAACAGGAAGTAGGACCCCCTCATACCCGATCACTTGAGCTTAAGAAATAGCCAGGTTCTCCCAGCGGGAGGCTGCTCCCCTCCTCCCACCCGCGTCTCCCTGATCTAAGGTTGAAGATGGCGAGAACGCAGCTCATCCCATCTGTCTGAGGTAAGGGGTTTGAGAGAAGAGAAGGGATGGAGGGATTGGAGCTACAACCACCTCTCAAAGGAACACAACTGAACTGCAGACTTGGAGAAGCCAAGAGGAACCAGGACAGGCCATAAGGAGAGCTTGTTCATCGAGGTCAAGCTGTAAAGGCTGCACACAAATGCAAGACACCACACTCACACCCACAGACATAAACATGCACCTCCACCCACCTAAAGCTCAGTCTTGAAAAATGGCATTAGACCCAACCAAGCAAACGTATGTTTTCATCCTCTTCCCCATCTCGGGGACACAGTTCAGGGCTGCCTGGGTATTTCAGGCGGGCAGCCACCGCCCCATACACACCTGAAGCCACGGGTGTCTTAAAGCCTCTTCTGTCGTAAAACGCGCCTTTGGATCCACTATCAACAACTTCTTGACGAGATCCAGAGCTAAAGCAGTAAGATAATTTGGCAAATCACAGTGAGAAGGATAAAAACATTAAATCAACAAAATGAGAGTGTGCCAGAATCACAGGCCAACATCCAGAAAGAAGAGAGAGGGGCTGAGGTCACAGTGAGTCAGCAGACAGAGCAGGCAGGGCCCCCTAGGCCTCCCCACTCTCAGTATTTGTCCAAAGACTTTAGAACACCAGGAATGCCATGATGGTCCCCATGGCTCCCTGCTCAGATATCACAACTTAACTCTCTGTTCCTGCTCCCCTTATTGGACTCAAGTTCAACCTAATTAAAGCTGAACTTCCCCCAGTTCTAAAACACTCAGGATGTTCAGCCAACTCTCTCTGAGACCCACGGAGTGATGGAGAGAGTTCCTCAGCCAGGGAGAGCTCTCTCCTAGGAATCGCAGGCTTGGCAGAAACAAAGCTGGACTGGCCAGCAACAAGTGGAGGCTGACTGTATATTGCAACAGTATTATTTATCAGATGTTCTGACACTTAGCACAATCATCTGTGTTAAGTTGTTTGACATTTAGTTTTAGTTTTTACTTTTCCTTTTGAGAATTACAAAGTTACCCTTTTAAATTCTAAAACACAGAATAACAAGTTACATTTAGCTCTTGCTGTGCTTACTACTTCAAAGGAGACCTTGTAACTAAAAAGTTACCCATTATTTTGCACACTTAAATAGATACCAGGCACAGTGAGTATATTACATTTAACCCTCACAAAACCTCCTTAAAATAGAGGTTTATTGTGGCCTCTTTTGGAGAAGGCAATAGCACCCCACTCCAGTACTCTTGCCTGGAGAATCCCAGGGACTGGGGAGCCTGGTGGGCTGCCGTCTATGGGGTTACACAGAGTCGGACACGACTGAAGCGACTTAGCAGCAGTAGCAGTGCCCTCTTTTACAAATAAACAAAAAGGAGACCCAGAGAGGTTAAGTAACTTGCCTAAGGTCACAAAGCTAAGAAGTAGCAGCCCCAGGACACAAGCCTACATCAGCCTGACTCTGGAGCCCAAGTTCCCAGTAACTTCCTTTGCCTCTAAAATGGTGCAAAAACTAACAGAAAATAAGAACAGGATTGACAGGAGAAAACATCACAGAATTTGAAAATAAACTCCCATCGCAGCACACACACATTTTAGCAAACCACAAATTCTGAACTCTTTCGTATCCATACCCTTCTCTGAGACCTCTGCCCAGACTTCGGGAATGAAGTTGTATTTTCCACTGGTGATCTGATCCTTCAATGACACTTGAGTCTTATGCTCAGAGAAAGGTGGATACCCACTAAGGCTTCATATTGGTAGAGAGAGAAAGGAAAAGAAATCAAGTGGCATTCTCAGTGGCATTCAGATATATCGATTTTTTTTCAGCATAATGAAAAATCAGGTATTGTTTTAAATCAATGGTCCAAAAAAAAAAGTGACCTAAATTAAACACAAACTCTCTAACTGGACACATTTTTTATTTCACCTTAATACCACCAACCACAGTCTGAAGCGATAAAAACTTTTTCTTACCAAATGAAAAGAATAACTCCTAAACTCCAGCAGTCCACAGCACGGTTATATCCAGCAGTTCCAAAGGAATTAAGAACCTCTGGAGCCAGGTAGGTGGGGGTACCACATAAGGTTCTCATCAGAGAGGTCTCCCCCAAAATCTTGGACTGCCCAAAATCAGTAATCTAAAGTAAGGACAAAAGGGCATCTCTTTTAATGTCATGAAATAAAAAGTAACATAGTCTGCCAATTCAAAAAAGACATGAAGGTTACAGTAGTTCCTAGCCTATGATTCATGCCACTGTTAATCTGGACTCTACACATTCTTTTCTTCATAAGGTAATTTTAAAAAAATATTTTTATTTATTTGGCTCTTCTGAGTTTTAGTTGTAGCATCTAGTTCCCCAACCAGGGATCAAACCCCAGGCCCCCTGCGTTGGGAGAACAGAGTCTTAGCCACTGGACCCCCAGGAAAGCCCTGTAAGGTAATTTTAAATCCTGAAAGTTATTAAATTTTGCTTAAATAAAAATTCCTGAGCCAAGGAACTTTAAGGCTCAGGTTTTCTCCCAACTTAGATCTGTATTCTCTGTAACCTTACAAAAGGCTTATAACCCTTAACAGACACTCTAGAAGTCTAGTTATTCCTGATTCTTCATAGACCCCAGTTTTTCAATGTTGGCTGAGGAGCTGGGGAAAAATACTTCACCTAGGTGCCACCTTCAGCAATTCTAAGGTGCAGGCTTGCTCTCGTTTTTTGTTTTTTTTTTCTCTAAATCAACAGAGGATTCTCAAATGAAGCCAGGCTTGGGAAGTACTATCTTAGACAGAGGAAGACAGGGGATGTGTTTCTCCCATCTAGACTCTTCCTTCCTCTCTCTGAAGATGAAAGTGGCTTGTACACATGGAGCTGAATAAGTGCTCATTCGCATCTTCACTGGAGCAATACCACCTGGTTGCTAAAAGAACAGCTAAGAATGGAAAGGTCAAATTCCCTCCCTTTTTATGCTCCCACTTTTTACTTGATGAATTCGAAAACAGTTTCTGAACAGCAATCTACTGGAGTGGCCACATACAGAGCATAAATTTCTTACCTTTATAAGGCAGTCCTCCTTTGGAGATGACAGGAGAACATTCTCTGGCTTTAAATCCCGATGTATAATGCCATTTTCATGAAGGTACTACAGAGAGGAGTGACCCTTAGATTCATGGAGCAGGCGCGTGAGACAGACACACACACACCTTATAGCTGGATGAAATTATAACTCATGTTACGACCATATTCTCTCCCAAATCAGAAAACCACTGGATAAGTGGACTACTATTTACAAATTTGCTTGCAAGAAAATCTTTAAAAAGTAGAAAAATGAAAAAGGCAACTTATGACAGCAGACCTTTTATTTCACTCTTCAAGACAATAACTATTCCTTCATGTTAGTAGAAACAGAAGGTGTCAGCTTCAATAATAAAAATGCAACAGGTGACATAAAACATTTGGGGACTATTTAATCTATAAAAATTCTAGCAAAATAGTGTATTTGTTGATTCCACTTCTGAGAATATTTTTAAAGGGACTCTACAAAGTACACATATGTAAATTATCTGAACACCTAGAGTTAACATATTCCTTGATACAAGATCAGTCTTTGAAAACTTGATGACTGAAATAGAATGGTTTCTAAACATCATAAATAGAAGGATGTTTCTCTGTATACTCATTTTTATATACCAAGTCATATTTCTTTAGGAAAAAAAGAATTTCCCACGTCCACTGATCTGTACTCAATTCACGTTAATATTCTTGGTATAAAGTTGGGAGCAAACCATTAAGGGCCTTCCCTGGTGACTCAGTTGATAAAGAACCTGCCTGCAATGCAGGAGACCCGGGTTCAATCCCTGGGTCAAGAAGATCCCCTGGAGAAGGAAATGGCACTGCACTTCAGTATTCTTGCCTGGGAAATTCCATGGTCAGAGGACCCTGATGGGCTACAGTCCACAGGGCCACAGAAGTTGGACACAACTTAGCAACTAAAGCACCACCACAAACCATGAAGAGAGTAAAACACTGGTTAGATTGATAAGAGCAGATACTACACGTTACACGTGATCTTAACCAAAAGGCCGAGAAGTGATGTTTGGCAGAAACCAGCACAATTCTATAAAGCAATTATCCTTCAATTAAAAACTAAATTTTAAAAAATTAAAAACATAAAAATCACTGGTTAGGTGTTTGTGGGCTTTAGGTTTCTCTGGATATCCCTCTGGCCTACAGCAAAATACCTCCAAAACACTCGTGTGCCTGCTGCAGCACTGAAATATACACATTATCATGTGTAAGCTCAGCTCAGTTCAGTCGCTCAGTCATGTCCGACTCTGTGTGACCCCATGGACTGAAGCACACCAGGCCTCCCTGCCCATCACCAATTCCTGGAGATTAGTCAAACTCAAGTCCTTTGAGTCGGTGATGGATCCAACCATCTCATCCTCTTTTGTCCCCTTCCCCTCCCGCCTTCAATCTTTCCCAGCATCAGGGTCTTCTCCAATGAGTCAGTTCTTTGCATCAGGTGGCCAAAGTATTGGAGTTTCAGCTTCAGCATCAGTCTTTTCAATGAATATTCAGGACTGCTTTCCTTTAGGATGAACTGGTTGGATACAGATAGCTAATGGAAAGTTGCTGTATAGCATAGGGGGGTCAGCCTGGTGCTCTGGGACAACCTACAGGGGGAGGGAGGGAGATTCAAGAGGGAGGGGACGTGTGTATACCTATGGCTGATTCATGTTGATGTATGATAAACCAACACAACATTGTAAAGCAATTATCCCCCAATTAAAAATAAATAAATGGGAGAAGAAAAAAAAAAAAACAGGATGCTACAGATGAAGGAAACCCCTAGCACTGTGCCACGGGGGAGTGATCTATCCTCACACCTGCCCAGTTGCCTCCTCACCCCTGCCCCAGAGGTAAGGGGGATTTCTGCAAGGATCAGGCACAACAGAGATCCCTGCCCCCCATTAAAACCTCCTAGCTAAAGAGAAGCCATGTGGGACCGTGTGTTTATTTCTTTAACTTCCTTATTTCTTTTTTTTTTCTCTTAAACTTCACAGCAAGAACTTTCTCATCTGAGTCAAAGGGGTGGGGTGTTTTCGCCAAGAACAGAACAACCCACACACAGACTCTGCTCTCTGGGTTTTTATCCCTGGTGCCTCATTTTCTGCCAACTTGGAGAGTAACTCACCTAAAAGAAAGCTGTCAAAAGCACCGAGGGCTTCTCTTACCTGCACGGCCAGGAGCATCTGGTAAAAATAGAGCTTGCATGTGGCTTCTTTCAGGCGCTTATGCCCCACCACCCTGTCGAACAGCTCTCCTCCTTCCATTCTGAAACACACAGGCAAAGCAGGGGGTTCATTCCTAGAGGGAAACTCACTTGGAGGGAAGATAACAACACAAACAGAACAAACTCATCAAGACAAGCAAAGGGGTTTATGCACTCTCGGCTCCCATGTGTCAAGGCAATGAGGTAATTAGCCACATCCACAATAAACACGCGTCCGTCGGAAACTGAGGAGCAAGGAAAGATAGAGGAAGAGAGTGGCGGGCATTGGACATGCTTGGGCAGCTTTCAGAAAATCTGATGCAGTAGATTGGAAGCAGACCCCAGGGGTCTGCATTTTTACTGTGCACCCAGGCGGTTCTGAGACTGGTGTAGGGGAGAAAGCAGGAGCCTATGACCTGACAACTGGGTCTGAATTTCAGCTCCACCACGTCCCAGCTGAGGGACTTGGGGTGACTTATGCAACCTCTCTGAGCTTGTTTCTAAACCCCTTCAACAAATGGGGATAAAACCCCACCTACCTTGATGGCTGCTGTAAAAATTAAGAGATTAACTGCTGTGGGTAAAGCACCCGGCATAGTGGAGATGCTTGGCCAGATTATTCATCCCTCTGCAATCCAGTTCCCATTTCTGCCAAGTGGAGCTAAAGACAATAACTAACTTACCACTTCACTTATGTGACTTCCCTGGTGTCTCCGATAGTAAAAGCGTCTGCCTACAACACGGGAGACTCAGGTTCGGTCCCTGGGTCGGGAAGATCCCCTGGAGAAGGAAATGGCAACCCACTCCAGTGTTCTTGCCTGGAAAAACTCAGGGACGGAGGAGCCTGATAGGCCCTAGTTCATGGAGTCACAAAGAGTCGGACATGACTGAGCAACTTCACTACTACAACTCACCACTAACTTGTACATAACCTGGATGACAGTTATGCAGGTTACATGAGTCAATCCCAGTGAAATGCTTACAGCAGGTTTTGGCTCATATTAAGTGTTTCATTAGTATCAGTTACTGCCGTTGTATTATTACTACTATTATTAAACTATTTCTTTAAATTTATCTGACTGAGCCAGGTCCTAGTTGCGGCACACGGGATCTTCAATCTTCATTGCAACATGTGGAATCTAGTTCCCTGACCAAGAATTGAACCCAGGCACCCTGCCTTGGGAGCACGGAGTCTTAGCCACTGGGCTACTGGGGAAGTCCCGAACTGTTTTAATGAGATCCAGTCAAATAATAAATCTCCTATTTCATAGCAACAGATATTCCCTTAAGCACTTCAAGGGCCGTCCAGTCTCTCCTAGCGCAATGACTGACCTGCTGTTTACTCTATAATCTTTATGGTCAGCCAGCACGGCCACTGTTGGCCACTCAGGAGTAAGGCCCAGCCTGTCTGCCATGACGGCCAGTCCCAGAAACACTGCGCACTTATGCAGAATGGACCCAAGGCAGGCCTCTTTCAGGATTGAGACGGTAAATGATTTTAATCACACCAAGTACAGCTGCAAGTACAGCAGCGCCTGAAAGATATTCAGGTGTCACCCTGGTGCAGTGATCCTGAGCAACGAGGGCCACCCAGGTTCTTTCAGAGTATAACACGCACCTGTGTTTGAGCACCATGCGTGCCACATGCTCCGCTGGAGGCCTTCCAGCCCTCAGAGCATTTGATCCTTATGACTGCACAGGGAGCTATCGTTATTACTTAACACTAGGAATGTGAAACTCAGGTGAAATCAACTAACCCATGGGTAGACAGCTGCTGCTGCTGCTGCTGCTGCTGCTGCTGCTAAGTCACATCAGTCGTGTCCGATTCTGTGCAACCCCATAGACGGCAGCCCAACAGGCTCCTCTGTCCCTGGGATTCTCCAGGCAAGAACACTGGAGTGGGTTGCCATTTCCTTCTCCAATGCATGAAAGTGAAAAGTGAAAGTGAAGTCGCTCAGTCATGTCCGACTCTTCGCGACCCCATGGACTGCAGCCCACCAGGCTCCTCCATCCATGGGATTTTCTGGGCAAGAGTACTGGAGTGGGTTGCCATTGCCTTCTCCAGGGGAGACAGCTAGTCACCAGCAAAGTGGGCTTCAAACCCAGGCGTCAGATCCATCTGCCTTTGGAAACACTAGAGTGATTTTTAGAATTTATACTAACCTCATGTGCTTGTTTTACAGGCCACCCCCCACATACACACGCTGAGAGTCCCCAGGATGAGAAATGCAGGCCAGCATTAGACCCTTTGGTTGGTTTATAAGCATTTAAATGGAAACAAAAAAGTTTGCTACTTACAATTCCAAAACAATATAATAATCTTCAGCATCAAAAAAGTCTTTAATCTTGATGATACAAGGCTAAAAGGGGGAAAAGAGAAAAAATAGTTAAGAAGCTCCCCAAGAGGAGAAGTACAAGAGCAGAACTCGGGACACCCACCCAAGGTGTCAAGGAGGCCAAGACCAGGCATCTGGTCCTTGCCTCAGGACTCTCTGCAGTTCATGCAGGGGAGGAGCGTGCGTGTGTGCTCAGCCGCTTCAGTGGAGTCTGACTCTATGCAGCCCCATGGACTGTAGCCTACCGGGCTCCTCTGTTCATGGGATTCTTTTCATTCACGTTCATTGCCATGGCCTCCTCCAGGGGATCTTCCTGATCCAGGGGTCGAATCTGCATCTCTAAAGTCTCCTGCATTGGCAGGTTGGTCCTTTACCCCTAGCACCACCTGGGAAGCCCGCAGGGGAGGAGACAGAACTCTAACTTGCTCCTTTGTGAGCACACACAATAAACTCTGCCCCACCAAACTAACAAGGGCGCGGTCCATGCTTCACACTTAACGCTGGCGCCAAGGCTGGAAGGCCAATCTCTTCCCAGCCTTCCTCCTCCGTCCCAGAGCACAGGGACTCAAGGACACCTAAGAAACCGGGGAGCCTGACAAGGAGCGCGAGTAAAGGAAGCCCAGGTCAGGGGCCCAGCCATGCTGCCAGACAGCAGGGCCATTCAACTAAGGCAACTGGCACCGCAGGGCAACCCATGAGACAAGACCCTCCATTTTCCAAGGAAGAGGGCAATTCTAGTTTCAGAAGAACTCAAAAGCACATACGTGCGGTGGAGGAGAGAGAGACACACACCGTGGCTGACAGTCTGTGACCTCTGATCAATGCTGGGTGCATTTGCTAAAGAACAAGGGAGAACCGTACAGTACATCTAATGCATATAACACCCCTATTGTTTTCTCTAGTACAAAGGATGGATGGTAAAGCTAGTGGTCAGGGTAGATACAAGAAGTGGTAAGGATCAATGACATACACTCCTTCCCACCAGGGAAAAGGATTCTGGTTATGTCAATCAAAAGGAAGAGAGTGGGAAGATTTTTAGACTGTATTTATTTTCTCATCAAAATCTCGGTTTTT
This sequence comes from Bos javanicus, assembly GCF_032452875.1. Lineage (NCBI taxonomy): Eukaryota > Metazoa > Chordata > Mammalia > Artiodactyla > Bovidae > Bos > Bos javanicus. The sequence goes on from NC_083884.1 coordinate 68,578,061, forward strand.
ATTGGCATATCTATTCACTTTAGATTTTTCAACTTTCGATTAAAAAGAGCAACACCCACCAGAGTGATTTTCCTGCAAAGCACATTTCATCCCTTCCATTGCTGATTAAAATCCTCCAAGTGATACCTCCCCACCATGAACTGTTGGTGGAGAATGGACGCCCCACCACCTCCCCCAGCACGGTGGATCTTGGAAACACAACGCCAAGTGGAAAGGGCAAATCTCGAAACGCTTTTTTGAGTATGAGGTATATCCGACAGTATGATCAGGTTTCTTCGTTCTTAAACTCACGGCAAGTTCAAATGTGTTCATCCTACCAGTTCGCTTTACCACTTACACTTTACTTTACATGTGTCGGATATTATATAATTTTAAATTATTTTAATGCAGAAAGGGAGAAGAGTGAGAGGAGGGAAGGAAGGAAGAAAATAGAAATCCTTCAGCACCTTGCAGCCGAGAAGCTGCAATCCAACTTCTCAGCAGGGGTTACCAAGACCTTCCAGACCCAGCCTCCTCCTGCCCCCACCACCCACCAGCCTCATCTCCTTCTGCCCATCCCAAATATCCTCCTCTCCAGGCCACAGAACTCCCCATCCACCCCAGGCTCTCTCCCCATGTCACATCTTTGCTCACACTACCCTCCAGCCTGGTGATCCAGCCTTCTGGCCACATGTGGCCTCAGGTATCAAGCCCCAGCTCAAAGTCCCCTTGGATTTTTTTTTTTTTTTTTTTGGCACACCACACTCTGTAGCATGTGGGTCTTAGTTCCCCAATCAGGAATCAAACCTGTGTCCTCTGGATGGCAGATTCTTAACCATGGGACCACCAGGGAAGTCCCCCCACTTCCACAGTTTGGATCCACACTTTCTGCAGTAGTACTCATCTGTGTGGCCCCACAAGGAAATTGATACCCAACAGAAGTCTTTCACCAGGTACTGCATGGGCTAAGTCAACGAGTCAGTCTTATTTTTATCTTCCTAGGACCAACATTCAACAGAGCAGCTGGCACACGGGGGACACTCATATACTGTCAAGTTTAATACCATCAACATCAATAACAGACACAACCACCCACTGAGGGTGGGTCCTGCTGGCCACCTTTTGGTCACGGATTCTACAGCCATGGGGTCAGGCTGACAGTAAACCATTTCCACCTCTCCTTACCCGTGATCACTGTATACTTGGCTCTGCAGGACCACCTGTTACTGTCACGATAATGGAAACACCAAATATTCACTGTAGTATTACATTAAGAGGAACAGAAAAGAGACCTGAGGGACTTTCCTGGAGGTCCAGTGGTTAAAAGTTCGTGCTTCAGGGGTGAGGGTTTGATCCTTGGTTGGGGAACTAAGATCTTACATGGCACATGGCCGAAAATAAAAATAAATAAAAAGAAAAATGAGAGCTAAAGTGAAGAGGAACTAAGGAGCCTCTTGATGAAGGTGAAAGAGGAGAGTGAAAAGGTTGGCTTAAAGCTCAACATTCAGAAAACTAAGATCATAGCATCTCCTCCCATCACTTCATGGGAAATAGATGGGGAAACAGTGGAAACAGTGTCAGACTTTATTTTTAGGGGGCTCCAAAATCACTGCAGATGGTGATTGCAGCCATGAAATTAAAAGACGCTTACTCCTTGGAAAGAAGGTTATGACCAGCCTAGATAGCATATTCAAAGGCAGAGACATTACTTTGCCAACAAAGGTCCGTCTAGTCAAGGCTATGGTTTTTCCAGTGGTCATGTATGGATGTGAGAGTTGGACTGTGAAGAAAGCTGAGCGCTGAAGGATGGATGCTTTTGAACTGTGGTGTTGGAGAAGACTCTTAGTCCCTTGGACTGCAAGGAGATCCAACCAGTCCATTCTAAAGGAGATCAGTCCTGGGTGTTCTTTGGAAGGAATGATGCTAAAGCTGAAACTCCACCTCATGTGAAGCGTTGACTCATTGGAAAAGACTCTGATGCTGGGAGGGATTGGGGGTAGGAGGAGAAGGGGACGACAGAGGATGAGATGGCTGGATGGCATCACCGACTCGATGGACGTGAGTTTGGGTAAACTCCGGGAGTTGGTGATGCACAGGGAGGCCCGGCATGCTGGGATTCATGGTCGGACACAACTGAGTGACTGAAATGAACTGAACTGAAAATTCTCTTATAACAGAAAGACAACAAGCTATGATTGTTGATAAGCCAAGAAACAGCGGTTTATGCATTAATAAATCACATAGAAATAACGGAGGTAAATTCTTCTTTAAAAAAAGCTGAAAAAAATTTTAAATGCAGGAAGGCGATTAGTAAAGAAGTAAAGCTGCTGTTTATAAACCTTTTAGCACCATCTGACTCTAGAATATACACCTGTGACATCTTTTTCTTTTGGCCGCGAGGCACACGTGCTCTTAGTCCCCTGACCAGAGATCGAACCCTTGTCCCCTGCAGTGGAAGCGCAGCGTCTTAACCACTAGACCGCCAGGGAAGTCCATAATAAAATAAAAAGAAAGGCAGAAAAAAAGACACACACATGAAAAAGGAACAGGAGAGGAAGGACTGGGAACTGCTTGGTCTGGGAATGGGGGGCGGCCGGAGCCAGCATGCACTGTCTCCAGTCCCCACCAGCTCTAGAGCCACAGGCTGCAGCTGTCACAGCTGAAGTGTCTCAGAAACCAGAGGCCACCAACCCAGACCCTCCACTTAGGTCCTACAGGGCAAAGGGTAGGGAATTGCAGATCACTGTCATGCCCCCAGTGTGTTTCCTGTGCCAAGAGCTTTGTGTGCGTGCTCAGTCACTCAGTCATGTCCGACTCTTAGAAACTCTATGGACTATAGCTCACCAGACTCCTCTGTCCATGGGATTCTCCAGCCAAGAATACTGGAGTGGGTTACCATTTCCCTTCTCCAGGGGATCTTCCTGACCCAGGGATCGAACCTGGCTCTCTCCAGTGTGTCCTGCACTGCAGACAGATTCTTTACCACTGAGCCACCTGGGAAGCCCTGAAAACTTTAGAAGCACATATTCAAGTCTCATTGACCTTTGAGGTAAGTATCCTACGGTCTCCAGGAACAGACAAGGGAGCAGAAGCTCTGCAAAGTGAAATGACCTGCTCAGAACAAGGGATGGGAACTCAGGTCTGTCTCCCCACTAGACTAAAGCCATGTAAGAGGAGAGATGGCCAGGTCTATCTGTGCTGACTGCCTGGGGCCTAGAAAACAGGCTGGCACCATAAACATTTGACAATTGATAAATCAGTGCCTGACTCTAAAGGCCAGGGTCTACTGGACTTTATACTAGGCTCTACTCACTGTCTCCAAACATCCAAATGCGCTCATGTGCCCATCTCTACTTCCCAAGGGCTCCCATGTGCCCTTGTAAATTGCCAACAAAAATCTCCAAGGATCTTTTTTAGAGTTTTAAATTCCTCTCCTCTGCAGCAGATATCGGATTTATATAAATGTTATGCTTGGGGATCTTCTGACATCAGAGAAAATTCTCTGAGGATTCTAAGTGTTTATCTTTGGGGGATGTTTGAAGCAACCCCACCCTGGTAAATTAGAGGGCTCCTCTCTTTAACGAGATTCCAGATCCCATGGAAAAAAGGAGGCAAAGGCAGGGAAGAGGTAGAAGTTGCAAGGCATTAGAAGAAAGCCAAGCAGGAAGCTCGGCCACTCACATTCTCATGGGTCTTCAGAACCACCACAAATTCTAAAGGAACCTACTGAATTGTTGTGTCCACGTGATGTTCTCAGTTTCTATTTGTTGTTAGGAGGATCTGACCAGGTCAGAGAAGGGAGAAGAAATCTTTTGTAGTTCAGAAGTTAAGAACCAGAATCAGACAATCCAGGGGTCCCCAACCCATGGGAACTGGGACCACACAGCAGGAGCTGAGTAGTGGGCAAAGGAGCAGTTTCACTTGTACTTATGGCTGCTGCTAAATCGCTTCAGTCGTGTCCGACTCTGTGGGACCCCAGAGACAGCGACCCACCAGGCTCCTCTGTCCCTGGGATTCTCCAGGCAAGAACACTGGAGTGGGTTGCCATTTCCTTCTCCAATGCATGAAAGTGAAAAGTGAAAGTGAAGTCCCTCAGTCATGTCTGATTCTTCACGACCCCATATACTGCAGCCCACCAGGCTCCTCCGTCCATGGGATTTTCCAGGCAAGAGTACTAGAGCGGGGTGCCATTGCCTTCTCCGGTACTTTTGGCTGCTCCCCATCAATCAAATGACCACCCACTGGTTCTGTACTATGGTGAACTGTATCATGATTTCATTATATATCACAATGTAATAATAATAGAAATATAAAGTACATAATAAATGCAATGCACTTGAATCATCCTGAAACCAATCCTCCACTCACCCTGGGTCCAAGGAAAAATCATCTTTCATGAAACCAATTCCTGGTGCCAAAAAGGCTGAGGACCACTGAGATAATTCTCAGCTGGAAGACTGGAGGTCTTATTTCAAGTTTAACTCATGTAGCTCACGACTACATGGGGGCCCATGAATTAATGAAGAAACACAGAAAGAAGAAAAAGGAAGATGTGAGGCATCCCACTCGTCTTTCTTTCTCTTCTCACATCTTTAGACTCTTTCCACTGAGACAAGGTCATGATTGCACAAAAAAAGACAGGACCTCTGATACTCAGTGGGGCCAGAGACACCATTCAAACACCCAAGATGTTGTCATACTTATTGGGTATACTCTTGGATATATTTGATTTATTCCAACCAAGGTGAATGGAAATCAGCACCTCCCAAAGGTACTTAAGAGGTATGAAATTCAGGTATAATTAATGTACCAAAAGAGATTTAGCAGATTTACTATGTCTTTTGGTCCAGAACTAACTCAGTGGAAAAATAACATAATTAATGATAAAATCTTTGTATTGTCCTTTCAAAATTTTAGGGTAAAGCTCTTCCCAGCGTAACAGCTAAAACCATGCATGTATGCATACACACACGTATACACACACAATTAAGGAACCCAGGTTAATACTAGTTTTATTACACTGAAGTGCTTTGCACTCTCCCCATTTTTTGAGATAAAAGAATTTAAGTATGTGTCATGTTTTTATAGTAGTACTTACATGATTTAGTTTCTTCAAAATTTCTATTTCTGTTTCAACATCGAGTGCCGGATCCTTTAATAAAATAACATTAGTTTATTAATGATAATAATAGCCAATATGCAGAAAATGTTTACAGTTAAACTTAGTTGAGTAAAGGCTTCCTGAGTTCCAAACTCAGCACTGTTCTTACAGAGAAATCAAGGAAGAATTACACAAAAACTCACCTAAAATCACTTTGCAAAATGCTTGGTAAATAATAAGCCATTCAGTAAGTGACTAGGCTCTATGCCAAGCTCTTTATCTAAAAGGGTCATCTCATGTAAGCCCCATAATCCAAGTGAACTGGGCTCTGAAAGTATTCCCATTTGACAGACAGAACAAGGCTCAGAGAAAGGAAGCCGCTTTCTGCAGTTCCCGCAGCCAGAAACAAATGTGTTCCCACTGTTCTTACATTGACCTGGTAAGCTCTGCTTGTCTCATCAAACTGAGGAATTGTTTACATTTGTAAATATAATACAACAAGTAAAAACCATAAAGGAGAAGGTATTCAATTAAACTGTGTAAAGAAAACATAAAGTCACATTTCTCATAATTAAGCAGAGCCAGGTTCCAATTTCAAATGCAAGCTGAGATATTTACTGAGACTCTAAAGGGAAGAGGAAGCTTCAGGGTAGAAAAGTCGCTCTCCGTTACAATTCCAGAAGAATGACTTGAGTTACTCAACCTCACGGGCTACACCCTCTACAAGCAAAGAGGATATAGAATTACATATTTATGTAAAATGGACTTCAGCGAAGAAAGCCAGATGTTTAATTTTAAAAGCCAGCCTCTTCCTGTAAGCCGGTAAACTCATTACCAAGGCCGGGTATACTCTGATGATAGAGAGCTCTAAAGAATATGATGGGATTTGAAAGATGAAATTAAAACATAAAATTGTGCTCCAAGTCATTAAGAATCTGTTAGGTTATTTTCTTCCCCCCAAAATGGAAAACAAACCCAGAATCACAGGGGAAAGATCTATAACAAAGTGAACACTGAAAGGAAATTCCTCTTGCTATGTGAGAATGCATTGTCTAGGGACCAAAAAAAAAAAAAAATCGATCTTTAAGGAATGTAAAGCATAATAGCCAGAAACAGCTGGCCACAAAGGAAAACGTGACTAGAGGACACATTTTATATTACTTTGTAGGGTCATGTGTTGAAAAACCAATACATTTGGCCACTCCACCAATGCAGTAAGTATGTATTACAGGAAATGTAAAAAGTGAATGGTTACCATATAAAGAGACCATATAATTTAATCAAGATCTTTTAAAAATCTATAAACATGGAGGTATTCATTGCCACATTATCAGGAAGAACAAAGAATTAGAAATTATCTCAATGACCTAAATGATCAAGCAGAGAGATGGATGAATAAAGTGTGATAAAGCTGGTGAAACAGAGACTCAATCATCCAAAAGGATATAGTAGGGAAGAGTTTACGCATTAATGCTTATGTGGAAAAGCAGAATACAAAACTGTATACAATACGATCTCAGCCATCTAGAAACATGAGTTCACAGGAACAAAGACCAGAAGGAAAGGGAAAACTAAAAGCAGCTGTGGGGTTCCAGCAGCGGGGATACAGCGGGATTTTTTTTTTCTCCCCTAATTTCCTTTCGTTTATTGTAAAAACAGTCTTGTAACAACTTGGAAGGAAAAAAAAAAAGTTCCTGCTATGTGTATTATTATGTACAACCAAATATTTTTGGAAACAAATTATCTGTGTTTAGGTTAGTTCAGTATACCCAAAATTTTCCAAAGTTCTTCTGAGCGGTAAATTCTTTATGATGGGGCCAAGCAGCCACCAACACAGGTACTTACTGCCTCTCTCTCAGAGCCGATAGCAAACTTCCTCTTGCTAATGATCTTTATGGCCACTTTCTTACATGTCTTCCTCTCGAAAGCTAGCTTCACCTCACCACAGGCACCGCTAATAGGGAAAAATGTAAAAAGTGATTGACTGTCACAGTGTTTTAAATCCTGAGACCCACCACTCTTGAACTGGCCTGAGCTATTTCAAGTTAAAGACAGTCCATTGTCTGTTTTCAGAAACCTCACCAGGGTAAGATGTCAAGGGCATAAAGGAACAGGGACCATCCAGCAACAAATTTGGAGTCAGCTCCAAATTCCACTTTTTGAGCCAAGCGATATAAACCTAAATCTTACTGTCCCTCCAGATTGTGAAATGCTCAGAAAGACACTAAAAATAAATCAGAGAGAAATAACTTCTCCCAGAGGCCAGAGAAAGATCAAATATACAACCAAGTCCTAGTTTAAAATGAATGCCTGCAACAAAGAATATTAAACAGCATCTGAAAATAAATTACTTCCACTCATCCATTTCTCTTTCTTATTCTCTGTCTTCAAAGGAAATGCATAAGCAGTTGATGCCATGAATTGCACTGTAAATAAAATCACTAAGAAACCAATAGTATCCCAGGAAACTGCTTGCAGCAAGCTCCTCAAGATTCGCAATTAACTGGGATGCTGATGCTAAAATGCAGGACTGCTACCCAGGATGGCACCCAGTACAGTTAATCAAGTATCAAGCCCTCGTTACCTACCTGCAGTAGATTTTTATAATCATTGTGGGTCTGGGGATGGGGTGAGAGGGTTGCCGAGACATCTTTTTTTATGTATCGTGTATATACATAAAATTTGCCATTGTAATCATTTTAAAGTGTACAATTCAGTGGCATTAAGTACATCCACAATGTTGTACAACCATCATTTCTATCAAGTTCCAGAACTTTCTCACCAGCACAAATGGAAACCCCATACCCACTCAGTGTTCACTCTCCATTTTTCCTGTCCCTGCTGCTGCTAAGTCGCTTCAGTTGTGTCTGACTCTGTGCGACCCCATATGGAGACGGCAGCCCACCAGGCTCCCCCATCCCTGGGATTCTCCAGGCAAGAACACTGGAGTGGGTTGCCATTAGCCCCTGGCAAATTCTATTTCTCTCTGTAAAGATCTGCCTGCTCAGAATATCTCCCACCAGTAGATTCATACAGTATGTGGTCTTTTTTCCAACTTCTTTTACTTAGAATGTTTTGAAAGTTCAGCCATGCTGTATCAGTATGCTCATCAGCATGTTCATCCGTGCATGTATTAGTATTTCATTCCTTTTTATAGCTAAATAGTAGCCTGTTCTATGGATACATCACCGTTTGTTTATCCATTCTCTTGTTGATGGACACTTAGGTCGTTCCCACCTTTTCGCTATTGTGAACAGAGCTGCAGCGGAACATTCATGCACAAGTTTTTGTTGAACATCTGTTTCCAATCTGGGGGGTATATACCTACAAGGGGAACTGCTGGGTCATATGGTAATTCTATGTTTAACTTTTTGAGACAACATCAAACTATTTCCCACAGTGGCTGTACCATTGTACATTCCCAACAGCACTGCATAAGAGTTCTAATTTCTCTGCATCCTCACAAACGCTTGTCATCTTCTGTTTCTTTACTACGGTCATCCTAGTGGGTTTGAAGTAGCATCTCACTGTGCTTTTGATTTACATTTGCCTAATGACGCTATCTTCTCAAGTGATTTGGGGTCACTTCTATATCTTCTTTTGGAGAAATGTCTACTTAAATATTTGCCCATTTTTAAATTGGGTTCTCTTTTTGTTGTTGAATTGTAAGAGTTCTTTACCTATTCTGGATATTGAGTCCGTATCACTTGTCAATATATATATCACTCAATATATATATTGATATCTCACTTGCAAATATTTTCTCATTTCATATGGGTTTCACTCTCCTGACAGTGTCTTCTGACATGCAAAAGTTTTAAAATTTGACAGAGTCTGGTTTTTCTATTTTTTCTCTTGCTACTTGCATTTTTGGTGCCATTTGAGAAACCACTGCAAACTCGATGATCATAGAGTTGTCTCCATGTTTTCCTTTTACAGTTATATAGGTAAACCTCTTACATTTAGTTTTTTGTTTCATTTTGAGTTAACTTTCATATATGGTATGAGATAAAGTTCCATGTAACTATGATTTTTAAAAATCTACTCAAAACACTTTCTAATTCCCCTTCTGCTATGATAACAGTCACCTTTTGCCTGAGAAAACTTTGTTGAGTCTAGCAGAGTACCTATAGTAGTACAACACCCACTCCTGGGACTATGGGGTAGATGTACACATAAAATTGAGCCAATTAGGGATTTCTTTGGAATCAAATGCTGATGTTGGGAGAGAAACAATTCTCTATGCTGTAGTTTCTAGAAGAAAGAAAATATGAATATGAGACTCCTGGAAGGCATTTTTCCTGACACCCAGAGAAAGTAATTCTATGGGAGAACAGCAAAGAATACAGGCATCAAGAGATGGAGAAAAAGCCCTGGTAACATTTCAGTAACCCTCAGACTGAGCCACATAAAGCCAAATAGATAATTAAAACATAAGAGTGAAATAAAGCCCTAAAGGCCTCTTGGTCCAGTCATACCAGAAGTCAACTGTGCCCCCGTATTCCCCAGTTATAAGAGCCAGTAAATTTATTTTGTTACCTGGCTCATTTCTGTCCCTTGCTAAAAGCTAGAGAATTTGTGTTGAATCCTCCCTTAGGAAAAACAAGAGTCCCAGACATTTCTTTAGGGTTGACACAAATTTGGCTGCGAGCTTCTAAGCAGCCAATGCCAAATATGGGAACACAATGAGCTACTGAATTTAATGTTCATAAACTGAAATATCTCTCGCAAATAATCATAAAGAGTACATTGTGCTTAATTCTCTGTGGCAGGAACGTGAGTGATTATCACCTTCTCCTATTTTCTTTCATGTTTCCGAAAATATCAATAAACAGAAAGTCTGTCGGGGACAGGGGAGGGCTGGGAGGGTGAAGGACATCGGGTGCGTGGTAAAGGTGTCCTAACACCTTCCCTAAGGAAGTGGTTCTTGATGGGCAACCCCCAAAGGGCCCTAAGATCCATTCAGAATGCCCACAAAGTCAGTACTAGCTAGAGAATGACACGAAGACATCATTTGCCTTTTTCTCTCTCATTTTCTCACGAGTGTACAGTTTTCCAGAGGCTACATGGTATGCAGTATCATAAAAAAACACAAGTGAAAAAGCAAATATCAGGCTCCAGCCACCATCTAGTAAGCCAGGTATGAAACAGATTTGTAAAAATGTGAAGCTTTCCCTCTCTTCTCACTAATCTTTTCTAAAATAATTATTTTTCATTGAAAAAAAATGTTATTTATCTTAACATAAGTGACTATTTTTTAATGAATTAACAAATATTAGTAACATGTCTCCATTTTAATTTCTGGGCTTCCCTGGTGGCTCAGTGGTAAAGAATCCGCCTGCCAATGCAGGAGACATGCCTGGGTTGGGAAGATCCCCTGGAGAAGGAAATGGCAACCCACTCCTATATTCTTCCCTGGGAAATCTCATGGACAGAGGAGTCTGGCGGGCTACGGTCTGTGGGGTTGCAAAGAGTCGGACATGACTAAATGACAGAAACAATTTTAATTTCTAACACAGTAAATTTCAAGACCTAAGTCACACGAACAAAAGCTCTTTGACGTCTTCAGTAATTTTTAGGAGTGTAAGGGGTCCTGAGACCAAAAGATTTTTGAGAACTTTGCTATTCAATGGTCAGCTCCATTTCTCTTCCCAAGATGTCACAATTCTGAAGAATGCAGAAATGCAATAAATGTTTCTTTATGGAAGGTAATGAAAATGTTCTAAAATTGATTGTAGTAAAGGCTTCACAGTTCTCTGAATATATGAAAAACCATTGAATTGTACACTTTTAAATGGGTGAATTATATGATATAAAAATTATCTCAATAAAATTGCTTTTAAAAAGAAAAAACTGTTCAACTGAAAATGATCAAATAAATCAGTAACATACCTATCACAAACAGGTACCCTAAAATATTTTCTATACATAACAAATGCTATAAAATCAGGAACAAAAAGCTAACCAGTGACAAACATCTAGAAAGAAATTAAGTGCAAGTTCCATAAGAAAACAAAAAAGTTACCTTCCGAGAGTTTTTGACATGATGTATTCGTCTCTTAATTCCTTAGGATACACTGACTGATCATCTACAGTCAGATCAAAAAATACAAAAACTAAGGGGAAAAAATGGCAGAGACAAGTCCCATTAATCCATTTGATAAAGAGAAGATAAATGGTCCTATAACTTAGTAAACATATGGAGTATAAGACAATCATGCTTAGTTCCATTTAACATCTAACCCCAAAGAAATCACTAGCTAGGCCAACGGATATCATGAAACCCTTGAGAAATGATGGCAGCAAGTTTCATTCCCACAATGGAAACACAGTATCATTCTCACTTTCACGGCAAGAAACTCATATGTCAATGCTGTGCTTAGTCACTGACCTCAGAACAGTTATCAGCTGGGCCCAGAACCAAATGCCAAATAGTTTAAATCTAGAAAATATATTCAAGGCAAGTAAATATCCAGATAAAAATAAAGCCAGAGGTCACCATCACTAATATTATCACCTTTCAGTCATTTCTACCTTTACCTAGCTGGTATCTTACAGCGCAAACCATCCTGAACTTACTTGTAAAATTAAATAACACTTTCCCCCCAAACCTCCTTTATTTATTTACTATTTGGCCTACATCTGAGAAAGAGTACCAAAAAAACTGCTCATTTCATAATTTAACCATCCACTGGTCCAAACCTGCAGTCAGTTATTAAACACTACAATTCTACAAAATGGTACATTTGCAACAGCCTATAATATCAGGAAACACTGAAATTTGTGAAGACCCATGAGTTTCTCAGATTTCAACTGACAGGTCTTAACCACTCTGGAGTAACCTAGAGAACCAGTGTCAGGCAGAAATCTGAACCAGCTCAGCACATTTCAATCCAGGCTGGTCCCCAGGAGGCAGACACCTGCCTAATGAATGAGACCTGCTGGCCACCGAGGATACAACCGTTCCTCTCTGTGGATATTTATGAACCTAGATGTTATAATGACACCCTAGATCAGTGGATCTGAGGGGCTCTGAGATGTATTTTTCCCATGTATTGAGGTCTACTTCAAAGGCTGCAAACTCAGTTGCCTACAGAAGCCAGAAGGTCATGGAAATAGGTAAGGCTGGGGGAGTGTAAGATGTAGGGCAGTGAGTGGGGACTTCTGAAGGAGGCAGCCTCTACTTAGCACCTGCAGATCCTCGAATTAATGGACGATAGGCTCAAGTGTGGCCAGATAGCCCATCTTTTCAAAGAAATCTGGATTTTCACATTAAAGCACACACATCAACCAAGGCCTAATAAAATATCAATAGGCCAAATTCGGTCTGCAGAGTACCAGTTTGATCCATTTCAATCATGGCCAGCTTCAGACTACATAACACTTCTGTTCAAATTAGAAAAGGTGCCCTTTGCTGCTAAGTCACGTCAGTCGTGTTCGACTCTGTGCAACCCCAGAGACGGCAGCCCACCAGGCTCTGCCGTCCCTGGGATTCTCCAGGCAAGAACACTGGAGTGGGTTGCCATTTCCTTCTCCAATGCATGAAAGTGAAAAGTGAAAGTAAAGTCGCTCAGTCATGTCCGACTCATCGACCCCATGGACTGAAGCCCACCAGGCTCCTCCATCCATGGGATTTTCCAGGCAAGGGTACTGAAGTGGGGTGCCATTGCCTTCTCCAAAAGGTGCCCTTTAGATAGAACAATTATGAAAGGATGGCACACCACTTGTCAAGTAGAGGACAGGCCACATTTTAGTGCCTACTTGCCCCCTTGACTGGGTGCTTTCAAAACAGCAAAATCCTGTGCAGCTGCCAACTGTAATTATCAGATAGGAAACAAAGTGGAAAACAGAAAACTAAGGCAATCATAAAATGTACACCAGGACGGCAAGAATAGCCATAATCCCGAGATGCTGTTCTGAAGACTGGCTGCAGGAGAACCACCTGGGAAGGATTTTTAACACCCCTGGAACTGGTGGATCAGGCTCTGAGGGACAATGCCTCCGGGAATCCGTATTTTTAAGGTGTCACCCACACAAACAGATACTATTTCACATCATCCAACCCTCAAGTTTTGGGAAGATCTGTGAGGTTTTTTCAAATTAAAGAAACAAGAGTATTGCTCTTGTCCAAGGTTTTAAAATCACTGTGAGCTATGTTTAATTCTGTAGGTTGTTTTTTTTCATCCCCAATGAATGACAACTGTTCATTTCAGATGTGATATTCATGAAGTTTTAGGAACAGCTGCGTATAAAATGCTACCCAATGGTGATGATAAACATTTCCACTTTCAGAGGATAACCATGCAATATTTAAGGTGGAAGATCTAAACTGAGACTCTTACAGGGAAGCACATAGCCTAATGCCGGGCTATACATAATAGCTCAACAAATATATACAGAAATTAATGTCTAAAAGGAACAAAAAAAAGGAAGAATGAGGAAGGGAGAGAAAAAGGTGGGGAGGGAAATGAACTAATGGCCTAAAATAATTCATTGATATCTAAGGTTGACGTAATTAAACTGGATCAATTAATGAATGATAAATTAAGCAATATGATTATTTAAAGCATATGGCTTTAAATGAAATTAATCAAACCAATCCAACCCTAGAAAATCTGTCTTGATAGAACTTTTCATAATTAAAAAAAATGCAGCTAAGATTGAAATGAATCTTGAATGCTAACCTACTTACTTTATTTACCTAAACCATACTCTGCAAAGGACAATGTCATTTTTCCTTTTATACGGGAGGAGAAAGTTCCAGTAACCAGAAGATAATAATATTACCTTTATTACTCCATACTGAAAGTGCAATTTCAGAATTGTTACTCAAAGGAAGGCGTCTTCCTTTCCCTACAAGCTCTCTATTTACAAAGGTTCCATTCCCACTGTGATCTTCTATGTATGCGATGTAAGAATTTTTAGGACCCATTTCCTAAAATAGAGAACATTTCATTTCAAAGTTTTAATGGTGGGGTGTTAGAGTCGGGAGATAGCTGAGCGTGACGTCTAGATGACCAGTTTTCCCAAATGTATGGGTATTTGACACCTACTCTGAAGATCCGAAAGTGCTTCTTGCTGTATGTCCGGTATTTATCGGTGCTTTTCAGCAGGGGCTCATCGAAGCAATATTCACAGTTTCTATCCCTCCCGAACCAGTAGCTGTCATTAATACAATCTGCAACACAAAAGCACACATCAGAGGGCTGCTGAATTTCATGTCTCAAACACCTTTTAAAACTACTTATAAACATTGAAACATACATTACCATGAGTAAAATAAGATAGGTAGTGGGAAACTGCTGCTTAGCACAGGGAGCTCAACAGGTACTCTGGGACAATCTAGAGGGGTGAGATGGGGTGGTGGGTATGAGGGAGGTTCAAGAAGGAGGGAATACTTATGGCTGATTCATATACTTATGAATACACTTCAGCCATATACTTATGGCTGATTCACGTTGTTGTATGGTAGAAACCAATACAACATTGTAAAGCAATTATCCTCCAATTAAAAAAAGACTGCTCAGAAAATCATGACACAACATGAATGAACTTTGAAAACATTATGCTAAGTGAAATAAGCCAGACACAGAAGGACAATTACGATTTCACTTATATGAAATATCTACTCAAAAGACACAGAAAATAGGTTACAAATTAACAGAACTCGATGGGGAACAGACAATCTCTTCAATGAATGGTGCTGGGAAAACTGAATAATCACATGCAGAAGAATGAAACTGGACCCCTATCTTACACCACTCACAAAAATTAACTTGAAACAGATTAAGGACTTAAATAGAAATGAAACTGTAAAGCTACAAGAAAACAAATGGTCATTTTGTGATGTGATGAAGGTGTTAGCTAAGGCCATGGTGAGGATTATTTTGCAATATATATCGTGTATCAAATTGTACATCTTAAATTTATACAATGTTACATATGTTAGTTACATATGTTTCAGTAAAGCTAGGAATGGGAAAGGAGAAATTACCAAAGGAAAAAATTTTGGAACTAGATATGTGAAAGTACTGATGCCAGTGAACTGTATTTGTTACTGTTGTTTAATCGCTAAGTCATGTTCGACTCTCAGCCTCCTATGTCCATAGGATTTCCCAGGCAAGCATACTGGAGTGGGTTGTCATTTCCTTCTCCAGGGGATATTTCCAACCCAGAGATTAAATCCCTGTCTCCTGAATTAGCAGGCATCAGATTCTTTACCACTGAGACACCAAGGAAGCCCAACGAACTGCATACTTCATGGTTAAAATGGCAAATGTTTATGTTATATATATTTTATCACAATGAAAAGAAGTAAACATAAAAAAAAGAAAAAATACTAAGGGGGCTTCCCTAGTGGTCTAGAGGTTGAGAATCTGCTTGCCAATGCAGGGGTCAAGGGTTCAATCCCTGGTCTGGGAGCTTCCCAAATGCCGTAGATCAACTAAGCATCGAGTGTCACAACTACTGAACCAGGGCTCTAGAGCCCGTGAGCCACAGTCACTGAGCCCCCGCTGCAACTACTGAGGCCTGTGCGCCTACAGCCTCTGTTCTGCCCCAAGGGAAGCCCCTGCAATGAGAAGTCCATGCACCCCAACCAAGAGTAGCCCCTCTAGTCACAACCAGAGAAAGCCTGCGTGCAGCAATGAAGACCCAGCAAAAGCAAAAATAAATGAATTAAAAAAAGAAAAAGAAATACTAAAGTACATAGCTTTTAAAGTGCAAGATTTGTGTCCTGAAAATTACAAAACACTGTTGAAAGAAATTAAAGACCTAAATAAATGAAAGATATCTCATGTTCATAGACTGGAAGACTTAATACGGTTACAATGGGAACAGTATCCAAATTGATCTACAGATATAACCCGAGGCCTTCTTTGCAGGAAGTGACAAACATATCCTAAAATTTCTATGAAAAAGGAAAGAACCATAGTAGTCAAAACAATCTTGAAAGAGAACAAATCAGAACTCACTCTGGATTTCAAAACTTACTACAAAGCTACAGTAATTGAGACTTTGTGGTGCTGGCATAAGGATGTACACATAGATCAATGGACCGGAAGTCCAGAATTAAACCCTGACATTTATGCTCAAACTGATAAGGACAGAGTAAAGGGATAAAGTAAGTGATTAAATAGTTAGTCACGCTAGAGGACTATAAGTAGAAAAAATATGAGAGACCCCTATAAGTTAATGATTACTCAAGAAAGCAGGTTTGCTAAATCACAAAACCAAGCAATCTTGCTTAGCAACAAAACCATGTAACAGAAGCACGAGACACGCCCCCAAACAATAAAACAATGGTGGTGTGAGCCCACATCCTGGCCAACGAGCTCAGTAAGTTAATGATCCCTGGGACATGCTCTCTGCTCACATGAAAACAATTTGTGGACCTAGCTTGACCATGCGGAGAAGGCAATGGCACCCCACTCCAGTATTCTTGCCTGGAAAATCCCATGGACAGAGGAGCCTGGAAGGCTGCAGTCCATGGGGTCACTGAGGGTCGGACATGACTGAGCGACTTCACTTTAACTTTTTACTTTCATGCATTGGAGAAGGAAATGGCAACCCACTCCAGTGTTCTTGCCTGGAGAATCCCAGGGACGGGGGAGCCTGGTGGGCTGCCATCTACGGGGTCGCACAGAGTCAGACACGACTGAAGCGACACAGCAGCAGCAGCTTGACCATGAAAGGACAAGAAATCTCCCCTGCTAAACATGCAGGAGGAGCTAATGATGGAAGCATGACATCTACTCAAGAAAAACAAACACGGTCTTCTCCCCTTGCCCACTTTTTTTTTTTTTTTTTTTACCATAAAGCTACAGACTAGTAAGTTCTCAGTGCAGCATCTCTCACCCACCCCACTGGTAAACCTCAGAAGTCCCCTATTCTAATAAGTCGCTTTATCTATCACTTTGCCTCTCACTGAAGTCTTTCTGTGCTGAGACATAAAGGACTATGGTACCAGGAGCTCTTCGGAGCCTCCCTCCCCCTCAAAAGGCCACCAAATGGCTTCAAAATGATCTTTGATGAAGGTATCGAGACCATTCAAAAAGTCTCTTCAAGAAATAGTTCTTGGACAACTGGGCATTGCCATGACAAAGGATGCACTTGGACAATACCTCATACCAAGTACAAAAATCAACTCAGGGATCAGTATAAGAGCTAAAACTGTAAAGTATTTAGAAGATAGGGTTTGAATCAATAACAATAAAGTAGCTCCTCTTTATTCAGCAATTACTTTATTGTTATTCAGTTGTTAAGTCATGTCCAACTCTGTGCGACCCCATGGACTGTAGCACACCAGGCTCCTCTGTCCTCCAGTATCTCCTGGAGTTTGCTCAAATTCATGTCCACTGAGTTGGTGATGCTACCTAACCATCTTATCCTCTGTCACCCCCTTCTCCTATTGCCTTCAATCTTTCCCAACATCAGGATCTTTTGGCCTTATATGGTCAAAGTATTGGAGCTTCAGCTTCATCAGTGCTTCCAATGAGTATTCAGAATTGATTTTCTTTAGGATTGACGGTTTGCTCTCCTTGTAGTCCAAGGGACTCTCTTATATATCAAGTCCTCCCTTTTAAAGGAGATACATCCTACATCCAGACACAAATGTAAAGAACAGTCTTTTGGACTCTGTGGGAGAAGGCGAGGGTAGGATGATTTGAGAGAATAGCATTGAAACATGTAAACTATCATATGTGAAACAGATCACCAGTCCAGGTTCGATGCATGAGACAGGGTGCTCAGGGCTGGTGCACTGGGATGACCCTGAGGGATGGGATGGGGAGGGAGGGGGTAGGGGGGTTCAGGATGGGGAACACACGTACACCCATGGCTGATTCATGTTGATGTATGGCAAAAACCACTACAATACTGTAAAGTAATTAACCTCCAATTAAAATTAATTAATTAATTTTTTTAATTTTAAAAATTTTAAAAAAAAAAGGAGATACATCCCACTTCACTCTTAACACTCCTGTGTCCCATTCACCATACATCAGCCCTAAGCCTATCTTAAAAATATGGCTTAAATGAGTAAAAAGTAGCTTCAAATGTTTACTTCTAAATTTAAAGTTATACATATGAATATTGTTATATCATTTCTCCACTTTTTACTGTTTTTTCAAGTCACCAAGTTGCACATGATATAAAAGGAAAGGTGACTGACAAGGTACAAAATGGTACATTAGTCATTCATTTCCTTATATTATTATTCTCTATTCCATAAACATCAAGCTCATTTTTTTAAATGAAGTGTATTGTGCGTATTTCAGTTGTGTCTGACATTGCAACCCATTGGACTGTAGCCCTCCAGGCTCCTCTGTCCATGGGATTTTTCAGGCAAGAATACTGGAGTGGGTCGCCTTCTCTATCTCCAGGGGATCTTTCCGCCCCAGGGATAGAACCCACGTTTCCTGTGTCTCCCCATTGGCAGGCTGATTCTTTACCAGCTGAGCCATCTTTTTAATGAAGAGGTCATTTTAATTCGATACAGGAAAAATACTAAATAAGACATACTGAAAGCAAAGTCTCACTGTTGGAATCAGCTGTCAGAGTGGATGAGTACGTTTAAACAGCAAGGTTGGCTATTTTGAGATAAAAACAAATAACAGGGAGTCAACAAATAACCTTCTCCATCCTAAGACTGTAACACAGATGCTCTGAAACTGCTGCACCAGAGCAGGACTGAAGTGATGACATTTCTGTGATTAGACAACAAATGTTTACAAGTTTGCATGAATTAACATTTTTCTAGGGAAAAGATCCACAACCCTCCTCAGATGGACAACACATGGCAGAGGCCAAATCAACATTTGGTGAAAGAATAAATGAAGGGGATCCACAGCAAGTAAGAGCCAGTGCATGACCCAAAACTGCCTTCTCAGTTCTGTCTTTCACCACCTCCAAACTCCAGAATCATTCCAGGAGTGTCTTAGGTTATCTGTTGCAACAACTTTCTGTAACTGTTTTTCTGAGCCAAATATTGCACTGCATAACAAAAGATCTTACCAAGATTGGAGAATCCATCCTGAAGGGCCCATAATCGAGCCCAAGGGGCAGGGACAGGCTCCTCGGGTTCTTGGTCCTCCGGAATAGAATAGAGTTCCTGCGTGGACACTGTGTCTAAGGAGCTCAGCGTGCCAGAGCTGGAGTGGGAGGACTGGCTGGACGTGCCCTGGGACTGTGACGAGGAGCTGTGTGGCTGCGAGGAGGGACCCTGGGACTGTGAGAAGCCGCCCTGGGACTTCGGGGAGGCGCTGCCACGGGGCTGCTGACGCTCCACATTCGTCTCCCGAGACATCACCACCTCAAAAATAAGTGTCCCACAACCAGGTGAGTTTCAAGGAACAAGACTTAAAGGTCAACGAAGAAGGATAGGCATATTACAACAGCCAAAACAAAACAAAAAAGAAGATCCAGGACAAGCATGCTCTGCAAAAATTAAAATTCCAACAGTCTACAGCCATCACTCTTCTGAGCTCAGTTTTTCTTCAGATTATTTTCACCTAATAAGTTTTTTGTGTGACAGCCACAAACCACAGGGGAAAGAAACAATTTGAAGACTATAAATAAGTGAAAAAACAAAGATACTGAATTGGGGAAGGGAGAGAATCATAACAGGTTACACCCATCCAATTGTTAAAAATTAGAAATGGTGGTCCCTGGTGGTCCAGTGGCTAAGACTCTGTGCTCCCAATGCAGAGGGCTCGGGTTCAATCCCTGGTCAGAAAACTAGATCCCTCATGCCACAACTAAAAAGATTCCACAGGCTGTCACTAAGACCGGGTGCAGCCAAGTAAATAAATAAATATTTTTTAAGAAAAAAGAAATGGAACCTAAAATGTATTCACTAATACAATCAACACTGCACTTAAACTACATATGTATTTTCGGAAAGCAAAGAAGGGGAAAGGTCGGGTGGTTTGGCATAGATGATGAGCAAAGAAAAATTGTACAGAAATTGGCTGCATCACCCCAGGGGTGACATTTACATAAAATGTCACTGATGCCCCTTACCCAAACCAGCTCCTGGAGGGTAGGACCCAAGTTCATTCTAGATTCCTAGACTCCAAACTAAGAGCTGGGCCACTTAATGAAGCAAAACACTAAGACAGCTCTAAACAATCCCACCTAGCCCTTTGTCATGCTAATTAACTATGCGGCTCATCTTTTCAGCATCCCAAATGACCTCCCAGCACAACAGAAAGAACTATTCAGACATATAGAAGATCATAACAGAGGGTCCCACCCTTGTTTTAGAATTAATTTCACAGTTAAACCCCAATAACAGAACCTACAGTAAAGTCAAAGTAACTTTCAAATCCTAACTTTAAATCCCTAATCTGATTTTTTTTAAAGGGCTTTCTCTCCAGAACTCCACACTCAGGCTACCCCTCAAGGAAAATATAGTAAACATGACCAACACAGATTATTGCATTTACATAGGCCTTCCAGACACAAACGTTCTTCCAGATGCAAGTCTGGTGAGGTTTCCTCAAAGTGCACCAGGGAGGTGCTGCCAGAGCTTCGACTTCAGGACCTGATGCTCTGATACCACCTCAGCCGAGGTGTGACCTCCTGCGGCTTTGGAGCAAAACTTCTCCGCCCTGAAAAGTGGCAAAAGACAGTGTGTCAAGAGGTAGCTGCTATCATCACACCTGATAAGAAGGGTGCACCACACCAGGACTACATGGGCCTCCGCCATGTATAGTGGAGAGGTTATAAGCAAACAGATTCGGAGTCAGCTAAGTCAGCTCTTCGCATGACCTTTAGGTAGATCACAGCCTCTCTGAACTCAAAAAGTAGACGGAGCTAGAAAATCAAATGAGATGCTGCAGCAACGTTCTTTCAACCCCACCCCCTCAGTAAAGCTTGGTAATCGGACTTTCAGGCCCAAGGAATCTGAAAGCAGAGAAAGGCCTTACAAGTGCAACACAATTTATTTTTCCTCAAATAGAGAAACTGAGTCCCAAGGAAGACTGGTGGCCCCCTCCCCTCCCTTTGCCACCCAATCCCCCACACTTGCTTATGGACACTCTCGAAGCATCTTCCTACACAAGTCAGTGTGCTTCCAGTTCCAGCAGAGCCTATTGAGAGTGGGTTCTCAATAGGCATTTTCAGATTGAACCAAACTATGATAATAATTGGGCTTCCCTGGTGGCTCAGACGGTAAAGCGTCTGCCTACAATGCGGGAGATCCGGGTTCGATTCCTGGGTCGGGAAGATCCCCTGGAGAAGGAAATGGCAATCCACTCTAGCACTCTTGCCTGGAAAATCCCATGGACGGAGGAGCCTGATTAGGCTACAGTCCATGGGGTCGCAAAGAGTCGGACACGACTGAGCGACTTCACTTTCACTTTCATGATAATAATTACTAACATCTTTAAAACTTTCCGCAGAGCAGCTTGGCTCTGATTCTGAAGAGCATAACTTTGTTCTTTCTTATCCTGTACTTCTGGGCCAGTTTCTGCTTGTAAGTAACAAGGGAAGTGAAATTCACCTCGAGGTTTGTCTACAAAGGAGGAAGAGTCTCCCACGCATTCCTCTCCCCCGCGCCTTCCCGAGCTCATACACAGGACGAGATGAAGGCTCGGGAGATTCAGCTCGCAATAAGACCCTAAGGACAGGATTCGAACCCCTAAATACCCAAAAGAAGCTCCCCACTATGACTCACCGCGTGAGCCCCTCTGGAAGAGTACAACCCAGAGCAGCCGCAGCCAGCGGAGTGGCGCTAAACCGCGGATACAAACTCCACCCTCCACCAATCAAAACACCCCTCCGCTCCCGCCGGACCAATGAGAAGCAGCGGATGTGGCCGCCCCCGCAGCTTCAATGCTTTCTGGGAGTTGTAGTTTAAGCTGCAGAGCGGGACTCAGAATCCAGGTTTCCCCCGAGTGGTCCCGCCCTCCGCCTAGTTCCCCAGCCAATCATTAGCACAAGTCTGGTCAGCCTCAGGTGACCTCGGCGAGGCAGGCCGCCGGCCCGATGTGGGGCGGAAGGACCGGGGCCTTTCTCCGGCCGTCGGGGTGGTGGCCGACAGGGGTGCTCGGGAGAAGACTGCTAAACTGCAATGCTGCGTCGCTGGCAGGAAGCAGCTCCCCACGATGTTGGAACTGCGGCGGCCCAGGGGGCCCACCGCGGGGGGACCGGTTCTTCTGCCCTCAGTGCCGCGCGCTGCAGCCACCTGACCCGACTCGAGATTACTTCAGCCTCATGGACTGGTATGGAGGCCGTTTCCTGAAACGCGTCTGGACGTGCGAGAGGGGAGGGCGGGTCGGGCTAGGGGAGGAGGAAGGCTGGACCAGTCACACAGGTTGGCGGAGCCCTGGAGGACCGGGCTGGGGGTGGAGCCTGGTCGAGACGGATGCGTGGGATGTGCCTGGGGAGGAAATTAAGGGGCTGGCCTGAGCGAGGACGCTTTGAGGGGATGAAGACGAGAGGGAGTCTTGGAGTGGAGAGGCGGGGAGTGGATAGGGGAAACTGAAGTTTGAAGGCAGCAATGGAGGGGCGGGTTCTGAGAGAAGGCCAAGTTGAGAGGCGGGGCTTTGAGGGGAGGGTACTTGGCGCGGCCCTAGGGCTTCCCTGATAGCTCAGGGTAAAGAATCTGCCTGCAATGCCGGAGACCCCGCTTCGATTTCTGGGTCGGGAAGGTCTACTGGAGATGGGATAAGCTACCCACTCCGGTATACTTGGGTTTCCCTGGTGGCTCAGCTGGTAAAGAATCCGCCTGCAATGCAGGAGACCTGGGTTCTACCCCTGGGTTGGGAAGATCCATTAATTACAGGCTTCCCTTGTGGCTCAGCTGATAAAGAATCTTGCTGCAATGCGGGAGACCTGAGTTGGATCCCTGGGTTAGGAAGATCCCCTGGGGAAGGGAAAAGCTAACCACTCCAGTATTCTGGCCTAGAGAATGCCATAGACTGTATAGTCCATGGGGTCGAAATAGTTGGACACAACTGAGCGACTTTCCGGAGAAAGCAGTAGCACCCCACTCCAGCACTCTTGCCTGGAAAATCCCATGGACAGAGGAGCCTGGTGGGCTGCAGTCCATGGGGTCGCTAAGAGTCGGACACGACTGAGCGACTTGACTTTCACTTTTCACTTTCATGCATTGGAGAAGGCAATGGCACCCCACTCCAGCACTCTTGCCTGGAAAATCCCATGGACGGAGGAGCCTGGTGGGCTGCCATCTATGGGGTCGCACAGAGTCCCACACGACTGAATCAACTTAGCAGCAGCAGCAGCAGCAGAGCAACTTTCACTTTCACTTTGGAGCATAGAAGCTTGAAGTTCAGAATGTTTAAAGTTGGCTTGAGATTTTTAAGAAAGAAGTACAGAAGTGGTATCCAAAATATGAGAGTAAGAGCATGGAAAAACTTAAGGCTGTGGGCAGAATCTAAGGGAAAAGTGAGAACTGGAGGGTCTGAGAAATAAGTGTTTTTCCTATTTACGCGGAAGGTCGAGGAGTTTGGAGAGGTGACAAATTTGGGCGGAGCTAAAGAGATAGTGCAGGCTCTGGGAATAAAAAGTGAAGGGGATTCGTTTAAAATAAAGTGAGAGGCAGAAATGAAAGGACCTGGGCCTTAGAAAAATAGAGTGTGATTCTGGAATGCCCCTTAACCCTGGGCTCTGGCCCCACCAGTCACTGAGCACGTATGAAGGGTCGCAGTAACACTACCCTGTAAGTTTTCAAGCATGCCAGTCTTGTTCTAACTTCAAGGTCTCTGCGTGTTCCCTGTGCCTGAATGCGTCTTTCCTCTAATCTCTGATTACTCCTCATCATCATTTAGGTCTCAGCTCAAATGTCATCTCTTTGTCCACTACATCTACCATTCTCTGACCTATTCTGTTTTCCTTTACAGTACCTAGCACTTTCTGGAATAGCTCTTGTCTACATGTTTATTGTGTCCCCCCTGAGAAGAGGAACCAAGCGCTGCTGCTGCTGCTAAGTCGCTTCAGTCGTGTCCGACTCTGTGCGACCCCATAGATGGCAGCCCACCAGGCTCTGCTGTCCCTGGGATTCTCCAGGCAAGAACACTGGAGTGGGTTTCCATTTCCGTCTCCAGTGCATGAAAGTGAGAAGTGAAAGAGAAGTCGCTCAGTCCTGTCAGACTCCTTGCAACCCCATGGACTGCAGCCTACCAGGCTCCTCGGTCCATGGGATTCTCCAGGCAAGAGTACTGGAGTGGGATGCCATTGCCTTCTCCGAGGCCCATAGTATACAGATCTGTAAATATCTGATGCATGAGTTTCATCTCCTGATTTCCTTCCAGCAACCGCTCCTTCAGAGTTGACACTGTGAAGCTCCAACATAGATATCAGCAACTACAGCGCCTTGTCCACCCAGATTTCTTCAGCCAGAGGTCTCAGGTAAGCCTATTGGCCATCCCCAATCATTCCCTGGATGAGGAAGCTCCCCTCTAGGAGGTCGTGGCCACCACTCCAATATTCTTCCCTGGAAAATCCCAGGGACAGAGGAGCCTGGTGGACAACAGTCCATAGGGTCGTAAAGAGTCAGACATGACTGAAGTGACTTAGCACAACAGACATAGCACAGTCATACCCAGACACATATGCACCCTGGGTGCAGTGGCCTGTGGTTATGAGATTACCAATTACCAGGGACAAAACTGGACAACCAGCTTTGCCCTGGGGCAGCCTGATTACAACCAACCAGGCCCTGGATTAATCCTACACTCAGAGCTTTTACCTTACTTCCTGCTGCTAAGTCACTTCAGTCGTGTCCAACTCTGTGCGACCCCATAGACGGCAGCCCACCAGGCTCTGCCATCCCTGGGATTCTCCAGGCAAGAACACTGGAGTGGGTTGCCATTTCCTTCTCCAATGCATGAAAGTGAAAAGTAAAAGTGAAGTCGCTCAGTCATGTCTGACTGTTCTCGACCCCACCAGGCTGCTCCGTCCATGGGATTTTCCAGGCGAGAGTACTGGAATGGGTTGCCATTGCCTTCTCCAACCTTACTTCCTAGCAGAATTAAAACCCATTGTCTGAAAATTAAAACAGCTTATCCCACACCAGTTCTCCTTCCTTATGTGCTGGCCCATCAGTGTTTTATGAAACAGTTTGTGAATGTAAGATGGCTGATTTTCGTGGTAATATGACTATCTTCATTTCCACCTACAGAATGAAAAGGACTTCTCAGAGAAGCACTCGACCCTTGTCAATGAGGCCTATAAGACCCTTCTGGCCCCCCTGAGCAGGGGACTATACCTTGTAAGGTGATTTTCCAACCCTTTTATCATGACTGCCTGATCCCATTCCTCTGGGGGACAGCTGTTCCCCTGTATTCAACAGAAGAGTGCTTGAGATCTTAGCTAGTCTAGGGACCCATAATTAACCTCAAAAATACTACATGCATATAGTTTTCTGAGTATCTCTATAAACTTTACTTGCCCAAATGCCTTTTTTTTTTTTTTTTTTTACCATTTGCTATAAATTTAAAGAATTAGACGGTACTGGCTTTCAGGAAAGAGTAATTTTTGTTTTGTTTAGTTGCTAGTAGAGAAGTGAGCACCTTAGAGTTTTAGGATTTAATAGAATCTTTACAGATACATAGTTCAACCTCCCAAGTGGAAGAATGACTTCTCTAGGGTCACATAGTTCCAGGTAGGAGAGTTCCAATACTCCTGTCTCAGTCCCAGTTTCATCACTGGGACACTTACAGTTTTCTGTGTGAGTGACATTTTGTTCTAAAGGGTGAGAAGGATTTATGGTGAGTAGGATTTATGACTCTAGCCATAATTTCTTGAATTAAACTTAATTTTCCCTGCTTTATGCCCCAATAGCTAAAGCTCCGTGGAATAGAGATTCCTGAAGGGACAGACTATGAGATGGATAGTCAATTCCTCACGGAAATAATGGAAATCAATGAAAAACTTGCAGAAGCTCAAGGTGAAATTGCCATGAAAGAGATTGAATCTATTGTCAGAGGTAAAAGATAAAAATAGTACCAAATATTTTATATTGCTATTTTGAGTACACGTAGAGTCTAAGTCACTCAGTCGTGTCCGACTCTTTGCAACCCGATGGACTGTATAGGCCACCAGGCTCCTCCATCCATGGGATTTTCCAGGCAAGAATACCAGAGTGGGTTGCCATTTCCTCCTCCAGGGGATCTTCCCGATCCAGGGATAGAACCCAGGTCTCCCGCATTACAGGCAGATACTTTAACATCTGAGCCACCAGGGAAGCCCAAAGGCAGATTCTTAACCACTGGACCACCAGAGAAGTCCCTATATATGTAGAAGTTAAGTGGAAAATGCATATAAAGAGGACACATTGGTCTTCATAGTGATTCAGGGAATTTTTTTTTCTTGATCATACTGAAACCCATTTTGTTAGACCTGCAAAATCCCTAATTCTCTGGAAAGCAGGCTTAAACTAAGAATGTAATAGTATTTTGTAGACCACAGTGCTCTTTCCTACCCATGACATCATTTGGATGATATTATTATCCCTGCCAAGAAAAACAGGCCTCAGAAATTCATGGAAATACCCAAAGTCACTCAGCAGATATAGCAGAGCAAAGAATGAAACCTTGCTCTTATGATCCCATATTGCTTTACTTTCACTTTATTCCATAGAGTGTCAGTCAGGGTTCTCCAGAGAAACAGAATCAATAGTGTGTGTGTGTGTGTGGAGAGAGAAACTTATTTTAAGGAATGGCTCATGCGATTGTAGGAGCTAGCAAATCCAAACTGTGTCAGATAGACCAGCAGGCTGGAAACTCAGGCAGAACTTCTATGTTAGTCATGAGGGAAAATTCCCTCTTCAGGAAAACTCAGTTTTGGCTTACTGTCTTCAACTGATTGGATGAGGCCCACCTGTGTTATTAAAGATAGTCTCCGTAAGGTCAACTGACTGTAAACGTTAATCACGTCTACAGAAAGCCTTCACAGCAGCATCTAGACTAGTGTTTGACCAGACAACTGGGCACTGCAGCCTAAACAAGTCGGCACGTAAAATTAACCATGCCAAGTAGAAAAGGCTCCAGGTTTCTCACTCAAACTGTATGCATGTCCAAACTTTCACAAATGTTTATGGCGTGCCTACTGTGTATCACGGAGAAGGCGATGGCACCCCACTCCAGTACTCTTGCCTGGAAAATCCCATGGACGGAGGAGCCTGGTAGGCTGCAGTCCATGGGGTCGCTAAGAGTCAGACATGACTGAGCGACTTCACTTTCCCTTTTCACTTTCATGCATTGGAGAAGGAAATGGCAACTACTCCAGTGTTCTTGCCTGGAGAATCCCAGGGACGGGGAGCCTGGTGGGCTGCCGTCTATGGGGTAGCACAGAGTCGGACACGACTGAAGCGACTTAGCAGCAGCAGCAGCAGCACTGTGTATCAGGCACTGTGCAGGACACTGAGAATCCAGCAGTGAACAGAAGGACATGATCTTGGGCCTTCAGGGAGTTTATATATTCCAATTCAGTGTGTCCCACATGGAAGTCTTGAGTGTCCGTCCTCCATCCCCCAAAATCAACCTATTCCTCTGAAGATATTCCCTTTCTAAGTGGATGACGCTCTGCAGTTGCTCAAGTCCAAAACACTGAGTAGGCGTTCTTGACAACGTACTCCCCCTCCCCCCCATAGACAGTCTATCACCAAGTCTTGAAAAACTGGCTTTCTTACTGCGTCTCAAATCCATCCATCCATTTTCACTGCCACCACCCCGTCCCAAGCTACCATTTTCTCCCACCTGGATGACTGGAGTAACTGCAGACCAGTCCATCTCTACCTTCAGTCTGATATATTCCTACACTATCACCTGTGTTGAAACCCAAATCTAATCATAGCACCCTTGGCCTTGCTTAAAAACTTGGAAGTGGCTCCCTTGGCTCCCCATCACTTTCAGGTTAAAGAGACCTGGATAACTGGGCCTCTGCTTCCTCTTGTTTGCTCCTTCCATTCCAGCCATGCAGGCTGCCTCCAGTTCTTCATCTGTACTTTCCACCTTCCTGCCCAGGGCATTTGTAGGTACTGTTGTTTCTGCCCAAAATCCCCTTCTCCTCCACCCCGTCTACTAACTCTTCCTCCTTCAGATCCGGGGGCAGTCCCCACTTCCTCAGGAAATCCTCAGAGGACCTCTGTCTATGTCTTTTAGCTGAGAGTACCCCTCTTTTGTAGGACTAATAATAGTTATAACCTTATTGTTCTATGTAAGATTATTGGCCCCACATCAGCCTCCCCTATTAGACCAGAAGTTCTGTGGAGGCAGAAATTGTGTCTGCTTTTTGCTTCTCTCACATCCTCAGCACACATAACAGTACTTGGAGTGTAATGAGGACTCAGTAAATATTTATCAAGTGAGTGAACAAATAACAAACAAATTAAAAGCAGTAAAATAGAAGTTCTGGTGGGGGAGCTGTCCAGTGGGGGTATATCAGCACTAGAGCTGTGTGGTGTTGGAGAAAGAGAAACTCAGCATTTGCAGTCAGAAGGTGCAGCTGCATGGCTTTGGCAGGCAGATCATGAGGCTCTGGGTGAGGTGGGCTTGGGTTCGCTCCCAACACTGCCACTGACTTTTTGTGTGACTTTAAGCAAAGTGCCTTCACCCGCTCTGAGCCTCAGTTTCGTCATCTGTAAAATGGAGACAATATTAGTACCCATTGTTGCAAGGATTAAGTAAGTTAAAAACACCCTGATGCTGGGAAAGATTGAGGGCAGGAGGAGAATGGGGCAACAGAGGATAAGATGGTTTGATGGCATCACCGACTTAATGGACATGAATTTGAGCAAACTCCAGGACATAGTGAAGGACAGGGAAGCTTGGCATGCTGAAGTTCATAACGTCACAGAGAGTCAGACACAACTTAGCAACTGGACAACAAAGTGTGTAAAACACTTGATACAGAGTCTGGCTCATGGTAAGTGCTCAGTCAGTGGTGGGGGTTATTTTAGCTCTAGCGTTACTGTCTGGCTTTAAGCAGGTCAGATCAGATCAGTCGCTGAGTCGTATCCGACTCTTTGCGACCCCGTGAATCGCAGCACGCCAGGCCTCCCTGTCCATCACCAACTCCCGGAGTTCACCCAGACTCACGTCCATCGAGTCAGTGATGCCATCCAGCCATCTCATCCTCTGTCGTCCCCTTCTCCTCCTGCCCCCAATCTCTCCCAGCATCAGAGTCTTTTCCAATGAGTCAACTCTTCGTGTGAGGTGGCCAAAGTACTGGAGTTTCAGCTTCAGCATCATTCCTTCCAAAGAAATCCCAGGGCTGATCTCCTTCAGAATGGACTGGTTGGATCTCCTTGCAGTCCAAGGGACTCTCAAGAGTCTTCTCCAACACCACAGTTCAAAAGCATCAATTCTTTGGCGCTCAGCCTTCTTCACAGTCCAACTCTCACATCCATACATGACCACAGGAAAAACCATAGCTTTGACTAGATGAACCTTTGTTGGCAAAGTAATGTCTCTGCTTTTGAATATGCTGTCTAGGTTGGTCATAACTTTCCTTCCAAGGAGTAAGCGTCTTTTAATTTCATGGCTGCAATCACCATCTACAGTGATTTTGGAGCCCAGAAAAATAAAGTCTGACACTGTTTGCACTGTTTCCCCATCTATTTCCCATGAAGTGGTGGGACCGGATGCCATGATCTTCGTTTTCTGAATGTTGAACTTTAAGCCAACTTTTTCACTCTCCACTTTCACTTTCATCCAGAGGCTTTTGAGTTCCTCTTCACTTTCTGCCAGAAGGGTGGTGTCATCTGCATATCTGAGGTTATCGATATTTCTCCCGGCAATCTTGATTCCAGTTTGTGTTTCTTCCAGTCCAGCGTTTCTCATGATGTACTCTGCATATAAGTTAAATAGAGTGACAATATACAGCCTTGATGAACTCCTTTTCCTATTTGGAACCAGTCTGTTGTTCCATGTCCAGTTCTAACTGTTGCTTCCTGACCTGCATACAAATTTCTCAAGAGGCAGATCAGGTGGTCTGATATTCCCATCTCTTGAAGAATTTTCCACAGTTTATTGTAATCCACACAGTCAAAGGCTTTGGCATAGTCAGTAAAGCAGAAATAGATGTTTTTCTGGAACTCTCTTGCTTTTTCCATAATCCAGCAGATGTTGGCAATTTGATCTCTGGTTCCTCTGCCTTTTCTAAAACCAGCTTGAACATCAGGAATTTCATGGTTCACATATTGCTGAAGGCTGGCTTGGAGAATTTTGAGCATTACTTTACTAGCATGTGAGATGAGTGCAATAATTCCTAAATTTCCTCCCTTACCTGCTAAGGCCCAGTTAAAGTGAACGTTCAAGGGCATGAGCTAGATGGTTTTGGGGTAAGGACTTCAGAGCCTCCAGACTCCTAATCCACTGTTCTTTTTTGTTGACACCACGTTGCTACCAGAAAAGTGAGTTTCTAGCCACTGAACTAGGAGTCAGGTGACTTGGGGTCTGTTCTGAGCTCTTCAACTTGCTAGCTGTGTAACCACAGTACATTTTCCCAATACCTGTCGTTGCCTATGATAGGGATATAATATATTTAAAAGTGCTTTGAAAGCAGGTACCCCCATAAATGATTAATACTGTCTATCTGGGAAATGCACTTATAAAATTCCTCATTTCCTAATGAGGGAATAATGCAAGCATGAGGGAGCTGCTCCTTTACTTCATCTGGCATCTTCTCTCTTCAGGTACGTTCTAAGTGCTAAGTCACTTCAGTCGTGTCCAATTGCGACCCCATGAACCATTGCCCAAAGGCTCCTCTGTCCATGGGATTCCCCAGGCAAGAATACTGGGATGGGTTACCATTTCCTTCTCCAGGGATCTTCCCAACCCAGGGATCGAACCTGCATCTCTTACATCTCCTACATTGGCAGGAGAGTTACCACTAGCGCTACCTAAGAAGGAGAGGCTATATGATTTGCTAGTGGTTGCCTGATTCTATAACACCCTGCTGATGGGTGAGCCCAGCTTGTTGATTTTTCTCCTAGCTGAAACCTGGAAGACTTAGAGTGCTTGGTGGAGATAAGATATGTCCTTGTCCTTTTTTCTTTTTTAATGCTTCTATAGCCCTTTTATGAACTTTGGTGACTGCCCCTCAGACCTTGCGTGGGTGGGAAAACTGTGTAACTAGGGTCAGCCAGAGCTGCACGAAACAGGAGCTGCCACTGTGAACACGTAGAGACGGAGGTCAGGAGGCCTCGCCCTTGAATCCAAGCTCCCCGCTGTGCTGTATTCACAAGATGACAGAGGATTGTCTTCATATTATCAGTCTACTTAAATAGAAAAATTAAGATCTTGGTTTTCCTTTTCAGCTAAACAGAAAGAACTGACTGACGATGTGAGCAGAGCTTTTGAAAGAGGTACTCCCTTCATTTCATGACTTTCTTAAATATGGAAAGAAATTCTAAGCACTGAGATATAACCATTCGTTCAATAAGTAGCTATTACATGCCCATCCTATGACAGGTATGTGGGGAGCGATAAAATAGAGATAAGCCTACATTTCTGCCTTCAAGGATTCACAGTCTTGCTAGAGAATCCAGGTGTGTGCCAAGCCAGTAAATGTCCACTGAAGATTAGATGAGAGAAAATGCTCCCACTCCCCTTTGGCAAGTAGGGGAAGATAAGGTGAGGGATGTGGGCGGAAGCCAACCCAGACTGACCTGAGGGCAAGGCCACACAGTCAACATTTGGCAAAGCCCCGTCTTCTGCAGAGCCCATAAGGAGAAGCCCATGGCCCAACTGTGCTAAATTGTAAATATGGAGTCCTCACTGCTCCTGGCTCTCAGGCTGAGGAGACTAGATCTGTTTCTAGCTATTTTTAAGCAAGAACAGCCCATTCCCTCCATCCCTGTCTAGTGACACCTCTTAAATAAGACAATAATAGCCCTTTGGCCTAGGGATCATTCCACTGCAGGAAGGAGAAAGCAACTCATACTAACCCAGATAAAAGGAGGTTATTCTAAGGAGTTAGGGCCACCTCTCAGAATCTCGAGTCCCAGAGATGAGTCCATACAGTGTGATGAGAGCTGTTGTAGAGCAGGACCTGGAAAGTATAAGCAGTCTGGAACCAAGACTGCCGTCCTGAATGTGGTGGCCTGCCGGTCCACTCCATCCTTCTCTCCCTGCACCAGGTGCTTCCACATTCCTTATCAGGCTTCGACCACCATATACCACGGGGGGAGAACTCTTGAAACACAACTTAGGGACTTCCCTGGTGGCCCAGCGGCAAAGAATCTGCCTGCCAATGCAGGGGACACGGGTTCGATCCCGGGTCCAGGAAGATCCCTCATGCCACGGAGCAATTAGGCCCATGCACCACAGCTACTGAGCCTGTGCTCTAGAGCCCCTGCTCCGCAACAAGAGGAGCCACAGCAATGAGATGGCCGAGCAACACAGCTAGAGAGTAGCCCCCACTCGCCACAACTAGAGTAAGGCCCATGCAGCAACAAAGACTCAGCACAGCCAAAATTCAGTAATTTAAAAAAACAAAAAAACCCAACCTTAGTTATACTGGGTATCATCCTGAAAAAGAATCAGCTTCTCATTTAAAGTCTGAATCCTGTGAACAAGGATGCTTTTGCTCCCTTTGGTTGTAAGTCCTCTGTCCCCGAGAGCAACCCAGGTGTTCCATCTCCCTCTCTCAGATCTACTGAGTAACTGATCAACCTTCCAGAGCCCGGCCCTCAGCTTTGATCCAGCTGCCTTGGGTGGAGTGATTTTATTCTTGCTTGAAATGAAGCCTCTCACATTAATCTTTCTCTTTATTTCAGACAATTTTGAAAAAGCCAAGGAACTCTTAACAAAGATGAGATACTTTTCAAACATTGAAGAAAAGATTAAGTTAAAGAAGATTCCCCTCTAATGGTTGCTAATTTTAAAGTTTTAAAAAATAAAGTTCTAGTGATTTCTCTCCTGGCCTCTGCAGACTGAGAACAGAGGTGCTTCAACCACTGTGACCGTCTTAACTAACCTGTGGCTCAGGCACTAGCGGGCGGTAGCGTCTGTCATGTCAGCGGAAGCACAGCCTAGCCAGGGTTTGAGTGGTTGGCTCTTCACGGGGGACTTGGTATACCATGTCCCCCAGCTAGGCTGGTGGATGAAGAGATGCAAACAGGGCCAACCTGAGGCCCTCAAGAGGACAGGACTTTTTCCTGAAAAGGCCAGTAGTAAACATTTTAGATTTTGTGGGCCTCCTCCTCTGCTGCGACTACTCAACTCTGCCCTTGTAACATGTGCATGCTACATGCGTACTAAGCTGCGTCAGTCACGTCCAACTCTTTTCGACCCTATGGACTGTAGCCCACCAGGCTCCTCTGTCCATGGGGATTCTCCAGGCAAGAATAGTGAAGTGAGTTGCCATGCCCTCCTCCAGGGGATCTTCCCAACCCAGGGATCGAACCCATGTCTCTTACATCTCCTGTATTGGCAGGCAGGTTCTTTACCACTAGCACCACCTGGGAAGCCCTTATAGCATATTATTTACTAAGCAGGCAGTGGGTTAGATTTGAAACAGGTTTACTACCCTCTGCTCTAGAACCACATCTTCTTTCCAAAGGCATGACCTTCACAAATAGTCTTGTTAGTATGTCTTTCAGGGAATTCCACTTTGAAACCATGCAAACTGCCTAAGGGTCTCTTTGGTCCACACTTAAATAAATGCATTTCATCTACATGAAATATAGATAATTTTACCAAGACTTAGTCTGGTATGAAACACCGAGCACATTTTCAGCTCCACCTTGGTGGAGCAGAGCGTTTTTAATCTGTTCCTGGACAACTGCTCTCCTGTCACCCGAAGCAGCTTCTCTCCCCTTTGTGATCTTTGGAAATTCAGTTTAAAGTTGATTCATTTCCAGAAGAAAAAAAAAATTTTTTTAAGTCTCTAGATCAAGGAAGGTTAAAATAGAAAATTCTGAGAAACAGCATTCAAACTCTTAGAACTGCTTGTTTATAAATGAAAAAAATTCAGGGTTCTGAACCAAGGTTTAAATATTACTCCTAGAGCTTAAAACTGCAGCTCCTAGGGCTTTCCTGGTGGTCTAGTGGCTAAGACTCTGCGGTCCCAAGGCAGGAGGCCCGGGATCAAGGCCCGGTCAGGGAACTGATCCCATATGCTGCAAGTAAAGATCCTGCATGGTACGACTTGGCACAGCCAAATAAATAAATTAAAAAAAAAATTTTTTTTAAAGAAAAACTGGCGTTCTTTTGCATCTTCCCTCATCACTGTCTTAAGAATTTATATCTTGTGAATCCGGTTATACTCAGTTAACGTTTCAGGATTTATGGATCTTTCTAAAGGCAAATGAACCACAGCAGCTGTCTGGCTTAATGGTATTTAGGAATATCAGTGCAATCTCCAAGCCCCTCATAATTTACAAGAAGAATGAATTACTTGTCTGAACATGCACAGGAAGTCCTTTAAGTAAATAATTACAAAGCAAGCAAAAAGTCCTGATTAGACTGGGTGCTTCTGCTAAGAAGGAAACGAAAGGAATATTCTAAATATGCCGTAGACAATTTTCCATCCTTCCTCAGAACAAAGATCAAGACTGAAACTATCCGACCACAAAAAGAAATCAGATCAACGAATTTGCTTCGAATGACATTTTTGGCAGCACTTCAAAGAAACTTCCCCTTACCTATTGCCATTGGCTGGAAAGGCCTCCCAGCAAACCATTTCTGATCAGGGGAATAGATAGAAAAGAATATTTCTGGGATTTCCTTGGTGGTTCAGGGGCCAAGACTCTGTGCCTCCAATGCAGGCGGCCTGAGCTCAATTTCCGGTTAGGAAACCATCCCGCGTGTTGAAACCACAAGTTTGCCTAGCACAACCAAATATCCCTCATCACTGTCTTGTGAATTTATATCTTGTGAATCCAGTTATACTCAGTTAACATTTCAGGATTTATGGATCTTTCTAAAGGCAAATGAACCTTGAGGCAAATGAGCTGCATGCTGCAACTAAGACCTGGGTGCAGCCAGGCAAGCAGTTTTTTTAAAAAGAAAAGACTTTATCTCTGAGACATGGTTTCCCCTCACTTCCAAATTCTTTCCCTTTTAGTCTAAACTCCAAGTATAGCCGAACTTCTCAATCCAGAAGCCCGCTCAAGTGTTCCCTGACAAAGCCCTCTAGAGGGATGCTTCAGGACCTCTGAAAGCTTAGCAGTCCCACTTGGGTTAACATTTCTGACCGAGGGAAGGAAATTAAGCACCTGCCTCCCAGCCCCACGTGGTTCCTAATATAATGGTAGAACAAGTCAAGGGGTTGAGTGATTTGTGACCGTTTGCTCTGGTGTCAGACGAACCTGGTGTTATGGACAGAACATGGCTTCCAAAATTTGTATGTTGAAGCCCTACTTACACTGTGGGCTGTATTTGGAGATGGTGCCTCTAGGGAAGTAACTAAGGATAAATGAGGTTGTAAAGGTGAAGCCCTGATCTGACAGGATGAGTGTTCTTACAAGAAAAGACACCAGAGAGCTCCCTTGCTCAGTCTTTTCACAGTCATGCACAGGGAAAGGCCCCAACAGAAAGCCAGGGAGATGCCCACTGTCTATAAACCTACTGAAACTGGCCCTGATGGCAACCTTGATCTTGGACTTCCAGCCTCCAGACCATGAGAAAATTAACTTCTGTTGTTTAAGACACCCAGTCTGTGGTATTTCGTTACAGCAGCCTCAGTAGATTATTAATAATATGCCTGGGTTTGAATTCCAGCTCTGCCGCTAATTTGCATGAGTCCACAGTTGTGCTAAGCTTCATTTCCTCGTCTTCAAAACAGTGATGATAGCGGCTTCCCTGGCGGTCCAGGGATTGAGGCTGCGCTTTCAATGCAGGGGCAGGGGGTGCAGTTTTGATCCCTGGTCAGGGAACCAGGATCCCACATGATACGATGTGGCCAAAAAACGAACAAAATCACACCTACACAATAATTCAGTAGGTTCCTTTAGAACTCCCGGTGGATGTGAAAGCCCACAGGAGTATGAGTGGCTGGCCTTCCTATTGGCTTTCTTCTAATGCCCAGCGCAACGGCCAAAACAAAAATGGTGATAAAGATAATAGCACCGCGCTCACAAGGTTGTAAAGAGTAAATGGAATGAATTGTCTATGCAAACTGTTTAGCACCGTGCAGGGCATGTAATCACTCAAAGGTGATTTTTTAAATGGTAATGACTTCTGTGGTTTTTATTTTGCAACAAACTCATGCCTTTCGCTACAGAGTAAAATATTATCCTTTCAACACCTAGTTTCAAGCACCTAGTTTGTGTAAGAGAATGCTGGAACCTGAGAAAGTAACAAAAAACAGTGAGATGCTTCCTGTCTATTTGGGGAGAGGACTTTCAACACCTATAACCAAAACAATGATAAAGGTTCCCATTTGCTGCGCAGTGACTGTGTGCCAGGCACTATGGGCAGTACTTTGCATGATTCCATCAAATTAAACCCAATTCCACCCATTTTACAGATGAAGAGACAAGATCACAGAAAGTAAGAGAATTAAGAGCAGGGATTCAAACCCAGGTCTGCCTGCAAAGCCTGTGCTCTTAGGGAGGTTGAACCAGCCATGATTAAGTACCAGCCACGGGTACTGACCAATCTTTACAAGAGGGGCCATGTACCTGGGCCTGCACCGTGCCAGCCGAAGCAGGATTTGATCCAAGACCCCATTTCCAAAGTCTGCTGATACAGCTTCACTGGGCCTAGGGGACGATCACTCCCCACTGTGGGAACCAGGGAAGAAGGCCTCAGGGAA
Source organism: Bos javanicus (assembly GCF_032452875.1). NCBI lineage: Eukaryota > Metazoa > Chordata > Mammalia > Artiodactyla > Bovidae > Bos > Bos javanicus. Next base: position 68,614,872 of record NC_083884.1, read on the forward strand.
GTGGGATCCAGACAAGCAGAGATAACCTGTGTCGGGTGTCCCCGAGACCACCCTCAGCTTCACTGACTCAGTGGGAGAACCCACAGGACTTGGTATATAGTCCTGTTCATGGCTACGATTTATCACAGCTAAAGGATACAAAGCTAAAGTCAGCACAGAGAAAAAGCACGTGGGATGAAGTCCCACCAAAACAAGGCACAAGCATCCAAGGTTCCTCTCCCAGGGAAGTCACAGAAAACATACTAAATTCCCCCAGCAACAAGCTGTGACAACGAAAGTGTGAAACTGCTGTCTGCAGGGGAGGCTTGTTAGAGACTCAGTCCCTAGAGTTTTTCTTGAGTGCTGGTTACGTAAGCACTCTTTGTTTAGCATGTGCCAAAATTCAACTTCCAGAAAGAAAACAGGTATTCAGCATAAACTACATTGCTTGCATGAACAGCAAAAACTAAGATCATGGCATCCAGTCCCATCTTTTCATGGCAAATAGATGGGGGTGGGGGTGGGGAATGGAAATAGTGACAGACTTTATTTTCTTGGGCTCCAAAATCACTGCAGATGGTGATTGCAGCAATGAAATTAAAAGAAACTTGTTCCTTGGAAGAAAAGCTATGACAAACCTAGACAGCATATTAAAAAGCAGAGACATTACTTTGCCAACAAAGATCCATATAGTCAGAGGTCCAGTAGTCATGTACAGATGTGAGAGTTGGACCATAAAGAAGGCTGAGCAGCAAAGAATTGATGCTTTCGAACTGTGGTGCTGGAGAAGACTCTTGAGAGCCCCTTGGACTGCAAGGAGATCAAACCAGTCAACCCTAAGGAAATCAACTCTTGAATACTCATTGGAAGTACTGATGATGAAGCTGAAGCTCCAGTACTTTGGCCACCTGATGCAAAGAGCCGACTCATTGGAAAAGACCCTGATGCTGGGAAAGATGGAAGGCAGGAGGAGAAGGGGACGACAGAGGACAAGATGGTTGGTTGGCATCATTGACTCAAAGGACATGAGGTTGAGCAAACCCTGGGAGTCAGTAAAGGACAAGGAAGGCTGGCGTGCTGCAGTCCATGGGATCACAAAGAGTAGGACACAACTGAGCGGCTGAACAACAACATTGTACAAATAACTTAGGTAGAGTGAACCACTCTTATCAGTTCTGGAAATAGGGAAAGTGTTAGTTGCTCAGTCATGACCGACTCTTTTTGACCCCGTGAACTATAGCCCTCCAGGCTCCTCTGTCCATAGAATTCTCCAGGCAAGAATACTGGAATGAGTTGCCATTTCCTCCTCCAGGGGATCTTCCTGACGAGGGGATCAAACCCGGGTCTTCTGCATTGCAAGCAGATTCTTTATCATCTGAGCCACCAGGGAAACTCCCCAAATCCAAGTTCCCAGGCACCAACCAAGGGCCAACCTTGTGAGCAGCACTTTCTAAGGATGTTCAATCTTGGGATTCCCTGGTGGCTCAGATGGTAAAGCATCTTCCTGCAATGTGGGAGACCTGGGTTCAATCCCTGGGTCAGGAAGATCCCCTAGAGAAGGAAATGGCAACCCACTCCAGTACTTTTGCCTGGAAAATCCCATGGACGGAGGAGCCTGGCAGGTTACAGTCCATGGGGTTGCAAAGAGTCGGACACGACTGAGCAACTTCACTATAGCTTCACTCAATCTCAGGGCAGCTGAGTTAACTGTTTTCTCCACAGAAGCCAAGGGGCAGTCCTGTCACAGTTGAGGGAGTTATATGACCAGTAATCTATGATTGCTAAAGGGCTTTTTCCTGTTTGACCACAATCAGGCAAAAAGAATGGAGAAGGCAATGGCACCCCACTCCAGTACTCTTGCCTGGAAAATCCCATGGGCAGAGGAGCCTGGTAGGCTGCAGTCCATGGGGTCACGAAGAGTCAGACATGACTGAGCGACTTCACTTCCACTTTTCACTTTCATGCACTGGAGAAGGAAATGGAAACCCACTCCAGTGTTCTTGCCTGGAGAATCCCAGGGACGGCAGAGCCTGGTGGGCTGTCATCTATGGGGTCGCACAGAGTCGGACACAACTGAAGCAACTTAGCAGCAGCAACAGCAACAGGCAAAAAGAAAGATGCTGCTGAGTGACCACCTAGTGTGTTCAGTGGCAAGGGACAAACAGCTGCAGCAGACTAAAGCTTTGCTTTGGCAAAGAATTCCTTTGGTTCTGTCACTTTTGATAACATGTTGGTTATATCAGATGGGGCCAGATGAAAAAAGAAAGAGACGACACCATTTTTCCTTTCTAGGGGCCGCAGTCGGAAGGCAAGAGAAAGTCAGGAGAGTTGAGAGGGGTGAGGGCTCCAGGCAGGAAACACACAGAGCGTTGGTGGTGGAAGGGGCTGCCATCAGAGAGGGGTGAGGTCTTGGAGGAATTAGAACATGCCCCATCCCAAAGCTGTGGGGGGAAAAGGAGATGCTACTTGACCCTAGTCCTTGCTGCCATGCTGAGATTCAGACGCTGTGTTGACCATCTCTGGATTGTTTTTAAGAGAAGCTGGAACTGGGATTTTAACAGAAAATTTCCCTGGGACTGCCCATGGAAACAGACAAGCAAGAAAGAGCTAAGTCAGCTGGCGAAAGGAGAGAAGCGAGAAAGGCTTTTGCAGAGGAGGTGATGGCAGTAAGGTGAAAAATAAGACAGTTCAGGAACTTCCTGGTGATCCAATGGTTAAGACTGTGCTGCCAATGCAGGAGGTCATGAGTTCGATCCCTGATCAGGGAACTAAGATCCCACATACCAAGTGGTATGGCCAAAAAAATTTTTTAAGTAAAAAAATAATAATAAAGTGTACAATTCAATGGTTTTTTTAAAAAATGAGACAGCTTATCCGGTGGACTGAGGAAGGAAGTTAGGTTACTTGTGATACCGCAGATTTCAGAGATTCAGACAGAACTGGGTTTTGCATCTGGAAGTTCCTCTTACCGTGTGACCTCGAGCAGTTAAGTACATTTTTCTCATCTGTAAAACAAGCATAACTATAGCACCAGCCTTAATCATGACAAAGTACAAATATGACATCAAGAGTGAAGAGGATATAAAATAATGGACACGAAGTGCTCAGCACAAGGCCTGGCGATGCACTCACCAAATATTCGTGGGAAGCACAGAATGACGTGGGAGCAGAGAAGAGCAGCCCCTAACCTTGACCAAGGGTTAGAGGTGGAATCGCAGAGGCTTCCTGGAGGTGGTGCCTCATGGTAAGCTGAATCTTGAAGGTTAGAAGGCATTAGCATTTTCTGGTAGGTTAGCAGGAAAAATGGCATGCACGAAAGTAAAGAAGACTCTTATTGCAAGGAGGTGACAGCAGGAGCAAGGAAGGGGTAGGGATGGTGTTCAGAAGGAAGCAGCCAGATCAGGAGGGTGTAGACAACTAGAGAAAGAGACACATCCGGAGACTTGGGTAGAGCTGACAGCTCATGGTTTCTGATCAAAGGCAACGTGGTGGTGAGGGGACAGTAAGTGGACAGATCCAAGAGCGTTCTAGGAGGTGTGACCATTAGGACTTGGCAGGTAATTGGCTATGGTGAGGGCTGAGTAAGGGGACCTCAAGTGCCTGGTGTGAGCACTGGGGAGATGGAGAAGCCTTGACCCGGGAAGAGGAGCTGCAGCTTGGGGTAAGGGCTGAGGGAGGGACTGAGCTCTATTTGGACAGGTTGGGTTTGTGTCCTTGGAACTTCCTGTAGATGTTCAGTAGGCAACTGGAGGATGCCAGCAGCTGAGGAAGAATGTCTGGGCAGGGCAAAGAGATCTGGTGGACGGGCATTTAATAAGTACATTATACTCCCCTTCTCCCTGAATCCTCCAATGGGCCCTTTCAGGCAGGAACTATCAGCCCCATTTCACAGATGGAGAAATTAGGGCTTTGAAGAGCAGAGTAGCTGTTTTGAAATTGGAACGTGTGCTGAGGAGATGGTGTATTGAATTAAGAATATGCAGATTATGATCTGCTGAATAACGGGGCACAGAACACCACATGGGGTACCAAGGTAGTTCCCTCAGCATCTGAGCTCCCACTTTGGGGAAGTGAAACTCATGGGGTGATTTTGATTGAAGGCAAAGTTTCAATATGCCCACACAAAGGAAGTAAGTTACAAGAATTTTTACTTATAGATCCCAGATGGGAGGTGGGGTGGTTTGTAATGAGTGGGGGAAGGGCAATCCTCAGTCTCACCTCAGGAGTGAGCTGGAGATAGAGAGCAGGGTATATGTGCTCAGTTGCTCAGCTGTGTCCGACTCTTTGTGACCCCATGAACTGTAGCCCTCCAGGCTCCTCTGTCCATGGGATTCTGCAGGCAAGAATACTGGCGTGGATTGCATGTCCTCCTCCAGGGTATCTTCCTGACCCAGGAATCGAACCCACATCTCCTGCACTGAAGGCAGATTCTTTACCACTGAGCCACCTTGGAAGCCTCAAAGAGCAGGGTAGCAAGCACTTATTACTTATAAAGTAATTGGGGTGGAGATCACTAATTTTTTACTTAAACACTTAACTCTTAAGTGGTTACTTTAAAAGGTGCCCTGGGAAAAGCAAAGTGAGAACTGAGCAGCAAGCACCCCAAACTCAAGTCCTTATCTAGATGTTCAGACTCTGGGTGTGATCAGGGTTATCACCCTGTAAAATGTCTGGGCAGCAACTCAGAACCCCTTGTGTTTTTCTCATCATAGAAGAGAGGCTGAGTTCACTAACTCTGTTGTTCTTTTATAAGATTGTTTGGCTTTCCGGGTCCCTTGCTATTCTGACAGGAGTGCAATACTGCGGTGTAATTCTGACACTAACCATCTACAGTTGGCATCAGACTCACCAGGTTTAAGGGCACAGGATTGGGTCAAACAAGATTTCCCTTATTTCAGATGCCAGCGTCAAGTGGGGTCACCTATGCTTATGACAGACTAGCCACAAATCCAGGAGGTTCCCGTGACACCTCTTAGGTTCAACAGTTCACTGGAATGATTCCCAGAATTGAGGGGAAGATATACTTTGATTACAGCTGTGTTGTAAGGGTACAAAAGAAAGGGTACATCTTATGTCTAGTATAAGACGTAGTGGGGAGGAGGGGTGTTCTTGAGTGCAGTTTCCATGACCTCTCCCTATGCATTCAGAGTGCTTCATCCTCCAGCATATCTATGTGTTCATCATCAGAAAGCTCCAATGAGCTCTGGCATCCAGTTTTTACTGGGGTTTTACTGTGTAAAACCAGCCTAGACAGCATATTAAAAAGCAGAGATATTACTTTGCCAACAGAGGTCCGTCCAGTTAAAGCCATGGTTTTTCCAGTAGTCATGTACGGATGTTGAGAGTTGGACTATAAAGAAAGCTGAGAGCCGAAGAATTAATGCTTTTGAACTGTGGTGCTAGAGAAGACTCTTGGGAGTCCCTTGGACTGCAAGGAGATCCAACCAGTCCATCCTAAAGGAAATCAGTCCTGAATATTCATTGGAAGGACTGAGGTTAAAGCTGAAACTCCAATACTTTGGCCACCTGATTTGAAGAACTGACTTATTGGAAAAGATCCTGATGCTGGGAAAGATTGAAGGCGGGAGGAGACGGGGACAACAGAGGGTGAGATGGTTGGATGGCATCACTGACTCGATGGACATGAGATTGAGTAAACTCCGAGAGTTGGTGATGGACAGGGAAGCCTGGTGTGCTGCAGTCCGTGGGGTCGCAAAGAGTCAGACACGACTGAGCAACTGAACTGAACTACTGTGTAAATATTGTTGACTGAATCATTGGCCATGTGGTTGGATTCGATCTTCAGTCTCTTTTTTTCTCCCTGGGTGCTAGGCTGGCTCAAAGCCCCAGCCCTCTAATCACATAGCTGGTCTTTTTGATGACCAGCCCCCTTTTGGGATCACCTCATTCATTAGCATAAACTGAGGAATAATCCATAGAGCTCATAATACACACACACCTATCAGTCAGGTAATTCTCAGGATACAGAAACACTCTCCAAAATCAGAGATAAAGGCCAAAATCTTTGTTACACAACAGTTGCATTTCTGTATGAATTTTAAAATCACTTTGTCAATATCTGCAAAAAAAGCTAGAATTTTTATAAGGATTGCATTGAATCTGCAGATCAATGTGGGGCATATTCAGTATTAAAACAACAATATTGGACTTCCCCAGTGGTTCAGTGGTTAGGGCTCTACCTACCAATGCAGGAGGCATGAGTTCAATCCCTGATCAGAGAATTAACGTCCCACATGTCTTGGGTGCAGCAAAAAAAAAAATTTTTTTAATTTAAAAACTATTAAACAATAGTAAGTGTTTTGATCCATGAACACAGGCAGACTTTTCATTTATTTACATTGTCTTTAATTTCTTTCAAATGTTTTATAATTTCAGTGTAAAAGTCAGATGCTATTTTGTTAAGAGTTATTCCTAAGTATTTTACTCTTTCTGATGTTCCTGTAAACGAAATGATTTTCATTTCATTTTCAAGATTATTTATTGCTGCTGCTAAGTCACTTCAGTCGTGTCCGACTCTGTGCGACCCCATAGTCGGCCGTCCACCAGGCTCTGCCGCCCCTGGGATTCTCCAGGCAAGAACACTGGAGTGGGTTGCCATTTCCTTCTCCAATGCATGAAGGTGAAAAGTGAAAGTGAAGTCGCTCAGTCGTGTCTGACCCTCCAAGACCCCATGGACTGCAGCCTTCAAGGCTCCTCCGTCCATGGGATTTTCCAGGCAAGAGTACTGGAGTAGGGTGCCATTGCTAGTGTATAGAAATACAATTGATTTTTAAATTTAAATATTGTACTATTTTAAAATAGAAACAGATATCTTAGTTAATGATTTTAGTGCTTTGATGCAAGAGTTTGGGTTCATAAAATTCTTTCCTGAAACTATTTATCTGCAGACCTGTTCTGCCAGATTTGCCAGAGCAGAGTGCCTCATTGCTAATCTCTGCTCTGAAGTTCTTTCAGGGCAGAAAGTCAGCTACTGCAGTGGCTAATGACCTAATCCTTTTAAAGCCAGATTATGAGTGACATTCTTTAGTTAGCATCTGATTTAGGCATCAAAGTAATACTGGCCTTGTATAATGGATTGGGAAATTTTCCCTCCTCTTCTATTTTCTGGAAGAGTTTGTGAAGGATTGGTGTCAATTTTTCTTTAAATATTCAGTAGACTTCACTGGTGAAGCCATGTGGACTTGGTCTTTTCTTTGTAGGAAGATTGTTTATTACTAATTCAGTCTCTTATCATAGGTCTATTCAAATTTTGTTTCTTCTTGAATCAGTTTTATTAATTTGTTCATGAATGTATCCATTTCATCTAAATTATCTAATTTGTTGGCATACAGGTATTTGTGGTTTTCCCTTATAATTCCCTCTTTCATTCCTGATTTTAATAATTTGAGTCTTTGCTTTCTGTTTCTTGATCTGTCTAGCTAAAGGTTTGTCACATTGCGTTAGCTTTTTCAAAGAATCAAGTTTCCGTTTCATTGATTTCTCTTGATTTTTAAAAAACTGTTTATTTATTTGGCTGCACCAGGTCTCAGTAGCAGCATGTGGGATCTTAGTTCCCCAAACAGGGATGAAACCCATGCCCCCTGCCTTGGAAGTGTGGAGCCTTAACCACTGAACTACCAGGGAAGTCCCTTTTCTATTCTTTATTTATTTCAGCTTTAATCTTTATTACTTCCTCCCTTCTGCTTGCTTTGTATTTAGTTTACTCTTCCTTGTTTCTTTTTTTTTAATAACTTTATTTATTCATTTCTGGCTGTGCTAGTTTTGGCTCACGGGCTTAGTTGCTCCACAGCATTTGGGATCTTCCTGGAGTAGGGACTGAACCTGTGTCTCCTGCACTGGCAGGCGGATTCTTTACCACTGAGCCACCAGGGAGGCCCCCAGATGCTGCTTTTGAGAAGGGGGTCCTCTATTTGGAATGTCATTGGCAAGCCCTGAACATATAGGTTTTTCTCTGTCCTGTAGAGGTTGTTGTATTTTTTAAAGCAGGAACATCAATTTTTTAGGGATTGTGATGGTTAATTTCATGTGTCAGCTTGACTAGGCTAAGTGATTTCCTGATAGCTGGTGAAATATTTCTGGGTGTGCCTCTAAGGATGTTTCTGGAAGAGATTGGAATTTGAATTGGGGAACTGAGTAATACAAATGGCTCTTTGATGTGGGGAGCATCCTCCAATCCACTGGGGGTTCTGGTGGTGGTTTAGTGGCTAAGTCGTGTCCGACTCTTGCAACCCCAGTGACTGTGGTCTGCCAGGCTTTTCTGTCCATGGGATTTCCCAGGCAAGAATACTGGAGTGGGTTGCCATTTCATCCTCCAGTGGATCTTCCTGACCCAGGGATCAAACCTGCGTCTCCTGCATGGCAGGCAGTCTCCCGCATTGCAGGCTGATTCTTTACTGACTGAGCCATGGGGACCCTAATAGAACAAAAAGGAGGAGAAAGGGCAAACGGGCTCCCTCCTTCTGCTTGAGCTGAGATATCCATTTTCTGCCCTTGTGCTCAGGCTTTCACACTCAGATATGGACTCACATCAGCAGCTCCCTGATTGCCAGGCCTTCAGACTCAGACTAAATTACATCATTGGCTTTCTGGTTCTCTAGTTATAGAGGGCAGATGGTGGGACTTCTTGGCTTCCGTAACCAAGTGAGTCAATTCCAATAATAGATCTCCTCTTTTATATATATATATATATACATACATACATACATACACATCCTGTAGTTTCTATTTCTCTGCAGAACCCTGACTAATGCAAGGATCTTCCCTCAAATATGCATTTGGAGGATGCTCAGCAGGGGAAGAAAAGTTTCTATTTCCTTGTAGAAAGCGGTGATGATATAACTAGTTTTGGAATCAATCAAACATTTCCAGAACAACCATTATGAACTGTGAGACCTTGAGATTGGTCCTTCACCTCTCTGAATCTTAGCCTCTTATTCTGCAAAGTGGTGATGATGAGAAGCAGTGCCCTAGCACACGTGTATGTTAGTCGTTCAGTTTTGTCAGACTCTTTGTGACCCCACGGACTATAGCCTGACAGGCTCCTCAGTCCATGGGATTCTCTAGGCAAGAACACTGGAGTGGGTTGCCATTTCCTCCTCCAGGGGATCTTCCCGACCCAAGGATCAAACCTGGGTCTCCTGCATTATGGGCAGATTCTTTACTGTCTGAACCACCAGGGAAGTACAGAGTTGTGGTGGAGTTAATGAGAAGCAGTGCCCTAGCATAGTGAAAGAAAGTGAAAGTGAAGTTGTTCAGTTGTGTCCGACTCTTTGCCACCCCATGGGACTGTAGCTTACCAAGCTCCTCAGTCCATGGAATTTTCCAGGCAAGAGTACTGGAGTAGGTTGTCATTTCCTTCTCCAGGGGATCTTCCCAACCCAGGGATTGAACCCAGGTCTCCTGCATTGCAGGCAGACACTTTACCGTCTGAGCCACCAGGGAAGTAAGTGCTCAATAAATGCTCGTTGCTGATGTTTGCTTCTTTCGACTTCTTGTTTTTAACCTCATGTTCTACTCCATCTGGGTTAATATACAATGAGGTGCAATGGACACAAACATTTGGTGCATTGCATCTCATTGTATTGAACATGTTTATTTTAAAAACATTGTCAGCAATTTTCCACCTAGGAATCCATTTACCTACTTGCAAATATATACAAAAAAACTTAGATTTGTCTACACTTAGCCTTACAATGGGGCTTTCCTGGTGGCTCAGACAGTATCAATCCACGTGCCATGCGGGAGACTGGGTTTGATCCCTAGGGTGGGAAGATCTCCGGGAGGTGGGCATGGCAACCCACTCCAATATTCCTGTCTGGAGAATCCCCATGAACACAGAAGCCTGGCGGACTACAGGCCCATGGAGTCGCAAAGAGTAGGACACGACTGAGCTACTAAGCACACACAGCCTTACAATAGAATTCCACTCAACAGTTGAAATGGAAATGAAGTAGAACTCTATGTGTCCATATGCAACACAAGTGTGAGTTCTTGGTGGTCTTTGACTGAAGGGCATTGACTTTGGTATAAGCAACTCAGACTAGACGATGGTGCCGTTTCCTGAGATGGGAAGTAACTGTCGTGATCGGTGGTTGGGACGGCCAACTCTGCTAGCCCTTTAGCAAGCAGTTGTCTCTAGATGCCCCCAGAGAGAGGCTGGAAGGCTTGCCAATACCGCTCAGGAGAACTCTGAGGGTTTTCCTGATCTTCCATGCCGTTTCCTCTAAAGTGTCACCAACTTCATTTACATTAAAACACCGAAGACTGAAGAAGGAAATGGCAACCCACTCCAGTATTATTCTTGCCTGGAAAAGTCCATGAACAGAGGATCCTGGCAGGCTGCAGTCCATGGGGTCGCAAAGAGTCGGGCACGACTGAGCGACTAACACTTACATGTGCCAAGAAGTGTTCTAACTTAGAACTTCTAAGGGCTCTGCTGCTGCTGCTGCTAAGTCGCTTCAGTCGTGTCCGACTCTGTGCGACCCCAGAGACGGCAGCCCACCAGGCTCCGCCGTCCCTGGGATTCTCCAGGCAAGAACACTGGAGTGGGGGTGCCATCACCTTCTCCGTCTAAGGGCTCTAGAGGTTTTAATTCATTTACTTCTCCTGTCAATCTTAAAAACATAGGTACTACTGTTTTCGGGTTTTACTACTGAGAAAACTGAGATATAGAGGTTACTTGACGAGTGAGGATTTGGACCTAGGACCTCTGCTAGGTAGGGCCATACTCCAGCCCCGAAGACGACAAGCCATCTTGTTTGTAGTCCTTAAGGACTTCAGCTCCCAGCAGCCCTCGCGCTAGCAGTTCGCCACACACAACAAATCCCGGCGTGCTCCGGGCGGCTTGGGGTGGAGGGTTCTAGAAGGCGTGACGTGGGGTCGGGAAGCGGGCTCAGAGGCGGGTACCTTTCGGCAGTCGCTGTGGCCGCTGCTGCCGAGCCCGGGGACGCGGACGGCCGGGGCCGTGGGCGCAGCCTCCTCGTCTCCCCGGCGATGGCGGCGCTCGGCCGGCCGTTTAGCGGCCTTCCCCTGAGCGGTGGCTCGGACTTCCTGCAGCCACCGCCGGCCTTCGCCGGTCGGGCCTTCCCGCCGGGGACGGAGGGCGCCGAGCTGGCCCCGCGGCCGGGACTTCGCGCCACCCCGAGCAGCTCCGGCGGGAGCGCGGCGCGCGGACGGTGAGGAGACCGGCGGGCGGCGGGGGCGGGTGTAGGCTCCGGCGCGGGCTAGTTGACCCTTTTCGCGACCCTGGCGGGGGCTCTTCAACCTCAAGTTGAGGATGAGGAGACATAGCCCCACAGGCGGTTGCCGTAAATCGCGGAGGTCGCACAGCGCGGGGGTCCGGTTCCGACCTCGGCGCGCTAGCGCCCGGAGTGAGGAGAGGTCTGCTCACCCTGGGCGTGCGGGGGTGGGAGCCGGCCAGACCCGGGCCTGGAGCTGCCCTGGGCGCGCACACGCCTCGCTCCCTCCGGACTGCCGCCCGGCAGCTGTTGTTGGCAACTTTAAGCGACTCTCGGACTCTTGAGTTTCCTCATCCGCAACTTGGGAGAGAAATGGGTCCTTCTAGTGGGATCATAAACTAAAGTGCTCACCATGGTGCTTTCCCCGATAGGTTTTCCCTACGCTGGTCGCCCCAGTTTATCTCTCCCAGTCTTGACCGAATGAATTTAGCTTTCAGTGTGATTTTTGTCAGGACCAGCCAACACTTTACCTGACTGACCGTGTGACCTGTATATCCATACCACAGGACAAGGGAGGGGAGAGCTGATAGTAGTGGGGTGGGCAAGATTATCGGAGCCTGAAAGTGGATGCTGAAAGTACCAGCTCAGTAAATTTCTCAACTGACTGAGTTTGTTTGTTTGTTTTAACAGTATTTCAACTCACTGTAGAAAGAAACACAAGCGAGAGGAGGAGGAGGAGGATGAGTAAGTTTCAAGTGCTTTTTTAGTCACTTAACGGTCACTTAATTTAACCTATTTTATATCCGTAACTATTTGTTTTTAAGTGAAAAGGTGGAACATCAGGTGTCTCTGAAAGGAGGCCCAAGGAACTGACAACACAGGTTGCCTTTTAGAGCAGTGAGCTGGGCAGGTCAGAGGGAAGCTTCTTAAGGCATAAGCGATTGTCATGTTTGAACTTTGAGGCCTATGAGTATTATTACATGCACAAAATTTTTAAAAATTAGCAGAAGGCAAAATTTTATGCTCCCAGTTCTCCCCAGAGGTTTATCCTTATTGCCTGTTTCCCCTTAAGGAAGATAATGTAAAAATGTGCACGTTTATAGCTGTATAATTCTGGTTTTTTACATTTATTAGTAACACACTGTTAACACTGCAACACTGGTGTTTTCATTTTACTCTCCTGTAACTTGTTGCATATGGACACATAGAGTTCTATCTCATTTCTTTTTCAACAGTTGAGTTGAATTCTGTTGTAAGGCTAGGAATAGGTAATTAACCAGTCTCCCCGTGATGGATTTTAATACTAACAAATCTAAAGTGACCTGGTCTTAAGTTCTTTGTGTTTGTAATTAGATAAATGGATTCCTAGCTGGGAAATTGCTCAATCTTTAAATGTATGCATTTTGAATTTTAAGCAAGTTGTTGGCAATTTATACTCCTTTAAACTTTGGGAATGTGTGTTTCTCCATCTTCTCATCAGAATTGTATTTTCAAACTTTTTGATCACCTCTTAACTGATAGGGAAAATACTGCATGTCTAAAAAAGAAAAGGAGTAAAAGACATCCCCTAAAGAGGATATCAAAATGACCAAACAAATGAAAAGATATTCGACCTCATCAGTCTTTAGGGAAATGCATATTAAAAGCACAGTGAGAAAGTACTCCACTACCAGATATTGGAGGGTTCTGTAGCACCAGGAACTCACAGACACTATTGGATAAGAATGTAAATTGCTATAACACTTTGGGAAGCAGTTTTGAATGAGTTGAAGGCACACATACCCATTTACCCAGCAGTTCTTTTTTTTCACTACACATGCTCATCGGAAGACATGTACAAGAAAGTTTATGGCATCCTTGTTCATGATGGCTCAAAATTGGAATGTCCCTTAACAGTATCTGAACATAATAAATTTTTGCTAAGTTCAGTTCAGCAAAAAAGAAACACTGAACCACACTTACCAACCCAGATGTGTCTTATAAGCATAGTAGGAACAAAAGAAACATAGCACAAATGTATACATATTCAGTATAATTCCTTATATAAGGGTCAAAACCAGGCAGAACTGAAAACTTTTAATATTGCATATTTACATACATGATAATGTATATTTTTTAAAATGACGTGGTTATTATAAAAGACTGTGTGTACTTAGGCAATGGCACCCCACTCCAGTACTCTTGGCTGGAAAATCCCATGGACGGAGGAGCCTGGTAGGCTGCAGTCCATGGGGTCGCTAAGAGTCCGACACGACCGAGCGACTTCACTTTCACTTTTCACTTTCATGCATTGGAGGAGGAAATGGCAACCCACTCCAGTGTTCTTGCCTGGAGAATCCCAGGGACGGCGGGGCCTGGTGGGGTGCCGTCTATGGGGTCACACAGAGTTGGACACGACTGAAGCAACTTAGCAGCAGCAGTGTGTACTTACGGGGAGGAGGGAATAGAGTACCATATAGGGATGCTGATGGCATTCTGTATTTTGAATATTACTTTCATGGATTTTTGTTTTATAATTATTATATGTATTTTTATGAGTGCAAGCATTTTATAATTAAATTAGATCACTTCTAAGTTTTGTAAATTATATACAATTTTGAACATCTTTTCCTTTTAAGCGATTTGTGTTTCATTTTGGGTGAATTCTTTATGTTTCTGCAGATCTTTTATTGACTTATTGGTCTTTTTTATGTATGTTGTGTTTTTCCCAGATTTGTTGTCTTTCACCTTTTGTGTGATTTTTTTTTTTTTTTTTGCCAACAGAAACTTTTAATTTTCTCACCAGGTTGATAATAAACCTACAAGACAGTAGATTTGAAAGTTGCCTCAGTTTAAAAATCTGAGACTTCTCTGGTGGTCCAGTGGTTAGGACTCCATGCTTCCAATGTAGGGGGCGTGGGTTTGATTCCTGATTGGGGAACTAAAATCCTGCGTGTCATGTGGCATGGCCAAAAAATTTAAAATAAAAAACCTCTAGACCAGACAACATTTATGTTCTTTATAGCTTTGGGATTGCTGTGGATGCACAAGGACCTCTTTGCTTTTATCTTTTGAAAGTGTGGAAGTGCTAGTTGCTTAGTCACGTCCAACTCTTTGCGACCCCACGGACTGTAGCCCAAGACTCTCCTCTGTCCACGGAATTCTCCAGGCAAGAATACTGGAGTGGGCCATTCCCTTCTCCAGAGGATCTTCCTGACCTAGGGATGAAACTGAGGTCTCTTGCATTGCAGGCAGATTGTTTACTGTCTGAGCCACCAGGGAAGTTTCCTAGGAGATTATTAAATAATTCTAATGTCATAAATAAAAATTTTGAAGTGTAAAAACCATTGACTTTAAAAGTTAACCATCTTTAATTTGCAGATGGAGAGATTGAGGCCCTGAGAGGATAAGGGACTGGACAGTTGGATGTCGAACGCCCAGAAGTGTGTTGCTGCTTGCCACTTCAGTGGCTCTTATCAGAACTTTAAAGTCTTTTATGTCCCATTTTCTCTGGTACTTAATCATCATTGATCTCTATAAAGTTGTTCTGCTCCTTCTTAGATGATTTCTTAATGTGTATAACTTTTTCTTCTGCTTTCCAGAACATCGCATACCTTAGTATTAAAGAAGTGTTTAATTTATGGAGAGACATTCTTAATACTCACTTATGAGTTAAAACTAATAATAAGCTTAGTATTAAAGAAGTGTTTAATTTATGGAGAGACATTCTTAATACTCACTTATGAGTTAAAACTAATAATAAGCTAAACATATGATTGAGATTGTGCTTGGTGATATCCAGGCAATAACGTACTTTTGGTCTAAATACTCAGAGCAGGGCTGGTTGTCTGTTCAGGACACCCCTCAGTAGTAAAGAATCGGCCTGCAGTGCAGGAGACAGGTTCGATCCCTGGGTCAGGAAGCTCTCCAGAGAAGGAAATGGCAACCCACTTCAGTTTTTTGCCTGGAAAATTCCATGGGCAAAGGAGCCTGGCGGGCTACAGTCCATAAGGTCGCAAAAGAGTTGGACATGACTTAGTGACTAAACAGCAACTAAATGTTGGGCATGTTGTAGTGCTTACAAATACTAGTATGTGTTAAGAGCTTGAGCAGTTGAACTTCCCTAACAAGGCAGGTTTTAGTGAGAATCCTCTATGAAAAGCATAGAGGATACAGCACCTGTCTCTGGAATCTGGTGCCCAAAATACAACTCACCTTATGTGACACTTTAGAGGGGGCACTCTAGTTTTCTACATTGTTGTTTCCACATGTGCAGAGTAATCTGAATTGAACTCTTATGGTCTCAGTGAAATGTAAAATTTTCTAGAAAGTGAAGATAGTTTATGTTGCAAGCTGGGAGAAAAGTGCACCCCATTAGGAAGGGACCCATAGAGCAAATGACAGCCTCTACCATTTTTGGCAAGAACCAAGAAATGAGCAGTGTCACCTGCGCCTGTCGTACTTGCTGCAGACCTGATGAAGCATGTGTTTTTGCCCTAAGGGAATATAGGATGCCTGCAGACCACCTCCTCATATGCCCAGTGTAATGGAGCAGCAGCAGTATGAAAAAGTATGGCTGGCCCTGAATCGCTACTTTGTGATTCTTGGTTTCTTTACTTTCCACTTGACCTTTCCAGAGCTGAGTAAGTAAGAATGACTCTTAAATTCTCATGTCAAACGCTTCTAATCTGGAAAGGCAAAATCTTGCAGGTGCAACCTAATTTGACAGATGTTAAGGGAAACATCTCAGGGTGGCTGTGAGAATGACAGAAAAGAAAATGCGTGATTTTCCATCTTGTAATCACATACTGTCAAAAGTTAAGAGTTTTTTTCATAGCAGAATTTTATTAGCAGTGGTGGTGATACATGTTTCATTTGTATCAGTCAGGATTTTCATTGATTTTTTTTTTTTTTTTTTTTCAGTTGTCCAGTAAGAAAGAAAAGGCTAACTGAAGCAGGGCTCTGTGCTGGTCCTAATGACTGGATTCTTTGTGCACATCAGGATATAGAGGGTCATGGAGTAAATCCATGCACTAGTGGCCTTTCTGCACCTGGCATGTTAGATGTTATTTGTGAAGAGATGGATCAGACAACGGGGGAACCACAGTGTGAAGTTGCCCGAAGGAGGCTTCAGGAAATTGAGGACAGGTAAATGGACAGCATATCCGTCTGGCTTCTTGTTGTCCCTGTGTAACATCTCCTCTCTTTCAAGTTAGTCTAATTCATCATCTGGTGATTCCTTAATCCTAAGCCTGTCAAACAATAAAAATCAAGAAGCTTAAAGTATGCACTTTAAATGTTAAAGTAAGCGTTTTTCATAGAACTGTACTAAATATTTTCATTTACTATCTCTGAATATTAATTTTTTGGTTTATGAGGGTTTTAGCCTTCAAATTTGGTATCTTTTTTGTCAAATGTAGCTCTTGTGTATATACTTCCTTCTCTCCAAAGTAGAGTTTCATACTTTACTTAACCTTTTGCTGTAGCACCTGTTGAGTTTATCCTTTTTTATTTTAAAAATTTTGTCCAATTAATAGAATATATGTTTAACCAAATAATTTTTTTTCTTTGCGTCTGCCTTTGTTTAGAATAATTGACGAAGATGAAGAAGTTGAAGCTGACAGAAATATTAACCGTCTCCCCAGCCTTGTCCTTTCTGATACCATGAAAACAGGTTTGAAGAGGGAATTTGATGAAATCTTTACAAAAAAGATGATTGAGTCCATGTAAGTTTTGGTTTCTCGTTTCCATTCAGCTCTGATCTTTTTTAAAAATTCTTTTAAATGTATTTTTGGCTGTGCTAGGTTTTCATTGTTGTGCACAAGCCTTCTCTGGTTGCAGCAGTTGGGGCTACTCTCCAGTTGTGATGCTTTCTTGTTGCAGATAACAGGCTCTAGGGTGCACAGGCTTCAGTGTTTGCGTTGCATGGGCTTGACCCTCAGCTTGTGAAATACTGCACCAGGGGATTAAAGCCATGTCCCCTGCATTGGCAGTCAGATTTTTTACCACTGGACCACTAGGGAAGTCCCCTGTTATGATCTTAAAAGGAAGAACCAATGTCTCTAAACACTTCTGATCACCAACTAAGTGAAAGCTCAGTAGGCTTTATGTTTAGCCCAGGTTGGAGACCTTTTCTTAGTTCATTGGGGTGAGCAGAATGCTGTGCAAGTGGGATTTGGAAGTTCACAGGAGTGGCTGCCTTGCCTATTTACCCCTGGGTGGTTTTGAAGTCCGGAAATGCACCCATAGTCTAATACTTGGGAATGGGAGGATTGGCAAGAAAGAACCCATTCTCTCAAATTACTGTGATAGGTTGTAAGAACCACACTTGAAAACTACCTGTTTACGTGGCTCTGTCAGTTATCTTGGACCACCATTAAGACCTTGGAAAAAAGTGAAAAGTTTACCAGCAGTCAAAAAAGTTATCACAGAGGCCACAGTCTAGAGCTCATATTTGTATCTCACTGTGAGACAGAGGAAATGAAAGCAAGCGTAAGAACCTAAAAAGCAAAGCAGCCTGGGCCCCATTAACATAAAACTAATGGTAGCCTGTAATTCATGATAATGACTAATCATCGTCCTTGGACTTCGATGGTCTCAAGATGGTCCCTTACTCTGTAAAATACAGTTGTCTGTCAATATCCATGGGGGATTGCTTCTAGGACCCCTACAGATACCAAAATCCAGGGATGCTTACATCTCTTATATAAAATGGTCCAAATCAAAACCCCACAGATATGGAGGGCCAACTGTAGTAGGCAAGATATAAAGTGCCCTGTAGGTGTTTCCTAGAAAAGACTTTCAGTAGACTTGGTACTGTGAGAGTAAGTGTCAGATATCTGAAAACTTCTCTTAGGCTACCAGTCCCACTGGTACTAGGTAGATGACTGTCTTTAGACACTGTGGTTTCTCCTATTGCTGGATGTTAGCTCATGGGGTTTTGCATTAGCCTCCTAGCTTGAGCTTATAATTAACTACCCAGCCCTGAGGGTGGGTAAATAGTTTAGCCACGAGTAAGCAGGTCACATTGCCCCCCAGTGTAAAGCATTAGCACTTGCTGCTCTTGGTAGTTTTCCAGAAGCTAACCTTTGTGGGGTGTTCTTCATTGTTTGTGTTTTATTTTGCCTTGCACTTGGGTCCCAGAAACCATCAAACCATCACTAGATGAAATAGGTTGTGGGGTGGTAGACACAGATAGTGGCTTACTGCACAAAGCATTATATACTTCATAGCTGTACTAATAAGCAAAAGGCTTGCTGAGATATTTTTAGTGTATTTAGCCAGTGTTTCTTTTTATTTATAATGGTTTAGTACAAGATAAAAACCGACGTCTGCTAATACTAACCACAATTTAAGAAGAAACTATAATGTTAAATCAAGGGCCTCTGTGTTTCATATTGAACATTTATATTCTAATCACAGCATTCAGTGCAGCCAGTTGCTTTGCTTACAATGCGTGCAGAACTCTAAAATTTTATGCACTTGAGTGGCCTTTGTAAAGATAAGTTTGGATTGTCATAATTCTCCCTATTTTTATCACATTGCATCCGTGGTTTTTTTTTGGTTTTTATTTTTGGATTTTTTTTTTTTTTTGGCTGCCCAGATCTTAGTTGCGGCACGCAGCATCTTTTAGTTGCAGCATGTGGGATCTAATTCCCTGAACAGGAGTGGAACCCGGGCCCCTGCATTGGGAGTGTCTTCCCAATGTGGAGCCCCCGGCCCACCAGGGAAGTCCTCCCATCAATTTTTATATACTAGCTTGCAAACATTAGTTTTTCAACGTATGTCTTTTATTTCTGCTTTGTAAAGTTGTTGATACAGATATGTATTTCCTGTCTTAGGAGCCGTCCTTCCATGGAGCTTGTGCTCTGGAAACCTCTCCCTGAACTCCTTTCTGATAAGCCAAAGCCGTCATCTAATGCTAAGAACTACACAGGAGAGAGCCAAACTAAGCACGCAGCTGCTGGCACTGCCTTTCCTCAAAGAACTGAACTGTTCTTGGAACCTCGGCCAACAGGGTTGCCTGTTTACAATAGTTTGGAGACAGCTGCTTGCACAGAAGAGGAGATGGAACTCTAGAAACCAGTTTCTACACTAAAGTTGTCATGTTGCAGAGCTTATGTGTTCAGTCATGAGCCTGCTTGTACAGTATAGGGACTTGAAAGTTTTGAAACGGGTGTAATATCTCCACCTGTGATTTGGGGTGGGACTCTTGATTTTGGGTAGCCATTTCTTGAACTTCAACTTCTTGCCAAGGAAACTTGTCTCAAGGGAAAAGCAGTTTTCTAGGGGGCTTATTAAAGGAATGTGAGAGTACATTCTGCAGAGTTGAGTGTAGAAGCTGTATGTGACTTTTAAGTCATCTGTCACATCATCTAAGTCATTCAGATACTTGGAGAATATTCAGACACTTGAGCTGAAAAAGATGCATTAAAAAAAAAGAGTGCTCTCCCTACTACAAGTGTGCCCTGACAGTTGAGCCACAACTTCAGATAAATGAGCTCTGTTTATAATGGTAACTAGATATTACTGGGGAGGAGGAGGATGACAGTAGCTTAGGCCTATTGCTGGGGAATTTAACAGAGGCTCTGAAATTTGTATATTAGTTGTCAGTTCAGTGTAGCTTTATTGATTAAATAGCCAGTAGTGTTGTGGCTCCCCTCCTTGCCTCTTGACAATGCAATGGAAAATACAAAGAAAAGGTTTTTCCTCCGAGGCTTGTTTTGCCGTGTGCTACTGTTGCTCCTCGGTTTCCCTAATCCATAAACCCAGCTCTTCAGTGATGTTTACAGCCTAATTGACTTTGAGTGATAGTTTAGAAGATTGTGAGGTAACCAGTGTGTGAACTGGCTCTGGGAGAAGCTTCCTTAAGTCATCCTGAGGAAGTGCCGTATCAGCTCAGCCCAGCATATTATTTCAGTAGTTAAAGAAATGTGCCTGTAGAAGCAAGTTGTTTTTTGGTTTTTTTTAATGTTAATTTAGGAAAGGTTGAATAATTAACTGAGCACATGCAAGTGACATTGAGATTTACTGAAATAGCCAGTTTGCCTAGTGCTTCAACTCTTTGTGCAGTAAGCCTAGAAGTTACTAGAGAATAGCTTCCTGCCGGCCAGAAATCATCATCCGGAGGACACTACCCAGGCTCAGGGTGTCTTCTTGAGAGTAACCAGGATTGAAGTATTTTTTTTCTCAGGAACAGCTCTTCTGCGTGGCAAGGACTCAGTAGTACAAAGTAAAGTGACCGTCCCTTTAGTGCTACAGAATACCCACTATAACTTATTAAATGAGTGTAATACTGGCCCTTTAATCAGACAGCAGGAGACCACCCCAGTTCTTTTTGTTTTGTTTTCTGGGTTTCTTTTCTTTTGTAGGAATCACATACCTTGTGTAGAAAAAAATGGTTTATGCCAAGTAGAGGTGACTTTAGGAGGCAGCTCCCAGGCAATTTTGAAACCCATGCCGAAGTCCCTCCCCTTGTTACAGATGGTGTAGAAGTCACAAGTCTGTTAACTAGACTGTTTCTTCTGCCTGTAGTTCCTGCTTTTTCTATTTCTGTCTGGATAGTCAGGAAAAGATTTAATGTTTAATATTTAAACAAAATATTTAATGTCTACACAGTAAAATTATTCAGACTTCAAACCAGTATTGAAACCAGTTGGAAACCAGCTACTAGTTTCTTAATCTCAGATTTAGAGATGAATGTAAACTGTGTTCTGTTGAAACATGCACGTGTTTGATTCACGCCATGTCAGCTGCCTCTAGGTCATTGTTTAATGGGACCAACTTGTAACATTTGTAGCCTTAAAGAAGTCTCCAGATAAAAAGTTAGTTCTGCTACAGCTCATAAAGAGGAAGTGACTGCCTGGAATTTGGAGTTAGGCCCAGTGTTGAGGTGAAGAAGAGATGACAGTTTTCCAAAGGACACACACACACTTACACTGTCCTCTGTAGGGGTGTTGGACAGGCCTGGGATCCAGGTCTGTATAGTGAACAGTAGGAAGAGCTCTCTGAACAAGGCTCTGATACCACAGCTTTATGTAGGAGAGAACTAGCAGGATTCTGTTTAATTGAAATCCAGGCAGAACTTGTTTCAGGAGTCATTTTATCTGACACGATCATCATTTCTGCGGGAAACATGGATGTTCAGTGCACCTCTTTAAACCCGCATTCGTTTGTACAAAAATTTTCTTCATCCTTGTGGTGCTTACTCATCTGAGCCGTCTCCACAGGCCCCATGACTTGCTTTGTTTCCCTTTTTGTAGGGTAAGGTTTTTGTTTTTGCCTTAAGGTTTCCCTCGGGAATTAACAGGTCTTTTCATTTTGTAAAACTTACAGCATGGATCAAACATTGGCTTACTATGCTAATGTGTGATGAGAAACGGTTATCTAAAGCAGGTGAGCTTTAATGAACAAATGTATATTTCCTCTGAGTTTGATTAGGGTGTGTGTGGTTTTGTTTTTTAATTAATATGGAGAAAGTAAGTCCAGTTCTTACAGATATTAATCAAAAATTGCTACTCATTCTTGAAAAGGTGCAAATGTCCAATTAAAAAAAAGAAAGTAGGGTGGTAGCTCTAACCATAAGAAGAATATTTACCAGCAGGTTCATTGATTATTTTGGATCTGGGACTTGGCTTTGTTTTTTAAATAGTGATAAGAAAGGTGGAATACTAGGAAAGTTCTGGAAGATGCTGTCAGTTTTACTTTAAAATGAGAATATGGTGTTTCTGTATTTTATTGTTTTCAATAAAACTTCTTAAGTGTTTTGGACTTTTTGAGGCATTTGTATTTCTGCATTTAAGTAAACTGAAATCAGCAAGTTTGGGCAAGTCCAGGAAGTAGGAAAAGTCCTTAATGTTCAGTAACAGGGTCGTTCCGTTCTTGAGTTGACAGGTCACTGGGTGGCAGTATTGCCTGTATGTTTACGACCATTATTGGATAAATGTGGATCCCTATTTGTGGGTGGGCAGAGTTTTCAATGCAGTTACCTTTTCTACCTGAATTGAAAATCACAGCTAAAAGTTACCTAATTTATTTTTATAGATTTGAAAACTAAGCCTAAGTAGATAGTGACAATTTAGTATAATCAGTTCACCAGGTCCAGGGTTCTTCCTACTTGAGCAGTGGTTTTACATACAGTTTCTTGACAGCAATACCTAACGTGTTTAGATTTCATTGAAATAAACTACAGTAAGGGGTATAGTTCAGGCAATGTAACTTTAAACACCTTGAGGGAATACAGTCGTATATGTATCTGTTTGGTTCAAATACTCTTACCAGTGTGGCATATGAGATGAACTTCATGCAATTAGAATACAGTGTTAGAGTACAGCTCCAGAAGACAGGATGTTGTCTTTAAAAACCGGTTGGCAGGTAAACAAGCCAGTCTTCCTGTCCCTTCATTAACTTTAGAAGTCACGGGGTTGGTTGAATGTCTTTGAAGATGAGAATTCCTGGTGTAGGAATGTCCTCTGCCTACACGTCTGTCCCTACGTTGCCTGCGCCCGCAGCACACCTGCTAGGAAAGCAGGAAGGCAGGCACACGTTGGTGTCTGAAGGGTCAGGGAATTGGTGTCTAGCCATCTGTCACCTGTTTCTTTTAATCAGAACTATGGACAACTTGGCTTTTAATAGGAATCTTGCTTTGGTTTTGTGGGGAAAGATCCTGATTTTCATTTTTTAACTATTCAATTTAGTGTTTCAATATGAAGATACCCTTGAATGTCAGGTGTTTTCTCAGGTCTGAGCACAGTGTTGAGTCATTTTCAACCCATCTGTGCAGGAAATGAACACTCAAATAATCTATACTCTTGTGCGTTATTCCTGTTAATACAGCTGTTTCTTTCATGATGTCACTTAATGTAAATTACCTGAACCCCAATCTTCAGATGCTTGTTCTAGAATTTTGAAAGCTAAAACATATCTGTACCTTTGTCTGTGTTGTTGAGTCACTCAGTTGTGTCCAACTCTTTATATGACCCTATGGACTGGAGCCTGCCAGGCCCCTCTGTCCATGGGATTTCCCAGGCAAGAATACTGGAATGGATTCCTATTTCATTCTCCAGGGGATCTTCCCAACCCAGGGATCAAACCCACATTTCCTGCTTGGCAGGCAGATTCTTTACTACAGACACACCTGGGAAACCCACATTTACTTAATCCCTAAATAGATTCTCAGCACTTGAAGTTTTCAGTTCTAGAAAATCAAGTGATAAGGTTTTTAATTGTGGGGGCAGCTGGAAGCCTGTTCTTATATTTACAAAACAGAAACCCAGAGCTTAAACACGTTTGCACTGCTAGGCACTAGGACTGAACTCTGGCCATCAGTGACCATAGATTGTCTTGCCTACTAGTGTGCTTCTGGGCATGCTCCCAGTCACACCAAAGGCATTCCTTTGTATTAATATACTTGGTTGAAACCATAGCCTGCTGTGCCTTGCTACTTGGGATTCTTTGAATCCCATCTTCACTGACCTCCCTGGAGGTAGTCAGTAAATACTGGCATAGAATGCTGGCATGGGTGAAATAATTTTTATCAATTAGGGAACTCCTTTAATATCTTAAGTGGTTTCCCGAGGAAAAGAGGCAGCATGATGAGGTTATTAGTCTGTAATTTGAAGGTCATATTGTCTCTAGGATGTTTTCTTGAACAGGTTCATTCTTTTGTGAAACATGTTCTATAGTGTATATAACTCTTTTAAGAGATTAAAACCCTTCCAAAGTGGAATAGGAGATAACCATCAACTTTTGGGATGGTGCCCGGCTTTGTACAAGGTGCTTATAATGCATCATTTATTTGAATCCTCTAGTAGCCTTTAGAGATACTATCATACCCCTTAGAGGCGGGCAAATAAGGTATTTTGAGATGAGGAAATAAGTGGTATTTTATGCCCAAGATCACCCAGCTAAATGGGTGGGAGAGTTGAACTCAGGGAGTCTGAGTCTAAAAAATGCTCTTAATCTCTGTAATATCAATAGCCATATTGATACTTAATAGCATGTCCTTCTGTAACAAGATATTATGGCAAAACGGTTAAATGTTCTAGCTCTACCATTTATTAGCTGTAATATTGGTCAGTTAGGCTGAAGAAACTGTCTCAAATATAGTTACTGGTCAGAATGTATTACTTAGGGCAGCCAGGAACTGAAGCAGGCGGTAATTAAGGGGGAAAGGCCTTCACTCACTGTAAAAAGTGGCTCAGTGAAGTTGGATAAATCACTACCACGGCAGTGAAACACCCGCAAAGAACAAGAAGACTTGAAAAGTTCAAGAAACATTCGGAGAACAAAGACACTGCATTGTACTTTTTAATTGCACAGGTAGTTTTAAATAAATGGAGAAAGCACCGTCCAAAAGTTACACTAGCACAGAAAGATTTCATCGAGCATTTACATAGTAGTTTTCTGTAATTTTACAAAAGATTCTTGATCTTTATTTGAACTGTACATGAGGGAAAAGGAGCCCCCTCAGGTGTTCCGCTTGCAGAAGCAAACTAAAGGACCTAAAGTCGGAGGCAAGCCTGGGATGCTGAGAAGGGAAAAGAGAAACTGATAAAGGACCATTCGTTAACTCCATGTCTGAAACACTTATCGCGTGACCCTTGTGTAAGTACTTCAGGGCAAACCACCGCCCTTAAGATAAAGGTACACCCTCAGAAGCTGTAATTCTGGATCACAGTAATGTATCTATGTACCCTGGACCACTAAAGGTCAAAAGACAATATTTGGGGTGACCTAGGAGGCTTGAACAAATACTTTAAAGGAATTCTCTAGGACCACACCCCCTCTACTTTGGCTTTTTGGATGAAGCACAGGCCTTTGTGCTGTCCTCCAGGCAGTGTCACAGTCAAGAGCATCAGTACTGGATCACTCCTTAGACACTAATCAGCTGGGGAAAGAGTTCACTGGCAAAAGGGTCCTCCCAAGAATGGTCTGCATCAAGCAGGGAGGACATGTCACTCAAGGGAGAAGGGGAACCCTCATAGCTACAGTCACTGTAAGCATCCAGCAGGCAGGAAGATGGCTTCAGGCAGTTGCTGGTTGAAAGCAGATCTGAGATACCCAGCTCTGGAATGAAGTCATCTTCTACAAGTTCTTCCTTCACTGAGACTGTGAATTCAGGGTGATCTTTCTCTGAGGGGCTGAAAGGTGCTTCCTCAATTTTCACTACCACATTAGCTTCACTCTCTGTCTCAGAGGGCATCTCTAAGACTAGGGGCTTTGTATATACGTGATCAAAACGAATCAGTTCATTAATGGCTTCCAGCTTGGCTGATGACGTCCCCAGGGATGGAGAAGGGGAGGCCGGTAAGGAACT
Source organism: Bos javanicus (assembly GCF_032452875.1). Lineage (NCBI taxonomy): Eukaryota > Metazoa > Chordata > Mammalia > Artiodactyla > Bovidae > Bos > Bos javanicus. Next base: position 68,640,345 of record NC_083884.1, read on the forward strand.
GGGTCCTTCTGGGTCCACTTCTGGGAGCTGCTCCAGGCTGGCAGACTCTGGGGAAGGACATCTGAGGAACATGACTGGGTCCAAGTTGAACAGAATGCCCAACAGGATGTCAGACTAGAAAAGGAAAAATAAATGGCATTCAACTGCTAAAGAGTACACTGAGAACTGACCTTAGTGTTCCATAATGTAAACTAACCCTTCTGCTACAAAATGATCTCTGGGACCCACCAGACCCACTCATGTACCCTTCACTCATGTCCTAGACCACCTGGGAACAGGGAGGTAGTCAATGTTCAGCCCCAACTCAACCAAACCTGCACTGCCCGCATCTGTCTGGTTAGGGGTGTCAGGCATCACACAGACGGAACCGAGTAAACAGCTCTTTAGTAAAATCTGAGTAAGCCCTACCTCAGAGTCTGAAGAGTCAATGCCATCAGAGTCCATGGGGAGATGTTCTGGAGGGGTGACAACTGGGCCTGCACCTGCTGCAGAGGTGCACGTAGTCTGAGTGCTGCGGACTCAGCAGACCCGGCCACCAGCCCCGCTCCACTCCCCTGGAAGGAAAGGTCAGTCGGTGAACAGCTCCAACAGCTGGGTGTCCCCAGGGAAATGCTTGCCAGGAGATTGATTCTCAACTTTTAAGAAAGCTAAAAAAACTTTTTTAAAATTCATTTATTTTGGCTATGCTGGGTCTGACTTGACAGCATGTGGGATCTAGTTCCCTGACCAGGGATCAAACCTGGGCCCCTGCATTGGGAGCACAGAGTCTTAGCCACTGGACCACCAGGGAAGTCCCTAGAAAATTATTCTTTAGAGCTGAAATCTTTCCCTTACACATCTGGTATTTCCATTTTTTTGAGTCTTCCTTGAAGAAAAGAAAAGAGAGGTAAGGCTAACTTCTTTTTATTTTCTGTACGATGAAATGTTTTTCTTCCCCAAGCTAAGATTCAGGCAGGACTATTATTCTTAATTATTATCTTATTTATATTCTCAATAAGAGTAACATCCCTAGTAATAAAGTTCTGTAGTGAATTGAGGCCCATAATATTTTTGGATAGTGCTGTACTCAGACACTCAGTCGTGTCCAACCTTTTACAACCACATGGACTGTAGCCAGCAGGCTCTTCTATCCATGAAATTTTCCAGGCAAGATACTGGAGTGGAAAGCCCTTTCCTACTCCAGGGAATCTTCCCAACTCAGGGGTCGAACCCATGTTATTATTTTTAAAGTTTGTTCTGAACATTACTTTTAGAGCAGAACTGCCAGTCAACCTTAGACCACGTATCTGTTATCACTGGATTTGCCATAAATTAAAACCCACACATCACGCTTCCATCAGAAAGGTATGTCTATCACAAAGAATCCCTTCTCTTATTCATATTCATCAAAGAGCTATTTTAATTTTAGTAGCATTCAAAGTCAGGTTTGACTGCCACTCTTATCCTGGTTCTCCTCAATGCTGGCATTGTAGACACATGTCAGCTACCAGCATTTGTTAGTACTTGCTCTTAAAGAGAGTCGTGTAACTTATTCCAGTTATTAGGACTTAGTACTATTCACTATACCCTTGAAAAATGAATATCCTTAAAGAGGTTATGTCACTTAAAACCAGTTCTTACATATGGCACCAAATAAAGGACATAACTCACCTTGGTCTCTGCTTCCTCTTCAGTCACTAGGGCATCCATTCCCAACCGCTGTCTCAACTCCTGATTCTCAACTACAAGGCCATGAGTTTTCTCTCGTAAAAGCTGATTTTCTAACAAAAGTTTTTGGTTCTGGAAGAAAGTTCAGAAGACACTATTAAAACATCTCATTCTTTCACTTTAAGAGCACACCTGACAGTTTCACTACAGCAGGTTTTCCTTCCTTCTCCTGGATCTTTTGGAAAACTCTACACAGTTGTTCATAGTACATATCAGAAGGCAAGGTCATAAATATAAAAAATAAGCTATTTAAGAAGTGCCATTACATGAGGGTCACATATAACAAAGTGCCCCCAACTACTGATAGAGACCTCAGCAAAGAGTAACTAGTAGCTTTAATTTAGATGTGATGGTTTAAAAAATCCTATCTTGAACTGGCAGGTAATAATAAAAGTGGTAGTGGTGAGCTGTAAAATTAACACGTTTAAAAAAAAGAACACCACAAATACTCTTTATGTATTCAAGATGTGTAACCGGCAACAATTTAAGTTTAGGTAACAAGTGGGCCCAAGAAGGGGAAGGGAACCGTTGGTGGACTAAATCAGGAAAATTTAAGCAATGATTTCCTATCAGCTTTTACTCATTTCTTAGTACTAGTTGATTAAACATTGTTCTAATGCTGTAATTCACCGACAATCAATTTAGACTGATCTAGCACCAAATACCAGAGGGTCAATCACTTCTGTTCTCATCAAGCTTCACCACTTAACAAACTACCAATCTACCCTAACTTAGACTTGCTTAACTTTTGTATTCTAAAGGAGATGAAACAACCAACCATTCACCAGGGAAAGCTACACAATGGATGTAAGATAAAGTGTTTGGCCATAAGTATTTTTACCTCTTCTTCCAAATCTACCACTTGTTGCTCCAGCTCACTCATTCGAGCTTTCTTCCGGTCTCTGGCAGTCTGAGCTGCTACTCTGTTTTTCAGTTTCCTGAGAAAAGAAAGAGACATACCACACTAAATCATCTCAAACCTTATTTATTTGAAAACTTGGCCAGCTGGTGCTTTCACTTTAATTTACGGTATACAGTAATGGTAAAATACACTTCAGGCTCCTCCCCTCAATAAAAGAAAACCAAAAAAAACAAAAAAAATCGACCTTCTGTGGATCTAGCTAGCAGTACCTACTTATCCTCCCCCGTATTGCGTCACCCACCTCAGCCTCGTCCCCGCCACAGCACAGGCTGGACACAAATATTACTCATTTTGCATCATAAGATATTTTCCCCTCCCCTTTCTATTTCCCATCGCTTCCTGATTACAGTCCCCTCAAAAAGGATCCAACCAGGACTGATTAAACCTAGCGAAGGCTGCAATCGCGCTACTGCAGCCGATAACGTAACAACCTAACTTCTAAGAGAGAGAGGCTGATGCGACTTTCCTCCTGGTGCTGAAAGCCAAGGCTCATGTCTGGTCCAGGGGGCACTTCATAAATCACAAAAAAGCACACTGATCATAATAACATTTACGAAGGAGTAAGTACTAGGCATTTCTCCACAGCCCCAGCGACCTCGGGAAGTAGATAACCATTTTTAAGGACGCAGAGACTGACTGAGGAGCCTCATACTGCTTACAGTCCCTTCAACAGCTGGCATTTCAGCTCCGTGAGCCTCCAAAAAAGTAGGTAAACCCATGGCTCCACGTCACAGCCCAAGTTTAGAGAAGCTGAACCAGGGGTCTGTGGTCACACAGCTAAAGGGCCTGGAACACAGGTGCCAGCGTACCCTGCTCTGGTCATCTCTAACGAGACAGAAACGAAAGAAATAAAAAAAGCCTGCGCTGCCCTGGACTTCACCTAGCGCAATGGATCGGCCAGTCCAGACTTCCTGCCCTGCCCCGCCCCGCCTCGCGCCGCGCCGCGCCACGCTGGCAGCGGACCGGCCAGACACCGGCGCCCGAACGCTGCAGGCGGTCAGCGCGACCCCAGGCCCCTGTCCCGCCTTCGATTTCGGTCCCCAAACCCCCGACGCTCGCCCACCTCCGCAGCGCCTTCTCTTCGGGGCTCAGGTGCGTGAGGCGCTGTCGCTTGCGCGCCTGGGGCGGAACCCCGCTCGCCCCCTCCGGGCTGGCCCCTTGCTGGCCCGGCACCATGACCGGCAGAGCCCGGCCTGCCGGGGCTCCGCCGGTAGCAGCGGGCTGGCCGGACAGAAGCAGTACTTTAGGGGCCCCGGCGGCCGGGCTCTGCGCGGGTGCAACCACCACCATGGCCGGAGCGTGTCTACGCCAGTGCGCGCCGCCGCTGCCCAGTGGGCCGGCCCCGCCGGGCCCAGCCTTTCTACGATCGTGGCCCTTCTCGATTGGCCAGCGCCTCGTGACGCAAGCCTACCTCTGCGCCCATTGGCCCAGCGGATCCTGAGGGGGCGGGACCAGGGCGTCCATTGTGGCCACCGAGGTCTTGCGCAGGGGGCGCCCGAGCCTTTTGCGCGGTGGCCACAGACAGAAGTCTAGGAGCAGGTGCGGGGTCCCTGAGAGCAGGGTGGGGGTGGGGCCCGGGAACTTGAGGAAGGGTCCGGAACAAGGCGGAGTTTCCTCACTAAATGGATTTCCCCCCCTATGCTGACGGAGAGTTTAATTAGAAACCGCTAGGTTTCCGGACTGAGGAATTTTGACGGAGGTTTTTATCCCCGCCTGAGAAAACTGTATCTTGTGCGCCACTTCGGGCCCGGGGCTGAGTGGAAAATCCAAAGGGTAGCGCGAATCTGGCCTTGGGTTAGGAAAAAAATAGCCTGCAGAGAAATTCCGCGAAGTAAGTCCTTAGGGAGTGAGATCGCACGTTTTAAAACTAGATTTACCTCATAGTGAAGGTTTAATAAACCATTGGTGATGTTCTCTCAGAATGCAGGAGTGCCTGTAATTTCGTTTCTCTTTGCCTCTCTAAACTTTCAGCTATGAGCGTGTATTTATTTATGAAAAGACAAAAAAAAATGTGTATAAAAGATAGGAGATTCAGGGCTCCTGCCTGCCTGTTATGGCGCAAAGGGAGTGGGGGTGGGGTACTTGTGAAAGAGGGGCCTCCGAACTGTAGCTGGGGACCAGTTTAGACACAGGAATATTAAAATGGAGAAACCTGAGGAAACGCCCTCCACAGGCATTTTCACTTTTTTGAAGCAAATTATAAAATGTTAAGTTCCCTGGAGTCACGAAGCAACCCTTTCTTTACTCTGTGCTTAGCACTGTTTTAGGTTCTTAGGGATGTTGTTCTTTAGTGGCTGAGTCGTGTTCCGCTGTTTTGTGACCCCATGGACTGTAATCTGCCAGGCTTCTCTGTCCATGGGATTTCCCAGGCAAGAATAACTAGAGTGGGTCGGCATTTCCTTCAGGAGATCTTCCCAACCTAAGGGTGGAAGCTAAAGATCCTGCATTGGCAGGTGGATTCCTTACCACTGAGCCACCGGAGAAAGCCCTAAAGGGACCCAGAAGTGAGTGAATCTCTGGTGACTGGAAGGTAGGCAAAGAGTGAAAGAATGCTTCCAGGTAGTTCTTTGGTGTTATTAAGTCAGACTAGCTTTTCAGTTATCTTTTGGTGGTGAGAAAACAAGTTGGGATGAAGGAATGAATGAAAATTCAATCTCTCAGTATACAGGCCCCTTTAAGGCATGGTTTCGGTCATCCCCAGGGCTGGACTGTGAGTCTCCTAGTATTTTCTTCCTCCAAACCGGAGGAGTAAACTCAGTGATTTTATTTAAACTGATCGGCCCACCTCAGAGCATCCTGAGCACAGGCTGCTTCCTTTGACTGGAAAAGAGAGAGGAGCTGATCAGAGAACAGGACAAAGCAGCCAGCCTCCCTTTTAACCTCATCAGCCTTGAGCTAACTGGGTCCTAAAGTGCATGCAGGGTAGGACTCACTCCTGGCCCTGGAACATTTGGGGGAAATTCCTTGCAATGCTTTCTGGTTAAGACATACATGTTCCTGTTAAAGGACCTTGAAAAGCTGTAAGAGGTTCTGAGAAAAGCCATGTAAATGTCATGAAGACTTTTAAGTTAATATTTGTGAAGACCAAAAGAATGTCTGGCACTGTGTAAGAAATCTCAAGGCAACTAAAAGAAATTTAAATCATTTAGACTTGAAAATGCATGAGGATTTTATCAGTCCAGCATGGTGTAAATAAGTAACTATATGGAAAAGGTACAAGAGCTGGGGCAGAGGAGGAAAGGAGGATTGCATTTTAGTCTTGGTCAATGGGGTAGAAATAGAATGTTGAAACTAACTCCCCCAGGTTTGTTTTCAAGGCCCTTTTAAAAAAACCTTTGATAAACATGTTAAATCATTCTCAAAACCAGTCATTGGACCCAGTGCTGATTTCTCTCCGTGGAATCATGAACACTCTTGTCCAAACCTTTGAACAGTTTTATATCCTTTCTGTAAGGTTACTCTGATAATTCTTGCATCAGATGCCATTAATATTTTAAAACAAGGCACTTGTGATTAGAGCTCTAAAATATACAAAACACAAAGTTCTTAGTCTTTGTGAAATGCAAGAAAGAGTAGAACATTGAATTCAGTTCAGTAGCTCAGTCATGTCTGACTCTTTGCGACCCCATGGACTGCAGCCCACCAGGCTTCCCTGTCCATCACCAACTCCCGGAGCTTGCTCAAACTTATGTCTATAGAGTTGGTGTTGCTGTCCAACCATCTCATCCTCCTTCATCCGCTTCTCCTCTTAATTTAGAACGTTAAGTCTAAATAAATGTCAATGCAAAAAAAAAAAATACACCAAAACAACCCAGAAGCAATCTGAAGCTAAAATTCAAGAACTGCTCTATCTACTACAGGAACCACTGACCACAGGTGGCAAGCGATTCTTTTTTTTTTTTTTTTTTTGGCTGCACCAGGTCTTAAGCCTAATCCTAAAGTTGGAGTCTTAGTTGTGGCAGGCAAACTCTTAGTTGCATCATGTAGGATCTAGTTTCCTGACCAGGGAACAAATCCAGGCCCCCTGAATTAGGAGCACTGAGTCCTAGCCACTGAACCCCCAGGGAAGTTCCTGCCTATTTATTCTTTTTCCCACCTCTCTTTTTCAGTCTCCATTGTAACACTCTACACTCATGCTTAATCTTCCCAAGGTGTACTGCCCTGAGGTAGAAAAATGTCTGGGGCTAGCCTGGAAAATCCCATGGACGGAGGAGCCTGGTGGGCTGCAGTCCATGGGGTCGCTAAGAGTTGGACACGACTGAGCGACTTCACTTTCACTTTTCACTTTCATGCATTGGAGAAGGAAATGGCAACCCACTCCAGTGTTCTTGCCTGGAGAATCCCAGGGACGGGGGAGCCTGGTGGGCTGCCGTCTCTGGGGTCGCACAGAGTCGGACACGACTGAAGCGACTTAGCAGCAGCAGCAGCAGGAACAAATAGACCTATCAAGCTACTAGTGATGAGATTGGAAAAGGAAATGACCTTCATCACTGAGTATCAAATCCCTTTCCAATTCCATTGGTTCTACTCCTTTGAGTTGTCAGCAAAGACTTCAATACCATAATTTTTAATGATAAATCATTATCATTGGCTTCTAAGTCGAAAGATGTTCAGACAATTGAAGGGCATTGTTATAACCAAATATGCCTTCCTTACTTATCCATTTAGGTATACAAACAAAGTTTGGGGGCACTCTTTTAATGAAAAAAAAAAAAAGGAATAAAGTTAATGCTGAATCCTGCCTCACTCTAGCAATAAGTACTATTAATCTGCTGTGTGTTTAATAATTACCAAAATTTGGAATATAAGTTGTTTTGGTAAGGCTTATAAAATTTGTCATAATTTAAATTGTTACAATAGCTCCATGCAGAATAATTTTTTATGGTTTGAAAAAAGCTTTAAAATACTTAAATATATGTATTTTTTGTCCAAGGTAGCCTATTAGGTAATCAACAATAGACTTTTAAGCATAAAACTATGTTGCATTGAGATAAAACCTGTAAGGAAAGTAGAATGGGCAGGAATACACAGATGGTGCTGTGCTCTTCTCAGTGCATCTTATCAGGAGACACAAGATGACCATTTGTCCCCAAACTAGTGATGTTAATTCTTACCAATTGGTTACCATAGTACCCCCTGAAGTTAATTAGTACTGGTACTTAATAAGAAAGGTATTTTAAGATTTCTAGCTATCCTGTTCCTCATTAGATTTTCACTCACAGTTCTAGGATCCATAGATGATTCTTCCTTAAATTGTTACCACAGTGATTTCCTTTCTTTAAAAAAAACAAAAACTTTATTCCTGACTGCGCTGGCCTTCGCTGGCTGTGCGCCGGCCTCAGTGTTGGGGCCTCTCGTGGTGGTGGCTTCTCTCGTGTTGGAACGCGAGCTTTAGGGCAGATGGGCTCAGTAGCTGTGGTGCATAGGCTTAGTTCCCCAGTGGCATGTGGGGTCTTTCTGGGCCAGGGATTAAACCCGTGTCCCCTTGCATTCCTAGGTGGATTCTTCAGCAACCAGGGAAGTCCCACAAGGCTTTCTTAGACTGCTAGTACAGATTGTTGTTTAACTCTTTCATTGTTACCTAGCTTTCCATTTGTGTACACATTGTTATGTTTCTCCAACTGGATTTCAAAAAGCTCATTAGAAACAGAAGCATGTGTTACACTTCTTTGTGTTTAGTATAGTGCTGAGTACACATTAGACATTCAAATAAATATATTTTTAAATGGCTATTAAACTGTTAGGTTGTCTGCAATATGCTTTAAAAGACAGAACATCTTTTAAATTACTCTGGCAGATTGCTACATAATACCATTTTCTTGAAAGCAGAATTCAAGACAAAGCTGGTCTGTCTTGGACTCATTACTAAAGCCTGGAATGTGCTCATTTTAAGGCACTAAGGCAATATTTCTAGTTATTTACGCAGCATATATTCTATTTTTCTTATAAAAAAATAATAATAATACTTTTGTACAGGTTGCCTAACTGAAAACATTCAGCTTCCCAATTCCCTGGAAACTCTGAGTAGATGTGGAATGAAGTTCAGGCCAGTGGTAAGTGGAAGTAGTAGGCAGAGAGGATTCCGGGAAAGCTTGTTAAATGAAGGCTCTGCGGGAGGCCTTACGCCTTTTGACTGTTGCCCCTTTTTCCCCCGGGCAGTGCTGCTTGCCTGCTATGCTGATGACAGTGGAAAGATTGAGACATTCATCAGCCACCCTGCAAACATGAGGCAGGAAGCCACAAACTAAGGATGTCAGAGAGTAAAGACAGAACGAGGCTGGGTTCCTGATGCCGTCAGAGAGTGGTCATCTAGCCCTGACCTAGTTCTAGACTGCCTGCTTACAGATCCCAAGTTACATGTGACAAGTAGAATTATCATGGTGCCTGGGTTTTTATTATCTGCCATACAACACAATCCTCACTTTTACAGACACTTACTTACACGATGCCCTAAGTCAGATTTTCCAAACACTGTCTTTGTTGTTCTTGTGAATGGGCTACTAGTACTGCTGAAGAAGTAGAGTGACAGGAAGTAGGTGGATCCCAGAGACAAAATTTTTGTCAGTTCCCTTCCAATACCAGGAAAAGAGATGAGGCACTTAGCATTATGCTGCAGCTAAGTTGCTTCAGTCGTGTCCGACTCTGTGCAACCCCAGAGACGGCAGCCCACCAGGCTCCCCCGTCCCTGGGATTCTCCAGGCAAGAACACTGGAGTGGGTTGCCATTTCCTTCTCCAATGCATAAAAGGGAAAAGTGAAAGTGAAGTCACTCAGTCGTGTCCAACTCTTAGCGACCCCGTGGACTACAGCCCACCAGGCTCCTCCGTCCATGGGATTTTCCAGGCAAAAGTACTGGAGTGGGGTGCCATTGCCTTCTCCGACTTAGCATTATAGCATCACTATTTTGTGGCCAGAAAAAAAAAAAAAAAAAACAACCTGTAAGTTCTAAGGGGCAAAATAATCATCTTAAAGCTACACTTTTCCAGCTTATCTATCTGTCCCATACTACAGTCCCATCATTTTCCTGGAATGTCCTTTTCCTCTCTCTGTTTAAACCTTAGTTTCCCAACCTCATCATTAATGACATTTGGGGCTGCACAATCCTTTGTTGTGGGGTGAGGCGCTGTCCTGTGCATTGTGAAATTTTACTAGCATTCACTAGATGCCAGTAGCACCCCACCCCCACTCTTGCCCATTACGACAACCAGAATTGTCTCTGGACATGATCAGTGTCCCTGAGAGCCAAGACCTCCCCCTCCACCCACTGTTAAGATCCACTGCTCTAAACTTGCTGCCTATGATTATCGGCAGTACTGCCTACCTACCTAGATCTCCATGTTAAACTGTAAGCTCCCTGAAGGCAGGGACTGCATCTGACTCATCTTTGTAATCTCCCTGTTCATTGACAAAATAGATATTAAAATGGTCCAGGACAATAATGGGAATAGATTTCAGGAATCCTGGCTCCTTGATACCATGATTTTGACACTCACTGTTAAAGATGCCTGTGTCCTATGCCTATGCCTGGTATCTTATTTTATAGGCACTCATGCTATAGTCAAGAGACAGATTCTAGCAGGAAAGTGCTACATGGCTTATTGTTATAAACACCAACTGGATGGTAAAGGAGAGCAAAAAATTGTAAGACAACTTTTTATGGTCTCACAAAGAGAAATGAAAAATTCTTAAATGATAAGGGAAAGAGTGAAAAGCCAAAGTCTGTATACACTATTTTTATTTCCTTAATAGAATCAAAGTTGTATTTTAGTCAGAAAGTGCTACCTACACCCCTCACCCAGTTCCCCTTCCCCGTAACATTGTCCTTTTACATGACTGTGGTCCATCTGTCACAGCTAAGAAACTGACCTGAAACCACAGGGATTCATTACCCGTGAGAAATGGATGCAGTCGTTTGGTTTGCTAGGACTAGTGATTCTAGTGCTTTTAATTTCATGAGTATGTGTTTAAAGGCAGACAGTTTTGAACCATCTGAGTAACAAGACACCAACACGTGGGCAGGAAGTCCTCCTGGTCCTGCTGGCGGATGCTTCCTTCAATCCTGCGGGCTGCCCACCCCTTTCTGGAGAAGAGTTGCAACACTTCCTGAAGTTCATTTGTGTGTATTAAGGCTCTAAGAAATTCAATACTCCTTTGGCTTCTGCAAAATGCTGCTGTTCATTTGCTCAGTAAATTAAACAGAGCCTGAAAGGGAGCAGACAGTAACAAAAGGAAAAGTTTTCTTTGAAAAGTGAAAAGATATTACATGACTCTCTTTTACAGTTGGCATTGACCCAGAGCAGTAAATGGCTCAACGTTTGTTTTTGTATTTTTGAAGAAAGTACAGACTCTCCATTGTCAGTACCTTTATTGACACCAAGGTTCAAAGGCAGCAGGAGGAGCAAGTTTTATCTTACTTGAAAGAAGTTACAGTGGGGCAGGTGCCCTTCATTAGTCCTAAGAAAATAAATATCAATGTGCTGGTTGTGAAATTTTTTTTTAATAGACTTTTTTGGGGTATAATTTTAGATCAGCAGAAAAGTTACAAGGCCAATAGAATTCCCTTATGCCACCCTCCCGCCCCACTCCCCTACACAAACAGTTCTAGCTTCCCGTAATGTTATCAGCCTTTTTAGGTGGCACAATGAAAAAGAATCCGCCTCCCGAACAGGAGACACAAAAGACGTGGGTTCAGTCCCTTGGTTGGGAAGAGCCCCTGGAGTACGAAATGGCAACCCACTCCTGTATTCTTGCCTGAAAAATTCTATGGACAAAAGAGTCTGGCACGCTACAGTTCATGGGGTTACAAAGAGATGGACACAACTGAGCACACATACACAGTGTTTTCAACCTACACTACCATTGTTATATTTGTCAAAATTCAGAAACCAGTACTGACACAGTGCTATTAACTAAACTCTAGACCTTATTTGGATTTCAACAGTTTCTCCCTTACTTTCTGTTTTCTGTTCTAGGATCCTGCCTTGGTTTTGATTGCTTAGCTTTCGTATGGTATATCTGTTTTTGCAAAATGTTTCATGACTAATTTCAGTAAGTGATATTTATCTGCAGTGCTGGATTTACCTAAACTCAACCTTCCCAGACACATACATACCCTGAGGCTCTGACTCTAAAATAATAGCAATTGAATCCCTCCCTGTTTGATGAGATGGCCTTGCCTTTAGGTGATGCTGTGAGTTTTATCCTGACCTGGCCTGTAGGAGACAAGATTTCTTGAGAATGGCCCAGGGACTTTGAATATTAAAAAAAGAAAAAATCCTCCTGTCTTTTATTTATAGCTACCTTTGTACATCTAATATTCCTGTGGGGAAAGATAGCGAGCTGTACATTTTCTGTTCTCTCATAAACTTTTTTTCATGAAAACATCCAGGATTTATGCAGCTCCAAGAGTCAGCTGGGTAAAATATGGACCAAACTCTGGTTTGGTGAATAAAAGAAATACGAAAAGAGAAAAGCCTTGGGAGCGGAGGACGAGAATTACGATTGCCTCCTAGAATATTAGAACAGAGACCATGCATCTTCCATTTCCAGACCCTGTAAGGACAGTCCTTGCAACCTGGGAGCTGGAGGCCTGGGCTAGCGACATAGACAAATGGACATCGGGCAGGTTTTCAGCTCTCACACATACTAGTTAGGTAGCCTTGGACAAGTTACTTGACCTCTCAGCCTCAATTTCCCTGTTAGGAAAATGAGAATCAAGTGTCGACCAAGATAATATGTTAAACACAGCTCATGACACAGAGAAAGCATCACAATTCATGTTATTACTCTCACCAAGGGTCATCCACCTTCATACCACGTGTCATTCCCACACTCTTTGTAGTTTCACTCAATTCTCATCCTTCCTTCTATCTTTTGATATCTGGTAGCCAGGAGTTTTGACAGGTCCCAGAAAGCCAAGTAGAGCAATGGTAGGTCCAAGTCTTTAAAATATGTCTGAATATAAAATTTGATCACTGATCACATGCAGAAAAGTGCCCATGAAGGTGGACCATAGTGACGGATGACATGTAGGAGAGGCGTCATAGGGATGGACACCAGGTGAGTTTTCCCCAGCTTCGCCCTCCCCCAACAAGAGGACAAAAGGCCCGCATGTCCCCTGGGTGGGCTGGACCTGGCCACAGGCTGCCGACGACCGGTTCTGTCTGTGTGACCTAGGACAACATTCCCAGCAAAGAACTGCCAACATTGCCTTGGTACACAGACCTGTGACCTCCAGTGAGATTCCGGGGCGGGGCCTGGATGATGCCATACCTGGGGCTGGGGGGCTCGTGGGAGTTGCTCTGCACAGAACAGCTGAGCAAGGCTGCAGGATCTGGGGAGGAAGAGGTTGGGATCTGCAGTTTTTTAAAAAAGGACCCTGTTGGGACCTTCCTGGCGGTCCAATGGTTAGCTCCGAGCTTTCACTGTGGAGGGCCTGGGTTCAATCCCTGGTCGGGGAACTAGGATCTCACAAATCACAAGGCGCAGCCAGAAAAAAAAGTCGGGGACTCTGTTGTTTCATACTAAACAGAATCATTTTGTGTTTGAAAACGAGTTGTGTTTCCCAACCTAGAGTTCCAGAATTATAGAGTTTATTACAATCCTTAGGATCCACAACATGTTTCCTAAAAGCCCTTGTCATGGTCTATGCCTGCACGGGAGCCAGAGGTGGGGGACCAACTGCTAAACTTGAACAGCACGGGGTGGGGGTTAGTGCTTGGCTCTGCTGGGGACCAGGAATACACCATGGATCTCTTGAAGAGCTTTTTTTTCATTGTTGTTGTCTGTTTCTGTTTTAAATTATTTGTTTATTTTTGGCTGTCCTGAGTCTTCATTGCCGTGCGAGCTTTTCTCTAGTTTCGGAATGATCTCAGGGGCTAGTGGTGGTGTGCCAGCTTCTCACTGTGGTGGCTTCAGCACGGGCTCGAGCTTCAGTAGTTGTGGCTCGTGGACTCGGCAGTTGCAGCTCCGGGCTCTGGAACACAGGCTCGGTAGCTGTGACACATGGGCTTATGAGCTCCGCAGCACGTGGGATCTTTTCGGATCAGGGATCCGAACTTGCGTCTCCTGCATTGGCAGGTGAATTCTTTACCACTGGGCCCCCTGGGAGGCCCTGTTTTTGTCTGTTTTTACTCGAAAAGACAGGCATGTGCCTGAAAGCAACCTAACAGTGCCTGAGTGACTGGAACACAGGAAGGAGCTTGTTCCAGGCTCCGAAGCAAAGGCAGTCCAGTCTGAGCCCCTTCACTTACCGGGGCGGCCCTTCCCTGTCTTGGAATCTGAAGGAAACTGACATCAGCAGAGATAACCCCCTGTTTGAGCCCTTCACGCCCACAAACAGCCTCCTCGGCACTAGATAACAAAACGCTGGTGACCGGAGTGCCCACCCGCCAGCCTCAGACTCCCACCCTGGGCAGCGCTGTCCAGGAACAGGTACTGCCACAGAAGGAATGAATGCAGGTTCTCCGACATCCCAAAGCCACATGCCAGGGATCCTTTAGATTCACCTTCCAGGTGACCAGGTGAGTTTACAAATCAAAGGGCCTCTGAATCTGACTTTACTTTCCAGAACAGAGAAAGGGGTAGAGAAGACAGCCACCCTGGGCACAGCTTTGGATGAAAATAAAATTTCTCAATTGGTGTGTTTCATCAGTGTCCTGAAAAATCAACTTTGTTCAGGCTTGCAGGAAGTGTGTTGTCTACGTGTAACTTTAAACATTTGGGGGGAAGAAATTGAAAACAGTTTTCTAAAGGGACACTCCTAATCTTGATCAGCAAATGTCCCCTTACTCTTCCAGGGACCAGAACAAGAAGGAGAACAGTTTGCACTGACCTGAGGTTCTCCTGAAGATTTCCGTCCTTCACCTGTGCTCAACTATTTGCAGTCAGTAGTTGTTTTTTTTTTTTTTAATTTCTGTTCCATGTGCAATGAACTGATTTTTCCAACACTATGATTAGAACCACAGCCAGAAAAACCTTGATTTGGAGTCAGTCATTCATCCTGAGCGCTGTGCTGCCTTTATCTCCTCTCTGGGAGCAGAATCTAGAAGAGGAGACAGATAATAAGTGACTAATGTTGTATAACTGTAAGCAACCCTTAGGGGTGGGACTGAGGAGCAGGGGCCTAGCTCTGCAGGGCCATCAGGGAAGGCTTCCAAGAGGAGGTAATATTCATGAGGCCTTGAAGGATGAGCAGGAGTTTGTGTAGGATTTAGCTTTACTTTTCCCCCTGCTCCTTCTCCCTGCTAGAGAAGCTAGATGCCACCTGGCCCCTGAGCTAGAATCTCAAGAAAGCAGTAATAGTTCATTCCGGGCTAAAAAAGACCCGAAACTAACACCATATCTCAACCTTTGACACCTGCTACCGTTCCTGAGGCTGAGTGGATAAGAAGACCCTTCTGGATTTCGGTATATGTATTCCAACTCTCCTGAGACATCCTTTGCCCCTTTCTTACCCTCATCCTTAGCCTCCTTCAAGATTTCCTTGATATTTTCATTTTAACCAACAACTTTTCTTTAGAAATGGAGACAGGAAAGAAAGAGAGAAAAGATACCTTCCCATCCTCCCCACCCTTCCCTTGTTTGGTTTTCAATTCTGCACACTCACTCACTCCCCAGTTCCTTACTCTGCTTCTCTCCTTAAAGGAGACAGAAGGGACATTGGGGTATCTGAGTTCAGGGGGTGCTGTCCCTCTCCTGAGTCCCTTGGAGGAGTTATCCCTCGGGGTCAGGAGCCAGGTGGGAGCCTGGGGTTCTGGGATCTGCGTCTGTGCCCCCTCCCGCCACCCTCCCTCGAGCCTGCAGCTTTCCTCACTTTGCACAATGAGGTTGTTGACCTTTTCCATTTCATCTTGTTTTTCTTCTGTACCCTCCTTGGCTTGGCAACCACAAATCAACTGCTTCCTCCTTGGCATTTCTTATGTGCATCCCATTGAAATTAAAAACTCAAGAGGAAGAGGCCCCACAGACCTTGAAATGTTTAGCCTGCCTCCTGGCCTTGGCCTCTGGCTCGACTGGTCCCACCTGCTCTCCTGGGAGAGTGGGCAGCTGATGAAATCCAGAGGCCCCGAGACCTCCCTTCCAGTAAGTGCTTTTGTTTGCATATCCTGGTTGGAAAACAGGAACCGCTGGTTGGAAATCAATCGATCAGGGAGGTAAAGTTACTGAATGAGTGGATGAGTGAGCCATAGGCAGTGGCCTTCCCGAGAAAGGCAGAATCTGCTGTCTCTTTTAACCGGTTAAAATCTTCCTTGTTTGTTTGCTCTCTACTTCTGAAAGTTTTCTTGGAACCCTCTTCCCAGAAGAAGCCAGGTAACGGGAAATCAGGGTCACAAAGAACAAGAAACCTCGTTTGGGCCCTCCTAAGTTACAAAGCTCCTTTTATTTTCAAAGAACCCAACATGAGGATGTGTGAAATAAGTCACTATTAGAACATGAGCAAACAGTTACAGGACGTGAGCCGGGCATGGTGCATAACTCCTAGCCTCTGCTCTCTTTTCTCGGCAAGGTAGGAATTGGCTCTGTTTCTCAGAGGAGGATGATCAGGCTCTGAGAGGGTAAGCCGAAGGTCACGTGGTTGACCTGGGATTCAAACCTGCATCCCTGTGACTTCAGAGGTTGTCTGGCTTTCTGGAGGTTGGACAGGCGTAGAAAGGACCCAGGCCAGGCCCACTGCTTTTAGGACGAGACGCCTCTGAGGCGACCTTCAGTAATTTGCATGGTATGACACAGAAACTGAAAACCCAAGTCAAGGTGTCCGAAACCAGCAAAAGAAGGTTCCTTTCAGTCGCTGTTCCCGTCCACTGGTGGGGGTACAGATTGGGTGACGTTTACTGTGCAAACAGCAGCCTGGGAGCCAGGCAGAGCCCACACCTAACTGAGTAAATAGCACCTGGAGGCCTTGAGGCAGGGCACCCAAGGTCCCCAGTGAGGCCTCCCTTTGAGAGGCAAACAGGAGAATGTGCCTGTGGGCTGGGAGCCGGGAGCCCGGAGCACTGGTCCTAGCACTGCCTCGTATACGTCTCTGCTCCTCACCTGGAAGTGGAGGAGATCAACTCAGTGACACGGGAATCTGGCTGCAGGGGTCAGTTTGCCTTGGGCAGCACGGACTGGTGGGCAGAGCTGCAGAGGGTCGAATCGAGCTGCCTGGGTTCAAGTGTGAACTTCACCACTCACACACTCTATGACCCCACACAAGTCCTTCACTTTTCAGAGCCTCTGTTTTCCCATTACTCATCCAGAAATAATTATAGGACCCATCTCACAAGGGTTTTCAAGGAATCAGAGTCAGAAGTCACAGTAGGATTCTAGAATATTCCATCATGGCCATGAGAGTCCTTTCCTTTGACTTTTTGTTGCTGTTTTCAGGGACATTGAGATTCAATTCAAGCCAAAGTTAACAAACTTACAAGAGAGTTAACCTCTGAGAGTTCAAGCTTAGTTCAGTGCTGGTATCTAGTTGGGAATTATTGGTGATTCCTTAATTCTGCAAATATTCAGTGAATGCTTGGAACCTGAAAAGGCTCTTTACGAGTTCTCTGGATGATACACGGATATTAACACATGGACCTTTTCTGTCCAAGAGGAGACGCACACAAATGTCTATGACACAGAAGTAACAGCAGTCCAGTGTTAAGCATCAGCCTGCCAATGCAGGGGATGCAGGTTAGATCCCTGGTCTGGAAAGATCCCACGTGCCACTGGACAGCAAAGAACTGGACACGACTGAGCAACTAACACTGTGCCGAGCACCATCTTAGGTTTTAGGTGCTAAGCACATGATGGTGAACAAGAATCCGGTGAGAAAACATGAAAATTATCCAGAAATCCCCTGCAAAGAAAGACTAAGCAAGAAGATTGATGGCAGAACACGCCCAGAAGTCAGAAACCATCCATCCCCATGATGACCATTTTAGATGAATTCTGAGTAGATACTGCTTAGCAGGTGGTCACAATTCTCCCAAACCGGCTGCTATTCTTGTATTTAAAACACCTGCTGCTGTTTCCAGGATGCTAACATTTACTTTGGTTTTTATGTCAATGCCTTTTGTACAGAGAGCCAGCTGTGGAGCTTTTCTTGTTTCAACATTGCCCCTGGACTGTGCTTTGTTGATAAGAAAATAAATCACCACTTGCCAAGATAGCACTAGAGCAGGCTTTAAGACTGGTTGGAACAGAAGCCTTCCCTCAAGAGAAAGAATAGTCTTTCTCTTCCTGGTTAGGAATGTTGTCCTTCTTCAAGGCTTGATCATCTGGAATGCCGTCTTTCTTTATGGGTTGATTGTCTGCCTTGATCTTCTGTCCTTCTGCTTTCTCTTCCTTGGCTCTCTTTTCAATAATCCCTCTCTACTCGTGGGACTTTAACCAGACGGTTGAGGATTGATGAGCCATAAAAAGTAAAGGTTAGACAGAGAGCAGGTGATCAGTTGCCAGGTGCTGGGGGTGGCAAAGGACTGGAGAGTGCGAGCTTGTTGGGGGCGGGGTCTCCTTGGGGGGCAGCTGTTCCCAACCTTTTTGGCACCAGGGACCAGTTTCATGGAAGACCATTTTCCCACAGTCTGGGCCGGGGGTGGTTTCAGGATTTCAAATGCATGCCATTTATTGTGCGCTTTATTTCTATTAGTGTTACATCAGCTCCACCTCAGATCATCAGGCATTAGATCCCGGAGGGTGTGGACCCCTGCTTTGGGGGTGGGTAATGAAAATGTCTTAGAACTTGATAGAGGTGGTGGTTCCACACCATGGTGAATGTCCTAAATGCCATTGAATCTCACACTTTAAAATGATGCTTTTTATGTTATGTGAACTTCACCCCACTCAAAAATGAAAGAAAAGGTTAAAAAGCCAGATACAAAGGCACATGATCTGTATGAATCAATTCATCTGATGCTCAGGTACCGGCTCATCTTTGGTGACAGGAATCAGAACAGGGGTCATGTGCGGGGAGGAAAGGGTTGGAAAGACGCACAAGGGAACTTTCTGGAATGATGGAAATTGTCTACATCTTGTTTTGGGGCAATTGTTACAGAAAATATACAACTGTCCAAAAGTAATGAATTGTACACTAAGATCTGTGCATTTTATTGATGTTAATATATCTCATTTAAAATTTCAAAAAAAGTTAATTAAAAAAAGGAAAGGTGGGGAATTCCCAGGTTGTCTAGTGGTTAGGACTCCAAACTTTCACTGGTGAGGGTCCAAGAGTTCAATCCCTGGTCGAGGAACTAAGATTGCGAAAGCTTAGTGAGGGGGCCAAAAAAAAAAAAAAAAGCAGAGGACACAGCAGTATTTTTTTTTTTTAATATCTATCTACTTATTTATTTGGCTGTACCAGGTCTTAGTTTCAGCATATGAGATCTAGTTCCCTGATCAGGGATCAAACCCCAGGCCCCTTGCATTGGGAGTGCAGTGTCTTAGCCACTGGAACACAGGGAAAGTAACCCTGCCCTCACTCCAGCATTATTTGCTTGGACTGATTTGACACTCTTTCCTGGAGTCAGTTCATCCATTTTTAAAGGTGTTGCCTGGAAGAGCTGCTTGCTGGTACTTCATTGCTTGTTCTGTGAATACAATTTTTGGAGGGGAGGAGGTTGCATTATTACTCATTTGTGGGCGTGTGGCTTGTACGCACACACAGTTTCACTTCGGAGAACTTTATGTGCTTCGAGCTAATGGAGCCTGGTCCTGAGCACCACAGTAGCCCTCTCTGGAGAGGGGCTTTGACAAGGTGGTCACCAGCCTCACTTTGCAGTCAGATGCTCTGGGTTGGACACTGCCTCAGCTGGATTGATTCTTGCCTCATCTATCTGCCCGGGCCAGTTGGTAGCTGTGTGATGTTGGGCAAGTTGCTTAACCTCTCAAGGCATGACTTCCTCCTAGGGTGAAAGCAGGGATGATAAATGCCCCACCCCACCCCCAGCAGCATTGTTGTGAGTACTGAGCTGGCTGATCCCAAAGTCCCAGACACGGAAGGGCATCAGAAACCACAGCTGTGTGAGTAGGATCATCAGATACAGTGTAGGACATGCAGTTACATTTGAATTTCGAATAAAGAGCAAATGATTTTTAGTATATCATTATTATGCACCAAATGTTGTATTTGCCCCTCCATCCCCCTAATTCACACAGTGAAGCCCTAACCTGTATTTGGAACATGTAATTAAGGTTAAATGAGGTCAGATGAGAATTCCAGAAAAACATCTGCTTCATTGACTATGCTAAAGTATTTGACTGTGTGGATCACAGCAAATTGTGGAAAATTCTTAAAGAGATGGGACTGCCAGACCACCTTACCTGCCTGCCTCCTGAGAAATCTGTATGCAGGTCAAGAAGCAACAGTTAACAACCGGACATAGAACAACAGACTGGTTCCAAATTGGGAAAGGAGTACGTCAAGGCCGTGTATTGTCACCCTGCTTATTTAACTTATGTGCAGAGTGCATCACGGGAAATGCCAGGCTCGATGAAGCACAAGCTGGAATCAAGATTGCCAGGAGAAATAGCAATAACCTCAGATATGCAGATGACACCACCCTTATGGCAGAAAGCGAAGAGGAACTAAACAGCCTCTTAATGAAAGTGAAAGAGGAGAGTGAAAAAACTGGCTTAAAGCTCAACATTCATAAAATGAAGATCATGGCATCCAATTCCATCCCTTCTTGGCAAATAGATGGGGAAGCAATGGAAACAGTGACAAACTTTATTTTCTTGGGCTCCAAAATCACTGCAGATGGTGACTGCAGCCATAAAATTAAAAGGAGGGAGAGAAGAAGAAAGGCTATGATCAACCTAGACAGCATATTAAAAAGCAGAGACATTATTTTGCCAACAAATGTCCACCTAGTCAAGGCTGTGGTTTTTCCAGTAGTCATGTATAGATGTGAGAGTTGGACCATAAAGAAAGCTGAACACAAAAGAACTGATGTTTTTTAATTGTTGGAGAAGACTCTTGAGAGTCCCTTGGACTGCAGGGAGGTCAAACTAGTCCATCCTAAAGGAAATCAGTCCTGAATATTCTTTGGAAGGATTGATGCTGAAGCTCCAGTTCTTTGGCTGCCTGATGTGAAGAACTGACTCATTGGAAAAGACCCCAGTTCTGGGAAAGATTGAAGGCAGGAGGAAAAGGGGACAACAGAGGATGAGGTGGTTGGATAGCATCACCGACTCGAGGGACATGAGTTTGAGCAAGCTCCTGGAGTTGGTGATGGACAGGGCGGCCTGGTGTACTGCAGTCCATGGGGTCGTGAAGAGTCGGACACGACTGAACAACTGAACTGACTGACCGAGGTCAGATGAGTGGAGCCCTGATCCAGCACAGTTAGTGTCCTTAGAAGAAGAGACACCAGCAAGCTCCTCTCTCTTCTCTCCTTACCCCGTAAAGACACAGGGAGAAGGCGGCCATTGGCAAGCCAGGAAGAGAACTCTCACTAAAAAATGAGTCAGCCAGGGACTTACTTCCCTGGGGGTCCAGCGGTTGGAAATCCGCCTTGCAATGCAGGGGACACAGGTTTAATCGCTAGTTGGGGAACTAGGATCCCTCATGCCATGGAGCATCCCCCCCCCCCCCGCCGCTGCCCCATTTCTTTTTAATTAGAAGGAAAAAAGAGCTCAGAACACCAAGACAGGAGATTGGGCCCTAGGCAGGGACAGTCTCCTCCACCTCCAGGTGTGTCTGACTCCTGGGACCAGCCTCCTTTCTTGCTGCCCTTCGCCCTCTGTGGTTATAGATTCCAGGTGGTGTACAGTCCTCCTCCCCACAACCCTAGAATGTTCTTAGCCATCACTCCCGTGGTCTGTGGGGCTCTTCTCAGCACAGCTTCCTAGACTCACTGGTCCGGCTGGCTTGCTCTCAAATACTCATCTTGGCTTCCCAGCTGAAACTTACTCAACTCCTGCTTCCCTAAATGTGACACCTGGGGACTTTCCCTGTTTCTCCCCATCTGGAGCTCAGACTCCAATTCCTCTACACACCCCAAAGCTTCAGATTAACTGTGCCTGGCCCAATCCCCAAAGGACTCGCCCAGGAGGAACCTAGGATCTGCCTGCATGACCAAGAGGGAAGGCCACCTTGGGAGAATCCCCAGCAGCCATCTGTAGTCTCAGATTCCTCACCGGTAGCTTGGAAGGGATTATGCGTGTGGTGAAGATTCAGGGCCTACAGTGATTAGAGCCGTGACCGTACAGAGTGGGCCTAAGGAAATAACTGATTTTTATTTTTAACTGGAGGATAATTGCTTTACAGTGTTGTGTTGGTTTCTACTGTACAACAACATGAGTCAGCTGTAAGTATGCATATATCTCCTCTCTTGAGCCTCCCTCCCACTGGAAGTTATTAGCCAAAGAAACACTGAGGAAAACACAGAAAGACAGCAGCAGACTGACTTGGTGAGGGTGGGCAGCGGGAGGCAGTCTAGACGTCTGGAAGCAAGGCCAGACTGAGTGAGGGGCTCACATTTTAACAGTTCTTATGAAAAGAAAAAAACGTAGAGAACAATAGCTGTGTCCATAACTGGATGGTCTTCTACACCTATCCCTGTGGCCTTTTGGCCACACCCAGAGACTCACCATCTTTAAGTGCAAAGCAAAAGCCTGCCCAATTCCCTCTCCTTCCGTTTCAGAACATCCCCAGGCCTAGGCAGGTTCTTGTCGATCCCTTAGCTGGGCCTTGACCTGCAACTCTATACAAGACTTCTTCCTTTGGAGACTTCCCTGGTGGTTCAGTGGTTAAGACTCTGTGCTCCCAAAGCCCGGGGCATGGGTTCAGTTCCTGGTTAGGGAGCTATTAATAGATCCCACATGCTGCACTAAAACCCTGCACAGCCAAGTAAATGAACTTAAAAAAACCCAAAAGATTTCTTGCCTTTTTCTCTCTCTAGCCATCTCACATCTTCTACCTTCCTGATACTCCAGCTGTTTTAACAACTGAGTCACTATTTCCCTTGGGAAATTTTTACTGACTCTGCACTCCCTTGACTTGATGATTCTTTTATCAACTTTCCATTTCACTATTTTTAAAAAAGCTTCTAAGTGTGGTATTTATGTCTGTAACTTTCTTAGGTACTGTATGTAGCTTTTTTCAAGGGCTGCTGCCTGGAGGGCTGAGAACCTTTACACCACACTACTATGGTTGACCTGGATCCATTTTTCCTGAGAAGCTAGTACTCTACTGATCCCAGACTTTCTGAATGCACAGTTTAGCATGTTTTTTTTGTTTTTGTTTTTTTTGAGGTCAGCAGGTCAGCAGGCCAGGGGGATGGGGTGGGGGAAGGATTTGCTGTGCAGCACGTGGGATCTTAGTTCCCTGATCAGGGATCAAACCCAAGCTCCCTGTGGTGGATTTGTGGAGTCCTAACCACTAGTTCGCCAGGGAGGTGCCAATTTTTTTTTTTAAAAGGTATCCCGTGATAGGTCAATTTTGCCAAGAAAGAATATTTGCTAAGGAAAGGGTAACCATCTATTACCATCCCCCAAAGTAAGAAGGGCATGATCTCAGAGTAGAGGATGGTCTTTTACATTTAGTACACTGAGCTTTTTGAAAAATAAGCCCCCGCATTCTGCACAGTTTTGTCATTTCTCTGTTTTTTCTGTGGTTTGGCCACCAGGAACAGAGGCCGAGGTAGAGGGCACGGACACCGTAACGAGCTGCAGGGCCATCTAGTGGCCATTTGTCATCACTGCATGTGCAAGTGACGACTATTCCAATGGTTGACTCCCACCCAGGGGTTCTGGCATAAGAATCAGTCTTGGTCATTTTGTCGAATTTCTGAAATCTCACGTTAGAAACGTTCCTACAACCTTGCACGTAAAATTATTGCCTCGGTACAAATCTTAAGACTGAGTTTCTAGCATTTCAGTGGTGATTCAGAGCACTGTTACCCAAGTCAGACAGGCTTGGGTGAGTTTGCTGTCTGTGTGACTTTGAGCAAGTTACTGGAACTCTCTGACTCTCAGTGTCCTCTTGCGCAATGGAGATAACAGTGGACAGGACTGTTCTGAAGACCCAGGAAAGTGTGCATGTCACATCTTTGCCACTGTTTCTAATAAAAGAAGTAAACCTTTGCTATTAATTTGTTCAGTGCTTATAGAAAGACAGCATCACCCAGGGCTCAAGGAGAAGGTTCACTATGAGGAACTCAAGCATCGTCTCAGAAATCCTTCACTTCCTCTCAGTAATGTTTTATAGTCGTTGGTGGTTTTTTTTTTCCTGTATATATATATTTTTTCTTTTATATACGTGTATTTGGCTGTGCTGGGCCTTCACTGCTGCTCAGGCTTTTCTCGGCGAGCAGGGGCTGCTCTCTAGTTGCGGCGTGTGGGCTCACTGCGGCGGCTTCTCTTGCTGTGGAGCACAGGCTCTAGGGGGCGCAGGCTTCAGTGGCTTTGACGCATGCGCTCAGCAGTTGCGCCTCCCGGCTCTGGAGCAGCGGCTTCACAGTCGTGGCACGTGGGCTTAGTTGCTCTGCGGCGTGTGACATCTTCCCGGATCAGGGATAGAACTTGCGTCTTCTGCACTGGCAGGTGGATTCTTTACCACAGCCACCAAGGAAGCCTTGTGTGTGTGTGTGTGTGTGTGTGTGTGTGTGTGTGTGTTTTAACTTAAATTAAAAAAATAATTTATATTGGGGTGTAGTTGATTTACAATATATTAGTTTCCGGTGTACAGCGGAGTGATTCAGTTGTACATATGTCCATTCTTTTTGCAGATCTTTTTCCTATATAGGTTATTACAGAGTATTGAGTAGACATCCCTAGCTATATAGTAGCCTCTTGTTTATTTTATATATAGTAGTGTGTATATGTTAATTGTTTGTATTTGTAAAGACACTGTGTTGAACCTGATGTGAAGAACTGACTCATTGGAAAAGAGCCCAGTTCTGGGAAAGACTGAAGGCAGGAGGAGAAGGGGACGACAGAGGATGAGATGGTTGGTTGGCATCACCGACTCAAGGGAAATGAGTTTGAGCAAGCTCCAGGAGCTGGTGACGGACAGGGTGTGCTGCCGTCAAAGAGTCAGACACAACGAGGGAGCGACTGGACTGAACTGAGCTACATGTTTTAATTTTGATGCCATTATACATGGTGCTTTTTCACATTTCACTTTAAAATTGTTTTTGTGTAGAAATCCAGCTATTATATCAACCTTGTATCTAGCAAACTTGCTAAATTAACTTCTTTTACAGTTTATGTTTCATTCATTTGAACTTTCTGCACGCACAATCGGGAGTATTGCATGCTGCTGCTGCTAAGTCGCTTCAGTCGTGTCCGACTCTGTGTGACCCCATAGATGGCAGCCCACCAGACTCCTCTGTCCCTGGGATTCTCAGGCACGAACACTAGAGTGGGTTGCCATTTCCTTCTCCAATGCATGAAAGTGAAAAGTGAAAGGGAAGTTGCTCAGTCGTGTCCGACTCTTAGCGACCCCATGGACTGCAGCCTACCAGGCTCCTCCGTCCATGGGATTTGCCAGGCAAGAGTACTGGAGTGTAGGGTGCCATTGCCTTCTCCGTCTGTGTATCCATACCATATGGTTTAAATATTGCCTCTTGAATGGCCTAAAGAACTGTGGTAAATATTTGTGATGAGAGCAGACACTGTCATCTCATTCTCCATCTCAGAAAGAAAGCTTTCAAAGTTACCATTAAGTATATTTGCTAAAGGTTTCCAGTGGGTCAGATTTAATGAGACCTCTTCTACTTTCTCAGTTCAGTTCAGTTCAGTCACTCAGTCGTGTCCGACTCTTTGCGACCCCATGAATCACAGCACACCAGGCCTCCCTGTCCATCACCAACTCCCGGAGTTCACCCAGACTCACGTCCATCGAGTCAGTGATGCCATCCAGCCATCTCATGCTCTGTCGTCCCCTTCTCCTCCTGCCCCCAATCCCTCCCAGCATCGGAGTCTTTTCCAATGAGTCGACTCTTTGCATGAGGTGGCCAAAGTATTGGAGTTTCAGCTTCAGCATCATTCCTTCCAAAGAAATCCCAGGGCTGATCTCCTTCAGAATGGACTGGTTGGATCTCCTTGCAGTCCAAGGGACTCTCAAGAGTCTACTCCAACACCACAGTTCAAAAGCATCAATTCTTCGGTGCTCAGCCTTCTTCACAGTCCAACTCTCACATCCATACATGACCACAGGAAAAACCATAGCCTTGACTAGATGAACCTTTGTTGGCAAAGTAATGTCTCTGCTTTTGAATATGCTATCTAGGTTGGTCATAACTTTCCTTCCAAGGAGTAAGTGTCTTTTAATTTCATGGCTGCAATCACCATCTGCAGTGATTTTGGAGCCCCGAAAAATAAAGTCTGACACTGTTTCTACTGTTTCCCCATCTATTTCCCGTGAAGTGATGGGACTGGACGCCATGATCTTCATTTTCTGAATGTTGAACTTTAAGCCAACTTTTTCACTCTCCACTTTCACTTTCATCAAGAGGCTTTTTAGTTCCTCTTCACTTTCTGCCATAAGGGTGGTGTCATCTGCATATCTGAGGTTATTGATATTTCTCCCGGCAATCTTGATTCCAGCTGGTGCTTCTTCTAGTCCAGCGTTTCTCATGATATACTCTGCATATAAGTTAAATAAGCAGGGTGACAATATACAGCCTTGACATACTCCTTTTCCTATTTGGGACTAGTCTGTTGTTCCATGTCCAGTTCTAACTGTTGCTTCCTGACCTGCATACAAATTTCTCAAGAGGCAGATCAGGTGGTCTGGTATTCCCATCTCTTTCAGAATTTTCCACAGTTTATTGTGATCCACACAGTCAAAGGCTTTGGCATAGTCAATAAAGCAGAAATAGATGTTTTTCTGGAACTCTCTTGCTTTTTCCATGATCCAGCAGATGTTGGCAATTTGATCTCTGGCTTCTGCTTTCTAGACCTTTCCAAAAGATGACTCATAGAGATAAGAGCTGAGATAATATACTTCTAACTCTTACCAGTGGTTCTCTCAGGATGGATGTGTGGGGACAGGTTGTATGACATTGTTCTTGTTCAGTCACTAAGTCGTTGTCCAACTCTTTGTGACCCCATGGACTGCAGCACACCAGGCTTCCCCGTCCTCCACTATCTCCCAGAGTTTGCTCAAACTCATGTCCACTGAGTCAGTGATGCCATCCGACCATTTCATTGTCTATCGCTCCTTCTCCTCCTGCCTTCAATCTTTTCCAGCATCAGGGTCTTTTCCAATGAGTCGGCTCTTTGCATCAGGTGGCCAAAGTATTGGAGCTTTAGCATCAGTGCTTTCAATGAATATTCAGGGTTGATTCCTTTAGGATGTATGACATTACTTGTTTAGTTGATAAGTCACGTCAGACTCGTTGTGACCCCGTAGACTGCAGCCTGCCAGGCTCCTCTGTCCTTGGGATTTCCTAGGCAAGAATACTGGAGTAGATTGCCATTTCCTTCTCCATCTGACATTACTTGCTAAGATAAAATTACTTTAGCATAGGAATAGTTTACCATGAACCTAGATTTATTTTGTCACTAGAAAAAAATAAAGCCAAAGAGCAATTTAAACTAACATTACATAACAGGCATCAAATAGTGAAATAGATCGTTCTTTGACGAAGCTTTGTGAAGACATGTCCAAGAACATATTTTTCACTAAACCTTTCCCATCATCACATCCTTAGACTCTGTTTCAACTATTTCTTTCTAATTTATGATGAACTGCAGCAAGTAGGGAGATTTGGTCTCTGGGCTGGACACTGTTGGTGCCCTGCCCACTGGTACACCCACTTCCCAGCTGTTCTGGGTGTTGGCTGCTAAAAGCTCATGGCTCCATCCTTCTCTGGAGGATTCTCTTAGCTAACAGGAGCTGCCCTGCCAGGAGATGCCTGAGAGGTTACACACACGGCCCGGGTGGCCCTTGGCCAATGATTGACTAACAGGGTGGGGTTTAAAGTCCGGCTCCCTGGCCTCAGGGCAGGACAGACTCTGCAGTGTAATAAATACCCCCGAGCTCCCTGTGGGATCAGGCTGTGGTTAGACCTCTCCTGAAAGCACGCATCTGCTCAGTTTCCTCCCTGGCTCTGTCCTGCTTCTTTCAGTTCCTCCCATGTTCCTCCCTAGGGTCCTTCCTCAATAAATCTCTTGCACTAGAATCTCTGGCTGTCCCAGTCTCTGAGCGGGCTCCCTTTGTCCAGCACCCACCTGAGCCATCTGTGATTGGGGGGTGGAGCGGGGTGCAGAGTTAGGCAGCCAGGGAAGAGCTGGGGAGTGATGTTGTGGTTGGATCAGGGGGTCCCCGGGAGGGGCAGCCATAAAGAAGGAGGAGATAACTCATCTGAGAGGGGAAGTGGGATCTTAGGTTAGGTCTGTCTGACTCTAAAGCCTGAGTTTGTAACTATGACCTTGGACTCCTCTTCACTCTCTGCCCATACTTTCTAAAGTTTTGAACAGCAACTTTTCTGAAAACCCTAAAGGGGGTCTCCTTCATCCACGCAGCTTCTAAAGCATTGCTGCAAGTTGTATGCCCAAGAGGGCGCTGCCCCGCCAGGACTGTCCTGTGGCTGAGGAACCAGCCCACTTTGACTCAGCCCAGACACCAGACCAGCAGGTCGGCAGGGAAGCAATGGTGTTGGGACAACAGACTCTTTGTACGGGAAGAAAACAGGATCGGCTCACTCTGTCCCATCAGACCATGAACGAATTTCAGATGCATCAAAGCTCCCTCTGTGGAACATGAAACCTTACAATTTTGGCAGAAATTTTAACAAACATATTTGGAACATCAGAATGGAATGGATCTCTTAAAGAAGATGCAAAAACTGCAGACCGTTAAGGAAAAGATGGTTAAATCTGACTGTATCAAGATTAAAAGCATCTGTGTGACAAATCCCATGGTAAAGGGAAAAGTGACTGTGACCGTTTCTGACTTACTACTGGGGAGTCAGAAGTGTGGAGAAAGCCCATCTAGAGCCTGTGCTCCGCAACAGGAGAGTAGCCTCTGTGTGCCGCAACTGGAGAAAGCCCGTTGGCTTTCAGAGGGCATTCAGAGGAGGAAACAATTTCTGGGCAAAAGTTACATTAGTGGAACCTTGCAGGTGACAGGAGGGTGAGGCGGGGAATGTGGGGAGGGCATCAGAGTCTGATGGAACGGGATTTCTTTCTTTGCTTCCTGAACAGAAAGCTTGACGTTGACCTCTTGACTCTGTCAGCCTTCCCGAAATTGATCTACAGCTTTGTGCTGCAACAAAGACCCAGAGCAGCTGAAAGCAATTGATTAATTAAATGCTGGAGAGGGTGTGAGAAAAGGGACCCTCCTGTACTGTTGGTGGGAATGTAAGTTGGTGCAGCCACTATGAAAACCAGTATGAAGTTTCCTCAAAAAATTAAAAATAGAGCTATCATAAAATCCAGAAATCCCACTCCTGGGCATCTATCTGGAAAAGATGAAAACTCTAATTCAAAAAGACACATGCACCGCAATGTTCAGGGCAGCACTGTTTACAAGAGCCAAGACCTGGAAACAACTGAAGTGTCCATGGACAGATAAATGGGTGAAGAAGATGTGCTCCATATACGCAACGGAATATTAGCCATAAAAAAAGAATGATATATTGCCATTTGCAGCTACATGGATGCACCTAGAGATTGTCATACTGTGTAAAATAAGTCAGAGAAAGACAAATATCATCTGATATCAGTTATGTGTGGAATCCTAAAAATTAAATACAAGTGAATTTATTTACAAAACAGAGACAGACTCACAAACATAGGAGACAAACTTATGATCACGAAGGGGAAAGGGGGAGGGATAGATTAGGAGTTTGGGATTAACAGAAACTCCCTGCTGTAAACAACAAGGACCTGCTGTATGGCACAGGGAACTATATTCAGTATCTTGTAATAACCTATAATGGAAAGAATCTGAAAAAGAAGGGCTTCCCTGATGGCTCAGTGGTAAAGAATCCGCCTGCCAATTTAGGAGACATGGGTTTGATCCCTGATCTGGGAAGATCCCACACACCGTGGAGCCACTAGGCCCAGGTGCCACAGTTACTGAGCCTGTGCTCTGGGGCCCGGGGAACCACAGTGACTGAAGCCCATAGGCCCCAGAGCCCGTGCTCTACAACAAGAAAATTCACAGCAATGATAAGCCCGCACCCCCCGACTAGAGGCTAGACCCCACCTGCCACAACCGGAGAAAAGCCCACGCAGCAGTGAAAACCTAGCACAGTCAGAAATAAACATGAGTACAAAATTTTAAAAAGAATCTGTGAAGGAATGTATGTATCGCTTTGCTGTACACCTGACATTAACACAACATTGCAAACCAACCGTCCTTCAATAAAGGAGGTTTCCGTTGGCATCGTGGAGCCGTGAGACAAGCGCGCGGCTGCCCCGCTCCGGACTTCCAGTTACAGGAGAAGAATAAGACCTCTATCTGGCTAAGCCATTGTAAGCTGAGCTTTCTGTTAAACGGGCCAAACCGATTCCTAGTTTATTCAAGGCCTGAGAGAGCAAGATATGTTAAGCTGGGGAGCTCCAAGTGGTTCAGGGGACTCAAGAAAGGGGGGCTGTAGAGATGACGAGGCTGGAGACATGTTCAGGGACGGGATCACAAAGGGCCTTTGAAGTCTTGCCTAGGGATTTGGGCTTTATCCTGGAGGCTTTTGTTCCTTAAACCTGGATAATGTATAAATGGACTTTTTTTAAAAAAGGAAAACACTTCTTCCTGACCCTCTCCTTGCCACATTATTCACTAAGTGCTTTTATTATAATGCAGAAACATAACACTAGGTATAAGCACCTTATAGAACTATAAAACCACATTTGCAAATAAAAATTACAGTTGTCAACAATCTAACGTGACAGATGATGTTGTTTTTCTTTCTTTTCTTTTTTTTATGGCCACATGGTATGCAGGATCTTAGTTCCCCAACCAGGGATTGAACCCACGCCCTCTGGAAGCATGCAGTCTTAACCACCTGACGGCTAGGGAAAGTCGCAGATGATGTCGTTCTGCTGGAACTATATTACCACTCAAAACAAAGAGATGATGCTGGCTGCAGTGGCTCAGTTCTGCCTCTCTGACTTCTGCCCCCTATGGAGCAGTGAGCGGCAAACTGGGCTAGAATATTTCATTGTTGATATGAGAGTTTTCAGAGCTCTATTCCACTCTGTAATGACAACCAGCAATATTCAGATCTGGGGCTACTTTGGTATTATGCTTCACTTTTGAAGGGAGGTAACATGGAGCAAAGCACCAGCTAATATGTAATGGGTATGTAGCATAACACAGTAATAAAGAACTCTGTTACAAGACACTGAGGTTTAGGGGCTGTTTGTTACTATAGCATAATGTAACCTATTGGTAATGCTGTAATGGAAAGAGATCATCTGGATGATACAGAATATGTTTATTTTGCTGCTAAGTCGCTTCAGTCGTTTAAGTTTATAGTATTATAACAGAATAGTAAAGTGATCATAAACATGGACTTCCCTGGCAATCCAGTGGTTAAGACTCCACGCTTCCAATGCAGGGGGCACAGGTTTGATCGCTGGCTAGGGAACTAAGATGCCACTTGCTATGTGGCCAAAAAAAAAAAAAAAAAAAACCATGGCTAAGTGTGGGGAAAAAAGGTCATAAACATAATATTGTGATTATATAAGAAAATGTCCTTGTCCTTAACAGATATATTTTGAAGTGTAGAGGAGTAAAATGTTTTCACATCTGCAATGTATTTTCAAACAGTTCAGCAAAAGTGAAGCAGAACAACAGGACAGAAGGTTAACAATTTCAGTTCTAAGTGAAAGCTGTGTAGACTCGTCTTGCCACTTTCCTGTGGACTTGAGATTTAGAAGGAAAATTATCAGAGACCGCTCAGGGAGCCCCAGGAATACATCATTAGCTCTTGGTTTCAGAAGCTGTAGATCAATTTCGAGAAGGCTGACAGAGAGTCAAGAGGCCCACTTCAAGCTTTCCGTCCCGGAAGCAGGTAAAGAAATCCTGTTCCGTCAGACTCTGATGCCCTCCCCACATTCCCCTCCTCAACCTCCTGTCACCTACAAGTTTCCACTCTGATTTTCCTTTCACCCAGACATTGCTTCCTCCTCTGAAGGCCCACAGAAAGCTCTCCGTGTCTTTCTACTGTATCTCAACCCAGCTCTACATCTACACTGTATGAGTGAAAGAAGGAAGATAAGGTGGTGGTCACCAGCCTAGTGCTACTAGGCTCAGCGTCTGGCGCATAGCGCAGTAGGTAGTAAGGCTACTATTGTTGTCATCACCCTTAATTAATGCTTGGGGTACGTCAGCCGAAGTCTCTGCCTTCATATAATTTGCATTCTAAAAAAAACTTGTATGAATTTGTCTATGTCTTATAGCATGTACTACATTGGGTCATTGCTTTTTTTGAGAAAAGTATTTCTTAGATTATCAGTTTGTGGTGTGTGTCCTGAATACAGGAGTCCAAGTTTAGGACCTGATTCTAGTCCTGCCTTCACCATGAAGTTTCCGTATGTCCTGACGATTCCCTTTCCCTCTGTAGACCTTCCCTTCCTCAACTTCCTCTCTAATCCAATAGGATTTAGGGTTTTTATTAGAATTTGAAGGGTTTTGATTTAATCAACCACGCCGTAGTGTGTTGTTCTTGTTTCTAGCACTAGGGGGCGATCCGAACATTGGAACGCATTTTGCTGTTACAGCTTCAGCTGTTAGATGTAGGGGTTGATGCAGAAAGATGATTCCCCCACCTCTTCTGAAACCTTAAACCCCCAAACCCGCACCTTCTACCAGGCTGGCTAGAGACTCAGACCTCCGTGAAAGGGAACAGGGCAAAATCGCCCATGAATCTTGGATCCATTGCTTTTCTGTCTCTCATGAATCCTGCGTGTGGTTGGAGGGAAGGCATGTGGGTGATAAATGCCCTGTGAATGACTAATGGACCACCAGAAGAAGGAACACTGAGATGTAGACTGAGATTTCGTTTGGAAAAGAAAACAGTTTGGAAGTACTCTATTGCTGTGATATCACAGTGAGACCAGCATGTGATGGGAAGGTCCATGGAGGCCATGCATACAGAAGGAGAGCCAGGGCCTGAACGCAAGGAGACCCACAATGAAGGCCCAGCTCGTCGAATGGTCAGCATGCTCCAAAGCCATTCAGAGATAGGAAAGTGTGTACTAACTTTGCCCTTGACCTTCAGAACTTTGCTTGGAATTTTCACATCCAGGTACACAATGTAGGGCTTCCCCTGTGGCTCAGTGGTAAAGAATCCGCCTGCAATGCAGGAGCCAGAGATTTGATCCCTGGGTCTGGAAAATCCCCTAGGGGAGGGCATGGCAACCCACTCCAGTGTTCTTGCCTGGAGAGTCCCATGGACAGAGGAGCCTGGCGGACTACGGCACATAGGGTCGCAAAGAGTCAGGCATGACTGAAGCAACTGAGCACGCAGATGTGCACACAGTGTGACTACACTTAGGCACAAAGATAAGGTTCCTCTAAGGGAATCTGGGATGAACTAGGGCTTCATTCCTGAAAGATAGCTCCATTGTGTGATGTAGCCACCATCCATTTAAAAGGGGGTTCAAGTCAGTATGTCCTGTTAGTGTTACTGGACTAGAAGTCAGGAGACCTGAGTTCTGTTCCTGGCCTTACCCTTTGTTAACCGAGTGACTAAACGTCTCAGAGCCTCAGTCTCCCCACCGATACAATGGGGATTATTAGACCTGCTTTACCTATCTCAGATTATGCAGGTCAAATCAGACAGGTCACATACCTGAAAATACATTGCAAAGGGCAAATACACCAAACAACTCCAAGGGAACATGATATGGATTTTTGTAGGGACCTTCTCTGAGAACATATTTATCTTTTTTTTCTTCTTTGTACTTTAAAAACATTTTAAAAATTTGTATACAGTATTTAAAGGTTACTTTCATTTACATTTGTTATAAAATATTGACTATATTCCTTCTGTTGTACAGTGCATCCTATAATCTGTCTTACATCCAGTAGTTTGTATCTGTCTCCTCTCCCCCACCCATATACTGCCCCTCCCTGCTTCCCTCCCCTCTCTAGCTTTTTTTTTTTCTATATCTGTGAGTCTGCTTCTTTTTTTCCCATATTCACTAGTTTGTTGTAGTTTTTAGGTTCCACACGTAAGAGGCTCAAGAAATAAAACCTCCCCCAAACACAGTATCCCCTCTGCGATCTCTCCCACACAAGAACCCTATTCCAAACCTGATGTCTATTATTCCTCTGGATTTCTTTGTATTGCATCTATATGTATGCCCTACCAAAAGGTAGTACTGTTCTGCATGTTTGTACAACTGATTTAAAAGAAATCATGCAGTGTGTCGTTACCTTTTTACTTAGCATTTATAAAACAACCAAGTTGAGGCATGTAGCTTAGTTCATTCACTTCCCCTGCTCTATGCTGTTTCATGGTGAATGAACAACATCTATCCATTCTTCTCATCATAGTCATTTTCTCCCCCTCCTTTTTTTTTTTTTGCTATTACAAACAATTGCTCTCTGAACATTTGGACTTACCTCCTTGTATGCATGAGCAAGATTTTGTTGCAAATATATACATGTAGGCATGTGACTGAGGGGTGGTTGAACTTTGTTCCCTGACCTACCTGAGCCCCCTGTGGCGGAAGCACATAGTCTTACCCCTGGACCACCAGGAAAGCCCGTATTGGATGCTTATCTTTATCCTATTTGTTCATAGATGCTCTTTAGGTCTTCCCGATACTGATCTCTGTTGATGACGTGTTGTGAAAATCTTGCCATCTGTGGTTACTGTCTTCCTTTTTTAATAGTGTCTTTTGTTGAACAGAAGATTAAAGTTTAATTTGTCTCTCCTTTCCTTTATGGTGTGACTTGTTTAAGATATCTTTTCCTACTCCAAAGTCAAAACAATGTTCTCCTTTTGAAGTTTTGCTTTTCAAGTTGAGCAATTTAATCTCCTTGAGATGGATTTGGGGGGACATGGTGGTACAGGGATTTCCTCCCCTCTTTTCTCTCTGGATAACAGGTTGTCTGTTCACCAGATGTTCAATAATCAATGACAATCAGCTAATGTCACTCCCCTACTTAAAACTCTCCATGACTCTCCATGCCGCAAGAAGAGGCCCCAGATTCCTTGTTTCAGTCTGCAAGGTCGTTCACGAACTCTGCCTCAAAATTCCTGCCCTCACCCCTCACCATTCCGTGCTCCAGAACATGGACCAGGCTCTCTATTACTTTGGACATTCACTGGTTTTGTTCTTACTACCTAAAGTCCATTTTCTTCTGGTCTCAGTTAATACTGCTTGTAGTAGGTTGAATGGTACTCTCCCCCAAAAAGTACGTCTACCCAAGATCTGTAAGTATGGTCTTATTTGGAAAAAGGGTCTTTGGGAGTATAATTAAAGATCTCAAGATGATGTCATCCTGAATTATCTGAAGTGAAGTGTCAGTCACTCAATCGTGTCCGAGTCTTTTCACCTCCATGGACTGTAGCCCACAGGCTCCGCTGTCCATGGAATTTTCCGGGTAAGAATACTGGAATGGGTAAGTCATTCCCTTCTTCAAGGGATCTTCCTGATCCAGGGATTGAACCTGGGTCTCCTGCATTTCAGGCAGATTCTTTTCTGTCTGAGCCACCAGGATTACCTGCTGGGTCCTAAATCCAATGACAGATTCCTTCTAAGAGACAGAAGATGAAAAGACAAAGAGGAAGGCGATGTTCAAATGGAAACAGAGCCTTAGTGAAGTGGCCACAAGCCAGGGAACTTGGACAGACACCAGAGTCTGGTGAGCTGGGGAAGCATATTTCCCCGAGAGTCTTTAGAGGGCACATGGTCCTGGGGACACGTCAATTTCAGACATCTGATCTCCAGAACTGTAAGAGACTGCATTTCTGTTGTGATGAGCCCCCTGAGTATGTGGGAATTTGTCCCAGCAGCCCTAGGAGATTCATACGGATGGGAAGCTGGAGTTAGGGGGAACCAGAGAAGCTGATGGATGCGGAGCCCAGACTGGGGAACTAGAGAGGTGGGCAGTGGGATGCAGCCTGTCTGAAACTGCCAGCCAGGAGGTAAGTCCACTCCCTCACGTCTAGGAAGGGGGATGATGACCATAGAGAGGGCATAAGTGACAGGGCCACAGTGAAAGGACCCTTGACTCCCAATAAAATGAATGAATCCACTCCAGACCCCTTGCGATACCTCATCTACAAAGGAGAGAGGCAGCAGGGATCCCTGGGCGGCCCAGGGAGCCCTGGGCGGTGAGGCAGTGGATGCCTGAGCCACCACAGAGGCTGGAGAGCAGCAGACAGGTCTCAAAGAGACACTAAGGGCTAAGCAGCGTGTGACTAACAGTAGGATGGGTAAGGTCTAACCCAGCCCTGCAGCGGTGCAGGGGTGGATGCCCCAGGCTAAAGGGCAGTTCCAGGACGGGGACAGTGGGCGGTTTCCTGTGTCTCTGAGCTTCTTTGATCCCTGGGCCACTTGGGTGGAGACAGGGCCTTGGGCACTGACAGGGTCATGTCTGTTTAAACAAAACTGAACACTGGAGGTAAATCATTAACTCACTGAAGAAACAAACAGGAGTGTCGGCCACCCTAGAGTCGCCTGGACATGAAGAAGTCCCGCTTATCAGGAGAGTCTGCCACTCAAGGTTCCCACAGGCTGGTGCGAGCGTTTGCTGAGCATCTTCTCCACAAAGGAGACCCAGAGCGGGCGCTGTGCGGACCGAGGCACGGACAGTCAGAGCCGGCTGTCGGCTCAGAGCTGGGGCGCCAGAGCTCACGGCCCCCACAGGCGGGCGCCTTCACAGGGTCCTTCACCATGCGCCATCACAGGGTCCTCTGCGAGCCGTCATGCTCTCATCTAATGCTCACGCCAACCCTCTGAGGCAGGCGATGATTGCCCACCCACATCCCGCAGACCAGGAGACCCAAGTGCAGAGAGGGAGAGAACTTGGCCTGGCCACACAGCTTGTCAGTGGTGGGGAAACAAATAGAGCTGGCTCTAGCCAAAAGGGGAATGAATTCAGGTTCGGGGTATGTTTAGGAGCCTAAGAACAGTAAGCAGAGCTGGGCCTCTTTAAAGACAAGAGTCGTGACCAGCAGAGCTTTTAGGAAGACACTGTCCTCTTCTCTCTCTTTTTCTGGGATTACATAATCTCCCAGCTGGATTTCTGAGTATTAATGTTATTCCTCCCTCTATTTTGGGGGTTAAGAGCAAGAGTTGGGTCCAATCCTGGCTTCACCATTTATTACCTCTGCGACCTCAGGCATGCACGCCACTCCCCCACCGCTAAATGGGGACGCTGTGGTTCCCATGGAGTGATCAAAGGTGATAACACGTGCAAAGTCCTTGGCACAAAGCCTGGCACATAACAAATGCTTAGCAAACAGAAGATTCTGTTATCATCTCACATGGTAGGAAGTAGTCTCCCCAGCCCTCCCAGATCCAACACTGCCCGTGAGCTCACTAGCACCTTGTCCTGACTTCAGCCGGGGAACCAACTATTACAAAGAAGGATGGTGATGATGGTTTAGTCACCAAGTCGTGTCCAGGTCTTTTGTGACCCCATGGATTGTAGCCTGCCAGGCTCCTATGTCCATGGAATTCTCCAGGGACGAAT
The DNA here is from genome assembly GCF_032452875.1 of Bos javanicus. NCBI lineage: Eukaryota > Metazoa > Chordata > Mammalia > Artiodactyla > Bovidae > Bos > Bos javanicus. Next base: position 68,677,558 of record NC_083884.1, read on the forward strand.
ACTGGAGTGGGTTGCCACGCCCTCTTCCAGGGGATCTTCCCAACCCAGGCATCGAATTTGGGTCTCCCGCATTGCAGGTGGTCTCCTGCATTGAAGGTGGATTCTTCACTGAGTGAGTCACCAGGGAAGCCCACAAGGGAGGGTGGTTTTGTTCAAACACAGTCTCAAGTGAGTGGAGATGAGAAGCTGAGCAGCCTAGTCAAAAGGCTTCTGTGACAGACATTTCAACTGCAAGGTCTTGTGATCAGAAAACTGGGTGATCAGCCTTTCCAGACTCCTCCATGATGAGTGCTTTGAGTGTAGATGGAGGCCAACCTGGCCAAGGGAGTAGCTGGCTAGATGGATGTCAGTATTTACAGGTGGATGCTGACCAATAGGCTGTGGAAAATGCAGGAGAGGCTGGAAGGATGATTTGAATGTCAAGACTTAATTTTGGCATAGACTGAAGAGCCATTCATTCATTTTAGCAAATCTTTATCATGCGTCAACTGTACATAAAGCATTTTGGCAGGAATCGCCGCCTAAGTGAAAGGTGTAGTCATTGTCCTCAAGGAGTTAAATGGTCCAGTAGAAGGAAACAGTAGGAGGAAATGGACGAATGTTGTCAACGTGATGGAAACTCTAAAAGGGATCCGCTTTCAGCTCAGTTCAGTCCAGTCGCTCAGTCGTGTCTGACTCTTGGTGACCCCATGAACTGCAGCACGCCAGACTTCCCTGTCCATCACCGACTCCTGGAGTTCACCCGAACTCATGTCCATTGAGTCAGTGATGCCATCCAGCCATCTCATCCTCTGTCGTCCCCTTCTCCTCCTGCCCTCAATCTTTCCCAGCATCAGAGTCTTTTCAAATGAGTCAGCTCTTCACATCAGGTGGCCAAAGTATTGGAGTTTCAGCTTCAACATCAGACCTTCCAGTGAACGCCCAGGACTGATCTCCTTTAGGATGGACTGGTTGGATCTCCTTGCAGTCCAACGGACTCTCAAGAGTCTACTCCAACACCACAGTTCAAAAGCATCAATTCTTCAGCCCTCAGCTTTCATTATAGTCCAACTGTCACATCCATACATGACCACTGGAAAAACCATAGCCTTGACTAGACAGAACTTTGTTGACAAAGTAACGTCTCTGCTTTTGAATATGCTGTCTAGGTTAGTCATAACTTTCCTTCCAAGGAGTAAGTGTCTTTTAATTTCATGGCTGCAATCACCATCTGCAGTGATTTTGGAGCCCCCAAAAATAAAGTCTGACACTGTTTCCACTGTTTCCCCATCTATTTCCCATGAAGTGATGGGACCAGATGCCATGATCTTCATTTTCTGAATGTTGAGCTTTAAGCCAACTTTTTCACTCTCCTCTTTCACTTTCATCAAGAGGTTCTTTAGTTCTTCTTCACTTTCTGTCATAAGGGTGGTGTCATCTGCATATCTGAGGTTATTGATATTTCTCCTGGCAGTCTTGATTCCAGCTTGTGCTTCTTCCAGCCCAGCGTTTCTCATGATGTACTCTGTATATAAGTTAAATAAGCAGGGTGACAATATACAGCCTTGACGTACTCCTTTTCCTATTTGGAACCAGTCTGTTGTTCCATGTCCAGTTCTAACTGTTGCTTCCTTACCTGCGTACAGGTTTCTCAAGAGGCAGGTCAGGTGGTCTGGTATTCCCATCTCTTTCAGAATTTTCCACAGTTTATTGTGATCCACACAGTCAAAAGCTTTAGCAAAGTCAATTGCCGGGGTCCAGCCCCAGTGGATCCAGGGGTTTCAAAGGGGAGACAGCTTCGGCGATCAGGAAACAACAGCTTACTTAAATGTTAATTAAAGATATAAAGAGTGGTTAAATAAGGATAGCTCAGTGAGGAAATTCAGTGGAGAAAAGAGGCTGAATAATTCAGCCAGAAGGTGAGAGAAAGAACAACATGCGGAGACCAAGCTTCGGTGAACAAGGCCCGCACTTTATTTTCCAGAGTAGTTTTTATACCTTAAGTTATGCATAGAGGATAATGGGGGAAGGGATAGAGTCATGCCAGGCTTTCTTCCTGAAAACTTATCATATGCAAAAGTTTAGGTGATTTGCATCATCTTCTGGCCCGGAGGCCTGTTAACATTTTAAGACCCTTTCTTCAGAAAACTTATTTTTCTCTAAAGGTGATTAGTCAGTTGCCACCCTCAAAAGTATTAGATAAAGTTGCATTCCTACAGAGCACAGGTGTGGTGGGCTATAACAAGAAAAAGAATTAACTCAAGGGTCCAAGGTTACAAACGTTAGAGCTACTACTTACACCAATCATATTAATCAATACACTGCCAGGGACACAGCAGGTAAGGGATATGGAGACTTAGGAGCAAACATTGGCCCAACAAGTGAAAAACCCTTCACCAATACAATTTCTAATCAATCTTTTAACTGCTCAAAAGAATCTGTATTTAGACAGTTTAGAACATCTCATGCCTCTCACAGTTGGGACATGTGGCCGGAAAAACCTATTCAGGCAGGCTAGAGGACTTCCAAAGGAGTTTGTAGGTTGAAACACTATCACACCCAGGAACTTTATTAACACTCGAGCTGTAAGTTAACTCTTTTTTTCAGAGAGAGGTAGTGGGGGACAGCCTCCCATAAAGTCAGAGGTGTAGGTGAGAGCACAAAGCAGAAAGTAGGCAGACTCTGGTTTTGGGGGTAGATGCTCGAGAATTTCCAGGGGGACTCCTGAGGCTCGATCCCACCTTTGCGTATGCCGAGCCTCCTTCCCCATGACCTTTGTCATGGGTGGAGCTCCTGCTCCCGGCAGTCAATGAAGCAGAAATAGATGTTTTTCTGGAACTCTCTTGCTTTTTCGATGATCCAGCGGATGTTGGCAATTTGATCTCTGGTTCCTCTGCCTTTTCTAAAACCAGCTTGAACATCTGGAAGTTCATGGTTCATGTATTGCTGAAGCCTGGCTTGGAGGATTTTGAGCATTACTTTACTAGCATGTGAGATGAGTGCAATTGTTTGGTAGTTTGAGGATTCTTTGGCATTGCCTTTCTTTGGGATTGGAATGAAAACTGACCTTTTCCCGTCCTGTGGCCACTGCTGAGTTTTCCAAATTTGCTGACATATTGAGTGGAGCACTTTCACAGCATCATCTTTTAGGATTTGAAATAGCTCAACTGGAATTCCATCGCCTCCACTAGCTTTGTTTGTAGTGATGCTTCCTAAGGCCCACTTGACTTCACGTTCCAGGATGTCTGGCTCTAGGTGAATGATCACATCATCGTGATTATTTGGGTTTGAAGATCTTTTTTGTACAGTTCTTCTGTGTATTCTTGCCACCTCTTCTTAATGTCTTCTGCTTCTGTTAGGTCCCTACCATTTCTGCCCTTTTTCTGCTTTAAGTACCAGGAAAACACCTGTCCACACAATGTAGGGAGCAGGGGAAGGAGGAGGTGACTATGGCATCTAGTTTTGCTTTTGTGAGTCTTGCCTGCCCAGCATTCCTTCCCCTTGCAGTCGTCAACCAATCTTAGTCCATGTGGTTGGAAGGGACTGACCCTCATCTCCAGGTCCAGAGAAGAACACCTTGAACCAGCCCTAGTCAATCCGTGTAGTCCACCTGCCTGACCACAGTGATTGGTTCACTGAGGTGCACATAAACCAGCTTTGGCCAATGAGAGTCAACCCATGATTAGTGTTGGAACCTAGAGTAAAGAAGCTCTGTCTCCACTTGGAGTGTTGGCAAAGTGGGTGATGTGAGCCTGGAGAAGAGGGACCCGCCTCTGTAGAAACCAGGGAAAGTGATGTCATAGAAGAAAGCAGAGCTGAGAGCAGGAGAGAGACGGCACCTCATAACATCCTTTGAGCCGCTGGACCCAGCTGTGTCTGAAATCAAAGTTATTTCTGGTCCTTGCAGTTGTGTGAATCATTAACCCCCCCACACTTTTTTTTTTTTTTTAATCTTAAGGCAGTTTGAGTTGGATTTCTATCATAAGAAAAAGGATTCACTATGCCTCTCTCCCATCCCAGACTTAAATTTTTTTCCTTTATTCAAACAAGTCTGGATAACAGTTTCTTCTGTACGTTCCTGGAGTATATATGTTTGTTTCACAAAAAAAAAAAAAAAAAGGACTATCTAACCATAAGTACACTCATCTATCTTTAGATGCTCTAATGACCCCCTTATCCACTATCAGTCTTTCTTGGTCAAGTAGGTATATGATTACATTTCCACCTCAATTAGATATGGCATCATGAAAAGAGGTTCCTTTTGTGGTCATAGGTGCAGCCCGCACATACAGCTATCTGTGTGTGTGTATGCGTGTGTGTGACAGTCAGTTGTGTCTGGCTCTTTGCGACTGTATGGACTGTAGCTGCCAGGCTCCTCTGTGCATGGGATTCTCCAGGCAAGAATACTGGAGTGAGTTGCCATGCCTGCCTCCAGAGAATCTTCTCAACCCAGGGATCAAAACCCGGTTTCCTGTGTTGCAGGCAGATTCTTTACTGTCTGAGCCACCAGGGAAGCTCAGCTATCATTATACACTGCAGCATTTACACTTCTCAGATACTGCGTTTCTTCTTCTTTCTCCATCTCAATAGCGAGAAGCAACAGTTTTACAACCTGGTCCAATCAACATTTGCTTTGTCATTCTTCTCTCCGTTGTCTTTTGGGCCCAAACTGTATTTATTTTGGGACCTGGAGGTGTATTTATTTGGCCCCACACAGCAATATAAATATTTAAAATCTATTGTAAACATGTTAAACCCAACAGACACTACAGACACATTTGGAGTTTTGTTTCTTTCTTAAAGCTCAGAAGATCCGTGAACCCTGGGCCCACATACCCCAGAGCGATGATGCTCGGAGTGTCCCGGACCTACCATGTGCTCCTAGGCCACCGCTCCCAAGGGTGCTCCTGTTTGAGGGCCCTCTGCCATTTACCTTCTTGTGTGCTTAGTTGCTCAGTCATGTCCGACTCTTTGCAACCCGATGGACTGCAGCCCGCCAAGGCTCCTCTGTCTATGGGGATTCTCCAGGCAAGAATACTGGAGTGGGTTGCCATGCACTCCTCTAGGGGATCTTCCTCACCCAGGGATCGAACCCAGGTCTCCTGCATTGCAGGCAGATTCTTTACTGTCTGAGCCACCAGGGAAGCCCATTTACCTTCTTATTTGCTGGTTATTTTTGCTTACACCTGGCCCACCTCACTCAGTCACATTCCCTCCCTGGCCCCTGGAGCGTTGTTTGAGTTTGTGACTCCTGGTTGGGTGGCCACTGCACATCAGGGACGGGTTGAAGCAGGGTTTCAACCACTGATGAATCGGGGCCAGCCTGGCCTTCCGCCTCGAGGCTCAAAGTAGATGGAGATTGATGGTGTACTTCAAAGGCAGAAGAGACACTTCTAAGGGTTTTGAAAGAACTGCCGCTACTTGTCTGTGTAATATCTATTGTACCTTTCAAGAGAATTATATGATCTTTAAATACAATAAATTAAAAGTTTCCAGAAATAGACATAAAGGCTGTGGAAGAACGCTAGCATGTCTTCAGTTTGAATCTCCTTAAAGAAACAAGATGAAATTCAAACTCTTAAGTTTACTTTGTGAAGGAAAGTGTGACTTCTCTAACTCTCCTTTTTTTTTTTTTTTTTACATTTTAGGAAAATTTTATTGTACTTTGAATTAGAGCCCAAGTAAAGGAAGATTTAACCTGTGAACCTTATTGCATTCAAACTCTGTCCTAAAGCAGGCATCCTCTTTAAAACAAAACGAGAACAAAACATTTCTACTTTTACTGGCCACATCTCAAGTCCGTCACGAGTGCTAGTTTGCTGTCGATTTTTGGATGCCACTTAAAATTTTCCTGTGAAAGTGTTTCATAATATAAATTTCCAAATATTAACCTGTATTGTTGAATAGTCACCTAAGGAGTTTCATCTGTTCATTCAGAAGGGTGCTAGGAACTACCAGAGATACTTTTAGCAACTTAAATAATACTATGATTGCCGCACAGTTTACTAAAAGGAGATAATTCTTGCACGCTGCTGCTGCTAAATTACGTCAGTCGTGTCCGACTCTGTGCGACCCCATAGACGGCAGCCCACCAGGCTCCCTTCCCTGGGATTCTCCAGGCAAGAGCGCTGGAGCGGGCTGCCATTTCCTTCTCCGTAACTCCCGTCGTGCTTGTGCTGTTGTGCTAAGTTGCTTCAGTCGTGTCTGACTCTTTGCAACCCCATGGACTGTAGCCCACCAGGCTCCTCTGTCCATGGGATTCTCCAAGCAAGACCATTGGAGTGGGTTGCCCTGGCCTCCTTCAGGGGATCTTCAGGACTCAGGGGTTGAACCCATGTCTCTTAACTCTCCTGCATTGGCAGGTGGGTTCTTTACCACTAGCGCCACCTGGAAAGCACCTTTAACAGGTCAGATAATAGTAATATCAGTCACTCAGGAACAAATTCAATATATACAAAGGGTATACAGGTAAGGGCACACCTCCCTCCCTTCCCTGCCTCCCAGTCACCCAGAGGCCACCATTCATTTCTTATAGCTCCTTCCTCACACTGTTCATGTCTGCAAGCCGTCGCAGATCTGTCGCCTCCTCGTCACTCCCCTCCATTGTAGAATACCATCTATATATCCTTTTCACTGAGTGGTGTACATTGGAGATCATTCTGTGTAAGTTCATAGAGTGCTGCTGCTTTCTTTTTTTTTTTCCTTTTTCACTCCTTTGCTTGAGGCCTTATTTATTCTTTTGGCTGCGGTGGGTCTTAGTTGTGGACGTGGGATCCCTGCTGTGTCATGCAGGATCTTTAGCTGAGGCGCACAGGCTCCCTAGTTGTGGCTCGTGGGCTCCGGAGCTTGCAGGCTTCCGTAGTTGTGGGGTGCAGGCTTAGTTGTTCCTCTGGTGTGTGGGATCTTACTTCCCTGACCAGGGATAAACCCACATCCCCTGCACTGTAAGGCAGATTCTTAACCACTGGACCACCAGGAAAGTCCTTATTGCATTCTTTTTAATGACTATTTATATGTGTTCCATTATATATTACATAGAGGTACCATAAAATAATTTGTTTAATGAATCCCCCTTTAGGCATATTGACTCTTTCCTGTCTTTTGTTTTCAAGAACAATATGGCTGTGATTTGATTTAGCACAGATAACAGTGTCTTTAGGTACTAAAGCATAGGTTTTACTGGCCTCACATCTGTGAACTTCACTATTTGATCATGTAAATGGAACACGGATGGCAGAAAGCTTCCTGAGCTTTGTGTGGTTTCTGGCCTGAGTTAGTGAGGCTCGCTCAGGGTCTGGCAGCGCTAGCTGATGCTGACGCGCCCGCACTTCACTGCTTTCGTCTGAGCTGTGTCCGAGAGAGACGACCAAGATGAGTTAAGCTCGGGGTGACTGGGAGTCTTGGATAGTGAACGTGCATTGCTTCACTTCCCCCTATCAGCCCTGTTCCTGGCCTTTAAGCCTTCCTTCTTATTTGAAGTTACTTTCTATCTCCCCTCGCTGCCCAGCAGATTTTGGTGAAGTTTCATTACTCACTGAGCACTTCCATCTCTAGACAGGTTTACTGCTGAGAGGTGAATCATGCTACTTCCCAGCTGGTGCTGGTGGTAAAGAACTCAGTTGCCAATGCAGGAGACACAAGAGATGCGGGTTCGATCTCTGGGTTGGGAAGATCCCCTGGAGCAGGAAATGGCAACCCACGCCTGTTGCCTGGAGAATCCCATGGACAGAGGAGCCTGGCAGGCTACAGTCCATAGGGCTGCAGAGCTGGACACTACTAAAGTGAGTTGGTGTGTGCGCGCGCACACACACACACACACCCCACTTTGTGTTGCTGACTTGTGTCTTATTAAAAGCACCTTTTTAAAAGCAGATTAAAAAAAAAATCTAAACTGGTTTCTTTTTTGACCCTTGACAGGATCTTAATCACAGTCCCTGAGGGAATGACTGTTACTCTTTTCCATGTTCAGAATTTATTTTGGTCCCATGAAGCCCAGTGCTCCTAAACAGCTGTTAACAAGCTGCCCCACATATCTGCAAAATGAGAGGGATACACAACAGTGAGCTTATCACTCATTCATTTAGTCATTAATTCATGCAAGAAATATTTATATTGAGTGCCGACTCTGGGCCAGGCAGCCTCAGCCTAAGTCAGTGAATAAGACAAGATCCTAGCCATTATAGAGTTTGCTCTCTGGCATGTGTGTTTATGGGGCATGAAGGAGAGACAAAAATAAATCAGTGAATTATTTAGTATGTTAGGAGGTGATAAGTGCTAAGGGTGGGGGTGGGGTGGGCAGACCAAAGGAGATTGGGAGAAGGGGACGGGAGCACTCTGTTGTTTTAAACAGAGTGTCCTGAGTAAGTGTTGCCGAGGGCGTGAGATTTGAACTTAGACTTCAAAGAACACAAAATAGTCTTACACAGTATCCTGTGTGTTATATGTATGTTTGCCTGAAAAAAAACCCACTGATGATTTTGTAATATTTATTTTACAACTGTACTGAGATATACTGCACATACCATTAAATTCACCCTTTTAAAGCATGCAATTAAAAAAAAGTGTGCAATTCAATAGCTTTTAATACGTTTACAGAGTTGTGCAACCATCACAAAATTATCTAATCCCAGAACATTTTTATCACCCCCAAAATAAACCCATTAGCCATTGCCACCCATTTCCATCTACCCCCTAGTTCCTGGCAACCACTAATCTACTTTCTATCTCTGTAGATTTTGCCAGTTCTGGACATTTCATATAAAAGGGATCATGTACCATGTGGTCCTCTGTGTCCGGCTTCTTTCACTTAGCGCTGAAAACCTTGTTTCCAAGGTTCATCAATCTTGTAGCATGCATCAGTACTTCATCCCTTGAAGGCTAATATGCCACTGTATGGATATATCACATTTGTTCATCCATTCATCAACTGATGGGCTGCAGTAACTGACCACCCCATTAAGGACTGAAGGGAGACCACTGTCAGGCCTGATGTTGCCCAGTTCAGTAAGCACTGGTGAAGCTTGGTTCTGAAGAAACTAAAATGCCACCATTTTCAGAACCCTGCTTTCCCACCTGTTCCTCTCCTGAGCAGTAGCTCTGGGTGGTCCAAATTCAGCAACACAGACCTGTGGGGGTTTTTTCAAGTGTATTTGCTACTCCATGTTTTGAAAGTTTATTTTTTCTCCCCCTACTTTAAATTGTAACCTTGGTAAATTATTTACCCAAGACAATTCTCAGTGAGTTTCCTTTTTAATATTTTGGGTGTGGTAGCAAGTTGAAGAAGCAGCCCATCCCAATCAAATATTTGCCACTATCTGAACAAAGCCATTCTGGTCAGAGAGGGAAGACTCCACGGAGGAAGTGGGAATTGAATCTGGATTTCGAAGGAAGGATCGATTCTCAGAGGAATAGATGAGGTAGAAAAAGGCATGTTCCAAAGAAAATCCAAAGTTTCTTTTCTGGGTGACTGGGAACCCCTGAATCCTGGAGCTCATGTCTTAGGTACGTTAATTTGGTAGCTATCCTCCGCGCACAAAGTGTGATGGCGTTGGAATCCTCTGGACTTCTGCTCAGGAGAGAATCGAAGTTTCAAAACTTCCATCGAGGGGGATGTTTCAGTTACAGCCTCTGAGGCTGTAGAAAGATTATCTCTATCAGAGTCCAAAAGACTTAATGGCTTTCTCACCCCCACCCCCTCCCTCCCTTACACACACAACTGTCTAAGCGACTCCAGTGCAAGAACCCGACACGCCCGGGAATGGCCCAGCAGCAAACTGCCCCAGACCGCCAGAGCCTTTCCCTTCCGATCCTGGAGGTGGGGGTGGGGGTTGAGAGCCGGGTGCGGGGGCTCGGCTCCCAGGAACTGTGGATTGACGCAGGGAGCCGGGAAGGAAGGACAGGAACCTGACTTCTGCATGAGACTAGGAGGCGCGGGGCCTCCAGAGAGGACACGCATCGCCCCGGAGCAGGATGCGCTCTCCACTCCCGCCGAACTTCAGGAACCGGGAGGAGAAATGTCTGCCGCCGAGGGAGCGGCGCGGCGGGGGCGGAGCGCGACAGAAGGGGCGGAGCGCGACAGAAGGGGCGGGGCTAGAGCCTAGGGGCGGAGCGAGGACGAAGGGGCGGGGCAAGACGGTAGGCGATGGGCGGAGCGACAGCAAGGGGAGGAGCGCAGACGGCGGGCGAGGGGGCGGGGCGGATACGGGGGCGTGTCCCACCGTCCGGCTCCACCCCCGCCGCCGGCGCGCCCGCCCCGCCTACCCGATCCGATCCCCCGCTCCCCCGCCCCCCCGGCAGCCGCGGCGGTCGAGCGCGGGGAGGGAGGGGAGAGCGGGTCACGACGTTGCCGGGGCGGGGATAACCCCTCACGTGGAGCAGATGAAAGGGCCGCGGCGCGACGGCCGTGGGAGCCCAGCCGAGCCTGCGACCCACAAAGCCGCCGCCGCCGCCGCGATGGGGCTGTGAGGCGTCCGCCCGCGCTCGGTCCTCCGCCGGCCCGCGACTATGCCCGGCCGCGCCCGCCCTCCGCGCCCTCCCGCCGCAGGACCATGAGGCCGCGCTCGGGCGGGCGCCCAGGGGCCCCGGGCCGCCGCCGCCGCCGCCTCCGCTGCCGCCCCCGCGGCCCCCGCGGCCGCCGCCTGCCGCCGCCGCCGCCGCTGCCGCTGCTGCTCGGGCTGTTGCTCGCGGCCGCGGGGCCCGGCACGGCGCGGGCCAAGGAGACGGCGTTCGTGGAGGTGGTGCTGTTCGAGTCGAGCCCGAGCGGCGACTACACCACCTACACCACCGGCCTCACTGGCCGCTTCTCGCGGGCCGGGGCCACGCTCAGCGCGGAGGGCGAAATCGTGCAGGTAGCTGCCCGCCGCCCGGGCCCCGCGCCGCTGCCGCCACAAGATGGCTCCGGGGGCTGCGCCCGCCGACCCCGCCGCGGGCTGGCGGGCGGGCGGGCGGGAGGGGCGGTGAGGAGGCCGGCGGCATCCCTCTCAAGCGGGCGGGCGGGCGGGAGGGACGCGGCCTCCAGGGCGCCGCCGTGGGGGGGCGAGCGCACGTGGGGCTCGGCCTCGCGTGGGTCCCAGGAGCGGGAGGGGAGACCCCGGGTCCGGGCGCCCACGCTGAGGCAGCCCCCTCAGGCTGTCGGGGCGCTCGCTTTTACCTCAGGTGGAAGTCCCGGGAACTACCTGTTGAGTGCCAACTTCGGCGAGACAAGTGATGAAGGATGGGGTGGCTCGTTCCAAGTCGCAGGCTGTGCCCTCCCACCCGTGCAGGTTCTTTGAGGGAGCAGCCAGGCTTGTCCGAGGGTCTCCCCCTGGAACCTGCCGCCAGCCTCACCTGGGCGCCCACAATCCCGCGGGGGCGCTGGACCAGCAGCCGCAGGAGGAGAGGCAGCGGGAGCTGGCGGAGGAGTGGGGATCGCGGGTGCCCCGGAGTGGCCGGAGCAGCAGCCCTCGCTGCGTGCCTCAGATTACAGAGAGAGTGGGAGGGAGGCAGCCTGCCCGCTCCTCGGCCAAGGACTGGTGCAGAGGGCCTGCACCTCGGGAGAAGGGTCGCTCACTGACAGGGCCTCCACCTTGCTCCGAATGAAAGGGGTGTGCATTCCAAAGGAAGCTGGCGGAGTGGGGCGGCGGGGAGGTGGGGTGGAGAGCGAGCTTTCAGCAGAACCCCTCTCTGTGGAGGAGGGACTCTGAGCCCAAGCCTCTGCAGATGGTGAACTGGGTAGATGCCTTTCTGCTTCCTTGGCTGTGATTTTATCAACTTAGTAGACAGCCAGCGCACTTACCGGGGTGAATATGCGTGCCTGGGATGGGAGTGATTTGAAATGGTTGGCTTGTCTTTGAACCTTTTGCGGGTGAGGGGATGGCTGCAGGGGCTCCAAGCTTTGAGGCCTTGTGCTCTTTACTCTTGGATAAGTTATGAATGAAGAGCGGGGGACTGAATGGAATTAACTGCAAGCAGCCTTTCATTTCCCCTCCCCTGGTGCAGACTGAAAACTCTGCAGGGTTAGGGCAGGGGGCAGTGCGGCTTGGCCCTTAGAGGTGTGTCCTTAGGTCCCCATCTCAGACTTCTGCAGGACAGATGGAAGGGGGAAAACACAGGTTGTCTGAGTTCTGTGACTACACGTATGTTAAAAGCTTTTGGACTTTTTAGGGGGATAATGTTATAGTCTTTAATTTATAAGCTTTAGAGACCACGGTCTGCTGAAGATTCCTGCAGCCTTTCTTTCAGTTGCAGCCTTCAAGCACAGTTTGAATCTTAATGCCTGCTCCTGTGACTTCTTGTTTCTCTTTGAGGCTTTCACTGTGGCCTGATGCCTGTAGAAAATGTTTGATTTACAGCTTTCTAAGAGAAAAGATGTTTTAATCATGGCACTTCACTTTTTGAAGGAGACTTTTGAAGTTTGCGATTTTTATCTGCAGTGTTTTAACTTGTACTTTCTCCCTGGTAGGTTGTCTGGTGAGCTATCCATTATGAGTAGTGCAGTGCTTTGGAGATAATCTTGGGTTCGCCATTTAATACAAAATTAGCAGTTTAAACACACCATTTGTAACTATTTTATCCTTGCGAGTGGGGAGATACTGTGTGAATTTGGCAGAAGGAATCTATTCTCTTTTGAAAGTTTTTGAAGTGCTTATCTAACTCCTTTGTAGTCCATTAGCCTTGCCAAAAAAAAAGTCAACAACTGCTAAGTAAAGAAAAATGACTTAAATGGTATTTAATAAGTTTACCTGTTAAGCAATCACTAATAAGTGTCCTAATTCCCTTATAACTGCAGTAACACTGGTGAGTTTGTCTGAGTAGTCATTTCTTAGTGTTCTCTACATCTTTGATAACTTTATTGTGAGGCCTGCTTGCTGAACCTGTGTGCACAGAAGGAGCTCGGCGTGGCTCCCACGGCTGTGTGTACCGAGGCTGGCATGCTTTCATTAGTTCTTGGAATACTCCTGAGTGGAGGAACTAGCGTGGCCCCTGTCAGCCCCCAAGAAAGTTTTTGTAAGGGAAACTGATGTTTTAGGGCTGCCGAGAGAGAGAATGTCACCTTTTGCTTGAGAAATGAGAATGTAGAAGAAACAACTTGGCTGTTTCTTCAGCTTCAGATTAATCAGATTTTCTAAGTGCCCTTGTTGAACTTTTCAAGCCTCCTTCTATTTACTATCTTAAAAAAAAAAAAAAAACTCTTGCATAATTTGCTGTTTAATATTTTATGGTCTTCAGAACGGAGTTTATTTTCCTTTAACTAAACCTAAATCATAGCACTTACAGCACTAATTTCGTTGCCGTGGGATTCTGTAGCACTGTTTTTCATGCTTTAGGGGAGAAAAGAACCTGTCTGAGAGACTCTTTCCTTTAAGAATTCTAAGATAGGAAATTGGTTTGTATCACTGATTTTTCCCCCCCACTCTGTATTGTATGCAATGAAAGTATGTGTCTGTGTCTGTTTATAGAGTAGATGCCTTATCACAGTCTGGTTTGCCCAGATACCTCTAATTAGAATACCTGTTCATTCATCTGCATGGGTTGGGGTAGGAGGAGGCCTGGTAAAGAATGGTGTGTGTGTGTGTGTAAGAGAGAGGAGAGTGAGAAAGACAGAGAGAGAGAGAGAGAGGGAAATTCAAATCTTGAGATTAGTCACTAAGAGTGTTGATTCTCTCCTTGTGCATTTTAGGCTTAAATAACTTTCCCAAGGTCATCACTGTGCTCTGAAAGAAGAGAGATCCTTTTTCCTTTTTTTTTTTTTTTTGACATCTTCGTCTGTGAAAGTTGTGGAAACAATATGTGGCTATGAAGTGCTGTTCACTACTTTAGTATTTTATTTATTCATGTAGGATTACAGCCCGTCTGTTTGTAAGTGTCAAGCATACAGTGTGAACGCTGGAGGAAGTAATTACACTTCTCCTTTAGTTCTGAAGTGTGGAACTTTAAAGGGTTCTTAGATGTATTGATACATATTTCATCTTTGAACCAATTTGTTGCTATTAATGAGATCATTATCTGAAACTTTCAGACTTTGGCTGTTCAGCTCACATGGTTAGTGATGTTAAATAAAGACCCAATTAAACCTGGCTAGTAGTATGTGAATTGGTTAAGCAAACAAAGAAAATTTGCATAGCTAGAGGTGAAAGATTGTTTTAAATGGAAATGTATTTTTCTCCCCCTTGAAGTCAAATATTTAGAAACGCTTGAGAAATTCATTTGTAGGAGAAATCTGAATGGTAGGTTTTGTGTAACTTTAAAATCGGCCTCTGGATCCTGGATTAAGTGTTGAATGGTCTTAAAAACAGAGCTTGCTGAGAACATTTAAGAACTAAGCCAGTGCCTTTAACCACGAGGGCTGGGAGGAGAGCTGAGTGGTGGGTCAGAAAGGCTTGAGTGAGGTCCTTAAATAGCCAATGTTAACTAAGGGTATCAGAGAGAATAATTTTAGGAAACTAATTCCTCTGCCTTGTCTCCCTGTCAGTGTGTTTCTGCAGTTTAGCATTTGATCAAACACTTTCTTTTCATCTCCATTTTAAGTTAACAGGCCTGCCTCTCTAAAAATTGACTTGACCTAATAGAACAATTGCGTGCTGACAGCTGACCTGGATTTACACAAAAAGGGATCGCTGACTGTCTTGTCAGAAGGGCCTTCATAGGTTAAAACCAAGCATTTGATTTAGGGGAAGACATCAGGGCTGTGTTTTGTGACCTCGTGAATTCTTTAGGAGCTCTTACTTTCTGTCTCGTTCCCTGAGATGCCATGGGAGTTACTAATACAGCTCTGAATGGAGATGAAGGTGGGAGTGAGGATAAGTGTGCAGCCTGTGAACTAGAGGGTGATGCTGGCTTCTCTTTAGGAGCATTTCTTTTGTATAGGGCACCATGCCAAGCTCGTCATGTGTTTGCTCATCTACGTCTTTAACATGGAACCAACAACTGTTGTTGACCCATTTGACAGATGAGGAAACTGAGGCTGAGAAAGGCTATTTGACTTCTGCAACCTCACATAGGTAGCAAATGATAAAACTTGGGTTGAAACCCAGGTCTGTCTGGCTCCTTTGTTCCTATTACCGTTAAATAAATAGGAGTTGGTTGGTTAGGTCCTGACGTTTGTTCAAGTCTAATTTTTCATAGTCTAGAATAGGGGTTCTTAACCTGAGGGTCACAGACTTCCATAGATGGCCTGTGAACCCCTGAAATTATGCATACAATCCCATGTATGTGCACTTTTATTTTCCTGAGAAGATGTGTAATTTTTCCCCAAGGTGGGTTCTCTGATGCCCCTCCTCTCTAAGAGGAAAAAGAGAAGCAGTCCTCCAGTACTCGTTGTCAAGCCATCCATCCCTGGGGATTTGAAGGCAGTGACGTGCGGCTCAGGCTAGCAGGAGTCCTTGAGAAGCCTACAGGTTTATGTGTCTCTGTCGAGTGTGTTCACTTGATGGATTTCTACTCAAGCCCTGTTCTGTACCACATACTGTACTGTTGTTCCTTTAGATCTGTGTGAATAAATGATAATTGCTCCTGACTGGGTCTCCACACACAGTTGAGCCCTTAGTTCTGAAGGCATCCTTTATCTCTAATGGATTAATTTCTCTCCAGTTCACCTATCTGTAGTAGTGAAATGCATTATCCTTGGGAGAAATGGAAAGACAGTCACTCCAAGAATTTTCTGCATTTAATATTGAATCACTGTGTTGTATACCTGGAACTAACAGAATGTTTTTGGTCAATTATACTTCAATTAAAAAAAGAATTTTCTGCGTTTAGATGGTGAAAGGCAGGAAGATGAGGCTCTGAATGCAGAGTGTGGGAGTGTGGACTCAGGTGTGTGTCTTTTCAGCGTTCACTGGGAATGAAGCAGAGCATCCGTTGATGTTGAGACGCCTTGAGAGCAGCCCCTCACTGCTTGCTTCTCCGTGGACCTGGGCACAGGCCTGTTTGTTTCTGCTCGTCCCTGGTCCCCAGTGCCTGCTGCTTATCAGACACCCAGTATTCAGTGAATGAATGATGGATTCAGGGTGGACCATCTTATGAGAATTGATGAGAACCGCTTCATATGCTTTGGCTAATACATTCTGGGATCAGCTTTCCTTTTTGGTGGTTGTTTGCAGAAACTTGCTTGATTAGATGGAAAGAATGGCTCTGGTTGGAACCACTGCTGTTGTCATCCTGGGCTGTGAGACAGTGACACACGTGTGTCTGCATGTGTGCTCAGGGGTAGGGTATCTGGCGTCGTGAAGGTCTGAAGACATTCTTTTCATGATAACACCCTGATTATTGAGAGAGGCCTAATGTGGACAGCTGTTAGAGATGGACAGACACATGAAGAACAGTTCATGGCCAGGCCCTAATGTCCCTGGGCATAACTGTAAAAGTTTGGTATTCAGGATTATCATTACCCTGAATATTATGTCATATGAAAACTTTGCTTTTTGATGGCATTGCACAGGTCTGGAGAATGCGGATTCACAGTTCACGACAAAAAGGACGTTTAAATCCATTTCAATAATCTGAAGACCCAGACTCAGCCCTTTAATGTGTCAGATGAGGAAGGAGGCTGAGGTCCAGAGAAGTGAAGGGGGTTGGTCCATAGAAGTGAGTGAGGTTGAGATAACCCTGGAGAACTGTCTGGGTCTCCCAGCTCCCGGGTTTGGGCCTTTCTGTCATCCTCAGCTGGACCTTGGCCGAGTGTGCCAGGGAGAGCCCCCTTGGAAGCGAGCTTAGTGATCAGGTGTCTGACTGGGGAAAGCCAGGTCTCGTAAAGCTGCACCCCGCGTGTAAGTGGCTGCTTTTCTCCTTTAATTTAGAGTTTTCAGTCTTCCTCTGTCAGAGCTCTTAAAAATAGGTGGTCGTGATCCCGTGTTTCCTGCACGCCAGGCACTGGGTACAGCACCTGAACTCAGTGGACGAGGGAAATGGGATGGCCCAGGTGTTCAGATGAGGAAACTAAGCCCAGAGAGCTAAGGTCACGCGTGGAAGATGCTGAGCAGGTCAGTTGCAGGGCTCAGATTAAAACCCAGCTCTGTGTGATTCCCAGCCATTTCTGTTTTCACAAGCCTGCTTCACTTGGCACTTTCTTCTGCTTGGGATGAGATTATGGCAACTGATGGTGGAATTTAGAGTCAGTATAAACCCAGAGTGGTGGACCAAGAGAGGAGCCGGTAACTTCAAGTGAGAAGACCCTCTGCCCTTAGAGACTTCTCTCCTTCTTCCTTCCTTCCCCTTTTCTCTTCCTTTTTTCAATCACACAGTCTCATTCTACCTTGTTTTTTTTCATGAAGAGCTGATCCGCCAAGGTTGGGAAGAGGGGCCAGTGACTTGAAGTGCACCGCTGTCGCTCGATGGCATGTCCATTGTTTTCTGGCTTCGGGGAGCTCGGAATGGCTGTGGCGCTCTGGCATTTAAAGAGATCTCTGAAGTGAGACACACCTCCTTCCTGTAGCTGGCTTTTCAGAGCCCTTTCACAGCCTGTGTGGCTTTCCCCAAAGAGGCCCCGTCCTGTGTTCATCGCTTTTCTTCCTTTATTTACACAATCTGCGCGTTCCCCTGTGATCTGAAATTTGATTTCATAGATGGTCACAACCTGAAGCTGTGGCTTTCCTCTGCTCATCCTGTCCTCCTGGCGGTTAAGACCTCCCGTGGGTCTGCATTCCTGCAGTGGGCCAGCGTTCACCGCTGCTTTCTGTGCCCCCGACCCTGTGCGGGGCGAGGCAGCAGGTGGGCACGAGGGAGGCGTGGGCCCTGCCCGCAGGCGGCAGAGTGGAGGGGGCGGGCGGCATGCTGACCACAGGCCCTCTCCGGGAGGACACAGCTGTGCGAAACCAGGGGTGCACCTGGCCCAGGGGTGACAAGTGGGCCTGGGCAGCCCATTCTGAAGAAGCACGTCTGCGTAATGACACAGTACGTGGATTTGTGCCTTTTGGCCCTTTCCTGCTCATTTTTTTGTTTGTTTTGTTTTTACCTACCTTTGAGGTTAAAAGCTGATAACCCCTCTGCAGAGAGGTGCCTTTATACCTGCCAAACAGGATGGGGAGACCGTAAAGAGTAGAGGGTCTTTGTTCCATCTGCCGCTTGAATGAGATGTTTGAAATTCTGACTTTGAGCGGCTCTGTTGACTCACTATAGTGTGAAGAGAATGAGGTCAGCCGGCCTGTTGTGGTTCAAGGGAGAGCGTTTTATTTTTATTACCCTTCAGATGTGTGGTAAGACTTGACATTAACCCCATTCTCGCCCCAGCAGCCAGTGTGATATGGTTGTTTAGAAATTCAGTGTGTAGAGTCAATTTGGTGAAGAAAGACTCTGATGATTCTAGAAGTTTCACAGGGAAATGTATGTTGGAATGGGAGCTTCTGGTCTCCTGGTACAGAAGCTGCTGCATTTTTAAAATAAGAGAGTTAAGAGTGGTGCTCGATCAGGTGCATGTAACCCTTCAGTGCTGTAAGAGTTTAAACTTGATTTTTTCTTTTCACTTAAACCGAGTGCGCTAACTTGTCAGCAGGCGTTTCTTGAGTTCCTGCTGTGGATACAGCCTAGAGAAGAAGCAGCCTTGTGCACCCACCGCACAGTTTGTGGTTTGCAGGTGTCATGTTCATGGTCTCTCCATGCACAGTGGGCCGTTGAATTATCTGCACTTCACAGAGGAAACCGAGGCAGAGGGTGTAAGTAAGCTTCTCAGGGCCACAGAGCTGGGATCGAGCTTGGGTCACTTGAAGACAAACCTCGAGACCTGCTTGCTTGAGGACCTGGGTGTACTTAGATACAGTTTGGGCAAAAAGGCTAGGATAGATTCATTTTACATTACCTCTCATCAGGGCCAACATTTCTGTTTAAAAAACCAGATCATCTGTAATTTATTCTTTAATTATAAAAATCATACATGTTTATTGTCGAATACTTGGAAAATAAAGAAAAGTATGAAAAAGAAAATCAGTCCCACTGCCTCCACGTAACCTCTGTTAACCTTTTGTGATTTGGGATATCTTTCCTTTCCTTTTTTTTTTTTCCTACGCACTCAGATTTTTAAGAAAATTGGAAAAAACACTATATAGTGTTAACGACCCTTTGTGTACCTTAAGTATTTCCCTCTTACTAATAAATATTCCAAAACACTTTTAGTGTCTTGTTTTCCGTTATTATAAGTGCTGCTGTGGGGAGCTTTTTTTCTCTATCCCTTGACTACCTTCGCAGACTCAGGTTCTAGGATCGGGATGCCTGTGTGGAATACTTTCCCTGGTCCTGTCGTGTGTGGTCAGTCCCCCCTGCAAAAGAGCAGGGCTGGTTTATATTCCCCAGCCAGGCTGGCATTCGTGTTTCCACGCACCCCTGCTCACAATGGGTAGTTTCTTAAAAAACAAAACAAACATACCCATTGAGGGCAGGAGGAGAAGGGGACCACAGAGGATGGGATGGTTGGATGGCATCACTGACTCAGTGGATATGAGTTTGAGTAAGCTCCGGGAGATTGTGAAGGACAGGGAAGCCTGGCATGCTGCAGTCCATGGGGTCGCAAAGAGTCGGACATGACTGAGCAACTGAACAGCAACCCATTGAAAAACAACTTCACAAGAGTGAAAGCTTGTGTATTCCTGTGTGTGTGTTAGTTGCTCAGTCATGTCCGACTCTTTGCGACCCCGTGGACTGCAGCCCACCAGGCTCCTCTGTCCATGGAATTCTCCAGGCAAGAATACTGAAGTGGGTTGCCTTTTCCTTCTCCAGGGAATCTTCCCCATCCAGGAATCGAACCCAGGTCTCCTGCATTACAGGCAGATTCTTTACCACCTGAGCCCCAGGGAAGCCCCGTGTATTCCTGTGACTTAGTAAGTGGTAGAATACTGGCTTTCCCCCTCTGCCACGAGGATCTGAGTTGCGACTGTCAGCATCAAAAGGAAGGTGCCTGGCGTGGTATCTGGGTCCCTCACTGGCAGGTGTGTCTGAGCCCGATCCAGGAGCAGGCGCCCTAGGGCTCTGGGCAGGGACGCAGCGTCTGGCCGGGCAGATGGCCACGCTCCGAGGCCTAGAGAAGACCTCACGGAAGGGACTGCCTTGTGGTGGGCACGCCCGGTGGCAGCAGATTGTGGCCCAGGAGGGTGCTGCTGCCTGGAGTGTTCTCTGCCCCGCCTCTCTCCCTGTCCCCTCATTCAGAGTGGCGCTGCTGTCAGCGTGTGGAAGGCAGGGGTGCCTTAGAGCGGAGCTCCAGACTGTCAGGGCGCCCTAAACAGCAGGCCCACGGGCGGAAAACGGCTTCCTGCTGTTTCGTTTGATCCCTGTTAAAAATCTAGAAGTTTTACATAAAAATCTGGAGCTTTGGCTCTTCTCGAAACACGAAAAGATCTGGCAGTGTAGGGTCCACATTCCCACGTGGCGACAGCCTGCTCCAGTGAGACAGCAGCTGCCCTCTTCAGATGGGGCGCAGGCCCCTGTTTACAAGCTTCCCCTGCATTGCAGCGGGTTGCCGCACTCACGGGTAACAATCCCGCGCCTACCAGCACCTGGGGCCCCCGTGGGCAGTGGTGTTTGCCATCCTTTCTCTCGCTGGAAGTTTTGGAGCCTAAAGCTTTTAAGTTGCACTTGGCAAGTCTCTGTTGTCTTTCCCCTGCCATCTGTGTGTCAGACGGCCAGGCCGTTAGTGACTTCATGACACTTCACTGCACCCTCTGAGCCTCAAGTTCTGCTACTGGGGAGGGCCGCGGTGGCCCTGGCATGACCAGAGCATTCTTGTGTGTTGCTGCTGTTTTTGGCTGCCCCGCGTGGCACGAGGGCTCTTAGTTCCCTGACCAGGGGTTGAACCTGCACCCCCTGCAGTAGAGCACAGAGTCTTAGCCACTGGACCACAAGGGATGTCCCCCCCCTGACCAACCAGAGTATTCTCGGTTGACAGGGTGCTTCTGTTCCTGGAGCCATTTGGTGCGTGCCTTCATCACCATCTTTGTCCCTTCTCTCTTTCTGCTCCTTGGTTTTTTTTGACTATGAGAGCTCCTGTTTGAACCAGAGGGCACCCTGGAATGCCATGGCCCCGATCTCCTTTTACAGCGAGGGTGCTGTGGGCAAGGGCCTCGAGCCTTTGGTGGCAGGAGGAGCTGGGGTTAGAACTCGGGTCTCATTGGTCCAGGTGCTGGTCTCCCTGGAGCAGCATCCTTCTCTGATGCTCGGGTTCCAGCAAATTTTCCACGCGCTTTTAGGGCACCCCCCCCCCCCCACCGAACTTTCACCTGTATTCCTGGTTTCGTCCTCCCAGCTCAGAGCGCCTTTCCTGGATTCTGCCCAGAGGGCCATCTGCCATTCAGGTTGTCCCAGCTGCCAAGGCTTGTCCCACACTTGACGTCGAAGGCGTTTCTTTGTACCTAATTTTACTTACGCGCCTTCGACATTTGTGTGTTCAGCACCTTTATGCGATTTTTGGAACCACCACTGGGTACCCGGAGGCTTGGCATCATTTCAGAAAGTGCCTCAGTCTTGGAGTAGGTGGTAGGCAGGCGGCTAATGGCATGTAAAGAATGTTGCAAGCGTGACTTGCAAAGCCCTTTGCAAAATGTAAATCGAGGTAGCTTGTGGCCAAGTCAGAGGAAACAGTGCCCTTGCTCCCTCCCTGCTGACCTTGCCCCTTCGCGTCAGCAGATGCCGCCTCAGCATTTCCCTGCCTCTGTCTGCCTCCCCCGGGCAGCTCTTCCCCTCCGCTTCATCTTTCCCAAGTAACCGCTGATCTTGTCATTCCCTCCATCAGAGTCTTTCCCGTTGTTTGCTGAGCGCAGAGCCGGCCTGGGACGCGGGCCTGTGTCCTGGGTGTTCCTGCTTTTATTTCCCGAATGGGTCCTGGGCTTCCCTCGCTCTGAGACCTTCCGCAGGGGTGCATTTCTGTGGCTCGCACCTTCCCGACCCCCACCTTTGCCCCCTAGTCCACTTTCTCTTCTCCCCAGAGCTTTCACCTGTGGTTAGACTTCCAGCCATTCCCGTCAGGCATTCCCAAGTTCTGCTGGTGGGTTCCTTCTACTCAAGCACTCCATTTTTCACTTCTCAGCTGATCTTCCATACCTTACTATTTCTTTTTCCCCACAAAGTAACGGCTCCCAGCAGAGAAGGCTTGTGACTTCCTCATCCCCCCTGTTGCCCTGCAGTAAAGCTCTTAAAAATTTACTGAACTGAAATTCTTCTAGATCATGATACTTAGGGATATGGTAGAGGTGGAGGTGTTAGTGGAGCCCAAAAATAAATAAATAAATAAAAGACTTGGCTTTTTGAGGGAGAGCTTTCTGTGATTGGAGAAACCGTTCACAAGACGTGGGTGTGTCCTAGGGCTATTCCAAATAGTTGGGATGGACCAGACTCTCAAAGTAATTTCCCCTCGCTTCTGTTCTCTGGGCCTGGAAAAAGGACGTGGGATAAAGCCATAGCACCATCTAACTCCTTCCCGGCTGGCGAGGCTGCCTGGGTGCAGTGTTCGGAGCATGCTGGACAAGAGACATCTCAGCCTAGACTTTTAGGGAGTATGTTTCTTTTAAAAAATGTGCCATATTTTGGTGTCACTTAGAAAGCTGGTGTTTGGGGAAATGGTAAGAATTATCTGCAGCCCCCGAAGGACCCATTCTTACGTTTGCACTGAGCTGTTTTGTCAACTCCCTGATCCCCGCACACCGCCCCACCTCTGGCCTTGGAAGTTCTGGCTGAGGCTGTGTTTAGATGCTGGATGGAAAGCAGTTCCATTTCACTTTTCAAAATTTTATTTGTTAATTTTTGGTTTCACTGTGTCTTTGTTGCTGTACACAGGCTTCTCCACTTGGGGTGAGCGGGGGTACTCTCTAGCTGTGGTGTGCACACTTCTCATTGCTGTGGCTTCTTTTCTTGAAAAATACTTTCTTTATTGATTCACTTTGGCTGTGCTGGGTCTCATTGCTGCATGGGCTTTTCCCTAGCTGCGGGGAGTGGGGGCCCCTCTCCAGTCTCGGTGTTGGGCTTCTCCTTGGGGCGGCCTCTCTTGCTGTGGAGCACAGACCCTAGAGCACGTGGGGCTTGCAGCTCCCGGGCTCTAGAGCACAGACTCAGTAGCCGTGGCCCGTGGGCTCAGCTGCTCTGAGGCATGTGGGATCTTTCCGGACCAGGGCTCGAACCTGTGTCTCCTGCATTGGCAGGCGGACTCTACCACTGAGCCACCAGGGAAGCCCCTGCTCTGGCTTCTCTCGTTGCGGAGCCTGGGCTCTAGAATGCAGGCTCAGTAGTGGCGGCCCACGGGCTTAGTTGCTCCGTGGCACGTGGAATCTTCCCAGACTAGGGATCGAACCCATGGTCCCTGCATTGGCAGGTGGACTCCTATCCACTGTCCCAGCAGGGAAGTCCGGGAAGCAGTTTTAGAGGATGACAGTAGTACTCCAGAGAGACCAGCAGGGACTGCTTCCCTGGTGGTCCACTGGCTGACTCCGTGCTCCCAATGCAGGGGGCCAGGTTCAATCCCTGGTCAGGGAGCTGGATCCCACATGCTGCCGCAATGAAGATAAAGATCGTGAGTGCCACAACCAAGACCCAGCACAGCCGAATAATAAATGCACAAAAATAGATGTCAAAGAGGCCAGCAGACTACGAGTGGAAGGAATTAAGAGTTTCAGTTTAAAGAACATGATTTTCTAGTCTTTAAGCGGCCCACCGTACACATTTGGGAATTACTAAGTTATTGCTTTGTTGTGTACATGTTGGCATGTTGAGGTTTTTCGGTTATTTATTGGTTTTTGTGAAACAGTGGCTATGATATGGGTGCTGGGACCTTCAGAAATAGTTCAGAGTCGGTGGGCTGCCATCTGTGGGGTCGCACAGAGTTGGACATGACTGAAGTGACTTAGCATAGCATATCTGTGATGTGTTATATTTCACTTGTACTGGAGGCTAGTCACACCTTTTCACGGCATGTCCCCTCCAGAAATGTTCCAAGGCCCCTCAGGTAAGCGTCAGCCTCCCCCAGGGAGTTAAGTGAGCAGCCAGCGTGTAGTTCTGGAGCTTTGGTGTTACTGGGTTTAAATCTCTAGGACGCACACAAACTGCTTGGCATTAAACGTGCCGTCTGGGTGATTCAGGGCCCAGTGGCAGCGGTAATTTTTGCATTTCCTGACTCTTGTGTTTAAATTTGCAGTCTCAACATTGCATCACCATAGGTTTTCACATTTAATGAATATTTATGTGGAGCCGAGTTCTATACGAATGCGGTGGTTTCTGACTTGATTATAGCTCGCTGCGTGCTGTGGCCAGGAGTGCCCTACAGACAACAGAGCTGGCACACGCCTCAGCACGCCAGGCCCTGGCGGATGTGGTTAGGGACCACAGTGACTGGTGCTCTGGTTGCCATGCCAACCTTGTTTTTGGAAGGGGGAGGCTCTGAAACAGCAGTGGGATGGGGGGTAAGAATAGTTTCGAATATTCCAAGTGGAATGATTCCCTGTTACGTGCTCCTACTAGAAGATGTAGGAAACCCTAGAATTCTTACTGCATGCTCAGGTAACAGTAGTTAATTTTCTTAATTATGCAAGCCTGTTTTAATTGCCCCCTTGCAAACTTGTCAAAGTTCAGGTATGAGTGTCTTCCCTCCTTGTATATGTGTGCGCGCACATGTGTATTTGTATGCTCAGTTGTGTCCAACTCTTTGCAACTCCATGGACTGTAGCCTACCAGGCTCCTCTGCCCATGGGATTCTCCAGGCAAGAATACTGGAGTGGGTTGCCATTTCCTTCTCCAGGGGATCTTCTCGACCCAGGGATCAAACCCGTTTCTCCTGCCATGGCAGGCAGATTCTTTACCGTCTGAGCCACCTGGGAAGTCCGTCTACCCTACTTGCTGCAGGGTAAATAGGGACTCTTCAGTCTCTAAAAATTTACAGATCCCCCCCTCCCACCTCCTGCCAACACCTCTTGCCCTCTGGTATCTCTGATCCAATGGGGGTGATGGAGGGAGGGAAAGGGAAAGAACATGAGGCGGGATGGATAAGGGACTCCCCCTCCCCGAGTTCCTCATCCTCATTCCTCCCTGCTCCCCATTTCAGGAAGGCTTATCCTCTCCCCTCTCTGATCCTGTATATTCAGCAGAGACCATGGTGGCAGGTGCCACCCCCCTGCCCAGAAGTGGGATCTCAGGATGTCCAGCTATCAAGGTTGGGCGTTCAGAGTTGGGGCAGGGAGAGGAGCGGTCTCTGCCACGCAGCCCTGGGATGCTGTCTGCTCCTTTGCAAATGGCATTCCACGGAATTGATTCTGTGGCGCTTGGTGTGTGCGGTGAAACATCCGGAAGGGGCTTTATCAGGCCCAGTAAGCTTGATGGGAGGTCCCGATGGTAGAATGGGATGGGGCGCCAGGGCACCGTCCTCGGAACGAGCGCCCCTCTGCAGGGGGAGACCCGAGTCCCTCGAGGTCGGGCTGGGGCAGCGTCAACAGCTCAGGTGGCCTCGTGGTTAGAGGGCCGGCCCCCACCCCTCTGAATGGAGACTTACTGCTGCAGAAGGGGATGTGACCACACGTGTCATCGTCGCTCGGTGACTCAGGGTCGCCTGTATGACTCTCCAGTGGACTGCTCTTGTCTTCAGGGCAGGGCTGGGGGCTCGACCTTTTGACATTTACCCACTCTGACTCACAGTGTCCCTTTGTATGAATGAGGGAAAGCTGCCCCTTCCTCAAGATACCTGGCGTTTCTTTGCCCTAACGTGGATCCAACAGTGCCCCCTGGAGTTGTGCAGTCGTGAGGCACCTGTCTGTAAATTTGCTCCCTCCTCCCCAACAAGGCTTCTCTCTCAGCAAATGCGATTTGCGCCTGCCTGCCTTCTGTAGTCCATTCCTAGAAAACCAGGGAGCCACGTTTGTCAGAATTGAGTGTAAAGTTAGGAAACAAGATCCCAAGGTGAGTCAGGAGTTTAGTACAGGGATTTTTAACCTCTGCTTGTCTGCTGTTTTGCTTTGGGCTGCCTGGAGTGGGGTCCTCAGGCCTTGGGTGTGTTCCAGTTAAACAGGCCTTCCGTGGAGCAGAAATGGCACCGCATTTTATGGGAGAAGATACACATGCCTTCCTGGGAACCAACTTAAAAAATTACCTTTCGGCCTATCTCCTGATTTGGGTATGAGTGCTCTTCGGTTCTGTGTTATAACCTTGAGCCAGCCTATTTCAGGAGTTGGGACGGCCGGGTCTTGAGGCATTGGTGTGGCTGTTAGCCGTAGTTAGCACCTTTGCTACACAGGACTTGTCGGCTTCCTTAAACTGTATGCAAATGTTGGTGGTTCTGGATTTCCTTTGCTGATGTGAGAGGCAGCAGAGCAGACTGCCTAGGCTTGGACCCGACCCTGCCAGTTACCTGCTGTAGAAAGGTGACCATGCCTCTCTGGGTCTCAGTTTCCTCACCTGTAAAACGGAGTTGAGTTACAACATGCACTTCGCTCTAGTGATGAAAGGATGATGATGAAGAAAGCAATGTGCATACTTGCATAATGTTCCTCACATATACTAACACTCATGGTGTCGTTCCCGCGCGGCTGAAGCTTTTTATTCTGAAGTCATCGTTGATCAAGGTTAAAGAATCCAGAGATGCTAGTCATCAACAGGAGACATGACCATACTGTAGGAATCATTTCCCAACACGCTCAGTGCCTGACCGTTTGCACCCGTGGCTCTTCTGTCCTGGGAGTGTCTGCGAGGGGCCGGGGCGTTCAATGCCTCACGGATCCCCGGGGCCCTCTTTCAGCCTGTGTCCTGGGGGATGGGAGAAGCTCTGCTGCAGCTCCACCTGCTCAAGGCTGGCCCTACAGCTCGGTCACCATTCAGGCTCCGAGCTCGGTCACTTGGGCCTGTGTTCACACACACACACCCACAGGCCTGCGTATGTGTGAACTTCAAGTCCAGTGCACAGGAAACGAGGCTTCTAGACCAGCCTGCCCCTTGTCCCTGAGGCCACTCGGCCTGCCTGCGGGCACGGCTGCTCCGCAGGGAAGCGGGGTGGTGGCTGGCTGCTCTGGATCCAGCCAGGGCCCGTGGGATGTTGTGATGCGCTCAGGCTGTGCTCTTGAGGCCTATTATATGGGACCTGAGGCAGACACAAGTGACTTCCATGATTGGTTCGGTCCGGTGTGCGATTATGCCAAAGCAAATACTTCATTAATCTTAAGCCCCCAAGTTAGGCACTTGGATTTTTTTCTAAAAATGGGAATGACCAGAGTGCATTGTGGGCTTTTTTTTTTTTTTTAAATAACTCCCCCCATCCCCTTTGCCAAGACCGGGCAGTGCATTCCTCTCCTTGAATGGAGACGGTAGTTTCCACCTCGGCCTGCCCCCTTCTCCCACATTCCTGAGACAGGGTGATGGAAAGATGCCCTTTCTCTTCCGCGCAGGTGTGTTTTCTCTCTGCATTCTGCAAGAGGTACTGCTGCTTTCTACTTCAAGTCCAGAGAATCTTGTTCCTGAAAGGACCTGCTATCCTGAGGGGGACTTCACGAATGGGGGAATTCTTTAGGATCCTGACTCTGAATGTGTGTTGGGAAACTGCTGGGTGACTGGGGGGCTCGGCTCTCATTTCTCGCAAGGCATGCGAGCGGGGTCAGGACATGAAGAAGGGCTTAGGTGAAGGGCCCGCTCACAGGGCAGGAAGAACGAATTTGGTATTAGGAGGTGAGCTCTCCTTACCTGGTCGGGGGTGCGGGGGGTAGGGTGGGGGAAAGCAGGCTCTAAATAAGCAGGCAACCTAACCTTACCTTGAAAACGATTCTGGGCCGGCCTCCTCCCTTCCTTTCCCTCGGCCTCTGCTGGGGACCTGGTGGGATTTACCAGCTTTGAAGTCCTAAGGTGCTATTTTAATACTTTTCTTTTACACTGCAGGTTTCGAGACTGATTTAACTAGATTCTGGAGGGAGCTCACTTTACAGCATTCTTAAGAGCTCGGACAATCTTGAAAGAGTTAAACTCTAATTAGCTCATTCCTAAGGTATTTAATGCCCTTATTAAAACTCAACTGCTCGTTCACTTTTTTCTTTAGTGAATCAGATTTCTCGAGGAGCTGAGCCCTCGCTCCTCAGATCACAGGCTCACATGTTGAAGCTGGCAGAGCGCTGGAGGCTAGTTCCTATCTGTGTGACAGCATTTTTAATTTAACAGGACCGCCTTTGATGTTTCCAAATATTTATAGGCAGCTTTAGATCATTTCAGTGTGTGCTTTCTTTTTCTTTTCTTCTCTCTCTCTCTTTTTAAAAAAAAAAAAAAACTGGAGCAAAAGTTCTCCCTCATGCAACAGCCTTCCTTTTATCCCGTTGGTTTATTTTTGTTTCCTTTGCAGCTTTAGCGAAGGCTCTCTGGGTGCATTCACACACACACACGGGCTTGACCCTTCCTTTTGCTTCTTTGGTAAAGACCACCTCTCTGTATCATCCTGCCCGCTTGACATTGCTTAGGGCACTTTTTTTCTACTGTCCCTTGACTTTCTAGAAGCTGAGATTTTTTTTTTTCTTCTTGATTTGGCTCAGGAATCTGCTCTCTGGCTGACCTGAGGGCTTTCAGATCCACACGGAGACCTGGGCAATGTGTGTGGAGGTGTCTCCTTATGGATGACCAGGCTCCGCCTGTGCATCTCGACCGGGCCCCAGCACGTCCTGATTTATGATGTAACTCTGGCAAGGACCGTCGTAGCTGGGGCAGGAAACACAGAGACAGAACCCTGTCCTGATCTCTGCAGGCCTGCTCCATTTGGCTTTGCTGGACTTCCTGGCCAAAAGTAATAGAGAACCTTTAGACCTCAGGCTCGGGAATGGGAAAAACAGAGCTGCGACGGAGATTTGTTAAACCATTAAGGAAAAGGAAAAGGAAACTTGGTACCAATCAAATCCAGTGACAAGACAGAGGACAGTGGTTTCTCCCAGGCTGGACTCTGGGTAAACATTCTGCTTGTGAAACTACCCAAGGGATTACCTCTCGGCCGCTGTCCATTAACCTGGTCTGGAACCTTGCATGGCTGGCTCCACCACCCCTGGCTCTGCCCCCTCCCGCACGGGAGGCTTTGGGGGCTGAAGGTCACATAGGTGGTTGGTGAAATATTTGAATCAATGAAAGAATACCACGTTAGAGACTGCCCTTGGGGCTTTACACTGTTGGTCCCACTGGATCCCCAGGATGCTTCCGAGTGGTAGGAGGTTCCATCCCTGTGTCACTGGGTGACACCAAGGTGCAGGGAGGTTTAACGCAACTAGTGACTGGAGAAGCTGGCCCGCAGCGCAGGACTGTGTTTCCAGCCTCGCCTTAAGGTGGTTTGAGGCCCGTAAACCCTACGGTGGTCTGCTCGCCTCTTACAGGTCATGATGGCTGCCAGCTGCATGCCAAGAGTTTGGAGCTGACCAGGCTCGTGCCGAGCACGGCCCGGGAGTCGGGCCAGCATGTGCATCCCAGCTCTGCCACTGCCAGGCCGTGACCTTGGCCAGGTCATCAGCCTCCCTGAACTTCTGCCTCCCCATCTCTCACCCGGGACAGGATAGCTCATACCTCCAGAGGATCGTGAGCTAATTCATGTAAAGCATACAGTAAGTGCTTAATACACGTTAGCACCCTGGCTTTGCTGCTGGAGTCCACAGTCCTGCTGGAAAGACAGTCAGGCGGAGCAGGTGACTGTGGTGGACGCAGCAGAGATGTCCTAGTGCTCAGGAGGCACCCAGGATGGAGTCCCAGGCGTGGGTTTCTGCCTTCTCTCACTCAGCACCTGCGGATTGAGTGCCCTGTGCTAAGGAAGCGTCCCCTCCCCCTCCTGAAATTTCCCTTTCCCTTGGGGGAGCTTGAGTTAAAATGTTAATTGCCACCTGGAGAAAGGTTTCCTGAAGTCATTTTCACATGAAACCCCAAAGTGCCAAACGGGGGCATTTGACAGTGTATCTCCTGTGGCTCTGTGTTATCCGTCAACTGTTATTTTAACCTCATCTAATTTTCTCCCTAATTTTCCTGGTCTCTCACACACGAGAACTGCACCGTCCTTGCGAATGTACCGGCGACTCGACAAGGGAGCAGGTGGTGATCCTTTTGTTCCTCACGGAGCCCAGATGGTGGCCGTGCCTTCTCATGGTCTGGTTCCATGGGGATTTGTTGATAAGGGTTTGCTTTGATTTGGTTTTCCAACCCAGCGCCATATTCAGATTTGATTACCGGCACTCTGTAACTCTTTTCTCTGCTTCATTTCATTGTCTCTGTAAACACAAGTCCCATTCTTCACCTCCCCGCCCTTCTGCCAGGAGCAAGGATGGTGGGGCGGGAGAACTTTTGCGTGGTCCAGAGTGGGTGGTTCATAGCTTTCATTTGTTGAGTTGATTGATAACAAGTTTAATAAGATGTGTTACATATTTTTAACAAAAAAGCATAATCGAACGAATGATACAGCTGGAAGGAGGTTGCTATTCTCTTCTGTATACTTTAAGAACCCAGATTAATTAAGCCTCTTTCCTAAAACAGATTTCGGGTCATTTTGGTGCCTTTTTCGTTGAGTTAGCAAGCTTTCAGTGGGAGGCGGGTGTTTTGTAAATACACCAGCGGACCATGAAAATAGTGTTAATTTTCTACTTGGCTCCATTTGAAGATACCCACCAGGGTGGGTCACTCTGCTCAGCACAGCAGGGGGTCCTGCTTTCTGCTTTTTTTAAATAGTAGACGAGCTTCCCATCAAAGTAGCTTCCATGCAGCTAAGTCAGCAACCGGTTGAAAGGAGAGTTTGGAAGAAGGGTGAATGAGAGGAGGCGGCATACGACTGAAATGTGCTGCCGGTCAGCTCCATAGTGTCCATGAGAATTGAGCGAAGCCCAGGTTTCTCTCCAAAGAACCCCTGCTCCCTTACCTTCCCTTGGGCATCTCGGTAGTGTCCTTCTGTCCTTGGGCCCTGGTGCTCGTCAGCAACAGACAAGGATGAAGCAGCAGTGTCTGAAAGCACACCTCCCAGTAGCATTGGGGAGCGTGCAAGGTTATTCTGGAGAGAAGTGGGCATCACTGGCAAACCTGGACAGAAGAAGTGCAGGGAGGTTGAGTTAGTGCCCCTGCGGCTGAACACGGCAGTGTTGGTGTTTCCTGGTGATACTCACGGACCATCCACGTGCCCCCTGCCCCGTGGGGCGTGTCCTGCCCCCACTCTGGCTGTCGAAACGAGGAGCAAAACCCAGTGCGCGTCACACCCCTTCCTCTGGCTCAGCTGGCCCGATTGTGTGGTCAGTAGGATGCTGTGTGGTTTTGCTCAGAAGGTTTTTATCAGAAGGGAACGTCCGCACTGATAACACAGTGACAGGACCTGTGCTTGCAGTCTGGGTGTTTGTAATTGGGGATTAGAGCTGTCTGGGTGGGGAGCAGAGAGGAAGGTGATGGTCCAGCAGGAACCGCGGGTTCTCAGGCCAGGCCTAGCGTCTCTCTCGGGCTTGTCAGGCCTGCTGCCTACAGGAGCTCTTTTGGTTTCGAACCACTTTCCAGAACTCCGAAGCCCTGCCCGGTCTTAAGTCTCTGTGGAAACTTGCGCTCTGGGGATGGGCAGCCCCTGGGAGCTGGCAGCCTCTAGTGTGGCCTGGCTGTCCTGGGGGCTTCCTGTTGGCCTCGCTCACCGCCCTGCCATGGACTCTGCCTCCCGTCCAGGACGGTGTTCACTTGTACTGATTTTCTTAGAAAATAAACTAAAATTTGCTCTTGCTGGTAGGGGACGGTTCTGCAAATCAGGTCCATAGGCTTGTGTTCCTGGAAATAAATGTTCAGTGAAAAGAAGAAAGGGACTCCTTCTGGCCCATGTCTCTTCCTCATTTACGCAACGAGTTTGATGAAATCTGGTTGTGCCCGGGAGCCTCAGTTTCTCCGTTAGACCCCGGGTCTGAAATGGAGTGAGAAGAGAGGTGAGGTGACGCGGCACTGTCTCTGTGGGTTCGGGCGGCCCCAGTCTCTTCACCGCGGGCTGTGTTCTGTGTTCTTGGGCACGGCGGTGTTTAAGGGTGTGTCCGGCCGCGTTTGTGCCCTCTTTCCTGGAGCGGTTTGATGGATGTGGGCCTGACATCTTCCCAGTAGTGTGCACAGAACCACTGCGGGCCTCCTTCTGAGTGACCGGGGCCGGGGTGAGGGGGTGCTTCTGGGCCAGCGAGAAAGCCAGACTGTGCCCCCAAGATGGTGACAGGGCTGGAGTGAGTACTGCAAGCCCCGGGCTGCGGGAAAGTGCCTAGCATTGCTGCGAAGCTCTTGGGGGCTCACCTCCAGCTGGGTTCTTAAAGAAGGCCAGCACTTGGATCTCAGGGGGTGGGTGGGGGACATTCCTTGCTGAGACCCAGGGCCGGGTCGGCCTCCGACAGGGCTTTTCCAAGCTTGTGGGGGTCACAAGTAGACCAGGAGGCCCCATGGCGTGTGGAGCGTGCTGGTGGCAAGCTGAGGCACTGCTTAGAGACAGAACTCCCAACCTCCTCCCCTACCTGTCACATGAGTGAGACCCCAGGGGAGCCAGCCCCTCTGAGCCTCAGCGCCTACATCCGTGAACTGGGCGTGGGGGCCAGGTGAGATTCTCGGGGGCTCAGATCTGTGTGCCCAGGGGTGGGACAGGAGCAGGAAAGGGGAGAGCCGCCCAAGCTGGAGAACCAGGGAGGAAATGAACTTTAGAGGGCAAGCAAGGGATGGATCGGGGGCGGCAGGGGGTTGGGTGGGGGGTGGTGGTTTGAATGCCAGTGAAGGTGTTTGACTCTTTTTGCTGATGGGGGCCACGGTTCCATGCGGTCAGGAGGTCCCTGTGCACGGCTGGATTTTTGATAACATGACCTCCCCCCTGCTCCAGGCTCCCTAGCCAGCAGCAGGGTTTGTAATCACAGCCACCCAGAGGCTCAGTTGGGGGCTGTGCTCTCCTTTCCCGAGGAGAACAGCCTGGAATGTAAGGGAGTAAGTGACATTCGAGTGAAAACCTTGAATTCACTTTATTAAAGATAAATAAATTACATGCCAACTTTGGCCTTTAACTGTTATTAGTAACAAATTGCTCTCCACCCGTACCCTCAACCATTCATGACACCCTGGGGAAATTTGCTGTTGTGGCCCTTTTTTTCTGAGTGTTTTCTTTCTTTTTTTAATATACCATGAGTGCATAGAAACTTCTGGGGGAGCGATTCATCAGCGGCCTCTCAGGTTCTGCCCATAGCCCTTCAGCTGGGGCTCCATCTGTTGACAGTCCTGGGTTTCCCAAGAGCGACTCCGACGTCCGTTAGGATTAGGCAATCGAGTGACAGACAGGCTGGGTTTGGACATTTTTCTGGTTATTGACAGGCCTGACTGTGGCTTCTCCCACATGAATGAGGAATATATTTTTCTAAATCCAGCCACTGAGCCAAATGAGCCACACAAGGATAAACTCTGTTTGTTTACAAATTATGTAAGCAGAGGGCCTGACCAATAAATTCTTTTGGGCCAGAATTCCTAGCCCCTCTTCAAAGTTGTAATCAAACTAAACAAACACTTTCCACAGGAACTAACTCCCTCCTGAGAAGCAGGAGCATCTGTTCCTGGGAGGCCGTCGGCCGCTCTGGAATGTTTAAAGTAGAAATATGTAACCAAGGTGAAGCCTGTTCCAGGAGCTGTTGCTTGCTCTAGCCAGGACCAAAGCACATGTCAGCTTTTTAATTTAGGGCAAGAGGTGCAGAATGAACCAGGGCCAGTCCGGGTGGCATTCTCTCTAGAATGTTTAATTTTCTGTTTTCATCTTTCCTTGCCTCTCATAGTTTCAGCTCTTTTGTGACCTTTATTCCTTTCTGCTTAAGTCACTTTAAAAAAAAAAAAAAGCTTGATCCTTATCTCTGAGCTATGCTGGATCACATCTGGGGATCAAGGAGCCCTCCTCCTCACCAAAGCACTCAATTACGGCTTCTCTGTCCCTAGGAAAGATGGCAGGTGCAGAGCACACGCTCCCGGGGAGGAAGACTGAGGCTGTCTTGCGTTTGTTGATCTTGGTCTTTACTGGCCGACTTGGTTTATTTTGGTTTGGGAATGTTGTGGGAGTTTAGGGCCTGTATTAAAACAGTGGTACCCTTTCTAAAGTCCAGTGCAGATTTCTCTGGATTAGGCCTCAAAGACGAGCTTTTCTCAAGGCACCTTCTGAAAGATACCCAGTCCTACAGAATGCTCTGGAAAGGGTTCCACCGTGAGCTAACTCTGAGAATGCTGTTTCTCATCATTCCATCTTGGAGACTTAGACTGCTCAGTAGTGAGTTAATGGCTCAGCAAAACCCCACTGAAAAGGAATTGAACTCTGTTCAAGCTGGCATTTCACGAGTATCCTTGATCCTACAGCTCTCTTTTTTCAAAGGCCCCAAGGTGCTGCGGAAACTCCACTCCAGCTGGCTGGCATGGGGTTGGTTTAGGGACCACGTTCACCCTGTCAGTGTCCTGTCGGATCACGAGCATGGAAGGCCAAGACTGTGTTGGTTTCCAACTTCCCACAGGGCCCTGGGACAGTCATTCCCCCCAAGAGCCGTCCGAGCGCCTCTCAGCTGTGATGGGCCCTTTTCTTCCATCTGGTCTTAGCAGGTTTGTGGTCTTCTCTGGACTTGGGTGATGGATGGGTTTGGGGTCAGAGTGTATAAAGAACCAAGAGACAGCACCTGTCTTTGAAGACTTTAAATTTCTACCAGCATGGGAAGACTCATGAGAGTTAAGCAGTGATACCTTCCAACCGGATAGGAGGCAATACCAGATCAAGCCCAGCACCAGGTCCAGGCAGCCTGTCCTCTGGGCGTTTGTCAGGGGCAGGAAGGAGCGAGAGTGTTGCAACCGAGTGAGCTGTGGGAGATAAGACAGAGGAGCGGGCTGGCAACTGAGACGTCCTGAATGACTCGCTGTTGGACTCGGCCCTGCGTTTGACCCACGTTCACGTGGAGCAGCCCCTCAGACTGGCCTGCGGTTGGCATGTCGGAGTTGGATGCAATGCGCGTTGGAAGGAGCCTCTGGAAGGAGCACTCTCTCGGCTCCTGGGCTGGGTTCACATCCTGGATTTGGGGTTGGCCACCCTCCCCAACTCCTGACCCTCAGGCTGTGAGTCTGGCGGCTGGGTTTTGGGGCCCAGCTTCCTTGGAGGCACTGGGCTGAGTAGGATGGACGTGCCTCTTTCAGGTTTGTCTACTTTGGTCATGGGAAGATTACATACGCTCTCCTGGCTCTGGTTGCCTGTAGGAAGAATGTAACACGAGCAGGGCTGAGCCGCTCTCCCCATGAGTGTGAAGAGGAGACTCCAGATGAGTTTAAACTCTTCTCCAACAATGTGTCACATTTCACAGAGTGTTGACTTAGGACTTTTTTTTTCTTTTTTTTTTTAACTTTTTCAAGTGGGGTTGACCCTCCTGATGGAGACTGTCAGCAGTTGAGCTCTCTGTAGCCAGGGGCATCCCTCCCTTTGACTCAGTGGCTTCTGATGAGGTCCCAGCCTCTGCTATGGCCCTGAGGGTGGGACTCAGCCGCTGTTCAGCTCCCCGCCCCCAACACACACGCCCCTCAGGGAAGCAGCGTCTTTTTGCAGAGGTGCTGAAGTCAGAAGGTTCTTCCTTATACGGACCCAGACTCCATGCCTTGGTTCTGGTTTCTAGAGTATGTTAGCATCCTCGGGTTCCTGGAACAAAGCACCACAGACTAGGTGGCTCATGTGGCAGAAATCCGTCTTCTCATGGTTCTGAAGGCTCCACATCCAAGATCAAGGTGGCGGCAGGGCTGATTTCTTCAGAGGCCTTTCTCTTTGCCTCACAGACAGCCCACTGTCTTCTTCCTGCGTGCTCGCGTGGTCTTCCCTCCGTGATCAGCTCTGTCCAGATTTCTCCTTAAAGTGACACCAGTCGTACTGGATTAGAGCTCACCTTTAACCCGATCACCCCTTTAAAGGTCACACTCTGAGGTCCTGGGGTTTGGATTTCACTATGGAGATTTTGGGGAGATACAATTCAACCGTAACACACAGAGCCACTAAGACATGACGGGTGGTCATGTCTTTGAAGGTGGTCATCACCCACCACCACCGATGGAACCGATAACACTGGTTTTCTCCTCGCTGAGCACCCTGGCTCTTTCCATTATTCTTCACATGAGATGGTTTTGAGATCCTTGACCATCTTGGGAGTCTTCTAGACTTGCTTCAGTTAGGAAGATACAACGTCGAGTACCCTGGACTGCTTGCTATATTCTAGATGGAATTAATTCTAATATCTCCTCCAGCAAATAGTTGTGATGACTTTTTTGGAAAAATTTTAAAGGCTGAAATTACACCTAAGTTTCAGTAGCAACTTTACTATATTTATCTTTAATCTTGCCCGAATTGGTCTGGCTGTTGACAAATGTACACGTGCGCACACACACAGCCCCTCACGAGAGCAGTGCTGACCATGAGTCTCCTTCTGACTCGGGCATCGATGTTGAGAGTTAAGTACTCAGGGTCCAATCTTATTCACCACTCTTGTCCTTCCTTATACTTCAGTTTTAGGAAAGCCAGTGGGGATAGTTATTTCAAAGGAGCAAATGAATGGAGAGATGTGTTTATTCTTTTGAAGTGTAATTGCTGTCTGGAGAGCCTTGAAGTAATTCAGTTACTTGAATATAACTCCTTTTAGGTACATACTCTTATGCCAAGTTCTAGTGTAATTAGAGTTAAGATTATAAGGTATCCTCTTCACTTGTGAAGACTGTTTTACTTCTTATTGTCCACATCTCTTCCACCAGAGATTAAGTGTCAAAAGGCCTATTTTTTTGTTTTTGTTTTGTTCTTTGTATCTTCAGCATGTGGCAGAGCGAAGTTTAAAGTTGTTGAATGACTAAACGAAGCCTCTGAATCATCTTGTGCTTATTTGATTGGGAGTGTCCTGTTGTGTCTCAGAGGCCCAAATGTAGCAGAAATGGCAGCTTGGGGTTCGGGGGTTATTCCGGCTGCTTCCTCTTTGGCCGCTTGGATCTTTCCACAAAGAGGCCACTCACACTTCTGCTCAGTAGTGGTTTGTAAATCCTAAGGGATGTTTCTCATCTTCTCCCTCCACTGTAGCCTCTTCAGATGGAGCTCAACACTCTTGGAGTTCCTTTCTTTGAAGACACTTTGACTGCAGCACCCAGGGTTTCCAAATTGGCTCTGAGATGCCCAGAACCTCGGCCCCACACAGCTGTTGGGCCCCCTCTGTTCTGGAGGCCCGATGACATTAAAAACACTAACTATTTATAGCATCCTTTTCAGTGTCAGGAAATTACAGGATGCTCTTGCCAGTGGGTCGGGACAAACACCCACCTGCCCGCCACTCTAGGGCTGCCCAGAAGCTGGCAGCCAGGTGGCGGGAGCAGAGGCCCACCTGGTGTGGTTGGGGCCTCCCGGGACGCCCTGGGGTTTCTAGTAGGTCCTTGGAGATAGTGTGGGTAGGGGTAAAAACACAAGAGAGGCCAAGGTATGTAGACTCTTGAGAGCAGCCCTCGTTGCCCTACCTGCAGCCCCTAGGTGACTGTGTCTCGGGTGGTCGGTTCGGAGAAGCCCGCTAGGTTAGGTCTCTGGTGAGCAGGAGCGTGCCCAGCGCAGTGTCCAGGTCTGGAAGGAACCCTCGGATTCCAAGGCGGGCACTGAGGATGCTGGCTCTGGCTCTGGGTCCACACAGTCTCTGGAGGGTGAAGAATCTGGAGAGAATGGAGAGCTGATTGGGTCTGGGGTCTTAATCTTCCCTCCCCTGCCCCTTTGGAAGGCCTTCCAGGCAGCCCTTGGGAGTCCTGGGGAAGGGTTGGCCCCCTCCGGGCGCTGCCCCACATGCTTAGCAGGGGCTCAGCTGCTAGGATGCCGCCGAGGGTGGGCGGGCTCTCCCCAGGCCTCCAGGCCTCAAGGGGTCAGACTTGGCGCTAGCTTTTGAGCCCTTGAGCCCCTCGTGTGGCTCAGGGAGGGACTGAGAGAGAGAGAGAGGCCTGGTTTGTTAGCGGGAGTTTCCATTTAGCCCTGCCTCTGGAAGGCGCGCCGCCTTGCTGGAGGGGTGGGGAGCCAGCCTGGGTGTGGGCTGAGACGGCTCCCCGCGACTCCACCAGGCCCCCACGGCCCTCTCAGGGTTAACGGCTCTGCTTTGGAAGCAGCTGGCCAGTTTACACTCCTCCCCGGGCTGTACAAAAATACTTCCTTTGAAGTGTGGGGAGAAGCGGCGGAGGGTAAAACCTGGTGGAGAACTGAACCCGGAGCGGGGCCTGTTTCCCGCACGTCTCTCCCGGGGAGTCTGAGGGGGAGGGACCGAGCCCCCAGCCTTCCTGGTGACCCACCGGCCGGTTGAGTCTCCTCACACATTTCACAGCTTGCAGTGGGGATGCGGCTGGCTTCCTCAATGTGTATGTGCGCGCGCGTGCACGCGTGTGTTTGTGTTTAAAGTTTCTGCAAAAAGTGTTTCTCCCCAAGAGAGATGGCTAGACTGCAGCTCCTGGCGCAGGCAGGAGCCCCTCTGACCACACAGCTCCTAGGGGCTGCTCCAGTGGGGGTGGCGTTCGGGTTTCTGGGAAACCCTGGTGTTTCCACGGAGTCCTCAAGGATTGAGCCAGGCTCCTTGCCCCCCGCGGGCGTGGGACAACCACCACAGATCCCGCCTGTGATTCAGATCGGAGCAGTGCAGCCTGGAAAACCAGTGGGCTCAGGGCGGGAGGTTCTGATTCCGACACTTGGGACTCCTTGCTGAGAGAGCCAGCATGATGCCCCGACCCCTCTTAACCTTGGGGGTCCCTGTCCGAAAAGTGGGGCTGGCGGCTCCTGCCGCCAGGATGTCCGTGTTGTAAGGATCCGTGGAAATCAAGGTTCGAGGGCACCCTGAAAGTGCAAGACCCTTCTGCAGTGCAGGGCCCGCTGCTGTGGAGCAGAAACGGCATTTAGGGCAGAAGAGAATGCCAGAGCAGAAATGAGACGGAACAAAGCTTGAATGTCTTCTTAATCCTTGAGTATTTGCAGCCGAGGAGGGGTCGGGGTGAGATGAGAGGAGAGGCAGCTGTTAGATTCTAGGGGAAGAATGCCAACCTGTTTCTCCCCACAAATGGGGCCACACAAGTTCTTTCTGAAGTGGGGTTTGCAGTCCTTTTTTTTTGCTGGGAGGTGCCCTTATCATATGGATTCCTTACTTCTCATGACACTACTTCCTGTCTCCTTTAGACAAGGGGTGAGGGCCACAGATTTAAAATACCAGAGGGCTAACATGTATCACTGCCTTGGGACGTGATCACGATAATGCCTGCATGACGTTAAGCACCCAACGCAGATGACCATATTTATTTCACACAATAACTCTGTGCTGTTAAGTGCCCTTGTTCCCATTTTATAGATGAGGAAACTGAGGCTTTAAAGAAGTGAAATGACTTGGCCAAGGTCTTACTCCCTCCTGATACAAATATGGAAATGCAGACCCAATCAAGATGATTTTAAACCCTTTACTCTTCATTGCTCTGAGTTACACTAAGTGACGAAGGTTGAAATTTAATTCAGTGCCCCAAGCCTGGTCAGAAACTGTTTTTCGGGAAAGAAGCAGAACATTGAACTCCGTTCCTTCTGATGGTTATGTTCATCTGTTGATTCTTGCTGATTGGTTGTATTTGAATTAAATACTTTTTTTCCCACTTGTGGTTTTTGAAAAGGAACTTTTCAAGTTCTTTGTGTTGTCTTCATAACATAAATGCTGTTTTCTCTATCATTGGGAAGGAAGGAAGACGGTTGCAGGGCTCTGTAATGGTGGCTTTCCTGCAGCTGAAGGTCTTGGTGTTGGGCATTGGTGTACCTCTGGGAATCTTCTTTGTAAACTTTTGGTCTTACCCCAGCCTAGATCCAGACTTGGCACTTACTTCAAGGGACCTGAGAGCCCATCCTTGACCTTCCTCAGTGAAGGAGGGAGAGGGTTGGGAAAGCTTGAGTGATTTACCCCCAGTTGTACATGGGGCCAGACCCAGGTCCAGGCCAGCAGGCCACTGGCCACATGCTTTTCCTTTTCACCCGAATTTCAAACAGGAGAGTAGATGAAAGGACTAGAAATGACAAGTCAGAGGAGTAGGAGGGCTCTCATTTGCAAACAGTTTCTTTTGATCTTCGCCCCTTTGTTTAAACATGCCCCCCTTCCCCAGCAAAGCCACACTGGCAGCCTGAACACATGGTTCTCTTTGGTTCATTGAGGGACAGTCATTTCTCTTTTAGCAGGAAGCCCCCCACCCTCCAGTGGCCTGTTTCAGCTAGGGCCCCGCATCCCCTCCTCAACTCTGCTACTCGCCTGCCAGATGTCATGTTCCTCTTCACGAGTCTTTAAGAGCGTTTTGACTCTCTGTAGGATGGAGTCTAAACCCTGTGTTACCCTAATATTCTAAAGCCCTTGGCATTTTGCTCCCCATCTGTCTTTGCAGTTTGATACCCTACTGTAGAATCACTCACCTCCTCCAAACAGACTTTATTTGCCTCTTTGCTTACTTTCTGCCCATCTTTCAAGTCTGCCACCTCCAGGAGGCTCTCCTGGATCATGGCTGCACCCAACCATCTCTGCTACCCCTGAACTTGAAAAAGCCTGGTCTGGTCATGCGTCTGTCACTTCATAATACGTTTTGTGGGGCGGGGGGGAGGGGTGGTGTCTGCCTCTTCACTAGACTGCAAGCCTACTGAGGTCAGAGGCAGGCCTTCTGAGTTGCACCAGCACTCCGCAGGGTCTTGGTTGGAGGCTACATAGGCTCTGGGACTGCAGTCTTAACATTTTTTCTGTTGATAGGAGTGAAAGACTTGATCCATGAGTTTCCAAAATAATTAACAGAGAGATTTTTGTGCCAGAGAGATCTTGAGATCTTGCTGTGCCAGAATCAATATGCTTTTAAATCAGAAACTCTTGAATGAGTGGGGGAATTTTTGCACATTTTAAAATGTGTGTGATCTGACTGGGAACCAGTCTAGAGTGGGGTTTTTGGAGTTAGACCCCTTCAGGATGAACGCTAGTAAGTGTGTGCAGTTTTAATCTGCTGTTGAGGTTTTGCTCCCCTCCAGTTGGTTGCCCTTTTATTTTTAGTCTTTGACTTCAGTGTTCTGATAACTTTTCCCCCCGATCTCACTTCTTGGATCTCTGCTCACACCATTGCAGTTGTATTCTTCTCTTAAAAATATTCCTAATCTTCTCAGCTATTATGATACTGTATCTTGTTTCCTGGACCCTTTCCGAAGTTTTTCGTTGTTGTGCCCTGGACTCTGAGGGGTGCAGGTGGGTTGATGATCTTCACTGGGGTTTCCGGTCTGAGCTCCCAAATGAGGATCCACCTGTATGGAGAGGGTTTATTTCCGCTTGTCCACTCCTTCCCAGCCCTTTCCTCTGCCTTCTGGCCTGTGTGCGTATGAAATTCTGGCCTTGAACATACCTAACAGTCCTGGACCCTGTCTGTTTCCAAGCTAACTCTTCGGTGCCCAGTCTGTGTGTGGTTTGTTCAGCTGCAGTACCCAGTAGAATCATGTTTGCGTCCCCACATACATTTTCCTTCTTGCATTTTGCCCCCCCCCCCATTTCTTACACCCCAGTTAAGCCTGTAATAGAAGAGGGTCGTCATTAATAACTCTCCATTGACAGAATTCAGGGACGGGCTGGGAGAGGCTAGGCAGCTTACCCAAGGCCGCAGCACTAGAAAGGAGCAGGGTCGGCCTTGCAAGGCAACCCAGAGGTGTGCCGTGCACCCTGGCCCCCATGGTGGTGTTGGGAGGCCACTGACTGGACACGAACCTGTAGCCCTTTGAGGGAGGGAGTGGTCCAAACAGAGCAAGCTGGAGCACTCCAAGGGTCGCTTTTGATCTGATTTCTGTAAGTAATGGATCTGGGGGAGGGGGGTTGGTATTTCCTCCAGGTTGTCCTGCATTTGTGGGTGTTTTTTTGGTGGGGGAGAGATGGGTTCTCATCTTTCTCTTAAAGAAGGCTGAGGCCCTTAAACCAATGAGGAGCTCCTGACAGGGGTGCCCTTGCACTCCTCTTGCTTCAGGGATGGCACTGGGGACCTGGCCGCCTGAGCCACGTGTGCCCTGGCCGCTCCAGCGACTGCCCTGGGGGCAGAGTTGGAAAGTCTGATGCGTTCCGCCCTCACCCCATCCCCGTGTCAGACCGCTGTTCTCTTTCCTAAAATAAAAAGTCTATGAGAAATAACCTTTTAAAATAGCAAAGTGTCAAGAGGTTGGTTTCTTTTTCAAGTCCTTATTGTAGACAGTCTTCTACTTGTATTCGCAAGTGGAGAGAAAGGTGTCCTGTACACCGTGTACCTCCACTGTACCCCCTAACCCAGCCAGCCGCCATCACCTGCTTTAGAAGCCATCAACTCCCCGCCCCTCCCGTTCTTTTGAAGCAGAGCCAGCCCGTATCATTCTTTAATCTGGAAACATTGAAAAATCTGTAAATATTCCCTAAAAGATAGTGGGTCTGTAAAAACGTAACCTCAGTGCTATTCCCAGAAGAGGTTATCTCTGAGTCAGTGGTGTCTCCTCCCCGCTCCGCTTGGTAAGCCATCTCCAGCGTCCCGGCCCTGGCAGCCGAGTCTAGGGGCTGGGTTGTGATCGGCGGTCCCGGTGTGGACCGCGGTTTCCCGCGTGGGCGCGCGATGGTATCGGCTTGGCCCCCGGGGCGGGAACCTCAAGATCAAAGGGCACCGCGCGCTCCGCGCTTCAAAGCCGCCGAGCAGCCGCGATTGATGCAGAGAAAGAGACTCTGCTGATGTAATCGCAGCTTGTGAGACAGGTTCTTTTTTTTTTTTTTTTAATTTAAACAAAGACACCCCTTGTTTGTTTAGAGAGGTGAAGCGTGTGCCGCGGAGGGCACCCGGCATCTGGAGGGCTCCAAGCCTGGTGGAGGGGTGGTGGGTCGTGGGGGGTGGGGGGCGGGTAGGGCAGGAATGCGCCAAGCATGGAGAGTTTTCTTAGCTGGACTTGCCGGAGTTTTCCGGAAAAGACAAACTGTTTCTGTTAGGAGCAGCTGATTTTTTGTCCCTTTCTTGGGGGTGGTCGGGTTTGTTCCCAAGTGGCCTTCCTGAGATTTTGAAAGCAGCATCCTCTGGTGGGTGAGTCAGCCTTGGGAGCGCACCTGGTGAACCAGGTG
This sequence comes from Bos javanicus, assembly GCF_032452875.1. NCBI lineage: Eukaryota > Metazoa > Chordata > Mammalia > Artiodactyla > Bovidae > Bos > Bos javanicus. The sequence goes on from NC_083884.1 coordinate 68,720,529, forward strand.
GGAGACAAACCAGAAGTAGGCAGGGGGGGCTGGGGCCCCTCCTCTGCTTGTTCCTGCTCACCTGTCCCCTCCGCGGTGGATGTGAGAGGTTTGCCTGAGGCTGGTGGACAGGGCTTTCTGTTGGGGAGGTGGTCCCCAACAATGTGGTAGAATGCCAGGATCCCCAGCACCCCAAGCCTGAACGTCCTCCAAGTTTTTATAAGAATCACAGACATGTGGGTGACCTGAATGTTCCCAGCTTAAGCCGGTGTGTCTGCCTTTAGCAGTTTGTTCAGTACACACATTGGCAAAAGCCTGTGCCACACATACCTCCATGAGTGAAGTCATAGCCCTGCTCCATCGTCTTACAGACACAGAGCTGCAAACGTAAAGCAGTCCTCCACAGCGGGCCAGCTTGCTGGGCCTTGAGCTCCTTCCCGGGATCTCTCCCACATCAGAGGTTGGGATCACTGGGGTCTGAGGTGCTCAGCCAGGCCGAGTTCATGGTGACCGACACCCACCTTGGCATCTTACAGGCACTTTAAGCCCGCACGTGTAAAAAGCAGATTTCTCTTCTGTTCCCAAATCCATTTCCCTTGTGTCCTTGCTTGTAACTCAAGCTCAAATCCTGCCATCTTTCTAGTCTGTCTTTTCTCTTCTGGCCCCAAAGAGGCCTCTGTCCATGCAAGTCAAATTGTCTGTAAGCTCTTTGACAGTACGACTGGGAGGTTTTTATCCTTTTTTTAAACTATAAATCAGATTTCTTCCATCTACGAAAACCCTCCCCCCACTATTTTATCGCGAAAAATTTCAGACATAGAGGAAAAGAAAAAGCATTTTATAATGAATGACTGTATCCACAATCTACCGTTAACGTTTTACTAGACTTGCTGTATCACGTATCTGTCCATCTGTTCACGTGATGTGTCTTACATGTTTGAAACCGGTGCACATGTATTTGGTAGGTGCTCAGATGTTTTAATGGATGTGACAGGGTTATTTGAGGTTCCCTTTTTATTCTGTTTTTACAACTTTCAGATCGAGGTATCTGTCTGTCTCTCTCTCTCAAGCTGGAGCAGACCCAGGGATCTTGCTTCTTTCTTTAGGCACTCAAAGGAGAACCCAGAAGGTTGCACCTGGGCCATGGAGTCTGCTTTGGGGACCTGATGTGTTTGAATGACTTGTCCCCTCAAGCTTCCAGAGCCCATTGCTCTTCTCAGTCTTGTTCTGACCTCTGCTGCCTGCTGATGTGGCCCCGGGATGCTGCAAGGCTCAGAGACTATACATTTTCCTACAACAAAGGACGCTACTGTAGAGTGAACAGTTAGCCAGCTGGGTGGAATGTCTGGTAGGTTTTAAAGAAATTGGGTTTAAGGCTCTCTAGTTTGAACAGTATTGTTTTTTTAATTTATTATTTGTTTTTAAGTAAGTAAAACAAGTCATGTTTCTTGGAATATTAGTATGAACCTGTGCTTTGGAGGGAAATCTCACAGGAATTGACAAAGTCAGCTTGCTGTATAACCCTTTCAGTTGAAAGGCCTTCCTTCACTCTTGCTTGTAAACCTGCTTGAAGGATCCTGGAGACCTAAGCTATTTTGATTTCTGTGTAAAACCTGCATGTGAAAAGCTTTGCAAAGTTGAAGGGAACCATGGATTGCTGCACTTAGACCGGCCTCCTCCTTTCTCTTTGCTTCGCTTGGCTTTGCGTCTCCTTCAGAACAAGCCAGTGGGATCGCGGGCGTGTGCAACGTTTTCTAGGGGAGAAGTGCTTGCTTTCACTGTTATAAACAGGAAATGGACCAGGTCTTCAGGCTTACCTGATTCTTCTTCAGAGAATGGGTAGGCTCTTCCTTTGTGTGTAGGGAGCAAATTTTCATTTCAATCTTGGTTTCCCTGGTTAAGGGGTTGGGCTCAGAGAGATTTCAGTTTTAGGTGTGTGTGTGTGTCCAGATGACCTGACTTTGCCTCTGTGGTGCCTCCAGGATGCTGAGAGGTCTGTGACATGAGTTGTGTTGTGAATCTGCAGGGTGTGCCTTTTGCTCCAGGGTTGTTGTACCTGTTTAATTTTGCTGTAACGGTAGAAGGCAGCTCTGCAGCCTTTTTAATAATGATGCCAAGCCCACCATCTCCAGTTTGATTCTATTTGGAGACCTTTCTTTGGTCTGGACCCAAGATCCAGCAATACTTGTGATTTGATTGTCTCCCTAATCCCTATCTTGGTCTTTAATTTTTTTTTTTTTTTGCCCAACTCTTATTTTGAAGTTTTTAAACACATGGAAAAGTTGAATGAATAATTGAGTGTGGCAAAATGTTAATAGTTGCTTACATTATACTCTGACACATTGTGGTGTGTGAGTTTTTTTTTCTGTTTTGGCCATTCAAAAGATGCTAGTACCTTGACTTTTTTCCCCTCGGTACTCCAGCATACATCCAGTGAGGACTAAGGATGTGCTGCTAACCACTGTGTCACCGTCACACCTGTGAACCTGATATATTTAACTTTCTCTAAGTGTCTCAACATGGCTGTAATAACTGGCTTTAAAACATACAGGATGCATTCAGGCTTCTCGTACTGTAGTAGCCAGCCTTTAAGTGGTTATATTCTGTAGATGCTCAGACACTAGAATGCTCATGGGAAAGCGATATAGAAGGAAAGCTTCTTCCACAGGCCTTCTGTCACAGTAAGCCAAACCAATTTCGCCTCTCCATCTGCTTATAGTCTTTAAAGACAAAGCTCTGGACAAACGTTTCAGTTCATTTTCATCACCATCCATGAGATAATTGGAGGTCTCATGGAATGTGAAAGAAAAAAGAGAACTGACCAGCATTCTTGTGCTGTTTCACCACATACACGAAAATTGTGGTCTTTGAAAATTCCTGCCAACAGATTGGGAGTTTTATCAGGAATACCAGGAAGCCGGTGGCCTTTGAGTCCTGTTTGAGTCAAGAGGGAAGAAATCGCCTCTTCCTTTGGTTTGTCCAAAGGCTGGCTTTTCTGATGATGTAAACAGAATCCACAGGTCTGGAAACCCCTTTCTCCAAGGTGACTTTTTCAATCCCAGGACCGTTGGCATTTTAAGCTGGATCATTCTCAGTCGGTCGGGGGTGGCAGGGGCGCTGTCCCGTGCTTCAGACGACATTGAGCAGCATCTCAGCCACCCCTCCCCACCCGCTGGATGCTAGTAACAAGCTTCCCTCTCAGTTATGACAACTAGAAATGTCTCCAGATGTGTGTGTATGTGTGGGGAGCAGGGGGAGTGGCACAAAACTGCCTGTAGTTAGGAACCATTGTTTTAGAAACATTTTAGGGTTAATTACTGAGTTGAGGTTGACCGGGCTACTGATGAATTTCTGTGTAGGGATATTTCCTATAGCCATGAGAATTAAACTATGTTAAGCCCTCTCCTTGTGTGAGAGCCCAGAAATTCCTAAGATGTCACTGGCCAGGGACCGAAATCAGTTGGCAGATGACAACAGATTGTGTGCCTTTTGTGATAAGCTGATACTGTTGGGACCTGTAGATGGCTGGGTGATTGAACAAGGTCAGTTCACTTGAATCAGGGAATGATTTAAAAAGTTTAAAAGCAGACATTCAGACTCAGGCTTTTGTGAATGGGACCACTGATTTGTATTCCTCAAAGCCTTATTTTAGCCTTCCTCTTGATCTATTTCTTAAAATTCACAGTTCTGGGCTTTTTTTCTAAGCAAAGGGAAAACTTACAAACACCTGCAAAGCTATCAGACATTCTGATACAAAGCTTCTAGAAATTGCCTTCCCCCTACCCCTTTTCATCTAGTCTTCAAAAGTTGCATTTAGTTCTCAACCATTTTTAAAGTTACTTGCCTTCATTCAATCTTTCTTTCCACATTTTTTGACTTAGTTTTCGTAGACTAAAACTCAATGTTTTGGTAACATTTAAGATTTATTTTAGTTATAAAGTCATATCAGACAGAGTAAGGACAAACAGATCTATAAACACATACAGTCTCGCTAATGGGAGATGGTTTCCTGGCCAGGCATCTGCAGTGGGTACCAGCCAGTGGCGTGTTGGGCAGTTCTGTTGATAGCCCCTGCTCTTTTCTGAAGTAGTAGAGTCACTCCAGATGAAGGCAGTGCCCTTTCCTAAGTGTGGGCAGCCTCAGGAGTTGGAAGATCTGGGAGCAAGAGACCCCAAGCTTACCTTAGAGACCGCAACCTTCTGGTTGCTCATCTGCCAGATTGGAGTGATTAGTAACCCTGGTCTTAACCACCATGCAGGTCATCCTGCAGGTTCCAGGCAGGTCACCTAAGGGACACGACGGACGAACCTTTGCAAACGTGCCCCGGGGCCCCTGGTGTGTTATTAGTGAGTCAGCTCTTGCCAAGTCTGCAAATGGATTGCTCTTCTGAGGGTGTGTGTTTGCTTCTTGCTCTCTGACCACAGGACAGCGGAACCATCACACTGAGCGCTTTGGGACAGAATAGGAAGCAGAAGCGACTGTTCAGTCAGTGTTCATACCCATTGTTCGTTGGTGGTGTTCAGTCGCCAAGTCATGTCCAACTGTTTGTGACCCCATGAACAGCAACACCGCCAGGCTTACCTGTCTTATATTATCTCCCAGAGTTTGCTCAAACTCAAATCCATTGAATCGGTGATGCCATCCAGCCATCTCATCCTCTGTCGCCCCCTTCTCCTCCTGCCCTCAGTCCCTCCCAGCATCAGAGTCTTTTCCAATGAGTCGCTCTTGGCGTCAAGTGGCCAAAGTATTGGAGCTTCAGCTTCAGCATCAGTCCTTCCAGTGAATATTCAGTGTTGATTTCCTTTAGGATGGACTGGTTGGATATTCCTGCTGTCCAAGGGACTCTCGAGAGTCTTCTCTAGCATGTCCATACCCATAACTGGGGAAACCGCTCTCGACTCCTGTTGGCAAACCCAGGTGGTGTGGCTCTGTTGTTGTCGTAGGTCTTGCTTGAGTGGAGATATTGGCTTCTCAGTGAACGCAGACCGCAGGTGGGGGTGAGGGGCAGGAGGTGGGGACACGGGGGCTTGGCTGGAGGGTCTGGGTCCTCATCCCTGGTCCTGCACTGGTGCTTTGACGTGCCTGCAGAGTAAGTCTGCACCATCCTGGAGGAAAAGAAGTCATCGTTTCAGTGCAACATCCTAGGGTGTTCTGGACAGTAGGAAATGATGTGTGTTTTTGCCAGGATGCCGCTTTCACTCTTGCATCGTCAGGCTGACCAGCGTTCGAGCTGTCCGCAGTCTTGTGAGGCTTCTTGAATGGTTAGATGACTCTCACGCTGATGTTCAGACGTTGAAGGCCCTTTTGTTGTGGAATGTCACCAATCAGAGAAACTGAGTCCATCCAGTCACTCTTTTGTAATCTTCCTCCTCCTCCTCCTCCCACCTTGGGAAGCTAGAATCTCCCCAGTAAGTGAAGAGGTTATTTTGTGAGTACATTTGTAGCTTGAAGAATAGCACAATTGTGTTGCAATTAGCATTCCAGGGAAACCCTGGAATTATTAATGCAAATTGTTATTAGTGCAGCACAGATTCTGCCCTGAAGCTAGCACTGGTCTTCTGACATGCGAATTGACAGAAGGGGAAACATCCAGGAGGCTGCGCTTGGTTAAGGAAGCCCATCCATCCATGCCAGGCGCTAGGAACACCGCAGTGGAAAAGACTCGGATCCAGCATCATACCAGGGAACTGTCATACCACCGCAGTCATGCTGAAAACAGAGGGACCCCCGCCTGTCCAGTTCCCCGGGGCTGGACGTGCAGTGAATGTGTGATCCAGAAACAGCTAAGCTCTGGTCACCTGGCAAAACACAGGTGCGGTTTCCATGGTCAGAGAAGGTGTGATGGGGACACGCTGAGCGTGGTGAGGCTTCACCATGGAGGGCCTGGGGGACCTGAATTCGGCGACAAGTGCAGGCTGCACGCCAGGCCCAGGGCCCGCCTGGAGCAGAGGCTGTGGAAGGGCCGGGTTGTGTGTGGCTCCTTGTAGCTGGGGCTCAGGTGATGGCCTTACCCTGCTCCCGCGCAGAGAGGACCAGCTAAGCCCCGCCCGCCCATACATATCCCGGAGCGCCTATTTGAAATCAAAGATGAAAGCCTAGCAAAGGGAGGTGTGCCTGGGGCAATGGGAGGTGGGGGAGCTGATGCTTATCTGGGCTGGGGGAGGCCTGGCCCTCTCCTGGGCTTGGTTTCCTCACCTGTAAAACGAGGCCTGCATCTCAAAGGTCTCTACCGCTTTGAATTTACAAAAAAAAAAACCAACCCTGCAGCAGCTCAACATTGTTGAGTAAGAATGTAACCACTTGCCTCTTTGATCTTTGATCTGCGATCCGCATGAGTGGAGGGGACCTGGCTTTTCCTGGCTCCCGCTACCTTTGGCGTGAATGCAAACTGTCTGTCTGTAGAAGACCGGGGCCCTGCCGTCAGGTTCAGAAGCTCGGGTAGTGCGAGGGTGAGGGAGCTGCGCGGCAGCAGGGGGTCCTCACCGACTGTCCCCAGGCCGCAGCGCCCAACAGTGAGCTGAGCTGAGAGGCGAGACCCCAGAGTGGTGCCTTCTGCAACTGGAGTCCTGAAGCCTGGAGGCAGGGCTGACCCCCCCACCCCACCTTCCTTCAGTCCTTGTCTTGGGTGTTGCTGGCTGTGATCAGCCATCCCCCCTCCCCCAGTAGCCTTCCCCCGCCCCTGCCCCAGGAGGTTCACCCCATGTCTGTCTTCTCTTTACCAGCAGCAGATCTTCGGTGTGGGTCCTCTCTGAGCCGGGCCCTTCCCTCTCCCCTACGCCCCTGCCTCTCCCTCCCTCTGCCCGAAAGACAGAAAGCCAAACTTCTAATTATATGGAGACAAAGACTGCCAAAGTTCATTAGAAGTGTTGTGTGTCTGTCTGTGTGTGTGTGCGTACGTGTGTGTGTGTGTAGTCCATCTATAATAACAGCCAAATCTTCCACAGCATGTCATCTGACATTTTAGAACAGAGACTTTCTTTTCATGGCAAACCCGTATTTTAATAGCTGTGGTTTTTAAAATATCATCTCAACTCAAGAACAAATGCATTCTTCTCGATTATACCCTGATTCCACCACGATCTTTCCTTTCTTCTGCTTAATGTCTCTAGAAATTATTGGAATCTACTTGTTAAAACTAGGGGATTGCGCATTACAGTGTTCAAAAAACGGATCGGTTCAAGTCTGAGCAGTGTGGTAATTAGAAGGCGTTTCAGGCGTTATTCTGATTTTCTTTTTTTGACGGGACATTCCTGAACTTGAACGGAGCAGTCAGCGTTCCCCATGAGCCAGGGGCCCCGGGAAGCACACGTTGGAGTCTTCTGGTGGGCGTCGTAACTGCTGAGGAGTTAAATGTTACCCCTGCCTGTGTTTAAATATTAACCAGAGGGCTTCCTCTGCTGTTATCTGTTATCAACAATTATTCAGAACATTTTCTGGCAGTGGGAGCTTTGTTTTTCCTCCGAGGAGATGCTAAAACAGGATGAGACTAAACATTAGGCTGCAACAAAGGAGGATTCTTGATTTTATCCAGCGAAACACTGGTGTTGTGGGTACATAGAGTTTGCCGTCTTACATTCTGTAACCTCCTGTCAACACCTCCTGCTCCCCTAATACACACACGCACAGAATTATCTGGATCTGGGGGAGAGGGCTGTAGTAATTATTTCACTGTATAAAGATGAACAGTACCTCTTTTCCTGTTTTGGTCTTGTTGTTTGGTCACTAAGTCGTGTCTGAAGGCTCTTTCTGCGACCCCATGGACTGTAGCCCGCCAAGCTCCTCTGTCCATGGACTTTTCCAGGCAAGAATACTGGAATGGGGTTGCCATTTCCTTCTCCAGGGCTTCTTCCTGACCCAGGGATCAAACCCACATCTCTTGCACTGGCAGGTAGATTCTTTACCACTGAGCCACCTGGGAAGCCTCCTTTCGGGGCACTCGTTACAACTACTTCATGGAGACAGTGATGGCGAGGTGCAGGTACACACAGTGAGTGCCCTGGGGAGGTACTGATGCCCTGAGGCCGCTCGTGGCTGGGGGTCCTGCCCTACTGCAGATGCATCTATGGGTTATGAACAAAAGGCCGGGTGACCCAGAAACTTAAACCCGGAGAAGAACAAAAGTACTTTCAAACTCACAAATGGGAAGATGCTGGAGGCTCCTGAATAGCCCCTCTGGAGTGCTCTCCCTGCCACCTCGCTGCTTTGGAGCCATGGCATCTAATAGCTTCTCAGCCCAGAGGGCCCCCTAAAATTTCAGCCTGTTTCTATATAGAGTGGTCTGGAGTGGCCATTTCTCTCCGCCTCTCATTTACTCTCAAATACCCCGCTGGAAAAAGAGCTGATGAGGTGCATTGAGAGTTGGCATCAAAGGCCATTCATTGATCGACATTGCCCAGTGCTCCTGGAATTTTTGGCCTTAAATTCTGTTTTTAAAAATTGCTTTTGGGCTTCCCTGGCAGTCCAGTGGTTAAGACTCCATGCTGTCAATGCAGGGGGTGTGGGTTCGACCCCTGGTCTGGGAACCAAGATCCCACATCCCACCTGGTGTGGCAAAAAAAAAAATGACCCCCCAAAATTGCTTTAAGGCAGAGCTCCTGTAATTCAAGCAAACATTACAGTCTCATCAGTGAAAAAGTATACAGATTAAGAAAGGAGTAGCCTTCGTACCCCCCTCTTCTTCTTGTAAATGCTGCCGTCACCAGCTGTGTGCCTAGTTTTTCTCTCCTGCGGTTTATCTGTTATCTGCTAGCTCTGTTGCTAGACTGCTGACCCAGGGCTCCTCGGAGTAGAACAGGGGTACTGGGGCACCACAGCCAAGCACTAGCGTGGCGTGCAACGCGGGTCTGGTGAAGCAGGACGTGCTCGAAGGCGTTTGTGGGGCAGCGGTGCTGACCTGAAGCTCCTGGGTGTCACATCTCTGTATGCTTCAGATGTTGCCCCGCTTTCTGAGTATGACTATTACGATTTTTTTTTTTTAAGTCTTTGTTTATTTGGCTGCACCGGGTCTCAGTTGCGTCATGTGGGATCCTCGTGTCCTGTAGGACCCCTCGTTTCCGCGCGCAGTTTCTCTAGTTGCAGCCCTTGGGCTCAGCAGTTGGCGGCTCGCGCTGGCTTAGTTGCTTCACAGCCTGTGGGATACTAGTTCCCCAGTCGGGGATCGAACCCGCATCTCCTGCATGGCAAAGCAGATTCTTAGCCACTAGACCACGAGGGAAGCCCCTGTCACGATTCTCGATCCTCTCGGTGTTGTTCTCCTGCCGTGGTGCTTCCAGGGTGGAATTTCAGGATATCTCAAGTCCTTTGACCTCAGACACAAGCACACAGACCTGTCCCTGTTCCTGTCCTTTGTCCCCAGAGGCAGCCCTGCGGGGACCCTCAGAAGCAGCCCACTTTGGTGTCACAGGAGATCAAGCCCCGCCGCCTTCAGGTTTCAAGTCACTTGGCCCCGACCTTGGCATGGCTCTGCTGTGGCCTGGGTTTTGGGTACCCCACCAGTGCGCTCGGTTCACCTGTCTTTATTCCAGGTTCTTTGCTTTGGGTACACTTCCAAGCTCCTTTTCAAGTCTGCCTGTTCTGTTGTTTTGACTATAACAGTGACACTCGTGACAAAGCCAGTTTCCGTCATCTAGAACGGTGTTCTCGAACTTTTGTGTGCATCAAAATCACCTGGCCCCACCTCAGAGTCTGATTCAGTGGCCCTGGAGATGGGGGCAGCTGAGAATTGCATTTATAACAAGTTTCCAGATGCTGCTGCTGCTGATCTGACAACTCCCCTTTGAGAACCACGGATCTCGCAGGGACAAGGAGATGAGCGCTGTCTTCAATCTGACCACTCAGAACCGCTGTTAACTTCTGAGATGTAGTGAACATGTGCTGGCGTATTTACATGGACAGATTTTTTAAAGCAAAGATGGTTCTGGGCTGTGGAGGTTATCGCTTTTGAAAGAAGCCAACTTCTAATTTTAGAATAGTTTCAGACTTGCAGATAAGCTGCAAAGATGGAATAGATAGTTCGCATATTCTGCACCCAGTTTCTCTTATTGTTAGTAACTTATCTTCTTATGGTACCTTTGTCACAACCAAGAGACCAACACCAGTACACTGCAGTTACGTAAATAAACTCCACACTGTTTTTGCTTTTAATGAAAATATTCCTTTTAATATTTTTTTTCCCCTTAAGATTCAAATATCAGAACTGTATAGTGACAGAAGTTAAAAGGCCTCTTCACTCCTCCATCTCATTACCTGTATATGTCAGAGTATTTTTCTGTGCACTTATGTACTCATCACTTGCACACAGACAGACAGACAGACACACACATTCGGACATGCTGTTTTCATCTAATGTGTCTTGAGCGTTTTCTGTCTGTCGGTGTATCTAGATCTGTCCCATTGTGTTTTGATGGATAGCACACATTGTTTGGTCCTCTTTTTAAACCTAATAATATCTCATCAGTTTCCAGATTCTTAATCTAGTGGATAAAAGGTGAGGTTTGGCATGCCTCCCTTTTATCTTACACTGGAGGTGAGACATTATTTGCCCGCCTCTGTGGAGTACTTAGCAGGTTCCAGGCACTGCCAGGCCTTCACCTTTAGCATACATTATCTCATGCACTTATCAAAACAACCTTACGAAACAGGTATCATTATTATCCTTATTAACAGATGAGGAGACTGAGGGTCAGGAAGGTGAAGTGAGCAAAACCCTTTGATGACTTTCTAGTTGCAGCATGCTCTCTGGCTTTTCTTTTAAGTGCCCCCCCCCCACCCCTTTTTTAAAGGTTCATTTATTTTTGCCTGCATTGGGTCTTCGTTGCTGCCTGCGGGTTTTCTCTAGTTGTGCTGCGTGGGCTTCTCACTGTGGCATCTCTTGTTGCAGAGCACAGGTTCTAGGAGTGCTGGCTTCAATAGCGGCAGCTCAGGCGCTCTAGAGAGGGCTCAGTACAGTTCTGGCGCAAGGGCTTTAGTTGCTCTGTGGCATGTTGACCAAGAATCAAACCCGTGTCCCCTTCATTGGCAGGCTGATTCTTAACCATTGGACCACCAGGGAGGTCCCCCTGGCGTTTTGAGTGCCACGAGCCTCTCCGCTTAGTGTGACCATGGTGTGTTTGTTCAGCTCTCCTGTGGGCCAAACGCAGTGCTCAAATATGAAGGTGAAGGATGTCCTTTAGGAACTCGGGCTATTTGGGAAGACATGCAGATAAACAAAGAACTACATCAGAGGTTTTAAGTTACTGATGGGGTTTTGACGCCTTAAAAAAAATTCCACCAGAGGAGGGGACGTGTGCCTGGAACTGTTGCAGGACAGAGGTGCAGAGGGGAGTGGAGCTTCAGGCTTGGCGATCAGACCTGAGTTCATAGTCAGCTGAGTGACCCAAGGTAAGGCGCTTGACCTCTCTGAGTCTTTGCCATGAGTACCTTCTTATGGTTGCTGTAAGATTAAATAGATGCATGGTAAGAGCTCGCTGTTGTTATGCTCAATATACATAAATACGTATTAAGTATTTTTTTCTGTACATAGTGGGCCTCATAAATATAAGCATGTAATCTCTGCCACATCAGTTGCAGAGTGGAAACTTGCACTGAAAAATCCTTGGAACGTTCCAGACAGGAAATAAGGGAGGAACCGCATCTCACAGTCTTTTTTATCTCTTAAGACCAAATCCTGAAGGTCTCCCGGGATGCCTCATGCCCAATTTTGCCTTCTTTAAAAAAAAAAAAAAATCGTTATTTATTTACTTTTGGCTGCATCAGGCTTTGTTGTGGCGCACGGGCTTCTGTCTAGTCACAGGATGCAGTCTGTTCAGTTGAGGCGCGCAGGCTTAGTCATCCCCTGGCACGTGGGCTCGGTTCCCCAACCAGGAGTTGAACCCGGCCTTGGAAGGCTGATTCTTAACCACTAGGCTGCCGGGGGAGTCCCAGTTTTGCCTTCTCACGGTGGTCCTCGCTGTTGGCGCTGACACCTCTCTCCCACGTGTGCAGTTATCCCGTTCGTGCCTTCTCTGCCCCGGGCAATTGCAGGGTCCCTGCCTTTCATTCTTGCGTCCCCTGAGGTTAAATGGAAACACACTGAATATCAGTTGCAGAACCAGGTGCTATAAAGGAGGGGCGCATGCTCTCGTTGCCAAGGTGGTCAAGCTTACACACGATGGATGGTCTTGGAAGACTTTCCCAGATGTTAACCTTTTACACCCAAACTCGAATTTTTAACACGGATGGGTTACTGCACATTTTATTCAGCAAGATTTTTCATTTATTTTTTTATGTTTTTGATGGTACTGTGCAACATGTGGGATCTTAGTTTCCTGACCAGGGATAGAACGCACACCCCCTGTGTTGGAAGGGCGGAGGCCTGACCACTTGACTGGTCTCCAGAGAAGTTCCTCAGCAAGAGTTTTTTAATGAACTCTATCTTGATATATGAGTAGTCTTCGTCATGAGTTAACTTAATCCTTGGCTCTTTCGCCGGGAAGAAAGATTTATGTTGATACCCCACCCCCTTAGGAAAGCTGGACAGAACCTCAGGCATCTCGCGTAGCCAGGACAGTTGTGACCAGGCCACCACAGGGTGGATAAAATGCAGTTTGCCCTTTTCCTTTCCTATGTATGCCTGGGGTAGAGAAGCCTCTAGCCAAGATTCTGGACCAGTCAAGCTGGAATAATATTGTAAAGTTTTGGTTGAAGACGCGGTGAAGTGAGCTAAAGGAAAGACTAGCTTCTTTGCTGTGTAATAGCTTGGAGAACTTTCTGAGTTTGTCCTGGGGGACTGGTGGTTAAAACACATTCCATGTCGACCTGAACCGTCCAAACAGTCATCTTGAGAAGAAACAAGGCAGTCTTATTTTTGTTTTTCCTTCTTTCCCTGGAAAATCGGCCAAACCCCCACATATTGGTTGGAAAGTGGGCTTGACATGAGTATGTGAAAATCCACTCTTCTGGATTCAAAGAACGGGATTCCCATTTCTGACAGGCAGCAACAGCCATGCTACATTTCTGCCCCCTTTTTTTAAAGAAGTTTGCTCCTCCTATGAGAGCCAACTATTCAGGAAACTTAATCACAGGTTCTTCTTCCATTCAGACTTAATCTGGTCATTCAGAGGCCCTCGCCCTCCCCTTCAGAGGCTGCCAGCGCCTGACCTGGGGCCATGGAGGTCTTCCTCTGGGCCCTCAGAAGGCTGAGGGGGCAGGAGCAAGTCTGATTCTCTGGCTTAGGGGGTTGGGTTTTGCCTCTAAATCTCCAGTCGTGAACTGTAAGGGAGATGTGGCATCAGAGACCAACTCTCCTTTATCATTACCACTGCAGCCAGAAGCTTCTAATGGCTTCAGCCAAAAAAAAAAAAGTATGAAAATGACCCAACATAACAGAAATGTGTTTAACTGAGGTTGTTCATTTTATGGACAGTTGTTCCTTTTCAGGCACTTGAATCACCCTCACGAATTCCTTCTTTCTTTCTCTTTTTTCCCCCCTCATCTTTTTCTGTCTTCAGTTCTCTGATGTGTTCAGTGACAGTGGAGGGGCCTTGAGAAGTCTTTCTTCACATAGATTAGTGCCTGCATCTCTCCCCGTACTTCTCTCATTTTCTTGAGAATGAAAACAAGACAAAAAGCCCACAAGAGTAGAAGCAGGGTTCTCAGAAAGGCTGTGATGGCGGCATCACTGGTGGCGGAGGAACAAAGTGGCGAGGCCCTGGCACGCCGATTAGGAGCGGTCGCTTGTTCACCAGCTGGGTGGCCATAGAAGGTGTCTGGAGGACCGCAGATTTATGTCTGTTGATTTGAATTCAGAGGAGTTTTTGAAATTTTTATTTTTTTTCTTTTCATTTCGTGTTGACTCTTTTCCACTTGGCTGAGGACAAACCCAGATAAAAGTCTTGGCCTATTGAAAAGGCCATTTAAATCTTGTCCTTTTATTTTTTAGCACAGCACATTTTATATCCGCAAAACGTGGTGAAGACAGAGCCATTGATAAAAACAGATTGCGAAAGTCTTTGACTTGCGAGTGTTTACCCTGGAAGAGATCACCTGTGCCTCTTCAACTTTGCCCTTTCACACAGGATATGGTTCCGAGACAGCGTTTCACAGGATAGGGTTCCCTGGTAAAGTTTTGGACCTGAACCCTCTTGCGTTTGTACGTCTAGCCCCACGAACCTCTCACCTGCTTCAGGAAATCACTTTGAGCAAAACGATACCTTCTCTGAGGCTCTGAGCACGTTCTCAGCGAAACCACGTGAGACAGACATAGGGAGCGGGCCGAGCACGCACAGATGTGTCCACCTGCCTGGGGGCCTGACGGCCGTGAGTACCCACTGAAACCAACAGACAGACTGTCCTTCGGAAGCGTTTTCTCTCAGAAGTTCTGTAGAGCACGTCAAGCCATTCAGTAGCTGCCAGAGACGAAGACCAAGCCTCTCGCCCCTCTCCTCGTCCCCGGGCCTTTATGGTTGTCACCCGGGAGTGGAAAGGCCTTCAGCCTGGGAGCTAGGAGACCGGCCTCCAGATGAGCCGGGGGCGCGTCCCAAAACCTGTCTTCCTTCGTCCTGCAGCAATGGGACTTGATTCTCCTACTGTCTCTTCCCCCAAGTCCCGTGTGATTTCTGGGGCTGGAGAGCGCAGGTGTGAAAGGGACTCTGAGATGTCCACTTAGAGCCTGTGGAGCCTGCTGACTCTGTGCCTCTTACACCTGGAAAAATGAGGATAGCTTCTACTCATATTAAGGGGCGCACTCAGATTCCCCTGTTTAGATGCTGTAGACAACAGATAGGTCCACTCTTCTTTGTGGCTGGAGTTGCTCTGCTGGGAAAGGGCCGTTTGGGACCAAGGTTTTAGAGATCTTTCTACCGGGAGGTGATCACTTTTGTACTGAGGTGGTGCTTAAAGCTAGTTGCTGCTGCTTAGTCCCTAAGTCATGTCCGACTCTTTGCCACCCCATGGACTGCAGCCCACCAGGCTCCTCTGTCCATGGGGTTTCCCAGGCAAGAGTACTGGAGTGAGTTGCCATTTCCTTCTCCCGGGGATCTTCCCGGCCCAGGGACTGAAGCTCCATCTGCTGCATTGGCAGGCAGTTTCTTTACCGCTGAGCCACCAGGGAAGCCCCTTATGCTGGTCCTTGCCATTTTATCGCTCATGGCTGTGTTTTTCTTTCCGCAGCCGTGGGTTTTCTCTGGCCATCTCTCCAGTAGGCCCACAGCTCTGACTAGCACTTAAAAAGGCAAGTTCAGGAAGTGCTGTTTGCTTGTGTCTTCTCTCCCTTCTTTCCCCCTTGTTGAGCCACACAGAACTGCCGGGTTTTATGTTCCACTGGGCAGCTGCTACCGGTCTGATGTTTTCCTCTCTCCTTCCTCCTCCTCCTCCTGGGCCCCCTCCCCCGGCCGCCCCCTCCCCAACCCGTGCTCCCCTCCGAGGGGCGCGCCATACCTTTGTGGTTCTTCTGCAGCTGCCGGACTTTGATGGGGACATGCTTGCTGCCTCTACACTCGCTTCCCGTAGCAACCGGCTCTTTGAAGATGACCTCTTGCTGTTTGCCTGTTGTCTCTTGTGTTGGATTATAGATGAGAGATTTACCAGGCTGGGGGTAGGGGCCTGCTGTTAGCACATTTCTTTCAGGGCTCCCAGGGTCCCTCAGCCTGTGCTTTCTCTTTCCAGAATATGAGGTCTGGGGGTGGTTGGGGAGGGGAGGGGACATTCGTGCTGAACTGAACATACTTTTGAGTGTGTAGGATTGCCCTGGTGGTGAGATAATTTGGAAATAGACGCCGCAGCAGTTCCTTACTGAAGTTATTGGGTTTCCTTTTCATTTTTATCATAGTGAGATTAGCCTCCCACCCCGCTCCCCGCCAGTGTTTGTATGTTGGCACTAAACCTGCCTCCTGATATAATTTGAGCTCTGGGCATCACCAGAGTGTCTGAATCTCCACACACTTGAACGCCCGTGTTTTCCCCCCGAAGTATCAAGTTTCCTCTTTCTTTAAAGGCTTAGGATCCCCTCACACATGGCCCTTGTCCGGCGTGGACAGCCCCTTATGTGCTGGGCACGTTTCTGTTGAGCCCTGTGGCTGCGCCGTGGAGAGAACGAGGCCGGACAGCAAGGATTTCGAAAGAACCCTGGATTAAAACAAACACAAATGAAACTCACCTTAAAGTCCTCAAAACCCCCTGGCCTTATTTATTGATTTATTTTTAACGTACCTGAATGGCAAAGGCCAATATAGTGGTAGAACCCGTTTTAGTAAAAGGTATAAGAAAATAGCTGTTTTTATGCACTGCTGGTAGGAGGGTGGTTTGTAGCAGCAGCACATGTATCTAGAGGCTTACAAATATTCTGATTCCTTGACTCAGCAGTTTTTCTTCTAGAAATTTATCCTAAAAAGAAAAATCAGAGGTACCTAACAAGATTTTCGTGTGAGGATGTTCGCTAGTATGTTACTTAGGATAAAAACTGCCAATAATGAGAATATGTAACAATCAAGAGCTGGATCAGTGATAGTACTTTTGTTCATATGGTCGAGTTCCATGCATACCTTAAAATTGCTTGAGAGTATTTAATGTTGAGGGAAAATGCTCGTAAGTGAAAAAAAGCAGAATATAATAACACAGTGGGCTTCCCAGATGGCTCAGTAGTAAAGAGTCCACCTGCCAATGCAGGAGACACGAGTTTGATCCCTGGGTCGGGAAGATCCCCTGGAGAAGGAAATGGCAACCCACTCCAGTACTCTTGCCTGGGAAATCCCATGGACAGTGGAGCCTGGTGGGCTACAGTCCATGGGATCTCAAAGAGTTGGACATCACTGAGCAACTAACACACACTTTCACATACTTTCTAAAGCTAACTATTTTTAAAATACATAAACCAAGATAATGCATCTGTTCTTTTGTTGTTGTTGTCATTAGAATGTGCTTGTGAGTTTTTTTTTTTCTTTTAATTAATATCACCATCATTCTCTGTGAGACAAATGGCTTTGCAGCTTTAAGAAGTTACAGTTTTATCCAAAAGGAAGTTCTGTCCCTTAGCAGGAATTCAATAAGGTAATATATCATCTTTTGTAATCATGCAGCGACGCCTGACTTCAAAGTGACTTGCTAATTTATGGGCAGTGGTGTTTGGATTGGTTGTTTTTGGCAGAGTCCAGGTAGACTGTCCATTTGCTAGAGCTGTATGAATGAGAGCGTGCTTTCGGGGCCTTTTCTGTTTGTTAGCGGTTGAAAGCACTAGTTATGGACTCTGCCTTTATTAGGACATGTCTGTGATTTGGAGGGAAGAAGAAGTGTTCGCAGGTGATGGTTTTATGAGCAGGTTATTTAGGGGAATCAGAGTGGCGGGAGAGGGTTTTGAGGACTTTAAGGTGAGTTTCATTTGTGTTTGGCAGTAGCAGATGACTGTTCAGTCTATTGAGGTGAACTTGACTATGAGGTTGGTTTACTCATCATAGCTGTGCTACAAGCCTTATACTTCTTCAGCCATCACTGTCACCAGTTACTTGGGAAACTCATAAAGCTGGGAGGAAGAGAAATAGAGCAGTCAGTTCTTGAGAAGGCATTGAGAGTGAAGTCTAGAATGCTGGAATATGAATAAAACTGGCTTCTGTTGGATTCATCTTGTGTGAGGGACTAGTGAAGTTTGGTTTGGCTCTCCTAAAAGGGCTTAGTTTTTTAACACTCCCTTCTATTTTGCACCCTTTAAATAGGGACATGTGGGAATCTACAGGTGTCTAGACGGAGTTTTAATTAGTATCCTGTTTTTAACCGTATATGACTGAGTAATGTTGCATTGTATGAACACCACATTTTGTTTATCCATTCATCAGTTGGTGATCATTTGGGTTTCCACTCTTTGGTTATTATAAACAATGCTGCTGTGAACAGTCATGTCCAAGTCTCTGTGTGAACCTGTTTTCTCTTCTCTTGGGTATAAGCCTGGCAGTGGTATCGCTAGGTCACGTGGGAACTCTGTGTTTCATGTTTTCAGGAACTCCCAGACTGCTTTCCAAATGCTTGTACCGTTTACATTCTTATCCGCAGTGTGTGAGGGTTCCAATTTCTCTGTTCTCATCAGCAGTTGTTGTTGTCTGTTTTGTTCTTTTGGTTATAGTCTTCCTAGTAGGTATGTTCCTTTTTTATGGTAAGACTCCTTAATGCTAAGTATTAAGGAACACAAAGAGATTTTCTTTATGAAAGTTGTATTGCCATTGTTTAGTCGCTTAGTTAAGTCCAACTTTTTGTGACCCCATGGTCTGTAGCATGCCAGGCTCCTCTGTCTTCCACTGTCTCCCAGGGTTCGCTCACATTTTTGACTGTTGAGTCGGTGATGCCGTCTAACCATCTCATCCTCTGCTGCCCCCTTCTCCTTTTGCCCTCAGTCTTTCCCAGCATCAGGGTCTACTCCAGCGAGTCGGCTCCTCACATCAGGTGGCCAAAGTACTGGAGCTTCAGCTTCAGCATCAGTCCTTCCAGTGAATATTCAGGGTTGATTTCCTTTAGGATTGAGTGGCTTGATCTCCTTGCTGTCCAAGGGACTCTCAAGAATCTTCTTTAGCATCGAAAGTTCTATGATGCTACAGTTCCAAAGCATCAGTTCTTTGGTGCTCAGCCTTCTTTATGGTCCAACTCACATATCCATACATGACTACTGGAAAAAAAGCCATAGCTTTGACTAGACTGACCTTTGGCGAAGTGATGTCTCTGCTGTTTAACACACTGCCTAGTTTTGTCATATCTTCCTCTGAGCGTTTTTTAAACCTACTGATATTTGCCAGATAAGAAATTAAAACAGAAACTTTAAAAATATACTTTAAAATAATAACAAGCCCATTTCATGTTAACGTAACTAACATTTTTTATGAAACAATTATATTTTGGAGATACAGTGAGAAGAATGGTCTGGTTTTGTATTTTCGTAAATCTCTTTAGTGTCTGGCTTCATATTATCTGATAGTTGGATTCTCACACCTACTTCTGTACCCAGTCTGTTTTGATATGCTTTGATTGAAGTATATGAAGAAAATCTGGCCTTACCCAGATATGTAGTTGGAAAACAGAGGAGTACTTTCTTAGCTTCTCAAGGTAATTGTGGATATTCTTTGATACTGTATCAATACTCAGGAAGAGGTAGTTTCTTGAAGTTTCTTGAAGGTATAAAGTGGAACCTGAAACTATATCAATGAACTCTTCCTGCTCTGCTCTGTTGAAATCCATTGGTCTCGCTTGTTCTTTGAAGGGATCTGTTACTAATGAATGATTTTGTATTATCATGCGCTGGTCATTTAGAAAGTACTGATTCACTGAGTCACTCAGCTCTTTCAAATGTGGACACATTTCATCATACAGTATTTAAAAAATCACCTTTGTTACTGTCCTCATTCTTCTCAGTAGGAAAGCCTTTAAGTAGTTCTGGGATTCTGTCAAGCTCATGGTGGTAGATACAAATTTCCCCAACTTCTGATTTTGCTTGGAAGCTCAAATTTTATCATTGGCAACAAATATTATCAATTGTTTTTCTTGAAGTGGCGGGCTCATTTCATTCATTTCTGAGAAAATGTCTGCCCTGTACCTGTCCGTATAACTGTATGTTTTAAGTAAAAAATTTTAAGTAAAAATGCCGTCCCATTAAGAAGTGGCTAGTTCAGCTTGCAACTCACAGTCACATGGTATTGTATGACTTTATCATGAGGCGACCATGTGCTTTGGTATGCAACAGACGTGCTTTGTGCAAACTTCTCATTTTTTCACACAGAATATTAAAAAGTATGTACTTAGGAGTTGAGGGCTTCCCTGGTGGCTCAGCTGGTAAAGAATCCGCCTGCAATGCAGAAGACCTGGGCTCAGTCCCTGGGTTGGGAAGAGTCCCCTGGAGGAGGAAATGGCAACCCACTCCAGTATTCTTGCCTGGAGAATTCCATAGTCCATGGGGTCGCAAAGAGTCGGACATGACCGAACAACTTTCACTTCACTGGGAGTTGAATGCTAATAAAAAAATTTTTAAGTTAAATAAAAATAGCTTTTATTCATCAGTGTCTTTAATCAGTATTGCTTCATTAACATTCTTCTTTATTTCTTTGTTTTTAAATTTCGGTTGTGCCACGTGGCATGAGGGATCTTAGTTCCCAAACCAGGGATCAAACCTCTGCCCCTGCATTGGAAGTGCAGAGTCCTAACCACTGCACCGCCAGGGAATTCCTGCTTCATCCACCTTCTTAAGGAAACTGTTTTTCCCCGACTGCAAGTGCATAGTCATCAGGAGTGCGGTCTGGCACCACTGCCTTGATTCCCACGACATTCTTTTCCCACTGTTGCATTTACACCATCAGTGCGTGTGCTGCACAGTGTAAGAGGCAAATGCTGCCTTAGTGTCATCACAGAAATAGTTGTGCACTTTCAGGTTCTCTGAAAAGGCTTAAGGACCCCTCACTCCTGCAACCATCACCCGTTTGGGGCTTCCCTGGTGGCTCAGATGGTAAAGAATCTGCCTGCCAGTGCAGGAGACCCAGGTTCCAGCCCTGGGCTGGGAAGATTCTCTGGAGAAGGAAATGACAATCCACTCCAGTATTCTTGCCTGGAGAATTCCATGGAAAGAGGAGCCTGGCGAACTACAATCGACAGGGTTGAAAAGAGTTGGACACTACCAAGCGACCAACACAAACCCTGCCCCTAAACTACCCCCGCCAGGAGCTTGTAGACTGGACTTTCAGAACCCATGGGCTAGATGGAATTTAATGGAAATTGGGATTAAATTGTTTTGAAGGCACTTGGCTGTCCGGTGAGGCTTCCCAGGCAGCTCACTGGTAAAGAATCTGCCTGCAATGCAGGAGATGCAGGAGACACAGGTTTGATCCCTGGGTTGGGAAGGTATCCCCTGGAGGAGGAAATGGCAACCCACTCCAGTATTCTTGCCTGGAACATTCCGTGGACAGAGGAGCCTGGTGGGCTACAGTCCGTGAGGTCACGGCAGAGCATGAATGTCTGTTGCTGCTCTCTTCTCTGGTGGTTGTGCCTCTCTGGCGCCACATGTGAGCAGACACTTGCCCGATGATAGTGGCTGTGTGTTCGCATGTGCTTTATACACCTTGTGCTTGGACATTCTTCCCAGTCGTCAGCAATATTCAGAATCACAAAGCCATTACCAATGAGGTCCTTTTAGAACTAATATGCCTTCCGCCTTTTTTTTTCTTCCAAGTAAAGGACCCTCTTCATTGCCTGTCTTTGCCAAATGTAGTGTTTCCTCATTTCATGCTTTGAGTTTGAGAAAGTAGGGTCCCCTTAGGGCCTCCTTCCATGCGTCTTGTTTCTCAGGACACTCCTTCCTCTGAAAACCCCAGGTGGGTGTCTAGCTCAAGCCCGGGCCAGTGGCTGGCAGTGACCCGATCCTCGCCACGTAAATCCTCCCTGAATGGCAGGAGGCTCAAACTTAGCAGTTCACGGAATTGTAAGGTGAGCCCCGTTTCCCAGCCAATTATGACTCGATCTAAAGCCATAGCTAGGCCATTAATGTATTTTGGGCCTCGTCCTCTTTTATATCTTGCCAAACTCGGAGAGTCTACTGTATAGCTACTGGCAACAGGCCTCTGCCAAAACAGTCTGTGAATGTATCATTTTACACCTCATTTTTTCCTGTTTCCCCCTGTGATGGCACCTTGCCTGTGTTTCTCTCCCACATCTTTCCACCCACTTAAAAAAAAAATTATCCATTTAATTTACTCCTGCACTGTAATACAGACTTGTGGGTTCTGTAGTTACTTATTGTGAAAGAGATGTTAAAGAAAAGAAAATGCTTATTTCTTATAGGGCCCTTCCTTTCTCACCTACCCGTGGTTCTCCAAGAGTCTTCTTATGGGTGGAATTACATTCCCCCACCCCAAAAATCACATGTCAGGTTTTTAACCCCCAGTACCTCAGACTGTGACCTTCCAGGGAGATGGATTCCTTACAGAGGTAATCAAGTTAAAAGGAGATTATTCAGGTGGGCCCTGATCAAATATGACTGGTGTCCTTATAATATGGAGAGATCTGGACACAGACGTGAACAGAGGGAGAACACGGGGATGGGAAGCTGTGACGGGCCGGTGACCCTGCAAACCATGGAGTGCCAGAGGTCGCCAGCAGCGCCCCCGCAAGCCAGGGGAGAGGCGGGGACAGACTCATTCTCAGACACCTCACTCTCTGACCGCTGCCCTCCAGGACAGTGGGACAGTGCGCGGGTGTTGAGGCCGCTGAGTCTGTGGCGTTTGTCGGGGCAGCCCCAGGACACGGAGACCGGCTGCACGGCTGACCGCGCTGTCTCAGGACCCCATGGTTCTGTCGTTCACCTTGGGCCTTTGCGCCACAGGTCATACCACGGGCGGTCTCCCCGTGTCGCCTCCCCCACCCCCACCCCGTGAGGGTCATGCTCAGAGCCAGGCTCCCTGAGCACTCCTGCTGGTGAGGTCTCCCGGAAGGATGGAGGGGGGCGGGACTGCACCCTGAGGCAGGCAACTCCAGGCGTTCGCCTCCATCCCTTCCCCTGCCCGGCCTCCTCTTGCCCCCTGTCTTGCTGAGCCAGAGTGGGTATCTTCTTTGCCGCAAGTGCTTCCTCCCCGGGACCCTCCTGTGGGTTCCCGCCGCTGGCCGCCTGTGTGCGCCACACTGGGAGGAGCGGTGGCCAAGAAAAGCGAGCTGCTGGGGGTACTCCAGGGCCCCGCAACTCTCCTCTCTCGTGGTAGCTTGGTTCTTGGCAGGATGTCCTTGTAAAACTTTTATGAAGATGTTGTCGTGCTCGCATTGGAGGTTGCAAATCGCTGTTAAGTTGGCTAAGTCCCGTATCCCCCAGGAATGTGGGACGCTAAGGAAATGCCTCCGGGCCCTCCCTTCTGGACGGGCACTTCTCAGCAGCAGCTGCCTGCTCCGAAAGTTGAACTGGATGGATGGATTAAGGGCCATCAGCTAGGCCTTTGTTTAAAAATATTTAAAATATGTTTGAACCTCCCTTTTATCAACAAAGAGCCGTTCCTTTCGGCAGAGAGAAGTTTTTCATTTTCATGTGTTTTTTTTGTTGTTTTTTTTGCGATTTTTGTTTGGTCCTTTTGTATATTCGTGACTTTGGGAAAGTGTTCCCATTCACGTTTTTGAAAGCTGAACACAGAAGGCGCTGCATAATGTCCTATTTTGCTTAAGGGAAAAGAGTAGTTTACTCCTATTAAGAATATAATGTTTATGAAGATAATCTTCTGGGGCTCGAGTTAATTTTTTCTGGTGCTGTTGACAATTTAGGGGAAAAAAAAAGAACATGTTTGAGAACGTGCGTATTTATAACTTCTCTGGAATTAGGAGTCCGTGGAGGTATATCAATAATGAGAATGAGCTCTGCAAGTTACAAAGAAATAAAAAGAGGTTCCTAATGTCGGGGGACCATGCCGTTCTTAGAATGAGTAGTCTTTAACCTGCCCAGAGTCCCTGACCATTAAGGTATTTTGAGTTAAATGTCAGAATAAAGCATTTTCCTAAAATAAGATCCAGGTTTCCCCTTGCCTTCCTCTGTGATGATCACAGTTTTGTGTATCAGGTTTCTGCTTCACTTCAGATCTTCTCTGGGCATCTGCCCAGAGTTATTAGAAACCCGAGCTCCCTTCTCTCTATACATGCAGGAAGGGCCAGCATGTTGCACAACCCCAGGGGCCCCATTCATCTGAGAGCAGATGAGACCAGTGTGTGAAGGGTGCTGGTTGGAGCCGGGCCGCGTGTGCAGGTGGCGACAGGAAAGGCAGGGCGGGTGGGGGTCCCTGCTCTGGGGGTCATGTATTACGTAAATCACATTTAGAAACGGACCCTGGGCATAAACCCTGATACTCTGTGCCCTTGATGAACCAAATCATTCATCTGGAGAAATATTTGGCCAACCCTGACTTATGGCCCTTGCCCTCCTGCCACGAGCTTAGCCACAGCTTGACGGGGGTGAGGCCACAGCCCATGAAAGATCAACCTGGAGAATCGTCAGTTGTCTCTCCAGGTTGCTTTGAACCTGCTTGCAGGCCAGTCCTGCAGTTGAGGAAAGGAACGTACTTGCATTTCTCCTTTTTATACGTTTCTCCTCCAGTATCCCTTCATGTGCTCCAGTGGATTCTGGAGACCGAAATCTGAGTCTCGAGACAGAATTTGAAGAAGACGAAGAGGGCTTTAGGTAAACATTCTAGAATATTCCCAAAGTTTTGGGGTTTGGATTGAGGTTAGGGACGCACTGCCCAAGACTGAGGTTCCACTCTGTCCTGAAAGGAATTGGCTCCAGTCAGTCACGTGCCAGCTGTTAATCAGACATTTAACAAATGGCTCATGCAGCTCTTAGGTTGAATCCTTTGAACTTGCCATTTTTGTAAGTCAGAAATGGTTGCATATCCACGATTTCCCATGGTCCTACCCAGAGTTCTCTGGGGAGGCTCAGAAGAGCAGGGAGCTGGGACCCACATGCCTGGTGCTGGGCTGGGCTCTGCACTGTGTGTGAGTGTGTGTGTGTGTGTGTATGTGTGTGTGAGTGTGTGTGTGTGTGTCTGAGTGTGTGAGAGAAAGAGAGTGACATTGGGCAGGTCACCAGCCCCCTCGTGCTGCAGTTCACTGCTCTAACAGGCATGATGTGGTACCTTGTCGTGGGTTTTTTTTTTAACTATTAAAAAAAATTTTTTTTGAAAGATGTATTTATCTTTGGCTGTGTTGGGTCTTCATTGCCACATGGGCTTTTTCTCTAGTTGCGTTGAGTAGGGACTACTCTCCAGCTGTGGTTCCCGGGCTTCTCATGCTGGGGAGCACAGACTCTAGGGCATGTGGGCTCAGGAGTCGTGGCTCCCGAGTTCTAGAGCAGGCTCAGTAGTCATGGCTCATGGGCTTGGTTGCTCAGGTGGGATCTTCTTAGACCAGGGATCAAACCCATGTACCCTGTATTGGTGCATAGATTCTCAACCACTGGACCACCAGGGAAGCCCGTGGAGTTGTTTTCTAGATGAAATATGTTCAGTTCCGTAAAGCCCCTGGAGCAGGCATGGCTCATGGCTTGCTCTGTGCACTCTTGTTGTATGACATGGTTATTCTCGTAACACCTTCACAGTTCCTCCTGTACCTGCAAGCCACGGTTATTTATTTGAAAATTTTCTTTAAAGTGACTGTAATTCTAAAACCTGAAATAACTTATCCTGTTGATTTTTAGAGGCTTTCCTTTTTGGTATCGTATCATCTCTGACACTGGAATGTCTCAAAACCCATGGTGTGTCCTAGGTTAATTTTTTCCTTGCCGCGTTTGGTTGATGGTATCTGAGCTTTGGTGAAAAATGGTATTTTTGAAAGGAGATTTTTATCAAGAATTTGTGCTAGTTAACTTTTTCTAACCCATGCTAAAATGAACATATGTGTATTGTTTTCAAAAGTCCGCCTGGGTACCACCTTGAATCCTCTGTGGTTTTACTTGAGGGCTGGTCGATAGGACTTCCAGTACTAAACATGGTTGGGAAACCGACAGTAAGCCATTCTCCCGTTTGCCGCCCCCCCTGCCCCGCCCCGCCCCCGCCCGATGGCCCACTGAGGTCCTCTCCGCTGGGCAGGGTGGGCTGCAAAGGGTTCTCTCCGTCTCTGAGACAGGGACGCCCACCTGGTGGACCAGCTGGCCCGCCTGGTTGATGGTCGGTGGCTCTGCCCATCATTGGAGCACGTTGAATACCACAGAGATGGTCAGAGACAGGGATGTCTGGCTTGGCCAGCAGTGCCTTCAAGTAGTGGGCGTGTTCTTCACAGGCTGCTTCCCGGAACGGAAGTGGGCTGGTCAAGTGCTGTGCGAGGCCTGCCCTGAAATACAAGGGACCAGACAAGTGTGTAGAACAGGTAAGGTAGGGAGGGGTGATGGGTCATTCCTGCCAACACCTGTAGGTCTTCCTATTACGCAGAAGTGTCTGATGACATATTTTCGATTTTCTCAGCAGCCTTTCATTTCTGTTTCCTTGATTTTCTTTCTTTTTTTAGCAGCAGTGTCTTTCACAGGATGAAATCCCGAGCTTCCTAGAAACAAAGGGATCTCCCGACTCTTCGCTCCTTCCCTTCTCTGGGGCTGGACCAAGCAAGGAGCAGGAGCACGAGGAATTTGGGGAAGCCGGTTCTGCCTTTGCTCCTCCAGGAAGAGAGGCGTGTCTGCAGAGCCAGAGCCTGCCTCTCAGTCCTTTGAAGTCACCTGCTCTGCTGGAGACAGTTTCCCCACTAGCTTTGAGCCTCGAGCTGAGCAAAAAGGAAAAAAAAAAATCACTTAATTGCCCAAAGCAGTATGTGAGGTGCGTGTGGAGGGCTTCACGCATTCCTGCCTTAACTTTATCTGCCAGAGAGCTGAGAAAGCCTTTTCTTAGACTCATGCCTTCTTAGGGGCATGCCTGCTTCTTAGACCCCTGGGCGTTGAAGGCCTCCTGTAGTGGTGTGGAGGGGACGGGGGTCTCCATCCCTTCAGGGCTGGGGGATAAATAGTCCCCAGAGGGCTTTGAAATCAGGCCGGGTCAGTTCTGGAGGAAAAATTGGGCCTAAGAGCCACTACTGCTTTTCACTCCAAAATGTCTTTAGCTCTCAGGGGGCTCAGCCGCTAAGTGGGGTCCAGCGGCACAGAGTGCTGAGGGGCACCTCCCTCTCCCAGCACATCTTGATTTGTTAAGAAGGAAAATTTGAATCAGATCTAGAAAGGTAATACTGGACAGACCACAGGGCGTTTGTTCAAGGCTGTCTGCATTTGGAAGAGAATTGTAGAGCAGTGTAGATTTATAGATTTATGTTAGCGTCTTTTTTTTTTTTTTTTAAGATTTATTATTTTTTGGCTGTGCTGGGTCTTCGTTGCTGCACTCAGGCTTTCTCTAGTCACAGCGGTCGGGGACTGCTGTCTGGTCGCGGCGCGTGGACTCCTCACTGCGGTGGCTTCTCTTGTGGTGCACAGGCTCTAGGCGCTCAGGCTTCAGTACTTGTGGCGCACAGGCTTAGTTGCTCTGAGGCACGTGGGATCTTCCTGGACCAGTGTCCCTTGCCTTGCAAGGCGGATTCTTAACCACTGGACCACTGGGAAAGCCCAGTGTCTTTGGTTTAGGACACCTGGTGTACGACATCACTGTCTGTGGTTTGGAGCCAGAGCAGTGCTTTCCAAATTCTGTCTCTGTCGAGGGGCTTTGCAGAGCCGGGGTCCTGCTCTGGTGACACCGGATAAGGCTCAGTCACAGGATTGCAAGCCGAGGATTGTCATCCAGAGCCCCTCCAGCAGGGGGACATCCTTGGCGTGACTCTTCACCGTACCACTCCCAGCACCTGTCACAGTGCCTGACCCCCAGAGGATGCTCAGTAAACTTATTGACCAGGTTTATAAACTTACAAATTGCTTTCTGATGGGATAATAACTAGCTCACTGTTTCTGAGACCTTGTTCATCACGTTGCACCTAGTAATATTATCAATATACTACCTCCCCAAGATTGCACCCATTCAAGAGGTGGGAACAAGTTTATTCTCCATCTGGGAGTGTGGAGAACTTTGAGGGGGAAGAAGGATGCTTCAAAAAGCAAGTGACGCTTCTGTCCGTTTGTTAATAAGAGCCGAGAATACTAGTCACCTACCAGCAACTGTGTGAGTGCTTACTAGGCAGGCCAGTAGATCAGTCATTGATTGATTTGAAGATGGATAAAAGTTGGTTTTACCTTTGTCTCCCTCAGATCCAGAAAACAACTGAAAAGTCATGTATTTTTCCCTGTTGGGGAAGGTATATGACCCAGGGACTCAGGGCCTTGTCGGTGGAGGGGGCTCAGAGTGGCTGGTTTGCCCAGGGGTCCAGCAGCCCCCCCGTCTCTTTGGACATGTCCCCTCCTGAGCACAGGCCCCTTCTCTTGCACAGGGCCGTAAATCTACAGCGAAGGAGCGGATATGACCTGCACTGAAGTGTGTAAAGACCGTGTACCCGGAAGTGGTTGCTGCCCACGGGGGCAGAGGATGAGAGAGTGGCCCTGGTGGCCACAGAGACTCCAGGAGCCTCGGGCTGGGGACTGGCTGCATTTGGTCCTCCTGCCCTCCGTGGGTGCCGACTCCTCCAGTTTCCTTCATTTGGCCCGTTTCCCAGTTTGGCTTCTCTCTCAGTTCTAGGTAAACAAGTTGACTGTGTTCAAAACCGAGTGACTTGCATCTGGTACATTTTGTCCTCGCATCTTATAGCAAGGACTAAACGAAACCGGGGTCATCAGCAGGGAAGCATGCAGCCTCGAGGGAAGGCCGGGCCCTGGAGGAGGGCGCCCTTTCTGGTCCGGAAGTCCTCACCATCACAAGCGCTCCGGAAGGTTACCTTTTGGACCTCACCGTCCCATCCTTCCCAAGGGAAGCCGAGTTGCTTCTCAAGCTCATCTTAAGACCAAGGGGTGAGAATCCCAGTTTTGTTGAAAATAATTAGACCTCAGAAACAAGAAAATACAGGCTGGTCTTCCTGGAGGAAGAAGCAGGCTCAGTTTACACAAGCCTCTGGCCCAGCAGCTCTCTGACTCCCACATGGAAAGTGACCCCCGAGCCTTAGAACCAGGCATCTTGGTGGGCACTCGCCCTTGGACTGCCACACCCCCTGGCTGCTGCCACCTGCGCCCCCCCCCCCCCCCCCCAGGGCAGCAGGACAGTTCACAAGGGAGATAAACCTCTTTTCCCAGTGGACTTCTTGTAAATTAAGGTTATGCTCTTCTATGGATAAAAAGATGCCCATTCGCCAAGGCACATGTTTGCATCTAGAAGTAATGGCATCCTATTACCATATACAATTGCGACTTTTGTAAATAACAATAATTGTCAAATAGTGGCCATTGTCGGAGAAGGCAATGGCACCCCACTCCAGTACTCTTGCTTGGAAAATCCCATGGGCGGAGGAGCCTGGTAGGCTGCAGTCCATGGGGTCGCTAAGAGTCAGACACGACTGAGCGACTTCACTTTCACCTTTCACTTTCATACATTGGAGAAGGAAATAGCAACCCACTCCAGTGTTCTTGCCTGGAGAATCCCAGGGACGGGAGCCTGGTGGGCTGCCGTCTCTGGGGTCGAACAGAGTCGGACACGACTGAATCGACTTAGCAGCAGCCGCATCGGCCATTGTTATACCGTTCTTCCCACTACTTCTTGGGAGCATCGAGTTATTATTCCTGTCATGTAGTCAGTTTCAGATAGAAAGTGAGAAGCCTAAGTCGAATTATCCTGCTTGTCTACCCTTGACCTGTTTTCTTTGGCATAGGCAAATAGTTTTCAAAGCTGACTCAGAAGTTCACCTTCATGAGCATCATGTTAAAATCCCTAAGTCTGTGGCCCAGTCCCGGAGATTCTGGTTGGGGTTATGTGTATGGCTGGACTTGGCATTCTTTGTGTGTTTACTGTCCCTTCTTCGTGGTTAAAATTTGCATGGAATGAGATGTGCAGATCTTAAGTATACCAGCCGGTGGCTCCTTGCGGAACTCAGCCTTTGTCTCTTCGGTCAAGATAAGGAACAACGTGACCACCAGCCCAGAAGGTTCCCTCGTGCCCGTTCCCAAGTCAGTCCCCACCAGACTGCTCACCTCACAGTGCCCAGGGCTTCTTGTCAATAGTGGGCAAGAACTGCTGGTGATTTCTGAGCTACCACACCACATTGGAAGTCTGATCCAGCAGGAAGGGTTGAGCATTGGAGTTCCCATCCGAAGTCAAGGCTCTTGGATTCTGTGGATCTTGGATTCTATTGATAGGATCTATACACTATATGTGTGTGTGTGTGTGTGTGTGTGACCCTGCTGTGTCTTCGTTGCTGTGCGGGTGTTCCCTGGCTGCTGTGCTAAGCAGGTGCTATGCTTCATTGCAGTGCGCAGGTCTTTCATTGCAGTGGCTTCTCTTGTTGCAGAGCGCGGGCTCTAGTAGATGTGGTGCATGGGTTTAATTGCTCTGCAGCATTTGGGTCTTCCCTGACCAGGAATTGAACCTGTGTCCCCTGATTGGCAGGCAGATTCTTAACCACTAGACCACCAGGGAAGTCTGACAGGGACTGTATTTTAAAAAGACCTATTTGGGGCAACTTTCTTAGGAGTTACAAAGCTGCCCGTGGGTCTGCCTTGATGCTCCCTTCTGAAATCAGGGTGTTTTCAGTTCCGGATGTGGAGTCTCCATTGTTGTTCAGACTTTTAGATCTTTGGGCCTATTTCAACAAAATACCATGGACTGGGCAGCTTATAAGGAACAGCTTATTTCTCACTTTTCTGGAGGCTGCAATTCTGAGATCTGGGTGCCAGCATAGTTGGTGAGGGACCTCTCCTGGGCTTCAGACTTCTCACTGCATCCTCACAGGGCAGAAGAGGCCAGAGAGTTCTCTGGAGCCTCGTTCACAAGGCACTGATGCCATACCTGACGTAAGCACCCCCTAGAGGCCCCATCCACTAATACCATCACCTTTGGAGGCTAAGACTGCAACAGAGGAATTATTTGGGGACACAAGCATTCAGACCATAGCAGTGCCCATCGCCTGCCAGGCTCCTGTGGGCTCCAGCCCCTTCATGGCTCAGTCGTATCCAACTCTTTGTGACCCCAAGGACTGTAGCCTGCCAGGCTCCTCTATCCGTGGAATTCTCCAGGCAAGAGTACTGGAGTGGGTTGCCATCTCCTCTGGAGGATCTGCCTGATCCAGAGATTAAACCTGGGTCTCCTGCATTCAGGCAGATTCGTTACCATCTGAGCCCCCAGGGGAGCCCCTGGTACTCTTAGGTGCTCATTACCTTACCTTTCGTACAGCTCTGTGAATTAGATGGGGCGGGTGGTTAAATCTTGTGTATCGTTGAGAAATTGAGGTCCAGAAAGAAAAAAATGATTTTTGTTGCCCGAGACTACCCAGGGAGATCACCGGCAGCCTGAGCCCTGCCTTTTGCTCCCGAGTTTCCTGCGTCACCTGACCTCCCACTGGTCTCTGACCCCAGAACACCTTCACTGCTGGTTCCCCGTGGTGTTGTTTTATTCTGCACTGCATGGTGCTGCCCAAACAAAATCTCTTAACCACAGCATTTCCCCTGCAAGCCTGCGGCATCCAACACATGTCTTTATCTTCTAGATTTGAGCCAATCCTGACTTTTAAGATAATTGAGGAGGACAGAGTTAAGAGTATCTCTAGACTTTTTTCCCCCTCTCTTGAGATCATAGGGAAATATTAGATTTCAGAGTCTAAAGTTAACATGACAGTCACTAGCCAGGTGTGGCTCCTTGAATTTGAATTCATTAAGATTAAGTAAAACTTTAAGTGCAGTTCCCCCGGTTTCCACGGCCTCATGTGGCTCATGGCTTCCGCAGTATCAGTGCAGAAACAGAGCGTCCCCTTCACCGCAGAAGGTGCTGCCAGACGGCCCTGGCCTAAAGCCACAGCCTCCACTGAAGGACTTCCGTGGCCTCTGACCTTACATGGAAGGCTCCGGACGCAGAGGGTGTGATGTAGTTGTCTGTGGCACTGACACGTGTTCAGGCCACCTTCGAACAGTCTCCGGTTCAGCTCCCTAAAAGACACAAGCGGTCGCTCGTTTTTCCCAGAGAGGGACGATCTCTGTCTCTAGTCATTGTTCTGAAATGTTACCAGTGCTCTTCGGGTCAGGCAGCCTCCCACGACAGAATCCAGAACCAGCGTCTGTCGGCCATGGGTCCAGCCAGCCGCAGATGGAAAGTGTTCGGTTGGGAAGCAAAATTCCAGGAAGTCCCAAAACACAGAAAGTCCCAAAATGCAGAAACTGGATTTGCCTCATGCTGGTGACTTTTTAGCATTTACATTGTATTTACAACTGTTGACATTGTGTTGAATGTTATAATTAATCTAGAGATGATATAAAGTGAACAGAAGGATGAGTGTATGTGCTGTGCTCAGTCATTTCAGTCATGTCTGACTCTTTGTACCCCTTTGGACTGCAGCCCTTCAGGCTCCTCTGTCCACGGGATTTCCCAGGCAAGAATACTGGTGTGGGTTCCCATGCCCTCCTCCAGATGATCTTCCCGACCTAGGGATCAAACCTGGGTCTCTTACATCTCCGGCACTGGCAGGCAGGTTCTTTACCACTAGCGCCGCCTGTGCAAATCATATGCAAATATGCACCATTTCGTATAAGGGACTTGAGCATCCTTGGATTTTGGTATGCAGGAGAATGGGGGGTGGGGGGGTGGCATTCTGGAACCAGTTGCCGTGGATACTGATGGACGACTGTATTATCTTCTATCCCATGTTTACATGTGGTCACACTACATGTGCTGTTAGTGGTGCACAGTGACACGGTGGTGTGTGTATGGATGAACCCATATGGGGGAAGGCATAGCCTGCGTTGGGAGAGGTGTGGTGGGGTGAATGAGCTGCCACATTGCTGCCCCCACCCTTAAGAATTTCACTGTTACCGGTCTCTGACTGGAATTTGGTTTGTGCACTCTTTGGGTTTGTAAGAATAAAAGCCTGAATGCAGAGTTACAGGTAAGGGACTGCTCTTAGTTCCTGTGCGTCAGATGTAAAGTTATTCTATGCACACTGGCTGGTAGCGGGAATGTCCTTTCGGAAGAGTGAAGCAGAGAGGGCTCGTGTGGCTCAGCGAGTACACTGCCTCTGATGGGATGGTGAGACACCCAAAGGGCCCTGCTCTCCGCCTCAGGCTCTGTTCCACCAAGATTAGGGTTTACAAAGCCCGAAGCGCCAAATCCACACTCGTGATCTAAAAAAGACATCGTCTCGTATTGGTTTTCCTGGTCCGGTTCTACGCTAGAGCTGAATCAGAGAAGGAACGTTTTCTTCCTCCTCTCCCAGGTCATCACGTGTTTATGAGTGAACAGCCTATTTACATAACTGAGTGTCGGCACTGAGACGTTTGTGACGTTTGGTTGGGGTGGAGAGTCCCATGGTGGAGTTGCTGACTCTTTTTAGAATGTTGTCTTTGTTTTTTGCCCTGAATTCAGCAATTTCCTTAAAAACAAACCAACAAACTTTTAATTAAAGTATTTATATACCATTAAGTACCATTTAAAGGTAAAATGTAGGAAGTTTTGATAGATGTAGACATTGTGAAACCAACACCACAACCAATGTTTTCATTACCCCTGAACACGTCTTGTCCCTTGGCCGCCCATCCCTTTTCCTCTGGCCCAGCCCCAGAGAATCCCTGGTCTGCTTTCTGTCACTACAGATAAGCTTCTATTTTCTAGAATTTTGCATTAATGGAAACAAGCATGATGTGCCCTTTCTGGGGGGAGGGGAGGAAGGCTGGGTTGCTTTATTCGGTGTGTTGATTTTGAGGTTCATCTGTCTTATAAGCACCCATCCGTGTTTTGTAACTCTTTATGGCTGGGTAATATTCCATTGTGTGTACACACCAGATCTTATTTATTCATTTACTTTGTTGATGGACACTGGGTTGTTTCCACTTTCTGGCTTTTGCAAGCAAAGCTGCTATGACTATTTGAGTACAAGATTTGTGTGGACAAATGTTTTCATTTCTCTTGGGTAAATGCCCAGGAGTAGAATGGCTGGGTCACCCGGTAGGTCTGAGTCTTATTTGATAAGAAGCTGCCAAACTGCTTTTCCACTGTGACTGTGCCACTTCGCCTTCCGGAAAGCAGCGCGTGAGAGTCCCCATTCTCTACATCATCACCGTCCCTCCATATTATCAGTCTTTTCATTTCAGCCCTCCTACTGGGTGTGTAGCAGTGTATCTTGTGTTGATGTTGCATTTCTCTGATGGCTAATGATGCTGAGCATCTTTTCGTGCGCTTATTTGCCACCCTCGTCTCTTCCTTTGTGGAGTCTTTATTCAAATCCTCTCCCCATTTTTAATTGGATTGTTTGTGTTTCTATTATGGAGTTTTAAGAGTTCTTTATATATTTTGGATAATAGCCCTCAGTCTTCTTTTGAGTCTTACAGTCATTTTTGTATCTTTGTAGTAAGACAAGGCCCAGCTTTCGTTGTAGTGTTCAGGACTGAACTCCTTCCAAAACAGACCTGTTCTGTCACTCTCTCTCATCTCAGGCAATAGCATTTCTATCCTTGGGGCCCTTCCTGACTACTGTCTCTCTCCCCAACCCACGACCAATCCATCGACAATTTCTGCTGCTCTACCTTCAGATTATATCCAGAACCCAACCGGTTTCACCACGTCTGCCCTGTTCTCACCCGCCGTCATCTCTCCTCTGGGTTCTCAGAGGAGCCTCCTAGCTGGTGTCCCTTCATCTCCGCTCCCACTTCCTGCCACTCTCCCCACCCATCTTTCCCCAAATGTAGCAGCTAGAGCAACACTGTTAAAACCCAAGCCCAGCCCTCTTGCTGCTCTGTTGAGAATTTCACATCTACTTAGGAGGGCCGGTAAAGCCCTCACCTTTCTGCCTCGTTCCATCAGCCCTTGCTCACTCTGTTCTTCAGACACTGCAGACTTGCCTCAGGCTTCTTGCACTTGCGGTTGTTCCCTCTTTTCTGGGATAATTTTCTTCCTCCAGGCATGACTCTCGCCCTTAACCTCCTTTAAGTCTTTGTTTAAATATTCACCTTCTGCTCAGTGTTTGTTTAATTTGGAGTCGCTTTCCTTCTCTGCCCCCCCTACCCCACCCCTAGTTCTAAACACCAAATATAAAAAGAAAATTAAAGATGCAATTATGCTCAAAAACAAGACAGACATATCTGTGAAAAACACACAACCAAATAAAAAGCATCAGCCTTTTTATGCTGAAGCCACAGCCCCGATCCTCTGGGAGTCTGGAAGTAGGTTGTGTAGCTGGGAGCCCTGCTCTGCTGGGGCAGAGGGAACTAAAAGTAGCCCACGAGCCAGACTCACTGCTGAAAACAAGGTCTGGGCTGGCCGCTCTGGCTGTGGAAGGAAGCTAAAAACATCCAAGACAATTACTGCTCAGGGTGAAGTCTAGGGCACCGGGAAGAAGCAGACACAAGCCTGCGGCCCACTCGTGGGCCAGCATCACCTGGAGGCGTGACTGAAGTTTGCCGGCATTACTGTGTGCTAGGAGTCCTGACCTGTCAACATGAGGCGGATCCTGGGAGAAGTGACCACACGGCTGTGGGGGAGGGGTGGTGCAGAAGAGATCCACCCCACTCCCACCCCCACCTTACTCCACTCCACCTCCTGCTGACTAACTCTGACCGTGTGGACTTGCAAACCAAAGTTCCAGTACATCTGAAGTACTAAAGATAGACAGCCAAATCAACACTGAGAGATTAATTTGTTCAGGGTTACATGAAAACAGAGCAATCCGATACCGGCTGTAAAATGCATGTTTAGAATTATCAGAGACGGAAGAAAGTACAGCTATAAGAAAACAGGAAGCACAACAGGCAGAAAGGAAGTATTAATAGGTAGGTATGAAAAAAAAGTACAAATGCCAGAAATGAAAAATGAGAACGAAAATTAAATCTTAATGAATGAAGCCCCATACTGGACAAACATACAGATAGGATTAGTGAATTGGAAGATACGCAGAATGCCGAAGAGGAGGAGTAAAAATGTTTCGATAGAGTAGTTGGGTCACATGTAGGGAAGACCTGAGCCTCAACCAGATCTGATAGGTGCCCTTGAGGAAGAGAGACAGACCAGTGGCAGACAAGTGCTATTCAGAGAGGAAGCCTGAGAATTTTCCAGAGGCAAAACAAGATACAAGTTTTCAGAATGAAACACACCCAGTGCTTTGCTTTAACAAGGTGAATTAAAGTAAACCCACAAGTCCACACCTGGACATGTGGCAGTACCATAGCCCAATGTGGGCATAAAGCAAAAATCTCCCAAACTACCAAAAGAGAGAAGACTGCTAACCTATGAAGGAGTGCCAGTTTTTGTTTGTTTGATTGGTTTTTGTTTTAAAAACTACATTTTTATTTTACTTTATTTATTTATTTGGCTGCACAGTGTGGCATATGGGATCTTAGTTCCTCAAACCAAGCAGGGATCGAACTCACGTCCCCTGATTGGAAGCTTGGAGTCTTAACCACTGGCCCTCCAGGGAAGTCCAGTCCCAGGAGTGGCAGTTTTCAGGTGGTGCTTTTTCTGCAGACATTCTACTCCATCTCAAGCCTTGATCCTAAGTGCTAAGGTAGGAGGTTGCTGCTTAAGTCCTTAAGCAGCCACAGATTTTGTCTCGTTGAGCGTTAAGGGGACCTGCGTCTGAGTAGCCACACTCTTGGTTTTGTTCAGTCACTCAGTCATGTCTGACTCTTTGGAACCCCATGGACTGCACCACACCAGGCTTCCCTGTCCTTCACCATCTCCCAGAGCTTGCTCAAACTCATGTCCATTGAGTCGGTGATACCATCCAACCATCTCGTCCTCTGTCATCCCCTTCTCCTGCCTTCAATCTTTCCCAGCATCAGGGTCTTTTCCAGTGACTCAGTTCCTCACATCAGGTGGCCAAAGTATTGGAGTTTCAGCTTCAGCATCAGTCCTTCCAATGAATATTCAGGACTGATTTCCTTTAGGATTGACTGATTTGATCTTGCAGTCTCAGGGACTCTCGAGCATCTTCTCCAACACCATAGTTCAAAAGCATCAATTCTTCAGCGCTCAGCCTTCTTTGTGGTCCAACTCACACATCCATACATGACTACTGGAAAAAAAGCCATAGCTTTGACTAGATGGACCTTTGTTGGCAAAGTAATGTGTCTGCTTTTTAATATGCTGCTAGGTTTGTCATAGCTTTTCTTCCAAGGAGCAAGCATCTTTTAATTTAATGGCTGCAGTCACCATCTGCAGGCCACCCCCTGCTACCCACCACATCGGAAGATGTACAAGCCGGGGTGTTTCTTGCCACGTTTTATAGATGCAGAAGCTCGAAGACCCGAGGGGCTGAATGACAGTGACCTGTTTAAGGCCACGGCTATAGGAGACTGAGGTGAGGCTGCTGCCCGGAGCCTGTGCTCTGTCCACCTCTCCTCAAGGTGGCAAATCAGATAAACAGGCTTCCCGGGTGATCTGGAGTTGTTTGGTGCTAGAACCAAGCCAGGTTCTCTCAATGGGCTCCTACATCCTGGGGAAGGTGATGAGAAGACAGGCTGGTTGTCCTCCTATGCTGACACACAGACTGAAGTCCTGCTGCATTCCTGCTTCTTTGGCCACCTCCCAATTTAAAAAATGACTTGTTTCTTTATTAACATGTTTCTGGACCTAGTTGGTACACTTATGATTTGCTATTGTGTGTTACTTTTTTCTTCAGGTTAGAAAAATTGATACAGATTGGTAGTTTTCTTCCTGCCTAGGTACTTTTTGGTACCCGTTGAATTTCAGAGGTTTAATTTAGTTTCACATTTTCCCCCGTCATTTAGACAAGGACCTAGGAGCTTTGCAGAGGTAGGAATTAGGTTTTTGCCAGTCAGAACATTGGGAAAAGTATCTGAAAGTAGACAGGAGACATACTAGGAAGATTACTGATTTATGGAGAGAGTCAACTGTGCTTGATATGGGGGTGTGGTGGGTAGATTTCTTATGTAACAAAGTCATCCGGTTTATGCTTTCTTTTTTTCTTTTCTTTTCAATTGGTGTATAATTGTTGGTTTCTGCTGTACAGTGAAGTGAATCAGCTATATATGTATACATATATCCCCTCCCTCTTGGACCTCCCTCCGACCCCACCCACTTATGCTTTCTCAAGAAATAAAGGGATTGAGATGTAAAACAGTATATCAGATAATGTGGCCACCGTCATGGCATTTTTATTTCCGTGGCTGTTTCTGTCTTAAATGGGTCTGGTGTTCAGCTGAATGATTGCCTATTCCCAGATTTGGAACTTTGGTTTGTGGAGGCACAGGGTCATGAAGCCTTCTTCACTGGGGAACCTATTTGCTTCTCTTCTGCCGCCCCTCAGAGTGGATGATGCCTCACTTCTAGAGTCCCTTGTCACCCACATCCCTGTCGACCCTTCTCCTTTCTCTCACTGTTTAAACTCAAGGTCAACCAAATAACTAAGACGGTATCAGGATAGGAACCATTCTTAGCACTTGGGTTGGAGAAAACATGTTCATTTTCTTTTCAGCACCAAGAAGGTAATATGAATGGGGTCGTATTTTATGTCTACTGTGGCAGGGGAGTAAAAGCTACCTGGGTTTAAATCTCAGCTCTACCACTGACTTGGGTGTGACCTTGAACGAATCACTGAACCCCTCTGTCTCGATTTCCTTATCTAAAAAACGGGGAATACTAGGAATACCTAACTCAAGGTTGTTAGGATCAAGTGAATTATTACCTGTAAAACTGGAAAACCGGTGCCCAGAACACAGCAAGCCCACGATAAGTGTTGGCAGCTGTTATAATCCACCACTCTGTAAGTTTAATGTGTGTTATCTCTGATCTTCACAACAAACTTATAATGTTAGTTGACCCAACTGAATAAAGACCCTTGAAGACAGAGGCCCACGTATAGACTTTTGTATCAGTTTTACACACACACAATGTGGCCTTGCCTTCGCTTTGAAATACTGGTCTCCTGGGTTTGGTAGCCTTGAAATTAAACCCTGCAAAAACCGGTCCATGAGTCTGATACCCAGGAACAGAGTCCTTGAAGACTCCAGGAACTTGTCCCCACGCCCCTCCCCAGCCTGGCCCAGGTCACTTCCCTCAGGTCCTGAATGTTGAGGGGTAAGGGTGGTAACATGAAGCAAGGGGTCTCAAAACCCCCAAATCCAGGGGACCTTCATTTAATTATTTGTTTTGTTTATTTTTGGCTATGCTGGGTCTTTGCTGCAGGCGGGCTTCCTCTGGCTGCAGCTACTCTTTGTCGCGGTGCACGGGCTTCTCAGTGAGGTGGCTTCTCTCGTTGCCGAGCACAGGCTCTAGGTACGCCGGCTCCGTAGTCGTGGCCCACAGGCTTACTGGCACATGGACTCTTCCCAGACCAGGGATCGAACCCGTGTCTCCTGGATTGGCAGGTGGATTCTTTTCCACCGAGCCACCAGGGAGATCCTAGAGGGCCTTCTAAACCATCCGTCTCTGGCATCAAATGCCGGGCGCCCTGCTGAAGGTTCAAGGTGCCCTGTTGTTGAGGAGCAGGGTTTAAGGACTGGTGTTAACAAGGCTGGCCAGGCAGTGCTGACCCAGCCTGGGTTGTGACCTCTGTGGTACACTCTTAGAGTGAGAACTTTAATAGCAGACGTAATAAAGCTTAGGTGTCATAATGAGGTGAGGAAAGGGCAGAGGGCTGTCCTAGCTTGTGCTGATAATGCCTGAGACCCAGTGGTGTCTGCAGGGGGCCTGGAGGCTCAGACACTATCTCATTAATCCTCCCCAAACTCCCACTGGGTGAGCAGGGGGCAGGCGTTCCCCTAGCTGTCGGGCACAAACAGAGCCCTCATGCCACTCGCCCAGGGTCATCCAGGGTGGGAAAGCGCAGCGTATGATTTATTGCTTTTATTGTTGTGGTCTCCTCTCCTCCCTATCCTCCCGCCCCTGTTATTAACAGACTAACACAGAACAGTTTTAATCAGGCGGTTTTCATCCAGTGTCCCTTTCTGAACGCTCCAGTCTGGAAACTCACCAGTGCAATTCCAGAGAGGCAGGACGGGAAGGGGTGAACCCGGGGCCTGTGGGTGGAGCTAGTGGGTCCTCGAGGGCCCCGAGGCACCGGTCCCCTCCCTGCAGGCTCTTGCCGCCCACCCCGTTCTGGATCCATCACTGGGGTCCTGCTTTCCTGTGACAGTTTCTTGCTTGGGTCCGTGGTCGGGCACAGGGAGTGGGGATGGTTGTGCTTCCGCTCCACTCTCCCGTTGTCCCTCTTCCTAGAGACCCCACCCTCTTAGACACTGTGCCTCGATACACACCCCTCACCCCCAGCCCCAGGATCCTAATTTACCGATGGCTCCTGCTGTCTAACTCAGAAGATGCAGGCCCTGTCCCTACTTTACTCCCGAGGAAATGACCTCCAGGACTGCATTCTCTTCAACACGCCATACCATTGCTCTTAATTAGAGTCCTGCCCTATTTTTTTTTTCTCTTCTAACTTTCCCTTTATTTGCATAGCTCTTTCATAACAGCTTTGTCGAGATATAATTTACACACCATACAGTTCACTGTATAAAGGATAGGGTTCAGTGGTTCTTAGTATATTCGCAGAGCTGTAGAGTGTCACCACAATCCGTATTAGAACATTCAAATCATATCAAAAAAGAAACCTTGTCCCTTTTAGGTCCTACTTCCCCAGCCTCTCACTCCTCAACCCTCCAGCCTTACGCAACCACAAATCTCTTTTCTGTATTTGTAGAATTCCCTGTGCCGGACCTGCGTATGAGTGGAGCGATATAAGATGTGGACTTGTGTGACTGGTCTCTCTGACTTGGCTTAATGTTTCCAAGGCCCACCCGTGTTGTAGCATGTATCAGGACTCTGTTCCTTGGTAGAGCCAAGTGATACGCCCTTGTGTGAGTGTGCCACGCTTTGCTTACCCATTCACCTGCTGATGGGCATTTGGGTTGTTTCCACCTTTTTGGTGGAATAACGAATAATGTTACCATAAACTTCCAGGTGCAAGTGTTTGTGTGGGTGTATGTTTTCATATCTGCTGGTTATGTAGCTAGGAGTGGAACTGCCAGGTCTGATGGTAACTCTGTTTGTTTGCAAAATTATTGTCCTGTCTCCACAGTTCCCAAAGAAGTGAATGGAGGTTCTAATTTTTCCACCTGGTAGGCAACACTTGTTATTTTCTTTCTGAGTACAGGCGTCTTAGAGGGTATGGGGGCTTCCTTAGTGGCTCAGACAGTAAAGAATCCACCTGAAATGCGGGAGACCTGGGTTTGAACCCTGAGTTGGGAAGATCTCCTGGAGAAGGGAACGGCTACCCACTCCAGTATTCTTGCCTGGAGAATCCTCATGGACAAAAGAGCCTGGTGGGCTATAGTCCATGGGGTGGCAAAGAGTCAGACAAGACCGAGTGACTAGGCACAGCCCAGCACCAAGGGTATGAAGTGGTAGCTCATTGTGGTTTTGATTTGCATTTCCTTGATGGCTAATGATGTTGAGCAACTTTTCATGTGCTTATTTGCATTTGCTTTTTCTTTTTTTTTTTTGGAGAAATATCTATTTAGATCCCTTGCCCATTTTTTAATTAGATAATTTGTCCTTTCGTTACTGAGTGGTAAGGATTTTCCCGCATTTTAGTCCATTATCAGATATGTGATTTGTATGTATTTTCTTCCATCCTGTGGGTTGTCTCTGCACACTCTTGAGGGTGTCCTTTCCATGTGTCACTAGTCCAGTTGATCTGTTTTCTTCTCTGGTTGCTTGTGCTTCTGGTGTCAGATGTGTTGCCCTACTGGCCACCTGCCGGGACACGGGCCCACTGCAGCTAACCTCAGGAATACATGCACGTAGTCAGGATCAGCACCGCCCTCAGACGGGAAGCAAGCTCTGAGGTTGCATGGCTCTTCCCAGGTGGCCAGAAGTTAAGCGGCAGTGCCGGAAGCCACCCTGGCCAGCGGCTCACAGCCACGTCCAACACATCAGGGCAGCGCCACGGGGTCAGCGGAAAGGACACGCTCTGCCCCCAGGCTGGACACCAGAGAGCCCGCTCCCAACACGGTGCTGAGTCCCTCTGCATCCAGAGTGGTTACTTGGCAACTGTTGGCTCATTCCTCCCATCTTACTTTCTACGTTTTACTAATTAAGGAGACATTCTGAATGAAAATAAATTAGAATCATGACTGGGAGGTAATGTAATGAATCTCCCTCCCCAAGGCCTGACTTTCTTTGCATTCAGAAAATGACTCAAAGTTACAGCAAGCCTGCATTCTCTCCCTGCGTATTCCTTGTAAGAAACCCCTCAAATCTCAGGAGTTGTCTTTATTTTATAAAGAACCCCTGACTTGCCCTTTATTGTCATATTTGGGGTGAAGAAGTGTATTTTCTGGGGCTTTAGGTGGTGATAGTGGTAAAGAACCTGCCTGCCAATGCAGGAGACATAAGAGATGGGGCTCTGATCCCTGAGTCAAGAAGTTCCCCTGGAGGAGGGCAGGGCAACCCATTCCAGTATTCTTGCCTGGAGAATCCCATGGACAGAGGAGCCTGGTGGGCTACAGTCCATGGGATAGCAAAGAGTCAGACATGACTGAGCAATTTAGCATGCTCACAGTGTATTTTCTAGGTGAAAGAATTTTTAGCTTTATTTTTGTTTCAAGCGTTTTTGTCCATCTGTCTTATGTGTTTCAGAGGAAGGAAGTCAAATCGCCGTGTAACTTGGTAAGGTGTTTCTGTGATCAGGTGGCCTCTTAAGCAAGTTTGGCGCGTCAGAATGACTGGAGCTAAGCTGCTGTCATCATTGGTTAGGATAGTGTTCATGGCTGATTCCTCACTGTGTGCTGGTGTATAATAATTTCCTCCTGTGTTTTCTTTGCTGAGCCCTTGCACGCAGCCTGTGCTGTTTGACCATCACTTGCTCCCAGTGCCAGGCTGCATGTGGGGTCTTAGCTCCTGGACCAGGGATCAAACCCACACCCTCTGCGTTGGAAAATGAAGTCTTAACCATGGACCACCAGGGAAGTCCCAACAATAGGCCTTGATCACATTCTCTTGTGCAGTGTCAGTGCGCTGAACGGGTCAGCGCTCAGCAAATGTTGGTTTGGATGAATATAATACTAAAATCCACAAAAGGGAAGTCTCCAGCTATCCTTATACTCTAAACCCATCAACTTTTAAAATTCGTTGTCTCCTTGCATTCTTTGCCCGTCTGCAGATGGTATTTTTGAATAGGTGTTGCCTTATGAATACACTTTTCTTACAATTTCATACATGGTACTTTTTATACCCTGTTATCTTCATCATTATCTTCTTAGGGTTGTACAGTATCCCATAAATTAAGCATGTTGTTTGGTTTGATTATATACTCTTAGGGAAATCTTTTTTCTTTCTACGTTTTCATAGCTTGGAGGGGGACTACTTGAAGATTTTATCATGTAAAGTTGTTACTGTTCAGTCACTAAGTCATGTCTGACCCTTTGCGACCCCATAAACTGCAGCACACCAGGCTTCCTTGTCCTTCACTATCTCCCAGAGATTGCTCAAATCATGTCCATTGAGTCAGTGATGCTATCCAACCATCTCATCCTCTGCCGCCCTCTTCTCCTCTTGCCCTCAATCTTTCCCAGCATCAGGGTCTTTTCCAGTGAGTTGCCTCTTTGCATCAGGTGACCAAACTATTGGAGCTTCAGCTTCACCATCAGTCCTTCCAGTGAATATTCAGGGTTGATTTCCTTTAGGATTGTGTTTCTTCTTTTATTTAGTTAGTTTGTTTTTGACTTATTTGTTTTAGATTAATTCCTCAGTATTTTCTCTAAAAATGGAATTATGGGGGAAAGGAAGTCATAGGATCTCGGGTTTGTTGCATGTTGCTAGACAGATTCCACCCGAGTCCACGTGTGCCCAGCAGCCCTCCCCTGTGGTTAGCGCTGGTTTACGTTGGTGGTTTTACTGTGCATTAATCCACAGTAAGGCTGACGGTCTCTCAGTTTTCTTACTATAACCTATTGATGTCTATCCTATAATCATCATTTCATTCCTTTCTGCTACTGATAACATGGAGACGTTTTAAGAATATCTTGTTCTTTCTGCCTCCTTTTGTTATTCTCAAGCTTCCCTAAAGGGCTTCCCTTAACTCAAGTTGCCTCATCAATTCTCAGAATAGCTTACGGACAGCCAAACTGAGCTTTTCTATGCGTTGCTATACACCTGTTCCAACAGTTTATCGAGTGAGTCCTTTCTCCATTCTTATGTTGCCCTGGTCTACGTCATATTAAGACCTTATAACAACTTAAATGTGTTTTTGGAATTCTGTTTCCACTTGTTCCATTTTTCTAGTTTAAGACTGGCACCACGTAGCTTTGTTGATTTTGTGGTTTTATAGTTGTTTGTAAAACTGGGAGAATGAGAAGCCCAC
Organism: Bos javanicus; assembly: GCF_032452875.1. Taxonomy (NCBI): domain Eukaryota; kingdom Metazoa; phylum Chordata; class Mammalia; order Artiodactyla; family Bovidae; genus Bos; species Bos javanicus. The sequence continues at coordinate 68,764,362 of NC_083884.1, forward strand.
TTTGCTTTCCCCTCCACCATGTTTCTTCTTGATTTAGTAACTCTTTGGTGTGTACAGGCACCAAACCCTTACCTTCTTTATAGTAGGAACAATCAGGTGTTCTTTATTACATCTTGCAATTAAAATAAAACTGTGTCCGTGGACTTCTGTGCGGAGCTCAGTTCTTGTCATCAGGTAGTGGTATGAGTCACTTTGAGTCATTTTTAGAACAGAACATTTTCAGATGGTTTTCTATAGGCTATTGGATACTTTTTTCTTTTTTAGAAAATAAAATTTAACTTAGGAAATATATCCTCACCTACTTGGAGTCAGAATTGGAAGTTCTAAGTGAAGGTCTATAAAGTCAGACCTGGGATAGACACAGGGCTATATCTAAGTTTCAACATAATCATCTGACCAAATTCAGTGCCTGGAGATGTTCAGGTGAAAAGGTGGATTTGAAATGCTTGCTGCTTTGCACAGCTTCCGACAGGCAGCTTCTCAGTGGTTCTTTGGTACCAAGAGGAAGCAAAAAGGGTAGACGTGGTTCTTGGTTTTTCTCTAAAAAGTGATGCCCATGGCAGAAGACCATGTTCAGAAAACCAGAGTCCTCGGCAAAAGAAACACTGGTTTTAATCCTCAGACAATTCCCACTTCGAAGTTTCCAGCAAACAGCAGCAACAGCCAGCTCCTTTTCTGTGTCTGTCTGTGGTACTTTCTGTTCCCATTGCTATGACAACCGGGGGAGAAAAACTGTGTTCGAGGCCCTCTGGATTCTAGCTCCAGAAGGAGGTTCAAGATGTTTGTTCAAAGAGCAAAAGAGAGCTGTTTCTTTGTACATAGAAGAGAAAAAAAAAATAATCCTTATGATTCAAGAGAGAAGCGGGTGGAGCTGTCCTTTTCCACTCTTTCACATAAATTATAAGTCTTGACCGCAGCCACCACACCTTTTAAGAAAAGGTCCGGGGCTGTGAAACCCTGTACCGCACTGACACCCTACCCTAGTCGACGGGCGGCGAGAGGACAAAAGGAAGGAAGTTTCCCTTTTAAATCCCCAGGAATTTTTTGATGAGATAATATTACAGACCAAAATGTCTCTCCTCCTATTCGTTCCGTGTTTGGCTCCAGTGTAACAGTAACCCACTTAGAAGCAGGCGGCCCTTTTGAAGTTATTTTAAACTTGCAGCAGAGTGTGGAGATATTGTAACCTTGGATAAGAGCTCCACCAGCCCCGGTTTCAGTTTTGCCCTTTCAGACGTGTGGAAAGCGCCCTGGTATATCTCAAGGATTTTGTACTGAGAGCTTCTTAAAGAGCGGGTCTTGGTTTCAAAGCCTGGCTTGATGTCCTGTCCCCAAGGGAAAGTGGTTCTGTTTTCTTCAGTTATTTAACCTTGTCTGACATAGCCTTTCGGCTTTGAAGTTCCCTCTAGTCTTTGTCCATTAAGAAAACAGTGAAACCCTGATAGCCAACCCCATCAGGCTCCGAGAAATTTGAAGAAGGTCCATCTTCATATTTCAGCATGAAGCCAGACACTTGATTCCTGGCACCGCCGGTGGCCAGGACTCTGCTCTACTCATTGATAGCCATTTGGCCCTGAGCAGCTCCTTGTGGGGAAGTGCAGGTCGGTCGTTCGGCACCCCTCCTGGAGGTTATAGGATCTGTCTGTGTCTGGGAGAAAACCAGGGCCCCTTGTGTCTGCCACCTCTGTAACACCCAAGTCCTCGTCACACCCTGGTGCCACCCGGAAGTTATTTTGGGCTGTGGGGGTGGCGTGGGCTGCGGGTCCTCTCTGCACCGCTCTCCCTGAGTCCTCCCCGAGCTGTGTTCCCGCCATCGCCAACCCTGGGCCTGGGGGCTCCCGAGAGCCATCCCAGACGGCCCTCCTCCAAGGCCACGGTCCTGTGCAGGTTGCCTGCGGGGTCTCTCTTTGGCCCGATGGAATACTTCCCTGCAGGACCCAGAGAATCGGCTGGAACACCTAGAGGAAGGTGTTCTGTCCAGCAGTGCCTGCAAAGATCCTAGCCAAACTGAAGCACGTGTACATTTATAACGGGCAAAGGGCACTTCATGGCTTTTAGTAAAAAGAGGCTTCCTCCAGGGCACCTGTTGCCATTCCCGATTGCTCTTCTCAGAGGGAACTATTTTCAGTTATTTAGTGGTTTCTTCTATTGTTCACCTCAAGGAATATTTCTAAGTTTCTGTCAATTTCTAAATAGCATGCTTATACTGCCTCATATTTTAGCCCATTTATACGTTTTTTGTCTTCCTCCTATGGAAGATGGACATTTTGTTCTCTTACCCGCCTCATCCCTTCCCCAGCCCCAACCTTTCCGCCTCCCCGCCCCCCGCATCGCCCCCTGTCACACATTTCCCATCTCTGCATTTTCCCAGTGTAGTCACATGATAATTAATGCCTAGATCGGGATTTACATTTTATGGCTGTCACTATTCCCAAGCAGGTCCTGCATGCCATGCCCTGCTGTGGTTTACAATTCTGGCGTTGACATTTTGGTTTTTTTCCGGAGCTAATAATTGTCCCCTTTGCCTCCATTGCTTTAGTTTGCTGTATAATTATCACATTTCATTCTCCTGTTCAGAACTCTAACACTCTGCCCAGTACTGCCAGACCCCCTGGGTGATGACCCAGGCTGCTGCTGTTGTTTGCTTATTATCTGGTGCTGTCTGCAGTGCTCATCCTTCTGGCCCCATCTGGGCTGCTCGCCCGGCCGGCCAGTGGCATAGCTGTCATCCTGGGATTTCCCTCTATTTTTCTTCTCTGTTGGGTTCCCTGTGCCCTTGATCCAATGCCTGCTTATTCCTCACTTTATTCCTTCATCTTATCTGAGGTGACAGCAACTTCTGAGGTCAGACCAGGGTGAGAGAATTTGAAATTTATCCTCTATTCCTCATCCCCCTCCACCACCCTGATAAAGCCCTGTCGTGGGCCTGCCCCAGGGAAGGGAGGCGGCGTTGTGTTCCCCGCACTTCACTTCGAGAGTGCTGTCCGCCCCTGCCAGCCCGGCTGTGGTGACCAAGAAGGAGCAGCCTTTGCTCCTGTGCTGTTGCTAGGAAATCCTGAGGTCGCCAGTAAAGTCCTGGGAATGTGTTGGTGACTTGGGGATCAATGGCTGTAAGAGCCGCCTCCACTAAAGTTCATGCAGTCGTTTGCTGAAATTCTGACCTGTTTTGTCCTGCTCCCTCACCTAGGCAAACAGAGGCCCAAATGACTTCCAAGCAGAGCTGAGGCGTGGTAGCAGTGGTCATATATTGAGTACCTTTTGGGTGCAAGGCTGTGGGTGGGGTGAAAGGGGACCTCTGAGAAGACTTCTAGAAGCAGCTGCCCATCCCTGAGGAGATGGTGAAGGAACTGTGGCAAGCACCATGTAAAGCGTTTGGGAACACAGGGGTGCAAGCCTCTAGCTGTACTGGTGCATTTAAGAAAGCTCCATGGAAGGGCTGACCTTGAAACTGGTCTTGAAGGACAGAGGATTCTAGGCAGAAGTGTGACTTGCAAGCGAGCGTGACCTGCCTACAGAAAGAGAAGAAGGAGAGGACTTTCCCACTGATGGAGCGTCTGCTGTGCAACTATGATGATGTGTTCTGTCTCATTGAATCCTCACAGCACCCTGTTGAGGCAGATGCTGCTGTTCCCATTTTACAGATGAGCAAGTAGAGGTTTACAGAAATTGAATCATCTGCCCAAGGAGATGTGCCTCGTAAGAGGCAGGTTTTAAAACATGGTTACATGATTCCAAAGCTCACATCCTCTCCACCCCCCCAAACACCCCTCGGAACAAAATCAGGAGGAAAACAGCAAGAGGCACAACTTCTTCTTTTTTTAAAAAACAAACTCTGTGATTTATCTGCACCAGGTCTTAGCTGTGGCACTCAGGATCTTCAGTCTTTGTTGTGGCCTGTGGGATCTAGTTCCCCGACCAGGGATTCAGCCTGGGCCCCCTCCATTGGGAGTGCAGAGTCTTAGCCACTGGACCACCTGGAAAGTCTCTAGACACAGCTTCTTAATGTCAAGCCTCACTGTAGAGGACCAGCTGGGAATTTGCCTTCAGTTAACTTAAGCAAGAATGTTGACATCACAAAGTTATTCTGAGAGCGCAAGAGCAGAGTTACAACACAAGACAGATCTTCTGTTAAATCCTCACAGTTTAGGGTAGCTTGTAAATTACTGGCATTGTTCTTCTGTGGACCCACCTAGGAGTTTTCCTGATCTTCTCATCATTTCAGGCTGCCCTTCCCCTCTTTAAGTATTCTGTCTCCAGTGAGTTTTTGTCAAGCTCTGTTCTAGGTTTCTGAGTCTTTTTGTTTTTTTTTTCTTTATGCTTTTGTTAGCTTTGGGTTGGCCAGAAAGTTGGTTTGGGTTTTCCCATAAGATGTTACAGACCCCATAGCATGGAGCCCTTGGAAAAAGAGGACCCCAGGATGTGAATGTTTGGAGACCTAGGGCGGCAGGCACTTCTGGAAGCTGATGTTGTCATCAGGGCTGAGTTGAGAAAGACCCAACTAGACAGTATATGGCAGGTGGATGGAAGAGACCAGTTACACCTGGGACATGGCTGAGATTGCGTTCTCAGGCCGGGCAGGTCAGGCCTCTGGAAATACAAACTAGAGTAAGGAACTCTAAGGAACTCGGCAGAGAAAGAACTCCGGAGAGGAGCTCAAAAGTCAGTGGAGACAGCGAGGTCGGTTTTGGATGCGCTGAGATGCGATCTTGGGGGCCCTTTCACCCTCCCCGGGGAAAACAAACTACCCATACCAACCCATGACACCCGCCGGCACTTTACAGAAATTCCTTTTGGTTTTTAAGTCTTTGATCCCTGTTCAGAAGTCAACACCCTTGACAGGGCTGACACTTAGAGCTGCTCACAGTCACCCCAGCAATGGTCTGAAAGGGAGTCTGGGGGTTGGTAGGGGAGTGGGAGGGCATGGCTGCCGAGAAGGGGAGGGTCTGCAGGTGGGGTGCAGGCCAGGGCTCCAGGGGGACCTCAGTGTGTGGGAGGCGTGTGCAGTGGGGGTTTCTGCGAGCTCAGGGCACCCCCTTGCTGTCCCTCCCATGCCTGCATGTCCTGTTCCATAGCTTGAGCCTCTGCCCAGTCTGCCAAAGGGCCCCGGTTTTTCCTCCAGCTCCTGCTGCTCTGGTTTCCTGGTACCGCCTTCCCATGCCCCCTCTTCTCCCTCTGTCCCTCCATCTCCTCCCCGTCAAAGCCCTTGCTGTTGGCATCAGGCATGTCAGCGTCAGGCTTGAGTCACGTCTATTTAAGTTCGTTTCTTCTTCACTCGTGTACCTGTGCTGTCCCTGACCCAGCATCTCTCAGGATGTGCCCCATGAGAAAGTGTGAGCATCGTAAGCGCAGCATGGGCTGACCGTCAAAGGGTAGGGAACGCTGGTTTCAGCAACGGTTAAAACCCTTTTTTTAAACCTCAGGCCACTGCAGAGCTTTAATTTCCAGATGTAGATCCCGAATTCGCCTGCCCCGTTGCTCCGCCTTCCTGCTTGTGCGGAACTGTCAGTCATGGGGTGGGGCTAGGACTCTGAGGACAGGGTCTCCTGAGGGACACAGGGCTGGCTTAGACTCCAGAGGAGTGGAAATCACTGTTGTCTTACACTGTGGATCTCCGCGTTGACTGAGGACAGTAGTTTCTGAGTAAACTCTTGGGACATTAAATATGTATATATATATATATATATTTAAACATTTATTTAATTATTTGGCTGCACCGAGTCTTAGCTGTGGCATGCAGGATCTAGTTCCCTGACCAGGGGTTGAACCCTGGGCCCCGGCACCGGGAGCTGAGTCTTAGCCACTGGACCACCAGGGAAGTCCCCCCAAAAGCTTTTTTATTTCAGTAAAATTGACATCAAATTTACCATTTAAGCCATTTTAAAGTATACAATTCAAAGTCCCTCTGAATGTTCATAAATACCAAAATTCCTTCTCTAAGAAGAAAATTAGATAGGAATTTGGCATGTATCCTTTCTAAAAAAATTTTTTTTGAGAATTTATATTCATAAATATATCAGTAAAAAATGCATTTAAAATTTTGTGTGTGTCAAACTGTATATACTTTTCAATTTCATTTTGTATGTCACTGTGATTCGATATGTCTGTACTAGTCTATAGATCAGCCTCATTTCTTTAAACTGCTTTGTAAGATTCAAAATCTGAATAAAGCACAACTTACGAATCCTCTTTAAAAAAAAATAAAGTGTACAGTTCAGAGGTGTTTAGTCCATTCACAATGTTCACATATCAATGACTATCATGGGACGCCAAAACATTTTTATCCATAAAATGAGTGGGGGATTAGGAGGTTTTAGTTTCCTATTTGCTGCTGTAACAAGTTACATCAAACCGAATGGGTTAAAGCAACACAGACTTACTCTCGCATATTTCTGGAGGTCAGAAGTGAAAAAAATGGGTTGGCAGGGCTACATTCGCTCTGGAGGCTTGCGAGAGAATCCTTTTCCTCGTCTTTTCTAGCTTCTGGAAGCCAACCACCTGCTTTCCTTGGCTCTTGGCTCCCACCTCCATCTTCAAAGCAAATCACTCCAACCTCTGCTTCCCTGGTCATGTCTCCCCTATTTCCACGATTTCCCCCTTTCCTTGTAAGGACCCCTGTGATTACACTGGGCTTAGCCAGGTAATCCAAGACATCAAAGTTCATCACATCGCTAAGTCTCTTGTGTCTTTTAAGATAACATATTCCCAGGCTCTGTAGATTAGGACATTGATCTATTCTGGCTAACAGGGTGGGTTCTTCATGTCAGGAACCTAAAGACATATTTCTTCCGGTTATTTAAAGAGCTTAGCACCGTGATACACCCCTTAACATCGTGGTAGGTTAGGTTTATCTTCGAGGACCTCCTCTTCTTGGATGGTTATCAGGGATTCTTCCGTCTGATACCAGACTCAACACTGAACTGTGAGCGTAAACGGCAGCATCATTCTGTGTTCAGGCTTCCACCGACGTCACTTTTCCTGGTAAAAATTTGACCAGCTCTTCTACCTATCTCTGATTTTGGGCTTTGCCAAATTTTGAAGAAAACCTCAAAAGAATGTCACCCATCTCCCGGTAACCAGGAGTGGCTTTTAAACGGCCTGTTAATTTTATTGCCGATGCCGCCCCATGGCTAGTGGTCTCTCCATAAATTCCTTACTTTTCCAGGTCCTCTTGCATCAGCTGAAGTAGATGTGTTGTTCAGGTCTGGAAGCCAAATAGTCTGGGATACTGCCGCTGAACGTCACGGCATTTCACAGTGATTTAGACCGGCCCTTACGTGGGGGTTAAGCTGTTTCTCTTTTTCTGCTTTCCATCAGATGGCATCCGCCTTGGGTGACTGCTCCCTACAGAGCAGTGAGACAGCGTCCATGCAGTCTATTTGTAGCGGTCCTACCGTGTTCTCCCTAGGGTTCCGCTCATTATGCTGAAATCCCATATGCTTTCCGGTTTCGAGGTTGCTCTTGACTGTGGCGTCTGAGACGGGCACCGCGGGAGCCCCGCAGGCCTGCAGCCTGCCCACTGAAGCTTTCTCCCCACTTGTTTCCCAGATGCACCCACTGGGCCTGTGTAACAACAATGACGAAGAGGACCTGTATGAATACGGCTGGGTCGGAGTGGTGAAACTGGAACAGCCGGAGCTGGACCCGAAACCATGCCTCACTGTCCTCGGCAAGGTAAGCCCCTGGCCCTCCCCCAACCTGCCCCGGTTCTGACCGGTGCCATCCACGCCCTCAAATAGCCAGGTGTGGAGAAGAGCCCTTTTGGCACCGCGCTCTTTCCTGGCTGAAGTCGTGTGTTGGGGCAGCCCCCCGCCCCAGGGTGGTCAGCGGCTTGGACACTGGTGGCAGCCGCAGCCTCAGAGTGGCCTCTGCCCTTGCCCGCCATGTGGCCTCGAGCAGGTCTCTCGCCCTCGGGGATTCCCAGTTTCTTATCGGCAAACTGGGTTGATCATAGAGATTCACAGTCCTTATCTTACAGCCCTGGGGCCAGATATTTCAGAATTCTGAGATTTGGGGGGGGTTAGAAAGGTGCTCAGGTGCACATATCTTGTATTAAGGAGACACGGAGCCACCTTCAGTAACCGAACACACGCAGAGCCTGGTAGCTGCCTGCATGGATATTCACACCTAGTGGGACAACTGGAATCTAAACAGCCTGGTGTTAGCTCAGGGCCTTGCTGTTTTGCTGCCAGCTGAGTTATGGAAAAATCTGGGGGCTGTGGAGCTTTTTTGGTTTCCGAATGGCAGACAGCAATTACGGTCCTGTCTTAGAACTTACCTCACAGGACGGTCAGGAGGTGAGATGAGAGACAAAACGTGTAGCAGAGAGAGGGCTCCAGAAACTTCTGCTGCCATTGACTGTTTTGTTCTTCCACTTAGAAGTACTTTATAAGAATAAAAAACAACTCTTTTAGGGTCAGCGTTACCTCTGGTTGTGGTATGAGATAAAAGATAGAGGTCCATTGATTTTGGAAAACCATATGTCAGTGATGTCAAAATACAACAGATGACATCTTGTTTTAAACCGGATCGTTTTGGTAAAGAGAAAGGTCTGGAGAAAGCTGCTAGGATTTTGGTTGGAGGAGCGGCAGTACAGCCTAAGGATAAGTGTTATTGCCTGGATGTTTTTTTATCTTCTCAGAAACAGCTGTCTAGGTATCACGGGGAGAGAACTGGCGGGGGCGGTGGGGGGAAACAGTCCTGGTTCTGACCTCCTGAGGAGATTCACCCCAGAGCAGAGTGGTTCTGATACAGGGCACTTGAGAGCCTTTTCCAACACATGAAAATGTCCCAGGGGACTTGCCTGGTGGTCCAGTGGCTAAGACTCCACGCTCCCAATGCAGTAGGCCTGGGTTCAATCCCTGGTCAGGAAACTAGATCCCACCTGCCACAACGAAGAGTTTGCATGCTGCCGCTAAAGATCCCGCATGCCGCAACTGAAGACCCGGCAAAGCCAAATAAAGAGCTAAATACGAAAATGAAAGAGAGAAGGAAAATGTCCCAGGCAGTGTTTCCTTGAAGACTTTTGGACCAGGAGACCCTCACGGGTCTGTGATGTTTCTGTCCCATCTGTCTTCTTGGGTAGCTTCCGACCACTTGTCAAGTTCCCCTGCCTTCTTGGTTTGATTTTGGCTGTGCTGAGTCTTCATTGCCGCGAGGGCTCTTCTCTAGTTGCAATGCACGGGCTTCTCATTACAGTAGCTTCCCCTGTTTCGAAGCGCGAGCCCTAGGGTGCGTGGGCTTAGTTGCTCTGAGACATGTGGGCTCTTCCCAAATCAGGGATCAAACCCGTGTCTCCTGCACTGGCAGGGGTATTGTTTACCACTGAGCCACCAGGGAACACCCTCCCCCCCGCCCCACCCCCCAACCACCCTTTTAGAGAAGAAGAAGGAAAAACAAAAAAACCCCCACAGGGACTATTGCCTGTTTGGTTTACAATTCACGAAGTCGACTCGATGTGTTTCAGGCGGCCCAGGCCCCATCCTTCGTCGTTTAAATAGGTGGCCATGCTGCCTAATGATGCTAAGAGAGCAGCAACCCCCTCGAGAAAATGTTAGTGTTTTCCTAGGAGGAATGCCAACCACATCCAGGGCTTGGGCACAGTGCTCTCCTTGTAGCTAACACTCCCCCAGTAGGATATTTTCCTTTGTACTGAAGCTGCTGCTCTGCAGGGCTCAGCAGCTCGGCCGCGGTCCGGTGGGCCTCCACCCGCGCGTCTGTTACGTCTGTAAATGGGCTGGAACATGGCCTCCTCGGCCCCACCCGCCGTGGTCCCCTGGGGCCCGAGCGGTGTTGAAGTCACTCCAAGAACCCAGCTGCTGCTTCTCTACCTGGAACAGCCATGGAGTGGGTGTGACTTGCGTTGTGTATGGCTTGGCCTGCCTGCCCGCGAAGCCAGAAGGAATAGAAACTCTTGACGTATACTGCACCATTAAGTATCTGTCATGTTTATTCCTTCACCAAGTATGTATTGAATGCAGGACCTCAGCACAAGATTCCGCCTGCTTGCAAGCAATAGGCCGTCCCCGACCCCTTGTCCCTGCCGCCATGGTTCTGTTTGGAGGGGCTGTGTGGTGGCCAGGCAGTATTCACATGTGGTTAGTGACTGAATTTGGCTTAACACCCGCATAAAGTCATGAGCAAAACTGCCAGGGCCAGAGGTAGCAGGGCAGTTTCGCGTTTGCCCAAAACCTGGACTGACTGAGGAGGTACCCGGAGCCAAGCCTCTCTCCCTGTCTCCTTCCTCACCTCGCTCCCTCCCTCCCTCTCTTCTGCCCTCTCCCTTCTTCTTCAGAAGAAGTTTTTTTTCCAGCTTCAGTTTTATTTACTTTGCCATTTGCCCTTTCTTTCTTCCCGAGCCCCCAAGCAAGCACAGTGGCAAGAGGGTAACGTGGGATGAGCAGGGTGGTCCACCCCACCACGGACGCTCGGCGTGGTTTTCTGCACTCAGGCGTGTTTCCCTCTGCTCTCAGCAGCTAGGGCAAGAAGGAGGTGGTCAGCCAAGTCCCCGTGGGCGTGCGGGTGGGCCCCCTCCTCCTCCTGTGGATGTTGAGACTTGTTGAAAACCATACAAGGGAGGGTCCGCCAGCATCTGGAAGGGCCTGTACCCGGAAGGGGAGACACAGACCCCTCTCCCTCCCCGTCACCCACGCCCTTCACCTACCCGCCCACAGAAAATGCCATGGGGCGAAACGCTGCAATACTGGAGGAATGTCCTAAATTAAAACAACGTTAAATGCCTCTCCAGGAGTTCAAATAAAGTTTCATTTTAAGAGTGAAAGACATAAACTCATCACCTGGGTTTATTACTGAGTGCTTTTGAACTCCTCAAAAAAAGGGAACACTGTAAACTCAAGAGAGAAAAGTGATTTACGATCCTCTCCTTATAATCTTTTTGATTCTGGAGGAGGCAAAGGCAGACAGTTGGATCAGCTCGGGGCCTGGGGGGGGTTGCAGAGTTGGGATGGGGGTAAGCCGCCCTACCCCACCCCGCCCCCCAGAATGCAGCTGGCCAGGGTTCCAGGCCAGACCCCGGGCAAGTCCCTTCCACTTCCTGGGCCTCTCTCTTCCACATCATGTGACAAGGCTGTCCTGGGTTCCCTGCTCGTCTGATATGTTGTACTTCTGTATCATATTAAAAAGCTTCCCTTGAGATTCTACCTTTCAGAGATTTCTAGTTGCAACACTGAAACACTGGCTGTGTTACCCGCAACGATCTAAGTCTTCAGAAATTAAAACAGAATAAAGTAGACATTTCTGAGCAGCTTGCTTTTGAAAGTAAGGGTCTTCAACCATCTCCAAAGTTGGAAGAGTCTGTGTTTAGGCCCCAGGCATTTCAGCCCTTTAATTCAAGCAGTATTTATTGTATAAAGCATCCTATGGGATAGGTAAGACATCGTCCGGCCACCGCATGGACAGCCTCATGGCAGGGAACATACCAGACTTGCTCAGATCCAACACAGCCTGCTCAGCCTGGAGTCACCAAACATGGAAGCAGGGCAGAGCTCCGTACCCCACACCCCACGCTGGAGGGGGCTCTTAGGGTTCTGAAGCACAGGATGGTCAACAGATTTGAACTTGGCTTTTGCAGTCTTCAGGAGGATAGCAGGAAGTTAGCAGAAAGACAAGAAAAGCAGGTGGCTTAAGTCAAAGAGAACCTAGCTTTGGCTGAGTGGCCTTGGAAAGGTCCCTTCAGTTTTGGGGGCCTGTACTCACCCGGGCTCACGCCGCCCCTGTCATTGTGGTGGGAGTTCTGCGGGGAGCCCCGAGCGCAGCGCCCAGCCCTCAGTGGACGCCCCGCGAGGGTGTGACAGCAGCCCTCGTGTGCTGGGTACTCACCGAGAGCCGAGGGCGTCCCACGCAGCGTCTCCTCCCATCGTCAGGCCAACCCCGGGGCCGTGTCTAGATCCCCATCCTGTGCTGAGGACATCTCAACGTCTCCTGAGATCAGATGACTCCCAGGGGCTGAGCCAAAATCTGAGATGAGGCCTGTCCCGCTGCCTCTCCGATGGTGGTGTCTTCCTCTTGGCTCCTGTTGTCTTTGGCGGTTTCTCTGCATTTAAGAATTGGATGCACTTCAGTGGTTACTGGCCACGTGAGGAGTGCTGGTTCTTTTGAGTAGAAACCCCGCTTGAGCTGTGTTGAGCCCACAGCTGGATCCACTCCTGAGGTTCTGAATGTCGTCAGGGAGCCCGAGATGGGGGTGCTGTGCTCCACTGCAGCTGCCGACCATGAGGCTCAGTGCCGGGGTCCCTCCCCGAGTCTTCTGGGCATCTGCTTCATTTCACTCCCACTCGCTATCTCCTGCGGGGGAAACAGCACCCTAATATCCCTTGATCCGATGCATCTTGGATCAGGTGCTCCCTTTAGTCTGTCAGCTGTGATCTGGGGCTGGGAACATGCTGGAACTGCCCAGCTGTGTGTGTTTGTGTGTGTGTGTGTGTGTGTGTGTGTGTTGCGGGGGCAGGGGTGGTGGAAGATGCACTTTCAAGAAGGAAGCTGGCGAGGGCCAGCTCTGGGCTACTGTGCCTCAGCAGCCCCTGCGGGCACCAGGTCACATGTGCACTCACAAGCCGCCCCCGCTCTGGTTCCTGCACCCAGAGGAGCTGCTTCCTCTTGTCCTGAACTGAGGGCCGTCCCCAGAAGCCAGTGGCTGGACGGGCTGTGTGAGGGGGTGAGGCAGGCAGGGAGTGTGGGAGCAGGTTCCTTGGCGGGTATTGAAAGCTGCTGGGGCATGAAGAGGCTTTGAGATGACAGGGTTTCATCTCCATCCCCCAGGAAGCTGGGAGCCACTGAAGGTTTGCCGGGGAGTTTGCTTGGCAATGGTGTCTAGGTCTAGGGAGAGGGTCAGTCAGGTTACTGTGCTGGCGGGTGTTTCCGGAGCTGAACGGGCCCAGACACCAAGGCTTTGGGAGCTCTGATGAGGCTTTAGCCGATGATGGTGACCTCGCGTTCGCCCTCAGATCTCCCAGCTCTCCACCTAGCCTCTTCTGCTTCCACCTGGGGCGGCCTCCTGGCCGAGCACGGTGGGCAGACACTGCTGGGAACCACCGTCCCGTGAGACTGAGCTGCGGGAAACCCAGGGGTGAGGGGTCGGTGGAGAACGGAACCCCACGGCCAGCCCTCGGAGTGTTTCTTGGTAACTTCTTCTAGAGAACAGATCCCTTGGTGCCCAAAGCGACTGCAAGACAGAAAACAGAATCAAAGGAATTTACTGTTTTCAAGACAGCCGGGGGGGAGCGGGAACACATAACAGTTAAGATTTGGGTTTAGTCACCAAACTAACCTGAATTTAAAGCCCAGTTCCAGCCCCCAGATCCACGTGGCCTGGGACGGTCACCAAACCCTTCTGCCCGATTCCACCTTCCGGAGATAGGAGGGACCTCGGGGGAGAGTGCATGCCGGGTTCACACACAGCCAGAGACACAAATCAACTAGCAGCTCTTGGTGCCCAAGCTCCCTTTCTTTCTCCCTCCCCGCTTCCCTTATTATCCTTCGGTAGCTTTCAGCACTCACAGTGCCATTACTTAAGTGGTCAGATCCCTAGAGACAGAAGCAAAGTGGTGGTTGCCAGGGCTGCGGGGAGGAGAGGATGAGGAATTAGTGTTCAATGGGGCCAGGGTTTCAGAGAGGAGGTGGAAGAGTTCTGGAGATGAATGGTGGGTGGTGGATGGGAGTGGGGGTCATCGTGCCCTCCTCATCCGGGGTTTGGTCACAGGTGGGTGTCCCCTGCAACCCTGGGGGCCCTGACTCCTAGGCCAAGCCCAGCCTAGCGCCCCTGGGAATGAGATCCCCGGCTGTGTCTCAAGAGCCAAAGGAAGGTACTGGCCGACTGGAGCAGGGTCTCTTAGCAGCCACCCCCCCATCACAGGCACTGCTGGGAAGTAAGTGTGAAGTTTGCCACATACCTGAGCTCAGGGCACTGTGACCGAGCAATTTGCCATGGTATCCCTAGGAGCACCTGTGTTTGGGACACTTATCTGTGTCACACCTTCCCAGAGCACGTCACCTGGGGCCTTTTATTGCAGCGATTCTCACCTGGGGTGGGGGTGGGGGGCAGGAAAACGCGTGTGCGCACACACACCTCCCTAATGTCATCTGGCAGTATCAGGAGACCTGTTTGGTTTTCAGACAGAAATATCCAGGAGAGGGTGGGGGTGGGGTGGGGCTGCTGCTGGCATCAAGCAAGTGGAAGCTGGGGATGCTGCCTTGCTGCTCAGCACCCCTCGATGCACAGGCCAGGCCTCCCTAACAACAAAGGACACTCTGGCCCCGGATGTTAACTAATGTCAACGTTGAGAAGCCCCGTCTCTCTGGGACACGTGCTGTCTCCCTGAGCAGACCCTTAATTCCCACTTCTTTCTTGCTTCTGTGCCCACTGGCCTCTGGCACGAAGGCAGGGCCATGGTGTCTGGTGGTGTGTTGGCTGAAGTGCGTGATCCGCGTCAGGGCACGTTTGTTTCTGCGTGAGGAGTGTGGGGAGCAGGATTTGCACGGATGCGTTGTGCCTTCACCACCCAGGCCCCCTGCACTCCTCTGTGCACCTCACCCTGGGCCGGTTCACCTCCCTCTGTCTTCATTTCTCCACACTGTCCTCTGTAAAGAGCGTTGTGATGATTTTAAAAAATGACGTCCGTCAGTCTCAGAGGGTGTGAATATTCGGCAAATATCAGTTTCCTCCCCGCTGTAAACATACTCCTGAGATGAGGTGGGTTTCTGGCTGGAGAGGAAGTTTGGAAGGCTCCTCAGATTTATTTTAAGGAGCACTTGGGTACATACCTCCCATATTTGGTTAAAAAGGAAAGCAAGAAAGGAACTTAGTAAAAGAAATCAGATCAGGAAGAAAAGATTGGCATGATATGAATGGAAAAAGGAAAATCTCAGGGAATACCACTTTGCTTCTCACGTCCTGTGTCTGGTTTGAAAGTCACAAACTTTTAATGGGATGCTTTTCTTCTTCACCTAAATCTTCCAGGAACCTCTTGGTTAACAGGCTATATTAAGCACAAGACTTTTTTTTTTTTTTTTTTTAAAGCTAGATCTGAGACATTTTCAGCTATAAAAGGCTAACCGAAACTTTTCTTTGAAATCCCCTGAAAGGCTTTAGGCAGTTTTGACGGTAGAGCGAGTGAATACAGCAAAATAATGTTTCTGGCGGTCTGAGGCTGCCGGCCACCTCCCCGGACCGGGGGAAGCCTGGCTCATAGCACTCCCCTGGCTACTGTCCCCTCCAACTGAACCAGGCTCTCAATAGAGCAGAGGCCACAAACGAGACTGTCCTAGGAAACGGGCTGGTGTGACAGGCCAGCAGAAAAGACCATCAGAAGTAGCTAATGGGGCTTCCCCGGTGGTCCAGCGGTAAAGAATCCACCTGCCAATTCAGGGGACACTGGTTTGATGCCTGGTCCGGGAAGATCCCACCTGTCTCGGGACAACAACTGAGCCCAAGCTCTAGAGCCCCCGCGCAGCAATGAAGACCCAGTGCAGCCAAAAATAAATAAACAAAATTTTAAAGTAGCCGATGACCTTGTCTACTTTTGAGAGGCCGTTCTGAATTATAAATGAAGTTAGAACCTAACACAGTAAGTCATGGTAATGTGTACAGAAACAGTTCCAAGTCAGGTGACCTGCATCTCTGGAGATCAGCCCCAAGGCTCCATCTACTTACTCTCTGCCCAGGCTGGGCAGAGAGTCCCACTGGGTGCAGATGCAGAGGAGCAGGGATGCTGGCCAGATTTGTCTGCTAACTGTGGACAGAAGCCATTTCTCTGCCTCATTGTCTTTCGAATTTGTTCCCCGTACAGAAAGCACTGTATTTCATCTGATAAAAGGTAGCATTTTGCTTTGGTGATCTTACTTTCCAAATCAGACTTCGGGCCCTGTAGTCTAATACGTTTTGTGCTGTTTTAAGTTTGAGACAGTCTTAACAATTGGGATACTGAAACCCTTTAAATCCTGCCTCATTTTTGCTAGTTATAAAAATACTAAAGAGTACCAACACTTTCCAGTAGTTCTAAGCACTGCTGGATAAAATAAATATCTAGTCTGCCTGAAGATCTTGGGCTATTTTTCCTCCTCTGCGTCTCTTACGTCTCCTGCATTGGCAGCCAGGTTCCTTACCCACTAGTGCCGCCTGGGAAGCCCATTTCACAAGTATTGACTCTTAAATGAACCTCAGAGAAAAGAATATGATGTTTGCTAGGAACCTTTGTTATTTTGGCTCAGTCTTTAGAAATCAGATTTTAAAGCGGTTAGCTTCAAAATCTTTTTTAAAAAAAATCTGTAAATATAGTAAATTGTTTGTTTTTGGTTTGCTTTTGGCCATAAAGTTGGATTAAGGGGTTGGATAAAGGGGTCCCACGTTTCCTGCCCTTGCAGTGGAAGCTCTGAGTCTTAACCACTGGACCACCAGGGAAGTCCCTAGATTTTTTTTTTTAGATGAGTTATTTTTGTAATATTTTCCCTTTTTTTAGAGTTTCAATTAATAGAATCTTAACATTTTATAATCCCTTATTTTAAAGATATACCCCAAATTTATAGCATTAACTTATTTTACTGTTTCTATAACTAACAATTTTCTGGTCCCTTTTCTTTTTTTTTTTAAAGCAATATAATAATTGTACACAGTCCTATATTCCTAGTGCCAAGAACAGTGCCTAGTACCTATATTGGGCACTTGGTGGATATTTGTTGCATGAAACAATTAATTATGGATTATTGAAAAACCGAAGGGGAAAGTCCAACTTTAATCTTACTCCTTCAATTCAAGTACTGTCAGTCTTGGTTTATTCCCTTCCAGTCTTCCAGGGAGTCCAAGTCTGATGTTTAATGTAATTATTACGAAGGTGTGCATCTCTATTCTGCCTTCTTAAACTTAATAACGCATGCTAGTCATTTGACCAGTTTTGTTACTTTTGTAACCTGTCCTTTCATTGGACATGACAGTGGAACATACCACTATGTAGTCGACCCCCACGGTTCAGTAATTAGATGGCTTCTGTTTTATTTTCAGTCCTTACAAAGAAGCCACACTGAAAGCTTTCTTCATGTAAGATGGACTTCCGTTGTTTTTTTTTTTTTCTCTCTCTCTCTTTGAATTATTCTCTCATGGTAATATTCCAGGAGCAGATTATAGATGAAAGGACATAAACATTTTTTAAGGACTCTTGCTGCAAACAGTTGCAAATTGCTTTTCAGGAAAGCTCCCTCAGTTTACCTTGCCACTAGTGAAGTAAGTGTGAACCATTTTCCACAGAAACAAACAGCTAACACTGACCGTTATAGTTACTGTGTTTCTTTACTGATTAGAAAGATAAAAATAGTACTTCATTGTTTCCTTTGCATTTCTTTGATTATCAGCAAGCATTAAGTGCCAAGCATCTTTCCATCTACTAATTAAATTTCCTCTCTTGTGAATTGTCTATTCTGGCCCCTTGCTCATTTATGGGTGGATCTTAATGTAGTTTTTTTTTTTTTTTTTTAATAGTAACATATTAATTCCTTGTTCGGAATGTCTTTAAACTGGCCCTTGTATTTACTAATTTTGTCTGTTTTAGCTTTCTTGGCATGCAGAAGCTTAAAGTTTGTACATAGCCATCACTCCTTCATGATTTCTCCTATTGCTTTTAAAGTTAATTATTTTAAAAAATAAATAAATAAAGTTAATTATTTTCTCCCCTCCCTCGCAAGCTTAGCATCATTTTGCCTTTTGCATTGTTTCTGTTATCATTGGTTTTCTTGTAATATATTACATCTTTAAATCACTCAATTTATTTTGATGTGTAACATCAGGGAGTGGCTAATTAGAGTCTCTGCCTTTCTCAAAGTTGTCATTTCCTTCGTTTTATGTATCTTCCTCCTTTAAAAAGATAACATATTCTGACCTACTGAAACCTATAGCAGACAGTATTATCTACTGTCAGATTCTGTATTCCTTTTAAGGCCAATAACACACTGTTTTAATTTTTGTTGTTTCAGAACATAGTCCCCCCGAGTTAAGTAAAATACGCTTGTTTGCAAACACTTTTTTGTTTTTTTGGCAAATTTATTTAGTTACTTAATTTTGCCACGCTGTGCAGCATATGGAATTAGTTAAGCAGGGATTGAACCCATTCCCCCTTTAGTGGAAGTGCAGAGTATTAACCACTGGGCTGCTGGGGAAGTCCTGCTTACAAAAACATTTAAAAGGATTAATCCATCGGTAAATCAACACAGCAAATGCCTGCTGTTGCTATTCTTTAGACCAGGGAATTCTAATTAAACCTCATTCTCTCCCACTCAGTAAGTATATCATGAAAGTATGAAAGTGTTAGTCACTCAGTCGTATCCGACTCTTTGCAACCCTTTGAACTGTGGCCCGCCAGGCTCCTCTGTCCATGGAATTCTCCAGGCAATGCGGAGTGGGTTGCCATTCCCTCCTCGAGGGGATCTTCCTGACCCTGGGATTAAACGCAGGTCTCCTGCATTGCAGGCAGATTCTTTAGCATCTGAGCCACCAGGAAACCCCTAAGTATATCATAGCCTGCCCCAACTCTGTCAGCATGGGGAGCTGCTTTCAGAATCTGTTCATCATCATATCCAAGTTTCACTCCATTTCAGCACACACACATAAGTTTTACTAGGAGGTGTATACAGTGGTTAAAACCAACTGCCAGTCAAGCCTATTTCAACTTTGAAATGCCCAAGATCTTTTCCCTATCAAAATTTTTCTACCCATTTCTGTTCAAGAAATAAGTTTTCAGATGATTGGACTCTACACAGAAATAGAAAAGAAATGACGGATCAGGTTGTTCCCACACAAAGGCTTCTTTTTATCTAAGTATAGAGTGGTCTTGGGGGGCTTCTCAGGTGGCTCAGTGGTAAAGAGTCCACCTGACAGTGCAGGAGACACAGGAGACACGGGTTCAATCCCTGGGTCAGGAAGATCCCCTGAAGAAGGAAACGGTAGCCCACTCTAGTATTCTTGCCTGGGAAATCCCATGGACAGAGGAGCCTGGCAGGCTGCAGTCCACGGGGCCACAAAGAGTCGGACACGACCGAGCACACATGTGGACACACAGTGGACTTTAGTATATTCACAGAATTGGGCCACCATCACTCACTATTAATTTTGGTATTTTCATAGTCTTTATATATAATGGACAGAAGTCCCTTATCAGATGTCTGAACGTTTTCATCAACCCGGAAAGAAACCATGTACCTCTGAGCCCTCATCTCCCGTCCATCCCAGGCATTCCATACATATGGAATCATGCAGAACGTGAACTTCTGTACCTGTTTCTTTTTGGCTTAGCCTGATGTCTTCAAGGTTCATCCACGTGGCAGTGAGCTGTCAGCACGTTGTTTCTTTTAATTGCCAAATAACAGTTCATTGTGTGTGTTCGTCGCTTGTTCATCCATCGATGTGCGGATAAAAACATTTAGATTGTTTCTGCTTTGGGGTTACTAGGGTGATGCTCCTATGGACATTTGTGTGCATGATCTTGTGTAGGTATCGGATTTCATCTATCTTGGGTAGGTAACTAAGAGTGGAGTTGCTGGGTCATGTGATAACTGTTTAGCCTTTGAGGAACTACCAAACTATTTTCCCAAGGGGGCCGCACGTTCTTTACTACTGCCGGCAGTGTATGATTCCTCCAAATGCTAGCCAACACTTGTTATTATCTGTCTTTTTGATTACAGCCATCCTCCTGGGTATGAAGTGGTGTCTCATTGTGGTTTTGCTTTGCATTTCCCTGTTGGATAATGATATTGAGCGCCTTTTCTATGTGCTTATTCAAAGTTTGCATATCTTTTATGAAGAAATATGAATAGCTATTCAGATCCTAAGAGTTCTTCATATATCCTTGATACCTGTCCCTTATCAAATATACAATTTGCAAATATTTTCTCCTATACTGGGGGTTTTCTTTCACTTTGTTGATGGTGTCCTTTGGAGCAGAAAAGCTTACATTTCAGCAGAGTCCAGTTAATCGATATTTTCTTTTAGTATCATGCCAAAGAAATCTCTGGAAAGCTCATTTTTTTTCTTTTAAATTTTATTGAAGTATAGTTGGTTTACAATGTTGTGTTCATTTCTGCTGTATAGCCAAGTGATGAGTTACACACATATATATTCCTCTTCACCTTCTTTTCCATTATGGTTTATCACTAGAAGGAAAGCTCTCTCTTTTACTGAGACCCACTAGTTTTCCTTATTGGTCATATATTTAAGGCCCTCCTGGGATTTGTAATAAAGAATTTACCGTCTTTCCCCCTCAAGAAGCTTAAAGCTAACAGAGGGCCAGGAGACACTGGCCCGCCACTTCCCAGAATCCCAGCAGATGCCTATGAACGCGGGTGCCCCCGCCGACCAGGCTCAGGGACCCGATTTCTCAGGCTTAAGGTTATATTCTGTCAGGCTTACGTAGAGAAGACAAGACAGTCTACCAAAACAAAGGGAAAGACAGAGCCAATTTTGAAGTGCTACAGGAAGGATGTAGGCGAGTGACAGCTGTCAGCGAGGTGCCCACCTCCATTGTGCTGTTAGTGCCTTGGAGAAGACAGTGGCTCACAAGTCCCATTTTAGAACATTCAGGATCTTGAAAAATCTTTCCAAAATAACTTTTCTCTTAAAAGGTTTTGCAATGAGCACTGGCACTGTGAAAAGAACTCCCTAACTGTTGGCCATACCCTTGTTCTACAGAGAGGGTGTAGGTGTCTCTGGGGTCGAGAGTCATCGACTGGGATGATGTCCTCCCAAGAACACGGGCAGTGTGGGGGCCTTCCTCTGAGTTCTGGCCGTAACCACCGCCGGCCTGCAAGGCCTCACTTCAGACCACTCAGCCTTGGCAAGCATGTGCTTCAGAAAGTCCCTGGCCGAAACCAGGGCTGATAGACAGACCCACGTGGCAGCGGGAGCCGGTGGTGCAGATGCATCTCACTTGCTAGACGTGAGGTTCTTCTCCTAGGTTCTTTTCATGAGGTCGGAAGCACTGAGAAGGGTGGGGCGGGGGGGGAGCTTTTTGCAGTTATTTGTGTCATGTATAGAGCTTCCCTGGTGGCTCCCAGTGGTAAAGAACCTGCTTGCCAATGTAGGAGACAAGGGTTCAATCCCTGGGTTGGAAAGATCCCCTGGAGAAGGAAATGGCAGCCCACTCCAGTGTTCTTGCCTGGAGAATCCCCATGGACAGAGGAGCCTGGTGGGCTACAGTCCATGAGTTGGACATGACGGAGCACACGTGCACGTGTCATTTGCGGCATCTGAAATTTATCTCAGAGAAGACAACGGCACCCCACTCCAGTACTCTTGCCTGGAAAATCCCATGGATGGAGGAGCCTGGTGGGCTGCAGTCCATGGGGTCGCAAAGAGTCGGACACGACTGAGCGACTTCACTTTCACTTTTCACTTTCATGCATTGGAGAAGGAAATGGCAACCCACTCCAGTGTGCTTGCCTGGAGAATCCCAGGGATGGGGGAGCCTGGTGGGCTGCCATCTATGGGGTCACACAGAGTCGGACACGACTGAAGTGACTTAGCAGCAGCAGCAGCAGAAATTCATCTAAGACCCTGAAAATACTATTTGTTGCTTACACACCCCATTTTTCCTGTTAACACAGTCTTCAGTTCCTCTGCTTGTATTACAGTGCAGTTGGCTTTTCTATCACAAGTATGTTAGATGGATGGATGGATGACTGGATGCAGTAGGCTACCACACAGAATGTTTACTTGACATGGAAATGGACTCTTCCCCTAAAGGTCAAAATAGAATCAGTTTGTTTTGCAAAAGGATTACCTGTTGTAGAATTGCTTTCAACTATGCTCACTGCCCTGCAAACCAACCCGTGCCCCGCCCCCAAAAATTAAAGACAAATGCAGTATGTACCCATCTCTTAAGCGTTGCGTTCTGTTAGGAAGCTGGTGTTAGATAAAGCCTCATCTCTTCCCAGGCCCCCACCCTCTTTATCCCTCTGTGCTATTGTCATCTCTGCTTAGGTTGGGCTTTCTTCTCTGAATGAGAGAAACTAAGAAAATTGCCTGTTTTAGGCAATGCAGGTGTGTTTCAGAGATTTAGAGTTAAGAAGTCAAGTAAATGTTTTGGCAGCCCAACAAAGGTAAGAAAGGGAGAAGGTACCTAATGGGCCTTTCAAATTACAGGCCTGTCCAAACACCACCTTCCCCAGGAGCCGCTGGTCAGGGCCAAAGCCTGCCCTGCTCAGTGGCAGCCATGAGGCCAGGCTGAGAAGTGGGCTCACTTCTCTCACTGGCCCTGGCCCTGTGCCCAGCAGGATGCTGTTGGACTTTGATTCAGTCCCACCCGAGAGAAAAGATTCTCATCAGTCAGGGCAAGAGCTTTCCTCCTTAACAGACTCTAATCACATCACTTCCGCTTCCTTGCTGGGGAAAAAAAAATCACAGATAGATTCCCCCCACCCCCACCCCCACCTCCCCGACCCCTCGTTTAAATTGGAACCCTGAAGAGATGGGGCATAGCATCGCAGATAACTTGTTCAGTGTAACTTCCTTCATCTTGAGTGTTGGGAGGTGGACAACTATGAGAGGACCCGGAAGCAGTAAGTCTCAGGGGGGCGAGGATCCGGGGGCGGCATCCAGGTGCACCACGAGCACATCAGTCTAGGTGGTTTCTGGGTCCCTGGTTTAAGAGCAGAGACATCCTTGAGGGAGGTAACTCTGCCAGTAGTGTGTCTTCTCCGTTCAAACCATGCCTTGCGTCTCTTCTGAGAAGAGAACAGCAGACATGAAAGCTGCCTCTCTTCCTTGCCCCGCACCCCGCACCCCCCACCCCCACCCCAGCGGCCTCCACTGGATCACCTTGGCAGGGCCTCATCCGAGGAGGAGGGTGGAAGGAGGGAGGTGGGAGCACGGGGCGGCTCCTTTGATCACCTCCCTCCGGGTTCCAGGCCCCGCCGCCAGCAGGCCAGCCAAAGGGCCGGCTCTACTGATCTGATGAGGTGCTGAATGGGACCCGAGGGGCAGTGACGGGAGCGAGAAGAAAGCCTCGGGAATGAAAAGGAAACCCCGTGAACCTGCTTGGCTTCACTGGCCAGATTCTCCTACCAGGGAGCCGCTCAGTTCCTGCCAGCCCCCGCGGGCCGTCTGCCCCTCCTGCCTCCGCTTTTCAGACCCCCGTGTGTGTTTGACGTTTGAATCGAGGCTGCTCTCGCTGGTTCTCAGGCTGGGAACCCACTGTGCCTGTTTCCATGGTCACTGGGAAGCGCTCAGCGCCATGTGCTTCAAAGGGAACCTTTCCCCTCCGGGCGCTCGCACTGCCTGCCCCAGGCGGCCACACAATGAGCGGCTCCTCCGAGCCAGGCCTCTGACCCTCACTGCCCGGGCTGAGGGAAGCCTCCCCTCCGCCCAGTGCGGCTCTGCCGCCTGAGTGTGTGTTGGCGTGCGCTGGTCTCGCATGCCCCGGTGGGCTTGGATGGGATGTAGAGATCACAGGTTGGTGAGAGTTTGGGGAGCCTTTCTGAAACTGAAGGAAAGAACCAAGCCCGAGCCCCTTACAGTTGGAAAAGAGTGGCCTCCTTTGGGGCAGGAGAGGGCAAGGGAGAGGAGGCTGGATTGAGGAAGGTCGTGGGACCAGCAGGTGGTGGGACTGGCAGGTCGTGGGTGACTTCCTCTGCTAGACCCGCGTCTTTAGGGTCAGCAGAGAATGGAATCCATGTAGATGGCCCTGCTTCGTGTCCCAGGAGCCAGGGTGGTCCGGGTGGTACCTGTTCATTCCTCCAGGACCACAGATGGCGGAGCAGTCACCCCGCCCCGCCTCCCGGCTTGACTTCTGTCTTCACTCTTTGTTGAATAACGCAGAGGAGTGGAGCCTCTCACATCATTTGTAGAGACAGAGGCAGTGTCAATGATCTGGGAGGGCTCCTGGATGGTGTTGCCAGAATTAAAAGATGAAATGTCCCCTGAGAACTCACCTTTCAGATATCAGGCCTGCCCCCTTCCCTCGGAGCCCAAATGTTAATTTCTGCCTTGGGCTTCCTGAACTAGAGGCGTGTGGGAAACTGGATGTTTCTCCAGCTGTTAATTTGCTACCTAGCTCTGCGTGTGTGGGTACTCAGTTGCTCTGTCATGTCTGACTCTTTGTGACCCCATGGACTGTAGCCCACCAGGCACCTCTGTCTATGGGATTCTCCCGGTAAGAACACTGGAGTGGGTTGCCATTTCCTTTTCCAGGGGATCTTCCCGACCCAGAGATCCAACCTGCATCTCCTGTGTCTCCTGCATTGGCAGGCAGATTCTTTACCACTAAGCCACCTGCCTTTTATAATATTTTGATCACACGTCCTGTTTTTTCTCTTGCTCATTTGCCCTGTCTATAAAAACTCAATTTGGTTCCTTTTTACAAAGCTACCCGAAACGGTCCCTCTCTCATTTGCCTGCTCAGATGATGAGGCTAGAACATACCATGGTGGCACAAGCTCTCTGTATTCAAGAATGTCATCCTCACCACGTCCTGTTTGGTGGGCAGAATGCGTGCTCCAAACTGTATTCTTACCAGTGGGAGCAGGAGACGGTGAGCTGTTCAGGGTCTGGCCGTGGGGTCTTGGGGTTGCGGATCACCCACGTGCGCTGCGGGGTGATCCAGGGTCTGAGCCGACTCTCTCGAGAGTCTTGATCCACCTCAACATGCAGAAGTTAATGTGGTGTGATGATTTACTTTGGCCCTGTTAGCTTGTCGGTCATGTGACTTGAAGAAACTAGGAAAGAGAGGAGTCTTGATTCACTTGAACCTGTTGGGTTTTCTGCCTCGCCTTCCTCCCCAGGGCCAGGCCTGTCTGACTTGGACGTAGCACTGCAAGGCTGAACGAACGAGGACTGTTTTCTTTCTGTGTGTTCTCAGGACAGAACTCGGTGAGACGGGCGTGGGATGGCGGGTGGAGACCACACAGGCTCTTGCCTTGAATTTAGCCATTCTTCAGAAGAATGTGGTTGGGTTTTCACCCCTTGGGGTGACAGAGGATGAGATGGTTGGATGGCATCACCGACTCATTGAACATGAGTTTGAGCAAGCTCTGGGAGATGGTGAAGGACAGGGAAGCCTGGCGTGCTGCAGTCCATGGGGTCGCAAAGAGTTGGACACGACTTAGTGACTAAGCAACAACAAAAAATGCCAGTGACTATCCTTCTTGGCAGCTTCATAGAAGGATTGGGAAACTTAGATGTCTCTCACCACTCGAAACTGATTCTCCAGTTTCAGTTCTGTGGTTTGTCTGTATTCTGTAGCTACGATAATCTCGGGAGCCAGTTAATCTTTTTTGTTACCAAGGAGGTCTGTTCAGTTATTGGGCCAGGATTTGTGATTGAAGGTGTGGATGTGTACAGGGATGTAAATTTTATCTGAAGTCTCAGAACTATAGCTTCCCACACACTCCTTTGCCCTGGTCTCTCAACCGTTAGCAGGCAGCTTCAGGATGTCCATAAGGCTCGAGCCACCCTCTGGGCACCATGAGGCCATCATAGAGAGAGCCTCAGGACTGACTTCTTCAGGTCTTTGCTCATACATCACTTTCTCTTAAAAGTCTTTCTGGACTGGTGGTGTGTTAGCGAGCAAA
Source organism: Bos javanicus (assembly GCF_032452875.1). Classification (NCBI taxonomy): domain Eukaryota; kingdom Metazoa; phylum Chordata; class Mammalia; order Artiodactyla; family Bovidae; genus Bos; species Bos javanicus. The sequence goes on from NC_083884.1 coordinate 68,789,919, forward strand.
GGCTTCCAGAAGAGGGGAACCTGAACTCTCAAGGATGGTTGGGTTTGGGGTAAGAAACTGCAGGAGGGAGGGAAACTCCTGGAGTAGGGCTGGCAGGAATAGCAAAGCCCTTGCTGTGTCCCAGGGTGGGGTGGCCAGAAAGAGAGATTGGACTGGGTCTCGTGGTTTTAGAGGACAGAAGAGCCCTTTGGTAGGGAGGGCATTTCCAGGGAGCATGTCAAGAGGTGTGCAAAAGAGGAGCACGCAGTGGAGGGAACTGGGAGTGCTTAGGCCCAGACACAGAATCCCAGTTTGGGCATTTCTATAATGTTGCTGTAAATTGCTGTTCTGTGGCAGTTTAAGTAAAAAGAGGAATAAACTCAAAGAGGTCTTAAAATGTAGACTCCAAGAGGATTTTTACATGACTGAACTGAAGTGGTACTTGGTAGAACCTGCCCGGCCAACACGAACACAAACAGGGGCTCTAATTTCCCTTCCCCTGTGGCGTTTATTGTTTTTACCCTGAATCTTCTCTCTGCTTTGTGGTTCTGTATGTATATATGGAGTTTCCCTGGTGGCTCAGACAGAAAAGAATCTGCCTGCAATGCAGGCGACCCGGGTTCAACCCCTGATTTGGGACGATCCCCTGGAGAAGGGAAAGGCTACCCACTCCGGTATTCTTCCCTGGAGAATCCTGTGGACAGAGAAGCCTGGTGGCCTACAGTCCTTATGGTCACAAAGAGTCGGACACAGCTGAGCGACTAACACTTATCATTTTAAGCATTTTCAAGTGTACAGTTCTGTGGCATGAAGTACTGTCACATTTTGTGCGACCATCACCACCGTCCATCTCAGAACTTTCTCCTTTTCTCCAGTTGAGACTCTGTACCCTTTAAACACCAGCTCCCCATCCATCCCTCTCCCTAGCCCCTCCCTGGCAGCTACCACTGTCCTTTCTGTCTCTGTGAATTTGATTACTCCAGGTGCTTCCTGTCAGTTGGGTCAAGTCATGTTTGTCCTTTCATATGCTTTTCCCTTAGCACGATGTATTCAAGGTGCGTCCATGTTGTAGCACGTATCAGAATTTCTTCCCTTTTTACGGTTGAGTAATATCTTTGTGTGTGCACGTTTGTTTATGCATTCATCGCTCAATGGATGATTGGGGTGTTTCCATCTTTCAGCTGCTGTGAATAATGTTACTATGAACACAGATATACAAATGTCTCTTCAAGACCCTACTTTCAGTTCTTTTGGGTCTATACCCAAAAACAGAAGTGCTGAACCATATGGTAATTCTGTGCCTAACTCTTTGAGGGATCCCACCACACCATTCTCCACAACAGTTGCCCCATTTTGCATTCCCACCAGTAATGAACAGGGGTTCAGTTTTCTCCACATCCTCTCAACACTTCTTGTGTTTTGTTTTCTCATAGTCATCTTTAGGGGTGTGAGGTGATTTTTTCATTGTGATTTTGATTTGCGTTTTCCTAATGATTAGTGAGGGCTTCCCAAGTGGTAAAGAACCTGCATGCCAATGCAGGAGATGTAGGAGACGTGAGTTTGATCCCTGGCTCAGGAAGATCTCCTGGAGGAATGCACAGCAACCCACTCCAGTATTCTTGCCAGGAGAATGCCATGGACAGAGGAGCCTGGTGGGTTACAATCCATGGAGTCGCACAGAGTTGGACACGACCAAAGTGACCTAGCACTCACACACACACGCAGTGATTAGTGTTGGTGCGCATCTTTTCTTGTACTTATTGGCTATTTGTATATCTGCTTTGGATAAGGACTGTTCAAGTCCTTTGCCCATTTTTTAACTGAGTTGAGATCCAGATTCTCTCTTTTCTTTTTCTGTTTGTGGCCTTGTGCTTCTGATGTCTCTTCTCTCTTTTGCACTTGCTCCTTAATTCATCGCCCGCTAACATTTTTCTTACACGTAGAAAGTTATGGAAACACATCCTACTCCTTAGTCTCGGTTTAGAATTTACTGTTGTCCTGAGAGTTCCAGAAAGGAAGAGAACGTTTTGCTTCCCAGGCCGGGCTCTCGACTCCCTGTGTTGGAAGATGCGCTGTTGTGGATGCAAAGAATGATACGGAACCACACAGAAAGTTCCGAGGCCGTTCCGAGGCCGGCCGCAGGGGTCCAGCAGGCTGGCCGCACTATTCTGCGGTCGACCTCTCGCAAACGGGGAGCTCCTGTTGGCCTCCGTGGCCAGCTGCCACCGGCCCCACGGTGTGAATGGTGAGGAAGTGGGGGCTGGCGGCTGGCGGCGCTCCAGGATGTAGCCTCTGCTGGCGGGGAACCAAGGCGGAGGGGAAAACACGCTTGTGTATGAGAGAAATAGTGCCAGTTCCAAAACCTATAATTCCCAAGTTTAAAAAAAAAAAAAAGGCGGGAGGGGAAAAGATTTTTCAACCAAACTGTGCTTTTATCTTTCGATTCTGAATGGGAGATTGTTCACACAGCTAAGCTGGCTGCTGAAGCCAGGCCAGTTAAAACAATATGCAGGCAGCTCCCCTCCAAGTAACCAGAAACTGTTGGCTCAAAGGCGCCCGAGCCGAGGAACCAACCTGCTGGGAGACGTTTTCCAAGTAACTCCAAGCAACGGCCTGAATGTAAATTCTCCTGCTGGGGAATGGCACTTTGGCAAATGAAGACCCTAATTAGAGATGGAAGGGTTTCTATTTTGTTTTTCTTTAATCCTTACCCTGGGGCCTTTGCAGGGCCGCCATGTCTCTGCTTGTGTGCAAAGACATTTCCAGCTCCTCTTTGTAACCAGATCCTCTTTGGGGAAAGAAGCAACAAGCTGACAATGCGGGCCCACCACCGCGGCCGGGGGGCACCCCGCCACCGGCCTCACCCCAGACAAAGAGCTCGGGCTGGGCCGAGAGCCGGGTCACCTGGACTGACCAGGTCGTTTGAAGCCGATGGCTAAGTTGGAGCCCAGGCCACCACCACCGCCCCCAGCCCCCTCGCCCCTCGCCCCATGAGCCGCTCAAATCCACGCTTAGACTGCAAGCAAAGTTTCTCAAGTCCCGAAGGAGAACAGTGCGAACAACATGCAAAGCAGCGGAGGGGCGCTGCCGCTTGGAGGTGCCGAGGCCAAGGTGGAGTTGGAACCGGGTGGCAGGGCCTCTCATGTCTTCAGCCTCACATCCGTGAGGCTGAGGGGCCGTGCTCCTTTTCAGACTCATCACCTCTTGGTATCTTTGCCAGAACTCCATGGAGAGAGGAGCCTGGTGGGCTACAGTCCATGGGTTCTCAAAGAGTCAGACATGACTGAGTAGCTAACACTTTCACCTCTTAGTTCTTGAATATCCCGAAGTATCACAGGTGTAGAGAATCTACCCACACCAGTTTCGTTCTGTCTTGTGTACATCGTTGATTTGCCCAAGGACCCTCAGGGGCTAGCACAGATGGTCTCACTCATTTTTCTCTCTCTTGTCCTAAAAAGGCAAATGAGCAGTGTTCTCTGCGCCCAAAGTACCGGGCTGTGGGCAGAGGACAGAACAAACTGGACGATTCTAGATGATGAAGATGAGCACGAGTTATGCACCGTTCCTCGGTGCTCTTCAGGGAGTCCGTCGTCCGTCACGTTGGGAGGCGTGGGAAGGACACGTGAGAAGCCATGTGCCTGCGCATCTTATGCTGTCACCTGCTGGGTCACTGGATGCTTGTGCCCAATGAGCGCCTTCAAAAGTTCCTGAGGGAAAATGGCACGTTCTGGAGTTGCATATAGGAAGGACGCCTCTCCTGAGCTGCTATTCCCTGTGCACGGAGCCCTGGGCCACACTGGGTCCGGAGAGTCTCCTCTGATGGTCACAACTTCCAACCTCCTTTAAGATGAATATGCCAAGTCTCGGGGAGGACAGTTGCCCGCAGCCACCTCTTGGCTCTGTCCAGGCCCCCAAGTAACTCCAGACCTGCCCTAGGCCACCCAACTCCTCTTTGCCCATCAGTTCTGTCCTTTGCATTAGAAGTTGAGCCTAGAGATGGTGGTTCTTCCACTTGTGTATGTGTAACAGTCCAGTCACAGGACTGGAAAAGATCAGTTTTCATTCCAATCCCAAAGAAAGGCAATGCCAAAGAAAGCTCAAACTACTGTGCAATTGCGCTCATCTCACATGCTAGCGAAGTAATGCTCAAAATTCTCCAAGTCAGGTTTCAACAGTACGTGAACTGTGAACTTCCAGATGTTCAAGCTGGATTTAGAAAAGGGAGAGGAACCAGAGATCCAATTGCCAACATCCTTTGGATCATCAAAAAAGCGAGAGAGTTCCAGAAAAACATCTACTTCTGTTTTATTGATTATGCCAAAGCCTTTGACTGTGTGGATCACAATAAACTGTGGAAAATTCTTAAAGAGATGGGAATACCAGATCACCTGACCTGCCTCCTGAGAAATCTGTATGCAGATCAAGAAACAACAGAACTGGACATGGAACAACAGACTGGTTCCAAGTCAGAAAAGGAGTACATCAAGGCTATATGTTGTCACCTTGCTTATTTAACTTATATGCAGAGTATATCATGGGAAATGCTGGACTGGATGAAGCACAAGCTGGAATCAAGATTGCCAGGAGAAATATCAATAACCTAAGATATGCAGATGACACCACACTTATGGCAGAAAGCAAAGAACTAAAGAACCTCTTGATAAAAGTGAAAGAGGAGAGGGAAAAAGTTGGCTTAAAACCCAACATTCAGGAAACGAAGATCATGGCATCTGGTCCCATCACTTCATGGGAAATAGATGGGGAAACAATGGAAACAGTGACAAACTTTATCTTGGGGGGCTCCAAAATCACTGCAGATGGTGACTGCAGCCATGAAATTAAAAGATACTTGCTTCTTGGAAGAAGAGTTATGACCAACCTAGTGAAGTGAAAGTGAAGTGAAGTCACTCAGTCGTGTCCGACGCTTAGCAGCCCCATGGACTACAGCCCACCAGGCTCCTCCGTCCATGGGATTTTCCCTGCAAGAGTACTGGAGTGGGATGCCACTGCCTTCTCCAATGACCAACTTAGACAGCATGTTAAAAAGCAGAGACGTTATTTTGGCAACAAAGGTCTAGTCAAAGCTGTGGTTTTCCCAGTGGTCATGTGTGGATGTGAGAGTGGGACTATAAAGGAAGCTGGGCGCTGAAGAACTGATGCTTTTGAACTGTGGTGTTGGAGAAGATGCTTGAGAGTCCCTTGTACTGCAAAGAGATCCAACCAGTCCATCTTAAAGGAAATCAGCCCTGAATATTCATTGGAAGGACTGATGCTGAACCTGAAACTCCAATACTTTGGCCACCTGATGCGAATAACTGACTCACTAGAAAAGACCCTGATGCTGGGCAAGATTGAAGGCGGGAGGAGAAGGGGACGAAAGGGGGTGAGATGGTGGGATGGCATCACTGACTCAATGGACATGAATTTGAATAAGCTCCAGGAGTTGGTGAAGGACAAGGAAGCCTGGCGTGTTGCAGTCCATGGGGTTGCAAAGAGTCGCACATGACTGAGTGACTGAACTGAACTGAACTGAACAGGGCAGATGGATTCCTAACCAACAGTCCATGCCCCCACTGGGGAGGAGCCCACCACTGCCACCCACTCCTGTTGTCCTGAGCCCAAGGGCCATGTCCACTGCGCCTGTTTCCCAGAAGCCCTCAACCCACTCAGACAGTCTGAAGTGCAGCTTCAGGGAGCCCCAGGGAGTCTGTCTGTTCATGCTGTGCCTGTGGTCAGGCCACTGCAGCTTGTCCACCATCGGGCCGGGTGATGCCTGTGAGGAGCTTCCCATCAGCGCCAGCTACTGGCCTGGTTCCAGCCTCGCATCCATGCTTTAATTTTCAACAGAGCTTCTAGAAACTACTTGAAGTCCCGGGGAAATAGGCAGATCGACACGAAAGTGAAGTGCACGTCGCTCAGTTGGGTCCGACTCTTTGTGACCCCATGGACTATACAGTCCATGGAATTCTCCAGGCTAGAATACTGGAGTGCGTAGCCGTTCCCTTCTCCAGGGGATCTTCCCAACCCAAGGATTGAACTCAGGTCTCCTGCATTGCAGGCGGATTCTTTACCAGCTAAGCTACCAGGGAAGCCCAGATAAGACAACCAAGTTTCTAGAGGTCCCATTGATCCTTTTAAAAAGATAAGACAGAGACTGCCCTGGTGGTCCAGTGGTTAAGAATCCACCTTGCAATGCGGGGGACATGGATTTGATCCCTGGTCGGGGAACTAAGATCCCACAGGCCTCCGATCAGCATACAACTGAGGGAGCTACAACTAGAGAGACATGGGTTTGATCCCTCCTCTGGGGGATCTTCCAGTGTGAGGCAGCCAATAAATACATAAGTACTTTTTGAAAAAAACTTTAAATAAAAAAAAAATAAAAAGATAAGACAAAAGGAAACCTTCCCACCATGCCCTCGATTTATCTTTTTGCTTTTCAAAAGTTTTGTGCTTAAGTGACAGAACGTGGTAGCAACTTGACCCATGTTGTTATAAAAAAAATCTTCGCCATGTTACACACTCATGGCTAACTTAAAGAAAGCTGTATCAGACTGAAAAGAGGGAATACAGTCATCTGCATGTCAGCTTGTACCTAATGGCTTGTACCTGGGCTTCCCCGATGGCTCAGATGGTAAAGAATCCGCCTGCAATGCAGGAGACCCGGGTTTGATCCCTGGGTCGGGAAGATCCCCCAGAGAAGGAAATGGCTACCCACTCCAGTATTCTTACCTGGAGAATTCCATGGACAGAGCTGGTGGGCTACAGTCCATGAGGTTGCAAAGAGTCAGACACGACCAAGTGACTATTTTTTTCTTTTTGTACCTAATAAACAGCTTATACCATTGCCTGCTAAACTTGTTACGACAGCGGGCTTGGAAGAGGGCCCAAGTGTTAAGAACCAAACTCGATCACAGATTCTTGATTGCCAGTGTGACTGTCAGCACAGTGACACAGAGAACTGCGATGCTGTACTCCATTAGCGTGAGGAACTGGGGGCAGGGTTGGGCACCATTCTCTGACATAAGCAACCACAGACGTCACAGATACTGGTGGCGGTCTTTTTCCAGACCAGCCTAGCATTGCTAATAATGGTAAAATATCTCCATGCTCTGAAGGAAAAAAAGAAAAAACCAGTGCCAAAGTCTTCATAGTTTTAATATTGTTCCCTAAATATCTTTCCCCTGTATTTTTCCTCTTGCCCTGGTTATTTCCATGTTGCTGCTGGGAAAGCACACAAGACATCCAAGGGCTGACCCCGAGGATCCTCGCCAAAATCTTGCCCCTAGGAAGAGATGAGAAATGTCACCGGAAGTACCCCTGTTGTTTTTCTTGCTTTGTGTTACTGTTGTGCAGTTACCCAGTTGTGTCCGACTCTTTGCGACCTCCATGGACTGCAGCACTCCAGGCTTCCCTGTCCGTCCCTGTCTCCCAGAGTTTGCTCACTCATGTCCATTGAGTTAGTGATGCCATCCAACCATCTCATCCTCTGCCACCTGCTTCTCCTCCCGCCTTCTTTCCCAGCATCAGGGTCTTTTCCAATGAGTCAGCTCTTCACATCAGGTAACCAAATTATTGGAGTTTCAACTTCAGCATCAGTCCTTCCAATGAATATTCAGGGTTGATGTTCCCCCCCCGCCCGCCCCACTTTTTAAATTTTCTAAACAAGGCAGTTAATAGTGGTGGCATCTTTGATGGCCCTCAGTCATCTGAAGTTATTTGTTAATGCCCTGCATGCCCTCAGCCAGTCCCCCCAGAGCAGTCACCCTGTGAGCTGCCTGAGCTGTGTGCCAGGCTTGCTTGGGCAATGTGATTTCTCGTGTCCGTGGGATCCCCGAGCCCCGGCAGTTCAGCGCACTGCATAGAAGCCAGGGTGGGGATGAGAGCTTGTAGGCCATCTCACTGCAACCCCTGCATTTGCCCAGAGGCAAAGATGTACCAGGGCTCCCAGCAGTGGGGAAAGGATGCAACGAGCTCGACTCACAGCAGCTCCCTTTTGTGTAGAAGAACCGACTACATCTTTGGATTTCATTTCTCTGTTCATGAAGTAGCTCCTATGTCCCCATGCGTGCGTGCTTAGTCGCTCAGTCGTGTCTGACCCTTTGCAACCCTACGGACTGTAGGTAGCCCGCCAGGCTCCTCCATCTATGGGATTCTCCAGGCAAGAATACTGGAGTGGGTTGCCATTTCCACCTTCAGGGGATCTTCTGGACCCAGGGGTCGAACCCACATCTCCTGTGTCTCCTGCACTGGCAGGAGGATTCTTTACCTGATGAGCCCTTGGGAAGATCCCGTGTCCCAGGTCTTCTGCTCAATGCTGCCGATACAGTGGTAACTCGGATAGATAGGTCCCTTGCCCATAGGGGACTAGTGGGCAGTGAAGGGGGCGCAGAGACCCCTGGCAAGTACACACACACACACACACACACGACAGGCTGCTATGTGCATCTTGAGACCAGTAAACGGGTGGGAGGCTGGCTGCAGTGTCGCTGCACATAGGCTGCCTCAAGCGGAGAGCCTGCCAGAGTCAAGGTTCCCACACCTCTCACCACGTCCCCAGCGCCCGCCTCTGCACCGACCCAACCCGGGACCTGCTCTTTGGCACATCTGCTGCATGGGGGGGTCGCACTCTTGATTCCTGTGATTCCTGTCACTTTCTAACCATCAAGTGGAACTTCGCTTCCATATATGTTCATCTGCCAAGTAATAGAGCGAGAGCACTCGAGTCTTGCAGAAAGTTAACAACTTATTTGAGGTATCCTGTTAAATATTATCTATTAATGCTTGATTATTTGGTGACAACTTCTTTCAGATCCTCTAAAAGTTATCTAATGTACTGAGTGCTGTTAAAGGATGTGCTGTATGTAAAACCTTTATTCTAATAATTGCCTAAAACGTACTGTATGAGTTTTTTTTTTTTCCTTAATGGCTAGCTGTAGCCTAAGAAACCCAATGTTTAACCAAACCTTGAATGGAGGGACTTCCCTGGTGGTCCAGTGGCTAGGACTCTGCACTCCCAATGCAGGGGACATGGGTTCGATCTCTGGTTAGGGGACTAGATACCACTTGCTGCAACTAAGACCCAGCACAGCTAAATAAATAAATATTAAAACAAGAGAAAACTTTAATTAAAACCTAGGTTTCAGTGTATTGCTTTGGGTTAATATCCTTCCTTCCAGACTTTTTCTTTCCTTCTCCCAGTGGCTTTAAGAAGGGAGGGAAGGAAGGAAAGGGGAAAAGAAAAAAACATCCCCAAGCTATTGCAATGAAAACCGGCTTGGCTGGTGAAAGCTGTGTCTTCTACTCTGAATTAAATAATGTTGCAAGAGGTCAGCTGGCCATCCCTAGATAATGTCTGTGATCCCGGCAAAAGTCATGGCCACAGTTCACGGCAGAGCTTCCGGTGCACTGACCTCGCGGTCGCCTGAAAATCTAGACACCAGACCAACCCTGCGTCCCCTCAGCCACGATGATAAGTGCATGTGAGAAGGTGATGTGGTGTCTGACCACCCAAGGTAGATGCAAGTGTGGGCACAGGCTGTAATGAGCTAGAGAACTTTCTCTTTAGAAAAAAGGTGAATGAGAAGCAAGGCTTTGCCAGGGCAAGGGATGGGCGCTCTAGCAAATAAAAGGTTGCACTAGAACCCACTTCCTTTGTTCTGCTAAGTAAAGTCTTGCTAACACTGAATAATTATAGTGGGAAGAGTCTGAATGAGGCCATCCTTTCACTTGTTCAATGAAGGTTAATTTAAGGGACTTAAATTCAAGGGTTAATTTAATGAGACTTGAGATAAAGCTTGAATTTAGGGATTTTTGCAAATTACCTGTTAGAAGTAGTGGAAACAGAAGTGTATTTGTTCCTTTTATGCGAGTGACCTCTTAGCATTTAAGTGATTACTGATTAACCAAGGAGTTTTTTATTTGAAACTAAAACTTTTCATATTCTGATTTAAAGAACTTGACCTGGCTGAAGGCGGCTTACGTTGGGGAGCAGTGGGGGGTGGGATGGGGGGTGGGCAGGGTGCAGTATCTCAAGCAACATGACTTCAGCTGGAGAAATGTCCCTCTGGGCAAAGCTCCCCTTGTTCTAAGGAGCATGCCCAGTGGTGCACAAAGCCGCCTCTGCAACCCTTTTTCATCCAAGAGCCTTGAAATAGGAGAGAAATGCTTGCCTAGAGAGGACGGTCTGGTCCCTGTATTCTAGATAAACCAGGAGAGTACTGCTTTGCCCCACAAATGGTCTTCATCAGCCAGGACGCTGGCCCAGGCTCCTTCACGTGGTCCTCTCAGGGTTCCCAGCAGCAGAAGAGAGCCAGCCCAATGCACAGGCACTTAGCAAGCCTCCGCAGACATCACATGTGCTAACCAACCATTGGCCAAAGCCAGCGATAGGACCAAGCTCAAGCCCAAGGGCTGTAGAATTAAACTCTAGCTCCTGATGGCAGGAGCCACAAAGTATTGTGGCCAGATTTTCTTTTCTGTCTCCCTTGATAGGTGTGAATTTCTTGTTAACACTTGACCAGAGGAGCTATTTGATGTTTTGGGTCAACCGTGTAACTCATAATTGACCCAGGAAGGATGGGAGATCACGGTGGAGCACTTTAAATTCTGACGACTCACCTAACTGTGGAGGAGACCGTTTCGGTTCTGCTCCAGACGAAAGCTAAAGGTGGTACAGGGGAAAGCCAGTGCCACTGGTATTCGTGACAGCAAGCTAAAACGATTCCTAAACACATGGATATACCCGGTTCAAGACTCAAATTCCTTTCTCTCAAAGCAGCATTGTCTGATTCATAGCAATCAGCACTTGTTAGCACCATGACTCATTTGAGACTAGATCCTAGCTGCCATTCCTTGGTGCCTTCAGGGTGCTCACACCATGCCACGCACTCCGCACCCACAAACTGTCTGATCCCCTGAACAACCTTACAGAGTCCTATCGCTGGCTCACTTCTCTCCGAGCGGGAAGCCTACAAGTCAGATAGAAACAACGAACTCACGGGCACCTATTTAGGAAGTCAGAGAGTCCAGAATTTAAAAAAATAACAATTTATTTTCGGCTGCGCTTGGGTCTCCGTTGCTCCGAGCAGGTTTTCTCTAGTTGCAGGGGCTTCGTTGTGGTGCTTGGGCTTCTCACTGCGGGGACTTCACATTGCGGAGCAGAGGCTCCAGGGCGCAGGCTCAGTAGTCACCGGCTTTATCTGCCCACAGCACACGGAATCTTCCCCAGTGAGGGATGGAGCCTCGCGCCCCCTACACTGGCAAGTGGATTCTTATCCGCCTTATCAATTTTTAAAGAATCGCTCAGGCCAGTAGACTCCCAGGACTGTGGGCAGCTGGAGCAAGTGCACAGGGACACTTGCCACCCCCCATCCCCTCCAGTCCTGATCATCCCCCCTACACATGATCATCTCTCCCACCTACTGACCTGGGAGTCCAACTCCCCAGGGGCTCGGGACTGCCGGCCCAGCTTTCCCATTCATCCAGATTCACCGAGAGTGGATTGGTTTTAGAATGTTGAGACGAGATGTATCAGAAGGAGGTCTTAATCTTGCTCAGTCTGGATAATTTTTAAAACCAGCTTTAGAATTTTCCTATATCAGCTAATGCTAACAGCATTCACATGATGAAAACTATCTGTGTCTTAAAAATTTTGCTTTTAAGCAGTTAAGAGCAATAATGGGGAAAGAATGTTTCCGGATTCTCCCCCCCCCCCAATTCTAAGTTCTCTATTGATGTATAATAGTACATATTTGAAGTGTACAATTTGATAAGTTTTTACCACCACCCCCCCCCGACCCCGTACACACACACATCCATGAAGCTAGGACCAGAGTCAAGATATGGACTTTCTGTCGCTCCAAAAAGTTCCCTTTTGCCTCTTTGAAACCCTTCCCTGCCCCCTCTCTCTTGTCCCTTGCCAGTCCCCAGACAACCATTATTTGCTTTCTCCTCTGTAGATTAATTTGACTTTATATGAATAAAATCATATAATATGGACTCTTTAATCTGACTTCTTTCACTCAGCATAATTAGCATACTTTGCGATTCATCCATGCTGATTGTATCAGCAGTTTATTCCTTTTAAAATTTTAAAGGAGAAAAGGGAACACTGCTGTTTTTTTTCCCTCTGAACTTGGCCCAGGACTATTGAAGTTACCTACCAAATTGTACATTAACCAACTAATGCCAGCAATGAGTTAATCTATAACCTCATCTGTTACCGGTTAACGCGACCCCTCCCCAAACCTAAGCTCCTCCTGACTGTCAGTCAGACCCTGATCCTGGGCACCGTTTCCCTTGGGGGCTCAAACTGAAGTCGGGCTGCAGGGCTTGGGGAACCCAGTACTTGGGAGTCTTGGTTCATCCCTGCCCACGGTCGAATCTGAATGTAGCCCATCTTCGTGTTCTCATGACAGGGGGCTCTGGGCTTTGTGATGGTGTGGCTGTCAGAAGAGCAGGCTCTGGGTGCTCTGAGAGAAGCTTGGACTTCAGTCAGCTCTCTAAGTTTGAGCTATGCAAATGCCCAGTAGAAGCACATTCAGTATATGGGGCGGAAATAAGGGGACCCCTGTGTTGTTTCAAAAGTACTCACTTTAGGATTTTTGTTTTTTAATAATGAACTCGATTCACTTGAAATTATTTGAATTGACACTTCAAGACTCCATCTCCTTTTAAGGCTAACATACACCTGTCTGCTATCGAGTTCATTACAGTTCACCGTCTTCCTTTCACAGATCGGTTTCTTTTTAACAGCTCTTTCCTTAAATGTTTGGTTTCAGACCTCTTAGTGTAGGAATGTTCTAGTAAACGACTGCTTAAGATAATATGCAAAATATTTATATTCTAACGCATAGGTACCGGTTAAATATATCTTTCAGCTATTTTTGGAAAACTACCATTGGACGCCCCTGAGTTTTGATTTTCTCCCAAAAGGAAAGCTCAGACATGACACAACATAATAGGCTACAGAGAAGTGGGGGGCAGGGCCGACAGGATGTGAGTTGAACGCCCTCCCCCGCTGCCAGTGTGCTCTGACCTCGGGAAGTCACCGCATCCTCTGCAAATCTGGGACGTGGGGCTAGGTGCTCTTTAATCCCGTTCCAGGACCGAGAGACACTTAATCGATTCAGATGGACCATAGTCGAGGAGGTCAGCGTTGCCTCAGAGGCCCCCTTTGTCCCTCTGTGTGAGGACTGCGGCGGCTCCTCAGCTGGGCCATATTGGTGCCCAGGAGAAGCAGGCTCACCTTCTCTTCTGGATCTGGCTCCCTGGTCCTTCCAAGCAGCCAGCCTCCCGCGGGGGAACGCAGTTTGACTTGCTTAGCTTCCCAAGGATGCCTGCCAGTCCCCCACTGCCTGCCTGATGGTGGGGTGCCTCCTGAACCAGCCCTGGCATATTCTACCATCACCTGCTTGTTTTTCGGGGGTGGGGGTGGGTGGGTTACATGGGCTTCCCAGATGGCGCAGTGGCAAAGAAAGCACCTGCCAGTGTAGGAGACAAAGGTTCCCGATCCCTGGTTGGGAAGATCCCCTGGAGGAGAGCATGGCAACCCGGTCCAGTGTTCCTGCCTGGAGGATCCCATGAGAGGAGCCCATGGGGTCGCAGAGTGGGGCATGACTGAACATCCACCCACCCCACTCGTAGTCTCAGCCCTCTCCGCTTACCTACCGCAAGCCAGCCCGCCAAGCCCTCGGATTGGGAAACAAAGCGTAAGCACCTGGATCGTGACCCAGCTCTTTTCCTGTTCTTCTTTTGAGACTTCCCCAACAGGAAAGGCTCTGGGTAATTGATAGAGATTATCCCTGATTCCCTTAATGTAACCTTTTTACTCTTTCCTTTTCCTGGGATTAAGCTGTTCCTTTGCAAGAAGTCCTCTTCTTAATGACACAGTCATCGACCCATTATTGACCAAAGGAAGCGATCCAGCCCAACCCCACCTTTCTGTGGTTCACAGTCCCTTTGGTCTCTTTCATTATAAACGACTTTCAAAGTCATTAACTGGTTTTGTTTTGTTTTGTTTTGTTTTTTTCAATTTTTGGCACAGTGAAAGGCCATCAAACTACACTTTAAAATCAATCTGCCTTCTTGAAGCAATAATTGTCTGTGTATTTGTTGTCGCTATGAGTGTTCACACAGAAGAGGTGTTTTAGAATTTGCTGAGTGAGGGTTCCGAGGCAGTATGCCCTGCCCGGGATGATGAGTTGAGGTCTGACGTAAAGCAGAGACACGTGGGCCCTGTCGGCAGGCACCTTTGTTCCCCTTATTTCCCGCCTTTCCCGTTTTTCCTTCATTCAAGGGGTATTTCTTGCTCTGCATACAGGGCCCCCAGTGTGACTGCTGCAGCTCCAAGCTAAGAGGGATTAAATCTTTTAGGACTGGGCCTGCTCAGCATATGTCTGTACCATCATGGTAGGCACTCGAGAAATATGTGGTACATAAATAACTCCTGGGGAAGACTGTCAGAATTACACATTTGCCTGTAAGCATAGAGCAAGCAAACTGAGCCTTGTGTAGGGGTCAGGGCACCCCTCCCAGAAAAAAAATGCAATTTCAGTTAGTGATCCAGAAATGTCCGTACACCATAGGGGCTCTTGCACGCTGTGTGCTGGAAACTAACCTGTGGGCCTGCTGCCTGCTACCGAGAGAAAAGGAGAGTTAGTTGGTAAGTAGTAGTCAAGCTGAAGAAGGCAATGGCAACCCACTCCAGGACTCTTGCCTGGAAAATCCCACGGACAGAGGAGCCTGGTAGGCTGCAGTCCATGGGGTCGCACGGAGTCGGACACGACTGAAGAGACTTAGCAGCAGCAGCAGTAAGCTTCCCCGGTGCTCACTGGGAAAGACTCCACCTGCCAGTGCAGGAGATGCAGGTTGGATCCCTGGGTCGGGAAGATCCCCTGGAGGAGGAAATGGCAACCCATTCCAGTATTCTTGCCTAGGAAATCCCAAGGACAGAGGAGCCTGGCGGGGCTACAGTCCATGGGGTTGTAAAGAGTCAGGCACGACTGAGCGACTAAACAACAGCAACAAAGTAGCAGTCAGTATCCACACGGTGGCTTCAGGGACCAAGCTGTGTAACCACCGTCGCGTTACAGGGCATCGCCTCTTCCCTTCATAGGACTTGACGGTGTCTGCAAGGTCTTCGGCCTCAGCCGGCACCTCACGTGTCCCGCTCCCAGCCAGCCTTCCCTTCCTCTTCATTTGGGCAGTTTGGCCGCTAAAGCCCTTCCCAGCCACACGCACCACCCCCCATCCCAGCTCTTCTTTGGAGCACCTACTTGGAGCATCCCTCAAGGTGGTGGTCCCACATGGTTGGGCTCTCGATCCACTTGTTTCCCCTGTTGGTCCAGCTCCCTCTCTCTAGGTGAGTGATCTCCACCTCTCTGCACAGGTGAGTGATCACCCCCGACTGCCTTGCAGCCCAGGCGGTGGGCAGGATGGGACTGTGGACCCAGGAAGTAACTGCTGCCGCCACCCTGATGCCGGGTAGGGATGCACAGGAACCTCTTTCTCCTCCAGCTCGGGTCTGTTCTCAGCCTGAGGAAGACCTGCTCAGTGCCTGCTCAGCTTGTCTCCCTCCCCTTCCATCACCACCACCATTGTGGTGGCTGTTTATTGAGCGCCAGGCCTGGAATGTGTTGGGTCTATAGAGATGGGCTTATAAGGCTTGTTCTTTGAATTAGACACTAGCATATGGCCTTTCTGGGCTGAAGGAACTCCCATGATGTTTTCTAGCGTGCCCCACTATCTCAGCTGCTCTCGCCAGCTTCCCCCTCCACACCCCCAGTCCCCGTCCCCAGAAGGGCTCCCAGCGGCACAGCTGTCCTGACTTCCCGAAGGGAAGTGGATCTGAGGTGGGCAGGTGGGATTCCAGCTCTGTGGCTAACTTGGCTCAGGGTGTGCTTGAAGATTTTGTTCAAGAAAGCATGGGTATTGTGAAGAAAAATGGGACTTTGGAAATGGAATCCTTCAGAGTCTCATCTTGAATTTTCATCATCCTATTATCACAGAAGACTCCTCTGAACTCTCATTCTGTTGCTCTGTCCAGTCAGGGTATGCAGGCCCCTGGGCCCTGGGAGATCCTCTGCAGTGAACCCTAAAGTTGCCCCTTACTGGGTAGGCGGTTGCTCTGTGCCCACAGCCCCTCCCCTGGCCCTGCATGAGGGCCTTGGCACATTTGCTGCCTGCAGGGTCCCAGGTACCCTGCCGGAGGATGCCTGGGATAGTGACTGCCCCCCAGACCTTTGACCTTTGACTCTGAGCCTCCTGCTTGGTGGGGGAGTGGGGCACATACCATTTCCTCAGCCAGACATCGAAAGAAGCACAATTATTGCCTTGAAGCACATTTTTCTGAGCGCTTTCCTTAGGTCTGAGTTACAGCAGCCTAAGTGGGCTTCTAGAAACCAAACAGCCCGACTGAGAAAGGAATCAGGCTGTCCTGGGACCGGGGCTGGGGTCGGGGGGTTGGCTGTGGACAAGGGATGGGTAAGCTAGGGCTGAGCAGCACACTCCCACTGCCCCATCCTCTGGCCCCCTCAGGGTCTCAGTCTGGCAGTGCAGCTCTCAGCTGTGCCCAAGGATCAACCCAGGGAGCCTTCAGCCCCACAGAGGCGGGGTCTGCCTCCCGCCCTGGGCCCCCGGTCTCCAGGGAGGGCCTGCCCCCACCCCGTGTTTTTAAGAGGCTCCCAGAACATTCAGATGTGTTTCTGACCACCTTCTCCTGGTTCTGTGCCTAAACCGTGAGGTTCCTGTGTGTCCACAGTGTGCAGCACAGTTACGCTGACTTCCAGAACCTTCCACAGGTACAGTCCCTGTGAGTCCAGCAGAGTGCCTGCTGCTCTGTGTGGGAACTGAACCTGCAGGAGGGACCTGGAGAGGAGAGGAAGCCTGCACACAGGCGGTCACGGGGAGGGCCAGGGACCCCAAGGAGACACTCCTCGTATACCTACTGCATCGAGATGGAGAGGGTGCTGAAGGGCTTACCGCACACCAGGCGCTTTCTCTTCTCGTCTGTTAGCATCATCCCCGTTGTGCAGGTGCTCACAGTCAGAGATGGGGAGGTGAGCCGGATTTTTTTTTCTTTAAACACCAGCAGTGCTAAAAGAACCCGGGTCAGCCACCCATTCCCAAGTCACCTTCTAGCTACTGTTCTTCCTCAGGGCCACCGTGGTTGGGGGGGTGTCATCAAACCCCTCCCCGGGCTGAGGGGCACCTGGCAACTCTGCCCAAGGTGGGCTGGGGGAGAGGTGTGGTTCTGTTGCTGCTATAAATGACTTTGGTGTAAAGTTAAGAGACGATGAAACAATATCACTCAAGTCCTAATACAAGTCACAGATACAAGGAATCATGACAGTAGGGTACACAGGGGAGGACCGATGTGAAACAAGCTTGGCAGATCCTTAAGAACCAGTGAGGCTGTACCGCCTGTGAGCCCGCACTGCCTAAAGACCAGTGGACCGACCTCCCGAACGAACGGCTTCTGACTGAGACAGTCATGAGCTCTCAAAGCAGCTAACCTGTACATAAGCAGGACGTTCCACCCTGCCACCCCACTTCATGTCGACTGTGTGAGCTGCACGGCATTTGTAAAGGGAGTTTTAAAGAGCAGGGAGTCTAGCTGGGTTAGGATAAGAGATACCTGGAACTTCATTGTGGGGTTGGAAAATAGAATACTTACTTAAGGTGTTAGTGGGTGGGGCTTCCCCAAGGCTCATGCCTACCAACACAGGAGACACAAGAGGTGCAGGTTTGATCCCTGGGTTGGAAAGATCCCCTGGAGGAGGCAATGGCAACCCACTCCACTATTCTTGCCTGGGAAATTCCATGGACAGAGGAGCCTGGCAGGGTACAATCTGTGGGTTTGCAAAGAGTCAGACACGACTGAGTGCACACACACATAAACTGTTAGTGGACTACCATTCATGTCTGTACGCATCTCCATCAGGCTTGACTTTTGGAAACCCCTAGGATACCATGCGGAGAAGGCAATGGCACCCCACTCCAGTACTCTTGCCTGGAAAATCCCATGGACAGAGGAGCCTGGTGGCCTGCAGTCCATGGGGTTGCGAAGAGTCGGATACGACTGAGTGACTTCACTTTCACTTTTCACTTTCATGCATTGGAGAAGGAAATGGCAACCCACTCCAGTGTTCTTGCCTGGAGAATCCCAGGGACGGAGGAGCCTGGTGGGCTGCCATCCATTGGGTCGCACAGAGTCGGACACGACTGAAGTGACTTAGCAGCAGCAGCAGCAGCAGGATACCATGAGTATTTCTCTAGCCTCGGATTATGGAGAGAGGCTGATGTCACATTCTCAGCTCCCCACAATACCACGGCTGTATCATGTAACCACTGGCTGTCCAGCTCTAAACCAGGAACAAGCCCCACCTCACCTGCAGACGTGCTGTGCAGGCTCAGGGCTGTCTGAAAGCACTCGTTGCCTCACCCTTACATAACACGTTACTTTCCTTCTTTAGGTCTGATGCTCTGGGGCAGGCATGTCCCAAGACCAGGTGGGGGAGGCCCAGTTTCTACAGCTTCTGGCCACTCGAAGACAATCCAAGAGGAAGCCCCCTTCTAAATTGTTTCTGGGATCCCAGATCTCCCCCAAGATGGCCCTGTGCTGGCTTCCAGGACCTTGCAGTTCTCTCCTCCAGGATCCTCCTTCTGGGGCAGGGTACCCTGGCAGCACAGCCCTCTTCCCAAGGAGGGTGGGTAGACTTTGGCCTCGAGGCTGGGGTGACCCCTCGCATGTGCACAAGCTCGCCCCACCCCACCCCCGCCCCAAATGCAGGGTGGGCCTGGGGGTCAGCTTTCTCCATACCGAAACATTCCGACAATGAACTCCAAGGAGTTGGAGAAATTACAGTTAGAACCTGGCCTTTCAAGTCTCTATGAAGGTGTATATGTTAAGATATGTATGCGTGTGTGCATCCAACTCTGTGCATGGACTGCAGCCCGCCAGGCTCCTCTGTCCATGGAATTCTCCAGACAAGAATACTGGAGTGGGTTGCCACTTACTCCTCCAAGGGGTCTTCCGCCCAGGGATCGAACCGGAGTCTCCTGCATTGGCAGGCAGATTTCTTTACCACTGAGCCACCTGGGAAGCCCTCAAGATAGATGGTAGCATTTATTTTATTTAAAGGTTTGTTAGTTTCCCCCCAAGCCCCACAGATGGGAAAAGCAAGCCTGCCTGGGGCATGCAGAAATTCTTTCATGCAGATTCCCTTCCTCTTAATAAAAATAAGAAAACATACAATCAGACTATCCTAGGGTTTTTTTGTTTTTGTTTTCATTTTGCCACCTGATTCAGGAATTCCTCTGCCTCATCAGCAGTTTTGCCTGGGATGCTAGTTACCTAGCTTCTGGACCTATCTGAGTTCAGCTGAACCAGGAGAGGCCTCGGAATGTGCCTCTGACAGGTACCCCAGAGGCTTCATGCAGCTCCTGACTCAGTGGTACCTCGGCCCTGTCTGAATTTTAAAACTGACTGAGAAACTCAGAAAAATCCTGCAGGGGGAGGCTCCCTGAAATAGGCATCTCCAGGGCAGGGGCCCAGGCCTGCAGGCTGCCCTGCACCCCACGACTTGCCAAGGTTGAGAAGCAAGTCTGCCAGGCTTGATGGTTCTCTCTGCGAGGAGCCCAGCCTTTGCTCTCCTAGTGGAAGGGAGCCTGTCGGGTCTTCAGTCTCTGCAGGCACTGTTGTTAAGCCCGATCCCGCCACCTAATTAACACTTGTTTATATTAAACAAGCGTTAGCTGCCGAATGCAGAGAAGGGGGTGGTCCTTTTTGAAGTTTCTAGTTGCTGACTTTATAAGATCTGGCCTCAAGTGGGGCTTCTGGAAACTCATCAACCCGACACAGCAGCTAACAAGTCCTTCGAGAAGTTTCTGTCGCAGGCAAGGCCATCTCCCGAGGAACAACCCAACCTGCGGAGGTTCCCCCTCCCCCCCGCAACACCTCTTGACCCGGCAGCGCGGTGGCGCAGGAGGGCGTGGACAGCTTCCCGGGTTTGGGTGCTCCTCGTCAAGGTGTTAAAACAAAGAGGATCGTTGTGTTTCTTGGAACTGGTCTAAATGTCTCTGTTTAAGATCTAGGGAACCGCATTTCCGTTCGTTTTCTGCTCGTGAAGGGTACCAACCTGGTGATGGCGCCGTGACACGGCCGCGGCCCCCAGCCTCTCCTGCCGGTTCCTTTAATTAGGAGAAATTAAGTGGGGCTGCTACATATTTTGAGAATAAATAACACTATTTAAACGCAGGCAGCCTTAACCACTAACTTAACCGCTGAGTTCTCGCTGCTACATGTCTCCTAAGTAGATCGGCATAATCTTCACTAGGACTTAAAATGCATCACATTCGTTCCGGAGCTCGGAACCCGCAGCCGACGCGAGCCCCGGGAGGGCTTAATGACTTTAATTATGGCGAGAAATACCTTCTCCGGGCGGGAGGGGCGCGGCCGGCGGGGTGGGGTCAGAGGAGGCCGGATGGGAGCCCGGCTCCCCCCCCAACCCCCGCCCCCCCGAAGACGGCCCCGCGGCGTGGGGGAGGGCCTCGGAGTTCTGAGCGGTGTTTGTGGCTTCGGCGCTTTGATCTCCGGCCAGGGAAACCTGGAAGGTCAGGCCGGGCTGCAGCCAAGCCCCGGAGCCAGGAGCCGATGGAGCGGGCCGGGCCGCACCACCCACCCGCCTCCCCCATCCGCCTCCTCCCGCCCCCGGAAGGTGAGCCCGCCTGGCCGCCCGACACCCGCACTTCCCCACACCCACCCCCTCACTGGGTTGGAGCTGTTTTGCGTTGGTCTCCCTTTAGGCAGTGGATTAGGGTCTCCCAAGTCGTGGCAGTAAACCAGACACATGCCCTGCAAATTTTGTTCAGTAACTACCCTATCTGTCCTACATACTGGAAACGAAACCAGGTTATTTTCTTAAGCTCTGTGCCCCTCCCCACCTCCTCTCCCTCCTAACCCTCCCCTGCAGAACCCCACCCCCCCCTCCCCGCCCCCGCAGAGCAGCAGGTGATTCCGCTGCCCGGTTAGAGTGTTAGGGTCTTTTTTTTTTTTTTTTGGTTTTTTTTTTTTTTTTCTGGCCAATTCTTCTGACGCCCGCCCCCTCCTTGGCACCAGGCTTTTCTCACCGGTTACCCATGGGCGCCGGTGTGTGACCTCATTTCCTATGGAATGAAAGGTTTCTGTAGGAAAACAGGGCACTTGGTGAGACGGGCCTTGCAAGCCCCCTCGGCTGGCAAAGAGTGTCCCCTGTCGTGCGGTGACTCATGCTTCAGGGCGCAGCGGCGGACCAGAAAGCCCAAGAGCCCCGTGCCTGGGTGGTCACTCAGCCGAGAACACAGGGGCGGAGGAGGAAAGGAAAAAGTGAGGAGGGCAGCTTTAGAATCCACTTAGCGGTGTCCAGAGGGAGGGGCACGCAGGGACCTGGGGAGCTCTGGCTTGTTTGTGCTAGGATGGGACCAGCCAAGAGAGACTGGTGAGCATCAGGCAGGGTGTCTCCGCGTCTGGCTGGTGGTCTCTGTGTGTGGACAGGCCCCTGCCCCAGTGGCAGCCTGAGCAGGGCTTGTTAGGGGGCCCTGCGTTGCTGGCAGGGACCGTGCCTGGAGGTTCACGCCTCAGGTGGACGAGCCTCACAAGCCTGCACTTTTGGTCTCTCATGGCTCTGCCCAAGGGCATGTTTGAGTCTGGGGGTTTGGAATCTGCCGCCCGTTCTGGGATCTTGACAGCAGGGTGGGTGGGCAGCCCAGTGTCCACGCGCTGCCCCTCTGTGTCATGCAGGCCAGTTTCTCCCATCAGTCTTCGAGGAGGAAGGAAAGCCAGGTTTTCCTAAGCGACGAGAGGACAGTGAAAATGCACATCTCCTGCCGTCTGTGCCCGCGCATGTACCTGGAGGTGGTGGTTTGCTCAGCTGTCCTCTGCTGAGAGTTGTCAGGGAGGCTTGCACTCCTCCCAGGAGTAGAAGGGGCACATGCAACGAGTGCCCTGACATCAGAGACCTGCCCACAAGAGGCCTGGGACCCCATAAAGATCCCCAGTGAGGCAGAGCCACTCTCAGGGACTGGGGTGGAGGTTCCCCAGAGAGAATAATTCCTGAGTTAGAACCAACCACCAGTAGAAGGCCCGTACGCAAGCACTGCAGCAGAAGACCCGGCCGCGGCTCATAAGAAACCAAACTGCCAACATCTGCCCAGCGGAGGATCCCGACTTCCGAGAAGATCTGGTAGAGAATGAACCTTCGGCCACTCGGAAAGTCAGAGGAAATAGGAGACCAGGTGGCCTGGAGTGAGCCACAGCCCGTGCTTGGAACAGCAGGGCTCGGTGTGTTTGATGCTAACCCCCGGGGCGAAAGCTCATCCTTTTTAGGTCAATCAACAGACGTTTCTAGGCCATTTTACCCTGTGCCAGGCTCTTTGCGGGATTCTGGGAATGGAGCGGGAAAGAAGTCTGAGGCCTTGGCTGCCCTCTAGTGAGGGAGGCACTTTAAGTAAACAGTGACAGTGTGATGTCACAAGAGCTGTTCCAGTGGGACCGGGCGGGCCAGGGTGCGGAGAGGAGCACCTGCGGCTGTGAGAGCTGGAGGAGGCCCGGCTGGCTACGGGCGAGAGTGGGCAAGGAGCTGCAGAAGCCCCGCCTCGTCAGGCTCCGGGGCTGGTGGGTTGAGTTCACAGAAAGCCGGCGGAGTCACATCCTATTCTGATTTTTTGGAGGATAGCCGATTAACAGTGTCGTGCTGCTTCCAGGTGGGCGGCAGAGGAGCTCAGCCGAACATGCACGTGTATCCATTCTCCCCAAACCCCCTTCCCAGCCAGACTGCCGCGTGACATTGAACAGAGTTCCCTGGGTGTACTGTAGGACCCTGGTGGTTACCCGTTTTAAATAGAGCTCACGTCTTACTCTAAGAGCATCACAGAGTCATTCAGGAGAGTGGGGCAGGGCAGGTCTGCGATTCAGAGAATGCCCTCTTGTGCTGCATGGAGACCCTGTGGGGGGTGGGGGGCGCTGGGGGAAGGTGGGGTGGGCTACGGAGCCCCCAGGGGGGTGGTGGTTGTGACTCACGTGAGAACTGTAGTGTCCGATACAGGATGGCAGTAGTGGGGCTGGGAAAACAACGAATGGATGTGGAAGACGGAATCAGCAAAACTTGGTGAGCGGCTGAGCGTCGGGGTGAGGGCAAAGGGGTGTGGTTTAGCCTGGCCCCTGGATGGCGCTCGTGGGGCACCTTTCTCCAGAGAGAGCCCTGGCTATAAGAAGGCCAGGACCACGTGAAGGGTAGGCACATGCACCTCTATCAGCCTGAGCTGGAACAGTGAGCTTTGCCCCAGGAACAGCTGCAGAAGGAACCCGGGGACCCGCTGAAGCAGGAAGCTGCTGCCAGGTCGTGGACACTAAGCCCTGGGCCTCTGGTGCCATCTTGGATTCCCCATAACCATGGTTTCTGCCACTGTGGGTCATATGGCTGTGTATGCTGGAGGAGGGCTGCACGTGAACACTCTTGAGTAAGAAAGGGGGAGACCTCAGTGCCCTTACCTGCTGCTTGCCAACCGAGATCTCTTCCCCCTCCCAGGACAACAGCAGGTGTGTGGAGACAGACGCCTCTAGAAGGTCCTGGCTTGGATCCTTCCTGGGGTGCCTGGCACACACTTGGCCTTCTTAAGTAGTTGTCACATTGCACTGTATACAGCTGACCCTCAAGTAACACAGGTTTGAAACATGGGTCCACTTAGACACGGGTGTTTTCAGTGGGCAATAGTACAATGCTGCATAACCCAGGGGCTTGAATCTGCGAACACGGAACCGTGGACATGGAGGAACCTTGGAGATTGAGGAGCCGAGTATACAGAGGGTGACTCTAAGTTCCATGGCGATTTCCCTTCGGTTGTGCAGAGGGTCAGCGCCCTGACCCCCGCATTATTTGAGGGTCAACTGTTAATTGAGTGTTTTCACACCAGGGACCACCTCCTTTAGACATTGTCTTCCAGGTCAAAATGTAGATTCTGGCCCATCCCTCCCCCTCCGACCATGCGTTAAGAGCCAGGGAGTAGTTAGGCAGTGAGACTCCTGTCACCTGAGCCAGCCGTTTGCACAGAGCCTTGGGTCCCAAAGCTTCTCCCGTGGAAGGAAAGGTATGGACAGAAGTTGCTGCAGAAAGGGTCCTGTGTCGAAAACACTAGGGCTGCCAGGTAGCTGAGAGCCTTAGCGTATGCGATATTTCTCAAAGGACGCTAACCAGGACGGTGTCTCATCCCCTGAGACCTACTATAGGAACGTGGGATCGGTGGCTCCAGGCGGGTCATTTCGAACTCATTGGCCCTCGGAACAGAACACTCAGACCTTTCGTTACGACTCCCCCAAGGCTCTTCAGCAAGGCCTGCCCCAACACTGCTGGTGAAACGGACCCTCCGTGAGGACCGGGCAGCCACCGTCCTGCTCACCGTGTTCATCCTCCCGGCCTAGCACCCACAGTAACTGGTTAATTACTACCATCGAACGAATAAAGTCATAAATGGCACCACAAAGAGAATTAAACTGCCGCCGCCTACTATGTGAATTTGTCGAGTATGGGCTGTGCCCACCCAGGGCAGTCTGCTCTGTTAGGCTTTTCCGGGCACCGACACGGGTCAGATGTACGTCCTGGCTCCACAGACCCCAGGGCAGGTGAGCCTAGCAGCCAGCCAAGACAATTACATGTGAGATGTTAGCGCCGTCTGACTCCGCAGGACCACGTGTAGCGATGTAAGGAGTGGATGCCACCAGAATGTGAGTACAAGACTGTACATAGAGCACTGATCCTGATGGAGAAAAGGCAGAGAGCCCCTAAATGCCTGTCAGAGAGGCGGTCCACCATGTGTTGGAAGACTATATGTAGCTGGTAAGAAGAAAAACGCTTTTCTGCATACTGCATATAAGGTTGTTGAGTAAATTGTTGAGATAAGGGGGAAAACAGTTGAGAACAGATTATAAAACATTATATACATCCAATTTATTTTTAAGTGTATTTTCATATGTGAGTGTATATACGTATGCACTTTATGCCTGCTGATACATGAATTTAAAAAAAAAACATACATGGAAGGATATAAACCACACTGTTATGTTATAAAGCTGGGATTTGAGGAGGTACTAAGTCGGTTATTTTTTGCTTTCAACTTCTGAGTTATGTTTGAATTTTCATGTCAAGTATGTCACTTTTATTAATTGCAAAAATACTAAAGATGGTCACCTTTGCAGGGGAAAATGCATCATAGAAAGTGATAAGTGGCAGAGGAGAAATCTTTATAGGTATTAGAACTCGGGTAAGAGCTGCTTCTGACTAAAGAGAAGCATTTACCAGTCTTACGTGGGAGGCTTTGCACATGAACTTGACCTTGAAGCATCAATAGGCTAGGTAAGATTATAGTTCACTCTGGAGGTCTTTACACGTGTGAAGTATCTCCTGGAGGGTTACTCTCAGACTGTCAGCCTCCTTCCTAGCCAGCTCCCCAATGTGCCACTTTATCCAGAAGTTAAAACTGTTGACCCAAATTTGTCTTTTATTGTCCTTGTCTTCCTATCTTGTCCTTGCTGCAGATAAATTAAGAGTTGAGTGGGTTTATAAAGAGGAGCATTAAAATCTTATGTGGATTGTATAAAGATTCTTAATAATCTTCATTTTCTTTGGCCCTGGGCCTCCATCCTAGGAGAATTGGAAGTGTAAGCCAAGATTCATTCAACATGGCATTAACTGTAAGAATAAAAAAACTGAAATAGCCCAAATATCAAAAAGATATGAGTGAGCGGGGTATCTGAAGGGATCTATCACAGCCTTAAAGATATTAACAAAAAATTTTAAATGACTTGTTGGAAGATTATGATAAGTGCAAAAAAAAAAAAAACCCCAGAACACAGACTTATATTCAATAGAGGCAAATAAAGAAAAAGTCTGCTTGAAGCCCCCGTATATCAGAACTTCCTGTAAGAGGCTGAAGACACAAGTCTTTGTATCAGTGCTAACAGTCCAGCTTCCTGGCTTATGCTCTGGTCAGGTGTGAGGGCCAAAGGAGAGATTGTGGGCCATCTTTTGGGTTATTTCCGATTCAGGCTGTATTCCACCGAAAGTTTTCCTACAGTAAAGTTTAAGCACTGGGGACCCCACATCCAGTGCTTGATGAAGAAACGGGGAAGCGGTCTGTTCCCAGGGGCTCTGCAGGGGAGCTATGGGGTGGGAGTCTGTGTGTGCGCTCAGTCATGTCTAACTCTTTTCTACCCCGTGGACTATAGCCCACCAGGCTCCTCTGTCCATGGGATGGTCTCAGGCAAGAACACAGGAGTGGGTTGCCCTGCCCTCTTCCAGGGGATCTTCCTGATCCAGGGATCAAATCCACATCTCCGGTGGCTCCTGCATTGGCAGGCGGATTCTTTACCACTGAGCCACCTGGGAAGCCCTGATGTGGTGTAGGACCAGGCCCCAAACCCAGTCTGGGTGTAACTACACACTCTGGGTCAGTGCCAGGTCCATCCCTGGTTGGAATTCCTGAATTTAATCGAAACCCAAGCAGACTCTAGGCTGTGGGTCTCTTCACCCACAAGGTGGCAGTGGGACTATTAGCAGAATGCACAGTATGCATCCAGAAATTCAAGACTCAAACATATCGATAGAAGCACTTCCTTGGCGGAGGACAACAGTCCACGTTCAGGGAGCAGGAACCCTAGAGCACAGTCCCAGGCAAACTTGCTATCATTCAGAATAAGTGTTTATTGAATAACCACAGGGGTCTTGCATTGCAGTAAGTGCCAGTCACGTAAGACCCTGTCTTCTAGAGCTTGACGTTTTGTACTCTGCAAGACGTAAGTCTGCAGGTGTTGGCGCTTT
The DNA here is from genome assembly GCF_032452875.1 of Bos javanicus. Lineage (NCBI taxonomy): Eukaryota > Metazoa > Chordata > Mammalia > Artiodactyla > Bovidae > Bos > Bos javanicus. Next base: position 68,816,750 of record NC_083884.1, read on the forward strand.
TGTGACATGTCTCAGTGGCTGTGGACGTTGTCGCCTCGGGTCTAGCAGGCCTGGAAAGGTAAATAAGGAACCATGACAGCCTTTTAGTCCACATCCTGCTGTGGGGCTTGTGGTCACCTGCTGGCTGGGGCCGACCTGTGCCGGCCTGGTGGAAGCAGCCGCCGTGATGGAGGGTGGGAACGTGCCCGTGTGAGTGGAGCACGGGAAAGGGTGGGCAGAGGCCTTCGGCTGCTTCTGGGAGGCCTGGCCTGGTCCTCCCACCTGCTTTCTGCTGCCCACGCCCTTCTCAAGCTCTTCTTCTTAATCTAGTCTGTGCACAGATCAGGGGTAACTGCCCTCTCCAGCTAAGCTCAGCTACAATGACTGTCTAGCAGCATCCACCAGAAGGCATCTTCCTAGACATCCATTGAAACAGCCTCGTTTTGAGAAATTTGGACATTTGGGTGTGTGACTTCATAAAGATGAGGCTTTGAAGTAACTCTCCAGCCCAAGTTTGACTACAGAAGACGTGAAAAATCTAACACATGAACACGCGTTCAAGGACACCGCATCCATTTTCAAACTGAAAATGTGGGGTGAGGGGGAACTGTGTGACCAAGTACGTTTTTTCATTTGCTTTGGGAATAGTATGATCAATGTGTCATTTTCAAAGTGTAGATCATTCATGGCCTGTTTTTAAACCCAGGCTTTTCAGGTGGCTCAGTGGTAAAGAATCGGCCTGTGAAGCAGGAGAAACAGGTTCTATCCCTGGAGGAGGAAATGGCAACCCACTCCAGTACTATTGCCTGGGAAATCCCATGGACAGAGGAGCCTGGTGGGCTACAGTCCATGGGGTCACAAAGAGTCAGACCCAACAACAACAACATTCTTAATCCCAAGCCTGCTCCTGACAAGTGAGTTCTGAACGTACTCCTGACCCGCCTCGTGTCCAGTCCTATGTGCGGGAAATACAGCCTTACTTCAACAGCAGCTTACATCAAACCTAATTTTTAAAGTAAGCCACTGTGAGAATGATTGTTTTCTCAAACAAAATATAGGTGCCCTGGGCCCTGTGTATTAACCTGGTTGTGTCTGCAGTTGAGCTATAAACAGGATTTAAGCTCCATGTTCTTGACCTGCTGTTTTCATGAGAGAAACCAGGACACTGGTGCGCCCTCCACTGAGGCTCCCAAGCAAGACAAAGCTGCATGCCCAGCCCCCTCCAGTGCTGCCTGATGTGCAGGGACTGAAAGCCAGTAAAGGAATGAGAGATCCTGTTTATTTCCTCATTGGCAGCCAGTTTATGAACAAGGCTGGGAGGATCTTCCTTGTTAAAGAATCTGCCTGCCATGCAGGAGACCTGGGTTCGATCCCTGGGTCAGGAAGACCCCCCGGAGAAGGGCATGGCAACCCACTCCAGTATTCTTGCCTGGAGAATTCCACGGACAGAGGAGCCTGGTGAGCTACAGTCCATGGGTTCGCAAAGAGGTGGACACAATTGAGTGACTCACACACCCCCTGAGCAGAAGACTGGCACCCATTTACTGTGGCCCCCGAGGACCTGCTGACCTCAGGCAAAGGGGTCTGTGCCCCTAAACAGCTTTCTGGAGGAAAGTAACACCATCTGGCTCCAAACTTTCTCACAGGGACATCACATCCTCTCTTGCTGGAGGCAGGTGACAGCCATCACAGCTCTTTCTGCAGCACTCTGGACAGCCCGTTGCCTCTACAAGTGGCCGAGACTAGTCCTTCATGACACAGGCTCTGTCCCCCTTTTACCGGTGGGGAAACTGAGACTGGGGACTGAAAGAGACTTGGTGACCCACCCCGCATCGGCAGCTTGTCTGGAAGAGCCAGGGACAGCACCCAGGAGCTCCTCCTGATTGGGGCGCACCCAGTGGGGAACCAGGGTGGGACCTGCAAGCGGCAGAGCAGACCAAGTACAGCGAATCTCAGTCCAACGGGAAGGGGTCCTCAGCAGAACAAGGACAGCACTCAGGTGCCTGAGCTCGTTGAGCTGCCGAGGGCTTCGCTGTATCCCGAAGAGTTCACTGTCCTGCTTGTACCAAGTGCAGGGAGCAGGCTTATTGTAGCAGCTGTGGGGCAAGACTGCCCTCTAGAGGGCTGATGGAGCATTGCCCTAGCCACATTCCAGTCTAAGGCTCAGTGTTGCTTTCCCATGCTGTATCCATGTAGTGGTTATTTCTATGGAAGGAATTTAGCTTTCGCTCTTTCTCAAGCAGTCTGGCCCATAGAGGCTTTCTTGACCTCTGAGTACTGGCCATTATTTGTCCATCTTACAGAAGGCTGGGCTTTCATTTTGGTCCCCTCCCCCACCCCTCACCTTTAGAGGAGTCTTGCTTCCCTAACAAGATTCAGGTTCTTAAAAGCAAGGATTATGTCTGATTCTTCCTCAGCTTTACCCTGTTGTTCCCTTAGCTGGACATGAAACTAGAAGGTTCACCAGGATGGAAAGGAATCCTTTCCACCCCCAAAAAAGAATTCCACCGCTTCTCATTTGTTCCTAAAACATTTCATCTCTGATCAGTAGTTCCCCAAATGGTTGAATCCTCAGAAAACTTTCAGAACTCAGTTTCCTGGGCCTCACTCCAGCCCTGCTGAATCAGGCTCTGTGGTCTGAGCCAGGAAATCTGCTTTACAAACTTCCCCAAGTGGTTTTTGATGTGTGGCCAGGTTTGGCAGCCAACAGCTCTAAATCCCCATTTACAATTATTTCTCCTAGCCTTTCCCCCCACCCGACAGCATCTCCAAAGGTCTTCAGCTCATGTCCGTTATTAAAACGGACCATTTTGAGATTCCTCTGGACATAGTCACAGGCTCTTCCAACTGCGGGGCTGGACGACACGGGGGAGAGGAGACCACAAGAGAAGGACCCAAGGCATGTGCTTTTACTGCCAGTGACCCTGTGTTCATAGCAGAAATTACTGAAACCAGTACCTTTATGCTGACGGGGCAGGTTGTCAGTTTGTAGTCTGATGTTAAGGCTTAGGCTGAAGAGGGAGACAGAGGTTAATTGAGTACCTAGTTATTTATTTTTACCATTTCTATCTCATCTAGTTCTCAGGTTCAACTGAACAAGGCACTGTTGCCTACCCACGTCCACCCCCATCCCACTCCCACCCCCTCCTTTAAAAAACAGAAAAAAAAACAGGCAAGTTGAGGCTTGGGGTTCCCTGATAGCTCAGTTGGTAAAGAATCCGCTGCAAGGCAGGAGACCCCAGTTTGATTCCTGGGTCGGGAAGATCCACTGGGGAAGGAAAGGGAAAGGCTACCCACTCCAGTATTCTGGCCTGGAGAATTCCATGGACTGTATAGCCCATGGGATCGCCAAGAGTGGCACGCGACTGAGCGACTTTCACTTAAGTTGAGGCTTAGGAAAGTTAGTAACTCTTCCAGTCACATAAGTTTGTGACCATCAGATTCTGCATTCGAATACAGGTCAGATTTCCAAGGCCAGCTTTGTGGGAACGTCCCTACATGCTCTTTCTCACTCTCCCAGGCCAAGCGAGCGGTGCAGCGGGGAGCCACCGCAGTCATCTTCGATGTGTCCGAGAACCCAGAAGCTATTGACCAGGTAAGCTCCTGGGGCCAGGCCAAGGCTGCAGGGCCCCTGAGAGAAGCACCTCCCTTACTTAGCCTGGCTTCTCACAGTCGTATCACCTGGGTCTTCGGGGCCCTTGCACTTGTCTGCCCTCATTAGTGACCCGTGTTTGTGCATTGTCCTCCAAAGCGAGTGTGTCAAGAGGGGTTAAGAGCCAGGGGGCTGGGAGGCATTGTCAAATACCCTTCATTCTAAAACGGGGGGCATCCTCAGCTTCATCTGCCTGGGAGCCCCCAGCCTATGATGCTGGTGTTTGGGGATTTTCGAAAGGGAATTTCATGTTCTTTTCCTCCAGCTTTTCTTTCTCTCTCTCTGGCTTCTTGAAAGTAATTACATCTTCTAAGCAGCACCTTCTGTCCTTGCTTAGCTGAACCAGGGCTCGGAAGACCCGCTCAAGAGGCCGGTGGTGTACGTGAAGGGCGCAGACGCCATCAAGCTGATGAACATCGTCAACAAGCAGAAAGTGGCCCGCGCACGGATCCAACACCGCCCCCCTCGAGTGAGCCTCCGCCACCTGCCCCCCTCGCCACCTGCCCCCCTCGCCACCTGCCCCTTCCGGCTTCGGCCTTTTTTGTTGCTTCCGGCTTTTTCCCCATCTAAACCGCTGACGCGCCCCAGGGACCTGCAGGTTTGTAGCAGATGTAAGCCCGGAGGCCAGGGAGAGATTACCATTTCTACTTGAGGGCATCTGAAAAGCCTTTCCAGATATAGATGACTTGTGACCAGGTGTCTCTTCCACCCGGTGTCCCCTCTGGGTGACTTCCTGTCCTTTTTTCTCTTCTGCCCCATCTTCCCATGAAAGGCTGACTAAGGACTGAAGGGAAGGGCGTCCTACTCTCAGCTGCTTTTCCTGGGTCTCCCTCCTCCCGTGGGTCTTCACTAAGAGGATAAAGCCTGTGCTTCCTCCTTCCTGTGGGGCAAGTGCATTACCAAAACTCCCTAACGTGTACTAGAATCTGGAAATGTAAGCTTTCAACTGGGATGGGAGCTCACGACCTCCAGGTGGTTAATGAACAGCTTTGTCTTCTAGGCTTCTCTTATAGTTGTGTTAAAGCCATGCTGCTGGCATCCTCTGCCCAACCTCAGGCTCAAGATTCTAGGAACCTGGGACAGGTGCTCCATAGATGGTTTATTTCCTCTTCCCAAATATTGGAATATTCACATAAAGGAGGATCCTTTCGCAAAAAATACCCAGATGCTCGTAGCATTCAGTGAGCAAAACTCCACTCCGGCGGGCCAAATGCACATCCCAGATCAGGTGGCTGTAAGGTTTTAGGAGGCTGTATGCCATGAGGGAAAGGTAAGAACTAAAACTAGAGGGAGTTTGCAGAAGAACCGACTTGCGGGCTGCTTTTTAAAGGGAAAAAAGAGCGCTTTGGTAAATATGACTCACTATAGTGGAAGCTGATATTTGTGGAAGCAGCGTACAATTTTCTGAGTTGTTGTAAACCATTAATTATACGGTTAGTAATCACTGTTCCCTCAAAACACGACACTCGCTCCTTTGTCCCATAAATGTGATATTTGTGTTTATTTGGAAGGGCCTCTCCCACCGGGTACGGCGGACTCTACACTGTTCCCCAGGGAGCTGGGCTCAGTGAGCAGAGTTCTCCCAGCTGTTAGGAGGCCTGGCTAAGACCCCGGCAGGCCTCCCCTGGCCGCACTGCAGGCGCTCCCTGGGCCTGGAGAGTGCACAGGGTGCCTGTTAGCAGAAGCCCTGGCGTGTCCCACAAAGGAGGGGAAACGCAGCCCAGAGGCTCCGTCCCTCCGCTGCCCAGAGCCGACCCAGCGCGTGTGCCCATCCCCAGGCTGAAGAGCGCCGTGACTCACTGTGTCTCTTCTGTTCCAGCAACCCACTGAGTACTTCGATATGGGGATTTTCCTGGCTTTCTTCGTCGTGGTCTCCTTGGTCTGCCTCATCCTCCTTGTTAAAATCAAGCTGAAGCAGCGACGCAGTCAGGTAATGGCCCCAGAGCGGCCCATCACCTTCATCCCCGAGGCCCCGCTGCCAGTGCAGACCAGGGCAGGGTCCTGCCCCGACACTGCAGCCTCTTCCCTGCTGGCCCAGAGTCAGCAAAGATGGAGAAAAGCCAGAGCGGAGCTCAGAGCACTGAGCTGTTTCTGTTCCAAAAAGGCCGGTCCTCTCAATACAAGGGTCAAGCGCTGGTGCTGTTTCCAGCCACAGGTTTTTCCAAAAAAAATGTTTGAATGTTAACATGGAGCCCGAGAGTCTTGCTCCCCAGATATGATCAGGGGACCAGCAGGCTCAGCATCACCTGGGAGCTTGGGAGATGCGCAGAGTCTCAGGCCTCACCCCAGACCTATTGCGTCCGAATCTGCATCTACCAAGCTCTCCAGGCGATTCTCAATGAACAGAGGAGCCACGCTAGTGCCCCGGCTGACACAGCACTGCGTGGTTACAGGAAGGAACCGTTTAGGGGCAGAGGGCAATGGAGGGACACTCAGGAGTCCAGACTCTCAGGGGTGTAGCAGTGTGATGTCCCCAGAGAGAGACAGCGCCAAGGGTCGGGTGGGCCGTCAGTGACAGAGCAGCAGCTGGTGTCTGTCGAGCACGTCCAGTCTGCCAAGTGCAGAGCACCCCCACACGTTATTCACTGGCCCTCGGGACGTTCTTCAGTGAAGGGAGGAGCCCTTAGCCCAGAGCAGACTTGGCCAAATAACTCAAGCAGACCTCTGCCGGCTCTGCTGCTTAGGCCAATGTGGTGGACACTCGGGAGTCTGGAAGACCTGCGCTCTTGGGCCGTGGTCTCTCCATGTTTAGTGATTCCTCAGCAGTCTGTCCTGGCTGGATGGAGACTAGCGTTAGGCTGACCGTGGCCCCCCGGGGGGTGACCGCCGCTGTTAACACAACCCAGACCCTCACACGGGCCACGTTCTGCTGCACAGAATTCCATGAATAGGCTGGCTGTGCAGGCCCTGGAGAAGATGGAAACCAGGAAGTTCAACTCCAAGAGCAAGGGACGCCGGGAGGGGAGCTGCGGGGCCCTGGACACGCTCAGCAGCAGCTCCACGTCTGACTGTGCCATCTGCCTGGAGAAGTACATCGACGGGGAGGTAATGGTGGGGGCGGGGCCCAGCCCCGTGGGGACGAGCCAGGGATGAGGGGGACTGGCCCGCAGAGGGCGCACGGGACCGGGAAGGACAGGCCCCACGGGCCTTCCCCACAGCCTTGTGGGATAAGGGCTGAGCCTGCCAAGTGTCCTGGGGGCATCCTGAGACCTTCCAACTGCTTTCCCCCCCGGAACGGGGTGGCCACATGCATAAACACTCTCTCCCGGGGACCTGGCTGGACACAAGTTGATCAGTAATCTATGTAACTCTGGTTTTAAGAATATTTACAGTTAATTTACATTTGAAGAAAGTGAAAGTGTTAGTCACTCAGTCGTGTCTGACTCTTTATAACCCCATGGACTGTAGCCCACCAGGCTCCTCTGCTGTCCATGGGATTTCCTGGACAAGAATATTAGAGTGGGTTGCCATTTCCTTCTTTGGGGGATCTTCCTGATCTAGGGATCGAACCCTGGTCTCCTACATTGGCAGGCAGATTCTTTACTGCTGAGCCACAAGGGGTAGGGAGCTTCTTAAATTAACTAAATTTAAATTAATTAATTTACACTTACTGAGGGCAGGAGGAGAAGGGGGCGACAGAGGAGAGGGTTGGATAGCATCACCAACTCAGTGGACATGAGTTTGAGGAAACTCTGAGAGAAAGGAAAGAGTCAGACATGACTTAGTGACAGAACAACAGCAAGACTTAATTTTCGCATTGCTCATCTGAAAACTCTGGGACTCAGCTTCATACAGTCCTCTCCTGAAAGCTGTGTGGAACACTTACACCCATTTTTCTTATAAAGAGACAAAGGAGGGGACTCCCCTGGTGGTCCAGTGGTTAGGACTCCACGCTTTTTCTGCCAGGGGCTCAGGTTCGATCCCTGGTTGGGGATTTAAGATCTCACAAGCCAGGTTGGTATGGAAAAAAAAAAGTAAGGACAAAGGATGTGATGTCTCCTTTGTCCTTCTAGCTTTTTTTTTGAAAATTTCAAACTTTCAGAAAAGTTGCAAGAAGCATACAGTGAACGCTGTTATCATTCACTGAGAGTCACTTCCTACATCTGCTTCATTTCCTTCCGTGCAGAAACACACGTAAACACACACATTTGAGGGAGTAAGGGGGCAAACCACTTCAGAATTAGTTGGAGGCATTTGATGCCCCTTTGATGAAAGTGTCCTGCCACTGTGTAGACTGTTGGATGAAAAACAAGGTTTTACAGAGGCCTTCAAATGAACGGTCTCACACAGTCTCTACCTGCAGACTGCTTGAGCTCTCATCTGGGCCCAGGAGGGTTCTAGCTCTGCGATCTTGGGCGAGTAACTTTACTCTCTGTGCCTCTGCTTATGACACGAGCCCAAGACTGGCCTGAACTCCCAGTAATCACCAAGGTCACATGAGAAAATCTAGGTAGGACTCTGGTCATGGTCAGGCACAGCCTTAGGGGTTAGCTGGAATGTGACTACGGCTAGCTGGTCCGAGAATGGAAGATCAAAAGTGGCAAGTCCAGAGGGTGCTCTGGGCGCAGGAACTTTAGGGGCATTTCTGCCTGCCTCAGAACCCCATCACCTCCTCTCCATGTTGGGAGTTTTGTTACAGACCACGTGCCCTCAGGTGAATGTTGAGGGTGCAGTGAAGGGAAAGGTGGGACAGCTTTACCCCTTTGCTGTCCCACGTGTCAGTCATGAATCCCAGGCATCGTCCTTTCTACCCACCTCATTTTGGGTATCCGGAGCCAGCCACCATCCCAGAAATGCAAAAGGTTTTGGAGCGCACCTAGCTGTCCCTCACGCCCCAGGCTGAGCAGCCTGTGCGAGCACACAGCTCTGGCGGGCCTGTGTGAGTGCCCAAATGTGAGTGCCCTCCTCCAGAGGCAAGAAGGGAGCCTACTTCCTCCCTTGACACCAAGCACCATGGTTGGAGCCAAAGATGGGGATGGCAGAGCCTCTGGGCACCGCCACGGTGCACTGGGCTCCTTGGTCCACTCTGGCCCCACAGGAAGAAAGAAGCATGTGCGATCGCCCTCTGCCCGGGCCCACGTTCAGGCTCTGTGTCTTCTCTCCTGCCCCAGGAACTGCGGGTCATCCCCTGCACTCACCGCTTTCACAGGAAGTGCGTGGACCCCTGGCTGCTGCAGCACCACACCTGCCCCCACTGTCGACACAACATCATAGGTAACGCTCCGCTGCCTCTGTCCCTGCCAAGAGGCACTGTCTTTCCCAGGTGCCTAGTGGGAGCAGGACGGGCACCACGGCTGGTGAGCCGGCAGACCACCAAGGCACTGCCGCCAGGACCTGGAGGCACCGGGGGGCCTGGGGAGGTCTGCTGGAGGGTCAGCCTGGGTCTGAGCTCTGGCTTTGACACGACTGGGTTCCTGACATTGGACCAGGCCCCTGGCCTCTCCAGGCCTCGGGCCCACAGTCTCTTAAGCAGGACAAGAGGGGTGACATGATGCTGTGTCACTGTGGGGGAGCCTGAGGGCCCAGAAGGCAGGGTGCCCTCCCCATAGCTGCTTTTCCAAGAGGGTCAGGGCCTTTCCTCTCCGGTCTCGGTTGCTCTCTGGAGGCTCTTGTCACTCAGAGCAGCTGGGATGTGGGAGATGGACCCTAATAGGAGTGACCACCCTGAGAGTGGAGAAGCAGGAGGCCTCTGCCCGCGTGGCCGGGTTTGGTGGGAGCTTAGAATGGGTCAGAACCCCTCGGTGCCAACCGCTTCAGTCTGCCGGTGTCTGCCCCTCTAACTCCGCCTGCTGACCAGTTTCCTGTGCTTCTCCCCAGAACAAAAGGGAAACCCGAGCGGCGTGTGCGTGGAGACCAGTAGCCTGGCGCGCGGGCGGCAGCAGAGGGTGATCCTGCCAGTGCACTACCCGGGCCGCGTGCACAGGGCCGGCGCCGTGCCCACCTACCCCACGAGGACCAGCATGGACGCCCACGGGAATCCGGTCACACTGCTGACCGTGGACCGGCGCGGGGAGCAAGGCCTCTTCTCGCCGCAGACCCCCGCCTACATCCGCGGCTACCCGCCCCTCCACCTGGACCACGGCCTGGCTGCGCACCGCTGTGGCCTGGAGCACCGGCCCTACTCGCCCGCGCCCCCCTTCCGCAGGCCCAAGTTCGGCGGCCGCAGCTTCTCCAAGGCAGCGTGCTTCTCGCAGTATGAGACCATGTACCAGCACTACTACTTCCGGGGCCTCAGCTACCCCGAGCCCGAGGGGCAGCCGCCCCCCAGCCTGGCCCCCGGGAGCCCGGCGCGGGCCTTCCCCCCGGGTGGCGGCGGCGGCGGCAGCCTGCTCTTCGCGCCCGCGGCCCCGGCCTCGCCCCTGGAGAGCGGCAGTGCGTCCAGCTTCAGCTGCTACCACGGCCACCGCTCGGTGTGCAGCGGCTACCTGGCCGACGGCCCGGGCAGCGACAGCAGTAGTAGCAGCAGCAGCAGCGGCAGCTCGGGCCAGTGCCGCTGCTCGTCCAGCGACTCGGTGGTGGACTGCACGGAGGTCAGCAACCAGGGCGTGTACGGCAGCTGCTCCACCTTCCGCAGCTCGCTCAGCAGCGACTACGACCCCTTCGTCTACCGCAGCCGCAGCCCCTGTCGCGCTGGCGATGTGGGGGGCTCGGGCCGGGGCCCCATGGTGCGCCTCGATGGCTCCCCGGCCCCCGAAGAGCCCCCGGCAGCAGCCCGTGGCCCCAGCGCCGCACGGGGGGAGCCCTGGCCCGGTCCAGCCTCGGTTTCGGCCTCCGCCTCGGGGGACCAGCTGTCCACCTGCAGCCTGGAGATGAACTATAGCAGCAGCTCCTCCCTGGAGCCCCGGGGGCCCCACAGCTCTACCTCACAAGGGGGGCTCGAGGCCTCTCCCAGCGCCGCCCCGGACCTCAGGAGGACCTGGAAGGGGGCCCGGGAGGGGCCGTCGTGCGCCTGCTGCTGCGAGCCCCCGGCCCCGGCCCCAGAGCCCAGCGCGGGGGCGGCCGGGGGCGGCGCCTTGTACCTGGGCCCCCCGCCCTGTGAGGGGTGCGGCCCCCCGGGCGGGGAGTCACAGCCCGCGAGCTCCCAGGGCCTGTACGGCCTTCACCCGGACCATCTGCCCAGGACGGACGGGGTGAAGTACGAGGGCCTGCCCTGCTGCTTCTATGAAGAGAAGCAGGTGGCCCGCGGCCGCGGGGGCAGCGGCTGCTACACCGAGGACTGCTCGGTGCGCGTGCAGTACACGCTGGCCCAGGAGCCCCCGGTCGGCTGTCACCCCGGGGCCCGGGACCTGAGCCAGCGCGTCCCCATCATTCCGGAGGATGTGGACAGCGACTTGGGCTTGCCCTCCGACTGCCAGGGGACCCGTGGCCTTGGCCCCTGGGGGGGGACGCTTCCCGGTCCGGATGCCCTGTGGCCCCACAGGGGCCTGGGAGCAGCCCAAGAAGAGCGGGTTCTGTGCTGCCCGGCCAGGGCACCACGGCCACCTGGCTGCCCTCCGGAGGATGTGGGGGCCCCCGGGGCCAGCTCCCCCAGAGCTCTCCGGGACACTCGGGAGTCCAGCGCCACATCCCCCAAGGCTGCAGGTGAGAGCGGACGGTGACAGCAGGCCCGGGTTGGGGTCTTCTCTCCCCATGGTCACTTCCTGGGTGACTTTCTTGGTGCACTTGGCTTTAAACCCCATCCGTACCTGGTGATTTCCAGGTGGTACTCCCCCGTCTACCCCTTCCTCTGAGCTCCAGACCTGGGGGCCTTGTGCATCCCTCACCTCTCCCCCAGATGCCGGGTATGCAGCCCACCCGACCCTCTGCACCCTCTGCTCCAGGGCTCCCCACCCAGATGCCCAGGCCCCAGCCCTGAGCCTGCCCTGCCCCTCCTGCTTCAGGGTCCTGGGCCCCACGGTCTGTCTGTGAGAACCCTGTGTGCTGGTTTGCCCCCATCCAGAAAGGGGAATCCCCAGAAAAATGAAACTTAGCTAAAAGACATGCAGAATTCCAGTCCAGATCTTTTATTATGAGGCTGAACAGACATGGTCAAACTGCGATAACGTTTCCATACATTTTGTCTCAGGAGTGGGCGAACGATGGGCAGCCTAGCACCTTTGAGTAGCACAGGGACCGTTCCATCTGCATAGTAAACCCCACAAGGGTCTCCGCTGCTCCCCACCCGCTGTCCGCAGCCAGGCCCATTCCCTCTCTCCAGGGTGAGGGTAGTAGCCTTCTGACTGGTCTCCTCTGGCTGATCTTGTCCTCTGTTCCACGTCGGCACCACAGTTGTCTTTTTTTAAACATTAAGTCTGTCTTTACACCAGAAAACCCCTCACTGACTTGCCATTACCCTCTGAATTTTAGAAATGTAGACCCCTCTCCCGGCTGATCAGGCCCTGCCAACCCCTCTGATCACCTCTTGCTTCCCTCCTTGTTCATGAAGTCATCCACCCCGTGCCCCCATCCTGTCCCCCTAACATGCCAGGCGGTCCCAGCCCCCAGGTGCCTCTGCCGCTTCTCTCCTGCAGATCTCGGTTTAAGCGCCCCCAGGGGATGGGCCCCTGGGTCCCTTGCCTGGTCCCCGCATGTGGTGCCCAAAGGCTGCGGGGCCGGCCGCCTCCCCTGATGGTGGTTCTCTCTCTCCCAGGACTGATATCTCGCCCGGTGGACAGTGGCAGCCCTGGAGCCTGAGCTCCGAAGGAACTCTTCCTTGGAAATGGGAACTGTATGGAGACTCCAAACTCTGACTTCCTACAGAAAAAAGAAAACAACAAAAAAAATTTTTTTAGCTTTGACAAACACAAAAGTGGTAATAAAAAGAGCCCTCCTTCTCAACCCAAAATGTGAGCCACCTGTGGCAAACCACCCCCCCCCCCGCCCCCCATTAACAAACCAACAGACAAAATTCTGAGTCTTTTGCCTCTTTGATAACATGTTACTCTTCTGTTTTGTAAAGTGTGTGTGCTTGGGGTTCTGAGGTGTGTGGGATTGACTTCTCTGCTTTTTTTTTTTTTAAGATATTATATGTAAATGTAAAAAGTTATTTAAATATATATTTTAAAGAACCCTAACTGCCAACTTTTGCTGAAAAAAAAAAAAATCACTGCTGCATTAATTGAACCACATCATGTGTAGATACTGTTGTCTCCCTGGAGGGAGCTCAGGCCTTTGAAAAGCTCAGGGCTACACCTGCCTTAGAAAATGAACCAGAAACTTGAAGTAAAGCTAGTTGATATGGGTACAAACTCTGAGGAACAATGCAATGCTGCCTCTTTCTTTCTTGTGGCAAATCCCAACGTACAAAGCGTCAGGCCTCCTCGGAAGCCAGACCTGTTCAGCCCGCACCTGCAGGCCGCTGATGGCAACAGCCGGGGGTCGGGCGGAAGGTCTGCCGCACTGGGGAGCCGGGACAAGCCATTGCTACGTAAGCCCCAGGGTGACAGGGACGATTCTGCGCAGCGTCCTCAGGCTGTCCCCCCTGGTCCGCGTCCTAGGTAGGACAGAGCCCCGATCTTGGGCTCCCCGCCGCTGGCTGCAGAGATGGTTCGATGTGGGGTGTGGGGACAGACACCCAGGAGGAATGAATGTACATGGTTTTGCAGCCTCGGTGTCTGACCCAAGTTGGGGGAGGGGAGGGATGGAGGGCACCCTGGCGCAGAGTGGGCTTGTGCGCATGCGTCCCAGCGGGCGCGGCCACGCCCCCGGACTGTTCCGACTTTGGGATATCTTCCTAGGGGCGCGTGGCAGGGACCCCATAGGGTCTGAGCTCCGTATGAAAGTTTCCCATCCCATCGCTTCAGGGTTGTTCAGCCCTCTGCCTCATGGCTGAAATTGCTCATCTCGCCTGCAAATGTCTACTATCCTTTCTACCTAATGCACTATTATGTATGTATTGATTCTCCATGAGACAGAGAGAAAGAGACTATCAGATAGTTTAGCCCCAAAGGGTAGGTTTTTGTATATTGTCCCAGCCTTTCGTTTTCTTTTGTTGTCGTTTTAAGAGGGAGGGAGAGTTTAAAAACCCAAACCGTTTTTTAAAAGATGTTTCCGTTTTAAAAGGGAGAAACTATTTAAAGCTGTTTCAGATCAGGGATCATTAACCTGTTTGTCCAATGTATTTCTTGTCCTTAAAAAAAAAAAGTTTTTTTGGTGTGTTTTTTTTAAAGGAAACTAATCACCTTACCCCTTGTGTCTGCTAACTCTTCTGGTCATTTCTGCTTGTTCATTTATTCAGCAGGTGTTTGTTGTCATCTGAAATGCTCATTTGCCGAATAGAACCTTGAGTCCTGGCCCCCACATAGGTGGGGAAGTGGAGACCTCTGCCAGGGGGCTGTAAGACTCTTCTCTAGTCTGCCCCAGGGGAAGTCAGCCCAGGGTCTGCACCAGAACATTTTGAATGAGAATCTTATTGAATCCCTGTCTTAAAAAGCCCAGCCTGTGGTGAGGACATCTGCTTACTTCTGGCCAGGATTTGTCAGAAAGAAATCTCAGCATCAAACGATTGAGCCATCTGCCCATTAAGGGGCTCACTGTGGTGAGATTTGTCCCCCAGCCTCTGCCGTGGGACATCCCTCTGGGGCCACCCCCACCCCCAGCCCCACCTGTGCCTGGCACACTTGTTGGTGAGGGTGTGGGCAGCGCCTGAGCGGGTGACGTGTGATCTGGGCCGCCTTTATTCCTGGGGCCGAGAGTAGCAGCTGCAGAGGACAGCAACTTGCATAGGGAACGAGTGGGGGCTTCTAACATGAACTACAAAAAGCAGCTTCTCATTGTTGAGATTCTGTTTGTTTGTGGTTTTTTTTTTTTTGTTTATTTTTAATGCCTTCGAGTGCATATCCTCTTCTTTGTCTGAAAGCCGACCCCCCCCCCCCCCGCCAAAGTGGCTTGCTTTAGTCCCGACTGGGAAAAAAAAAACCACTCCTCAACAGCCTTGAGCAATAAATGGATGAGGAGAACATGTGGCTTCAACTGGGCTTATTAGAATAAATGTGTCCAATTTTCATTTGAAAAGAGCAGTAACTACAGATGGCAAAAGAAATGCATCTAATTTTCATATTTTATAGGGTGGTAGAAACAGAACAATGAATTTTTCAGACTTTGAAATCTCTAACCATTGTCTTAAATCTGTGTTGGGTCACAAAGCATAATGACCCGACTATATTGCCTCACATTCAAGTCAAAAGAACTGTCTTCTTTGAAGTCGTAAGACTCCAATAATGATAAGTATCTTCTCTCAGTGGCCTCTCTGGGGCATGTGGGGGTTATGGAGACGTGGAAACTAGAAGCCTCGAATCTTCCATGGAGAACCACCCCCAACACACACACACCCATGAGCAGGAATGTGACTGTTGGGCGTGGTCCGATGGCCCAGCCTTGGGTGTAGGGCAGCCTTGTAGATTGAAGAGTGCTGGAACCAGTGAAAAATGGGGGTTGGGGAGTTCTGGACCACCAGGTACCTCTTTGTGGCCACAGCCCTGGGATGCTGGCCTTATCTCTCTGTCTCTTCGCCTATCCCTTACCTTGACCCTGACCCTAACCCACACCGTTTTGTAAAGCTCCTTCTGCTGCCCACGGCCCACACCCTCCCTAATGTGCTGCTAGCCCCTACTCAAAGCTCATGCAGGACTAATGCTTTTAAAATGAGGTCTAAAAAATAATTACTAATCAAGAGTATTATTTTTTACACAGAACTGCCTTTTTCTATTCTTTATATAAACTCTATTGTATTGGTCTAACAAGGCACTATTTTAAAATGTTTTTTTTTTTTTTTAATATTTCTCCCGTAGCACTTAAAAGATATTTTGTAAAGACTTTTGCTGTAAAGATTTTGTAATAAAGTTGTCTAAGGGCTCCTTCTCCAACATTACCATTTTTAAAAAATGTTTTAAAGGCTAGAAAACAACTTATGTATATTCTGTATATGTATAGCAGCACATTTCATTTATGGAAATATGTTCTCAGAATATTTATTTACTAATATATTTATCTTAAGCCATGTCTTATGTTGAGAGTGTGACATTGTTGGAATAATCATTGAAAATGACTAACATGAAGCCCTGTAAATACATGATAATTGCACACAGATTTTACATATTTGCCGACCAAAAATGATTTAAAACAAATTGTAGTCTTCTATGGTTTTGTAACAAATTGTACAAATGACTGTAAAAAAAAAAATACAATTTTATCAAGTATGTGTTATATGCTGTCGTTGCTCTGTTTGGTAAAGGTCTTACAGATGCCACAAAGGTGACCTGTGCTTGAAGCAGTGCCTGTCACCCACGGGGGCTTCTGTGTAAACAGAATTCAGGTAACTGGGGATCCGGGTGATGTCCCGGGCGAGCATTTGTAAGTATGTCCCTGGTGGTGGTGGCAAGTTTTCTGCTCAGCCCTGTGTGTCTGTGTGTGTGGCAGGGGAGGGGGAATCCCAGGAGCCTACTTTTTAAAAATAGGGACCATAGGCTGGATGTAACCATCGACTTTACCTGCCAGGCCTTTTCCTACTTGGAAGACTGAGGCCCTCCAGCCCCTCTTTAAGGAAAAGGGACTTGTAGGAAAAAGGTTTAAGTGTCCAGCCTGGGAATGACCAAACCCTGAAGGTGGAGAGGGGGCCCTGCATCTAAAGTGAATCTCCTACCCATCCGTGCTTGGTTCCCCCCCTGCCCCGGGGAAGGTAGTCACTGATTTGTAAAGCGCTCTGAGATCGTGTGGAAGGTGCAAAGTGGTGTTTATTTTTCAGACATCCAGCAGAGAACATCCTAATCCTGTGAGCTCTAGTTCCTATTTCTCCCTCTTGAGCTATTTCTTGGGTACAGCCTCCTCAACACGCTCCTCGTGGTCTTCCGGCTGCTTCGTGCCCGGCAGCGGGTCCTTCTGAGCATCTTCGGGGGCGGCAGCCTGTCTGCACAGAGCCCCCCAGAGCTTTTGTTTGATGGCCTTGCCCAGCTCCAGGCTGTACCTCTTGGGGGTCCCAGAAGGATTCCACAGCATGGGCTCTACCACAGAATGGTACAGAGCCCGGTAGCTCTCAGTGGGGAGGCCGTGGATGACTAATGCGTCCTCGGACAACTGCTGCCTCTTCCTGGTTTCGGGAAGCGAGGCTTGGCCCTTCCAGGACGCTGTCCCCATGTCCCGGGGTAGCGCTTGGGTGGCAGCCACATGTTCAGCATATCTGCTCTCAAGATCTTGGCAGACCGTCGCTTTTTTCTCCTTTGAACTCTCTTTACTCTAGCCAGGAAGAAAGCAGAGAAGTCAAAGCTAAAACTTGAGAAGGGAGCTCAGAATAATTATCTGGGATTTGTGTCCCCGAGTCTTGGTTACAGCCACAACCAACATTTGTCTAGCATGTTCTAGTTTACTGAATTCCTTCAGGGACGCCTCTGCGAGCGATTTGCCACAACACTGGAAGGTCAGCGGGAGACGGCTCTAAAGGCAAGGATCTGGGAATGGGTTTGCCCAAGGCCACGCAGCCACTGGGTGGGCCACGGCTGTCACCTACAGAGTGCCACACAGGACCCCAAGCATCTACTCAGCGCCAGCCTCGGCTCGAAAACTGTTTGCGTGTACTAACTCATTTCATTCTCTTGAAACCCTATGAAGGAAGGGCTGTCACTCCCCGTTTTATAGATGACAAAAGCCAATTACAGTCAGATTTGGGATCAGAACCCTGAGTGACTAGCTCCAGGAGGCATTCTTTTTTTAATTGGAATATAATTACCCCGCTTTCCTGGTGGCTCAGTAAAGAATCTGCCTGCAATGCAGGAGACCTGAGTTTGATCCCTGGGTCGGGAAGATCCCCTGCAGAAGGGAATGGCAACCCACTCCAGTATGCTTGCCTGGAGAATCCCAAGGACAGGGAGCCTGGTGGGCTACAGTCCAAGGGGTCGCAAAGAGTCTGATATGAGTGAGTGACTAACACTTATAATTGCTTTACAATGTTGTATTGGTCTCTGCTGTACAATGAAGTCGATCAGATATATATGCACAGATTCATCCCCTCCCTCTTGGACCTCCCTCCCACCTCATCCCCACCCCCGCTGCCATCCCACCCCTCTAGGTCATCACGGAGCACCAAGCTGAGCTCCCTGTGCTATGGAGCAGGTTCCCGCACAGTGGCCTCCTGAGCTCTGCTGGCCACCATGGAGTAACAGAGCTGGACTCCTGTCAGGCCTCTGGATGCCAAGCTCTCCATGTTCAGATTTATAGCTAGATCTGTGGCTCAGCTCTGGGGTTCAGGCGTGTGTCTCTGAGCCTTTCTCATCTTCATTTTCCCTTCACATCAAGTTCCTTTTGTCTCTGCTTCTGAAAACCACTTTGTCCTCCTCTCGAGCTGAGCAGAGGACACATAGGCATGACCCCGGATCTTGTCTTCTCTCTGCTATATCACCCCCCCACCCCCATCCTAACTCCCCCCGACCCCCGCATGCCATCTTTAACTTCAGGATTTCCTCTTCTTCATGGGAATCCCTAGCTCACCTTTCCCTCTTCCCACTCTGTCACATTTCCTCCACCACCGGCCCTCTCCTACCTCGACACCTCCTGCAGGCTTCCTGCGCCTGAGCGAGCCTGGCCGCTGCCCTGCTGGCTGCTTGCTCTTGCAACTGATGGAGTTTCTTGTTCCGCCCTGCTGGGTGGTTTTCATTGTTGCATCGTCCCTGGGCTTTAATCTCTTGGAGGGTTTTGCGTCTCCAAACTTGCGTGGCACTGGGCAGCATTTCTCCTTCAGCTGTCGCCTGAGCACCAGTTTCACCAGGGAGAAGGAACTGGCAATTACTGGCTCCTTTACAACTTCCCAAGAAGAGGTGGGACCTGGTGTGGGGGCAGTGGTGTTCGGCTCAGCACACATTCTGGTTGTCCAGATGCTGGTGAGAGCTGGCGAGTCCACATAGCAGTCCTGGAGCCTGGTGTTCAGTAAGATAGACTGCCGGAGCCCATAGGCAGGGATGCTGGGGTCTCGTCTCACATAGATTGGATGCTAGAATCATAAGGGGGAAAGAGGAATAAAAAAGACCAATTCTCAAGCTGAGACTAGAAGGTCTATTTTGGAGGTAAAGTACTAACATCTTTTTAAAGACCATTCCTTCCCCAAAAACTCTTAGAAACCTTTCTACATATCCTCTCTCCTGCTCACCAAAGCCTTTTGTACCAAGTAGGAAAGCAATAGTAATTTCACAACGTCACAGTGATGGTCAGTTTCTCAAACATAGCATGCTTGCACTGGAAGTGGAGGGAGGGTTGGGGAGCATTTATAAGGAATTAAAAGCAATTTCTGTCTCCTGGAAAGCTAAGGGAAACCACAGTGGGAGAGGAATGGGAGACAGGATCACTTGAGCTGCCTATAGAGCTGTAGCCAGTTCTCAACTCTGCTGCAACCCAGAAATGACAGCAGGTAAAAATCCCGCCAAGTTCTGAAATCGCTTCTAACCAGACTGCCATGAGCCAAGAAAAGCTGCTAAGCAGGGAAATATACTCTGGGGTCTATAAAGGCAAAAGCACAATGTAAATGATGCTGGCCTCCATTCCCCAGGACCAGCCAAGAACAAGAGAACAATTTGGAGAGATTAGAATCACACACTTAAAAGAGACCTGGCTTTCTAAGAAATGTCATCTATAATAAAATAAAATCACCTTACCATATTTCAGTTGCCTTAAACTTTATTTTAGCTAGCTTAGTAGGGGGAAGAAATGTGTATTTTCTTTTCCCTTTTTCTCTCTTGTTTTTTGTTTTGTTTTGCTTTGTTTTAATATTTCTATCACCTGTCTTTCTCTGCCTCAGTCATGCATGGGCAAACTGCTGTTTGTTTAGATTTTGGCTCTCATACAGGCAGTTTTGAACCATTATCTCTAGTATTTGTGATGTCACTTTGGTTTGTGATGTGGGTGTGGGTGGGTGTTACATCATCAGATTTTTATAGTTGATTTATGTTGGAAGAAGTTCTATTTTCTTGTGCTTACAGCCTCAGGAACTTCTCTAGCCCTCTTCTCCCCCAAAATGGCTCGGGTGAATTTTGAAGGTCCTGACATTCTTAAGAAGCACCCTCTGCACGCAGCATACTCAAATATGCAGACCAGGTTTGTGGGTACAGGTAGAGAGATGTATCTTTACCTGTGCACAAGGGCCCTTCTCCGTGCACATAAAGAAGGTACTGTTACGTTCTCAGAACGGCTGCCAAGGTTAGGGACCAGAAATGAAAGAACACGTTCCTGCAGCCCTGGGCACCTACCTCTGCCCGCATGTCTCTCCCGGGGAGACTACATGGTTTCTGGAATGTGGTTTTATTTTACATCCCATGGCAAATGCAGTAATTAGAGCTGTTAGCAGTGTCAAGGGCTTGAAACAAGAACAAAGACGCCTCTTCCTGGGAACTCTTGGGCAATGCTGAGCTCCTTATCAGGTGCTCGCCCCGTTGGGGGTTTTGACATTTCATGTGCAGAATGCCAAAGGAGGCTCCCTCCCCAGGGGGAGGAGGAGAGCGAAATGATGGAAAAACAGAGCATGAGTCTGGCAGGAGTTCCTGGAATCACATGTGTTGCCTGTTTGATTTTTGTTTGTTTGTTTGTTTTTGTTTTTGTCCCCAGAGTGAATCAAAGTTGCAGGCAGACTGCACCGCAGGCCGCCATGGAACCACCTCCAGGCCGCCAGCATCTGGACCCACAGAGGCTCAGGAGGACAATGGGGCCCATTCAGTGGCGGAGCCTCGGCCTCACCTCCTGAGAGGTGGGTCAGTTTTAGAGCAGGGCATCAGAAAGGGTTTGTCTCTGGGAAGGGTTTGCGAACGTCTGGAGGTTGGTCAGGCAGGCATCCTTTCAAAGTTGGTGAGCCCCGGAGAAGTGCGACCTGGCTCTGGGGCTACGGTCTGCCTTTATTCCGCATTGTGGGAACAGGAAGGCAAGACACAGGAAACCGCGTCTCTGTTTCCCTTCGCTCCTTTCCCGTCTTGAGGTTGACTTTTCCTCACCACCTCGTTCCAAACACTCAAATGTATTTACTTTTCTGGGCCTTTGACTCAATCACTGAGCAACACTGCTCTGCCTCTCAGAGCACTCAGAATCTCTTTCTAGCACAGAGCTCTTCACACTGATGGCAGCTGATACATACTCTTCAAGCTCTGTTAAATTCTGTCTTCTTCAGTTGACACTGCCCCAAAAGTAATCCTCATGTTGTTTACCAATAATTCAGAGTAATTTGACGTGTGCTATAGAACTAAAAAGCCTCTTGATGAAAGTGAAAGAGGAGAGTGAAAAAGTTGGCTTAAAGCTCAACATTCAGAAAACTAAGATCATGGCATCTGGTCCCATCACTTCATGGGAAATAAATGGGGAAACAGTGGAAACAGTGTCAGACTTTATTTTGGGGGGCTCCAAAATCACTGCAGATGGTGATTGCAGCCATGAAATTAAAAGACACTTACTCCTTGGAAGGAAACTTATGACCAACCTAGATAGCATATTCAAAAGCAGAGACATTACTTTGCCAACAAAGGTCCATCTAGTCAAGACTATGGTTTTTCCAGTGGTCATGTATGGATGTGAGAGTTGGACTGTGAAGAAAGCTGAGTGCTGAAGAATTGATGCTTTTGAACTGTAGTGTTGGAGAAGACTCTTGAGAGTCCCTTGGACTGCAAGGAGATCCAACCAGTCCATCCTAAAGGAGACCAGTCCTAGGTGTTCATTGGAAGGACTGATGCTAAAGCTGAAACTCCAAGACTTTGGCCACCTCATGTGAAGAGTTGACTCATTGGAAAAGACTCTGATGCTGGGAGGGATTGGGGGTAGGAGGAGAAGGGGACCACAGAGGATGAGATGGCTGGATGGCATCACTGACTTGACGGACATGAGTTTGAGTGAACTCATGAGTTGGTGATGGACAGGGAAGCCTGGTGTGCTGCAATTCATGGGGTCGCTAAGAGTCAGACACGACTGAGCAACTGAACTGAACTGATTGCTCCTATTTCTGTAAAACCTGTTTTGATTGAATGCTCACTGTAGTCCAAAGCATGGTTCTAGACTCTTTACCAACATCATCTCACAAAATGGTACCAACGGTCTTCTTTAAAAACAAACAAACTTATTTATTTGGCTGCCCACAGCCTTCATTGCTGCAAACGGGATCTTCAGTCTGCATTGTGCCACATGCAATCTTCAGCTGCGGCGTGTTGGATCTAGTCCTCTGACCAGGGATTGAACCCAGGCCCCCTGCATTGGGAGTGCAGGGTCTTAGCCACTGGACCACCAGGGAAGTTTCTCCCCCTGGTTTTAGAAGTTGTCTCGAATGTCCCCTGCTGTGTTAGGTGCACAGGGAAGTGGGTATATGAGGATACATTAAACAAAGTAGTCTTTAACAGAGGTTGTTCCATTGAAGGTTGTTCAGAAGTATGAAATCATGATGGAAAGACTGCATTTGGTCCAGGGTCCTGAAACCATGGCAAAAGTTTCCATCATTGGTGCCAACCCTTGGTCCAGAGAACTTGGGGTTGAGGCCGTAGGGCTTCCGTGTTGCAGAAAGATGTCCCTCAGTTTGATTGGCCAATGAACCTTTTTTACTGTGCTGAGCTAAGTCTAAATAACTCTTACTTTCCACCCATCCTTTGGAGTTCTTCTTCCTGACATATCTAAATCACCACTTCTATTTGCAAACACATCTGCCCTTCTCTGAGGTTTAGCCAGGCTCTCCTCACTGTATTTTTAGCTCTATTAATCTTTCTTCTTTCTTTTTCTCCTTTACTACCCCTCTTCTTCTCTGTAGTTTTTCTTAGCTCCTATTCTTTTTCTGGAGGGTTGGTGAATAAAGAGGAAATTGAGCCAATTCATATGAATTCTCCTCTTCCTCCTTCATGCCCCATCCTCAAATTCTAATGGAATTTAGTTGTTTTTAATTTCCACAGAAGATGTTTTTAACACCCAAGCAAGTAAACTTCCACACCCATAGGGGAACACATCGAAGTTCGTGATGCAGAAGTTTTAGGAAAGAAGAGAGAAACTCTGGATGAGAGAATTTGTAGATTCCTGAGCCATGATGCAAACTCAGAGGACCAGTGATTTAGACCACATGTGCCGTACACACACCTCTCATGGCCAAGTATGTGATATGAGGGTGTCCTGCCTACCCTGCTAACCCCTTCTGACCTGGCTCTGGGTTCTCAGACGTGGCCACCAGATGCCCCACAGACATCTCTAACTCATTATGTTCAAAACCAAATTCTTTTTCTCGCTTCACCTCTGTCAGAAAAGACAAACTACTGCGTCTCTTCTCCATCACTAGTTGCCTGACTCAGAAGCTAGGAGACAGGGTCAGTAACAGTATTGTGCTGAGATGAGTCTGAGACTAAAGGAAAATCAGGAATCGAGATCCTGATTTTATTTAAAAATTTAAGATTCTGTTCATGAGTTTTTTGGGCATTCATTTAGAGTTTTTAAAAATATTGCATTTAAATGTAATCCACTGGGACTTCCCTGGCAGTCTACTGGTTAAGACTGTGCTTTCAATGTAGGGGATACAGGTTCAATCCCTGATTGGGGAAACTAAGATCCCACACGCAACACGGCACAGCCAAGAAAATTTTTTTTTTAATTTAAAAAGTACATAAAAACACAGTCCAGGGCTTCCCTGGTGGCTTAGTGGTAAAGAATCGCCTGCCAATGCAGGAGACAAGTGTTCCCTCACTGATCCAGGAAGATCCCACATGCCTAGGAGCAATAAAGCCTGTGCGCTGCAACTACTGAGTCCTTGCTCTAGAGCCTGGGAACCGCAACAACTGAAGCCCATGAGCCCTAGAGCCTGTTCTCCACAAGAAGAGAAGGCTCAGCAGTGAGCAGCCCACACACTGCAATTAGAGAGTGGCCCCAGTCTCCACAACTAGAGAAAAGTCTCTGCAGCAACAAAGACCCAGCAAGGCCAAAGATAAAATAATTTTCAAAAACACAGTCCATTAAATATATTTAATATATTTTAAACTTGATTAAATATTTATCTTAATTACTGAGTTTGGAGCTGAATCGCTTCAGTTGTGTCTGACTGTTTGCAACCCTGTAGATCGTAGCCCTGGAGAAGGCAATGGCACCCCACTCCAGTACTCTTGCCTGGAAAATCCCATGGATGGAGGAGCCTGGTAGGCTGCAGTCCATGGGGTAGCTAGGAGTCAGACACGACTGAGCAACTTCACTTTCACTTTTCACTTTCATGCATTGGAGAAGGAAATGGCAACCCACTCCAGTGTTCTTGCCTGGAGAATCCCAGGGACGGGGAGCCTGGTGGGCTGCCGTCTATGGGGTCGCACAGAGTTGGACACAAATGAAGCGGCTTAGCAGCAGCAGCAGCAGCAGCAGCAGCACCAGATCATAGCCCACCAGGCTCCTCTGTCCATGGGATTCTCCAGGCAAGAATACTGGAGTGGATTGCCATGCCCTTCTCCAGGGGATCTTCCTGACCCAGGGATCGAACCCGCATCTCTTATGTCTCCTGCACTGGCAGCCAGGTTCTTCACCACTAGCACCACCTGGGTTTGGGGGCCCTTGTGCTTAAAGCCAATGCCTCACTCACCTCACCCTAATCCCAGCCCTGGACCACGCAGGGAGCACTGGTTGCTAGAAGCCACAAAGCCAAGAAGGCAGTGCACCACAGTGGGTGATGAGGTGTGTGGTCTTGAAGTCCCACTGGGGTCAAAGCCCAGCTCCGCACTAGGGGATCTTTGGGCAAGCCATTAACCATCTGTGTATGAGGGGGCTGGTAAGGGTGCCTCCCTTGTAGGGTGACTGTCATACATGCAATATGATGACAAACCCTGTACCCTGCTGAGAGCTCAGTAAAATCCTCAGTGAACGCCTACTATTCTTGTTATTATAACCAGACTTCTCATCTCATGCTCTCTCCACAGCATGACTGCCCTTTGAGCAGAAATCATCCCAGCTGGAGTTTCAAAGATACCAGGATCCCCCAAACTCCACCAGCTGAGATCACTCAGATTTTTCCTGCTGCCCTCAGGAGGAATCCAAAGGCCTGACTGCAGAGCCAGCAGACAGACACCAGCCTCTTCCTGGAGGCCCAGGGGCTACCATCAATGTCCTCACTCTTTCCATGAAATAAAGCTGCTTAAGGACTGAGGCATGTGAAGCACTGAAATGAATATCTCAGGCAGCTCCTTGCCAGGGCCCGGACCACATAATTGAGCAAAGACCTTGAGCCCTTACGTGACCTGACCTAGACCTGCTTGGCTGTATTTTTAGTCTCTGTGTGCTGTTTCCATCACCTGTGCTGGGCTTTACGCTGGAAAAGAGGGGAGGGAGGCCTGGGGACAGCTAGAGAGATGTTTCTCATGGCAGCCAGTGGGGGCAGGGGCTTGCACATTATTTCTCAGTTCTGTTGTACAAGCCAGCTTTCTGGGGCTTGCAACATTCCAGGGCTGTGTGCAGTTGATGACACAGGCCTTCAAGCTTAGGAGGACCCCAGGCTTGGTTTAATGTTCTATTGTTGCTGTCTGGAAATTCTTCATTTTGAAGAAAGGGACCCCACATTTTCATCTCTCACTGTAGCCCATTCTGGTTACACAAGGCCAAGAGAGCAGACTGGCACATCCAGTCAGCAGGGGTGCCTTTCTGCAGGACAGTAAGACAGATGGGAACTACTACCATGAGGCATAAATCCCCAGATTTGGCCAAATAAACCTGATTTTGAAACCCCTGTCTGCCCTTCTTATTTCCTCTTCTGAAACTAGGATGAGATGTGAAAGGACCTCATAAACTATAGAGAGCTGTGTTCTGCTTTGCTAAAACCATCCCCTAGCGGACTGTTTAAAACATGCCACAGAGCATCCTCTGTCAATATCATCATTTTCTTGTCTTTGTCCTACTTGGTGATCTCCGAAAATCACATTATTTTCTTGTTGGTTCTCTCCCAGCCTCTCCCCTCTGTATGAGTGTCAGTTCAGACTGTAAGTTCTTATCTTGGTGCTTTTGACAGACTCCTCACTTAGCATTTGTTGAAGGAAGGAAGGATCCCCTTTCCTAAGTACTCACTTTGTGCTGATCATTCTACCTGAATCTCCCCCATTTTGTTCTCCTTCAAGCGGCTCCTGCTTGGGAGGGTGCACGTTCAAAGGTGAAGGATTCCCAGGTTGTGTTACAGGAGGCAATTTTGGAGGTGGGGACGGACCGGAAATGGTGCAGAAGACAGAGGGTAAGTTAAGTGCAAGACACCAGGTGGGACGTGGAGGGAGTGTCTCCGGGAACCTGGGAGAGGGGCGGCCCCCTGCTCCAAGGAGCCCAGAGGAGTCTCCACCTCGGGAATGACACAGGGAAAACAATGACTGAACAAGATGACTCTTGTCAGGGCGCTGGGTCGTGTGGGTGGAGAAGGAGGGAGCCCAGAGGCCTCGTGGGAGGTAGGTGCGCCTTTGGGGCGCCTCTGGAAGCAGCTGGGACGGGGTGGGAGGAATGGTTGGGGGCGAAGTGGCAGGCGAGGGGACGGCCCCCGGGGGGTTAAGGGGCGCAGGGGACGGTGTCCCTAAGGCCCGCCGGGGAGGCTGAGGGCCGGGGAGAGCCCAGCTCCGCTCAGGGCGCTGCGAGTCTGCATGAGAGGGCGGAGGTTTCCGCCGCCGCGCCGGGCGCAGGCCCGCACTTGCAAGTCTGGTACCAGGGACTTAAAAACTCCCGGCGCATCGCCCGGACCTGCCCTGCGGGGCGTTGCCGCGGCGCTTTCGGCGGGAGCCGGAGGAAAATTTCTGCCTAGGGAAGTGCGGGGTAGGAGAAGGGCCTACCACAGACCCTGGGGCGGGCAGGGAAGACCTTGCCGGAGAGTGAGGAGCAATGGGCCGGCCACACGGGGGCCGAGAGCCGCCACGCGCTCTTTGCGCCCGGGATCCAAGTGTCTGAGAAAGCACCGTCGCCCCACCCACTTCTGGGTCAGGAGCTTCACTTGTTTCTATGGAATCTAACCTAATTTTGTGAGGGCCTTTTATTATTTCTATTTTGCAGATGACTAAGAGCAGGGAACTTACCCTAGTTGACAAAACATGTGTTTTAGGATTCGGAACCAGGGCTCAGTATGCTGCCTCTTTTGTGCCTGCAAGAATCGGCATGGTGAAAGGAACTCAGCATTTTCTAGGCTCCTACTATGTGTGTGTAAAAGTTTCCACGCATTTTCTCGTTAGTACCACCGCTTTAGGAGTAATTGTTATCAACGCCCCCGTTTAACCGACGAAGAAGTTGAAATAAGACAGCAATTTTTCCTTTCCCGGGTGGCTCAGCTGGTAAAGAATCCGCCTGCAATGCGGGAGACCTGGGTTCGATCCCTTGCGTTGGGAAGATCCCCTGGAGAAGGGAACGGCTACCCACTTCCAGTATTCTGGCCTGGAGAGTTCCATGGACTGTATAGTCTATGGGGTTGCAAAGAGTCGGACACGACTGAGCGACTTTCACTCTCAAGATCTTACAGGTGATCAAGTGGGATATGAATCCGGTCAGGCTGACTCCAGAGCACCCTTTTTAAAACCGCTGCGATGAGCCAAGCAGAGAAAATTGGTTTGCAAAGTGCTGTTTTGATTTTTACGGCTGCGGTTGAGCCCGCGTGTGGGTCGCGACCCGAGTGAGGGTGGAGCAGGGGTCATTGGGCGCCCGGCCCGGTCCAGCCGGGTCAAACCTCCACTCGGGGACTCGGAGGCGGTGCCCCAAGCCCCGCCCCTTACCTGTAGGTCCCGCCCCTCGAATCTTCCAAGTGAATGCTCCGCCGGTGGGCGGGGCCAGGTGCAGTCGGGGGGATGTGGGCGGGTCCTGGCGCGTGAGTGGCAGGCGCGGGCGGGCGCCGTCGGCTCCGCCCCTCGGGCCTCGCGGCTGAGCCGGGCGGTCCCGGGGCTGCCGGGGTGGTGGCGGCGCTGGGGAGGGCGGGCCGGGGCGGGGCGGCCGGGAGGCCGGGGCGGGGCCACGCTCAAGCCCAGCGTCCCGCTCCCATGGCCGCCCCCGGCTCCCTGCGCTGCCCCCTCTCCCCCGGGCCGCGCCCCGGGGCCCCGCACTGACGGCCCATGGCGCCGCCCGCCGCCCGCCTCGCCCTGCTCTCCGCCGCCGCGCTCACGCTGGCCGCCCGGCCCGCGCCCAGCCCCGGCCTTGGCCCCGCACCCGGTGAGTGAGCGAGCCCCCCGCCGCCGCCTGTCCCTCGCTGAGCCCGCCCGGGGAGCCAACTCCCTCGCCCCTGCTTGGTGGGGCTCCTTTTCCAGCCCTTCAGCGACGCCCCTCGGACTAGGCGGCCCTTCTCCTCAGGCCCCTCCGCGACGCCCCCGGCCGGCGCCCTCTCTGCCTCAGTACCTCAGACCCTTTCCTCAGGCTCCTCTGCGACGCCCCTCGGACGAGGCGGCCCTGCTCCTCAGGACCCGAGACGCCCCCGGCCGGCGCCCTCTCTGCCTCAGTGCCTCAGACCCTTCCTCAGGCTCCTCAGCGACGCCCCCGCCCCGGGCCGGGAGGTCTGCCCTCTCAGGACCCGAGACGCCCTCAGGCTCCTCAGCGACGCGCCCCCGGGCCGGGAGGTCTCCCCTCTCTGGACCTCGCACCCCCAGCCCAGTCCCCTGGGGCGACTCGCCCCGCTTGGGGACGCTGCCCCGCCCCCACCCCAAACCCCTCAGCGACACCCCGGGCCAGGACGCCCTCCGCCAGCCCCACAGCGACGCCCCCCGGCCCCTTTCCCTCCCACGTCCGCGGGCCCCGCGCCTCCCGGCTCCTCAACGGGTGCCGAGAGGCGACGAGAGCCGGCGCCTGGCCCCTCTGCCCGGGTCTGCGCCCTGCTAGCCCAGCTCTGTAATCTGCGCCTCGTGAGGAGTCGAGTTGACCTGCCTGCCCTACTAGTAGAGGCGGATCTGGGTCCCGAGACGACCGGCTCTGCCCTGCCTGCACGTCCGCTTACCCCTACCCCCGGGGCCCACTTTGAACTTCCCCGGGACTCAGGTGCAGGTCCAGCGTGGGGAGAGGAAGAAAGGAAGGGGGTGATGGCAAACGTCTCCCCTAGAGTTTAGTGTGCTCATCCTGCCAGTGCAACGCAGAGCCCCCGTTTCCCGTGAGTATCTCCACACTTTAAGCAGGGTCACCCGCTCCCCAGGCCAAGGTCAAGGCCAGGTTTTCCCCACATGGGGCCCTAGACCAGGATGGAAGCTGGAACTTGCTTAGCTTGCCCTCACACCCTTCCTTGCAGCAGAACTCTCCCAAGTTGAAGAGCAGGCAAGAGGGCGTTGTCTGGCCCAGGTACCTTCCTCAGCAGGTTGTTCAAGTGTGGGGAATTGGACGTGAGGGAAAGGGGTGGGAAAAGTGCATTACAGATTTGCCTGAGTGGGAAAACTCAAGCCTCTGGGCTCTCCACCCAAAGTCGCAGACTGTGATGTTGGAGAGACAGGATTTTGCTGCTGAAAGAAAACTCTGGGTTGCTTTGTTTACTTGCCAGCTTGGTTTCCTGATAAAGATCAAGTTTAATGTTGTCACTTACTGCCTGACTTTGGGCTGTGCCTCTCTGAGCCTCAGTTTCCTCATCTGTAAAGGAGGGATGATGGCAATTCCCTTGCTGGTTGTTGTGAAGATTAAAGGATATACTGCAGGTAACACACCCACACACAGCAGGCAGTCACTGAACACATTTAAGAATTCTTTTTATAGTGCTTCACAGTTTGCCAAGTGCTGGACACCTCCTTTGCGCTGGGAATGCTCTGAGCTTCCAATCTGATTAAACCCCGTAAAAGGCAAGGCTTGGCTTTAGAGAGAGAGGTAGAAGGGGGCTCTCCAAGTGCTGTAAAGCTTAGGCTCAGGAAGGGGTTTCTGAGTGATCAGTGGCCTCTTAAGGGGACATCCACAAAAACTTCTGCAAAAGTTTGATCACTTGTACTGTTTACCGTATGTGAGGAATGACGGAGGAACTTTCTGAGAGCCAGGATATGTGATATGTCAACATAACTGTAACCTAGTAACCCCTTAGCTCCACTTTGCCATCTCTGTGGTCAGGATTTAATGTCCTCTATGGAGAGAGGTACGGGTGGAAATAAACTGGTTCCTCTCCTGGAAAGGGCAAAGTAATAGCTCTGAAAAGTGTTCAGGGAGCCTGCTGTGTGCTTATGCTTGTTGGAAGGTGGCACCCTCCTCAGGCACCTTTGCTTCAGTAGAAAGGGTCAAGTGCAGCAGCCCTTATGTCACGTGAACCTCAAACCTCGGTGTGCTTTTATTGCAGGGTCTGGGGTTTGTGTGTGCCTGCGTGCTTGCTTAGTCCTTAAGTCCTGCAACCCTATGGACTATAGCCCGCCAGGCTCCTCTGTCCATGGGATTTTCCAGACAAGAATACTGGAGTGGGTTGCCACTTCCTCCTCCAGGGGATCTTCCTGACCCAGGGATCAAACTCAAATCTCCTAAGTCTCCTGCATTGGCAGGTGGATTCTTTACACTGAGCCACCTGGGAAGAGTGGGTCTGGGGTAGAGACAAATAAATAACCATTATGAAATGATTTGTGATAAGGCCCATCTTCCCAATTCAGTGAGCCTCATCAGCTTCTTTCCCTACCATCTTGATATAATACATCAGTGCCTTTGTGACTTTTCCTCTTTAGTTCCAGAGCAATTTAAGGGAGATAACACATGGTTTTTCTTCACCATCACATCCTGTCTAGAGCCTACCCACTAGTTTTTAAAAATCCATTCCAATAAAAAACATGTTTTACTCTGAAGATATGTCAGGTTTGCCATTTCATATTTTTGATACTGTAATTTTCTCTAAAATTTTGTGGATGGAAAAAATTATTTCAATACTTACATTCTGCATAATTTTGTAATATTTAAATTACTGGTGGTTTGCATTTTTGAATGCTGACTTTATGAAAACAGTTAGCTCATTCCCTATCAGTGATACTTCTAATTACAGTGTATAGCCAACCCCAAATGATCTCCCTTCTCTTCATCCTTTGAGATCCTCTCTCTTCCTTCATAACAGATAAGGAGGGATGTAGAGGTTAGTGGTGGAATCTAGACTCCCTCTTCAAGGAGAAAGGCAGCCAGGGCCATGGACTCTCTGACGTGGACTCCCATCTGGAATTTACTAACCTGCAGGGGACAGCCAAGAGGTAGGAAGAGAAGGCTGGGTGGACTTTAGCTCTGAGTTTTCCACTGAAGACAAATACCTTCAGTGTTTCACCTTCACCATCAGTGTTTCACCATATTTAGGGCCTGCTGGGTGTGCGTCAGCAGTGTCTCAACTCTGGTAACATTTGCCGTGAACATCGTTTTATAGTTGATACTCATTCTCCTCTAGCTCCTCATCTAGAATTTGTCCCATTAGACAGTAATGTGTCTTGCCCTAAAACCTGTGAGTTCAGTTAACAGTAAGAACTTCATAGTGTACAGAGCTTTGTCCCTTGTGGGGACTCCATTAGTGTTAATAGGATTACCTGCAAAAAACCTGCCTCCCAATGCCAGAGACATGAGTTCAATCCCTGGGTTGGGAAGATCCCCTGGAGGAGGAAATGGCACCTCACTGCAGTATTCTTGCCTGGAGAATCCCATGGACAGAGGAGCTTGGTGGGCTACAGCCAGCCCATGGGGTGGCAAAGAATCGGACATGATTGAAGGGACTTAGCATGAACGAACAGAAGGGCTGAGAGGAGTGAGGGGGACCAACGTGCATGCCAGTTTCTTTTATGCTTTTAGTTTTAAGAGACAGGGAAATGGTCAGAACTGACGGGGCATCAAAGAACTCTCATCTTTTTGTGAAAACTTCTCACTCCTTGACAAAGCTATTTAAGTGTTTGAGATATGTAATGAGACCTTTTATAAATCTTACAGCAAAAAGAAGTTCAGTTTAAGCTCACTGCTAAGAAACAGCAACTCGGTACATTTAATAGAGATATTCTTGATATGCTTACTTATGATTTAGGTTATTTGGATCAAAGGCAATCAGTGATGAAGGTAAAATATATTGCTTTCAATTTCTTCACAGTGTACAGATTAGGGATTTGGTGTGATGGGCAATATATCATCTTTAGTGTAGAATTTTCAAGCCTATAATGCCATCTGAGGCCTAGATCAGGTGTCGGCAATCATTTTTTATAAAGGGCTAGACAGTAAATAATTGGGGTTTTGTGGGCAATGTACTGTCTGCAGCAATTACTCAACTCTGGCTTTGCAGGGCAAAAGAGGCCATAGACAAAATGTGAATGAATGAGAGTAGCTGTCTTCCAGTAAAACTCATATGGACACCCACATTCGAATTTCATGTAATTGTTACGTGTCACAAGTTTTAATTTTTTCAACCATTTAAAAGTTTAAAAAGCATATTTTAGCTCATAGGACATACAAAAACAGGCAATGGGCCAGAGTTGGCCTACAGGCTGTACTTGACCAAGTCCTGCTCTAGGTCCATGTGTATTGATTTTCTTTTCCCACTGTTCACTGGTCTGAAAAGGTGACAAGGAGGCAAATGATTTTGGTGAATGAATTTTTACCTTTTACTGGTAGCTGACTTTAAAAGACTTTTAAGAAATGGTCGAAAAGGTAAATTTTATGTATATTTTACCACGATTAAAAATAATGTGTCCGAGAGGGAAGTTTCATGCACATACATTTGGATCTTTACTAAGACTTAAAAAAAAAAAAAAAAGCTTTAAAAAGAAATTCAGTGTGGTTCAGTGTGCAGTACATAAAGAAAATAGAGCCTGCCTCAGAACCAGCCCAGGGTTTGTTCAGCTATGCAGATGTTGCTTGGATCAAACTGTTGAGAGATCTGTTTCTCAGAGGAAAGCCCAGGCAGCAGGTGGCACCAGCCCTGAGATATTAAAAAAAAAAAAAAAAAAGCCAGAAAAAAAAAAAGAGAAAACAAACTTCTATCATTTTCCTAAACAGTTGAGTTTTATTTCCATGGTTCTATCGTCATTTTTATAAAGTGGCCTTTAGAAAAACAACAATGTGTTTAGCGTGGCTGATTATTTTAAAACATTTTTGAAAAAAACAAAATGAAACAAACATACCAAGTTGATTGTATTTGTACTGTGGAACAGTTAATGCAAAACACTTGGGAGAGGCCGGAAGTTTGGATCTGCAGCTTTTGTCTGGGTTTTTGCCTCCTGAATAAGGACAACAGGAGGAAGTTAATGTGTTCCTTAGCAAGCTACCTGTGCAGGTTTTGAGGTGAGGTCTCCTCAAGCCCCCTGTCGTCACCTGGCAGGTTAGTTGCTGGCTGACTCCTGGTGAATGGGTGAGAACTCTGACTGACATTCTCCCATGTTATTTTGATCTTGAGAATCCAGCTGGAACCCAGAAGCGTGAGTCTAGGAGAGGAGCCTGCCGTCACTCTGTATTTTTCCCCTTTCTCTGTTGTCTTCAGTGTCTTCCTCTCAAGATAGCAGTGCTTCTTCCCCAGACCTCACCTCTGGGACCTTATCCTGGATTCAGATTGAACAGAGAAAGCAAAGAAGCCCTTGTAGAAATGTCAGAAGGTTGTCCCTCTTCAAAAATGGCCACTCCACAGAAACCTGCCTTTTTCTTCTCTATGGAAATCTTCCCACTCCCCACCTGCCTTTAAACCACTTTCTAGGTAAACACCTCCCTCGCCTGGACTTGCACCAGTTTGAAGAGGAATGAGGTTGGGGACTAGGAAGAACTTTATAGACAAAAGATTTCGGGCCACCTCCTACACAAGGCTGCGTCTCCCTCCTACTTATAACAGTACCCTCTCGGAGCTGCCCCTTTGCTGGGCCCAGCTTCTAGTTTCTCTCACCACTGATTTAATCCCTGGCAAGTAGCCAGAGCATTAAACTTTTATTGTTCAATTTTCCACGAGGGCGGGGTCCCACTTCTAGTGGGCTGAGGAGGCTTCCAAACCAGAGTGTCACACCACATTAGCAACTTCAGACTTTGAGGGCTGGACTTCTTTCAGTTTGGTTAGATTCTTGGTTAGAACCAGAGCAGTGTACTCACACTCAAAGTTTGAAAGCTAGGAAATAATAAAAACAGCAGAGGCAACTTTTAAAGATGATTCAGAACAGTTGTAGAGTTGACTTATAGGACTAACTCTCCCCAGTTTCTTGATATCTTCCAAACGTTAAGTGGTTGTCCATGTTCTTTGGTGTCCTGACATTGGATGAAAACATGGCGGCCAAGTAGTTCTATTCTAGAACAGTAGGGATTGTTAACCAGTATCATCACAGTATATAAATTACTTGCTGCTGTTCAATCTATAAAAATTCATCTTCAAAGAAAATTATTGGACTGGTAAAAATATTTTTAATAATGACCACAGAAGCCATATTTGTTTTTCTTTGATGTTCTTCCGAAGACTTCTTCTGGTTTTAATCAGATTGTTCCCACATAAAATACAGTGGAAATCTACAGTAATAAAATCCCTATTCCTGTGTCTATGGGGAAATAAACAGGATGGGGACTGTCCTTTTAAGGGGCTTTCCCCTTCCTTTTCCCCAGACTCAAAGCCTCTATTACTGGTGGGTGTTTTGGCATCAGTTAAGGGCCTTCAATCCTTCCCTCCCTCCATGTTTTGCTCTTTCATTAAAGTGTTTCTGTTGTCTAATTATATCCTTTCAATCAAATTAGAGACTGCAGCATCTGGTGAGGGCCATAACTGCTGCCATCTGCACCTCGTATATACAGGCCTTTTCAGCTGAGAATCACTCAGCTTCCAAATGGCAGGAAGAGATTTGGAAAAAGTTTAGTTGGAAGGGAGGTTAACTTAAAAGGAACGTCTTCAAAGGCTGGGTGCGTCTCCCTGCTTTGTGATGTGTGCACTGCCTTGCAGAACTTCATCGGCTTGGCTCATCGAAGATTCTCCTCCAGTGCTTCTGGCCAATGAAGGGTTTCTGATTGTCTTAGCTGAAATAACTAGTCCTCTCATCCTTCTTACGGGCCTGAGGGGGCCCCCGGGCTGAGCTGAAAATTTCTCCCTTGAGAAGAATCTTTTGTTCTGTGACCACTGGTTAATGAGTATGACACTCTCTGTTTATTTGACCATTTCTTCTAATTCAGTGGTTTCAACTAGAGGAGATTTATGCCCCCGAGGGACATTTGACAATATCTGGAGACATTTTTGCGGTGGGGAGGGGGGCACTACTGGCATCTAGCAGGTAGAGGCCAGGGATGCTGCTGACAGTCCTGGAACGCACAGGACAGCGCCCCTCTACAGGATTATCCAACCCGAAATGTCAGTCATGCCGAGATTGAGAAACCTGTCCTGATCATGTAATTCTTTGGCCCTTCTCTTCTCTGGGGCCTCAGAGTAGGTGACTCTGATCAACATCTTTTTTCACTCTTAAGAAAATAGATTCTTCATCCATATCTAAACTCCTTAAGCATTTCTGTGAACAGGGCTTCAGAAGTCTCAGTGGAGTAAGGAGGTCTGTGGGTCACCGTATGTTTCTACTTTCTCTAGAGTAAGAGTGCCAGATTAAATACAGGACACTCAATTAAATTTGAATTTCAGATAAACAGTAATTTTTTGTCTCATGCAATATTTGGGAATACTTATCTTAAAAAATCGTTAGTTGTTTATCTGAAATTCCAATTTAACTGGGCATTCTGTACTTCCGTTTGCTAAATCTGGCAACCAAATTCTTGATCCATGAAACATTGCCTGAAACTTTAAACCTTTGACCAACAAATCAGTCTGTTGGCCACCATCTGTCCTCGTTGTTCTAAGTGACTGGAGGTGACAACGGAACTGAGACTTTCCTTCTGCCTCAAGCTGTCTCCATGGCCAGGATTTCTGAAACTTGTCTCTTGAGTCATATCTTTATCTTGGAACTGACTAACAAATGTAATCAAATGTCTACTGTATGCCCCGCATCTCTGACTAGGACTTGTCCCTGTGCCAAATCATAGAAAACGACAACTTTATTGCTTTGGGTTTGAATTTAAAGATGTGCTCTAAAAATACACTGGGGCTTCCCAGGTGGCTCAGTGGTAAAAGAATCTGCCTGCCAGTGCAGGAGACTCAAGAGATGTGGGTTCAATCCTGGGTCAGAAAGATCACCTGGAGTAGGAAATGGCAACCCACTCCAGTGTTCTTGCCTGGAATACTGAGCCTGGTGGGCTACAGTCCATGGGGTCGCAAAGAGTCAGACACAACTGATCACGCACTCCCCTAAAATACACTGTCTACCTGGCAGTCAGCTAGCTCCTCATTCAAGGGCTGTTGTATTTATTTGCCCACTCCATATCAACCAAGGGAAGCTGAATAGCCCAGAGCCTGGCTTCCATGGAGCATTGGCTGCCCTCCAGGATTCCATTATTGGGAAACTTTCTCACTGTCTGAAATTAAAAATCGGGCACAGGCAATACTCATGAAACTTGCCCAGAAGCCGGATTGTATCAGTTTATTTTATCTCCTTTTTAGTCTGATCGAGAACTTCAGACAGTGTGAAAGTGTTGCTCAAGTGATGGTTAGGCGAGGTGTAGATTTGAGCCAGGTGTCTCCTGTTGCAAGCAGACTCAGAATAGAAACAGGTGTATTCATTGCAAAGAGGG
The DNA here is from genome assembly GCF_032452875.1 of Bos javanicus. NCBI lineage: Eukaryota > Metazoa > Chordata > Mammalia > Artiodactyla > Bovidae > Bos > Bos javanicus. Next base: position 68,852,838 of record NC_083884.1, read on the forward strand.
CTGCTCATTCCCTGTTACAAACAATTCTACCATGGATTCCATTTAAATAGCAGATTCCCTTGGTTTAAATAGCAAGCATTTGATTTTTAAATACTTTGATTTACATAAACTTTCTTGGAACTTCTCCTGGGTCGTTTCACAGTACAGCACTGACAGCCAGGGTGGAGGCCCAAACTGGTAAGGAAACCTGGGCTCTCTGAATATGTCCGTCTTGGGTTCCCCGCCTAGCCCTCCATACACCTGCTTCCCTCACTCATCAGATGTTTGCCAGGCATGTTCTGTGTGGTCTGTAGTTGCTGAGAGCACAGAGATGAGTGAACTGCTCAGGAAACTTATGGGCTAGTGGAAGCAGGGCCAGGTGCTTCTGGAGCAATTACAGTTCAAGATGATCAAGTCTTAGAAGAGCTGGGACAGCAGGCGCTGTGGGACTTGTTTTAGAGCCTGTGGTTTCCATAGGAGTGTAGTGCTGTCTCCTCTGGACCCTGAGTTTTCAATTAGTTCTCCAACATTTGTCTTATGTTCCGATGCTTTACAGTTGACTTATGATCCACTAAGTTATTGTCCATCAGAGAAGTGGGCTTTGAACTTGAAAACATTTTTTTATGCTTCCCATTTTCTTCCGTGAAAACTCTAGTGTGAAATTTTATTTCAAGATGGAAGAGGATATTCATAAGTAAATATTTAAGTAGACTCACTGATGCTCAAGCATTACACTGAGAGAGGTGCCATCACCACGCTGTGATAGAATATGTCCTGCTGGTACTGGCAGAAAAGTCCACGGTTAATTAATGAAATGTTTTCCTTAGAGTTCTGCTGAGCTAGTGACTTCTGAGAGAGTTCATGCTTTCACTGAAGCTTGGCCTAATCTTTCTGTATATGTTGGTAGGTGAGTGGTCATTCTTTTTCCTTTTTTTGTCGGCTGCATCAGGTCTTAGTTGTGGCACGCGGGTTACACTGCCCAGAGGCATATGGGATCTTACTTCCCTGACCAGAGACCAAATCCCAGTTCCCTGTATTGCAAGGCAGATTCTTAACCACTGGACCACCAGGAAGTCCCTCATTCTTTCTTAAAAGCTATCTCCTGGTCTTCAATTTGATGCGCGTATTTGTTTATAACATCCTACAGAATGACTGTCAGTTCCTCAAGCACTACTGCATGTTCATAGTGACTCTTGCGGGCAAAAACACATGCTTCACTGACAGGCGTGCATGCTGTCCAGTGGGCCCTCCCTGGGTAAGAGTAGAGCATATTCCAAATGAGACCCAGACTGGGGACTGGAACCCAAGCAGCCCTGCATTCAGGGCCTGCTCTGCTTTGATAGTTATCTGTTTTTCAAATTATTACATAACAAATAATAAGGACCCCTCTCTGAAGTTTTTTCATGGGTCTTCTGAATTTAAACCTCTGGTCCGTTGCTTAGTATAGGTTCAGTGTTTCTTAGAACAGTCTTTTAATCAAGTATTTTATCTGTTAATGGGTTGGGAAGATCCCCTGGAGTGGGAAATGGCAACCTGCTCCAGTATTATTGCCTGGAAATTTTCATGGACAGAGGAGCCTGGTGGGCTAGAGTCCACGGGGTTGCAAAGACTGAGCAACTGAGCAACTTATTCGTCTGTTATGAATAAGCTGGAGATTCAAATAGAAGACCTCAGGTCCTCTTCCAAAAGTATGCGTTCTTTAGTTAAAATAACTTTGAGAGGTACGGGATGCTGTTTTTAAGCACACTGTTCCTATGAATGAAAAGGAAGATCTGAAAGATATTTTAATAGAAAAGCTACTGATAATTTAAATAATTACAGTGATTATTTTGGGGCAATTCTACTTTGGGCAAAAGTACAGAACTACTTTTTCCTGTGGTCAGTTGAACTGTGAATACATAGTCCAAGAACATGGTACGTGAGTGTCTGTCTTGATTTTAGATGAGTGAATTTATGGTTGATTGAGTTTGATCATAGTTCTTGAAAAAGAAACTAAGGTAGATTAATTGTAAAACAACATGTTAGTATTTTCAAGGTGTCCTTTCAAAAATTTTTAATATGGGAAATTTAGAACATGTACAAAAATAGAAGAGTGTAAGGAAGTCATTATGTATCTATCTCCCAGCTTCCATGATTGTCAACCAAGGCCAGTATTATTTCATTTGTATCCCTTTGATTCCTACAACTGGATTATTTTGTAACAAATCTCAGATATCATATCATCTCATCTGTAAATATTTCAGTATGTATCTGTAAAGGATAAGAACCCTTTTCAAAAACATAGTACCACTACCATTGTCACAGCTAAAAAATTTAACAATGATTTCTTAGTATCATCAAATATCCAGTCCATTAATCAGTATTTAAATATTCCTGATTGTCTCATGGGTGTTTTTTACAGTTCAAACAAGGATCTAAACAAGGTGCATTTAGGTGATCTGACTCTATTAACCTAAGTCTCTATTCACCTAGAAGTTTCCCCTTTTTTTCTTTTTTCTTTGACATATATATGTTGAAGATGTAGCTTCTTCTAAGCAAAAAACAGCGCTTAAGAGCCTCTCCAGAGGCAGGGCCCACATGGGAGGTGAGTTTTGTTTTGTTTTGTTTTGTTTTCCTGAAGAATCGTTGCTTCCATTAGAGAAACAGAATTAGAGCATTATAAGCTTGGAAGAGACTTTTAGTCATTAAGCCTTTCCTGTCACATTACCTCAGACTTTTGCATCTCTGTCCTATTTTGTTAGAATCCTGAGATTAGGGTTTAGAGTGAAGGGACGTTGGCTCCAATCCCCTCATTTCACAAGTGAAGAAGTGGAGACCCAAATCCAGGTGATTTCTTTAAACCTCGCAGTGTCAGCTACTTACTTCGTGTCATTTCCTCTTTCTGCAAGTGATTCTCTATGCACCATGTATATAGAAGGCCTCCTCCTTCCCCACAGACTAGCCTCTCTCTGGGGATCTAGATCTAGATCAAGATCTAGATCACTTGCCTTCTTGTAATCATGGGAATCCCTGCCCTTGGGGAGCCGTCGGTGTTAAAGATGTAGACTTTCTTCTCACAGGCTCAGCCCCATTGGGGTGAGAAAAGCTGAGAACCACTGACTTCCCAGGGCCACACACTTCTTGACCTCCAGGTTCCGTGTAACTGAAATAAGCATTTCTGAAGTGCCTTTGAGTGTCTTGAGGGCAAAAGATGATTTTGTCAGGGACCGCAGGCATTGAGGACCTACACACAAGTTCCCACCAGACACCAGTCTGTACTGGAAACGCACCAGGTGTGTTGTGCAAACATCTGACGACACTCTTATGTCGCCATCTAAGTATTAAAAGGAGCTTTTTCCACTTCAGCCTTGTATTTCTATAATCTACCTGCCTGCCAAACTTAATAGATACCTTTTAAAAGAACAGAAGATATTCCTGCGGAAAAATATTTTCTGCCTTATTTTAAGATGTCATAATTCAATTTAATGCTTGTTGATTCGTGTTGATTTCAAACTAGGCTAAAATCAGCCAGATTCTTCCAACATAGGATTAATAGAGATGCTGAATGGTTCTGTGTGGAACAGAAACTCGACTTTGATGGATTAAAAACGGTGACTCTCACAAAAATCACATCAACAGAGATCTAACTAGTAATTAGCTACCAGAAAACTAGGAAAATTCAAGACTCAGTATGAGAAAAAATTTCTATTTCTCAATAGTGTGGTTAGGAATAGTTCAGGGAAATAGTGTCGTTAGGAATGACTTGGAGCTTCATTGAGAGCTTATTCTTCAACTTTATTAAATGTTGTTGAGGAGTAGAATATCTTTTGCTTTCCCACCACTATCTCATATATGTCAGGTTTTAATTATTTTAACAGAATACCTCATTACAGTTTTAAACATGAACTTTAAAAATTCAGTGTATACACAACCCATCAAGGGTTAAATTGCCTGAAACAAGATCTTAACTTGGCGTTTTCCTCACTTATAATAAGTACAAATATTGAATTATGTGATTTCAGTAGCATATATAAACAAAGGCATGTTTCATCACACAGTTGGAATTTTAAGAAAAGCATATATGTTTTTCGCCTTACCTTTTATCCACTGAATGCTGGAATTCAACATAGGGTTCAAACCATATATATTTTTTCCTTTTATTTATCTCTTTTTAATTAAATTTTATTGGAATATAGTTGCTTTACAGTGTTGAAAATTTCTGCTATACAGTAAAGTGAATCAGCTATACATGTACATATATCCCCTCTTTTTCAAACATTACATATTTTTTTCTACCCGAATGGTAGCCTGGTAACTGTCAACAGAACTGTAAATAGCAGAATGGTGTGCCTGTCCATCCATGACATATTGCCTTTTATAGCTATGTATTTTTATGGGATAAACTACATGATTGTGATTGTTACAGTACTTTCAAAGTTATAATAAAGTTTAATTTATTTACACTGTTTAGTAACATAGTAATGCACTGTTTATTTACATAATAATTATTTATGGGGCACCTACTGTGTACTAGGCACTTTACTTGCAGTTCCTCTGATTCTTCCATTTGTCCCAAGCTATTAATAATCGAATCCCCCATTGTACCAGTGAAGAAACTGAGGCTCAGAGTTCAGCTGCATGCCTGCAGCTTGTAAACCACAGAGCTGAGCTCTAACTCCAGCCGGTATTGTGCTCTTTCCATGCTAGAAGTTTTTCTTGCTAGAAAGTAAGTGAGAAAAGTATTTGATTTAAACTGTTTCATAACCCTGGAGATTAACATTCGTCCTGGAAGTTTACATGTGCATGTATGTCTGTTCTGTAGGTATCACTTGTTCAGGTGGTCAGAGCTGCATAGAAGGGCTTCAGGGGCTCCATGAGCACTTCTGAAACTGTAAACTGTTGTGTATGTGATGGTTGTCTGGGGAATCAGATCCCTGTCTTTCATCCTGTTCTCCAAGAGGTCTCTGTGTACGTTAAAGGATTAGGACTCCTGATCTCGCTGACCGCCCTCTTTTCAGAGATGAAGAAACTTGAGTTGTAGAAGGGATGGGCTGTGAAGGCGGTACAGCAGCCAGGTCAGAGCCAGAGCAGGACAGGCCCGTGCCCATCAGCATCCTCCTCTGATCACAAGTGCATCTCCAGTTTTTAAAAAATAAATGCCACAAGCCATACTTTGAAGGATTTTGGTGATGGAGAAAAAGATAAGGCGTCGCCAGCTTAGAAAGGCAGAATTAAGCCCGAGTGCTTCAGGCTTGTGTCTAACTTAAGGGCTGTTTTCCTTCAGTCCCCCAAAACAAAAGACTTGGGGTTCTCTGATAGAGAGGAAAGGTCCAACAGAGATGAATGGAGTGGGCTCCAGCTAGAGAAGACAGGCAGGAAATAAAGCAGGGCTTTTCACAGCTTATGATCCCTTCCTTCTCAAAACCCCTTCTCCCTTCAAGATCCCACCTCCCAGACTGCGCTTTGTCAGCCATCATGGCTGGGCCCTTCTTCCAGGCCTGAAATGTGGCAGGGCTCCAGGGCGTGGCCCAGATGTCCTCTCTCTCCACACAGGCGCCGTTACCTCCACACTTCTGGATCTGGCCTTGGCTTCTTTCCTCAACCCTGGGCTCATCTAGCCATCTGCTTACTCTCTTATCTCCATCCAGTTTTCCTGTCCAAAACCAAAGCCTTGATTCCACCCACAAGATACTGTGCCTCTTGGGTCCTCCCCATCGTAGTACATGGCAGCACCATTCACCCAGCTGCCCAGGCCTACCTCCTTGGTGTTGTTGCCAACTGCTCTTTCTCTGGGACCCTGTATTCATCAAACCCCTGCCCCCCAGCAAATACTTTGGTTCTACCTTCAAAATACATCCAGAGTCCAGCCACTTCTTCCCACCCTTCAGCTGCCAGCCTGGCCCAGGCCACCCTTCTTTCCAGTCCATCATCTGCAACAGCCACCTAGGGTCCCCTTGCCACGTGCTTGGCACGCTCTTCACAGCTCCTCCTCCTCCCGGCAGCTACAATTCCGCTAAAGGATAAATCTGATCACGTCACTTCTCTGCTCAAAGCCCTCCAATGACTTCCTCTCATTCTTAGAACAAAAGCAAAAACCTAACTTATGTGGCCTTCAAGACCTTACACATCCTGGTCTTGCCTGGCCCCTCCTCTTCATGTCCCACCCATCCTTCCCCGCATACTCACCCTACTCTGGCTGGGTCAGAGGAGCGGCCTTGCACTTTCCCAAAGAGTCTATGCAGTTTTCGGGGTCTGTGCCTGCCATGCCCTCTACCCAGAAAGCCCTTCTTGTGTCATTTACTGTTTGCTTCCTCTTCTTGTCCTAGTACCCACCCTAGTATTCTGATGAAATCAAAATGCACACAATTGTAATCCAGGGTATTCACGTTTGTTTTTCTTGTCCCCCTGCACCCCACCCCCACCCCCCCGCCACACACACACACAATTGACATGCACTGGGCAAGTCTGCTCAAAAAACAATTGTCAAATCTGGTAACACTGCCTCAGTTTCCCTAGTGTAATTAAGAACAAGACTGGGTCTGGGAGAAGCAAACTAAAACCAACAGGCTTGCTTGTACCCATCCCATCTCTCAGATGCCACCTCATCCTGTTCCAGAGGGCTGGCCCTTGTATGGATGGCCACCACGTTCTTCTTCTTCAGATCAAGTCATCAGGGAACACTGACCCACTGCCCTGCAGATTGCTGTCTACTGCTAAGGCTTTCCGTTGGTCAGCCCACATTTCTGGCTCCCAAGCCCCTCCTCAGTCACTTTCGATAGGGGAAAAAGATTTCTAACACATAGAAATTAAGATTCTAGTAACTGGCATGCCAATCTAGAGATTGGCATGATGTTCTTAGAATCATCACTAGGGCAGATTTTTAGGAATATAGGTTCCCAGGTCCTGCTCTAAGCCTGAGACTGGGTAGGGTTCTGGTGTGACGAGCCCACATGCACACACACACGCACACACACACACACACAAGTCTCCCTCTGTCTCCAGCAGATCATATATATTCCTAGTGATGATAAGTGCTACGAAGGAAACAAATGAACGGCAGAGAAACGAGTGGAGATGGTGGGGAAGGGTTTTCTGAGGAGATAATGTTTAGTCTGTGATGGGAAGTATTAGGGGAAGAACTTTTCAGGCAGGAAATAGCATGGTGTGTTTATAGAATTAAAAGCAGAAGAATGTGGCTGGAGCACAGCAAATGACGAGGGGAGAGCTTGGTCGGTGGAGAGAGGGCCTGGGGCGACGTCTCACGGGTTCGCAGACAGGGACGAAGGCTCTGGGTTTCGTTCCCAGTGCTCACATCTCTCTGGGAGTTTTGAGCCCTGTGTGGAGAACAGGTTGTTGGGAGCATGAAAGTGGATGCTGTGGGACCCGAATCGGACCATATTGTCCTCCCATGGCGAACGGGACAAAGGTGACGGAGAGGAGAGGGTAGTTTCAGGAACTCGTTTGACAGAAGTCCACAGGACTCACCTGTGAGAGGAAGCAGGGTGAGGGAGAGCGGGAAAGCACGGGTGAGGCCAAGGGGTTGTCAGAGGCAGCGTAGGGTGTGAGCCTGAACCTCAGTCGCCTCATCTGCAAAGTGGGGGTGTTAAGGCCTCCGGGCTGGGCTGGTGATAAGCTGATGTAAAGCACTTAGAGCAGAGCCTGGCACTCAGTAGAACCCCATGTAAACATCAGCAGTGATGTGGATGGTGGTGATTCATCCAAGGTCGCACAGCTGTTAGGCATCAGGTCTGGGACCAGTGGATTTTCTGCTATACTGAGCTGCCTCCTTCAGTTACCTTTGAACTTTTTAAATTCGTGCACTCTTGGTGGAGGGTTCGGTTGACTCAGAACATGACAAGTCACCCTTCTCACAACGTGTAGGTGAAGTGCGAGGTGTCCTGTGCAGCCTGGGGTTCCCGATTATTTTGGCTGTCCATAAAACCATGCCATTCTGGGCAAAACCGGCCCAGATTGGGAGAGGAAGCTGGTACAGGAAGAGAGATGATCTGCGGGTAGGTTTCAGATACGTTTCAGAGTATAGACCTGCCCGTGTTATGCACATGCTGAGGCTGGAAGAGGAGCACGCCCCACATTGGGAGCTGGAGGTGTGAGTCCTTCATGCCGGAAGTTGTGGGTCAGCACATGCCAGGAGAGGGAAAGGAACAGAGCCAAGAATGTTAGCGTAACTCCCCCAGATTGTCAGGTTCCTAGGGATACATCTTAAAGAAGTGTTTGAAGTGCTTCTATCTGTCAGTTTCAACTAAGCTAATTTTCGGAACTCGCTCTTTGTACCGTGCCTTTCTTGTGAACCTCTGCGAATGTAATGCATGCAATATGTGGGGGAAAATCCTCTCAGCCGAGGTTCCCATCCAGCCCCCACCCCTCCCCCACAAAGTCTGAAAGGCAGATTTTAGAAGCACAACTGTTGCACCTGCAAGGGTTTTGTCTTCTTATTAAAGGGAACTCAGACCATGTTGAACGTGTCCTGTAGGAAGGAATTTCAGAAGGAGGCGAAAGAAAATGCCAGCTCAGCGCCCACTCCCTCCTGTTGACTGTCTGTTTTGTGGCACCTCCGTCTCAAGCAGCATAGGGAGGACTGTTCTTCATTACCAGGGAATGTGAGTCATTCCCAGACCCGTGTGATTGGGATTCCAAAGCGTTGCTGTATCCGATGGTCTTATTAAATCCAAGTGTCAGTGCAGCCTTTCAGCCGTAGAGGAGAGCTCAGTTAGAGCTGGTGCCCTGGTTCCAGTTACCACACAGAGACGCTGGCGGCGCAGTGACCCCCTCTGAGCACCCAGAGTTCCTCATGGATGGCTCCCAGATTTGGGGGTTTTCCCGGTTCACTTCATGGGCTTCAATACATTTCAGCTCCCTGTTTATATCCTAGCTGGGATCTGTATACTTTCGGGGAAAACGTCCTTGTGTCTGCAGACAAGCAAGCGCCAAGAGGAGCCTGGGCTTTGGAGGGTACCCAGTCCTACCAGTGCTCAACCCGCTGTGTCTCGGATCCAGCAAAACGCTACCCATTTCCAGCTCCATCCAAACAAAACAGGACATCTAGCACAGAGGGAGGAAGCTATAGATGTTGCCAGAAACTTAGTTTGCTCTGTCTTTTCTTTTTCCTAGAATGTTTCACAGCCAACGGTGCAGATTACAGGGGAACACAGAACTGGACGGCACTGCAAGGTGGGAAGCCATGTCTGTTCTGGAACGAGACTTTCCAGCATCCTTACAACACTCTGAAGTACCCCAACGGGGAGGGGGGCGTGGGCGAGCATAACTACTGCAGGTAAGACCCTCCTCCGGTCTCTTCCCGCCTTGCTCACGACTAGGCAAAGCTTTGTCTTCCTTTTGGCCAACTCAGAAAGCCTTTCTTGTTACTATTTTAGAAATGTTTCTCGCAAAACTGCGTGCGCATGTGCACACAAACACACACACAAACACAGAATCTCTTTTCAACTTGGGGCTCTTTGATGTTGGTTTGCAGAGCTCTGCTTTCCTGTCTGATCACTTCCATGTCTCTTTGGGAGGGTTTCCTTTGTTGGCGCTGCCACCAGAAGACTCAGCTTCTTAAGCTGCCGTGGATGTCATGGGCAAGTGGAGCACTGTCTGTGGCCCGAACTTCCCTCTGCTTCTGAGCTAAGGAAGATGCCCTGTGTTGTCCCACATCCTGCCAGCCCAGGCCCACCTTGCTCTGGGAGCACCTGTAGCCAGCAGATTTGTGCTCTTTCTTTCCTTTCAGTATACTCGGGTGTTTCTTTGCTCTTTCACCTGCTGTCTGACCCTCATAGGGGCTGAACTCCATGGTGCTTCAAGTGTGTACTTGTGATTGTCAGGGGAGATGATCCATGGCTTTGATCAGATTCTCAAAGTTGTCAGTGATCCAGATCAGCTTGAGAGTCACTGGTCAGTAGGGACCAGAGCACCTTTGGTTATAGCTACGTCTTAGGTATTTATATCCAGGGTCCTGGTTACGTGACTCATGGTTCAGCCACGTGCTGAATTTAATCATTATTAGGACAGGTACAAAGGCAGCCTCTTAAGCCACTGGGGCAGGGAAAAACGATCGCTGAGTCACTCTTTGAGCCGCACACTCTGCCCCCAGTTCTAGCAGAATGTTGGGATCTTCGCACTGTTGACCCAGCTGAGACAACATATTTATACCTATACTGCACGGGCCCCAGTGTTTACCTGCTGCCCTCCCCAGGTACCTTTGCCCACATCTAGGACCCTTGGGCTTATCTTGAAGTCTCCAGGCCTGTAGTCCGTGTTGTCTTCATCTCTTTGCTTCATCTTAATTCTAATGGACACCAACTGGCCATTCCCTCATAGCTACTAGTGCACTGTTTTTTAGTTTGCTTTTTGATTGCTGTTTTTTATGTTACATTTTATTTTTTGTTTGTTATAGAAGTGTTAAAAGTTTATTAAAAAATTTCTCAAACACCACAGATATATATGCTGTTGCTGCTGCTGCTAAGTCCCTTCAGTCGCGTCCGACTCTGTGCGACCCCAGAGACGGCAGCCCACCAGGCTCCCCCGTCCCTGGGATTCTCCAGGCAAGAACACTGGAGTGGGGTGCCATTTCCTTCTCCAATGCATGAAAGTGAAAAGTGAAAGTGAAGTCGCTCAGTCATGTCCGACTCCTAGCGACCCCATGGACTGCAGCCCACCAGGCCCCTCCGTCCATGGGATTTTCCAGGCAAGAGTACTGGAGTGGGGTGCCATTGCCTTCTCCACAGATATATATATATATATATATATATATATATATATATATATATAGTTTAAATAAAGTCCTCATTTTACCTCTTCCCTCCCAAATCCTCTCCAACAAGGCCTTCTTCCCAGAGGTAACAGTTTGTTTATATATTACTTCACGTTTTGCTATCTTTTGCATTTTAGCATTAATATTACACATGCTCATTAAATAATCCTTTTACATTTTATTTTCAAAGTTGTACATGATCATTAATTTTTTTCTTTCATATTTAAAAGAAATGAACCCCACTTCACTTCTGGCTTATTTCCTTCCCCTAGCTTTTCTATTGGGAATAGTTGGCTTGGGTTAAGAAGAGTACTTAGGAAGAGAAACCAGTGTTTGTTTTTTGTTTTATCTTCTTGTTCTAAACTATCTCTTGGTATTAGGCTGTTCGTTTATCCTATTCTTCTGATGCCTTCTATCAAGCAAGTCTTCTCAGATGTGCTCCTGTTTTTAAATCTGATTTTAAATTTCCCACGAGGTTTAATTTACATGAAAAAAAAATTTATTTTCTTATAGATTAGCACCCAGTTCCACCACTAGGCTCCCACACACGTACCAGTAAATATCCATTAAGGAAACACTAAGCGCCAGGAGCACCACCTTCCTCCTGAGCCTTGGCTGGCTGCAGGCCTCTCCTTTGATTTGGTGAAATGTACCAGACCTGACCTAAGTTTATCCTTCAAAAAAGGGACACTGAAATTGTCGATTATTATCACATTAGAGAGCCCTGGGACCTTTTGTTTTAGCACCGAAGCGGAATCAAAGATTAATTTACCTGTTCTTTCTTAACCTTTTCTGATGCTTTTCAGAATGGTTTTAACTTTGATAACAAACAGTTGTTTTCGAAAGACTTTACCAAATCCTACATCAAAGCAAAACCCTGAATAGAGGGAGGAAAATGACAGTGAAATACTGTCTAAAGAAGGGCTTTGTACAAGTTCTCCAACTTTGATTTCTCAGCTGACACCCGACACCATGTTTGTCTTACATGATGTTTCCAATGCCATCCCAGTTGCAATGTCTGAGAGATGGCGAGTGATGGGAATGGGCTTCTCTGGGCTCTGTGTATCTGGGTTGGGGGTGGGAGGACAGAGGCTGGGACAGCAGGGTTGGTGCTGGCACCTGCCTTTGGGCACAAAAAATAAAAGGACCCTTTGTGCTTCAGGGTGGCTTATCTTCTGGGCCGCACAATAGGCTGATCGCTCCCAGGCCTGATAGGGGCTGCTCCAAAAGCTTAGGCCGCAGGGTCTTTATGCCCATTTCCGGCCTAACCGGAGTGTCAGGTTTCCAGCCTTCTGAGTCCAAATAAAGGGAGCTTGAAAAGCAGCAGAGAGAGGCAAGGCTTTTCTGTGTGTCCATTAACCCCTGCCATCTTTTGCTGTGTTTCAGCAGCACTGCCCATTATTGTCGTGGCATCTCAGAGTTGAAAAGACCTTAAAGCCATTTATTCCAAGCTACTTGTATAGAAATGTGAAATAAGTCTTTTGCAATTATTACTGCCATGTCAGAAGTTGGTACCAGGATAACAGGACTCTCTGTTCTGACTGAGACTCTTTGGTGTAGTTTTCTTTAGAAGTTTCTGAGATGTTAGTATTTTGAAGTGAAAAGAGGACCCATTTCTATCACAGGTGAGTTGACTGGCCTGATCCTATTGAAAACTTGTCAGTGGAGTCTGGAGCATGTGAATTTTATTTTATTGTTTAAAAATCACACAGTGTTCACTCTAGAAGACATAAGAAAATAAAGGGAATCAGAAAATAAAAACATTAGAATTATTAATACCTATAGTCCCATCATCTAGAGATAAATACTTCCAAGGATCTGGTGTGTATCCATCCCTAAATATATCTTTTCAAAAATGGGATTGTTGTCATACATTGTGTTTTAGAACTGCCTTTAAAAAAAAAAAAAAAGAACCTAACAAGACATGTGAATTTCTTTCCATATTAATAAATATGTCTCTACACCACATTTTTACCAGCTGTCTAGCTTTCCCTTATATGGACATATTTATTTAACCAACCTTTAATTATTGTTTCTAACTTTTCTGCATTGTGAAAATGCTGTGGTGAACATCTTTGCAAGTAAAGATTTCCCTAGAATACAACATTGAAAGAAAACTTGTGCAGTAAAGGGGGTTTTGCGTATCTTCAGGACCTTTGACTCTGAGCCTCCGAGTCTCCATCCTGGCCGTTGGCTCCATCCGTATGTTTATGCACAGTTCTATGGGCACCTGTGCTCTCCCAGTCATGGGGTCCCCGTGTTCACAGTTAAGGTGCCAGGGCTGTTTGGAATCATCTAGTCAGTGGTCAGTTGTCCCGGTCACACTGCAGTGAATTCGTGTAAACACACTTCACCTTTGCTCACCCACCACCCCGCCCTCAAGCTCTGAAGTTTCTGTGGCAGTGGATTGCATTATTCTTGTAGTAGTCCCACTTTTTTCTTCTTCATGAGAGGTGGCATTAAGATACATATGAATTATTAGAAACAACACAGAAGCTGGAGATTTTTTGTCTGTTTGGTTTGGTTTTGGTGGGGGTTGGTAAAACTGAAAAGCAATAAGCCAGTTGACTTAAAACAAAGGGAGTGTTACCGGGTGTGTCCTTTTCCCTCCCCAGAAACCCAGACGGTGACGTGAGCCCCTGGTGCTACGTGGCGGAGCATGAGGACGGCGTCTACTGGAAGTACTGCGAGATCCCCACCTGCCAGAGTAAGGCCCTGACTCCCCCTTGGCCCCGAGCACTAGGCCTTCGGAGTGGAGGCCAGTGCCCCAGAGTGAGCAGGGGAGGGCAGATAGTGCAGGCAGGCAGGTGGGCTTCCTGGAGCAGGTGGGAGGAAAGCCACCTGGGCTGAAGATTTTCACTTCTCTCATGGAGGCTTTTTGGGAAGGAGACCCTCAGGTTCTCTCAGGACCCCCTTGCCTCCATGGAGAAGCCCAGAACTTCACCTTCCACTGGCTTTCCTCACACTGATTCTTCGATGGGTAGAGATGCACCAGCTTGGTAGCAGTCCAGAAAAAGAAACAGTACCTTGGACTTTGGGGAATTAATTTTCAAAAATGAGGGAATTCCCTGGTAGTCCAGTGGTTAGGACTCAGCACTCTCACTGCAGGGGCCTGAGTTCAATCCCTAGTTGGGAAACTAAGATCCCACGGGGTGTGGCCAATTTTTTTTTTTTTAAAGAATGAACGAAGAGCCTTTTATTGACAGTAAAACTAAGTTGTGACTCTACTTACTGTTTAGATTTGATGTGCTGTGTCCCATGAAAGCTGGTGTTCAGTAAATTAGATACCTTCAAAACCAATGTGATAGCTCCTTTCCTCACATTAGCATAAAGATGTTCTATTGTTATATTACAATAGCTCATAATTTGTCACTCCCTACTACTGGAAAACCCACTTTCTTCAGCCTTTTAGCACAAGATCTGTCTTCTAATCTGTTCATTCCTTCATTCCCTGTTCAGTGTTTATTATATGTATGTAAAGGCAGAAAGGTATCCTGACCCTCAGGGCATATGTGATATGTCAGGGGATCTTAGAAAGGTACTTGAAAATAAGGTTGAAAATGTTGCGGGAAGATTTAACATATGGAAATCAAAACTACACATGGTGGCCATAAGGCGTTTACTAATCGGTGTTTATAATGTCTTGTTAAATATGCCAGAGGAATAGAGTTTCTCAGTTCTTAGAGCTGAAGGAAAGGACTGCTCTTTCATAATAAGCCTACCCGGATTTTTTCCCTCATGATTTAAATCTACCCTTTCTCCTGCCTTCTCTCCCACTCCTCAGGTCAGGAAGGGTATGGAGGTCCAAGTGGGACTCAAGCCTCTCTCCTTGTGCCCACCTCAGCAGTGTGAACTCTGCTGCCTTGGGGGGACCAGTGCTCACTTTCATGAGCTAAACTTTCGCATGTCTCACTACTGCCCAGCAGTTAGGCCCTCACTTCCCTGTCCTTCCAGCCTGGTATACCTTGGTTCAGCTCTGCCAAAATGAGAAAACTGTAAAGACCAGAAGAATAGGCTTTTGCCCAGGCTGCTTAATCAAATTTTTAAAATGAAAAACATCTCTTTTGGCTCTAGTTATGTGAAGAAGGAAGGGGCTAGGGGAGAGGAAAGCAGATTTTCCTCGGTCCATTTGTTCTGCACAATGATGGTCTTTTAGTACCAGCCTATGTCATTCTCTTAGGAATGGCAAAGAGGGGGTTTCAGTCCGAGTGCTTTTATTTAGAAAGATAATCCTCCACTCTCATTTATAAAATATAATTTGGGCCAATGGAAGCAGACTCACGTGGTCACTGAGTTCCAGAGTAGAGAATTCCAGCAAAATAGTACGAACCACCTAGGTCCCCTCTAATTTGTAATATTTGTCAGATGTGTCTCACTGTTCCAAAAGAAAGACTAAATGTCATTTTTCTTAAAGGCGCTTTCATAACCCTCTCAGAGCTTCTAAAGCTGGTCTTGAAATGGTCAAGGTGGGAAGACACACAGAAGTTGGGAATGAGAACTGGGAGCCCTTGGTTTAGGGCGGTGGGAGGAGGGAGCAGTATCTGGCTTTGGTCTTTTGGAAAACCCTTCTGTTCACCCTGTGGGCACCAGGGTCCCCACTGAGCCAGGCCTCAGACCTTGAGTCTGCAAGGACATTGTGCTTTTAATTTGTCAGATTAATAGAGTTGAGAAAACCTCCTAAGTTGTTTGCAGCAGGAGACCTTGGTAATTGCCTGATGGACTCAACTGAGATCCAGCCTGCCTATTTTAGGCCAGTTTTGCCCTATTTCTGGATGTGGAGTCATAATTTTCATGAATAATACTAAGCCTCTGTGTGAAGCCCGCTATTCATGATCAGCATTGAACTTGTCATACAGGAAAAGGCCTGTGACATGATCAGATTCCTGGAAAGTTCATATCTGAATATAACAGACCCAGCAGGAACCAGGGGGAATGAATGTTTAGGGACAAAGCCGAGTGTGGTTGAATGGTGGGCCATTGTGTGGAGACCGGAATCTCTGTTACGCAAAGAGCTAAAACAAGTAGGCAGGCAGAGACCAAGTCTGATTCAAAAGGGAGCAGAGAGAGATCTGAACCGTGCTCTTGACCTATGCAGCTCAGATCAGAACTTACTGTTAAAAGGAGAACAACCCCCAGGAAATTGGATTTGCTCTTCAAACTGCTTCTGCCAGTATGTGTCTCAGAACCCCCATTCTTATCACAGAGAGAAGAAATATAGATTTTTAAAAGGAAATCCCAACATCAAGTTTACTATCCCTGTTTGTCCCGCCTCCTGAATCTCTTAAGTCCTGTTGACTACTGAACAGGAAATCATTTGGCTTAATGTCCAGCCTTTGCGTGTCTGTCTCTTGTTAAATAGTCAGCCTCACCAGTCCTATTCCTGTTTATTTCATTGCTTTTGAGGGACAGGCACTATAATACCCCGCAGGGCTTTTGCTTTGTTCTCTTTTACCTACAAATTCTTTATAAAAGTTTCATACAGTTTTTGAAACTAAGTAGGCTAGTTGGGGGAGAGCAGAACCTGCAAATGGTATTTAAAGACAAATATCATTTTCTTCACATCCCTGATTAGATCCTGAGGCCACAGGCATGAGAAATTTATCATGTAGGCTCCAAGAGCTATTTTTGGTTTGCAATAAAATTTTCACCTGATTTCTACACACTCAACTATAAAAATTCCCCTTCGAATTAGGGAAATTTGAATCCTGACGATGTTATATTAAGGAATCACTGTTAACTTTAATAGGTACAGTAATGGCATGCATATAGAGAGAGCCCTTTTAAATTACAGATGCACACTGAAGTTATAGTATATCTGAGATTTGTTTTAAGTGATCTAGCCTTCCAAAGAGTGAGTGGGTGGGACGGGTGCAGGGGAAACAGATGAAATAAGAATATTTTTTCTAAAGTGGCTATTTGTTGATGCTGGGTAAGAGCTCATATTCTTTCCTATGTTTTGTGTATGCTTGAAAGTTTCAATTACAAAAAATAGTTTTTGTAATACTGAAAGAATTTGTAATATTTAAAAAATTTTAAACTGAATGTGTAAACACATTCAAAGTATCCAGATTCAAGTATGTAACATGACTCACCTAACTGTGCTTTTTAAACATAGTTCACAGGTATTTGGGTTAGTTATTAAACTTTTAATAAGTTTAATATTGTTGGTTATTAAATTTATTTAAAATTAGTTATTAAAGTTTAAAATCACAAGGACCTTAGAAGTGATTAGCTGTGACAAACGACATTATTTAAGCTCTAACCATATAGTAGGGGACACAGGGGTGGCATGGTCTGCAGCCAGTGGGGAACCCCTAGTTTAGAAGTGAAGGCAGCACATAAAGAGGTGAGCACATGTGAGATGCTCTGCGTACAGGAGATGAACAGAAGGACGGGAGCACTGGAGAGGGGGTCTGCTCTGTACAGGCAGGGCTGCTCTGCCAGAGCGCTTCTGTAAGAAGTAGGGCCTTAGTGCAGGGCTTTTCCCACTTTACGGTACCTACCATCACCAGAGAGCTTATTAACATGCAGGTTCTCATTCAGTAGCTCTGGGACAGACGTGGGATTCTGTGTTTCTAACAGGTCCCTGGGATGCTGGCACTGCAGGACTGCACTTTAAGCACCCAGGGTAGGGTGGGGCGGAGGGAAAAGTTTGCATGCGTGCACACACACAGGAATTCTCATGCACATCAGTGTTGCTAAGACATCGGTTTTAAGAAAAAAGGTCAGGAAATGAGGTCTGAGAAAAATTAGATGGGGCCAGATCATGGTCTGGGTACAAAACCTGACCCAGAAAGACAGTGATGAGGCCTGGGGGAGGGCCAGGGTCAGAAGGAAGCCCTTCTCCGTTACTTCCTGAGCCTCTGTGTCAGGGATTCGGGCCATTGTTCCTCCCTCCTAATCCGGGAGAAGTTCTCTCCTGGTGGCATCATTCTCCCAGACTTGCCCTAGGAGGACTCCAGCAACAGCACCTCTGCCACTTGGGACCTTTGGTCGGAGACCTCACTGGCTTAAGTTCCTTTTAATTAAATGACACCCTGACTTTGTTCAAACAGATTTGTTGTTCCTTATAGAAATGCAACCCAAAAGAGCAGGGTTTGAAAGCTTCTAATTGTGATCCCTAATAAGAGTTTTTAAAGTTCAATTTCAGTGTATGTGCTGCCGAAGCGAGCACTAGAGTTTTTAAACTTCAGACTTTGAGTAAAAAGCCAAGGGCACTTTGGCAATGATGGTCAAGGCAGGCCCTCAACTACAGAAAATGTTCTGCTTCTGTCAGCACTTTTTGCATTTTAATGTCAGAACTGATTTTTTAATGTTTTAGCTTTTTTCAGTTATTATTGAGTACCTCATATGTGTAAAGCACTTATATTCACATTACCTTTTCAACAATTCTGTGAAGCAGGTGGTATGTTCCCTCCCTCCTGCCCTCCTTGGTCAGATGAGAAAATGAAGCTGGAGTGGTTAAGTGATTTGATGAGGATTACCCTCTGAGCCAAATAGGATTTGAGTCTAGGACTCCTCATGGCAAGACCAACCAGTGCCCTTTCCCTCCCAGGACTTGTGAACAGCCCCATTTCCTTTAGTTCCTTAAAAGTGGGGGGCTTGGGATGGAACAAGGCTACAGTTGAGGTCATTCTTAAGAATTTTTCTTTGGGTATTGTTTGGTAATTTGAGTTTGAAATTCTGATAGTATGCTGAATTATTAGGATTGCCTTTTCAACATTGGGGAAACCAAAGGATTAACTCAGTGGCGACAGAGGGTCTGCAGTTCAAGCTGTTAGCTCCAAGCCATTCTCTTTTCTCCTCTGAGTTTGGGAAATCCCAGACCCCAGGAGAAAGCAGGCTGTGATAGTATCCAGGAAGCATTCACTGCAGGCAGAGCCACTCTGGACGCTGTTGGGCCCATCTCCACGGGTGTTCCTGGCCCAGCTGTTCTCAGCTGGGAAGGGGCTCCCCACAGGTGGACCCTTGGCCTGAAACCATGCATCAGCGGCCTTGTTCCAGCCTCAGGGTCTCTCCCAACACCATGTTCCCATTGCTCTGAACTTCACCTTGAAAAAGACACATCTCTGTACATCACTAACACTTTACAGCTAAATAATGAAACCTCAAACTGTAGCCCATACCCAAAGCAATATTGAAGTTGAAATGAACATTAATACTGTACTTTATGCAGTCTCATTTTTCACCTTTTCTCTCTTTGAAACTACAATTACATAACCTTTTTATCTAAGTGAACCCTTTTAGGTTACCAGAATTAGCGGTCAGAATCCTCTTTTGATGATTTATTTTTTGTTTGTTTTCCCAACTGGACTAAACTGTTCAAATACAGACATAGGTTCTGGAATCTCTGTGAGGGACAGACCTTAAAGTGGTGGGGACCCGAGGTTTCTTTGAAACCTGTATTTGCTCAGTGGGGCTCTCTCATTTTGCATGGACTGTATGTCTGTTTACGGAGGGGTGCTAATAGAATTTATGGGGGCTTTCCCCCCTCAAACCATATATTTTAACAGTCTTCCACAGCCCCTTGCACAGTGCAGGCTTTAACAGTTTAGTTCAGTCTCTCAGTCGTATCCAACGCTTTGTGACCCCACGGACTGCAGCACACCAGGCTTCTCTGTCCAACACCAGTTCCTGGAGCTTGCTCAAACTCATGTCCATCGAATTGGTGATGCCATCCAACCATCTCATCCTCTGTTGTTGCCTTCTCCTGCCTTCAATCTTTCCTAGCATCAGGGTCTTTTCCAATGAGTCAGTTCTTCACATCAGGTGGCCAAAATATCAGTCCTTCCAATGAATATTCAGGACTGATTTCCTTTAAGATTGACCAAGGGACTCTCAAGAGTCTTCTGTAACACCACAGTTCAAAAGCATCAGTTCTTTGGTGCTCAGCTTTCTTTATAGTCCAACTCTTACATCCATACATGACTGCTGGAAAAACCATAGCTTTGACTAGGCAGACCTTTGTTGGCAAAGTAATGTCTCTACTTTTTAATATGCTCTCTAGGTTGGTCATAGCTTTTCTTCTAAGGAGCAAGCATCTTTTAATTTCATGGCTGCAGGCACCATCTATAGTGATTTTGGAGCCCCCCAAAATAAAGTCTATCACTGTTTCCATTGTTTCCCCATCTATTTGCCATGAAGTGATGGGACTGGATGCAGGCTGTAATAGATGCTCACCAGATGTGCTTGCTGATGTGATTGTCGTATCTCTCCCAGGAAGAGACAACACGATCCAGAGGAAAGAACTCAGCCTCCAAAGTCCTTCACCTTAGGTTGGAATCATCACTTGCTTATAGCTCACGGCAAAGTGACTCCTCTCTTAGCCTTGGTCTCCTCATCTCTACCTTCCAGGGCATTTTGAAGATTAAATGAGTAAAATACACATGTCTCCGAGTCCAGGGACCTAGCAGAAGGTAGGCAGAAAAGTACGGGCAGGGCCTGTGGTGGCCTGTGCTGCGTCCAAGGTGTGGACTACCACTGGCGTGTTCCTAATATCCAATTCCTAAACAGGTTCTTCCCAACCTTCATTTTATTGCTGTTCAGTCCTGCATTATCTGATTGGCCCCAGGGCCCTGGAGTGTGCCTCAACTGCTTGCCCGGAGGCTGTTCCCCTGGGGCCTGGTGTGACCCTGTGCTCAGGGAACACCGGATGCCCTGCATTCCTCTGACAGTGCAGTTTTATGGTTTCAGAACAGGCATATCTCTATTACTCATTGTTTTTGGCAGTGGATGTTATTTAATTTCTCATTAAAAAATTCAGACTTTCTGAACCAAATGGACATTTTCCTCAGCGACAGTTGTATACGTTGCATTTCAAAAATGTTCTAAAGCATATTAATAGCTTAAAAAGGGAAAATCATTCAGATCAGTAAGGACAATTTTACTGATAATCTTTATACCAGCACTGGCCTGTAAAAAATACACATGAACATAAGGAATAGTCCCACCCTCAATCTTATGATGTAATTAGGAATCTGAGCTATAAACACAGGAGAAAATTGGAGACCAGCCACCAATTATATAAATAAGATTGAGTTATGTGGTAGAGAGCTGTGAGTTTTTGAAGTTGAGAGGGCTCGGTGAGGGTTGGGGAGCTGGAGGCATCATTAGAGAGAAAGGCCAGATGGAGCTGGAGCGGTCAGGGCCCCACAGGTCAGGGAACAAACAGCCAGACAGAGACGCAGAGGAAGGACACGGGACTGCTGTGCATGTCGGTGGGAGTTACGCTGCCCAAGGAAAGGAGTGGACAGAGAGGAACTGGGTGGGAACCTTGAACACCAGGGCTGATTAGATTGAGGCTCACATACAGGGAAAGCCCTCCTCATTCAGGAAGATGAGCCCAGTGTCCGTTATAGGGTGGATGGAGGAGGGATGTTTGGGGAGGGGAGGATAGGCGTAGATTTCAAAACAGAGGGATGAGGGCCTCGGCTGTGGTGGTGGCAGCGAGATCATGCAGGAAGGGTTCATCCAAGACGCTTATAGGAAGGAGTCAGAACTTGATGACAAGTGAAATACATACGGCATGAAACAGCAGGACGAATAAAGGATGCCTCTGTGGTTCTTTGCCTGGGATGTTTGTGGTGTCCAGAAAAAAAGTTCGAGTCAACAAACTGAGCTCTCTTCCCAGAGACACAGCAGTACCGTACCATTCCTCCTGAACTCGGACTGACCTTCTGTCGAGTAAGGTGTTTCGGTTGTCTTGTTACTGCATCACAGGCCACCCCAAAGCCCTGGTGTCTCAAAACAACAATAGCTTGTCGTACCTCCTCACTCTGTGGATTGGCTGAGTTTCAGCTTGGCTGTGTTCCTCCTGCTCTCATCTGGACTCAGTCAGGTGTCTGCATCCATCGGGCCTCTGCTGGGGCTGGGATACCCACGGGATGTCCAGGCTGGCCTCAGCCCCCTACCTGGGCAGCCTCTCTTTCCAGCAGCATACTTAGACCTCTTATAGGGTGGCCGGCTTCCAAGAGAAGCTGCCAGTCCTCTTAGGGGGTGAACTCAGAAGTCCACCATATTCTCTTAATCAAAGCAAGTCACAAGGTCAGTACTGATTCAAGAGGAGAGGAAATTGGTTCCAAGTCGAAAGTAGGGAGTCGCACACATGTATGGGGAGGGAGGAAATGATTAGAGCCTCCTTTGGAGACAGTCTACCACGTTCTATCCCCAGAAATTAACTTTCAAGAAGGGACTCCTGCCAGAGGAGAACTGTCTCTGTGATACATCAGGGTCGTATGGGGGTCAGAACCCTTAGGAACTTTTCCTGCCTTCCCCAAGGGTAAAATTTCATAGGGGAAGACAAGGTCTTGTTTACTTACTTATTTGGGTGAGTCGCTATGAAACTCCGAGACATGAGTAAAAGAATCAGAGTGACTGAAAATGAGAACTGATATTTAGAAATAAAGTTATAGAGGTAGAGGGACTTCCCTTGAGGTCCAGTGGTTATGACTCCATGCTTTCACTTGCATGGGGCTTGGTTTGGATCCCTGGTCAGAGAACTAAGATCCTGCATGTTACATGGCATGGCCAAAAAAAAAAAAGTTGCAGAGTTAGAGTGTGGCCATGTTATGGTAGGACTTGGACCAAGCTGGCAACTGTCAGGTTTTTAACGGAAGTTGTAGGTGGACAGGATGGAATACAGGGTGCTCATGGTCATGGGCTGAGAGTATGGAATAATCCACACCTAACCTATTGATGCTCTGAGGGAAGTCTTTGAAATGACTGGTCATCTGATAGGACTATCAGTGGCATCATCTCACGTGTACTTAGTTCCTTATTCCCCTGTCCTCCAGAAGAGCGAATTCGGCTCCTGAGGCACCAGTGTGGAGGCAGAAGGTAGTGAATGACATTATGGTGTTTATAATAATTAGCCTCACCCACTCGCCCCCGCCTCCCACCCCGCCCCACCCCACCTCGCCTTCTGTAGCGGGAAACTAGAAGCCAGTATACATATATCGTTTCGGTGTTTTGTTAATACTTTCAAACAGTGTACACTGAAAACAGAATCATTTATTTGTTTTCATATAATTCTCCCGATGTGCTTCATCACACATTAGTGATCAGAAATGAGATGTAATTTCCCAGTCCCTGCCCACAAGACCTGAATAGGACCTGACTGTAAGTTGAAGGAAGATTCACCCTAACTCAAGGATTGTGCAAGAATGAACTGCTGCTGGGTTTGGTTGATTGTAGATGGGTTGTGGTGTGGTGTATCTGAAGGCTATTGAATACAACTTACAGTGCTTAATAAAAATCTTTATTTAGTGTAAAAAAGTAAAACAAGCAATCGCTGCATAGTTTCCGAAGAGCCAGATTTTATTTGTAAGAAAATGTAAAAGATGTTCCCCAGAGCCAGGGCAGAGTTTTCTAAAATGCAAGAGAGAAACTTTGCTTCCGGTTTCTTAAACAGATCTCTCAGATTTGGCAGTAGACAACACAGTGATGGATCAGGACTTCTTATGCAAATTACCAGCTGAAGATTTTTATTCAGATTGAACTTTTACAATAAAGGGCAGGCTTTTTTCTTTGTCAGGAATTGTCTGCAAGGAATAGAACTCACTCAAGCTAACTCGAGCGCAAGAGATTTATTGGAAGGGTGTTGGGAGAATATCACAGAATCCAATCCCTGTGTCCCAGAACCTGGGAAGGAGGTGCCCACACTTACCATCTGTCTGTGGGACCGCACAGTCTCACTCTGCCCCTCTCTTTCAGTATGGCTTCCATTCTTCTTCCTCTTTGTGGATCAGCAGAATCAGCTCACTTATCCACTCACGTGGCCCAGATGTCGCTTTGTTGCCTTAATCCAGGCTTGACCGAATCCCACAAGTCCTGTGCCTGTAGTTCAATACCTAGAATCCTAGTTCCAACTTCCTAGGAGAGGGAGTCTGGTGACCCCAGTGGGGGTCAGCAGTGGCCAAGGATGGGGCTCGTAGGCCTGCCCCCAGCCAACAGTAGGTCCTCCAAGACGGTTCTCAGAGAAGGGCTGTTGGCCATGGAGGCCCTGTGGAGGTGTGAGGTGCACCTTCAAAGTGAGACCACAGTTATATCCAGTTGTAAAGGCTGTTTAGCAAGTCTCCGTGGTTGCTTCCCAACAGTTGCCTGTGGCAGTGAAAAGACAGTAGTTCCTGGGTTAATCTGAAGAAAGAACCATCTTCCCTCAGCTACCTCTAAAACTTTTACCTCTGTCAAGAACCCTGAATCTCTGAAAAGGTTGTTGGTAATTAACTGTCACATTTTAAAACACCAAATGTGGTAAACAAGGGGTCCATTTATATTTTCAGATGATTTTTAATTGAAAATGTGGAACCCTCTTTGGTAAGAGAAAAAAAATGCATGACCAAGCCACAGGACTTTAAAGTGGTCTTGAAAGTAAAAAAGGAATTTGAGAACAAATATCCTTTTACAAATTGACTTTCCCTCCCTGCTTCTGGGAAGAACTCAGGGTGGGACACGGTCTGGAAATCCACTCAGCTGACCAGTCATGCTTTTGAAGACGACAATGACGTGTCTTCTCTGGCGAGACTTGGAGCCACACTTTCCAGTGAGAGTCAGCAGCAGCGACAGCCCTCAAAGGCTGGCCTTGCGGTGCACAGAGCGTCGAGGGACTAACGTGTCTGCAGACTTAGCCCTTCATCTTAGGGAGTCACTTTCATTTAGCTCCCAGACTGGCCTTATCAGGAGAGGGATGCCAAGGGAAAAGCTGTGGAGTGAGCATTCCCCTCTGGAGCTGACCTCTGCTCTCCAGGGAGAACAGCCTCTCATGTATCCCCCACTCAGGGCCCTTAGTCTGGCCGAACTGTGGCTGCTTCTCGGTCACCTAGGAAACCCATCTCCTGTCTGCCTTCCTGAAAGGGCTCTGGGTTTCATGGGAAAGGCTTGCATGGCAGTGCACTGGATCTACCCAGATGCAGAGGTTAACATTTTAATATCTGGAATCAAATCTAGTTTTCCAAGATAACTGCCTTTGATCTTATCTTTTAATTCAGTGCTTCTTTACTCTTCTATGAACCCAGCAGGTTATTCTGGTTTGTGTGGGAAATGGTGAAAGCCTTTTGTATGTAATGACAGCAAACAGTGTTTATTCAGCGCATACTATATTGCCAGGCCTTGTGGTGGTTACTTTATTTACATTATCTAATTTTAATTCTCACCAGAACCCTTTGAGGCCCGTATCATCCACTGTGGATGAACCTGAGCTTAGAAAGGCTGTGGCAGAGGGACCCACGGTCACCCTGGGCCCGTCTGTCTAAAGCCCATGTTTGTGATTGTTGCAACATGCTGCTTGCCTCTGGACAGGTGATGGTAGCACCTGCGCCCTTCAGAACATTGCCAAGAGCTGGGAAGCAGGCAAACAAAGCTCTGAGCTACTGTATGGACAGCTGAAATCGAGAAGGAAACATAGAGGCCTTCCCTCTTTCAGAAACTATTCTTATTTTCCACACAGTTCTAATAAGCTCGATAGTTTTGTTCTAAGCCTACTTAGTTTTTAGTGTTAATCGCTCATTTGTGTCCGACTCTTTGTGACCCCACGGACTGTAGCCCGCCAGGCACCTCTGTCCATAGGACTCTCCACACGAGAATACTGGAATGGGTTGCCATTTCCTTCTCCAGGGGATCTTCCCGACCCCAGGATTGAACCTGGGTCTCCTGCATTGCAGGCAGATTCTTTGCCATCTGAGCCACCAGTGAAGTCCATAAGCCTAAGCCTAAGAAGCAGCAAATTAAGAAGATAAGCCAAGACCACAGGCACTGACAGTAGCAAGTAGACACTAAGACTCCTTCCAGTGCTAATATTCTGAGGGTTCAGCAGCCCCAGCTGTAACCATGGAGACTGATTAACTATTAGAGTCAGACACAGGAAAGCACACAGTCTGGGACCATTTGGTGACATACATCTGGTGACCTCAAGCCACCAAGAAACAAAGTACGTAGGTTAAACAAAGTTTTTTTTTTTTTAATTATCTAATGCATTTTTGAAAAGTTTCATCCAACATGATGAAGATAGAATTTTACCTTTTAAAGTTAACTTCTAATGGAGAACCTGGTTATCTGGAGTGGCGTTTCCAGCCAAAGAGGACAGCGAGGAGTCAAAACCTAAGTGGACGTCAAGATGCAGGTCAGCTCTCCTCTCACTCTGCTCTGCAGTCTTGATTCCCTGCTGCCTGACAGGTACCTTAACTCACACTCTCCATGAGTTTAGCTGGCAACATGGGACACATTTGTTCATTGAGCACCCAGTTTCAGGGCACCCACTGTATGGCTGGGACCATACCAGACCCTGGGAATACAATGGTGTGCAGAAGATACAGTCTAGCCCTTAAGTTCATGGTTAATCGACAAGTGAGACATAAACAGGTGTTTAGAATCAGGTTTCACACAGGCTGCTACAGGAGCACACCACAGGGGTGTGCAACCTTCTCTGTGGAATGGGAGGATGACAGGAGGCCTGTGGGGCTTCCCAAGGGGAATGATGCTCAGGCTGCCATCCTAGGCAGAGAATATTGTTCTAAGCAGAAGGAACAGCTTGTAAGAAAGGCCAGAGGCCAGAGAGCCATGTGCATGTGGGCAACTTGCAGATACACTATAATGTATCTTGGGTTTCATATAGAATGTGAGCCGAGGGACAGAGAGAGGGTGATGCTGAGGGGGTGGGATATAGAGGAGCAGCATAGATCAGGTAGGGCCTTGGGTCCCACGTGAGAGTTTGGACTTGATCCTAGAGGACGACCCGGGAGCTCTGAGGGTTCAGGCAAGGCCCCTGCATACCTCTGTAGCTCCTGGTGCCTTCCCGTCTCTCTTTCACTGGTCACACTCACTTCTTTGTGTTCCTGCAAAAACCAAGGTCATTCTTGCTTTAGGCCTTTGCCCTTGGCCTTCCTTCTGCCTGGAATGTATTGTAAAGGTTATTCTGGTTGCAGTGTACTAACTAGATTAGAGTAGGGGGAGCCTAGAAACAGGGAGATGGAATAGGAGGCTGATAGAATAGTCTGAGTGGGAGAGGTGTATGTTCTCAGTCATGTCTGACTCTTTGCAACCCCAAGGATTGTAGCCCACCAGGCTCCTCTGTCCATTGAATTTTCCAGGCAAGAATACTGGAGCAGGTTGCCACTTCCTATTTCAGGGGATCTTCCTGGCCCTAGGGTTGAACCTACATCTCTTGTGTCTCCTGCATTGGCAGGCAGATTCTTTACCACTAGCACCACCTGGGAAGCCCCAAAAGGGAGGGGACAGTGGCCTAAACCAGGGAAATAGCAGCTTGGATAGAGAGGTGGACAGGTGTCTGAAGTATTTTAGAAGGTAGAATGGACAGTGTCTGGCAGGCGGTTGACATGGTGTCAAGGACGATACTAAGGCCACCGTTGTCCAGACGCAGGGAGCAGCAGCACGGTGTGGGCTGGTTTCCAGGCTCTGTCTCCCCAGGGTGTTCTGGAGCCTCACTGCCCTCCTGTAACTGAACATGAGCTCCCTGAATTTGCTCACCGA
Organism: Bos javanicus; assembly: GCF_032452875.1. Taxonomy (NCBI): domain Eukaryota; kingdom Metazoa; phylum Chordata; class Mammalia; order Artiodactyla; family Bovidae; genus Bos; species Bos javanicus. Next base: position 68,880,046 of record NC_083884.1, read on the forward strand.
ATTGTTGTGAATAAACCTGATAGGTTCCAGCTGCATCCACGCAAACCACGACCTTGTTTATGTCTAATGTTAACATTTATGGTTCTGTGCCTTAGGCTGTCTATAAATGAATACATAATAACATGCCTATTTTTGAGCATGGAATGGAATAAATGAGACAGAAATCAGAGTAAATGACCAAGATGATCACGATCAAGTAGCTCTTATTAAAAACCATTAAACGCATGCTTCAGGTTTCCATGTGTAAGGCCCCTTTAACAAGCCTATATGATTCACCCCTAACTAGAGATGCTTAGCTCACTGCATTTGTTTAAACTCTAAAGCCCAGCCATTCCCAAGCCAGGCCCCCACTGAACGCTGAACTCCTACTGCCTAGATCTTTTCTGTTTACATTTGCTACTATAGAGATTTGGTTTGTTTCCGAAAGATGCATTTTAACATTTGTGTGGTGAGCCACATTTGTTATATTTGACCCATGTGTGACGCAAGGGAGAAGGGTAACCACTTGGCGTAGAGGGGGGAGAGTGACTCTTTGGGTTAGCTTCCTGCCAGTTTAAAATGAGCTGGTTAGATGTAGATGGTGGCAGAAATTGAAAAGTGTGTGTGTGTGTGTGTGCACATGTGTGTATTCTTATGTGCCAAAAACTAGTATGGGTGTAAAGTTTACTCAACTGGACCATGCTGCTTTCCAGTCTTAAACAAAAAGTACTTTCTAAGAATCTATATGTCTCACTTTGGAACTGGATAATATGTAATTCTGACTGGCTTAGAAGTGCTTCTAGGACCAGACCTCATTTGTGTCTTATATCTTGAGTGATGTGAACTGTAAGGAGCCAAATAGAGACCACAGGGAAAGGGCTTCATCTGATGGTGGAGTGATTTCATAAATAACACAGATGAAAAACTAAGGGGCAGAGAGGTCCGTTTGTCCATTGTCGTTTAGTCGCTAAGTCGTGTCCGACTCTTTGTGACCCCATGGACTGTAGCCCACCAGGCTTCTCTGTCCATGGGATTTCCCAGGCGAGAATACTGGAGTGGATTGCCATTTCCTTCTCCAAGGGATCTTCCTGACCCAGGGATCGACCCTGTGGCAGGCAGATTCTTTACCGCTGAGCCACCTAGGAAGCCATAATTTGTCCATGGCTCACAATACATTCCTTTATTCAATGAGCATATATTTAGATGCATGTTATATAGGTGTGTTAGTCATCTATTGCTGTAACAGACTACTCTAAAATTTAACGAGAACACACATTTATCACCTCACACTTTCTGTAGGTCAGGAAATCTGGACATGGTTGAGCTGGGTCCTCTGCCTCAAGGTCTCTGGTGAGGCGTCTGCCAGGGCCGGGTCTCATCTCAAGGGTCTACTGGGGAGGATCTCGTTCAAGCACACATAGCTGTTGGTGGGATTCAGTCTCTGCAGAAACTGGAAGTCTCAGCTCCTTGCTGGCTATTGGCTGAAGGCCATTCTTATGACCTCTGATGTGATACATTGCTTTATTAGAGTATATAAGCCAAGAAGGCAGTAGAGAGAGTCAACTGGCAAGACCAAAGTCACAGCTCTTGTAGTCCAGTCACAGAAGTAGTTCCCCTCAACTCTACCACATTCTGTTGGGCAAAAACAAATCACTTGTCCAGCCCACACTCGAGGGGAGGGAATCACACAAGGGCACAAACACCAGGAGGTGGGGGCACATATATTTAGGTTTCTTTATTCTCAGTTGCAGCTTTTTCTACTAGACCAGACCATCTGACTTTTGTACTTGTGAAACACTAATACATCCACTGTGGCAAACAGAATAATCCCCCTCCCCCAAAAGTCTATGTTGTAACCCCCAGAATCTTCAAACATGTTACCTTACGTGGCACACGTGATGCAGATGAGAATTTTGACATGGGGAGATGATCCTGGAGTACCCTGGTGGGCCAGTGTCATCACACAGGACGTGTAACAGAGAGGCAGGGGGATGAGAGGCAGAGAAGGTGGTGTGATGACAGAAGCAGGGGGGGAGGCAGAGGCTGGAGTGGTGCAGCCACAGCTGAGGAATGAGGGCAGCTTCTTCAGGAGACAGCAAGGGGCAGGTTGTGCCCTGGAGCCTCAGGAGGAGCCCCAGAGTTCTGCTGACACCTTGATTTTAGTCCCATTAGACCCATTTAGTACTTCTGACCTCCGCAACTGTAAGATGACGGGTTTATGCTACTTTAACCCACTAGGTTTGCGGTCATTGATCGCAGCGGCAATAGGGAACTATTAAATTCACGAAATGACCTGGTAAAACCAACTTGTGGGGCTTTTGAGGGGACTAGGGAGGCACAAGGCATAGGATGGTAGCTTCCAAGCCCTTTTTTTTTTTTTTTGTCCTCCAGTGACTCTGAGACATAATTTGTGTCTTGTAGCTTCTCTGTTTTTAGGAATCTATGCCTAGTTCTTGTCAATACTAAATTCTATCAATATTGAACAAGTAAAAAATGTCTTAGGGTCGGTTTTATGGGCTTCACATACTCGTCAAAATAAAACAAAGATGTAGCAGTTAGCAGAGGGCACCAAGACTTCCATTTTTAACACTTGCTGCTTGCTATTTATTTGCACTTTAGGAATGGAAATATGGGCTGAGATGAAAGTACCTGGCGCAACACGCCTTTCCTTCTTGGTGTTTCACAGCTAGATGTTGTCAAGTTCTTTTGTTTTTCTTTTTTCTCTAGTGCCTGGAAACCTTGGCTGCTACAAGGATCATGGAAACCCACCTCCTCTAACTGGCACCAGTAAAACATCTAACAAACTCACCATACAAAACTGTATCAGTTTTTGTCGGAGTCAAAGGTTCAAGGTAATAGTTCTGAGCTTTATACCTATGGAAAAAGATAAAGGTCTAAATGCATTCTGCTGAGATATTATTTAAAATATATTTAAATCATTTAAATTGTTAGAAACAACAACCACCTGTGAAGCCATTACAACTGTACTTTTCTGCCAAAGAGAAGTTGGAGGAATGGGGCTTGGGATTCTGGGGCATGAGGCAGCACTCTGTCCAAAGACTGAGAGATAAAAGGAAACACCCCAGTACCTGCATCCAGCTTGACCTCCAGCAGAGTCATGTGTTTCCTCCAGCCCCTGTGTGTTATAAGCAGAGAGGTCTCTGGCTCCAGGGGGGTGGATCTGAGAATAAGCCAAGGTAGTGGTTACTACTTTGATACATTAAGGGGCCCTTGCCTGGATACCAGTCCAAAATATTTTCTTTCCATCCTGTCCATTTTCTAGTCATTAAAGTTCAATAATGCTATTGTTTGTTATATCAAAAAAAGAAGTCTTTTTCTCCCTCTTTTCCTCCCTCCCTTCCTTCCATCCTTCATTCTTTCCTTAATAATTTCATCAAAAGGCCATTAATCAGGCCCAAGCAAGGAGAATAGACTGGCAGTGCTCAAGGCCTGTCTGAGGCAGGGACTGAGCGAGGCAATTGGCCCAACATGATCAAGTGATTGGTTGCTTGCAAAAAAATTGAGCATGTTAGGTAAATCTGTGGAGGATAATGGGAACCAGGTTTCTCACTATTAGAGAAGGCGGCCAGAGAAAACTGGAATGAAGCCTGCAGTGTTGGACAGGGATTGATGTTATTAGTATAGTGCATGGTTTCTGATATATATGTAGGGAGCGATATACAGAAATAAATACATAGGACTTGTGGTAGTTGTCCAGTGATTAGGACTCCACGCTTCCACTGCAGGAGGCACAGGTTTCATCCCTGGTTGGGGAAATAATATCCCACATGCCACATGATGCGGCGAAAGAAAACAAAAAGGAAAGAAACATAAATATAAAAGTGTGTGTATGTGTGTTTGTATATACATATGTATTTCCTAGCTCTTTCCACTAAGAGGGCCTGGGAACAGTGATATACTGAAAAAAGAGCTACAGTACTAGCATAAAGATGGACATATAAGCTGAAGGAAATAGAATTTAGAGTCCAGACATTATTATTTATGGCCACATTATCATTTATATTAATGAATAATTTATTATGTATCTTTATATATAAAGATATAGTATATAGTATACATAGTATATAATAAATACATGTTATTTATTATATCTGTCAGAAAACCATGCACTGTACTGAGTAACATCAATCCCTGTCCAACACTGCAGGCTTCATTCCAGTTTTCTCTGGCCCCCTTCTCTAATAGTAAGAAACCTGGTTCCCATTATCCTCCATAGATTTACTTACATGCTCAATCTTTTGCAAGCCACCAATCGCTTGATTGACAGTATTATTTATGGCTGATTGATATTTGTCAAGGGTGCCATATCATTCAATGGGAAAAAAACAAGTGTTTTCAGCAAACAATGCTGAGACAACTGGATATCCACATGGAAAAAATGAAACTGGACCCCTACCTCATATATGAAAATTAATTTAAAATGGATCACAGACCTACATGTAGCAGCTAAAACTATAAAGGTTTAGGAAGAAATATGGGTACAGATACACATGACCTTGGATGAGGCAATGATTTTTTCAGTTAGGATACCAAAAGCACAGACAATCAAAGAAAAAATAAATTGGACTTCATCAAAATTTAAAATTTCTGTGTATCAAGGACACTATTAAGAAAGTGAAAGAGTAACTCACAGAATAGAGCAAATATTTGCAAAACATATACATGAATAAAGATCTAATGCCCAAAATATATAAAGAACTCTAACAGTGTGACAATAGAAAGATAAACAGCCCAATTAAAAAATAAGCAAAGGATTGAATAGATGTTTCTTCATAGAAGATGTACAAATGGCCAATAAGCACATGAAAATGTGCTCAACATTCTACCTATGTTACACATAATCAAAAAAATTTTTTTACACTTCGTGCGGTAAAGATGCTCAGTATTACTAGTCTTTAGGGAAATGCAAATGAAAATCAATGAGATACCATTTCATACAATAAATAACCTAGGATGGCTGTCATTTTTTTTTTTTTTAGGAAAAAAGCAAATATTAATGAGGTAGAGAAATTACAACCCAGAAATCCCATTTCTAGATATTTACCCTAGAGAAAGGAAAGCTTATGTTCACACAGAAATATACACAAGTGTTTATAGCAGCTCTGTTTTATAATCATGAAAAACAAAACAACTCAATGGATTAGCAACCTGCGGTATACTCATGCAATAAACTGCCACTCAGCAAACTCTAGGTCATTTCAGAAGAGCCTCAGAGAGACTATGCTGAGGGAAAGGAGCCGGCCTCAGAATACGATTCTGCGTATAGTGTGTCTGAGTCTATTCTGACTGCTGTGCAAAATACTTGGTCTAAACCAAGCATTCACTAACACAACATTGTAAAACAACTATATTCCAATTGAAAAAAAAGACAACAAGAATTCATTTCTCAAAGTCCTAAAGACTGTGAAGTCCACGATCAAGGCTTTGGCAGATTTGGTGTCTGGTGATGGCTTGTTTCCTGGTTCATAGATGGCTGTCTCCTCACCATGTCTTCACATGGCAGAAGGGGAAAGGGGGTCTCTTTTATAAAGGCTCTAATCCCATTCATGAGCACAAGCCCTCGTGAATCACTTCCCAAAGATTCCACCACTAGGTACCATCACATTGGGAATTAGGTTTCAACATATAAATTTGCAGGGGAGGGGCAGACATGGACATTTGGTCTCTAGCGTATGACAGTCTTAAAAAGTTAAAACTATAGTGTGAAAACTAATTAGTGTATGACCTCAATCAAATCCCTTACAATTATACAGCGGAAGTGATAAATAGATTCAAGGGATTTGATCTGACAGAGTGCCTGAAGAACTATGGATGGAGCTTTGTAACATTGTACAGGAGGCTGTGATCAAAATCATCCCCCCAAAAAAGAATGCAAAATGGCAAAATGGTTATCTGAGGAGGCCTTACAAGTAGCTGAGGAAAGAAGACAAGCGAAAAGCAAAGGAGAAAAGAAAAGATATACCCATCTGAATGCAGAGTTCCAAAGAATAGCAAGGAGAGATGAGATAGCCTTCCTAAGTGATCAGTGCAAAGAAATAGCGGAGAACAATAGAATGGGAAAGACTAGAGACCTCTTCAACAAAATTGGAGATGCCAAGGGAAACATTTCATGCAAAGATGGGCACAATAAAGGACAGAAACAGTATGGACCTAACAGAAGCAGAGGTATTAAGAAGAGGCGGCAAGAATACACAGAAGAACTGTACAAAAAAGATCTTAATGACCCAGATAACCACGATGGTGTGATCACTCACCTAGAGCCAGACATCCTGGAGTGCAAAGTCTAGTGGGCCTTAGGAAGCATCTAGCTTATGAACAAAGCTAGTGGAGGTGATGGAATTCCAGCTGAGCTATTTCTAATGCTAAAAGATGATGCTGTGAAAGTGCTGCACTCAATATGCCAGCAAATTTGAAAAACTCAGCAGTGGCCACAGGGCTGGAAAAGGTCAGTTTTCATTCCAATCCCAAAGAAAGGCAATGCCAAAGAATGTTCAAACTACTGCACAATTGCACTCATCTCACACACTAGCAAAGTAATGCTCAAAATTCTCCAAGCCAGCCTTCAACAGTATGGGAACCAAGAACTTTCACATGTTCAAGGTGGATTTAGAAAAGGTAGAGGAAGCAGAGATCAAATTGCCAACATCGTTGGATCCTAGAGAAAGTAAGAGAGTTCTAGAAAAACATCTACTTGTGCTTTATTGACTATGCCAAAGCCTTTAAACTGTGTTGATCACAACAAACTCTGGAAAATTCTTAAAGAGATGGGAATACCAGACCACCTTACCTGTCTCCTGAGAAATCTGTATGCAGGTCAAGAAGCAATAGTTAGAACCGTACATGGAGCAATGGACAGGTTCCACAGTAAGTCAAGGCTGTATATTGTCACCCTGTTTATTTAACTTATGTGCAGAGTACATCATGTGAAATGCGGGGCTGGATGAAGCACAACCTGGAATCAAGATTGCCAGGAGAAATAGCAACAACCTCAGATATGCAGATGACACCACCCTTACAGCAGAAAGTGAAGAAGAACTGAAGAACCTCTTAATGAAAATGAAAGAGGAGAGTGAAAAAGCTGTCTTAAAACTCAACATTCAAAAAACGAAGATCATGGCATCCATTCCCATCACTTCATGGCAAATAGATGGGGAAAAAAATGGAAATAGTAAGAGACTTTATTTTCTTGAGCTCCAAAATCACTGCAGATGGTGACTGCAGCCATGAAATTAAAAGACGCTTGCTCCTTGGAAGAAAAACTATGACCAACCTAGACAGCATATTAAAAAGCAGAGACATTACTTTGCTGACAAAGGTCCGTCTAGTTAAAGCTGTGGTTTTTTCCAGTAGTCCTGTATAGATGTGAGAGTTGGACCATAAAGAAAGCTGAGCACCGAAGAACTGATGCTTTTGAACTGTGGTGTTGGAGAAGACTCTTGAGAGTCCCTTGGACTGCAGGAATATCAAACCAGTCAATCCTAAAGGAAATCAGTCCTAAATATTTATTGGAAGGACTGATGCTGAAGCTGAAACTCCAGTACTTTGGCCTCATGATGGAAGAACTGACTCATTGGAAAAGACCCTGATGCTGGGAAAGATTGAAGGCAGAAGGAGAAGGGGATGACAGGGGATGGGATGGTTAGATTGCATCACTGACTCAATGTACATGAGTTTAAGCAAGCTCTTGGAGTTGGTGATGGACAGGGAAGCCTGGTGTGCTGCAGTCCTTGGGTCGCAAGGAGTCAGACACCACTGAGTGACTGAACTGAGGGGTCATAGAGGGGAACTATAGAGCAACAGCACAAGAAAGGTTACTGCACATGTTCCGTGTCCTGATTGTAGTGGTGGTTGTACAAATTTATTCATGGGTTAAAATCCTTAGGCCTGTACACCATAAAAATAGTTGTATTGTATGGTAATATAAAAATAAAAATGTTAAATAGGGGATTTCCCTGGTGGTCCAGTGGTTTAAAAATCCACCTGCCAAAAGAAAAGTAAAAAACAAAAAAAAAAGGAAAGAAAAAATCCACCTCCCAATGCAGGGAACAGAGGTTTGATCTCTAGTCTGGGAAGGTTACACATGCCACAGGGCAACTAAGCCCGTGTGCTTTAGAGGCTACGTTCCAAAGCCACTGCAATGAGAAGCCTGCTTACTGCAACTAGAGAGACCTGTGCACAGGAGCAAAGATCCAGGGTAGCCATAAATAAATCAATTAATTTAAAAAATGTATTTCATAGGGCCTACAATAAGTTTGCAATAAGCACTAACTTCAAAGCATTTACCACCTGTCACATAGTAAACATTCAATAAAATGTTTAGCTGTTATTAATGTTTAAAGTTAATGGGATCCCTGCCTTTAACTGAGCTAAATACAGTAGAATCGCAAACATAAGTAAGGGATGCTCAGGAGGGGAAGCACTGTGGTGGTACACAGTTACAAGTCAGCATGTAGTGAAGTGCGGTGAGGGTGGGGTGGGACCAAGGTAGAGGATCCAGGGAAGATGGGCTGGGAAGACAAGGTGCTTGCTTGCCGAAGGGCCGACCCGGTCAGGCCACCTGACACCCCGACTGACGCTTACCAAGTGCTGCCTCTCTGTCATGGCAGTTTGCCGGGATAGAGTCGGGCTACGCTTGCTTCTGTGGAAATGACCCTGATTACTGGAAGTACGGGGAGGCAGCCAGTACTGAGTGCAGCAGCGTCTGCTTCGGGGACCACACCCAGCCCTGTGGGGGCGATGGCAGGGTCATCGTCTTCGACAGTGAGTATGCTTCTGGGCCCTGTGCTGTCCAAGGCTTGGGAACCCTGGGCCGGGGAGCCGACCTGCGCATTGTCTGACCCTGCCTCCCTGCTATGCATTCATTCACCTGCAGTACTTACTAAGCACCTACTGCAGGCCAGGGGCAGGTGGCTTTTGCCTCTGCTATTCCTCCAAAGGCAATGAGTCTTCTCCTGGTTACTCTGACAAAAGTAACAGCAGCTCCCAGGGACAGACAGGGGCCTGAGTGCAGAAGGGTGTGTGGCCCCTTCCTCTCAACTTCAGGCTTTTGCTCCAGGAGGGTTCTGGAAGAGAGCAGGGCATCAGGCCTGTCCCCCAGCAGCAGCTCATCACCTCCTGCCCACTGGTCCCACCAATGGGGACCCTTTGGTCTCCTGCCCCACCTGGTCATTCTCATGGGCACTGGCTGGAGGCCTGCACAGAAGTGCGTGCAAGTGAGTGCAGACTGTTGTGTCCGGGGCTTCCGGGCATCCTGGACTGAGAGGCTGGTCCACATTCAGCCTTTAGAAATTTGTTAAAATTTTACTGCTTTCTTCTTCCTTGCTTTCATGGTGGCCCGCTCTCATTCTTGTGCTCTGTCAAGGATGAAGCACTTTGTGTGGCCTGACTCTCCTCAGAGGAGCTTCTTACTTTTTAGAATTAAAATCCCTTGGTTGTCTTGAGACCTCAGCTTTCTGATGGGTTGAAGAAAAAGTTCTGAGCTTCTCAGTGTTAGGATGGAAGCAGCTTTCTACATCCTAAAGGGAAGTGAGTGCCCCACCCCCCGCCCCCCCAACCTGGCCTGCTTTGTAAATCCTGGGCCTGCCCTTCCTCTTGAGGACTTTGATTTCTAGGCTCTTGTCTTCACCTCACTACATAAGACTGTGAAGTGGTGTGTCCCCTTCCCTGAACCTGCCACTCAGAACCGGGGGTCCAGACATTAGATGTGCTGGTGCAGAGTAATGAGGGAACTTCCTGTCTTCAGATGGTCATTTCTTGTGCCACAGTGTCCCACTTCAAAAACAAGTGTGGCCCCTCCCATGAGCCTTGCACCCCTAAGGTACCCGGGAGGCGCTCACTTCACTGAGAGCCCCTGCAGAGAGGTCTGTGTTTTCATGTGCTTTGTCTCATCTGTCCTCACACATTCATATGATACGGGAGCAGGTGGTGGTCTCTCCACCCTCAAAGCCGAGAGAAGCGAGAGGTCTGGATGTGAAGTGAGCCCCTGGGATCACACGGCCCAGCTGGTCCCGAACCCAGACTCTCTGACTCCAGCCCGGCCCCTGCCTGGGCTGTACTGCCATGCTGTGTGCTCACTCTGAGGTCTCCTGGGAGAAGAAAAAGCTTCCAGTCATTTGTTCAGGGTTTAAGCTACTCATTCTGTGATTCGATCCTGAAACATAAGATGGTCTGGTTTTGCAGACAAAAAAACAACATCCTAGACTGGATCCCATCAGCTCAGAAGTTTTGTTTGTAACAGGTTGGAAAGCAAACCCCATGGCCGAGCCCCCGATTGAGGGCTGGTGTCCTTTTGTCTCCTGCAGCTCTGGTTGGCGCCTGTGGTGGGAATTACTCGGCCATGACCTCTGTGGTGTATTCCCCTGACTTTCCCGATGCCTATGCCGCGGGGAGGGTCTGTTACTGGACCATCCGGGTCCCAGGAGCTGCTCACATCCACTTCAACTTCACCTTGTTTGATATCCGGGATTCTGCAGACATGGTGGAGCTGCTGGATGGCTATACCCACCGCGTCCTGGTCCGTTTCAACGGGAGAAACCGCCCACCTTCATCCTTTAACATCTCTCTGGATTTCATCATTTTGTATTTCTTCTCTGATCGCATCAATCAGGCCCAGGGATTTGCCGTCTTATACCAAGGTAAGGCCCCGGCCTCCTCGGGCCCCCCTTGCACCTTGTTATGATGTGCGGACCTCAGGTGGTTCTTGCGTGTCAGGAGCTGCCCAATCAACTTGCAGGTTTTCCCACTTCCTGTTTTATAACTTGTACATGCTGCATGATACAGAAAAGAGATGCCACCTGTGAGTTTGCTGTTTTAGTCATTCTCATGGAGAAGGCAATGGCACCCCACTCCAGTACTCTTGCTTGGAAAATCCCATGGACGGAGGAGCCTGTTAGGTTGCAATCCATGGGGTCGCTAAGAGTCAGACACGACTGAGCAACTTCACTTTCACTTTTCACTTTCATGCATTGGAGAAGATGGCAACCCACTCCAGTGTTCTTGCCTGGAGAATCCCAGGGACGGGGAGCCTGGTGGGCTGCCGTCTTTGGGGTCGCACAGAGTCGGAAACGACTGAAGTGACTTAGCATAGCATGACAGTTTTCACGGAAAGGCTAAATTAATAACTAAAAGAGCTGAGATTGGTAGAATTAGAAGGTTCCAAAGAGGTCATTTGGTTCATCCTCCTGTCTCTGAACACCGTTGCCAATCACCAAATCCTGGTTCACTGTCCTCAGAGCATCCTAACATGGAGCTATGCCCCTGTACAGTGGATATGTGTGCTGGGTACACAGAGGGCATCCGTCCATCTGCCCTGGACGTCAGGAGCCTAGAGAAGAGTTCAGTCAGTATGTGGCTCCAGTGTACAGGTGGGACAGGCTGGAAGGACATGTAGGATTGGGGCAGACAGATAGGAAACAAGAGGGCCTTCCAGGCTGAGGGACCATAGCTGCAGAGGCACAAGGGAAGGACCACCCTAAAGCATGTCCAGGAGTCCACACAGAGACATCAGATGGCTCCTTCAGAGCCAGAGCCTGGCAGGTTCTGCTCTGGGGCCAGGGCAGAGAATTGCCCCCAGGACTGAACCAGAGAAAACGGCCCCCTCTTTGTAACCAGTGCCACCTCCTCTTTGGCGTCTCCACCTGCTTTCCCCCAGCTAATTCCTTTTGATCTTCCAGCCATCAAGGAAGACCCACCACAGGAGAAGCCCACTGACAACCAGATGCTGGCCGAGGTGATCACGGAGCAGGCCAACTTTAGTGTGAGCGCTGCCCGGTCCTCCAAAGTCCTCTATGTCATCACCACCAGCCCCAGCCACCCACGCCAGACTGTGCCAGGTAGCTGTTCCAAGACACCATCAAAGGGGTAGGAGCCACAGAACTTGGCAGCAGCACCCTAGGCAATTACAGAAACAGGGTGCTCTTGGGTGTTTCCCTTTCCGAGGTGGCTTGGGGGTCCTGGCTCCATGACTCTCTTTGTCCTGGCCTTGGAGGGACATCTTCTCTCTGGCTTGATTCCTTAGTCCTTAGGCAAAGTGCTCACCTCTTTTAGGACACGGTATGTAATAAGCTTATCCAGTGTTTTCCACAGCCCCAGCTTGTAGCTCGCTAAATGCGTAGGCAGTTGCCAGAGCTCTTTCCTCAGTCATTGGGCAGATCTGTAAGTGCTTTAATGATGCTAGGCTGTGTTGTAGGTGCTGGACTGTATAGAGAACCACACAAAATCCCTGCCGTCCTGCCACTTGTAAGTGGGAGGAGAAAGACAAGAAGCAAAATGAGAAGTCAAATAGTGACCTGAGCTGTGAAGACAGGCCCCACAGGAGTAGGGTAGAGAGGGAGCAGTAGTCCTGTGGTCTAAGCTGGGTGACTTGATTGGACACAGACTGTCGCTCCCTCTTTTCTGCGGAGGAAATTGCAGTCTTTAGGAGCTGGTAGAGCTGCAGATACCATTAGTGATTCCCCGCTCTAAAGGTTTTCCCCTGCAGGACTCAAAGCAGGGAGTCAGGCAGGAGAGCCCCTCCCTGTGTGTCCTGTCCTTTGCGTATCTGTAGCATTCCACAGTTGACACATCCCATTCCTCAGATGAGGAAACCAAGGCCTAGAGAGGTTATGTAACTCGTCTGCAATCACACAGTGGTCCCAGCGGTGGAGATGGAATGTGTACCACCCCTTTTGACTCTGAGTTGAGTGTGCTTTGGACCACACTGCCTGCCTCTCTCCACAGGGGAGTCAGGAACTAGGCGAGGTGCTCAGAAGGACTGGATCTCCATGCCAGCCCTGCTCCAGCTGCATCCTGTGGCCGCACCCACCTGCCGGGAACCCCTCAGCCAGCCTGCCCCCCAACCCCGAGCTGCCAGGGCTCCCTCAGGGCTCCACACAGACCTCCTCCTGAAAACTGAACTCACACCCAGTCCGAAACTCACCCCTTGTGCAAACTCACCCCTGTGTTTTACACTTGCAGGATGGACAGTGTATGGCCTGGCAACACTCCTCATCCTCACAGTCACAGCCATTGTAGCAAAGATACTTCTGCACATCACATTCAGGTGAGTACGGGAGCTGCCCGGCCCCAGGAAGGGAAGGGAATTTTCTACTTCGTTTCAGTTGTCTGAAAACACTTATAACGTCAGAACACAATTCCAAAGTGCTCAACACGGGGCAGTGTACAGCCGTAGACATTTCTCATTCTCTGTAGAGTGAATTGTCCAGCTGGACAAATCTCACTAAGGTTTGAGGGATTGTGTTTGCTCCCCTGTCTAGAGGATATCATTTCAAGGAGGACTGAAATAGTCTGGGCATAAAACAGGACAATTTCCATTGTTCTGATTTGTGCTGTTTTGTGATTTACGTAAGAGCAAAGATTCCTAGGGTAATACCAGGTATGTTTCCTGATGCCGTCTAGAATCTGTGAGACAGTCTTAGGCAGAGAAGTTTTATTAACTACTGTTTAATAATTATTTTAAAGCAGTTATTTAGGAAGCTTATAATAGCTTCACCCTTCAATTCTGACCAATTTGGGGGGAAAATTTTTTTTCTTCTCTTATTTCCACTATTCAGGTTTAACTGTTCTGCCTCTCAGGAAAGGGGCGGTTGTTCACGCACAGGAGGCTGTGCACCTACAGAAGGGCTTGCTCATCTTCCTAGACCTCTGCTCTGCCTTTCCTGTGGTTCCCAGTCCAGGCTCTCTCCATTTCTCTTTTCCCCCTACCTTTATTGAGATAATTGACATAAAGTGTCCTCCATTTCAAGGCCTTCCTGAGCGTTGGTGTAAAAGCTACCTTTTCCCCAACTTTCTGGCTTGTGCTCTGACTCGGAGTTTTTTGTTTTTTGTTTTCGGTTGTCCTGGATCTTTGAGTGGGGGCTACTCTCTGCTGCAGTGCGCAGGCTTCTCACTGCGGTGGTTTCTCTCGTTGTGGAGCACAGGGACTAGGTGTGCGGGCTTCAGTACCTGCGGCACGTGGGCTCAGCTGTGCAGCTCAAGGGCTCCAGCCCACAGGCTCGGTGGTTGCGATGCATGGGCTTAGTTGCCCTGAGGCTACCACAGACTTTCATACATTAAATACTGGCTCCTCTATTGCCCTGTAAAGGCTGCCCTTGGCCACTTTGGCACTACTCATAGGCCTTGCCACCCTGCACTGTACATTTTTCAGGGAAAACAATGTCCTTATTATTGTTTAGTGAGCTTCTAATATATATTTATTTTTCCTTTTTTTGAATCACTGTTCACACACTCCAGGGAAGCCTCTTAGGCGTAGTCCCGTCTGTGTGTCCCTGATGGCAGGGAGGGGGCGGGGTAATCTCTGGGGCCCAGCACCTCACCATGTACCGAGACCCCAAAGCTCGTGTGCATCTCCCACCTGACACCCAGTCCCTCTGCACTTTCCCCACCCAGCAGCCCGAGGGGCTGACACAGGGAGTGGGGCAGGCAGGGAGAAAGGCAGGGCCCACTCCCAGCAGAGCAGGTTTGCCTTCATCCTGTTGAGGTAGGTGAGCTTCTGAAAAGGTCATTCGAAAAGAGTTTGTCTGCTTAAAAAGAGAAGATTTTTGAAAACTCATAATCTCTCAGGCCAGCCCTTTCCAGATTAGAATAATCCTACCAGCTAGAAGGTTCTTCGTTACTCTGAGCTGGGGCCTGCCCCACTGCACTGCCATGCCATGGGATTTGGGTCACGTGCCTGGCGATCCCTGCAGTCTCTAAAGGCAGCTGTTAAGTTTCCCCAGGCCTCCTCACCGAGGGTCCCATTTTATAGGTGCAGGTATCTCATGAAATGGTAGGTTGCTTTGGATGCTTAGTTCTGTTCTACTTGAAAAATTAAGATATTTTTGTTTGACAGATCCCATCGCGTTCCTGCCTCAGGGGACCTTAGGGATTGTCATCAACCAGGGACGTCAGGGGAGATTTGGAGCATTTTTTACGAGCCTTCTACTTCGATTTCCATCTTTAAGAAGAAGCTCAAGTGTCAGAGTCAACCAGATGACCGTAATCCTCTTGTGAGTGACTAAAAGCTCTCCCTCCGTGCCCAGGACACAACATCCCTCTGCACTCGATGCCCCTGGGGACTGCCTCTCCCATGGTTTCCTTCCACCGACTCTTCCCTGCCTCACCTTTGGCCTCCTCTGGGGCAGCAGTCTTCCGACTGGGCGGGCACCTGACACAGGGGCCGCTTGGCCTGGATTCAACCTGCTTCATCACCACACTCAGGAGAGAGACTCAAGGTCCCCGGTCTGTGCCCCCTGCATCTCACTCTGATCTAGGAACAGGGGTTGGGACAACGGGGCCTGAGGTGACGGGGTGATTGTGTCAGGCATGGGGCTCAGGTACATTCTAGACAACTGTCAGGTAGTGGGTAAGTAGCACTTCTCAGTTTTGTCCATGCACAGATGGCTTTCTCCTGGTCTTTCTGCTTTGGAACAGGCCAGGCAGAGAGAGTTCTGAGGCTTTCCCGAGGGGTGGCCTGGTCCAGTACTCCTGGGCGTTAGCCACCCCACCCATGATGTAGGCCCATGCTCTGCGCTGGCTCTGGGCTCTGGGCAAGGATGGGTCTCCTCCAACTTGGAAGGCCGTCAGGTCAAACCTGACACCTTCACCCGCGGCTACTTTCTATGGCTTCTTTGTGCAGCTTGGTGACCAGCAGATAGGTTTGAGGGATGATAGGTTTGAGGGATGGTCATAAGAAATGTCCAGCCATTCACGCAGCAGACTTCACCAAAAGCTTTTCTAGGTGCTCAGTACTCCTCACTGGGTTTGCTGGCCTCGTCCCTGAGCAGCTTGAGGTCCCATGGAGCCCAAGCCAAGCCCCGTCTGGTGACTCCTAAGCTGCCTGTCTGTTCAGAACAGTGTATATGGCGGAGCATCCAGGCAGCATCTTATGACCCCAGGCACCAGCAGTCCCTCCTTTAATTTTCCCTCCTTTTAAAAGAGGATGAGAAATTCCCCGTGGCCTGGGCATTCGGTGGTCTCCATGCCCCTTCTTATGGGGATAGGGTGGGCTTTGGAATGGCTTGGTGGGAAGGAGAGGGCTCTTGTCCCTGGTCCCACATCCCCTGCACCACCACCCCCCTGCCCTGACCCAGAGGGGAGCCACAGAGAGTGGTGTGCAGAGTGCGGAGGGAGGGCGTGGGAACTGGAGCCCCTCTGGGAGAGGCCTCCGGAGATGGAGAGCTGCAGCTGCAGTGGCCGTGGGTGGTAGAGTCAGTGCCATCCCTCACAGCAGCTGGGAGGCGGGCCCGGCCCCCTGGCCTTTCTAAGAGAGAGGCTCTCCTGTGGCCACGTAGGCCTCGGGCCTCACCGCTCCCTGTTTGGGCACTTTGCCCCCCTCCCCCAGCCCCTGGGCTACTCCTTGTTTGGCCTTCCCTGGGGGTCTGCCACACTGGCAGCTGTGTGCACCCGGCTCCCAGAAAGATACAGGGCCACGTGGGGCCGCAGGGAGGTGACCCCAGCAGCCAGAGACACTGGGAGCTGGCAGGAGGGGAGAGTCAGAGTGGGAGACGGAGCAAGCCCGCAGGAGGGCGGGGGCACTGCCCCAGGCCCTGGGGGAGGCTTTGATCTGGAAAGGCAGTTCCCCCGGAGCAGCTGTCTGCCGGCCCCCGGGATCTGGAGACAGGCCTGCCACGTGCAAGGACCACTGGGATGTATGGCATGTGCAGTCTCCCCTCCAAGCTATTCCCGGCCTTTGTGGAATCTCCTCTCAAACACAAGTGTCAGGTGTGTGCGGTCACTAGGTCCCTGAGTAACACAGAGGGAATGTGGGATCGCGGCCGGGAGGGCTCTGCCTGACCAGGAGCAGTTGCTCGAAGCTGCGGGCTCCCTCTGATCACTGGCCCTGGTGCGTCCTGTGGGCCCACCTGCTGTCGTCACACTTGGTGACTTCAGGTCACCGTGTGTCTGAGCAGCCGGAGGAGCCCTTTCTCAGAGATCCCCAAGGTGCTGGAAGCCCAGTGCTATCCTTCCTGCCACCCCAGGTGCAGCCCAGTGACCCAGGATCCACTTACCATCCCAGGAGCAGCCCTGGAAACCCACACCGGCCTCAGAATGGCACAGGGGGAGAGGGCCATAAATTGTCCCAGGCCGAAGTCTGTAAGCCTGACCTGGCCATGGCCTTGGCTGGAACCTGTCAGTCACCTGCCCAGAGGGGCCCCCTGCACCTAAGTAAACACTTGAGACACAAATTGCCCCAGAAGAGGGGAGGTGTTTACACCTAGGAACACCCAAGGGGGCAGCACTTGATCTGCTAAGAAACCACTTCAGAGGCGAGAAAGTAGGGGTTGGAGGGGACTGGAAAGGGTGACCCTGAGAAAAGCACACAACACGGGCTTAGGTAAGAGGAAGTGTAGAGGCTCCGGGGACTGTGGTGGATCAAAGCATCCCTGCTCTGGGGTGATGGGGTGCTGCTGGGACCCAGGCCCCTCCTCAGCCCACACCCCACTCTGGCCAGCTGGGGAGCCTGGCCTCTTGGCCCGTGGAGAAGGCGAACAGGGCTCGTGTTCTTCCCCAAGTGGCCAATGGCACACAGAACAGAGAAGGAAGAGGAATGAACCCAGGTGCCCGCACATCAGAACAGGGTTGAGGCCCCCCCCACTTTCTGGGCGTGAGCGAGGTAACCAGGTTGCTGTAACTTCTGAAATGTGGGCTCTGGCTCAAGACTCCAGTCGGCCAGAAACCCACAGAGATCAGAGCACTTGCAGGCGCAGCTGTCCTGGCCCTTCTGCCAAACCCAGGGGGGAGGGGGCGGGCCACCCCTCCCCAACCGCCTCCCTGCCCATTGTCAGCCCCTGGCAGGAGTGGTCGGACCTGCCTGCTCCGTATCCAGCCAGGCCGTGCTGACCGCAGTGTCACCACGCCTCTGTGAGTCCTGGCACTTCATCTTCCCGAGCACTTGCAGGTGGACGGCCTCTGAGGTCGGCCCCTGGTCTGACCACACCCCGGCCTCCCGTGGAGCCGGGCCGGCCCACAGCCCGCAGCCCTCTTGGTTCCCAGTCTCTCTTGCTGTTTGATGTCTGCTTTTGCTGCCACCTTGGGAATGTTTAACCTTCTGATTGTTTCCTCTGGTGTCTCGTTTACCTTCCTCACTGTTCTACCTCCTGGCTGGGGCTCTCAGCTTAGCCGCCCTGGTGTGGGGTGTTTCTCTTCCAGCCGCAGCTGCCTCCGCTCAGGCTGGCCAGCTCAGGGGGATGGGGCCTCACCCTCGGCCTGCAGACCCCGGGGGGCCCATCTCCTAGGTTCCCGTCTTGCCGAGTTGAACACACTCAATGAGGCAGCAGTGGGGTGTGGGGGAAAGTCCAGGTCAGTCTGCTGCTTCAGAAAGGACGTGTCGCCAGGAGCACATGGTGGGGGTGGGGGCTGCTGCCGCGGGGTCCTCACGGCGTCAGGACCGCCCACACCCAGACTCACCTTCCCAAGGGGCTCCTGACTCTGGATGACAAGGCTTTACCTGTAAATACGCTCTTAATATGCAACTTTGAGAATAAAATAGAAACATCATGTATTTTAAAATATAAGATGAAGTGTGACGCACTGTATACAATTTAATATATATTTTTAGGATTTTGTTATTTAAGAAAATGGAATGTAATGGTACTTAACTTTTACAAAAGAAAGAAAAATGTTATTTTTACCGTCTGGAGAAAATAAATATTCTCATTGTTGTAGAAACTGCGATGGGCCCAGGGTTGTTGTGTTTATAGGAGGCTCCCAAGACCGTGGGCCAGGACGTTGCTGTGCTAGGGGACCGCAGGCTTACCCCAGGTCACTGCCTCCCAGTCGCTCAGCTATCGTCTGTGCCTCTGACCCCCAGCCGACCTCCGAGTGGTGAGGTCTGAAGAGTTGGGATCCCACACCCACAGGGCGGCCACAGGCGAGGGCACAGGACCCCGGGTCTGAGGTGGCCTCAGGCCGGTCAGTCCAGTGTCTGCTCCCGTAAGATGCACAGCACACCTGGCTCAGGAGGTCGAGGAGGTTGGCAAGCTGCATGGCTCTCATCCACATGGTTCCCTCTGCCTTTCCGAGCAGCCGGCACTTCCTCTACCCTTCCCCCCACCCACCCCTTCCTTTTTAACAACAGGGAAGAAGCGTGGGTGTGAGTTGCCCTCTCCTGTGAGGGCTGTGCCCCCAAAGCCCCTTTCACTGGGTCCTGAGGAAGCCGAGCATCAGCCTGTGGGACCCAGCTGCAAGGCTGGGGGTGTAGAACAGGGAGCCTGTAAAGGATTTCCGTGGAGGAGCAGCGTCAGGTTCCCAGTTGAGAAGCATTTCCCACTTGCACTCGGGAAATAGGTCAGAGTGAGGTTAAACCAAGGGTGAGGAGGCCAGTCAGAGATGCTGAGGGCCTACCCGGGCCCCCAGAGCGGCGCTATGGTGGGAGGGGAGGGCCTGAGAGAGAGCTGGCTGTCTCCACAGGGCCCGGCTCACCCCTATCGCTGCACCTGCCACGTGACCTTGGGTGAGCAGCCCCTCAGGTACCTGTTTTCTCACCTGTTAGGTGAGGGCAGTTACAGGGCTCAGGTCACCTGGCTGTGATGAGTTGTTACCTGTGGTATGTTTTCAATAAGCGGTAGCTGTTCCTTGTTTTCTGGAATGCAGCTGGTAGGTGAAGAACAAGGTGCTGCCCAAGTGTCCTGACTTGGCTGCTGAGGAAAGAAAGGCCAGTCTCTGCGGTAAAGGACACGAAAAGAGAGGAAACGTGCTGAGCTCTGTCGGGCTGAGTCGAGGGAGGTCCCCATGGGATGTGGAGACCGCACTGTCAGACCCTGGACAGGCGGCCTGAGGCCCAGGGAGGGTCAGGCCTGGGGGCTGCGGCCTGTGGAAGCGGAGGCACAGCTGACATCCCTGGGGTGTGTCTGGGCAGGAGCAGCTGAGGATAGTGTCACGGACACACTCAGGCAGGTGGAGGGGAGCCAGGGCAGGGCTGGGAGAGGGGGCAGCCCCAGGAGCCAGGCTTCCGCCCCGCCTGGATCAGGCTGCTGCTGGCTCTGTAAGCCCCCAGGTCCAAATTCTCAGGACGCGATTGGCCGGGCAAGGCCTCCAGCACTGCCACCTTAGACACAGACGTGCTTCTCGGACTGCCGCCTGGACCACTGGCCTGAGAACCCCTCGCGTGCTTGTTCGAAATGTAGGTTCCTGGGCCCCACCCCAGACCCACCAGAATCCCGGGGAAGACCCTGACTGATGCCGGCGCTCACTGAAATCTGAACACCCTTTTACCTCGTTTGAGAAGTTTGGTCAGTAGTCACCTTCTCCTCTGAAATGAATTGTCCACTCATGGACAGCGGCCTTAAGTTCCACTGGCCGCTTCCTCCGCTGTCCACAGAGTTCTGGTTCCTCAACTTAGAAGGCCATATCGCTCCAGAGATTCATCGAGGGACAGAGAGGGCAGGGCACAGCAGTCATTCCAGACGCTTCTCCGGAAGGTGGTGCCTTGATGTGGCGGTTTCACCACCGCCCCTCCCCCGCCCCACCCTCAGCTGGCGCCTCAGAGGCCGGTGTCAACTTGAGCATTCGTTTTCTCTGAGTTCTCCTCTTTCCCAGAAGCTCTTGCCTGCCCCTGAAGGAAAATACTAATATTTTTAATGGCTATTGGAGAACAAATGGGGCAGCCTTACTGGTGAACTTCTTAGAGACGGATCCGCCTGCAACAGAAAAATACATGCAGTCAGAACGCAGGCACCTGTCCTGCCTGAAGCAGGGCCAGGACGAGCCCTCCTCCCGGCCCATCTGAGCGGACTCAGGGGACCACTGACCTTGACCTCGTCTCCTTGTTCTGAACCTGCAAAATGGGACACTAAAACCCGCCCGCCCGGGAGCTGGCACCAGGGCAGCGTCAGCCTCATCCTCTGTCAGGCAACCAAGGGCCTCCCTCCAGAGACGAAAGGCCTGGACAAGGACGACCTTGTCTTCAAGCTTGAAGATCACATGACCATCCCCTCTCCCCACTGGGCTGTGTGTGCCTGAAACTGCAGACGGTCTCTGGAACACAGAGAACTGGGGCGCCTTTGTTCCTCTGTGGCAGGGTCGGGTCCCCGTGGGGGATTGTTTTTGCTTGGCTGAAAGGGGCACTTTGGGGATAGAACATTTCAACCTCAAGAAGCAGCAACATTTGCTTGTAGCTGGAAGTCTCCCTTCCTGGTCTCCAGCTGTTGTCTGGAGCCACTGGGCCCCTGCTGAATGGGACCACGCCCGGCAACTGGGCGCAGACAGCACCGGGCTGGCCTGGCTGTGGACCAGGACAGGCCTGTCACCAAAGATTCCCTCAGCCCTCTCAGAGGTGGTCACTGGGCCCTGGAATGAACTTGCCTGCTGTGGATGACTGGGCCAGGGAACCGGGCTGCAGAGAGAAGCATTTTAGAGGGAAAACAGATCCAAGCTCGAGGTCCAGAGTAACTCCTCAGGTGGGAAATAAAACAAAAACAGGAGAATCTGAAACAGCCAAGCTTCTTGCAACAGAGAACCTTCCAATCTCTTATTTCACTCTCAGGAAATGTCTATTATTGTCCCTGTTCAAATGAAGCCACTGAACTTCTAAAAAAGCAGAATTGGGGGCCTGCTGTTTGGCAGACTGACTGTATGAATACGTCTCATGAACTCACTTTAGTTGCTGGTACCAAAGATAAAGTCAAATCAAGAGCAGTGGAAATTCAAACCTCCTGTTAGCCAGACATGGGGCAGCTTTGCATGGGCTCCAAGGGAGCTGAGGGAAGCTTCTAAATGTCCAGGGATGCTGATGGTGATAATAATAAGAGCAGGTACCCTTTTTGTGGTACCTTGTGTGCCAGACACTGTGGTCAGCCCTCCAAGTCCTCCCAGGGCCAACCCAGCCTGGGAGTTGGGTTTTCTCCGAGGCTCGGAGAAACGGACAGGCCAGTGGAGGGCAAGGCCAGGATTGAACCCCTGTCTGCTGGCTGCAAAGCCAAGGCTCTCGGTTCCTGGTGCTCTGCAAGCCCCTCCCACCTGGGCAGGGGCGTGGGTATCTGAGGGAGGCCCCACGGCCTTCCAAAATCTCCCCCAAATATCAGACATGTTGCCTCCAAACAGCCCAGAGAAAAAGTACAGATCAGTGCCTGCAATAAGGAAGGCATCAAACCTATGCTTCTTTACCTGTTTGAGAACACAGACTCTTTCAGGAATCAGATGAATGTCATGAAGCCCCTCCCCAAAAGACCTCACCTACAAAAAAACAGAAATTCTCTGGAGATTCAGAGACACCCCAAAAACCCTTCCAAGGACTTCAGGTTCATAGTCTCTCCGTGAAGCCAAAAGCAAGGGGTACCTGAAAGTTAAAACTAGACCAAGAGAATAATAATAATGGTAACCATGGACACATTTTACTGATCACTCATCCAGTGTCAGGTGCTCATGCCAGGAGTTGACCAAGTTTTTCTGCAAAGGGCTAAATCAAAGTCGCTCAGTCATGTCTGATTCTTTGCAACCCCATGACTGGGGCCGGCCAGGCTCCTCTGTCTGTGGAGTTCTCCAGGCAAGAATACTGGAGTGGGTAGGCATTCCCTTCTCCAGGGGATCGTCTCAACCCATAGATCAAACCAGGTCTCCCGCATTGCTAAATAGTAACCATTTTACCTTTCCTGGCTCCTACAGTCTCTGATCTCTGTCACATCTCACCTCTGCCTGCAGTGGTTGGGGGCAGCATCCCCCACGGGCTGGGACCATGGCCCATCCCCAGGGAACCCCAAGGACCCCAACACTGCAAGTCCTCAAGCCTTGGGTGACTCCGTGAGGGGGTGGGGAATTGGCAGTGGGAGGCGGGCACCAAGGCCCACCCCTCACAGCCACAGACAATAAACAGAAAGTCCCCTACACATGAACCTTCAAGTTGCAAGCTTTCAAAGATGCAAACGTACATGCCAGCCCCTGTATGCCAACTGTGGTACTTCTACACTTTTCAAGGTACTGTCCTGTAAGATAAAAAAATGTTTTTTGGGCTTCCCTGGTGGCTCAGTGGTAAAGAATTCACCTGCCAATGCAGGAGACACGGGTTCCATCCCTGGGTCGTGAAGATCCCACATGCCGCAGGGCAGCTAAGGCCACGAGCCACAACTGCTGAGCCTGTGCTCTAGAACTGGGCAGCCACAGCTACTGAAGCCCTCACTCCAGGCCCCATGCACTGCAACAAGAGAAGCCACCGCAATGAGAAGCCCCCACTCTGCAACTAGACGAAAGCCTGCACAGCAGTGAAGACCCAGCCAAACACAAATAAGCAAATAAAATTATTTTTTAATGTTTTATTTTGTGAGTCTGTTTTTTATGTATGTATTATTTATGTGGGAAGTATTATAAACTTATTACCATACAGTACTTTATAACCAGTTGTCTTAGCCGGGTACCTAGGCTAACTTTGTTGGACTTACGAACGCAGTCTCAGAACGAAACTCATTCGTATAAGTAGGGGACTCACTGTATAAACAAATGGCAGGTTATGTGCCAATAAAACTTCATTTATGGACTCTGAAACCTGGATTTTATATAACTGTCACACGTCTTTTGATTCTCCCCCGACAATTAACACGTGCTCTTAGCTTATGGGCCATAGGAGAGCAGGCAGCAACCCCGCAGGCCAGCCCTGGGTGCCAGGCCAGCCACTTCTCATCCATCCTGTTGAACGCGTCAAATGGCTGGATGGGTTAGGGCTTCTTATCATCCCCATCTGTTAGATGAGGACACTGAGGCTCAGAGAGTTTACGTAACTCACTCAGGAAGCACAGGCTTCGGGACTTGAACCCATCCCCAAGCCTGTTTGCTTTCCTGAAAGACAAGCCAGCTGGGTGAGTTTAAATTGTCCAGGAAGGAAAAGGTGCTGGTGGGGAGCAGAAAGAGGTCCCTGGGGGCGTGAGGTGGTGATAGGGGAGGTGCTTTGCTCGAATGGACTGCCCCGCAGGGTGGGTGGGGAGCGACTGGTTTCCTCCAGAGAAAGAATGCCCAGATCCAGAACAGCTGGTGGCCCTCGCATTGTTTTGCCCTCCCAGGGTCTCTTAATTATAACCAATTTGCCACCCTCAGCAATGCCTTGTTCTCCTCTTGCTAATACCCATGAGTTAGAACCATGACTCAGACTCCTGGCCAACCACTGGGCTAAAATCACTTCTCTTTCCCACGTGGGGAGCCCCAGTCTCTTAGAAACTGGGCTTCTCAGTCCCACGAGGCAGCCAGGGCTGCCCTTTTGCACGTGGCCTTGCTTGACTGAGCTCTGCCATCAAATCTCTTAGCAAAGAGTCTCAGCAAAGAATCTGTTTCCCTTTCTCCAACTCCATGCCTCCCCAGCTGGCTCTCAGGGCAGGAAACTTACTTCACAGGTGGCCCTTGGCCCTTTGCCACTTCTCCATCCCCACTGAGTCATTTGCAACTTGGGCCCA
This sequence comes from Bos javanicus, assembly GCF_032452875.1. NCBI lineage: Eukaryota > Metazoa > Chordata > Mammalia > Artiodactyla > Bovidae > Bos > Bos javanicus. The sequence goes on from NC_083884.1 coordinate 68,904,396, forward strand.
AGGCTTGGGAGCCTTCCACCCCAGAAACACACTCGGGGCCGTACCTCTGTCTTGTTTGGGGTGACAGGGACCAGAAGCCGAACCTGAGGAAGGCATCCCCTGAGGGGTACAGGGAGGAGACAGGCTTGCTGCCACACCTATGTAGGTAACCTTAGCCAAACCACAGGGCTTCATGGGGGAAGCCGTGACTCCTCATCAGAGGAGCATGGAGACCATGAGCTCTGGACTTATGGGGGCCAGGTTCCATGCGGGGTCCACCATGGAACCGGCTCAGACCTCAGGCAAATTACCTTTCTAACCTCAGCTGACTCATCTGTAAAACAGGTCTAACAGTAGTTTCTCAGAGAGTTGTTGTGAAGGTTAAATACCATAATAAAGGTAAAGTATTCAGCTCTGGCAGTAAACTAAGGTGGTGACACTCTATAACCACACAGGTCTGGAGACAGTCAGCATGTCGAAGGCCTGGTTCACAGTCCTGACTCTGCAAACAGGAGCTGACTCCCACGGTTCTGCAGCCTGACCTCCCGGGGACCACCGAGAGCAGGGGGACCTCAGGTGCGCCCTGCCTGTGGGACTGAAACCTTGTTTATCAAATTCCAAGCACACAGTGCACCGAGAAAGGGTAGCTCGCTCCTTAGAAAATAACTCCTGACTCAGTTCATTTTAAGTAGCTAATTTCCCCCCAAAATGTTCAACATGTGTCCCTATTTTGTAAAACTATCTGCTGACCATCACCTTTTCAGCAACATTATCTATTGGGTGAAAATACCCTTCTCTGCTGGCCTCCTGCCTGCAGTGGATTTTTTTTTTTTTTTTTAATCTGTTGCTTCAGGTCAGGAAGCTTCCCTGGTGGCTCAGTCAGTAAAGAATGCACATGCAACACAGGAGATCCGGGTTCGATCCCTGGGTCGAGAAGATCCCCTGGAGAAGGAAATGGTAACCCACTCCAGTATTCTTGCCTGGAAAATCCCATGGACAGAGGAGCCTGGCAGGCTACCAACAAGAGTTGGACCCAACTTAGTACCTAAACCACCATGTTCAGGTCAGGAACAAATGCAGAACTTGGATGTCCTTTTATTTCCCTCATGGCCCCAGGTGGGCAAGCGGACAGGCCAGCCCCGAGGCCCAGCTCGCCGTTCCCCACTGTCAGGACCCTGCCTCCTCCGCCCTGGCTCTCCTGACTAGAGCCGCCCCGGTTCAGACTTGCTCGCAGTGCCCCCAAGTGGTATGATTAGAGAGCTGCAGCTGAACCGCAGCCTCCAACAGAGCTCTGGGCCCTAACCCTGAAGACTAATCCAGGACACTCTCTCTCACCACTGACACCTAGGAGTTCTTGGATTCTCAAACTGTCTGCCCAGAAGGCCAGTCCTCTGAGCCCTGACCCCACGGGACCCAACAGCAGAAAGATCTTTACTTAAGAACATCCTCTTTGTCTTCTTATAAAAAGAACACATTGCATCAGCAGGTAAGTGAGCAGATGAGTTATTCTACTTCCATACTATGAAATGCTGTGTCAGCATTCAACACATTTTATTTGATGCATTTATATGTAGCTTGAATCTTTTATATTCTTGAATTACATGTGCAATTTTGGGGGGAAAACCACATTGTTTGTTTTTTTAATGGAAAGTGTAAACAAAACACAAAGAGCAACATTTGCCTCTCGCTGGCACACCACTCAGAAGAAAGCGCTTCTTTCTTCTGTCGAAGAGTGAAAATACTGGGACAGCCAGCCCTGAGAAGCAGCACATCTCCGACCTGGGGAGGTCACCTGGGGTCCCCATGCTGGGCTGACAGCTGCTAGCCTTGCCCACCCTGACCTGAGCCACCCCCAGAGGCACCTGCTCCTGTAGGGGGCCTCCCCAAAGCCTCTTTCTCCCCGGGGCCAGCAGAACACTTGGCTTGTAAGCCAAAAGTTCCTTCTCTTTGTTAACTACAAAATAAACATCTCCAGGCCCCCTGGGCTACTTGCAGTACAAATGTTTATGCCTTTGGAAAGAGAAAAAAGACTCTTGCAAGTTCTCCCAAGCAGATGGGCGCCAAGTTTGTAATTAACCCTCAGCAGTTGGGGTGTCTGATCTTCCGCCAACGGGTCTGTAGCAGGTTGGGGGGGGGTGGCTGATGTGGGTTTCTGCTATAAATTTGCTTTTGATGGGCTTTTGAGGCCTTGGAACGCTCTCTGGAAAGGACACTGGCTATGCCTTTAAAACTCTGAATTAGGCACTAGGGACTCACCCCTAGAGAAAGCCCCCAACACAGCAGCACCCATTCCAGGTGAAGGGCTGTGAGCAGCTACAGCACTCAAACCACCTGGGGGCGAGACCCCTGATGTTGGGTGTGTACACAGAGGCAGGCGGAGCAAGGCTAACGGTTGCTGAAGATCAGGTACTTTGTCCTGTCAACAGTGGACATTGATTAAACATCCGAGGACCAGGCTCCCTGCTAAACTCAACACACTTTGTATTATTTCATTTGAGCCTCCCAGCCACCCACTAGGGTGAGTATAGTTATATTCACATTTCACAGATGAGGAACCTAAGTCTCAGAGAAATCAAGTCTTCTTTTTTCTTTTTTTTTCCCCCAGTCTCGTTTAATCCCAACTAGTTAGGTCCTCTTCTTCAGACAGAAGGCAGCTCTTGCCCAAGGTCATCAACCTGGTGACTGGAGGGCAGAGCTGGGACTGAAACCCAGGGCTTTGCAACTTCAAAGTCACCTCTGGCCATCCCTGTGTGGTTGTGCTTCACTAACACAAAGGGCAGTATCGCCTTTCAGATCCCTAGAAACAATACCAAACTCAAAACCCACCTGTGGGGTAGGTACCCAGAGGGAATGAGAGGGCCAGCTGTCAGCCCCCACATCCTGAAGCCTCTCAGGAGAGGCTGGGGGAATCTCAAAGGATCAGCCTCCTCCATCTCTCTACTGGGGAAACTGGAGCCCAGAAGGCAGAATTCATGCCCCCATGTTGCCACCAGGACTTCGCCTCCACAGTCCATGCCCTTCACATGACTCCATGGAGCTTCTTGAAAAGACTGAAGCTGGTGGCAAGCACTGGACGTGGAAAAGAGGGCAAAAGCTGATCTTCCAAATTGCTTGGGTCTTTGGTCTTAGGTGGAGGGCATCACCCAGTCTAAGGGTGTTTCCTTCTGATGCAGAGTTGGCCATGGACTGCTGCCATCTTTAGCTCCAGCATCATGTGCATTCAAGGCACCCTTGGTGTCAACAAACAGTGTTGGGAGCCAGTGTGTGTAGAGGGTCTCCAGATTTTTTATGGGTGGGACCCAGGAAAGAAGTCCTTCTCTGTACTTCATTTCCTCCCACATCCTATTGGCCAGCACTAGTCACATGGCCTCAGCTGGCTGCAAGGTCTTCTGGGAAATGTAGTCCTGCAGGAGAGGCAGCGTGGGACATGAAATAGGTCCGTTGAAGGCACTGTTTCTGCCACAACTATTCAAAAATCCCACAGTCGTATCAGGGCCTGAAATACCTCAAGATCTGAGGGAGGTCCAGGGTGAGTGCTGCTCAGCATGTAGTAGGAGCAACAAAGGGTGAGGCTGGAGAAGTGGGCCGGCCCAGCGTGAGAAACACCAGCGGAAAAGTAGGAAGGAGAGAGGATCCTGATTTGCAATCAGGCCCTTGTGGCTCAAGTCCCTGACATCAGTCCAGCCACAGCAGGAGAGGGACAGGATGGTGCCAGAGCGAGAGGCAGAATCTTCCGGATGAATGTTAAGGGAAACCCAAGAGCCCTGAAGATGTTCAGAGAAGGCCCCACCAGCCAAGAGTCCTGGCCGGCTTTCCAGAAAAGAAGAGGATGCGAGGGGGAGCTGGAAGAGAGGAGAGGAGAGAAGCAAGCACAGGGTGCCAGAGAGGGAGTTCTGAGACAACAGCGACTCGTGCCAGCAGGGCCCACTTCCCGTGAAGGCTCAACTGTGGGGACGCAGGGCCGCACGTTCAGAAGGGCCCCGAGCTCTGCTCTGCTGTCACCATCTTGAAATTCCTAATAATTTTCAAAGGAGCCCCACTTTTTCATTGTGCATTGGGCCCCACAAAATTGTGTAGCAGCCCTATGTCCAGCGGTATGGATGTGATGACCCTGCCTCCAGGGCAGAGGTGCTGCTGACAGAGGCTACTTTCCAGCCTGATCGTACAACAAGGCAACAAGAAATGGAACTGGAGGCAGCTGTGGGGGGCTGGGGTGCGGTCAGCTCAGGTGTGTATTGTTCCTTAACGTTCTGAGGTATAAACATTTAGGAGGGACTGGTTTCAGATTCTATCCATTGGGAGGAAAAAGATGTTAGCTGGTGAGAGATTTTTTTTTTAATTGAGAATGATGAACTCAGTAAGAGATGTAATTTTTTGTTTAAATAAGATCCTCATATTTTATTTTATTTATTTATTTTGGCTATGTGGCACGTGGGATCTTAGTTCCCCACCCAGGAATGGAACCTGCCCTCACTCCCACACACACATTAGAAACACCGAGTCTTAACCACTGAACTGCCAGAAAAATCCTGAAACATGATGTTGAAGATGACAGACGATGGATGAAGTCCAGGTGCCCAAATGGGGAAATGAGGGCATTGGATTGGAGCAAGGTTCATCCTAATCTTAGGAGTCTCTACCTTCATATAACAAGAGACATTCAAGGAGGCCTACCCGTACGGTTTTTTAAAACCAGTCCTGTTGTTGGTGACATTGCAAAAGCAGGAAGCAGGTTAACTAAGCCAAAAGGGAAGTGGCTGTGGGTGGTGGGGATGGGGGTCCTCTTCAAGTCAAAGAGAGTGTCAGACACAGCTGGCAGGTTGATGGGACCAGCCCTCTACTGCGTTACCTGCAACAGGCCACAGCCTTAAGGGAAGAGGAACCTAGTGCAGTGAGCTCGACCTCGACACAGAGCTTGATTCCAAAGAGGAGGAATGACTAATAATTTGCTGAGTACACACAGTACCAGGCACTGCGCTACACACCTGTGTGAGTTACGCTTGGCTGCATGACATATCCCGTAATTGAGAAGTTTGTAACAATGAACATGTGTTATCAGCAGTTTCCCTGGGTCAGGATTCAGGAGCAGCTGAGTTGAGTGGCTTTGGTTTAGGGTCTCCCATGACGTTATAGTCAAGATGTCAGCGAGGGAGCAGCTTTCCACTGTGGCTCAGCGGTAAAGAACCCACCTGCCAATGCAGGAATCTTGGGTTCCATCCCTGGGTCAGGAAGATTCCCTGGGGAAGGAAATGTCAACCCATTCCAATATTATTGCCTGGAAAATCCCATGAACAGAGGAGCCTGGCAGGCTACAGTCCATGGGGTCACAAAAGAGTCAGACACGACTGAAGCGACTAAACAACAACAACAGCCGGGGAGGGTGAAAGGAGGAACACCCCAAAGGAATCCAGCTCAAGTCACAATATAAGCACATAAATGTGTGGCTTGCTCAGGGTCAGTGGTAACAGTTGCTTAATGGCAGAGGTGGCCTTGTCACTCAGTGACATCAGTGGTCTTCAGGCCCCAGGCAGGCTTCTCTGAGAATGTCCCAGAACCAAGTTGCATGTCATTTTCCTGTTGGTCAACATCCTGGTGTACGTATTTCACTGCAGAACCTCACGGGAAGGAGGATTTGGGCATCCCTGGATCTCCCAGCCAGACACCGGCCCCAAGGACCGCAGTCCCACCATGACTTCAACCACCGACTTTGAGTATCAGCGGGTGGCCTGGGCCCCCAGCAGAAAACAAGCGTAGTGAGTAATGACAGGTGAAGCATGCGCCCTCGGGGCGGGCCCACACGCACACGTGAGAGAGCCCAGGGACCCTCGGACAGCATGCTGAAACTTTGTGGGAGGCTGGCCACCCCATCTTTGGACCAGACCTGCCTAATTTACCTCTGGTTACAGACACCTTCCTAAAGGCCAGGACCAAGTGATTTAGGGCACAATCCAGAGTGTCTGCCTGTAGGGCCCCCTCCCAGTGGAGGCACGCACCCCTCCAGCATCCTCAGCAGGTGGCCCTCCACCCCTGCGTGCACCTTCCTGCGGCCGGAAGCCCCTGCCTCTGCAGGCAGCTGCTCCTGCACTTGACAACACAGCTCTCGCCTGTCCAGCCCTTGTACTCTTGCTGGCCAGAAACGTGGGCCTTGTCCTGACCTTTCTCTCAGTCCCATCCGCTGCCCTTTGTCTCTCTGCCGCTGCTGAGGTCAAGCCATGACCACCCCTTCCTGGGAGACAGCAGTAGTCTCCTTGGAGGTCTCCCTACTCCTGTCCATTCTCCACCCTCCCACAGGGGGGCCTCCTGAACCCAAAGCTGACCAGCTTCTTCCTGCCTAAACCTGTCCACAGCCAGACGCCAGCCCCGAGAACCCCAGTGCTTCCAGGATAACAGGGCTCGTATGAGCTGGCCTCAACTGACCTCTCCACCCTCATTAAGAAGAAGGAGAGGCACTCGTCCTCGTGATGGCCCAGTCTGTGGAGTCTATTTCTCTCTAAATAAATCCTTTTCTTATCTATCCAAAAAAGAAGGAGGAGGAGGAGCCGGAGAAGGAGAAGGGACTTCCCTGGTGGTCCAGTGGTTAAGAACTCGCATGCCAGTGCAGGGTACTTGAGTTCCATCCCCAGTCTGGGAAAATCCCACATGCCGTGGAGCACCTAGGCCCATGCGCCACAACTACTGCGCCGGTGCTCAAGAGCCTCAGCTAGAGAGTAGCCCACACACCGCAGTGAAGACCCAGTGCAGCCTAAATGAATAATAGAAAGTTGAAAGCAAATTTTATCAACTTAAAGAAGATGATAGTGGTGATTGCCAACACTTTACAGCACCTACCAAGCTCTGGGCACTGTTTAAATGCCCCAGACTGCCGTGTTGACACCTTGATTTTGACCCAGTGAGACCCATTTCTAACTTCCGGCCTTTAGAATGATAAGGGAATGAATCTGTGTTGTTTGAAGCCACTAAGTTTGTGGCAGTCTGTTATAACAGCCATAGGCAATGAATACATCCTATTCGAAATTTAAATTGAGAACTTTAAAAAAATCTATTAATTTGCTTAAAAATAACAATGAGTATATTTCTTGTTATACCAAGAATATTTTTATTTTAAAGTAATTATATTTTTAAAAAATATTAGTGTGAAGATGGCTTAAAAAAAATACTTTTGCAAATCTTTTTATGTCTGGCTCCACAGAATGATGGCTGGATTCCCATGTCTGCGCCTGCATTCTGTCTGTTGTGATGTAGTGTTTGGGTTGAAAATATGAAGAAAATTCAGCCTCAACAGATAGGAAGGTGGAAAAAAAGGAGGAGCATTTTCAAAGCATTTTCAGATAACAATGGCTATTTTTCTTCGATATAAACTAAAATGCGAACGTGGCAGTTTCTCAAAGGTTACTTGCAGTGTGGAGTCTGAAACCGTATCAATGGTCTTTGTTATGACGTCCTTTGAGTGATTCTGGCCTTGATGCCCCTTTGCTGCCCAGAGGAGCTGGCAGTCCCCTTGCTGGGGGGACCATGGAAGGTGCTGGAGGTAACCCGGCCCTAACAGGAGGTGGGTCAGGGGAAGGACAGAGGTGACAATGGGGTGGGGGCGGCGAAGCAGTTCGGGACAGTGGCATTGGATTCAACCACCTGAGATCTTTAGAGGCCGCTGGTGACAATATGACACTGCCCCATCCCCTCCCCATAGACAATTACACCTCCAACAAAACTAACCCTAAGACACAAACCTTCGTGCACATTGGAAGTAAAATAGCTTCTCTCTTTAGATCTTCTGTTATCTTCTAGCCAGATTCTGGCCAAGTTTGTCAGAACCACCTCCGCTCATCTCTCTGGTCCTGGAGTTAAGACAAGCTGAGTGTGAATGCAGGTCCTGCCATGCACCGGTGTGCCCCTCAGTACAGCGGGCGTCTTAGCACCTGTCCACCAGGGTTGTAAGGGTCCTGAGAGGAGGCTTGTGAGGCACGGTGCCTGGCGTGTGCACGTTCAAGTTTGCTGTGATTATTGTAGGAATGCAAGTGACCTTCCAGGGGCCTCCAGCTGGCTCCTGCAGCCCAGATCTTTCAGCCAGGGCCCAGGACTTGGCGAGGTCGGCCGAAGTGTCCACTCTCCCCTCAGCTCCATAACTTGGGGTTTCCCTGGAAGCCACAGGGCTGGGGAGGGAGCAGTCGATGAAAATAATCCACAAACAATCTATAATAAGAATAGCAAAGAGTTTTATTTGAGCCAAACAGAGGACAATAGCCAGGAAGACAGGTTCTCAGATAACTCTGAGAAACTGCTCTGTAGAAGCATGGTTTTCAGCACAGTTTTAGGTCTTGTCAGAACAAAGAACATCAAATGCATCAGGGATACATTCCTCCAAGTTTAAAAAAAGAGCAGATCAGCATGGACACAGTGAGTCAGCGTGGCCTTGGCACCTGGGAAGGGAGTCTTAGCATCAGGGGAGAACAAGCAAGCATTGGCATCCCAGGAAGGGAGGCATTTAGTCTGTGTTTTTATCATGGTCATTCCTTACATGTAGTCAAATATCCCTTTTTATTTTAAATCAAAGCAGACATGCAATATATGTTTAATAAGTCACAAATGGGCCATACTAGTTAGCATAAAATTCAAGTTAACTCATGTATAAGCCAGAATGACTCCCCCGGACCCCAATACGTTGGACATTTCTTTTATCAGAGGAATACAAGGAAGTGTCTCAAACACAAGCAACCTCTCCATCTCTTCTTCCTACAGAGCCCAGAGCCGCTGCAGCCCCTTCCAGAACGATGGGCTTGGGGAGGCTGGGTTGGGGGTGGGGGGGACACAGGTCAGGAAGGCAGCACATTTGTCCCACAAAATTGAATAAATATTTACCATTTTGCTTTAAAAAAGAATAAATATTTTAAAGTAGAACGCAGACTAGGTGGCATAAACTACAGAAACACATTTTCTCACAGATCTAAAGGCTGGAAGTCCAAGATCAGGGTGCCGGCAGGTGTGGTCCTCATGAGGCCCCTGTCCTCGGCTTGCAGACGGCCGCCCTCTCGCCACTCTGCACGCGGTTGCCCCGTGTGCACATGCGCTCCTGGCATCTCACCACGTGCCCAGATTTCCTCTTCTCCAGGCGTATCAGATGAGGGTCCACCCGAATGACCTTGGTTTAACTTAATCTCCTCTTTCGGTCCACACGTTGTTACTTCTTGAGACACCAGGGGTTAGGACATACACGTATGAATTTGGGAGTGGGCACGATTCAGCCCTGCACAGGTCCTGAGAGCCTAGTTTTGTCTGAGCCAAGGGGCTGCAGGCAGTGGGGAGAAGCACAAGGGAACTGGGCGTGGGAACAGGCCCCACGATCAGAGGAGGAGAGAGGATGCTGCCTGCTGTCGAGGCCGTCCGAACGCGGGTTGTAAAAGGATTTCCAGACAGAGTGTTGCAGAAGGGAGGAAGTTTATTCAGAACAAAGAGCAGAGATAGTGTGGGCTCTCTGAGCTCAGTAGGCTGACTTTGCGACAGACCAGAGAAATCCGATGGGCTGCTGTTAGAACAGCAGGCCGGCTCAAGGGAAAGCCAACGCTTTCATGGGTTAGAAGCCATTTTTATAGCTTCAAGACAAAGGGAATTCCTGCTGAAAGGGTGGCATTAGGTGATTAGGGCACCAAGGGTGAGCACTGAGGTGGGCATTTTTGCCTAATACAGGCTCAGGGAGCTTGCGGGTGATGATCAAGGGGGCTTTTGGCAACGGTTTCAAAGGGGCTCAGAGAATCCCATGCACAGAGCGAGCCTGGTGGGCTACAGTCCATGGGGCTCACAAGGAGTGGGACATGACTGAGTGACTAACACTTTCTAACACTTTCACAAAGGGGCTCAGTCAGTTCCTCAGGTGACCTTGGTTCTGGCATCTGTGGCCTTGGGATGGGACTCCACACCTGCCACAGAGATCTTTCTGGGAAGCAGAGGAGCCAGGAGTACATACCGTGTCTGTACTCCAGCTAAGTGGCACAGAATCCAATGGGCGGTCTCTGTCTGGCCGGAGCTTCACTGGTAGGCCCATAGCCACGTCAAGGCCTGAGGCCTTCCGGAAAGTAGAAATTGGAACTTGGATGTCAGCCCAGCCCAGCAGAGGGGGCCTGGGAAGGAGATAGCTAGGGAGGCAGCCATGAGGGCCACAGGGCCCAGGGCGAAGATAACATTGAACATGCACCTCCCTCCTGGGCCTCTCCTTGCCAGAGCTGGGTGTTCGCCCACAGGCCCTGGACAGATCATCTCTGCACAGCCTCAGCCTTCACCATGACTGAGAAATACTCCTGCAGTTTCCGCAGCAACCCCTGAACTTCCTTTCACTGTCTGGACTGGCTCAGGCTTTCTCCACATTCTTTTCAACTTAATTGACATTTATACAGCTTCCTACCCCCAAATTGCAGAATCCACATTCTTTTCAGATGTACACAAAACATTTACCAAGATAGACCATATTCTGGGCTATAAAACAAACCTCAGTGAATTTTAAAGGATTTGAGTAAGCTTCTGCCTTCAGAAATTAAAAGAGAAGAAGAAAAAGAAGAAGAGGGACTTCCTGGGTGGCCGGGTGGTCAAGAGTCTGCCTTCCAATGCAGGGGATGTGGGTTTGATTCCTGGTCAGGGAACTAAGATCCTGCATGCTTCGGGATAACTAAACCTGCATACTGTAATGAAGAGCCAGAACGGCCAAAAACAAGAAGAGCAGGAGAAGGAGAAGGAGAGGAGTGGTCTTTGCTGAGTGTGTAGAGCTTCTCCGTTTGGTCTGCAAAGAATATGATCAATCTTATTTCAGTACTGAGCATTTGGTGATGTACATGCATAGAGTCGTCTCTTGTGTTGTTGGAAAAGGGTGTTTGCTATGACCAGTGTGTTCTCTTGACAAAATTCTATTAGCCTTTGCCCTGCTTCATTGCCTTTTATTCCAGGTATCTCTTGACTTCCTACTTTTGCGTTCCAATCCCCTCTTGATGAAAAGGACATCTTTTTTTGGTGTTAGTTCTAGAAGGTCTTGTAGGTCTTTAAAGAAACAGTCAACTTCAGCTTCTTCAGCATTAGGGGTCTGGGCATAGACTTGGATTACTGTGATGTTGAATGGTTTGCCTTGGAAATGAGCCGGGATCATTCTGTTGTCTTTGAGGCTGCACCCAAGTACTGCATTTTGGACTCTTTTGTTGTCTATGAGGGCTACTCCATTTTTTCTAAGGAATTCTTGCCCACAGTAGTAGACATAATGGTCATCTGAGTTAAATTCACCCATTCCCATACATTTTAGTTCACTGATTCCCAAGATGTTGATATTTACTCTTGCTATCTCCTGCTCGATCATGTCCAATTTACCTTGATTTGTGAACCTAATATTCCAGGTTCCTATACAGTACTGTTCTTTTCAGCTTTGGACTACACTTTTACCACCAGACATATCCACGACTGAGTGTAGTTTCCATTTTGGCCCAGCCACTTCATTTTTCTGGAGCTATTAGTAAATTGCCCTCCGTTCTTCCCTAGTAGCATACTGGACACCTTCCAACCTGGGAGGGGTTCATCTTTGGGTGTCATATGTCTTTCCCTTTTCATACTGTTCACGGGGTTCTCGAGGCAAGAATACTGGAATGGTTTGCCATTCCCTCCTCCAGTGGACCACATTGTGTCAGAACTCCGCACTATGACCCATCCATCTTGGGTGGCACGGCATGGCTCATAGCTTCATTGAGTTATGCAAGTCCCTTTGCCATGACAAGGCTATGGTAAATGAAGGAAAGCTATGGCAAAGCTAGACAACATATTAAAAAGCAGAGATATCGCTTTGCCCACAAGGGTCAGTACAGTCAAGGCTATGGTTTTTCCAGCAGTCATGTATGGATGTGAGAGTAGGACCATAAAGCAGGCTGAGAACCGACAAATTGATGCTTCTGAATTGTACTACTAGAGAAGACTCTTGAGAGTCCCTTGGACTTCAAGGAGATCAAACCAGTCAATCCAAAAGAAAATCAACCCTGAATATTCATTGGAAGGACTGATGCTGAAGCTCCAATATTTTGGCTACCTGATGTGGACAGCTGACTCACTGGAAAAGACCTTGATACTGGAAAAGATTGAAGGCAAAAAGAGAAGGGGGCATCGGAGGATGAGATGGTTATGAATTTGAGCAATGGACATGAATTTGAGCAAACTCCGGAAGACACTGGAGGACAGGGGAGCCTGGTGTGCTTCAGTACATGGGCTGCAAAGAGTCGGACACGACTTAGCATTGGAACAACAAAGTGGTCTTTGCAGATATAATTAAGAGTTGTGAAGTGAGAAGATCATCCTGGATTATCTGGGTGAACCCTAAATCCAAAAACAAGTATTTTTAAAAGAGAGACACATGAGGAAAAGGTGTTACGAAGTCAGAGGCAGAGGCGGGAATGACGTAACCAAGGAATGCCAGGTGGCCACCAGCAGCTACAAGATATGAAGAAGGATTGTCTCATACAGGCCCCTGAGGGAGCATGGCCCTGCCAATACCTTCCTTTCAGTCTTCTGACCTCCAGAACAGTTAGAGGATAAACTTCTGTTGTTTTGAGCCACCGAATATGTGGTAATTTGTTGTGGCATCCTCAAGAAACTAGTATAGAAATGCATATGCAATTTTTTTTAAAAAAGAATTTTGGCCCACACCTTGAAGTGTACTTGAAAATTAACTCAAAAACAGATCATGGGGCTTCCCTGGTGGCTCAGTGGTGAAGAATCCTCCTGCTAATGCAGGAGACACAGGTTCGATCCCCGATCCAGGAAGATCTCACATATCGTGGAGCAGCTAAGCCCGTGTGCCATGACTGCTGAGCCCATGTGCTGCAACTGCTGAAACCTGCATGCTCTAGAACCCGTGCTCTGCAGCAAGAGAGGCTACTGCAATGAGAAGCCCGCTCACCATAACTAGAGAGCAGCCCCCGCTCGCAGCAATTAGAGAAAAACCCGCATAGCAATGAAGACCCAGCACGATCAAAATATAAGTAAATAAATTAAAAAAAAAAAAACAGATCATAAAAGTAAAATGTAAAACTAACTTTTCTATAAGAAAAGAAAACCTTTGCAACCCTAGGTTAGGCCAAGATTTATTTATTATTGTTATTTATTGCTGTACTGAGAGGCACATGGGATCTTAGTTCCCTGACCAGGGATCAAACCCATACCTCCTGCATCCAGAAGACAGATTCTTAACTACTGGACCACCAGGGAAGTCCCAAGGCTTTTAAAATTTATCTGCTCCTGCATGTCCAGCACTGACCGTCAGCTCAGGCTCCCAGAGGGCGCTCAGCAAACGTGTGTAAGTGGGACGAATGAAGCCATTCAGGGCCCAAGACGCTCGGGCCACAGAGCCGGCATTGAGTCTCCTGGGGATTAGAGTCGGCCACGTTCCACCCAGCAGGGAAAACTCAGAGCTGACGTCAATTCAGACCCCACATACATGATTCTTACCCAGCGAGACATCGAGACAATCTCACTCTTTGTCGGAACTGTGGTGGGAGTCTTAGGCAGAGAGAGAGAAGCAGTCTAAAATCAGTCGCTTTTCTGAAACCATCCACTCAAGAAATTAAGGATTCTGTCAACGTGCCCTGAATTTCTGGGCCCAGCAATTAATTCCTTCTAGATTAAAGGATTGTTGTGTTTCTAATACATTATTATGTGGAGCGGGCTTGCTGTGAATTTTAAAACTTTAGCTAGAATCCTCATTAACGGGGACCTTTTATCTGTGTGCAACTTCTAGAGGAGGCTGGCGGCTGGAAAGTAAGCTGACACATCCAAAAAGGAAAAGCACCGACTCAGGGGGCATCCTGATGCACATTCAGCATGAGCAGCTGTCCTCTATCCCAGTGGCAACAGGGCAGCAGGCCCAGGCTGGACATTGTGCCTCGGCCCACCAGCCCTCACCCACCCTGTCAGGTGTCCACGGCTGTTATCATCTGCAGCTGACAGGCGAGGGAATGGCGGCTGGTGAAGGGAGGTGAGGGCCCCTGGCCCAAGCCCGTGGCAGCCCAAGTCTGTCTCACCTCCAGATCCCATGCTTGTCCTGTTTTCTACTGCAGCCCCTGCTCCCCAGACAGTGGAGATCGCTGTGCAGAAGGATAACCCCAAGGCCTTCTGAGTCCACCGTCCATTCAACAGCCATTCCATCTCAGCACAGTACCCAAGGTCACATGTGTGCTGGGAGCGAGGTTCCACTGGGCCCTGGGGAGCCCAGAGGCCACAGGGAGCCATGGAGACGCAACTGCATGTGAGGCTGAGGGTGACCCAGAGGCCAGGGGTGCCGTCCTCTGTCTGGGCACCTCGGGGTTCCCTCAGGGTTCTCTTCTCAGCATCCAGTGTGGCCGCACTCACGGCAGAAACTGAATTCAGAAGTAACCCTTTGTGGGGAGCTTTCCAAGACCTGGTCAGACACTGGCTGGGCCACCGCGCGTGAACCTGGGTCTCCCCACTCCGAGTATTTTAGCCAATCCTCCTTTTTATATGCATAGCGTGTGTGCACACAGCCTCTTCCTCACTGCACCCCGGGCCCCGCCGCCTGCCCCTCCACCCCTACAGTCCAGTGCAAGTTCCTGGAACCCAGGGTCTCCTTCTAGAAACTTCAGAAACTCAAAAGGGAGTGGGTCAGGAGCTCCTCTAAAAAGTGCCCTCTTCCAGCTCCGCAGGCGAGAGGTTGGGAGGCAGGCAGGCCCCTGAGCGCAGCTGTAGTCCCAAGGCCTCCTTCCTCGGGGCCCCTGGAGCCTACCTAGGGCAGAGGGGCTGCTCAGCGCCTCCTCCCAGGGCAGCTGGAGCTCACCACCACACAGAGCCTTCACAATATTCTTCTCTCGGAAAATAAAACCTAAAGGAAATACTGGGACTTCCCTGGTGGTCCAGTGGCTAAGACTGTGCGCTCCCAGTGCATGGGAGCCCCGGTTTGATCCCTGATCAGGGAACTAGATCCCACATGCAGCAATATGAATTCACATGCCGCAACCAAAACCTGGTGCAGATGAATAAATAAATATTAAAATTAAGGAAATGCTGATGCATGCAGCAACATGGATGAACCTTGAGGACATGATCCTGAGAGAAATCTCCCAGTCACAAAAAGACACACACTGTGTGAACCCATCATATGAGTTCCCTCAGTTCAGTTCAGTTCAGTCACTCAGTCATGTCCATCTCTTCATGACCCCGTGGACCACAGCACACCAGGCCTCCCTGTCCATCACCAACTCCCAGAGTTCACTCAAACTCATGTCCATTGAGTCAGTGATGCCATCCAACCATCTCATCCTGTTATCCCCTTCTCCTCCCACCTTCAATCTTTCCCAGCATCAGGGTCTTTTCAAATGAGTCAGCTCTTCACATCAGATGGCCAAAGTATTGGAGTTTCAGCTTCAACATCAGCCCTTCCAATGAACACTCAGAACTGATCTCCTTTAGGATGGACTGGTTGGATCTCCTTACAGTCCAAGGGACTCTCAAGAGTCTTTTCCAACACACAGTTCAGAAGCATTAATTCTTTGGTGCTCAACTTTCTTTATAGTCCAACCCTCACATCCATACATGACCACTGGAAAAACCATAGCCTTGACGAGACAGACCTTTGTTGGCAAAGTAGTGTCTCTGCTTTTTAATATGCTACAGCTGTCAAAGTCATAGAGACAGAAAGCAGAATGGTGGTTGCCAGGGATGTAGGAAGGGAGGGATGAGGAGATTGTGTTTAATGGGGACAGGGTTTCAGTTTTGCGAGATGAGAAGAGTTCTGGAGATAGATGGTGGTTACACAATATGGATGCACTTAATACCACTGAACTTCAAAAATGGTTAAAATAGTCAATTTAAATGATATGTATTTTACCACCATTTTTTATAATCTGTTTTATATCGATGCGCTGCTAATGTTTTTTATTTATTTATTTATTTTTGGCTTCCCTGGGTCTTTGTTGCTGCCTGTGAACTTTCTCTAGCTGTGGCGAGCAGGGGCTCTTCTTTGTTGTGGTGTGGGGTGTCTCTTGTTGTGGGGCACAGTCTCTAGGCTCGAGGCCTTCAGCAGTTGTGACTTGAGGGCCCTTGAGCAAGAGGGCTTCTGTAGTTGTGGCTTACAGGCTAAGTTGCTCTGAGGCATGTGGAATCTTCCCGGACCAGGGATCGAACCTGTGTCGATCCCATTGGCAGGCAAATTCTTATCTGCTGCGCCACCAGGGAAATCCACCCTGATTTTTTTTAAGTTAAAAAAGTATCTAAAATTTTCCTTCATCAAGCATCCTGGTATTCCCATTCTCCCACCGAATCCTGGCAGCCGTATTTGGAGGTAATTTCTACTTCTGCCCCTCATTTAATAGCTAAGGAAACCAAGATGAGCAGGGTGATATGAGTGGCTTGAGGTCACCCAGCAAGTAAGCACAGGGCCAGGCTTGGCCCAGGGGCCTACTGCAGGACCTGCTGTCTCCTGCCAGGGTCCCTGGCCATAAAGGGAGCCACCCCTCCCTGACCACTTGCCACAGCGCAGTCCCGATTCCCCTGCCAGGGGCGGCCGACAGGCCCTCCAGATGATGGGTCCCTGCTGACCGGGAAGGGGACAAATTGGAAACCCCCTGCCAGGGCTTCCAAGTGCAGCCCAGCCCTGGAAGTGCCTGTGCACTTCTGCTGGTGGGGCCGGGGGGCCGGCGGGGAGAGAAGTAGCCCGGCCCGGCCGCAGGCCTGGACAGTGACGTTGGGGGGACAGGGTTTTGGAACGGCCCAAGGCCCCCCCCAGGCCCTGGAATGACCAGTTTCCCCAGACCATGACGCCCATCCCTACCTGTATAGAGTCCTGGGGCTGCAGTAACCAAGTACCACAAACGGGAGGCGTGAACAGCACACTTCTGGCCTCGCAGCTCAGGAGGCGGGAGTCTGAGGTTGAGGGCTCTGCAAGTGCCTTCAGGGGCCTGAAGGGGCATCTATACCACCGCTCTCTGTACCTTCTGGTGGCGTCGGGCACTCCTCGTATCAGTGGTGGCCCTCTCCCTGTCTTCACACCATTTTCCCTCCATCTGTCCATGTGTCCAGATTTCCCCTTTCATAAGGACACAGCCATGTTGGATGAGGGTCCACTTCAATGACCTCACCTTAACTTGCATGCTCATTCACTGCAGTCATGTTTGACTCTTTGCAATCCTATGGACCGCAGCCCACTAGGCTTCTCTGTCCATGGGATTCTCCAGGCAAGAATACTGGAGTGGGTTGCTATGTCCTCCTCCAGGGGATCTTCCTGACCCAGGAATCGAACCCGCGTCTCCTGCATTGCAGACATATTCTTTACCACTGAGCCACTGGGGATGCCCAACTTGAGCATCTTCAAAGACTCTCTTTCTAAATAACATCACATCCCAAAGGTTAGGATTTCAGCATGTTTTAGAAGGACACCATCTAACCCACGACAGCTCTGTCCCACGACAGTTACTGCCTTTGGCCTCCCTGAGGCCAGCGGGGAAGGTTCTGAGGGTTGGGGATATTTGCAAAGTGAAAGGACATTTTGCATATTCTTTAAGATTTTATGAATTTATAACCGTTGTCGCCCCGTACTGAGTGCTCGCCGTGTGCCAGGCACCCTCTAAAGATGACTGTCACCCATTTTGCAGCCCTCAGTGGAAGGAATGAGACTCAAATCATCACAGTTGGAGTAAAAGGCAATGCCTGGGAATTCGGACAGGAGAGGAGGTGTGTGGGGAAGGTTTTTTCTACCTCCTAAATATCTCCTTCCCAGGTGGTGCTAGTGGTAAAGAACCCACCTGCCAATATAGGAGACTGTAAGAGATAGGGGTTTGGTCCCTGGGTTGGGAAGATCCTCTGGAGGAGAGTATGGCAACCCATTCCAGTATTCTTGTCTGCAGAATCCCATGGACAGAGGAGCCTGGCGGGCTACAGTCCATGGGGTCACAAAGAGTCAGACGTGGCTGAAGTGACTTAGCACGCAAAAATCTCCAGATCTGGTGACTTCTCTCCATCCCCACTTGCCCTCCTGTACCAGTGTCCTGGGGCTGACGTAACAAATGAGCACAAACTTGGCTTAAAGCTGCAGAAGTGTATCCTGTTACACTTTTGGAGGAGGAAGTCAGGATGTCAGCAGGGCTCCCTCTGAAGCATCTAGAGGGGGGTCCTCCCCTGCCTCAAGCAGCTCCCGGGGGCTCCAGGAGCTCCTCGGCTGGTGACTGCATCCCTCGTGAAGCTCTGCCTCTGTCTTCACAGCGCCTTCTTTCTGTCTCTCCTCCAGTGTCCTTTATCAGGACATTTGTCCTTGGATTTAGGGCCCATCTGGGTAATCCAGGATGATCTCATCTCAAAGCCATTAATTTAATTATATCTGCAGAAGACTTCCCTGGGGGGCCAAGTGGTTGAGAATCTTCCCTCCGATACAGACGACACGGGTTCAATCCCTTGTCCGGGAAGATTCCACATGCCTCAGGGCGACTAAGCCCATGAGCCACAACTACTGAGCCTGTGCTCGGGAGCCCTCGATTTGCAACTGTGGAGCCCATGTGCTGCAACTCCTGAAGCCCGTGTGCCTAGAACCTGTGCTTCACAAGAGAAGCCCCTGCCCTGAGAAGCCTGTGCACGGCGTCGAAGAGTAGCCCCTGCTCACCACAACCAAATGAAGTCTGTGCGCAGCAATGAAGACCCAGTGCAACCAAGAATAACCAATTAGTTTCAAAAATAATTTATATTTTAAATTACAAGTGCAAAACATGAGAGACCACCAAGCCAACTAGTTAGAAACAAGAAAATACAGGCACACCCATAATCCCCACGAACAAAGATATCTGGTGTCCAACCCTTCAAACATCCCTTTGCTCTTTTTACTTATATGGATCCCGAACGGGTGGCCGTGTACGTGGAAACTGTGACAACTCCTGGCCTTTGCATTCAGCTTCCTCTGATCTCCTGTGTGACTATCCATACAGAACAATTCAGCGCAGATTAGAAATAAACCAGATTTAACTTCAAAGGACAAGCAGTCAAGAGTTAAGCTAAGAAAGAAGGAGGATTTTCAGCTGTCTGGAGGTGGGGAAAAGATTTTCAATGGGACTGGAAGTTCTCTTTATTTGGCAAAAAAAAAAAAAAAAGCACTAAAAAGAAGGAAAGCCCAAACCCCAAACAAAGATCTGGGGAATCACTACATCAAGGTGGATGGATTACAAATAATTTATTTTCTTAAAAAAAAAACTTTAATGATATTATATTATCATAATGTTTTACCACTAAAAAGAGTCTAAGAAGGCTTTGAGGGATTACTGATGAAAAAGAATGATTTCATAAAACCCAGCAATTCTTAAGGAGAGTGCAGCCAAAAGGGCCTTTCCTGTTCTTTTATGGTTTCTTCCAAGAACAGGCTCACTGAGACAGAGAGCGAGTGAGCCGATAGCCACAGACCTGAGGGAAGCTGTGAACATCTCAACTCCAGGAATGAGAGTTGTTTGTGAGCGCTTTGGAAGGAGTGGGTAAGAAAAGGCATTCGAGGTGTCCCTCTTTCAAAGGACTGTGGTGAGAGATTTCCCTGGTGATCCAGTGGTCAAGACTCCATGCTTCTGCTGCATGGGGCATAGGGTCCATCCCTGGTCAGGGAACTAAGATCCCACATGCCTCGAGGCACAGTGGAAAACAGAAATGACTGTGGGGAAAAAAAATGGAAATTCTTAACTGTCCAGAAAGAAAGGCTGAACCATCATGTTTGCTTTTTTTTTTTTTTTAATATTTTGCTGCAAATGTTTCCCCAAACTATATGTTCTTTATTACAAAAATTATTTGTACAAACATCCCTTCTTAAACAGTGATTAGTAATCCTAATATTTACATTCAAGTGTTTCACAGATTCCCATTTAGTCTAAAAAAGTATCATTAAATAGAAACACATACTCAGAGGCACAGTCTAGAGGGCTGCGGGCACAGAAGTCCCTGTTTTCTATTCCTTCATCCAGGGCAGGCATTGTTAAGTGATCACAGCACTCTTTTCCATCAGTCTAGAGACTGTCTCTGTATTCCTGTCTGTTCTCAAAAGGCAGCTTCTTGGAGTGGATCAGAGAGACCAAAAAACCCCCCAGGAAAAAAAAAAAAACACCTCACTTCACTGCAGGTGCAAACCCAAGACGCCACCTAGTGGCAGAGCGTCCTAATTGCAGGCAGAGTACAACTGAAACTAGAAGAACCGGTTGGTTCCCTGGGCCAGCTAAGAAAGCCAGCCACGATGACAGTAATTAAACTATTGGGTCTAGTCTTGAGTAAATACATAGAGAAAAATTCTGAATTTCAACAGGGATTTTCCTTGCTTTAGCTGGAGAGATTGGCCAACAGAAGCATGTCATAACGAGGGACCTTTAGAAAATCCGATTCTCCCCCAATATTCTCTTTGCGGAAGACTGGCTCTTCCATCTGTCAGGTTTACCCTGATGCCCAGATGTCTCATTCTGCAAACTGCACACCCTATGCCTCAGATTCACGTGGGTACTTTTTCCTGAGCAGAATGTGGCAGCCCTGCGTAAGGAGCTCCACTTTTGAATTTGAATGCTCCTCTTAAGCTTATGGCTCAGTGGTAAAGAACCCACCTGTCAGTGTAGGTGACATAAGAGACATGGGTTGGATCCCTGGTTTGCAAGATCCCCTGGAGAAGGAAATCCACTCCAGTATTCTTGCTTGGGAAATGCCATGGACAGAGGAGCCTGGCAGGTAGCAAAGAGTCGTACACGACTGAAGCGACTTAGCTCGCGCAGTTAAGCAGCCTACCCTGAGACAAGTGCTGCTATCCCCACTTTCCAGGCAAGCACACTGAGTCTCAGAGAGGGGAAGCAGCTTGGCCAGGGCCACAGAGTGAGGAAGATACAGGCAGGATTGAGACGTCGTCCTGCTGGCCAAGCTGGGGCTACAGTGTCAGCCCCTTCCTGACAGCAGGCTGGAGTCCAGACAGGTCCGCTCTGCTCCTGGGAACGTCCCACCATGGCAGGACAGAAGCAGCCCAGATGGGCCAACGGGTCCCCATTGGAGGGAGCTGGGCACAGTGCGGGGTCCCAGGGTCAAGTCTGGGCCTGGACTGTCCTGACCATCTGCTCCAGGGCTCCAAAGCCAGATGCTGAGTGGCATTCTGTTGTCTCTAGCTATGCAGCTTATCAGCCTCCTGGCCTCCCTTTCCTGGGCAACATACCTCTGCATGGGCAGCTATGATAATGTGTGCCGTCTACAGGCACAGAGATAAAGGCCCAGGGCTGGCTCAGGAGGGGGCAGGCCCTTGCCGCCCCCGCGCTCTGCCTGCCACCTGCCCCTTGCCACCGCCCTGTCCTCCCACAGTCTCTCTGCTCTCTCCACATCTCTGTCTGCCGCGTGGCAGCCCTGCTGTCCTCATCAGGCCGAGCTCCTCCCTGCTGACGCCTGGGCTCAGTTTCTGTCTCTAACATCCGCGCTCTCTCATCCTGCTCTTCTCTGTCTCTGTCTTCCCTCCCCCTGTCTTCCTCTTCTTCCCTCCCTGGGATCAGGGAAGAACACAGCCCACTTCAGTTTCTCATGGTTCAGTGCCGACATGGGGGCTGCCCCAGCTCTCTGCCAGGACTTCCCTCTGGCCAGGGAGCCCACCTCCCCAAACAGCCTCCCCTCAGGTGCGTCATGAGTGACTGGAAGCCCTGGGCCAGGCCTGGTGAGGACAGGGGCTCGGGGTCCTTCCCGGGAGGGCAGGGAGGGGCCGCCTCCCAGGGTCCAGCTGGTTCAGAGGCCCAGTTCCCAATCCAGCCCTGTGGAGCCTCAGCCTGCCCAGAGGTGGAGGTCTGTCTTGAAACCTCACCCCAGCACTCAGGGGCCCTCCCAGGCTGCAGGCGCTCTCCAGCTTCTGGGCTGGGAATCTAAGAGCTGCCAGTTCATATGTGCACACACACACACACACGTACTTAATTCTTAGGGCAAAGGGTGACTATAGTATGTATACTTTCTGGCATTAATTTTTTCTTTGAACCATGCAAAAGGATTCACAGTAAAAACTCACACCTTCGGTCCCTCATTCCATCTTCCCAAAGGCAGCCAGCTAGCAGTTTCTGGTGAATTCTTCTAGAGAAAGTGAATGTGTAACCTGAGTACTTATGGGGGGTATTTGTGCAATTCCCCACACACGCCAGCATCCTTTACACAAAGCTGCCGTTACTCTTTTCACTTAACTGATCTTAGAAGTTCCACTATCTACCCCATCTTTATATAGGTAAATGTATATATAAGCCTCATCTTTAGGAATATGTATTGGTATATGTAATTCCCATGCCACAAAACCCACTCTTTAGTATGAACAATTGAGTGATTTCTAGTATATTCAGAGTTGTTCAATCATCGCCACTAATTTTAGAACATTTTCATCTCCCTAAAAAGAAAGCCCAGACCCATTAGCAGTCACTCCCGAGTCCCAGTCCCCAGTCCCCAGTCCCTGGCAATCACTAATCTACTTTCTTGTCTCTCGGGACTTGCCTGTTCATTTCATATAAATACAGAATGTAGCCTTTGGTGTCTGGCTTCTTTCACTCAGTATAATGTTGTCAAGGCTCTGTAGTGTGTATCTGTGCTGTGTCCCTTGTGATGGCTAATATTCCACTATGTGGCAATGCCACATTTCCCATAACGCACTGACTTCGCAGCGTTCCTCTGACGGGTGTGCCTTAGTGTACTAATCTGCAATGGTATTTCGGTTGTTTCCAGTTTTTTGATACTACATATAGTGCTGCAGTTCATTTCCTTCTGTTGTTTGCAAATGTACATGTAAGAAATTGCCTCATTGTGGAATTACCAGGTCAAGGTAATACAAGTTTTATCATTTATTACATATTACCAACTGTGCTCCAAAGATGGAATATATGAAGTGACGTTTTCCCCCACAGACTTGCCAAAGCATTTTATCAAAAATCTTAGCCATCAGTTTTGGAAGGTGCTATCTCCCTGTGGTTTTCATCTCCAATTTTTCTCTTTTGAGTGAAGTTGAATGCCTTGTCATTCCGAGTTGTCTGTTCATAACTTTTGTTTGTTCCTCTATTGGGTCATTGATGTTACTGATTTGTAAAAGCTCTTTATATATGGAGGAAATTAGTTGTATTTTTTCTGATAAGTTGCCATTTTTTCCCACAGTTAATCATATTATTCTTTCTCTATGCAGAAAATTTTAAGTACCCAATGTATCCTTTATGGCTTCTGGGGTATGTAGCTTTCCTAGTACTGTTAGGAAGATTACAGAAAGGGGCCAGCAACTATCTATGACCCATCAAGGGAACCAGACAAATCAACAGGTGGCTCTTACATAAAATTCTATGAGTGGGGAAGCCCAGTGGACACAAGACTTAGAGTTGGTGTGTGGGACACCTTCCTGGAGGCAGGGAGGGAGTCATGTCTGAGCTGAGACAGAAGGGGTATGGGCATTGGCAGGCAGAAGGGATGCAAAGGGAAAGCCCCATAGTCCAGCTGTAGAGCAGAGGGTTGTCTGGGAAAATGGAGACTCGCATTGGTATCTCAGGGTCTGGGGCAGTGGGAAGGTGAGCAGGCCAGGCCACATTCCATTCTTGCCTCAGGGCAGCAGAGGCACTGCAGGTTCCCCCCATGGAGAAATGCCTCCATTCGCCTTAGGGAAGGTTCCGAAGGACTGGAAGGGTCAGCGAGGAGGCACATGCGAGGCCACATCCCATGGGGAGTGGAAAGGCGGGAAGGGACAAGAGCCAAAGAGCGGGCAGGTGGAGAAGATCCAGGCTTGGCCCCAGAGGGCTGGACCGGAGGGCAAGGCAGGGAGAGCCTGGAGTCCAGGTACTCCAGGGCTGCACACACTCATATGCTGTCCATCCATTTATGACTTCCCAGGCCAAGCTGCAGGCTAGAAATCCATTTATTCTCGGGCCAGCGGCTCCATCTGCCTGACGGGGCTGCCATGGCACAACTTACATCAGCAGCACAGGCAAACCAGAGCTCACTGGGCGGCCAGGGCCAGACATGGGCAGCAGATGGAAGCAGGCCCAGCTCCTGACTCTCAGGGCTGCAGGGTGCGGCTCTGAGCAAGGCAGAGCCTGTGGGTGCATAGGATGGCGCTGAGCTGGCACCCTGGTCCCACCCCCTCTGCTCGGCCCCCAGAGGAGCTGAGACCAACAACCTGGGGTCCTTTTCCCCAGGAGAACTTCTCTCTGCGTCTGCCTCTTTGTCGATCTCTCTGTCTTTCCAAATGCCTCTGCCTCTCGCTGGCTCTTTCTCTTTCCTTCTCCTCTTCCTCCTCAGAGTGGAACCCATTCATCCTGTGGGTGTCAGGTGGGGCAGGCCCACATGCTGCTGGCCGGGCAGGCACCTCCTGGGGCTGGTGGGGCTGGCAGGCAGCTCCGGGGTCTCTGCTCTGAGTGGCTTCTCTCACCTGTCCTTTGCACTTGCCAGATCCAACTAATCTGCAGGGACTCGTGGCTGCCACTCCAGATGCATCCAGCAGGGGATGGGGAGATGGACGCTTTCCCCACACAGAAGGCCTTTTCACCTGGCATATCTTTTTCCTAGACCCTTGGTGACCAAGCATCCCCCTTACTAGCAGACAAATTCCACTACCAGTGATTTAGAGTTTAAATGAGGAAGAATGCCTGTTAAATGGGCCCCAACATTTAACAACATTCAACATATCAGTCATTAACACTCTAGTATAAATGAGCCAATAATTTTTTTTTTTTCCCCTATTCTACCTACCCCGTCCCCTCCAGCTAGGGGGATGCTGCCTTAAGAAGACTTTACTAGTTTGTTTTTGCAAGAGGGGAGATGTGGAGAGAGAAGCAGAGCAAAGGGACCCCCAGAGAAGGGAGGAAGGGCAGAAGCAGGGGGCAGAAAGGAGGGGATTTGGGGGGAAAACCAGAGGAAGGCAATTGGGACAAATGTTGTTAAGAAGCAGCCATTTATTTGTCTAGTTCTTCACGGCCAACACAGCACAGCCACAGGAAAGTCCCCAAGCCTTGTATCCCTCCCTCCTCTGCCTTCCAGATGGGAACACCGAGACCTGGGGAGAAGGGTCTCACTGTGGATCACGCACACATCCAGGTCTCCTAACTCCAAACATAGGTGCCCTGCCGGCCACTCTGTCATCCTCCCCACAACCCCAGAGGTGCCAGCCTCTCCTAGGATTTCCAAGGAGGGCAGGAAGGCCCTCTTGGGCCCCTGATTTATGATTTTCTGACAGCTTCCTTCCTGCTACCATTCCCTTCCAGCCCCAGTCCCAGCCCCATGAGGAAGGAAAGAACTGGGTGAGAAGGGCAGCTCCATGGAGCATAACTAACTTGGCTGGGCAGCTACAGGCCCTCGGGTCCCCCAGCATCCCCGCCCTGGCCCAGCGAGGGGCCGCAGCCCCGGGCCTCCAAATCAAAGGCAAAGGACGCAGGCATTGTTCCCTAACCTGGAAGGCCGGCCCTCTGGCCCTGCCCTTTGTCTAGGCAGAGGTTCTGCAGGCCTCTGGTGCTGCCTGGGCCCCTGGGGGCTGCTGCCGTGGACTTGGGTACCCCAGCCCTCTTGGGCTGCTCCTGCCCCTATAGAATGGGCAGGATATGGCTGCAGATCACCAGGGGCACCTGGGCTGGTGTGTGGACAGGGCTGATCTTACAGGCACCCCCAGCCGGGGAGGCTGCCTTTGGGACATAGGCGGAGAGGAGAGGCCCTTAGCACAGGCCCCA
Source organism: Bos javanicus (assembly GCF_032452875.1). NCBI lineage: Eukaryota > Metazoa > Chordata > Mammalia > Artiodactyla > Bovidae > Bos > Bos javanicus. The sequence goes on from NC_083884.1 coordinate 68,930,039, forward strand.
GGGGGAGATAACGGGAAGGAAGGCTGTGACCCAGGTTTGTTTGCTGTTAGGAGAACAGCATTTCCTGTTTGGACTAGGCTGCTGGATGTGTCAGTGAATCCACACCAGCAGGGCTATGTTTCCCAGACCCCGTGGCCTGCTTCGGGGTTGGGGTGGGGGCGGGCGGTGTCTGAGTCCATGTCCCCATGTGGCCCACACACTTGTGTGTGCGTGTGTGCTGCCTCTCACCTCCTCAGCTCCCGATGGGAGTCTAAATCTGCGCTGATCTCTCTTTTCACCCAAAGAAGCCCCCCATGCAGGGCTGGACCAGAGGGTGGCAGTGTGTGGCCTGGTGGGTAAGCACCCAGGCCGGCCTCCATCACTCACCAGCCTTGAGCCCCACACCTGGGGATAATCTGGCGGCCTCCCAGGTGTGGGGGAAGAGGGCAGGCGACAACGAAAGTAAAATGCTTAGCGCAGCACCTGGCGCACAGTCAGCGCTCCGACCAGACCGGAAGCTGCTGTCGTTACTGGCGGTTGTGGTCGAGTCTTGGCAGCGAGAAGATCAGGCCCCCGGGGAGGAGGCCCCTCTCCTCCCCATCTCAGCAAACGCTGAAACCTCAAATGACCAAACCCAGGTCCCCGCAGCATTTCCTGCCCTTCCTGCTCAGGGAGCAAAGAGGACCAGAAACTAGACTGATGTGCACCAGGAGGGTGTGCTCGAAAGGGCGCCTCATACTCTGCCCCAGGACCACTGCCCAGAGACCCAAAGCTTAAAAACTGCCTTGTCTTTTGTTTGTTTAATTGAAGCAGGGTTGATTTACACTGTTGTGTTAGTTTCTGGTACACAGCAAAGTGACTCATTTATATATATACACGTTCAGTTTTTCGTATCATTTTCTATAATAGGTTATTACAAGATAGTAAATATAGTTCCCCTTGTTTATCTATTTTATATAAAGTAGTGTGTATCTGTTAATCCCAAATACCTAATTTATCCTTCCCGCACCTTTCCCCTTTGGTAACTGCAAGTTTGTTTTCTATGTCTGATTCTATTTCTGTTTTGGAAATAAGTTCATTTGTATCATTTTTAAGGTTCTACATATAAGTGGTATCATATGGTATTTGACTTTCTCTCTGACTTACTTCACTTAGATGATCTCCAGGTCCATCCATGTTGCTGCAAATGGCAATACGTCGTTCTTTTTACGGCTGAGTAACATTCCATTGCATATACAATGAGATATCACGGTATATATAGGTGTATATATATACCACATTTTCGTTATCCCCTCACCTGTTGAGGACCACTTAGGTTGCTTCCATGTCCTTAACTGCCTCGCTCTGGGACGTCCCTAGCAGTCTAGTTGTTAAGACTGTGCACTCTCAATGCAGGAGGCATGGATTCAACCCCTGGTTGGTGAACTAAGATCTACACAACAAAGAGTAGAAAATACAGCATAACTAATAATATAAAAACACTACATCTCAGAAGGACATTTAAGGGCATGAAGAAATGCTCATGCTATCTTAAAGAGAAAGCAAAGCCAACACTTACAGTGATCTACAAATATGTACGAACATGTAAAGAAAAAAAAACCTGCCTTGTTTTTCCAGGTAAGGAAATGAGGCTCAGAGAGGAGAGGTGACTTGTCCCAGGTCACACAGTACCAAGTGGTTGCTCACTGACGTCTGGGCCAAAGGGGCACTGAGCCTGCATTAACTGCTGGACTGCACTGCCATGGGCTCTAGCTGTAGAGGTTATTTTTTTGGCTGCGCTGGGTCTTTCGTTGCTTTGTGCGGGCTTTCTCTAGTTGTGGCTCCGGCTTCTCATTGCGGTGGCTTCTCTTGTCAAGGAGCATGGGCTCTATGTTCTCGGGCTTCAGTAGTTGCAGCGCACGGGCTCCATGGTTGCGGTACATGAGCTCTAGAGCACGGACTCTCGTAGCTGTGGTGCACGGGCTTGGTTGCTCTGCGGCACGTGGAATCTTCCCAGAGCAGGGACTGAACCTGTGTGGCCTGAATTGGCAGGCAGATTCTTATTCACTGTGCCACCAGGGAACTCTGGGTTTTTAAAAAAATATGTATTTTCATTTATTTATTTGGCTGCATGGGGTCTTATTTGAGGCACACAAGATCTTCTAGCTGCAACATCCGGGCTCTAGTTCCCCAACCAGGTATCAGACCCGGGTCCCCTGCACTGGGAGCATGAAGTCTTAGCCACTGTTTCACCAGGGAAGCCCTCAGTTCAGTCACTCACTCATGTCTGACTCTTTGCAACCCTATGAACTGCAGCACACCAGGCCTCCCTGTCCATCACCAACTCCCAGAGCTTACTCAAATTCATGTCCATCGAGTCAGTGATGCCATCCAACCATCTCATCCTCTGTTGTCCCCTTCTCCTCCTGCCTTCAGTCTTTCCCAGCATCAGGGTCTTTTCAAGTGATTCAGTTCTCTTCATCAGGTGGCCAAAGTATTGGAGTTTCAGCTTCAGCATCAGTCCTTCCAATGAATATTCAGGACTGATTTCCTTTAGAATTGACTGGTTGGGTCTCCTTGCAATCCAAGGGACTCTCAAGAGTCTTCTCCAACACCACAGTTCAGAAGCATCCATTCTTCGGCGCTCAGCTTTCTTTATAATCCAACTCTCACATACATGACTACTGGAAAAACCATAGCCTTGACTAGACGGACCTTTGTTGGCAAAGTAATGTCTCTGCTTTTTAATATGCTGTCTATGTTGGTCATAGCTTTTCTTCCAAGTAGCAAGCATCTTTTAATTTCATGGCTGCAATCACCATCTGCAGTGATTTTGGAGCCCAAAAAAATAAAGTCTGTCACTGTTTCCACTGTTTCCCCATCTATTTGCCATGAAATGATGGGACCAGATGTCATGATCTTAGTTTTCTGAATGTTGAGTTTTAAGTCATAGCTATGCTGCTGCTGCTGCTGCTGCTAAGTCGCTTCAGTCGTGTCCGACTCTGTGCGACCCCATAGACAGCAGCCCACCAGGCTCCCCCATCCCTGGGATTCTCCAGGCTATAGTTTCAAATAAATACCCTGGACCAAGGGCCCCCAGCCTCTGATGTCACAATGTTGATAACAGCTTTTCCTTAGAGTATCCACTGCTGGAGAAATTCCACAGTGGCTCAGAGCTCCCACAAGTTTGGTGATAAAGGAACATGTATGCAGTCCATCTGGGCTTCCCTCGTGGCTCAGTGGTAAAGAACCCGTCTGCCAATGCAGAAGACTTGAGTTTGATCCAAGTTGGGAAGAGCCCCTGGAGTTGTTTTTTTGTTGTTTAGCTGTGTCCGACTCTTTGTGACCCCACAAAGCACACCAGGTTTCCCTGTCCTTCACTCTGTCCTGGAGGAGATGTCCATTGAATCAATGATGCCATCCAACCATCTCATGCTCTGTTGTCCCCTTCTCCTCCTGCCTTCAGTCTTTCCCAGCATCAAGGTCTTTTCCAATGAGTCGGTTCTTTGCATCAGGTGGCCAAAGTATTGGAGCTTCAGTTTCAGTATCAGTCCTTCCATTGAATATTCAGGGTTGATTTCCTTTAGGATTGACTGGTTTGATCTCCTTGCTGTCCAAGGGACTGCCAAGAGTCTTCTCCAGCACCACAGTTTGAAAGCATCAATTATTTGGTGCTCAGCCTTCTTTATGGTCCAACTCTCACATCTGTACATAGTTACTGGAAAAACCTTTAACTTTAAGTGTATGGACCTTTTTCTCAAAGTGATGTCTATGCTTTTTAATGGGCTGTCTAGGTTTTTCATAGCTTATCTTCCAAGGAGCAAGTGTCTTTTAATTCCAAGGCTGCAGTCACCATCTGCAGTGATTTTGGAGCCCAAGAAAGTAAAATCCATCACCGTTTCTATCGTTTCCCCATCTATTTGCCATGAAATGATGGCACCGGATCCCATGATCTTAGTTTTTTTAATGTTGAGTTTTAAACCAGGTTTTTTTTCACTCTCTTCTTTTACCTTCATTAAGAGGCTCTTTAGTTCCTCTTCACTTTCTGCCACTGGGGTGGTGTCATCTACGTTATCTGAAGTTATTGATATTTCTCCCTCTGGAGTAGGAAATAGCAACCTGCTCCAGTATTCTTGCCTAGAGCATTCCATGGACAGAGGAGCATGGCAGGCTACAGTCCATGGGGTTGCCAAGATTAGGACATGACTGAGCGACTGAGCCCGTGTGTTCATCACGGAGCATCTCAGACGCATTGCGAACAGGTGTGGCGGTGCTCCTCACTCGGTGGTCCTCCCGGGTCCCTCCCAGGACAGAAGCCACTGCCCAGTACTTTCCCTTCCTAATGAGCTGTGTGCCCTTCAAAGTGCTATCTGGGGTGTTCGGCTTTCAATATATATATATATATATATATATATATATATATATATGTATTTATTTGGCTGCACCAGATCTTCGATCTTTGTTGAGGCAGGCAAGATCTTTACTTGTGGCATGTGAACTCTTCGTTGAGGCATGTGGGATCTAGTTCCCTGACCAGAGGTTGAACCTGTCGGTCCCGGCAGAAGCGGGGAGGTCAGAGACTATTCTGGAGTTTGGGAAGGTTCTAGGTGCCCTCTGATGAAAGCTATGGCCCCTCCACATAAACACACACTCCTGTCACAGACACATACATCACACACACGCACACAGACATCACACATTTCACACACCCCACCACGCTTGCACACACATGTGTCATATACACATACCACCCTGGCATACACTTTGGAGGAATTCACAGCCCTCTGCCCAGAAGCCCATCCATACACCCCAGATGAAGTAACTCCACCCTAAGCCTGTCCTTCCAGTATCACAGATGGGGAGACCCAGGCCCCGACCAAATGCTGTCTGCACTCTTCCTTGATTGTGCTAAAGAGATGACACCCCCTCTGAAGTCAGGAGGCCTGGATCTGACCACTCATGGAGTGCTTTGGGTAGATAACATCTCCTCTTGGCCTCAGTTTCTCCATCTGTAAAACAGCAATAAAAGTGGACACTGACTTATAGGGTCAGCCCAGGTCTTATTCTCCCAGGGCGGGGCTACAAGTGCCTGGGCCTTCCTCTTTTTCTCTCTAAAATAGGGATGACTGTGCCCACCTCACCCACAGTGGTCTTAAGATTAAACTGAGAAAGAACGAGAAGCGCAGGTGAGGTGCCCCCACACACAGTGGAGCGCACCGCTTGGGCAGCTTTTGTTGCATAAGTGTACCGCCCCTCTTGCCTCGATGACTGGATCCCTCAAAAATATCCAGAGGGGATGAGGCCCCTGGCATCATTAGCCCAGGCTTGGTGGTTTTGGGTCCTGGCTGCGTCAGAGACCGTGGCTCGGCCTCAGTTTGCAACACGTGGTTGGGCACCTAGGAACTGGCACCCCGCCCCCAAAAGGGACAAGCAGCGCAGGGCACCAGGCTCAGGTGGGCACCTGGCGGGCTTCCTGGCGGGGTCGCCCGGCCCCCTGGGGCTCCTTCCGGGTTGGCAGCGGCGGCGCAAGGGGCGGGGGGCCGCGCGGAGGGGCCGGGCGAGGCCGGGAACGCGCGCCCCCGCCCCGCGCCCGCCTCCCGCCCGCCCTCCCGCCGCTGCGCTGGGAACCGGGATCCGCGCGTCCGGGGCGGCTGGCGGCGCGGGCGGGCGGGCGAGCGGGCACGCCAGGCTGGGGGCGATTGCGAGGGGCCGCGCGCGGAGGGCTCCGGGCGCAGCATGGGCGGCCCGCGGGCCTGGGCGCTGCTCTGCCTCGGGCTTCTGCTCCCAGGAGGGAGCGCCGCGTGGAGCGTCGGGGGAGCTCCGTTCTCTGCGCGCAGGTAAGGGCTGACCCCCACACCCTGCACCACCTCAGTGTCCTGCCAGCCCGGGGTTGGGGATCAGGACTCGGGGCACCCCCGCCCCCAACCTCCGTGCAAGCCCAGGATTGGGAAAGGGACCCGGTTCCCCACCTCACTGCCAGCCCCGGTGGGGGCGGGGACCGTGGGCCTCATTAGCTGGCAGGAGCTCCGGGCCGTGCGGGGGTCCTCTGCTTCACGTATCCAGAGCCAGTAGCCCCCGACAGCGTTCTCCAGCCCCCACCACTTCAACTCCGGACCCCAGGGGAGGGGGAAGGGACACGACGGAGGAAACCCCAAGATTCCTCGTCCCCTCCGCAGGGCCCCCTCCCTGCACGTAGGAGAAGCCCAGATCACCCTCTAGCTGACACTTGGGGGACCCTCCCCCCTTTACTCTGCTCCTGGCTTTTTTTAGTATCCCAGCTATTTATTTCCCTCGAAGGAAGAAGACGGGTGGAGTTTCACAGACCTAGGGTCAGTGTCGGCCCCCAGGGACCTGGCATTTTAGACTGAGTGCTGTGGGAGTGCTCTGTCTTCCTGCCCGTCACTCAAGAGCAGGGAACATTCTATCTGGTGGTGTTTATGGAGCATCCCCTAGTACCAGCCAGGGGGCCCTTTACATGCAGTGTTAAGGATTGAATGAGTTAGGGAAGACTTGTCCCCATTTAGCAGATGAGCAAATCGAGGCCCTGGAGAATTGACAAAATCTAGGCTCTCTGAGCACTGACAGAAGAACCGGGATTCAAATCTGTGTCTTTCTGGCCTTGGTGACACTGTTTGAACCTGCCCAGGCCCTGGTCCTGACTGTAGCCCCTGCCCCCGCTGCGGTCCCCTCTCAAGGGCCAGCCACTGCTGTTGTCTGAGGCAAACAATACAGAGTAGCCAGGCCTCTCCGGGCCTTTTCATCCCATTCAAAGGCCTGCCGGGCCCCCACCCCCTATGGCCTCAATTCTTTAATTCTTTTCAGAAATTCCGCTTTCCCAGTGGTCAGGGGCCAGCGTGTACCCACTGGGCTAGCAAGAGCAGGTGACGCAGGCAGGGCTGGAGGGCAGAGGTGGCTGTGATGTCAGAGGCCAGAGGTGCAGTTGTCTGAGACGGGGACTGATGCTGGCCGCTGTCACGGCCACCACCGCGCATGCTGACCTGGGCTGGCATTTCACCTGCACCTGTCCCCCTCCAGAACCTTTCCGACTGCCAGGAAGGCACACATTTGTATGGTCCTCATTTCATAGAAGACAAAGCTGAGGCTCAGAGAGGGGATATGACCTGCTGAGGGCAAGGACGTGAACCCCCAGGGTCCCAGGTGCCAGAATGACCAAGACTCTGACCTGGGAATACCCAGTGTCAAGCTCAGGATGACGGTTGAGAAGGGCGTAAGGCCTGCACTGCCCTTCGGCCAGTGCACTGCCTCCCAGCCTGGGCTCCTTTCCCCGCAGGGCTCCCCGTGCGGGAGCAGGACTGTGGCTGTGGGGCTGTCACCCGGTCATTGAAGGCTCAGAGTGGCCTGAGCATCACAAAAGCCCTGTAGGCAATGCTGTTGCTCCCATTCTATAGATGGAAAGACTGAGGCCAAGAGAAGAAACAGCACCTCAATCTAAGTCAGTCAGTTCCCAGATCCAGTGTTCTCTTCACCACGGCAGCTCTCTGGAAGAGGGAGCACGGGTGTCAGCTTGGGGAGCCGGGAAGGGTTTGCAGGTCATGGCCAGCAATCAGGGGCTCCAGCCTCAGACACAGCAAGGTCTCCTTCCCGCTCTGTCACCCATTCAGCGTGTGACCTTGGGCAGGTCTCTTCGTGGCTCCAGGGCTTAGTTCCCCTCTCAGTTTCCTCCCTCTTCCCCTCTCCCCTCCCCTCATCCCCTGCTCACGCAGGTTCTGAGGAGGGTCCCAACCTGCAACACCAACGTTAAGTGGGGGGGGGACCCTCGCTAGAGGAATCTGTGGTTCTGGGCTGCCAGGACCTCCCCTTGTGGCCCCAGCCCAACCTCGCTGGGCCTTGCTGGAGACGGCATGGGGATGTCGCGCCCATCACCCCTCCCTCCAGCCCCGCGCCCCAGGCGCCCCTTGGCAGCCGAGGGACCAGAGGCAGAAAAGAGGCTTTGTGCCTGGGGAGGGGGAGGCCCGGGACAGCATCCAAGGGGCCGCCCCCAGGCCCAAGAATGTGGCAAGACTTCGAGACCCCCGGAACCAGGGTGCCTGGGGCTGTGCAGAGCTGCCTGTGCTCGTCTTGCCCCTGTCCGCCCCCGCAGTCCCTGCTGGGGGGTCTTCCGCTCCTCCGAGGACCCTTCCAGCCTGTAATGACCCGTCTGTGTCTCAGCACTGTGGCTCTGGAGTTGATGCCATCACCGGCGTCCTGGCCCATCCTCCTCTCTTGCAGAGTACTGGCTTCCTCTGGGCAAATCCCAGAGTCAAGGAGAGTGGAGAACTTTCTTCCCCATCCTCTCCCCGGGGAGCTCAGATCCCAATGCTGCACCCATAGGGGTGACCTGGGTAGGTGACTTCTCTCGGGGCCTCAGTTTCCCCTCTGTAAAATGTAGAGCCTGACAGTCACGATCTCAAAGTCAAGGCTTGGGGTGGGGGTCGACCCTGTACAGAAGGTGCAGTACTGGTGTCCCTCAGGGAAGCCCCTGGACCCCAGCCTCCTGGCGTGGGCCCCATGTCACGGTCCAGGAACAAGAATGACCAAAAAGCACGTCAGCACTGCGCTCGGGGCTTAGGGTGAGTCACCCGCTGCTGGAGGAGGTCCTGCTGTCCCCACGTGCAGAGATGGACAGAGCGAGGCCCAGAGCCGGCCAGGGCTCATCTGAGGTCACCAGGTTAGGGAGCAGCAGGGCCAGGGTTGGAGCTTGGACTCCGGTGTGGGGTTCGGGCTCCGTCCACCCCACCCCCACCCATGGGTCTTCTTTCTTTCCTTTCCTTTTCATAACGGCCCTTGGCCCCCAGCCCGCTTGGCTGCCTCCTGCAATTAGCCCCTATCACTGTTCCGGATCACAGCCCTGGGCCCTGTGGAGACAAAGTCCCCTGGGCCCCTCGTGGCAGGGGGTTGAGGGCAGGTGGGGGGGGGGGAGCGGCCCTTTTAGGGGCAGCTGGTGCCAGGCCGAGCTGGTCTGGCCTGTTTTCTCTTCTCCCGGCAGCCTGTGGGGCTGCAGAGGTGCTGAGTGGGCAGGAGTGGCAGGCCCAGCAGAGGGGTGCTGTCTCCTCCCAGCCCCTGCCATCGCCCCGTCCCACAGGAGGTAACCCAGCCTCAGCGGCGGGGTCTCAGGCGGGTTCTCACTAAGCATGCCGGAAGGTGGGCGGGGGTTGGGAGGGCGAAGAAGCGCCCAAGGGCAGCAGGCTGGAGGCGGGGCTTCCAGGGGCCACGCCCACCTCTGGGAAACCCCCGGGTCCAGGCTCCCCTACCCAGGGCAACTGCCTGTCCTCAGTCATTCCGTCATTCAGCAAACCTCCCTGGGCGCCTTTAAAGCTGAGCCCCATCCTGGCTCGATCCCTGCCAGCACCCTCCCCTAGCACCTTCGTGGGGGAGAAAAAGCTCAAAGCTGCTGTGAGTGGCTGGGATGGGGTAGGGACACCCTGCAGATGCCCAGCTGTGCCTAGAGCCTCAGGAGGCTCAAAAGGTGATAGGAGTTTGCGGAAGCAGGGAGAGGGCTTTGCAGGCAGAGGGAATCTCGTCTGCAAGGATCGGGGGTGGGAAGAGGGCACTCATGGAGGGAGGGCAGGAAGGAGAAAGAGTGCCAGCTCAAGTGTGCGGGTCCCAGCGGTCAGGGTAATGGGCAGTGTGGGGGAATGTGGACTCCAGGCCGGTAACACCCCTGGAAAGTGGGCGGAGGGGCCAGGCTGGGACCCTGCTGAGGAGCTCCGGTTTTATCCTGGCCACAGCAGAGCTGGGTCTTCAAGGCCAGAGAGGGGTGGGAAAGTTTTTGGTGACCTCCCCCCATACAAGATAAAGGCCACGAGGGGCTGACCTTGAATGCCACCTGGTCTGACTGTCCTCTCCTGTCTAAAATCTCTGCTGGCCGGTCACCAGCTCGGTGTTCCCTACGCAGGGGAATTGGACTGATGAGCAGTAAACCAGGGAACCAGACAGCAATTCACACAGGGGAGATTTCAACTAAGGAGGAAGAAAAAAATGTGCACCTCTGCCTAGGGGACACCAGCCGCGGGCTCTGCAGAGCTCCGGTGACGTCTGGATTGGGGTGGGCGCCTCAGAGGCCCCCTTCTCTGGGTCGCCCACCTCTGTGCCTTTAGAGGACTGTTTCCTCCTCTGGGGTCGATTTCCAAGGGACTCAGAACAGTGAAGGGACGTCCCTAGAGTCCTATGGGGAGTTTGTCCGCTGGTTCCCTCCAGAGACTTCCTCCTCCAGGTGGGCCGGGTGGGGGTGGCAGGCGCAGGGCTAGGTTTCTGGGGCAGTGGCGGGACATTCCAGGTGTTGGCCGGCCCTCAGCCCTGCTCAGGGTCACAGGCCTGGGGCTGGGAAAGGAATGACCGCTTCAGGTGACCCTCTCAGCTCAAGCCCCCACCCCTCCAGACTTTCCTTTGTGGCTTGGAGCCCGGGGTCAGCAGGTTCCCAGGCAGAGGCCTTCACAGAGCCACAGACCGTAGCCCAGGAGATGGGGAGGAGACCGGAGCCCAGGGCCCTGGGAGGGAGGCGGGGGGAGGGCTAAGCATCCATATCCCTGGGTTCAAATCCAGACCCTCCACGCACCAGCTCAGTAACATCAACAGTTTTCTCCCCTCACTGAGCCTCAGTTTGTTATTGTTCAGTCGCTCAGCCATGTCTGACTCTGCAATCCCATGGACTTCAGCATGCCAGGCTCCCCTGTCCTTCACTATCTCCTGGAGTTTGGTCAAATTTATGTCCATTGAGTTGGTGATGCCATCCAACCATCTCATCCTCTGTGGCCCCCTTCTCCTCCTGCCCTCAATCTTGCTTCAGTTTACCCCTCTATTAAATGAGGCGGGGGATGTTCAGGCTGTGGGAAGATGATGTAAATATATTTATTTTTTGCATATTTATTTATTTGACTCTGCTAGGTCTTAGTTGCTGCTAGGAAAGATTGAGGGCAGGAGGAGAAGGGGACGACAGAGGATGAGATGGTTGGATGGTATCACCGACTCGATGGACATGGGTTTGGGTGAACTCTGGGAGTTGGTGATGGACAGGGAGGCCTGGCGTGCTGCGGTTCATGGGGTCACAAAGAATCAGACACGACTGAGCAACTGAACTGACTGACTGAGGTCTTAGTTGCAGTGTGAGGGATCTTGTTCCCTGATCAGGGATGGGACCTGGGCCCCCTGCATTGGGAGCTTAGAGTCTTAGCCACTAAACCACTAGGAAAGTTGATGTAAATACCTTTGGTATACAGTCAGGGCTCAATATGTGCAGCTCAGGATAATTATTCGGTGGCATTTGAAGGAGCCAGTCCTCCACACTTGGGGTGGTGACCTTGCTCCCGGCTGTCACACAGAGGGGACCTGAGGATAAGTGAGGCAGGGCCTGTCTCCCACATGCCTCAGGGAGGGAGGGGGTGGATGTGACTCACCAGCTGAATTCAGCGTGACAGGGATACAGAGCGGAGAACCACCGCTCTGCTCAGATGGGGGCAGAGGTGGGCGAGGACTCGGGGAGAGGTGACAGCACAGCGGGTGGGAGGTGCCAGGAGAGAACCGGGGGGAGGGTGCTCCAGGAGCAGACCCAGCAAAGGCCTGGAGGTGAGGGGCCCGTGGCAGGAGTGGGCGCAGGAAACGCCAAGGGCTGGGGGTGGAGACACCAGGGCCAGGTTTCCATTGTCTGACCCACCCCCGCCCCCACACAGGGCTCTGGAAGTCACTCCTCAACCGCAGCAGCAGGGAGACTCCCACCAGGGCCCAAGGGCTCGGAGGGCTCACGGGTCGCCCTGCCTGGAGTCTTGAGGCTCCCCGAGAGAGAGAGAGAGAGAGAGAGAGAGAGAGAGGGAGAGAGAGAGTGCATGCTGCGGGTGAGCCCTGGGCTTCCTGTCTGTTTCAGGAACTGGTGCTCCTATGTGGTGACCCGCACTGTCTCGTGCCACGTGCAGAATGGCACCTACCTGCAGAGGGTGCTGCAGAATTGCCCCTGGCCGATGAGCTGCCCTGGGAACAGGTGAGTGAGACCGTGTGGAGCAGGAGCTGCTGGCGTTCCTGCTGTGGTCGAAGAGCTGGGGCTGAGGAGAAGCCGGGGACCCCAAGGGTGGGTGGACAGAGGGCCCACTGCCCGTTTCCCGGCACCCCCCCTTTGGCTCTTGGGCCACCCTGGAGAGCTTCCAGGGGGAGGATTCCCCCATTCACCCGCACACCTTCACTCAGTGAGCGTTCACAGCTGGAGGACGGGCCAGCCCAGCTCACAAGGGCTTCCTGTCCAGTTATTTTCTTGATTCCCCACCCCTGGCCAGGGGCTGGGGACGGACTGGAAGGGCTGAGGCCCAGAATTCAAGAGGAGGGACGCTCCAGAGAGGCCTGGAAGTGGCAGAGGATCCCAGGACCCTGGGCTTGTCCTCACGGAGGGCGGGAGAGGTAGCGGGAGGCCCTGTCTGAGCCGGGCGACCCGGGTGCTCTTTCAGCTACAGGACAGTGGTGAGACCCACGTACAAGGTGATGTACAAGATGGTGACGGCCCGTGAGTGGAGGTGCTGCCCCGGGCACTCGGGGCCGAGCTGCGAGGAAGGTAGGACTGCCTGGGGCCAGGCCAGGTGCCTCCCCTCAGGTGCGAGGGAGGAGCCGTAAACTGTCCTTCAGACGGTAGGCGCTGAGGGTCAGAGCAGCACGTGTATCAGGGGCTGCTGCATAGAGCTGCCGGTCAGTCGCACAGCCATGGTGGGTGTCTGCTGTCCCTCGGGTGTTGACGGGACCCAGTCAGGACCCCTGGAGGAATTTCCTGAGTGATGTGTGGCTCATAATCTGAAGTTGCACATCCCAAGCCTTTCCTCCAAACTTGGGGACATTTCCACGGGAAGTGGTGACGACACAGGGGAGGATCAGCAAGATGGGGATGGCTACACCCCATCCTGCAGGTTCAGAAACCAAGGCTCGGGATATGTGACGGGCACGCAGGTCCTCAGTGGTGGGATTCTGCCTGGCTTCCCCCAGGCCCTCAGTGATGGGAGGACCCAGCGGGGCAACCTGGGGAGGAACGTGCCCCAGGCAGAGGCACACCCTTACCACACTCCCTTCCCTGCATGCAGCTCAGGGGGCTGGGTGGAACACCCAGCAGGGGTGCAGAGGAGGCAGCCTGCACCTCCCCAGAACTGGGAACTGGGGAGCGCCGTCTCCTCCAGGGGGCCTGCGTATGCTGAGTGGTCCAGACTGCATCCACCCTCATGGTCTGGCTGAACCCAGGGAGTGGAAGATTTGGGGGCCCCCAGAGTTGTGCTCCCGAGAATGGCCATAAGGAGGATGGACGGGCCCAGAGCCAGCCTGAGAACCAGGCCTGAAGGCCCCTTAATGGAAGGAGGCGCTGGGGCCCCCAGCAGCACGTTCACGTGTGTATCAGTCAAAAGACACATCCTGGTTCCAGAATCAAGGGACCATGATGCTACGGTCATAGGTGCTTCTGAGAGACTTACCCCCTTCACCTCCCTGGGGCCCGTGGCAGCCCCAGCTCACAGACGGGGTGATGGAGACCCAGAGAGGTGAAGTCACACGGAGAGGGGGCAGACTCCCCACAGAGCAGGGCAGGAGGGGCCTGGCAGTTTCCATGTGGGGTGGGAGAGCCCCCAACACAGTGGTGGTGATTCAGACAGCCAGAGGGAGGGGCAACCCAGGACTGGTATGGAGAGGTGGTTACCCAGACAGGTGTGGGAGGGAGGGGAGCCAGGAACTGAGCCCTCCCCAACCTGCTGAGGGTGACGGGGGAAGGCAGAAGGGCCCGGGGCCAGGAGGGCATCCAGCCAGGAGGGGCTGCCGCCAAGGAGGCTGCAGAGACGCTGGTGGTGAGGAGAGGGTGAACCCCCAGGGTGTGGGGGCCCCCCCCCACCCCGGGTGCAGAGCGCCTGTGCTCAGGCAGGGCCTGCCCAGACACAGGTTACCCTGTCTTCGGCTCCCCTCCCAAGGGCGGACCCTCCCAGGTCTGTCGGGCGGAGCAGTCGGGGCTGAAGGACAGGTGCGGAGCGCCCATGCTCAAGCGCCCATGTCCTCGAGTCCAGCTGCTGTAGGCCGTGCGTCCAGGACCCGGCTGAGGGCTGGGGCTCTGCGGAGGGTGAGCAGGGAGGGAGACGAGGCCTGGGGTGGGGTCGGCCCTGACACCTCCCTCTGCGGGACCTTGGAATTCCAGCCTGGGGATGAGGGCCTCCTGGGCCAGGCCCGCTTAGCCACACTCCAGCTGTGTGGCCGCGGGCTGGGGACTCCCTTGCGTTGTGCAAGTGGTTGTGCAAGGGCGTCAGGCCGGCCTGGGGAGGGGAGGCTGCACTCTAGGCGGCACTTGGGCCCACTTAGGGGTGGGGGGTGGGGGTGGCGTGCCTTCTCTGAAGGGCACCGAGCTGCCCTGTGCTCTTACCGGGCACTCTCCTACGCTGGGCCTCGGTGTCCTCACATGTGAAATGGACAAAATCATGCAGTCTGCCTCTCGGGGGTGTTGGAAGGACGTGAAGGTGATGCGGCAGCCCATGAGGGGGGCAGCGTGGGATACCCAATGGGACGGGAAGGGCCTCTCCCCACCCACAAGACCAGACCGAGTAAAGGGAGGCTTAGGCCTGCGTGATCTAGAAAACTGCTCTGGGGATGGGGCGGCGGGGTGGGGAAGCATGAGGACATTGCTGACCCGCAGCGGGCTCTGACCTTCCTGTGACAGCCAGCTTCAGGCTGGGCCCCCAGCTGTTTCCCCTGCTGACAACTGCCCCTGTGGTCTGTCCAGTGCTCTGACGTGACCTGAGGCCAAAGAGCTGCCTCACCAGGGGCAGCGGGGCCCAGAGTGAGTCAGAGGGAACAGAAACACCTATCACTCCAGAATCCAGCCTTGGATTGGCTGTGCTCTGCTGTGTGACCTTGGGCAAGTCACTTCACCCCTCTGGACCCCATCTCTACTTGGAAGTCACCCAGGATCGAGAGGTGCCCGTCTCGTATCTTATTGAGAGGGCCAGAGACTCACATCTCCACCATGCCTACTTAATAAATGTCTTCTTTTCCTCTTTGGCCCCCTGTGCTGGGGGATCTGCGCTGCCTCCCAGCTCTGAGACACCCGCCTTCTCAGTCAGCTGCTCGGCAAACAGGCCTCTAGTCTCTGATATTTGTGAGGCCGGCAGACTTCCTGGCGTTTAGCCCTGGGTTTCCCATCTTGATTGAGGATGGTCTCTTTGATCTTCTTGACGATGAGGAGGGAGGGGCTAGAACAGGCCTCTTTTTACAGATGGAGAAACTGAGTCTCAGAGATGGTGTGGGTATCACTTGTAGGTATTACACAGCAAGTAAGCATCGTGGCCGGAATTCTCCCAAGGGCTCAGACCTGAGGTCTGCAGCGTGCCCCTGCCTCAGACCCTCCTGCAGTCACCATGATGACGGGAGGAAAGCTGCCACTGTCCCCTATGCCGGGCACCAGGGCTGGCCCTCACCTGCATCGTGTCCTCTTGTCGGGGTGCCAGAGGTCCAGATGTGGAAACTGAGGCTGGGAGAGTGGTCAGAGCAAGATTTAAAGCCCTCAGTCCCACCAGAGCTGGGTCTTCCCTCTGCAGGGATGCTGGCTGGGGGCTTCACTTGGTGTGTTCAGACACCCGGGAGTGAGGCAGCCAGCCTCAGCCCCTCCCAGACAGACAGACAGAGCATCCAGGCTCCTCACCTGCCCCGCCCTGTGGGCTCCCCCAGAGCCTCCACTGGCCCCCTGGCTGTCTGCTCCTGTCCCCCACGCCTGCCCCTTCCCTGTCCGTGGACCCCCGCAGCCCTTGTCTTCCACGGTTGGGGAACAGCAAGGGAAGAAGTTCGCTCAAGGTCACGTGGTAGGAAAGCGCCTTCTGGGCCGCTTGGCCTCTGCCTGCCCAGGGCTGGGCCCTTGCCGAGCACAGCTTTCACGCTCTGACCAGCTGCGGGGTGCAGAGTGGAGCCTGTGTCTTACTCCGCAGATTCGGAATCCTGCGTGTTAAACGCTGTTGGAATTTTCCCGGATCTGCCGTCCACTCCACTCCTGCCCATCCATTCCACTCCCATCTGGGGGGCTCGAAGGCCCCCACCTCCAACTCCCGCGGTCACATCCACCCCCCGTCAGGATGCTCCCCCCTCCGCCCTCCCAGCTGCCTCAGCCAGGTGCCCCAGCCTCGCCCTCCCTCCTTTTCACCCCGGGGCCCACTGTGGCCTTCCTCCACCCCAGAGCCTGGGCAGTGGCTGTCCTCTCTGCCTGTGACCTCCTTGGTGCTCCTGCCTGGCTCCGTTAGTCCCCACCCTTCCATCACTAATCCTGTCTCTCCAGTTCCCAGCATAAGTCTGGCGTTAAGTGGATGCACGGGAAGTGAGTGGGGACCTCGTGTTCCCCCAGGGGGGCCCAGGACTGACACAGACCAGGGCCTCCCAGAGGGTTCTTGGAGCTCCCAGCCCCAGCCCTGACCCTGGACCCTGACTCAGGCCAATAGTAGCAAATATTTACATTTGCAGAGTAAATTCCCAGGAGGGGAGCTGGGCTGGGCAGGGGAGGTCTGTGGTCACTGAACCCAGCAGACCTGGGGGGAGGGTTCTGGAGGAAGAAGCCCCTCGGACAGAAAGTCAGAGGTGGAGCTCAGGGACACCCCCTACTTCTCATACCATGCCCGCTGAGGGGGAATTTAAACTGGGTGCCTTGCCCCCTTCTCCCTCCTGCTGTGTGGACAGGCAGCCTCTGCTCCCTGGGCCGCAGTGTTCTCATGAGGAACCGTTGAGACCGAGCACAAGACACTGGGCAGTGGAGGGGCGGCTGCTGGGGGGCCACAAGGCTAGAAACTGCAGATGGCGCGGGCCCTGTGGAGGTCAGGGTGGAGTGATGAGAGCTTCGGCAGAGTGGGCTTTAGTGGGTTCTCTAGTCTGTCCAGGAAGACTTTCTGGAGGAGGAGACATGGGAGCAGCAGCTGTGGGAATGAGGAGGCTGTGTGTGTGTGTGTGTGCGCGCGCGCAGGGCTGGCCAGCATCTCCCAGGTGGCGGATGTGGTCTCAGGGCAGTGGTCCAGTCAGGGTCCCATAGTGGAGCCAGAGCGTGTGGTCCTGAAACTAACCTGGAGCTCTTTGGAGGGCAAGATTGGGGCTGGGGAGGGGCCCTTCAGGATGGACCACCGGGCTAGGGTGAGGGGGTTCTCAAGCCACTGGGGCCCGCTTCAGGGGTCCTGACTCAACACCAGTGGGAGGGATGTGACATTTCTGTCCTACAGGAGACCTTTCCAGCCTGAGGCTTTTTCCCTACTGGAATTTTGTGTGGTATAGGGCCATTTGGGCTTCCCTGGTGGCTCAGTGGTAATGATGATTGCCTGCTGATGCAGGAGACTCAGGTTCAATCCCTGGGTCAGGAATATCCCTTGGAGAAAGAAATGTATTCCTTCTCCAGTATTTTACCCTGGAGAATTCCACGGACAGAAGAGCCTGGCGGGCTACAGTCCATGGGGTCGCAAAGAGTCAGACACGACGTAGCAGCTAAACAATAGCACCATTTACAACCTGGCTCAACTCTTAAAGTATTTCTGTCCATTTATTAGAATTTGGGGGAGTTTAGGGGATCATCTTTTGTGAATCTTGAAACCAGAGCCAGTATCTCCTGGTGTTTTTGACAGTTTTTGTTGTTTATTTAAACTTTCTTTCTTTTTTTAAAATTTTAGCTCACAGTTTCTTTGAGCCAATTATGTCTCCACTGATGGTCAGGCCATGTTTTCATTAGTTTTTCTAGTTCTCTCTGACTCCTGGTGAAATGGCCCAAAGCAAGTAGATTGAAAAAGAATTTCCAGCCACACGTTTCTAGATTAATAACTCAAGGACACCCTAGCATGATGTTAGAACACTTATGTTCATTTTCAAGACAGTTGTGTCTGCCGTCCACAGTATTTTGCCTTTTGCTTGCTTGCTTTACGTTCATTTTCAGCCAGTGACTCATGCATTCCTCCGTAAGAGGTTTGGTGAAGCTTCTGAGGCCCTACTGCGTGCTGGGTACTTTCCCCGGCCACACGCAAGACGGATGAGGTCCTTGCCTGGTGGGGCTCCCATTCTAGCCTGGGGGTGGGAGAGCAGGAGATCAGACTGGGAGCTGGCAAGCAGATGACATTTTTGAGGTGGAAAGTGCCGTGGAAAAAAGGGAAGACGATAGCAGGGTGGTGAGGAGGGCGGGCAGGGCAGATGCTCTGCCAAACTTCATCCCAGAGAAAACCCACACTTCCTTGGGGTCGGGGGGACGGCCGGTTCTTTGGTTGACATCCTGCAAAGAGTCAGCCAGTGGCCTTTTACAGCTTCACCTGGGAGCAAAGAGGATGAGGAGGGCTTAACCGAGGCCGTTCTTCTCAGGAGCCAGCCTCCTTGATGGGCACTGGGCCTCCCGCCTCTGCCCACCTGGACTCATGGTGCCGGGTGGCCCAGGAAAAAGGAGGCCAGGTCCCGGAATCAGACTAACCCAGCTTCCAGTCCAGGCTTCAGCCCTCAGCCGGGCGATCAGTCACTTCCACCTCTGCCTTGCTGCCCCGCAGAGGGAGAGATTCATATTCGCTCATCCATTTATCGGAGCCTGGGGGGCAGAGGAGTGGTAACACCAAGCTGCCCTGTGCCTCAGTTTTCCCACGTGTAAAGCGGAGGGGATACTGGTGTCCACTCACAGGGCTTCATGAGGACAACGAGTTAAGACTGTCTTTGAGAAGCGCTCAGGGTGTGCCGGGCCCAGCTTAAGTGCTGAACAAGCATTAGCTGCTATTATTCCCTACCTTGTAGGATCCAGCTGGGCTATGTGAAGCTCTTAGCCCTGGGCGTGGCTCACAGTGGCGTACCCGCCTTAATTCCCCACAAGCCCCCAAGCCCTGCCCCAGCTGTGGGCTGCCAACCCACTGTCCTCCATCCCAGGTGAGATTTACCCCCTGCGAGGGGGCACATCGCAGGCCCCGGGGAGGGTACGTGGGGGATTCGGGCCCAGCCTGAACGAGGGCCCCATGGTGGGACCCAGAGAGGGCCTGGCAGCCTCCCCGCTGGGGGATGGCCAGGGGGACCCGTCTGGTTTGAATTCCCGGCGCCTCTCGCTCGCTGCACCAACCCGCAGCCTGGCTCTGAGCTGCCAGGCCCGTGCCTTATTTGGGTCTTGCTCCCCCCAGGCGACACTGTGTGGCCTTAAAAGGCAGGCCCGGGGGTAGCGGGGAGAGGGGGCAGTTGCCACGGCTGGCTCCAAAGCCCCTCCAGCTGCGCCCTGCTCCCCTGGCTTGGCCAGCCCAACCCTCCAGCTGTGGAGAAAACCAGGCCCCCAAAGCCAGATCAGCCCGAATGGGCTGCTCCTCACAGGGGTGGGCTCCTGGAATGGGCCCCCCCGTACCCTCCCAGGCAGCCAGCTGCCCTCTGGTTTTCATTTAAAACCAGAGCTGGATCCACTTTGGTGTCTTCTTACCAAGTGGGGCAGGGAGAGGGCGGATGGTGACGTTGCTGTGTTTATTTACCGCCTACTGCATGCCAGGCCCCTGCGTGTGCTCAGTGGGCCCTTTGCACGCATGGCTGGCCTCAGGCCTTGTGCCAGTCCAGGAGGTGTACAGAGGGCTTCATGACCCCATTTTACAGATGGGAACATTGGCAGGTCCAGGGAGGACCAGCCACACAGGCCCGAGAGCAGCAGGGCTGGGAGCCGACCTCGAGTCTCTTGGCTCAAGCTCTGAGCCCAGGCAGCTTGCTGGGCTTGTTGGAGAAGCGCCCGGCCTTCCCCTCACCCATCACCAGCCCCTCCCCAGCCCCATCAGGTTGACAGCCTTGTCGCAGCTCGGCCCACCTCACGCTGTGTGACTCTGGTCCCACCTCTCTGGGCCTCTGTCTTGCTCTGCACCAAGGGGAATAGGGATCCCCGCTGTGGCAACAGTAGTCGGGGGGAACAGAGCAAAACATGGCCAGCAGGGCCTCACCCTCGCTGTCCTCAGTTACAGGCTCCCCTGGCTTCGTGGAGCCCGGGTGGTCGGGCAGCGCCACGCGGCGGATGGCACTTCGGCCCACAGGCTTCTCAGGTGGGTCCCGGGGCAGCTGCTTGGGATCCCCCTGGGCCAGGGGAGGCTGGAGGGGCTGGTGGTGACTGTCCTAAAAGCCAGCTGGGCCCAGCAGTGGAGGGTCAGAGACAGCACCCTGCCCCCGTCCACCACAGGCTGGAAATAAAACTGGGGGTGGGGTAAGGAAGGGTTCCCCCAGGGGAGTCTGCCCTGGGCCCAGGCACCTGAGACCCAGGAGCCCGAGAGTCTTGCAGACAGGGGTCCAAGCCCCCAGTTTCCTTTTTTTCATTGAAAGAACATTTGAGCGACTGCAGGGTGCGAGGCACCATGCCAGGAGCTTTCCATGGTCACCTTGTATAAACCTCCCCCTGGGACAGCATCACCGTCGCTGAGGGGTCAGAGAGGGGATGTGCCCTGCCCAGGACCCCACGGCCAGGGCAGGGCAGCGCTGGGCTTCAACCTCAGGCTTTGTGCTTGGGGAGACCCTGGGTCCCTTTGCTCTGAGCTCAGTGTCCCCAGCTGTGCACAGGGTGACACTTGTCCTCACACGCGGGATCGTGGTGAAGACCAGAGAAACGAGCGTGTAGCGTGCTCGGCTGCTGCCAACACTGCTGTGAATAACGGTGGGGTATTGCTGAAGAGGCCGGGGAGCTGGATGGTGGTTCTGGGGGAAGGCTCAGAGGGTGGCATGGGAGTCCAGCCCAGTCTGGACTATGTGGGGTCCCCAAAGCCAGCACGCCACGGCCAGCCTCACCCGGATGGGGAGCAGCAGGCATTTCCCTCCCCACTCCACCCCATTTTGGATGAGGAGTCCAGTCCCTGGTCCTTCCCTGAGAGAAACAGTCCCCTTGGAGGCTTGGGAGCCAAAGGACACCCGCAGGGCATGGTCCACCCCGGACAGGCTGTGACTCCGTAGCCCCGTCCCTGCCCCGAGCTGTCTTATGGATTGGGGTCATCAGTTATCTGTCCCCTCCCTCCATCCTGCCCCCAGGAACCTGGGAGCCCCAACCCAGCCTGCTTCCTCTCCACAGGTTGTCTCAACTGCAGCAAAGTGTCGGAGCTGACGGAGCGGCTGAAGGTGCTGGAGGCCAAGGTGGGTGAGCACCTTGCCTGCCAGGCAGGCACCACCCTGCCCCCAGTGCCCGCCCTGGGAAGCCTGTTCAGACAGCCTGGTTGCTCTCTCTTCAGGAGGCCCGTGAAGCTCTCCCAGCCCCAGCCCCTCCCAGAGACTCCTAGACACCCCCCAGAGCTTGTAAATGTCCCTCTCTCTTTTTTGCCAATGTAATTGCCCCAACACCTTCATCCTTTACCCCTCACCCTCACCACAATGCTATCTTCCCATTCCAAAAAGCAAAAACATGTGCTGCATGTCTCAAATTATCTCAAGATAAAAGGTTTTAACAATTAAAAAGTAAGACATCCTAAATTTAGAAACATGAAAAACTCAGAACCACGATAAACCTGCCAGAGAACCATCGGCCTCGGTCGCCTGTGCCCCCCAAAGAGAGCGACTGCCAACATCGAAGCATCTTTTCTTCCAGGTTTTCTAAAGACATGTAGAGACTTTTAAACTTCGTCTGCATATCCATCGCCTCCTCCCGGAATTTTTCTTGAGATTAGATTCGAAGATGTTCACCCAAGTGTTAACTATTCAGAGGGAGACAAAAGCGGTGGCTGCAGCCTGAGCAGACATGGCTCAGTGGGGTGTTAGGCGGCCACGGACAGTGCCTACACTTTCTAACATGGAGAGATGCCCCTGATGCATTAATATCAGGTGGAAAGCCCAAGTTTCTAAACAACATGGGTTAGAACCCCTGTTCTGAGGTATGAGCACCCCAGGAACCTCACGCTGCTCCCCAAGCTCGCTCCCAGGGAACGCTGGCCTAAGGGGCAGCTCAGCTCAGTTCCAGGTTAGCCTCCCTCGGGTAGGCGCACACGGCCCCACGTGTCCTGGTCAGCAGGCATCCTGGCCTTTCTTAACCCCCAGTTAGTGGCTCAGGGGACCCTGTTGACCTTTCAGGCTCTCCCCCGCACTGAGTCCAAAAGTGGGTCTTTCTTTGTTTCTGTTTTTTACTTTCTGGTCACACCAAGAAGCATGTAGGATCTTAGCTCCCCAACCAGGGGTGGAACCCACACCCCCTGCAGGGGAAGCACAGTCTTAACCACTGGGCCTCCAGGGAAGTCCCCCAAAGTGGTTTTGTACACACCTTGGCATTTCTGTTTCATGTTGGACCCTCCCAAATTTCCCTTCAAATTTAGTAAAAATCCTTCCAACCTGTGGTGTTTTAAGAGACCAAGAGAAGTGTCATGTTATATATGCATGTAAATCTATATACATACTCACATGCAGGTAAGCACAGGAAAAAACCGCACGGCCTAGCAAACCCGGGGACAGTCTCAGAATCCAACGTGGGTGGCTGTGGTAGTGTGTGATGACTTTCGTACAATGAATGTGATGAACTGTGCAGCTGGAAAACCACAGGCACTTCTGATGAAGTTCTGGGCCCCTGTGAGCCTGGTCTCCACTCCAGGCGGGGTTCTGCTGGCCGCCTGGCCTCCCAGCCCCGCCTCCACGGGGCGAGCTAGCCTGTCCCGGGTGAGACGCTGGTACCCACCCCATTGTCCTCTTCCTCCACAGGTGGCGGTGCTGACTGTCACCGAGCGGGCAGTGCCCCCGACCCCAGGTGCCCCTGAGGACCCCGCCGCGCTCTGGGGTTCCCCAGCTGTCCAGGGCAGCCCCGGGGATGGAGGCCTCCGAGGTGAGTGGGTCAGTGGGGAACACGCTCCCGTGTGGGAATGAGCTGGGGGGAGCGAGATTCCAGCCCGCGCTGCCGCTGGCTCCCAGCCTGACCTCCACGCGGGCCTCAGTCTTCCCAGCTCGCCAGTGGGTCCCTAGGGGCCCCTGAGCACTGGCGTCCAGGGAGGCCCGGCAGCTGCTGGAGCTGGGGCAGAAACTCTGGGTAACACTGACCCCCGCCTAACCGCCCCCCCCACCCCAGGGCTGCCGGGAACCAGAGAAAACCAGAGGCCCCCTCTGCTACCTCGAGATGGTAGGTGCTGGTGTGGGCAGGGCCGGGGCGGGGCCGAGCAAGGCCGGAGCTGTCCAGCTGATGCGCTTTCTCCCCCCAGATCGAGTGGGTGCCCGAGGGCTTCCTGGACCCGCTGGCCCCAAGGGAGACCCTGGCAGCCGGGGCCCGATGGGGATGAGAGGCCCACCAGGTGAGTGCATACAGCACTGCCCCTTCCAGCAGCGCCCCCTCACAGGAGGGCCTGGACTGGGGCCCGCTTCCCGAACCTGATGTAGCGGAGGTGGCCTGGGCCCCTTCTGCCCACCCATCTCCGTATGTAAGAGGACTTACACCCTCTCCAGCAGTGACCCCCGCCTCACGCCTGGGCCCCCTGCAACCTACTTTTGCATTCACTGGGCCTATCTCCCTGCTCTCGTATTCCAAGCTTGAAGCTGGTCTCGTGGGGGTGGGTCGGACCAGACCCTGCCCTCCTGGGGCTCCCAGGCAAGGGAGGCCAGGGAGGGTGGGCCTGGGCAGAGGAGGACCAGCAGGGACCCCCTCCATGTGACCAGGGTTCTTGTGGGGGCCATGGCTGGTATGGGAGCCCCAGGGAAGGAAGCCCAGACCCTCATGGGTGGGGTGGGAGATGGGAAGGGCTTCCCAGTGGGAGCGACACCTTAGGTGAGGCCTAGGATGACCTGAAATGCACGCCAGGCAGCCCAAAGGGAGGACTGAGAGAGGGAGCAGCTCCTGCAAAAGCCTGGAAGAGAGAGGACATTCTGGAAATCAGCATCTGCTCAGCACCTACTGTGAACCAAGTGTCCACTGTCCTCATGGCAGCCGGGGAGTCAGAGACAGGAGCTGCCCTGCTTGTGGCCCCTGGCACCCTCTGTACCCACTGCCCTCGGAGGCCCCCTCCCGCCCTCTTGCAGCCGTCCCGAGCCTCCCTGCCTCCAGCACACCCACCAAACCCTGGTTCCATTGCAGGTCTGCAAGGCCCCCCAGGGAGCCCCGGCCAGGCCGGAGCTGTGGGCATCCCCGGAGAGAGGGGACCTCCAGGGCCCCCAGGCCCTCCTGGCCCCCCTGGGCCCCCAGCCCCTGTTGGACCACCCTACGCCCGGATCTCTCAGCATGGTGAGTCGCTCGGGGTCACAGCAGGTCTAGCTGGCGGTGGGGTGAGGCTGGCATGACCATCTGCTAGGCACCTTCTATATACCAGGCTTGCCCTTGGGCCACTCCTCCAATGGACACCATTGTCACTGAGGAGGAAGACCAAAGGCCAGAGCGGGGAGATCACACAGCCAGGGCCCGAGAGGCTGGCTTCAGATCCCTGCAGCCTCCACAGCCTGTGCTGGGAACCACCGGCGTCAGGCCCTCCCACCAAGCCTCGGAGCTGGCCAGGATCCATCCCGCAGAGCTCCGGGAAGCTCAAGGCCTGGCAGCAGGACGTGAGCCCTGAACTCTCAAGGCCACGGTCCTGCCCCAGTGCTCAGAGAGGCCCGGCCCCCTCCGCCCAGCTGGGCCCTGCCGTGCCTCCTTCTCCTTCGAAGCCTGACCGGCATACCTGCTGCTGGGGTCAGCATTTAGAGTGCCAGGTTCAACCCCATCTGCGTCATACCTTTGCTGCAAGACTGTTCATTCGTTCGCCCCCTCTGAGCCCCGGTTTCCTCATCTGTACCGTGAGGACAGCGATGGTGCTGGTGTCCCAGGGTTCTATGACAACCATGCACGGAAGCTGGATACAAAGCCGGCGTCAAAGATGGTAGCTTTCTCGACTTTCCTGGAGGCCCAGGTGGCTGAGACTCTGCACCCCCAGAGTGCAGAGGCCCAGCTTCAATCCCTGGTCAGCTAGACCCCACCTGCCAGAACTAAGAGCCCTCACATGGCAACAAAGACCCAGTGCAGCCAAGTAATATTTTTTTTTAATGGTAGCTTTTGTTATTGTTCCCATCAGACCTATAACAGTCTAGGTTCAGCGAGGTAGAGTCTTGCTGGATGTCACCAGCTAGACTGTGGCTGAGTTAGAACCCAGGTCTCCCTGCAGCCTGGTCTGGTGTAACCCACGCTTCCCCCACCACCCGCCTTGGCACAGGTGCCCGGTGGCCCCAGCCACAACTACGGGCTGTCATACAGGGGACACAGCAGTCAAAGCTGGCTTGGCAGAAGAGACAGGTTGAAACTGTCTGCCTCATACTGCCCCATGCAGCTCCGTCCTGCTTTCTCATCATCCTTTCTCCCCCAGGGGACCCGATTCTGTCCAACACCTTCACTGAGACCAGCAGCCACTGGCCCCAGGGACCGGCTGGGCCCCCAGGCCCCCCAGGCCCCATGGGTAAGTTGAGTCCAAGCCTGGGGTAAGGGGCAGGGTTGAGGGCCGGCAGGGCTGGCCGTGCAGAGGGAGCTGAGGGTGGAACTTCCTGGCGCTGTACTATTTCGAACCTGAGGACGTGCCATCTGATTCCAGGTCCTCCTGGACTTCCTGGTCCCATGGGGATTCCTGGGAGTCCTGGACATATGGTGAGCATTTCGCCAAATTCTCCACTCATCTGTCTGTCCCATGACCCATGACCCAACCCACCCATTCACTCACTTATCCACCCACCCACTCAACCATCCATCCATCCGCCATCCATTCGTCTATCCTTCATTCATTCATTCAAGCATCTATGGAGCACTTAATGTGCAAACTACTTTCCATGAATCTTATTCAGTCCACATGGCAAGGAACAAGTGTTGTTATCGCCCAAGGACGAGAAAGAAGGTGGAGATTCTTGCCCTAGGGCTGTGGCCAGCACATGGCAGCTTCCAGATCAAAGTGGGGACTGCCTGTCTCCACCGTAGCTCTGAACACTGAGCTGTGTCAACTTCCCACTCTGGGCAGACCATTGGCTGTGTGGTGAAGGGCTCAGAGGCCCAGGCCAAGCTGGGCACCCTCCCCTGCCCCTCTGCACCCCAAGTTGCTGCCCACTCTGCCCTGCCCTGGCACAAGGCTGAGGCCCTGTCTTGTTGCTCAGGGACCCCCAGGCCCCATTGGACCCAAAGGAATCTCTGGCCACCCTGGAGAGAAGGGCGAGAGAGTGAGTATTGAGGCAGCCTGGGTGGAGGATTCTGGGGGTCCTGGGAGCCCCGGATCAGACCCTCTGACAGCTCACTCCATTCCTCTCCTCCCTCCTGCAGGGACTGCGAGGGGAGCCCGGCCCCCAAGGCTCCATGGGGCAGCGGGTAAGTGACGCTGGTCACCCAGCAGCACGCCTCCAGGTGCCCACAGGCCCAGACCCCTGCCATGGCTCCATTCCCTGGGGGCCGAGCCCCCGACCCTCCCGGGCTGGTCCAGGCTGAGCTCCAGCTCCATTCTTGCCCCCATCTCAGGGTCCCATCAGCCCCTTAGGACCAGGCTACCTCCATCTCCCTTGCTCTGGCTCTGTGTCTCTGGACCTCTTTCTCTGTCTTCCCTCTGTGTCTCCTTCTCTCTGACTCTATTTCTCTCTTTCTCTATCTCTCCACCTCTGGTCGTGGATTTGTCTGTTTGTCCCTTTAGTTTATCTTCCCTAGTGGCACAGGTGGTAAAGCGTCTGCCTGCACTGCAGGAGACCCGAGTTCGATCCCTGGGTTGGAAAGATCCCCTGGAGAAGGAAATGGCAACCCACTCCAGTATTCTTGCCTGGAGAATCCCATGGACGGAGGAGCCTGGCAGGCTACAGTCCATGGGGTCACAAAGAGTCGGACACAACTGAACAACTTCACTCTCTTTAATCTGGTCAATTTATGCTTCCTGGTTTTTTTTTTTTTTTTAATTTATTTATTTGGTGGTGCCTGGACTTAGTTGTGGCACGTGGGATCTAGTCCCCTGCCTGGGATGGAACCCAGGCCCTCTGCACTGGGGGCATGGAGTCTCAGCCACTGGGCCACCAGGGAAGTGCTTGCTTCATGTATTCTGAAGCTTTGTTGTTAGATGCATACACAGTCAAGATTTTAATGTCTTCTTGGTCCTTTTATCTTTATGAAATGAATATCTTTCTCCCTGATAATACTTCTTGTCTTGAATTCTAGTTTGTTTGGTATTAAAATAGCCACTCAAGCTTTTTTTTATGCCTGGTGTTTGCATGGTGTATGTTTTCCAATCCTTTTACTTTCAACCTATTTGTGTCCTATTTAAAGTACATCTTGTAAAAAAGACATATACTTGGGTCCTTCTTTTTGAAAGAGTCGACTATTGAGTTCATTACATTTAATGATATGTATCCCTACTGATATGCCGGAGACCTGGGTTCAATCCCTGGGTTGGGAAGATCCCCTGGAGGAGGGCATGGCAGCCCACTCCAGTACTCTTGCCTGGAGAATCCCCATGGACGGAGGAGCCTGGTGGGCTACAGTCCACGGGGTCACAAAGAGTCGGACACGACTCAGCGGCTGAGCACACATCTCATCACTACTGATATGGTTTGGTTTAAGTCAACCATCTTGCTGTTGGAGTTCTGTTTACTTCAATCTCCTCTTGACTTCATTTTTTTCCTCTTCTTCTCCTGTCTTCTTTTGGATTGAGAATTCTTTACAATTCTGTGTTATCTCCACTAATGATATTTTTTGTTATACCTCTTTGTGTTATTCTTCTGTGGCTGCTCTAAGGATAACAAGACGTGCCCTTGACTTAGCACCATTTACTTGAATTGTTATACCTTTTCATGTATAAGGAAGACCATCACAAACATATAATTCACCCCCCTCTGTCCTCGTGCTGTTGCCGTCACGAATTTTACTTCTGTATTTGTTTTAAACCCTCAATTCACTGTCGTTATTGCTTTACACAACCAGTTGACTTTTAAAGAAGTTTGAAAAAAAAGTCTTTTACATCTAATGACGTGTTTGTCATCTCTGATACTCTCCATACCTTCCTTTAGCTTCGGATTTTCATACGGTATTGTCTCTCTTCAGCCTAAAGAACGTCCCTTAGCCTTTCTCGTAATGTGTGTCTGCTGCCAACAAAGCCTCAGTGCTTTTGTTTATCTAAAACTGTCTCTATTGAACCTTAATTTTTGAAAGTTATTTTCACTGGCTATAAAATGATAGGTTGGCAGTTTCCTCCCCCTCTAGTACTGTAAAGATATTGTTCCGTGGTCTTCTGTTTTACGTAGACAATTATAATTTCTCATGAGAAACTGGCTGTTGTTCTTACTGTTTTTCCCCAGTGCATAATATGTCTTTTTTTTTTTTTTTCCTTTGGCATTTAAGATTTTTCTCTTCACCCTCGGTTTTCATCAGATCAATCATGGTGTGGTTGGGTGTGATTTTTTGTGTGTTTACTCTGCTTTGGGTTGGCTGAAATTCCTGGGTCTGTAAGGTTTCTGGGTCTTGCTTTTGTTGGTTGTTTTGTTTAGTGAATACAATTCTTTTTTACAGCATTTTTTGAGTTCACAGCGAAATAGAGTGGAAAGTACAGAGCGTTTCCATATTCTCCCTGTCCCCACACGTGGAGAGCCTCCCCCACCACCGACATCTCACATCAGCTGATGCAGTTGATGAACCCAGGTTGTCATGTCGTTATCCCCCAAAGCCCATAGTTTACGTTAGGGCTCATTCTTGGTGTTGTACAGTCTACAGATGCTGTTAGATGTATCGTGATGTGCACACACCGTAGTACTGTCATGTAGAATATTCCACTGCCCTTAAAATCCTCTGTGCTTTGCCTATTTATCCCTCCCTCCCCTGTAACACCTGGAAACCACTAATCTTTTAACCGTCTCGTATATTTTTTCTTTTTCTAAAATGTTATATAGCTGGAATCATGCAGTATGTAACCTTTTCAGATTGGCCTCTTTCACTTAGTAATACACATTACAGGTTCTAGCTTGTCTTTTCATGGATTGATATCTCTTTTTAATTCTTTTGATCTGAATAATATCACATTGTATGTGCGACAATTCATTTATCCATTCACCTACTGAAGGACATCTTGGTTGCTTCCAAGTTTTGGCAATAGTGAATAAAGCTGCTGTAAACATCTAGGTGTGGAGAAGGCAATGGCACCCCACTCCAGTACTCTTGCCTGGAAAATCCCATGGATGGAGGAGCCTGGTAGGCTGCAGTCCAGGGGATTGCTAAGAGTCGGACACGACTGAGCGACTTCCCTTTCACTTTTCACCTTCATGCATTGGAGAAGGCAATGGCAACCCACTCCAGTGTTCTTGCCTGGAGAATCCCAGGGACAGGGGAGCCTGGTGGGCTGCTGTCTATGGGGTCGCACAGAGTCAGACACGACTGAAGCGACTTAGCAGCAGCAAACATCTAGGTGTAGGTCTTTGTGTGGGTGTAAGTTTTCAGTTACTTTGGTTAAATATCAATGAATGCAACTGCTGGATCATATGGTAAAAGTAAGTTTAGTTTTATGAGAAATGGTTTGTGTAAGAAACACTCCGTGTGTGTGTTGAGAATACTGAGATAGACTCTAGTACATTTCGACTCATTCTGGTCACCGTACCATACATTAGATCCTTAGGTTAGAATGCAGTCATCTGGGAGCGCCCTGGCAGTCCAGCGATTAGGGTTCAGCACTTTCACTGCCGCGTCCCAGGTTCAGTCTCCAGTTGGGGGAATAAGAGCCCTCAACCCCCATGGCTCAGCCAAAAGAAAAAAAAAATCTTAGTCATCTTATAACTGAAAGTTTGTATCCTTTTACCAACCTTTTCCCATTCCTTCCCTCCCCCAAACCCAGTCCCTGGCAACCACCGTTCTACTGTTTCTCTGACTTCAACGTTTTTGGTTGTTTTTCAGATTCCACACATAAGTGACACCATACGGTATTTGTCTTCCTCCATCTGGCTTATTTTGCTTAGCATAATGCCCTCCACATTCATCCATGCTGTCACAAATGGCAGGACCCCCCCCTTTTTAAAGGCTGAATAATATTCCATTGTGTGCGTGTGTAAATACCCCACGTTGTTATGTATCCATTCATCCATCAGTAGATGCAGGCTCTTTGCACATCCTGGCCATCGTGAATAATACTGCGGTGAATGCACCTCTTCAAGACAGTGGTTTCCTTTCCTTTGGGTGGATACCCTACTGTTAGTTTCTTGAGGAACCTCTATACTGTTTTCTGTAATGGTTGACGCATTTACATTTCCACTAGCAGTATTCAGAGGTCCCCTTTTTCCGCACGCTCACCAGCACTCATTATCTCTCACCTTCTTGAAAACAGACGTCCCAGCAGGTGCACTTCCTGATGACTAGTGATGCTGAGCATTTTTTCACCCATTGGCCATTTATATGTCTTCTTTGCAAAACTGTCCATGTCCATTTTTAAATTGGCTTATTTGGGGTCTTGCTATTGAGTTGTATAAGTTCCTTACACGTTTCAGATATTAACTCCTTATTGGATATGTCATTTGTATGTATTTCCTCTGATTTCGTAGGTTGTCTTTTCATCTTGTTGATGGTCTCCTTTCCTGTGCAAGAACTTTTAAAATTAGGTTGTCTTCTTCCTGTTGAATTTTTAAGAGTTCTTCGTATTTTTTGGATACACAAAGATATACCTTTATATACCTTTATCAGGTATGCCTGTGTGTTCAGTCACTTCAGTCGTGTCCAACTCTGCAACCCTGTGGACTATAGCCCACCAGGCTCCTCTGTCCTTGGGGATTCTCCAGTTAAGAATACTGGATTGGGTTGCCACGCCCTCCTCCAGAGGATCTTCCCTATCCAGGAATCAAACCAGCATCTCTTTTGTCTCCTGCATTGGCAGGCAGGTTCTTTACCACTATGGCCACCTGGGAAGCCCTTATCAGGTATATCTTTTGCAAGTATTTTCTCTAGGTCTGTAACTTGTCTTCTAATTACCTTGACACTCGCTTTTGCAGAATAGAAGTTTGTAATTTTAACAAAGTCCAGCTTATCAATGATTTCTTTCATGAATTGTGCTTCTGGCATTGCACTTAGAAAGCCATCATCAAACTCAAGGTCATCTAGGTTTTCTCCTATGTTATCTTCTAGGAATTTTATAGTTTATAGTTTTGCATTTTACATTTAGGTCTGTGATACATTTTGAGTTGATTTTTATGAAGACTATGAGATCTGTGTCCAGATTCATGTGTTTGCATTTTTCAACCAGTTTTTTAAAATTAATTAATTAATTACACTGGTCTTAATTGCGGCCCACGGCTCTTCCATCTTTGTTGCGGCATGCAGGATCTTTAGTCGCAGCATGCGAACCCTGAGTCACAGCACGTGAGATCTAGCTCCCTGACCAGGGATTAAACCTGGCCCCCTGCATTGGCAGTACAGACTCTTAGCCACTGGACCACCAGGGAAGCTCCTATCTTTGTTCCATTATGTTGCCTTTGCTCCTTTGCTCAGTCAACAGTATTTATGTGGGTCCGTTTCTGGGCTTTCTTATTCTGTTCCATTGACCTATTTAACTGTTCGTTAGCCAATACCGCACTGTCCTGACTACTGTACTTTTATAGTTAAGTTTCCTTTTGAGCACTGTTTACCGTCCCTCACAAATTTTGCTAAATAGCATTTTTATTTTCATGTAGCTCAGAGTATGTTAAAATTTCTCTTGGGATTTATTCTTTGGCCCGTGTGTCATTTAGAAATCTGTTTAATCTCCAAGTATTGGGGAGTTTCTGATTATCTTTTTCTTTTTTTGGCTGTACCTTGTGGCATGCGGGATCTTAGTTCCCCAGCCAGGGATGGAACCCATGTCTCCTGTAGTGCAAGTGCGGAGCCCTAACCACTGGGCCGCCAGGGAAGTCCCGTTGTTAGGGATTTCCAGTTTAATTCCATAATGGTCTAAGGGTATACATTGTATGATGTGTGAAAGTGAAAGTCGCCAGTCGTGTCTGACTCTTTGCAACCCCATGGACTATACAGTCCATGGAATTCTCCAGGCCAGAATACTGGAGTGGGTAGCCTTTCCCTTTTCCAGGGGATCGTCCCAACCCAGGGATCAAACCCAGGTCTCCCGCATTGCAGGCAGATTCCTTACCAGCTAAGCCACCAGGGAAGCCCAGGAATACTGGAGTGGTTAGCCTATCTCTTCTCCAGTGGATCTTCCCGACCCAGGAACCAAACTGGGGTCTCCTGCATTATAGGTGGATTCTTTACCAACTGAGCTATCAGGGAAGCCCAATGTATGGTGTTTATTCTTTTTAATTTGTTGAGATATATTTTATGGGCCAGAATGTGGTTTGCCTTGGTGAATGTTCCATGTGAGCTTGAGAAGAATGAAAAATATTTTAATTAACTTATTTATTTTTATTTTCGGTTGTGCTCGACCTTTGTGGTGGTGCGAGCTTTTCTCTAGCTGCAGCGAGCGGGGCTACTCTTCCCGGCAGTCCGTGGGCTTCTCGTTGCAGTGGCTTCTCCCGCTGTGCAGCACAGGCTACAGGCACACCGGCTTCAGGAGCTGTGGCTCTTGGTCTCTAGAACACACTGGTTTCAGCAGCTGTGCTGCATGGACTTAGTTGCTCCACGGTGTGTGGGATCTTCCTGGACAAGGGACTGAACCCATGTCACCTGCATTGGCAGACAGATTCTTATCCACTGTACCAAAATATTTTCAACATGAAAAATCTAAATAATATTAAATCTTAGGCCCATGTGTCCAACACAAAAAGCTTAAGAAACAGAACTGGTCAGCACCTTTGACTCTCCCCCGTGCTCCTCCCCTGTTACTCTCCGCTTCCCTTAAAGATCTTTTAAGGCATGAAATCCTGGCCAGCAGACTGAAGAGCCTGTGGCTTCAGGTAGCGTTCTCGTGATTTTTTTTCCTGTTCTAGGTAGAACTTCAGGGAAGGTGTGATCTGGGAGACTAAAGGCTGAAGTTCTGTTGGATTTGTGTTTCTGGAGCATGGTCTCTGATACCCGCAAGAAGGGCCTTTACTGGGGCAGGACTGTTTATTAAAAGGCCTGGGAAGAATGTGATTGTTCTGAGCTAACTGACCTTATAAAGAGGGCCTTCAACTGAATTCTAGTGTTTCTCTTTGACTTTTAGAATTTCCATTTCTCTGCTTATATTAGCCATCTGTTCTTAAATGTTGTCTATTTTTCGCATGAAAGCCCTTGGTATTAATTATAGCAGTTTTCTTTCTGTGTATTTGTGGGTTTTTTTTAAGACTATCTGATAATTCCAACATACATAGCCTATCTGACTCCAGTTCTGGTATTTATTCAGCCTCTTAAAACTGTGTTTTTGCCTTGTAGTACGTCTTGTAATTTTTTTGTTGAAAGGTAGATAGGACGTGGGCTTCCCAGGTGGCTCAGTGGTAAAGAATCCACCTGCAATGCAGGAGACATGGTTTGATCCCTGGGTCAGGTGGATCCCCTGGAGAAGGGAAATGGCCACTCACTCCAGTATTCTTGCTTGTGAAATTCAAGGACAGAGGATCCTGGCGGGCTATAGCCCATGGGGTCACAAAAGAGTCAGACACAATTCAGTGACTAAACAACAGCAGCAACGAGCCTCTGCAGTAAGCAGGCCTTTAGTAAGGCCGTGGTGAGGTGTTGGGAGGAAGTGCTCTGTGGTTGTATCATTGGGTCTCAGGGTTTCGTTGAGCCTGTGGCCCTGGATGGTGAACCTCACCAGTGCTTCTCAATTTTATTTTGGTTTCTCCCCTTTAAGTGGAACAAGATGGTCAGAGGGGGTTGGAATTGGGGTATTTCCCTTGTCCCACGTCAAAGGCTAAAATTGGCTAAACCTGGGTATTTCCCAACTCCCATGTTAATTAGGCACAGATAAGATCCCAGCGAGTTAGGCTCTGGCAAAGTAGTTTCTCCTGTGAGCAGGCCTTGTTAAGAAGAACAGAATGCTCTGGGGTGTTTCAAGATGGTTCTTCTCCCCTTTCCCCAGAAAAAAAAAACAAACAGGAAGGGATTTTTCTCCAGGGTTCACTGTAAGGACCAGCTAGAACTCCTGGAGGTAAAGCTCATGAAAGCGTTCTGCCATGCCCCCCAACTCCACCATCAGCCCCACCCGAGACTGGGTCCCCTGGAATTTTCAACCCTGGGACTTGTCCACACTGAGCCTCCAGCATTTTGGCAATTACTTTTAGGCTTCACCACCCTGGCACTGGGTTCCCAGGAAGGCTCCTGCTGCACTCGGTTATGATCGCCTGTCTGTCTCTGCAGTTTGGGATGGGGGGAGGCGGGGACACGCGGCAGAGGCAGTGGTTTGCCCGGTGACCTTACATCTTTGATGGCTCAAAGAACTGTTGATTTTTCAGTTTGTTCAGCTTCTTACTTATTTTGAGGACAGAATGGCAACTTCTAAGGTCTTTATATGCTGGACCAGAAACCAGAAATCTGTTTTGTTTTGATTTTCAATCACACTTGGAAAAAAAAAAAAAAACTGGTTGATGTGTCTTCAAATGTTTTTTCTGTTTCAGCCCTCTCTTCTTTCCTCTGGGACTCCAGTTACACTTAAGTGAGGCTCCCGTGAGTCACTGAGGGTCTGTCATTTTTTAAAAAAAAAATCTTTCCTCTCTTTGTGCTTCATTTAGAATTATTGCACTGACCTGTTGTCAAGTTAATTGATTCTTTCTGTTATGGCCCATCTTCAGTTAATCCCTGCTAAGGAATTATTCTAATATTATTTTCATTTCCAGGATTTCCATGTGATTCTTTTTTTATAATTTTCACATCCCTTCTGAAATTTGCCATCTTATCACCCATTATATCAATTCCACTAGATTCTTTAACATATTTGTCACGGTTTTTTTTTAATTTAAAAATGATTTTACTCTATTTTATCAAATTTTAAACTTAATACAATTTTTAAAGGTTACTTTCCATTTATAGTTATTACAAAATATTGGCTATATTCCCTGTGTTTTACAATACATTTTAAGCCTATTTTACACCCAATAGTGTGTGTCATAGATATTTTCAGCTCTATGTCTAGTAATTCAAATATCTGGGTTGCCCATGGATCTCTTTCTACGGACTGATTTTTCTGTTGAGGATGGGTCACATTTTTCAGTTTCTTCGTATGTCTAATAATTTTGTGTTGCATACTGGACAATATAGATGTCATAGTGAAGAGAATTGTCCTCTGATGAGTGTTGACTTTTGCTCTCAGCTTTGTGACTTTAGGATGGGCAGTTCACAGACCATCCACAGATTAGAGAAGAGTGTCTCTACTGACTTTGCTTCCCTACTGTGGCTTCCTGCTTTCCAGTATCTTCCCCTCAATTTCCTCCTCCTTGGGCGGTCTCAACCCCAACCTCTGACTCCTCAGGCCAGGAAGACCAAAGCTTCCCGCTTGAGCCATTTGCCAGGCAGAGAGGGCTGGGATGAGCCCTCAGAGGAAAAGCCATAAAAGTATGGGTGTTACCCAGTGCGGTTCCCTTCTTTCTAAGGTCAGATATCCTTCAGTTACTGGCTACTCTTTATCACTCTCCATTGCCTTCAAACAGTTGTGGGTTTTTTTTGGGTTTTTTTTGCATTTTTATCTTGTGTTAGTCCAAACAAGCCACTCTGTATCTCTCTCCGTCTCAGCCTAGCTCAGCTTCTCTCTCTCTCTCCACAGCCCCCAAGCCCTCTCTCCTTCCCTCTCACTGCTCCTACCTCTCTCTTTCCTCGCAGGGAGAACCTGGCCCCAAAGGAGACCCTGGTGAGAAGAGCCACTGGGTAAGCTCTAGCCCAGCACTGACCTCCCGCTGCCCCCCTGCCCTGGACACTCAGGAGATTATATGGGGGTGGGGGAAGCCCATCCAAATCCCCTTTGCAACCTGGTCTCCCGGGGCAGAGCCTTGCCAGTTCTCAGCCCTTGCCCCCTCCCAGCACCCTGTCCCTCCCCAGTGGGCAGGGCCAGCCTTGTAAGCAGACCTATACACTCTGTCTTCGTCCCTGTCTCTGTCTTCTCTCTGCGGCCTTTGCAGGCCAGGGTGACCCTGCCGCTTCCTCCTGGGTGGTTTGGGCTGACCCAGTCCAGACTGCATGCCCTGCCCCCATAGCCCTTCCCAGCAAGGGCTTTGGCTTCTGCTCCCCTGTCTGCAAAAGAAAGGGAAGCAGGAAAACAATACCCACACAGAAGAGGGGGCCACTCCTGGCCCACTGGCCTTAGGAAAGCCATGAAGCACAGGAAGGGAGGTGCAGAAACACCGAAATACACAGGAGCCCTTTGGTAAAAGGGATGGGGCTCTGGACACCACCAGAAATGGTGGTACAAACGGTACACATTGGAAACGGTGAATCATAGGAAGGGAGGCCTGGAAAGCATCATGGACCCAGTGTACATGGTGAATGAAGTCAAGGGACCTAGATCCATTGTACCCAGAAGACGTACAATTAACATGAGATCCTCAACACCGTCACATACACAGGAGACCCATGAGGAGGGGAAGGAGAGGCCTAGAAACTGTCATACGCACCAGAGAACCATGGAAAATGAAACAAGGAGATCTAGAAACCACCGTACACAAAGGAAGCCTAGAAACTGTCACATGCACAGAAGACATAGGATAAACGGGAAAGGGGACCTAGAAGCCTTCACCATCACGAGAGGGAGTTGCGGTGAATGAATTTCAGGGCCTAGAAATCACCGCCCCCCACCAGGAAACATGGCGGAAGCACCAGAAGCCCCACGATGCAGGGACCTGGAAACCACCACTGCCATAGGAGGCGTTTGGAAAATGGACGGGATGGGGGCAGACAGGAGAGGCCACTGGGGCGTTCTTCTGGAGGCTGGCATTGTGCCCACCTCCCTCCCCCACCCACTCCTGGTGCAGTCTGGCTGGGATGCCCTACTTCCTGGCAGGCGCTAGTTAAGGAAGACATGGGGAGCACCCAGCTCCTGCCCCGCCCTCTCTGCTCCTGATTGTGGGTCAGTGATGGATACAGCCGTGGGAGCCCCCCACCATGCACGAGCCCTCCCCTGTGTCTTCCCATGACTCGTGGGGTCCTGCTACCTCTCTAGCAAGCCTCTCCCAGCCCCTCACTGCCACCCTACTCGCTTCCCCACCTTCCACCCGCTAGTGGCTCCAGAGCCTCTTAAGCACACTGTCAGCATGGGCATGAGCTGGGCTGGGGGTCAGCTAGACCCAGGAGATCCCAGCCCTCCGGCTCCTTCACTGGCCTCTTCAGAGGCCTGGGGGAGGTGGGAGAGGTGGGGTGAAGGCTGAATTAGGCTGGGCAGCCCCATCCCTATATGGGGGGCCCAACAGGAAAACAGATGCCTGAGCTCTCTCAGAACAGACCTCAAACTCAGAACCACCTTTGGGAGGGACTCCCACCGCCATGAGGTAGCAGGGCCCCTGCCCATCCACCTGCCTTCCCCTCACCTACCTGCTCTCCTGTCCCTGCTTGCCGCCTGCCTGGGAGGGGACCTGCTGGGCTGGGGGATGCATGAGGCTCTGGGGGCTGGGAGGGCCAGCTCTGTTGGGGGCAGGTGGGGATGAGGTCCGCGTGGGGAGGGCTCCTGTACCCACACTCCACCTGCTAGTCACCACTTGGTGAAGCTCTTGCAGCCATTGACTTGTCTGTGGCTCAGCAGTGACACCCAGTGGTCATGAGGATGCGCTGCAGGCACTGGCCTGTCCAGACCAAAGCCCATACCCCTTATTCAGATAGGAAAAACTGAGGCCCAACTCCACAGAGTGAATTGTTGGCAGAGCTGGAACTGAAGCCCAGGCTTTCCAGCTCCCAGGGCTTGGGGAACCAGCTAACTTTCCCCAAGCACCTCCTTGGTGGTGCCAGGCTCCAGACTGGGCACCGTGGACACAGATGTGATTTGGACACAGTGCCCACCCTCAGAGTGGTCACAGCAGGAGTAGGGGGGAACAGACCAGTAACCAGCAGTGACAGGACAGGGGGAGCTCAGCTGTGATGGCAGGGGGCAACTCAGCATCTTCTTGGATGAGGAGACTCAGGCTGAGGCCTGGCAAAGGGTGTTCTGGCAGAGGAGAGGAGACATCGTGTGCAAAGGCCCTGGGGCGAGGGCAAGCCTGGGGTGTCTGAGGAGCTGCAAATACTTGGAGCGACAGAGGGTGACAGGCAAGGAGTGAGACACGAGTCAGAGGCTTTGGGGACTTAAGAGGCCATATTGAGGAGTGTAAAGTTTGTGCTGTAGGCAGTGGGGAGCAACGCGTTGAAATGTTAAGTAGGGGAGTGATGTGGTCAGATTTTTGTTAGCCAAAGATCCCACTGATTGCCACATGGAGAATGGATGGGAAAAGGGAGCAACGTGGGAGCAGAAAGAGAGACTAGACAGGAGGCTGTCCTCGTCATCCTGGCAAGAGGCTGTGGGGGCCAGAACTGGGAGGGGGCGGAAGATGGACAGATGTCAGTGGAGCTGAGAGACACGTGGGTGCTAGTCTGGCTGTGGAATGAGGGGGCGAGAAGTTAAGGGAGATGTTTACAATAGAGAAAGACAGAAGACAGCCAGGGGAAGCTGGCCCTCTGAGCTTTCTCCGTGGAAAATGGGGAATGTCTGTGTGACAGCTAAGGGGCTGTCCAGCAGGCCCTGGACACTCAGGCCAGGCTTGGGGGCACTGGGACATCATCGGTGCAAATAGCAGGCCACTTACCCAGAATATTTTTTTTTTGCATTTTCCCCCCAGGTTTTTACTTGGAAAATTGTCAAATATAGAGAAAAGTTGGTTCAGTGACTATCCTTATGCCCTTCTTCTGGACTGACCAGTTATTACTGTTTTGCCATGTTTGTTCTTTCAATCTTTATATACTTAGACTTTTTTTTCCTAATCCATTGGAAAGTAAGTTGCAGACCTCATCTGCATCTCCCCCAACACATCAGTGTGTGTCTTGAAAGAGCATGGATGTTCTCCCAAAGAGCCACAGTACCACAGTCACCTATAAAGCAAATGGCAACCCACTCCAGTACCCTTGCCTTGGAGAATCCCATCGACAGAGGAGCCTGGTAGGCTACAGTCCATGGGGTCGCGAAGAGTCGGACACACAGAGTGAATTCACTTCACTACCTATAAATTTTACCAGTCATCTCCAAAATGCATTTTGTAGCTGGTTTAAAAAAAAAATCCAAGATCAAATCAAGATTCGTGTATTGCATTTGGTTATCATGTCGCTGCTGCTGCTGCTAAGTCACTTCAGTCGTGTCCAACTCTGTGCGACCCCATAGACGGCAGCCCACCAGGCTCCCCCGTCCCTGGGATTCTCCAGGCAAGAACACTGGAGTGGGTTGCCATTTCCTCCTCCAGTGCATGAAAGTGAAAAGTGAAAGTGAAGTCGCTCAGTTGTGTCTGACTCTGCGGCCCCATGGACTGCAGCCTACCAGGCTCCTCCGCCCATGGGATTTTCCAGGCAAGAGTACTGGAGTGGGGTGCCATCGCCTTCTCCTGTCACGTCGCTAGGTTCTTCTAATCCAGAACAGGCCCCCTGCCCTTCTCTTCCTTCTCTCGAGTTTGTCTTTTTGAGACTGTCCCTCCATCTAGATTTGCCTGACAGTTCCCTCAGGAGGAGATGCAGGTGAACTGCCCTCCGCCAGCTGGGGAGGCGCTGCCCTCTTACTGCATCTCACCAGGAGACGTGTGATGTCAGCTTGTCCCACTGTCCATGCTCCAGCGGCTCAATGTGGTTCTTGAAGGTCATCCACTTTTAGATGCATGTAATACTTGAAGAGGGCTCACTTCAGGGCGACCCCCCAGGCTCCATGGCCAGGCAGTGGCCTGAGAGTAGTCCCATCCATGTGATACGGACAGGACAGCCAGATCACAAGGGTCAGTCCTAGCATGGCCATGGACTCGTTCAGAACAGCCACGTTGCGAGGACTCTTGTTAGATGTTTTGTGTGGGAAGAGCTACCTTGAAGGTAGCAATTGTACCAAGATGCGTATTATACCTCATCCCTTCATTTAATCTGCACTGAGGAAAAGGACTTGAGAGAGACTCCCAGATGTGTCAGGGCTGGAGGAGTTCTTGCCGTCCTGTTGCTTGGTCAGAATTAACATCTCTACATCCCGGAAGTACCTTTAGTCTGGACTAGGAAAGAGGAAGGAAGGAGTGAGGGAGTGTGGGGTTCTGACAAGACCATGGGCCTTATGCTAGGGGGAGGAAAGGACAGACAGACAGACACTGGGAAGAAGTGAAGGTCAGGGCCAGCTGGTGGTCCCTGACCAGAGCCCTGGGCAGCGTCAGCGCTACTTGAGACAGGAGACCCTGGAGCAGGGAGGTCCAGGGGAGGGGTTTGAGGGGTGCTGGAGACTCAGCTGAGACAAAAGGGTGGGGCTGAGGGCTGGGCTCCCAGCCATATGTGCAGCATATGGACCTGGAGCCGTCAGAGCCCTTGGGAGGAAGGGGCCCAAGAGGACTAGGGAAGGGCGCACCTGGGCCTGGACTTCAGCCTTCCCAGCATTTTAAGCCTAGCTTCCCAACAGTGATGCCACTCAGACATCTTCTGATTCTACTCTGATATATTCATTTGGACATGAGTGGGAAGACGATTGGAAAGTAGCCTGATCCCACTGGTGGAGTTAATTAGCTGAGACAAACACAGTATTGAAGGCAAAACTGAGTCAGTTCAAAGACTGCTAAGTAAACAAGAGTGCAAGTGGCCCAGGGATGTGGCAGGAATCCTGCGGATGTTGTGAGAGCAGCTGGTTTCAGGCAGCAGAGACGGAAGAGCGGCTGGGGCTCTGGGGCAGCCTCCGGGCAAGCCCCGGGACACCAGGAGTGCCCCTGCAGACTGGCCTCCCCCTGCCTCCAGTGCAGCGAAGATATGCAGGGCTGTGGGCAGAGAGCAGACAGCTGGGTGGGATCCTACCAAGGGGGTTGCTTCTGCCTGCCTTGTCCCCCTCCTGTCTTCTCCGAGTCTTGTTCCAGCTGTCCGTGGGCCCTGGGCTGTGGCAGGTGGTGAGGGGCTGCGGGTGCATGTCCAGGGTGGGGCATGGGCCTCCAACAAGCTTTGCAGGGCCCCCCTCCCCTGCCCTCTTCACGGCTGCATCTGTCTCTTTCCTCCACAGGGGGAGGGGTTGCACCAACTACGCGAGGCTTTGAAGATTTTAGCTGAGAGGGTTTTAATCTTGGAAACAATGATTGGGCTCTATGGTGAGTAGAGACAGACGGACAGACAGCCCAGCCCCCACCCGCCAGCCTTCCCCAGGCCCTCCAGGGTGGAGCTGCTTGGGCCCAGTCAAGAGGCCGGAGAAGGTACCTGACCTTCTCCAGGTGGGGACGTGAAAGGTCAAGACCACCCATCCCTCGATGACTGGTCCCACGAGTCCACAGGGGAAGAGGGGAGCCCCAGAAACCCGGGCCCCCACCCCTGTGGTCAGACCTGGGGCTCCGGAAACTGTGGGTAATGTGGTTTCCAGGCCTGCAGGGGTGCCAGGGCGGACAGATTTTGAGTCTGAAGGGAATGATGGGCAACAGAGCCAAGCTCCAGGGTAGCAGAGGATTGTGGGTAAAGAGCCAGACTGCAACAGTACAGGGGATTGTGGGTAATAACGTCAGAACCCAGGCCACCAGGAGGACTATGGGCAATGGATCCAGACTCCAGACAGAGCCAGTGTGCAAGTCCATGGGCCAGCAAGTCACAGGGCTAGACTCCAGCAGGGCAGGGGACTGTGGGTGACATAGCCAGGCTCGAGTCCCAGGGGATTCTGGGTTATGTACCACCCTCCAGCTCTGACCCAAGAGGCACTCACTAAGCAGGCCCTCCTGGTCCCAAGGTGCCCCATGAGTGGGCTGAGAGACCCTCCCCCAGGCAGTCATCCACCAGTTCTCCACCCATCTGGTCACTTGAGGAGCCAAGTGAGCCCCGTCCCCACTTAGAAGGAGAGAACAAGATCCTGACAGAGGCTCCTGCCCCTCCCCTCAACTCCCTGGCCCAGCCTGCCCCCGGAGGCCAGACTCGCACCGTCTGCTCTTCTCGATCTCCCATCAGGCTCCTAGCTTACAGAGCTTCCTGCAGCAGCAGGCTCAGCTGGAGCTCCTGGCCAGACGGGTCACCCTGCTGGAAGCCATCATCTGGCCAGGTAATGGCAGGGCGGGCAGGCAGGGGCAGCCCCTGCCAGGAAGGGCCTGGGAAGGGCCTGGGGACACAGACGGCACCTCCCAACACTGGATCCAGACTAGCAGCCCCCACCCCCTCTTCAGCCCTTCCATCCGGCCAGCAGACGGTGTCTGGCACAGAGAAGGTTCTGGTAACTAGTTCCTGAGTGATTGAGCACCTGCTCTGTGCCAGGTACCTCGCCGGACAGGTTCCAACAGATAAGAGAGACACAATCCTGCTCTCGTGGAACTTAGGGAGCTGCTGCGGGCAGGTGGGGAGGGGAGCCCTGGAGCTGGGTGTTAAACCCAGGGTGAGGAATACCCCAGTGGAGTGAGTACTGGCAACCAGGAAAGCACGGAAGTGCTCCTGAAGCAGGCTGGGGCATGGCAGAGGGCATCTTGGGAGAGCTTCCGGAAGGAGGCATCTAAGTGGAGACTTGAAAGGCCAGGATCGGGGGCAAGTGAACAGGCAAAAGGAATAGCGTGGCCAAAAGCCAGGAGACCAGAGAGAACCCAGAGGGACTGTTCTGTGAGTTTGCTGAGGGGTGAGAGCTGAGGCTAGACGATCTGGCAGGGCCCCGCTGGAGAAGGTCCTTGAATGTAAACATGAAAAGAGGTTAGCCCCACCTGGCTGACACAATGGGGCTGAGGAGGCCTACCAGAGTTAAACTGGAGTCTGTGGCGGCCCTGGAGAGAGGCAGGGATTGACTGCCCTTGGGGCTGACCCTCTTCTACCTGCAAAGAGGCCCCAACGGCCACTCTCCTCCCAGATGTCCCATCTCTCAACGCTTCAGTGCACACGGCCTCAGACATCACACGTAACCTCATGTCTGTCCTACAGATGGGGAAACTGAGGCCCCCAGCAGGAAGGAGAGCTAAGGTCAGAGCTATCTCCTTCATTTGGCAAAAGTGTAGGGCACACCAGCTGCGTTCTGGGTCTGGGCAGGTGCAGAGGCCGGTCTCAGGGTACCTGCCTTGGTGGCGGAGGGTCTTCAGCATCTGCAGAGGTGAGGGGCGTGGGGAACAGGTACGCCAAAGGATGTGTGTGAGGGGAAGCCTTCCTGCGAGATGGGACCCTCGCATTAGTCATCGAAGGCTCCGAGTGCCAGGAGGAGGGGAGAGGACAGCCCCCACAGAGCCCCACTCTCCAGGGGTGGGAAGGTGTGCGGGGTCTGCTTCCAGAGCTGCTCCTGCTGAGCCACATGGCTTCCCCAACTTCTAGAAACTTCTCCAACCATCTCCCAGACCTTCTCTTCTCCCAGAGGAAGGACCAAGGACCAAATCCCAGGCTCTCAGCTCTTTGTCAGGTGCCCCCCCACCCCCCTCAGGAGGACTGGGACAGGAGCCAGAAGGGACACACTGTGGCCTTGACTCTGTGCCCTGCCCCTCCTTCAGCAGCCCAGGGAGGAAGTGCCAGGCACCTGGCAGGGCCCATGTCCACTCAGTGTGGCCTGGAAGGGGATTGCGGGAGGAGGGGAGCAGAGGAGATGGAACCGTCCCCACTGCTCCATCACATACACCATGGCTACAGAAGACCCAGATGGGCTCGTGTTTAGACTGTGATCGACACCAGTAATAGTAACAGCTGTCACACAGCTGGGCCACCCGGGCCGGGGAACTTATATTCAGCATCCCCAGTCCTTGTAACATGCGTTCTAGGTGGGCAGTACCATGCCCACCTCACAGAGGAAGAAGCACAGGTTCAGAGGGCTCGTGACTCCCGCAATGACACTGGGAGAGTTGTGAGCCCCTGGGGTCCCCTAGGTCTGGCCTAAAGCTCCAGCTCT
Source organism: Bos javanicus (assembly GCF_032452875.1). NCBI lineage: Eukaryota > Metazoa > Chordata > Mammalia > Artiodactyla > Bovidae > Bos > Bos javanicus. The sequence goes on from NC_083884.1 coordinate 68,973,709, forward strand.
TCGGGCTCCATCAGCAGATGTTCCCCGACCTCTCTGCTCTGCTAGGCACTGAGGGGGGCCCAGGGAAAACCTGAATTTGGTCATGTCAGAACAGCATTGGCCATGACAGAACAGCATCTCATGACCGACTCACAGCGACCAGACCTGCAAGAGTTGAAAACACACCAGCCTTGTGACTATCAAGACCCAGTATTTACTGTGAAAACCACTTTCCACTCCTGGTCACCTTACACACTTCACAGGAGTGTGACTCCAGCAGTGTCACCCCACATTCCCCTGGGACTTGCTCAAGGCCGCACGACTGGAATACGGTGGGGCCAGGACTTGGCCTGAGCTGATGCTGGAACCTGAGCTCTGGGCTTCCCTCTCCCTGTGCTCCCTGGTTTGGGGCACAAACTGTCCCTTGACTGTGACTGCAGATACCTGTCTGCCCCGAATCTCAGCCCAGAGGTTCATGGGACACAGGGCCAGGATACTAGACAGTTATGACTATGAGGGTGCAGCCGCTTGGCCTTCAGTGTGAAGCTGATGCGCAACCAGAGTCCAAGTGTTGGTCCTGTGAACAGGGTTTTGGAGGCTCAGCCAAGTCCTCCATCCTGGGGCTCTCCCTCTGGAAAAACAGCCCATCCTTCCAACTTGCCTATCCCCTCATTTGAGAAGGACTGAGGTGATAGTGACAGAAGGCTTCCTGGAGGAGGTAGGTCCTGATCTGGGTTCTGAAGGATGAGTAGGAGTTTGCCAGGTGGGAAGAACGCCAATTATTCAGTTTTACTTTTGGAGGTCAGCTAATTTGCAGGTTGGGGCATATGTCACCATAGCCAAATCAGAACTGACTCCAATAATTACTGGAGTTGCCCAAGGCCTCTGTATCTGGACCATCCCCCAGGTTTTAGAGATCAGACAACTGAGACCCTGACAGAGGTCCAAAGCTACACAGTAGGTCAGCGGCAGAGCCTGGCCTTCTAAACCCTTCCCCACTTGGGTCGTATAACTCAAGGAGAGAGAAAGAGTGATGCCTGGCCTTAGTCTACCCAGCTATGAAATGGGAATGACTCAGGGCACACCTCCACATCCAAAATACGTTAATGAAAAAGCACTTTTTCATGGCGCATCCATTACGTACGAAGCATTTCAGAAACGTGGTGGGTTCATCCCCACCTGTCACAGAAAATCATGTAGAGGCCCTGAGCGCTCTAGTTGGGTTAGGGGATAGTAACTCCCAGGGGGACGGGCACTAACCAGCTTCGCAGACCCCCTTCTTTCCCACAGCTCTGCTTCCAGATGACAGAGCCCCACCCCCAGAAGGCCAAGGGTAGGTGGGTGCCTCACACAGACCTCACTAACCTGGCCTCTCTCCATCCCTCCCTCTCTTCTTCCCTCCGGCAGAACCAGAGGGGTCGGGGGCAAGCCTCGCCAGCACAGGCACCCCCAGCCTCCTGCGGGGCAAGAGGGGAGGACACGCGGCCAGCTACCGGATCGTGGCCCCCAGGAGCCGAGACGAGAGAGACTGAGGGTGGTGGTGGCCCCTTGGGGAGGGCCAGCCAGGCTTCCCTTCCCAGCCTGGCCTGGGCCAGCTGCCTCTGGGGTCTGCCCGCCCATATTTATTAATATCCTCAGGGTCCCTTCCACCACCTAGGCCTTTGGGTGGGGGTCTTGGTCCTGGCACCCCATGCACGTCTGCTTCCTATGAGGCTGAGCAGGGACCAGGGCCTGAGAGGGAGGCGTGGCCCAGGTGAGAGGTGAGGCCTTGCTCAGGGCCCTGGGCCTCAGTTTCCCTCTGTGAAATGGGGTGATGCAGGTCTGCGGGGGCCGGCAGGTTTGGAGCTTCTGTTGTTTGGAGCTGCCCAGCCCTCCACACGCCCAGGGATGACGAGGGTGGGCAGTCTCACCTCCCGGCTCCCCAGCCAAACCTGGGGGGCCCATCTGTACCCCTCCTCGTTTTCTGGTGCTGGTTTCCTGACCCTGAGGTCAAGCTACCTGATCTGACTGGATGTTCAGGGCCCTTTGTGTCACTTCTGACCCCTGAACCCTCAGTCCCTTCCATGGTCTGGGGGAGGAGGCCACCTGCTTCCACACCCGCTTGTGACAGCCCCAGCAGGTAGATGCGTATCAGCCAATAAAGGCCCCCGCCTGACTGCCCACCAGCCTGGTCTGTGTGCGCTCAGACGGTGCGGCCAGGCAGACCAGCAGCTCTCCTCAGTGGCCTTCACTGTCCCCGAGGGCTATGGAGCCAGGGCTCCCTGTCCATCACCTGGGTAGCCGGGGGACAGGGTAGGGGGGCAGAGCCAGGCGTCCAGGAAGAGCACTGCCCTCCTGCAGTCGGCCGTTTGTTCACTGCTCGTTCACTCATTCTACCCCGATGCCAAACTAAGAGTCAGACAAGCACTGCCCCACGAGATCCAGGCTGAAAAGTGAACTGTGTTTTATTCTGAACAGTACTGGGGCAGGGTGCTGGGGGGCCACCCTGGACCTCCTCCTGACTCTCAGCAGACAGGGCTGGGGCTCCAACGTCCCCCTCACAGGCTGGGCTTCTCACCTGAGGGCCTGTCTGTGCTATGGGGGCCCAGGACCCTCAGGGTGGGTGGGCCCTTCCCTCCCCTGAGTCACCAGCGCCTCAGTGCCCACCTCCCCGCCGACCAGCAATGCAACGGCCCCCTCCACTCGGCCAGTGGCTGCCAGAGCCACCACCGCCTGCTCCGTGGGGAAGCCCATGCGCTCCAGCTGCTGCAGCCTGTGGCAGGGGAGGGGATGGGAAGGGAGGGTCAGGGCCACCTCCAGCCCCCACAACAAGGCACCCCCCCCACCCACCCCACCTTACCGCAGAGAGGAGACGGAGGACTTAGGCAGCCAGAGTGGGCTCTCAGGGCCCTGGGCTGGGCCTTCAAGCAGCGAGGCCTCGATCCCCTCCTGCAGCATTTGCTGGTCCAGGGCTGCCCACAGCGGGGTCCCCGGGGGGAAGCCGGGCCCAGACCAGGCCAGTCCGGCCTCTGAGGAGCCCTCCCAGAGCGGCTGCACAGGCCTCAGGCCTGGCAGGATCGGGGCTGAGCCTTCACTGAGGGGCCAGAGGCTAGGGGAGGCCATGCGGGGAGGTCCAGGGGTGGGGGGCCTGGAGGGGCAGAAGCAGAAGAAGGCTGACTGCCAGCCACCGGCACGGCTGCCACCACCAGGGCCAGTGTCCTCGGCATCACCCTCACCTCACTCCGGCAGGATGGGCAACGGGCAGCTCAGCTGGGCCGCCTGGGGCGGGAAGGAGCTGGAGTGGCCAGCATCCAGCCAGGGCTTTGCACAGGACACCCTCCTGCAGCGCCTGCAGCCGCTGCTCCGAGAGCTCCAGCCACCGGAAGGCCCCGGCAGCGTCTGTCTGCCCGGGGCAGGGCGGCTGGTCAAGGAAAACCACATGCATCCGGGGGAAGCCCACGCCACATGCCGGGCCCCGTGCCAGGTGTGTGACGGGCATTCCCTCCTGTCTCCTCACCATGGCCCTGCCAGAGCGGTGTCATCACCCTCATCAGCATGGAGGCTCAGAGAGGAAAAGGGACCCGCCTGCAGCTACCCAGCCAGCAAGAGATAGTGGCGTGCCTCATCCTTAAACCCATCTCACCCCGATTTGGCAGCCCCCCATCTGCAATCTCCTGAGCCCTGTGGGCCCGCTCAGGTCTGTGACACCAGGCCCACCCCTGGGCACTGTCACAGTGAGGGCAACACGCTCCCCTCTCCAGGATCCGGCCGGGCATCCCCAGTCCTAAGCAACCCCCAGGGCCAGCCTGCGCCCACTGTTCCCTCTGACTGCAGTGTCGCCCCGAAAGGCATTAAACCTGTGTTTAACACACCCGCACCACACCCGCTTCTGGGGCCAGGAGAGCCCCAGGCTCACTTTCATCCTGGCCCTTCACCCTCCGCGCTGACTGTGGGCCTGTGCTCTCCTCGTCTACCATCTCCTCATCTTGCACGGCCTCAGGGTAACTGCCATCTCCACTGGGACGTCCAGGCTAGGCGCCTCCTAAGGCCCCTCAGCTCCCAGGCTCTCCTTTAAACTGTTAAATGGCACCTCTACGTGGCCACGAGCCCCCAGTCACCAGCCCAGAGCCAGAGAGAGGACACTCAGAGATGCCCCTGGGATGCGTGTGAATGAGGGGGCCTGACTCTCATGCCAGTTCCTTCCCTGGCACCCTGGGGGTCCCAGCCACGGAACCCGCACGTCCACAGCAGCCCTGGGCCCCGGCAAAGGATACAGGCCAGGCCAGCGAGGAGGCCGCAGAAGAGCTGCAGGAAGGGTGGCTCGGAGCTGAGCAGTGGTGTCAGGGCGAGCAGCAGCCACGGCAGGAGCCATGGTGGCAGGGCCCCCCGGGGCCGTCGAGGGCGAGAACCCTGCCCCGCCAGCATGGCCAGGTGGACGGGCATGTACCCGCAGCCCCCGGCTGCACCGGACACCCCGAGGCCTGCCAGCAGCACGGCCAGCAGCCCGGAGGCCAGCGCGAGCAGGCTGGAGGCGTGTAGGAACCGCAGCGTGCCCAGGTGGCGCTCCTGCTGCCAGCCCAGTGTGGGCAGGAGCAGCAGGCTGAGCAGCAGGCCGGGAAGGGCCGTGTGGCCCAGAGCATGTGTGAGCAGCCGGTGTGCTGGGGGAGAGAAGGGGCTTATGTGCCAGGTTAGGGGCTGTGGCCCCCGAGTCTGGCCCAGGTGTGCCAGAGCCATCCACCAAGCCAGTCTCCCCTCCCGGGGAGCCAGAGCCTGCCCACAGCCAGCACTTTCAGCCCTGGTCGAAGGGACCAAGGGCTTCCAAACACTATGGCTACCCTCCCCACTGCTGCTTTAAGCAGAACAAGCCAGACCCAACAATCAGTCTTCTTAAGAGCAACCAACCATAGGTAAGTCACTTCATTTCTGTGAACATCATTTGAGTTCCTCAAATTCTTGGGAAACAGGTGCTCAGCTCCCGCCAGTCCTCAAACCCCTAGCTCCTCCTCCCCATTTTCGGGCTTAGCTAAAAGCCTTAGTTTAAGGGAAAGCCACCAGACAGGGGAGCCATCTGAAAAGAATTCCTACTCACAGGCTCCCACCCCTGTGCTGGCCCCTCTGCCCTCCCTCCTCGGCTGTGGTTGAGCTGGGCATGCTCCCTGTCAAGGCGGACCTTCCCCGGGGTGCTGGGTCCGACCCCTGCCTGACCGCTGCAGGACGCACGTGCTCCTGCCAACTGGTCTCAGGCCCTACAGCAAATCTCCTGCCTCCAAGCCCCATGTGGCCGGCCCTCACCCTGCCTAGGGTCCAGCAGCAGCTCTGGGGCCAGGACGAGGCTGGGGCCGGCCCCCAGCAGCCACAGGGTGCTCATTAGCAGCATCAGGACAGAGGAAGCGAGAGGCAGTGCCGGAGTTGGTAGGCCAGGGGGGCCTCTGGCATGCATAACTTGGCTGAAGGTGCTCAAAGGTGGCCGTGGGACTGTGTGCTAGGGGTAAAGGAAAACAATAACAACAGTTATTATTGCAGCTTTTATCTGACCTCCTTTCAGCTACCATAGCAATAGCACCGTTTTACAGAAGTAGAAACCGAGGCTGGAGAGGTTGGTGCAGCAACTTGGCCGCATTAGAGCTCAGAGTCTAGCCCCGTGCTTAGCCACTGCTGTCCCCTGTCTATGTGTGACAGCGAAGAGGTCAGGCCCCGATGGGCCCTGAAAAGGCACCCAGACTGGGGAGCACGGAGAGCAGCAAGTTGAACGGGGACGCCAGGGTCCCCAATTTAGGGGGGTTTTGTGCAGCCCCACCAGGGCAAACTGAATGCCATCTTCTGCCTCCCTATTCCCTCTGGCTACAGACCAGCCACCTTCCTCCCGCTCCGCTCCACTGACTTAAGAGCTCCAGGTGGCCTCAGCTGCCCTTGACAGAGGGGGCAAGGCCAGCCAAAGGGCAGGCAGATTAGGGAGCAGGTGGAGCCAGAGGGCTGGAGGAGGGGCAGCTGGAGTCCACACAGTGACACGGGACAGAGACACCCCTCTCCTCTAGCCCTGATCGCAGCCCCTCTGGCCCTGCCCTCACTTTCACAGGAAGATTCCAGGATCCACTCCACTTCTTCCTGTTGTCTACTCCTCTCTGAGCAAGTTTAGAGCCTCTCCTTCCTCATCTGTAAATTGGGGATTAAGAAAATTTACTCCTTGTAGGATAAGAAAAAGGAATGGACTAGGCAGGCCCACAACTCCTGCTGGATAAATGGTAGCCACCCTGGTCGTCCCCACCAACGGAAAGGCCTCAACACGGAAGCAGCTGCTCCAGCCCAGCTGCCCTCAATCGTGCCAATCCCCTGCCCACGAAGCAAGGCTTTCCCTCCCGTGTTCTCCCTCCTCACATCCAGCCTGTCTTCTAAGCCTTGCCGGAATCCCCTCACTCTGGTACCCTAGCATGTCTCAGGACTCCAACTGAGCCGATGTCACAGGAGAGGAAGGGAAATCCCAGAGGTAAGAGGGCTGCCTCATCTGCTCCCTTGTCAGGGGCATCCTTGGCATCAAAACCCACCTGCCACTCTCTTGCAGAAAAAATATAAACTCTTCTGCCTGCAATGTCTTTCGCTTCATGTCTCCAACAGCAAACTCCTACTCATCCTTTGAAGCCCAGCTCAAAGCGCCCCTCGCCCCCACTATCATGGAGCCTACCCTATCTAATGAGTACCGCTTGGCCAGTTTTCTAGGCAGGTGGTCTGAACTGGGGGAGGAGGGATGCTCCTCTCACTCACGGCCAAGTTTCCCAGGGTGCTCCTAGCACACAGCTCGTGCTTTGTATGTGATCGTTGAAAAGAAAGACACTAGCTTTGTTCCAGGTCCCGCTCAAGGATTTGAATGAGCCCTGCCCTTTGCTGGACCTGGGCATCCGCCTAGGGAGATCGGGTTGAGTCCAAGAAGTCAGGCTGGTGCACTGCCATCTTCCTGCACCCTCACCATCACCCCCCTCCCCCCAGGCTACTTTTACAAGAGTAACTGAACTAGGATCTGAACGCTGCAGAGCTCAGTCTCTTTATCTATAAAATGGAGCTGTGCACCCTCAGAGCCCGCCTACCTCTCCAGGAAACCGGAAGGACAGAATGGAAAGATAGGGACGGGGATGATTCTTCCGGGTCATGGACAGTTGGGCTGGCGGGGGGCGGGGGGCGGTCCCGGGTGTGGGTGAGACTTTAGGAGATGTACCCAAATTCCTTGGGTCTCAGTTTCCCCTTCTGTAAAAACAAAGTGTTGGATGAGGGGTGATTAAAAGAGTCTTCGCAACCTCGACCGTTACTGGGGGGGTGGGGGTGGGGGGCCTCTCGAGCTGGGCGCTACGTTCAGGGCCTCCCATCCAGCCCACCGGTCTCGGCTCCCTCCCCCGCGGCCGGGCCACGTGTCCGGGGTACTCACTGCGGAGCGCGCCCCCCGCCCCCCGAAGGCCGAGTGGGGCCCTCGGCTGGCAGTCGGTACTCTAGCTTCCCGCCGAGGTCCAAGCGCCCCGAGCCCATTCTGCTCGCCCTCCGGCGCGTGACCCCGGCCGACCGGTTGGCACGCCACCCCCTCCTCAGCCGTCCGCCGATTAGTCAGCAGTTGTTTAAGGCCCGGGTCCCTTCCCCCTAGTGTTCCCGCCGGCCTCCGTTTCCCTCCAAGGTAGTCTCTTCAGAGACGGTCCCTAGAACCAGCGGGCGTAACCATTCCCCAAACGACCCGGCGTCGACCAAAGAACCACTCCGCCTCGTTACCGAGATCCGCTCACCCGCCGCGCCCGCCCCTGCGGTGTTATTTTGGTCCGCTCATCACATACGGGGCTCTTTAGAAAGAATTAGGACTAGAGAGGCGGGCGCGAAGGACGAGAAGTGGCAGGTCATTCCGCCTTCCCCCACCCCCGTGGCGGGAGCCCGATGGTAGCGCCCGAGGTTGCGGGTCTCGCGCCTGCGCAGTGCGGCGTCTAGAGGACCAGCGAGAGGGAGACGGACGTTGAGAGAACGAGAAGGAAGGAGAGAAAATGGCGTCCACGGGTGAGCGTGGTGGGACTGTGGTCGCGCCGCCGACGGCAGGGACGCCTAGATTGGGGGCCGCTCGTCTTTGGGGATGGCAGGGACGACTGAGTGGGCTTTCCCGAGAAGGGTGTGAGGTACCCGCCGCGGTCTGAGAAGCTCGATGGCCGGCGTCCCCCTCCGCGCCTTCCCCTCCCCCCACCGTGCAGGCCGGCTCTGGAACCTTCCGGCGCCCCCGGCGCGCGGGGGGCTGGAGGCGGCGGGGGCGCGCGGGGCCTGCTTTGGCCTCCATTGTGTGGCGGCGGTCGGGCCCCGAGATCCGGGCTGCTCGCCACGTGGGCGGGGCCTGAGGCTTCGGGGCCCCGCGTGGGGTGGGGGCGGGAGAGTTTGGCCAGGCCTCGGGCCCGGCACCCCGAAACTGGAGGTGGGGCGGGCGGCAGGTAGCGGCTCGAGAAGCGGCAGGCCCGCTGTCTTTCTGACTTCTACCCGCCACAACCCCACTCCCAGGGCCGCAGCCTAGGCCCGAGGCCGATTCTGCCTCACCGAGAAGCCCGGGGGGGGCGGGGGGAAACAAACATAAAAAGGCTTCGCGGACTTGTGAGCTGAAGGGCGCCGACCTATGAGCCGGAGCCCCGTCGTCCTTAAAGCCGGGTCGGCTGGCACGTCGTCCAGGGCTGCCGAATTGCCTTCCTCGGCGGGTTCCAGCCCCCAAGCCGAACTTCTGCCCGACTGGGCTTTAAACGGAGCGCCCCCACCCCACGCTCCGCTTTACAACTACCCAGTCAGCTGCTGCTTAAAGTTTTTTTTTTTTTAAACCATTATTAGTCCTTCTTTCCGCCACAAAAAGCAATTAAGCGGCTTCCCAGGGCCATTTTTCATCAAACGCGGAGGGAGGCCTGTTGTATAATGAGGCCAACCCAGTTCTCAAGGCTAGGAATCCACCACCGAAAGACATTTCTTGGCCTTTTTGATTTAGGAGAAACAAAAGTCCTCGGTCGGCGTTTGAATTATGCTTAAGTAATCTTCTCGCACGTTTATTCGCTTAGGTTAAGCCGAGAGAGGCTTGTTTATTTCGTGGTCTGACAGAGCGGAAGGAGGCGCGGACTGGCCTTTGAAAGAAAGCCGGGGTGGGATCTGTAATTTGGTGTGTGGGGTGGTCCTTACCGCCCCGGGGTGTGTAAGAGAGTTTGCAGACCGTGCACTAACTGCGGTTGTGGATCGGGTGGGGCGATTTTTGCCTCTGGGGTGGTTCTTAGGCAGCCTGACTCCCGGCCTTGCAGGCAGTTAGAGAAGAGGGGAAATGGGAAAAGCTTTGGGTCCTTCCGAGTTTTAATCCGAAAAGGGTCCAGAATCCAGCAAGGGCAGGACAGTCTTCAGAACTCTCCCCAGCTTTGTGGTCTGTACACAAGCATGTGGTAGATGCTGGCTGTTAGTGCCAGGGTACAGAGTGCCCCTGGAGGAAAGGACTCTGAAACAACCACCGTCCAGGACACCTCCTGGTGGGGAATGGTTTGCTCAGAGCCCTTTCCTCCTCCCTCTTCCCTGCAGTGTTAGGAGTTTGTAAGGGAGAGTGCTGCTCTCCCTTCCCCGTGAAAGTTTGGGGAGTACACATGTGTGTGTATTTAAGTGTGTGTGTGTGGACCTGCCAGTTTCTCGTTCTCCTTTGCTCAAGCTCTGTGTACTGGTGGCCGCTGCATACTTTATTAGAATTGCAATTGTGGTTTATGTAGACAGCAGGTCTGACCTGGGGAACTTTGAGGGAATCCTTGTCTGGACTTCAGTGCCCTGTCCTTCAAGGTGACCGGGTTAGGCTAGACCTTTGAAGAGCTTTTTGAGCCCTTAGTTTCTGATGTTACAGCTCTCACGGAGTTGTCCCAAAGTGACTTTAACTTATGATGTAGTCTGAAGCTCCTAACTCTGAACAGTTCGAATCGTGACTGCCTGAAGTTTCTAAAAGCCACCACATTGGGCAATATTCTTAGCTTTTCTTCCTCCTTATTTGGCATATTTAGAAAAGTACCTAAAGTATATGTCCCCTTTAGCAAAGAAACTTCCAAGTAACCACCATTCAGACCAAGAAATAGAATGTTGCTAGCACTCTTGGTTGGGAATATCCCCAGGAGGAGGACGTGGCAACCCACTGCAGTAATTTTTCCTGGAGAATCCCATGGACAGAGGAGCCTGGTGGGCTACAGTCCAAAGGGGCACAAAGAGTCTGACACGACTGAAGTGACTTGGCATAGCACTCTGGAGGCCCCCACCCATAGCCCCCCCTTTCTTCTCAACTTGTCCTGTGTTTTAGTGTAGTCTTTAGCTACACGTTTGGGAGTTATTAAAAAAAATAATTATAACTGCTAAATAATCCAACCAGTGTGTAACTGTAGATTTTTGAGGCCATATAAAGGTTTGTATGCTGTAGGAAGATAACATAAGTTCTCGTGAAACACATTTACCACCTCCCCTAGCCCAGCGGTGTGGGGCTAAATCAGCTGGTTTCCCATTGATCTGAGATCATTCATTGTTCCTTGTCAGCTTTGCCAGTTTTGTTTTACATAACTGTTGTTGTGTAAAAGTTCTCCTGCAAACATTGAACTTACATCTCAGTGATATAGAACCATTCCTCACACAGAAGCCTCAGTAGAATGTAGATTGAAATATTTGATTTTTGGTGTTTCATTGGTGTGTTTATTTTTTAACTAAAACGTTAAAGAAGTGATTTGAATTTTTATGTCACATATGGAGCTAAGATTGTCTTGAACAAATTGATTTGTTCATTATACATAGCCTTTGGTGGTTGATCTGATAATGTTGATGATTCAGGGTTCTGAGTTAAGGGTGTAGAGGAAGGAAAGTGGTCAAGTTATGTGTAGAGGTGAAAAATGAGCCAAGTTAAAGAGATGGATTCAGCAGAATGCTCTGGGGGCAGGCCAGGTGAACTGTGAAGCAGGCTTCTGTTGGAGTGAGGTTAGAAAACCCCTCTGTGAAGATCTGTCAGCTTTTGCTTTCAGATAAGGCACTACTTTCTGATTGGAAAGAAAGGACCCTTTGGTCTGCCTTAATGGCGGTATTGTCTTCTGACATATTAATAGAATAAGATAGTAGTTCTTAGGGAGAGCAGAGAATTGGGCAGGATTTTTTAAAAGTATATATAAATGTTTGCTTCTCCCACGAAAGCTTCTTAACAATTTTATTTTCTATTTTCACTATTTTTAGACACCTCAGTGGACCAGAGGGGTTTTTTTCTTAAGTCCCTTTTTGTGCATTTGTAGATTAAAAAAAAAGAATATTTATTTGGCTGTGCTGGGTCTTAGTTGCGGCACATTGAATCTGCATAGCGGCATGCAAACTTCTCCCTGGTTGTGGTGCACAGGCTTAGCCACCCTGTGCGTGTGGGATCTTAGTTCCCAGACCAGGGATCGAACCCATATCCTGTGCTCCAGAAGGCAGATTCCTAACTACTGGACCACCAGGGAAATCAAACTATTCAACCAAAAGATTAAATGCTTTCTCCTCCACCAGTTCGGGTCTTCAGTGGGATTTGTAACGTGGGTTGAACCCATATCCTGTGCTCCAGAAGGCAGATTCCTAACTACTGGACCACCAGGGAAATCAAACTATTCAACCAAAAGATTAAATGCTTTCTCCTCCGCCAGTTCGGGTCTTCAGTGGGATTTGTAACGTGGGTTGTTTTAAAATTATAGATGTAACCCCTCATAGGGTCAGCAAACCCTTTAGAATGGGGTTTGCAGGATTACGTGCATCATTTTCTGCCATTTCTGTTCAGCCTTCCTAGGGAATTATGGGTGGTCTAACTTGTTAAGGGAGTGATTTTTTTTTTTTTTTTTTTGAACTAGGTTTTGAGGAGATGCAGCTACTGATGTAACCATTCCAGTATTAAACATTGTTATATTGTTGCATGCCTCCTGAGGGTAGAATTTTGGATCCTGTTATATTTATCTTGTCTCCTGTTAGTTTTAGGATGATGATCATGTATTTGAAATGACAGCCAGTGGGTTAAGGGAGGCTTTGTAGTCATGGGAACATGCAAAGTATCTTTGCCAAATCAGCTGATCTTGACCTCATTCACTAGCACTTTGTTCAAATTTTCTGAATTTAACTGGCTTAGACTTATTTTTGGTTTGGTGTTGAGAGAGAAGAGATATTCATTTGGACCTGTGTTGTCCTGTGGTCCTCTCGGTACGGTATTTAAAAATTCATCTTCCTGCTGCCTGAATTCCTTCCCTCCTTTTTCTTTCCTCCTTGTAAATTCTGGCTTCACACTATATTCTCTTCTTGTTTTCTCTAGATTATAGTACATACAGCCAAGCTGCAGCCCAGCAGGGGTAAGTCAGATTTTTACAAGTGTACTTTGGGTGTGATTGGTTGCTTTTTTAGAATACAGAGCCTCCTCTAATTGTAGAGAATTTAGTAATGGAATTTGGATGGTCTGTATTCAGTTCTTGCATTTAATTTCTCTTACAGCTACAGTGCTTACACCGCCCAGCCCACTCAAGGATATGCACAGACTACCCAGGTAATTTTTAAGATAATTATATGTGGCTGCATCCCCAAGTAAACTGTTTCCATCAGCCATTAAAACAATAGCTAGCATGAATCTTTTTCAAAAATTAAGTAATGGAAAAGTATAATGTGTTTGAAATCATAAAATGCAGATATTTAAACTTTCACAGTGGGAGTGCCGTTGTAATGAAACCATCCTCAAACTGGGAGTTGCTAGTTCTCCTTTCCTTTCTAGTATTATTTCAAGTTACGGGTTTTGCTCCATGCTTGTTCCTTTTACATATTTTGTGTTTGTTTAACTTAATTGTACAGCAGTTTTGCAGAGGAAGGTGATAATATGGCATTTTGCAGATAAAAAATTGTAGTGCATAGATATTACACCATTTGCCAGTGGTTGCACAGTAAGTGATGGGTCAGCTCTTATGGCTGCCTAACTATAGGGCTTCTGAGCTCTTTCTAGTACGTGAGCCTGTTTTAAAATTTAGGCCAAAAGATACCAGAAATTAGCCACCTAGTGTTCTCAAGATTGCCTCAAATTCTGAAATGGTCTGTGGCATAAAAGAATACTAATAGCTCTGTTGTGGAAAGATTCTAGGACAGGCAGAATGTGATGTCTCTAGCAGATCTTACATAACTGGCCATTCAAATCTAGAATGTGATCTTACTGATATCTGAAGGAACAGCTCATACCTTGCCAGGTTTTAAGTATTACTGATGTCTAAGTTCAAAATTCAGTACTCATGCTTTACTAATCTAAAGGACATATGTAGTATTCCTCATTTTCTTTGAAGTGGTGTGATAATTTGTAAATCTTTGTCCCATGCTGAAAATCCAGTTTTCAAAATTGTCTGACAGGTTTTAGCCCCATTTTCATTTTTTTTCTCTTTTCATTTTGTTTTTCTAGCATTTGTTTCTATTTGCTAAAACTGCTACACTGCGTGCTAGCAATTATACATCTTTTCCCTCATTGTGCATCATTTGAGGGTATCTTGTTAATTTCTTGTATCATTAAATTGAGATTTTTACCTACTTATCTCAGGAACTTTTTTGTAGTTTAGGAAAATACAAGTGGATTAGATAAGGGGAAACAGGCATTCAAGATATTGTGATCTCGTCTTTTTTTTTTTAATCTTTTTATTAAAAAGCATATTTTTTTACTTTGGTTTTCCAATTTAGGAACTTAGAAGTAAGTTAGTCCATTTTATTGCTAAAATGCTAGATTCATGTATGAAGTTTCTGAATTCTTTTTCTTGGAGCAGGCATATGGGCAGCAAAGTTACGGAACCTACGGACAGCCCGCTGATGTCAGCTATACCCAGGCTCAGACCACTGCGACCTACGGGCAGACCGCCTATGCAGCTTCTTACGGACAGCCTCCCACTGGTAAGACCCTGCGAGACTTTGGGGTCACGTCACCTAGGGTGTTTGTTAAGGAACTTGCTAGTTGTGCTCTTGGGTATATATTCTAGTTGATAACCTTGGCGTCTGGGAATCCTTTATTCTTAGGAGGAGCTGGGTTTTTTGTTTTGTTTTTCCTTTTCGTTACATTCTTCTTGAAGGATCTCTAATAGAATGTGGGTGGGGTAAATTCCAAAGGAAAAAAGAACTTTTTCTTTTATCTATCTTATACAGTGTATTAAATAATCTCACGACAAAATGGAGAATATATAAAAGATTGTGCTAATGCTAATACTGGGTAAGAATGAGCCTTCTTGAACCGAGCTGCTTAAAAATCGCACTGATTTTCAGATCTGTTTTCTTCATCTGATAGTGTGCCCTCTACTTTTTGTTTTGTGCTTTCCACAGTAGAAGGGACCAGTACAGGTTTGACTATCCTGCTCATTCTTGCATGGGAAATGCTTTCCATCTTGTCTAACCCTGTAATGTTAACCCTTTAGGTGTTTTCATTTGTTTAACCCTCAAACTTTTTAACATCACACACAACAAGGTGCTAATGGAAAATTGCTTCAGGTGCCATTTGCAGATCCATGTCCTTTTTCTTTATCTGATTTTGGGAAAGATTTTGCTTTGTTTTATTTTACATTATTTTGTGTCAAGCCTTAATAATAGTTGTTCACCTTCTCAGAGGTATTTCAGATGACTACTTCCCAGCTGATTTCCCCCTGTTCCCTCAAGGATAGGTTGCATGATTAGATTTGTTTAGAGGAACAGATTGCCATCCTGCATGTATTCCGTTTGTCTGTTGGTTGGTTTCCAGTCCAGACATGTTTTATTTTCCTTTTAAGTATTAATGATGTTTTTTTTAATCCATAGTATGTTTTAAATATATATGTAACAGCATTTCAGGGAGCAAAAAATGAACTACTTTAAGAATTAGAATAAATTATATCCTAATACTGGGGTTGAAAGTGGAGTGTGTGAAAATTGTACAATAACTTTTTTATCTTTAATACTGTGTAACATTTCAGGATCCCTACCTTTTCCCCACCCACCCACTCTTGTCATTATTATTGTAAGAGAATATTACTTTTCAAACTATCTTCAGTCCGCAAGTTATATATGGTCTACCAGAGTTGGCAGGGAGAAACTCACCTATGATTTAATTCATTGTGTGACTGTGTCATGGATTGATGGGATGTATTCCTAGTCTACCTAATGCGTATCATTGAATAGGATGGGAAGTGTGTAAACTTTCTGTGGGTGTTGGCAACTGTAGAAAAACCTGGAACTGAAATTCTGCAGTTTGTATTTTTAACACAGAATTTTGAAATTATGAGATGAACTTTACATATTCAAGCTGTTACATTTTTAATGATATGTAATTGACATATATGACATTAGTTTCAAGTGTACAACAAAATGACTCAGTGTTTGTGAGTATTGTGAATTGATCACCACCAGTCAGCATGAATCACCACACATCATCCTTCCCCGCGCCCCCCAACACATACGCACACATCATCCTTTTGATGAGAACTTTTAAGATCTTCTCTCCACAACTTCTAAGTATACAATACAGTATACTGCACTTTACTTCCCCGTGACTGATTTATTACAACTAGATGTTTTTAGCTACCTTTAACTCATTTTAAAAGCAAGTGTCATTTGAAGTTAAAAAAAATACAGCTTTTGGAGTCTCTGAATCATTTTATAAGAACATGATCAAGTCATTTGTAGGAAATACAGTTTCTAGGTTCTGTAGAGCTATGTATTCACTTTGTAGTTTATGGAAGACCTGTCATATCTCCCCTAATTCTCCCATCAACTTTGGGAGTGTAGGAACTAAAATTAAGCCTGGTGAATAAATTGAGGCTGAACCACACCAAATGGGGCCCCAGCAGTAGTGGTGTTGTGGCGCACACGGAGCACTTTTTCCCTCACTTCATTCTGCCTTTACACATGAAAGTCACTGGATAATTACTGGAAGAAATATGTAAAAAGACTCTTTTCCTGAATATTTTAAAATAAAACTTCATGAGGAGGAGCTATATAAATCTTAGCTTATTAATTGGAATGGAAATATTAGACTTTAGATTGTATTGAAGTTGAACAAAAATTCTGGTGGTTTGTGTGATGTTTCTTACTTTCTTTTTTCTTAAATTCATCACCACATGGTAGATATGTTGTCTTTTTTATATTGGTCATTTTTATTGTCATTTTGTTCTATTAATTTTTGCTCATTTTGCTTGGCTGCTTGTGTGGGTATTACAAATTAATTAAAAGATTATTAATCCAATGTCTATTACCGTAATTTTCAGCACTACAAGGGTCTGTTGATGGATGTTTTTATGACATGAGTTATTGCCCTTATCAGTTTTTGCTTTTTTTAATTGTTGTCTTTATAAATCTTAAAAATGGCTTGTCATGGAGAGGGGAAAAATCTGTGTAGGAGTAATAGGGTAGGTGGAATTAGATTCCAGTTAAATTTAAATAAATGAGTGCTTTATATGGTTGACATTAGGATTCTGCAAAGAAATTTTAAATAAACAGTTGAGATGAATAACATGCCAACTCAAAAAACTTCCAGTGCTTGGGACTCCTGTTTTGTGAAATATGCTTTCATACACGTTTCAACCCAACATATTTGAGAAGGCAGTTACTGTTTTTGTGTATAATTAATTTCAGAATTGCCCTGAAGTGTTTGAAGAGGAGAAGAAAGTATTCTGTGCTACAGACTGGGGATATTTTAGATTGCACAGAGGGAAATTGGTTTTTTTTTTTTTTTTTTTTTTGGCTAGTAAGTTCTGTGTAGAATGAGGACACTGTTCTAACTGAGGTTTGTTATGAGTACTGAAACTTTTTTGCTTTATTGAGATTTGGATTTTTCTTTGATGGACATAAATGCTGAGTACTAGATTTGACTCTGTTGCATGGCTGACTGCTTGTTGAATAGGAATAAGGAAAGCCAAGCAAGCATCAGGAAAGATCATGACACCTCTTCTAGGAAAGGGACTCAAGTTAGGAACTGCAGGTTCGGGGGTTGTCATGTTCCAAGCCCAAATTCCAGATGGAAGGGCATGGACCCCAGAAATTCCCTGGTGGTCCAGTGGTTAGAACTTGGGGCTTTCACTCCTGGGGCTTGGGTTCACTCTCTGGTTGGGGAACTAAGGATCCTGCAACCTGCACAGTGCGGCAAAAAGGAAAAGAAAGGGTGTGGACCCCGCCTGGTGTGGCAAAGGCAGGAACTAGGGAGAGACCCAAGCTTGGTCTCTGCACACCCACAAGGACAGGTGTGTAACACTTGGTCAGGGACACGGCAGGGAGGCTGTGAAGCCCACCTCCAGCATTGCTTAGCAGGGAAAATGCTCATTTGCTCACAGTAGGTAAATAAGAGAGAAGTGGGGTGGGTGACTTGGTGACTCCTAGCATCTCAAATGGTTTATGTAAAATGTAACATTAACTTTCAGTGTGTTTTGGGAGTATTAAGATAATTTATCAAAAAAGTCAAAGAGGAAAACCTTTGTTGGTCATATGTACGTAAGCAGATATAATTTGTAGTATGTCTTTATTACTAATGTAATGCTGGTAACTGGCATTTTCTTAGTAATTTATTACCCAAAACAAAATTAGTGGTTCTTAAAGAGTGTTTAATCAGTTGTTAACATCTCACTGAAAATTAAACACATCTTCTCCACAATTTCCAGTTTCCTTAAACTTGAACTGCCCATGATGCTTGGAGCTGAAAGCAAATAATTCCAAATGATAGGTTTTAATGCTAAACTTGTACCTGGATCCTTATTTTGCAGCTACTTTAATATATGTCTTTTACCTCCCTTTCTGGGGCATTTTATTCCTGTTTTAGAGATTTGGGGGATACTTAAGTAGTTAGTTGAAAAACTTGTTTAAGAAGGCCTGCTTGCAAAGCCAGTGTAGAATTTGTGTCCCCTATTGAATCCCTTAAAGGAGGGGGCAAAGGGAGCCCTTTTTTCTATATCAGCATTTCTCTCTTCCTTTCTGTTTGGTGTGGTTTAGAGCAAAAGAGACGGTGCTTTGCTGAAAACTGAGTGTTTTCAGAGAACTTAGGCTTTAAATACTGGTTTGTTGCTACTTTTACTGAAGGGGAGATATTTAAAGGGGCCAAATATCGTAATGTTTGGAAGTGATTTATAATTTGTTCTGTTAATGAGTGTCCAGGCAGATCTCTGAGGAGCCAGAAATCTGACGTAGCTCTCCTTTGTTCCAGGATATTCTACTCCAACTGCCCCCCAGGCATATAGTCAGCCTGTCCAGGGGTACGGCACTGGTGCTTATGACACCACCACTGCTACGGTTACTACCACCCAGGCCTCCTATGCAGCTCAGTCTGCATATGGCACTCAGCCCGCTTACCCGGCATATGGACAGCAGCCAGCAGCCACCGCGCCTGCAAGGTAAGGCCCCTCGCCTGCTCCTACCGCCACAGCCTTGGGCCCCCTCGCCTGCTTCTACACTGCAGCCTTGGGCCCCCTCGCCTGCTCCTACCGCTGCAGCCTTGGGCCCCCTCACCTGCTTCTACGCTGCAGCCTTGGGCGTTCAGAAGAGGGCTCAGCCACCCCCTTGAGAGCACCCTGAGTTGGTTCCTTTGCAAAGCTTACTTAGATCTGCTTGGGTGTTAACTGTTCTTCACCCAGCACAGTCACACCAGAAATGTTACCCATCATTAAGTAGATCAGTGGTGCCATCCAGGGGCCAAAATAAGGAATGTCACTGAGTGGGTTGTTTGGTTTCAGTAGAATGGGCATTTTGATACGAGGAGGTATTGTATTTACTTTGCTAAACCCAGATGAAAATAGAGTGTGGTTTCCTCACAACAGAACAACTGATGGACTTAGAGTTTGATGCTTTACCTTTGGTTTTATTGACCCTGTAAATGGGTAATAGCTTTCTCTTTGGGAAAAACACTGTAGTTCTCAGTTGGGGGCGGGTCGGTTGTAGAATCATGTATTTTAAGAAACAGTCCCATGATTCAGTTGTCAGTAAAGGCTGTGTCCATATCCAAAAGTCAGACATTGGTGATGTGGTTTTCTGTATTGTGTACTGGCTTGGTAATCTAAGTACCACAGGCAAGTATGAATTCTTAACTGGGTACCCTGTTACGGGTGAATATTTGGGCAAACAGTTCGTACTCCGTGACTGATAAGCAAGTAAACAATATTAATTATTACTTAACAGAAGATTTCAGGTCTTTGCTTTAGACAGTGCACTTAGGTGGCTTCTGCATACAGTCTGGAAGGAACACTGAATTCTGGTTTGAAAGAAGACTTTAGGGAGTAAACACGAGATCAACTTGTAACCTAGACTTTTTTGTCTGCTGTAGAGGTAAGAAATTAGCTCTGGCAAACACTCGTGAGAGTACTTCTAAAATGCACAGTGAGTAATCAGAGCTACTGAGTAGTTTACATCTTTTAGACAGTCTTCAGTGGCTAGTGTTAAGTGGGTTCCGCCAGTGTCCCAATTCAGTTGACTTAGAATGTCCTCAGATGTTTGAGGTCCCATTTGATGCTCCATTGCAACAGTGTATCCAGTCCATGGCGGGCGGGGGTGGGTGGGGGCAGGTCTATGTTAGTCTTTGAATAAGTAATCCTTTTTGGTTTCTTAATTTTTCAATCCCTCACACTTTATAACAGTCATCTGTCTCCTGATCAGTCATAGCTAGTCAGTTCCCTCAGAGAGAGGGAGCTTGTGAACTGTTGCAGCTCTTTGGAGAAAGCAGTACTTCCACATCCTCCCTGGTCTGCCTGCTGATTCTTGGGCTTTGCTTAAAATAGTGCACACTCAACTCTGCTACAACCCTGTTACAGACTTTGGGGTTAAGGGGTAATAAAAACCTCTTTGGTTTTTTTCCCCTTAGGATTAAGATTGGTTTTCATCACTTCACAAGGATACTTCCCAGTTCATTTTAAGCATGAGAGGATGCCATAGACTTATGTAAATGTTACTTTAACCCAGAATTTGCATTATTGTTAAAGTTTCTTGTTTGTCTTTAATAGTCCTTATTGAGAAAAGGCATTTTCTTCCTGAACAAACCACTTCCCATCCCAGATCTGTTAAATGGGCAGCACAGAGTATTGTAATTGCTTGTATAGCTGCTGATGTGAAACGAAAGGAGCGTGTTGATGTCTCTTCCGTGGATGTCATTAAGACTCTTCCATCTTTAGTGTTCTCTTCCAGCAGAGACCGTTGGACCAACATTGGGTTTTGATGGAGTTCACTTTACAACTGTATTTATTTCCAGGCTCAATCCTAACATTGTTTATTGCTCATAGATTATAGAGTTCTTACTCAAGAGTTTGGTGTTAAGAGAAAAGTCTCACTTTTTTATTTCTCCTTTTAGACCGCAGGATGGTAACAAACCCGCTGAGACTAGTCAACCTCAATCTAGCACAGGGGGTTACAACCAGCCCAGCCTAGGATATGGACAGAGTAACTACAGTTATCCCCAGGTGCCTGGGAGCTACCCCATGCAGCCGGTCTCAGCACCACCATCCTATCCTCCTACCAGGTCAGTCTTCTCTTGCTTGTTCTTGTGGCCAGTGAGCTAGTGGAATAATAGAGCAGATTTTTTTCAGGCAAGGAAGCTTGCTTTTGCTTCCTCAGGTGAACTGTGTTACCTGACTCTTCCAGGGATAAGCCTGACCACATATTCTACATTAAAACCTCAGTCAAAAACACGTCTAAATATCAGTACATTTTTACCACTGTTTTTTTTGTTTTTTTTTTTTTAATTTATTCAGATGAGAAACAGTGGCATGAAAGCAGATAAACAGAACCATGGAAGTCACATTTTCCAGGTGCAGTTGAGACGGATCAAGTTGCAGGGCATTATTTTTTCAAAAAGAAAGTTTACCTTAATCATTTAACGTTTAACTTAAAGGTCCATTCTTGCCCCAGTCTTAATGGCTAAGCTAAAGCCTTTCTTTTTGACTTACGAGTTTATTGTTCTGCATTTTGTCTTAATTAGCCACACCAGCAACTACAGTGTCCAGTTTTGGTTTCTTTAAAGTAGAGGAAAAACCACAGGTTGTCTCAGATTTATTTTTTTGATGCAAGTTTTCAAATGAACTGTCTGAATTGTGTCCTTGAGTGTTAACTTGGTTTTGATAGAATTAATATTTCCCCTTTTTGTATTCATTTCATTGGCTTATGTATAAGCAAGCACAGCTGATGGTAAGTGTCTCTGTACAGCTTGGAGCAGAAGTGGGCAGGGTTCGAGCATTTCTTCCCAAGGGCCCACCCACACCTGTCATGTTGAGAGCACTGAATCTGGCAAGTTGAACAGATGTACTTGGTGTGAAGAGAGGCTTTTGAGTCCTAACAGCTTCCCAGGGGCTTCTCTGGTGTCTCAAACAGTAAAGAATATGCCTGCAATGCAGGAGACCCAGGTTTGATCTCTGGGTCTGGAAGATCCCCTGAAGAAGGGCATGGCAGCCTACTTCAGTATTCTTGCCTGGAGAATCCCATGAACAGAGAAGCCTGGTGGGCTACAGTCCATGGGGTTGCAGAGAGTTGGACACATTCTACAGCTGTGGTGAGGGAGGTGCAGACACTTAAAATGATTGTAGTTAGAATTAAAATTGTACTGTGCCTTGTGTTGTTTTTCATTATCATGGTTCATCTAAAGTTTAATATTTCAAGCTTTATTTCTGTGTAAGAGTATCTTTGGTTAGTTTCCCTTCCCTTTAGTTGACATCTGTGAAGGTGAATATAAGTCTGATATTCATGTTTCATACAGTACCTTGATTCTGATGTTTCCTTGTTCATCTTTTCCTTATTAATGCCCAGATTCATAGACGATCAGGCATGTCTGGAAGTTTGGAACTATATATATATACCAAAGCAACTTGAAACTTACCCTCAAGAGAAAAGTGGCCACACAAACACACATCAAGTAGCCTTGTACCTTCAGAAAACAAGTCATCACTCCAGGGAATTATGTTGGCAGGCAGCCTTAGAACTGAACACCATACTGAGCTGCCTCGCTTTTCTCAGTGCCTTTTCCTGGGTCTGTCTTCCCTGGGAGCACAGTCTTCCCTTAATACAGGAAGCACCTAGGCTCCCAAACGTGCCTTGAGTTTGGTTGAGAATAACTATTGTTCTGATGAGCACGTGTGCCTGCGTGTGTGTGTGCTCAGTCGTGTCGACTCTTTGCGACCCCATGGACTGCAGCCTGCCAGACTCCTCTGTCCATAGGATTTCCCAGGCAAGAGTGCAAGAGTAGATTGCCATTTCTTCTGCAGGGGATCCTCCTGACCCAGGGATTGAACCTGTGTCTCCTGTATTGGCAGGTGGAGCCTCCTAACCCTCCACTACTGCACCACCTGGGAAGCCCTGTTTTAGTAAAGGTGGGGGGGGGGGAGTCTTAAGGTTGTACATTTTATAGATGGGTTCATCGTGTGTGTGTGTGTGTGTGTGTGTGTGTGTGTGTTTTGTGTAATACCCTCTCCTATTCAGAACTTGATTCTAGATACAAAAATACTTTGCTCATTTTAAGTTCAGCATGTTAATATGTAAAAAGTAACTACAGTTTTAAGGGTTTCTATGTCACATGCTGGGAATGTCTCTTACACTTGGGGGACCTAAAATAACAAGCCTCTCCTAACAAACTGTTTTGTTTTGTTTTTTTCTCAGCTACTCCTCTACGCAGCCGACTAGTTATGATCAGAGCAGTTACTCCCAGCAGAACACCTACGGGCAGCCGAGCAGCTATGGACAGCAGAGTAGCTATGGTCAACAAAGCAGCTATGGGCAGCAGCCACCCACTAGTTACCCCCCCCAGACTGGATCCTACAGCCAGGCTCCAAGTCAATATAGTCAACAGAGCAGCAGCTACGGGCAGCAGAGTGAGTTGCTAAGAGAGAAAACCAAATAAGAATGGTTGTGTTTAGAGTTTCTGAAACGGGGAAACACTCTTGACCACTGTGTGCTTTTGAACTCCAGGATGCATCTTGAGGGTATCATATCCTGGCTAATAATCCTGGCTTTTCTCCAGTTTAATTGTTGTTAGTATGCCTTAGGAGAAAAGAGAGTTTGTAACTGACCAGAGAAAAAGTTTCAGACTGCCAGCCCTGCTCTCTGGGGAGGTTATATGCAGTGAATGAAGCCAGCTTTTCTTATGGCCTGCCCACCCCAGTTCATTAAGAGAGCGTGAGCAGGTAGCTATTGAAGATTCTTGCAGTTTTTATAGTTAAAAAGATACTGTATTTTTATTTTGTTTTTTTGTTCACATTCATAAGACAAAAATTTTTGTGGAATGTTGTTACGTGGAAAAGTAACCAAAAATTCAAAAAGTTGTCTTCACAATTTAGTCTTTGCCTGGATTGTTGTCTTTAAATCACACCCATGAGTGTGTCTCATCATGACAATGGGCAGTGCTTCTTGATGGAGACTACCCCTTAGCAACCCCCAAGAAACCTGACCCATTTTTGTTTTCACTGTGGTTTAAAGAACAGTTTTTTAAGGCATCTTGGGATACAGAACCCTGTGAACTGTTGGTCAGAGTCCTATTTTTGTTTGAGAGTGGTTTTTTCCTAGGCAAACTATATGAGATTACTTCAGCCTTTTTTGTTGAACTTCATAAAAAGCTTACTGATAGGGGGACTTAATCAGATGTAAAGAAGATGGGACCTCGGTTAGTGCCTTGCAGTTGAGAATTCTATGATTCCAGGAGAAAGTACAACAGCAGTGGTGTAAATGCTGATCCATGGCTTACAGATGTGACTCTTTCCTCAGGTTCATTCCGACAGGACCACCCCAGTAGCATGGGTGTTTATGGGCAGGAGTCTGGAGGATTTTCCGGACCAGGAGAGAACCGGAGCATGAGTGGCCCTGATAACCGGGGCAGGGGAAGAGGGGGATTTGATCGTGGAGGCATGAGCAGAGGTGGGCGGGGAGGAGGACGCGGTGGAATGGGGTAAGAGCAAACCTTTTCTCCTTTTACCTAATTTTGTTTCATCCATAGGATTTTCAATGGAAAGAAGGGACTGAAAGACATGGGAAATTTATTTCTGCATTTCCATGGGTAGTCTGATGAGCCCAGGCCATCTTGCAGACATGGAAATGCTGTCTCTGTGGCATATCTGTAGAGGCAGTTCGCTTTTTTCAGTGCCAGTCAACTGGGTTGGGTGGGGAGAACAAAGAGTGGTTTTGAAACTAGAGCTTTCAGTCCCCTTCCTGGTTTCCAGAGGCCAAAGGCCTCCTGGGTAATAGATTTGGGATGGAACACACACAACCCTTCTAACAACCCTAGGTGTTTGACTAATTGCTTCTGAATGATTGTCTTGAAATACCTGGTGTATATACTGCAGAAAAGGAATGCAGCTGTTTTCCACAATGTTTGTCCCCAACTTCTGTTTATACTTGGAACTATTGAACATAATGATGAAGATCT
This sequence comes from Bos javanicus, assembly GCF_032452875.1. Lineage (NCBI taxonomy): Eukaryota > Metazoa > Chordata > Mammalia > Artiodactyla > Bovidae > Bos > Bos javanicus. The sequence continues at coordinate 68,998,016 of NC_083884.1, forward strand.
TGGTCCCATAACCCTTGAACTATGGCCTGAGGTGCACCTGGTGTACAGAGAAGTCTGGTAGCGTTGTGCAGAGTAATGTATATAATTGTAGAAGCACTCTCCCCAGTGGAGATTCTGAGAAGTCTAAATCGGTTTGACCATTTTGATGGATGGCACAACCTGGTTTAGAAAACTTTGTTTAGAGGAGTAACATGAATCTGCTACCCCACCCTTTCCCTCCCTCCTCCCACATCCTTTTCCCTTTCTGGTGTCTCTGCTTTGATGAAGGTGAGGTGAAATGTTGGTTAACATAATCCAGAAGGCTTAGTTCTGTGTGTGTTCTGTCCCTGTATAAACTAGTAAAAATAAAAGTTATGCAGAATGTTGGTATAGGTATAAATTGGATTTGGTGCCACTGTTGGTTCAAGGAAAAACCGAATAGAATTTCTTTAGAAGTGTACTTCAAGATTAAATATATAATTGATTTTTAAATTTTATATTAACGAATCTGTTTACTGCTGAACAATACTAGTTTAAAATATTGCTTTGCATATTCTGCATAACTTAAGTCTTCAGTGAAATCTTTATTGGAAGAAAGTCATTTTATAAGATGCAAAAATGTATGAGTAATTTGGTATAAAGTAGAATCAGTCTTCTGATTTGGAGAATATCATTCCATTATAAAGGTTTCACTTCTTTACTGATGTTTTAAATAGATGTAGACACTTGAAATCACTATCATCACGTCTCCAATCATTTAGACTCCTTAGTATTTTTCAATTGCAAAACCAATTTTAAGTTTATTCATTTCAATTCTCCAGAAGTAATAATTCTACTAATTTTGCTAGATTTTGCTAGTAGAGGGTGTTCCCTCTTTCCCAGTGAGAAGTCTCTGCTGAAGCCATAGGAAACACCGTGGCTCTCCCCACAGGCTTCTCAGCAGACTGTGACGCGGTCTGCGGGACCCTGTGGGGACAATACAAGAGCCTCCCCCGCCCCTCTTTTTTTATTGTGGTGTGGTGATGGTTTTCAGTGTCTTCTGCAGGTAAGGCACTCAATGTTGTTAACATGCCCTTTTTCATTGCCTCAGTATTTTGATATTTTCATTGGCTGTTAAACGTGGAAACTTTTTAACATGCTTTGTCGCATTTATATGCTACAGGTTACAAAGTGAGAGCCTTGTATACACTTCAATACTTAAAAAGTACCCGTACTCAGTACTCAGCCGGCAGCATAATGAAAAGTGGGACTAGACACGGTGTCCATATGGAGAGGAAAAATATACATAGAATATTTTTAACAAAATGTATTCATTGTATAAATGGAACCTTCTGTAACTTGGGTAACTGCGTACTTGTTGTTTGGTAATGAACCAGAGGAGGTACAATACTCTAGAATTGTGTAACATTAAAGTGTAAACTTTTGTGTTTAAAGAGAGAGAACATTTTATGGTGTGTACTTTTAAAAAGGAAGCAAAGCTGCATGCAACAGCTTGAAATTGTATATTCAGGTATTAAAGGTGCAATACTGGTTAGAAAAGCGCGAGGCCTCCCACTGAGGAGCTGCCTTTTATTTAAGAGAAAACCTAAAAGGCCCAATTCTTATTCTTCCCCTTTCAAAATACATAAGGCAGTGATTTATGCTGTCATTGTCTTGATCTCAATTGACTTGTCTATAAAGTTGCACCCCCAGTCTGTGGAGCCTTGGTGTTTGTTGTAAATTCTCCTTTCACAGCGATTGTTAAACCCATTAGTGCCCTGCAATGTGTGGCTTTATGCTGAAGACCGGCTGGAAGCGTCCTCTGGTGTCTGTCGTAGGCCTCTACTGTGGTGTCTCCTGCTTTTTATAAACTGTGATTGTTAAGAAGCCCAGGGCCTCACTTGGCTCTCCCCTGGGAGAGGTTGAGGGTGCACCTTTATGAACATGAAAAGGTTCATCACAGCAGTTACCTGGCTTGCTGCTCCTCTCCACACAAGCTCTCCCTGTTTTTCAACTGATGGGGTGGGTGTTTGGGATGTATTTTTCCCCCAATTTGCCAAGTATTGCACTATTAATACCAGCCCCTGAAATGAAAGGAATCAACCACACTGGTGTGTACAATCAGACAAGCAAGGTTGTATATAAAGGAAATTTGAGCAAGCTGCCCTGAAGAAAGGCATAGTGACAAGATGAGAGAGATGCATTGTTTGGAGATGTGTTTAGCCAGTGCCCTTCTTCCCCACGAGCCCCCCCAAGGCTCAGAGCGGTACTGGCTTTTAAAGGGAAAGGCCTTCATTTCTTCGTTTATCCCCCCAGCAGCGCTGGAGAGCGAGGTGGCTTCAATAAGCCTGGTGGTAAGTTTTTGAGTATTACCATGGATAGTGTTTAAAAAAAAAAATACAGTCAGTTTTTAGAAAACTATAATTTTTTATTAGTTTGATAAGTGGTTTAAAAATGATCTCTACAAAAGAGACTAATGGGTACTGCCGGCACTGTCTTAGGGGTAATAAGGTTAACCCACGGTTACAAAACAAAGGGTGACTTGGAGTATTGAGCAACTGCTTCTGTAATATGGGGGAGAGTACATTTTTAAAATTTGGTTTATTTGGAGGAAAAAAAATTGACTTAAATTTAACACTAATTTGGCACGTAAGCACTGAGAGTGTATTTGGTTAATGGTTTAAAAGCAAACTCTGAGCAAAGGAAAAGCAAACCCTAGCAAACCTGTCACAGATGTTAAAGGGGCACTGCTCCATTTTAGCAGTGCGGGTCATTTTGAATTTAATGAAGCCCCATCAAACGGTGGTATAGTAGATAGCTATGTGTGTTTGTAAGGTTTGTAGCTTGCAAGACGTGCACTAATAATATTTTGTATGATCTTTCCTGGTTGGCAGGACCCATGGATGAAGGACCAGACCTTGATTTAGGTAATTTTGAATCCCTGGAATTTATGTTGTGCTTTGTAATTGAATAGCCCAGAAGTGAGTGTGTGTTGGGAGTTCAGCAGCCAGGTAGATGAGTGGAATACTCTCGCTGTCAAGAGCATTTTAGGGCTTCCTTTATCTTGAGTAAACAAGAATAGACCAAAAGTTCCGTCTCCTTCTCCTTAGTGAGGTTGGTGGTCCTCTTGGCTTTGTGATGGATGCTAGCAGGTGGTAGTGACCGTTAGTTAATCAGCCCCGATGGACACATGACAGTAACTGCCTCTCCTTTCCTCGGGAAGGCCCACCTGTAGATCCAGATGAAGACTCTGACAACAGTGCCATTTATGTGCAAGGCCTGAACGACAGTGTGACTCTCGATGACCTGGTGGACTTCTTTAAGCAGTGTGGAGTCGTTAAGGTGAGTAAGAGCATGACCTTGTGGGCTGGCAGACCTGTAACCACAGGGCATTTTGAAGAGAACTGACTTGGAGAGTTTCTGAAGTGGCTTGATTTTTTTCCTTCTGGACTGTCCATATGTGGTTTGCTCCTTAAAATACAAAAAGCAGAAAGCGAAAAATACTGTTCTATAGAAAAGAAATCCTAAACATGGTTTAAGCATATTTGATAACCCAGGGTCACTTTTATAATTATAAAGTTAATTGTAAGAATATTTACATGAACTTTTTGGGGGGAGGAAATACAGACTATAATGTTTTTAAAAATAACATTTATGTGTACATATCCCAGCTTAGGCAGTAGGGCTTTATGAGTACCTTTGAGGTGCCTGGTATATGTCTTCCTTTACTGGTTTTGTCCCTTCTCCCCACTCGAATCCTGAATTTTATCATTCCCTTTCTTTATAGATGTACCTCAATAATATTTTGTTTCACGTAATTTTGAAGAATATTAAAACACTACTGTAAGGCAAGACCATTCTGGACATACACTGGGAACAAACAGATGAGAGCCCTCAAAGTTTATGTATAGTCTAGAACGTGTTGTAAAGAAGAATACAGTTGTGCTCTGTCCAGTGATCATAATTCTTAAGGAGGAAAATAAATACAGCAAAATAGGAAAGGGATAAAATGAGGAACAGAGCCAGTCCAAGTGGGGAATAATTTCAGAATAACAGCAGGAATAGTGAGACAGGAACTTGCCTGGCAGTCTTGAGCCTGGAGTGGCTAGAAAGTTTGGTCTGAGCTACTGTGATGGTTACCAATTAGATGAGGAAAACTAAGAAAAACTGGAATTTTGAGAAGGGTTGAGGAAGGTCCCTAGGTCAAAATCTCAAAGTTTGGGCATCCTGTATTTATTTGTGGTGGTAAGTTCTGTAAAGTTGCTACAGACACTGGATTAGTAAATGCCGAGCCATCGCCCCAGAACTGTGTACACACATCTCACGTAGATTATAATCACAAATTCACAGTTCATCCTGATTAATCCTACTCGTTTTACAAAGAAAAAGGTTCAAAAGTGTGACTTGCCTGAGTTGGTATTCAGAGTTGTCCAACTAGTCCCAGAGCCAGAACTTGTTACAGAACACTGCCCCCGACCTCCCAGCTTCCAGCCTCTGGTCATTCTAGGAGAGCTGTAACGGGAGGGAAGACATTGTCTTCCTCTGCAGGGAACATGTGCATCCGGCCACACGTTTTTCACTTTCTGTTTATTGCCACAAATAACCACAGAAAGTGCCACAAGTATTGATTCTGGAGTGACAAATACTTGAATCCACGAATAATGAGAACTGACTATACCCAGGTGTAGGACTGCTGCTTCCTAAGGTGTGTATCTGGCCGACCAGTATAGACTCTTCACGGCACGTCCACCACAGCCTCACCAGGAACCACGTGTGTGTGTGTTTGTTTTAAACTTGGTAGAAGAAAGTGGAAATGTAGTTTGCTTTTCCTTGATGGTTAATAATGTTATAACGGCATCCTGTCTTCTCTGAAATGCCTGTTTGTGTCTTACACACACTTTTCATCGGGTTGTCTGTCATTTGTTGATTTATATGTGGTTCTTTATATTGTCTGAATGCTTGTCTTTGTCTTTGTTGCAAATACAAGTCTTCCAGTTTGTGGCTAGTTCTGAAAGGGCGGGTGGGAGAGCGTACCACTCTGCTTGCAGGGTCTTCGTTCCCCAGCCATGGGCTGGGCCTGTGCCCTTGGCAGTGAAAGAATGCTCACCTCTGGACCACCAGGGAGTTCCCTGAGGCTCACATTTTTTACTCACTTTCTTTTGATGAATAGGAATTCTTACTTTTTTCAGTCATTACCTTACTGGGTTGTATCTTTATGTTTTTTATCTGCAAGACCTTTTATTCCACAACATCTTTTTGAAAGGTCTGCATTTTCCCTGGTGGTATATAGTGCTGTCACACAGAAAGTACCATACCTGGATCTGTTTCTTGGCTCCATATATACTTTTCGTTAATTTGTGTGATCCTATGTTAGCAGCTCTGCTAATTATTCTGTGCTAAATCTTGATCTCTAGTAAGGCAGATTCATGTTTCATTCTTTTTACTTCTTGTTCTCCTATGTATACATTTTCAAACCAATTTTATGACGTTTAAAACCCCAGTTAGGGGACTTCCCTGGTAGTCGAGTGGTTAGGGACTCCATGCTTCTATGCAGAGGGGAAGGTACGATCCCTGGTCGAGGAGCTGAGCGCCTACATGCCTCGTGGTGCAGCCAAAAACCACACACACACAAACAGGGTGTTTCCTGAATTTATAAGAATTTGAGAATTGACATTTTTATGATATTGAGTGCTTTCCTCCCATCCCCCATTAACATTGTATTTGTCTATTAAGCCTTGGGTAAAGTCTATCTCCTTAAAAGTTTTGCAGATTTTTATTTTTTTCATGAATGGGCTGTTTTGGAATGGATTTTGTGATCCAGCTATATAAAAAGTTGGTAAATCATAAATTTCTACTTGTGGATTATATAGTATATTGTCTATTTGGGTATGTAGGATTTATTCCTAGTTAAGAAAGTAGTGTTTACCATCAAGTTTGTAAAATTAAAGATTTTTAATTATATAACCCGTCATTCAGACCACTATTTTGTCACATTTCCTGTCTTTATATGCCCTTTATAAAACATAGGCATCAGTACACGTGTATAATTTACTTCTTTTAAGCTCTATACATATTTTCACGTATCACTAGACACACAAATGTGTATCTGAAAACTAGTATTTCTGGTCATAGCTTGATTATGCTCTTTTACGCCTAGATGAACAAGAGGACTGGACAACCCATGATCCATATTTACTTGGACAAGGAAACAGGAAAGCCCAAAGGCGATGCTACGGTGTCTTACGAAGACCCAGCAACTGCCAAAGCTGCTGTCGAGTGGTTTGATGGTAGGAGCCCTGGGTCGGCGGGTGCGCCCTGCCCTCCTGGCTCTGCCTCCTCGGGGCACACGGAGGGTCTGGGAGCAAGTGTGGCGAGGGTCACCTTAGGTCTTGTGCCTCGAGTATGTCATTCTGTTAGAATGATTTTCTCTTCATGTGGCTCTAGGGACCAGGGACAGATAGGCTGTCCCTCTGTGCAGCTTAGGGTGTGCAGGAAGGAGGGCTCAGGAGGCAGAGGAGCAAGGAAACCCTCTCTCTGCTCCTGGAGGAGCGCTGGGGGTGTCCAGGCGGCGGCTTGCCCTGCTCCCTTCAGCCATACGAGGGCCCGGCGCTGACCTGGGGTTGAGATCCCTTATTTTCAGTCATTCTCACTCAGATCCACTTGCTTCTCTAAGAACAGATGTCATGAGGTGCAGAAAGCCCCACAGACCCCTCAGCCATGCATCGGATATATATATATATATAATGACTTTGATGTTGATTCTGGAATTTCACTTCTCACAAAACCAACTTGAAAGTGTCACCAAGTTCTGTCTCCTCTCAGCCACTTCCTGCTCTCCTTCTCACCCTATTAAGGCTTTTCTGGCCTCGCCTGTAAGTCTTAGGGAAGATTGTGGGAAGACACTGATGCAGTGGGAATGGTTGAGTTTGATAACGGGGTGCAGTTGGTGAAAAACGAGTTGTGTAACCTTACCTGATCCCCTCAAGGGGAGTAGGAGTTGGACTTTGGGAGTGATGAGTGTTCTCATCTCTTTTTCTAGGGAAAGATTTCCAAGGGAGCAAACTTAAAGTGTCTCTTGCTCGGAAGAAGCCGCCCATGAACAGCATGCGGGGAGGGATGCCGCCGCGCGAGGGCAGGGGGATGCCGCCGCCGCTCCGAGGAGGTATTTACCGGGGCTCTCTGGGCTCCGCTCTGCTGCTCTGAACGTTCTCGGCGCACTTGTCTCTGAGGAGCTTGGTTTCTAGAGTGAAAGCCGGCCCCTTAGGGATACAGAAAGGTGTGTGAAGTCAACACTAGTATTGAGTGCTGGCAGCAGAAGACGAGGAGGGCTCGACTGGCCAGGGAGGCTGGGCGCCCCGGGAACCGTGCTGCTGGGGGTCGGCCCTTGGGCTGCCTTTTGTTTCTCCTGTTTTGGTCCCTCACGTGTGAGGAGGCCTGTCCTCCAGCTGCAGGGACAGACCACAGGGACACAGAGCTGTGCCCAAAGAGGTGATTTCGCTGTTTCCTTACTGCAGGTCCAGGGGGCCCAGGAGGTCCTGGAGGACCCATGGGGCGCATGGGAGGCCGCGGAGGAGACAGAGGCGGCTTCCCACCAAGAGGGCCTCGCGGTTCCCGGGGGAACCCGTCTGGAGGAGGAAACGTCCAGCACCGAGCTGGAGACTGGCAGTGCCCCAACCCGTATGTACTAATCCCCGCTCCCATCCCGGAGAGGCCTGCCTGCGGGCTTCCTTTGTCCAGAGCAGCCTGACCCTGACCCTGCTGTGGGGTGGGCGGCCCCGTCAGTCTTACCAGCTGCTGTGGCGCCTTCGGGAGACGGTCACACAGTCCACTGGACTCGGGCCCACCTGCACGTGCTTGTCCAGACGCTCGGCCGGATCAAACCCTGGTCCTGTGCTGTGCTGCCTGAGGCTGCGGCTGCAAAGCCATTTTCTGTAGTCAGATCCTCTGAGTGGAGTTGGACCCTGACTCAGTGTTTGTGGTGGTTTCTGCTCAGGCGTGGCTTGTTTGGTAGGTGATTTCCGTTGTGATATAATTTTATTTATGCAGGGGCTGTGGGAACCAGAACTTCGCCTGGAGAACAGAGTGCAACCAGTGTAAGGCCCCAAAGCCTGAAGGCTTCCTCCCACCGCCTTTCCCGCCCCCAGGTAGGTACCCGCTTCTTGGCACTAAACGTCTTATTAGCTCCATGAGCTTGGTAACCAGCTGCCCAGGGTCAGGGTGGGTTCAGCAGGTGCAGCCCTGACCTTTGAACAACACAGGGGCACTGACTCTGTGCAGTTAAAAAAAATCCCCTTAAATTTCACCATCCGCCCTGTGCCTCCATGTTTGTGGTTCAGCATCCTTGGATTCTACGGACTGCAGATTGGGTAGTACTGTACTTCATATTTGGTGGTGGGAAAATCAGTGTGTAAGTGGACCCCCGAGCGTTTCAAACCTTTGTCAAAGGGTCACCTGCGGTCCCAGCGTCAGTTCTGAACTGTGACCTGGTGTGCAGTGAGGGAAGCGCGGGCCCTGCTCTCCACACGAGGCCTCTGCGCTCAGCATTCTGCCCTGGCACTGAGTGTCTCTCCTGCGCTCTCCCCTCAGGCGGTGACCGTGGCAGAGGGGGCCCTGGAGGCATGCGGGGAGGAAGAGGTGGCCTCATGGACCGCGGTGGTCCTGGTGGAATGTTCAGAGGCGGTCGTGGTGGAGACAGAGGTGGCTTCCGTGGCGGCCGGGGCATGGACCGCGGTGGCTTTGGTGGTGGAAGACGAGGTGGCCCTGGGGGACCCCCTGGACCACTGATGGAACAGATGGGAGGACGACGAGGCGGGCGAGGAGGACCTGGAAAGATGGATAAGTACGTGGGGGTGAACCAGCTGGGGGGCCTGGGCTGTCAGCCCCTTCCCCCGGAACAGGTCTCACCAGCCCCAGGCGGGAGGCGGGCGGCTGCCCTGAGCTGGGGCTGGGCTTCCTCTCCAGCCACCCCCAACCCCCACCCCCCACCCACCCCCCGTCGTCACCCACCGCCCCCTTCCCCTCCCCTCCCCACCGCCATGTCACCCACCAGCCCCTTCCCCTCTCCACCACTGTGGTAACCCACCGCCCCTTCCCTTCTGCCCAGCAGAGGCGAGCACCGTCAGGAGCGCAGAGACCGGCCCTACTAGACGCAGAGACCCGCAGAGCTGCATTGACTACCAGATTTATTTTTTAAACCAGAAAATGTTTTAAATTTATAATTCCATATTTATAATGTTGGCCACAACATTATGATTATTCCTTGTCTGTACTTTAGTATTTTTCACCATTTGTGAAGAAACATTAAAACAAGTTAAATGGTAGTGTGCTGAGTTTTTTTTCTTATTTTAAAGATGGTTGTTTAAGACTAAACAATGGGAACCCCTTGTGAGCATGCTCAGTATCATTGTGGAGAACCAAGAGGGCCTCTAACTGTAACAATGTTCATGGTTGTGATTTTTTTTTTTTTTTAAATAAAATTACAAATGTTTATAAACAGTCACCCTTCTCCGCCTCTGTTCCGCATCCACCACATACCTACTTGGACGTGCGCCCCTGACCCCCGGGTCTCCGCTTGTTCAGGCGTCCTGACCGCCCTCCTCAGGTGCCAGCCCCTCCCTGGGGGGGGTCTCACCCGGCCCCCTCCCCCCACCCCATTCCCAGAGGGGAAGTGTCCCCTGTCCTCATGGACTCTGTTCCCGCAGGCCTGAGCCCAGACTGTCCCCACCAAGACCCAGTCCCAGCTTCTCGCCACCCCCCTCACCCAGCAAGGCCGCCCTTGCTGTTCTCGGACCGACCCCCCGAGGACTCCCGCCGCGCCTGCCACGACCCCCAAGAGGCCCTGGGGACCTGAGCTGCCCCTTCAGCCTGCCTCCCTGCGGTCCCACCACGCAGGCCAGTGTGTCCCTGCCAGAGGCACAGATGCTCCCCCGCCAAGGCCCGAACACACCCAAGATGCCACTGGGCTCCTGCACTGTGCCAGGCGCTGCCCCAGCACGTCCAGCTCTGTGGGTCGGCGCCCTGGGGGGCCGAGGGGGCGCCTCAGAGCCTGTGCTCTCTCTCACACACACACACACACACACACGCATCCTGGGCCTCAGAGCCTGTGCGCGCGCACACATGCATCCTGGGGCTAAATGCCTGATGCCCGTCGGCTGCCTCCCCGGCCCGCAGCCAGCTCTGCCTCAGGACAGCCACCAAGTGTGACCGGTCTTGGGGCTAAAGCCGCCCCGGGTGCCTCTGCCCTCAGATGCCCTTTCGCCACCCTGACCCCGAGGCTGCGCACAGACGGCTGGAGCCCACGGGCGCGGCCCCGCTCCCTGCTCTCAGGAGCTCCCAGTCACACACACAACAAATTTTCCAGCACAGGCTTGTAGCCCCACAAGGCCACACCCCGCAGGTCCAGGTGCAGGTTGAAAGGTCAGTTGAGACGGATGTCGTTGAGAACAAAGGCTTGCAGGGAGGGGCTCACCTCCAAGGCAGGGATGGCTGGACACGACCCCGGGGCCAGTGCAGGCCCCGGAGCTGCCCGGTCCGGCCCAGTCCTGACAGGCCGGGCTCAGGACGAGCGCGAGCACAGGGAGGCTGGGGCAAGAGCAGGCCTTGCGGGGCCTCTAACGGGGCAGGGTGGCCGCTCAGAGGAGCTGTGGTCACTCGCCCCGCAGCCAGGGCAGGAGCAGTTGTCACGGCTGGACCCACATGTGGACAGGGCAGCCTTGAGCCCCTGGTGGGTCACACCCACTCACCCCAGGCCGCGCTCCTGCATCAGTCTAAGCCAGAAGGTATCGGGTGGAGCCGGCCAGGACCCCAGCTGCCCAGCGCCAACGGTGGGTGGGGGCCCTCGAGGTAATCATCCAACCTCTGGCTGCAACCAAGGCCAGCGGGCTGCGCGCTAGCACCCAGCAGCCCACACTGGAGATCCAGCCACGTGCCCGCTGCCCGAGCTGCGTGGGAGCACAGCACTCTGTACTCGGAGGTGGCCTGTGAGGTCTGCAGGGATGGGCTCTGGACAACCTCAGCCCAAACCTCTCCTCCCTCCAGCAGCGTCTATGCGTCTCTTGGTCCTGCCAGGAGAAGTCACCTTATGACAGAGGGGGTCAAAGCCAAAGCCCTCCATGGCCCAGGCCGTGGGTCTGGCCACACCAGTGGGCACCACACCTGCCATGTGTCTAGAGTCAGAACGCTGGAGTCGGGGCTGCAGACAGAAACAGTGCCCCCTCGGGCCCTGGTCCTCAGCGGCGCGATGGATGAACACCCTGATGGCGCTGGGCTGAGTGACGGTATTTTCACAACTCCGTGATGTGACAGCTGTTGTCCCATGTTACAGACCGTGCAAACGCCACTCAGGGAGCTTAACCATCGCACCCAGTGATCAACAGCAGGCCTGGGTCCAGTCTGAACTTGCCCGCGTCCAGGGAGGTCATGGGGCAGACAGAAGCAGGGGTCAAAATCCTGTACAGCTTGCTGACCACACACATCCCTTGCTCTCTGGGCCTCCGTCTCCCCAGACTGTAGAAGCAGAATACCAAACAGCATCATACCTCACAGGATACTTTGGGAATTCGTTTCCACACTCTAATCTTACCCGGCCCCGTCTGTAGCAAACCTGTCCTCCCCAGGTATCAGCGTCCCGAAACCTGGGACTCTGTCTTCACCCCCATACCTCATTCACCAGCACATTCTACCCGCTTTCCCCTCAAAATACAGCCTCAAAATTCAACTTCTCTCACCAACTGGCACCACCTGGTTCCCTCCTAGGTCCCTGCCCTTAGCCACAGGGATAAGTCAGGTCACACCCCTCCCCTGCTCCAAACTCCCTCCGTGGCTCCCATGTCCGTGCAAAGCGGCATGGCCCACAAAGCCCTACACAGCCGTCCGCAGCTGTCCCAGGCCCCGCCGCATCTCGCTCCTCTGCGGTCTCACAGGCCCCCTCCCCCTTTCTCCAACCCACGAGGCACAGGCCCACCTAGACCTTCACCCTGGCCCTTCCAGACATGCACACAGCTCCCTCCCTCACCTTTCCTGTTCCCTGGACCAAAAGGACAAGCCCGTCCCACCCCACCCCTTCTCCCTGGCTCCTTGTCCCGACAGCACCCCAAGGGCCATCTCTCCAGACTGTAAGCCTCATAGACGGCTCCGTTTCGTTCTCTGTCTTTTGCTCCTGGTTTGCAGCGTCGTTGACACTCAGTAGGCGCTCAGCAAGTGTCAGCTTGTATCACATCTAGGCACCGGCCTTCCTCACTAGGCGGTGGGGAGGAAGGGGTGCTGGGAAGGTAGAGTGGGACCTGCACCATCTGGGTATTGAGGTGAGAGCCCCCCCTTCTGAAAGCTTGCGAGGACGCAGTGGATGGTGCCCGTGAGCAGCCTGGCACCGGGAGGTCCAGCACACTGTAGGTACCCGACGGATGCCCCATCCTTGAAAGAAGGCATTCCTGTAACAATCATTTGTCAAATCCCAGCGCCACCAGCTCCTCTCCAGACTTGAGTCCTAGTTTGGGCATAAGAGCGTCCCCCATAGAGTACAGCAGGCCTGGCACACAATAGGGGTTTTATTAATTAAAGCTCTGAGCACTGGCTGCTGTTGGTGGTGCTTCCCCCCAGCAGCCCCACCTGGCCAGCAAGGCTACTGCCCACCCAGGCCTGGCGTCCCCGCCCCGCCACAGCAGGGGGCAGGATTTCCCGCTGGTCTGGGCAGGTCTCTCCTCTGCAGTTTGAAAAGAAACCATCCAGGCTTAACCCTCAGGAACCACTCCTCCAGCCTTTATTCTGTGCCCAACCAGAGCGGCCAGAGGTGGTCCAGGGCAGGGGCCGAAGCCTCAGACACAGGGGCCTCAGCCAGTCCCCTCCCTGCCCTCCTCTCAGCGTTCTTATTTGAGAAACGGGTTCCCCTAACTTCAGGGTTTAACAAAGAATATTTGATGAGGAGCCAGTGGTTGAATGGGGGTAAAACAGAGCCATTCTCCCCATCCCCAAGGCCAGCGCTGCTGGCAGGAAGCCGCCACCCAAGGCCGGACGGCCTCATTTATCGGACCTAAGGAGGTCCACTCCCGCCGGCCGGAGGTGACTCCGCAGCCCCGGGCCCCTATCTCTTCCTGAGTTCCTCTCTGGAACAGGCCATGCGGCTCACCAGGGGAGGCCACCATCTGCGGAGGGGGTGCCACTAAAAATGCCCAAACCCCTTCCCAGGAGGCCAAGGAGGGGGAATGGACCCGGTCTGAGGATGGGACCTCCGGCCCGGCAGAGTCGCCGGGGAACCCGGTCCCGCTTCTGCTCAGGGCTGGGCCAGGTCCCGGGCCCGCCCCGCGTCTGGAGGCTCCAGCCCCGTCCCAGCCCAAGAACAGCGCGGCCCCTTTAAGAGCGCGCGGCCCCGCCCACCTCCTCCGGGCCGGATCCGAATTCCAGGGAGGCGGGGCTGAGACGGCGGGCGCGGAGGACGCGGCGGTGGGACCGGGATCGGCTGCGGCTCGGGCGGCGCCTCCCTTCGGCGGCCTGCCCGGCTCCGGCCCAGCCGGGGCGATGCTCCCCGAGGCCGCGGGATGAGCCAGGTGAGTGCAGGGACCCCCCCCCCGCCCCACCCCCCAGCACCCTCTGCCCGGCACACAGAGAAGCAGACCCAGTGGCGGCAGCCGCGGGCCTCTGCTTCCCGGGGCTGTGTGACCTTGGGCAGCCCCGCACCCTCTCTGGGCAGAAGCCCAGAGGACGGCCAGGGCTGGCGACAGCCATTCCGAGTCCCGGCTCACAGGCACCAGTCGGGCTAGGGAGGCTCCCTGGAGGAGGGGCCTGGCCCCGGCCGGCCGCCGGAGCCGCCACACGGGGCTGGAGGGCCGAGCTCCGCTACCCACTGCTGTGCGACCTTGAGCGAGCTCTGCGCCTCAGTTTCCTCATCTGTAAAATGGAGATATCACTGCGCGCTTAGCCCTGGCCACCGTCACTGCAATTGCTTTACTGCTGCTGCCGTCCTGTCGGTGTTATAATGACACAGTCTTTAGGGTAAACGGGTTGAGGGAGGACCTGGGATCTTTCCGGAGTAAGTGGGATCGCCACCAGGCCTGAGCAGCGGATCTAACCCCTCTCTGAGGTCGGGTCCAGGGTTCCTACTCTTGAGTCCAGGGCTGCAGGTTACTCTCTCTCGGGCATAGCTCTTCGCCTCTCACAGGGGCAGTAAGATGGGGGCCTCCCTGCCTGGGCAGGAAGGAGGACTCAGACAAGTCTTCTCAATCCCTCTTCCCGAAAGAACCAAGCAGCCAACACTTATGGACACTGGGGTCATTTATAAAAATAATCCCATTAGTTCCTCTGAGGAAGGTTCTATTATTGTATCCATTTCACAGACGGGTAAACAGAGGCGAGAAGTTTCTCAAAATGCAGGCATTTGGTCTGAACTGACAAGCAAGTGCAGGTGGTCAGCGGCTTAGCCTGTGCTGAGCACTTGCTGGGTCCACAACCATCCTGACCCGTGTCCCTGCCCACAGTGACTCGGCTGGCCCGGGCATGGCAGACCCCGTGGCGGGCATCGCCGGCTCCGCGGCCAAGAGTGTGCGGCCGTTCCGCTCGAGCGAGGCCTACGTGGAGGCTATGAAGGAGGACCTGGCCGAGTGGCTCAACGCCTTGTACGGTCTGGGTCTGCCCAGCGGTGGCGATGGCTTCCTGACGGGGCTGGCCACGGGCACCACCCTGTGCCAGCATGCCAACGCTGTCACTGAGGCCGCCCGTGCCATGGCCGCCGCGCGGCCGGCCCGCGGGGTGGCCTTCCAGGCCCACAGCGTGGTGCCCGGCTCCTTCATGGCACGAGACAACGTGGCCACCTTCATCGGCTGGTGCCGCGCGGAGCTGGGTGTGCCTGAAGTGCTCATGTTCGAGACGGAGGACTTGGTGCTCCGCAAGAACGAGAAGAGCGTGGTGCTGTGCCTGCTGGAGGTGGCGCGGCGCGGCGCCCGCCTCGGCCTGCTGGCCCCTCGCCTCGTGCAGTTCGAACAGGAGATTGAGCGGGAGCTGCGGGCCACGCCCCCGGCCTCCAACACCCCCAGTGCCGGGGAAGACACCACCGAGACCACCGCCGCCCCAGGAGCTCCAGCCCGTGGGCCGCGCATGACGCCCAGCGACCTGCGCAACCTCGATGAGCTGGTGAGTACGCAAGTGCGTGTGCCCAGTGGCCGGGCTTATTCTAGCACAACCCAGGCACCAGCAGGCAGGGTGGTGCGGGCAACCTTCCGCGGCCTGTCCTCGTGGCTGCAGGACAGCCTGCCCCGGGGAAAGCGTGTGTATGTTGAGCACCAAGTGGATACCCGGCCCCAAAGAGTTAGGCAGGCGCAGAGAGGGCTAAGTGCTGGGTGAGGTCACAGGGCCTGGCGAGAAAACTCAGCCTCCACTGCCCCATGGCACGATGATCCCCGTTTCCTCTCGGTGCTAACCGTGCCCCAGGTAAGCGCTGAGTGTTCTACATTCTGGGGATTTGAGCCCCTCCAGTACACCTCCCTGCACTCAACTGCTAGACCGCCGCATTCACGCCATCACTGAGCTCGAGGTTGAATGGGGCCCATGGTCCAGGGCAAGGTGCCTGGCACACAGTAGGCGCTACCTGAGTGCCCAGGGAAGCTCCCAGGGGCTCTTCGGGTCCCTACTCCTCCCCCGGGACTTATCTGGGAAGCCCAGCACAGAGTAGACATGCTACTGGGAGCTGACATCCTGTCAAAGAGCTGTGGGATGAGCTCTATGCTGAGCATGTAGAAGGTGCCAGACCATGACTCTAGCTCCCTCCTCCTCTTCCTGGGACCTAGGTGTCCCTGACACCCCCACAGCCTGGCCAAGAGTTTCCTTCTTATCAGGAGGTTAGGACGGGATGTGCCCATCCTGGAGGCGGGCAGCCGGACGGCTGTGGGCAGAGGCTGCCACCCCACCCCGGGCCAGGGTCACCGGAGGCTCCACCTGCTCATTTTCTCAGCAGCTCTGCTGTGGGTGAGGAGGCGGGTGGGGCTGCCCGCATAGCCAGCCTGGCAGCTCCTGGCCTGGGGAGCATGTGGGCAGACGTGCTGGCCATGTGTGCTGGCCGGACCAGTGACCTCTTTGTGCATGGTGGTGTCTGCGTGTGCCCCACGTATCCGTGGCACTGCTGCCTCCATATGGCATTGGTCCTCTGTACTCAGACCTGCCTCCTCCCCGAACCTGCCTCTCTGTGGGTCTCAACATTCACGTCTCTGAAATGGGTGAGGGGGAGTGAGTGAGGACTCCCCCAAGGGCTCAGGGACTTAGAGGAAGCAGTTCCTCACCTCGTCCTGGTCGGCTCCCTGCCCTCTCGGTAGTCAGAAGGGAAGGAGCTCTGGTGAAAGGTCAAGTACAGAGGTGGCACTCAAGTCCAGGGCGACACAATCGGAGCCTCTGCTCTACAGAAGGATTTACTTCCTTCTGACCCTGGAGCTGCTGACATCAGGCCCAGGGAGGAGGGACCTGACCCCTGACCACCAGCCTCTCCTCTTAGGTGAGGGAGATCTTGGGGCGCTGCACCTGCCCAGACCAGTTTCCCATGATCAAGGTCTCGGAGGGGAAGTACCGCGTGGGAGACTCCAGTCTGCTCATCTTCGTGCGGGTGAGAGAGAGGGGCTCCCGGAGCAGGCAGAGCCTGGGAGGCGGGTGGGACGCGCGGTGACCTGCGCTCGCCGGGCTCCCACAGGTGCTGAGGAGCCACGTGATGGTGCGTGTGGGAGGCGGCTGGGACACGCTGGAGCACTACCTGGACAAGCACGACCCCTGCCGCTGCTCCTCCGCGGGTCAGTGTCCAGGCTCGGGGGCGGGGCGGGAACGTGGGGGCGTGCACCTCTGCGGCCCCGCCCCTCACGCGGCACCCGCCCTCTCTCCCTGCAGCCCACCGCCCGCCCCAGCCCAGGACCCGCACCTTCTCCCCGCAGCGAGTGTCACCTAGCCCCAGCCCCCGAGCTGGTAGCCCAGCCCCAGGGGTCGAGCGCCGGGGCTCCCGCCCAGAGGTGACACCCATTGGCTTACGCAGCTCGAAGGAGGGGCCCGAGACCCTACTCAGGTGAGAGGAGAGAGGACATGGGACCGCGGTCCAGGGGGTGGGGGTGGGGGGCGCCCGCCCTGGCCTGGATGACGCTGCCTCCTGTGACTCACACCCTGGGAAAAGTTCCCGTGGGTGGGGGTGGGCCTGGCTTCCCATCTCCATGGCAACCCAAGCAAACGAACAACACAGCTGGGCGGGCCCTGGGGGCTGGGTGGCCGCCAATCCAACCCAGCTTCCCTCTGGCCTGCCCAGGAAGCTGGAGGCTTGAGGAGCGGGGAGCTTGGGGCCTTGCTTCTTCCGCTGCCTTGGGGTGGGGTGGCAGAGGGTGGCCCTGGCTGCGAGAAGCTGTGGCAGAATTTCTCACTTCTCCCTGGAAGTCCCCAGGACGGACAGAAACCCTTGGCACCCCCGCCACCACCACAGGTGTCTCGCCCGCAGCCATGCGTCTGCCTGTTCCTTCCCCTCCCCACCCTTTCTGTGCACCGGGTCTCTCTGCCTTGCCCCACCTTTCTCTCTTGTTCCCCTGCCCCAGGGCCCGGGACCAGCTGCCCCCCCATCCCCGCTCCCGCCGTTACTCTGGGGACAGCGATTCCTCAGCCTCCTCGGCCCAGAGCGGCCCCCTTGGTGCCCGCAGTGAAGACTCAGGCACTGGCCCCCGGCGGGAGCGTCCCAGCCGGCGGGTGACCACGGGCACCCCGGTCTCCCCGAGACGGCCTCCTGCCCCGCGCAGCCAGTCCCGGGACCGGCTGGATCGGGGGCGGCCGCGTGGGGCCCCAGGAGGCAAGGGAGGCCAGCTGTCGGCCCCCAGCCCTGCCCGGCGGGCCCGGAGTCAGAGCCGTGAAGAGCAGACAGTGCTGCTGGTGCGTCGGGACCGAGATGGGCAGCACTCCTGGGTGCCGCGGGGCAGAGGCAGTGGGGGCTCGGGCAGAAGCAGCCCCCACACTCCCCGTGCCCACAGCCCTGCAGCTCCCAGGGTCCCCAGCCCCAGTCCAGAGTTGAGCACAATCCCGGCCAGTGTCTTCCGCACACCCCTGCAGCTTGACCCAAAGCAGGAACAGCAACTGTTTCGGCGCCTGGAAGAGGAGTTCCTAGCCAACGCCCGAGCCCTTGAGGCTGCTGCTGCTGGTGGGACCCCCAGTGGACCAGCCCCTGACCCAATTCGGGCCCCAGACCCTCCAGCTCCTGACTCAGCCTACTGTTCCTCCAGCTCCTCCTCTTCGTCCCTCAGCGTCCTGGGTGGCAAGTGTGGCCAACCCGGGGACTCTGGCAGGATGGCCAATGGGCTGCCCGGGCCCCGAGGCCCAGCCCTGTCCAGCTCTTCCGATGAGGGCAGCCCCTGCCCCGGTGTAGGGGGCCCACCAGATGCACCCGGGAGTCCTCTGGCCGGCCCAGAGCCCCTGAGGACCTGGGCACGAGGCCGGATGGACACACAGCCAGATCGGAAACCCTCACGCATCCCCACACCAAGGGGCCCCCGCCGCCCACCTGGACCCACGGGGTCCGGGACCTGGCATGCCCTGCGCTCAGTCAGCCCGAAGACCGAGCCGGATTCCTGGATGTGACAGACCAGCCCAGCTGCCCCCAGTCCCCTGTCCCTTCTCCTTTGTGGCCTTAACCCCTCTGCATCAGGGAGTGCCCCTGCCTCTTGGGGACCAGACCTCATGGGACCAGACCCCTCGGGACCACATGGCACAATGGGACTTCTGGTGTACATTCCGCTTGGGGGATGAGCATTGCTATTTAATTACTAATGTTATTGAATGCCTTAGAGGAGGCTGGACCAGCCCAGTAAGGACCCTTCCTGAGGTCCCGTGGCCCTGCAGAGCCTGACAGTAAAGTTTTCTTCCAGCTACTTGTGTCTGCGTCTTGGGAGACCTGGCCTTGGGGCCATCACATCCATATGAGAACCCTCATTACAGGTTGGGACTCTGGAGTCAACTGCGAGGGGGCAATGCCTGTCAGCCCTGACCTTTAGGTGTAGGTCTTCTGCATGGGCAGACAGGTTCTTTACCACTAGCGCCACCTGGGAAGCACAAAACTTATTTTTTAGCCACTTTGTGAGGCATGAGAGATGTTAGTTCCCCAACCAGGGATCGAACTCATGCCCCTTCAGTGGAAGCTTGGAGTCTTAACCACTGGACCATCAGGGCATTCCCCAAGATTATCTTGCCATCCCAGAAATGCCAGGTGCACCTTGCTTCCCCTTTATTTCCTCCCGAGAGGTGTGACTTAACAGTTGGTCCAATGAAACTCCAAGAGCAGTCTGAGCGTGTCCAATCAGATTCATAGCCAAGTCCTTTTCATCCAGTCGGATCGTGACCCAATGAGGTCCCAGAAAGGACTAATTTGTCCAATGGGGCCTGCTGGGCCCAATGAGGTTCAAAGAAAACCCTGTCGCCCAGGACACTGGGCGGGAGCGTTCCTCAGCCAATCAGGGAGGAGACTGTCCTGTCCAATCCAAGAGAAGTTGGGCAATCTCGTCCAATCCGAGTCCCCGGTTCCAGTTAACTAGAAGGCCCCTCCCTGCCGTAAGCGGCGTTTTTCCAATTCGATCACATGAGGCTGCAGCGCGCCGGGTGCAGCGCCCCCTGCAGGCGCAGAGCCGGATGTGCAGGGCGTGCGCGCACGAGCGCGCAGCGCAGCAGCTCCCGGAAGAGTCGCAGCACGTGCCAATTGTACTTGGCGGAGCACTCGAGGTATCCGCAGCGCCAGCCCCTGCGCACTAGGGCAGCCAGTGCGCGCCGCGGCCCGAACCGCAGCCGCTGCCGGTCCCGCTTGTTGCCCACCACGAGAATGGGCGCTTCAGGTGCGCCCGCCGGCCTGGAGGCCAAAGGAGGATGAAGGTCGCAGTGCCTGGGACCCCCCATGGCCGGAGAATCCTTCCAGTGGTTATATACACACTAAGGAGCATACTTTCCTGCACCCAGAGAACCCCCAGCAAACACCAGACCCACAAAAACCCAGGACCAAAGACCGCTTAGGGCCAGAGGCCAGGCCCGAAAAGGCCTGAGACCTGGCCCAGGACGGCGGAAGAGCCCACCCACTCACCTCTGGGGAAAAAAGGCCCAGCCAGACCCACAAACACTCCCCGCCGTCTGACACGCAACCTGGGCGGCGCACCTTACCTGGTCTCCGCGATGCGCTGCCGCAGCGCCTTCACATAATCAAAGCTGTCCGGGCTGCAGATATCGTAGACAAGCACGAAGGCGTCCGTGTCCTGCAAGCTCCAGTCTTTAGGGTCCGGCCACTCCTGGGGGGCAGGAGGCCAGAGTTTGCCGAAGCCCTCTTCTTGCTCTCTCGCGTCCAGACCTTCTCCAACGAGCCTTGACGCGAAACCCACACAGTTCACGCTCAAGCCTCGGTCTTTCTCCTCCTCGTCTGTGGCCCTCTCCCGCAAGCTCCCTGGGCCTTACTGTCCTTATGGCCGCTGGGGTATACCTTTTAAAACCGTGCCTGAAGCCAGTCAGCGTCCAGCCCTTCTTCTCTCTGGGTCTCCTCTCCCCTGAGGCCTGTCTCGTTCCTCGCCCCTTCCTCTGTTTCCCATGGTTTCCTTCTTTCGGGCCAGGCCCCGCCCCTCCCCGGGCGCCCTCAGGAGCAGTTCCTGCCTCCGAGCCTGGGCCCGTGTTCCTGAGCCTGCGGAGACCACCGATTAACGGCAGCTGTACACACTTAGGCTTTCGGCCGAAGCACACGCTGCTCTTTCCACCTGGAAATGCTTCCGCCGCTTCTTCTAATCAAAATTTCACTCATCCGTCCCGGTTCAGCCCAAATGCCACCCTCACCAGGAAGCCCTGCTTAATCCTGCCTGCACTTTCCTCTTCACTTCTTGAACGCATCAACTCCCAAGGATTCAAAGTCTGCCCTGGACTTTGCAAAATTATTAAACAAGTCTTGGCTGCAGGTCATAGGAATGTGGGAGCAGAGAATGATGCCCTCAGAACGGACACCCCGGTGTCTGGCTTCAACCTCTCCCACTGCGGCTCTGCTCGTGGCTCCAGACACGGAACACTCACTCTCAGGGCGGCAGGACCATGCTCCCCCATGCACTAATCCCCACCCACCAGCGGAGGCAGAGAAATAGCAATTTAAGCAAGCGAGAAAAAGCCACTCTGCAAAATCGCCGG
Source organism: Bos javanicus (assembly GCF_032452875.1). Lineage (NCBI taxonomy): Eukaryota > Metazoa > Chordata > Mammalia > Artiodactyla > Bovidae > Bos > Bos javanicus. The sequence continues at coordinate 69,019,106 of NC_083884.1, forward strand.
GTTTTGGCCCTGAGCTGGGGCAACTGTATACCGGCAGAAGAGGTGAAAACCACCAATGCCAGGACACACATTGATCCTTCAGTCCACGGACAGTCGGGTACTCCCGGGCCGTCCACGCGGACACGCACGTGTGCACCGAGCATCCGCCCACATGCTGTCACAGGCCCCTGCCCACCCCTCAGTCCACTACCTCTTGCCCCCCGGGGCTCTGACCGGGGCCAGCACCGTCGCCGTCGCGGATGCTCAGGTCGTAGACGGCGCCGTCGAGCAGCACCGCGGGCCGGTAGAGGCGCGGCCCGTCCGTGGGCCTGTGGCGCTCGGGGTAGTCACCGAACAGGAACTGGCGGATGATGGCCGTCTTGCCCACGCCCGGAGCGCCCAGCACCGCCACCCGCAGGCTGCCCCCCATGGCCCGCGCGTGCTGCTGCGCCCCGCTCTGGGAAGCCTCATGGGCCGGAGCCGCTCTGTGCGCCCGGCGCGCCCTGCCCCGTGCGCCCCAGCCCCGCCGCGCTCCTCATCGCCCCTTGGAGCACCGGGGGCCCAGGGAGGCCAGGCTGGAGGTCGGAGCTGGTGGTACAGGAGAGACAGACAGCCGAGCAGGCGGACGGCGGACGCACGAGCAGCTCCGGTGAGTGCCAAGCTCAGGAGAGAACTGACCGAGCGCGCCGCGCGCAGACACGGCCTCGGCCCCGCAGCGCCACTGGAGGCGCCGGCGACAGCACGGGGCACCGAGGTCGGACCTCCTCGCCTCGCGGGTCCCGCGGCGGAGCAGGATGCAGGGGGCGGCGCTGCCTCTCGGCGCCTCAGTCCCTCCGTCCTTCTCTCGCTCCGGCGCCCGGAGTCGCCGCCCCAGCCGGCCGCGCGAGCGAGCAGCGAGCAGCGAGTGGAGCCTCCCGGAGGCGGCGATGAGGTAACCGCCTGCCCGCCCCTCCCGCTCCCCCCTACCCGCCCGGGACGCCCCTCCCGGGAAGGGTCGCGGGAAGGTGACTGGGATTCGGGGAGCCCAGGGAGGGACCCAGCCCCCCTTGCGTTCCGCGCTGTCATCCGCTCCAAAATAGAACTCCCTTCCCACCCACGTCCGCGCCCGCTCCTCCAAACATCGCTCCCCCAAGCTGGCTCCTCGCAAACCCGCCCGCTGGATCGGATCCGGCCCGGCTGTGTGACCTTGGGCGAGTCGCTGTACTGCGCTGGCTCTGCTCCGCATCCACCAAAGGCATACACCGTTTCTTGAGCTCCTACTACGTGCCAGGCCCCACACTAAGCTATTACCTACACGATCCTTGAAGCCTCAACCTGGTGTCTCTGAGAGAAGAAAACAGGCCAGAGAGGGGGCTGCTGTCCAGGGTTGCAGGTCAGCAGGTGGTCCCTGAACCTTCCCCTTGTGGTCTCCTGTGAGGAGCTCTCCCCTGTCCCTCCTGCACACGGGGGCCAACACTAAATAAGGGCATCAGGGAGGGGGTGTGGGACAGAGGGTGCTGAACCCAGTGTGCCCCAGATCCCTGTCCCAACAAGGCTGAAAGAGGCAGAAATTGGTCCACACCACTTCCCTCACTGCTAAGGCCAAGTTTTCTGCTTAAGTCTCCACCTGTAGCTTTCTCTCACACCCCACAACCTCCATGTTAAGTTCCCAGAGCCCAAATCCCCACTCCTGGAGCCAGCAGGACGCTCCTTCCTTCCCCATCAGGGCTTGAGAAGTCTGGGTTTACCAGCCCCGTCTTCTGCTTGCCCACCCTGCCCCTGCAGTGGTGGTGGGGGTGGGTCTCCCACATCTCTGACCAGCCCTGATGCCTGGGTACTGCGGGACACGCACAGACATCACCGTTTCTGCGCTGGCCAAGCACTTCGCTTGTCTGTCTCTGCAACAAACAGCCCCAATCTTAACTGCTTCCCAAGATGCCGAGACAGATTTTTTTTTAAAAGAAAAAGAGCACAACTTGCTCACCTCAGCCTAGGGGACGCGGGGAAGGGACGAGCAGCTGGGTCTTGAAGCGGGGAAGGGGGTTCACCCTGGGGAGCAGGCGATGGCACCTGGGTCAGGGGCCTGGGTCGGCTTTCACTCTTCTCGGCCACTAAGGGAGCTCGGAGCCAGGGCTGTGGCTACATCTGGCTGGCGTGCCAGCTCTTCAGGCCCAGTGAGCGGCTTATCTTGCTTTCCAACTGTGGGCTTTTTCCCTTCACCTGATTCTCCCTCTGGCGCTTTTCAGGTCTCTGGGTTTTGTGAGCTGCCTCAGTTCCTTGGAGTAAATAAACTAGGCCCCGTCTGCCCTGCCGACCGCCAGCAGGGTGTGGGGCTGACCTGAGGACAGTCTCTCTCAGGGCACTCACTGGGACCACACCTGCCTCGAGCACCCTCTCGCCTACACGTGGGAGCCGGCTCTGATGGCCTTGCTTGGAAACCGTCTTCCCTTCACTTCCCACAGGGCGCCCTCTTCCAGGGCACTCTGAACAGCATATGGAAAAGTCCCCACAAAGTCGTGCAGACTCCACAGGGGCGACACATTCCCACTTATCAAGGAGCTGTGGGCACTTCCCTGGCCATCAGTGGTTGGAACTCCACGCTTCCACTTCAGGGGGGCCTAGGTTCGATCCCTGGATGGGGAACTAAGATCCCACAGGCTGTGCAGTGTGGCCTAAATAAATAAATAAATAAAAGAGGACCTGTGATGTGCCCAGCCCTGTGCTGTGTGCTCACTGAGGCCCACAGGGATGAAAGGATTTGCTCAGAAGGATCCAGCAGGAAAGAGGCAGAACAGGGACTGGAACCCAGGACCTTGGGCCACTGAAGCCGACCTTCTGAGAAGCCCATCTTCATCAGGGCCTAGAAGCACCTCAGGAGGAGGTGAGTCGGTGCCTGTGGCCCTGTGGGAGCGAAGCTAAGACAGGAGCAGGCAGCCCAGGGCCAGGTTCCCCAAAGACTAGTAAGCCAGAGAGCTTGGGCTGCGTGTCAGCCGCTGCCTGACCTTGGCCCCAGGCTTCTCCCCATTCTGCCTGATTCCAGCCCCTCCCTGGGGTTGAGCGCCATGGACCGTGTCCAGCTCCAGGGGTGTCTGCTGTGGACTCCTCTGGCCCAGCCATCGGGTCAGTGCACTGCCCATTAATCACGGTCTGTCCTGCCCACCGTCTGTCACTTGTTCCAGCTTAACTCACCTTCCCAAGTCCTGAGTTGGGGAAGCTCTCATCACTCCATGCCTCATGCACGCTGGGTCCTTGGTGGCCACTGTAAGACCTTGCGCATTGATTCCGTCAACCGCCTGAAGGCCGTGGGGTTCTACAACCACCAGGACTCAAGGAGGCAGCACAGGGCTTCAATAATGGTCTTCAACTCATACCGTTGTGGGATGAAATGAGATGATACAAAGAGGAAAACAAGACAATCTAGGAAGGCTAGCGGGAGGACTAAGTTTGTACATATAAAGTGATCTCGGTTTCTATGCAAATAACCACTGGTTATGTAGAAGGAAACGGAAACCCACTCAGTGTTCTTGCCTAGAGAATCCCATGGACAGAGACGGGCAGGCTCCAGTCCATAGGGTCGCAAACGGTGAAGTGACTTAGCATGCACCCACGCAGCCACTGGTTAACAAAGGCAGGTGTGTGTGTGCGCACAGCTAAGTGTGTAGAGAGGTGTTTCCTAGCTCTGTCTGCTCTAAGGGCAACCCTATGAGCAACAAGCTCACCCAGCACCCAGATCTTGGTTTCTGATTCTGTTGTCCAGGCTCCCTGGAGAAGGCTGGTGCTAGGGTTGGAGCAGGACAAGTAAAAGATGAGGTGGAACATCTCATAATATCAGAAAGGAAGGAAGTGCTCAAAAGAGACCAAAGGATGGAATTCCCTGGCAGTCTAGTGGTTAGGACTCTGAGCTTCCACTGCAGGGGACATGGGTTTGATCCCTGGTCAGGGAACTAAGATCCCACAAGCTAAAAAAAAAAAGAAACCGAGGGACGGGGGTGTTAAAGGGACACAGAGCTTACTTGAAAGAGCTCCCAATGGCCACAGCTTAAAAAATTTAAGCGATAAAATAAATAATGCACTTTTGGATTAAACCCAAATTATGAAATAAATATCCATGAATCCAAACTGGTATAAATGATTGAGTGAACACATAAATCCAGGAGAAGAAACACATTTTCCTACAGAAGAATTCCAAGTATTTTCTGTAGCTGTCCCCTGCCCCCATGCAGTGTAGGCTGCGCTTCGTGACTTGCTTCCCAACAGAGTGTGGAAAGGGGAGGAAGCAGCTTCGTGGAGGAGACGGCTGTAAACACTGCCTCGGCCAAGTGACGCAGTGTGGCACGCGGCGCTAAGCCGTGGTGAGGGCGCACACCCCTGACGTGACGTGACCAGAAGGGCACCTCCCTGCTCTCTGTCCGGAAAACCTAGAACCCCAGGCTAACCGTGGGGAAAACGCCAGACAAACCCAAGTTGAGGGACAGTCGATGAAATATGTGACCAGCACTCCTCGGGACGGTTAAAGTCATGACACAGAAAAAGTCTGAGGAGCTCTCGCAGACCCAGGGAGACTGAGGAAACGCGACAACCACATGGAATGTGGGGTCCAGGGACACAGCAAGGACGTGAGTAGGAAAACTAGAGAAACCCAAATGAAGTCTGGGTTCAGTTTTTAAAGTACATGTTACATAATTTGTAATTTACACTATAAATATTCCTATTCTTTTGTTTTATATATTAACAAATATATATTTACATCATAAACATGCATATGGAAAAGATCCCATTCACAAAAGGAACCAAAAAATAGAAAATACTCATGAATCTATGCGAGGGTAATGTACATGCAAGAACTTTTTTTTTTTTTTTTGGGCATGCTGTGCGGTTTGCAGGATCTTAGTTCCCCAGCCAGGGATCAGACCTGGGCTCTGCCAGTGAAAGTGCTGAGTCCCAACCACTGGGCCCGCAGGGAGCTCCCCATGCAAGAAGACTTAAATGAAGGAAACTTAAAATGTTACAGAGACATAAAGTATGAACAAATGGAAAGGCATCTACTCCTACATTTGGATATAAAGACTAATATTACTGACATCATTATAAAGGTGTCAGTTCTCCATAAGTTAATATAAACATTTGATATGATCCAAATAAAAATAATACATCATTCAAAAAAGATTCGTTCTAAAGATCAAATGGGCCCCAAAGGGTGAATAAGAGGGTGCTATAAATTATAAAAATATAAAGGAACAGTATGTTAGGTTAGGTGGTTTTAAAAACACATTGTGGTCAGGTTAGGGCTTTCATTGCCATGACCTGGGTTCAATCCCTGGTCAGGGAAGATCCCGCAAGCCATACAGTATGGCCCAAAAAACCCCAAAACAAACACAGACACCCACAATGGCCAACATATAGACAAATTCTCTGGTACAGAACAGGGCCCAGAAAAGCACTCATATACATGTGGAAATTTCGTGTATGACAGAAATGACATTTCAGATCTGTGTGGAAAAGACGAATTATTCAGGAAATGGTGTGGAAAAAACTAGGTAACCATCTGGGAAAAGAGAAAGTTGGATCCCTACCTCATTCCTCACATAAAGCCCAGAAGGAACAGGCTCAGAATGCAAAAACGAAGACGAGACAGGGACCGGGAACAAGGACGCAAGGAGGATGACGCCCCCAACGCAATTCCAGCATGGAGAAGTCAAGACAGCAGCAAAACCAGAACCAGGACGGGAGGAACAATGGCAGACCAGGAAGAAAAGCACCAAAAACCGGATCAAAAGGGGCAAAGGAATAGGAAACAGCTCATAGAAAAGGACACACAAAGGCTCAAAAACACAGGGACGGAGGCCTGTTTAAAAGACAGTGAGACGCCATTTCTCACCCGACGCCTGAACACGCTGCAGGACGCCACGCGTGTGAGAGTGTGGGGGACGGGCGGCTCCTTCCTGGTTGGTGGGGGTGTGAACTAGAGAGCTTTTAGCAACAGCTAACAAGATGATGAACACACCTACCTTCAACCCAGCAATTTCTGTCTGAGGAATTTACCGACATGAAAGTGAATGTTCTTTGCAGTTATCACTTGTGCTAACACCACCAAAGACACAACTCAGACGACTTCACAGCAAGGACTGGTTCCTCACGGCGCCGCCGTTCAATGCAAAACCACACAGCTGCTATAAAAAGGCATGAGGCTGCTCTCTACAATGGAACTAATAATGGAGAAGTCTGCAAGATACGAGTATGGTGCAGGTCATATTATACGTCACTGAGTCTCTCTGGAGGGTAACACTAGTCCTTTCAGGGAGGGGTATGAGGAGGACTATATCTGATATATATACTGTATCTCTTGTATCTGTCTGCCTTTTGGATTTTGAACCATGTGAATACATTACCTTTTCAAAACTAGAACTAAAATGTAAGATGTGAAATGTTTATACCCTCTGGTCCAGCCATTCTGGGGCTGGATCCAACAGCTGCACTTGGGTCTAGGGCCAAGGAGGTCTGTAGGAAGATACTCACTGCACCTCTGCTTGGCGCGGAGAAGGAAACAACCAGAGAACAGCCCCTCTGCATAAGGAATTCCAAGGTGGCTGTGCTTGTACTGATAGGTGAATAGAGCCCAGTGCTGGTAGCTCCAGGGTGTGCTGCTATTTACTTAGTACCTCCCAGGATTTGCTTTATAAAGGCACAGAATCATTCCTGGAAGACCAAAATGTAGCAATGAACTTTGCCTCTAGGGAGGAAAATAAGACCAGAGGAAGTGTGGAAGGGAGAACTTCATCCTCTGTGTGGCTGAACTTACCTTGGTCCAGAATCACACTCTATGAAACAAAACACTTGTGAAGATTAAAAAAAAAAAAAAGTACAACGAGGTCACGTCACAGGCCTGCGCAGGGTGTCGGGTCAGAGAACCCGGCAGCCCCCGGGGTGCTTGCTAGACCCTCCTGAGTAACTGGTTGCTGTGTTGAATTCCCCAGCTGGTCACGAAGGCTCAGTGCCCTGGAGAGTCTTCTGCGAGATGCCACACTGCCCCCTCCCTCAGCCCCGAGGAACATCGAGACCTGAGAATATGGAGGCCTGAGCACATGCAGACCAGGGGTGCATGTGAGGGGTGTCACCGGGGTGAGGGAGGGACAGGGAAGTGGGAGGGGGGCCGAGATCACGCTGAGTTTCCTCCCATAACCGCCCGAGGCCCGAGCACACGAGCCTCAGGTGTCCCATGAGGGTCCACGGGCCTCTGTCTGGCCAGGCCAGCCAGAAGGTTTCAGCAGCACTTCCCCTCACCTCGGGCGGGGTCCTGGGCCTCATCTTCGCCCGCCCTGGGGACAGGGGTGTGCTCCCAAGCCTGGTGGGAGCTGGGCCTCAGCAGGTCCGGGATGGTGGGTGACAGGGCAGGCCAGGGTGCGTCCATGGCCACAGTTGTGGGCGCCTTCTGAGCTGGGGACTTTTGGGTAGGGTGAGAACTGGGGTTGTCCAGTCAAGGGTCTTGGCTGGTTCTAGACTCTGGGGTCCCTGGGCATGGTGGTGACACCCCAGGGGTCAGAGGTGGGGCAGTGGAGGGCCAGGCACCCCTGCTGATGCCCCGGCAGCTGGGACAGCAGTGTGTCTGGTGCGGGCAGGGAGTGGCTGGGGCAGGAAGCTGCTGAGGGCCGAAGGCCCAGCAGCCACACGGCCCTGAGAACCCACTGGGAGCTCTGCCCACGGAGTCCTACCCGGGGTCCCCCCCAACACCCTCGGTAGCCAGGCCACTGCCAGGATGGGGGGACATGAGGGGTATCCCTGGTGGGGGCCGGGGCAGCCGCTGCAGCCGGCCTGGACATGCCCGGTGCTGGGCCTTCCTGCCAACCCTGGGAGCCAAGGAAAACCAGAATGGACTCAGCCCTCGAGCATCTAAAGGCATGACGGTGTGGGCTGGGGTGGAGCTGGGGTCAAGGGTGGCAGAGGTGCTGGGAGATCAGCAGGCAGTGCCCAAGGACAGGAGAGAGGCAGGGAAAGGCGCTGTCCACAGGGCCTGGCGGGGAAGGACAGGAGAGAGGCAGGGAAAGGCGCTGTCCACAGGGCCTGGCGGGGAAGGACAGGAGAGAGGCAGGGAAAGGCGCTGTCCACAGGGCCTGGCGGGGAAGGACAGGGGAGAGAGACAGGGAAAGGCGCTATCCACAGGGCCTGGCGGGGGCTGACAGCTGAGCCCTGGACCCTGCCCAGAGCAGCCTCGGGACCTGAAACACTGGTCGGGGACACGCTTGATGTCATCATTTTTATTCACTTTCTGTTTCTGAAAATAAGAGTAAACATACAATATATAATTTCTATTTATATATACTAGGCATCCTTACTGTAGAGCTCAAGAAAACCAACCTTGACCACTTGGAGGCAGTTTTTAATTCTGACACTTGGTGGAGGGGAAAGAAGTGTCCATGACTGCCAAAAGCAGAATCTTTCTTTATTATTAAACAGCAGTAACAGGAAAACCTAATGCTCCGTGAGACACAACTGACCCTGGGAGGCCAGGAGGGGGCCCCTAAGAACCCCGGAGAGGAAGCACCCCGCTTGCCCAGGCACCCCACCCCTCAGCTCCGTTCACTCCAGAAGCCCCGGGCACACCAGGAATGTTATCACAGGCAGTGACTGTCCTCACGGGCAGGGGAGCGGGGTGCACATCTGCCAGGGGTCTGCTGGGGGCCAGAGCCGTGAGGGGCTCGGGAGCTTCTTCCTGGTCTTCCCTGAGCGGCTCAGCGGCTGGTGGGGCGGGCAGGCCCCGGGAGCCCCGGCCCTGACAGAGCAGCTCTCCTGGCACCCAGGGGAACCCACGCACACCAGGATGCCTGCCAGGGCCTGTCCCAGGAGGGGGCAGTTGGCAGGGCCTTGCCACCAGCCGAGGGAGACAGGGCAGAGGGATCCCGGGCTGGGAGCCTGAGGAGGCACTGCGGGCTCGCCCTCAGGTCAGGAAGAGCCGGAGAGGAGCCCTCATTACCCCGTGCAGCTCCTGCTGCCACTCTGGCTCCTCTGGTGCCCTCCTCACCTGACCCCAAACGTCAGCACGATGGAAATAGGAGAGTCCTGGGCACAGGAGCACCCCGAGGCCCTGAGCGGGCCCTGCAGTCAGGCCTGAGAAGCCGGGGGGTGCCAGGAGCCTCGCTGGCCCCTCACGGGGGAGGTGCTGCCACCTCGCAGGGGGCTCCGAGGAAGCTGGGGTGGGTGCTGGACGGCCTCAGTTCTTCAGGATGGTCTCGTAGGCCTGGTACACGTGCTGGGACACCTCCGGAGCTCGGCACTTCAGGGACAGCTGTAGGGGGACAAGGGTGGGAGGCAGGGACCCCTTATTCCTGGGGCTCCTCTCCAGGCCGGGGAGGGGAGCAGATGGCAGAGGGTGGGGTGCACGTGGGGCCCGGCGGGGCGGCAGCAGCGGCTGGAGCAGCTGTGCAGTGCCGGCGAGGGGGCGGCCCCGCAGCCAGCCAGGCGGGGACCAAACAGACTGCAGCCCACAGACCTGCTGTCCCGGCCCCCGCAGCCGCTGCAGCGTGAGTCAGAGCCCAAGGCGGCCAGCCCCATCCGTGGAGGGTGGGGTCCCTGAGGACGTTCGGGGGCCAGGAGGGAGGCTGCGGGGGCGCTGGGGGGTGGGGGGATCTTTCTGGTTTCCTGCACAGGAAGCAGTTGTGTCAGATCTGGCTCAGCTCTAACCGCGAGGAGGGCTGGCAAGCCCAGTAGCAGAGACAGGCTCGCTGCCCCTCCTGCCAACGCCGTTGCTCTGAGGGCCCCGGTCTCCTCTGAGGGCTCTGCGCACACAGCCTGTGGGGAGTGCAGCGCCAGGCTGGAGAGCACAGGGCGTGGCAGCGGGGTGGTCTGTCCCCCGGCCTGCAGCCTGCATGCGTCTGCCCGGCTTTGGGGAGCAGGGGGGCGAGGCCAGGCCAGGAGGTGGGGTGTGCCAGGAGTGCCTGAGAGGACGGGGGAAGAGGAAGAGAAAAGCAGTCCGCTAACCTCCAGGTCCTGCACCGCCGGCACCGGCAGGGAAGGTGGACATGCAGCGACCAGACACAGGGAGACGGAAATTACCACCACCAGCCGCGGCGCCCATGCTGCCAGGGGGCCGGGGAGCAGCGTCGGGGGTCATGCCTGCCCGCTCGGGTGCGGGGAGAAGCCAAGCCTGGGCTCTCAGGGGCCGGGACACGGCGCAGCCTCTGGGAAGCCTCGTCCTTTCTCTGGGAGAGGGGAGCCCAGGGGCCAGGGCTCCCTGAGCTCAGGAGAGCTCCTTCCCAGTACCAGGTGGGCCTCATAGGGCCCGATTCTAGTCCATTTCACTGTTCAGAGACCGGATTTGGTGCCTTATCTGAGACACTTGATGGGACTGAGCTGAAGCTTTCTAAGGTCAGAATCCTGGTGCTTCTTCACACCAGGGTGGATGCCCCACCCCACCCCACCCCACCAGGGCCGACCCCAGCCCGGGCAGGCATGCGGGCAGGAAGGCAGAGGCCCCGGGGCTTTAGGCGGGAGCGGGCGCCTCACCGTGAAGCTGGGGTTGCCTGGCTGGATGCGCAGCTCGGCTAGCACCCAGATGCCGTTGGTCAGCTTGAGAGACTGGTAGAGCATGTCCTGGCCCTCCACGTTCCTCCTGGCCACAGTGAAGATGTTGCTGCTCTGCAGCCGGCTGCTCACGGCCTCTGGGGGTCACAAGGTCAGAGATGGGGGGTCTGGCGCTCAGGGCTGGCGTCAGGGCACAGGGCAGCATGGACAGGCACAGGGCTCAGGAGCCCTACCCGCGTTGAGGGGGCAGTCTCTGATCTGGAACTGGGCCTCGTTCTCATTGGGAATGTCCTTCCACGTGGCCAGGAACATCTGCCGGTCTGCAGGGGCACAGGTGGGACCCTGCTCAGCACCCTCATCGGGAAGCGGGGCGGTCAGGCCCTGCACCCGAGACCAGGGTGGCTCCGTCATAGCCCCTCCTGCTTCCCTCGGCCAACTCGGAGCTAGTGTTCTGCGGGGTCCCTCCCTGCTCCTGCCCACGTCCAGCCTCCGGCCCTGGCACCAAGCAGCCCGTTCACTGGTCCCAGTGATGTCATGGGCTCCTGTGGTGACTGCTGAGGAGGGCCTAAACCCTCTGGGCACGGGACGTACCTTCCCGCAGGTTCCCGCTGGGGCCCAGGGGTGGGCATCAGGTGTGATGCGTGGCCTAGGGCCCCTGCCTCGGGGGGCCCGTGGGATGACTGTCTAGAGGCTGAAGGTCAGGCTGACAGCAGAGCTGGCCAGGCAAGACCCTCGGGCCCTGGGAAGGTGTGACCCTCCCTCTAGCTCTGCAGGGGAGCCAGTGACTCACGGACTCCATCCATCCATTCTAGGGACCCCAGGGGTGCCCTCAGGACTCACCCATCTTCCCGTCCTCCACAAAGAGGATGTGGAGCGGGTACAAGGTGCTGAAGTAGAAAACGTCTATGTTGTTCTTTACGGCCACCTGGGAACAAGAGAGGCCCCAGGTCGTCCCCTATGCCTGATGCCCACTGAGGCCCCAGGAAGCCTCTGCTCCTGTGAGCGCAGCTGAGCAGGTTCCCCAGAAGCCATGTCCATCCCCTAACCGGCCCCCGGCCTTCCCATCCCCACCCGTCTGTGCCTAAGAACAAGACTCCACAGACACAGCCCTACGACAGAGCCAGCCAGGCCCCAAGGGCTTCCCTGGTCCTCCCCAGGGCACGTGGGCAAGGACCGGGTGCCTGGTCCTCCCTGGGACGCACCTGCAGGCTGTTCAGCGGCTCTGTCTTCATGACCGAGCCCGCCGTGCTGAGAGGCAGGGAGATCTCCACAGTCTGGGTGGGGCTAAGCGGTGCGTGGACCTGGAGTGGGGCGGCGGGGGCCAGGCCAAAGCTGGGGAGAGAGAAGCCCCGTGGGGATGGTGGGGAGCAGGCGCTGACACAGGGCAGGCAGGCTCCTGGGGCCCCGGGGCCTGGCAGCAGCGGGGGAGAAGGCTCTCCAGCGAGCCAGCCTCACCCCAGACCAGACCCAGGCCAGAGGGACAAGTTCCTGACCCCACTCCCAGGCTTCAATGGCCCCGCAGATGGAAGAGAACCTGGGCTAGCCAAAACCCGTCTCTGCTCCCCCTTCTCCTCTGGGGGAGGCACCGGGCAGGCCCAGGTCAGTGCGTCCTGCCCTGCCCTCCAGGAGCCCCATGTCATACCAGGGGCCTAAAAGCTGCTTCTAACCTGAGAACTGTGACTGCTCACGTCTCAGTAACCAACCCCAGCCTCCCAGGAGGGACGCGACCATCCCAGGGGAGGCACTGGGTTTACTGTCTGGGCCAGAACTGGCTGGATCACACAATGGCCACAGAGCTTCTGGAAAGCCCTGCCTCTTGGTAAAGTGGCATGTGGGCAAATCAGAGGGCACCAAGAACGTGAGAGATGCCCGGCCACTGGAAGATAAGTCACCACGGTACCGACTGGAACCACGGACTGAGCACTCCCTGTGCCCAGGCGGGGCACCTGAAGTCCTGTCCTTGTAAACACAGTGACAGGTACACAACCTCCTGTCTTCCAGGACACAGAGACTCAGGGAGGGGCGCGCCCAGACCTGGGTGAGCGGCGCTGCTGAGACCCAGAGCCTGAGCTGCCTGACCTCAGCCTATGTGTTGCCCACTGTGGTCTCAGACCCACCTGGGACGCAGCAGGGGACACCGTGGGGACACGAATGCCATCACAGTGCCTCAGCACTCCTGGCTCTCCTGGGAGCCCGACCTCTGTCGACCGTGACCGTGGGTGAGGCATTCACCCTCTCTGAGCTCAGGTATCATTACCTGCTTTGGTGGTTTAGTCACCAAGTCCTGTCTGACTCTTGCGACCTCATAAACTATAGCCTGCCAGGCTCCTCTGTCCATGGGATTCTCTAGGCAAGAATACCGGAGTGGGTTGCCATTTCCTCTTCTACCAAAGAAGGTTAATGGCATCAACCTCACTGGGCTGTGAAGGGGCTCAAGAGAGACAAAGACTCCTAAAGTTCTCGACACAAGGCCTGGTACCCAGGGAGCTGGCCACACACCATAAGTTCACTGTGAGCGATGATCAGGAGCACTCCTGGGGGCCTGCAGGGCTCCCTGAGGGAAAGGAACAGAGTGCCCACTTCCCTAGTCTGACAGACGGCCGGGAAAAACTGGCGCACAGGCTCTCCTTGAGGAAGCAGCCCCTTCAGTCAACTTCTTAGAGGCTCAGTTTGCTCATCACCAGAGCCACTCAGGAAGAAGGGTCATCAGCAGAGGCTGCCTGCGTTCCCCAGAGAGCCCTGGCCTAGCTGGCCGGGTCCAAGGAGGCCTTCCCCACTGATCCCCAGTGCAGGGGACCCTGAGGGCAAGGCGCTGGGAGTGGACGTCGCTCCCAGAGGTGCTACCCACTCCCTGTTTGCCTTCTTCGAGACGCCTTGAGAGGGGAGCTGCTGAGGTCTGGAGATTTTGTCAGGGAAACACCCCCCTGGGTGCTGGGGAAAGGTAACACTAAAGGGAGGTGCCTTACCCCCCAGCTCCCCACCACTGACCTCGGACTTTGGTGCCCACAAAGAGAGGTCACGGTGAGGAAAATTACTGCCTCAGAGAGAGCTGGCCGGAGCTGCAGTTGTGAGGAAGACCCTCCTCCAGCAGAAAGCGGGGCCAGCCCGCAAGCCCCAGCACGGGCCCTCGGCAGGCAGGCCTCGGGGGCTCACCTGTTGCGGTTGAACTGGATTGCGAAGTCAGTCATGACCTGCAGGGCCTTGTTGGTCAGCTGCAGGTCCATGGAGATGGTGCCCGCTTGGCGGGTGAAGGTGCCCGAGATCTCCAACCCTTTGGCCTTCATGGCTGGCAGCCAGACCTGAGGGGAAAACGATGGGGAGGGGGCTGCCACAGCCCCCACGCCACAGCCCGCCTGAGGCTCCTTCCCCTGCCCCCTTCTCTCACACCTGAAGGGGGCTCTCAGATGGACCACACCTGCCTGGACCGCCAGGGGATGACCATGTGAGCCTCGGGATGAGAAGAAGGACCCTGCCCGGCCTGCCCGGGGTCCCCGCCTCGGGGTGGCCGACTGCTGGAGCAGCACGGGACAGGGAGGCCTCGGTGTGCCCAAAACCTGACCTGAGTCTCTGGAGGTCAAAGCAAGAATACTCAGAGGAGGGCTGAGGAAGGCGGAGAGACAAGCAGGCCCCACCAGCCTCCAGATGAGCCCAGGAGACTGAGAGCCCACGGGTGCCCGGGGCCTGGCCAGAGCCAGAGGACCCCGGGTGGTCACGGCCTGTCCTCCTCGCAGGCGGCAGGGCTGGCCTTTAACTGCGCCAACAGGCCTGAGCAGCGACAGGACCCGGGAGGACCTCTCGCCTGGCAGGCCTTCCCTGCCTGCTTGGCTACCCTTGTCCTCGGACACTCAGCTCCAGAGCCACCTCCTCCGGGAAACCCTTCCCCAGTGTCCTTGTCCGGGCTCTGCAGCAATGACAGTCTTGCAGATAAACCATCTCCTCTGTGCCCGGACAGCGCTTCGAGGGGGAGGGCTCTGCTTTTCTGTCTTGCATCCTTGGCTCGGAGCTTGGTGTGAGATTTGTATTTGGGGAACATTTGCTGAGTGAATGGCATGGATCAAAGCCCTGCCCAGGAGGGACAGCCACGGATGCTATCCTGTGGATGCGCAAACGTCTCTCTGGCTGCCATTCTTACCAGGACGCCTCAGCCCACCTGAGGCCAGCCTCCCCAGGGGCCCTGTCAGTGAACATGGCCATGGTCACCCAGCCCAGGTCCCGTCAAGGTCACCTCCTCCCCCGACACCACGTCCTCCACTCTCCCCTATCCACAGGCACCACCCAGGGGTAAGTCACCATCAGAGCCCCCAGGTAAGATGGGAGCCACCTAGGTAGCTGCCCAAGTCTTTTTTCTTTTTTTAATTAATTTATTTTTTAAATTGAAGAATAACTGCTTTACAGAATTTTGTTTTCTGTCAAACATCAACATGAATCAGCCATAGGTATACACATGTCTGCCCAAGTCTTCTATTCCCAGTTTCCAGAGCAGCCAGAGCCATCTTTAGGAAGGCAGATCTCGTCACGGCACCCTGGAACCCTCAGTGGTGCGATGCCTCCACTGCCCACGGCCTCCCCATCGGGGTGCCCTCCCTGGGTCAGTGTGCATGGCTCCTCGGGCCTCACACACACACACACACACACACACACACACACTGTCTCCTCTGCTTGGACAGCACTCCCCACCCCCATCCCATCCTACTTGCTAACCTGCTCATCCTTTGCTCCACCAGACAAATCTGGACAGAATCTCAGGGTTTTAGTCGTGAGCTGTGACTGGGAGCACAGAGAGCACTCAGGGCCCCAGGGTGACTGCCCTGCCCCACCCCTCCACCCCCCAGGCTTCCTTCCCAGGTTCTTCAGAGCTGGCACTATCACCGTCCTGAGTGGGATATCGTGTCTCCTGGTCACTGTAGGCTCACGGAGTCCAGAACTGTCAGCCCCTGCTGGCTACAATTTGAGGAACTTCAAGTTCTTGTACATATGACAGCCTCACCCTCCTTGACCAGGAAGGGCTGGGACTGCAGGCAGGACAAACGATTTGAGGTGGTCACAGTGCTGTGAGAAAAAGGTAGCCTACACAGTCACTACTTCTGGACGGAGAGCACACCCACACCCTGTGACTAAGGTAGCAGGGGAAAGTCCTGCCCACGTGGAAAAGGACTCCCCCAGGCAGCCTGCCCTGATTACTCCTATCCGGTGATCCCTTCGCCTCTCCTTCCAGCTGATACAGTCACCAGGTCCTCCACTAAGACAAAGCAGCGCTAATACATGTTAAAACGGATACACATGCAGAAAGCAAGCTGATTCTGACAACCATGGCACCTAAGTAAGTACACGGAGGTTCTCAAACACTTTAGGATCACCTAAGGGTCGTGGGCAGGGGCTTTGGTGCCACAGCCCCATATTCACTTCCAGACTCTCGTCACTCATCAGCTATAGGACCTTAAAGCACTCAGATTCCTCAACCAGAAAACGGGAGCGCCAGCGCCACGTGGCTGCTGGGAGGGCTCTGGGCTGGGGCTGTGCCACGTTCGTGTAGCCCTCCACGGAAGTGCGAGGCCGCTGGCACTAGACTTGCTGCCTCCTGGGGGCCCCTTAGGCCCAGATCCTGCAAAAAGGTGTGGCTGGGGGCTCTGGCCACTGCAGTTTGGCAGGCATAGCCAGGGAGGCTGGGGCAGGGCAGGTGCTGGCTGGCAGCTCCCCTCATCATAAGGGACATGTCCCTGGGCCCCGAAGCCCTGCTGGTCCTGGTTTGGGGAGGGGACCTTGGAAGAGAGGGGCGCTGGCTGACAGTTGGGAGGCTCAGGCCACGTCCGTCCCCTCTGGCAGTTTCCTTGAGGACAAGGGCCCAGCCCACACCACGCTGTCCTCAGCTCTCCTTCCCTCGCCTGCCCTCGCCACTGCCAGCCAGAACCCTTCTCCCCACCGCCCCCACGTCCTGCCAGGCCTCCTTCCAGCCCAGCGCGTCTCCACCCCTACAAAGCTCTCCTGTCCAGCCACCATCAGCAGTTGACAACTCCTCATGGGCTCCTGGCTTCTGCTCTGCCCTTAAGTTTGGCCTCCACACAGTGGCCAAAGCGCTGGCTCTTTAAGCTTCGTTTCTGCTTAAAAACCACTGTGCCAGGATGGAGAGCAAAGTCTCAGAGCCGGGGCCATGACCTCGCCAGCTCCCTGCCTCCTCAGCGCGAGTCCAGCCAGGAGTCTGGAGTGGGGTGGGACTACCTGGGTGGCACAGGGGGCGTCTGGGGCACCTCCAGGCTGATTGGGGTCAGGGAGGCAGCTGTGGAGGTGACAGGCTTCACTAGGAGCCACTGTCCTGCAGACCTTGAGTATTTTCTGCAGGATTTCAGTGTGCCTTGAAATCCCTAGGAACTTAATGGTGGTGAAATCAGCGGAAGCCTGTTCTTTGTTTCGTCTGGAATCTTACTGGGAGTCAGTCGCTGTATCAGAAGCGAAAGGTGCCTCCGGCCCATCAGTCATGGCACCCACACTGTGGTGCCACAGTGACTCTGCTGCCAACCCCTGGCAACGCCATGAGATCTGCCGGGGCGGGCGTGCCCAAGCCTTCACCACACTAAAATGAAGCGTTCTGTTCTCCTCCTTTTAAGTCTCCTTATGTGATGACAGCATCTTACCACTTCAGAAATTTTACAAGTAGGTAGACCTCATTCGTTAGAAAAGGAGGGGGTGCTATGAAGCGCCTGTCATCAGTCTGGGGCACTGGGTTGAGTGGCACTGAGAACCACTGACCAGTCACTAGACGGGGCTTCTGCCATTCTCTGGAAGGTGAGCACGCCCCCTAGGCTCCCCATTTTCGCCTTGCTGATTCTGACTTGGACTGAGCTCCAGTGACACCCGCTCTGGGAAGCCTTCCCCAGGCCTCCACACCAGACCCAGCGCCCTGTGCTCCCGCTGCTCCGGGCAACCCAGCTAGCCACTGAAAGGAACCTGCATGTCCGCCTCCCGCCTCCCACGGGGCCACGGCACTTACTGCTTTGGGAGCCACATAGGATCCCGACAAGGTGCCCACGCCACTGGTCAGGTCAAAGAGATCACTCAGGCCACTGCCCATGGGCGCTCCTAGGTTAGCTGGTACTGCTGCTGCTGGGGGTGCCACGAAGCTGGGGGCTCCGATCTAGAGGGAGGGGAGAGGGGTCAGAGGCAGGCACGCCAGGGGAAGTACGGCCGCCTGGCCCTTTAGAAGACGGGGGTTGGGCAAGAGGGCGTCCTGCAGGGCTGCCTTCAGGTCAACTCTAAGTTGCAGAAACAAGACAGAGTGAAGCGGGTGGAGAGGAGAGGCCGAGCCCTCCCGTGCCCTACAAGCCCCGAGAGGAAGAGCTGGGCACGCTCACAAACTGACAGCCCAAGGATAAAAGGGGTACTCAACACAGTGCTATGAGGGGGCCGTGCTCAGAGACTGGAGCACACCCCAGGGTGTCAGAGAGGGCTTGTGGGGGCCTCCGGATGACAAAGTAACTTCATCGGAGGGTGGTGAGGGTGGGCCGACGGCCCTGACACCCCCCGCCCTGGGACGCCCGGCGGGTGATCGAGGAGCAGCAGGACGAAGGCTTGGTGGCACAGGGTTGAACCGTACCCCTTCAGGCTCATCCCCCATCTCCCAGCAGAAGCAGGCAGGGTGAAGAGAACAGGCAGCCACATGCAGAGGGAAAGCCAAGAAGAAGACACAGAGAGACAAGACAAGGAGAAAAGAGGCAGAAGGTTAGTCACAGCTGTTCCACCCGACCCTATGGGGCCTGTGCGAGGCTGCAGCAGCCTAGGAGGGCCCCAGGTCTCTATGACGGGCAGCCCCCCCGCACCCCCAGCCCCACTCGACACCCTCGTCCTTCTGACCCTTCCCTGTGCTGTGGCCTTGGGGACCTGAGCCGGGCATGGCCAAGTGACAAGGGCCCAGGTGCCACCTCCACCTGGCTCTCCGGCTGCCTGAAGAATCCCAAGGAAACAGCAGGCCTTCTTACCACCGCCTTCACAAGGGAGGGGCTGTCCCACCCTCTCATGGGCCTCTCTCAGGCCTGCTGGGCAGCTACACCAATCGGTGCCACGTGTGGGGGAGCGGATGCAAGGGTGGCTCCCCCAGCCTTACAGGGCCAAGGTGACTCAGAGGGTAAGGGAGAACAGCCCCCAGGACTCTTGGGGTTCAGCAGCCTGGCAAGGGGCTAAATCCCGTGCCTGCCACTTAGGAGCTGTATGCGCTAGGCAGGACGGCCACCTGACCGCTTTACGCCCCAGCTTCTCACTGATACGGGAGCTACATGATCCTTGGATGGCGTCTGGCAGAGAAGGCGTTCCTGATCCCTCCCTGAAGACCACCATCAACCTCGTCCGGGGGCCCAGGACGTACCAGGCTGTCAAGGCCACCGCCAAGCAGGTCCACGGCGCCCATCTGCACCGCGGAGGTGGCCAGGGGCGGGCCGCTGACTGGAGGCCCGAGGTCCAGGTTGAGGAGGTCACCCAGCAGGTCGCCCTGCGTGGGGACGGCATCCAGCTGCTCTCCGGGGGGCGCTCCAGCTGGGGCCGTCTCTGGGCTCTCCGTGCTCTCGCTCCTGCCAGGACGTGGGGAGAGGCTCAGCAGGGCCAGAAGCGGTGCCGTCTTGGGGAGGCCAGACCCCATCTCCGGGATCCGCCCCCAGGAGAGGCACCGGGCCTCCTCACTGTCCCGGGAGCCTGTCTACACCCCACTTCCTCCCCTTCCCATGCCTGATCCATCTTGTTCTGGGCTAAGGGGAGGGAGCGCCGTCTGTATTCCCCAACTCAGTCCACTTTAAAGTCCCGGAGAACAGGACAACCCAGGCCAGAAAGCCGTGGGAGCCGCGGGGGGAGCACCTGAGCAGAACGGGGCTCTGGAAGCGGGCAGAATTGGGTTGAGCCCAGCTCTGCTGCCTGCGCTCTTCACCAGGCTCTTAAGCGCTCTCTGCCTCTGGTCCCTGTCTCTTCAGGGAGGACTTCCCTCAGAGCTGTTGTCACCTAGGCCACACCATGTATGCAGTGAGCATTCACTAGGGTCGCTAGAATCGTAATTCTGCTCAGACTCAGGTGAGAGCACTGTGCTACTGAACCAGGGAAGTGGGCCAGTGACTGGCCCCCGGACTCACGAGGCGGTGCGGGGCGGCAGGCTCTTGTGCACGACGCCCCGGCCCCCCTCCACGAAGGCACTGGGCGGCTTGTGGTAGACGGAGGCCAGTGTGCCGATGTAGCAGATGAGCTCGTCCAGCAGCGTGGGCTCAATGAGGTCTGTCTCCTCGGAGATGAGCGGCTTCTCAGCCAGCACCACCTCCTTGGCAGCCACGGGGTCCGTGGAGAGCAGGCGCCAGTAGATGTAGCCACGGTCCCGCAGGTCTGGGTTGTCTGAGTCCTGGGAGGTGACGAGAAGGGCGTGAAACGCTGCGCACGTGGGTGATGGGGAGGGGAAGCCCACAACAGGGGGTCACAGGGTCGCTAACTTGACTGCCTGAGTGCTGGTGGGAGCCTGCCCCTTTAGGCACAGAGCAGACACAGCCCAGCCCCCTGGTTTCCCCTCAGGCCAGCCTGCCCCTGCCTCTGCTCCCTGCCCTCTGTGGGAGGCTGGCTCAGCATCGCCCCCATCCCCGCCTGCCCTATCTGTCTGACTGAGCTCCCTGAGCTGGGGATTAGGGGCAGGACTCCCGGTCTGGCTCCCTGGGTGGACCAAGGGCTGCGATGGGCACTGCAGGGAGGCCACACCCACCTGCGTGGCCAAGCTGAGGACCTGCTGCACCAGCTCCTGGGTCTCTGTCGGCTTCTTCAGAAAGAGCTTCACGATAGCCGTCAGCAGCTGCAGCTGCACCTGAGGAGGACGGAGAGGAGGCGAGGGGGGAGGGTGAGCTCCGGGTGGGGACCACAGGGAACCAGAGGAGGACCTCAGAGACCAAAGGGGCGTTGAAAGGCCGAGAGCAGCTCTCCTGGGTCTGGGCTGGCCACGCAAACAGGCCAGGCGCAGTGGGGTGGCTGTGCTGAGTAGTCTGGACCTTGGCCCGAATGGTCAGGAGGACCTGGCCGTGGAGCTTTGCAGAGCCCCAGGCCGGCTGGGGACTGCTGCCCAGCGCTAGGGCCCCAGAAACCCATCAGGGCTCTGGGTCCACGACCTTCAGGAACTCAGCTCATGAGGGCAACACGTGTGCCTGGTGTGCTTACCAGAGACCACCTGCCAACGAGTGGACCAAGTGCCAGAGAAGCTGAGCGGACGGGGGCAAATGGGCCCGTGGAGCCTTCCTCCCGAGGTGGAACCCTGCCCGGCCCCCGGCAGCCCCACCTCCCACCCGCCCTGTCTGCACCTGAGCATGCCTCCCGCACCCCCTCCCCGCTTCCGCAGTTCCAGCCCCCCTCACCGGTGCCGCCCCACAGTGCTGGCAACACTTTGCAGCCCCCTGGCCGCTCTGTGGAGCCCCTGAGGGCGGAGTTCGAGTCTGTCCCTGTTGCATCCCTGGCTATCGTTCACTCCAGAGTCTGGCAAAATATAGGCACTTAAGAGAAATTTGCCAGAAAAAAAACCAAAATTTGCTGACTAAAAGCACACCTCTGAAAGAACAGTTCTCCGCACACAGCCCTTCCTTAGCCCCATCCCATTTTGTCAGCCCTGGCACAGGAAGACAACCAGAGGCTCCCCAGATGGTGCCAGGGACGGGCCTGCAGCAGAAGGGCGGTGGTGGGGCTGGCAGCAGCTTCTGGGCCCATCCAAAGGCTGGCACTTATGGAAACAAGCGGCAGAGCTGCCGCTGCGCAGGGTGGGCGGATGCCGGGAGGAGTCCCTCCAGAGTCCCTACGATCTGGGGACACAGCGGCCAATGGCGGAGGAGCAGGCTGGCTGTCTCCAAGGCCAGAGGTGGCTGGGCACTGGCTTCCAGACCTGGCTCAAGTCCCTGGCCGGGTAGCTGGCAGAAGGCCACTCACCCTCAGCTGGTGAGGGAGAGTTGGGCCCACTTCAGGGGTTCTGGGGGCCCGGAAGACACAAGCCGTGGCGGCCAACTTGGAGCCAGACCGAGACAGCACTTCCTCTGAATGCTGACTTCATCACTTCCCAGCCGGTGACCCTGGACAAGTCACTTAACTGCTGAGGCTGCTTC
This sequence comes from Bos javanicus, assembly GCF_032452875.1. Taxonomy (NCBI): domain Eukaryota; kingdom Metazoa; phylum Chordata; class Mammalia; order Artiodactyla; family Bovidae; genus Bos; species Bos javanicus. Next base: position 69,040,669 of record NC_083884.1, read on the forward strand.
CTCCTCTATAAAATGGATGCAGTGCCTCACAGGGTTGACGGGAAGTCAATGAGACAACAAACGGAAAGAACTGTGTCCTCTGCCCAAGGCACAGCAGCGGTCGTGGCTGTTGTCAACACCACAACCGCCACACACACCAGGTTCTCCCCAGCCCCGGGCTGCTGGCTGCTGGCGCTCATTCACCCCTGTCCGTCTGCTGTGCTCCCTGGACCAAGGCTGAGTCAGCTCCCTGCCTAGCTCCGCTCCCCCAACAACACACTGAGGCCCGAGTCAGCCTGCAGCTCAGGGCTGTTGTTCAGCTGCTAAGTCGTGTCTGACTCTCTGTGACCCCATGGACTGCAGCATACCAGGCTCCTCCATCCTTCACCATCTCCCAGAATTTGCTCAAATTACAATCCATTGAGTTAGTGATGCTATCTAACCATTTCATCCTCTGTCGTCCCCTTCTTTTGCCCTCAATCTTTCCTAGCATCAGGGTCTTTTCCAATGAGTCGACTCTTTGCATCAGGTAGCCAAAGTATGGAGAAGGCAATGGCACCCCACTCTAGTACTTTTGCCTAGAAAATCCCATGGACGGAGGAGCCTGGTGGGCTGCAGTCCATGGGGTCACTAGAGTCGGACACGACTGAGAGACTTCACTTTCTTTTCACTTTCATGCATTGGAGAAGGAAATGGCAACCCACTCCAGTGTTCTTGCCTGGAGAATCCCAGGGACGGGGAAGCCTGGTGGGCTGCCGTCTATGGGGTCGCACAGAGTCGGACACGACTGAAGTGACTTAGCAGCAACAGCAGCAAAGTATTGGATTTTCAGCATCAGTCTTTCCAATGAATATTCAGGGCTGATTTCCTTTAGGATTGACTAGTTTGATCTCCTTGCTGTCCAAGGGACTCTCAAGAGTCTTCTCCAACACCACAGTTCAAAAGCATCAATTCCTTGGCGTTTAGTCTTCATGATGGTCCAACTCTCACATCAGTATGTGACTACTGGAAAAACCATAGCTTTGACTATACGGACCTTTATTGGCAAAGTCATATTTCTGCTTTTTAATATGCTGTCTAGGTTTGTCATAGCTTTTCTTCCAAGGAGCTAGTGTCTTTGAATTTCATGGCTACAGTCACCATCTACAGTGATTTTGGAGCCCAAGAAAATAAAATCTGTCACTGTTTCCACTTTTTCCCCTTCTATTTGCCATGAAGTGATGAGACTAGATGCCATGATCTTAGTTTTTTGAATGTTGAGTTTCAAGCCAGCTTTTTTACTCTCCTTTTTCACCCTCACCAAGAGGCCCTTTAGCTCCTCTTCACTTTCTGCCATTAGAGTGGTGTCATCTGCATATCTGAGGTTGTTGATTATTTCTCCTGGCAGTCTTGATTCCAGCTTGTGATTCATCTAGACTAGCATTTCGCATGATGTACTCTGCATACAAGTTAAATAAGCAGGGTGACAGTACACAGCCTTGTCATACTCCTTTCCCAATTTTGAACCAGTCAGTTGTTCCACATCTAGGTCTAACTGTTACTTCTTGACTCACATACAGGTTTCTCAGGAGACAGCTAAGGTGGTCTGGTATTTCCGTCTCTTTAAGAATTTTCCACAGTTCGTTGTGATCCACACAAAGGCTTTAGTATAGTCAATGAAGCAGAATTAGATGTTTTTCTGGAAGTCCCTTGTTTTCTCCATGATCCAACAGATGTTGGCAGTTTGATCTCAGCCCCTCCCCTTCCCACAGCTGGAGAGGCTTAGGAGCCAGGACAAGGGGGCTCAAAAAACAATCTAAAGTAAGTTCCCAAATCTCAAAGCACTAAGTAGTTTATAAAAGCTCTGAACTTGCTTCCCATGAGGCAAAGGAAGCAGGCAGTTTACACACACCAAGTCTGAGGATGCCCTAGGCTGGCCAGGAGACAAGGAGAGGGGCCCCCCTCCCCCTACGATGGGAGTGTAAACCAGAACCGCCTCTGTGCCAGGGCAGTCCGGACTGGCAATGCACAGGCCTTCCTACCAGCACCATGCTCCTAAGAACCCGTCCTCCAGCTGTACCTGCAGGCGAGCTTCCCACAGCTCGCTCCCAGCAGAGCTGTTTAAAAGAGCAGAAGGCTGGACACCTAAATACCAGTCAGGGACCCTGCTTAAACAGGGTCCTTCTGCATGAAGCTAGGAAGCTGTAAAAAGCTCTCACAATGTCATGGCTTTCAGACGTATTTTTAAGGAAAAAATACAACCTGCTGATCAGTTTGAATTTGCATGGTTTGTTATAAGTAATATTTAAAAATAAGTGAGAAGGAAATATATAAACAGTTGGTCCTTGTGATTCACACAGGACACACCTGCAAATCTGTCTGCTTGCTAACACTTACTCATGACCCAGAAACCCATGCTTATGGCACCTTCACAGTCATTCACAGATGTGCAGAGCAGCGAACGTGTGCGTTGCCTGACGTACAAGCTCCTGGCTGAGGTCAAGTGAGGTGGTGCTTGGTTCTCATCGTAAATGTGCCACGTTGTCCACAGCTTGGGGCCTTTTGTTGGTGATTTTGCTGTTTACAAGGGGCCCACCCCACCCCAATATAGAGCTGGAGAGCTGTCTGGGGCTCCTAAGGGCAGGAACGCTGAGATATGCCTTTGGAGAAAATACATGTGTCAGATGAGCTTTGTTCAGATGTGAGTTACAGCTGCTGGCCATGAGTTCAATGCTAATGAATCAATGGAACATATTAAGCAAGGTGTCTTTAAACAGAAACACACGTAAAACGATGTTTCTCTTGACCAGTAGATAAACGTGCAGTGACTGAAGGCGTGTAGAAACACGATTCTATTTCTTCTGGGAGCAAGGGTTTAGCTTACTAAATCAGAATTTGACTTTATGGAATGTTAAGTATCACAAGTGATAAAAATTGACTATTTTTTGTCTCTGTAGAGGAACTGGCTGGTGTGTTCCTAAACTCGTTCTCTCTGGAAGCAAACCCATCCACCCTCCCCCCAGAAACCAATGAGTAACATGGTGCTTTCCGGGAGGAGAACTCAAGGCCAGGAGAGTGGCAGGAAACAGGATTTTCACTACATATCCTTTCGTGTCTTTTAGGTTTTGACCTGAGTCAATGTAGCACCTATCCAACCATAAATACTAAAGTAAAACAAAGTCAGGACTTCCGTGGTGGTACAGTGGATAAGAATCCACCTGCCGACGCAGGAGACAAAGCTTTGATCCCTGCTCCAGGAAGATCCCAAAGCCCCGGGGCAACCAACCTCACACCTCACAACAAGAGAAGCCAGCGCAATGGGGAGCCCATGCCCCAAAACAAGAGAAGCCAGCGCAATGGGGAGCCCACACACCGCAGCTGGAAAGTAGCCCCAGACTACTGCACTAGAGAAACCTGCATGCAGCCATGAAGATCCAGCAGAGCCAAAAATAAATTAACAACAACAACAAAACCAGAAACGTCTGCAGCCTTCAGAGTCCTCCGCCACAGATTGTCCTCAGGAGCGCCCCTTAGGCACCACAGTGAGGGACGAAAGGGACCACGCCTGTCTCCCGTTCACCTCTCACATGAACGTCCACACGGTGAGGGTGGTGTCAGGAGGGCAGGGCCCTGAGGCCCGTAGGGGCGCCTCACCTGGGTGCTCTCGTCATGGAAGCCCTCCAGGAAGCTCTCCAGTAGCTCATCCGCGTTGTCTATCCGCTCGGCGTACTCGCCCACGATCCAGATCATGGCGGCTCGCGCCTCGGGCTCGTCCAGGGAATCTAGGTTCTCACACAGCGTGGCAATCACGCTCTCGTACCTGGAGATCAGGGCGCAGTGGTATGTGAGCACCGAGGGTGCCCGGGCCGCCCGTGAGGGGCAAGAGACACGGGCAGCTACTCTACGAAGAGCCCGAGAGGCTGGTGGGAAGAGGATACCGAGCTTTGTCCTTTCCACCTTGGTTCCTGTTTGGGCCTGGGGCGCAGAGCAGCAGGGAAGTGAGGAAGAGGGAGCGCTCCCCGTGCTCCTCCTCCCTCCCCCTCGGCCCCAGAACTGCAGCGCCCTGACAGGCAGGAGCAGTGGCCACGCACTTGTTGGGGTACTTGCGGAAGATGTCCTTGATGACCACGATGGCCTCCTGAACCACGTAGTTGACCTTGGTCTGGATGAGGTCGAGCAGCGTGCTCACGCAGCGCTCGGCGGATTGCTGTGTAGGGAGAGGAGAGCATGGGCCAGGCCTCCCCACACCCCCTAACTCCAACACACTATGTTAGACTGTGGGAGTGACTCCTCACTGCCATCAGAGGCATCAAAGGGGAAATGTCTTGAGAGGCTGGGCTCAAGGCACCCCTTGGCCTCCAGGGACCCGTTTAAGGAGAGTCAGGTCAGCAGCCCAAGAACATCTCCAGAGGCAGAGAACATGAGGGATGAAGGGCCAGGACACAGCGGTTTCAGTGACCCTTGAAAATATGGAAAAAAGGGCACACAGACGGTTGAATTGTGAAACTGGCCAAAACATTCAGCAGGCAGAGCCCCCTGCCCCAAGGTCCATGAAGTGAAAGCTAAGTCTGCTGGGGCCACCATCAGCTTGGGCTGCCCCACCCTCTGCGCTAACGCTGCAGGAGATCCCATGATGATGATGGGCTGATTTCACCTGCAGCAACTCAGAGGCCCAAGGAAGATTACAGATGAGGAGGAGCCAAATCTGTACCACGGGGGCCTGCAGGGCTCCAGCTGTGACCCTCAGGCCCTGCCAGGTCGTGAAAAGCCGACAGATTCTGTTTGAATCAGACTTGTCTCCCGGTTTCGGACCCCTTGCCCTTCCTCCTTCCTCCCACCCAGGACGGTCTCAGAGGCTCACCTCCACCTTGATGGCACAACGGCCGATGGCTCGCACAGCCTTCCGTACAAAGTCCACGTCCACCTCGGTTGCGTACTCTTTGAGCTCCGCCAACACCTGGGTCCCAGACAGAGGAGATGGAGTTGGGGGGATCTGGCAGGGCGCTGTCCCGGAACACCCCTGGGCTTGGGGTGCGCACAGACACGAGCCCGATGGGATCCTGCCTCCCGTTCAAGGTGGGAGTCCTGAGGGAGGGAGGGAGCTCTCGGGTGCCCCAAGAGGAAACCAGGAAGGATGACCTGTCAGGGCTGGACAAGCCTTGTTTCGGGTGATCTAGCTAACGCATCCACTTTGATGGGCAGATAATAAGTGACAACAGAAAGAACAGGCTCCTTAATCACAAAAGTACCCGATAACATTCATGGAGAGCTTTCTTATGAAGCCCAGGGCCCAGACACCACCCTCTGCCGACCTGGGCGATGTTGGCCTGGGAGGCCAGGCGGATCATGATGTCCAGCTTCTCCAGCTTCACATAGATGGGGTCGTTGTACTTCACGAAGAACACCTTCATCTCGTGCTTCAGGACCTCAGGCCTGGGGGTGGGCGAGGGCGCCCAAAGAGCAAACAGCGGGTCAGGGGCCTCTCACATCTGCTGGGACATTTCTGGGGTCAGATGTGGAGCCTGACATCCATGAAGCCAGTGACTCCTGTGGCCACACACTCCTGTGCAGGGGCCCTGCCCAGCGCCTGCCTGTCCAACCACATCCCAGGAAGGGAAGCAAGAAACACTTCACATTCAGGAGGTCACAGGCACCCGGCGACGGGCTTGGAAGTCAGGCCTCAGTTTCAGTTCTAGCTGGTGACCTCAGGCCCGCCTTCTCACTCATGAGACGGGGTGCATTCTGTCAGAAATGTTACCATCGCAGGCCTGCGCTACTAGTCCTAGAGAGGCCTGGTGTCTGGGAACCTGGCTCTCGAGAGTGCCCCCACTGTTCCCGAGTAGGACACAGGAGGTTGACTGCCTTAACTGACAGGGGAGGGAGCTCAAGAGGCCAGCGCGAGGACTCCTCCAGACGCCGCCTGGCCTTCTCCCTACGGTCCAGCTGTAGAGCCCCACCAGGCCGATAAACCACAACTATGGGGCCGATACGCCACCTCCTGTGAGTCCTTCTAGTGAATCTCTGAATGCACGTGTGGGGGTCCTGGGGACCCCAACCTGGATACCTACAAGAGAGGTAGATGCCAAGCGCCTGGCATGATGCATGCCTGCCTCAGAGAAGGCACTCGTTGTCAGAAGTGTCTACGCCCCTCCCTCAACCGGCGCCCCCCCGCCTCCTTTTCCCAGCTGTGGGAACCTGATGGGGAGCGGCCTGCCCTGGGCCACACGCCGAGTGCTAATCGGGGAGCGAGCGAGATGAGAGTCACCACCCCTCCCTGGCTCCCACTTCCATGGCCTTTCCAAAACAGAGAGGAGGAACAGAACGGTGAAGAGGGGAGAAGACACAGCGGGAGAGCTGGGCAGGCTGTGGTGGGGTGGGAGGGCTCCTGGCGAAGCAGGGGCCTTGGTCGTGCTGGGGGGTGGGGGGCAGTGGGGTCCTGCACTGGACGGCTGGAGAGGTGGTTTCCGCCACCAGGACTCGGCACTAGCTGCCCAGCGCACGTGGGGCCTGGGTCTGGTGGTGTCTCAGTATCAGGCTCAGCACCTTGGGAACTTGGCTTGTTAAATAAAACCCGCACAGGGAGCCCCTCCTGCTGATCGGGCTGCACAGGCCATGACACCTCACCCGCCCCACCCTGCAACTACGACTCTCGTCTCATTCTCTCCTTAGACACTCAGACAGCTTTCCCAAATTTACCTCCCAAACCTCTACAAATGTCCCAACTCCCCTGACGCTTCTGGGACCTGAGGCGCGTGCTCAGAACCAGACTGAGGCTACAAGGACAGGGAGCCTGTGCGGTCTTCCGAGAGAGAACGTGTACGAGAGGTGCTTGTTCTGCCCACGAATTAGCTGCTGATGGACCTGTTTGACCAGAGAGGCTGGAAGCTGAACTGCAGAGTCTGCCCTGCCCCACCCCCAGCACGGAGCTGCCGGGCCCATCCCAGGATGGTTCATGGCTTGCTCGCCCCAGCCACCCCCGGGCCTTCCCTTAGGAGCAGCGGCTCACTGCTGTGGTCATCCCTGCGGGGTGGAGAGAAACGGGTGCTCTGCACTCTGAGCGGCCCTGAGGCTGATGTAGAGTCCATGTCGCCCTCCAGCCTCCAGAGCTTGGACTCCTTCCCCGGGAAAAACACTCGCACACACACCACCCTACACCCTGCTTCAGGAGGGCTGTGGGGACTCAGACCAGCCACTGTCCATGGTTAAGAAGTGCGCTAGCCTCTACCTGCCCAGGCTAAGCCAAGGCTTCTCAGCCTCTCACTGCTGGCGTTCTGGGGGGACGGAGGGAGCACTCCTGTGCACCAGAGGCTGTGAAGCAGCCTCCCCGCTTCCACCCCTAGATGCCAGCAGCAGTAGCCCCCATGATGACAACCAAGAATGTCTCCAGACGCTGCCAAATGTCCCCTGTGGGACAAAGATACCAGTGGCTAAGAATCCCTGGCTTAAGCTGTTGCGAGGCCCTATCCGCGGCAGGTCGGTTTCCCTTCGGAGCCCTGTTCTCAGCAGAGGCCACCCCTCCCAGCCCTGGCGCACGCAGTGCCCGCGCGCAGCCGCACCGCTACCTTTTCTGCACGATGAGGTTGATGTTTCGCAGGGCCACATACTGCAGCTCGGGCTCGGCCGACAGCAGCGTGACCAGGGGCGGCGCCAGCTTCTTGAGCAGCGTGCCGTAGTAGTCTAGGTCCTTGGACAGCATCTCCATGAACTTCATCAGCACCTTCACAGCCGACAGCACCACGGCAGAGTTGGCGTGGGACAGCCTGGGGGTGACCCGCTCACAGATGCTGTGGTCCATTCCAAGGGGGCAAACAGGAGAGACAAATGGGGGAAGCGCCCTGTTTTTAGTCATCAAGATAACACGTCTTCTGTAGGAGGGAGATCTAGATGCCGGTCCTCTTTCCTGTAGGTCAAAACCACTTGGAGCCTCAGTTTCCTCATCTGAAACATGGGAGAGGATGATGCCAGCTGCACATGGTTGCTGGAAGCTTAACTGAGACATGCGTGTCCAGCACTGAGCACAGTGCCTGGCAGTCAGTAAATACCGGAGAAATGTCAACTCCCTGCCTTCTGTTGTGAGGGCTCTCAAAGCGGGAAGGGGACCATGCTGGTTAGCACCAAGAGTTGGGGGAGATCTGGCTGGGAGACCTGTGACCTCCTCCACCTCCCTGGGAACCAGAGACAATGATGAAGCTGCTTTAAAGATGATCACGCGCGGGGGAAGCACCCAGCAGAACCCTAGGCTCCCAGTGGGAGTCAATGAACGGTGGCTCTCACGCTACCCACCTCCTGCCTCAGCCTGCAGTGACCAAAGTCTCGTCAGCGGCCTAAGCAGGCCCTGGGTTCTGTTCTGTGCCCTCAGTGGGCAGTGCGCTGACTGCCTGAAGCAACACCACTTCCAGCCTGGCTCTGTGTCTGAGGACGGTCTGTGGGGCGAGGCCCTGGAGAGAGGCCCACCGGAGGCCTGTGGCCTGGCTTCTGGGAGCCCCCGCCCTAGGGACCTGGCCTGGCGAGGTCTCCCAGCCCCAGGACCCCTCACCTCTGGGCCTCCCGGTCGTCTTTGGGCGTGTAGTTGGCCAGGCAGTCCAGGATGAAGATCTGGCCCCACTCGGTGCACTCGTTCAGGGCTGTGAGCAGCTTGTTGATGGACTGTGGGTTCAGGTCGAGCAGGTTGCTGCTGGGGTGAGACTCGGCGATCTCCGAGAGGGCGGCCACCGCATTCGCCACCACCTGTTGGGAGGGTGGAGGAGGCAGAGGCTAGGGCGCTACCCACAGGCCAGGGCAGCAGGCAGCTCATGACGGTGGCCAGTCAGAGCGCAAACATCCTGAAAGGGGTATGACCCGAAGGGCAGGGTCAGGAGCACCGAGACCCACTGCAGGCACCCGCTCCACTGACTCCTCTGTGAGCTGAAACTAAGTGTACCCACCATTAAAGAAAACCACGACAAGAGAGAGCGGCTCCGAGTTCCTGGCGAGAGAAAGCTACCTAACGCAGAGTCACCCTCTACCAGCCACAGCAGCTCGCGGGGGGCTTGACAACCATGTCTCTCAGAGCCAGAAGCTTCCTGCGGAGCCCCTCGGGGTGGTGGGCACAGCAGGGTCCAGGTGAAGCTCCAGGCCTGTAACCCTTTCCTCCACGAGGGCAGCTGTTCCTACAGCGGGGCTGCGCGGTTTTCAACTCTCCCCTGACCACGCAGTGCTCCACGGCATCCCTGTACTGGCCCCGGGCGCCCACCTGCGATGGGCATCTCAGAGGGACACAGAACGAGATGTCTGGGGGGGCAGGTCGTACGTTCCATTTTAGATACGGCCCCACTGTTCTCCAAACTGCTGCCGTCGCCATGAGGAGCCAGCTCCCCTCCCAGACGTGCCCAATGCCCAGTGCGCCAGGCTACACTACTTCCAGGGTGAGCCTCTACAGCCCTGCGAGAAGTGGTGAAGGGGGCGCCCCTCCCGGTCAGAGTGCTCTGATGTCTTGGTGAGAAGACAGTGATGACGACACAGCCGCTGTGCGCCGGGCTATGCCAGGCACACCGCCTTCCACACTCCCGGCAGCCGCGCAGAATTAGATCTGGCTTACTGAGAAAGAAAAGGGCTCAGGAAGTCAGGCGGCTTGCCTGCAGCCACACAGCTCCTTAGAGAGGCTACACAGAGAAGCTCACTCCAAAGATGGCACCCAAACCACTGCGGGTAGGAGAGCAGCTAGCCCACCTGCACGGCTCTGCCTGCCCAGACCCGGAGCTGCCTGGTGGAGGCCCAAAGCCCAGGGTTTCCCAAGCAATCCTGAGGGTGGCAAAGGTGGCACAGCGGGCGGTAGAGACTCACCATGGGGTTAGAGTCAGAGATGAGGTCTTTGAGGGTGTCCAGGAAGCCCTGGTCCTCTACCAGCTGGGCGTTGATGTCGTGGAGCTTGGCCACGCACACGGCCGCCGTCTTGCGCACGTAGGGGTCCTCGTCCTTCAGGCACTTCCGGAGTGGCTCGCACAGGTACTCTGTGATCTTGTCAACGCGGATGCAGCCCATGGTCCGTACCGCCAGGGCCCGGATCAGGGGGTTGGGGTCCTCACAGTCCTGAGGGGAACCGGCCATTGGCCAGGGGCAGGGGCGGGTTGAGCAACACCAGATGGCTGCTGTGGGGTCTCCCCCTGACTGTGGCCAACAGCACCGAAACAAAGGGTATGTGTGGGCACCTGGGCTTCCCCGGTGGCTTAGGTAAAGAATCCACCTGACAATGCAGGAGACACAAGAGATACCAGTTCAATCCCTAGGTCAGGAAAATCCCCTGGAGAAGGAAGTGGCAACACACTCGAGTATTCTTGCCTGGGAAACCCCATGGACAGAGGAAGCTGCCAGGCCACAGTCTATGGGGTCACAAAGAGTTGACCACAACTGAGCGACTAACACACCCCCACACAGAGGAGCCTCGCATTTGCCAGATACCAGGCTTTGCAGGGTTCCCTCTGATACTCAGAGCAGACAGGTGATACTGTTCCCTTTTCACAGGTGAGGGAACTGAGGCTCTCAGGAGCTCAGCTGGTCACAGAGCAGAGCCATAATCTGAGCTGCATCTACCCAGCACCACAACCCTGTTTTCCTACTGGGACAAAGAACCCCATTCACCCACGTGTGGGTGTCAACCGGGCTGGGAGCTGAGGTTTTAAAGGTGCACAGGGCTAACAATGTGAGTCCCTGCTTATCCTCCACTTGGAGGACAGGACATGCAGGAAGGCGTGAAGTCTAGAAGCGCAGCAAGACGCCCTCAGACACATGCTGCCTTCTGAGCCTGCAAATGACACAGGGCCAGGGGGACCCGCAGGCCTGGAGAGACCTCACGGGGAATGGGTTAGCAGGCTCTATGGCATCTGATTTTCTGGAGACAGTGGGAGCCCTCCACTGGAGGAAGAGCCCCCAGGCGGGGAGTCAGATGGGTGGAAAGGAGCCTCCGTGTTTCTACCCAGGGCAGCGGCGCCACACCCAGGGAGCCTGCGCGGTGAGCAGCCCCCCAGCCCCACCCAGCTCCTCCGCACCTTCACGAAGGTGTTGACGGCCATGATGGCCATGTCGGGCTGACTCTTGGCATAGTTCATCAGGTACAGGTACACCAGCTTCTTCAGCTCCAGGTTGTCTGTCTGCATACAGTTCACCACGTCGGGGAAGAGGGCACTGGAAGGTCAAGCCGCGTCAGTGTGGGGAAGCCCAGAGAAAAGAAGAGGAGGACTCTTCGGGCAGCTGATGGGGGCTGGGGAGGAGGGGGCGTGCAAAGCGGGCAGGAAATGTTAACAGGACTTCCCAGTAAAGGCCGGGCACCAGCTCCGTCACCCTGAGCATCTGTTGGTAGAAACGGAATTACAAAGGGCGATTTTAAAAGCCAAAAAGTCCTTGTTCTTTTCACAAGGCTCATAGATGGGCTCTGGAGTCCATCAGACTTGGCTCAAAGCCAGCTCTGCCTCTTGCTGGCTGTATCAAGCTGGGGAATTTTCTGTATCCCCTGTTTCGATTTTCTCATTTGCGAGAAAGAGAAATAACAAACCCCATTTTGCAGGGCCCTGTTATAACTGAAAGAGACAACTTACTTAAGGACGTCTAGTCCTCGGCACTAAGAAGGCGCTACAGAAATGGAAACAGTCGTTTTTCCTTCTCTGATACTTGACGTGGCCACTTGTATCAGGCTGCTGGCTGCAGAAGGCTTAGGGGAGCAGGGCAGGGCTGGACCATGGACACTACAGGGCACTCACGCACAGGGCTCACACCGCAAGCCAGGCTTGGTGCTCAGGGCTTTTCATATGATCTCCTTTAAGGGCCCTGAGAAGCCTGTAGATTATCCCCATTTTATAGAAGACAAAGCTGAGGCTCACAAATGACAAAGAACTGCCTAAGGTGCCAGGTCTGAGTCCAAAGCCTGTGCTCATGAGTGCTGATATACTGGGCAGAACCCTTCCCAACATGGCACCCACAGTCTCGGGGTCACAGGCTCCTTGAGATGTGAAACATAATTAGTGGTCGGTTTTCTGTCTCTGAAATTATCACCTCCTCTTCTCAATTTTTGTGACTTAATGGGCAAAGACATGGGAACGAAAGTGAGTTTCCTGAGCCTGGACTGATGCGTCACCCTGGAAGATGCCAGGCCAGGAAGGGGGGAGCTGAGAGCCCGCCTCGCTCTCCTGGGCTGTCACACCAGCAGAGGCTCATCGGAGACAGAGGACAAAGGTGCCTCCTCTGTGGCAGGCAGGGGCTCTAACTGAAGGAGAGACGTGGTCCTGGGAGGAATGTGCCTTGGAAGGAGGCCTGGCTTCCCAGCAGACACGGACTCCTCTGCCACTCTGTCCTCCACAGGTTTCTCTGCAGAACTGTTTCTCCTGAGACACTGTCAGGAGGTCCCGTGCTGAGCGTGGCGATGGGACAGGGCAATCCCCGGAGAAGCCTGGAGTAGTGGGGTCCTGCTGAGGGATCTTAATGGGGAGCCGCTCCTTGTTGGCATCCAGGCCTACCAGGCATGGGCTGGAGACCACAAGTGCACAGCAGAGAGGAAATGGAGGAAAGCGCCTGGCTCTGGATCTTAGAAGGGCTGGATGTGAGTCTGCTTCCACCATCACCCAGGCTGCCCACGTGACCACTGGGCACTCATTGTTTCTGGTTTCTTTGGCAGGAAAACCTCCTTACCTACAGAATACAAGGGACTGCCAGGAAGACACCTGAGCAAGCTCTCCGACCCTCAGACACTCTCCAATGCTAAGCGTCATGAAGCCTCACCCGCCCCTGAGGGCCTGCCAGCGTGGCGGGAAGGGACGCACAAGCGCACGTAAGGCGAGGGCAGTCTAGGGAACTCCACCAAGGCCCAGGAGTCAGGACTCGTGCTCTCACTGCCAGGGGCCTGGGTTCAATCCCTGGTGAGGGAATCAAGATCCCGGAAACCAGGCAGTGAGGCCAAAAAACCAGTAATAAAAAGAAGAACGTCGAGAATTTAGAATTAGTGACGGGAACACAGCAAGTGCTGCATATTCAGGGCAGTGGGCTGGCGTCATGAGGGCGGTGGCAGGGTAAATGGAAAACAGGAAGGGACATTCCAGGCTGGGAAGACCGTGAACAGAGGCGCAGCCACAAGTCTACATGTGACCTGCTCCGGCAAGACGCACACGGCAGGGCGGACCTGAACAAGCCCGCCCTGTGGTGGGCTTTCCCTGCGCCGTGTTTATCTCGTTGGTGCAGGATCTGAGGTCCCCGGCCACGGGTGGAACCTGGACCCGTGGCAGTGAAAGCCCTGAGTCTTAACCACGGGGCTGCCAGGGAACTTCCTCATCTGGCAATCTAAAACAGGGGGAGGTAAACTGAAAAATCCAGATTCCCCATTCTTTTAGAAGACCTGGCCCTACCGGGGTCCTCTCCCCAGCAGCAGTGTCCTCCGGGGCTCCTGACGGGGGCGCACCACATTCACTTCGCTGTCCGCTGCCTTCTCAACCCAGCCCACTTCACTTACTCCATGACTGCCTGACCCCGTCAGCATCTGAGCACGTGACCCCTCTGCAAACAAAACCTTCTGTCTGGAAAGGAGGTTTGTGAAGGGAACGACACGAGGGCAGACACGGGTCCCTAGGGATGCCTAAAAGCGGGCATCTGAACCGGGCCCAGGCTCGACAGCCTCCCTCTTCCGGTGCCCCCAGCCGCAGCCGGCCCGCCCCTGCACACCTGACATCTTTGCCCACGGTCATGGACGCGATCACTTTCTTCACCGCCTCCTTCTTCTTCTCCTTCTTGTCACTGTTCAGTTCTGCCTTCAGCTCAAAGATTTCTCCTAAAAAAGGAGGCAGTGTGAGTGACCCATTTCCACCTGCCAGGCAGCGATGCCCAGTCCCCAACCGCCAGAAGAACAGAAAAAAGGCAGGGAAGACACTCTGTGCTGCCCACTGAGGGCAGTTCTGGGTCCTGGGCTTGGTGGGGCAGGCAGCAGAGGATGGAAGCCTGGAGGTCACGCTGAACTGAGGGGAAAGGAACTGTGGAAGCTATGGAGACAAGAACAGTACGGACAGGTCCTGTTCAGCTAGACAGCTAAAACACACACAGAGGGAGGCAGGGTTCTCCTCAGCCACCACACCCAGTGCGGGATGGAACCTGGGGACGTGAGGTTTGAGCGGGGAGGGCAGGATCTGCTCAATTCCCACACATGGCTTTTCCTGTTTTCCTAGAGCCTCGAGTTAAAAGAGCTCACTCAGGGTTTCACTTCCTGAGCCACAAGTGGTGGCTCAGATCTGAAAATGGGGATTCAGCTGGCCCACAAGGGCTCCAGGGCTTGATGATGTGTTCTTAAGAACTTGAGGATCGGAAAAAAGCAGACGAGGAAGCAGGCCGGTTCAGGGCCCTGTTGTGGGCAGGGAGGCAGGTCCCTGACAGCCCTAGGGACGGGGTAAGGGGCAGCCGGCGGAGTGAGACAGGCCTCCTGCCCTCAAGACAGCTGCAGCCTGCCTTCCTGAGCCTTCTTCTAAGCCAGGAGCCTCCGTAACTTATTCCCATGCCTTTCCTCATTTCACCCTCACAATAGCGCCATACTTCCCCTCCTTTGCAGATGAACAAATGGAGAACAGAAGAGGTTCGGGAACTAGACAAGGGACACAGCCGTGAGAAGGAAGGCCAAGATTCAAAACCAGGTTTGCCAGCTCCAGAGTCTGCGTGCTCTGGCCGACCCAGGACATTCGCCCTGCTTCTCTGAACGCGTTTCCTTGTCTGCACTCTCAGCTTCGCTTGGGCCTTGAAGTTTCTCCTGTAACAGTGGCGAAACACTCAGCTCAGTGCCTGGTGCTCAGTGGCCAGCGTGAAAGGTGGCCGTGATTATTACTAACTTGCCACATGACCCTCTTTGTCTGGGCTCCCTTTTTTGTAGGAGCGTCCCCGACTACTCTCTTAAGTTGCCTGGGGTGGGGGTGAAGTAGAAACTATCAGGAGAGGGGGAAGTGCTAGAGGAAGTTCTGGATAGATTTACATGGAAAAAAAAAGAACAGGTATTTTTTCCATTGTTGTTCTTTTTTTTTTTTAAATGACTGAACAATATGGCGTTCAGCAAAGTATCTGTGAGGAGAGGCAGTAAACAGGTTAATCGAGAACGATCAGGCAGCGCAGCCTGGGCAAGGCCACACTGAGGAAATTGCTCAACAGAGCCAGGAGGAATCTGCAGAGCTTGCAGTTCAAACCCAAGGCTCTGGAGCGCTAAGGGGACATATGCCCTTCTCCTCCAGGAGACCGGGGACTATATGTCCCTGACGTGGGATCCAACAGACCCCATGACCCACCCTGAGCCCTGCTGCCCCTGCTTTGTTTGAGATGATTGACCAGCTTCAGTACAACTGGGAGTCAACTGATGGGCTGAGGCCCAGGTCTCCTCAGCCCCAAGAAGGCAGCGCACTGAACCCAGAATTGGCCTGCTTCTGAAATGTCTCCTTCCTGTCATGGGCCCGAATCCAGTCAGGCACCGAGCCCACCTCCTCAGTCACACACCAGGCACCCGCTCCACCCCCAGCAGCACCGCAGCCTTCCTCCCCAGCTCAGGAAACACCATCTCCCATGCGAGCTGTGGTTCTGCCTCCCCAAGCCTCACCTACTTTGATCCTTGATTAGAATCTGACCCAGACCTCTTTTTGCCTAAAACCATCACTGACGTCAAGTTTGGTCCCAGACATTTCCCTGACTTTTTCCTCAAAAGAAACCCACAAAACCCCCACACTGACACCCCAGTACGCTCAGCACTGTTCCCCGGCTCTGGCCTGGTTCACCAGGCCCTGTATACCTCTCCACCTCTCCTTCCATCACACTTTTCAGTAACTTGGGCCAGGCTTCCCTTTCCCTAGATGGACCCTGGGCCCAGCACCCGCCCACCCCCCTCCCTTCCCCCTCTTTACACCTGGCTAGCCCCACACAGGCCACCCCCCCACCAATATCACAGCACCCACAGCCATTTAGAGTGATCACTACTTAATAAACTGTCCTCTCTGCCCACCAGCAAGCAAAGCCAGGCCAGAGACTCCATGTGGCTCCTCCACTGCACACGGCAGACACTCGGGGAAAGTGGCCAGAGAAACGAGTGCCTCATGTGCAGGCCCTGGCTCCGCTGACCCAAGGGCAGACTCTCCTCATCTGTTCAGCAGGCGAGTGCTAGTCTCACTCGGACAGAAGGAAGGAGGAAGGAAGGGCCAGACAGAAAGATGCTTACAGGGTTAAAGCACACTTGTCAGCCACTACAGCAAACTCCACTTCCTGAAAAGCAGAAACAACTCCAACACCCAACAACCCAAGTCTAGCTTAGCAAATTTCAATGCAGCAACTCAACAGACTGAGTCTTCAGAACTGTGGGGAAATGATTACGATAATGTCAGACGAAAAACAGGATATAAACTCTGACTTCAAGCACATAAAACCCGTGCCCAAGGCTAAGTGAGGACCAGATAAGCACAGTTCTCACTGAGGAACTGCTGACAGGGCTGCGTGCTTTCTGTCTTCCAGGGTGTGGAAAAAAGTCCCTCACTGTAGATAACTCAAAGCCATGGGGAACAAAAGAGGACTTTTTTTTCCCTATACTTGGAGCTAATGCCTTTTCCTTCTGGAATTCTGAAGGAAGTGGTCAACTTCTTACACCATCAGCAGTTCAAATTTCCGGATCCACAAGGTTAAAAATGCTCTGTGTGATTCTTGCCACTCATTTCCAGGCCTCCACCCACCCTCACCCCCAACTGCTACAGGGAGCAAGCAGAAATGAAGGGCAGAGAACAAGGAGACGAGCCCACGACGGAACACACAGTACCTTTCTTAGTCGTGGTGAAGTACTTGGAGTCCGTCATTTTGGTCCCTTATCTGTGGCCAGACTCTGCAAGACAGAAGAAAAGGTGACTTGCCCTGTGTTGCATTCGATTTTGATTTCACAAGACGGGAGGATGATCCAGTGCAGGCCTGGCAAGGGAAGAGAGCTTCTCATCTCTTCACTGGGCAAATGAACTGTTGGATAATAGCTGACTGGGTTCTGGAAGGTAACTCTGAAGGATCTATCACAATTTCGAATGTGCATACCCTTTGGCCCAGCAGTTTGACTCCTAGGAATCTCTCCCATGGAAATACCTGCACAGTACCGTCCGTAACAACATGCCACTGGGAATAAATGCCCATGGATAAGGGAATGGCGCCATACTTTGTAAGAGTCCCAGGATGAAAAAGCACTTAACGATCATGGTTACAGCAACTCCTACGCGGTGCTCACTCTGTCTAGCACTGTGTTAAGTGCTCTGCACATGTGAGCTCATCACAGCCTCAGGAAGGTACTATCATTGCCTACAGAGTCAAAAGCGCTTGGAAAATGCCGAGTTTAAAAAGCTAGGGGGGACTTCTCTCCCCAGATGTTTCCAGGCTTCTCTAACAGTAACAGGCATTAAACTTCTCTAGAGAGGGTGGGAGTCGACACCCTGCAAGCTCCACAGCGCTCTCCCAACCTAACTGGTTAGTTTTCTCAAAGCGCCTCTCAGGACACCTCCTAGCATAAAACTCATGGTGTGAAGGGCTGGTCTGCGGCGACAAGGCAAAGAGAGCACCAAGGCCCTCTCGTTCATTCAACGTTTACTGAGCACCTACCACGGAGCCTCGATGGTTCTTCTTGGTCAACATACGACAGATGAGCCACAAAGGAGCCAAGTACCCCGGGTACATGGCAGAGGCTTCTGGGGTTGCTCTAACATTTGTTAAGACGCTATCACTGGGGACCTCCCTGGTGGTCCAGTGGTTAAGGCTCTGCACATCCAAGCAGGGCTATGAGTCTGATCTCTGGTTGGGGGACTAACATCCCATAAGACGTGTTATGTGACAAAAAATAAAAAGCTATCATTTACTGAAGTCCTATTAAAGCCAAGGGCTTTATACCCATTATCTCATTTAATCCTACCAATAAGGTAACTGCTTTTACCCTCTTTTATAGATGAGGAAGCCAAGGCTCAGGGATGTCAGGTAACTTGCCCAAGGTTATGTGGCTTGTAAGTGGCTGGACTGGGAGGCCATTTCGGCTTCCTTTGAGCTCAGCTCCTGTGCTCTACGGATGCAGAATTCTCCTTCCCCGGTGAGGGCAAGGCCAAACCCGGACAGTGGCCTAGGGACTCGGTCCAAAAGTCCGTGAGACTCTCAGCCTCCAGTCCAGCCTACAGTTTCACGTGGTACAGAAAACCACACAACCCAAAAAACAGACATGTGAATGGGGAAACTCACTCACTGTGTCCCTTCTATTGCTCAAACATGTAAACCGTTAACACCTTCTTTCAATTCATTACTCCATGTGGGTGAAATGAAGGTTACTGTTGAGATGGCTGTGAGAGTCAAGCATCATTTCAAAAGTCCCTGGAAGCAAAGCCAACAATAGCTCCCCTCCAGCCCAACTGTACTTTTCCAGTTTAAGCTTCTACTTGTGGCAGGATGGCCACGGGGCTGTTCCCCAACTGAAATGCCCAAAGGTTTTGTTTCAGTAACTGACAGGGAATCAATACATGCTGTGTCTCGGGGCTGCCTTAGAGCCTTTGTGGATCCTGTTAGGATAAAGCAATAAAGGCTTTGCTGACAAAAGTATAAAGAAAAAGACTGAACCCCATATTCCTTTTGCTTTGTCAGGTTGAAAGGGATGATGGCACTTTTCTGAGGGAGCTGCGGGAAAGAGTAGACGACACAGCTGGTGCCTGCGGTCCTGGCAGCAGGAGCTGGGGCTGCAGACAGACCCACGCGAGCAGGACCCTAGTTGGCAGGAACGCGGCCGCATCCGTCCTCTGAACAAGCGTGGCCAGTGTTCAGTCGATTGTTGTTGAAAGAAATGAAAAGTGGTTGTTCAATTAGCCCAGGGAGCCTCGGCCTACTCTCCAATAGCTATTAGGTAACTGTTTAAGCACCCGTTTCCTATAGGAGTTGACGTACGTTAAAAATAATTCCCTTCTGAGCATACAGACAGCCATTTTCTCAGAGAAACCTCCCCAGTCTAGAGGCTCTTTCTGGAGCTCTAAGAATGTGCAGGTGAAGGAGACAATGGCGTCTCTGTCACACAAGAAAAGCTGCCTGGCTTCAGAAGTCACAGGTGATGAGTGCGTCAGCAGAAGCATCCAGAACAGGAGCCCACCTTGTTTCCCAAGGTTCAAGTCAGTCCAAGAAGAGGGAACAATGAAGGCAAGAGGGGTTAAAAATCACAGAAACCAAGGCACAATCGCCTCCAGTATCAAACCCAGAAGGAAGTCAGAGTGAATACAGCGAAAGCTACCTGAGACGTCTCACTTCGGCGCAGCCCAGAAACGTGCTTCTCTGGCAGAGGGGGCTGTCGGGGCTGGCCCCTCATCCGCAGGCGCCACACAGCATCCGGGGCCCTGGAATCCCTGACAGGTCTGCGGTGGACGAAAGCACCCAGGTGGAGGGCAGGGAGGGAGAGCTTCTCTTCGGGGGAATTAAAGAAGGCTGCAGGGTCGGCCAGTGAAACTCTCGGAGATACGAGTCCTCTCACAGGTGCTAAGCAACTCCTCGCAAACTTAACCGCCACGCCGCACGCCTGCTGGCGCTGGCGGCCTCCTCCCTCCGCAGCATCTACTTTGCCTAGCCCTCTGCAGAGGGCCCGGTGGGACTGGGGATGCAGAAACCGTATCCCTCTGAAGTCATTCCGCATACAGGAAATTAAAGCGGAGGAGGAAGGGGAAGACAGGAAGAAATGAAAATGCTGTTGCAAAGCCGTGACAGAGCTCCGATTAAAACCCTCCCCTCACCGGGTAAGACCCCCTGCACCCTCCAGGTGGCTCTACTGAGGGTGGCGACCTGCTTGCGTCCTCTCACCGCAGCTGCCTCTAGGATGTCGGCGCAACAGAGATTTTTCATCCTCTCTGCAGGAGTGGAAAAAAACCCCACGGTTCAGTCAGAGTCTGAGCTCAGGGAAGGCTGGTGCTTTTCTTGGCCCCGCTCAGCCGTCACCAGGCAGCGCGTCCCTAACGAATGCAGGCCATGGGGGCCAAGGCTCTGACCGTGTACCTGAGCCACGACTGAACACAAGCAGCCAATTTAGGCAAGAAAATGCTGAGGGTCTGGATTCCATCTTTGGAAGTGGCAAGGCGCATTAGAACAAGCAGCAACTGGAAGGACTTTCTGTTTCAGAGCCTGCTACAGCCAGTGTGATGAGTCACTTCTGCTAAGGATGCGGCGTTCTAGGCCGGGATACCCCTCAATTTCAGTGTTTACAGGCCGCAGGACGCCTCGAGGGGACGGCGCGGTCCAAACTCAAAGCAGGGCGCGCCTGGGAGGACCGGCTCGCCCCCACTCTGTCCTCCCGCCCACAGCCCTCAGAGGCTGACTTTGATGCCACAATCCCGGGGCTGGGCCCTGCCCATTTCACTTCTTCTTTTAGAATTCTATTGACAGGGCTGCTTCTCCTGCCACTGCTCTTAACGAAAGGAGCGGAGTGAGAAAGCCGCAAACACGGTGGTTTCCTCTTACGTTTCATAAACTATAAAGAAGCTCTTGGTGAGACTCACTGACACGCTGGCCAGGAACAAAGACGTAATGTAATTTAAGAGTGGAAAAAGGAAAGACTAGCTAAAGACTGAATTTTAGCCACTGGAGTTAGGGCTGGGTTTAAGAAAAAAAGTCCTCAACACCTTTCAAATTTTTGAATCATCATCACAAATCTAAATGTAATTTTATGAACAGGAGATTAAAAATATCTTTCTGTGTTTTAAGCTAATACATTATGGGACTTCCCTGGACCACATTATGGGAATTCCCTGGTGGTCCAGCAGTTAAGACTTCAAGTTCCCAATGCAGTGGGCATGGATTCGATTCCTAGTCGGGGAACTAAGATCCCACTGCTGCTGCTGCTGCTGCTGCTAAGTCGCTTCAGTCATGTCCGACTCTGTGCGACCCAATGGACGGCAGCCCACCAGGCTCCTCCGTCCCTGGGATTCTCCAGGCAAGAACACTGGAGTGGGTTGCCATTTCCTTCTCCAATGCATGAAAGTGAAAAGTGAAAGTGAAGTCGCTCAGTCGTGTCCGACTCTTAGCGACCCCATGGACTGCAGCCTACCAGGCTCCTCCGACCATGGGATTTTCCAGGCAAAAGTACTGGAGTGGGGTGCCATTGCCTTCTCTGAGATCCCACTACTATGGCCAAAAAAAAATTTTTAAGAAAATGTTGAATGTATTTCAACTTTTCTCCAAGGTCTCAAATTTACTAAGAGTAATTCACTGAGCTGTTAACGGGGGCTTCCATGATGGCTCAGATGGTAAAGCATCTGCCCGCAATGCGGGAGACCCAGGTTCAATCCCTGGGTCGCAAAGATCCCCTGGAGAAGGAAATGGCAACCCACTCTAGTACTCTTGCCTAAAAAATCCCATGGACAGAGGAGCCTGGTGGGCTACAGTCCACGGGGTCACAAAGAGTTGGACATGATTGAGTGACTTCACACTAGAATTAACTGAGCTGAGGTTAACTTTATTTATTTATTTATTTTTTTTTTTGAGGTTAACTTTAGTTGAAAGTGGCTAGTTTAAAAAATTACAGTACTGGGTACAGAATTGGGGAATACCGTGCAATCATGAAAAAGAATGAGGCAGTGCTGCACATACCTGTGTGCAATACTCTCTAAGCTATTAGGTGAAAAAGAGCAAGATGAAAAACTGGATTTCTATTAACAATTAAAATATTAATAAAACAGAAATACGCAAGTGTTTGCAAATGCATGGACAATCCTTGAGGGTAAATAAGAAAAGTTGAGGGCTTCCCTGGTGGCTTGGTGGTGAAGAATCCATCTGCAAATGCCAGGGACACGGGTTCGATCCCTGCTGCAGGAAGACCCCGTATGCTGAGAAGCAAGTAAGTCCATGTGCCACAACTACTGAGCCTGCGCTCCAGGGCCCACGGGCTGCAACCACTGAGCACCAGCGTCTCAACTACTGAAGCCTGAGCGCTCCAGAATCCACGCTCCACGAGAGGAGAAGACACCACGATGAGATCTCACGTGTCGCAACTAGAGAGCAGCGCCCGCTCACCATGCCTAGAGCAAAGCCTGCACAGCAACGAGGGCCTGGGACGGCCAGAATGATAAGCAAATACAATGTTTAAGTGCCCGTGACCATCAATTAAAAATAAAAACCAGAAGTTGACAGAGGTTTCCTCGAGAAAGAAAGCTGGACGAGCAAGAGACTGGCCTCTCACTGCTTACCTTGTCTACCCTGGGAGCTTCATGTCCTGTGCACGGATCGTCTCTTTTCAATATAATGCAGTTTAGAAAACTATGCCGTGTCTAATCCAAAGCACTCCCCGCCCCCCACCCCAGGCTCCCCCTTCAGGCTGCCCCAGACGAGCCCCTCCAGAGCCAGACGGGCAGCAGCCTGCTCGGCAGCTCACTCAATCACCCTGCGCACTGCTCCACAGCCCTCCTCACGGCTCTATTCAGGATCTGTCCTGTCTGATGCTGTCAACCCAGTGACCAGCACGACGTCTGGCACATTCCAGGAGTTCACCAAATGTTTGCAGGCAAAATGAAAGACAGGTTCCCAGAGCAGCTAGAAAACCAAGGGCTCATAACAGATCAAAACAACAGGACTCCTTGATGAGTGCCAGACGGTGATGACTGGGCGAACTGGGAACATAAGGCTTTGCAGTTAACGTTCTGCAAACATGGCAAGACTGATCCAAAGCTGAGACGGCGGGCCAGGAACTCCAGCCTTGCTACCAGCAGCTGAGTGACCCTGGGCAGATTCCCCCACCTCTAGGCCTTCCTTTCTCCAGTTGTCAAGGGAGAATTCAACCAGATCCTTGGCCTTTCAAGCTGCATCCCGCCCCGCCACCATCCCATTTTGAAATTGTTTAAAATAAAAGTGGACCTGCTCTGGCTGAAGGGAGGGTGAGGGCCCAGAGGCTGGCTCGTTCCACTATGCCCACTTCTCTCCCTCCTCACCAGGGGCCCTTCGGATACCCCACCATTCCACAGAAAAGTTTGAAAACAAAGTTTAAATGACCGAGTCCCTCTGGCATCTCACGTTCTAGGATCCCCTGCTAGAGGAGAAACCCACTTCCTCACCAGTCTTCCTGGGCATCAAACAAGAGAAACGGAGCACGATCATTCACAGAACACAACAGAAAACATTTCCAAGGGGACAAAAAAGAAAACCAGCTCAGAAGGCAGCAGGGCCAGCAGGCCCCGTTACATCTTCAGTAGGAGGGAGAGTGCCAACAGGCCAAGCAGCTCCCCAGACGGCCGGCCCGGCGGCCAGGGAGAGGGCTGTCCTGGTTTTGGGCAATGATTCATGTCTGAGCAACTCCCGATCTGCAGTCGGCCGAGAAGCGTGAAGCTGGCAGTGCCTGCGCAGCACGCCGTCAGCACCCAGGGACAGAGCCAGGAGATAGTCAGAGCCTGTCAGTGGGCGCAGCCAGAGAAATTCAGGAAAGGAGACAGGGAAAGAGCATCTGACGAGGTCTGAGCCGGCTCCAAGACCCACCTCTGAGTTCAAGGATATTCGGGCAGGGAAAACCGATCCCCAGAAGTCTGGGCTGCTAGCTTCCAGCTTCAGTGCTGAAACTGTGACTGTTAACCTTGCCTGAGGAATGGCTTTCAGAAGCCTGCTCTGAGGCAAGTGTTGGCTCAAGGACAGTCAAGACTCAGGTAGGGGAGTGGACAGAAGGGGCGAGGGGAGTGCCACCATCTCTTGGAACACAAAACCCAAACTTTAACCAAACCACGTTTTGCTGTTTCAGTTCTGTCTCAAGGGCAGAAGTTGATTCATTTCATGATATCCCCCCACTCCTGCCATGCCACGTCAAGTCTGGACACAAACAACAAAGGTTTGTGTCCATTATCCCATTTAACACAGACGGTGTTTACCAGAGACAATGATCCTACTCGCCCCAGTAATTCTACTCATCGCTCCTCGCCTGTCTGACAGTCCCCTTTGCAGAAGGAAAAGATCCTCACGGGTGAGTACTAAAGTTCACATTACTGACAGGGAGGCAGGTAAGGCCACCTTGAAGATTAAAAGGTGAGTCAGCGGTAGAGAAACCAGATTTCAGACTTTCTCTCTGAGACGATGTAGTCCCCAAACTCAGATCGGCTCTTTCGAGCCAGCTCAATTGCTCCGAGAAAGTAAGCCGTACTCTTCTTTGGGTTTGGAACAAGATTTGAAACACAGGTGGCAGTAGCTGTGGCAATGACAGCCATCTGTCACGCGCCGTGGGCCAGAAACGACATCGTTTTACACGTAATCCTCACAGTGATCTGTGGAGAAGGTACTGATAATATCCCAAGTTTACAGATGGGCAAACTACAGCCCAGAGGGGTCAAGGCATTTGTCTGGAGTCACACAGCTGGAAACTGGTAGCACTGACACTCTCTACCCGAGCCCCACAATGAAGCCACATGTGTCCCACCGTGTCCAGAGAGGCAACTCCTCCTCTCTGATGAAGCCCTGGCAGAAACACACACACTCCAGGCTAAATGGTACGTGAAGTATGTTGCCACACATCCCTGCCGAGTCCCTCGAAGGCTGAATTACAGGTTGTTTTAGGGCCAGCCCATCCAGCGGGCCCTAAACGTCAAGTTTGGTAACGTGCCCAGCAAAAGCCCGTCTGGGTGAGCTCACTGAATTACGGGCCTCCTGGGATCTGGATGAAAACTGATTAGTCAAAGTCCATCTTCTGAGACCCACTAACAACTGAAGTCTCAAAACGAAAAGGAACCACAAGCAGGCAAACGGCATGGGCAGCGTGCTATCAACTGAGTCTCCAGGACTGAATTCTAGCAACAAGCGCTGGTTCTCAACTAACCTCCAAGCAAACAGCAATGCATGGCAAGATCTGCTGCCAAGTAAAGAAAAGTTCCTTAAACACAAAATAATAGGGATTTCTTCTAAACAGTCTTTAAATTAATGCAGATGAGAAGACAGGACCAGAAACTACAGAACTAGGCTCCCAAGACCTTGGTTTTCCTGCCTATACATTGGGAACACCTTCTGAAAATCTGTCTCATTTTGGATATAGCCTGGGGCTCTGCCCCACACAGGAGCACACACACACACACAGCAGACAAAGCAGTCTTTCCCTGCTGGCTCTTTCAGGTTCCAAGGGCAGGGGACAGACTTCAGGGCAACAGCCAAGAAATCATGCCCTCCAGATAACACCCACCAAAGCTCAGACTTTGAAATGGGTGGGGCCTCAAAGGAAGCCCTTCTGGATTCACAGGGGCTTGGCGGGATGTGAAAAGATGTATCAGATTTGGAAAGGGAGGGGTGAAGGTGATATGGAGAAGACCCACAAGATGCCAGCAATACAAAGTGAATACAGAATCACTAAACCAACACGATGCAGCAAGAGCGGCCGAGAGGAGATACACTACGTCCAAGGAGCGGTGGCTGCATGGGCGCAGGAGGGCTGAGAGGAGCTACTCCACGTTGAAGGTCAGGAGGGGCGGCCATGAGGAGATACCCCTCGTCCAAGGTAAGGAGCAGCGGCTGCACTTTACTGGAGCAGCCGTGAAGAGATACCCTACATCCAAGGTAAGAGAAACCCAAGTAAGACGGTAGGTGTTGCAAGAGGGCATCAGAGGGCAGACACACTGAAACCATAATCACAGAAACTAGCCAATGTGATCACACGGACCACAGCCTGGTCTAACTCAAAGAAACTAAGCCATGCCCTGTGGGGCCACCCAAGATGGGCGGGTCATGGTGGAGAGGTCTGACAGAATGTGGTCCACTGGAGAAGGGAATGGTAAACCACTTCAGTATTCTTGCCTTGAGAACCCCATGAACAGTATGAAAAGGCAAAATGATAGGATACTGAAAGAGAAACTCCCCAGATCAGTAGGTGCCCAATATGCTACTGGAGATCAGTGGAGAAATAACTCCAGAAAGAATGAAGGGATGGAGCCAAAGCAAAAACAATACCCAGTTGTGGATGTGACTGGTGATAGAAGCAAGGTCCGATGCTGTAAAGAGCAATATTGCATAGGAACCTGGAATGTTAGGTCCATGAATCAAGGCTAATTGGAAGTGGTCAAACAGGAGATGGCAAGAGTGAATGTTGACATTCTAGAAATGGATTGGAATGGGTAAATTTAACTCAGATGACCATTATATCTACTACTGCTGGCAGGAATTCCTTAGAAGAAATGGAGTAGCCATCATGGTCAACAAAAGAGTCAGAAATGCAGTACTTGGATGCAATCTCAAAAATGACAGAATGATTTCTGTTCATCTCCAAGGCAAACCATTCAATATCACAGTAATCCAAGCCTATGCCCCAACCAGTAACGCTGAAGAAGCTGAACGGTTCCATGAAGACCTACAAGACCTTTTAGAACTAACACCCCCAAAAAATGTCCTTTTCATTATAGGGGACTGTAATGCAAAAGTAGGAAGTCAAGAAACACCTGGGGTAACAGGCAAATTTGGCCTTGGAATACGGAATGAAGCAGGGCAAAGCCTAATGAGCTTTGCCAAGAGAATGACTGGTCATAGCAAACACCCTCTTCCAAAAACACAAGACTCTACACATGGACATTACCAGATGGTCAACACTGAAATCAGATTGATTATATTATTTGCAGCCAAAGATGGAGAAGCTCTATACAGTCAGCAAAAACAAGACCAGGAGTTGACTGTGGCTCAGATCATTAACTCCTTATTGCCAAATTCATGCTGAAATTGAAGAAAGTAGGGAAAACCACTAGACCATTCAGGTATGACCTAAATCAAATCCCTTATGATTATACAGTGGAAGTAAGAAATAGGATTATACAGTGGAAGTGAGAAATTTAAATAGTCCTTTAGGACTAGATCTGATAGATAGAGTGCCTGATGAACTATGGATGGAGGTTCGGAGTTTCGTGACATTATACAGGAGACAGGGATCAAGACCATCCCCATGGAAAAGAAATGCAAAAAAGCAAAATGGCTGTCTGGGGAGGCCTTACAAATCGCTGTGAAAAGAAGAGAAGCGAAAAGCAAAGGAGAAAAGGAAAGATATAAACATCTGAATGCAGAGTTCCAAAGAATAGCAAGGAGAGATAAGAAAGCCTTCCTCAGCGATCAATGCAAAGAGATAGAGGAAAACAACAGAATGGGAAAGACTAGAGATCTCTTCAAGAAAATCAGAGATACCAAGGGAACATTTCATGCAAAGATGGGCTCGATAAAGGACAGAAATGGTATGGACCTAACGAGCAGAAGATATTAAGAAGAGATGGCAAGAATACACAGGAGAACTGTACAAAAAAGATCTTCACAACCCAGATAATCACGATGGTGTGATCACTGACCTAGAGCCAGACATTCTGGAATGTGAAGTCAAGTGGGCCTTAGAAAGCATCACTATGAACAAAGCTAGTAGAGGTGATGGAATTTCAGTTGAGCTATTCCAAATCCTGAAAGATGATGCTGTGAAAGTGCTGCACTCAATATGCCAGCAAATTTGGAAAACTCAGCAGTGGCCACAGGACTGGAAAAGGTCAGTTTTCATTTCAATCCCAAAGAAAAGTAATGCCAAAGAATGCTCAAACTACCTCACAATTGCATTCATCTCACACGCTAGTAAAGTAATGCTCAAAATTCTCCAAGCCAGGCTTCAGAAATACGTGAACCAGGAACTTCCTGATGTTCAAGCTGGTTTTAGAAAAGGCAGAGGAACCAGAGATCAAATTGCCAACATCCGCTGGATCGTCGAAAAAGCAAGAGAGTTCCAGAAAAACATCTATTTCTGCTTTATTGACTATGCCAAAGCCTTTGACTGTGTGGATCACAATAAACTGAGGGAAATTCTGAAAGAGATGGGAATACCAGACCAGCTGACCTGCCTCTTGAGAAATCTGTATGCAGGTCAGGAAGCAACAATTAGAACTGGACATGGAACAACAGACTGGTTCCAAATAGGAAAAGGAGTACGTCAAGGCTGTATATTGTCACCCTGCTTATTTAACTTATATGCAGAGTACATCATGAGAAACGCTGGGCTGGAAGAAGCACAAGCTGGAATCAAGACTGCTGGGAGAGCAGTCCCGGGTGTTCATTGGAAGGACTGATGCTAACGCTGAAACTCCGGTACTTTGGCCACCTCATGCAGAGTTGACTCACTGGAAAAGACCCTGATGCTGGGAGGGACTGGGGGCAGGAGGAGAAGGGGGCGACGGAGGATGAGACGGCTGCATGGCATCACCGACTCGATGGACGTGAGTCTGAGTGAACTCCGGGAGTCGGTGATGGACAGGGAGGCCTGGCGTGCTGTGATTCATGGGGTCGCAAAGAGTCGGACACGACTGAGCGACCTGAAACCAACACAAACACTGGCTGGGACATGGGCTCCGTGCTAATCTATGGCCCCTGTCATTTGATTCTCCAGTAACCCATTTAAACATGAGGATGAGAGATGCTGACAGAGGAGTGACACATCCAGGGCCAAAACAAGTGCACGTGCTTAGGAGTCTGAAGGCAGGGTCTTGGCGGGAGAGGAGCAGGTGAGCCTGGGCGGGAAAGGATGAGATTCAAAGACAGCCCTGGATGCCAGGGTGAGCTGGGCCTGCCAGCAGACGTGGTAATCTCATCAAACGCCAAGTCTCATGCTAACAGGCACTGGGCGCCACTGACCATCCCCTCCCCCGTGAAACACTCTCTTCTCAGGGTTCGAGGAGGCCATGCTCTCCGCTCTCCCTCCTACCCCACAGTCTAGCCTTTGTTATAGAAACACATTTATATTACCTGTTTCTCCCTCCATAACGAAATTCCATGGACGAGGATTTGTCCATTCCATTCCCTGCTATGTCCCTAGCTCCTGGACGGGCGCAGGGCAAGCAGGAGGTGCTCAGTCAATATGCAAAAGACTAGGGCTAACTTCTCTTGGGGAAATTTTATGTAAGCCAACCTCAGCTAAAGGGCAGCCTCCCAATGTTCATTTCATGGGGTGTGCCAGGGTCGGAGCTCCATCTGTTCTGATTGTCAAGCTATTTTGACAAAATTGAAATTGAGACTGCCAAACACCCTGGTTCATTTTCAGCCACTGCTGCTGCTGCTGTTAAATCACTTCAGTGGTGTCCAACTCTGCGACCCCATAGACAGCAACCCACCAGGCTCCCCCGTCCCTGGGATTCTCCAGGCAAGAACACTGGAGTGGGTTGCCATTTCCTTCTACAATGCATGAAAGTGAAAAGTGAAAGTGAAGTCTCGAAGTCATGTCCGACTCTTCGCGACCCCATGGACTGCAGCCCACCAGGCTCCTCCATCCATGGGATTTTCCAGGCAAGAGTACTGGAGTAGGGTGCCATTGCCTTCTCCGATGGAAGGTAAATAAATACGCGATAAGAGAGAGAAGAAAGGGCAAAGGGTAGAAGATCAGGTCGCAGCATCTCCAACGGGAGAAATCTTCAGGCCACTTCTCTCAGATCACCATCCCCTGCCCTGGGCACCAGCTCAGAGCGCGACCAGAGCTGCAGGAAGTTAGGGTACAAACGCTGGGGAAGGTGGGTGGAGGGGGCCCTGACACCGGCCATGATGCGAGCTCAGGGAGGCCCTCCCCTCTGCCTGCAACCCTCCTGGCCCACGGAGGCCAGGGGCCTTCTTCCTGGTTCCTTTAGTTGCCAAGCTCTTCACTGCCTTCTACTTGCTGATCCTTCTGCCTGGATTAGACTCATCCTTCAAATCTCAGCTTAGGTGACGTCACTTCAAAGACACCACCTCTGCACGCACTAAATAGGTATTTTTCTGTCCTCGTAGCCCAGTGCTCCTAGTCACACATTCACCGAGTCATACACAGGTCTGTATACTGGGGATGAAGCAGTGAATTAAACAGACAAAAACTCTTCCCCTCATAGAGATTACATCCTAACGGCAGACTGGAACGATAAGCAAGATAAAAGACTAATATACATATAGGATCTCAGACCGTGAAAAATGCTGTGGAGAAAAGGAAAACAAGGACAGGCAGCGTGGGGGAGGGGGAGTGCGAGGTTGAGATTTAACCAGGGTGGCCACAAAAGGCCTCCTGAGAAGGTGACAGGTGGTACTGCCTGGGAAGAGCCTTCCAGGCACAGAAAATAATGCAAAGGTGGGAGTGTGCCCGGCCTGTTTGAGGACTAGCAGGGAGGCAGTATGGCCTGAACAGAGTAAGCTATGAGGTAGCAGCAGGTCATGAGGTCAGGGGAGGATGGATGGGGCCTTACAGGTCAAGGTCAGGACTCCGGCTTTTACTCTGAAGGAGCTGAGTCCCTGGAGAGTTTTAAACAAGTGTCCTGAGATCTGGCTTATGCTCTAACCAGAGGAAGCAGCTGTGCCTCCTTTCCCTCGTGACTTGCCCATTTTTGTAATTATTACGTCTGTTCTCTATTTCTTCTTGGTCTCTCCCCCATTGCAATGTGGTAAGCAACCCAAGGGCAGAAACTGTGTGGCTTGTTTACCTGCCACCACATTCAGCCCAGTGCCAAGCACACAGCAGGGCTCAATAAATACTGAATGAATGAGTGAATGTGAAGACATACAAAGGCTCTGACCTCAGTGTCTCAACACCCAGCCACCCAGCCCTTAGAGATCAGAGAGTGAGGACCGCAGAGACAGACTCCTCTTATACCTGGCTATAACGAAATTTTGTCTTTCTACTCTGAATAAGCTTAGGACCCTAAAAGCTATTAGGGTGTGATAAAAAGTACGTGCCACCCAAGTCGAGTACTCTACAGAGCTCAGCTGTAACAAATGTCTTCAGTGCTGAAAACCAATACTGAAGGCTTGGTTTTAAAGCTTTAGAGACCTGAATTCCAAATCTACCAGCTTGTGGCTCAAGTCCACAGAGGAGACAGAGGGTCAGTGACTAAGACATCCTGGCTGATGAACTCTGGGCACTCTGTAGTCAACCAGCCACACCGTTCCTCTAACTGGAGGAGGCCTCCCAACTTCAGGGAGCCTCTCTTAGTAGAGGTCAGAGGTCAAGCCCAACGCTAAAGAACCCAAAAAGCATGAGGCTTGGGAGAAGAACCACAGCCAAGCCCTCCCTCAGCTCTATTAAAAGCAGGAGACAATTCAAGAACAAGGGGTTGGGAAAGGAAAGGCGGCCCCAGCAGGTACAACCCAGGCACTTGAGGGGTCTGCATAGCCTAACAGGCACAACCATACCACAGCTCACGAGAATTACTACGTCACGTGCTCAAGGGGTAAGTGAGGCTAAGGCAAGTGAATACGTACAAAGCCCTCAACGGTGTCCAGCCCACCAGGAGCTTGATGAACGCTAGCCACTTTTATTCCTACACAGGGAGAGCCGTCACCACTGGCTCCTCCCTGCTGCTCCCCAGCCCCCAGGTCTCTGGAGGCCCTGGAGCACTCTGGTAGCAGCAGCAGTTGGAGACCAGTTAATCCCACCACAGGGCGGATTTCTCCCGACTCTCCTGGGGTGATATAAGGAAGGATGGGAGATCATCTGGGAAGTGCTTTTGAGTTCCCCAGGAATCCTAAGAGTTCAGTGCATTCAATATCCACTTACTCATTCATTTACTGAGCACCTACTATGCACCAGATATTTCACTAGGTGCTGGAGACACAGACAGTTCACACAAGTCCTCTCCAAGGATTAAGAGCTGCTTACTTAGAAGACAGCCAAGTACACAGAGAATGACAACACACTGTGACCGGTGCCTCAAGACATCCAGCTCAGGCTTGCAGCTGGTTGGGGTGGGGGAGCAGATCAGAGGGGGAGCACCAAGCAGTGGTCTGGAAAAAGGGGCGTGTGCGACAGCAGCCTGTGCCCAGGAGGCGGGGCCAGCACAAAGCAGAGACACACAGGCCAGCAGCTGGGCTGGCGGGAGCCCAGAGCAGCTGCATCTGCCTGCACTCGGGGAGAGGCTGGAGTGGGCAGCTGGAGAGACGAGGCAGGAGAGCCCAGCGGGGCTAGAGCTCAAAAGGCCGAGCAGGCCAGGCCACGAAATGTGAGCTTCAGCCGAGAGCAAGGAGGGTCCACGGATGGACATTCAAGTAGAACTGTTTAAAAAATATGTATTTATCCAGTCGTACTGGGTCTTAGCTGCAGCACGTGGGATCTTTTGTTGCGACCCACGGACTCTCTAGTTGTGGAGTGTGGGCTTAGTTGCTCTGCGGCATGTGGGATCTTAGTTCCCTGACCAGGGATCAAACCGGAGTCCCCTGCATTGCAAGGCAAATTCTTAACCACTAGGCCACCAGGGAAGTCCCCTCAAGTAGAATTATTTTAAAAAGATTTCCCACTTGCCTAATTAATATTTTCTCTCTGGAGCTATTCATTCCTCTCTGTGTGAAGAGAAAAAGAACACAAAAATCATTTCTGGGCTGTGAAAACTTATCAGTGATCTATCTTAGGCAAAAAGACCTATTCATAAAAAGAAATACCTGCAAGTAACAGAAGCCCCTTTGGCTTTTGGAAACACACTGGAGCTCAAAACTCATAACCAAGCCATGCTGGCTCACCATTAGCACATCACACTTTGGTGCCAAGAATGGGGGTTTTCGGGAAGTAAGCAAAGCAAGTCATGCAACGGCTTCGAGGATAACTAGAAAAAGATGAAAGTCCAAGCCCAGAGCTAGCAGGACCAACAGACTGAACTTGTTTTTAAACACTTTAAGGAAGTGAAACAAGAAGGGTGGGAGAAGTCCTGTGTACACAAAGGTGTCTGCAGAGAGAAGTAACACCCCCCGAAACCAGGCCCCCAGGAAACATCAACTGCCTGGGGTCAAGGCCCTCGCCACAGCAGACTGCACAAACGTCCCTGTCCAGCTTCCACACGAGTCAGTGCTGAGGCGGAGGGGAAGGTGGTCGGATTACTGTAGAGCTGAGGTAAAGGTGGCTCTGGGTCACACTACCAAGAAGCTGCCAAACTGGGAGGAGAATCCACAAGCTGCCGAACTGGGAGGAGAATCCACGGCTGACAGATGGGGGGACAAGGAAGGCTCTTTCCACACACCACTGAGCTCTTCAAGTCGCTCAGGTGAAGCCTCTACTCAAACCACACTCAACAGTTAAACTTTATACAAAGTCTGAGGGATCTGAGTCTTTGAACATTCGTGAAGCCACTCTTCATGAAGCTGCCCTGAGGGGTCAAAAGAGCCTGGTGGGCTCAACTCAGGGCAGGGAGCCAGACACTCAGTGCTGCTCCTGTTCCTACCGTCTGTGACGAGTCACTTCAGCTCAAATCCTGCCTTGGAGGGATGGGGATCAGGTGACAATATTAAGTTTCTGTGAATTCAATGGAACTAGGAAAACAGACAGTGGAGTTTAAAAACAGGTACTGCACAGTAATATTTATACCCCAGCTTTCTTTATACATGTGTGGAAACCCTCACAGGTTCATTAAGGCTTGTAAAACCCAGGAGTGGGTAGGAAGTCAGCAGGTCTGTGCTGCTGTCAGGGAGACTGAAGCAGAACTGCAGCAAGTGAATGTCTGCAACTGAGTAAAGCTCAGACTCACAAGACCTAGTCCTCTGGCCATGAAGCCACCTCACTGTCTCCCAGGCAAGATGTGTGTTCTCCAGTCAAGAAGCCATGGGACCTGCACTTTTCTCAGAGACTCAGGCCCTTGCCTTGGGTATGCTCTTCAAGAACCTAGGGCCAAAAGATACCCTAGGGGTCATGTGGTTCCTCCTCTTACTTGAAAAAGAATGTAGCTCGACCACTCTCAAGAGAGGTTCAGCATATTCTTAAATCCACTGTGTGGCTAGACTGTTTTATGTCTCGCAGTTCTCAACAGTTGGGAAAAACGTCCCTTCTCGGCCTGAACAGTAATCAGTTACAGCAATGGCCTGCAAGACCATTTCATCCTAAAGAAAGTGAATCAATGCTCCTTAGGAAGGTAGATGAGAAGCAAGAAAGCTACATCTGTAGAGGCTGTTGTTCAGTCGCTCAGTCATGTCCGACTCTGCGACCCTGTGGACTGTAGCCCACCAGGCTCCGCTGTCCATGGGATTCTCCAGGCAAGAATACTGGAGTGGGTTGCCATTTCCTTCTCCAGGGAAATACATCTTTCTATAGACGCAAATAAATTTAATGGCGGCTAAAGATATTAATCAGCCCCTAAACGCCAACCTTGCTTCAGTCTCAGCAGGCTGCAGGGCCCTGCGAGCCCAGGTAGGAACCCTGGCACTCATCCATACTACTCGACTGACCTTACAGGTGTGACTGAACTTTTCTGCGCCTCAGTTTCCTCATGGATAAAATGGGGATAATAATAGTAGATGCCTCACAAAGATTGCTGGGAAGTTTAAATGCGGCATTCTACGCACGGTGCCTGGACACAGCTCAATAACCAGCAGCTAGCATTCCCATCAGTAGTTCTGGCGTTATTACAGGGGTCCCCAGGTACCTCGTCTGTGAGGCGCCTACGGACAGACCAATCCTCTGTCCAACCCCACCCTAAAGGCGGTGGCGCCAGGCCGTTTCATAATTTTTTTTTCTTTTTTTGAACCTTGGCAAAGAGATAAGGCCCTTAACGACGACGAGGAGGCCTCAGGATAGCCACGGCGGTGAGTGTGCAGGGGGAACCAAGACCCGAAGAGAAGTTTCCTGTCAGGCCAGGCGCAAGCTCCCCTGGGCCTAAGTCTAGGAGTCTCTACGGGAGGGCGCCCCGGCAGGGACTGCGGACCTGGGACGGCTGGGGTGCACGCCGGCGGCCAAGGGGGCGCGAATGAATGAACCCGCAGCCCTTCTGCCTCCTCCCGGCCTGGGAAGCCACCCTAGACCCTCCAGCGCCCCGTCCTCTCCGTGACCTTTGACCCCAGAAACCCCTCACCTCAGACTCCCGACTCCCCGCCCCACTTCTTCTCTGGCCTCGCCAGGCTCCCCGCTTCCTCACCCGCAGGTCCGAACGGCTCCTGACGCCACGGTGCGGCTCGACGCGGCAGGAAAATGTCCGCGGCCTTGTCCTCCCGCTCTCCCGGTGCGCCCGCGCCGCCGGACGCTCGGAGCCCCGAGGCTGTCACCTGCCAGGCGGAAGTGAGCTGCCCGCGTGCGGGCACTTCCGGTGGACGCACAGGCTGGGGGCGGGGTCAAGGGTACAACCCGAGCGGGGGCGGGGGCAGTGAGGCGGGGCCAAGGGGGCGGGGCGTCTGAGTTAACTCCGCCCTCGACACGTTGCTGCTCCGCAGAGCAAAAAATACCACGAGACGGTTAGATAGCATCCCGGACTTAATGGACGTGAGTTTGAGTAAGCTCCGGGAGTTGGTGATGGACAGGGAGGCCTGGCGTGCTGCAGTCCATGGGGTCGCAAAGAGTCGGACACGACTGAGCGACTGAACTGAGCTGAACTGAGCCTATATAACATGATGGAGATGGAGAAGATCATAGAGACTTTGAGGTCTATTTTTCTTCTTTGTTTTGAGGTCGGCTTCCCTTCTGTGTTACGAACAGGAAAACTCAGTCTCTGAGAGGCGCCGGTGTTGCTCAAGATCACTTACCTGTGAAAAGAAGAGTTAAACTAGAGCTGTAAGTCTAACCTACCGCTTGAAGCAGCCCTTCGGGGAATTCCGCGTCATCCGGAAAACCTCACACCTCCAAGGAGAACTTCATAGTGTTCCATTTCCCGTTTTGCTGGGTCGGCCAGGCCAGGATCGCTATAGGTATCTCACTCCCAATTCTGGTACTATTAACTTTCTCCTCCTCCTGGATAATTTCTGATCATCCTCTTAAAAACATTTAAAATAATATTTGCATTATGGAAATATACAAGTAAGCAAAAGGAAATTTAAAAAATCCTACAATCCTGCCACCCTGAGACAATAATGTTTAACATTTTGGTAAATATCCTTCCAGACTCAATATATCCATTCAGTATTTTTAATTCATCAAGATATTGGTAAAAGTTTCCCAAAACAATAAATACATTTCTACTTGGTGTTTTTCAGTATCTGCATGGAATTCCCCAGTATGGATGGCACCACGGTTCAAAACAGTCCCCTACAGTTGTGCACTTTATCATTAGTCTTTTAATATTATAAAATGTATAATATTATATTATACATTATATATATGTATATGTAAATATGTTACATTTGTTTATATATTATATATAATTATAACATATATGATATATTTATTTATAATAAAATATTATACATTATGTATAATATGGAGAAGGCAATGGCACCCCACTCCAGTACTCTTGCCTGGAAAATCCCATGGACGGAGGAGCCTGGTAGGCTGAAGTCCATGGGGTCGTGAAGAGTCGGACATGACTGAGCGACTTCACTTTCACTTTTCACCTTCATGCATTGGAGAAGGAAATGGCAACCCACTCCAGTGTTCTTGCCTGGAGAATCCCAGGGACAGGGGAGCCTGGTGGGCTGCCGTCTATGGGGTCGCACCGAGTCGGAGACGACTGAAGCGACTTAGCAGCAGCATGTACAATATAATATAATATATATAAATTATATAATATATTATATTATGTATTATTTATAATTAAATAATATAATATGCTGCTGCTAAATGGCTTATTTATTTATAAATATATATTATATATTATAATTATATATAATATATAAATAAACAATATATTTTATATATTTATATAATATAAACATAATATAATATATAAATACTTATATATTTAAATATATATGTGATATATAATATATGTGATATATAATATAATATTTATAATATATATTATATATAATATGTATATTTTATGTATAGAATGATGCTAAAGCTGAAACTAGTACTTTGGCCACCTCATGCGAAGAGTTGACTCATTGGAGAAGACTAATGCTGGGAGGGATTGGGGGCAGGAGAAGAAGGGGACAACAGAGGATGAGATGGCTGGATGGCATCACAGACTCGATGGACGTGAGTTTGAGTGAACTCCAGGAGTTGGTGATGGACAGGGAGGCCTGGCATGCTGCAATTCATGGGGTCACAAAGAATCGGACATGACTGAGCAACTGAACTGAACTGAACTAATGCACATGTATGTATATATATGTTTATATATATATTATAATCATATTAAAATATAGTTATATATAAAATATATAACATTATATATAATATAATATATAATATATGTATTTTATATATGTGTGTATATTTGTATGTATTTATATATGTATATATATATATCTGTGTATATATAGAATATTAATTTATATATTTTAAAAATTATATAATATATACTATAATACACATAATGTTACATATAATATATATTATTATATATTACACATGTATAAATTATATATTATATTATATATATATGTGATGTGTAATATATATTATATAATATGATATATATAATATATACACAATATAGAATATTTAATTATTATATGTATATACTATATATATTATAATTTATATGTGATTTATAATATATGAAACATTTATAAAAATATATTATATATAATATGTATTGTACATTATATATATTTACATAGTATATATATTTTACATTGGGTATAAGTATCAGTTCAGTTCAGTCGCTCAGTCATGTTGGACTCTTTACAAACCCATGAATCGCAGCATGCCAGGCCTCCCTGTCCATCACCAACTACCGGAGTTCAACCAAACTCATGTGCATCGAGTTGGTGATGCCATCCAGCCATCTCATCCTCTGTCATCCCCTTCTTCTCCTGCCCCCAATCCCTCCCAGCATCAGGGTCTTTTCCAATAAGTCAACTTTTCGTGTGAGGTGGCCAAAGTATTGGAGTTTCAGCCTCAGCATCAGTCCTTCCAATGAACACCCAGGACTGGTCTCATTTAGGATAGACTGGTTGGATTTCCTTGCAGTCCAAGGGACTCGCACGAGTCTTCTCCAGCACCACAGTTCAAAAGCATCAATTCTTCGGCACTCAGCTTTCTTCACAGTCCAACTCTTACATCTATACGTGACCACTGGAAAAACCATAGCCTTTACTAGACGGACCTTTGTTGGCAAAGTAATATCTCTGCTTTTTAATATGTTATCTAGGTTGGTCATCCGAGAAGGCAGTGGCAACCCACTCCAGTACTCTTGCCTGGAAAATCCCATGGACAGAGGAGCCTGGTAGGCTGCAGTCCATGGGGTCGCTAAGAGTCGGACACAACTGAGCGACTTCACTTTCACTCATTGGAGGGGGAAATGGCAACCCACTCCAGTGTTCTTGCCTGGAGAATCCCAGGGACGGCGGGGCCTGGTGGGCTGCTGTCTATGGGGTCTCACAGAGTCGGACACGACTGAAGCAACTTAGCAGCAGCAGCAGCAGGTTGGTCATAACTTTCCTTCCAAGGAGTAAGCGTCTTTTAATTTCATGGCTGCAATCACCATCTGCAGTGATTGTGGAGCCCAAAAAATAAAGTCTGCCACTGGTTCCACTGTTTCCCCATCTATTTCCCATCAAGTGATGGGACCAGATGCCATGATCTTCATTTTCTGAATGTTGAGTTTTAAGCCAACTTTTTCACTCTCCTCTTTCACTTTCATAAAGAGGCTTTTAGTTCCTCTTCACTTTCTGCCATAAGGATGATGTCGTCTGCATTTCTCAGGTTATTGATATTTCTCCTGGCAGTCTTGATTCCAGCTTGTGCTTCTTCCAGCCCAGCGTTTCTCATGATGTACTCTGCATATAAGTTAAATAAGCAGGGTGACAATATACAGCCTTGACGTACTCCTTTTCCTATTTGGAACCAGTCTGTTGTTCCATGTACAGTTCTAACTGTTGCTTCCTGACCTGCATACAGATTTCTCAAGAGGCAGGTCAGGTGGTCTGGTATTCCCATCTCTTTCAGAATTTTCCACAGTTTATTGTGATCCACACAGTCAAAGGCTTTGGCATAGTCAATAAAGCAGAAATAGATGTTTTTCTGGAACTCTCTTGCTTTTTCGACGATCCAGTGGATGTTGGCAATTTCATCTCTGCCTTTGTTCCTCTGCCTTTTCTAAATCCAGCTTGAACATCTGGAAGTTCACGGTTCACATATTGCTGAAGCCTGGCTTGGAGAATTTTGAGCATTACTTTACTAGTGTGTGAGATGAGTACAATTGTAATATATGCTATGCTATGCTAAGTCACTTCAGTCATGTCCGACTCTGTGCGACCCCATAGATGGCAGCCCACCAGGCTCCCCCGTCCCTGGGATTCTCCAGGCAAGAACACTGGAGTGGGTTGCCATTTCCTTCTCCAATGCATGAAAGTGAAAAGTGAAAGTGAGGTCGCTCAGTCATGTCCGACTCTTAGCGACCCCATGGATTGCAGCCTAATAGGCTCCTCCGACCATGGGATTTTCCAGGCAAGAGTACTGGAGTAGGGTGCCATTGCCTTCTCTGATATATATAATATAGTATATATAGTATACAGTATGTATAAGTATAATAAATATTATAAAATGTATAATAAATAATCACACACAGCCAAGTCTGCGTGTCCCATCTAATCCAGATATTATTATTTTAATATTTAACATAGTTTTATATGTTTAATCAGCCTCACATATTTTTATAGAATGATATTTTTAAAGTAATTATAGACTTTCAGGTAATTGCAAAAATAGTACATGAAGTGTATCATGTCCCCTTCACCCAGCTTCCCTCCATAGTGACATTTTACGCATTGGTGGTACAATATCAAAACCAGGAAATTGGGGGCTTCCCTAATGGTCCAGTGGTTAAGATTTTGCCTTCCTGTGCAGGGGATGCAGGTTCCATCCTCGGTCAGAAAACTAAGATCCCACATGTCCTGGAGCAACTGTATGTGCCACAGTGAAAGATCCCACTTGCCAAGCCAAATAAATATTTTCTAAAACCCAGGAAATTGGCATTGAAATAATACCATTAACTACATTACAGAGCTTATTCCATTTTTCAATAATTTTCTGGAGAAGGCAGGAAACAAATAGAATCATACATGTATGTGCCACATTCTGTGTACTATGCACGACTGTCTGGAGAAACCATCAGACCTTCTCCAGATGATAAATGTTAGCAAATGCTATCAGTCTCTTTGGAAAATGAAATTTCACTGGGTATGTGCCATTGAAAGAGAAGAATTAGCCAACGACACAAACCGAGAAACCTAACGGTACCAAGACGAACAGCTTATGTGAAAGTGACAGGTTCTCAGTGGAAGCAGTCAGAGCTTGAAGATTTCCAAGGAGACAGAAGTCACGGGGTCAGTTTGCTCAGGAAAGACATCCCTGCGGAAGGTGACATTTATGCTAGGTTTTGCCCAATAAGAACACAGTTGCACAGGCCAAGACAGAAAGAAAAGGTAATTCAGGGCCAACGGAGGAGCAGGATGGCAAAGCTGCCAGATGTCTGAGTCCTCGGGAAGCCTTGCCCAAGCCTCGGCTCTGA
This sequence comes from Bos javanicus, assembly GCF_032452875.1. Lineage (NCBI taxonomy): Eukaryota > Metazoa > Chordata > Mammalia > Artiodactyla > Bovidae > Bos > Bos javanicus. The sequence goes on from NC_083884.1 coordinate 69,080,910, forward strand.
GGCACGCCCTGGGCTGGGTGTGGGGCCGCCACAGGGCTGAGGCAAAGGCTGTGCGCTCGCTAACTCTACAGTTTTGCCGGGCGAGGGTGACAGAGCAGCAGACACAAGCGTGACAGGTGCTGTGCTGGGGCTGTGGGTAGCTGGAGCGGAGACTGCAGAGCAGCAGTGGGTGCTTACGGAGTACCTGTGCTGGGCCAGGTGGCGTGCAGAGGCTCTCATGTCCTCCTTACATCAGCCCCGCTTTCTCGAGGAGGTGGGTTGTTGCAGCTCCAAGAGTTCAAGCCAGTGTGTGAGTGGGAGCGCTGAGGGACCGGCCTCAAAGCCCCAGGACAGGTGTTCTCACCAGTCCCACTCTTTCACCTAAAATAAATTTGACATGAAGCCAGCCACAATGGGGCTACAACAGTGAGCAAGAGGCAGCACGATCCCTTCCTGGGGCTGTGGTGGAGCACGGAAGAGACATAAACAGAGACGATTATAACACCAGGATGGCTTCCTGGAGGAGGTGATGTCCAGCCTGAACTGTGAAGGATGATATTCCTGCTACTAACAGTTACCAGGGGCCAGTCACTGTGCTAGGCGTTTTCACATATTAACCCACTGAACTCTCCTAACAGTTCAATCCCAAGACTGTTGCCGAGGAAAGATGAGAAAACCTAGACCGCTGGACAGAGTGGATTTCTCCCTGCTTTCCTGGAGCCCTAGGCCTTCTCTCCTGCAGCTAAGCCTGGCAGGAGAGCTAAGAATATGCTACTGATAAGAGGAGGTGGGGCTTCCCTGGTGGCTCGTGATAAAGAACCCACCTGCCAGTGCAGGAGGCAGGAGTTCAGTCCCTGGGTTGGGAAGATCTCCTGCAGAAGGAAATTGCAACCCACTCCAGTATTCTTGCCTGGGAAATCCTGTGGACAGAGGAGCCTGGTGGGCTACAGTCCATAGAGTCGCAAAGAGTCCAATATGACTGAAGTGACTTAGCACGCACGCATGCATGCACTCAACAGGTGGTCATAACCCCCACTTTACAGATGAGCCCGCTGAGACCCTGAGAGGCTGAGGAAAACTTCCCCAACTTCACAAGGCAACAATGCGATAACTGGGAGACCTGATCATAGCATCCACCAGCACCATAAAAGGGTTCCTTTTTTCTTAAGCTCACTGTAGCTTTTCTTGTGTGTAGGTATTTTGATAATGGCCTTTTTGACTTCTCGAAGGTAATATCTTGTTATACTTGTGATTTTCACATCTCTGATAAATGTCCATATTGAGTGACTTTTCATGTGCTTTTTAAAATACGTTATGAATTGTGTTTAGCTGTTGATATCTTATTCTTAGTAGTTCACGCTGTTTTTTCAGTATTTTTTTTTGATTAGTTGTTGTTGTTGTTCAATCGCCAAATTGTGTCCGACTCTTCGTGACCCCATGGACTGCAGGACACCAGGCTTCCCTGTCCTTCACCATCTCCCGGAGCTTGCTCAAACTCATGTCCATTGAGTCAGTGATGCCATCCAACCATCTCATCCTCTGTCGCCCTCTTCTCCTTCTGCTTTCCCAGCATCAGGGTCTTTTCCAATGAGTTGGCTGTTTGCATCAGGTGGCCAAAGCATTGGAGCTATATGAGTTGCTCATGGAAATTTTTTGAGAGCAAGTATAATTTAGAACTTAGCAGTTTATGTCAATATTAAGTGCCCATAAGCAATAGTTTTCAGGTTGCTATTGAGGGGAATGGCCACAAGGTGGCAGGATTTCCTTGTGACCAACTGTGGCTACTCTGGCAAAGTGAAACGTAGAAGAGCCAAGTCGCTCAGTTGTGTCCGACTCTTTGCGACCACAGGGACTATACAGTCCATGGAATTCTCCAGAGCAGAATACTGGCATGGGTAGCTGTTCCCTTCTCCAGGGGTTCTTCCCAACCCAGAGACTGAACCCAGGTCTCCTGCATTGCAGGCAGATTCTTCACCACAAGGGAAGCCCTACTCTGGCAACTGGAGTCCGATTGGAAATCCTGTTTTGGAGTTGTAGAGTGGAATGTGCCAGGACCAACACCCAAAATCTTCTGTCTTATTCCTTTCTTTTATTGAATTAATATTAAATTTTTATTGTAGCAACAAGAATACAAAATGTTGTGTGTGTTGTAGGTGTACAGAATCTTTTTTCAGTTATACATATACAAGCATGTATCCTTCAGATTTTTGTCCCAGGTATGATATCGAAGGGTGTTGATAGACCTTCCTTGGTATACGTAGGTCTCTGTTCTTGTCTGTTTAACATGGAATAGTTTGGAGAAGGCAGTGGCACTCCACTCCAGTACTCTTGCCTGGAAAATCCCATGGACGGAGGAGCCTAGTAGGCTTCAGTCCATGGAGTCCATAGGAGTCGGACACGACTGAGCAACTTCACTTTCACTTTTCATTTTCACGCATTGGAGAAGGAAATGGCAACCCACTCCAGTGTTCTTGCCTGGAGAATCCCAGGGACGGGGGAGCCTGGTGGGCTGCCGTCTATGGTGTGGCACAGAGTCGGACACGACTGAAGCGACTTAGCAGCCCAGCAGCAGCAGTTTGCATTTGCTTATTCCGACCTCCTTATTTCTCTTTTGTCCCCTTCTTTCTTCACTGGTAACCAGAAGCTTGTTTTTTAAGTCTCTGATTATGTTTTCTGAATTAATTCACTGGTCCTGATAATGCGTGCATGCTCAGTCGTGTCTGACTCTTTGCAACCCCATGAACTGCAGCCTGCCAGGCTTCTCTGTCCATGGGATTTCCCAGCAAGAATACTGGAGTGGGTTTCCATTTCCATCTCCAGGGGAACTTCCCCACCCAGGAATCGAACCTGAGTCTCTTGCCCCTCTTATACCTGTTACCAATTACATCCCACCAGCACCATGAAAGGGTTCCTTTTCTTAAGCCCACGCTAGCTTTTCTTGTGTATAGATATTTTGATAATGGCATTTTTGACTTCTTGAAAGTGATATCTCATTATACTTTTGATTTTCACATCTCTAATAATTGTCTATATTGAGCAACTTTGTATGTGCTTTTTTGTGTGTGTCTGTGTGTGTTTTTTGTGTGTGTGTGTGTGTGGGTTTTTTTTTGTTTTGTTTTTTTGTGTGTATGTGCTTTAAAAAAAACATTACGAATCATATTTACCTATGGATATCTTATTCTTGACAGTTTGTGCTGATTTTCAGTATTTTATTTTTTATTGCTTAACCCTAGAAATTGTTTGAAGGCAGGTATAATTTGGAGCCCAGCAGTTTTTGTGAATATTCAGTTCAATTCAGTCGCTCAGTCGTGTCTGACTCTTTGAGACCCCATGGACTGCAGCACACCAGGCTTCCCTGTCCATCACCAACACCTTGAGCTTGCTCAAACTCCCATTGAGTCCTTAATGGCATCCTACCGTCTCATCCTCTGTGACCCCCTTCTCCTCCTGCCTTCAATCTTTCCCAGCCTCAGGGTCTTTTCAAATGAGTCAGTTCTTCTCATCAGGTGGCCAAAGTATTGGAGTTTCAACTTCAGGATCAGTCCTCCCAATGAATATTCAGGACTGATTTCCTTTAGGATGGACTGGTTGGATCTCCTTGCTGTCCTAGGGACTCTCAAGCGTCTCTTCCACCACCACACAGTGTGATTACCAAGAGCCCATAAGCATTAATTTTCAGGTTGCTGTTTCAACGAATGGCCACGAGGTGGCAGAATTTCCTCGTGCCCAACTATGGTTCTTTCAGCATCGCGAGCCTTAAAGTCCTGATTTGGGATTGTAAAATTAAAGTGGCATGTGCCATAATACGGAGAGGGCAATGGCACCCCACTCCAGTACTCTTGCCTGGAAAATCCCATGATGGAGGAGCCTGGTAGGCTGCAGTCCATGGGGTCGCTAGGAGTCGGACACGACTGAGCGACTTCACTTTCACTTTTCACTTTCATGCAATGGAAAAGGAAATGGCAACCCGCTCCAGTGTTCTTGCCTGGAGAATCCCAGGGATGGGGAGCCTGGTGGGCTGCCATCTCTGGGGTCGCACAGAGTCGGACACGACTGAAGCGACTTAGCAGCAGCAGCAGTGCCACAATAAATACCCAAAAGCTTGTGTGTGCATCCCTCTTTTTTAAATTAAATTAACTTTTATTCCTTACTGTAGTAACATGGATATACAAGATGGTGGTGGTTGTAGTTGTAGAAAATATGTCTTCAATTTTACATATACATATATCTATTCAGATTCGAATTTTTTCCCTATATAGGTTATTACAAGAGTGTTGAACTCCCTTGGTATACCTAGGTTCTTGTTGACTATCTCTTTTATATGGAATGATATATGTTAAATCTAAACTTTTGAATTTATCCTTGCCCCCTCCATTCTCCTTTAGTAACCGGAAGTTTGTTTTTTAAGTCTCTGAGTCTGCTTACATTTTCTCAATTAATTCACTGGTGTACATTTTTAGATTTTACTTATAAGTGATATGATATTCGTCTTTTTTTGATTCTGACTTTCTTCACTTAGTTTGATTATTGATAGTTTTATCTGTATTCCTGAAAATCACATTTTTAAACCTGTTTTTCCTACCTGAGTCACACTGTACTGTGTACACATGTCTCTTCTTTATCCATTCATCTCTCTGTAAACATTTTGTTGGCTTCTATCTGTTGGCTATTGAAATTCTAGTCCAGTGAACACTTGGCTTCATGTGCCTTTTCAAAGTCTATTTTTCTCCTCAAATGCTCTTCAGAGTGGGCCTGCAGGATCTCCGAGTAGCTCTCTTTCTGTTTCTTAAAGACAGTTCCATACTCCTCTCTATACTGATTCTACATGCACATGCCACTAGATCATAAAAGGGTTCCCTTTTCTTCATGCCTTTTCCACCACTTATTGCTTGTTGATTTTTGATGATGCCTTTCGCACTGATTCAGAGTTGACCCCTCACTGTGGTTCTGATATGCTTATCTATAATTCATGATTTTTTCATGCCCTTTTTTTGTAAACAGTGTGAGTAGAATTTACTGTTGAAATTTTGTTCCTGATAGTTTGTCCAGTTTCTAATTATTTGTGATTAGTTACTCACGTCAATTTTCTAGGGGCAGGTTATCATTTACACCCCACCAGTCCTTGTGAATGTGAGGTGCTCATTGAATATTTTTAAGGGTGCCATTGTGGGAAATGGCCACAAGATGGCAGGATATCCTCATGTCTAACGCATGGTAACTGGAACCTTAGGCTTAGTCCTCCTAGTTCCCTGGTTGTAAATTAAGGGTGGAAATTTGGAAAGTGTCTCGTTACTTCTTGGTTTTTCTTTTTTTGAATTATTTTTTTTTAATGCATTTATTCGTTTCTGCTGAGTCTTCGTTGCTGCCCGGGCTTTTCTCTAGTTCCGGCAAGTAGGAGCTGCTCCCTAGTGATGGGTCTTGGGTTTCTCATTTTGCAGTTCTCCTGTTTCGGAGCACGGGCTCTAGGGCGCTTGGACTTCAGCAGCTGCGACTCGTGGGCTCAGTAGTTGCGGCTCCCGGGCTCTAAAGCACAGGCTCAGTAGCTGTGGTGCAGGGCTTAACTGCTCCACAGCATGTGGGAGCTTCCAGGACCAGGGACTGAACCCCTGTCTCCTGCATTGGCAGGCAGATTCTTTACCCCTGAGCCATCAGGGAAGCTCCAGGGTTTATCTTTTTAGGAGTAAAGTTGACTTACAATGTTGTGTTTGTTATGTTTGGTGTACAGAATCTTATTCGGTTATCCCTATACATATATCTATTCATCTCTGCGGGTTTTTTTTTCTTTTTTTTTCACATATCAGTTATTACAGAGTGTTTAGTACACCACCCTTGCTAAAGTAGGTCCTTACTGATTGTTTATTTTTCCTGTATTTGTAGTTACAAATTAATCCCATCCTTGTAATTTATCCCCTTTACCCACCGTTCCCCTTTGGCGACCATATGTTTGTTTCCTAAGAAAAACCGTGTTCATTTCACAAGCAGCACATAGCCAATCAATCAGTTGCTGTCACAGCCCAGAATCGCACGGGCCTGGGCTTGAGTGCAGGTTCTGCCGTTTCTGCCTATGTGACCCTGAGCGAGTCCCTAGCCCTCTCTGCCTGTCTCTTCTGACACCCTCTCCACAGGGCAGCCAGGAGGACCAGGGGAGGCCACGCTCAACGCCTGGCGTCCAAGGAGCACACGGCGGACATCGACCCTCGTTCCAGACGGAATGCCCCGTCATCCGTGCTTGGGTTGAAGTTCATTGCCTTACCTGGGCAGCAGCCTGGGCCACCGCTTCCTGACAGGCTCCTAGCCAGCCTCCGCCCCCAGGAGCTCACCTGACTCTCAGTCCCCCTGCCAGACCCAGCTCGCACGGACATCTCCACCAGGTCCTGGGAGAGCTCTGTGAGCAGACCCACCACCCAGAGCTGCTGCTCCCGGGTTGCCAGCGCGGGTTGGCAGTGGCACCCGTCACTCTTCTGCGGTTTTTAGAGAGTGAAAAAGACCTGGAAGATGTCTGGGGGACATACGGAGGATGTTTAGCGCTGGATCGTCAGGTTGGGACCTGAGCTGTGCAGTGGTTCCTCTCGTTGAGGAGCATGGGCTCTAGAGCTCTCGGGCTCAGCTGCCCCGGGGCACGTGCGATCTTCCCGGCCCCGGGATCAAACCCGCGTCCCTTGCACTGGCAGACAGATTCTTTACCACCGAACCACCAGGGAAGTCGGAGGATGTGATTCTTTTTATGCAGTGCATATATTTTCCTCTGCCCAATTCAAAGTGCCAGGTAAATGAGTTCATTTAATAAAATTGCTTCTCTCATACTTAAAAAAAAATGGTAACTGTTACGGTATGCGAACTATATCTCAATTTTCTAAGAAGAGAAATAGGACCTGGGCTGTAGTGTTGGCTCCAGCCGCGTGGCCTTGGGTGAATGTCTCAGCTTGCTGGTGGGCGCCTCCTTTCCACCCCCTATAAAATGAGGGCAAACTGTGTCCCCTTGGAAGCCGCTGAGAGGATTTGCCTTGTAACAAATGTGGCGCCTCAGCACAGGGCCTCGCTCGGCGGGCCCCCAGGAACGGACGCAGCCGCTGTGGCGCCACTGGAGCGCCAAGCCACGGCGGGGCGGCCAGAAAGAGGGCGCTTTCCTGGGCCACTCGCTGCGCAGCAGGATGTCAGAGCCAGACGACTTGGCCCGCCTGTGTGATTTGGGGAAAGTCCCTTGCCTTCTCTGAGTCTCTGTTTCCTCAGCTGCACAGTGGAGATGGTCACAGGGCCCGCCCCACCTGCTGCAGAAGATGTGGACAAAAACCCAGGTGTGGGGCAGCTGCGTGCTGCATAGACGTCTACACTGACAGTAGCTCTGAAGGGGCAAGGTCGTGCTGGTGGGTCCTGTTTGCCAAGTCCAGCCCCTGCCCCACGCGCCCCTGCTCCTGCACCTGCCTGGTCTCAGCCTCCCTGGGCTCCGCCCCCAGGCACCGGTTCTGCTGGTAGAGCCCCAGCCCGATGGGGTCTGCTGGGGGTGGGGCACGTGGACAAGCAGCACGGGGGGCTCGCCTCGGATGCTCCAGAGGCCTGCACCGCAGGGTAGGAGAGTGTCCCCCAGGCCTCGCCAGCGTGGCTGAGTGCCCTGCACTCAGGCCAGCAAGGTTATGCCCACGGCACCACTTCTTTGTTGCGGGTCTAAGGTGAGAAGGCATTTGTCTGCTGGAGCCTCGGTTTCCAGTTTCCACACCCACAGATAATGGAAGCCCCTCATACCGTCTCAGGAGCGGCCCTTCGGAAGACACCGCGTTCGTGTCCCGCAGCCCTGGCCTCCTGCCTGACTCCTCACCAAGGACCACTCTCGTCCCGACCTGGCCTACCTGCCTGGGTACCAAGCAGACACTGCTCGCAAAGAGGACCCTGCGGGCATCCTTGGCTGCTCCCTTGGCAGGAGCGAGCGGTGGATGCCTCCGAGGGGCGGGGCTGGTGCTGTCCCTGCCCCCCAACCCCGGCCCCGGCCCCACCACTTGGCTGCTGCCAGAGCTGCTGTCCTTTGCACAAGGAGTCAGGGTAACCCCTGGGGGTGCACTGCCCGTGTTCCTCCCTGCAGCCTCTCTCAGCTAGGGTGAGTGAATGAAGGCCCAAGCAGTGAGGCAGGGCTGCCTTTGGCCTTTGGGGTTGGGAGACTGCAGGACACCCAGTGGAACGGGACCCTGGGTTTGGGTCCCAGCTGTGCCTGCCCCCATTTGGCGGCTGTGGGACCTCCACCAAGGTTCAAGACCTCTGCGAGCTTCAGTTTGCTTTCCGTAAATGGGGGAGGGGTGAAGTAACAGTCCCGACCTCCTGGGGCCACTAGAGGGAAGCGGTCAGAGCCTGGGACCATCGTGATTACCCACCCGGCCAACGCCCGCCTTCCGGAGCCAATGGGGCACCACCACCAGGGGAAGGGGGTTGCTGAACTGCTCTCCAGGGTACAGACGTGAAGCCTCGGCAAAGAGGCTTCATTGATGAGGCTTCAGGACCCGTGGCGGGAGCCAAAGGGGTGAGCCCCTCGGCCTGTCCTGTGGCCCCGCCCTGTCTGCATCCCATCAGGGGCAGCACATAGCCACCAGCAGTGCCTCTCCCCACCCTCCCATGCCCAGCTGCCCCCGATCCAGCCTCCGGTCAGAAGGAGCCTTCAAATACTGCCCCTGCCTGAGCCCCTCTCAGAACCTTCCCCGGCCCAGCTCGCCACCTGGCACCTGCCCCTGTGACCTCTGTGGCTCTGCCCCGCCCCCTCCTGCCCTGAGCCCACCAGTGGAACCCCTCGTGCCCTTCCACCTGAGCTGGCCCCTTGGTCCTCAGCCCGTCCTGCTCCTTGGTAACACCTCCTGAGTCCCTATACTCAGCTCATTTGTGTCTCTTCCAGGAACGTCGCTCCCTCGCTGCTCCGCTGGGCTCCCCCGCCGCTCTGCGCCTTTAACGTCTACCAGCCACTGAGGCTCCGCGTGTGCCCGGCACCGAGCTCAGCTCTTTGCAAACACTGCCTCTTCTGATGCCCTCAACAACCCTACAGAGTGGGTACCATGATTTCCCCCCATTTTGGAGAGGGGAAACTGAGGCTCAGAGAGGGCAGGGGACTAACAGGGTCACACAGCGGTAAAGAGGCAGGACCTGCTCACAGGTGACAAGAGGCCCCGGGTGACGCGCTGGCTCGAGCGCGTCCTGTGCTCCAGGCCTGTCCTCCGGGGGCCCCCAGGGCCTCCACTCTGAGCCTCGAGTCTGAGCAGGGCTCCGTTGTTGCGGGTGACGGGCTGGCTCGAACGCGTCCTGTGCTCCAGGCCTGTCCTCCGGGGGCCCCCAGGGCCTCCACTCTGAGCCTCGAGTCTGAGCAGGGCTCCATTGTTGCGGGTGACGGGCTGGCTCGAGCGCGTCCTGTGCTCCAGGCCTGTCCTCCGGGGGCCCCCAGGGCCTCCACTCTGAGCCTCGAGTCTGAGCAGGGCTCCGTTGTTGCGGGTGACGGGCTGGCTCGAGCACGTCCTGTGCTCCAGGCCTGTCCTCCGGGAGCCCCCAGGGCCTTCACTCTGAGCCTCGAGTCTGAGCAGGGCTCCGTTGTTGGACACGCTTAGGGGACCTCGTTCTCAGCATTGCTCTGCTGTGCGTGGACGTCCCTCTCACCCTCAGGATGGGCACTCGTCTGGGTACAAGCGCCATGTCCATTTGGTTCTCCAGTCCCCCTGGCACCTTGCAGATCCTTCTAGAGAACCCGGGCTTGCCTACTGAGCGAGAGAACGTGAGGAGGCCTCCCTGGATACATTCCTTGGGGGTCTGCCTAGCAAACCTCTTGCTGCTCCTGATCTTGGTTGGGTGAGGGTAGGAACCAGAGGCCAGGGCAGTCTGGGTCCAACCTGGGCCCAGCAGACACATGGGCTGTAGGGGTGGCCTACAGGCCCCCACAGGCCTGGGGCGGGCCCTGGTGCTGTGCTCATCACGGGTCTGCGGCTGGGCCCCGGTACTGTGTTCATCATAGCGGTGGTGCTGACATCCGGTGGGGAAGCTAAGATTGAAACACAGCAAGGGAAGGAGTTGAAACAAGGCACGTGGCCCCAGACAATGCTGATGGCCGAGAAATGGTAGCTCAGAGAGGCTGAGTAACCAACCCAAGCTGCACAGGGAGAAAGTGGCTCTGGCGGAAGGCAGGGACTCGGGCACTCATTTAGGCATATAAGGCTCAAATCTGCCACCACTGACCCCATGGCCTCCCTGAGCTACTGTGAAGTAAGGGGGAATAACAGGACTCTGCCCTGGGAGGGGGTCACTGGGGTGCTGAAGGCTGCAGTACACGGGCCCGCAAAGGAGACATGCTCCGTGGATGATGGCCATCTTTACTGGTGACATCAGACCCCCCGGGGGGGGCTGCTAGGCAAGCCCTGAGCAGCCCAAGCTCATGGATAACACAGTGCAGTAACGAGCCCTCCCCAGGGCCTGGGTCCCAGCACCGGCTCTGTGCCTGTGCTGGGAGAAGAGGGTGTTTCTGATCGCAACAGCTCCCTCTGACCCCTGCCCCTCACCCGCCCCCGCAGCTGCCCCTTGGAGGGCTTTTTTAGCCTGGAGGAGCCGGGCCGCCCAGAAGCCAGCCCACCGCGGGTGCCGCAGGCAGCGTCCTTCGGAAGTGCCGCACCACTTTTTCTCTGTGACCTCCCAGCTCCTGGGGGCTGTAAATCTTCTCCCTGCAGGGACTGCAGAGGCGCCTCCCGCCTGGCACTGGGGCAGGACTGACTCCTCGCCCCACTCCTCCCCGCTCTGCAGGGCCCGGGCATGATGCCCAGAGCCAGGCGACTGCGGCTCTCTTGCCTGCATCCTTCCAGGCATCCCCAGGGCAGGGGAGGGGGGCGGTGGCTGGGCTCCCCACTCACCTCATCCGGCCCCCTTGGGCCTCGCTTTCTCCATCTGAAAAACAAGAGGCTCGGGTCTGAATCTTTTTTCTTTCAAGATCCCGGTGAGAGTCCTAATCACTGTCTCTAAAAATTGCTCATGCACATGACATGCAATTTCTCATCAAACTTTGCAGCCGCCTCCCCCACCAGATCGGCCATGACTCTGCCTGCTTAGGAACCTCTGTGTCTCCAGAGCTACTGTTACTTCCAACAAGCAAGCTGCAAAACAGAATGTATCGTGTCATCTTTTAAAAGCACAAATACTGGGTTTCCCTGGGTGACTCAGTGGTAAAGAATCCACCTGCCAATGCCGGAGACACGGGTTCGATCCCTAATCCAAGATCGCCCATGTCTCGAGGTCGCTAAACCCGTGTATCGCAACCAGTGAAGCCCACACTCTACAGCCCATGATCTACAAGAGAAGTCACTGCAAGGAGAAGCCCACGAAGGACAAGTTCAGAGTAGACCTCATGCACCGCAACTAGAGAAAGCCCGTGTGCGGCAAGAAAGGCCCAGCGCAGCCAAAAGTATAAGAATAAACAAATAACTAAAATTATAAAAACACAAATACTAACATTTACTTGTAAATGCACCGGGAAATCCAGAGGAATATATATAAAAAATAGTTTAAAAAAAAAAGAAATGATTGGTTCCAGAGTTTGTCTCTAGCGGGTGGGGATTCAGGGGCTTTTACTGTGTACCTCAGACATTTTTGGCACTGAATATTTTTGTAATGAGTGTGTGCCATGTGTAGAGACTTCTTTTATTCATATCTAAAATATGATCCTGTAATACAATAGTATCACCCACAACCTCAAGTTCACCAGGCCATCGATTCTTTTGTTGAGCTCATTGCATCAACCAGAGATCCAGATGGTAGTGAGGCTTCTCAAGTGTGACGGGCAAGGGATCAATAGGATTAGGACCATGACTAGACACCTAACACTGGATTGCTACTAAGAATCAATGGGCAAGGTAATTTACCTATCCAGGCCCCAGTTTACCCTCCAAAACAGGGTTTACCCTCAGTTTATGTCTCAAAGGGTTTCTCACTTTGCTAAGGAGGAAAAGTAATATATACATTTAAAAAATTATATATGGGTTTCCCTGGTGGTTCAGATGGTAAGGAATTCACCTGCAATGCAGGAGACCTGGGTTTGATCCCTGGATAGAGAAGATCCCCAGGAGAAGGGAATGGCTACCTACTCCAGTATTCTTACCTGGAGAATCCCATGGACAGAGGAGCCTGGTGGGCCACAGCCCATGGGGTCACAAAGGGTCAGACATGATGAATATATATAACATAATATATATATAAAATTTAAAAATAATACATTTTAAATAAGAGATTCTTGGTCGCGGCAGGTTGTTAGACTCTGCCTGGGTCCCCAAGGGAGGTGGTAGCTCTTGGTACCACTTTCATTGTCCCCCCCCAACTCCTTCCCAGGTGTTGGGTCCCAGGCTAGACCCCCAGAAGGTCCCAGGAGCCCAAAGGACAAATGTGGCTGGACTGGTCTGGACTCGTGTCTGGCACCCATTCAGAATGGGGATATAAAAAACCCAGACATCACCTCATCGCTGTTTCATCAAAAAAGGAGACTTTCTCCCTGTACATCCCCGCAGAGGATAAATTCCTGCCAGCTTCGCAGCCCGGGAGGGAGCAGGAAGAACGGAGGAAGGGATCTCCCCAACTGGGGGGTGGGGGAGGTGTCAGGGGGCCGCTCTGGGACTGGCCCCTTGGTAACCATGACAACTCTTCCCCTGGGTATCGTGTGGGCACCAGACAAGCATAAGCCCCTCTACCCCTCCCCACACCGTGTGAAAGGGGAACTGGGAGCCTCTACTATAAATAAGAGGTGAAGGGGCTTGTCTGAAGTCACTGAGCTACACCCCGGGTTTGCCCCGAGTCTGACTGACTCCCTAGGCAGTGGGCTCTTCTTCCTGGCCACGAGGCCCGTGGCCTAAGGACCATGCACGCATGCTAAGTCAGTTCAGTTGAGTCTGACTCTTTTGCAACCCCATGGACCGTAGCCCACCAGGTTCCTCTGTCCGTGGGATTCTCCAGGCAAGAATACTGGAGTGGGTTGCCCTGCCCTCCTCCAGGGCATCTTCCCGACCCAGGGACTGAACCCGCATCTCTTATGTCTCCTGCATTGGCAGGTGGCTTCTTTGCCACTAGCGTTACCTGGGAAGCCCCGGGCTACGCATACCCCTCTTCAAACACCCTGTGCAAGCTTGGGCAGGTCTGAGACCCTTCCTGGGTGCTTCTGTAACCAACCCCCAAATCCTCCGGATTTTCAGAGGAAAACCCCAGGCCACCCAACCTCTTCCTCCAGGTTAGCTCTGCCATGAATTTACATGTTGGGCTTTGCTGGAAGATTTGATCTGAACACAGCCTCACAGCCTCAGAAAGATAAACAGCAACCAGATTGAAAAAGAGAATCCTCACGGCCCAGAGAGTCTCCAAGAAAGATATCTGATATGCCCTTCCTAGGGCCAGTCCTGCCCCACCGCCCCCACCCCAGCCCCCAGCCGTCCGCTTAGTCCCCTGGGTCAGGGTCCTCAGGCTGTCCCCGCTTCTACTCCGCTCTAGAGGACCTGGGATCCCCTCAGGGCTCATCAGATGCAAATCAGAACACGGGCCCCACAGGCTTCTCGGGACTCCTCAGCAGGATTCCCCAAGGCCAGTGCCTCAGCCTGACTAGGCAGACGTGGGCCTCACCACCCCCCAGCCCATCTTCCTTTCCTCACCCACTTTCTTTGGGGTGATTACTGGGAAAGAGGGCCCAAGCAAGGGTGTCTCAGAAGCTATGAATTCAGATTTTTATGCTAAATCACCCGGTTGTTAAATGTAGACAACAGGACTGGTCCTTTGCTATGTCATCTCAAACCTGCCCTTCCCCAGCTCTGCTTGGCATCCCGGGGGCAGACCCCTGTGAACTGCGTTTTCCAAGTCCCTTTGCCAGCTGGCCCTCACTGGGTTCAGCCAGTGGGATGCCTGAATGGGGACTGGTGGGGTGGGCCGAGGCCAGGCCGTTTCCCCTCTCTCTGCAGTTGCGGGGTCTCCTTGGAAACTCCCCTGACCCACCCCCCCACCCCCACTGGCAACCCATTCTCCATGATTCCAGGCCATACTCACCCCATGTCCTGATTAACTTTTCAAATTGGTCCTATGGAACCTCCAAACTGGGCTGTATTTTCCAGACTGATACGGTAATTCAAATCCTCTTTTCTTCCCCTACTTTAACAAAAATGTGGTAAAAAAAAAAATACATGACATAAAATTTACCATTTTAATCATTTTTAAGCATACATTCAGTGGCCTTAATTACATTCACAAAGTTGGACAACCATGCTGATTATCCATTTCCAAATTAGAGTTTTTTAATATCCTGAGGGCTGAACCAAGCTGGTTTGCAGCCTACATCAGGCGGTATGACCTTCACTTTCCAGGTGGCAAATACCCTCTGGTGAATTCTGCCACCTAAGCATCCCAAAGTCCCTGCGGTTAACTGGGGAGGGTAGACGACCCCCATTTCACAGACAAACTAACTGGGCTCAGGCAGGTCAAGGCTCCTGACCAAGACCCCAGATTCCAAGCCCTGTGCTCTGTCCTGTACCCACCCTACCCCACCCCCTGCTTCCTGTTAGCACCCCGCCCCCCACTCTCGAAACCTGTGTGCGCACACCCTGCTCCCCCTCCTCACCAGGTGTAAATTCCTGCCACTGAGCTTCCCCCTTGAAGTCTCATCCCAGAGTTGGGTGGACGTGGGGGCCCTCGGGGTCTGCATACCCAAGGACACTGCAAAACTGGGCACCAAATAAGAGTAAGTAATGATAACAACAATAATACCACCGAATATTTATTCACACTCAATTCCTTCTGCAAGTGGACAGGAAGTAAAAGTTCTGAGGGTCTCGCATCTGTGTTTCTCAGGGGTCAGACAGAAGCAAGGGGTGGTGGAAAAGCCCAGAGCAGAAGCTTCCATAATTAAAACTACCTAATTATCCTCCAATTAAAAATAAATTTAAAATGTTTTCTTCTTTTTTACCTTATTTTCATAATTTAAAAATTGAAAAAAAAAAAAAAACCCGACTACTCCTCATCAAGAGCCTAGGGTCTGAGGTCCTTTGTCTCTTAATCCTCAGGATTGAGAACCCAGAGGTTCCTTAGGGAGGCAGGCCCACCCGGTTCCACAGCAGGAAGGGGTGCAGCCGGGACCCACACCCAAGTCAGTTTGGTCCCCAAAGACCCATAAGAGGCCGTCCTGACACGCTCCATGTGCTCACTTGGCCTCCCCTTCTTTGCACCGGCGGCTCCCCAACACTGGGCCACCTCCATGAGGGGTCCCACTGGGGTGAAGCGGTCTCCCCGGGCCTCCTGCAGCCTTCCCAGTGACCAGCCGGGTAGCCGTGGCTGCAGCCAGAGGAGCAGAGCCAGGCAGGAGGCTCTGCCAACTGCTGGGGGGCGGGGAAGGGCAGGCACAGTGACCGTAGCGAGAAGGGCCAGGTCGGGGGACAGAGGCCTCCAGGGGCCCCACATCTCCACCAGGGCGTGGTGGGCATTCTGTGTCAAGCGCTGAGTCACTCACCAGCCTGGGTCTAAACCTGGCTCTGAATAACACACTTCAGGTTTGTCTGTGAACACACACTCCTGCCCTGAAGGACCCCTGAGAATCACCCTCACGGCCTCCAGGGGAGGACCTGGGAGACGGCGGGCAGAGGCGCGGGGGGCAGACTTTCCACTGTCCACCCTTTGGCCCTTGGACTTTCAAACCATTGGTAAATACTTTTAAAGTTATAGGGACTTCCCTGGCGATCCAGTGGTTGACTCCATGCTCCCAATGCAGGTGGCCCAGATTCAGTCCCTGGTTGAATGGGGACTAGATCCCATTAGCTGCGACTGAGAGTCTCACGTGGCACAGCTGAAGACCCCGTGTGCTGTAACTAAGAGTCGGTGCCACCAAATAAGTAAATAATTTCAATCCTGGGTTGGCAAATCGCTGTGTGACCCTGAGTAAGCCACCTAACCTCGCTGAGCCTCTATTTCCCCAACTGTAAAATAGTGTTAACTAAGGCGCTTACTCTATTAATTAATGCTGTTGTACAGTTGGGGAAATAGAGGCTCAGAGAGGTCAGGTGACTTATTCAGGGCCACACAGTGACTTACCAATCCAGGATTTAAGTTATTTATTTTGTTTAAAAAACTTTTATTTATCTATTTGGCTGTACTCAGTTTGCAGCACACAGCATCCTCAGTAACAGCATGCGAACTCATCATTGCAGTATGTGGAAGCCACTTGTCAATGCATGAGACACAGCGGACTCAGGTTCGATCCCTGGGTTGGGAAGATTTCCTGGAGTACAAAATGACAAGTCTGAACGTGCATGCCACTCATCCATCCATACAGCTTACTCCATAGGGTAAGAGGAATTGTTAGTCCCTCAGTCGTGTCTGACTCTTTGAGACCCCATGGACTGTAGACCGCCAGGCTCCTCAGTCCATGAGATTCTCCAGGCAGGAATACTGGAGTGGGTGGCCATTCCCTTCTCCAGAGGATCTTCCTGACCCAGGGACTGAACCCGAGTCTCCTGCATTGCAAGCAGATTCTTCACTGTCTAAGCCACCAGGGAAGCCCCCATAAAGTAAGGGTAAAGCATAAATAAAAGTATGCGGTGTTTGACATGACACCTGACACAAAATAAGAGTTCCTAGAATGTGATTGCTAATATTATTATTATTAGCTATTTGCCCAAGAGACCAGGCAAGGGCTTCCTGCTCCAGTCCTGTCACCTTCCAGGATCTCATCCTCAGTCTGGAGGCCAGTCGAGCCAACACCAGCTCTGTTACCGCGAGCTCTGTGACTTGAGTAGATCATCTCGCCTCCCTGTACTCTGGTTCCCTCCTCTGTGAAGCAGAGACACTAGAACTCGCCCACTCTCCACAAGACTGCTAGCCATCAATCTCTCATTTCCCAGTGGCCACTGCATCACATGGTGCCCGGCACAGGGCGCCAGGGTGAAGGTAAGCGGGAGGGGCTCACAGCCTGGTGGGGGAGGAAGGCGGATACATTAACAGATGCTCACGAGAGACAGAAGTGGTGGGTGAAGGAAACAGGACTAAGGGAGGCCTGCCAGGGGGCCTAACCCAGCCTGGAGCCAGGGAGGAACAAGGAAAAGGACGCCTTCCTGGAGGAGGGATGGTCACTGCTGAGCACTGAAGGACGACCAGGGTTGGCCAGTCCGTTCAAGGAGAAAGGGGGTCAGAAAAGGCACCACAGGCAGGAGAAGCAGAAAGAACAGGGCTGGGGGTAGATGACCCAGTGGGTTGCTCCCGAACAGGCAAGAAGAAGGCTTGGTGCTGAGGGCAGCGGGCAGCAGAGGAAAGGCTTTCGTCACTGAACTTCAAGGGCTACCTGGTTTCAGAGCCCAGCTCTACCACTGTCAGCTGTGTGACCTTGGGCAAGTTCCTCAACTTCTCTGTGCCAAATTAGGGGAACGGTGTTTACCCCTCACTGTTGTTGCGAGGATGAAAGTGAGTTGATTCGTGTAAGGTGCTTAGGACGGGGGCTGGCACACAGCCCCGTTCTGCCGCGTCTTCTGCAGGCCCAGTCGTGCAGCAGCCTCAAGGATAGGATGGTGCCTAAATATTTGCTGAGTGGACGAACAAATGAGCAACAAGGCTGCCAAACTGTTGGACAGTCCCGTGGCCCCCTTGCCCACACCCGTAGCTGGGGGCCTGCTCTGGCCTCCCCACTTCCTGACCACTGAGCAGGATCACAGATCACCTGGAGGCTCAGTGATGCCCCTTCGTCCCCCGAGAAACCACCTTGGCAAGAACTTGCCCACTGCCAGCCCATCCCCCATCTCCACCGTTGACAGGGGCCTGGACTTGACCAGCCCAGGCTGAGGGGGCTGGGCTGGGCCTTAAAGGGGAAGGAGGCCCTTGTCTGGCACAGGGATCCACCTCCAGATCTGACTCTCCCAGTGCTGTGTATGAGGAAGTCTGAGGCTCCGGGGGTGGGGGTAGGGGTGACAAGCTCTTGCCTGGAGGGAGGGTGAGCCCTGCCCAAAGCTGGGCTTCCCCGCCACCCGGTCACTCATCCTGTCCTTTCTCTCTCCGGTCTGCTCGGCCTGGTTGCCGAGGTCCCCGCTCAGACACAGAGGAGACTCAGTTCCAAGGGGAGAGATTCAGTGTCGGGGGAGGTGAGGGAAAGTAAGAAACAGGAGGCCAGTGAGGGCAACTTCAGGATCACTCACACTGTACAAAAGGGGAAACTGAGGCCCAGAGAAAGGCCACAAGCCACATCCGGCTGAGCAGCCCATCCACACAAGGCTGGAACAGGACCGGCCGCCGGGTCCCGGGTGCCCAGGGAGGCCCGGCAGGCAGTGGCCTGAAACAACCTGACTGTCTGCAAATGGGAACCAGAAAAGAAGGGGAGAGAGGTAGTGCTTTGCAGGCAGTTTTGTTGCAGAGAGCCTTGGGGGAGCCCTAAAACTGGAGCTGCAGCTGCTGGTCCAGAGCGGGACTAGTGCCCAGCAGAGCAAGCACCGCCCCCCTCAAGAACCTGGGCCCTCTGCCACCACCACAACGGGGCTGCTGCAGTCCTGGCTCAGTCCCTGCCTGGCCTGCAGCTCTGCAGAGGGAGGGATGTGGGAGGAGACGCAGAGCGGGCTCTCTGCTCCAGCTCCAGAAGCAATGAAAGCAGAATATCCCGAAAGCCCCTCTGAGGGGTGGCCTGGAGACCCTACCCTGCAGCTGTGCAGAAGTCGGGCCAGGAGAGGGGCTTCCTTTCCCTGCCTGGTCAGGCCTACAAGCCCAGGGGGTCCTGCCTTTAGCGGCTGGTTCTGAAGAGAGGTGGCAGGAAGGGGGCCCGAGACTGCAGAGAAGCCTCTCCAGGCCCCAGAGTGGGCTGGGTCCTAAAGGAGCAGGGCCAGGGTCGGGGACAGCCAGGCCCTGCCCTGGGGAGTTGAGTGATGGTCTGGGGCAGGGACAGGGGAGATGGAACGCTGAGACAGCTCACCATGTGATGAGATAGCCGAGGTGGGGTGGAGAAAAGCACTTGGTGGGTGACAGTGACATTGATCATAGCAATGCGCTCTGCTGTGCTCAGTCACTCAGTCGTGTCCGACTCTTTGCGACCCCATGGACTGTAGCCCGCCAGGCTCCTCTGTCCCTGGGGATTCTCCAGGCAAGAATACTGGAGTGGGTTGCCATGCCCTCCTCCAGGGGATCTTCCCGACCCAGGGATCGAACCCAGGTCTCTGGCACTGCAGGCAGATTCTTTACCGTCTGAGCCACCAGGGAAGCAGCAATGCTTCCTGAATATTAAATGCAGATGCTGGACCAGTCACCGTGAGGCTGAGCACAGCCCTGTGAGCGAGACAGGACTTTCCCCCTTTTACAGATGAGTAACTGAGGCCCAGAATGCCAGCAGGATGCCTTCACAGCTGGCTCACTCCATCCTGGCCCCAGAGACTCTCGTGGGCCCCTCCTTCTGGCCTCAGCTGCAGGCGGCTGAGGCTGTCTGTGTGGCCCCTGCTGACCCTTCAACCCACTCTGCACTCAGGACACAAGACGAGTGGACGCAGATCCGTGAGGGGCGGGCGGCACACCCTCTCCCCACCTTCTCCATGTAAGTGGACATACATCCAACCCTGCATCTATGTTTGGCAAAACCCACGGTCTGAGCTGAGCCTCACACTAACTCAAGAGGTGGCCAAGGCCTGGAAAACCCCCTCCAACTCACTGACGAGAGCCTCAGGGAGGCTGTGTGCCTGGCTCAGGTCCCTGGTCGAGCCGGCAGCGGTGGGCAAGCCCCTCTCCCTTCTCCTGGCGCCTGTCAGCTCTCTCTGAGGGAGGGTGGACTTGCTGCCAGGGGTAAATGATGCCAGCTTAGAATGGGCCTGGTATCTAGCATCTCATCTAATTCTCTCAAAAACATTTTGGGGTTTTGGTGACAGTTTATTAAGATAGAATTCACATACCATACAATTCACCCATTAAAACTGTACGAGTCAATGGTTTTTAGAGTATTCAGAGCTATGTAACCGTCACCACATTAAAATGCATTTTATACCATTTTCATTACCCCAAAAAGCAACCCTGTATTCTTTTAACATCATCCCTCAGTCCCTTGTATCATCCCTCAATCCCCTCATCCCTTCAGCTCCAGGCAACCACCAGTCTACTTTCCTTCCTATAGATACACCTATTGCGGATATTTCATATAGACGGAATCACATAATATTCAACAACTTTTTGAATGGGGTGTTAATGTTGCTCCCATTTCCCACATGAAAGTGACTGAGGCCTGGACAGGTGGAAACTTTACCAAGGGCCCTCAGTGAAGCAGGAACGAGCAGGGTCAGGGCCCAGGCCACCCGCTCCCAGAGGCCTGCTCTGCGGCATCCACGCCCCCAGTGAGGAAGCCTGGGGGCTCACTGAGCCACCCACTCCTCCCCTCCCTTCTACCTGGACCCAGGACTTCAGCCCCCAGTTCCTCCATCACACCCAGGGCTTCTGCCAGGGAAGCCCCAGGCCCTGGGACTGCACCCGATTCTCTCGTGACCCCTGCTCTCAGTGCTTCAGGCCTCAGCTCTGCCGCCCCCCTGGAAAGCTCCTCCTGACTGCTCCCCTTTCTCGGCACTTCCACTGCCCGTGGAAGATGGGGCAGCCTGGCTCCCTCTCTGTGGTCGGGAAACTGAGGCCGTGGGGAGGTGTCTGGGGTCACCCAGTGAGACCAGGCAGAATGGGGACCTGGGCCGGGTCCCCAACTCCCACACCAATGCTCCTCCTCCTGGCCATTTCTAGACAGGAAGCCCTCATCTCCTCCACTCCCATCCCATCCTGACATTGTCTTCAGGCCCTCAAGAAAGAGGGGAAACCGAGGCTCAGCAAAGCCAGCAATCTGCCCAAGGCCACAGGTGCTGAGCCAAGACTCACCTGCTGATTCCCAGGCTCCCCCACCTGATGCGCTGGGTCAGGAGCCCCAGTTTGTGGCTCCCATGGCTCCTCAATTTACCCCTCTATCCACCTTCATGAAATGGGCTCCTTACTTGTTGGTGACCAGGGGAGCTGGGATCCCTGTCTTCTTCGTGGCTGTGTGTATCCACGGTGTAGACCCCAGCCAGGAACAGGTCTCAGGAAAACAGAAAGTGTTAGTCGCTCAGTCATGTCTGACTCTGTGACCCCATGGACTGTAGCGTGCCAGGCTCCTCTGTCCATGGGATTCTCCAGGCAAGAATACTAGAGTGGGTTGCCATTCCCTTCTCCAGGGGATCTTCTCAACCCAGGAATCAAACCTGGTCTCCTGCACTGGGGACAGATTCTTTACTGTCTGAGCCAATAAGGAAGCCCAGGTCTCAGGAAACATTTGTTGAATGAATGATGAAACAAGAAAAGGGAGGAATGGGTGGGTGGGGTGGTAAGGGCAGTTGAACCACCTGCTCAGAATCACAGGATGCCATTTGCCAGAATTACGGGGTCTTACACCAACTCTTCTGACTCCTAAATCTAGAATTCTTTTGACCTTTAGGAGGTCTTATGCCTCTTGGGGAGTCACCCACACAATCCTGCACCCAGTTTTGAGGGCTTCTGGCCCCCTGCAGCTCACCTACAGGCTCCCCAGGAGTCAAGTCTCTGTACTGCAGGTTGAGAACCCCGTACAGGTCACACAGCCCTGTCCCGAGGACACGACAGACGTGAATGCACTTCACCAGAGCCTGAAGCCCAGCACGCACTTCAGCTGTCTCAACCACGATCCTGCACCGAGCTGCAGCCCCTGGCACATGACACGGCAGTTCTGACACCGATCCTCCGCCTCCTCTGTCCTTGCACGGCCCTCTGCCCCTCCCCAGGGGCTGCTGCTGGCCAGGGACGTGCTGGAATGCTCGTTAATGCTTCTTCAGCCGCCATCAGCCCTGGCAGCCTGCGCCCACGGCCTCCAGGGCAGGGACTGCCTGCACCCCACATCCGGGTCCCCGGTTGACTCAGTGGGACCCTGCCTCTCTTCCCCCACCCCTAACACCATCTTGGTCACAGAGGGCCGGGGATGGGCAGGGTCCAGGGCTCAGGAACCCACCCAGTGCCCAGAACGGCGCTGCACACACCTGGTCACAGTTGTGTTTATTAAGGGTTTTCTAATAGTGTTAGGCTTTTTGCACATGTTTTTCCACCAAAGCTCAAATGAAGCTGGTCCTGTTACACACCATTCTACAGATGTGGGAACTGAGCCCCAGGAAGCAGAGGTCACTTGTCCGAGATGCCCCAGAGGGAGTGTAGGCATTCATTCTTGGGTTGGTCTGACTTCAGGGGTGGTGGATCCTGAACCATTAGTTACTGGTGATTGTCTGGAGGTGGCGGCTTGCCTTCAGCTGTGCAGGTGTCTGTCCTTGGAAGCCCAGCCCTAGGAACGACTGTTCTGAGTGACGTGGCAGATTCACATTTATTAGAATTTCTCAGAGAATGCAGAGTTTGCTGAACTTCAGCTTGTCTCTTCATTTGCACTCATAAAATATTAAAGCTGGAAGGTGCCCTGGTCAGTGGGATTGTCTAGTCTCCACATTTTATGAAAGCGGAAACTGAGGCCCAGAGGTGCAATGGTCTCAGCCCAGGCGTCCCCAAGTCACAGATAATTAGGAAGAAATCCGGGACTCGGGACATCATGTCAATGCTCCCTAAGATCAAACAATGAAAGCTCAGGAAGTCACACTCAGGGCCTTCCGGTGCAAGCCTCTCATTTTACAAAAGAGGAAACTGAGAATCAGAGAACAGCGGGGTCTTCCTAAGGCAAAGTGCTCCACCGATGGTCCCCAGAGACCGAGTTTTGTACTAGCAGTGTGACCATACAGATGAGATAACCTTTCACTGATGAAGTGGCAGTGTGGCTGCTGCTGCTAAGTCGCTTCAGTCGTGTCCGACTCTGTGCGACCCCATAGACGGCAGCCCACCAGGCTCCCCTATCCCTGGGATTCTCCAGGCAGGAACACTGGAGTGGGTTGCCATTTCCTTCTCCAACGCATGAAAGTGAAAAGTGAAAGTGAGGTCGCTCAGTCGTGTCCGACTCTTAGCGACCCCATGGACTGCAGCCCACCAGGCTCCTCCGTCCATGGGATTTTCCAGGCAAGAGTACTGGAGTGGGGTGCCATTGCCTTCTCCAAAAGTAGTAATAACAGAACCTATAGTATAGGCTCACTCTCAGGAATATAAATGATGCTGGCCCTTAGGCCAGCACCCAACAGTCACTAAGGGCTCCATCTGTAGTGTATATTACTAACACTGCTGGGCCCTTGTCATTTCCCCTCTGCCACCTGCCTTCCACGCCAAATGTTTCTGGGCACAGAACAGTGGGTAAGACTGTGGACTGCTGCTTCAGTCACTTGGTAGCTGGGTGACCTCGGACTGGTTACTAGTTTGTGACTCTGGGCTTCAAATGTCTCATCAGAAAATGGGATGGCAGGAACAGACCTACTAGACAGGACTTTGGGGGGATGGATATAATACATGTGATAGGCTTCATGCAAAGCCAGGCCTAAATGAAGTGCTCAGTGGATCTGAGCACCACTCTCACCACTTTCATGGCCACGTTGCATGTCCGTCCCATCCCAGGCTGCAGGGCGCCTGGCCCAGCCTTAGGAGTGCCATCGCAGCAAGGCAAGGCGATCTTGGAGCCCTGTGCCTCCTGCCTCCGGGGAAGGGACTGCGTGCACCCCACATCTGCCGCTCTTCCCCTGCCCCTAACACCATCTTGGTCACAGAGGGCAGAAGACGGGCAGGGTCCAAGGCTCAGGAACCCTCCCAGGACCCAGAACTGTGACAACCGGTCACAGTTGTGCTTATTAAGGGTTTTCTAAGCCAGAAATAGTGTTAGGCTTTTGCATATGTTTTCCCACCAAACCTCAAAAGAAGCTGGTCCTGTTCCACACCATTCTACAGATGTGGAAACTGAGCCCCAGAAAGCAGAGGTCACTTGTCCGAGATGCCCCAGAGGGAGTGTAGGCATTCTTGGGTTGGTCTGACTTCGGGGTGGATTCTGAACCGTTAGTTATCGTTGATTGTCTGGAGGCACAAGGACGCGGCTCTGCTTTCTCGGCGCCTGCCTGGAGGCGGGGATTCTGAAAATGCTGGACAAAATTCCGGTTTTTGCAAGTGGAAGTGTCCTGGAGAAGCCCCCATTTCAGGTGCAGAAACTGAGGTCTGGGAAAGGAAGGTTGCTGTCCACAGACTCACAGACGCCCGGTCTCAGGTTCAGGGTTTGATGCACAGGTGTCCTCGCTTGTGGCACGGTAGCCCAGGGACGGTCCCCTTCCCCAGGAGCCCCCGTCCCCGAGGAAGAGCGCCCATCCCAGAGTTCCGCCTCCTCGGTTCAAGGCTGTGTGGTCAGTCCTCCCGGTGGCATCTCGGCGTCTGCCCTGCCGTTACGACGAAGGAAGCGATGGCAACCGAGGTCGCTGCCACCTTTCTGCAGTCTCCAGGGATGCCTCTGACCCGGAGCTGTGGCGACCAGGGCTGCCGGAAAGCTGGGTTCCAGCTGTAGGTAGCGCTCGCTGTCCGCATTTCCGAGCCCGAGCGCTCGGAGGAGCGCTCGACAATCTTCGGAAGCCGGAGGGAAAGCTCGGGCATTTCCGGTGCCGAGGGGCGGGGCTGACCGTAATGCCGGCGTCTCCGCCTCCGCCTGTAGAGGGCGCTGTTGCCAGTGCGAGCCCGTCAAGCCGGAGAGCCGGCCAACGTATTAGGAGGCGCAGAAACAGGTTGGGCAACCTTGGAGCCCCGGTTTCTTCCTCTGGAAAATAGGCTTGATGACAAGTCTTGTGAGACGCCAGTGGGACCCGAATAAGTTTGTGAGAGGAACTGGAAGACACATTGATAGATATGCATGCTATTTGCCTCAGTTTGTTCATCTGTAATTAGGGGTCATTGCACTTTCCATCCCTGAATAAATTGTGAGAATTGAAAACTGTGGGTAAGACACATAGGAAGGGCCTGGGGGACCTCCTTGGTGGTCCAGTGGCTGAGACTCCGAGTTCCAATGCAAGGGACCAGGGTTCGATCCCTGGTCAGGGAACTAGATCCCATATGCTGCAACTAAGACCTGGCTCAGCCAAATAAATAAGATTAAATCAAAAAATAAAGAGCCTGGCACCTTGTAAGCACCTAGTAAAAGGTAATGATTGTGATAATGGGCGAAGGGCTCCCCTCAAGACAGGAAATAAAGTCCGCATGTCAGTTCCTGCTTCCCCTTCAGCTGCAGAGCCAGAGACAAGGCAGGTGCCAGATGTACTGAAACCACTGGCTGAGGGTCAGACCTGCCACTGACCACGTGGGCTTCAGTTCTCTCATCTGTGTAACTGATGGCCCCTAAGGCCCTTTAGCCCTGCTTCCTTGAACTCTGAGTTGTGAAATGCAGTCCAAGACAGCTTCTACTTACAGATGGATAGGGTGGACAAGGGCCTATAGGGAGTCACCACGGACATTTACTCTTTCCACAAACTTCACTGAGCTAACATTCTGGTACCAGGTCCTAGGAAGCAACATTAAGTAAGAGATGCCTCTTCCTTGCCCAAAGTTGAGTTAGGTGACAAACAGCCCTTTAGAATACAGGGTTAGGCTAGAACAAGGGCAAGTCAGGGGGTCGTAAGAGCCCACACCTTGGGGGTTAGGGAAGGCTCCTTGAAGGTGAAGGATAAAGAGAAGTTATGTGAAAATGGGGGCAGGGGAAAAGGATTTCAGACAAGAAGCTCTGGGTACGGGTACAAGAAAATATTGCAGAATCAAGAATTTCTCAGAGGTGGGTCGGAAGCAGAAGAGATTCTGGGAGAGAGGGATGTCCTGAGCAAACACAGGGGTGGGGCCGGGTGGCTGTGTTCTAGAGCCAAGTTTTGTGCTTGGCAAGTGATTTAACCTTTCCAGGCCTCAATTTCCTCACCAAAGCTTTTTGGAGTGGATGTGATGCCTAAATGAGAAAACGTATGCAAAAGACTTAATAGCAGGGGCTTAATCAGCGGACTTAGAAGGTTGGTCAAGGCCAGATCAATACAGGCTGTTCTGCTGTAGGGACACTGGCTCAGATGTACATCCCCAGGCCCCTCCACAAGAGATTCTGACTCAGAGGATCTGGGAGGGCACAGAGATTCACTTTGGTGACCAGCATTGAGGCACGATTTTTTAAAATTTTAATGAAAAGCACATTTTCTCCACTAACTCCCTCCAAGACCGTAAAGACCTCAAGGTCAGCTTTGTCTCTTTCTTCCTTCACTGCTAACTTCCCTGGAAGCCAGAAGGCAGTTCAGGTGCCCAGCAGAGTTTTTTCCTGCACGTGTGACTGAGTCCCTGACCCAGGTCTGCTCTGGGCTCCCACAGTCTTCTGTCCAGGGCAGGCGCCTGGCTCAGGGCCGGGGAAGAGGTTTCAGAAACTTTCCTGGCACGTCTCCCCTCTGTTGGCATTTGTTTCTGGTTGGCGCCAGGCTGCTTCCAGGCCCTATGAGTCCTCATGCCGCCTGACCTTAGAGGGACAGGGGCTAGGATGCGGCTGCCCCTCAGAGAAGCAAACTTCACATCCTCTGAGCTCGTTTGCCAGGGCCTCTTTTAATGCCCAGTAATGCTGCATTCACCTGCCAACAGAAATGAACTTTTATCCAACTGATAGTTCTTCCCCCAAGCCTCAATACCCCACTTTAAACTGATTGGTATAGAATCTTTCTCAAATGTACTATGGACAGCCAGGATAAAGAGAGGAAGCATCACTTAAATATATTCTTCTGAAAGTGACTGCGCATCTTGAGAAGTGCAGCAGGCCCTGCTGTGAGCTCTGCAACCTTGGCAGGCCACTTTCTCTCTCTGACCTAGACAGCCTAGCCCGTATTGGGAAAGGGCCCTGCAGACCTAGGGCGACTGCTGCAGACACCACATACTTAGGTGGCCTGCACAGGGAGCACCACACAGAGGTTGCCAGAATCATTTTCTTGATGACCCAAGATCTACCTGTGAACATCAAGCATGGTTCCATGGCTACCGTCTATTTATCTGTTGCCTCAGGCTAGGCCATCCAGAGAGCCATCGGCCGTCATTTCAACTTCCTGACTGTAAGGTGGCCTGGGATGCCACCTTCCCCAAGACAATGCTGGTTCTCCACCTCCCTAGCTTCCACCAGATGCTGGAGGGAACTCCCGGAGCAAAGCTCCAGACAGTGTGACAGGACCAGGAAAGGGCTGGGTCCAGTTCTAAAGCAGTGGTCCTATGGGGACCCAGCTGGGCCTTCCCATGAACATGAAAGGTGGTAGCATAGCCTTACAGTTGAGCGTAAATGCTATAGAGACCAGCAGACCTGGGTTTGAATCCCAGCTCTGCCATTTACTACCTGTGACCTGGGGCAAGTTACCCGACCTCCTCTGAGCCTCCATTTCCCAAACCACGAAATGGGAATAGTCAGAGTATTTAATCTCATACAGTTGCTAGAATGAGAGAGGCCAGGTGTGAAAACAAAGGTACCTCTTCCTCTTCTTAGCAGAGCCTTGAGTCCTCTTGTTGCTTAGCCTCTTGCACTGGGTAACAAGAATATAACAGTCCTAGAGCATGTGTGAGTCCACAAGCCTCACCCAATTGCTAGAACTGGTCCCTTAGGAAAGACCAATGAACCATCTCACTCTCAGGCTCAGGAACCACCGCCGGAGAATCATTCATCTGTAATTGCTCGCAAAGAGAACTGTAAGAGTGGGGGAGATGGGGCGGATCTGTAAATCCACCCACCAGCTCCTGACCTTTTCGGCAGAATTCAGCCTCCTACCCACTGTCTTCCCAGGGTGGCAGACGGGTGGGCAGGCAAGCAGACCTACTGCAGGCTTTCATCAGTTTTGGGCCAGTCCCCTGTGGTTACAACCACGAGAGGATACTAGGAGGGGGAGGCTTATGCAAAACTGCATGTAGTTCAGTTTTTTGCTGTCTGCTTCATAAAGGGAGTAGGGGGAGGGAGGCCGCCTCCCCTTTACTATAAGTCAAGGCCTGCAAAAATAGGACACCTCTAAGGAGCGGAGGGGGAGGAAGAGGGGAGGAAGGAAAGGAGGACAGAGAAACTGGGGGTGGAGGAGAGATGGAAGGGTGTGATAGAAGGAGAAGGAACAGAGAGAGGAAGAGAAGGAGAGTATATGAGGCATGATGAACGCCAAAGAGAGATAAGGAGAAAGAGAAATACTCTGCGCTTCACAGACACACAAAAATAACTGCTGAATTAAAAAAGAAAAAGGTATTACTGAGGAGAGTTTGCAAGCAATGTAGTAGGCAGGGTCTAAGCCCTAGCGAAGGTGACCTCGCACAGCTCAGGCTGGCTGGAAGGCTCTTAGCTGGCAGTGGCCGCCCTCCAAGGGCTCAGCCAGCCGGGAGTTGTCCAGATGCCTGGTGCTGAAATGCCCGGGTACTCACCAGCTTCTCAAAGAGGACTTGCTCAGCCATTCGACTATTTGTTCAGCTCTGCTGTATGCCAACCACTGTTCCAAGGGCTGAGGAAAGCACCACTGAATAAGACAGGCAAAAGTCCTTGATTTTATGAAGCTTACATTCTATGGGAGGAGATAAGATAGTACAACTGTCCATGTTAGAAAAGGTCAAGTTCTATGGAGAGACATAAAGTAGGAAGAGAATGAGCTTAGCAAATACATCCCAAACAGAGGTCACAGCGAGGTGACACAGTGCTGTGGGATGCCAGGGCTGGGAGTGAGCCCCACGTAAAGGATGTACTGACACTGGGTCACAGGTCACAGGGACTCTCAGTTGGATGACCTGTCAGTGGCCAGACTCCAGTTCCAGCCAGCCGCTTGTTCCCTCTCTGGGGGCCTCTCATTCCTCCAACCTCAGGTCATCTGGGCCCCTCAGTGCCAGAGAAATGGGTTTTCACCTTCTGTATACAGAACTAGCTTAAGGTTGGATGATTTGAGACCCTGTCACTGGGTCAACTTGGGCAAGTCATCTCCTTACTCTGGCCTTTGTTTACTCATCTATAAAAGGGACAATGATCCTTGACTAGTGATTCTTGCCATGTTTGAGGAGGTACCAAGGAGAAAGTGGTGGCTGAGTTCTGTCTGCTGTACACATGGGGTATTCCCCCTCACTGAGGTATCATACTTCAGAGTCCCCAGGGCTTACCACAGGGTCTAACCCTGTTAGACACTGAATGAATGGAGTGGCAGCAATGCTTGGCCAGTGTTCACTGAAAACTGTGTTCCACCCTCACCCTTCACTCTGCAGCCCTGTTCCTGAAGAGCACTAACCCTGAAGGAGAGCCCAGAGGGAACAGGGCCTGAAGCCCATGCCTGAGTGGGTCCTGCAGTCTGGGCCACTTTGGGTGACACTTGGGGGGTCAGAAGCCACTGTGGTCAAATAAGTTTTGGGGAACTTGGCACCTCTGGGAGATTCCTAATGCTCATCACCATGTCCAGGCTCTAAGAGTTGCACCAAGAGTCCTGATAACTTCCTTCAGCTGTCAAACTCCTGTTTCTCCTCCTTTTTGGAGGAATGCTTATCATAATCCTCAAGAAGTTGCCCTGAGAAATGCTGCACTGGGATTTGGGAACGACTTGAGAATTCTTGTCCCAGGGAGACAATTTTAGAAGTTTCTGGGGTTCCGAACCTCAGTGTTTTTTGTACATCTATCACATAGCAGGCACTCAGTAAACATGTGAAGAATGGATGAATGAATGGATACATGACACTGTTGTTCTACTCAGTTTCAAATGGTAAAAACTGGGGCAGCAAGATCAAAGGGATTTGAGACTCAAGGACTCAGGGCAGAATCATTTTTAGTCCCCTTTAGACCACAAGTTTGGGTGAGGAACGGCTGGAATTTATTCATCCATCCATTCATTCACCCAATGACAACTCAGGGTGGTAAGTGTGATGTGGTGGATTAGCACTGGGGACCATGGAGGGGATAACTGACTACATGTTGGGGTAAAAGGGAATGACTTCCAGGAGGTGAGCCTGAAGGGCCCTTTGAGGGGACTGACCTCAGGATTCCCACCCTCATGTCATTTTCCAGCCACATGAATCACATTAGGGACTTCTTGCTTAGAATCCCATGGTTGTGGGCCCCCAGCCTTGACAGAATCCATCTTGGCCCCCTCCTCTCTTTTACCCAGCCCCTGCTGCCACTCCGCTTTGCTGTCAGCTGCCTGTCAGCCTCCCCACACCCAGAGGATGCATCTGCATTATGCAGATGACTGAAAAGACCCAAAGGAACAGAGCTAATGGCAAGATTCCAAGCAGAATGACAAGTCAATGGGGAGCCCTCTGCAAGCCCCCCAAATGCCATTCTTAGAAGCCTCAGGCCAGACACTCACCTCCATCCTCCCAGCACCAACTGCACACCTGCCCTTTTGCCCCCTGCAAACTGGAGCATAGCTGGACCTTTAAACAGGGGAAAAATGCTTCATCATGTTCTGCTTCTTCATGCAAAACCAGAAACTCCCTTCCCCCTCCCTCCTCCTCCCCAGTGCACTCTCCTCCCAGTAAAACCTGGTTAAAGGGACAGTACAATCACATCCCCATCTCTGAGGGCCTGCTTAGAACCAGGGGTCTGGGAGTGAGGTGGAGTGCAGAGAGAAAAGGACAGATAGAGGTCTTCCCTAGGGTATTTGTCTGTCCCCATCCTGGGGAGCCTACAGAAGGAAAACCATGCAGACTGGAAATGTAGTGCAGGTTGAATTAACTGCCTGAGGGAGGCTCAGGTCTGGGATGGAAGTCTTCAGTGACTCCCTAGGGGGTCTCAAGGCTCCCCGCCTCACCACACCTGACATCTAGGTCCCTTCAGCTCCAATGGAAGGACAAGACAGGTGTGTATGTGGTAGACAGTCACAGAATGGAGGAACTGGACCCCCAATAGAAGGTCAAGGGGCTGGGTCTCTGGCTGCCAGGGTGACCCCACTGGATTACCCATCCACCCCTCCTCAGTCCCCCATCTGCATAGCATAGGGATCAGACATCAGTGAGATAGAATTCCTCCCTCCCATCCCTCAAGGGGAAGGCAGAGGTTAATTAACCCCTTTCTCCCCAACAAAGAGTAGGCCCTGTCCTTGGTGCTGAAGCATCAGCTGCAGCACCACCCCCACTCCCAAGGCTCTTGACTGGAGTCAAACCCAAGACAAAGCTAACTATCAACAGCAGTGCAGGTCCCCCAAATACAAAGGCCCTCTTTTCTACCTGAATTAAGGCTTGTGGGGGTGAGCAGCTCTGATACCCTGAAAGCTTCTCACCGCTTCTCCGGGTGTGAGAAGGGAGCCCAGTCATGACACCCACTTGTCTCTTGTGGGTGTGGGGAGAAACGACAAGTTGAAGCCGAGGAGATGGAGAGGGGAGAGGAAGAAAGGACTTCCGAGTTGTGGGGAAGTGGCTGCTATGTCCACGGGCAGTAGGATTCCTCTCCTCTACTGATGCTGGAGACTTCCCAAGTCTCTGGGGGTCTCAAGTTGCAGCCTGACCTGGAGCAAGGTCTGTTCTTTGTACCGATGGGCGAACCGAGTGGGGGTGGGGGCAACGTGTTCAAGGTCATTCACCAGCAACTGTGGGGCTGTCCTCGGTGTGCAGACCCTGGCCCGAGGGACTCCTGGCACCCCTGCCACCTCCCCAAACCCCACACGCAACTCACACCAGCTCTCCCAACGCCATGCCCCGTTCCCTGCAGTACCCCCACTCTTGGTTCTTTGACCCTTGCACACTCCGCCTTTACAGGGAACCCTCTGCACACTTCACTGAGGGTCCTTCTTGCTGGGGCCGGTTTCGGGGTCTCCTGCCTCCTATCCTGAGGAGAACACTGTGCCCACCCCCAATCCGGGCTTCCCTTCTCTAGCCTCTGCAGTGTCTCCCACACCCCCAATTCAGGGCAGCCTTGCCGCCCCTCCCCAACTCCAGGCCCCCTCCCCTTTTTCGGGCCGGTTGCCGAGTTCTTGAATCCTCTCTTGGTGGCCTCTCTAGCAGCTAGGGTCTTCTATCTCTACTCTGTAGCGCCCACCATGCCTCCATTCAGGAGTACTTTTCTCCTCCCCTATTCCGGGCCGGCTGCAGACACTCTGAGCTCCCTCTCCTGAGGGTCTAACTATCAGGGAATTCCTGTGCCCCCTATCACTCGGGGTCCTCATCCTACTGCGCCTTCCACCACCCCATCCTGAGGGCATCCTGTCCCATTCCCATCTGGTCTCCTTGCCCTCGCTCCCCCATTTCGGACGCCTTCTCTCTTTCCGAACATAGTAGTAGGGTCTCGCCACCCGCACCCGGGGGGTCCCCGGCGGTCCACTCCGGGAGTTCTCTACCGTCTGACGCCCTCGGCGGGGTGGGGGCGCGGGTCTCCTCTGACGCTGCGTTGTCGATTCCCCTTCACTCCTAGGTTCCCCTGCCCCGCCCCTCTCACTGCGGCGGAGCCGGCCGGCCTAGGCCGCTGGGGGAGGAGGCGGAGAGGGCGGGGCCCTCCTCCCCCGCTCCGCCCCCCCCGCCCGAACTGCTGAGGGGCTGGACCCCGCCGGGCTGCTATAAAAGGGCCGGCCGGTCCGGAGGTGCCGCAGTGTCGCCCGCCTCCTCCTAGCCTCAGGGCTCCTTCTCCGCCGGTGGCCGCACCCGCTCCGGCCACGATGAGCTTCAGCGGCGCCGACGCGCTGCTGGGCGCCTTCGCGCCGCTCCACGGAGGCGGCAGCTTGCACTATGCACTGGCTCGCAAAGGCGGCGCGGGCGGAGCGCGCTCTGCAGCCGGCTCCTCCAGCGGATTCCACTCATGGGCGCGGACCTCCGTGAGCTCCGTGTCGGCCTCCCCGAGCCGCTTCCGAGGCGCCGGGACTACCTCCAGCACCGACTCGCTAGACACCCTGAGCAACGGACCGGAGGGCTGCGTGGTGGTGGCGCGCAGTGAGAAGGAGCAGCTGCAGGTGCTGAACGACCGCTTCGCGGGCTACATCGACAAGGTGCGGCAGCTCGAGGCGCATAACCGCAGCCTGGAGGGCGAGGCGGCGGCGCTGCGGCAGCAGCAGGCGGGCCGCGCAGCCATGGGCGAGCTGTACGAGCGCGAGGTGCGCGAGATGCGCGGCGCAGTGCTGCGCTTGGGCGCGGCTCGCGGCCAGCTGCGCCTGGAGCAGGAGCACCTGCTGGAGGACATCGCGCACGTGCGCCAGCGCCTGGACGACGAGGCCCGGCAGCGCGAGGAGGCCGAGGCAGCGACGCGCGCACTGGCCCGCTTTGCGCAGGAGGCCGAGGCGGCGCGCGTCGAGCTGCAGAAGAAGGCACAAGCCCTGCAGGAAGAGTGCGGCTACCTGCGGCGTCACCACCAGGAGGAGGTGGGCGAGCTGCTCGGCCAGATCCAGAGCAGCAGCGCCGCGCAGACGCAGGCCGAGGCGCGCGATGCCCTCAAGTGCGACGTGACGTCTGCCCTGCGCGAGATCCGCGCGCAGCTTGAAGGCCACACGGTGCAGAGCACGCTTCAGTCCGAGGAGTGGTTCCGAGGTTTGCAGGCGCGGGGGGCAGGGAGGAGGGGCGCCCCCTAGTGGTCGGACATCGAGAGGCAGGGTGGTGTGACCTAGGGGGTCGGTGGAGTCGGCCTAGAGGGCTGGTTGGATGGTGCGGTTGCTCAGGTTCCCCCAGCAAAGGGCACGCCCCTTAGCTAAAAAACAGTTTTACTCTGGGTCTTTTGTGCGGCACTCCCCGCCTCTTCCTCCCCACTCTAGGTTCTCCTTTGGCCTTCTACAGGGTCCTTGTATCTGTCCTTCAATTCTCAGTCCTCTCTGCTCCTTCTCCCAAGTCAGGGTAACCCCTCGACTGTGAGTCAGCCCCACTTCCAACAGGTTCCCTCTTCCGCTCCAAAGCGGCGCCGGCTTCTAGTCGTTGGGGCCGGGGAGGTCCCTCATTGCCCCTCAAAGTAACATCCCTTCCCCGTCCAATGCTGCCCATCCCCCTCTTCTGCACACTGCAGGGGACCCCATTCTCCTGACACCTATCAGGCCCCTCCCCGCCACAGTCAGAGAGGGTGAGTCATTCTCACATTCCCTCTCCCCAGGAAGGCCATCATTACAACCAATTGGTGTGTGAGGCTGAAGGGGCCAGGGGGCCCTTGAATGTCCTCTCTCCCCTTCCTGAAAGCTGGGAGCCTCCCAAATCTATCTCCCTCCCCCACCTCCACGCCACCCTGAGTCAGCTAGGGTGCAGCTGCTGCAGCTCTGAAGCTGTGTCCAACACCCGCAGGGTGACTTTGACCCACACTCTGCCCTCTCTGGTTTTCATTCCTTTTGGGATTAGAAGGGGAATGGACCGACTGGGCTTCTTACCCTGGGGCGTTCCACGCTCCTTAAAACTTCTGCATTGTTCTTGGGAGAGGGCACAGAGGCTTCAGTGATTTTCAGAGAAGCCTGTGATACACAGTGGGTAAGAATCCTCACCCATTTGGATGGTCTCTAAGTCTCTGGAAGCACTAGGAGGGAAAACCAGAAAAGCTGGGGTTTGGGTGCATGGCTTTTCTGGTTCCTGCCTCTCCTCTGCGGTAGCAGAACCACCCCTCCCCCATCTCTGCAGCAGCAAGGCTCCTCCCAGAGCAAGCTGCCCTCTTGGACTTTGCTCTTCACCCTGGCAGACCATCCCAGGACTTCTGGATCACTCTTCCTCCTCAGCTCCTAAGACTCAGGTCCTGGGTATCATTATCTCAGGATTCAGGATGCTCACAGTCAGGAGGTTCACACTAGATCTCCAGACCCACTCTGGCCCCTGAAGCCTTCTGGGAACCTGCAGCCTGTTGCTCACAGGAGCCAGGGTGTGGCTGCCATGGGCACAGGGGCTCCTGTGCTAGAGAACGCGCAGCCAGGGGGAGGAAGGGACAGAGGAGCTGGCACACGGGCCTCAGACTCCACAGGGATTTGGGCTCTGCTATGGCTCCATGGCTCCCAGAGCCCTAATGCCTCTAAAGGTCATAGGCTCATTGATTTGTTCAACCCCAAGCTTGAGGTTAAGCTCCATGGGCCAGGTTTCATAACCCCCCGCACTGCCAGCCTTTGTTGGGGAGGTGAACCAGAAGGGCCAGAAGAAATAGGGGCTTCTTTGCTGTGCAGGACCTGAGGCCTGCGTTTGGGGAGTCGGGGTGTGATCTTTGGAGCCAGATACACACTAGATTTGAACCCCAGTCCTGCTGCTCAAACTGGCCTGCTGGCCTTGGACAGTGTCATCCGCCTGTCACACAGGAGAGGATGAGTGAAGCATCCACAATAGCCCCTGGCACTCAGGAGGTCCTTAACCCGCGTGTGGCCCCTTCCAAATCGTTGTGTCTAACCCTGTGCCCTGCCTCTCTCCCCCCCAGTGAGGCTGGACCGACTGTCCGAGGCAGCCAAGGTGAACACAGACGCCATGCGCTCAGCACAGGAGGAGATATCTGAGTACCGGCGCCAGCTGCAGGCCAGGACCACAGAGCTGGAGACGCTCAAAAGCACCAAGGACTCACTGGAGAGGCAGCGCTCTGAGCTGGAGGACCGTCACCAGGCTGACATCGCATCCTACCAGGTGGGCAGGGGTGGGGCAGAAAGCCAGACCACCTAACCTTGCTGGGTGACCCTGGACAAGTCACTGTCCCTCTTTGAGTGGAGAGCATAGGCCTTAGAGTCAGACATGCCAGGGGTACCTGTATGTCTTTCTAGCTGTGTGACCCTAAGAAAGTTATCTGCCTCTCTCTGTGACTGAATTCTCTCAATGCAATTAAAAAAAAAAAAAAGCCTCCTTTGCAGAGCTATGAAGATTAAAGAGAGAGATGAACTTCTCATGAGATGAGTGAGAGACAGCAGAGTCTTGGTCCTGGTGGGTGTTCAGTAAACAGTAACCAGTGTCTGAGTGAGGACAGCCTGGGAAGGCCTCAGTAGATACCTCCCACTAAAGACAATGATTGAAAGAAAGTGTCTAAAAATTCTTTTAGAGAACTTATTATACAAGCAGTATGTGGTTGTTGTAGAAAAAGAGGCTGCTTTTTGATCAGCCACGGTGGTTGCCTTTAAGCAGTGGCTCTGGGGCTTGGGTCGGGGAGAAGCCTCAGCTCGTGCTTAGCGTGCTTCTGTGCATGGTCTCAGCCATCAACGGCAGTTGCCTCCCGAGCCTTTACTGTGCAGGTGCTTTGGAGCACTGGGCAGACAACAGGGAGCCAAAGCAGACAAGTTCCCACTGAGCCCTTTCTAAGCTTAAGATCTGTAAAAATTCACCCATCATCCCAATGACCTGTGGTAGCCATGGTCAGTGTCTGGCGTGTTCCATTCCAGAACACTCCCCAGGCTGAGGTTATACACACAGTGGGATGTTTGTTCCGGGTCCATGAATGAGGTCCCGAAGCTTTCACAAGGTGGGGCTGGCCTGGGCCTCTTTGGGTTTGCAGAGCCCACTCCAGCCTCGCTGGTGCCGAGGTCTCCATGGTGACTGACAGCAATGCATGTGTGACTTCTCCTCCCCAGGAGGCCATCCAGCAGCTGGATGCAGAGCTGAGGAACACCAAGTGGGAGATGGCAGCCCAGCTCCGAGAGTACCAGGATCTACTCAATGTCAAGATGGCTCTGGACATTGAGATCGCTGCTTACAGGTGAGGGGGCCGGGGGGCCTTTGGGTGGTGGGAGCCCTTGTGTTCTTAGAAGGAGAAGCCTTGGATTTTAAGATCTGCAGTGAGGTAGCCTGCTGTCTTAGAGACCAAAAAAAAAAATTTTTTTTCTTACTATTGTGAAATGTATACAGCATAAAATTTACCGTTTAGCCATTTTAAAGCCTACGGTTCAGTGGCATTAAAACTATTTACATTGCCGTCCAGTCATCACTATCATCTACCTCCAGAACACTTTTCGTCTTCCCACACTGAAATTCGGTGCTCATTAAACAAGAACTCCCTGATCCCTTCCCCTCCCTCCCCCGAGTCCTGGCCACCATTGTTCTGTCTTCTGAGAAGCAAATATCTTGAGCGCGACTTAGAGGGTCTGACAGTGATTTAGAGGGTTAAAGCTCCCCACCCTCTTCTCAGATTCAGCCAGCCAGAGGCCTG
This sequence comes from Bos javanicus, assembly GCF_032452875.1. Lineage (NCBI taxonomy): Eukaryota > Metazoa > Chordata > Mammalia > Artiodactyla > Bovidae > Bos > Bos javanicus. Next base: position 69,117,784 of record NC_083884.1, read on the forward strand.
TCTTGGGAGAGAAAGGAGGGACTTGAGTTGTCAAGGACCTTTACGACTCTACCTCTTAAAGAGATTCTTTTCATTCATTATTTCATTGAAACCACCCTCTGAGGTAGAAACTCTTAATGACCCTGTTTTTACCAATGAGGAGACTGAGGCTTGAAGAGTTTGAATGGCTTTGCTAATAAGGTCACACTTCTAGTGGGTAGGAAAGTGTAGGAACTCTGTCCCTACTCTATTCCTAAAATTCAAAGGATGAGAATATAACAACAGAGCCTTGAAATTCAAATGGGAACATTCTAATACCTTTAAAGCCCAGGTTTATAAATGTGGAATTTCTTGCTCATACTCCCCCCTTTCTCTTAAACAACATTTTGAGGGACAATACATGTAAATTTTGTTAATATAGGCGTTCTCTCTTGAGGGCCATTTTTCAGAGGAAAAAAAGTTTAATAAGTGGTAGCCTTAGTTGAATTAAAACAAGAGCAATGCCATTGGGGTACAGATTCTGGTAGTCCTTGGGATGATCTGCTAGTGATCTCCTCCAGTCTAAGTGCCCACCATTCACATCCCTTCTTCCACCAAACTATGTATCACTACACACAGGGGGTCTTCGGAGTAACCCAGGAAGCCCCCTACCTCAGTGATCGACTTTGAGTTAATAGTAACATGTTTCATTATCCATTCTGCAGAAAACTCCTGGAGGGTGAAGAATGTCGAATTGGCTTTGGCCCGAGTCCTTTCCTCCTTCCAGAAGGACTCCCCAAGATCCCCTCCGTGTCCACTCACATCAAAGTCAAAAGTGAAGAGAAGATCAAGATGGTAGAAAAGTCAGAGAAGGAAACTGTGATTGTGGAGGAACAGACAGAGGAGGTCCAAGTGACTGAAGAAGTGACTGAAGAAGAAGAGAAAGAGGCCAAAGAGGAGGAAGGAGAAGCAGTAAAGTCTCCCCCAGCAGAAGAGGCTGCATCCCCAGAGAAGGAGGAGGCCAAGTCACCAGCCGAGGCCAAGTCCCCAGAGAAGGCCAAGTCCCCTGTGAAGGAGGAGGCCAAGTCCCCACAGAAGGAAGAGGCCAAGTCACCAGCTGAGGTGAAGTCCCCTGAGAAGGCCAAGTCCCCCGTGGAGGCCAAGTCCCCAGAGAAGGCCAAGTCCCCTGTGAAGGAAGAAGCCAAATCCCCAGAGAAGGCCAAGTCCCCAGTGGAGGCCAAGTCTCCAGAAAAGGCCAAGTCCCCCATGAAGGAAGAGGCCAAGTCCCCAGAGAAGGTCAAATCCCCAGTGGAGGCCAAATCCCCAGAGAAGGAGGAGGCCAAGTCCCCAGAGAAGGCCAAGTCCCCAGAGAAAGCCAAGTCCCCTGTGAAGGAAGAGGCCAAGTCCCCAGAGAAGGCCAAGTCCCCAGTGGAAGCCAAGTCCCCTGTGAAGGAGGAGGCCAAGTCCCCAGAGAAGGCCAAGTCTCCTGTGAAGGAGGAGGCCAAGTCCCCAGAGAAGGCCAAGTCTCCAGTGGAGGCCAAGTCGCCAGAGAAGGCCAAGTCTCCTGTGAAGGAGGAGGCCAAGTCCCCAGAGAAGGCCAAGTCTCCTGTGAAAGAGGAGGCCAAGTCCCCAGAGAAGGCCAAGTCTCCTGTGAAGGAGGAGGCCAAGTCCCCAGAGAAGGCCAAGTCTCCTGTGAAGGAGGAGGCTAAATCCCCAGAGAAGGCCAAGTCTCCTGTGAAAGAGGAGGCCAAGTCGCCAGAGAAGGCCAAGTCTCCTGTGAAAGAGGAGGCCAAGTCCCCAGAGAAGGCCAAGTCTCCTGTGAAAGAGGAGGCCAAGTCCCCAGAGAAGGCCAAGTCCCCAGTAGAGGCCAAGTCCCCAGAGAAGGCCAAGTCTCCTGCGAAGGAGGAGGCCAAGTCCCCAGAGAAGGCCAAGTCTCCTGCGAAGGAGGAGGCCAAGTCCCCAGAGAAGGCCAAGTCCCCAGAGAAGCCCAAAAGCCCTGTGAAGGAGGAGGCCAAGTCCCCAGAGAAGCCCAAAAGCCCTGTGAAGGAGGAGGCCAAGTCCCCAGAGAAGCCCAAAAGCCCTGTCAAGGAGGAGGCCAAATCCCCAGAGAAGGCCAAGTCTCCTGTGAAGGATGAGGCCAAGGCTCCTGGGAAGGAGGTCCCAAAGAAGGAGGAGGCCAAGTCCCCTGTGAAGGAGGAAGAAAAACCCCAGGAGGTGAGAGCCAAAGAGCCCCCAAAGAAGGCAGAGGAAGAGAAAGCTCCAGCCATACCCAAAGCTGAGGAGAAGAAGGACAGCAAGAAAGATGAGGTGCCCAAGAAGGAGGTTCCAAAGCCCGAGGAGAAGAAGGAGCCTGCTGTGGAAAAGCCCAAAGAACCCAAAGCTGAAGCCAAGAAGGAAGAGGCTGAAGATAAGAAAAAAGCAACCACCCCAGAGAAGGAGGCTCCTGCCAAGGGGAAGGAAGAGGCCAAGCCTAAAGAGAAGACTGAGGTGGCCAAGAAGGAACCAGATGACGCCAAGCCCAAAGAACCCAGCAAAGCAGCAGAAAAGCCAAAGAAGGAAGAGACGCCGGCAGCACCGGAGAAAAAAGACGCCAAGGAGGGGAAGGCCACAGAAGCCACGAAGCCTGAGGAGAAACCCAAAACAGAGGCCCAAGCCAAGGAACCTGGCAAGGAGGCCTCCACACCTGGGAAAGCCAAGGCTGAGAAATCCTCCAGCACAGACCAGAAAGACAGCAGACCTGCAGAGAAGGCCGCAGAAGATAAGGCCACCAAGGGAGAGAAGTAAGGTAGGGAGAAGGGATCGTTCAGAGCAGCCAAAGAAACTCAGGGGGGTCTGGGAGCTCAAGGATCAGTATCACAAATTTTCACTTTTTTCTCTCTTTTCTTTAAGAAGAAACTCTGCTTAGACAACAGGCCCTCCTTCACCAAACAGGAATTTCTATTAGCAATATGTTAGCAAGAGAGGGTCCTCCCAACTCCCAGCCCCATGGCCCAAACCCTCCCTAGGCGATGGGCAATTATGTTATGATAGCTTATGTAGCCGAATGTGATATATGCCGAATGCCACACGTAAACACTTGACTATACAGACTGCCCCCTCCTCTCCAAATAAGTGCATTTATTTCCTGTATGTGCAACTGACAGATGACCGCAATAATGAATGAGCAGTTAGAAACACATTATGCTTGAGATGTCTTAACCTATTCCTGAATGCCTTCTATTTTCCAAAGGGGTGGTCGAGTCCTTGCCTAAAGCTCTCTGTCCCAGAAGAGCTGCAGCAGGTGGGGCTGGGCGCTGACCACTGTACCACGCCAGGGCGCACTTTTCCACTGGAATCCACTTTCAATTGCTTCTGTGCAATAAAACCAAGTGCTTATAAAATAGAAATGTGACTGTTGTCATTTCTTCCTTTCCCCTGGATGGGCTGGGGGATGGGCAAGGGAGGTCTTAATTTTACACTTGAGAGTGCGCGGGACTGGGAGGGAACAGGAAATCTTCTGCACGTCCAGGACTGGTTACGAGGCTGCCCTCAGGCTATTTCCTGGGCACAAACCCAGGCACTGTGCTCAGTGCTTTGAAATCTTATAAACAGGTGGCCTGGTGTGTGGTTTCTCCACAAGGTCCATGTACCACCTATATAAGCATCTGGGCACCTTATAAACATGCAGACTCCTTCATTCCACCAACCTCTGAATTAGAATCTGAGGGGTTGGCCTGGGACACTGCAGGCGTCACCGACTCCCACTTGGTTCTAATGCACACTGAAGTCTGGGGACAGGTGAGGTCCTGGGGACACGGAGCCATCTATTTAAGAGCTCTGCATATGTCCTTGTTTTGTAAGGAGGGATGAGCTTTCTGAATGAGGGGCTGTATGTAGCTAATTCACCTGTACTGAAGACTACAGTCACCACTATTAGGAACAATTTGTTAACAGTCGCCTAATTGGACTCCAACATGCTTCTCTGGACATGCTTTTGAAACCTGCAGTGCTCATGTGGATTTATGTGGGGTCTTTAGTGTAAAAGTTTGACCTCATGACTTAACTTCTAGTAACTAGAATATGGCAAAGTGATGGGATGTCATTTCTGAGAGGAGATTACAAACAGATTCTGGCTTCTGTTTTGCTTCTTCTCCATTGCTCTCTTACTTGGTCATTCTGCTGGAAGCCAGCTGCCATGTGGTAAGCTGCTCTGAGGATAAGGCTTCAAAAGGCCAGGAGTGGAAAGAGCCAACAGCCAGTGAAGAACAAGCGTCCTCAGAACAACAAGAAACCGAATCCTGCCAACAACCACGCTGTCGAACATGGACAAAGATCCTCCCCTGCTGAGCCCCAGACGACACCAATTGTAGCTTTCTGAGAGGCCTTAAGGAAGAAGTGCCCAGCTAAACTGCACCTGGATGATAGATTTCTGCTGTTTTAAGCCACTAAGTTTTGGAAAAATGTGTTCCATAGATCATGTGGCTTTGACATCATAGGGAAACATGATACGTATTAGAGTTACAAGGGCTCTCATGAATCATTGCCTCAGCCAATGTCTACAGAAGACACGAAGGGACTTGTCCGGACTAGAATCCAGGTCATCAGTTTCGGTCACCACTTACTGGGCATCCCCAGGACTGGGCTCTGGACTACACATTTTATGTCCACTGCCTAATAACACAGCCCAATGGAGCAAGCGCTATTGAACTTGCATTTCTCAGTCGAGGAATCTGAGGCTTAGAGAAACAGATCTTGCCCAAAGTCCAGAACCAGGAAGAGGTGGTGCATGGATTTAAATTTGGGCCTGTCTGACCGTAGAACCCAGGCTTATCCTTACTCAGCGGTCCTGCCGCCATCCTCTGTGAGAACGGGTTACGTGGCCACCCCTAAACCAAGTGCTGGAGGTATTTAGATGATCTCCTTCTCATGGTAGCCCCAAGTGGCACAGGCAGGGCAGAAGGATCTGACCAGGATGCCCTCTCTCTTCTGCTGTTGGCCAGAGGCCTCTTTCCACTCCTGGCCTTTTGAAGGCTTATCCTCAGAGCAGCTTACCACATGGCAGCTGGCTTCCAGCAGAATGACCAGGTGAGAGAGCAAGGGAGAACAAGTGAAACAGAAGCCAGCATCTTTTTGTAATCTACTCTCAGAAATTACATGGACATGCTCCCAGTGCTGTAGGCAGGAGTCACCCGTCAGACACCAACCAGACCGACTTTAACCATCTGCCAAACAAAATCACCCTCCCTCTGGGAGGATAACAAACCTTAGGAAAAACCAATAGAGTCAATTTGCTATGGAATTGCTTGTCAGACGTTAGAGGCCTGGGGGACGCGGGTGGAATGTGGAAGGAGCCGACTGCTTTGGGAGGATGTGCCCTTCCTGCTGGCTAGCTGTTAGCTCTGCAGATACAGCTGTGTTGATGAAGAACATCCTTCATTTTCCCCCAGGGAGACTGTTTCAGAAAGGAGAGGTTAGGTTCTGTCTGTAACGATAAACTACATCTCACTGGCTTAACACAAAAGAAAGCATCTTATTCACTCATGCTATAAACCCCTGGGTGGGCTGGCAGGGGTCTCTGATCATGGTAGGTCGCTCACAGACCCAGCTAACAGGGGATCCATCTAGACGCAGGCTTCCAAGTTCACTGAGGCAGGAGTGAGTGGATGTGGCAAACCAGGCACGGGCTCACTCTTCAAGCATCTACCCACAAGTGATACAGGGCTCATCTGGCAACACTTCATAGGCTAAAAGCAATCCATGTGCTTTTATCCAACATCAGAGTGGGTGGGAAGAGTCGTCCTACCAAGTGTGGAGGACAGTGGGAATTCTTTTAGGGGAAAACAAACTAGTTTAAGCAAAATACTTGCTACTGATATTTAATAATGATTCATATAACGTTAGCTTACATAACCAAGCAGTTCAAGAAGGCTGACTTGTTTCACATACAGCTAGATCCAAGGGGGATTCTCAAGTGATGTCCCCAGGATGCTGTTACGCGTTCTCCATCTCTCAGCTGTCTTCAGCTGTCCTTCAGCTGTCCTCTATAGAGGCTTCATTCTCAGGCAGGACTTCTCCAAGTGATCTCTAGAAGCTTCAGGCTTACATCCCATCTGCTTAGTAAACTCTGGAGGTCAGGGTTGGGGGTGGGGAAAACTCATTTTCAACATTCCAGGAAAAAGTCCAGGGTTTGTTCTTATTGGGTCCCTCAAACTGAAACTTAAGAGTTTGGGAGGTGTGTTCTGAAAGGAAATTAGAGGACTGTTACCAGAAGAAACCTGGGTGGGGAAGATCCTCTGGAGAAGGGAATGGCTACCCACTCCAGTCTTCTTGCCTGGGAAATCGCATGGACAGAGGAGCCTGGCGGGCTACAGTCCATGGGGTTGCAAAGAGTGGGACACAACTGAGTGACTGAACCTTCCACTTTTTCACTTCACCAGAAGGAAAAGGGGTGGATGTCGGGCAGCAACAACGATAAACGTCCACAGTGGCTTGAGCGCTTGTAGCAGGAGATCCAAACAAGCAGCAATACCCAGTTGTCCGTGGGTGTGCAGAGAATCCTGAACTTTCTGGAACTAACAGTTGGAAAGGAAATTGAAAAAACTTTCTGGGAAGGCAACCTAATGAGATGTATCAAAATCCTTAAAAGGTTAGATACTATAATGAAAGTATGCCGCTTTCAGGAAGGTACCCTAAATAAGCAGGTACAGAAATAGTAAAAATACAAAATATATTCACTTTATGTTTTAGAAAAATGAAAAAATAATTTGAATATACAATAACAGGAGATTGGCTAAATAAATTACGTCTATGTTAGTAAATGTGTGGCAGAGAAAAAGAAAATAACTTTTTAATTTATAATTTGTATTGGGCTTCCCTGATGGCTCAGTGGAAAAGAATCTGCTTGCCAATGCAGGAGACAGGGTTTTGATCCCTGGTCCAGGAAAGATCTCACAAGCTGAGAAGTAACTAAGCCCACATACCACAACTACTGAGGCTGCGCTCTAGAATCCGGGAGCCACCACCCTGAAGCCTGTGCGCCCTAGAGCCTGTGCTCCTCAACAAGAGAAATCATCTCAAAAAGCCTGAACTAGAGAGTAGTCCCTGCTCCGTGCAACTGGAGATAAGCCTGAGCAGCAGTGAAGACCCATATAAATAAAAAAACTGTAAAAAGTAATTTATGTCAATGAGACCTAACAGGTTATCTACAGAACACTCCATGCAACAGCAGAATACACATTTCTTCTCCAGTACACATGGAACATTCTCCAGGACAGACCATATATCTTAGGCCATAAACAAGCCTCGATAAATTTAAAAGGGTTGAAAATGGAAAAGTATGTTTCCAATCACAATGGAGTAAAATTAGCAATTAATAAGAGAAAGAAATTTGGGAAAGTCACAAATATGTGAAAGTTAAATAAAACACTCCTAAAAAGCCAAAAGATCAAAAAAGAAATTGGCAGGGAAATTAGAAAAAGCTCTGAGATGAATGAAAATGAAGATAAAACATATGAAAACATGCTGGACAGAGCTAAAGCAATGCTTAGAGTGAAACTTAATAGTTGTAAATGCCTCCATTTAAAGAGAAGAAAGATGTCAAGTCAATAATCTAATTTTCTACCTTAAGACAATGGAAAAAGATCGAACTAAACTGAAAGCGGGATTTGAGTAGAAACGAATGAAACAGAGAATTGAAAAATAAGAAAAAAAAATCAACGAAGCCAAAAATTTGTTCTCTGAAAGATCAACCATATTGACAAACCTGTAGCTAGACTAATGAAGAAAAAAAGAGAAAAGAGTCAAATTATTAAAAGCAGTATTGAAAGACAGAACATTAACACTGACTTCACAACAAGGATTATTAGGGAATGCTGTGAGCAACTGTATGTCTACTCATTAGATAATTTAGAGTAAATGAACAAATTCCTAAAAAAGACATAAATTACTGAAAACTGACTCAAGAGGAAACAGAAAATCTGAATAGACATGCCTTACAAGTAGAGTAAGGCATTAAATAACTAATTACAAATTACCACTTTGAAAGGGAGAGGGAAGTGGCAACCCACTCCAGTATTCTTGCCCGGAGAATTCTGTGGACAGAGGAGCCTGGTGGGCTGCCGTCCATGGGGTCACACAGAGTCGGACACACCTGAAGCGACTTAGTATGCATGCATGCACTGGAGAAGGAAACAGCAACCCACTCTAGTATTCTTGCCTGGAGAATCCCAGGGACAGAGGAGCCTGGTGGGCTGCCGTCTATGGGGTTGCACAGAGTTGGACACGACTGACGTGACTTAGCAGCAGCAGCAGCAGTATTTTGAAAACTACCCACAAGGAAAGGTTAAGGCTGATGGCTTCACTGATGAATTTACCAAACATTTAGAGAAGAATTAACACCAATCCTTCTCACCCTTTCAAAAAATAAAAGAGGAAGAAACACTTTCTAACTCATCTTTGGAGGTCTGTGATACCCTAATGCCAAAGTCAAAGAACCACAGCAAAATCACAAACTAATATCCCTTGCAAAATGTAGATATAAAAATCCTCAGCAAATGCCAAAAAGGCAAATCCAATCACATATTTAAAAAATTATACACAATGGTCAAGTGAGACGGTTCTATATAAGAAAATCAATTAATATACCCCCTTAACAAAATGAAGGAAATGGAAAAAAAAAACAAAACCAAGATGCACATAGCATATCTGTGGCAGAAATGGACCCACTGGTCAGTCTGACACCAAGCTACGCCTCTCGACCACCACAGTGCTCTTGGCGTACAGTCTGACGCCAAGCTACGCCTCTCGACCACCACAGTGCTCTTGGCGTACAGTCTGACGCCAAGCTACGCCTCTCGACCACCACAGTGCTCTTGGCGTACTTGTGTCGTTGAAATGAACAAATGGCCCAGGGAGAGTGCTGGCTTGAAGCTATGCTAGCCTGAAGCTATTCTTGTGGAAAGGGAAGCCTTGGAGGCAGGTAAACCTTGCTGGGCTCGCACCTTGGGTGGGCAGTTAAAGAACCCTGTGAGCAACGGACAAGTCATTTAACCCTCTGAGCCTGTTTCCTAACATTTGTAAACATGTAGGGAATGTGAACCCTTGGCCATGTGTTGTAATTAAACAGGACAGTGAATGTAAAATCATAATTAGCACGGGGCCTGACACAAAGTAGATGCCTGACACCTCTTTGATCTCAACAGAGAGGCTGCTAATACCATGGAAAGGCCAGAGCTGGGGCTACGCAGACAGGGAGGAAAGTTCCTTTGGAAGCCTAGGCAGCTCTGCTTCATTCTATGGATAAGGTTTTTAGCTTTGTGATCAGCAGGAATGCTCTTAAAACAGAAGGGGTCTTTGGAGTATTTGCTGAGAAAATAATTGGCAGGGAACAAGCTTGGAAAAAGGGACGAGAGAGACTAGGAGATACTGAGAAAGCAAGAACATGGGTAGCAGCTTTAAAATGGCAAGGACCCTGGGCTGAGACCAAGGTGTAGGAGGATGACAGAAAGGGGCTGCTGTATGGGATGTGGTTCAGAGAAGCTCAAGGCCAAGAAGGAAGCTTTGAGGTCCTCCCAAGCCAGGCCCCTTCCCCCTAATCTGCCCACTGGAGATACAAATGGCTTGGTTCAGTAGCTCAAAGGGGCTGGATTGTCTTGGGCTTCTCGCTAGTTTTAGAACCCTAGTTCTTAAGGCCAAAGGATTCTTTTGTTCAGTTTGCTCCCTTGAAGAGGGGAAAACCTCTTCTAGAGGGTGACTGGCTCTGACATCTTCTGCCCAGGAAGCAGAGCCTCCTCCCAGCCCTCACAGGCTGTCTCTACAACCTTGTCCCAGCTCTCAAGAGCCGAGCTTGTGTGCTGAGTCAGTCTGGCCGCCTTCCAGTCGAGAACAGAGTAGAGGCTGCAATGCAGGGGCCATCAAAGGAACTATTTTTAGGCCCCATTTCAATCTTATTCAGCACAGGCGGTGAGATGCAAGGCCTGAAGGTGGCCAGACCGAGGGGGATGCCGGCAGAAATCGTCTCAGGCAAGTAGGTCAGGGAAAAGACAAAGAAATCTCAGTACAGGAGAGAAAGAAGTGCCTGGAGGTTCAGGCAAGAGACACAAGAGGGGTGCTTCTTACAGGGAATCATTACTGTATCACTGGAGGAGTCACGAGAAAAAATGCGGAAAGTGCAGTGACTTCCAAAAAGAGACTAGGACAAAGTGTACCTGGGGAGCTCGTTAAAAATACACTTCCCTGGCCCATCTGAGGTCGACCGAGTCCAAATATTAGAGTGGGGCGTGGGGACGTGTTTCTAGTCGCTCCCAGGGTGCGTGATTCTCACACACAATACAGTTTGAGGACCCGTGGGCTGGAGAGCATCTACCTCTAGAATTTAAAGGAATGATCCAGGCCGAGGGGAGGGAGAAGCCCCGGAGGAGCCTTCTCTTCTCACTGGGCTCAGGCTTCTGTCAGTAAAGAGCAGGGCCCTGGGGAGGCCAAGAACCTCCTAGGTTCTGCCTCAGAAAATCCTTGTCACAGGGATACTCAGAAATCAGCTGAGAAGATAGGAGCAAACAGCTCTTATACCAGAGGTCCACAGTATCCAAGGGCAACTGGTAAAATCCCATTTAGAGGGGCCCTTCCTGGCGGTCCAGTGGTTAAGACTTCACCTTCCAATGCAGGGGGTGCGGGTTCAAACCCCTGGTTTGGGAGCGAAGATCCCATTTGCCTTGTGGCCAAAAAGCCAGAACATAAAATAGAAGTTAAGATTGTAATAAAATCAACAAAGACTTTAAAAATGGTCCATAATGGGGAAAAAAAAATCTAAAAAAATTCCATTTATAGTGGAAACCAAACTTCACCAAACCAAACTTCAAAGTGTGTTATGGGAAGGAAAAAATCCATGTGATTGGGAATATCATGGTAAATAAGATTTAAGTACATCAATTTTTTTTGTTGTTAGATTTATGTATGTTGAAAACTGCTAAAAGAATAGATCTCCAAAGTTCTTAGCCCCACACCAATCTCCTCCCTGCCTCATCTATGTAAGGTGATGGATGTGTTAACCTTATTGCAATAATCATTTCTCAATGTATCATGTATCATGATCCCTCTGTACAACTTAAACTTACACAGTTATATGTCAATTATATCTCAATAAAGCTGGAAAAATAAAACTTTATTTCATTTTCTAATTAGTGAACTTTATACCTGCAACTCTGTAATAATGCTTCAATATTTTTTACATCTTTGTATCTTATTTCTCAAAATAAACCAGGAGTTGAGTATTGATTTTTTGGTGGGGGGATGGGGCATAATTTTTCTGACAAAACTGTTTAAGAGCACTGTAGGCTATCCTCTGTTTCTGTCTGACTTTTGCAGAATTATAAAGGAGATAGTTTTTTAAACATTTTAGAGGGCGTTACCTATTTCCTCAGGACTTCTCCTAATCCTCTGAGCATCAAACCAGTATTTCCTGAGGTTCCTTCGTGCCGTCACCCTGAAGCCTCTCCTCTGGAGTCCCCGGCTCTCACGCTGCCAGAGCATCACTGGACAGCAGCCCTGCCCGAGACCCTCCGGCATCACTCTCATCGACTCCATGGCACCTGCAAGATCCACGGTTGTTCTCTGGGACATATTTGTCTGTTTTCGTTGTGCTGTCAGATGTTTGCAACATCCACCAGCCAGGGGAATTTGGCTGCTGGAGACACCGACAGGGTCAAAGAGTGAGGGGACGGGGGAAGAAGAGCTTTTGGTTTTTCTACTAGGCTGACTTTGGCTTCCCCTGCCACCCGCTAACAGCGGGGACTTGGATGACAAACGTGAAGACAGTGAGGGTCTGCTGCAGAGCTGGAACGGTTCTCTCTGCTGTTCTTGGCCAGCCAGGAAAGCTATCCCCATGTGCGCTTTCACGCCGTGCCTCGCTCCCACCTGCCCTCTCGGACTGCAAAGCCACCCCCTCTCCCCAAGGAGCCGCAGACAAAGGCCACTTGGTCAGGTGACATTTTAATAGGCTACAAATAGAAAACCTGTCCTGGGAGACTATCAAGAGCCACGTGTGCGCCCGAACCGGAAGCAGAGGCGCAGCACTTAGGGTCTGCGGCGAAACAGGCCGAGAGCGACGTCAACGATGGCTGAAGAATCCTTGAGGGTGGTTATATTTAAATGGCTTTATCCTGCTGGGACCCCTAGAGAAATAGGAGAAGGGAGGCCAGTTAACACCATAACCTTTGGGCTGATATAACGAATGTATCCACACAAGGGACTACTATGAAGCTGTGAAGGAAAAAAATAAAAGACTGGTGTAAGGAAAGCAGACCACAGAACAGTATGAAAGATATGACAGCAGTTCTGAAAAAACGTCTTCATGTGCCCCCGAAGGCATGAAGTGCCCACATGAGCCTGGAAGTGCCCACTGACGACAGGCACTTCACGGGGCAGGGGGCGTGGGCACCCTCACTGTTTACAGTGTTGTTATGCAAGTTTGTTGCTGTTTTTATGTTTAATAATAAACATTTTTTATTTACATCTATGATTAAAAAAATATAAATTTAAAATCCTCCTTTGTAGGGAGATTCCCATGCAGGTAGGAGTTTACATGGGAAAAGAATCTGTACTAAGCGCCTGCCAAGGGCCTTGTGTTTATACTTGCTACTTCAGAGATGCTATTTCTTTCATTTCAAAGATTTTAAATGAATGCAGGCTTAGGGATGTGAACCACCTGATATTAGACAGTCAGAGAGTCTCACAGACCAAATTCAAAACCAGGTCTGATGCTACAGCCTGCTGGCACAAGAGGCTAACAATCACAGCCAAAGCCTGGACCCTGTGACATTTAGGTGCTTCAGCTCAAGTCTTGGGCCCCTGGGCAAAAACTTCACGCAGGGTTCTTTTCCACACGACTGCATGGTGAACAATGTCCCGCTAAAGGGCCTCTCTCATTCTTCTGCCTGTGACTGACTTTCAGTGGCAACCAGAAGGTGACACCTTGGATCTTGGTCTGAGGGAGGGAGGGTGAGAGGTAGTGTGGGTGTCTGCCGGAGGGAGAAGACTGTATATCATTTTTGCCACACTGCACAGAACGGACTTAAAGGAGGGCTTATTCTGCCTGGACCGTGCTTGGCACTTGACAGGCTCCCCTGGTTTAATTTCATGCTACCAACACCACCTGAGTGGATACAGTTTTACTGATGAGGAATCTGAAGCTCAAGAGCTTCAGACCCAGATCACACAGGCAGCAGCTGCAATCAACCCAGGCTTTTCTGGCCCCAAAGTCTTTTCTTAAAATGATGTCATGAACCTTCCCAACACTAGAAGGGTACAGAGTCAAGTCAGGTAAATTGAGGCATACAGCTGATGGAGACCCCACAGCCTGAAGGTAGCCAGCCCCAGGCAGAGCCAGACCTCGAGTGTCCTGCGGCCCAGGCCAGCCCTTTGCAGCCCAGGCCCTTGACCTGATCCCAGTGGTCAGGGAGACTCCAACCAAGAATCTCACATCCCACATCTCATCAGTCATGGAATTAACTGGATCTGGGTAGCCAAAGGAGCACCTTCCCAGAACACAGTGACAGACGAGCACAGCCTGGAGAACAAAGCAGTTCAGGAAACGGGTCCTGTGGGAACCACCAGACAGCAAAGAACAGACACTGGCTGCGTGAGAATTTCCACCTTGGAAACGAGCTACAGCAGGCGGGCGCGGGGAAGAGCTGAGGTCTCACTTAAGACAGACCAGGGAGAGCAAGCCCAGAACACAGCGCCACCTAGCCGTCAGCTCCACCTTGCAGCCACAGCGGGGCTGGAGCTGGCTATTATCAACTAGCACAAGAAGCCAGGCCAGGTGGAGGCGCCAGACGGAGGCGGGAGGACGTGGGACAGCCTCCAGGGGCGGAGGCCGGCTGTGTGAGAAGGTGAAGGCGGGCAAGGCACCTTCCAGACTGTTAGAGAACACAGCGATGTCCTCACTGGATACAGACTATAGCCCTTTGTGACACCATTCCTCCCCAGACTCCTGCCCCAAAGGGAAGGGATGCCTGAGGAGTGTGGGCTCCGGGGTTCTGAAATGGACTCAAAGAACAAGACCATGAATTAAGGGATGAAAGGGAAGGAAAGGACCCAACACCAAAGCGGAAGGAAAAGCAGCCAGAAGTGCGGGGCCTGCAGACACACTAAATACCAAGCCGCCAGGGCCTGCGGGCATTTTCTGAGGCTCCGTCTGTGCCAAGATCCATTCTGGAAGGTCTACGTGAACTACCTCTGCTTCGTCACAAGTTAGAAGGTAAAGCTTCCATTTCAGCCTTTGGGAAAGGCTCAGAGCTGAGCTGAAGTGGCTCCTTCAGTCACCCAGCTGGTGAGCAGGCAGCAGAGGCCGCAGTGTGTGTGTGATTTCACAGCTGGCTCCTCTGTGACGCCTGACTGCCTACAGCTGTGGTCCTCCTGGATGTGGGAGCGCCGCAGGGAGTACAGCAGACTCTGGGGACTGGGGGAAGGCATGTCTAGTCTGTATACAGGGCTACAGCCTGCATCTATTGAGGACATCCCTGTGTTCTCTGTAGTTTACAAAGTTCATTTGAATCATAAAAAACCTACTGGCTCCCACAGAAAGCAGAGAAAAGGAAGTGTAGTCAAGTCCTCTTGCTCACGCAGCATGAGGCCCACCTCTGGGGTGTACATGTGATGAACTAACTGGACTGGGCTGGGCTGATAGGACAGGGGCCACAGGCAAGTTTTAGGAAGGAGGAAGTGAGCTCTCTCCGGGAAATCTGGCAGCAAGATGTTAATTTCCAGTGAAAGGACACCAGAGCACCTGAGGACACATGTGCCCTCTGTGCCAGGCTCACTCTGCCCCACGTCCCTGTGAGAGGCAGGGCTGGAGGTCCCGGGGCCCTGTCCCTCACCTGAAAAGCCGCAGACACATCTTCTCCTGGGGAAATTCCTTGGGCCCCTCCACGCTGTCGTCATGGCTCTCTGTCTCCAGGTAGACGTCCAGCAGCACGCACAGGCGCTGCAGCTGGTTGGTCAGAAGCTGGTGGCCGGGCCGCGGGCCGCACAGCTCCTTGTAGCACACGTTGACCTCGCTCTCCATGGCCTATGGCGGGGGTGGTGGGGGGCGGGCAGGGAGGGGAAGCCAGAAACTCAGCACCACTTGCAGGCCAGCTGGGTCTCATGGTTTCACAAGAACCGAGCCTGGGCCTCTGCAGATCAAGCCAGGCTGGCTTGTCCTGAGGCGCCCGCTCCTCAAGACAATGGAGTCTTCCTGATCTGACCTGGAACATTTCCTGCCTTGCATGTCCACAGCCAAAAAGAGCAAGATGGACAGAGGAAGAATCTCAAGATCAGATCCAAATGGGAAAGTGTTAGGTTTCAAAGTGTGCTCCTTGGCTATGGAGTCAGATCCATGGCCATAACAGTAATTAACACGGGCAACGATTTCATACTCCGTCTCGTTCTTGTTCGTTTTACATTTCCACATAAGCCTGAAATGACCTTTCAAGGCTGGTCTTGTATTAGCCCTGTTTTATAAGCAGGGTGAACCTGTGGATCCCAGGCTAGTAAGGGGCTGACAGGGGTCTGAGCACTTCACTACACCTTGCAGCCTCTAGCACATTCTACAATCCCAGCAGCATCTGCCCTGGAACTGCGCCAGTGCCAAGACCCCAGCTACTACTGGTTCTGCCCCACCGCCCCCCACCCCGGCCTAAGGAGGCTCTCCCTGCTCCTCCCATCACCCTCTGAGGACCTTACCCGAATATTGTCATCGTTGTTGTTGGTTTTCTCCCCTTTCCAGTTCAGACAGAGCTGGAAAATGGGTGGGATGGAGGAGTAGCCAGGGTTCAGCACCACAGCAGCCTGGAGCTTAGCTGGGAAAGGTGGGGAGAGGAGGAAAACGCAGTTGAGAGCCGGCTTGCCAGCCACGACCACCTCCCTGCTGGAACCCTGAGGCCAGCTCTGTGTCTCACATTAGTCCAGGTGCTCAGAGCACACTCTGCTACCAACTTTTACTTTCCGCCTGCTGCTGCTAAGTCGCTTCAGTCGTGTCCGACTCTGTGCGACCCCGTAGACGGCAGCCCACCAGGCTCCCCCGTCCCTGGGATTCTCCAGGCAAGAACACTGGAGTGGGTTGCCATTTCCTTCTCCAGTGCATGAAAGTGAAAAGTGAAAGTGAAGTCACTCACTCGTGTCCAACTCTTAGCGACCCCATGGACTGCAGCCCACCAGGCTCCCCGTCCATGGGATTCTCCAGGCAAGAACACTGGAGTGGGTTGCCATTTCCTTCTCCAGTGTATGAAAGTGAAAAGTGAAAGTGAAGTCGCTCAGTCGTGTCCAACTCTTAGCGACCCCATGGACTGCAGCCCACCAGGCTCCTCCGTCCATGGGATTTTCCAGGCAAGAGTACTGGAGTGGGGTGCCACTGCCTTCTCCATTACTTTCCGCCTAGAAACTCCAAAGTGGTACTGTCAGGCTGCAGAAGGGGAGGTCCTGTGACTGGGCCTCAGGACACAGAGATGTGGGGAATCCTGAGTCTGGTTTGCCCAGTTCTATTTACTACTTTGACAGAAGTCTGTTTTAACTGGCATTTATTTGCCAGCAGGTTAAGGATTTTCCCAGTGAAGGCGCCCTGTCTGGTTTTCAACAATCTTGTATGCCAGATGTCACATTATAGTCAAATGTATTTTCTCTGTTCTTTATCTATCTTGTTACGTGAAGCTTTTTGATAACCAGCGTTTACCGAGCACCTACTGTTTTCCGAGCACAGTGCTGAGCCCTTTTGCCCACATTTTATTTCATTCTGATAACGATTCTCATCCCATTTCAGTTAAAGAAACGGAGGCTCTGACAGAAACTTCCTAAAAATCATCAAACAGCCGCAAAACAGCAGTGCTGAGTTTAACCAGAGCTACCTGGTACCAAAGCTGTGTTCATAATCATTAAATGAGATATTTGTATTTTTTAACATACTTATTTTTTCTCTGGTGACAGCCTTTGTCTTTTTCAATACGATAACCTCTCCATCAATGAGCTAAGTGCTTAGTCACCCTTTTTCATTATTTATGGGGGCGGAGGGAATGAACTCTCATCCACTAGTAATTCGAATAAATTAATAGAGAACAAGAGAGTGTAGGTTAAGATAACTCTACCCTGACAGTCACAACATTTATGGAAAAGTGACATTTTACTGTTGTTTCTGTCATAATAGTTTTGAATGTATTTCTGGGTTTATCTCTCGTCCACCAATTTTTTTGTTTTTAATCCATACTATGAAATTATTGTCCACTTATTTATTTAAAGTTCACTCTTAAGTTTTCAAATTCTATTACAACACACCTAATAAAAATTTAAATGATTACATTCATCCTTTGTATGAATACAGGATATTTGTTATTTTTCCAAGCTCTGTTCCCCTCATCCAGGAAGCAAAAGCGATGTCTTCAATGATTTCCCACTCTCGGGGCTTGGAAATTTCTTGGATGCATAGTTTTCTGTGCCCTTTCAAAACAGCACTCTGCGTTGTTTAGGGATGAGGTTTGAGTATTTTTTAAAAGGAGAGAAGACAGAAAGTAAACGCAAAATTCCAAACAGCAGTCACCCATCATGAGGGTGAGAATGAAGTGGGATCAAGGAGCCTCCACTGTATCTGAAGTTATCTAATTTCCTCAGAATATTTCTAAAAACATGCAAAGTGAAGAAACAGGGGTAGAGAAACGTGAACATCAAAGAGTGTTTAACCTTTCATTTCTCACACTATCTTGGAACTACAGACAACTCCCTCCGCCCTGCAGCCTCAGCACTGAGCCTCTGGGGTGGGATCCAGCAGGCTGAGCCAGACCCGCAGAGGCTGGGGCTGGACGACAGCCCCACAGGCGCTATCGGGGTGGGTCCAGCTGGAAGCTTTGGCCGATCAGATGCCAGGACAGAGGTGAGGAGTCAGAGCTCTCAATGCCTCCCCAAGTGAGTGCAGGGACTGCAAAGAGGGAGGAGAGTCCTGCGCTTCACAGCCTGAGAGTGACAGCCCTACCTTGAAGAGAGGACGAGCAGGTCTCTGATTCTAAGGGTAATGAAGCAAAGGGGCTCAGAACTCAGGCTCAGAGATTTGACTGGGTGTGTGACTGAGCATCACCTACAGAGCGGGAACGTCACCAGCGCCGGGACCGTGGTGACGATTAGCTGAGGCGGGACTGTTGCAGAACAAGTCCTGGCTGAACGCTGCCTCTCACAGCCGAGACTGCTAAGTCCCTGAGGCAGGAGTTCAGATCTTTAGCTTCCTTGGGCCAGCTCCCAGGAAGGTTTGATTCTCAGCGGCTCCCCTCACCTAGAGCCACTGTCATCAGCAGAGTGGTTACCTGTGCCCCTCTCCACGAGTGCCATGTAGTAGAGATTGGTGTCCCCGGCCAGTCCCGCCTCTACGATGTCTTTGGTGAAATGCAGCTCCTGAAGTCACCAAGGACAGGGGGGTGAGCTGTTGGTGCCTCCTGTCAGACTGCCCCGCCCTTCGGGAGGAGCAGCAACAGAAAGGAGACACGGGTCTGCTGTCCCCAGGACAGTAACGGTGGCCTGTCGCCCCCGCCAACACCTACCGTGTAGTCCTCATGGGCAATCGTCACCCACTTCACCAGGCGAGAGACGACCTTTGCAGGGAAGAGGTAGTGGCAGTCGCTAGTGACCGGGACAATGCCATGCTCTAAGAGAGAGCAGGACAGGGGGCGTCACAGGTGGAAATCGGCCGCCACAGCTGGGTAACCGCCACCCTCTGAAGGGCTCAGATGGCCCTGCTGGCTGTCTAGGTACACTCGGTACTCAGGTCAACACGGGCCAGGAATGGAGGCACGTCAGCCTGACCTTCGCCCAGTGCTTGTGCTTGCGGCGGGACCCAGTCCCAGCGCTCGAAGCGCTTCATCCTCAATGCAAAGGAAAACCCCCTGCAGCCAGAACCAATGAGGTGCCTCTGTGGCAGTGAGTGTTAATTAGATCAAATAGCCGAGAGGGCTGTTCTCGCAGCTGACCTTGTACGAGGAAGGATTTAAGTCTTCCTTGCCAGTCACTCTAGAGAAGAGCAGGAGGGCTGCTCCAGGGCTAATTCCTGCTGGTGTTTCAATAAGCAAATATGCCAACATGGTCCACGCTATCCAGGATGACAATTATCCAACCTTGGGACAAAACAAACTCCACAATGCTGATGGGGAGCCTAGAGAAACCAGAGTCCATGTGGGGCCTCCAGACGGGTGCTGGGAACTCAAAGCCTTTCCTGACAGTGGCTCTTTTTTTTGACGTGGACCACTTTTAAGGTCCTTATTGAATTTGTTATAATATGGCTTCTGTTTTGTTTTGGATTTTTGGCTGCAAGGCATGCGGGATCTTAGCTCCCCGGTCAGAGATAGAACCTGCACCCTCTGCGATGGAAGGTGAAGTCTTAACCACTGGACCACCAGGGAAGCCCTGAGCGGCTTTTTTCAGATTGGAAAGATCTTAACCCTCCTTCACTCGTGCCTGACAGGCTGTGACAAGTGTTTACAGAATGAATAAACGAGAAGCCCCCACATGGCCACCATCTTGGTCAAGGATCAGAATCACTTGGGAGCTTATGGTGAACCCTGGGCTCAGCCCCGGCCTGGAGGATGTCAGCTCAGGAGTCAATGGAGGGAGGAGGCATGGGTCACGGAACAGCTGTATTCAAGTAAGCCGAGCCCAAGCTCTGCAGAAGCAGGGCTCTGTCTTGTGCTCGTGGCTCCTTCCCCAGCACTACACTGGCGACCCCGAATGAATGAGGTTCCGTTAAAATGCACAGCAAAGTCTGCCATGCGCTGACCTAGCATGAGTGCTCCCGACCAGTGCTCCAGACCAATCCATTAAGATGGACTCCCTAAAGGCTCTGGGCGGGCCGAGACAGCCTTGTAGCCCTGCGGGGAGCTCACACCTCTGCTTGGTGGCCTAGAGCTCTCCCCAGTGGCCCAGCTAACACCTCTCTTCAGCAAGAGCCAGGGAGCCAGCCGACTCTGTCATCAGGATTCGAGATGTCTGAGCGCGGGGCTCCGTGGTCTTTGTCCTTGTGCTGAGTGGCTCAGGCCACAACCCTGACTAACACCGCTTACCCAGGGAGGCAAACTGCTTGTGGAGGGCGAGGCGGGACTGCACCCTGGTCTTCAGCAGTTTCATGGTGGTCTCCATGTGACTGGCGCTCAGAGAGTGGTCTGTGATCACAGTGTGCTGTGGGTGACAGAGCACAGCACACGCGTGAGTGCTCCCTGTGCCTTCCTCCTGCCACCCCTCTCTCCCAGGGCCCGCCTGCCTGTGGCGGCCAGGACCACCCACGTCCTGGCGTAGATGTCTTCTGGGGATAGTAGGGTCTCCCTAAAGTGGGGGCCAGAAACCAAGTCCCAGCAGGAATGATACAAGCTGCTGGGATCTTAAGAGGCTGGGGGAAAGGAAGGCTTCTGCTGAGGTGCCAGTTGCCCTGGGGTTCATTTCTGGTACCTTTGTACATAAGACCAAGGAGAAGGAGCACCGGGAGCCATGGGACATGCAGGGCAAGGATCCAAGTTACTTTGACCTGGGCGGGTAATAGGCTCAGGGTGAAAGCAAAAGATACCTAAACGCTTGGAGGCCTTGGACACTTTAGAGTGAAGGGAGGACAGGTCACAGCCCAGAGGGCTGGCATTCTGCTAGTTTCAAGTCCCAGAGGCCATCAGAAGCCCTTCTGGAGTCTGCAGAGAAGGAGAGGAACAGGGCTCCTCAGCCAAGGGGACTCAATCAGTGGACACACCTGAGGCTGCTCTTTGGGGAAGTGAAGGCCACCCAGCTTCTGCACCCACAAGTAGGGGTGACCAAGGTCAAGTACGTAGTCCCTCAAAGTCAGGATGCTGCACAGAAGAACAAAGAATGGAATGAGTTTAGAAGTCACTTCTGCAGTGGTCCCAGGGCATATACCTCATCCCACCCTTTCACCTCCCCTAAACAGAACGGTCCTGCAGGCTCAGCGCGCTCACAGCCAGGCCGCCAGCAAGGCCTCTCAAGTTCATCAGTTCCCTGCTGTGAATTTTCTCTCTCCCACAGCCAATTTTCTCTTTTTCCCTGGCAGTCTTCAACTCATTAGCAAATCTCAATGAAAAGGCAGTGTACTTATCTTTTCATCAGTCTGGCAATTTATAAAGTATTTTCTAAATTTTAATCCTCAAGAGAACTAAAACGTTAAACACATCTCTTACCACATTCCCAGAGTTTTGACCCTTCCACCCTTCCCCATCCTTCTCCAGGGCCTCATAAGCAAGAAAGGACAGGTGTCCCCTTCTCTGGATGGAGCACTCCCTCTTGCTCCACCATTTCTCCACCCCCCACCCCCACCCCCGGAAGGCCTCTGGTCCTAACAGGTCTCCTGCTTTGGGTTGAGTCACCAGAGAAACTCTGAAGTGCACAGGCTGGAAGAGGAGGAAATGCTGCTGACTCACCCAACTTTATCGAATTGATACTGATTGGCTGGATTTGGAGTCTTCTTTCCATGATCCCCAGGGTACAAGCAGCTCAGGACTGAGTCAGGAGACAGCAAGTCACTGGAGGAGGGAAAAGACTGCAATGAGAACACCAGCCAAGCCCTTGGCTCGATGCAGATGTGGCCATCTGGGGGTGGTAACGCCCTCTCCCACTGATGAGAAACGGCAC
Organism: Bos javanicus; assembly: GCF_032452875.1. Lineage (NCBI taxonomy): Eukaryota > Metazoa > Chordata > Mammalia > Artiodactyla > Bovidae > Bos > Bos javanicus. The sequence continues at coordinate 69,139,348 of NC_083884.1, forward strand.
CTTTTACTGAATGCTTCCTGCAGTCCAGACCCCGTATATGCCTGAGGTCATCAGATCCTCACAACCCTATGAAGTAGGGAGGATTAGCATTTCCATTCTATGGAGGAGAAACTGGAGGCTATGAAAGATACAGCAAGCCCAAGCTGACACTGCTAGTAAGCGCTGGAGCAAGGATTTACCCTGTTCCATCAAAGACAGTAATACTATTAATCACCATTTTTGTTTGTTTTTGGTGCAGATCCCGTCTCTGGTTGAGGAACCGCGGCCCCTGCCTTGAAAGCATGGAGTCCTAACCACTGGACCACCAAGGCAGTCCTTTAATCAGCAATTTCTAAAGAAACCTGTCCCTTCAAGAAGTATACAGTGACCAGAGCCTTTCCTCAAGGGAGCAAAACCCTGTGACACCAGAAATAGGAACACTCAGAACTCTCATAGGAGCACAACGGATTTCTACTCCAAAGAGATCCAGTGTGCAGCTCTGATGCTCTGCCTATCTCACACTTCACCTCATCTCATGCTGCCACAGAAAGAGCTCCCCTTGAACATTCCCAGAAAAGATACATCACACAGACTGGAGACAAGGTGACCCAGTGCTGTAAGCAGAAAGACACAGTGACGCCAATGCCACCTACTCACAATGGTTAAACATGTAATTGAGAGTGACGATCAGAGAAGAGACAGCACAGGCGCAGAATGGAGTAATTTGATCACAAAGGCCAACAGGGCCCAATCTTTCCCTTCATCCGTGGGAGCTCCCCTTCACCTTCCCGGGATAGCATCAGGAGTGACTCAGGCAGACGGCTGATCCTGCTGCTCTGAGCCCCGCAGGCCTCTGGGAACTCGGGCCAGGAGAGTGGCAGAGTGCGGCTCTGCACTGCTCTGTCCTGCCAGAGTCTCCCTGGATCACCCCCACCCCCAGGGGTCTCTGTCCTCTTCGCTGCTACAGAGAACTAGCTATAAAATCAGTAACTGTCACTCTTGTAGCCAATATTTAGTGACTGATACTAATATACTGAATCAATCAAAATAAAACAGTAAAACTGCACAAGATTAGGACTTGAAATTGACAAAACCTGATGGAATGATCAAATTCTGACAAATTTCCACCCACAACATGTGGCTTAGGACAACTGAACTTGGTGAAAACAATGGACATTAAAGAGCAGGCGACTGCACATGCAGAGGCTGGTGAGGAGAGGGCTTCAGGGTTCAGTGGAGCCAGCCTGCAGCCCCAGGGCTTAGCAGGTGGGCATCTGAGAAGGGAGCAGGCAGAATGCTCACCACAAGGAGCTCCACCCAGCCCTCTGGCTGCGCAGTGCGACTGGGTGGTCTGGAGAAGCCAGCCCCGGGCTCCCCCTGCTGGCGTGAGGTGGGAACAGGACGACAGCACCCATAGTGCTCGGGATGACCCAGCATCTCTCAAGCACAGGGACAAGGATGCAGCCAGGAGCGGGCACAGACGCTAAGCGCAGGGTGGACGGCAGCCACCCTCGGGCAGCCCCGCGAAGAGCCCTTCCCCACCAGGCACCAGCCCTGCGCCTCCCAGTCTATCTACACCTGACGTGAGGACTCAGTGGGGGCAGGGCTGGGAGGCGAGCCTCCTTCACCCCCAGGCCCTCTTGGTCCTCCTCCCTTCCTCCCACGACCAGCGGCCATGGTCAGGGCCTTTCTGGGGATGCTGCCCCTGTGGCTGCCTCTATGTGCCTCTGCTCACCCTCCTCAAAACCCACCCACCAGTCTTCTTCCCACTGCCCCTGCCAGGTAAGGACAACCTGGGATTGAGCCGAGCTGCAGAGTAAAATCCCAGGCTCTTGGGACAGAAAAAGACAAGAGAAAGAGAGGCCTAAATCTGCCAACCTGGTAAAGTCTGCCAAGGCTCACGTTCACACTCTTTCCACTGGTGTAAAAGCTGGAGCCCACCCACTCAGTTTACAACAGGCTGCAGTCGTTTCTGTCATCGGCTGTGTAGTAAAAAGGCTGCACAGATTCCAGTCAGTGAGTGCTTTCTAAATATACCCTTAGTGCGCCAGGACTTCTGGGCTTGTGGACGCGACAGCAGAAGCCAGTGCGGCCGTGAAGCCCCTCCGAGTCAGGTGAGAGAGGATCCGGGAACAGCCCAGCAGGCAGGCGCCCATCACAGCCCCGCCCACACCGCAGCCCTGCAGCGATACCCTGCACTGATGGGGGTGATCAGCTCTGTGGCGGTGGTCACTCTGGCTTTCACCGTCATGATGTTGAGGTTCATGAGGTAGTAGAAAGTCAGGTGCAGCACACTGTCGTCTGGAGGGGAGAAGGAAAAGAGACATCCTTTATGAGCTGACATTAGAAGGGAGTCAACAGAATCAGAGAAAATCAACGACATTTAAGATCTTTCACACAAAAACAACGGCAACTTAATATTGAGTTTAAAAAAGTCTCTACAAATTCTTTACTACTCCTCCCTCCAAGAGGTGGAGCTTCATTTTCCTCCCTTGAGAGTGGATTGGACATAGAGACTGCTTCCAACTAAAACAACAAGGAAAAAAAGCGATCAAGTGATCACCAGGTCAGCAAGTAATCTGAGTTAACATCACTACTACCAAGACGCAGTGATTCCATGGATCCCTCGTAATACAGGATGGTGAACACCCAATCTGTGGTGAGCTTTCTCCAAAACCCACAACCTCAGTCTAATCAGAAAACATCAGACAAGACCAAACTGAGAGTCTTTCTACATGATACATAAACCTTATCTTCCAAAGTGTCAAGGTCACAAAAAACAAGCAAAGACTTGAGGAGATTAAGGGGCACAATGACTAAATGCACGTGAGATCCTGGATTGAATCTGGGAACAGGAAAAGGGCATTGGGGAAAAACCAGGGGCATCTGAGTAAGTTCTATAGTTAACGGTATAGTACCAATGAAACTAACTCTGATTTTGAAAACTGCACTCCGGTTAACTAATCATGTACAGATGTGAGAGCTGGACCATAAAGATGGCTGAGCACTGAAGAACTGATGCTTTCAAATTGTGGTGCTGGAGAAGACTCTTGAGAGTCCCTTGGACAGCAAGGAGATCAAACCAACATCCTAAAGGAAATCAACCCTGAATATTCATTGGAAGGACTGATGCTAAAGCTGAAGCTCCAACACTTTGGCCATCTGATGGCAAGAACTGACTATTGCATAGACTATTTCTTGAAAATACACAGAAAACCATCACAATGGCCCTCCTTGGAACTCAGACCTAGGCCCAGGGTCTGGGAGGCTGGGGTGAGAAGGAAGCTTATGTCTAACCATTAACTCTTATCACGCTGGGATGCTTTATCATGTGCTCCAGTATCCATATGAAGCCAGTTTCAAAACCCACATTCTCTGCAGAATACAAAGTTCTACTTGTATGTATTAAATTAAGCAAGTTGATTATGTTGTATGTCAAGAGTATGTCAAAAGCTGCACACTCTTGGCAACTTGCTCTGTGTATCTGACCTGTCAAATTCAGAAAGATGGTAGCTCCATCAAGTGTCCCTGATGTGTCTAATGGTTTTGCTATGTTTTTAGGGTTATGATTCAGGAAGGGAAAATAAAGTCAAACTCCATGAAGAACAATAAAGGAAAACAGAAATATGAAACCAGAATCTTCCTGTAGCCAAGGGGGCACTGGCTTGCCAGACCCCGCGTGGCTGCAGCTGGCCACACTCCTTGGTGTTAGGAGATGCCCCAGACCATGGAGAGACAGACCTTTGCACTTCAGGTCCAGCAGCACAGACAGCGGGTGCCTCTTCAGCATCTCCTTGCGCTTGTCGTCCAGCTGAACTCCCAGTGTGGGTCGCCGGCGTTTCTGGACAAAGGAGGGAGTTGAGCAGGTTACACACACGTCACAGGAATCCCCACTTCCCTCTCCCTGCCACCCAGGGCTTCAGCACTGGGACCTGTGCTTCAGCTCTCAGGCTGCCAGGATCCCGGCCGCCCTCTCTTTCACATCTCTCTCTTCTGCTTCCAGGAAGGATGGCACCTGGCAGCTAGCGGGCCCCACGCTCTCACCGTGGTCTGCTCCTCCTCGGCGTCCGAGTCACTCTCATCGTCTGCAGTGAGAGAGAGAAGGCAGCTGGGGGATGAGGGGACTCCCCCAATTCTCCCCAGAGCACCTCCTGAGGGCGTGTAAAACGGCTTAGGCTTTTGTCAATGAATTTCCTTAGAATAAATAATAAATCGCTGTTTCTCACTCAGTACAGTACAGCGATGCAAGGAAAAGGATAATGACCTATAATCCCATCACTCCTGAGTTCTTTCAGTGCTTTTTAATGCCGTCCTAGGGACATCCTAAGGTCCTCCGCTGGTGATGGAAGCAATAACAGTGACATAAACAACAGCAGCAGCTCATACATCTGACGATTACATGCCATGTGCTGAGGGTGACGCTGAGCGATCTACATGCCCGACCCCCTTTAACCCACATCACAATCCCAGATACACGAGCTATCACTATCTTGCTTTGACAGGTGAGTGAACTGAGGCTCCAAACGTTGACGAGTCTCCCCAGCACCGTGAGCTAGTGAGAAGCAGGGCTGAATCCAAAGGAAGGGCTTTTCCCTGTTTACCCCGAGCACTGAGACGCTGAAGCCAAGCTCCCTGCCCCTCAGAACCAGTACGGCTCATTTCCACAAGACCAGAGACGGCCCTGGGGGGGGGACCTGGTGCCCCCGGAACCAGCAGAGGAGGACGTAGGGGAGGACCCTGAGCACCACTTACCCTGGGAGTCCTCGGGAGGCTTGAACAGAGCCTTGGCCTCATCCACGCTGCCTTCAATCGCCACAGACAACATCTTATCTGGGAGCAAGAAAGAGCCGCCTGTGACAGCTGCTGAGGGAAGCTCACCACACAAGCAGGCCCGCCCTGGGGCCGCACTGCCCGCACCTGCCACCGCTCCTTACTGACCGGGGCTGGGAGGCCAAACGCCCTTCTCCAGATGCAGAGCGGCAAGGCAGGAAACCCAAGTCTTTTTCCCATCATTTACTGAAAACAAGGACTCAGAGTGCAGATTCCTGGCCAAGCATCAACCGAGACTAGGTGTGAATTCTCTTTTCAGGTTTACACCAAGGCAAAGAAATCCAAACCAATGGCCCAGAGCCATATGGCACAATTCTGCCAACTATCATAAAAGCTCTCATCTGGACCCTGTGACTGTCCACATCTTAGGAACGACGGCTCTCCCCTCAGTTCTTATTCTCTCTTCTGTGCTACACCAAACACCCAGCACCTGCCTGTCACATTTAATTGGAAGAAGGACAGTGGGGAGGAAGATGGAACCTGCAGTCTACTCTCAGGCCTCAGTCTCTACCCAACCAACTCCCAAACTCACAACCTGGGAAGTTATGTCACTGCTCAGAGCCTCAGTTTTGGTGCCTGTGAAACGGGGATTTGACAGATGGGAGCTGCCCGGCTGGCTGGTGAGGACTGAATGAGCTAATACCTGTAACTTTAATTTTAAAATTACTTAAAAAAATTCACTTTGAATCCTCACAACAACCCTACAGGAGAAATACTATTACTCTAGCCATTTACTGCTGAGAAAATTAAGGCTCAGGGATGTTAGATACAACAGCCAAGTAGACAAACTAGGATTTAAGACCAAGTCTATTCAACCTGAGCTTGGTCCTTCTGCTGCTGCTGCTGCTGCTAAGTCGCTTCAGTTGTGTCCAACTCTGTGCGACCCCATCGACGGCAGCTCACCAGGCTCCCCTATCCCTGGGGTTCTCCAGGCAAGAACACTGGAGTGGGTTGCCATTTCCTTCTCCAATGCATGAGAGTGAAAAGTGAAAGTGAAGTCGCTCAGCCGGGTCCGACCCTCAGCAACCCCATGGACTGCAGCCTTCCAGGCTCCTCCATCCATGGGATTTTCTTCCCTCTACCACAGAGCTAAGCAGCCTGATCCCTGCACCAGGCCTGACACCTCACCGAGTGATGCTTGGATCTGCCTTTGTGGAACTCTGTGCATCTGGTACTGGGAGGTCAGAGAGGCTATAGCCCTTCTTGCTCCATTCAAAGGGGTGTACAGAGATGCACATAGTCGTGGGGGCCGAAAAGAGTTTGCCCAAGAGTGTAAAGAAGGATGACAGACTTCCCCCAAGGGGCAGGCCACTGACGTATTCCCAGGTGGCTAACCACTGCTTATCACTGACAACCCTGCACGAACCATCATAGCTCGTCCCAAAGAAACTGGCTTCCCCCACCAAACACAGGCAAATGCCAGACTGTTCTTTTGACTGGTTTACTCCTGGAATTCCACAGTAAAATGGGAATGAAAACAGGCTGGATTTCAAACACAAAAGAAAAGAAAATTACTCACCCTGTCTAGGGGGCTGGGAAGATTTCCTATGAGCTGATGATGAAAACAGGAGGGAGAACAGAGGGGAGGGAGAGGATCAAAGGGACCGGGAAGACACAAGAAGAGAGACAGTAATGTGTGGATGCCGCGGCTGGGAGGACAGGCATGCACCGATGCAGCGTGGGTCTGAGGTGGTGGGGTGGGGGAGGGGAGAAAAGTTTAGGTGCCGGGGGAAAGCTGCAGGAAGGCAAGAGGTAGGATCTCCAGAAACGTCCCCAAATCCTACTGGAGTCACGGGCTGCCTTCAGGCTTAATAAGGACACCTCCTTTCCCCTGGTAATTCACTGTGATGACATGCGGCCTGTCCCAGGGCACGGCGGTGAAAGCCTGGGAGAGCTGACTGGGACCTGTGTTCACTGAGCTTCTCCCTCAAGCGAGCAGAAGGCACCGATCCACCTGCCAAGCGTGCCTTGATGGGGGAAGCACTTGGGAGCCTGGAGAGGCCGCCTGGGCACTGAACCCAACAGCCGACCAGCCGGGCTCATCAGAGATTCAAAGCCATCCATCCTGGAGTGCCCATCAGGTTAGTCCAGCCTTAGGCCAGCTGGTCAAAGCAGCCATGCTGGGCAGTGCAGAGGGGAGGCAGCGTCTGTCACCTGAGGGCTTCTGGGCAGGGCCCGGGAGCTTTCCTCGGCAGGTGGTGCTTCCAGTGCCCCCTGGCCTCGGCCGCTGCTCCCACAGCCCCTCTTCCCTGCCCGCCTCACACTCACCACAGGCCTGCCCGTACGCAGTGGCCTGGACAAAGAGCACATAGAGGGGAGGCGGCAGGTGTCTGGCTGTCTCGTACTGCTTGTGAGCCTGGTCGAAGGGCATGAACAGGTACTCCTGCACCGGGAGGGAGGCCTGCAAGCAACGGAAGAAGGGATTTTGTTTCTTTTTGGTACGCAGTTCACACAGGAACCTTATCAAGGTGACAGCAACAGCAAACAGTACGAAAATGCACTTTAAACAAAGATACCAAAGGAGCTCAGCTCAGCGCTCCGTGATGACCGAGAGGCGTGGGATGGGGGGATGGGTGGGAGGGAGACTCGTGAGGGAGGGATATATGTATACGTATAGCTGATTCACGTTGTACGGCAGAAACTGACACAATATTATAAAACAATTACATTCCAATTTTTTTTAAAAGGAAAAAAAAAAAAGATACCAATTCCACTAGCTTCAGGAAAATATCAAGTACCTAAGCATCAAGTGTGTAAACTTCTACACAAACACCTGAGAAATGAAAGGTCTAAATGAATGGAGATACATGCCACGTGTACACAGTGGCAGTCACTGTCTCCCCAGACTGTGAGAGGAATAAAGTAACTTCTGGAAAACTGGTAATGTTCTTCTCAATTCTGAGTGTTGATTACACAGATATGTTCAAAAATGTGCACACGGTGAAAATTCACTGACCCGCATGTACATTTACAAGCTGTATGGTTTTATGTAAAATTATTTTTTTAAAGTAATACAAGTATTTCTTTTTTAAAAGGTTGTATTCAAGTTTATAAGGCAAAAGTTCCCAGTTCCCAGCCACCAAAGGTAACCATTAATGGTCTGGTGTGAAAACATACTTTTCTAAGCACACAGATGACTTAACACACATACGCATGCATTCAATACTCTGTAAATGAAGGCGCGTGTAAAAGAGATTATACTACATGTTCTCCAACTTGCATTTGTTTCATAATTTTATAGTCAGTAATAGGCTGTTCCACACTTCCATCACAACTGTTAAGACTGAACCATACAAGAATTTATTTACCCTACACCTTACTTAGGAGCATTTGGAGTGCTTCCAGTTAACAGGAAAAATTTAAGTACAACCAAAACTTAAGTTTCTGACTTCTGTCCTATATGAGTATCTGTTAATTCTACACCTAGGGTTGAAGAGAGGAAACACAGATCTTGCCAAATCCTACAAAACTGAATTTTTAATTTCTCTAGGGTCCTTTTACAAAGTCCTCCATATTAGCCATATACCCTGCTTTATAAAACTATAAAGATTTAAATCAAATCTGACTTCACAAACAAAAATAAGGTCACCCATAAAGAAAGACATTGCATTTTACAGGTAAAAAGTGGGGACTTTCCCCTCCGAGGTACCTGATAGCTTTCAGTACTAGCGAAGTTCGTTTCAGAGTGAGAGCTCTACTAAGCAGCTGGCCCCTGAGGTGCAGTCAGGGGACCGAGCATCCCCAAGCATGGGTCCTCGCGGACTGCAAGCTGGTGGAGGTCACGCAAGGGTAAACTCTGATTACAGTCTGTGACAGTGTTTTACCCGGAAGAGGCGCTGGTGAAAACACCCAGGTAGATGTGTATATGTGTTCCTGAGCCCATCCTGCCTGCATTTCCTCCACAAAGGACACGGCCTTACTACGCCAGCTGTGCGCCTGCAGACAGGACTATCCTCGCACTGCGCTCTAGGCTCACAGACCGACAAAACCCATAGGGCGATGCGGCTGCCGGTGGCCTGAGGTCACTGGGTGGTGAAGGCCAAGTACAAGCCAAGGAGGTGGAGGGCTGTGGGGAGACTCTCACCTGCATGATGCTGTTGAGACGAGGCTGGAGGCTGCTCAGGTACTCCTTCTTCACCTCAATCTCCTTGAGGATCTTCTCCTTGTTGGACAGGCACTCTCGGTACTTCTCCGCCAGCCTGTTGAGGGAGGACAGAGCACTGTCCAGGGATGCTCCCCAGGGACACCCCAACACACCTGTTCACCGCCAGACTCTACCTAACGACCGCAGTCATGATGAACTGCTAATGTTTACCTAGCATTTACTACATGCTAGGCACTATGGAGAACCTTTATAAACATTATGGCATTTAATCCTTTATAAAATCGCTGGAAGATGGGGACTTTTCTTATCCCTGAAGAAGGAAACCGAGGCTCAGGCAGGTGGGTAACTTGTCCAAGGTCGTCCAGCTAAGAGCAAGCACAGAGTTGGGCTCTGAATCCAGGCCTGTCTGCTCCAGAGGCCATGCTCATAACCACTAGGGAATACTCCCATGTCACCTCCTGCTCCATTTTTTGCCTCAGAGGCTAGATCCAAAACTTTCACAAACATACGGACCCAGCGGCTACAGAACCTGAATGAGGCCCACAGACTGGCCTGAGTGGGGATGGATTCCAGGCCAGAGCCACAGGAATGGAACTCTCGTGGCTTAGCCAAGGGCAGGCTACATATTGGACAGGGGTGTGACAGGCCAGTCCCATGTGCTAAAAAGCTGAAACCAATTCCCTAAGATCTAGACTCTGTATTTAATAAATTTATAATGTAGACCAAAGGCACAAAATACACTCAACAACAGAAAAATGCAAGGGATTAAAAACACCACCTTTTCTGACAGAAAACAAAGCAAATGTGCCACGCAAAAGCCCCAGAATTCCTGTACACATGCAAAGAGGAAAAAGTCACCATGGTGGAAGGGATACAACCATAAAACGTCTAGGGTGAAAAATGTATATACATACCATATCCTAAGAAAAATCTTGATTAAATTACAAAGTATAGACATTCTATTCACACTTAATTAAGAAAAGCTCTTTATCAGTACAAAAAGTTTTATATGTAAAGGGGTGCCTCAATGCATTATTTACAATAGCAAAAAAATGCAAACAACTTAAAAGTCCAATCCACTATAGAAACAATTATGTGACAATTTACAATGGAATGCTGTATAGCCTTCTGAAATAACGTTTGCAAAGCTTTGCAATACCATATGAATATGCTTATGGGTGGGGGAAAAGGCAAAAAAAATTGAATTTATAGTACAAAAGGTATTTAAGTCTTAGGCATTAAAATTTTCAGGGAAAGGTTACCTGAACTTTCTTGTAACCACCTTAAGCAATTCCAACCCCACTTACAGTTCAGCCGGTCAAGTGTCAAATGCTAAGTGTGACTTAATGAAAAAACGCGATTTGGTCTTAGAGGCCATTCTGCTGGTCCCACTGTGCTTTGCTACTGACCCTGGGACAGGACAAAGCACTGGCCCTGGTGAATACAGGTTCGTGTCTGTACAGGTGAACAGGTCAGGAAGGAGGAAACGCTACCTTTTCCGCTGCTCCAGCTCCCAGTCCAGACGTGCAAGGGTTTGCTGGTGAGGGTCTCCCATGGTGACTTCTGCCTTGCTGATATCTGGAGGAGCCTCCTTATAGAACTCCTCTAAGCTGACCAGATCGATTTCTTCGTGCTTTGACCTATAGTCAAAAACTCAACGTCAAGCTGCTGTTCTCAGAAACACTGGCTCAAGCGGGCCCCCAGTTCCCCAGGTATGTGTACTCTGGCCTGGTCTACAGCCACTCAGGAGCCTGGAATCCAGGCTTCTCAGCAAATGCTCATTAGTTGGTATTTCAGTGTGAAGAGAGGTAGTTGGTGACATGCCACAGGATCCTTACCCATGGTGCCCAAGCTTTATACCCATGATTTAACTAAAGACCTAGAAAGCAGGCTTATGAAACGTACAGACCTCTCCAAGCTCTGCACGAGAGCTAAGAGATTAAAGAATCAAATAAAAACATCATAGTTGGGCTTCCCTGGTGGCTCAGTGGTAAAGAATCCATCTGGCAATGTAGGAGACATGGGCGCAATCCCTGATTTGGGAAGATCCCACAGGCTATGGGGTAACTAAGCCCAAGCTCTCTAGAGCCAGGGAGCTAGAATTACTGAGTCTGGGCACCCCAAAACCCATGCTCAGCAACAACAGAAGCCACCACAATGAGAAGCCCCCCTACTGCAATTACAGAGTAGCCCCCACTTGCTGCAACTAGAGAAAAGCCTGTGCAGCAACAAAGACCCAGCACAATCATAATTATATAAATAAAAAGAAAATTGCTTATCAAACAATGTATTCACGGTCATAAGGAAAATGAATTAAAAAAAAAAAACCCATTATGGTCTAGGCCTAGAATGTCAGGTTCAAACCAAGAAATGCAGTTTAGCAGGAATAAACATAAGGGTCTACATTTAAGTTTAAATTATTAACTACCTAAGCTTAACATGAGGAAGATTCAACATGGTAGGACTGATGTGAAAAGATCTAGAGGCTTTAACCATTACATGTATAGTGGCACATGTGTATAAAAGAAACCCAATCCCTTTTGCTACATGAACACAGTAGTGCTCAGGTTGTATAGCAGTGATAACAGGAGCTGCCATGTATTACGTACCCACTGTATACCATCCTTCAGTTCAGTTCAACTGCCCAGTCGTGTCCGACTCTTTGTGACCCCATGGACTGCAGCACGCCAGGCTTCCCTGTCCATCACCAACTCCCGGAGCTTGTTCAAATTCATGTCCATTGAGTCGGTGATGCCACCCAACTATCTTATCCTCTGTCATCCCCTTCTCTTCCTGCCTTCAATCTTTCCCAGCATCAGTATCTTTCCCAAGGAGTCAGTTCTTCGCATCAGGTGGCCAAAGTATTGAAATTTCAGCTTCAGCATCCTTCCAATGAATATTCAAGACTGATGTCCTTTAAGATGTACTGGTTTGATCTCCTTGCAGTTCAAGGGACTCTCAAGACTTTTCTCCAACACTACAGTTCAAAGGCATCAATTCTTTGGCGCTCAGGTTTCTTTATAGTCCAACTCTCATATCCATGCACGGCTACTGGAAATACCATTCTTATCTCACTTAATTCTTACAATAACTGAGACAGGGATCATTACTTCCATTTTCCAAATGAAACAGAGGCTACCATCAGTAAGCAGCTTGCCCAAGGCCACAGAACTAAGGAGGGGCAGAGCTGGGAGCTGAACCCAGGCTGTCCAGGGTCCCTGGTCCTTCCACATGGCCACTGCTTCGCCACAAGATTGCATTCGGCTGCATTCTGTGCTTGTTGGCCTTCATCTGAACAAGAGTAACAGGTGGAGCATCATACCCTTGGTGTTTTTATACCTGTCTTATTTTTTTTTTCTTTTTTTTTTTTAAACTTTACAAAAATAGCAATATTTTTAAAACTTCTTGTGAATCTTAAACTAAAGAGTTTATTTCCTCCATGTACCCTTCTCCCAGGTTAGCTTAATATCTAAGCATGATAGTCAAAACCAGGAAACTGTCAACTTTTCAACACTGTTAACTCAGTTACCTGATGTGGATTTTACTTCTGTATTTCAGCATAATTATGTGATAAATTTGTGAAGCAGAGAAAGATGCCTCTCAAAAATCAGCACACACCAGACCCAAGGTCTCACGTGAGATGGCTGGATGACATCAATGACTCAATGGACATGAGTTTGAGCAAACAGGGAAGCCTGGTGTGCTGTAGTCCAAAGGTTTGGAGATAATCAGATACAACTTAGCGACTGAACAACAACAACGTCTATCGTGGTCTCCCTCATCTCAAGTTTATTACAAATAAAACCTGACTTCTTTCAGTTTACACAAATAGGTCTGACCAAGCAAGAACATGCTGCCCTCTCTTATTCTGTCTGTTCCTTCCTCTTTCTGATCTTTCACCTTGGACTTGCCAAGAGGCATCACAGTTTAAGGACACTGACAAACTGTGGTTTGTTCACCTAGAGGGAGCTAGGCAACAAGGGGTTCAGGTTCCAAAGAATGAAATCCATTTGCAAAAATGAATTGCTGGAACTTCAGAGGGAAAAGCTGGGCCAAAAGGTTAAAAAGATGTAACTGGAAGTGAGCTGCTCACATACAGGTGCTCAGGAATCAAACTGATAATGCGAAGACTCTCCCTGCTGGGGAGAGACAACTGCTTTTCACCACGGTCAGAGCGCCCCACTCCAGTACTCTTGCCTGGAAAATCCCATGGACGGAGGAGCCTGGTAGGCTGAAGTCCATGGGGTCGTGAAGAGTCGGACATGACTGAGCGACTTCACTTTCACTTTTCACCTTCATGCATTGGAGAAGGAAATGGCAACCCACTCCAGTGTTCTTGCCTGGAGAATCCCAGGGACAGGGGAGCCTGGTGGGCTGCCGTCTATGGGGTCGCACAGAGTCGGACACGACTGAAGCGACTTAGCAGCAGCAGCAGCAGAGCTAAAAACTCCAAAGGGTCAGACAGGCTTCTGAGGTTCTTTGTGCAGCCTGGAACTGCTGCTTCCGATTTTCCCATTCAGAAGTGATTTATTCATCCTTTCCCCAGATCCTGCAGTCTCCAAGTGCATCTGACTCCTTTTTAAAAAAACTGGCTCACACTGAGCTACGAAGGAAAAGGCAGTTACCAGCAGATCACCGTGCCAAAGCCCTGTGCTCCAAAACTCACTTAAACTCCAGACACTTGGTGATCTCCTTCTGCAGGTGCATCACCTCATACAGCAGGTTCTGGAGCTGCAGGTGATAGGCGTCCACTTTCTGCTTGGCCTGCAAGGAGGACAAGGTCAGAGCAGAGTGGGACAAGGTGGGGTGGGGCAGGGCAAAGCACAGCAGGCTGCAAACTCAGAAAAAGGGAAAGGGGATTAGGGAGGGGGTGAGAGGGTAAATCTCTCAGCTCCTACCTCATGGGTCTGATCTCTTCCTTTCTTCAACCTGATGTGGGCTAATCGATTAAGCTTCTTTAGAGTCATGAAATGCACACAGCTCTGGATCCTCCGATCTTCTATCTCAACTGCCTGCTGGCCGAGAAAACTGATAAAGACCTTGACAAATGGAGCTGGCTCAGCTTCCTTCAGCCCCTCACTGCTGACCCAACCTCATCTAGGGTTAAGAACAGACACTGGAAGGACCTCAGAACCATGAGAAGTGTCAGGGGGAGATGGAAGAATGACTGTATAAGGGAAATGCTTACAGTTTCCAGGCCAAAAAAAAAAAATTTCTGCTTGGACCAAAGTAACAGGAATCAAAGATGGAACAAACGCAGCCAACGCACAAACCAAAGCTGTCTCTACGTAACGTACACAGAAATCCAAATAGCGCCACTGCACGCCATGTAACTTGACCTCTATAAACGCTACAGAATTAATTTGAACAAAAATGGTAGAACTATAGCTGTAAAATTTGACTACAGTCAAACAGATAAGCTGTAATAATCTTAACAATATTGGCCAGGATAAGCACAAATACGTGAGATTCCTGAAAAAATATGGATTGCTTTGAACTTCTTACCCATAGAGTTTTCAGTCACACTGTTTTGTTACTCTGCCCTGAAACCTGTTTGTTTGTTTTTTAATTTAATATTAACAGTTTCTGGTCTCTATGACTTACTTGTGTACATCTGGTCTTATACGTGCAAGGGTGACTGATGGTATTATTCATTTTCTCCACACCTAGCAAAATGCCCAGCACTTAATAAATATTGTTTCAATGAATTATCAAATTACAGTTATGGAAAAAAAATGATTAATCCTATACTTTCATGACTGTTGTTGGTGACTGTGCGGTGATGTTACAATAAACTAATAGGCAGATCTCTAGAGCCCTCAGGGTCTAATCCCCTGATGATGGCAGGACACAAGACCAAAATCAGGAAGGGCTGTGACAGGTGCAAAACAGATCCATCCACGCAGACCCACGTGCACCCACGCCCGCTCCTTACCGCATCCTTGCCGCCCCTGCTCTTCAGGTCCTGAATCTCGGCCATGAGCCTCTGCAGCTCCTGGCACGTGTACTTGTACAGCTCATAGTCTCTGCCAGGGTCCCGTAGGTCCACCTCAGCCTCCTCACTGTAGTATTTACCTTCCTGTGGAGGCAAGGATCAGGCCTTGTGGTGTGGGGAGTAAAAGTCTCTCCGGTGGAACAAGGGACACTTAGCTGAGATCAGTGATTATGAAGCCCCCCAAATCATGTCTCTAAAGAATTTGGTCCTCAAATCAAATGCTTTTCTTTCTTCTTTTCCTCTTTCTGATTGTACAGTAATGCATGCTTGGTGTTGAGAGATTCAGAAGAGATTCAGAGATTCAGAATGAAGAGTATCAAAACGAAAGTGAATAATTGCCTATAATCTCACCTCCCAGCCTGAAATAACTCATTGTTAATACTGTGGATAAATGCATCAAAATAAAATAAAATGGGATCATACTGTTCATGCTATTTAGTATAATTTCTCATCACAATAAATACAGATCTCCAGTAAAATGGTTACACACAGATGAACCAGAATTCATTTAACCAATTCCTTCTGATGGGTGTTTAGATGGTTGAGACAAGCTTTAGCAGAAACTGAAATATCCTAATTGGTCTCCTAGCCTTTGGAATAAACAAACACATCTCTTTCAGAGAGAGTCAGTTAACAGTTAAAAATATTGCATCTGTGTGTTTCAAAGTTGCTGAGAATAGATCTTAAAAGTTCTCATCACAAGAAAAAAAAATCTGGAACTATGTAACACGATGGATATTAACTAGACATTTTGGTGATCATTTTCACAAAATATACTAATATCATTATGTTGTACACTTGAAATTGATATGTTAAGTGTCAATTATACTTCAATTTAATTATTAAAAAAAAAAAGAGTGAATCGGAATCAATGCCTCTCAAAGGATAAAGTTCTTCAGTTCAGTTCAGTTCAGTTCAGTCGCTCAGTAGTGTCCGACTCTTTGCAACCCCATGAATTGCAGCACGCCAGGCCTCCCTGTCCATCACCAACTCCCGGAGTTCACCCAAACTCATGTCCATCGAGTCGGTGATGCCATCCAGCTATCTCATCCTCTGTCGTCCCCCTCTCCTCCTGCCCCCAATCCCTCCCAGCATCAGAGTCTTTTCCAATGAGTCAACTCTTCACATGAGGTGGCCAAAGTACTGGAGTTTCAGCTTTAGCATCAGTCCTTCCAAAGAACACCCAGGACTGATCTCCTTTAGGATGGACTGGTTGGATCTCCTTGCAGTCCAAGGGACTCTCAAGAGTCTTCTCCAACACCACAGTTCAAAAGCATCAATTCTTTGGTGCTCAGCTTTCTTCACAGTCCAACTCTTACATCCATACATGACCACTGGAAAAACCACAGCCTTGACTAGACGGACTTATGTTGGCGAAGTAATGTCTCTGCTTTTGAATATGCTATCTAGGTTGGTCATAACTTTCCTTCCAAGGAGTAAGCATCTTTTAATTTCATGGCTGCAGTCACCATCTGCAGTGATTTTGGAGCCCCAAAAATAAAGTCTGACACTGTTTCTACTGTTTCCCCATCTATTTCCCATGAAGTGATGGGACCGGATGCCATGATCTTCGTTTTCTGAATGTTGAGCTTTAAGCCAACTTTTTCACTCTCCTCTTTCACTTTCACCAAGGGGCTTTTGAGTTCCTCTTCACTTTCTGCCATAAGGGTGGTGTCATCTGCATATCTGCATTTCTCCCGGAATATCAAAATCAATCTTGATTCCAGCTTGTGTTTCTTCCAGTCCAGCGTTTCTCATGATGTACTCTGCATATAAGTTAAATAAGCAGGGTGATAATATACAGCCTTGACGTACTCCTTTTCCTATTCAGAACCAGTCTGTTGTTCCGTGTCCAGTTCAAACTGTTGCTTCCTGACCTGCATACAGATTTCTCAAGAGGCAGGTCAGCTGGTCTGGTATTCCCATCTCTTTCAGAATTTTCCACAGTTTATTGTGATCCACACAGTCAAAGGCTTTGGAATAGTCAATAAAGCAGAAATAGATGTTTTTGTGGAACTCTCTTGCTTTTTCCATGATCCAGCAGATGTTGGCAATTTGATCTCTGCCTTTGTTCCTCTGCCTTTTCTAAAACCAGCTGGAACATCAGGAAGTTCACGGTTCACATGTTGCTGAAGCCTGGCTTGGAGAATTTTGAGCATTACTTTACTAGCATGTGAGATGAGTGCAATTGTGCGGTAGTTTGAGCATTCTTTGGCACTGCCTTTCTTTGGGAGTGGAATGAAAACTGACCTTTTCTAGTCCTGTGGCCACTGCTGAGTTTTCCATATTTGCTGGCATACTGAGTGCAGCACTTTCACAGCATCATCTTCCAGGATTTGAAATAGCTCAACTGGAATTCCATCACCTCCACTAGCTTTGTTCATAGTGATGCTTTCTAAGGCTCACTTGACTTCACATTCCAGGATGTCTGGCTCTAGGTAAGTGACCACATCATCGTGATTATCTTGGTTGTGAAGATACTTTTTGTACAGTTCTTCTGTGTATTCTTGCCACCTCTTCTTAATATCTTCCGCTTTTATTAGGTCCATAGCATTTCTGTCCTTTATTGAGCCCATCTTTGCATGAAATATTCCCTTGGTGTCTCTAAAAGTTCTTAATTTTAATTTCCTAAATCTGAAGAAAGCATCATCTTCTATTTAAACGGAAGCTGGTATGTTTTACTCTAGTTTAAAAAAAACCCCACAATCAATCAATATAGTTAAGTCACACAACCTATGGACTGGGAGAAAATATTTGCAAACATTGCAATCAACAAAGGCTTAGTTTCCAAAATATATATTAGTTCATACAACTCAGTAACAACAACAAAAGACCCAATCAAAAACTGGGCAGAAGACTTGCACAGATATTTCTCCAAAGAAGACATACAGATGGTCAATAGGCACGTGAAAAGATGCTCAACACTGCTAATTATTAGAAAAATGCATATGAAAACTACAATGAGGCATACCTCACATGGGTCGTAACAGACATCCTTAAAAGGTCTACAAATAAGAGATGCCAGAGTGTGGAGAAAAGTGACTCTTCCTATACTGTTGATGGAATGTAATCTAGTGCAGCCACTATGGAAAACAGTATGGAGGTTCCTCAAAAAACTAAAAATAGGGTTGTCATATGATCCAGCAACCCTACTTCTGGGCATGTATTGGGACAAAACTCTTAACTAGTTTTGTGAACTAATGTTCACAGCAGCACTATTTACAATAGTCAAGACATGGAGGCAACCTAAGAGTCCCTCAACAGATGAACGGATAAAGAAGATGTGGTGTGTGTTTATATACACATACACACACATATATACATACATACACATATACACTGGCTTCCCTGGTGGCTCAGACAGTAAAGAATCTCCCTGTAATTCAGGAGACCTGGGAAGATCCCTTGGAGAGGGAATGGCTACCCACTCCAGTATTTTTGCCTGGAGAATCCCATGGACAGAGGAGCCTGGCGGGATATAGTCTATGGTTGCAAAGAGTTGGCCATGACTAAGCGAGCATGCATGCATACATATACACACATACATATACTTACACACAATGGAACAGTACCTAGCTTAAGAAAGAATGTAGATCAGCAGCAACCAGAATGGACCTAGAGATTGTTATGCCCAATGAAGTAGGTCAGAAAATGACAAGTACCATATGATATCACTTATGTATGGAATCTAAAATATGAGACAAAAGAACTTACAATTCACAGACACAGAGAACACATTTGTGTTGCCACGGCGAAAGATGGATTGGGATTAGCAGATACAAACTATTATACACAGAATGATGAAACAACAAGGTGCTACTGTATAGCACAGGAAACTATATTTAACATCCTGTAATAAATCATAACGGAAAAGAAAAAATTAGTTAAGTCATAAATCAGCTTGACAGATTCAAGGATAGAGAAACAGCAAAAGAAGAACCTTGCTGACCACAAGAGCACTCAGGCCATAAAAGAGGTTCTTTGGGGACATGGTTCTGGTACCATCTCAGGAACAGACTAGGACTGCACATCTCCCAAGCCTTAGGGGCATGCTGTGGATGGACTGTCTTCATCTGACCATTAGGAAAGCTGGAGACGCACACTATACTAGAATATTCATTCTCTGTCCAACCACTAATCATGTCTTATATAGGCTTGTTGATTGTTGGGATACTGCAGCCAAATCTGACATGGATACTTAAGTCTTGAAGAGCCAACAGAATTCCAGGCACATGGTCAAGCAGAGGCCACCTGGGAGGTTGTGCCTATGACCCTCAGCTGCTGCAAACCCACAGCCAGGTGCTTGGCCCCAAGTTGCAAATTTCTCAGCAGTACAGCAGCCCCGGCTGATCTCACCTGCTCAGTGTCAGAACGAGTACGCTTCCCTTCGGCTGGAGCTCCATCACTTCGGATCACTTTGGGCTTTCGTTTTTTGCTTGACTCTGATGACATGGTTGTTTGGTGAAGTCAGGAGGGAACAGCAGAGACCTGTTAAGAGAAAGCTTTCAAGCTTTTCTGGAGTTGTAATTGGAGATTTTCCTGGAGTCAGAATACTGAAGTCTGTCTAGCAGTTCTGGCCGCTTATACTCTCGGTAAATCAAGAAAAGTCATCAACCCTCTAAAGCTCTGTAAAAGGGGGAATCATCCCTCAGTCTGTTCAAAATGAACCCGTCTTCCTCATTGCCACCCCACTGACCCAACTCCTCAGCCAGGCACATAAGCCTCTTCCCAGTACTACTGACTGATCATTGTGCTCTGGACCTTCAGCTAAGCACTTTAAGGGTATGTTCTCATGTGGTTCTTAAAACAAGGATTCTCTGAGAGACGAACAAGTGCCATTCTCTCAGACACGAACAAGCATCTCACTTACAGGTGAGAACACTGAGGGTCAGGAAGGTGAATGACTTGCCCAAGATCACACAGCTAGTATGCTAAAGCTTGGATCCACCCCACGCCACAGCAGTGCTCTGGGTAACTACATTATTGTGTCTTGTTGTCTTGCTACCGTGTCATCTGGTGATGCCCTCAACTCCCTGGTTGGCTCGAAAATTTAAAAGAACGGAACGGACATTTCATGGGGCTCTAGCACAAAGCATCCTCACTCTGCTACCTCTATCGACTGTCACCAGAGACCCCTGAGGTGGGAAGCCCTATCCCCCCAATCCCAGTAAATCTGTCACCAACACTTAATGAGGGAGCCAAGTCTCCCGAGAGTCCGGTCACAGAAGCCCCAAGTTGAGTCTCAACTCCTCTATCTCATGACTGTGAGTTCTGGGACAAGTCACTTCCTTTTTCTCTGCATCTGTTTCCTCATAGATCAAATGAGAACAGCAGTCCCTACCTCCAGGGTGGTAGTGGACATTAAAGCAGGAGGCGTTGCACTGGGGAAGGGAGTGAAGATGATCTGGGAGCTGGGCTTCAGATGGTACCCGAGTGGTTAATAATGTTGAATACCTATGGAGAAAGTTAATTCCTGTCAGTTCTCTTTAGAAACTTCTAGCTGCCTCACAGAGAACGTCTCATTTCTTTGGTTGGCCTTTAACATCTACAAATGCCAATGTCCCTTTATTAAAGAAAGGACTCTATCTCAGATCCTTAGATACCTGAAATCTAGTCACAGTCACTAACTTTTTCATGTTCAATAGATTAATCTTTTTTTAATCATTACATCCTGCATAGGACAGTGAAAGAAGTGTTCTATTTGTGATAGAGATTAAAATTTTTCTTTCAAAGTAAATTTAAATTTAAAAAATGACTCAGTTAAAAATAAGTTAATTTTCCACAGAGAAGGGGCCCGAACGGCGTTAAGTGTGGGAAATCCTGACTTTGACAGCACAGTCAAGAGTGCTTGGCACAGGCACGCGCACAATACAAGTGAGCTGCTACCACCACCACCTTCGGGGTCGTTTTCTAGAGGCTGCACTGTGGGGCCTGACGATGCTGCGGCCAACATTCTCTACAGGAGGAAACTGAGACCGCGGCGGCGAGCGGCCCGGGTCCCCTGGGAATGACGGCGGAGAACCAGGGTTAGACCCGAGCCCGGGCACGTCCTCGCGCGGCCCACTCCCCAGTTCCAGCGCGCCTGGCCCCACCCCGCCCTGGCCCCCTCCTCACCACACGGCGCCCGGACGCGTCCCGGAGAGCGTGCGACTTCCGGCGTCGGGACTCTGTGGCTTGAGCACCATAGAGAAGCAGAAAGAAGGAGCGGCCGACCGGAAGTCTTCTGCGGAGGCCGGAAGCGGAGCGCGAAGGATCCCTACACCGCCGGCGGGCGGTGCAGGCGGCTGCTGGGCTGTAAGGGGACAACGTGGTGGCGGCAACTGGGTTGTCTGGGCGGGTCCCAGCCGGCTATCCGCCTCACGTTATCCACTGAAAACAGGAAACCGAGGCTCTAAGGGCAGACCTGCACTTTGAACTTTTTAAATTCAAATAAGGGCTCGTTCATCCTGTCCCCACCGCCTAAAACAATGCCCAGCAACTAGTAGGCGCTCTGCCAAGTATCTGTCAAATGAATTTGTCGTGTGCCCAAGATAACACAAGAATGTAGTAGTGCCATGATCTGAACATTTGTGAATTTGCTTCCCTAACTTGGATTCTTCGGAGAAGGCAATGGCACCCCACTCCAGTACTCTTGCCTGGAAAATCCCATGGATGGAGGAGCCTGGTAGGCTGCAGTCCATGGGGTCGCTAAGAGTCGGACACGACTGAGCGACTTCACTTTCACGCGTTGGAGAAAGGAATGGCAACCCACTCCAGTGTTCTTGCCTGGAGAATCCCAGGGACGGGGGAGCCTGGTGGGCTGCCGTCTATGGGGTCGCATAGAGTCGGACACGACTTAAGCGACTTAGCAGCAGCAGCAGCAACCTGGATTCTTAACTACTGTCATAGTTACAGTAGAACATCCCACAATAGCGAGGGCAGCAAGTCGGAGAGAGCATTAACCCCATCTTAACCTGCCCTTTCCCCCCATTTTTTGACCAAGGCAAATCTAATGCAGCATTTGACAGCTTCAAGTATTTTCTACTCCTGGTATGAATCGTACAGATGGGGTTCAGTACGTTCTACTTAAGGTAGAAACCGAACCCCTGGTTATGCAGTGCAGTTCCTTCTGCCCTAGTGGGAGGCCCTCCCCAACAGTATCTCAGGAAACACAATACCTACCAGTGGGACAGATGAGCCAGGTGGACCTGAGAGGCTGACCCTGCCTGAGGGGTCACCTGCCAAATTTCCTTGTAGATGAAGGAAAGACATCATGGTTTATAGTAAATATTTAATTGGTTCCATCAGCAACTCCAGCACAAGTTTTCCTTGAAAGGGAGGCAGAATCAAGCTACCCAGAGGTTTGTGAGGTGTGGGGATCACTGAGAAGGCCTCCAAAGTCACTGACCCCACTACCACACACCCGATGGCCCAGGAGAATGAGGGTAGGGCTGATAGGCTGTGAAGAAGGAGAAAAGGAATTCGGGGTGAGGGAAGTACAAGACCTAGCCCATAGCTCTGCTAGTAGGAGAGCAGTTGGGAGAGCAGGAGGCTTTCCCTACACAGAAGGGCTGGAACAACTCATTCAAGATCTCAGCCTCTTTATGTGGGGAGCATGAGGTGCACCTCTCCAGCAGTCTTGTATTAGAAGCCCCTCCCCAAGTGGTCGTGTGTCACCTCTGTTCTATCTTCCCCATTCTGTATTCCAAATTCTTCAGTTCAAACCCAAGTTTTGAGTTGTAAGTTCTGCCTTCTGGGTTCCTGTTCCATTCTGTTTCCCTCCCGCAGATTCTTCTCAGCTCCCATTCCTTTTCTCAGCCTTTCTGGGTGGAATATGTGGACATCCTGCCAACTTAGCTAATTTGAGGGCTTTCCCTTTTGCTTCTTGAGGCAGTTCTAGGCTTTCTTCCAGCAGGAGGGTCTTGGCTCAGACTGTCCAGCAAGTGGGTGGCCCAGTGGAGACCAGGGAATTCCTGAGAGCCTGGCCTAGCCTAACCTCCTCCCAGACCACCTTTAATCACTGGACACACTACCTTTTGTGCAACTTAAGCTAATCTAAGGATTTCCAGAGTGATGATTATGAACTGGTGACCTTGAGATGGGGAATCTTAGGAGGAACCTAGACAGCATATTAAAAAGCAGAGACATTACTTTACCAAGAAAAGTCTGTCTAGTCAAGGCTATGATTTTTCCAGTAGTCATGTATGGATGTGAGAGTTGGACTATAAAGAAAGCTGAGCGCCGACGAATTGATGCTTTTGAACTGTGGTGTTGGAGAAGACACTTGAGAGTCCCTTGAACTGCAAGGAGACCCAACCAGTCCATCCTAAAGGAGATCAGTCCTGGTATTCATTGGAAGGACTGATGTTGAAGCTGAGACTCCAATACTTTGGCCACCTGATGCGAAGGGCTGACTCATCTGAAAAGACCCTGATGCTGGGAAAGATTGAGGGCAGGAGAAGGGGACAACAGAGGATGAGATGGTTGGATGGCATCACTGAATCAAGAGACATGAGTTTGGGTAAACTCCGGGAGTTGGTGATGGACAGGGAGGCCTGGTGTGCTGCAGTCCATGGGGTTGCAAAGAGTTGGACACTACTGAGTGACTGAACTGAAATGAACTGAGGAGGAAATGTGAGAAGACATAAAAGGTTGCTGTTCCGTTCAGAGAAATTAAAAACTGCTTCCTGCACAGGGGAAAGGGTGGGCAGGAAAGGTGGGAAGGGTCTGGGCAGGGCTGCAAGTTTTCATAACCCCATCATCCTTCAGCTCCCCCTTGTCTGACCTGAGCACTAACCCCCTAGAGTCCATAGGGTAGGAGAGAAAACCAAGACAGCAGAACTGGGAGCTCCTCTGTCCATGGCTACCCTGAGGGAGAGTGGGGGAGGAGATGGAGGCAGCAGCAGCATCACTGGAGAGGTGAGATCTTCAAAGGGATCATGATCCGAGACTCCATGTGTCGCACCAGGGGGACTGCAGAGAGAGAGGCAGAGATCATGAATGGGCTGGAGGTGAGCCAACCCCCCCAAACTGTCCCTTGAAGAAGGAGGAGGAAGCCTGGGATGCTGAGATAGCTAAAGTCCCCCACTCTCCTGGAGTGGCCTATGGAGAGAGCCACATCTCCCAAGTTATAGGATATGAGGGGACTGAAGTTATGACAAAATGCAGCTTTCAAAATTTGAAGGAAAAAAAAAACGAGCATTGTTTATTAGTAAAAGTGACTTCACAGATATTATTGCTTAGCACAAAGCCAGGCAAAGAACAGGGTTGCTGCTGCTGCTGCTAAGTCGCTTAAGTCGTGTCCGACTCTTTGCGACCCCATAGATGGCAGCCCATCAGGCTCCACCGTCCCTGGATTCTCCAGGCAAGAACACTGGAGCAGGTTGCCATTTCTTTCTCCAATGCATGAAAGTGAAAGTGAAGTCGCTCAGTCGTGTCCGACTCTTAGCGACCCCATGGACTGCAGCCTACCAGGCTCCTCCGTCCATGGGATTTTCCAGGCAAGAGTACTGGAGTGGGGTGCCATTGCCTTCTCCAAAAGAACGGGGTAGGGGGATTCAAAGGAAGAGATCAAGAAAATAATTTCAGCAGAAGGAAACTGGCAGGACACAAGCTGTGAGGGTGTCCCCCAAGGGGCTGAGGTTTGAAAAACACTGATTTAGTTCAACTGACTCATGTTACAGGTGTTACAGGGGACACTGCAGTCCAGAGAGGGTCAGCCAAGGTCACCCAGGTAGTCAGACTCTTTCTTCCTGCTCAGTGCTGTTAAACTTGACCATGCTTCCAAATTTCCTACAGTTCTCGTTCAAGTGCAGATCCTGATTCAGTGTGTATGGGGAGGGGGGGAGGCGGCAGGTTGAGCTTGGGCATTTTTAACAAGCTTTCAGGGGAGGATGACACTGTCATCTGGGACCACACTGAGAAGAACAAGGCTCCCGCTTACTCATCAGGAGATGCATTTACCAGGTGGTCAGTGTGCAAGCTCAACTGTAAATTCCTTCAGGAGAAAACAGGCTCCTGTTCTTTCTGCACTTCCTGACCCCCTCCCACCACGGCACATAGTGAGGGCTCAATCAGCATGTACTGGTTCCAGGTGGTTCTCAAGAGTCCCAGCAGAGTGGCAAATGCCATAAGCAAAAAACTTGCTTGAAAAAAATTGTGCTTCCTCTGTGCTGGAGTCTGGGCTATAATTTTATAAATTAGCTCCTGGAACCCTTCGAGGGAGGCACCATCACCATCGGCATCCTACAGGCAGGAAAAGCATCAGTGAGGTGAAAAACCAGGCCCAAGGTCACACTGTGTGGTCAACCACAACACTTCTCTGAGGCAGAGACCACCTGGCTGGGTTACTGCCCCTTCGAGGACTCACCTAGGACAGCCTGCATCCTGTAGGGCATGCCACCAGGACAGGAACCTATGAACTCACTGTCCTGAAAGTGAGTTCCCCATCAGGAGAGGTAATCAAGTAAAGCTAGATCTCCTTACAGAGGGGATTCCATCCTCAGATGGAGCTCTTGGCAGATGACTTCCTAAGAGGTGCTCACCTGTGTAGTAGACATTTTCGTCCCAGCCCCTCTTCCTCCAGGCAGCATTTCTGGTCTCCTCCCGAGACTGCAGGTCTTTATAGGCTGTGGGATAAGGCTTAGGCTCGTTTCTGGGGCACAGGGGACCTGAGCCTGTCCCCAGCACGAGGCCCTCCTCCCATTGCCCCAAACCCTACCCTGCTGTCTCTTCCTCCCCGGATGCTTCTGCTGTCGTCTTTGACAATCAGTACATTTGCCGACAACTCCCAAATGTATATCTCCAGCCCAGAACTCTCCCTCAGGTTCTGGACTCAAATATCCAGTGTCCACTTGATGTATCCACTTGACAGTGTATCCGCTGTCCACTTAGATGTGTCAGTGTCTCAAAGGTAACCCTTCCAAGGACCAAATGTACACTCCTGACCCTTCCAACCTGCCCCTCCAGGGGTCTCACTAAGCAACACACAGCTACTCAAGCAGGAGTCCGGGAGTCCTGGAGTCTCCTGTCTTTCCCCGCCCCACGCAGACAATTCATCCACCGGTCCCACTGGATCCACCTCCAGACCACTGAGTCTGTGGACCTCTCAGCATCTTCACTGTCCAGGCCAGCCTCCTCTCCCACCTGAGCTAGTGTAACCATCTCCTGATGCCCCACATCCTCTTTTGCTCCCCTACAAAGTGCTCTCAACATAGCACATGGCAGCCAGAACAATCATTAGAATGCAAACTGGGTCATATCACACTGCTTAAAATGCTGTAGCAGTCTCCTGTTGCATTTAGAATAAGTCCCAGCTCATCTTCATGGCCTGCAAGACCCAGTGCAGTCCGGCCAATCCCCATCTTCCCACTCTTCCCCACTCCCTCCACCCTGGGCTCCTATGCATGCCTCAAAACCCTGAAGGCCTTTCCCTGCCACAGGGCCTTTGCACATGTTGTTCCACTTGGAATACCGTTCTCTGACAGCTCGCAGCTGACTCCTCATTCTGTAGCTAAGCTTACATTCACCTCCTTAGAAAGATGTTCTAGTCTATTCAAGCCAGTGACGCTTCCCATGTTTGTCTTCCTTATTTCTCCCTGTCCCTTGATGATTTGTAAAAATCCGAAATTATCCTTTTTGTTAGTTTATGTCTGAGGTGGTGTCTCCCCCTGCTAGAACGTAAGCTCCACAAGGACACTAATGTATTCGCAGTGTCAACACAGAGTGACAGTGGAGAAAGGAGGGGGCCACGGAGGGCTCCTGGGGGGTCCCCAGCCTACCCCAGAGATGGTGCACGACGTAGAGCTCTCCTATCTGCGAGAAGAAGCCGCCCACCGCCTCCTGGTTCTCCTGCCGGTACTTGATGGCCCGAGCCCTGGGGATGGCAGAAGAGTGTGGGGCCGAGGCCAGGGCAGGTGCAGAGGGCCCTCTGTGGGGATCCCAGCCTGGTTTCTCAGTCACACATCAAGGGAGGAGCCCAGGGTAGAGCCCTCGGCTCTCAGAGACGATCGGGGACTTGGGTGACGGAGGTGCGGCTGCTGGCTGTGTGTTCTACCCCATTCGTCTAGAGGATCCTCATCCCCTTGGTTGGATTGTTGCCTGCTCCTGGACCCACGAGGCACAGAGGATGCCGTGTTCTCTGCCACAGCACCCGGAAAACGAGGCCCACCAGGTGACCAGGGTCCCCCCAACCCCCTGGCACGACCACTCACCAGTTGTTCCCCCACTCGATCATGGTTCCTGGCTGAAAGAGAACCAGAGCAGAGGGTGGGAATGAGCCCCTACCTGGGATTTCAATCCTCACTGTTGGGTGGGGCTGGGAAACTGTCTCTCCAGCTCCAGGGGCCGCCTGGCCTCCTGCAGGGGCCCTGACTCACCCCTGAGTATGCATGTATGCACACGTGCATACACACCTCTTCTGAGGCCAGAAGCCCCAGTCCAGGTGCTGGGGCACTGGGCCCACCCCCCACCTCTCAGGCTCCCGGGACAGCACACTGCTGCAGGGAGGGGGAGGCACCTTGAGCTTGTATGTCCTCAGCTCGTAGATGTTGGGGCCGGCTCTAGGCTGTGGCTCGTTCCAGAAGCTGAACTCGAGGAGCAGCTGGTTTCTCCTGGACAGCAGCATCTGGCTCCGCTCCTTTCGGAACTCCAGGTACTCCTGCGGGCGGGGTGGGGCCAGGCGAGCTGGGCACAGCAGCCAGGAAGTGCCCCACCCCCCAGCGGTGTGCCCCAGGGGGTGGCGGAGGCAGCCCCCAACACAGGGCTGAGTCAGAACCAGCACCTGGAGAGGTGAGCCGAGTGGATGCCCATGTACCTTGTTGTTCTTGAGCTTGTTCATGCAGTCCATGAGGGCTGGGTAGCCCCCTGAGAATCGCCATAGGTGTACTGTTTGTGGGGACAGGGAGGAAGGCACAGGTCAGGGGGCTGCGCGGACCCTGCCCTGCTCTGCGCCCACCAAGCTCCATGTGTATGTGATAGGAGGAGCCTCCAGCCAGTTCTCTGTAGCATCAAGACTCTCTGAGTTCCTCTGCCTTGCCAGGGGCAGTGCTGGGTAGGGGAAACCCCAGACACAAGCCTAGGAGACTAGGGTTTGAGCTGCAGCTCTGCCAAGTGGCCTTTGACCCCTCTAGGCCTCAATGTCCTCATCTTGAGAATAAGGCACCCACCCAATCTTCCTTAAAGAGCAACAAGAAGAGGATCAGAGTGAACTTATACCCTAGGAGCTGCGGCATGTGAAAGCTGACCTCATAGCAGGTCTGTGAGGGGTAGGCTGGGTCAAAGGAAGGGGCAGGTAGGCTGAGATGGATTACTCCAGGACAGTGAATTGAAAGTGAAACCAAGGAACAGAACAGCCCGTGCAGTATGCTACCATGTGTGTTTAGGCAGGGAGGGACATATCCAGAGATGCTGGGCTGTGCACCGTCTCTCAGTGGAGACCCGAGAGATTGTGACAGGAGATGCCCTTGGGCCAGAGAACTGAGGCTTTGGGATCTCGAGCAGGAGGAAGGCTTACGTTCCAATGAAAATTCTTTGCGCCATTTGCAGTTTTTTTTATCACAGCCTCTGTACTTGGTTCTTACAAATTCATTAAAATGTGGATTCCTCAGGGAGTCTGCTCCCCACCTGATTCTACAAGGTGCACAACCCTTCAAGACACCCAAAATATAGACATGCTTTAAAATTCAAGCTCTCATTACTCAAAGTTCATTTCTTAATTAGCAAATACTTAGGAGAATCCAAGAAGTACTGCAGAAACTGATTAAGTTGTACCTAAAGATGGGAAAGCTGTAAGGGGTGCGATGGAAGACAGTCGGCTTTTTCTTACCCCAGTATCAATGTGTCAATGATTACTGAAACAGAATAAATGATTAAGAGAATCTACCTAACTGCAGATCACAGATTAAAAAAAAATTCTATTATCAGGGCAATTGAAGGATGAGATAGGTTGGTTTGTGAGACAGTGAGCTCCCCATTGCTGGGAGCATTCAAGGGAAGCATAGAGGACCTTCTGTCAGGGCCAGAGGAGCTCCCTGTGCTACCTGCAGTCTAATCAGCACTGTCTGAAAGGACTCTCGACTATGATGGAAAAGTTCCACAGCTGTGCCGACCAAGGTGGTAGCCATGAGTCACATATTTCTATCAATGGGCACTTGAAATGTGGCTTCTGTTGACTGGGGAACTGAATTTTTCTTATTTAACTTTACCCAATTTAAACTTAAATAGCTGCATGTGGTTAGTGGTTACCTCCCGGGACAGCACAGATCTAAACGCCAAGGCCCCTTGGAGTGGCTGGGACACTGTGAGTGAACCAAATTCATGTGTGGGTCCTCACAGCTGGTGCCAACCGACATGGGATGGAGCCTGCTGGGGTATTCCTGAAGCTGCACGGAACCAGCTCAGACAAGAGGCCCTGTTCATTCCATAAATATGCATGGCATCCTGGGGATTCTGTGGTGAAGACAGACAGGCAGGGGCCCTGTCCGCTGGGAGGCAGACACAACAGGGCACATGGTCAAGGCTGTGGAGAGGCAAGTCCTGGGGGCTGGGGAGACGGGAGAGCTGCCTCACCCAGCTCGGGTGGAGGGAATCAGGGGAGGCCTCCAGGAGGAGGTGATATCTACACCAAAATAAAAGGTGAGTAGAGGAATGAGCCAAGAAAAGGAGGCCAGGGAGAAAGAGCTTCAGGCTGATGAAACGGGGAACAACAGCCTGGAACTAGAGGGAAAACCTGTCCACTTGAAGAACGGAAAGGAGTCCGGGGTGGGATGATGCAGTGAGCAGGAAGATGTGGTGAGAGGAGACCCGAGGCAGGGCAAGGAAGGGCTCAAGAGCCTCGTGGGCCACCCCAAGGGCAGAGGGAGCCATCACAGATATGAGCAGGGGAGAAAGCCATGAGGACTGCACTGAGAAGGACCCCCCTGGGCACCACTGTGCGGGGGGCGTGGAGGGCAGCCATCTGTGCTGGGGGGTGGGCAGCTCACCTGCCTGGTCCTGCTCCCCGTACCATGTGTTCCAGTTGCCCACGAGCGAGCAGGGGTAGTCCTCATCCAGGTGCAGCTTGGGCAGCACAGCCTCCCTGTGGGTGGTGCGGGCACAGAGAGGGGGAGGGCTCACACCAGCCCCCAGAGCCCCTGGGTTAAGGCTTCCGACTCAGGCCCTCAGGACACTAACATGCAGAGGCCGCACAGGACGTATGGCTCTGAAGTGTACAGCCCCCGGATTTGTGCACAGAGAACAGGGCTGGGACAGAGTCCCCCATCCAGGCAGGGGCGGGGACGGGAGGGTTAGGCTCACTCACGTCAGGCTGTTGTAGGCGTCCAGACACTCGGGCTTCACATTGTGAACTGAGACAGAGGACAGAGAACGGGAGGTGAAGTGACGGGGAGGGGGTGTCTGTGGGAAGCTGGGATGGGGGTAGCCCCACAGGGCCTGGGCTCCCAGCACTTGAAGAGGCTCCTCTTCAAGTCCCCAGCAGGAGCCTCGCAGGCCCCCGGGAAGGCAGGTCGGCCGACTCCGCAGCCACTCACACTGGATCTTATAGAGGTTGCTGGTCTCCTTCTTGGACAGCAGCGTGGAGTGGGCGTCCTTCCGGGGGTCCACCTTGTGTACGAAGAGGGACCGGAACCAGCTGCCTTCGTTGTCCTTGGAATAGAAGCTGCGGGACAGAAGAGTTCAAGGGGGACCTGCTTCCATCTGCCCAGAAGCCTTGCTCCCCGAGGCTGGTGACCCACTTTTCTGGGAATGGGGCCATGGAATCCCATGGCAGCTCCAGCGGATTTCATGTCACTGGAGCCAGCCACGGGGATCCTGGCTGCCCAGTTCGCTTCTTGAAACTCTGCAGAGCCTCAGGAGGCCAGGGGAGGCAGCCCCACTCCCGCCTCTCTCCAGCCTCCCTGCCTCCCCTTCACCCCCTTCCAAGAGGTCCTCCACTTGGACCCTGCAACTGTATCCCTTGCCAAAAGGGTGAACCCCAAACACATCTTGCCTGGTGTCCAAAACCTGGGACAGCCCAACCTACCCTGGCAGCCTCCCCTCTGGTCCACCCCTACCTGTGTATCCTGCTCTCCAAGTGTGCCTCTCCCTGAACACACCAGATGCTTTCACTCTGTGCTTTCTTTGCAATTTCTGTCCCCTCTGACGAGAAGCCTGCACCCACGGTCCTCCCCAGTGCTCACACTACACCTGGCCCGGGCCTGATGCCGGCCCCCACAGATGGAGCGCCCGAGACATGCACGCCCTGTCCTTGAGGAGGTCACAGTCCGCTGAAAGAAGGGGACCTTGGAACACAGTTACAGCCAGAGGTCTCTGGGAGAGCCCAGATGAGTGAGCCTGAACTTGGCCCCTGGAAGTCTGGGTGAGCTCTCCAATGGAGGTGATCTGGACAGTTTCCAAATCTCCAGGGCTGGTTTGGCAGATAAAGGCAGATAGAGGGGGGTCAAAGGCATCAGAAGGCAAGATTCATTCATTCATTCGGCCAACACTTAATTGACAAATTCCTACCCTGTGCACGTTGCTGAATGAATGAATGACATGCCTTGTTCAGAGCAGGGGGACCAGTCACCAGGTCCTGCCAGATTATAACTGCACTCCCCCACACAAGGTCCCAGCGGGGGTGGGGTTATGTTTAGGCTGCCAGAGGTGATAAATCATCTTACTTAGCAGCAGTGGTGAGGCTTGTAGCCAGGCCTGAAACACCAGCCTCCTGCTAGATGAGTTCCAGCCCAGGAGCCTGGCTGTGGGGGCCCCATCAGCAAATTCTCTTCTTTTTTGAGCCTTTTTTGTGGCTAGAATAAATGTCTTGCAAATCAAAGTATTGCTTTTCTGCAAAATATGAATTGAGCACTGGGACTGATAAAATCTGAACAGCATCTTAAAAATGACGATATATTTGTATGAGCACAGAGGAAAGATAATTAAGGATTTGTTCCAAACTGTTTTTTTGTTGGTTTGTTTGGTTTTGGCCATGCCAGGCGGCCTGCAGGATCCTAGTTCCTTGACCAGGGAATGAACCTGGGTCACAGCAGTGAAAGCATCGAGTCCTAACCAGGCCACTGGGGAACTCTCAGCCCCACGCCGTTAATACTGCTTACCTGGGAGAGGGAAGAGGAAGATGGTTAAACTTTTCATTATTCATGATAATTTTTTGTAAAGCTAAAAGAAAAAACTTTTAAATATTTCTGAATTCATAGGCTTTCTATTGTTGTGTGTACTGCTTCATCAAAAACAAAAAGACACAAACTTCCCTGGTGGTCCAGTGGTTAAGACTCTGGACTTCCACTTCAGGGGGCTAGGGTTTGATCCTGGTCAGGGAACTAAGATCCCGCATACCAGGCAGTCAAAGAAACAAAAAAAATCTGAAAAAGAATATATATATATATAAAGCCATTAAAAGTGTGTATATATACATATATAAAGCCATTAAAAGTGTGTATATATATATATAAAGCCATTAAAAGTATATATATATGTAAAAATAAAGCCATTCCTTTTTCCAGGGGATCTTCCTGACCCAGTGATTGAACCTGGGTCTCATGCATTGCAGGCAGATTCTTTACCATCTGAGCCACCAGGCAAACTCTACACTTGAATGTTTTAAAATTTTTAATTAAAAAAAAAAGACAGTTGTCATCAGATGGCCAATGTGGTCTGCGGAAACTGGGGACCAGAATAAGGGAGCCTGACTGTGGCTCACACTGGCTGAGGATAGCCTCTGCCAGGGACCCGTGATCAGCTTGTCAGTACCAGGATCCCGCTGAATCTATACGAGAGTATAACGTTAATACTATTCATATCCCCATTTTTGAGATAAGAAAATAGAAGGTCCTGGGTGGGAGGGTTAAGAAACTTGTCCCAGACCACACAGCAAATTGGGGCAGAGAGCTCTGGCAAGAGCCCAGAGCTCTTTCCTCTAAAGCCAGCTCCACCCTCAGGTCAGGTACCAACTCGGGGAACTAGCATCAGGGAGATACTATAAAGAAGCAGGTGTTTTTTAGCAAAGCCACTGGTAGAGGGACCTGACCTTTGGTTTGAATGTAGAGAGGCTGTGTCCCCTGGAAGGGGTGGTGACAGAGAGGACAGCAACTCCTACTCTTTGTCAATCAAGACCTTTGCTCCAGGACTGGGCCTTGAGTAATTTATTAACATCAGCATTGACCAGGATAAACAGCCAAGTGGCCAGCCCTGGAGAGAGAGCCTGGAACCTGGGTGCTGGGGAGTGTCCGGGAGCTCCCAACTCTTCCCACCTCCTCTTTCCTGCCTCCACATCTCGGTTTCCCCACGTGTCAAAAGAGCAGGGCGGCGCAGCCTACGTCCAAAGATCTTTTCTGCAGGTCCCAAGAAGATCCCAGAGCAGGGTCTGAACTTGAAGCTAGCATCTGTAGGTTCACATTTCAAGAGTTCAAATTTCACTTTTTCAATGAAATCACAACATCCTCCTGTCCTTGAGATCCCCAACCCTTCTCACACTGCTCCCTACTTTTTCCACAGCTCCTTCTAACACACTGTAGAATTTGGGGGTTTAGTGTCTGCCGTCTCCCACTGGCAGCAGCCCCATGTAGTCTGTGATGCTCTCTCTCCTGTGCATCCCTGCTGTCTCCCCAGGGCCTGGAAGAGCGCTGGGCACGCGGCACATGCTCAGCCCACGCCGGGGGAAAGAGTGAAGGAGTGTGGGGGAGCTAAGACAGAGCTGCATGAAAATGATGACATCTGGGAGGTAGGAAAGCAGAGAGAGGGTGGACCCGGGCTCCGTGTGGACTCGGGATGCAGGGCCCCTTTGTATCCCCACCACTACCAGCAGAGTTACTGCTTAAGAGCACAGGTTCTGGACAAACCCAGGACTAGTCCCAGCTCAGCATCACCTCTCTGAGCCTCATGTGCCTTGCAGAGAAAAGGGCAGACACAGCAGTGCAGCTAGTATCACTGTTCCTACCTAACTGATCTCCTAGCTCCCACTTGTCCTCTTTTTTCCTAACCTGCCCGTTGGTTTTGTGAAGTACCACGGTTGTGATGCTATCTGTCCACTTGAAAATCTATTGCTCCCTAATGCCCGTAAACCAAGGCTAGATGTCTCCACTTACTCTAATCTATTTTGCCAAGCTTTCAAGTCAATTTCCTTTTTTAAAAAACATTTTTCTTTTTTATTTGTTTTTGGCTGCCCCACTCAGCTTGTGGGTTCTTAGATCCCCAGCCAAGGATTGAACCCAAGCCTCCAGCAGTGGATGTGTGGAGTCTTCATCACTGGACCGTCAGGAAGTCCCCACTTCCCTTCTAAATTTGGTGACCACCAATCCAAGATTCCCTATCATTAGCATCACCTAAGAACTTGTTAGCCATCTATGGGGTCGCACAGAGTCAGACATGACTGAAGTGACTTAGCAGCAGCAGCAGCAGCAAGAACTTGTTAAAGCTTTTCCAGCTCCACCCAGAACCACTGCAACAGAAACTTCCGGGGGCAGGCATAGCAATCTGGGTTTTAACAAGTCTGCCAGGGGATTCTGACGCATGCTCAGGCTTAAGGATCACTGCTCTAAGGTAGTCCCAATTTCTTTCTTTTTTCATGTAATCTCAGTAAATTATCCCAGAAACACCAACGATTCTGCTATCTAAACTATACTAAGAATGCCCCTTAGGCCCAGAAAAACCAGTTCAACCCCTTCCATAAACACACTTCTCCTGGGACTTCCAGCAGTGCAGGGGGTGCGGATTAGATCCCTGGGTAACTAAGTTCCCACACGCTGCGTGGCCAAAAAACAAACAAAAAGCCCACCTCTCCTATTTCCCCCTCAGCCTGGAGCGGACATTCTCTACCCCCTAGGGTACCCAGCACAACGCTTTTAGCCTGGGAGCTGTTCAACAAATGTCTGCCCCAGATGAGAACTTTGGAGACACACTGGCACTCTCAACAGGGATAGTGGTCTGGTGCCACCCCACATGAAACTGCTCCGGAATGTCCTGGATTGATATGCTAGCAAGTTTGACTCTACGCACACTCTCAAACACTCTTCTGTCTGGAGTCGGCTGACTTTAGAAAGGGGCCACGTTTCAGTTTACTGCTCCACAAGCATGTTTTCGGGCTTCCCTGGGGGCTCAGGCAGTGAAGAGTCTGCCTGCAATGCAGGAGACCTGGGTTCGATCCCTGGGTCGGGAAGATCCCTGAGAAGAGAATGACTACCCATTCCAGTATTCTTGCCTGGAAATTCCATGGACAGGGGAGCCTGGTGGGCTACAGTCCATGGGGTCACAAAGAGTTGGAGACGACTGAGTAACTCACACACACACACACACACACACACACACACAATTATGTCTTTAGAAGACATACAGGAAGAACTAAAGTCCTTTTAACAACAGGACTACTGATGTAGCAGTAACAACTGCTGCATATTGAGCACTTACTATGTGCTGAGAACTGATCTTCACAATATGTTTTTGAGAAAAATGAGGCTCAAAAACAAACAAAACCAAAAACAAAATAGAGAAAAATGAGGCCCAGAGATGTACCAGGCCTTATTCAAGGACAATTAACCAATGGCCAAGAGGATTCCAATCCAGGTCCA
This sequence comes from Bos javanicus, assembly GCF_032452875.1. Taxonomy (NCBI): domain Eukaryota; kingdom Metazoa; phylum Chordata; class Mammalia; order Artiodactyla; family Bovidae; genus Bos; species Bos javanicus. Next base: position 69,174,791 of record NC_083884.1, read on the forward strand.
TCTGACTTCAAAGCCCCACTCTGAGCTCAAGAGGCCAGAGGGCCCCTCTAAGGGACTCCAGAGAGATGGGGCAGACAGGTATCCAAGGTGGGAACCAGGGCACAGGTAACTTCGAAGCAGTCCTTGAGACACTGCAAGTATGAATCCAAGCACCGTCACAGCAATCCTGCAAAAAACACCTGGCAGAGACCTCCAGTCCTACTTCAGAGAGAAGGAGACCAAGGGCCCTAGAGGTTCAGCACCTCGTCCAAGATTACAGAGCAGCAGGCTGCCTACACGGCTTATGTTCCTCCTGTGGCCTCCTGATGTTCTGGCTCTACCACCAACCAGTTCTGTAAGGCTAGGGAAGTGAGGTCCTGCCCCCAGCTTGGATTTCCTCATCTGGAAAATGAGGGGATCATAGAACATGACCTTCCCAAAGCCCCTTCAGCCCTGACATTATAAGGGACTCATGAAGACATTGCTTGAGACATAGGCTTGGGCAAGGGGCAACATTTGTTACAAGTTCACCAAGCGCTGGGTACCTTACACACATGACTGCTAATCCTCAACAACTCTGTGAAATCATTCTACTTTCTCACCCCCATTTTACAGATGAGGAATCTGAGACTTCAAGAGGCCAAATAATTCATGCAAGGTCACCTCACTGAAAACGGCTGAGTTGGCTGTGTAGGTGCCAGGCAAACTCTAGGTTCTCTCAATGTCGTGAGCTTTCTCCCCAGTTACTGAGCCGTCAAACCAGTCAATCAACCCTGAATATTCACTGGAAGGACTGATGCTAAAGCTGAAGCTCCAATACTTTGGCCGTCTGATGTGAAGAGCTGACTCACTGGAAAAGACCCTGATGCTGGGAAGAACTGAGGGCAGGAGGAGAAGGGGGTGACAGAGAATGAGATGGTTGGATGGCATCACTTACTCAATGAATATGAGTTTGAGCAAACTCTGGGAGATAGTGAAGGACAGGGAGGCCTGGCGTCTCGCAGTCCATGGGGTCTCAGAGTCGCGCACAACTTAGCAACTGAACGATAACAGCAGGGTGGGTGGGGAAGCTGGAGAAGGAAATGGCAACCCACTCCAGTATTCTTGCCTGGATAACCCCATGAACAGAGGAGCCTGGTGGGCTACAATCCAAGGAGTCGCAACAGAGCTGGACACAACTTAGGAACTAAACACCGGGGTGAAGGCACACGGCTGGCTCCTCTTCTCCAGCCTCCCCGACTCCACGGCACAACACTCTGTATCGTCTCACAACAAGGTCTAACAGAACTCACAGCTTCACACCTAGGCTGCTGGGCAGGACAGACCCCTGCCTCCTTTCCACAGGTGGGGGGACAGGTGTCCTCACTTCTTTGGCAAATCTTCCTGAGCACACACTGTCCTGAGCCCTGAGCCAAGGGCTGGGGAAACAGAAAGATGAGGTGATGGTCCAGTGGGAGGGACAGGCAACTGTTTAGAGGGTGGGAAGAGCAGAGATGGGGGAAGAACAGGGCGCCAGAGGGAGAAGGGCGGGGCCGCCCAGGGCCAGTCAGGGAGGCCCAGAGGAGGGACCAAACAAAAGACCAGGCTCTGGGCCGGGTCCAACCAGCCTCCCTCCCCCAGAAGGCCACCAGTTGTGGCGCAAGGACCACAGGGGTGTCAGGAAGCCTGGGTCCAGACTCGGTGCTGCCTCAGGACGGCAGGGGGAGTGACCTTGGGAACTCCCACCCTTTCTCAGGCTTCCTTTGCTTCCCTTGTGCTGTTTATGGTTGGGAAGCCAAGGATCTGTGCAGCCATGGCCCTTGGGAATCTCCATTGCTCCCCATACCTCTGACCCCCAGAACTAACCGAGGGAGGAGCTGCCTGTCGTAGAAGTCCCCCGGGGTGCCCATCTCACAACCACCGCAAAGGCCAGGGAAAGGGCCACTGCTCCCGCCCTCTGCCAGTTCCCACTCCCCACGCCCCACGGCCTGCCCCTCCCATTCACCCAGTCCTTCAGTCTCTGCCCAGAGCCAAGTACCTAGCAGGGCAAAGACCCTGCGCCCACCTTTCCCACCTCCCCCATTCTTTGCCCAGACCTCCTCCTCAGGCTTAGAGATTCGCCCTCGGCCTCTAACCATTAGACTGCAAGCCCGAGTCTCTGCCCATCCCCCAGGCCCAGACCCTGGCTCTCACTCTTGCAGCCCCCAGGCGCACCGCTCCGCCCCAGGCCCAGCCCGGTTCTTACCGCGCCGCAGCCACAGCCACAACGTCCCGGGGGCCCGAGCCCGGGCCCCCCAGCAGCCGCCGCGCCGCCGCAGAGATGCTGCATAGACGCGGAGCCATGTTGGAGCGGTGCAGGTTGGAGGGAGGCCCCGCCCCCGAACCCGGCAGCGGAGGTGGGACTCGGGTAAGCCCCGCCCCACCGGGCCGCCCGCCTCCCTCGCCAGCCGGGCAGGTGGGCGTTGTCCCCTCTCTTCCCGCAACGCAGATGCAGGGCAGAGGTCCGGTTTCTTGTCCTTGAGCCTCTGCAGCTCTGCTACAGACTTGCTCTGTGGCCTGGAGCAAACCCTTCGCCCAGTCTGGGCCTCAGTTTCCACCCCGTAAAATGGGAGCATTGAACAATAACACCAGGGGTTCTTAAAGGGGCCCTCCAGGGTGAGTGGCAGAGGGTCAGTAACCCCGCTTGAAATGGTATACAGTTCTGTGCGCCTGTGCCTTCCTGCGGGGCTGGGGCACAGGTGCCGTTTATCATAGTCTGAAAGGAACAAACCCCCTAACAAGACAGATGGACAAGGCTCTGGGTTGCAGGGACACTTTCTCTCCATCATCTCCTTTTCCCTTTCCATCCCCCTCTACCATCTCTGCCTGGGCCTCCTGGAGCTCCATGCCCTTCTCCTGCTCTGCCCAGGTCTTGTGCCTAACTTCCAAACTAGTCCTCTCCCAGCCCACGGTCCCCCAGGTCACAGACCTCAGTGGGAGCAGAGGGCCTGCAGACCCTATGGGGGGGGGGCAGCAGGAGCCTAATAACTTCCAGAGAATATGTGCATACACCCCCCCACAAAAGACTGTCCACTCACTGAGGCTGAGGCTGATGGTAGTGCCCTCCTGATATGCTTGGGGTGGAGGAGTGCCCTGGCAGGCTTTAATTTTGTGATTCCTTCAGCAAATGTTGAATCCACGTGGCTAGACCATGTGCTGAGCCCTGAGACGCCAAACGTGGCCAGAACGACAAGCCCGCAGCCCTCTTGGAATTTAAGGCCTGGCCTGGCTGGGGAGACAAAATCAAACTGGTATTGACCCCCCTTGGGCAGAGACCTTAGACCTAACCCCTCTCCCCTCTCTTGCCTGACATGCTAAAAATATTGGCTGAAAAAGTGAAAAATATACACAAAAATATTTTTTGCCAATTGTGATACAGGCTATGAAAAAATATGGAGAGGTATGAGGACTTATATTGGGGAGGGGGAAAGAGAAAATGTGAGGTTCTATATAGACTTTGAGGGTCAATGACAATTTCTATAAGGAAGTGAGGCCTGTACTATTTTTTTCCCCTTGTGTTTTCTGAAGCTGCTACAATGAATATGTATTCCTTGCAGGATTTATTTTAAAAGGATACTATATATCATCATGATAAACAAAAAACCTAAATCAACTGTGATACACAGGCAGAACCATCAGAATAAATGCAATGAAGATATTGTATCGCTGGTGCTTTATAGCTAAGGCCGAAGGTTACTCTATGTTAACACACAGCTGAGCCCAGTTGCTCCTTGGGTTATCAGAAGAACCAAAAGCGACCATGACTGAAGTGTTCCCAGACACAGTCAGTCACTCAGGAAAAGCTCAGATGGGGAGATGGAGGTGCAGCAAGTAACATGTCACTGGTGTCCTGCGGTGGAGGAACCAAGTGTGGCAGGTGTGGAGAGGTGGGCGTGACAGCTCACTGGGCCTCACAGATGGCCTGGTGTTAGACCTAGGCTGGGCTTCCCTGGTGGCTCAGACATTAAATGCTCTGCCTGCAATGCAGGAGACCAGGTTCGATTCCTGGGTCGGGAAGACCCCCTGGAGAAGGGAATGGCAACCCATTCCAGTATTCTTGCTGGAGAATCCCACGGACAGAGGAGCTGGGAGGGTTACAGTCCATGGGGTCGCAAAGAGTCAGACATGACTGAGTGCCTAACACTTTAAAGGTTCAGCAGAGAGAGTCTGCCAGCAGGGAGCAGGGCAAGGAGAGCCTTGGGCAGAGGAAGCAGTGTGTGCACAGTATGTGAAAGGGCCTCCAGGAAGGAATGGGTTCGGACTGTTCTGCACGATCGGATGTTATCAGAGGCTGGAGATGATGTGGAGGCATCTTCTCACTCAGTACAAGGAGCACTTTTCTAACAATGGAGTGGATGGCCTTGGTGACCCATCACTGGACTGTGACAACAGAGGCCGCACAGCAACTAACTGGTCATTTGGTTATCAAGCCATGGGGAGCCAGGACCCCTGGCCAGGGAAGGGCTTATCCTCCAGGTCTAGTGTGAGAGTCCTCAGCAAACTCTTGGCGTTCCTGGCCATCTCTGCTGGGGACAATGAGGAAGGGCTGGCCCAAAGCCTCCTCCTGCTGGTCCACTCATTTTTGACCGCACTGGGTCTTTGTTGCTGCACGCAGGCTTTCTCTAGCTGCAGTGAGCGGGTGCTACTCTCTAGTCGCAGTGCACGGGCTTCTCACTGCCGGCACTTCTCTTGACTCCGAGCAGAGGCTCTAGGGGGAGAGGGCTCAGTTACCCCAAAGCAGGTGGGATCCTCCCGGAACAAGGATCGAAGCCTTATCCCCTGCACTGGCATACAGATTCTTAACCATCGGACCACCAGGGAAGTCCTAGTCTAGGCATTTGTAAGGCCATCTTCCCATCTCCCTCTGTTTGAGTGGGATAGGAAGATCAAACTAGGCCCTCCACGAGCACGTTCTCACCCCTGACCAGATCAGATGGATGAGTCTCCATATCCAGGCCAAGGGAACCAGTCTGGCCGGCTCACTGGAAGTGCAGCTTTGAGACCTCCATTCCCACTCCAGCTAGGGAGACCAGCTCACTCCAGTTTATCCCAGACTGTCCCCGTTTGGACACTAAATGTCCCCTATCCCAGGAAACCCCTCTATCCTTGGCAAATTGGGACGTATGATCATCCTAACCGTGGCTCTTCCCCTCTCTCTGGCTCACACATCCACTCCACCCCCAGAATCTTTCCCTCACTTAACTAACCCCATTGACTCTGCTGGAAGGAGCAGGGCAGGGGAGCTGACTGCATGGCACTCAGTGACATGCAATGCCTGTTAATTCGGCACCTGGTGGGAATGGGTCCCTGCCCCATGGACTGTGCATTCTGGGCAGTAAACCAGATGGATGTTGGAAGACAATTCTGCAAGTAAGGAGTAATATAATTAGACCATTTCCAATTACTGTGGAATAAATTATCCCAAAATTTAGCAGCTTGAAACAATGAACATTTATGAGCTCACATGGTTCCAAATGGGTCAGGAATTCACGAATGAGTGGCTGGCTGGGCTTCTTCTGGCTCAGGGTCTTTCACCACATTGCAGTCAAGATGTTGGCTTAGGCTGTGGTCATCTGAAGGCCTGATGGAGGCTGTGGGATCTGCTTCCGAGGTGGGCCGCTCACACACCTAGCAAGTCAGCGCTGGTTGTTGGGGGCTCTTGGCCGGCGACCTCAGTTCTTTGCCACATGGGCCTTTCCAAGTGCTGCGTGGGTGTCTTCACCACACGGCAGGTGACTTCCCCCAGAGTGAGTGATCCAGGAGAGAGTAAGAGGGAACCTTCAAGGACTTTGTGAATTGACCTTCGAAATCATATCCTGTCATTTCTGAATATCTCTTCGGTGACACAGGTCAGCCCTGCTCAGTGTGGGAGGGGGCCTTACAAGGATGTCAATACCAACATGTAAGATTCTTGGGAGGAATCTTCCCTGGTGGTCCAGTGGTTAAGAATCAATCTGTCTTGCAATGCAGGGGATATGGAGAGGTTTGATCCCTTCCTGGTACGGGAAGATCCCACAGGCAGAGGAGCAACTAAGCCCGTGCACTACAACCACTGAATCCCGTGTGCTCTAGGGCCTGCATGCCAACAGAGAAGCCACCGAAGTGAGAAACCCACGGTCTGCTACTAGAGGGCAGCACCCGCTCACCACACGCAGAGAAAGCCCACACATAGCAATGAAGACCCAGGGCATCCAGAAATTAAAGAAAAAAAAGATTCTTGGCAGCTGGCTCCTACAGTTAGGTTGTGCACTGGGCCCAGCTTAATTACTGGGATTGGACTCAGACGTCCAAGCCATCTTCTATGAGCACATTTCCCCAGCATCACTGTTTTTTCTGTCCTAGGGTCTTTCCCTCCCCTACCTCTCCAAGGTCCCCACCCGCCCACCAGAGTCTGTGACATCTCCTTCTCCTGAACCTGTTCATCCTCCCCTCTTGGCAGGGAGCTGACCCATTTTTTCTCCCTCCCTCCCTCCTTTCCCAAAGCCATCCTCATGGAATCTACCTTCATAACTCGCTGCCAAGCCCTGCTGCCCAGTCTGTGAAATGAAAAGACAGGAACCGGGGACAAAGACAGATGGAGCAAAAAGGAGCAGGCAGGTTCATAAGTGTAAAATATGGACAAACCTGCCATCGTCTATTCCCTGGGACAAATAGATCATCATGGAGCGGGCTGCAGAAGAGCAGAGAGACAAAGCAGCCAGCTGTGGCAGTGTCACCAGCTCCTTATTGATGGGCTTTCATGCCCGGGCCCGACTGCTCTCTGAGAATTGCATCCTCCAGCCATGAGACCCCCAAACAGGAGCGACAGGACAAGAACGCTTTTATGTCTCAGCTCGGGCATGAGCCCCACTGCCAAGTCCCAGCCTTTCTGCAGGATAAGTCATATGCAGACATGAATTATGGGACTTTGATATAGTGCCACATAAAAACACGATCAAAGTGCCATTCCATGTATACATATTGGAAATCATACAAATGCCAGAGAAAGAAAACATTTTCACTTGTTAAATACCAAACCATTTCAAGGCTGTTAGCGTGGAATGAATGATAAACTGCGTTCACTCTGCTGCCACCGGGCAGCGCTGAGAAGCAACCACATTCTGTGTCAATTCGGAGCAAAGCACACCATTGTTAGTGTGCTTTGGACTCCAGCGACTGCTTTTTGTGCACTGAGCTATTATTCTGCCGTTCACTGTCATTATAAACCCACTTTAAAAAGCTATAAAAATGTCATTTGACAACATCACTCACAAAGTAGGTACGCCAATGCTGAAAATCACGCCCCCAAATCAATAGTTTGGAGCAGCTATCGGATGTAATAAAACAGCACAGAGAAGACTGAACCAGCTCTGTGACAGGTGCTGCTGTAAATGTAGGACAGTGTCCACAGGTAGAGATAATGCTGCAAAGATACAAAGCAAAAATGTGGGGGACTTCCCTGGTGGTCCAGTGGCTAAGACTCTGAGCTCCCAATGCAGGGGCCCCGTGCTCAATCCCTGGTCAGGGAACTGGATGCTACACGCCACGGCTAAGAATTCACAAGCTGTAACTAAAGGTCCCACGTGCCACAACTAAGACCCGGTGCAGCCAAATACACAATAAATGTTTTTATAAAAGCAAAAATATGGTAAGATGGGCTGTTGATTCACGAGCTGTATGTGTGCGCGTTTTATTGCCTCCTTCACATTCATTCCTATGGGGAAACATGAGTTTTTGAATACAGCATTTTGAATCATGTGAAGCTTATAGAAGGCATCCTTCCTGAAAAATGTGACTTCCCTGGACCTCCCCAGATATCCTGGCATATATACAGCTCCTGGAGCCCACCCCTAGAAGGGGAATGTTATGGGTTGAATTGTGTCCTGTGAAATAACAGAAAATCTTTAGTCTCTGCCTCCAGTTCCCAGCACTGAGCTCCTAAAGCTCTTGTAATTTCCTAAGTGATAAAAGCACCAGGAGCCCTTCCTGTTCACATATTTGGTCTTGGACCCTGGTTTCTGACACAGAGCCTCTAAATCACTGGGAACTGCCTGGGTGATGGGAACATCTTTTGCTCTAATGAGGTAATGCTTTGTGGGCTCCTGCATGGGGTGGTTGCTGTCGTTTAGTCGCTAAGTCATGTCCAACTCTTTGCAACCCCATGGACTGCAGCCCACCAGTCTCCTCTGTCCATGGGATTTTCCAGGCAAGAATACTGGAGTGGGTTGTCATTTCCTTCTCCAGGGTATCTTCCTCACCCAGGAATTGAACCTGGGTCTCCTGCATTGCAGGCAGATTCTTTACCACTGAGCCACCAGGAAGCCCCCTGAACGGGGGCTAGACTAGAAAGATTAAGCCATCATTAGAAGTATGAAGCTTTTAGCTTTTCCAGCCCACATCCTCCTCGAAGGGGAAGAAAGCTGGAAACTGAGCTGATAATGGATCATGCCTACATGAGGAAGCCTCCATAAAAATCCCAAAAGTATGGGTGGGGTTTAGGGGGCTTCCAGGTTGGTGAACACATTCACATGCATAAGTATGAATAAGCATAAGCATGAATTTTAGGCGGTCACTTTTCAGCGCCTGCTGTAGACAGGACCCCTTGTAACCTGCAGCACGCTGTCCTTGGAAGTCTATGGGCCCAGGCTAAAAACCTGGGTTTGGGATCCAGGTTGTTTCTCTATTTGGTTGTGTAGTCTTTGGCCAATCACTCAGCTTTGGGTCCCTCTGTTTTCTTAACAGTCAAATGGGCATAATAACCTACATAATCATGAGAATTAAACCAAATGCATGCATACGAAAATGAACCCCAGTTAAAGTTCCACTTATGTGTGCTGTGAGGCTTTGCTATTTGCAATCCCATTTCCTATTCTCCTCATTAAAAAATAAAAAATTATTTATTTATTTGGCTATGTTGGGTCTTAGCTGATGTAGGCTCCAGGACACACAGGCTCAATAGTTGTGGCGTGTGGGCTCAGTTGCCCGTGGCCTGTGGGATCTTAGTTGCCCAGCCAGGGATTGAACCCACTTCCCCTGCATTGCAAGGCAGATTCTTAACCACTGAACCACTGGTAAGTCCCCTTATTCTCCCCATTTTAAGTGTGGATAAAATGGAGGTCCAGAAATGGTAAAGACCTTTTCAAGGTTACACAGCACGTTAGACACAGAGGGCACTCAATACATATTAATTTGCATTTAAGAGGGGCTTTTAAACATGTCATATTATTATTATGCCCATTTTTACAGATGGGGTAACTGAGGCTCAGAGAAGCTAAATTATGCCCAAGGTCAAGGTAAGGTAGAAATTCCTACTCAGGTCGGCTTGCTTCCAACACTGCAGGTGACAGCCTGGGCAAATTCAAGGATCTTCAAGCCCAGGCCCAAAATGAAGAGACAGCACCACTGAGCTCTCTACAAGGGTCCTGAGGCCTCGTAGGCTCTTACTCACCCTTATTCAGGTAGGAGCTGTTATCTGCAGATGCTTTCATCCAGGCTCAGTGCTTCAGGGAGGCACGTTGGAACATCCCAGCTATGACCTCAGAAGTCTTAGGTCCCAGGTCACACAACCTTGACCTTCCCATATAGGGGACAGTCGGCACCTCCTGGTTGTCACAGCTGAAAAAAAAATCTCCAGACACTGCCAAATGCCCTCTTGGAGGGAAAAGATGTCACTTGGAACACCACTGATCTTCTGAAAGAATGAAGGAACAAAATGTAAGTCAGGTGAGATCTGGATTAAAACAGTCCTATAGGCACATTGCAAATCTACCAATCATGCTTTGGGGTAAATTACTTCATTTCACCCTTATGCAGTTTCCCTACATATAAACAAGGGACATATACCTACCAAGCTGGGTTTTGATAAAGATCAGAAGTAAAGAATTCATAGAACTTTGCAAAGTACCTTATGTAAGCACTTAAATATATGGCAGCTATTAACACTGTTCCCATAGTTTGAGACTGTATTTCCTCATGTCCGTCCCTTATTCATCCAACAGATATTTAGTAACTGGTGTCTGTATGTCAGGTCTTTCTTAGTGAGCCCTACCTAAGTTTTTCCTTCTCAAAACCTTATCTGCTACCTGCTATTACTGTCTCTATTTATTCTTTGTGAACAGCACTTTTAATGCCAGCATAATATTCTACCACATCTATTTTGACTCATGGCCCTGGCCTCCCTTCTGAGGTCCAGACCCACACATGTGCCTGGAGGTCCCCCAGGAATCTCAACTACATGTTTGGCCAATTAGCCCAGCACTTAGCTCCTAGTACGCCTTCCATAAAAATAAGCTATTACTGGCCATTACTGTCATCTTTAGTCCCTGCTCTCTGATCTACCTCCTCATGCTACTTCTCAGTGGGTTCCCAAAGTCACTTATTTTCTGCCAGCAATCTTGGCCCTGGGTTAAAGCCCTGATTAGTCGTCCCTATGGGGAGCCTATAGGAGAATCCAGCCTGGTTTTCCCACCTACAGGGATGAACCACAGCAATGAAAATAAAGACACTCCCACGCTAAGTCCACAGGGCCCTAAACTATCAGTTTGGTGGGGAAAATTTGCTAGCAGTTGGCAGGACATAAAGTTCCCCCAAAGCAGCCTGGCAGCCTTGCCGGGTGTGCCAGCCAATGATTCCTGTGGCCTGGCGGGTGCTTCACAGGCACCACAGGGGCCCACAGGGAAGAGCAAATTTATGCTATTAGTATAGTTAGAGCAACAGCCTCCGCTAAGTGCTCTAGAACTGTAGTTCACCATCTCAGGGCTGAAACAGGCAATTTAGAAGCCACCAATGGTTTTTCCAGGAGTCACGCACAGATGTCAGACGTGGACCATAAAGAAAGCTGAGTGCCGAAGAATTGATGCTTTAGAGCTGTGGTGCTGGAGAAGACTCCTGAGAGTCAGTCCCTTGGACAGCAAGGAGATCAAACCAGTCAATCCTAAAAGAAATTGACCCTGAATAGTCACTGGGAAAACTGATGCTGAAGCACCAATACTGTGGCCATCTGATGCGAACAGCCAACTTATTGGAAAAGACCCTGAGCTGGGAAAGGTTGAGGGCAGGAGGAGGAGGCAGCAGAGGATGAGATGGATGGCATCACTGACTCAAGGGATGTGAATCTGAGCAAATTCTAGGACATGGTGAAGGACAGGGAAGCCTGGTGTGCTGCAGTCCATGGGTCGCAGAGTTGGACACGACTTAGCGCCTGAACAACCAGGGGAGGAGAGCAGAGTAAAAGACCAGCAGCCTCTGGTGGGTCCCAGCTCAGCTTTGCCTCTCACTATGTGTATAATAGCCAGCAAGTAACTCTGTCATGCTGACTTTCTGTTTCTTCACCTGTAGGAGGGGGTGATGCTAACGGCTACCATTTGTGCAATGTGTTTCGTTCAGCCATTCAGGTATTCAACCATTAAGTCTCATTTAAAATTGAACACTGTTTTAAATAAAGAAAACTATATTCCCCCATCTCTCTCTCTCTCTCACACACACACACATCCATATAACTCTTGATGACAGTAAAACATATGTTTATGGTCCAAAACTGGAAATCACAGAGTAAAAAATGAAAAATGCTTTCTTCTTTCCTTTTGTTTGGCTACGCCCCAGCAGCCTGCAGGATATTAGTTCCCTGACCAGGTACTGAACTCCCACAGTGAAAGCCCATAATCCTAACCACTAGACTGCCAGGGAATTCCCCCAGAATACTTTCATGGGGCGGGGTGGAGGGGGTGGGGAAAGTATCTACAAAAAGAGCAATTTCATAGGATTCGACCTAAAATGACCAGCCACGTCCTAAAGCTTTATACGCCTCAACAATCCCGTGGGGTAGGTACAATTATTACCCACCTCCCTCCTTGGGATCTCAAAGACTCCGATACGACTTAGCGACTGAAGAACAACAATAACCCTCGGTAATAATTAGAATTTCTCCCTAAAAAGAAGCAAAAGGTAAGTGGAGGTGGAGGGCGGTAAGTGCTGGCTACCTAAACGGCCTCCACAAGTGATTTGAGTTTGAGAATCACAGAGGTCAGCACACGTAACTAATTTTAAGTGTTCAACAGGCTTATCCACCCGGTGTCCGAAACACGATCCCCTGGGGCGCCACACCTGGCGCCGACTTGTTCCGAAGGGCAGTCCTTCACGGGAACAGGGGGTGAGCGTCTCCCGCGCCCGGGTACCAGCCTCTACGTGTTTCCCCGGGAAAGGGTCGGCGGGGCTCAGACACCTCAACCAGTCTTGCTAGAGTAGGCGTACCCCTTAGAAAACAAAAGCGTTCGGAGTGACTGCCACCGCAGCCACTCAACGGCGAGCCCAGGCCCGTGCCTTCAGTTTAGATCTGAACTTCCGATTGGTGAAGTGATGCTGAAGAGGGTGGGACACCGCAGGAAAGTCCCGTCTCCTTAGGAGCGCTCAGCCAACCGCGGTATCCGGCGGCAGCAGCCTGGTTTGGTTGCGTCGTGTGTAGTGATCTTGGGGGCCCGAGGGCGGGGCGGGGAGCAGGCCGAGGGCTGCGGGGAGGGGACGCTTCCCGCGGGCGCGCGGAGCGAGGACGGTGACAGCCACGCGCGCACGTGCGCGCCCGGCTGCAGCGCGGCCCTGAGACCTCCGTCGGCCGCTGAGAGGCGCGCGGGCTCTGGGCAGCCGCCGTCTAGGGGCCCCGTCCGCGGGCGTTCCCAACGTCCCCGGCCCGAGTCCCGGAGAGCCGGGCCGTGCCCTCCCCGTCGGTCCCCGATCGCGATCCTTGCCCGGGGCCGTCAGAGTCCGCCTCCGGGACTCCCCTTTCCGTTCCTGGGCAGGGTCCTCGCGGCCCATGCTGGCCGCTGGGGGCCCGCGCCGCTCAGACAGCTCTCGGGCCGGCCGGCCGGCCACCATGGTGGCCCTGAGGCCTGTGCGCCTCCTCCAGGGAGGCTAAAAGGTCCCGAGCGCAGGCTTCGGGGCGCGAGGGTCCTGCGCCTAAGTCCCGCGCCATGGCCGGGGCCATCGCTTCCCGAATGAGCTTCAGCTCGCTCAAGAGGAAGCAGCCTAAGACATTCACCGTGCGGATCGTCACCATGGACGCGGAGATGGAGTTCAATTGCGAGGTAAGTCTCCTGCAGCCCCGACGGGCTGCGGCGAAGGGGAGCCCTTTGGGATCCGGCCCTGGTTTGGGTCCGGCACCCACTCGGGCGCCCTTGCCGCGGTGACAGTCAAGGTGGAAGCTTCGGGATTCTGTTTATATCATCTCTGGGCAAAGATAGAGTCGGCCAGGTCCGGAAGGGGCCATCTAGGCCCAAATCCTCACGTTAAAGATAATTACTGCTTTTTTTCAATGGGGCTTTCGGGTTTGGAAGCACTTCCTGAAGGTTTTCATTCATTGTTACTGCATAAGTCTAAAGCATCCGTGGTAGCGAATTCTAGTTCTCAGTGTCACGCTTAAGCTCCGGCTCTTTAGAGTTTCAACTTTATAAGATGATATAATAAATCATAGGTGTTAAAAGTTGCATCTCGTTGGGAAAGTCTATATTGTTTCTCTTTTTCACAGCCTAACTTTTCTAGAGAAAATTCTTTGAGGAAAGTGATGGTATCTTAAACTTTCCATACAGTTTCTGTCCTGTAATAGGTATCATTTATTGAATACTTAAGTGTCTGACATTCATCACTTAATTCTCCAAACAACTCAGTTTAACCCCTCTGGAAACTGTCCTAAGGGCAAGCAGGTGAAAAAACATCTACTCAAGAAAATATATGAAAATTCGGTAAGAAAGGCAAGAGTTTGGTATTTATTTTTGTTTTGGCCGCGAGGCATGCCTTATCTTAGTTCCCCAACCGGGAATCCACGCCCCCTGCAGTGGAAGAGCAGTCTTAACCATTGGATCACAGGGAAAGTCCCAGGAGTTTGCGGTATTAATATTTGAACCAAGACCACTGCCACCCCCCTGCTTTCAGCTCTGGACAGCTGCAACCCAGGACACTGGGCTCCCTCCCCTCCCTAGCTCCCAGTCGGACAGCTTTCTTCCGAGAAGGAGCATTACTTTAGGGCTTCTCCTGCCCAAGGCTGCTTGATACTGAGGCTCAGTCCTGTGTACTCTGGGCGTTGCTTACCAAGAATACTGGATTCCCAGTGGTTCTATCCCCACCCTCAGTTTGTGAGATGGGTGGTACCAACCCAGAGAGACAAACTGAAACGACTTCAAACTAATACCCCCCCCGCCCCCCCGCCGACCGCCCCCCCAACACCCCACCCCAGCCCCACCCCAACTTCTATCTAGAGCTCAGAGTTTTGCCTGGAGGGAGAAGCAGGCTTTAAAACCCTTAGCTTCTAATCTCTTCCCAAAAGCATCGACTTCATTTGCAGTAGTGAAAATCAGGTCTGACTCTGCGACCCCATGGTAGCCTACCAGGCTCCTCCGTCCATGGGATTTTCCAGGCAATAGTACTGGAGTGGGGTGCCATCTCCTTCTCCAGGGGATCTTCCTGACCCAGGGATCCAACCCGGGTCTCCTGCATTGCAGACAGACGCTTTACCCTCTGAGCCATCAGGGAAGTCCTATTTGCAGTAGAGACTGGAGAAATTTACGCCTAAGGGTGCTCTCCAGAACTGCGAAGGCTTTGGTGAAAGGCAATTGGAAGGAGATCTGTGGATTTAATGAAGATACTACTGTAGGCAGCTAGTTTGCAGGACAGTAAGACAGATGGAAAGAGCCCTCCTCGTCAGGAAAAAAAAAATATCTCAGAAATGGTTCTTTCAGAAGAGCCACTTTTTGATTGGATTACTTTGTAGAACAAGTTATGCTCTAGGATATTGTTGGAAATAATACAGCAATATATCACAATAGTGGAGTGTAACAGTTGGGTGCTTCCCTGGTGACTCAGATGGTAAAGAATCTGCTTGCAGTGAGTGAGACCTGGATTTGATCCCAGGATTGGAAGGTATCCTGGAGAAGGGAATGGCTACCCAGTCCAGTATTCTTGCCTGGAGAATCTCATTAACAGAGGACCCTGGCGGTCCTAGGGGTCATAAAGAGTTGGACATCCACTAACACTTTCACTTTCAACAGTTGGGTGTGACCAGGGAAAGAGAGGAAGAGTGTCCTACTAAGACCATGTCATCATGGGTGACTTTCATTTCAGTTCAGTTCAGTTTATTCGCTCAGTCGTGTCCATCTCTTTGTGACCCTATGAATCTCAGCACGCCAGGCCTCCCTGTCCATCACCAACTCCCGGAGTTTACCCAAACTCGTGTCCATCGAGTCGGTGAAGCCATCCAGCCATCTCATCCTCTGTCACCCCCTTCTCTTCCTGCCCCCAGTCCCTCCCACATCAGGGTCTTTTCCAATGAGTCAACTCTTCGCATGAGGTGGCCAAAGTACTGGAGTTTCAGCTTCAGCATCATTTCCTCCAAAGAAATCCCAGGGCTGATCTCCTTTAGGTTGGACTGGTTGGATTTCCTTGCAGTCCAAGGGACTCTCAAGAGTCTTCTCCAACACCACAGTTCAAAAGCATCAATAATTTGGCACTCGGCTTTCTTCACAGTCCAACTCTCACATCCATACATGACCACTGGAAAAACCATAGCCTTGACTAGACGGACCTTTGTTGGCAAAGTAATGTCTCTGCTTTTGAATATGCTATCTAGGTTGGTCATAACTTTGCTTCCAAGGAGTAAGCGTCTTTTAATTTCATGGCTGCTATCACCATCTGCAGTGATTTTGGAGCCCAAAAAAATAAAGTCTGACACTGTTTCCACTGTTTCCCCACCTATTTCCCATGAAGTGATGGGACCAGATGCCATTATCTTCGTTTTCTGAATGTTGAGCTTTCAGTTCAGTTCAGTCGCTCAGTCGTGTCTGACTCTTTGTGACCCTATGAATCTCAGCAAGCCAGGCCTCCCTGTCCATCACCAACTCCCAGAGTTCACTCAGACTCACGTCCATCGAGTCAGTGATGCCATCCAGCCATCTCATCCTCTGTCGTCCCCTTCTCCTCCTGCCCCCAATCCCTCCCAGCATCAGAGTCTTTTCCAATGAGTCAACTCTTCGCATGAGGTGGCCAAAGTACTGGAGTTTCAGCTTCAGAATCATTCCCTCCAAAGAAATCCCGGGGCTGATCTCCTTCAGATTGGACTGGTTGGATCTCCTTGCAGTCCAAGGGACTCTCAAGAGTCTTCTCCAACACCACAGTGCAAAAGCATCAATTCTTTGGCGCTCAGCCTTCTTCACAGTCCACCTCTCACATCCATACATGACCACAGGAAAAACCATAGCCTTGACTAGACGGACCTTTGTTGGCAAAGTAATGTCTCTGCTTTTCAATATGCTATCTAGGTTGGTCATAACTTTGCTTCCAAGGAGTAAGCATCTTTTAATTTCATGGCTGGAGTCACCATCTGCAGTAATTTTGGAGCCCCCAAAAATAAAGTCTGACACTGTTTCCACTGTTTCCCCATCTATTTCCCATGAAGTGATGGGACTGGATGCCATTATCTTTGTTTTCTGAATGTTGAGCTTTAAGCCAACTTTTTCACTCTCCTCTTTCACTTTCATCAAGGGGCTTTTGAGTTCCTCTTCACTTTCTGCCATAAGGGTGGTGTCATCTGCGTATCTGAGGTTATTGATATTTCTCCTGGCAATCTTGATTCCAGCTTGTGTTTCTTCCAGTCCGGCATTTCTCATGATGTACTCTGCATATAAATTAAATAAGCAGGGTGACAATATACAGCCTTGACGTACTCCCTTTCCTATCTGGAACCAGTCTGTTGTTCCATGTCCAGTTCTAACTGTTGCTTCCTGACCTGCTTATAGGTTTCTCAAGAGGCAGGTCAGGTGGTCTGGTATTCCCATCTCTTTCAGAATTTTCCACAGTTTATTGTGATCCACACAGTCAAAAAGGCTTTGGCATAGTCAATAAAGCAGAAATAGATGTTTCTCTGGAACTCTCTTGCTTTTTCCATGATCCAGCGGATGTTGGCAATTTGATCTCTGGTTCCTCTGCCTTTTCTAAAACCAGCTTGAACATCAGGAAGTTCATGGTTCACATATTGCTGAAGCCTGGCTTGGAGAATTTTGAGCATTACTTTACTAGCGTGTGAGATGAGTGCAATTGTGTGATAGTTGAGCATTCTTTGGCATTGCCTTTCTTTGGGATTGGAATGAAAACTGACCTTTTCCAGTCCTGTGGCCACTGCTGAGTTTTCCAAATGTGCTGGCATATTGAGTGCAGCACTTTCACAGCATCATCTTTCAGGATTTGGAATAGCTCAACTGGAATTCCATCACCTCCACTAGCTTTGTTCTAGTGATGCTCTCTAAGGCCCACTTGACTTCACATTCCAGGATGTCTGGCTCTAGATGAGTGATCACACCATCGTGATTATCTGGGTCGTGAAGATCTTTTTTGTATAGTTCTTCTGTGTATTCTTGCCACCTCTTCTTGATATCTTCTGCTTCTGTTAGGTCCATACTATTTCTGTCCTTTATCGAGCCCATCTTTGCATGAAATGTCCCCTTGGTAGCTCTAATTTTCTTGAAGAGATCTCTAGTCTTTCCCATTCTGTTGTTTTCCTCTATTTCTTTGCATTGATCGCTGAGGAAGGCTTTCTTATCTCTCCTTGATATTCTTTGGAACCCTGTATTCAGATGCTTATATCTTTCCTTTTCTCCTTTGCTTTTCGCTTCTCTTCTTTTCACAGCTCTTTGTAAGGCCCCTTCAGACAGCCATTTTGCTTTTTTGTATTTCTTTTCCTTGGGGATGGTCTTGATCCCTGTCTCCTGTACAGTGTCTCGAACCTCTGTCCATAGTTCACCAGGCACTCTATCTATCAGATCTAGTCCCTTAAATCTATTTCTCACTTCTACTGTATAATCATAAGGGATTTGATTTAGGTCATACCTGAATGGTCTAGTGGTTTTCCCTACTTTCTTCAATTTCAGTCTGAATTTGGCAATAAGGAGTTCATGATCTGAGCCACAGTCAGCTCCCCGTCTTGTTTTTGGTGACTTTGGGCAAACCCAAAGATATGGCTCCCTTAGGAGCAACAACATAGGCCTTAACACCATGAGAGGGAAATAGATTTCACTAGAACAGTCCAGACTGTTACTCAACAGCAAGCAAATAACAACATGCCCAGGGTGAGGGTGGAGAACCACTCCCTAGAGTTGCTATAAATATGTTCACAGAACTAAAGGAAAACATGATTAAAGGTATAGTGATATTTTTGCATCAACTAGAGAATATTAATAGATTGTTGTTCTTGTTTAGTGGCTCATTTGTGACTGACTCTTTTTGCGACCCCGTGGACTGTAGCCCACCAGGCTCCTCTGTCCATGGGATTTCCCAGGCAAGAATACTGGAGTGGGTTGCCATTTCCTTCTCCAGGGGATCTTCCCAGCCCAGGGATCAAACCCAGGTCTCCTGCATTGCAGGCAGATTCTTTACCACTGAGCCACCAGGGAAGCCCAATAAAAGAGATAGGAATTATGAAAAGAGCCAAATTAGGATTCTGGAGTTGGGAAATATAATGACTGGAATAAATTAATTAGA
Organism: Bos javanicus; assembly: GCF_032452875.1. Classification (NCBI taxonomy): domain Eukaryota; kingdom Metazoa; phylum Chordata; class Mammalia; order Artiodactyla; family Bovidae; genus Bos; species Bos javanicus. The sequence continues at coordinate 69,193,280 of NC_083884.1, forward strand.
GGGGCTCAAAGTACATTCCAACTGGCAGAGGAAATAATTAGTATACTTGAAGATTGATTGATGGAGATTATGGAAGCTGAAGAGTAAAGAGAAAAAGAACGAAGAAAAATGTCCTGAGCCTCAGAGAAACGTGAGGATCATTCAGTGCATCAACATATATGTAATGCAACTACCAGGAGAGGAGTGAGAAAAAATATCCCCCCCAAATTGGCCGAAACTTCCTAAATTAATTGAAAAAGAATAACCAGTATATTCAGGAAGCTCAGTGACTTCCAAGGACAAACACAGAGATTCACAGACACATCATGGTAAAAATGCTGAAAGTCAGACAAGGAGAAGATCCTGAAAGCAGCAAGAGAAAAACGACGTGGCAATCTTAAGGGAACCCAGTAAGATTAACAGCTAACTTCTCAGCAGAAGCTAGGGAGGGCAGAGGCAGTGGTATAACGTTCCAAGCACTCAAAGAAAAAAGCTTATAAACTAGGAATTCTATATCCAACATAGCTGGCTATAAATGAAATGGACCTTTCAAAAATAAAGTTAAAATAAAGACTTTTCCAGATAAACAAAACCAGAATTTGTTGTTTTGAGACCCACCTTACAAGAAATATTAAAGAAAGTTTTTCAGGATGAAAGCAAGTGACCCCAGATAGTAATTCAAATCCAAATGAAAGAAATCAAGGAACACCCCTAAAGGTAATTAAAGAATTATGAAAGACAGCATAAATATATTTTTCTCCTTTCTCCTTTTAAGTGATGTAAGATGCAATCGTATAATGTTGTATATGATATACAATGCTATTTGTGTATAATGTACTGTTGGACCTATAACATAGAAATGCATGGCACAACAAGATCCCACGTGCTGCAACTAAGACCCAATGTAGCCAAATAAATTAATTAATTGAAAAATAAAGTAAAAATGATATGGGAAGTCTGCATTTGAAAAATTAAATGTAATTCTGTATGTCTGCAATGAACAATCTGAAAATGAAATTAAGAAATGCTATTTATAATAGCATCAAAAAGTATAAAATAGGGACTTCCCTGGTGGTCCAGTGGCTAAGACATCATGCTCCCAGTGTAGGGGGCCCGGATTCCATCCACGGTCAGGGAACTAGATCCTACATGCCACGGCAAAGACTAGGTACAGCCAAATAAATAAATATATATTTTTAAGTATAAAATATTTAGGAATAAGTATAACAAAAGAAGTGTAAAACTGATACTCTGGGACTTCCTGGTGGTCCAGTGGTTAAGACTCCCAGCTTCCACTGCAGGGGACACAGGTTTGATCCCTGGTTGGGGAACTAAGATCCTGCGTGCCATGCTGAGCAGCGTGGTGGGGGAAGAAAAAAAAAAGCAGCCTTTCTTGAAATGAAAAATAATGAATATGGCTTTTTTCCAGTAAAATTTTCTTTATGGACATTGAGATTTTCGTTTCATATAATTTTCACAAGTGAAGAAATGTTAACTTTTTTTTTCAGTCACTTAAAAATGTAAAACTCATTCTTAGCTCTCAGACTGCACAGAAACAGGCAGTGAGTTGGACTTGTCATATGAGCCATAGTTTACTGACCCCTGATTGAAGTTAAATCCTGAAAGATAATGCTGTGAAAGTGCTGCACTCAATATGCCAGCAAATTTGGAAGACTCAGCAGTGGCCACAGGACTGGAAAAGGTCAGTTTTCATTCCAATCCCAAAGAAAGGCAATGCCAAAGAATGCTCAAACTACCGCACAATTGCACTCATCTCACACGCTAGTAAAGTAATGCTCAAAATTCTCCAAGCCAGGCTTCAGCAGTATGTGAATCGTGAACTTCCTGATGTTCCAGCTGGTTTTAGAAAAGGCAGAGGAACCAGAGATCAAATTGCCAACATCCACTGGATCATGGAAAAAGCAAGAGAGTTCCAGAAAAACATCTATTTCTGCTTTATTGACTATGCCAAAGCCTTTTTGACTGTGTGGATCACAATAAACTGTGGAAAATTCTGAAAGAGATGGGAATACCAGACCACCTGACCTGCCTCTTGAGAAACCTATAAGCAGGTCAGGAAGCAACAGTTAGAAGTGGACACGGAACAACAGACTGGTTCCAAATAGGAAAAGGAGTACATCCAGGCTGTATATTATCACCCTGCTTATTTAACTTATATGCAGAGTACATCATGAGAAACGCTGGACTGGAAGAAACACAAGCTGGAATCAAGATTGATTTTGATATTCTGGGAGAAATATCAATAACCTCAGATATGCAGATGACACCACCCTTATGGCAGAAAGTGAAGAGGAACTAAAGAGCCTCTTGATGAAAGTGAAAGAGGAGAGTGAAAAAGTTGGCTTAAAGCTCAACATTCAGAAAACGAAGATCATGGCATCCGGTCCCATCACTTCATGGGAAATAGATGGGGAAACAGTGGAAACAGTGTCAGACTTTATTTTTGGGGGCTCCAAAATCACTGCAGATGGTGATAGCAGCCATGAAATTAAAAGATGCTTACTCCTTGGAAGGAAAGTTATGACCAACCTAGATAGCATATTCAAAAGCAGAGACATTACTTTGCCAATAAAGGTCCGTCTAGTCAAGGCTATGGTTTTTCCAGTGGTCATGTATGGATGTGAGAGTTGGACTGTGAAGAAGGCTGAGCGCCAAAGAATTGATGCTTTTGAACTGTGGTGTTGGAGAAGACTTTTTTTTTTTTTTTTTGGCTCAGTTCATTTTATTTGTATGGAAACATGATTCAATATTAGCTCTCCTCCTAAAGGTATATTTTGAGCATTGCTAGTTAGATGGAGAAGACTCTTGAGAGTCCCTTGGACTGCAAGGAGATCCAACCAGTCCAATCTGAAGGAGATCAGCCCTGGGATTTCTTTGGAGGAAATGATGCTGAAGCTGAAACTCCAGTACTTTGGCCACCTCATGCGAAGAGTTGACTCATTGGAAAGGACTCTGATGCTGGGAGGGATTGGGGGCAGGAGGAGAAGGGGACGACAGAGGATGAGATGGCTGGATGGCATCACTGACTCGATGGACGTGAGTCTGAGTGAATTCCGGGAGTTGGTGATGGACAGGGAGGCCTGGTGTGCTGCGATTCATGGGGTCGCAAAGAGTCAGACAGGACTGAGCGACTGAACTGAACTGATGAGAGACTGACCCACAGGGACAGAAATTTTTAGTGACATTCCTTCAGCCATAATTTTGCAGTGAAAAGCTGTTAGTTTTTCTTCTTTAAACAGACCCCAGCCCCACAGAGCATGGACAATACTGTCAGCAATATCAGGGTTTCTCAACCTTGTCACTATTGGCATTTTGGCTGGAGAGTTCTTTGGTGGGGCCTGCCCCGTGCACTGCAAGGTGTATCGGGAGCATCTCTGGCTTCTACCCACCAGATGACAGCAGCACACCTGCCTGCCCCAGTTGTGACAACATAAAATCTTCAGGGACTTCCTGGTGGTCCGGTGGTTAAGAATCCACCGTCCAGTACGGGGACACAGGTTCGAATCCTGGCCCTGGAACTAAGATCCCACATGGCACCGGGTAACTGAGTCCAAGCGCCACAGTTACTGGGCCTGCGAGCGCTAGAACCCGTGCTGTGCAATAAGAGAAGCCACGACAATGAGAAGCCTGCAGAGTTTTAGCCATTGGACCACCGGGGAAGTCCTGAGAATTATGCATTTTTAACAAACTGTCAAGCGATGCCAATGCTACCGGTCCAATTAGTGTTAGTCACTCAGTCACGTCTAACTCTTTGTGACCCCATGGACTGTCCAGCCCGCCAGGCTCCTCTGTCCAGGGAATTCTTCAGGCAAGAATACTGGAGTGAATTGCCATTTCCTTCTCCAGGGGATCTTCCCGACCCCGGGATCAAACCTGGGTTCCCGCATTGCAGGCAGATTCTTTACTGTCTGAGCCACCAGGGAAGCCACACCAAATGAACAACGCAGCCATAGAAAGCGCGCGGACTTTGAAATAAGACACACACGGACTTTAATTCCAGCTAAACTGCTTATAGCTTGGATAAGATACTCGAGCTCGCCAAACCTCAGTTTGCACATCGGTACAATGGAACTAATATTACTGACCCCGTGAGATTGTTATAAGGACTCATGAAATGCTTAGTGCTGGGCAGGAAGGACAGGACTCTAGTCAGCCTAAAACAGGAGGCTTGGGTCACCGTGGGCACCGACTGCCGTGACTCCCGATGCAGGGGGCCCGGGGTTCGATCCTTTTTCAGGGAACTAGATCCTAACTTGGCCACAACTAAGAGTTCACAGGCTACAGCTAAAGATCCTGCGTGCTGCAAGGAAGACTTGGTGCAGCCAGAAACATTTCTTTTAAATGCTTAAAAAAAAAAAAAGCAATATTCTGTTGAAAGTAACAATTGTTTGATTTATGGTGATACCGAGAACTCAGAAGTGTCTGGTCTTACTCTCCTACTCTATTTTTATGCTAATGCAGGGAGCCTGTAGATGCATTTTGAAACAGAGGAGAGATGGTACTTGAGTTCTTGGCTTCACTGAGGTCAGATGTAGGTGGCTTTCTAAGAAGGACTCAATGTCACAACCAGTTGGTAGCTAACATATGAATTGCGATGCCTTCTGCTAATCAGTTCAGATATTTTTGCAGCAGAGATGGGGGGCAAAAATCTCTTTCTTGCACCACTTGCTGCATTGCACAATTGGCTTGATGCTTTGGAGAATTTTTCCACTTGAAAGACTTGATATTTGTCATTTTGAAAAAGTGGGTGCTGAACGTAGTTTGCCAGGAGGCTAAACGGTTCTGTTATTTCTTATCTAGACTGGAATTTTACTCTAGTAATTCAATCTATCAGTAAGAGAGTCAAATATGAAAAATTTCTCGAAATTGAGTTGTGAGAGAGCCTAATATCTTATATCGAAGACAAAGCTTCCTTCTCCTGTTGATTAGCTTCCCGAACGTTTTCACATACCCATGTGAAATTACATTTGGGTTAGATACCAACATTACAGATCATCCCAGCATACAAGTGGACATACACCTGACAGGTGGAACTTTCAAAAGGGGAAAGCAGAAAAAACAACTCTGGTGAGTCCAGTAAGAGGTTAAATCCTAGACACCCCTAGATTGAGGCCAGTGATTGTCTTCCAGGAGGGAGTTCAAACTGGTGTCTGAACCCTGGCTTCTCTGCGGAGCTCTTCTGTGACCTTGGGTACATCTCTCTCTCTCTCTCTTTTTTTTCTCCCAGGCTTCAGTTCTTCAGCTATAAAACAGGGAGGAACTCAATTTCCAAGGCCCTCAGCTGCACATCCTATTTTAGGTGATGTGGGCAGAAGCAGCTTATCACACAACTCTCTGTTTCATATTTCCTTCTTAGGTAGGAAGTCATGTCAGGATTTGAGCATGCAGGTATGAGAAAAATCTGCCAGAGGGCCGGACAGATACTGCTCAGGGAAAAGAGCCAGCATCCTGGTAGAAGTGGCAAGTCGGCTCGGGTGGAAGGAAGCCCTGCCACTGCCCCCTACTCCCTGAGTGATCTTGGATTTACCGCTCTAAACCTCAGTTGTAAGATGAGAATAATAGTGTTTTCTTATAGGATTGTTTTAAGGCATGAATAAGGTAGACCTTCATGGGCATTCAGCCCAGGCACTGACCATAGTAAGTACTTGGTAACCATTAGCTTCTTCGGCTTTTTTTTTAAATATAACTTTCATACATATATGTAGTTTTTATTTTACGTATTTTTTGGCTGTGCAGGGTCGTCATTGGCGCTCTGGCTTTTCTCCAGGTGTGGTGAACAGGGGCTGCTCTCTAGCTGCACTCTGGTTGAGGTGACTCCTCTTGTTGCAGAGCTGGGCTCTAGGTGCACGGGCTTCAGTAGTTGCAGCTCTAGAGCGCAGGCTCAGTAGTGGTGCATGGGCACCAAGTTTTCTGAGGCATGTGGGGTCTTCCCGGATCAGGGATCAAACCTGTGTCTCCTGCATTGGCTGGCGGATTCTTTACCACTGAGCCACCAGGGAAGCCCAAACATTAGCTTTTTCTGTTATCTTGAGTCAGGAGAGTGGGAATAAAGAGGAAAGGTCTCATGCTAGAGGCACTGTGAATTTTCTCCTTGAATCACCTCCTTCATTTTCTCTGAATCTTCTTCAGGTTAGCCATGCCTTGGTAATTGTAGACCTTCTAGACTCTACAGTTAGTCTAAATATAGTGAGCTTTATGCCATGTACTTAAGGATCTTTTTTTGTAGTGTGCTCTATGATTGGCCTCTGTTTAGCTTGATGTCCGCGATGACAGCAGGCTCTTTTCTGCCATGCTTAATTATCCTCCATTCCTTTGTTCCCCGTGTGTCATCTTGGAATTTTTCTCTTTTGTTTTTCTCCAGTTATTCATGCTAGTTTTGCATTCTTACCCAAGAACATTTTTGGTACTTGTTTATTCCTAATTTCATAAATTAACGTATTTGCTCTCTTAAAAACCCAGAATTGAGTTTTCTGCGAGCTGCTAATCATTTTTTTAGCCAGCTGGTGACGAGGCTTCTCTGGTTTGTTACAGAATGATGTGTTCCATCTTCCTGTCTGTGCTTTGTCTGATTTAGATTCTGAGTCCACATGTTTTAGTACATTTTTAGCAAGCAAAAATTTATTACCAATTTAGTGCTGACCAGGGGGAAAAAAAGCTTTTAATCAGATCTTCAGTCACCTGTGCCGCATTGAGGCGCTGAGGAATCTAGTTCAGGAATCCGTGGGCCCCACTAGGTGGAGTCAGAGCACATCATTTCCAAACAAGTGGGGCCTTTTTCCTCTTCCCGAGTCTCCCTACTGTTCTTTTCTGCTGCTTTGCCAAATTTGAACCTCGCTTGGAAAATTCACAACTTTCCTTTAGTGAGTTACATTACTTTTGGCTTTCCCATCCACTTTGCCAGCTTTAGTCTCCTGGTTTTAGTAGTTTTGATAATTTGTTGTTATTTTGTTCAGTCACTAAGGCATGTCTGGCTCTTTGCAACCCCATGGACTGCAGCACCCCAGTTTCCCTGTCCTCCAGTATCTCTCAGAGTTTGCTCAAACTCATGTCTGTTGAGTCGGTGATGACATCCAACCATCTCATCCTCTGTCCCCTTCTCCTGCCTTCAGTCTTTCCCAGCATCAGGGTCTTTTCCAGTGAGTCAGTTCTTCCCATCAGGTGGCCAAAGTATTAGAGCTTCAGCATCAGTCCTTCCAATGACTATTCAGGGTTGATTCTTTAGGACTGACTGGTTTGATCTCCTTGCTGTCCGAGAGATTCTCCAGAGGCTCCTCCAGCACCACAGTTCGAAATTTGACTTTCAAGTAAAATTTCAAACTGAAGCCTGGAATCATTACTAAACTTATCTGAATTGATCTGTGGTTTTAAATTCACCAATCGTGTATCTGTCTAGTATCCTACTCCTATTGATCTGTGATTAAATCAGTCTCATAAATAAGTTTAAAAAGACTTCAGCCTACAGTAGTTCTCATCTACCTGCAGAGTTTTTTTAAACAGTCCTACTCACTCGCACCTATGCCTCCCAACCTTGTTAAAATCAGTGTCATTCTCCTTGATGACTGTGTGAGTGTGCTAAGTCCCTTCAGTCGTGTCTGACTCTTTGCAACCCCATGGACTATAGCCCTCCAGGCTCCTCTGTCCATGGAATTCTCCAGGCAAGAATACTGGGGTGGGTTGCCATTTCCTTCTCCAGGATTGATGACTGTGAACCTTAATCAAAAGGTCAAGCCAGAAACAGAATGTTTAAATGTTCTTTCCAGGCTAGGGTCTGGGTTCTACTTGAGATGGTTTGCATAAACGCATAATGCTTTAGCTCTCTTGTGTTGATAGCTTTTTTTTTTTTTTTGAAGAAGCGCACTTTTAAATATAAACTACAGTTTTTGCAGAGACCAGGGCATGAGTTGCGTAACACTTGGTCATGGGCGATGTCTAAGTCTGTTCATCTCACTTCATGTTCAGGCATTTGAAATTGAGCTTTGTGCCACTGGCATTGGATTTCCTGTTGTTTCCTATTCGTAGCTCTCCATGCTGCTGCTAAGTCGCTTGCCGTGCCCGACTCTGTGCGACCCCATAGACGGCAGCCCACCAGGCTCCCCGTCCCTGGGATTCTCCAGGCAAGAACACTGGAGTGGGGTGCCATTGCCTTCTCTGTAGCTCTCCATAGAGTTCTTATTCTCGGTTGTTGGAAGCGTTTGTAATCATTGATAACTGCTGAATATCAACGGCAAGCTTGGTGCTAAAAAGCTTCTATTTTTCATTAGCATGATAAATGACAATTTTTGTTACACTAGCGAGTTCATTATTATAAGACAGCTCCTGATTATTAGGAGTAAAGAACATGATCGCAATGACAGAACCTGAGTAAGGGAAAAGAATGTAGCAACAGCACAGAAATTAACTGTTAAGTGTCATTGACATTTCCGAAAATGATTTTAAGATACAGAATGGAAAGTTAAAGGATTAAAAGAAAATTTATTATAGTAGCAAAAAAAGTACCCCATGGTTTATACAAAACCATCTGAATCTCATAGACTCGGGGGGTGTTAATCCTGAAAGCCCACTTGACGATTGTGGAAGCCGAGACCCAGAGAGTTTAAGTGACCTTCCCAGCACAGCAGGTTGGGAGTTTTATAGTTGTTTGACAAGGCTGTGATTGCCCTCATGTTGTGAGCTAAATTCCAAAGACAGAGACGGTCTTCTTTGCTTTGGGAGGACTGTACTGCTTTTATAGCATATAAACTACTGATTCTTTTTGCTTTGTCATCTGTCAGCTGGCTTTCAAAGCTTCAAGCCCTCTTTTTTCATGGCGTCATGAAATCTAAGCCTTGCATGGGGGCCATGAGAGATTGACAGATGAAGAAATCAAGGCCCAGTTGAGCCGAGTGGCTCACCCATGGTTGTGGGTGGTTGAGGGTGGAGTTTGGGTTTGTTTTGTTTTAAATATCTTTTGGTTGGGTCGCACAGCGTGTGGGATCCTAGTTCCCTGACCAAGGATCGAACCTGTACCCACTGCATTAGCAGCTCAGAGTCTTAACCACTGGACCGCTAGGAGGTCTCCCAGAGAGGGCAGTTTAGGACTTGGCTTCCCTTTCTGGGCTCATGGTTGCTGCCAGAACCTGTCTCTACTAAAGCAGGAAGCATGCCAGAAGCTGCAAACTTAAGGACTGTTCTCCCTGCACCCCACCCCCCACCCTCCACCCCCACAAAAAAAAACGAAGACTACAATTCATTTTGTTTTGAAAGAGTCCTTAGAGTTTAAAGCCTCCTTTTTGTGGCTCCCTAAGGTGATGCGATCGTTTCCTACTGATCTCTTGTTCTGAGGAAATTTTTCTTGGTTGGCTCTTGGAGATTTAGATTTCCTTGGCAAGGTATTTTTAGAGAGAGGAGATCAGTACATGTCACCAAAGGCGGGCGGAGGGATATATACCTTCAGGCCCAATTATGCAATTAGAATTTTAATAAGGAGCATCATAAATTCTTGCTTCATTGCAGTCATTACCTAGGAGATTGTTCTGCTCAGAAGCCTGACCCAGGTGTCATCACCATTATATCAACATCATCAGCCAACCACAAGCGTTTGTGAAGTGGCCACAAATCGATTATGCAGGACTTGCTTGGGTCCCAGGAGATTTAGAGAAAAAGAGAGAGAGAGAGAGAGCGAGCGAGCGAGAGAGAGAGAGGAGAGAGAGAGAGAGAATGTGTATGTGTGTGTGTTAGCTGTTGCCTTCAAGGAGTTTATGATCTGCAGAACTACAGGAAAAGCAGGAATCTTGGGGAAAGACAGATAACCCAATTTTTCCATGTATGTAAGTGCAAGAAGAGATAAGAAAGCCTTCTTCAGCGATCAATGCAAAGAAATAGAGGAAAACAACAGAATGGGAAAGACTAGAGATCTCTTCAAGAAGATTAGAGATACCAAAGGAACATTTCATGCAAAGATGGGCTCGATAAAGGACAGAAATGCTATGGACCTAACAGAAGCAGAAGATATTAAGAAGAGGTGGCAAGAATACACAGAAGAACTGTACAGAAAAGATCTTCACGACCCAGATAATCACAATGGTGTGACCACTGACCTAGAGCCAGACATCCTGGAATGTGAAGTCAAGTGGGCCTTAGAAAGCATCACTATGAACAAAGCTAGTGGAGCTGATGGAATTCCAGTTGAGCTCTTTCAAATCCTGAAAGATGATGCTGTGAAAGTGCTGCACTCAATATGCCAGCAAATTTGGAAGACTCAGCAGTGGCCACAGGACTGGAAAAGGTCAGTTTTCATTCCAATCCCAAAGAAAGGCAATGCCAAAGAATGCTCAACCTACTGCACAATTGCACTCATCTCACACGCTAGTAAAGTAATGCTCAAAATTCTCCAAGCTAGGCTTCAGCAATACGTGAACTGTGAACTTCCTGATGTTCCAGCTGGTTTTAGAAAAGGCAGAGGAACCAGAGATCAAATTGCCAACATCTGCTGGATCATGGAAAAAAGCAAGAGAGTTCCAGAAAAACATCTATTTCTGCTTTATTGACTATGCCAAAGCCTTTGACTGTGTGGATCACAATAAACTGTGGAAAATTGTGAAAGAGATGGGAATACCAGACCAGCTGACCTGCCTCTTGAGAAACCTATATGTAGGTCAGGAAGCAACAGTTAGAACTGGACATGGGCCAGTCAGAATGGCTGCGATCCAAAAGTCTACAAGCAATAAATGCTGGAGAGGGTGTGGAGAAAAGGGAACCCTCTTACACTGTTGGTGGGAATGCAAACTAGTACAGCCACTATGGAGAACAGTGTGGAGATTCCTTAAAAAACTGGATATAGAACTTCCTTATGATCCAGCAATCCCACTGCTGGGCATACACACCAAGGAAACCAGAATTGAAAGAGACATGTGTACCCCAGTGTTCATCGCAGCACTGTTTATAATAGCCAGGACATGGAAGCAACCTAGATGTCCATCAGCAGACGAATGGATAAGAAAGCTGTGGTACATATACACATGGAGTATTACTCAGCCATTAAAAAGAATACATTTGAATCAGTTCTAATGAGGTGGATGAAACTGGAGCCTATTATACAGAGTGAAGTAAGCCAGAAAGAAAAACACCAATACAGTATACTAACGCATATATATGGAATTTAGAAAGATGGTAACAATAACCCTGTATACAAGACAGCAAAAGAGACACTGATGTATAGAACAGTCTTTTGGCCTCTTTGGGAGAGGGAGAGGGTGGGATAATTTGGGAGAATGGCATTGAAATACGTATAATATCATATATGGAATGAGTCACCAGTCCAGGTTCGATGCAGGATACTGGATGCTTGGGGCTGGTGCACTGGGATGACCCAGAGGGATGGTATGGGGAGGTAGGAGGGAGGAGGGTTCAGGATGGGGAACACATGTATACCTGTGGAGGATTCATTTCAATAATTGGCAAAACCAATACAATATTGTAAAGTTTAAAAATAAAATAAAAAAAAATAATAATAAAAGAAAAAAAAAAAAGAACTGGACATGGAACAACAGACTGGTTCCAAATAGGAAAAGGAGTACATCCAGGCTGTATATTATCACCCTGCTTATTTAACTTATATGCAGAGTACATCATGAGAAACGCTGGACTGGAAGAAACACAAGCTGGAATCAAGATTGCCGGGAGAAATATCAATAACCTCAGATATGCAGATGACACCACCCTTATGGCAGAAAATGAAGAGGAACTCAAAAGCCTCTTGATGAAAGTGAAAGTGGAGAGTGAAAAAGTTGGCTTAAAGCTCAACTTTCAGAAAACGAAGATCATGGCATCCAGTCCCATCACTTCATGGGAAATAGATGGGGAAACAGTGGAAAGAGTGGCAGACTTTATTTTTGGGGGCTCCAAAATCACTGCAGATGGTGACTGCAGCCATGAAATTAAAAGATGCTTACTCCTTGGAAGGAAAGTTATGACCAACCTAGATAGCATATTGAAAAGCAGAGACATTACTTTGCCAACAAAGGTCCGTCTAGTCAAGGCTATGGTTTTTCCTGTGGTCATGTATGGATGTGAGAGTTGGACTGTGAAGAAGGCTGAGCGCCAAAGAATTGATGCTTTTGAACTGTGGTGTTGGAGAAGACTCTTGAGAGTCCCTTGGACTGCAAGGAGATCCAACCAGTCCAATCTGAAGGAGATCAGCCATGGGATTTCTTTGGAAGGAATGATGCTAAAGCTGAAACTCCAGTACTTTGGCCACCTCATGCGAAGAGTTGACTCATTGGAAAAGACCCTGATGTGGGAGGGACTGGGGGCAGGAAGAGAAGGGGGCGACAGAGGATGAGATGGCTGGATGGCATCACTGAATCGATGGACATGAGTCTGAGTGAACTCCGGGAGTTGGTGATGGACAGGGAGGCCTGGCGTGCTGTGATTCGTGGGGTCGCAAAGAGTCGGACCCCACTGAGCGACTGATCTGATCTGATCTGAAGTGCATATTGGATTTCCCGAGTGGCTTAGTGGTAAAGAATCCACCTGCAATGTAGGAGACACAGGTTCCATATCTGATCCAGGAAGATACCCTGGACAAGGAAATGGCAACCCATCCCGGTATTCTTTTTTTTTTATTCTACACCACGGACAGAGGAGCATGGCGGGCTACAGTCCACGCAGTCTCAAAAGAGTTGGACACAACTTCGCAACTAAAGCAACAAAACTGCATATTAACTCACGTATCTGGTGTTATATGCTGGGGAAGGAGACTGATGAGATAAGGAAGGGACCTGAGAAAGGTCTGACTGTGGGAAAATGGAAGCATATAGGTTGTGCTGAGCTGGGAGAACACAGGCTGCCTTGTCACAAGGCGGGGCAGTTGGTTGGAAGAGAGAGCAGGTAATTGGTGGAGGGCCTTGAAACCAATAATTTAGATAGATTGGGCATATTAACAGCAATGATCGGAGGACCGGGAGAGGAAGATTACTTGCTGTGGTTGATTGTGGCAGAAACCGACAGGGCAAGATGACAGCTGAAACGTTTGTTTTGCATAAGGGCGGTTTCAGGTTTGTGTAATTTTGCACAGATCAAGATAAGGGATTCGGGGGTCATGATTGGTACGGAGCAGAGATACGATTCTTTTTTGGCTAAAATCCTGTTTCCCCTTTTCCCTCAGAAATAATGGCTGAGTAGGAGTGGTGTGTCCTAGCCAACTCATTGGAAAAGACCCTGCTGCTTGGAAAGATGAAAGGCAAAAGGAGAAGGGGACAGCAGAGGATGAGATGGTTAGATAGCATCACTAACTCAAAGGACATGAAGTTCAGCAAACTCTGGGAGGTAGTGGAGGACAAAGGAATTTGGCGTGCTATAGTCCCTGGGGTTGGAAAGAGTCAGACGTGACTCAGTGACTGAACAACAAGTGGAAAATATCAGAGTTGAGGATGCATTTAATTAACCTAGCCCAGGGAATCGTAGCTTAGCCTGGCCTAGCTTTGTTGTTGTTTATCACTAAGTCATGTCTGACTCTTTCGTGACACCATGTACTATATAGCCTGCCAGGCTCCTCTGTCCATGGGATTTTCCAGCCAAGAATACTGGAGTGGGTTGCCATTTCTTCCTCCAGGGGATCTTCCTGACCCTGGGACTGAACCCAGGTCTCTTGAGTCTCCTGCATTGGCAGGTGGATTCTTTACCACTGAGCCACTAGGAAAGCCCAGCTTAGATCTGCTCAAAACACATTAGTCTACAGTTGAGCAAAATCATCTCTTTAAAAATAAAGTGTTTTTTAAGACATCTCAGAAAAAAGGGGGAGTGATGTGTCCTCACCATGATAGGGAACACAGACATGAGATACCAGCCTGGTGGGTTTTTTTTTTTTCGTTTTGCCAGACCATATGGCATGTGGGGTCTTGGTTCCCTGACCAGGGATTAAACCTATGCCCCCTCCATTGGGAGCATGGAGTCTTAACCACTGGACCATCAGGGAAGTCTGCAAACCAGAATAGATTTTACTGGAACTCATTATTCACTACTGCGCAGCAATATCATCTTTACAGCTCTCCCCACTGTGTACATCTGCTAAACGGAGGTGTTGGGCTTTTTAAATTTTAATATTTATTTATTTGGCGATGCTGGGTCCTAGTTGCTCCATGCGAACTCTTGGTTGCAGCGTGTGGGATCTAGTTCCATGACCAGGGATCGAACCCAAGCCTTCTGCATTGGGAGCTCAGAGTCTTAACCACTAGACCAGTAGGGAAGTCCCTGGCATCTGTTTTTTTTTTTTTTTTGCAAAACAGACAAATAAAAGTCGTACTTAGGTTTGGATCTGGTACGGCAGTGTCTTAAATTGTCAACTGTTCTCTGCCTCGGTTCTTGTAGGGCAGCTGTCATTTAGGGCAGAGATCATTTAGGGATGAGCATTGAGAGAGGTCACAGCCCTTCTGGCTCTGTGTTCCCGAAACCATGGCAAACATGTGGCACGTGTCCTGAGCCCTGGGAGGTGCCGTTCCTTCTGTTGCTCTGTCTGTAAAGGATCCAACCTTTTGACAGTTTTTACAGCAAATGCTGGGGCAGCTTGTGAGCTAATTAGGAGAAACTCTGATAAGTGAATGCCAGGTCCCTTGGTTCTCTGTCGTCTTCTGTGCAGTAGACAGCCAGTCGAATAGCCTCCCTTGGGTGGCTGATCACTCTGTCCCCTGACATCTATGAAACGGGGTGTCACCTCTCTGCCAGCTTCTCCAGGCTTGAGTCTTTTCTGTAAAGCTGAAGTGTCTTCTAATTCTCAGACATCTCACCCATGGCAGTCAAACTCAGTTCTGTTTCTTCGGGAAAGTCTGCCCTTTTCTGTCTGTGGCCTCTTCCTGTGTCGTGACTGGCTTTCCACGCACCCTGCGTGGTTGTCTGCAGCAGGCACAAGGGATTAAAGAGAGCAGTGGGAGAAAGACGACTCCATGTCTGCCAAAGCCCAGAAACCAAGTCGTCGTTTTGGGACTGTCAGTCTAAACCTGGCCCGTTGTAAGAAGAGGTCGTGGATTTGTGTTAACGTTTCCCCAGTTAATAGACCCCGATCAGCCCCATAGGTTATTGCTGCCAGTTGCTTCCAACAGCAGGAAACGTGCTGCATTCCCGCTACGTCCTCCGCCATGGAGCCGTAAGTGCTTAGCGCTATTTCCTTAAACCATTCGAGGTTGATAAATGACAAGCACTTCACTCTGGGTAGAGCTCATAAATTCAGCCCCTACCAAAAATAACAAGCTGACAGCACTTAGTCCTGTTTATAAAGTTCATACATATCCATCTCTGATGGAGGTGCGGGGTGGATCTGGGAAATAGCACTGCAGCCCGTTAAAGTAATGTGAGCGCACGGCCAGGACGCAGCACGATGCACCGGGCACCCTGGCTCCCTGCCAGCTGCCCTGCTCACCACGGGCATCTGAAGGATGAGGCTGGAGCCCACACGCCATGGAGTCCAGAGCCCTTCTCCTTCCCACAAACGGCCTTTCTCACTCCCTCCACCACCCCTCTTCTTTCTGCAAGTGAGCCCCTGCCTCCTCTTCCCTAGGCTGAGGGGAGGCAGTGGGACACGTCCCTTCAGGAGGAAGAGATGGATTCAAGCAAATCCATCCATCAGCCCAAGGAGCTGTTCTCTTTCTGGCAATCTGGGAAAAATGGCAAACCCTCCCAAAAGAAGGGCCCATAAGTGCAAAGCCTGAAAGACTTATGTTCTAGCAGGTGTCAGAAGAGGAAATGTTTTAATTAAAAAAAAAAAAAAAGGGACTTCCCTGATGGCCCAGTGGCTAAGACTTGGCACTCCCAAGGCAGGGGGCCTGGGTTTGATCCCTGGTCGGAGAACTAGACCCTACATGCCACAACTAAGAGTTTGCATGCTGCAGCCAAATAAATATTAAAATAAATGAATAAATAAGAGACTCATCCAACTGGTCATGGCTCCTTAGAGACCTGGCAGGTCTTGCTGGGGGGAGGCTGGGAAACAGTGACCGAACGACCCAGGCCCCGGTGGGCCGAGGAGGGCGTGAGCCGTCACAGGCGGAGCTGCAGCCGCATGCTCAGTACCGCACTGAACATTCAGTACTGCAGACAGGACAGCCACGTTGCCTCTCAGACACCAGAAGAGCGCAGAGAACATTCCTTCCCTTTGCAACAGCTTGGACCCGAGCCGCAGACGTGCTGTTCCCTCCGGCTGGCACGACCCCCTCCCCCCCCATTCCTGTATCAGAGGACCAACTACCGCCTGGCTTTGGAGACCCAGCTCAGACCCAGCATCTTCCCCAGAAGGCCCCTCTCTCCCCACCAGACCCCCAGGCCTGAGCTATGTCACCTCGAGTCCTCGGTTCTGTGAGCATTTGCCAGGTTGCACTTTCCTCCTCCATTCACCTGTCTTCCCCATCAGCCGTGAGCAGGGACAGCGTCTTGTCCCGGATCCCTCATTTATCCCTGGGGCCGAGCGCAGTGACGAGGACGTAGTGGGTGCTCAATAAATGTTTGTCAAGTGAGTGATGGCGTGGTTAGTGCGATGAGAATTGATGGTGCCCTTCCTGATCTGCCATCCATCACCCGTGGAGTGGAACACGACTGGGAGGCTTTAAACGATGCCACTTGCGAATGTAAGGAGAAGAGGCGGGGTTAGAATGAGTAATCACCCCCTTTTATTGAGTATTTACTGCAGCACCTTCTCAGGCTTTTAAAATGTATCAGTGCACTTAATCCTGAGATCAATCTGCTAAGACAGGTTCTGTTCATTATCCCCATTGCAGAGCACAGGGAAGTTCAATAACTTGCCGAAGGTTACACGGTGGCAGCGAAGAGATTCATACCGAGGTTAGATAACCATGGTTTCTCTCTGCCTTGGAGGCTGGTTCCTGGAAAGAATTAAGCTCGAATCTCCAGAGGCATCCATCTTGTGTAATGGTTTAATTTCTCTCCTGTGCATGAAGAATGGGTACAAGTCATGTTCCATTGCAGGGAGAAACCAGAAAACAGCCTCTCAGATAACTTTCTGTGGTTCACGAGACAGGCAGGGTTAGGTGACAAAGAATTGGTTTGTTTATTTATTAAAGTCTTCATCGAATTTGTGACAATATTACTTATATTACAATATCATGTTCCAATGTTTCGGCCTCGAGCCGTGTGGGATCTTACCTCCCCAACCAGGGATCAAACCCACACCCTCTGCACTGGAAGGGGAAGTCTTAACCACTGGCCCACCAGGGAAGTCCCTGAAGAATTGGTTTTAGACGGTGGTTGAAAGTTTGGCATCGCAAGTGTTCCCCAGCCACACTGAACTACAATACTGTCGTTTCCTGCAAGGACCGTCTAAGCTGTTTGGCCTCTAGACCTTCCCAAGTGCTCTTCCCTCTGCCTGTCACACACTTGGCTGCTCACTCCTCCTTCCCCAAGTCTGGTCCTCACTTGGCTTCCCTTTTCCACCTGTTCAGATGCAGTTTCTCAGCCCTCCCAGGTAGAGGGTCCCTTCCTGCCCCCAATGTCCCTGTCACGGGCCCTCACAGTGCGGTAGCGCTGACAGCTACACCGGGAGCTGACCTGTGTGCAGGGTGAGAGGAATGATCACCTGTTCCTGACAGGTTCCCGCTCCGGGCCCGTTCTCTGAGAGCAGAGACTGTCTTCTGTTCCTCATTAACCTCCTGTACCTCATCTGGTGCTTGGACACAACTTGTGTTCTCTAAATGTTTGTTGAAGGAGTGGATGAACAGTTCATTTTTGCTTTACACTTTTGAGCCTCAAGGGTTTTTTTGGCCACACCATAGGGCGTGTGGGATCTTAGTTTCCCAACCAGGGATCAAACCCACATCCACTGCCTTAGAAACATGGAGTCTTAACCACCAGAGAAGTCCAGAGTCAAGGGCTTTTCCTTTTTTTTGGAGCCAAGGGTTTTTTAAGTGGTCAAGTGTGTCCTGTCGCACAGCCACGTCTTGTGTGTACACACTCGGCGGGCGCCATGGGGAGTGGAGAGATGACCTGTGTCGCTCCTGTTCTGAGGCGCCCACCGGCTCTGTGGACCAGCAACAGAACTAGAGGCAGGTGTGGTCACGTGCTGGCGAGTCCAAGGATGCCCCATCACAACCCAAGACCTCCCTTCTGCAGGGTGTCCTGAGAACCGCTGGGAGCAACTGTGAGCAATGATTCTTGTCTGTGAAGAAGTAGAAACCCACATTAGGAGGACTCAGCAGGCTGCCCGCCAACTTTGGGGGAAGGCATGTTGAAAAGTGCAACCTCATGTAGGTAACAGCACGCTGGAGGTTAGGTGTAACCCAAGAGAGACTCTTAATGACTTAAGAATAGAACACTTTATTTTATAAATAGAGCGGAGACAAAATCGGATGTATTTAGGACACCTCCACCTGGTTTCCTTGGGCATCTTAGTTGAGCTTTACTTTGTCTAGAACTTAATTACTCATCTGTTTCGCTCAAAATTGGCTGCTCCTGCTTCTCCCATCTTCCAGCCCTCCTTTCCTGGGACCACCTGATGCTCAAACCCAGAAATTCAGGTGTTTCTCTCAACGCTTCTCCAGTTCTCAGCCTTCCTCTCCTTCCCACTTGCCTTCCTCTAGGTGGGAGTTGTCCTCCCTTCTGGCTTTCTTGATTCCAGTCTCCTTTGGGTTTCCCTGGTGGCTCAGACAGTAAAGACTCTGCCTGCAAATGCAGGAAACCCAGGCTCGATCCCTGGGTCGGGAAGATCCCCCGGAGAGGGAATGGCCATCCACTCCAATATTCTTGCCTAGAGAATCCCATGGACAGAGGAGCCTGCTGGGCTATAGTCTATGGGGTCTGAAAAGAATCAGACACGACTGAGAGACTCACACTTGCTCCAACCCATTCTCCACCATATTGTCAGTGTGCACTCTAGAATGCAAGTCCGATCCCATTATCCGTCTGCCTGAGGGTCTTTGGGTGGTCCCCTCCACACCCCCCCAAGTTCAGGCTGTCTTGTTTCACCTCTGCCAGATGACCTGCATTTCTTTGTAGAGATCAGGACATTTGTTTGTTTTGAGATGTATCGCCTTTCCTCCTTTAATTCTCCTGGGTTCTTTAACGCTTTTCCCCACGTGGGTCCCTGCTTGAGTCTCTGGCGGGGAACATGCCTCCAGCATTTTGAGTGTCTAATGTTGCTGGACACATAGAATGCTCTGCGGTGTCTGCTGAAAGATCAGCTCAGAGGATGGGGCGGGGGGTTCGCTGCTGGCCTAGTTAGGTTAGGATTCTGGGCTTTCACTGCCATGGCCTAGGTTCGATCCTAGGTCCAAGAGCTGAGAAACCATGAGCCGCGTGGTGCCGCCAAAAAAAAAAAAAAAGATTAGATAAGAGGAAGCAGAGACTTTAATTTACCTTGAGCTATAAAGGAATAATATCTGGCCCTTCCAAGAACAGGTTTTATTTTAAGGTGGGAGAAGAGTGTTAAGACCCCAGTCATTTACTGGAAAAGATGGCTGGGGAGTGCTGGTAAGAGAGCAAGCCAAAAGGAAACCCCACAGAGCAGAAAAAGAGGTGATCTGGGGACGGTTTGCCTACCTTAGACCATTAAGAAAACAGCCCATGTCTGCTGTAGCAGGCTGCCAAGGAAGGTCTCCTTATTTATACAAGAAGGGGACAGGTCTGCAGTAGGTAATTAATGACTCAGACTCGTTTCCAATTTGACATCCTACATTTAGTGCTTAGAGTCAAAGTTGAAAATTCAAGACAGGCATTCTGAGTCAGTGTGAGAGCCACCCCTCCCCCCCACACACACACCTCTCATTGCAAGCCCCATGGGAACAAAGACATTGTCTCTGCCTTCAGCAGAGATAGTTTTGCATTTTGGAAACAAAGAGGTAGAAAGGAATACCTTGATAGGAGATTGTGTTTGAGGATTTAAGCTCCCAAGTCAGGAGATCCAGTCAGCATCCTCTCGGGGGTTAGGACGCAGCGCACACCCCGCAGCAGACAGCCCGTGCCTGCCAGAGCCCTCCCTGCCGCGGCTGTGAGCTATGGCGGACGGGGCGCCTTCACCTTGATCTTCTGGGCCGCCGGGTGTTCCACTGCTCCAAGTTAATGTCTGCTCTTAAGCGTTACGTTATCTGGTAGCAAGGTAGTCATTTATAATTTATATACTATGTGCCGGCTTAAAATAGAGACAAGAGGATCATCGGCGTTCTGAAGCTCCTAGTTTTCCAAAATAACATTTCTTCGGTGAAGTCTGCCGGTGGGAATTAGAAAAACCTGCCGTGAATTAAAAAGCCCTTTGTCCTGAAGTCAGGCTGGGACACAGATGTGCCAACAAGCATTACTGGTAAAGACCTCCACCTCTGGGGTGGCGCTGGGGCCCCACTGAGTTCCCAGAGTGGGCACAGGGGCAGAGCTAGAGGGACATTTGGAGAAACGGCCCCCGTGAGGGACAGAAGCCAACCCGCATCTCCACCCCTTGTCTGCTGAGTATTTATCCGGCTGCATCAGGGCGTAGTTGCGGAGAGCGGGATCTTTGGTTATGGCGACAGGGCTCAGTTGCTCTGTGGCACGTGGGATCTTAGTTCCCGGACCAGGGTTCGAACCCATTTCCCCTGCATTTGAAGGTGGATTCTTAACCACTGGACCACCAGGAAAGGCCCTGTGCTGCCTTTGGTGTCCTTCCGCGTAGGCTGCTCCTTTGCTCTATTGATGTTGACAGTACAGACCAGGATGTACCGTTGAGTTCCTTGTAGGGAACACACTGTCCACTCACATACATTAAAAATAGAAAAATCCTGCTTGAAAAGCCCTCTGTTAGAGTCAGGTCTTAGCAGAAACGAATTGAATCTTAGAGGTCTTGCTTGTTTTTTTCTTTTTTTCCTTCTTTTATGAGAAGTCTCTGAACCTGAAATTTTCCCCAGTGCTTTTTCATCATACATCTGGAATATGCCAGGACCTTGGGTGGAGATTTCTTTCATGAGGGCAGGAGAAGAACAGACGCCCCTCTGAAGTCCGGTGTCCTTGCTCTTCTGATGTTTGGTGACCTCGTAGTATTTGAATCCACCATCTGTGACCATTGATCTCCATGATACGGCTTACACTCATCCATGTACCCGGGTGTCCATTTGAATGTCCACCTGATACTTGGGGGCCGCTGGGGTCTGGGCGAGGGGCTGCTAAGGAGTAATGTGGGAACATCCTGGGTGATATAACTGGAGAGCCACAAGGTGGCAACATTTACTAAGCTGCTGGGCATTTTCTTCCCCTATTATGATATTGAACCTACTTTTCCAGCCATAAGATTGAAGAGCAGAGAAAAAGGGTTTAGCAGCCATTGCTTCAGGTCCTTCTAAGGGAACACTGTGGAATTAGCACACAGCAGTGTATTCCTGTCTGTTTGTCCCCTGGGTTTCCTGTGAAATTGCTGTGTGAGTATAGGTGGGACCCTTTCCCCTACAGCCTCCGTTACACATCGTTACGGGGGGAGACTGTGATTTTGCTGGCTGGTCTCTGATGGTGCCTTTTCCTCCTGATTTGTGACTTTGATTATAACTTCCTCCCCTATATTGCTTTTAAAAATATCTAGTAAAACTTGTCTTTACATTTTAAAAAGCTAGCCTTGTATCGAAGGGCAGAGTCGTGATTAAAAAGAAGATCGACAGTAAAATATCGAGGAAATGGATGTCCCTGGGAGCTCACCCCGGGTTAACTGGAGAAGCTCGACTCTCCTAAATGAGGATGCTGTTTACCAGCTTTCCAAAATTAGCAGCTTTGGGGATATTAAGATCTGAAAGGAACTGTCCAAGGGAGGTATTGTGTATGCTTTGCAGCGATTAAGCCATTAAGCTCTAATTGGTATTTTCCCACTCATGGTTTTGTGCAGGAAGCTTCACGATTATTTAGGAATTCTGTGCTCATCAGCCATCTCAGCGTCGTCCCCACCTTTCGGAACCCGAGAGCGGGGGGCACAGAGGAAAGGGTTTTTCCTGTGAGCGGACTGCGACTCCGGCTCAGCCAGCTTCCCTGTGGGTTTCTTCCCTTGCAGATGAAGTGGAAGGGGAAGGACCTGTTTGACTTGGTGTGCCGGACCCTGGGGCTTCGCGAAACCTGGTTCTTCGGCCTGCAGTACACAATCAAGGACACCGTGGCCTGGCTCAAGATGGACAAGAAGGTGGGCCCGGACCCCGAGGACACTAGTGGGGCTGGCGTGGGCTCCGAATTTCCCCTGAGTGTGTGTCTAGCCTCTTGCTCATCATGGAACATTACAGGTGCACTGTAGAGAGGGGGCGGGTCGCAGAGGAAGTCACGTGGGACGTGGGTCTGGGGAGGCCCCTCCTCTGCTCTCCAGGCCCGAAGAATCCCCCAGGACTGACCTGCCACCACTCCTGGCTTCTTCGTTTGTCATTGGATGTCACCTGATTGCTCCAGGCTTTATGCTGTTCAGTAGACTGAGCCTGGAGTCAGGCTTTGTGAATAAAAATTACTATTGTATTATCTCTCTCTCCCTCCCGCCCCCCCACCCAATTTATGTCTTTGAAAGATTTTCTCAGGGCTCGTGTTCTTTAGGGAATTTTTTTCAAGTCTTTTTGAGAAACACCATGGCCCAACTCAATTTACTCATTACCATGATCTAAGGAATAAAGAGTGCCCTGGTCCCCACGGTGAAGGAAGAATGTCTCTTTTGTTCTCGTGCTTCCTGGGGCCTCTGAGGCCTGGTGGACGAGTCTGGGCTCCCAGCAGTTCTAATGTGGCTCAGAAATGGATATTGCCTCGGGGAACTACCCTCTGCGTGGGTTCTTATATGCGCACAGAGACACTGTCACCTACTTACCTGCCTACCTAACCGCCAAGATGCTGAGAGCAGGGCCGTACGTGTTTGTCAGTAACTCCTAAAAGACCCCCAAATCTCAGAGTGAGTCAGTGTCGAATTCTTAGCCCAGATTACTCCCTGCAGTTGCTTACCCCATCTTATTATCTGCTGCTTGGCATGATAAACAGTGCAGGCCTTCTGTCTTTCACCAGTTTGACGCTGAACCCAAGTGTTCAAATTGTGTTTACGCACGTAAATCCGAATCTTCTCATTGGGATGGCTGCCGGTTATAAATTTCACATGGAAATTCCCAACGATCATGAACGTCCCCGATCAGGTTTATTTTTAATTTCTCAGGCACCGAGGCCAGGAATTTGGGCAGGAGCCTGGAGGGTTACCCACCAAAGGCAGCAGAACCACTGGTATCATTTTATGGCTCTCGGCAAAGTAAATTTGCAGTCGTACCTGAGTGTCGGCCAAATGGATATTAGACTGGGGGGCCTCAGGAGCCATGGAGCCTGCTGCTCAAAAGAAATAAATTATGACACATGTTAATGGAGACTTGTAGCCTGTCACATGGCATGTTTATGTCCTGAGATGAAATTCATTCTGGAGAGCAGATGGCTCAAGCTTTCCAGTGGGTGGATGGAATTGTTAGAAGATTAAAGGCCGCGTGGTTTACTGGCTGTGCTCAAGTAGTTCATGGGGGCCTCTCTAGAGGTTCCTTGAAACACAGGGTTGCCCCGATGGACAGGTTTCACCTCTTGTTGCTCAGTTAATGATGAGATGATTCGACAGAGGTCTAGTTTATCATCTCTAAGCTCCATTCCACTGTGGACTTAAATGCTGGAGGTAGGCAGCCAGACCAAACAGTAAAGGAAGATTCCACGACTTGAGAAGATTAAAAAACCTTCAGCCTACCGTAAAGGATAGTGCCCAAGACCCTCAGGTTATAAATTTCTAGTTGTTAGCTATCTCTGCAGCCTTGAAAACATTGGTGCCTTAATATTCTTAGCTCCACTCACCACTTGGGGGTATTGATTCATTTGGTTCAGAGACGCCATGTGAGTGAACATCACCTCCTGTTATAGGTGGCTCTGTGAATGCTTCAAACTGTAGAATCACAACCCTTGGGGAATGTGACGAATTTAGAAGGGAGAACAATGTTTATACACTCCCTGCAGAAGGTTCTTTGATGGTGGCCCCGGGAGGGACAGGGGCCAACCTAGCTTGTTTTCCTTTCGCTCTGCGATCCCACAGGTGCTGGATCATGATGTCTCAAAGGAAGAGCCGGTCACCTTTCACTTTCTGGCCAAATTTTACCCTGAGAATGCCGAGGAAGAGCTGGTTCAGGAGATCACGCAACACTTATTCTTCCTGCAGGTACCCCTTTCCATGCTGCCCACCGATCCTAAAAGCCCCCACTCCACCCACCCCCCAGAGGCGTGGCCACAGAGGCAGTCTGGACTGACCCCTCTGTGTTGACCACACATGCCTCCACGTCCTGAAAACTCTTTCTCCCTCTGGAAAGCCAGTCCCTCTGGTTCTGTAAGGAAAAAACAAGCTTCAGGACAGAACTCTGCTTGAGCGATGAGAATTGATATCAGACGAAATTGCAGAAGTGTGATGGCGAAAGAACCCATGCCGGTAGCAGCTCCCTCACTAGATCCATCTCTTTGGAGAGGGATCCCGTTTTCTTCCCCACTAACTTAAAAGTACTAGGTAGTTGCCCTGGAAGTCTGAACAGAGAGTCTTGCAAAAAGGAGTTCTACCAAAAGTTCAAAATTCACTCTCATGAAGGTGGGACTTCAGCATTCCACCGACACTTGAGATTCATCAGGCTTCAAGCCACTGTTTGTCCAGGGTTGTCTTATTTTCCATTTATTTTCCACTCCAAGATTGTGAGCCTCTTTAAGGCAAGGCTCACTGAGTGCACGGTGGCCATTCCGTAAGTTGCTGTTCCACTGAATTGAATAAATCAGGAGATCCATAATTGGAGGTTCAGAGACCGCTGGAGCTGGCCCCCTGGAGGGGCAGCCAGGGGACAGGAGCGAGGGTGAGAACGCTTAGTTTTGTTTGTGTTCCTGCTGCTTGGGCAGAGTGCTTCCCCAGTTCCAGGGTTAGTTTTTGTTTGTTTTTTTGCTGTATCTTGAGGTCTTTAGCATCTTAGTTCCCCAACCAGGGGTCGAACCCATACCCCCTGCAGTGGAAGCTCAGAGTCTTAACTGCTAGACCACCAGGGAAGTCCCTCGTGGTTGGTGCCGGGCGCTGGGAGATCAGCGACAGAAAAAACCCTGCAGGGGCATTAGCTATATGAGTCCCTGGGGGCTCGGACAGTGAAGCGTCTGCCTGCAGTGCAGGAGACCAGGTTCAGTCGCTGGGTCCGGGAGATCTGGAGAGGGAAATGGCAGCCCACTGCAGTGTTGCCTGGAAAATCCCGTGGACAGAGGAGGCTGGTAGGCTGCAGTCCATGGGGTCGTAAAGAGTCGGACACGGCTGAGCAACTTCACTCTAACTTTTCCCAGAAGCAGGCATATAGGCTATCACCCAGTCCTCCTACGGGGCTTTCTGGGTGGCTCAGTGGTAAAGAATCCACCTGCCGGTGGAGGAGATGCTTGTTTGATTCCTGGGTGGGCAAGATCCCCTGGAGAAGGAAATGGCCACCCACTCCAGTATTCTTGCCTGGGAAATCCCAGGGACAGAGGAGCCTGGCGGGCTACAGTCCATGGGGTCGCAAAGAGTCAGACATGGTTTAGCAACTGAACAACAAAACAACGAAGTTTACCCCCCCAAAAAAGTGTGTGTGTATATACACATGTATATACATTCCCTCTACAACATTCTCATGCCAGACGGAAGCCCTTTCAGCTTTTCTGTGCTGCTGCTGCTGCTAAGTCGCTTCAGTCGTGTTTGACTCTGTGCAACCCCATAGACGGCAGCCCACCAGGCTCCCCCATCCCTGGGATTCTCCAGGCAAGAACACTAGTGGGTTGCCATTTCCTTCTCCAATGCATGAAAGTGAAAAGTGAAAGTGAAGTCACTCAGTCATGTCCGACCCTCCATGACCCCATGAACTGCAGCCTACCAGGCTCCTCCGTCCATGGGATTTTCCAGGCAAGAGTACTGGAGTGGGGTGCCATTGCCTTCTCCAGCTTTTCTATAGTGTGGCTTAAAAACCCGAGGGTTAGAGAGTTGCCGTGCTTTAAATGAAGCCACACAATGACCTTCTGGGCCCCAGAACGTCCCGGCCTTATAGAGATGGCTTTCTTGGAAGCAGTGCCTACTCTCCATTTGACTTTGGCTCAATTTCCCCTTCCACTGAAATGCTGGAGTGCTCTCATGGCTGAGCAAGGCAAAATTTACTACTTTTATGAATCTGGTGACTGTTGACGTCTGTGAAGGAGAATTGGCTTTCCTGTTGTGTTTATTTCAGCCTGCTCCCACTTGAGGAGGCCCTCCTGCCTCTCTGTCTGGAACATCCCCCCACTCCACCAGGCTAAGAAATTAGATGCCATGAGATATGTTAATTCAACATTATGGCTTAAGAATTATATTTCCTGGACCTCACGTGGACTTAAAGGTTTAATCGATCAAGCTTTTATTGCTTCCTTTTTTCCTTAG
Source organism: Bos javanicus (assembly GCF_032452875.1). NCBI lineage: Eukaryota > Metazoa > Chordata > Mammalia > Artiodactyla > Bovidae > Bos > Bos javanicus. The sequence continues at coordinate 69,219,639 of NC_083884.1, forward strand.
AGCAGGCATATTGAAAACGATGGTTTTCTCCCTGCAGTCATAACTCAGTGGCCTCGCTGACTTTGGGCTCGTGTTAAGACTTCAAAAAACAGACTCCATTGGTCTGGTTGTGTGTGTGCTCAGCAGGGGCCAAGGCTGCAGTCTTGGCCTGTTCCTGACACCCCTTCAAGTTCACAGCTCTCCTCTGTCACAGCCCAGTCAGTCTCTTTCTTAACCACCACAAAGATTGTTTTCTTCTTCAGCATTTGATCATGAACAGAAGAGATAAGATATGGATTTTTTTTTTTTTAATGCCTAGCCATCTTACCAGTAACTTCTCAGGGCTGAACTCCCAACTTGTCAGCAGCATTAAAAAAAATTAAAAAATCATACCCTTTGTCAGAAAATCATTAGCAGGCAGGTGTGGCAGGGCTCGTTAGAACACTCTGCGGCACCGGCTGCGAGCCGCCCTCACGGCTCCCCTCCGCTCGCACATTGTCGCACCTCCCCTTTCACCCCCTGCAGGTGAAGAAGCAGATCTTGGATGAAAAGATCTACTGCCCTCCGGAGGCGTCTGTGCTCCTGGCTTCTTACGCCGTCCAGGCCAAGGTAGGCTCAGAGAAGACACAGGCATTCTTTCTGAGTGTTAATGCATGTCACGGGATCATGCCAGACATCCACTTCTCTGGACTCTGTGGGCTTCAGAGAGACTTGCCCTGGAAAGCGGGATGCTCTGGGACGTGTGGGCTTGGGGACCACTCTCTCTGTCCCGCTTCGGTACCATCTTAGTGTGTGTGTGTGTGTGTGTGTGTGTGCGCGCGCGCCTACCAATGATAAGTGTACAGCTTGATGGATTTTCTATGTAATCCTGTTTGCACATGTGGTTAATTATATTCACCGCGCCAACCTCTCTTTTCATTAACTGGGAAAAATGAGTTTATCATCTCCAGTTTTGGCCAGACGTGGCCTTGAGGTCAGAAAGGCTCAGGTCCTCACTGCAAACTCATCTTCTGAGGACCAGCAACCCTGTGTGACGGGACCACACCCTAGAGAATGTTCGTTTCATGCCCCCCGACGGGTGTGCTGGCTCTGCTTATGGTGGGCACTGCCGGCCCTCGGGCCCACTGAGCCCAGCGGAGCTGTCTGGTGACCTGAGAGTCTTTCAGAGAAATGGCTGCAGTTTGGGAATGGTGGGGCAGAGAGCAGTGTTCCTATCCGCTCTGTTTTTGTAAGATGAACCGTAGGGTCTACCCAGGATGCTTCATGCCCCTCAGGTTTCCTGCTTTAGTCACATGCCACTTGCTCTTTTGTTTTTTCGCTTTTTAACTTACCTTGGAGTATAGCTAATTAACAACATTGTGATAGTTTCAGGTGGATACCTGAAACGCAAAGGGACTCAGGCATGCATACACACGTGTCCATTCTCCCCCAAACTCCCCTCCATCGAGGCTGCCTGTTGACACTGGGTAGAGCTCCTTGCTGTGCACACCAGGACCTTCTTGGTTATCCATTTAAAATGCAGCGGATCGTGGATGCACGTCCATCCCAAACGCCCTGTCCCTTCCCCATCGCTCCCCCTACCTGCCTTTTGCCCTTCGTCCCTTCGCTGCCCCTTTCACTGCAGCGTGGGAAGATGACCTCAGAACGGGGTCACTCTCGTTAGCTTTGTAATTTTGCACAATCTTTTCGGTTATCATTTTTCTTTTTTAATTAGAGGTCTCCATAAAGCCATTTCCCTGAAACGGTCCAGAAATTAATAAGACCCTCAACTTCTTAGCCCACTTTTTAAGGGGAGCTTAAGATAATTTCAGATCAAAGCCAGGAAGGAAAAAAACTGGCTCACCATTTGGAGGAGAAAGGGGTCTGTACATGTTCGTCACACCAACAGAAGCATCCGGGGTCGCTGGATGACTCGTCTAGTATTTGCTGAGTATTTGCCGGCCGGAGAGGAGGCTGTTGACTCTGTCATGGATACAGACACGAAGCGAGCATCTCTGCCCTCAGCGGTTTGTTCAAGGTCGTTCGGGAAACCTTGGGTAAAGCTCAGGGCAGAACCCACAGCCTTGGGATTACATCTTGTGCCTTGCGTGTCCCGCTGCCCTGACAAATGAGTAATTGAGAAAACAGAATGGGCCTGGATTCAACTAAAACATATGCTTCCTTTTCTGCTTTGATTAAGAATATTAATAACAGGGGAAAAAACGTGTCCTTTCAATCAGTAGCGCCCTGACAGTGATGAAGCAGTTGCTGTCACTTTCATTAAATCCGAGCACTTCCTGGCCCGGAACCGAGCTCCTCTCCCGCCTACTTTCTCCCCAGCCAAGAGGATGCCCAGGCTCCCAAGGATACCACCTCCCTCTGAAGGACTTCAGTTCTCAAAGGCCACACTGTCTTTGTACAAATTGAGGGAGCCCCCAGATTCAAAGGCCACTTGTGGAAAAAAAATAACTTTTCAGGGAGCCAGCAGATGTTTGCTTAAACAGGTTTCACTCTAGGAAAGCCCTCCTGATTTGGATCCTCCTAATTTAGAGATGAAAGTGATGCACAGACAGCATGTGTGGTTCATATGGAGAAGCGTGTTCTAGCTGTTTTTCCCGGTGTGAATTGTCACAATCGTCCAAACAAAGGTGATCTATGGCTTGGAGTCTGCGTCTGGGAAGCTAAGGATTATTGGACCATACTTCCAGTTTCTAGAACAGCTGTTGATATGAATAGGGTGCCTCTGGTTGTAACGCTGATCTGGTCTTATACGTCACAGTGTTATAACATGAATATTTCTTGAGGTTCCTCAGAGGAGTCTTTTCCGGAAGCTAAGGATCAAGAAAGGTTAATAATTTGTCTCACAATACTTGATGTTAATTCTGTTTTAATTGGAATTTATAGCCCACTATTTTTTTGAGTTTTTTTTTTTTAATGTGTATACCATTTTTAAAGTCTTTATTGAATTTGTTACAGTACTGCTTCTGTTGTTTATGTTCTGTTTTTTATTTATTTTTTTTGCCCAAGAGGCATGTGGTATCTTAGCTCGCTGAGCAGGGATCAAACCCATGCCCCCTGCATTGGAAGGCAAAGTCTTACCACTGGTCTACCAGGGAAGTCCCTCTGTAGCTCACTGCCTGGTGGACAGGATTTGAAGGAAAAGGGAGCTAGAGAATGGAGCCAGGATGAGAACCCTCGAGTCTGATTGCCTCACTTAGCTTTTGCTCATACCAGGAGAGGGGTCTCTGGGTGCCACACTGGTACCACCCCTTTCACTAAATCCCAGGTTCATTTATATGGTCACACCCCTGCAAACTTTTCAATAAATTGTACCCGTTTCTTCCATTATATTCCATTTCTTCTCTTCACAACCTTTCTGAGACAGACAGGAACTGTAGAAGTGTGGTGCGGAAAGTGAATTTGAGTGCGTTAACACTTGGGACGTAATTACGCACCAGTGTGTTCATTACAGTGTTTCAGCTGTTCAGCTGATATCGACACAGTTCATTCTAAAGCATAAACAACTACCCTTAAAGCATAAGTACAAATATTAATCACATGGTTCAGTTAACAAGAACCATATTTCATAGTTGAAGTTTAGGTTATATTTCAATTAAAAATATGGGCTGTTTTTTTTTTCTTTTGGCCTAGTCATGTGACATACCAAACCATCTTGCAATGTTTTAAGCCACCTGTTGGATTTCATATTGACAGTTTGAAAATGTGTTCTTATTAAAAATGACTTGGAGAGGGAATGGTATATAATTCCCCAGTCTTGCAGGGCTGGCCAGCAGATTCCTAGTGCTCGGAGAGAGGAAGGGCTGGTGGGGGGGAGAGGAGGCTTGTTGTTTCTTAGTGCGCTCCGATGCCAGTCGGGCAGAGCACCAAAAGCAACTCAGAAGTTGGGTGTCTGTAAAGTGTAGGGAGAGCGAGTGTAAGAGTTGAGGCTGGAGAGGTCTGCTGGGAGCAGATCATAGAGTCTTAACTTCATCCTGTGGGTGATGCAGAGCCGGGGAAGGGTTTATATTTTAGACAGATCCTTTGGTGGCTGTGTGAAGGACAGAATGGAGGAATACCAGTCTGGAAGCAAGGAGACCCGGTAGAAGGCTGCGGTGGTCATCCAGACAAGACTGTGGGATTCACGCCTTGGGCAGTGGTCAGCTGGATGGGAGGAGACTGACTTTAAAATATCCAGGTAAAAAGGACTTCCTTGGTGGCCCAGTGGCGGAGAGTCCATCTGCCAGTACAGGGAACACGGGTTCAATCTGTGGTCTGGCAGGATTCCACATACCAAGGAACAGTTGGGCGGGTGTGCCACAGTTACTGAGCCTGAGCTCTCGAGCCCTTCAGGCCACAACTAACGAAGCCCTTATGCCTAGAACCTGCCTAGAACCTGTGCTTCTCAACAAGAGAAGCCACCGCAACGAGAAGCCCGTGTGTCACAACTGGAGAGTAGCCCCCATTTGCTGCAACTAGGCTTCCCTGGTGGCTCAGAGGTTAAAGTGTCTGCCTGCAATGTGGGGGACCTGGGTTCGATCCCTGGGTTGGGAAGATCCCCTGGAGAAGGAAATGGCAACCCACTCCAGTATTCTTGCCTGGAGAATCCCATGGACGGAGGAGCCTGGTGGGCTACAGTTCACAGCGTCGCAAAGAGTTGGACACGACTGAGCATGACACATGAGAAAGCCTGTGGGCAGCAATGAAGACCCAGCACAGCCAAAATAATAGTAAAATTTTAAAAAAATAAAAAATATACAGGAAAGAAATATAATATCTAGGAAAAAAAATATTCAGAAGGCAAAACTTGATGTAAGTGGTGCTGTCCTCTGCATATCTCCCTTTTGGAGGGACTTACCATTTTACAAATGGGTATTTTCTCTCTCTCAGTGTTGATTTTGAGATATGTCATGTTGGACGTGTAGATGTAGTTGGTTGATTCTAACTGCTGTATGGTAGCCATTGATGAGTAAGCCTAATTTATTTTTCCATCCTCCTGAGGATGAGGTAGGTTTAGTTTCTGCTGTTTCCCTATTATAAGTAGTGTTTTACTGAAAACTCTTTACATGCTTCCTTGTGTACATGTGCTAAAGCTTTTTCCCCTTAAGGTACATCTCTAGAAGTAGAATTGCAGACACATCCTTGAATATAAAGAACTCATAAGTTTCTAAGAAAAAAGATAGCAGGAAAATGGGAGCAGAGGGTATGAATAACAGGCAGTTTATAGAACATGAGAAGAATCTGTAAATACAAAAAGACGCTCAGTCTCACCAGTAACCAAGAAAAATAAGAATTAAATGTGGCGCCGGTGGTAAAGAACCCTCCTGGGAATGCAGAAGACCTAAAAACCCAGGGTTTGATCTCTGGGTCAGGAAGATTCCCTGAAGGAGAGCATGGCAACCCACTTCAATATTTTTGCCTGGAGAATCCCATGGACAGAGGAGCCTGGCAGGCCATGGTCCATAGGGTCGCAAAGAGTCAGACATGACCAAAGTGACTTAGCAGGCACACACACATGGAAATATTTCAAACCCATGAAGTTGTCAAAGAATTGATGCTTTTGAACTGTGATGTTGGAGATGACTCTTGTGAGTCCCTTGGACTGCAAGGATATCAAATCAGTCAATCCTAAAGGAAATCAGTCCTGAATATTCATTGGAAGGACTGATGCTGAAGCTCCAATACTTTGGCCACCTGATGCGAAGAACTGACTCATTGAAAAAGACCGTGATGCTGGGAAAGATTGAAAGCAGGAGGAGAAGGAGACAACAGAGGATGAGATGGTTGGATGGCATCACTGAATTGATGGAGATGAGTTTGAGCAAGGTCCAGGAGTTGGTGATGGACAGGGAAGCCTGACATGCTGCAGTCCATGGGGTCGCAAAGAGTCGGACACGACTGAGCGACTGGACTGAGCTGAAACAACAAGGTTGTACCATATAGCACAGGGATTTGTTGTTGTTTGGTTTCTAAGTCATCAACTCGATGGACATGACTTTGAGCAAACTCCAGGAGATAGTGAAGGACAGGGAAGCCTGGTGTGCTGCAGTCTATGGGGTGGCAAAGAGTCAGACACGACTGAGCAACTGAACAGCAGGTGATTTACAGGAGCTCCATATATTATGAATATTAATCTTTTGTCTTTTTTTACATGTCAGTCTTGTCCTTTTCTTTTTATGTTTTAAGTGACTTTTGATTTCAAATGATTTCATCAACCTTAATATACACATGTTCTTCAATATTTTATCCTGATGTTTTTATGGATTTTTGTTTATAAGTTTAAGTCTTTAATCCATCCGGAACTTAGTGACTGGTGTGTTGTAGGGATCTGACTACTTATTCTATATATGTATCGATTAGACCTTTGTGTTTTGTGAAATCCTGTTCAGAGCGCTTGGTCTCATTTTTCACATATAGAAGCAGAGGAAAGTATGGGTTTCTGTTCAACAAGTGACTCTGAGAGTCCTATAAAAGGTAGACTACTTTCTTTTTTTCTCATTTCTTTTATTGTGAATAAACGTGTTGCAATTTACCCCAGTGAAAAGCGGATACCTTCAGACTCTCTTTAAACCATACATTAGGGATGGAGACATGCTATTTATAGCAACAGAGACATTTTCTTTTTAAACTCTGAAGTCGGGGATGGGGGCCAGGAGGCTACCTCAAACCTCTAAACTTCTCACAAGTGGCCAGAAGTGGTAAAGTAAAACTAATGAAAACGGAGAGCTTCTGAGAGAGAAGTTTAAGATGCAAAGATCCACATATCATTAAACTCTTGACTTCCCTCATCATTCACTGGCAAATTGGTTTCTTAAAGTTTAATTTGGTCTCAACGTGAACCAATCCTTCTCTCCCTGCCCTAAGCATGGACAACATCACCCCGGGCGTCCTGGGTCTTCCCCGCGTGTGCTGTCTACCCTGCGCTTAGGTTTTTACGCCCACCTGACACCACCTCTTGACATGTCTTTAAAATTCACTGAACGGCCAGCCACCCATCATCTCCCCTTGGAGCCTAGAATACCTCTGCTGTTCTGCTTGCTTTTCCTCCCAGGAGGCTGGTGAACTCCCTTCTTGAATTTAAATTCCATTGGTTTATATCAGGGGTGGACCCAGGTTTTGTGGGGCCAGAAGCTTCTATAATTTAGGGGGTTCTTTTAATGCAAGAACACCATATTATGAATATAAAATTAGGTCAAGGCCCATGCAGGTGCAGAGGCCTGAAACCCAAGCCTCATTATAGCTTCCCAGCAGATTCACTCCTTGTTTTATCAGGGAGCCTCTGTACATGAAAGACAGGGGAACAGCCATCTGCATCCATGGGGTGGTGTGACTCTCCTTTATGTTCACCAGCTACCACAACTTGAGGATCTTCTTCTTTTGGTTTGTTTTAAAGACATTTAAGAGCAGACCCATACCTCAAAGTGGCTTTAATGTCCGAAGTGGAATTAGTCCAGGGGAGAAGTTCCTTCAGCAGCGTCCCTGCCACCTCCCTGGTGCTCGGATGTAACGTTTGATCATTTGATCAGTGCCGTAGCTGGGAGCTCAGTATGATAATGTGGGTCATTACTCTCGCAAGCCTTTGGAACCTGAATTTACAGCTCTCACTTTGCATATCTGTTTGCAGAAGCACTCAGAGAGGCATGCAAGTGCAGCGAGGGCTTTGTTTATCATTCTGTCCCTCCAAAAATTAGAGAAGCCAAGAGTGACCAGCGTCTTTATAAATAACACAGGGCACGACAGTGACACCTGACGCCTTATGAGCCGGGCACCGTGCAGAATGCTTCCCTGGCTCTTCATCCCTGTCACACACGCACACGCACGCGCACGCGCACACACACGCACGCACACACGCACACGCACGCACTCACATGCACACACACCCCAGGAGACAGGCACTATTCCGACCCTTGCTTTCCAGACAGAGAAGCTGAGCTTTAGAGACAGGGTTCCCCACTCAAGGCCTCGGGACAGTCCAGAGCGCCCCTTCAGAACCCTCCAAGACAAACGCTCTCCTTTGACAATTTGGAAGCAGGCTTGGAGAGGTGGCATGAGCTGAGTTTTTATCTTTTGACATCAGATTGTATTGAATGCTGTGTGTTAGTTATAGTTTAAAAAAAAAATATATGGGTATTCCATTTGATCCCCCGGGGGAGTCCTGTAAGATATGTACTGGTTTTATCCCCATTTTACAGATGAGAAAACTGGAGCACAAAATGTCCAAGGTCACTGCTAAGAAGGGAAGAAGCTGAGATTGAATTTTTTTAAACTGAAAAAACAATATAGTACAATTCTGCTATTTGCACAATGATTATGAGATTCCTAAGAGATATTGATCCTTGGGGCTTCTACAGAAGAGTGATATGGGACGAAGACATGTTTTCCAGTTGATGAGAAACATCTTTTTTCAATCCCATGAGTGTCCATTGAAAAACACACCAGAAATCTAAACTTGAGATTCTTGGAAAGAGAGGGGTGGACCATGTCCTGATCCAGTTTGGTGGGATGTAGAACCAAGAGCCAAACTTTTTTTTTTTTTTTTGCCAGTGTTGGTAGTGAAAAGCATAAATGTTTATAGAAGAATATACTAAAACACTGAGCTTTGTTGTTTTGGATCAAGAGGTAAACCACTGAATACTAATTGACAAAAGACAGGGTTTGATGTTCTATATATTTTATGGTTAGTTTCTTTTTTTAAAAAACTCCTTCATTTCTGATTATTTCCTGGTCAGACTAACTTTCTAGGAAAGAAAGAGATAATTGTTTGAAATCAGGAAGTTCCAAGTTATTGTCCCCTGTGGGTACATGAAAATGCAGGGCCTATTTCTGGCCCTCCTAGTGATTCTCTCGGAGAAGGCAATGGCACCCCACTCCAGTACTCTTGCCTGGAAAATCCCATGGATGGAGGAGCCTGGTAGGCTGCAGTCAGTGGGGTCGCTAAGAGACACGACTGAGCGACTTCACTTTCACTTTTCACTTTCATGCATTGGAGAAGGACATGGCAACCCACTCCAGTGTTCTTGCCTGGAGAATCCCAGGGACGGGGGAGCCTGGTGGGCTGTCGTCTATGGGGTCGCACAGAGTCAGACACGACTGAAGTGACTTAGCAGTAGCAGTACTGATTCTCTCTGCAAATTTAGGAAAATCAGTTAACCTTTTATTTGTTTTTTTGTTTTGTTTTGTTTTTGTCTGTACAGTAAGGATGACAGTGTTGGCATCAGATTTTTCCAAAGCATTTTCAGAGCCTTGAATGAAAGCTGTTAAAAATATTGCCAGCACTGTCCCCAGCTCCCACCTAGCACTTGGCTCCAATTACCAGCCACTTAGAAGTATGTGTAGGTAAGACTCTTACCACCCGATGCTAATCATATCTCACACCCAGTTGTGTTGTCTCTTTTCAAAACCTAATGTTTTGGTAGCAGTGGCTTCCTTCAGGAGTTAGAAAATGTAGCCACATTTCTCTACAAATGTCACATTCTTATTAGCACATCACCCATCCATCCCGTATGGGATTATGCGACTCTGTTCACAGATATAATCAGCTTCGTATCTTCATCCGAGGATAACAAACTAGCAGGGTTGAAATCTTGACGTGTCATCGGAATTGCATTGCTTCCCGGGAGCTGGGGGGACGGAGGCCGAGTCGACCTGTTCAGAAATGCAGTTGTCTCTAGAATCTCAATCTCTCGTTCACCTTCTCTTCTCCTTCCAGTACGGCGACTATGACCCCTCTGTTCACAAGCGGGGATTTCTGGCCCAAGAGGAATTGCTTCCAAAAAGGGTAAGATGTCAAATTTCCTGTTTGGGAAGACATAACCGAAGGACCTGCAGGAATACACGATGGCTGTATCGAGAACGTTTTCATGAATGTTTTGTTATCAGTCTTGAGTAAAGATTTGTGGAATTCCTTTGGGGTTGTCAGGACAGGCTTGGCCTGTAGTTGGTCCTTTGTTTAGAGGTGGGTGAGCAACACTGGTTCCCAGGGAGCGGTATGGAGCAACCTGAGTTCAGCCCAGCAAAGTGAGCTGTTTGTAGCTGCAGGGGGCAGGTGGATGGGTGGGTGCTATAGCTTTTAATCCCTGGTGTCTTTGGTCTGGCTGATTATCCACAGAAGCAGGCCTGCCCTCTCTTTAGCCACTTCTGATTCTCTAGCTCCACTCAGCTGTCGTGTGTGATAAAGGCCTGCTCCCCCCTTTCCCCTGGTTTGACCTGCGCCCCTGATGGCTTCTGTAAGAGTCAAAGGCAGCTCTCAGGCCAGGGAGTCCTGCTAATGAGCAAGGTCCTGCCTCTGGGCTGGACGGCCCAGGAGAGAGGGGCCACTGCCAGCCCAAGGAATGGTGCAGCCTTCTGAGTTGTGACTCAAGTTGAACGATGCTCATTTACTCACCCACCTCTGCTTGTGACTGGCCCCCTGTATGCTGCTTCTGGGGCTCCCCTCGTGGCCCAGATGGTAAAGAATCTGCCTGTGATGTGGGAAACCCAGGTTCAGTCTCTGAGTGGGGAAGATCCCCAGGAGAAGGGAATAGCTACCCACTCCAGTATCCTTGCCTGGAGAATTTCATGGACAGAGGAGCCTGGAGGGCTACAGTCCATGGGGTCACAAGGGGTCAGACACAACTGAGCGGCTAACACACACACACACATACACATGCCTTGCTATTTTGTAAAAATGATGCGTAATTATCAAAAAGGCACACAGTACTCAAACTTCCTTTGTGTGTGGGTTTTCTGTTTTGCTCTCTTCCCCGCCAGGTAATAAATCTGTATCAGATGACTCCGGAAATGTGGGAGGAGAGGATCACAGCCTGGTACGCGGAGCACCGAGGCCGAGCCAGGTGAGGCTGCTCCTCGCTGATGGACGTTTCCCCGTGGGCCTCTTTTTCCTTTTTTAAGGAACTGCAAAACTGGGACGTGCTTGTTGAACAAAATGCAGTACCGGAGTACACAAAAGGAAAAGGGAGCGCTGGCAGCCGCTCCGGGCTCCGGCATTGTGTGTGTCCCTTTGCTATCGCGTGGAGGCGTGGGCACTCCCGCCTGTCGGGATGTGCAGACCTGCCGCATCCAGAGCTCATTTAGGTCCCTTTTAAGATTCCTGTTGTGTGCGTGCCCCGTAGCTTTTGCGTCCATTCCTTGACTGATGGCGTTTGGAGTAGCTGTAGGTCTCAGTTTCACAGAATGTTCTGCAGTATACAATCTTACATCATGATATACTTGTATGAGTCGTTCTGAGGAGACATCCTTCAGAAGAAAAAGAGTTGCTGAGTCAAAGGAGGTGAGCGTTTTGTGTCTCAAAAGGTGCCTCCCAAATCGTCCTGCAAAAAGACTGTACCTTTTTACATGCCCGTGGGCAGAGTGTGAAAGGGCCCCACCTCCCTTCCCCATCCAATCCCCAACAATTACCAATCTAACTTTTGTGATCTCAGAGGTGAAATTTTGTATCTCAAGTATCGTTAGCTTTTCCCCAATCACTTTGGAAATTAATCATCTTCTCCTTAGCCTTTAACATATTTTTTTTCCTGTTTTTCAAACCAACTTCCTATGACATTTTTTTTTTAACTCTTAAAAAAAGTGTACCAGAAAGTGGACAAGTCATAAATGTAACACTTGATGGACTCCTACCAAGTGAAAACACCAGATGATCCCCCTTCATTCCTCCCCAGAGCTGACCAGTCTCCTACACCCGACTCCATGGGTTAGTGTGGTCAGTTTTAAAGATTATGTAAGTTCGATCAGTTTCTGTTATCTGGGTGTAAACTTCTTTTACTCAGGGTGTTGTATGATTTGGGCTTGTGGCCTGTAGCGGTGGCCCCCCTTTCTTTTTCATTGCTATGTAGTATTCCACTGTGTTAATAGCCCACACACCATTTATCCACCCCGCTGTTGACAAGCATTTAGATTGCTGGGTTGTTTCCTGGTTTTTGTTGTTATGAATAACATTAAACAATCTTCCGAACAATGGTACATCAACAATACATATGTGATTTCAAGTTACTTCAGTTTGTCACCACGGTGTCCCCTCGGGGTTGAATTTTTAAAATTCATTTGAGGCCATTTTCAGATTGGAGAAGAGAAGAAGGCAGATCATAGACTTAAGATGTTTCAACACTCTACCTGTCTGAGAGTTTTTTGCAAGTCATCACTACTTCAGGAGCTGCCTTTAAGTCTGACTCATAACTTAGAAATGGGCGTCCTGGCTGGGGTTCTACAGCCTGGATTGCTCTCACCCCGACCTCCAGCAACACCCAAAGGAATGAGATCAGGAAGGGAGCTCTCAGGTTGCTTGCAGACAGAGATGCTTTGTTACCAAAACCTTCTAGGTGAAGAAATCACGCAGTTGGATAAAGCAACAGCTGAAATAAAATTGTGAACATCCAGATCCATTTGAGGGAGCAGATACACCACGTGCTCATCTCTAATTACTTGAGATGGGTGTCACTGTTTACCAAGGGCAAAGCGTGAAATTGAAGCCAAGAGACACGCTAATGAATCTGTTCTCTGGTTTTCACGGGGATGGGAAGTTCTGCCTGACCTCAGTGTGGTTAATAGACTCAGGGTTGGGCAGAGCCGGGCTGGGAGCTGGCGGGCTCACGTCTTCACGTGGGTTCGAGGCTCAGCTTGGCGCCCGCCACCCTCCAGTGACGGAGTCTTTCCTTCTCTTCGCAGGGACGAAGCGGAGATGGAGTATTTAAAGATAGCTCAGGACCTGGAGATGTATGGCGTGAACTACTTCACAATCCGGGTATGTGGAAGCCCCTGCGAGTTTCCGGGGTGTAGAGGGAGGCGGAGTCAGGGGCAGACTGCTAAAACGGGTCCTTCCTGGTCCCAGGGTGCAGACACTTGGCCGGCTCAGTGGCCAACACGGGAAGAGGCAGGGAAGAGGGTCCGAGCGCCTCCGTTTCTATTCCGGGCCTTCAATTAGATGCTAGGTAATGAAGTGTTGGTGGAGCCTCGGGGGGCCCGTCTGAATGCTCTGGTGGAACATTCGATTATTTCTGGCTCTGTGAGATCCGGGCCCACGGGGATCACCTGTAAATACTTTCTCCCCTCAGGACACGAGGAGAGTAAAGCTGCTTTTAGAGATTACTGATTTGTTTGGGTGGGAACTCTCCCTGGCAGGCTAATTGGTTTTCTACTCAGACCATTAATACTCCGCTGTCCTCTGGGAACCTGTGGCTTGTACACTGGAGAAGCGTTTGTTTTCAACCCCCCGTCCATCCCTCAGAGCATCTTTTTTAATTTTTGTTTTAGCACCCTGAGCATTTTTCTCCCAAGGTTCTGTTGCTGGATGCAGTGCCTTCCAAAGAATTCATGCGATTTGCTGACCTATTTCATAGCCAGTTCCAAACTGTAAATGAGCAGACAGTTAAAAAAAAACCATCCGCACTGGGCCACCTTAGTCATTACAGTTAAGGCTTGCTTTCCTTTTTGGAGTGTCCATAAATTTTGTATTTGTTGTTGTTTAATCACTAAGTCATGTCCTACTCTTTGAGACCCCATGGACTGTAGCCTGCCAGGCTCCTCTGTGCATGTAATTTCCCAGGCAAGAATACTGGAGTGGGTTGCCATTTCCTTCTCCAAAATTTTGTATTACGTTTAGGTAAATTGAAACACATTTAAAATACCCTCGGGATAGCTTTCTACTTTGTTTTCTAAATACATATCTTTAATGGATCATTTGCATAAAATAAGGTGCACTGACAAATCATGTCATTTTGTACAGTGTACAAATGCCTAAAAGGTTTTCCATGATAATGCTGAAGGTTGTTTTGTAAAATGTTATCAATTCATATTTGCTGATCATTTGGTTTCTTTAAGGGCAGACTCATTTGACACATTTCTGTGGTTTTGTCCATACAGCTTCTCTTGCCCCACCACCTACATTGTAGAGAACTAGATCTTTATAATTCTTAAAAAAAAAAACAAAACAGTTTCTTTGGGGGCACTAATTCTACAGCAGCAGTCAGACTACATTATACTATCGTGTGCGTGTATGTCTCATATTGCATGACAGATGAGGGTAAGGAGTATTTTAGTGTCTTAGCATTAACGTTCCTAAAATTTCTCCATCATCTAAGGAAGCTGTGTGCTTGAAACAATTTAAAAGGGGCCTCTTCAGTCCTTGCCTCTCTCTGTTTATTCTCTAAAAGTCTTGGAATCATCATGATAGGAGACAAGAGGGTGGGATCCATTTTTTTCCCCCTCTAAAAATTTAAGTTAGAAACATAATGAAATATCTTGTTTTCCAAAATGTAGATTTTGAAAGCACAAAGCCTCACTTGTGTTAATGCAGTGGTTTTAAGAGCCCTGCAGACGAGCTCACGACTCCCTCACGCTTTGGTGATCGCACCTGACTCCAGGGTGTTAGATGGAGTAAAAAGATTTTCTCCTCCACCTGCTGTTACTTGGTACTTCTCCTCACAGTTGGGGCATGTCCTTTGCTTGCCGACCTGTTTTCCTGCCCTGGAGTCTTGGTTCCTATTCCTTGTTGTCAGCAAGGGAGTCAGACGCAGGGAGCTGGCCACCACCGCTGTTCGAGGGCCAGACTGCACAGGGCAGGGGCCCACACCCACACCTGAGGAGGTGCGCACTGGTCCGCAACGTGCGGGCCCAGGGCATCGCCCTCCGGGGTGCTGGGTGCTGGCTGGACCACCATTAGAGGCATAGCCTGCATGCAACCTGTCAATTTTCAAACAGCTTTATTGGAGTGTAATTTACTTTCAATTCATTTTGATATTTTTTTCTCCCCAGTATCTTACAATAAAAAATTTCCAACATACAGGGAAGTTGGAAGACTTTGGAGTGAGGACCTGTGTGCACCCGCTGCCTGGATTCCAGTGGACAGTTTACTATAGCAAACTTGCTTTATCACATTGAAACTGCATTTTCAAGTAAAATAAGGCCACCTGATCACAGCTCGTAGAACTTTCTTTCTGGTAGTACAACCACCTCTCCTTTTAACATGAGGGGTGTTTAACCCTACAGGTTTTTATTCTACATCTGTGATAAGCCGGCTATATAATTAGCAGTAACAACACTTCCATTACCGCTGTTTTAGCCGCTGACACTTCCCAGGAGGCTCAGTGATGTAGACTCGCCTGCCAATGCAGGAGTCGTGGATTTGATCCCTGGGTTGAAAGATCCCCTGGAGAAGGAAATGGCAACCCACTTGAGTATTCTTGCCTGGAAAATAACATGGACAAAGGAGCCTGGTGGGCTCCTATCCATGGGGTTGCAAAGAGCTGGACACATCTTAGGACTGAGCATGCACACTCACACTTTGTCTCTTGCTGGCAAAGGTGCAAGGTACCTGAGGTGGTGACGGGTGCCCCCAGTGACCCGTCCATGGGACACACCAGTCGTAAGAACCGTCTCATGTGGCCTCCCTTGCCCCAGAGCAGAAGGCTGGAGGCCCCTCCAGGTTCGAGGACAGTGGTGATTTCTGTCAGGAGCTGTTGAAACTTGTCACATGTAATGGTCTATGTCAATGCTGAGCAAGACCTCGAGCCTCAGCTGGAGCTGACAGTGGCTATTCTCTGTCGAATCTACAGAATAAAAAGGGCACAGAGCTGCTGCTTGGAGTGGATGCTTTGGGGCTTCACATTTATGACCCTGAGAACAAGCTGACCCCCAAGATCTCCTTCCCGTGGAACGAAATCCGGAACATCTCCTATAGCGACAAGGAGGTAGGTTGAGTACACAGCAGACACCCCGGCAGCCCAACGGAACCTTCTCTGTCTCTCCTCCTTCCGGAGCAGCCCAGGCCAGCCTGCTCCTTGTTAGCAGCAAGATCCTTTAATTCCCAGGCTTTGGGTTTTTGCTTGTTGATTTTTATTGCATTTACAGAACAATATTGGCATCCTGTTTTCAAATAGTATCACTAAACCCTCCCTGCTGACTAACAAGAGACCAGGAAGATCAACTTGTCAGGACTAAGCCCCAGAGAACTGTAAACAAACCAGAAAGTAACCCTTTCTTATTCCTTGGCTTTGTATTTCTGGTGAGAATTCTGTTTGTCTCTTAAGTGTGGTGTTTATTAAACTCTCTCTGTGTCCAGAGCTTGATTCAATGTGATGCAGGTATTTATATATACAAAAATCTTCGTAGGGCTTCCCTTGTGGCTCAGCTGGTAAAGAATCCACCTGCAATGCGGGAGACCTGGGTTCGACCCCTGGGTTGGGAAGATCTCCTGGAAAAGGGAAGGGCTACCCACTCCAGTATTCTTGCCTGGAGAATTCCATGGATTATATAGTTAATGGCCTTGCAAAGAGTTAGACACGACTGAGAGAGACTTGTACTCATTCACTCAAATCTCCATGATACATACATGAATTGTGCATATTATATATACTATACAAATAATATATACATACCAGCAATGATACAAACAAGGATATCAGACTAACTTGCTTATAAGAATTCAAGAATAAGGAATTTCAGATAACTTGGATGAACACCCTAACGTAGAATTCAAGTATTACTGTATAGGATGGTCCTATATAGTAATAAGGAGTCCATGGGGTTGCAAAGAGTGAGTGACTGAGCTGACTGACACAGGATGGTGACTTTTCCCAAAAGCTGTAATCCTGTGTTCATTCACTCATTCATGCATTCATGGTTAAGTTTTTAAAATCGTTTTATTTAATTAATTGATTTATTTGTGGCTGTGCTGGGTCTTCGTTGCGGTGTGTGGGCTCTCTCTAGCGGCGGTGTGAGGGCTTCTCATTGCAGTGGCTTCTCTTGTTGGGGAGCACAGGCTTTAGGGCGCTCAGGCCTCAGCAGTTGCGACTCCCAGGCTCTAGAGCATGGGTTCAATAGCGCTCTGGCTTAATTGCCCCAAGACATGAGGAATTTTAGTTCCTGGACCAGGGGTCAAACTTGTGTCCCCTGCCTTGGCAGGCAGATTCTTAACCACTGGGCCAGCAGGGAAGTCCCCCTCCCTGGTTAATTTTCAAGGAATTTTTGAGCATCTGCTTGGTGTCAGGCTTCGTGAGGGAAACAAAGATGGAGCGAATGCAATCTCAGCCCTCAAGGAAGTTCTAGTCAAGCGGTGACTCAGCTGCCATGACACATAACTGCAGCGCAAAGGGCCGGTGACAAAGAGGGTGGCGATCCGGCACGTCCCTGCCAGCCAGCAGCTTCGCCCCGGCTCTGATTCAGCCCTCACAGGAACACCGCCGCGGGAGGAGGGGCTGTGTTCTGGCTGCTCTGCACCCCCTCGGGAAGTGGGGACCCAGAGGGAGCAGGGGAGCTGTGTCTGGCACGGGGGACACCAGCAGAAGCCACGTCCCCTGCGGTTTCCTGGGAGACACAGAGGACGAGCCCCGAGACTCAGGACACAGGGCCCAGGAATGCAGGCCCGGGCAGTGCCCCGCGACGGGCTGGTACCCGCACAGCCAGGCCCGAGCGCAGAGGGAGTGAGTAAGAGACGGCTCACGTGGTCGCCTGCAGGGCCCCCACCTCCAAGCCGGTTTCCTGTTTTTGCCCTTCCCTCGTGTAGCAGCTCTGAGGAGAGGAACACCGGGCCCCCGGTTGCCATTACGTGGCTGAGCTCCCCTCGGCCACGCTTGATGAGACAGATTGAGCCTCTTAACTCAAAACATTCTGGCTTTCAGATTTTTTGCACGTAGCTCAAGAGATGAGCATTTGAGGTATTTCTTTTTTTTTAAGGCCCTGAAATGGAAAGTTGCACGTGACTCGAAGCAGCAGTAGGGTACGCCGGTAGTTTTTCATCTCTAATTTCATAAGTCTGCTTACGGCGCATCCGCACACTCGGCGTGCTAAAAGGTCCCGAGATGCTCGTCCTTCACAGAAGCCAGGCAGTGAAGGCTCCCCTTGTACAGCCCGACACGAAACTCTAATGTTCCCTCTCCTGGGGCCGGGCGCCATCACCTGCCATCACGTCAGGAACTCACGCAGCGTGGGTGGGATGTGATGGGAAGGAGCCTGGGGCGTTATCCCGCGTGCTGTGACAACACAAGTCCTGGTTTATTCCGGGTGACCCATGGATGCCGCACACGTGCCCCAGAGTGGCACAGAGCCCGTGGATTCCCCGCTCCTTGAGGTCTCCCACTGGCAGCCCTGGGGCTTGGCAGCCAGGCCAAAAATAAGCTCTCGAAATTCATAAATAGCAGCCTGCACAAGAGCAGCACTGCTTCTCAGCTCACCTGACCGAAAGCCACACAAAGGGCCTTTCCTCTGTGCTCCGTGTGCTCCCCCTTGTTGCACAGCATAGCGTGGGAAGGAAATATCTAAGAATCGAGCTTCCCCAATGCCTTTATCTGCTTGGCAAGTCTTTCGTGGGAGTGGGCTTTTCACATCCGAAGTGCAGCTTTGGAATCTGGGCTCTGTCCGATCTCATCAGGAAGAGGTGAGAGCACCAGCTGGTGTTTTCTTTTTATGCGGCCCAGCCCCCAGTCTGGCCCTCGGGTCTCCTCCTGATTTCTCCCCCATCCCCATCCTTATTCATCTTCCTCTCCCCTTTCATGGTGAGGGTTATGTCTTCCTTCTCTACTCCAGTCCATTCTTCATCGCTCGTGACTGCATTCCTTCTCTTAACAGCATCATCAAGCCATCCCTGTGTTGGGAGGTCTGGGGTGACTCCCTGACCGCTGTCACATCAAATCTAAGCCTTCCTAATTGTCCGTCCCCAGCCCACCTCACCACCCCCAGCTCTTGCCTTCCTCCCAGTTTAGGCCCCTGGTTTTCTCTTATATATATATATCTATAACTTTATTTATTTATCTATTTGGGTGTGCTGGGTCGTCATCGCAGCACAGGCTTTTCTCTAGTTTCTGGGAGCAGGTGCTGCTCTCCAGTTGAGGTGCGCAGGCTTCTCATTGCAGCGGCATTTTTTTTCTTGTTGGGGAGCACAGGCTTTAGGGCACGCCAGCTTCAGTAGTCACACCATGTGGGCTCAGTACTTATGGCTCCCAGGCTCTAGAACACAGGCTCAATGTTTGTGATGCGTGGGTTTAGTTGCTTCAAGGCATGTGCGATCTTCCCGGATCAGGGATTGAACCTGTGTCTCCTGCATTGGCAGGCGGATTCTCTACCACTGAGCCACCAGGGAAGCCCCTCCCATGGTTTTCTCTTAGTCATCAAAGAGCTAATGCTGTGTCTCTCTCTCTCACACGCACATACAAACACACACATGCACACACATTCCCATACGGTGCTCATTTCCCCATCTCTGCTTTATTTCTGTTGCTTGCCCTGTCCAGAATGCCCTTCCCGCCTACCTTTTAGCTTCTCTGTCATGTTCTTTGACCAGCATGTCCCTCCTACTCTGAGGATTTGGGATCTGTGCCACCCAGCGAGGTAGTGATGATTGATGTGACCTGTCAAGCTGTTGATGGTGGTTGGTTTAGTTCTGGCCAGGTTGAGAGCCTCCTTAAGGCTGCCTTAGACTGCGGGGTGGCCCGTCCAGCATTGGCCTCAAGGTCGGGCCCACCTAAGGTTTAACTTCAGGTTTCCAAGCCCAAGATGGTGCTAAGAACCCAGCTTCCAGGCTCCTGAACCTCCTGGGATGAGGATCTTTGCCGGGGGGTCACCACCTTTGTGGGATTGCCCAGTTGGTGGTAGGGCTCTAGGCTGTCGGAACCCGAAGCTGTTTTCTGCTTTTTCCTTTCAGTTTACCATTAAGCCTTTGGATAAGAAAATCGATGTCTTCAAATTTAACTCCTCAAAGCTTCGTGTCAATAAGCTGGTAAGTTAAGATCCTGGTTTTTATTATGGATTGTAGTTTTTCTGTGAAACTGAAAGCCTTTTTGAACCAGTATCAGAGCAACATGTTGTGAGGTGTAAAATGATAACCCGCGTGGCATGTGCTCTCCTGATCAGCCTTGAAAGACTTCTCTTTAGCTTCACCAGAAGAGGCACACTTACGGGCTTCCCTGGTGGCTCAGTTGGTAAAGAATCTGCCTGTGATGCAGGAGATTTGGATTCTATCCGTGGGTCGGAAAGATCCCGTGGAGAAGGAAATGGCAACCCATCCAAGTATTCTTGCCTGGAAAATCCCATGGACAGAAGAGCCAGAGTTGAACATGACTTAGCCACTAAACCACCGCAGCAAAGAGTCAAATCTACATTTTGTGATGAGGAACTTTTTTTTTTAAGTTATTTTTATTAAAGTACTTCATACCTATGAAAGGATAAGTATAATGTATCTGTGAGGTGTAAAGAATGACAGGAATAAACAACTCCTTAGCCACCACCCAGCTTTAAGAAATGCCACACTCCCGGACCTCCCTGGCGGCCCAGTGCTTGACTGAGGCTCTGTGCTCGCCCTGCAGGAGACATGGGTTCAGTCTCTGGTTGGAGAAGTTCCACCCACCGTGCAGTCTGGCAGAACAAAAAGGAAAAAAGAAACAGCACACTCCCATCACTGTGGGAACCCCCTCCCACACTGGCACCCTGCCAGCCCCCTGCTTCCCAAGGGTGACCAGTGTTCTCAGCTGTGTGCTAAGTGTCCCCGCCTGATATTCAAGAACTTTTATTTCAAGTAGGGCAAAACAAGGATACTAGCAGATTTTGTATGTTCTTAAATGTATATATGTGCTGTCAGCTGTATTCCTCTGTTACTTGCCTTTCTTACCTTTTCTTTTTTGTGTGTGTGTGATTTATCCATGTTGATGCTTAAAAATATGGTCCTGAGTGACTGAGCACACACACACTTCACTGCTGTATAGTATTCCATTGTGTATTATATGAAACGTATATTTTTTTTTCCTCCACGCTCCTGTTAGTAGACAGTCAAGTGCTTTCTGCGTCTTGTGTCTGCCCACTGGTGTGCACGGGCAGTCGCTGCCCCGGAGTTCAGAGTACGTCTCCGTGTAGCTCTGCACGCAGCCCGTGTCCACAGGTGTTCACACATCCCCTGCTTTCCTGGCTGCAGATTCTCCAGCTGTGTATTGGGAATCACGACCTGTTTATGAGGAGAAGGAAGGCCGATTCTTTGGAAGTCCAACAGATGAAAGCCCAGGCCAGGGAGGAGAAGGCCAGAAAGCAGGTGAGCAGGTGTTGGAGCTGCTGCTGTTGCCCCGTGGGGGCCTCTGCCTGGAGGTAAGGGGTGGCCGTCCTCTGATCGTGAAAGTGCCTATGCTATGCTATGCTAAGTCACTTCAGTTGTTCCAACTCTGTGTGACCCCATAGACGGCAGCCACCAGGCTCCCCCATCCCTGGGATTCTCCAGGCAAGAACACTGGAGTGGGTTGCCATTTCCTTCTCCAATGCATGAAAGTGAAAAGTGAAAGCGAAGTCGCTCAGTCATGTCCGACTCTTAGCGACCCCATGGATTGCAGCCCACCAGGCTCCTCCGTCCATGGGATTTTCCAGGCAAAAGTACTGGAGTGGTATCTCATGCTATCCCTGTTGGATCTTTCTGGCCGATGAATAAATGATGGTGGGAGTCAGCTCTGGAAATGAGGAATAAACTGTAACAGGTATCTCAAAGACACGTCCCTGGTTATTTCTCCAGTGAAGCGAGTGAAGTGTGGTCAGCGCAGGTTCGGGCAGAGACAGCCAAGCCTACACGCATCTATCCGTCCATCTTTCTATCCATCCATCCACGCATCCATCCATCTCTGGTCCGTGCAGCTAAGCTTTCATTCTTTCTGCCTGCCCGTCTCCTGTGCCCAGCCTTGTTCTTTTCTAATTAGCTGGTGATAGAATACAGGGCACACCCAGCAGCCCGCTGACAGAATGCTAATTAGACCCCGGCCGCACTTCCCCGCTGCAGGTCAGGCCGGGCGGCGCAAGGGCCGCACTGGGAGCCTCCGTTAGCATCCGTTATCATCAGCCCGGACCACCCGCATCATTGTTTTCCGCTCATAGACCTTTCCGACTCACCGAAACCCACACGGCCTATGTGAGCCTCGCTGCTGCAAATGTCAGTCGAGGTTGTGGGTGAACCAGCAGACAGGAGCAGCAGCTGCGATCAGCTGCCCTCGGACGTGCAGGCTCGGAGGGTGATGATTGGTCTGTGTGCAGCTCTCTACTTCGGATCCTCCAAAGAGACTGGCTCCCGGCCCCGGGGTTTAGGATGAAACGCCCAGTTGGATCCACTGTGCTCCCAGCTCTCCGTCTCTTGAGACGCTCTCTTGAGATGTCAGGCCACAGACATACTCACTGGGATGCTTTGTGTGTGTGTGAGGTGGGGTGGGGGAGGGCAGTGGAATGGGTTGTGTTGGACAAGAAATGCTCGTGGGTCAGCGCAGGGTCATAGAGGCAACTTCAAAAAGAGCCCTCTTCCCCCCTTATCAGCAGAGCAGAGCTTAGAAGCGAGAGACCTGAACAGGGCAAGGAAGCGTATAAGCCTCCAGGCTGTGCAGAGAGTAACATGAACACACCCCTGACCCACGCTGCTGGGAGGACGGCAGACGCACGTTCCTGACATCTGGCAGCCGCAGGTCAGGGGCTCCGTGGCCCAGCAGGACAGACATTGACCTTGGTGCCACACATGGGACTTAGTCTGAGACCCCGGTGAATGACTTAACCTGCCAGGCCTCCATTTTCTCATCTGTCAAGTGGAGCTGAGAATCTGTCTTCTGCGTCTCAGATCAAAGGATACGCTGTACCTGTGGGTCTTTGCAGCCAAAACCGCTTTGCAAACGGGGACATTCCTTAAGATTGGGGTGGAGGCCTCAGGGAAGGCGCAGTGCTGGGAGCAGAAGGGATTGTAGGCGTTTTTCAAGCAGATGATAACGGGGATCTAGTCATCCATGTAATGGAGATTCTAACATGGTAGAAATCGAGCACAAATTGGCCAAGTTTTTCATTGACCTGGAAGAGGAAAACTGAAGAAGAATTTACAGGATTTTATTGCTTGTCTTTGCATTATTCCTTCAATGCCCAATGCCTTTTTTTTTTTTTTGCTTAGTATTTAGAAAAAGCATCAGTCTTAGAAATCTTGAGTTGGGGAGAAGGTTAAAGCAAGAAATAAGTTGTTAGATGTGCTTTAATTATTTAAGAAAGAAAATGGTGCAGTGGTCACTTCTGGCTCCTGCTTTCTGAACGCAGCTAGGGCCCTAAGATCACAGAGAATACCGCTTGTCCTCTACTTGTTCCCCTTATTAAGCTCGGCATGTGGCCCAATTAATTCAGCGATCCGGAAGGCCAGTGGTGGTGGCTTAGCGCTGGTGCTGCGAGGAGCGGGCCCCGTCCCCTCCCGGCTCCTTCCTGTCCCAGGCCTGGCTCGGGAGTTGCCTCCGCATGAGGCTGTGGGGTCTGTACCTCAGCTGCTGCCACCTCCCCTGGAAAGTACAGCGTTTGAGCTGTTGATGCTTCACACGGACAACTTCATCTCCGAGGGTCAGAGGCGAGAGTGGAGCCGTTGCCGATGAGACTAGGGGTCTCATGGGTGCAGGGAGGGGTCCGTGGGTGCAGGGGAGAAAGCAGTCTGTCTCTGCAGCTGCCCCTTGGGAGGAGGAGCCTGCATTGCATCCTTTGAGCCGCAGAGCAGGGCCACCAGGGTCTCCCTGCACAAGCACTGTGTTGGCCAAGTAGCTGCTTCCGCACCCACCATGCACAAACGCGCCCGTCCATCCCGGTGGAGGCTGGCTCAGCGTTCCACTGTTTGTTCATTTACCGCTCGATGATTTTTCAAGGAGCACGGCTTGCCACTCGACAAGCTGGTTCAGAAGGATGGAGGGTGGTGGGCAAGGGGAGTCACCCTGGGTCCCTAAAGTGCAGGGAGGAAAAGGGTTCTCAGAGGGAGACCCTGGCACTGGCGTGCCGCAGGTTGCGGGCCCCCGTGACCAGTGGCCGCACCTCCCCCGCAGATGGAGCGGCAGCGCCTCGCTCGGGAGAAGCAGATGCGAGAGGAGGCTGAACGCACGCGGGATGAGCTGGAGAGGCGGCTGCTGCAGATGAAGGAAGAGGCGACGATGGCCAACGAAGCCCTGGTGACGTCCGCGGGGCTGGGTCCCGGGAGGCCTCCCTCGGGCTCAGGGTTAGGCCCCGAAGACCATGGAGTAGCCACTTGCTTTGACGTTTCGGCTTAAAAAAAAAATTGCTTTCTTTCCACCTGTGTTTGCAGGAGCAGATTTAGGCTGAGTTCAGCCTCCCAGGGCAGGCAAACTTCACTCACCGTGGGTCACCTTTCCCCGGGGGAGTCTCAGCCTCGGCCCCCCGCTCATCGGGCCAGGTGGTCCCCTGGTGGGGGCCGTCCTGTCCACTGAGGGCTGGTTGGCCGTGTCCCTGGCCTCTGCCCGCTGGATTCCCCATTTGTGACAATCAAAGTCATTTCTAGACACTGTGACGTGTCCCATGAGGGGACAGTCGCCCCGCTTTCGAACCACTTATTTAAAGAGAGAGAAGGACAGAGTTAAGCTGGTTTTCTCCCTCATAGAGTGTGCCCTCAGCTCAAATGGGACCCTGTGGATGGACCCCCTGAAGGGCCTTCTCAGCAGTTGAAGGGTGTGGCTTGGGGACCAGCAGAGCCCCAGGGTGTCCAAGACACTGGTTCTTGCTGACCTGGGCATCTGAGGCCTGAGCAGGGTGGGAGGACAGGATCGGGACCCCCCGCCCCCCCATTCCCGCTGAACCGCGCTCCTCTCTGCAGATGCGGTCGGAGGAGACGGCCGACCTGTTGGCCGAAAAGGCCCAGATCACGGAGGAGGAGGCGAAGCTTCTGGCCCAGAAGGCGGCAGAGGCTGAACAGGAGATGCAGCGCATCAAGGCCACAGCCATCCGGACGGAGGAGGAGAAGCGCCTGATGGAGCAGAAGGTGCTGGAGGCTGAGGTGCTGGCGCTGAAGATGGCTGAGGAGTCGGAGAGGAGGTGAGCGGGTCCCCCCACCGCCGGTCCATCTCCCGGGCCGGCCAGAGGCCCCTTCCCGCGTGGCCAGAGGGGCTGGAGCCGGGCGAGCACAGGGATGCAGTTCTCTGGTTCCACAGACCGCAGCCCGGCCGTGCCTTTGCACTGAGCCCCTGTGCCTCGGATGGTCGCGTTTGCAGGAAACTGCTGAGCTTATCCACAGGCTGCTTTTAGCTGAGGAGACATGAGACTTTTCTTACATTTACACAATACACTTCTTTTCCCTTTTTTTTTGAGGGGCACGTGGGGAGACAGCAGTATTCACCATGCCCTACACGGGGGAGTGGGGCTGGACAGGCCACCCTGGCTCATGGCCAGGTCCAAGGATGGGACTCTGGTCTGTGCTTTGCAAAGACAGTTCGAGGCTCTCAGTTGTCCTTGTCCCGCAGCCATCAGATGAACACTGGCTCGTTCCTCGTCTGAACTTCCTAGAGGGGTTCCGCTTTCATGTACCTCCAGCTCCTCCTGTGTCTTCTGTGGGGTTGACGGCCCCTCCTCTCCTTGCAGGGCCAAGGAGGCCGATCAGCTGAAGCAGGACCTGCAGGAAGCCCGCGAGGCAGAGCGAAGAGCCAAGCAGAAGCTGCTGGAAATCACCACCAAGCCCACGTACCCGGTGAGCCTGGGCTGCCAGCCACCCTGCTTCTAGCCTCATAGATTCCCTGCCCTCCCAGCCCTCAGGTTCCCTTGCGGGGCCCTCAGGGCTACTGTTAAGCAAATGCATGGCAGAGTGAGCAGTGCAGAACATTCTAGGGCCTTGAAAGTGAGATGGGGTGTAGGGAGGCAACATGGTTTAAGCAGAGGAACAGAGCAGGAAGTACAAAATAGTGGTCCAAAGACTAACAAACAATACTGTTTACAGCCTTGTAGGGCAGGTGGTGGGAGAGGTCTGTTGGGGCCGTATTTCAGGTGACCATCTGATCTGGGAGGAGAAAGTCATCCAATCTCGTTGCCTTGCCTCCATCCGCTTTAGGGGTGGGCGCGTTGGGCCCAGGGCCTCTGTGGCCTCTGGAGGGTCAATGGCTGACATGGCAGTGCCCTCCGTTCTGGGGAACCAACCCTTCTGATGATCAGGTTTCTCCTTCACAGCCCATGAACCCACTCCCAGCACCGCTGCCTCCCGACATGGCAAGCTTCAGCCTCACTGGCGACAGCCTGTCTTTCGACTTCAAGGACACCGACATGAAGCGGCTTTCCATGGAGATAGAGAAAGAGAAGTACGGAGTCCCTGGCCTCCCTGGGGCCCCACGTGGGCAGCCTGTCCCTAACCCCATGAAGGTTTGCTCTGTCCTTGCCCACCAGACATTCGAGCACTCTTGCCTGTCTCTCCCGGCTGCTCCCCTCTTTGTGGGCTTGCCTGGTGGCTCAGGCGGTAAAGAATCCACCTGCAGTGCAGGAGACCTGGGTTCCATCCCTGGGTCGGGAAGACCCCCTGGAGAAGGGCACCCACTCCAATATTCTGGCCTGGAGAATCCCGTGGATAGAGGAGCCCGACGGGCTACAGTCCACGGGGTCGCAAAGAGGCGGACACGACTGAGTGACGAACGCCTTCACAGTTGTCCACCAGAGAGGAGCTTCCTGATTGGAAATGAAGGGCGGTAGACCAGCATTCCGTCTTCCAGGATAAAAATGACACCTGACGGGTGACCCGGAGTTTACAGTGGCTTCAGAGCTCACCCACACTCTAGGACTGGTTGTTGGGGGTCTCCCAGCCAGTCAGACCCTGTTCAGGTGGTGGTCATGCTCTGACCTGGTGGTGGAACATGTTTCCTAGTGTGTTCTCTGGCGGCCGAGCTCAGCCCGCCCTGAGCTGACCTCCTTGTTTACTTTATGGTTAGGGACTGTGGCCCTGAGATGGAAGGGAGCCTCCCCCCTACAAAGGACATCTAACCGGGGTCCCCTGTTCTGAGCCGTAGGTGAATCAGCCAGCCACCACCCCGGCCAGGGGACTGTCATGGCAGCTACCTGGCATGGGGCGCCTGGTGACACAGATCTTTAGCGTTCATTTCATTACCACCAACTGACTTCAGAGGCAGGCCTAGTGTTCCTGTTATCAACAGGAGCCCAGACTTGGAGTGCCTAGGAAGTCCCCCCAGCACCGCACTGTGGATGAGGGACAAATCGGGGGTTCAGCCCCTCACCCACCTGAGTCTGTAGGGCAGGTGCCTTCACCTTGCTCGGTGTCCTCAGGTACCCGGCTTGGTGCCCAGCATGGGCAGCCCCAGGCTGGGCAGTGTGTCCTGGGGACAGAAGGCCCCAGCGTCTCTGACTATGGTGCCCGTGGTGTGAGTTCCCCTCCCCCTTCCCCACATCCTAGGCATGTTCAGCGTTGATCCTGGTCACGATCGGGGTGAGCTGCGTCCTGTCCATTCCCTGCTGTTTTACAGTTTATGTTTCCTTACTCAGTCCCCATGAGCATCTAGGCAGAGTCCATAACCAGCCTTGGGCCCAGTCTGCCTGGCTGCGCCCAAGCAGTCAGACACCCCGAGCAGCGTGTCTGCCTGCAGATGGTGGCGGGCGTCTTTCTCTTCCCGGTGTTGGCTGTGTGTGCATCTGTCGTCGTTAGGAGATGATGGCCCAGAGCAAGTAGGGATGGGGCCATGGCCTGTCCGAGAGGTCCACCAGGATGGAGTCACTTCTCCAAGAAGGGCGTGGCTTCCCTGGTGGCTCAGACGGTAAAGCGTCTGCCTGCAATGCAGGAGACCCAGGTTGGATCCCTGGGTCTGGGAGATCCCCTGGAGAAGGAAAAGGCAACCCACTCCAGTGTTCTTGCCTGGAAAATCCCATGGACAGAGGAACCTGGTAGGTTATACAGTCCATGGGGTCACAAAGAGTCGGACGTGACTATGCAACTTCCATTTTGAGACGAGGACATTGTTCTGGGTTCTGGGAGGCTAGCTTCTCGTGTTGTTTCTTGGACAGAAATTAGAAGCTCTCTGTTAGCCGTTACTACTGGTAGGATAGCTTACTGAGGCTTTCTTCTGCTCCCTTCTGCTTAATCCTGACCTCGGCTCTGTGATCGTCATCCCTACTTCATGGACGAGAAACAGATGTGGAGCAGTTAAGGGACTGGCCCAAGATCCCCTGGCCCATGAACGGCTGAGCAGAGACCTGAACCCCCCTAGCTCAGGCTCCGGATCCCCGGGCCGAGCCGCTCGTGGGTCTGTGGCCTCTGAGCCACAGCGGGTCTCGCCCTCTGCCAGCCCCGCAACACGCTTGTCCTCTCACTGGCAGAGTGGAGTACATGGAGAAGAGCAAGCACCTGCAGGAGCAGCTCAACGAGCTCAAGACCGAGATCGAGGCCCTGAGACTCAAAGAACGGGAGACGGCCTTGGACATGCTGCACAACGAGAACTCTGATCGGGGTGGCGGCGGCAGCAAGCACAACACCATCAAAAAGGTACCGGCTCGCCCGTCTTCTGTGCTTAGGACGGCCGCTCGCCAAGTGTGAGGTCGGCATGTGCTCCCTCGGCAGCCGAGTCGTCACACTGGTGTCGTGTTTTTTTTTAACATGTACTTAGTTGAGGGAATTTTTTTTTTGACTCACGCCGGGAAGGGAAGTTACTCTGCCTATGACTGTGAACCCACTGGCTTGATGGAAGGGGAGCTTGTGTTAAGAGCTCTGATGAAATGAATCATGGTTCCAGGACGGGTTTTGATCCATCATTTAGCGGTAAAGCAGTTCTGTCTTTCAAGCCGAGGGGAGTTCTGCCCAGGGAGCTGCCTTACTTAATGAGAAAGCAAAATGAAAGGGAGGCTGTCGAGACTGGCCTCTCCCTCTCGGCTTTTTGTGTGTCTAAGCGGCGTAGGACTGTAAAATTCCATTCTTGATTCAAAACCAAATTCTGAATGTTAAGCTTTCGTCCAGACTTGAAAAGAAATGTCTGGAAGAACCTTAATGTTTTAAAAGAGGAGACTTCCCATTTATGTTGCTAACAAGTTTCATGTCTTTTTCTCCATGGATGTTTTGAGCTTTCAGCCTTTGGGAGGAAGTTAAGTCCCATACTGTCAGCCCAAGAGTATACTTGTCTTCCGCTGGGCAGAGCAGAAAGGTCCTCTCTCGCCAGGTGATGTCAGCTCCTGACACTTTGCCCTAGAGCCAGGAACACCTGTCACACGGGGGTCAGAACGACAAGGCTCTTCAGTGAGCTTAGATGGTGATAGATGTGTTTAATTTTGTACTCTGTACCCGAGTCTTTAAAATTAGTCTCCCAGTGCGAGGACTGTTTTCAGTGGTTAAGCCGTATCTGAAAACCCTGAGAGATGTGTGTGCCTGCCATCACTGAGGGGGACAATTGGGAGTCCCGAATCCTTCCTCCTGACTCCAGTTAGCATTGGCACCAAGTAGAGAATCCCTTTTAATAGCGTGGAAGAAGAGACCTCGCCACCATCCACGTTCCTCTTTCCCCCAGCTTCTGTAACTTAACGGGTTTCCCTCCTGGACCCACGTCTGAAACTCTGAGCAGAGAGGGGAGCTAGAGCGAGGCCTCAGCCTGTGGGCAGAGAGGAGGAAGGACCAGCTGGCCAGGGAGCTGGCTGGGCCTCCAAGGAGCTGCCTCAGACCCCTCCCCACTCCACTGTCTCTGCTCCCAGCCCCAGGCACAGGCTGTATGTAGCTGCCTCACAGCCCCCGGGGTGCTGAAAGCTGTAGAGATCCCCGACTCCAAGCCGTAAAAAACAAAACAAGTAAAGTCGCCAGTCACAGTTTCAGACCTGGTCTGAAAGCATTTTGCAAGTGGCACAATGACGCGTGACGTTGTTGATATCACAGGGTGTGTTTTCTGTTTTTCTTCATTTTTATCTTGCTGGTTTAGCCTCAAGCCCAAGGCAGAAGACCTATCTGCATTTGAGCCCTCACAGTAGGTTATGCCCAGGTACTCTATGTGGTGATGGGACCGCCCTCTGTGGTACTAACCCCTGCATGAGCTTGCCTGTCTGTGTCCCCGGGGCCGCGCCCAGCCCTCCCGGGGGGTCAGGCGGCACCTGGGGCCTGGCCGCAGCATGCTTGAGTCTGAGAGCAGGCGTCCCCCCCACGGGGCCAGGCCGACCTCCAGGGTGTGTCCCGGGGCCGTCGGACCAGGCGTCCTTCCTTCACGTGTGTCGTTGTTGGGCTGGGGAAGGTCATGGCTTCTTGTCCGGTCAGGTGTGTCTCAAGTCCTTCGTCTTGGTGGCGTCCCCCTCCGATAAATAACCCTAGCATGGGAACGGGGTCTGTTTGGGTGTCTTTTTAACTCGAGGTCATGACCTTTCGCGTGGTGACAGCCTCTGAAGACCCGTCCACGGTCACACCTGGCAGCTCCTGGTCGTGGGACCAGGGTCGGGTGGAGAGAGCTGCCCGTGCTGCTTTGCCTTCCTCTAGAGCCGGCCCCCAACCCCCACTTTCTGTCCACATCTATTCTCTTTTCAAGTAAAGCAACCCGCTAGCACAGGGGTCTCAGCCACGGTCAGGCTCAGCGGACCGTCTGTCCACCAGCGAGCGCGCTGACGGCCGCCTCGGCGGGAACTCCCGTCGGGACAGCGCAGTCCTGGCTGACGGGCGGTCAGCGCTCGCCAAGTGAATTAATTGAATGATTGCTGCTTTCCTTCTGCGACAGTTCATTATTCTCCCCACAGGCCTAGGCAGTGGAGAGAATTTATTACACACAATAATAAAATGACACTCTCCCCCTGCTCCTCGCCCAAGCCCCAGCAGCACCCACGCCAGTGAGCCCGCCGACACCCACGGTCACGTGTGGACATGTTCTTTGCTATCCTCACCATGGTTTCTGCTCCCAAAATAAAACAAGCCCATTGGAAGCTTTGTATCCAAAAGTGCGATCTGGCACAGGATGGATCCTATTTGTGGTTGCCATCCAAGCGGGAGAGGTTAGCTATTAAAGTCCCAGATGGGTCTCATTATAAGATGGATTCGGTCTGTCAGTGGCTCCAGGAACCCCTGGCGTGAACCACAATTTGTGTGTGACACTTTTATTTAGCGGGCTCCTGTTGCTCAAGCTTTCACGCCACGTGCTGGCATTGAACACCCCGTCACCAAGCGGTGCATGCTCTGTGCTGGGCAGGAGTGAGAACCATGAAATGAGTGGGCCAGGCAGCACGGCACCCAGGGTGGGCCCACTGAGGCTTCCCGGGCCCCGTGGCGAGCACAGGGGCCCACAGAAAGCCCATTTTGTGTTTCAGTCTGTGCTGGCAGATATTCTCTGTGACCGTACTCTTCTACCTTGGGATGATTTCATCTCTCTTCTTTCTGTAATGATTCAGAACGTTTCAGTTCTTCGGGGGCCCGGTTCTGACCGTCAGCCCTCACTGAGCTGTGATTACAGACAAATGAGGTTTCGTTTGTAGTCAAACGTGTGCTGCTCCTAGGACATGCACAGATGCCTTCTTTTTTTTTTTTTAATGTCTTGATGTGAACTTGTTTTCAAAGTAGGCTGGCTGCAAGCTCCAGTTAACCCAGAATTCAGATTAATCGAGGGTTAATAAAATGGAGTTGGCTCTCAACACAGCTGGACTTAATCTCAGCATCACAGATCAAGCAGTGGTAGCTTTTGCTACATATGAAGTTGGAGGGGAGGCACATTCTGGACTTTGGTGGTTCCAGCAGCCAGTAACCAAGCCTGCCAGCCAGCCACCTGCTATGCCGGGGTGGCTCTGGCCTTGTGCCTGGGCTGTGGTCTGGGCCAGAGTGAGCCTAGATGACGAGAAATACCACCGCAGGCTCTGAGATGTGGGCACCCAGACTGTCAAGGGCACAGCTCCATCTAGAAAGTCCAGGGTGAGAAATGCAGATCGGTGGTGAACCAAGGAGTTTCCATTGTCCTGAAGCTCGTCATTAATCTTGGTTCAAACCCGCCTGCATTGGTTTTGTTTTGTTTCATGTTTCGTGTCTTCTGACCACAGATTCCTTCGAGGAAAGACTGGTTCCCCTCCCTCTGGCCGTCCGGGTGTATTCCTCCCCCTTTGCTCTCCGGCTTCCCCCTCGAGGCCTGTGTCTGACCCGCCTCAGCAGGACCCTCTGGGGCTGGTGACACTTAGGCTAAATTCCAAGGGTTTACCCAGGGCAGGGGTTACCATGTTCCTGCAGCAATGCCGAGAAGCAGTCCAGTCTGCCTCACAGGGGCCAGCTGCTGTGCCACTTCCTTCCTCTATAATTCTTACCTCCTGCTAAGGGTCAGTGTCCTCTCCTATAAAAGGGGAATAAAACAGTTCGTGCCCCTCAGGATTTTTATGAGGTTTCAGTGAGTTCCCCGTGGGCTTCCCAAGTGGTGCAGTGGTAAAGAATCCGCCTGCTGGTGCAGGAGACACGCACACAGGAGACACGGGTTCGATCCCTGAGTCGGGAAGATCCCCTGGAGAAGGACATGGCAACCCCCTCCAGTATTCTTGCCTGGGAAATCCCATGGACAGAGGAGCCTGGTGGGCTACAGTCCACAGAGTTGCAAAGAGTCGGATACGACTGAGCGCAGCTTGGCAAGCAGTTCCGTATAAAAGCTCAGCGAGGGCTTGAACTTGTATAAAGAAACAAACCTGCCTGGGAGCCTGGCCTGGGAAGCGCCACACTTGCGTGCGCAGCTCGAGACACGCGTATTCAGTGGTGTTTTAGCTTCCACGTGTTTGGAGGTAAAAGCTTTTAAAAAGCCAGAATGACCCACACCAATGGCGCTGTGTGATCTGGATTCGCAAGGGTGTGTTTTTCTGCTTCCACGGATCTTCGCTGCACATTTCCATCTTCTCCCGATCGATAATCAGCACAACTGGTTTGACATTTGCATCCGACTCTGAGCGGCACTAGCGATCAAAGGCTGCCCTTGGGAACGTAGACCCATGGCATTCTCGGGGTGGCGGGGGGGAGGTGGGGAGGAGAGCCACAGTGGCGTTCCTGGCCTCTGGGTCTTCTGAACAAGGGCGTGGGGTCTGGCAGTGAGGCTGGGGGAGGGGGAAACGGTGTCCAGGGCTCGCGCTTCTTGCCTTCAGAGCCACCGTGCCGACGAGGTGCGCAGTGGCCGCGTGGGATTTAGCTGCACAGCGCACTGTGGAGGTGACACTGTGGTCACACCCTTCACCCCCGCCCCTTCTCGAGGGGCGGCGTCATTCTGGGCTGGTCTGAGCGCCAGCAAGCTTGTCCTCGTGTCTCGTACCCGTGGTCTCTGAAGAAGCACAGGATCTCAAAGGCAGTCGACAGATGAGAAATCCTGGAGGTCAGAGAGCTTAGAAAGCTTATTTCCTTCGTAAGTGGTGTGAACCACCGAGGCCCTGCTGTGGTTTCTGCTGGTGGGGAGGCGTCAGTGAGGAGCCTCAGCATGTCTCTGAAGCCCAGCTGCCGCTCTCAGATCAGGAAGACATAAAAGACCAATGACATCTTCAATTTGCGGGGACTCCCTCTGGAGCT
Source organism: Bos javanicus (assembly GCF_032452875.1). Classification (NCBI taxonomy): domain Eukaryota; kingdom Metazoa; phylum Chordata; class Mammalia; order Artiodactyla; family Bovidae; genus Bos; species Bos javanicus. The sequence continues at coordinate 69,252,787 of NC_083884.1, forward strand.
GCAGGGCTGGGAGTTAAGTACAGCACTTACAACATCAGGGACATGATCAACCCCAGCGCGAGGGTGGACTCGCGTGAGAGGCGTCCCTCCTGGTTAAAGCCACCAGCCCGGCCTCCCTCCTGAGTGACCTTCATCTGCTTTGCCTGCCGGGACCTGGGACCCTTCACAGGCTGTGCTGCTGGTGTGGTTGACACGCTCAGTGCCCCCAGACCCAGCTCGGGGACCCACTTGGCTCAGCCTCTTTGCCAAAAGACTGCGATCCAGCCCCTCCCTTGGGTGGGTGGGCTTTACCTGGGTGAGCCCATTCCCTGTGGGAGGTGTTGAGGAGCCTACAAAGCCTGCCTTGCCCTCCAAGGATATCTTGCCCCCGTTTGGAAGTGCCCGAGGGCACCAGTGGGATTTATTTGATGTTTGAGTCAAACATCTCATCTGGTCCCTCCGCACGGACCATACGTGTCCACGCTGCTTCCCTGCAGCACCTGATCTATCACCGCAACCACGGGAGGGACGAATCCGGCTGTAAACTCATTCTGCGGGCGCAAGGTTCTGTTCTGACGATCCCTGCCGTGATTTCCCTTCTGATGTTGGCGATTTGAAAAGACATGGGTCTGTCTGCACCATTTCCCCCAGGTGCCCGTGCCGAGCGCTCCATGCCCATCCGTCAGCCTCTCCGTGGCCAGCGAGGTGAAGCGGGCCGATTAGTCCATTTTCCAGGTGGAGGAGCCGAGCATCACCCGGGCAGCCGGAGATGCCAGCAAACACCGGTTTCCAGGCGCCGTTCAGCCTAAAGGATGCATAAACCAAAGGCACCCTCCGGGTTTTCCCAGGCAGATTTCTCCCAGAAGCAGATAAAGTAGCTGATGCCAAACTGGATTTGTTCATGACGGTGGACTCGGCCCCTCGTCCCACCTCCGTTTCGGGATAAGCATGTAGACAAGCTCTCTGCCCCTGTACACATCACCAGATGACATTCGGGTGCAAGTTGTCAGCTAGCAAGATGACAGAATCGCTTAATCCGGCCAGCTCCCAGCCGCCGTCCCCCTCCACCGGCCCTGCCCCCTCAGCTTCTCTTCCGGAAAGGGAATGTTGATCACACCCCAAACCAGAGATTATGTGGGAATTGGCTGCTGCTTCTGGATTTGGCGTTCACCTTCCTGCTCCCAGTGGTGGAGAAGCTGCTTGTCCTTTTGTATCTGTGCTACGCCCGCCACCCCCGCTCCCCTCCCAGCTCCTCTGTTCTCAATATGTAGTGGCGGAGAGAAAGTGTAACATGATTTTAGGGCTTGCATTTCAATTCCCCTGCATTTTTATGGGAAGAGCAGGGTCTCGGCCCCTGGAGTTCTTAGGGTAGTGTCTGAAACAGGTTCAGCCTTGTGGGTCTCCTTGTCTAAAATGAATAAGACTCCCCCACTACCCACCCCCACCGCCTTTCTCTCTTACCCCACCAGGGATGAGTGGATTGAGGCGAGGCCCCCAGAGACTAGTTGGAGAACTCCTGGCTCTCTGATTAGTTTTGTTCTCCCAGCTTAATTGTAGAGCTTCTTCTTGCTGTCTCGTCACTGATCGCCGAAGTGGCTCTGTGTCCTGCCCACCCCCACCCCCAACGCCACCCCCTTTTCTTTAGGAGCCAGATTATCACAGTGTGGCCTTGTGAATCAATTTTCTCTCTGCGCTGATGAAAGTGTAATTCATCCTTAATCAGGCAGCCTTGCCGCTGCAGGCCCCGTGCCGGAATACATCTAGTTCTTCTCCCTTCACTTTGGGAAGCAGTCCTCCCCGCCCCCCCCCCCCAAAAGGACTTTTAGAGGAGAGCCGGGGAGGAGGGAGCTGGCAGCCACCAGCGTGGGGGTCTGTGTTCCTCCAGCAGGGGGCACTCCTGGGAATGGATGAGGCTGGAGGAGCCTGGGAGCTGGAAGCCTTCCCTGCAGGGTGGGAGGGCCCCCTGGGGAGCCTGGTGCTTGTCTCGAGGCCTCCGGGCTTGCTGTCTCTAGATCCCCAGGGGCCCTCTCTCAGGAGTGGGCAGCAGCAGGGGCTGCCTGAAGTCCTCATCCAGTGAGCTGGAGGCCCCTGAGTCTGTCTCAGGACCGTGCCTGAGTCCGGGAGAGGCGGCTAGCTACTAGGTCCTTCGCAGGGCCGGGGGAGCCAGCCTCCCATCTTTTTAAGGGCACAGATGCGGCTCCCGAGTCTGAACTCGTGTGTTAGCTGGTTGGAGGTATCTGTCCGGTCGCACTGCACACAGCTTGGGTGGTGTGAAGAGGTCTTGGCCCTGCCAGGTGACCCCCCCCAGGTGACCCCCCACCCTGTCCTGCCCTTGCCCAGCCTGGTGGCAGTCACAGACAACGGGCAGTGCCATGGGGAGGTGGGTGGGACGGGAGGCGACTCTGCCGGGCTTGTGTGTGTCAAGGCTGGGCAGGAAGAAGGGGCCAGGCCACAGGTGGACCAGACGCCCGTCCCCCCCAACACACACACACACACACACACACACATACACCCCGAAGATGAAAACCACGCTGTCCAGCTCTGCAGCTGGCAGAGAAAAGGAAGTTTGTCTGCTCGGAATGGAGCTTGGATTAGTGACAGACTTGAACAGCCGGTTCAGTCGAGAGAGAGAGAGAACTTAATTCCTCCTGTATTATTCACACGGCTGATCTGAATCAGGTATTAGGAGACAGCTGGAAGGGAGGCGCGGTCAGCCCTGAACCTGGTGAGGAGACGTTCATGGTCTTCTGTCATCCTCAGGGCGCCGGAGAGCGGACCCGCTGAGGCTGCACGTCCTCAGAAGGCTTCAGAGAAGGTGGAGCGGACCCCGTGGGTCCTGGATGGGGTAGCCTGTGTGCGCGAGGCACCACTTCTCCGTCCATGTCCCCAGGCCTTTCTGCTCCTCCATCTACTGAAATGGGGGGGTCCTCCCCCAGCCCCAGTCCTGGAGGCACTGCCCCCCCGCCCCGAGCAGTCCTTCTGGGGGTGATGACACATGTTGCTGGATCACCAAGGGGCTGCAGGGTGGGGGGTGGGCTCACGGGACAAGCTTCGGCTCTCCTGTGCGACACAGCAGGATGCAAGGCCTCGGTCGGATCATCGCCCCTGTGGTCCCTTGCCTGCTAGGCGGAGAGCCAGGAAGGTGGACGGAACACTGAGTGGCTTGTACACCTTGGAAGGTGAGACGGTGGCTGGGATCCCAGCCTCTGTGAGCCCATCTTCCAGAGTCTATGGAGACGACCACGGGGGCAGTTCACGCTACGAAGGGCCAGCTCTGTGCTGTTTCTGCTAGGGTTTCCCCTCCTTGGTTAGGAACGCATCCTGCCTGAGGCTGCACGGTCAGTGTGACAGTCAGGGAGCTTTCTAGAAAGAGCTGGCGGTCAGGGATCCCACAGGTGAGGGGAAAGATCTCAAGCCCAGGGGCTGGGAGCATGGCTGGCAGACCCCGAGGGCGCATCTCCCAGGCCCTGGGCTTGAGTCCCCACATGAAGGAAAGAAGCTCAGGCTTCTCCCTGCAGACCCGCCCCCCACCCGCCTCCCCAGCTTGCTCTCCAGCATGACTACGATCACAGCGTGATGCCTGGGATGAAGGATGCTGCTGAGTTGGGGCAGGCGGGGGCCGCTGTGGCCACTGGGAGGGTTCCAGTGGCGCCAGTCGGTTCGTGTGGGATTTTCCTCTGATGACGGGCTTCCTGTGGAAATTGGAACTGCCATGGCTTCCCTGGTGGCTCAGATGGTAAAGAATCTTCCCTGCAATGTGGGAGAGCCAGGTTCCATCCCTGGTTGGGGAAGATCCTGGAGAAGGAAATGGCAAACCATTCCAGTGTTCTTGCCTGGGAAATCCCGTGGACAGAGGAGCCTGGCGGGCTACAGTCCATGGGTTCACAAAGAGCTACTAAGCGACTCACACAGGATTTACATTTACACGAACTGTGCAGAAAGAGTGAGCGATGGGGGCAGGTCTGCCTGTGGGCCAGGGCTGAAATCCCAGGGCCCTTGGTGTCAGCAGCCACGTCAGCCACCTCAGTCTGGTGGCCCCACCCGTCCATCCAGCAGCCCGGAGACCACAGTACTGTCTTCTTGCCGAGGCCGTGCGTCCGGGGTGCCTCCCTGCTTCTGCTTGGCCAGGGCATTGGGTCTGTCCCCGCACCTCTCCTTGGACTGGGGCTCAACAGCTGCTCTTGCGAGATAAGAGGTCAGTGTGGGCTGGGGTCCAGGGATGCGTGCTGCCCACCCGAAGAGGGCTTCACCTCCTGACAAGCTCACGCTGGAATGGGTAGCTGGAGTCTGGTGCTGGCACCTCGAGGGGACAGCCGGCACACAGCTCACGTAGACAATCCAGGAATTCTTGGCGCCACCATCGTACAAACGGGCAGCAGGCTCTCGGAGGCCTGCACAGGCTGGGCTCCCCGCCCAGGGAAGTGCCAGGCCCCCCTCCTCGGGGGCCTCTGCTTGCCCCACCTCAGTGGCCGTGAGCCTTCCCCCTTCGCCTGCATCCCTTCTAACCTGTGCTGTGCCCTGCTTCCTGATCCCTGGAAGGCCAGGAGCCACAGCTGCGGGAGGAGGGACGTGATCTCTTAGTATTACCAGCCGTAGCGTGTCATCGGGCATTTCTGATCACCCTGTGAGGAAGGGACCGTCAGGACCACCCTGCAGCTCAGCAGCCAGGTGGGCTTTGGGGTCAGGCGGTCTGGCTGTGCCTGTGAGTGAGTGGGTGCATGAAAAGAAGGGCTGTGGCAAATGTGTCTCCTGCGGGTCCCCTGTCCCCGGAGGAGCTGACCTGAGGTCCCCCGGGCATGTTGGAGGAACCAGAGTGGTACACGGGCTTCCACCCCTTTCGGTTCATTCTCTCCCAGGATGATTTTTGTCCCAGCGGCTCTCTGGCTCTCTCTTCCGCATCCTGGTTCCCATTATCACCTAGCGTGTCCTTCCCAGTCCTTCTCTTCTGTTATGTTTAGGGAGAAGCCCGTCCTTCTAGAGGGAGTTCCGTCTCAGCAAAGAAATGAAAGCTCTCCGCATTCCCGTTAGAGCTGGGCTTTCCAAAGGGCTTCAGAAATTGGTTCCACTGAAGGAAACAGCTCAGATGCCTCCCTGCATTTAGCTTGTTAGTTGGGAACTTCAAGGCCAAAAGATTTGGCAGGATTTAAAGAGCCAGCTCTCAAGCTGTCTCATTTTGAGTGCACTGATGCTGTGCATCTTTGATGGTGAAGTGGTTGGGTTGGAGCCTTCCTCCCCCGCCCTTCACAGAGCCAAGCTCTTTGGATTCAGAGGCTGCCAGAGGTCTCTGAATGAGGGAATGGGCCAGGCCATCTAGCCTGCCCCCGTGGTTGAACTCCAGAAAAAAGGGGCTCAGAGAGGTCAAGCATGTCTCTTGAGGCCGCACAGTGAGCTGGTGATGGAGAATTAGCCCCTGGGCCTCTCCAGCCTGGTGGGGAACTCTCGAATTTCCCCCTGCATCTCACCATTCGTTGCAGTTACCACCTGCATTTTGCTCACTCAACAAGCGGAGCTCCCACTGTATGCACAGCACTAAGCCAAGAGGCTCGAGGGTATGAAGGTGGACGGACTGTGCGTGCTCTGTGTCCGCATCCCCGGAAACTCTCCTTAGCAAAGTCCCAGAGCTGGACGTGGCACGCAGTCTCGCCGGCGTGGTTGCTTTCAGGAGCAGAGCTGGGTGCTGGGAGGATGCCCACGCCAGATGCTTCTGCTTGGGGAGCTCCTGGCAAGGGGCCTGCTGGGTTGGGGAATTGAGGTTTGGCAGCCCCGAGAGGTCGCAAACCCTAGTTCGGGCCTTATCTGCCAGCCAAGAGCTCCTCCCCCGGCCCTCCCCTCCCCTTCCGCCTCTTCCCGAGCTCCTGCCTCTTAGGAAAGGCCTCAGGCCCAGAGCACCCCACCATCACCACGTGCTGCCCCCTCCCTGCCTGAACCAGCCCCACCTAGAAAGGAGCCCTCCATCCCAGTTTGTGGATGGAAACGCCCTCTCAGCTGCCAGGTCACGGGCAAGTCGGCTCTGGGGTCCCCTGGGGAACTGGGAGCAGAAGAGACGAGCTGGTCCTCACGTGACGCAGGCCTGCCCCGCCCGAGGCCCATCACCTTGCCCCAGCGGCATGCCCAGGGCCTGAGGACTGAGACGTCGGTTCTGCCGAGCTGACCCTCGAGCCCTGGTGTGGACAGCACGCCCTGTGGATGGGGATGGAGGAGTCTCTTCAAATGCCCCGGGCTCTTCTGCCCGCCAGCCATCCCTCCCTCCTGGCGTGTCCTCACTGGCCACCTCCCAATCCGAGTCCTTGGAGGACTCTGGAAACTTGCTTGGGGCTGACCACCGGCTTCCGTCTTCCCTTTCATTCCAAACCCGCTTCGAGCTTAGTCACCGAGGCAGGAGGGTGTCCTGTCGTGAAAGGGCAGGAAGCCAGCCCCGCCTTCACCATCTTCTCTGCTTCCTTGCAGCTCACCCTGCAGAGCGCCAAGTCCCGAGTGGCCTTCTTTGAAGAGCTCTAGCAGGTGACCCGGCCGCCCCAGGATCGGCTGTTTCTGCCCGCCTGCCCCGGCACCGACGGGACGGGCCTTACACCGTGGGAGCCATCCAAAGGCAGGCCGAGCGGAGAGCCCAGGCCTTTCATGTGCAATTGCCTTGAACTATGACCCCGCAGAGGGTTCTCTGGTGGGGTTCTAGTTCTCCTGACCTGAGTCTTTAGGTCTTTTTTAAGAAGTATTTGTCTCTCCTTGTCTGATGTGGGGTCCTATGCTTCCTTCGTCCAAAGCACCCTGGAGTGTGTGTCTTACTGTCCCCCCCTCCCCGGCCCCGGCTGACCGCCCCGGTCCCCCGGCTGGGAAGTGGCTGCGGGGAGGGGAGTACACAAACCCCCTGGAGACCCGGAGGCTGGTGCCATCCCCCACCCCTGCCCCCAGGGTTCCAGAACGTTCATCTCCTTCCCTGGTGAGGAGCTAGTGTGGGGAGAAGGTGGCCCAGAGTGGCCCGCCTGCTCCACGTCGTCGGAGAGCTCGGCCATGATGAGCCGGGAGGAGATGGGCACCCGGCCCAGGCACCCCCGGGGGGCAGCGCTCTGGCTGCCCGTGGTGGGGAGTGGAAACGCAGCTGTGCCCGGGGAAAACCCGGCCCAAGCTGTGGTGAAGGACTGGCTGCTGGCGGAGGGCCTGGGAGGCCAGCCAAGCCTGCACCTGGAACTTGCACCCTACGAAGCTCTCACTGCCTCTCTTCTGCCCGCTCAGACCCAGGTCTGAGAGGCAGGCGTAGGCGGGGTGGGCCTCTCCAGCTGGAGGCTCTCCTGCAGGTGGCAGGGGTGTGAGGGGGATCCCCATCACTGTGGTCAGCCCAGCCACGACCAGGGTCTCCGCAGGGCTCTTGAGGCCCCACAGGGATGTCTCACTGGCCGTGGCCCGTCTTGTCGATCTGAACCATCCTTCCTCCTGGCCACGCGCCGGCACAGCCCCCCACCCTTGACGGTGCCGGGGCCTCCTTTCCTGCTGCCCTTGTCTCCCTAGAGCCTTCACTTTACCTTCTCCCTGGGCCGTGGGGGGAGGGGTGCAGGTGACCCCTGGGCCGGGTGGGGGCGGGGAGGCATAGTCAGTGCTTGGCGCCTGCTGGCACGTGGCCCCCCCACACCGTGCGCCCACCCAGGACCCACACTCACTCCTCGGTCTGGGGCCACTCTCCCGCCCTTCCTCCATGGCCTGCTGGACCCCCCAGCCTGTTTACATCCTTCCCACGGGGCTCTTGCGCAGAGTGGCAAGAGGGAAGTCTCATCCAGTGAGAAGACGCTTCCCACGTGAAGACCTGTGAGGGCCCAGAGATTCCCCGGGGGCAGAGGTGGTCTCTGGCCATCCTAAGTGGTTTTGAGAGACTGAGATGCTCACAGAGATCCTGCCAGATTCCACGGTCAAGCTGCCCCAGCGGTTGTCCTGGGCTGGCCGCCACTGCCTTGGGCCACCCTGCCCGTAGGCAGCCAGCCCCTCGAGACGTGCAGGGTGGGACTCTGAACACTAGGCACGAACGGCTGTTGCTGGGAGGTTCCCCTCCGTCTCCCCTGTCCCTCCAAGGCCTCTTACCCTGAGACAAAGTTCCCAGTGGGGGTCCTCTAGCGTCTGCCTGGCTGTCTCCTCAGGCTCACCACCCACCCCTGACCTGTAGATTTAGTCTGTAACAGTGGCTGTGGGCCCAGAGCATGGTGGTCATTTATAAAAACGTTGTGGGGTTTTTATTATTATTATTATTATTTAACTGCTGCTTGTGTGTCTGAAGTCTGTGGCCACAGGGGAGCGGGCTGGCATCCGAGCCGTGTAGGGGAGCTGCCTCGGGGTGGGAGTGGGCCGGCTGGAACACCTCAGTTTTCCTTGGGGACAAGAGTGGGTGGGTACCTCCCGGAGATGGACAGGCGGAGAGGACGGGGCCCTCCTAAGGGTCTTGAGCCCGAGTGGAAGAAGGACTTTGAAAGAGGAGCTCCGTTCTCAGGGCGCATGCCCACAGCGGAGGCGACTGTGATGTGTCAGTGGGCGAGCTGAGGGCTTGTCCAGTTAAGGAAGCCCCTGACCTCCACCAAGAGCAGGGCCCTGCCTGGGATCGTTGGGTTAGAAGCGCCCCTGATGGTCACTGGGCGGAAGCACTGGGCTAGTGAGCCCCGGCGGGGCTGCACCGGCGGCTCTTGGTGGGTGCACGCAGACCACCTCGCTGACTTGCTCCCCGCCCCTGCTGGGCCCCAGGGCCTCTGCCGTGTGCGGTCCCTGATGGACGGCCCCCGCGGCCTTACATAACGCTTCCTGAGCGACTGCCTTCTGAGTCTTGGGGACAGGCTTCTCTCTCTCCCTCTCTTTTCTCTTTCGAATCCAAACAGCACGTTCTGAGGCTGACAACCGGCCACAGCGACTGAGCGTCGCCCGCTGACAGGGCTGAGACCCGGCGGCCTTGGTGGGGAGACAGCCACTGCCCCAGGGCCAGGCCGGCCCCTCTGGGCTTCCAGGGAAGCTCCCTCAGTTTTCAAAGACATCAAACCACCCTCCCCCATCCCATGGGGCCTCCTGTCAGAGCCGGACCAGGGAAGGCTATTTTCTATTCTGGCGGACTGTTGTAATTTAAATGTTTGTTTTAATAAAAATTCTAAACTGTAAAAAGTTGGTCTCGGGCCTCAGTTTGCTCGTCGTTCCAGCCCCCACAGTGGTGGGCGCCGGGTGCCCCAGAGGAAATGGGCCTCTGCCCCCGCTGATGTCTAGGACCTCAGCCCTATCCCTATGTCAGAGGGGAAAGGATCCCCCTTTTCCGGGCTGATGGCAGCACCCCTGACTGCACCTTCATCTGGGCACCCCCCTCGTGCTTCCCATGAAGCAGGCTGTGTACTGGGTCTCAATCGCCCAGTGACCTTCCCACACCCCTCACCTGCCCTCAGTTCCAGACCTGGAAACAAGGGTGCCATACTAGACGGTCGCTCCAGGCACTTCTGCTTCCGGGGTCCCCGTTTCTGGCTCTGGAAGCGGGGTGGTGGGCAGCATGTGGAGTCCCCGGGAGCCCAGGTGCTGCCTACGGGACAGAGGTGGCCCCGTGTGGTCACAGGGCCGCGTGCCATTCACCCTTGGGGTTGAGAACTACCCTTCTGAGCTTAGGGGGTTTTGTTTAAAGTCACTCAGTCATGTTTTTGGACTCTTTGCAACCCCGTGGACTATACAGTCTGTGGAATTCTCCAGGCCAGATTACTGAAGTCGGTAGCTGTTCCCTTCTCCAGGGAATCTTCCCAACCCAGGGACTGAACCCAGGTCTCCCGCATTGCAGGCAGATTCTTTACCATCTGAGCCACCAGGGAAGCCCAAGGATACTGGAGTGGGTAGCATATCCCTTCTCCAGAGGATCTTCCCGATGCAGGAATTGAACCAGGATCTCCTGCATTGCAGGTGAACTTTTTACCAGCTGAGCTACCAAGGAAGCCATACATACATATATATATATAAAACCAGCTTTATATATATGTATTGGAAAGATACATATGAAGTTGTAAAGCTAGAGAATTATGAAGTTTTTAAACACTTCACTATTTTGTTCATTTTAAATGTATAGAGTCAGTAACTAATTCAACTATTTGTGTTCAATAAATAATAAGAAATTGCTGGGTTTTTTTTTAATTGATGTATAATTGACTTACAACGTTGTATTAGTTTCGGGTGTGCAGAAACTGCCACATTTCATTTGCAGTGATTGGAAATAGTCTGATTTCCTACCTAGTCCCAAGCTAGAGAAAGAACCTTATAAATACCAGTCATCTGAAGTTGTTCAGACAATATTTTTACCTTTTTTTTTTTTTTAAGCCAATCCCTGATCCCAAAAAGATAACAATATGCTCTCACAGATGTCAAGATCACCATTCAGTGGGGTTGGAATTAACCGGGGAGACAGGTTGAAATCTCCTCTGCTTTTTTTTCGGTGTCGTTTTTCATTTGCTTTGACCACGCTATAAACCCAAAGCTGCCACAGGATCCGGATGTTTCCCTGGGGTATTTGCAGCCCGGCCCCATGAGGGTCCCTGAGTGGCTCCTGGCATCCCTGCCAGCACTTCGTCCTTCTCTGTGGTCCTCGCCTGAGCTGAGTGCCTTCCAGCCATCCCCAGGGCTGGCCACCCCAGAAGCCTTCGCGTTGGAGGAGTGGGTCGGGAGCCACCCACAGATGTAACGACGAGTTGGCAGCAGGACTCCAGGGGGAAAGGTACTGGTGAGACGGTTGCTGCAACTGTGTCTAATCCAATTTCTCTTGCGCGTCTGGGGAAGAGACAGTCGAGCCGTCCGCATTTCTCCGTCGTCTCCCTCTCAGACAGCCCAGGCAGCTGAGAGGGAGGCCAAGGGCTCCTTTCCCCTCCCGGGCCACGCGGGGCTCCCTGGCAGCCTGTCATTACTGCATTATGGCAGCATGCTGCGGCCGCAATCCTGGCACCGCTAGGGAGGCCGGAGCCGGCTCAGGGCCACTGAGCAGCGCCAGGACCTGAGCCTTCACAGAGGAACCCCCACCGTGTCCCCTCCCGGTTCCCACGTGATGCCTATTCCCTGCTGGAGTAGTAGCCCCAGGATAGCACCTGGTACGTTGCCTCTGAGCTGAAGAAATCGAGACACCTCCCAGTGAGGTCGCTCACTGCATACCCACTCCCTGCCTCCTGGCTCCCCCTCTGCAAAGAGGGCTGGGAGTGACGCCTCTGGGCACCTCTGAGGTGCTGTCAGGCTAACATGAAGATGAGACCCCCCAAAATACTCAGATTTCTAAGGGAAAGGGGATTGCGGGTGTGTGGTGGTACCACCGTATCCTTACAAGTACCAGGAGCTGTACACACGAAGAAACGTGGCATCTTTTCCGTTCACATAACCGTGGGGAGGGCCAAAGGACATCACACGGCCGAAGGGCTCGAAGCCCCCGACCTAGAACTCAGAGAAGACCCGGGTTTCAGCCACTTAGCAGCCATGTGGTCGAGACAAGTTACCTAAGTTTTGGGCCCAGCAGTTTCCTCATCGATAAGGGAGTTTTGTCAGGGTTTGTGGGAGCTGATCGTGCCCAGGGAAGCTCTAAGCCCAGTGACTGTCTCTGGAGGCTTCCTTTGAGGATGGGGCGGGGGGAGTTGCAGGAGGAAGCAGAGGAAAGGGCAGCAGGTGACCCAGAGGAAACCCCAGCCCAAGAGCGACCAGGCCCACCTGTGGCCCCCACCTGGGCCCCTCACTCCACCTGCACCCGGAGCTTAATGATCTGCATCTGGCCTCTCTGTCCTCGCTGTGTTTGCCCAGTGCCAGCTGCAAAGCCCAGGGAGATGATGGATCACCCAGGCTGGGGGCTGCCTGGAGAGGATGTTCTGGCTTCGTCACATTAATACCTGCTGCTCCAGTCAATAATTTACTGGAGGCTCAGGGTAAGCGTGGGTGGGTGGGCAGCCCTTGGCCCACCCGGCACCTGGAGCAGCCCATCCTGAGCCCGTGGGTACCCACTGCAGATGCTGGGGTGGGGGCGGTGGGGGGGGGGTGACGGGCACGCAGCGACCTCATTTTCTCTTATCAGCCATGAGGAAGAAGTCCCCACGGAGTTCTTGCCCATTTTCAATATAAATAATGTAATTCCCCCGCCTGCTTGCTCAGGGAGGAAGGGGCAGCCTTTGATCTGGAGGAATTAAGTCAGTAAACAAAAGGGAAGAAGGCTGCGGAGGTGTCTCCTTGTAGGCACCTGCTGTGCCATTTACCCAGGAGATGGAGCTAAACCCAGAACTGGGGGGAAGTGGACAGCCTCTCTCCTGCCCACCCTCCCCTCGGACCTCTCTGAAGTCTCCCTTCCTCCAGAGCTGCCTTTCCTGGGCCACCAGGCAGCCTGGCCTCTGAAGCCCCAACCCTCCCCAGCAGTGGCTCAGCCTGGTCCTGCATGGTTCCCAGGGGAGGGTGACTCAGGGAGACGTGTGCAGAGTAGTCTGGGGTGGTCTCGGCTGGAGGCGCCCATGACTGGCAGAGCCACTCAGACGGACGGTCCTGCCCTGGCCTGTCGGGGTCCAGCCTGTGCCTCCGGAGAACAGCTCTCTGCTTGCAGCTGTGCGGCCAAGAAGGTCCCTTCCCCAATTCTCCAGGCTCCCTTGTCCTCGAGTGCAGGTCCAATTTTGGATGAGAGGAATCCGGGCCCCTTCCTGTTGCAGGCATCTATGAATGCAGGTGTTTCTAAAAGAATTCCGCAGGCTGGTCTCTTTTACCTCCCTTTTGCCTCTGGGGAGCAGAATAAAGACAGACCCAGGGTCCCATGGGGTGGGGCTGGGGAGAGGGGTCTTGTGGGGTGGCACCCTGCAGGGTCAGCCTGCCTCACCCCACCCTCTCTCCCAGCCCCACCCTCCCTCTGGCACAAACTGGGGAGTGGGCAGTTCTGGTGCCAGCCCCCACGCTGGCATGAAGGGCAGTGGGCAACAGGGCAGGGGGCCTGGCACCGCCTTGTCTCCGGCTACGTGTCCGGCTCCTGACAGCCCAAGTGGCAGCCGGGGCGGCGCGTCAGCCAGGCCTGCTGCGACAGGTGCTCTGCCCTAAAACCCCTGGGGACCCCACAACCCCCAGCTTCTTTGCCCACGCCCGGGTCCCTCCCCCAGCCTTCCGCTTCCAGCCGAGTCCCTCAAGCAGAATCTTTTAAGTCCTTCATATTAGCCGGCAAAGGGGAAACAACCCTCTTTCATCTTAACTGGAGTGAATTTGCATTAACACCTGGGGAGTTCTGTTTGCCTTGAGAAAGCACATTGCTATTCTGAGCTGCACACGCTGGGCGGCCGTCTCAGCGTCCTATTCTTTTATTAATACGGCTTTTCTCTCCTCCCCGCTTTCCCCATGGAATAGAGGGGGAGCAACTGGGGATACCAGGGCTCCCTGCCCCACGTAGGAAGGTCCCCGGAAATGCCGAGAAGGGAGAGCGGGGAGCAGCTCTCAGATGGAGCGGGCATGTATGTCCCCACCAGGGACATCCCTGGGCCGCATCCTCACCCCGCTCCCCGCTCCAGGAGGCCCTCGGGCTCCAGGGGCAGCCCCCACCCCAGCATTCCCATCTGCCAAGCTCTGCTGTGACCAATCTGTACTGGGTGTCAGGTGGAGAGGCGCAGCAAGGCAGTGATCAGGGAGCCGGGGCACGACCCAGAGGGGCTCCTTAGGTGGGGAAGGTGGTCGGAAGGTGTGGAGGACTCAGGCATGTCTCCCACTGGGCCCAGGGGCCCCGGCTGTGACAGTGACACGCAAGTCACGGCATGACAGGTGGGTCTGACCCTCTGCCTGCAGAGCCCGCATCAGCAACTGTCCCATCCTGTCACCGATGCAGCGTCAAGAGTGTTTGCAGGAAATGTGGGGTCGAGGGTGGGCAGAGCTTGGTTGTCAGGTCTCAGACCCGGAGATGGAGGCTCCCAAAGGAGACAGACAATGGAGAAGGAAGGGTGCACAGGGACACCCCTTCCCCGCCCCCTGCTCCTGTTGCTTCTAGTCCTCCAGGAAGCCCAGTACCTCCCCAAGTTCACACCTGGAAGGGACGAGCCTCCCTTCTCCCCTACTCCGGCTCCCGTGGGCCAGGAAGCTGGAGTGGCAGGTGGGTGGGGGCGCGCAGAGTATCCACTAGGAGCAGTGGAAAAGCAATGCCTGTCAGGGCACCCCACCCCACCTCCCACCTCCTGGGGATCCCAGATGATGGGAGGAAGACGCAGGGCAGACAGGGGGGCCGGGCACCATCTCCTCTGGCCAGGCAGAAAAGGGTCCCATGAGGACTAGGTGGGCACCGCAGGGCTGGATCGGGGGCAGCGCTGCTCAGAGGAGAGGGCTCGGCCTCTGGAGCCCCGCACCCGTCTTCCACGGGACAGAGTCAGTTCCCAGCCAGCCGCAGGGTCGTCGCGGATCCCAGGTCTGAGCCAACACCTGCCACAGTGAGACTTTATTAAGCGGGGCCTGCTGCTGTGTGGTTATGGCTGTTCACTATTAGCTCGTCCTGGCTCAGGTGTCAGAGGAGACAGCTCAGGGCGGCAGGAGCCGCGAGGGCGGGGGAAGGGGGCGGTTCTTCCTTTGCTTTGCTCCCACAGCCTGGGCAGACCACCCCAAACTGCCCCCCCATGAAGAAAGGGGGGCAGGATATGGGCAGTTGGGGCCCCTGAGCTCGGGCCCCCTGGGTTCACACAGGAGAGGGGCTGGTAGTCGCATATGTCTCTGAGTAGGTGACCCTGGAGCAACCTGGGCTCAGCCCCCGGGACTTGGAGAGGAGCCCCGAGGGTTCAGGAGCCCTGCACCGGTGGCAGCATTCCACAGGGATCCCTGGACCCCACCCCGCCACCGCAGACTGCCCACCCCCCATCCCTCCAGAGACTGGGTCCGTGCCAGGGGCCACAGCTCCTCTCTCGGTGACATTTACCGGCTGGGAAGTGGCCACCGAGTCGTGAAATCAGTGCCGGCCTGGGGCTAGCCCACTTCATTAGACCCGGCTCTGCTTCGCTGGGTAGGTCGGCACAGGCCAGGCCCAGCACCCCTCTATACACCCAGCCCCGCAGCTCCTCCAGGCTGTCCCAGCCCCGCTGCCTGCCTCAGGGGAGCAGGCCCGGCCCCCCCACCCCAGCACTGACCCAGGGTCCCCTGAGTACCTGCTCAGGCCCCGAGGCGGGGATTACAACGAGTGATCGTGTACGCCCCGGCACTGCTGGTCCCAGCAGGACCACGCTCACCGCCCTGCACACGGGCCCAGTCGTAGCAGTGGCTCCCACTTCAGTCCTGGCTGCATCTTAAGGCCCTTGGGCTGTCACCACTGTGGGATGGGAGAGGGGGGCAGAGTGAGGCTCAGAGACTGACTTCTTGAAGCTGGGGTGCGAGCCCCATCCTACCTCCACCTGGGCTGTTCTGCCCTCAAATGAGCTGGGTGTGGCCATCGGCCCCCTAAGGGGGCTCCCAGTGAGGACAAGATGGGGTGGGGGGCAGGATATGTGGGAGGGGCTCTCTGGGGTGCTGTCGGATGCTGGGAGGTGAGATCCCATCCTGGCCTTCACCCCCACAGCAGGGGAGGCGTTGGGGAGGCTGGGCTGAGCGCGGTGCTCTTGGAGTGTGTGGGGTTCATTCTTGAGCCCCCCACTCTGAGGAAAGGTGTGGCTCTGGCCCGATCGAGCGAAGGTCTGCGGTGGGCATGTAGGCACCTCTCATCACCTCCCAGCTGGGGGACCCCAAGCAACTCAGATCATCCCCCGCTTTGAGCTCCAGTTTTCGAAGCTGGAAAACAGGGTCACCAACATCCGCCTTGGATGACTAAACGAGAACGCACTTTAAGTGCAGACTGCGCCTGGCACCGAGGCCGCCATCACTGCCAGGGAGCACGCGCCAGGCAGGATGCTGTCTGCCCGCCACACTCCCAGTACCGAGCGTGATGGATGCAAAACCCAGTCCCACATCATCCAGGGTGCCTGGGGAAGGCAGGCAGGCGGCCGAAGCCTTCTCGTCCGGTGCCCTGGGTGCTCAGTCCTGTGGGTACTTAGTACTCAATAGCTGAGTGAATGAGTCCCCCCCAATTTGTGGAGTGGGGAGCCCCCCCACCTGTGGGGTGAGGCTCTTCAGTCCGACTCCCCGGGGCCATTGTGCAATTCAGGTGAAATGATGGCTCAGAAAGCATTTGTTTTGATCATTGAAATACGAAGGAGGAGGGAGGCGGTGACTTCTCAGCAAACCAGGGAGAGGTTCCAGGCCATGATGTCCCCCTGGCCCCGCTGGCCGGGTCAGCCGAGCTGTACTTACCACAGGGCCTGGTCATCACTCAGCCACCCCCTCCCGAAGCCCTTCTGGCCCAGAGGAGCATCCATCAACGTCTCCTTCCCTCTGACAGCCCAGACAATTAGCTAGTCCCGCCTGAATCTGATGGCCCTGCCACTCACAGCCACCATCTTTGCTTCCCCCTCCTCTGCCAGGGGCCAGGCCAGGGGGTGGGGTAGGGGGTAGGGGCACAAGGCAGGCACAGCGTGAATCCCCGCTTCTGGGGCACCACCGTGTGCCCATTTTACAGACGAGGACCTTGGCTCCCAGAGGCCAGAGACCTGCCCAGGGTCACACGAGTGAGGCCCAGAGCTGTCACTCAAACACAGACTGGTCTGGCTGCGGGGTCCACACTCTTTATTTCTGTCGCCCTTGTTCCGGCCTCAGTCTCCCCTGTGCTAAGAGAGCTGCAGATTTCCTCCAGGCCCCCCATCCAGAGCCCGGCAGAGGGGCCACTGCCTGCTCACCCCACCCCAGCATCCCAGGGACAGTGTGACGGATGCGGGTCCCTTGGGGGGCAGGAGCGACACGCCCACACACCCGCAGACCGACCCCCGGCTGATGGAGCTCCCCCTCGGGGGTGCGGCTCCATCTGGTCAGGCGCGGCGCCAGGCTGATGGATGGGCCACCCGCCCGGCCACCCGCACCCTCACAGCTGTGCTCCAGGGTCAGCAGGGCAGGCTCTGGGGCCCCTCATTCAGTCATTCAACAAACACAGGCTTAGCAGGGGGCCCACCATGTGCTGGAACTCAGAGCAGACAAGATGGGCTAGGAAACCAGCTGTCACTCTTCCGTGTGACGGGCGTGTCATGGGGCGGTTGTAGGAGTCGGAGGGGGCCTCTGACCCGAGGGACCAGGTTGATGAATATGATGATGGCAGAGGGAGCAGCTGGTGGGACGGGTCAGAAGTGAGGAAGGCGAGAGGTAGTCACACGGCTGTGATAGATTCAGGATGACCGAGGCGTGGGGAAGGCATGGGGTGGGGGCCCGGGCAGGCTGGGGAGTGGGGCAAGGCCAGCTCGGGCTCGCCTCCGGGTGGAGGGGAGTGAAAGCTAGGTCGGCGCTTCCAAAAGATGCCGCTGCAAAAGCGGGATGAATCGAGAGACTGGCATTGACATATATATATATACGCTCATGTGTAAAACAGACAGCTAACAGGAAGCTGCCGAACAGCACGGAGAGCTCAGCCCAGTGCTCTGCGATGACCTGGATGGGTGGGGTGCGGGGGAAGGCTCAACAGGGAGAGGATAGGTGTATCCTTAGGGCTGATTCACATTGTCGTGCGGCAGAAACCCACACAACATTGTAAAGTAATTATCTTCCAGCTGAAAAATAAAAAGACCCCACTGCTGCCAGGGGGAGAGCGGCCTGCCCAGGGTCTGCAAAAATGAGGGGTGCAGACGCGGCCCTGGCCAGTGGGACTGGAGGGGGCCACGAAGCGGAGGGAGTGAAAGATTCTAGAGCCGACAGTGGGTGGGCGGCAGAAGCTAGGGGCGGGGGGTGATGGTCTGAGCCCCACTTTATAGATGAGGAAACCAAGCCTTGCAGACCAGGCAGCACTAGCCCAAGGTCACAGAGATGGAGCGGCAGGGCTGGGCGGGGGATGACGCTGCACGGGAGCCGCACGGGACTGACCCCCGGCTGATGGAGCTCCCCCTGCCAGCCCTGGCCTCCAAACCTTGACCCTGGCCCCAGCCTGGCCGGGCGAGGGAGTCCGAGAACAGCCTCTGCTGCCGCCTCACTCAGGGAGGCAGCTGGCCCCTTGGTGCTGCCGCGGACAGGAGCCCGGCAAGAAATATCACATCATTAAAATGACAAATTCCTTCACTAACTGAACTGGAAGGCCTGCCTCCCTGCCTCAGATCACTCAGCCCCCTCCTCCCCGGCCCCCGGCTCATCCCCCCCGCTCCCAGTCCGGCAGGAGAGCGTGGCGGGACCACTGCCTTGTCCCTGAGATGACCTTGGGTCTCCAGCCCTCCAGCGGGGACCAGGGAGGAGGGGGGCTCTCTGTTCTACAGGTGAGGAAACAGAGGCTCGGAGAGGGGACGAGACCCACCAGTGGGGGCTCCCTCCTCTGCAAGGGTCCCCACCCCAACGTAGTGGCCAGGGCTCCCTGGGTGATCTCGAAGCCCACATCTGACTGCAGAATTCCACGGCCGTGCCCTGCCCCTGCTCAGAAGAACAAGGCCACAGCAAGACTCTGTTCCAAGACTCTATTCCAGAACGCTGCCGTGATGTGTCACGGCACCTTTCCCAGGGCCCATCCTTGTCTCTCTCCTTGGGGGGGCGGGGGGATACTTGTCTGAGAACCATGTTGTGAGGACGGGGCAGGGCTGGTTCTCCTGGATTTACAGGCAGGAGCCCCCCCGGGGCGGGGCGGGCTGAGGCAGGCTGCTGCCCTTGGTTTCCCCATTTGACAGCAGGTCCTCTGGACCAAAGCTGAGGCCGCGCCACGTGGGGCCTGGTGAGTACTGAGTGAGCGCCTGTCTCTCCCCGCGCCCACCTGTGCACACCCACATCTCATCCACGCCTGCCCACACGGGCCAAGCGCACTGCACACCCAGACACATGGGATGTGGGCCCAGCCCTGGGCTCTGGGGTCCCGAGCGCTCAGACCTATCCACCCCCGCACACATGTGTGCACACACTTGGCCACAGCCGCACACGCCCTCGCCCACCCCTCAGGCACCCACCAGCCCCGTCCACATACATCTGTGTCCCGCGCCCACAGCCATCAGGAGCCCCACGTGGAGTCCGGGCTCCTCCAGGGAGCAGGGCAGGTGAACAGATGCCGGGAGAGGCCGCCCGGCCCCACAGGCAGCCTGATTCCCAGAATGACCCCCCCACTCCGCGGCCCTCCTCCAGGCCCAGCCAGCAAGGACAAGCCGTCTGCCCGCCCGCTGTCCTGGTCTCCTTGGACGCAGACAGATCCCACGGAGGCGTCTGGCGCATCCTGACTCGGCCGCAGCCACCACACCAGCCGACAGGCCCCTTCCCCGTGCCCAGCGCCGTCCTGCCGTCCTCCCCCACCTGCAGGGCGACTGCGCCGGCGCCCCCGTACCCCACCCTCCCAGGGTGGAGAGGCAGCTTCTTTCAGGAATCACCACGAGGGGGTCTCCCAAGCCTTCCCACCTGACCTTGGGCCGGTCCTGCCTCCCTCAAGACCTCCATTTTCCCGTCTGGAAAATTGAGAAGGAGTTTTGACTAGAAATCTGCCAAAGTCTTGTCCATCTCTGGCTGGGCCATTCTCCCAAAGGGTGGGAGAGGGGGGTTAGGGGAGATACAGGGAAGAGGAAGCGGATTCAGGTGGGGATGGCCCCTCCCTGGCCCAGCACCAGGCCTAAGACACTTTGGGGCTGGAATACCCCAGGGTCTGTGCGTGGTGAGCATGCTCTCGGGCGATCCGGCCCCCTCCCAGTGGGCACTTCATTACCAGCTCACAGATGAGGAAACTGAGGCCTGGAGAGAGGCCACGGGGAGCCTAGAGCCCCCTGCCCCGGGTCCCTGCACTTGGCCTTCCCCGAGGGCCACAGTGTGGGAGCTGGGCGAGAGACTGCTCCCTGTCCTGCCGGCGGTCAGGGAGGGTGGTGTTCCGGGAACGGCCTTCCCCAGCGCCAGGCGCCTCCCGACTCCCCGCTCCCGCTCCTGGCTCCAAGCCCACCCCTCGGCACTGCCCATCCATCTGCTGTCACTTCCTGGCAGGGCCAGCAGGCCATACATCACCCAACGACGACGAAGCCTGAGGCAGCCTGGCTGGGCGGGCGGGCCGGCGCCCGCCCCTGCGGGACCCACCCTGGGGCTGAGGGTGGGGTTTCAGGCACGGACTCCTGCCTGTGAACAGGGAGCTGGGGCCAGCAGAGGAGGGGTCTCCTTGGAGTCCCAAAGCCCACCCCGGGAGATAGCCACTGCCTGTACGGGGGGAGACACAAGTGGCCGTTGCGGGCCATGGGGTGACCTGAAGGGGAGTGCGGGCCAGCCAACAGCCCGCAGGCGGAGGGCACTTGGCACTTGGTCGGTGGAGCACTTGGCGGGAAGACAAAGATTCTTGTCTCCCCGGCCCCACCTGCCGAGTCATTTGCTGATGTAGGTCACAGTCTCCTGATGGAGCAATGCTGGAGGAGGGCAGGGGGAAGGCTCACACTTGCCAGCGGGGAGGGGTCCTCAGTCACCACCCTACCCCACGTCCGCCTCCTGCCGCCCTCAACCCGCACACCCCCACACCTCCTGCCCTCACCTCCCAGGGCTGCCTCTGTAGGGAGCCTCCAATTCTGCATTCATTCATTCCCTCATTCATTCAACAGCCTTGTATGAGCATCTGCTCTGTGTCACAGCACTGGGATGCGGCCACCAACAAATCCAGCAACAGGCACAGACAGAAAGTCCACGGCATGTTAGGCTGTGGTTTAGGGGCAGGCCAGGGCGGTAAAGCAGGACAGTGGGAGAACAGGTGTGGCCTGTCTTTGTGTGTCTTCTTTTTAAGCAAGGATGTGGCCAAGGAAAGCCCATCAGGAAGGTGACCTTTGAGTAAAGACCTGAAGGAGTGAGCAGTGAGGGTGTCCAGGGAGAGAGCCTTTCTGGCAGACAACAGAGCAAGTGCAAAGGCCCTGAGGCAGCAGGAGCAGGTGAGCAAGGGGGAGAGTGGAGGGCAGAGAGGTGCAGAGAGGTTCACTAGGCTCCTTTGGGAGTAGGTGGATGCCGTTGGAAGGCTGGCAGGGGAACCACGGTTAGGTCAGGAGAGTGGCCAGGGCTTGCTCCGGGGACCGGTGTGAGGGCATCTGGTAGAGGCCCTCTGTCTGTGGTCTACCTGTCCTCCTTCCCTCCTTTTTCTTTTTTCCTTTTTCTTTCCTTCATTAATTAATCCAGCAAATATTTTTTGAAGGCCAGAAATAGATGGAGCCTCTTGTTAACTCAATTCAAAGGACACTCCCCTCTGCCCACACCCATCAGATGGCACCTCACAGTGTCTTCCCCGAGGGCCTAGGGTGGGGCTGGACCCCCTCGGCCCCCTCCATGCTCCGGTTGTCAGCCCACCTGTCCCTTCACACAGATGCAGGGTGACAGGGTGAGAAAAGCCACCGAGTGCTGGTGTCCAGGGCCGGCGAGTCTCAGACGCACACACGAGGCTGGTGTGGAGCACACACGAGGCTGTCCCCTCCCCTCCCTGGGCCTCAGTTACCCCACCTGTGAATTGAGCAGGGCCAGAGGACGGACAACCTCTTTCTAGTCTAAAATGCAGACACTTCGTGATTCTCTCCCCAACCCAGAGCCCTGGGAGCCCAGGGAGGGCCTGGGCTTGATGGAGTCGCTCCACCCCATCTACAGGAACTGAGCTTTGAGCTCGGAGGGTCCTCCTTTCCTCTAGACTCGGTGGAACCCCAGGTCTGGGAGGGGCATGCACAGACCCTGACTGGCACCCCCCACCCCACTCAGCTGCCCCAGGAGCCCTGTGCAGGAGGCGCCAAAGAAGAGCAAGAGGTCTCAGTGGTGACCGAGCCCCAGCCGGGGACGGAGCCCTGCTGGCTGCTCCCTGCCCCTGGCCCTGCATGGCACCCCAATTCACCCCGACCCCCCATAGCTCCTCTAATTACATAGCCATAAAGCACAAATCTCTAATGATCCAATTAGTAACGCCATTACTCCTCTGTCCAGGATTAAAATTACCAATTAAACTGCTGTCGATTGTATCATCACTTAGGCTCGACACGACCGGGGCACTTCGGGCCACAGAGGCCCATTAGCGGGCCCTCGAGCAGGGCCCTGGCCAGGGCCAGGGCTACAGGCCTAACTCAGCAGCTCAGAAGGAAGTCCCGCCACCCACCGCCCCCAGCGCCCTGGTGCACTGCCCTGGTCCTGTCCCCCAACATAGGGGCTCCAAAAAGATCACAGCCCAGTTCCCGACGGAACCGGAAGAGGCCAGGGGAGGAGGGACTTCGGCAAAACCAGCCTCTGTCTGGGCAGCGCCTCCGGTCTGGGTGTTCCCCCACGTTCCCCTTGTCAGACTCACTGTTTCATGGCCCAGCATCTCAGTGCCAGGCCAGCCTGCACAGCTGAGTCCTAGGATGAAGGGTTGGAAGCACTCCTGTGAAACTTGGCCCCCACAACCCCGGCTCCCAGGGGTTCTTTCTGCTTCCATGGTGCCCTCTGCCCCCAGCCTCGAGGTACCATCCTTACACCATGTCCCTGCTATCTGATGAGCTGCTCACAGATCAGGACAGCCCATCTCCCAGGTGACAAGCAGGTGCTCCTTTTGGGGAGGGGCCTCAGTGTCTTGTCTCAGCACAGGGGAGATCTTAGAGCACAAAGTCAGAGCCCAGGGAACAGGCAAGTGTTGGCCCTGCCTGGGGGTGGAGGTGAAGTGAGCTCCCTGTCCCTGGAGGTATGCAAGCACAGGCTGGACCCAGGCCACGTGGTGGTAGGCGGAGGCAGCAGCTCACACATGCATGGCATGGCATGTGAGCTTAGTCGTGTCTGATTCTTTGCGACCCCATAGACTATAGCCCACAAGGCTCTTCTGTCCGTGGGATTTCCCAGGCAAGAATCCTGGAATGGGTTGCCATGCCCTCCACCGGGATATCTTCCCGACCCAGGAATCGAACCCTTGTCTCTTGCCTCTCCAGCATTGGCAGGCGGCTTCTTTACCAGCTGAGCCACCGGGGAAGCCCCCAGCTCACACATGGAGAAGCATAAACGCTGGGCTGGATGATTGAAGTTGGGGAATGAATCTGGTTCTCCTGAGAAAGAATTTGAGATGTCAGGATCTGAGAACGCCCTTGGAGAAACCAGAGGCTTCAGTCTTCTGATGTCCAGCCCTTGCTCTGGAGGTGTTTCTGCAACAGGAGGGGGCAGGGGCTGGGGTGGGGGTACTGTGGGCAGGGCCCGGGCAGCTGGAGACAGGGAGGCAGGCACCAGCCTGAGAACTCAGCCCCGGGGGCGGTATGCTAAACGCTGCTGGTCCCCAGCATCACAAGGACCGCTCTGAGACACCAGTGGAGTGGTAAGAGCGAACCGTGTGCTCTGCCCCAGACCCCAGCTCAGTGCTGTCCAAGCCATCCTCCTGGGTTCGTCCTGGGATGCAGCTGCCCTTATTCCCAACAGCTGGCGCGAGGTCACATCGTCTCTCTCTTTCTCTCTCAGGTCTGATCCCAGAGGACAGGTCACGGCCCCCTGGCAGGGGCAGGGTGTGCCAGGTGAGGCCACAGAGCCCACCCACAGTGTCTGCCATTTCACACTGTTTGAACAGCCCCCCGTTCAAATGGAAGTTGACACACAAGCTCTTTTATGCCACAGTGAGAAAAGCGGAAAGGACCTCGCCCTGTCCAGAGGTGGCCATACCCTGCAAGGAGGGGAAGCCTCCCCCTCCCCACCTCTCCCACCCCCGGGCCGGTGCCCAGGCAGGCCAGACGTGGGGTCTCTTCTAGAGGAGCGGCTGCCCTGGGCAGATCTGTCGAGTGTCTCATCAGAGGCAGCAGACTGAGGCAGGGATCCGGGAGCCCAGAGCAATTAGGAGCGGGCCTCGTGCCTGTCTCCCGCCAGCTGCCACAGCTGTCACTCAGGAAGCGGGCCTGGAGCGGGGGCTGGGCCCCTGACGCCCCAGCCAGCCAGCAGCTTGCCCCAAGGGGGAGACCACAGCCCAAGGGGACCAGGGACAGGGAGTGCTGTCCCACCCTGGGAAGGGACATCATCCAATTCCTCTGGCCCCAGCCCAGACTGTTTCCAGACCAGACCTTCCTCTGTGGAGCTCTAAGAGCTCTAAGAGTTCTCATTCTTGGAAGCTCCTGGGAAGCTTTTTAAAAGCATTCCCTTGGACTTCCCTGGTGGTCTTCCCAGTGGCTAAGACTCCACTCTCCCAATGCAGAAAGCCCGGGTTCAATCCCTGGTCATGGAACTAGAGTCCACATGCTGCAACTAAGACCCAGCACAGTCAAATAAAGAAAGAAATATTTTTAAAAACTAAAAGTACCCTCGCCCAGGGCCCAGCCAAGCAGACTCTCTGGGGGAGAGGCAGGTGGGGGGTGGGGCTAGGAAGTGCCTGTGTCCGTCTCTCCCCAGTCAGGTTTTTGCGTGTTTTTTACATCAAACCCAGTCCCGAGGACTAGAAGCTTCTCTGCTCCTGTGGCCATGCCTCCCTCTGCCTCTCAGACTTCTCCTGGGCTCAGAGAGTGTGACAGCTGGAAAAGGGGCTCCCGGGTCCCGCCTCTCAGCATGTCCCAGCGCCGTGCGTGCCAAGACCAAGGCGCCAGGCACTGGCACCTGGTGACCGGGCGTCACGCCCCAGGCACAGGACGGCAGCCAGGTTTCACCCCAGCCACGCTAGACTCCAAGTCCAGTCCTCTTTTTGTCCATCATCGAGTTGATTCTCAAGGAGTAACAATTTTAAAGACTTGTCCCTTCCCCTCTGTTTCCCTTTCATGGACTCTGCCTCCTGCTCTGTCCTGTACACCTGTGTCACCTGCAGGAGCTGGCCTCTGGGGGCTCAAAGAGGGTGTCCAGGCCTGCACGCCCCGCATGGCTGGGTGTGCCTCTGCAGGTCTATAAATTCCATTATTCATCAAGTGACCGTGTGAGTTTGCCCGGACGATGAATATTTTATTCACCTCTACACACTGTCCCCAGCGGATTCTTGGAACAATATTGTTCCCTAGCCAAGGAGCAGAGGCCAGAGCCTCTGCCCTCCCTGGAGCGCCCCTCCCCGACCAGCGTCCCCCAGCAGGTCCCGAGTTTGGGCAGGGCTGTGGTCAGCGGTCCAGGCAAAACCCTGCATGCGATGCTTGCCCTCCATCCACTTTGATATCCTGCCCTGGACAATGGGTTCATGTCTTGTCAGGGCCTCCCAGATCCCTGCACAACTCCACCCCGTGTGGTGGAGCTCTCCCTGGTGCTGAATGTGGGTGGAGACAGGATGCCGGGGAGCATGCCGGCTTTGAGAGGAGAGGGCTCCAGTCTCCGGGTTGGCAGGGGAAGCCTCCAGCTTCTGCACGGGGAAGTCCCCAGTTCTCTCATCTTGCCTCCCTGCCTGGTGGATCCTTCCAGAGTCTTGGGAGTGTGGGGGAGGGGTCACCTCTCCCAGGGTCTCCAGGACGCTGAGCCAAGGACTAGTGGGGGAAGTCCCTGGAGACTCCTGTCTGGAAGGCCCACAAGTCTCCGGATAGCACCCCAGGGAGTGCGGTGTGATGACAGTGGCACCTTCCCCAGATGGGGGAGCGACAGACACAATTCACACCCTGCGATCTCGCCATCTGCTCCCCCGTGACGTGCAGAGGAGAGGACGGGGCTGCAGCGCCACAGGGTGGGTGGGCTGGTGTGCGATCTCTCGTTCATTCATTCATCCCCTCATTCATCCTCTAAGCAGACCTTCACCCAGCCCCTGCCACCTTCCCAGCCTAGCCCTGTATCAGGCACTCAGATCTGGGGTGTGCAGACCCCCGGATCCTGCCCTCCAGAGCTGAGTGGGGGAGTGGTCCTCTCATGTGTCTGAGCTTCTGCCCACCCTGGCTCCTCCTCCTGGAGTTCCTTTGGCTTGTACTAAGCCACCATGTTCCATCCTCAGCCACCATGTTCAGCACTTCACTTGCAGGAACTAAGCATTCACTCTGCGGGCTGGATGTGTTCCTATTTAACAGGTGTGTAAGCTGAGGCTCAGACAACCAGAGGCACAGGTCCAGCTCTGGGGTCTCCATGTGGAGCTCTTACTGCTCTTGGCACTGCTTGCCCCCCACCATGTCAGGAAAATTTCAAGCCCTGTTTCTATGACCTTCTTCTGCAAAAAAACCCTTCTTCCCCCACTCCAACCACCACACCTGCCTTTCAGCAGGCAGTGAGCTTTGTCCTCAGGGGCTTGCTCTCAGAGCCTCCTCTCTGAGGCCCCTCTCCCTCATCCTCTGACTCCCAGCCTGGCTTGCTCGCAGGACTTGGCACCCAGGGGCTGCCCCACGAAAGGCTGAGAAGGTCAAGGAAGCTTCCTAAAGGAGGCAGCTTTCCTCTGAGCCTGGAAGGGCAGAGACAGCAGACGACCCAGAGCCTGACTCCCCATCCCATTCCCTACCCAGCTCCTGCCTTGAACTTGAGCCCCAGCCCTGCCACCCCAGCATGACCCAACCTGGTCCCTTCGGCTCCCTGAATGGGGGTGCCCTTGACCATAAGTTGGGGGCGCCCTTGACCATGAGTTGGGGGCATGACCAAACTGCCTTCAGAGTCTTAGAGGACTCCGTGCAGGTCCTAGGCACAGCCAAAGTGCAGCCCAGCTGCAGCTCGTGGCATGTGGAAGACTCCCTGGACACACAGCTGGCTCCATGGGCTGTGACTTTGCACCAGGGGAGAGGACAGTGACTGGCCTGAGGTCAGGGATGACCCTGGCAGAGGGGTGCTCCACGACCTTGCTGCTATAATCCCTTGGTGTTATAAACCAGGTGAACCCTGTCCCTTTGGCCAGGTGGGATCCTGCCCCAGGGAGCAGCCTGGCCAAGAGATGGTCACAGACCAAGGCTGAGGCCTGGAGGGAGGCCCATGTCTCCAGTGGACACCCACACCGTCCCTCAGCCAGACCCGCAAGTAGTGCAGGGCAGGCCCCCCTGCTGGTTTTTGTCTGATTTACTTAGGGATGGCTTCTGCCAGTCCTTGGAAGCTTCTTGGCCTGGGAATCAGGGGGGATGCCGTGGGAGCTCTGTCAGGCCAGCACCAACATGCCCTGTGACAGCCTCTTGGAAAGTCACCGAGAGCCAGTTTCCCACCAGCCCCTTGGCAGGCTCCAGCCCACCCTCCATCAGCGCGGGGGTCCCCAGGAGCCAGCTGGCCACTCAGTAGACACCAAAGGAGAGAGCCGCTGCCACTCAGCCTCCCAATCAGTAAGTCGAAGCTCTAATTATTATTATTTCATATTGCTCGGGGTGGGGGGGTAGTTTTCATGCTAATAGGAAATCCTAAGAGACACAGGGAGGCCCAGCCAGACACCACTCATACGTTAACGTCTCTCCATCCTCACCACCGCCCTGGAGGTAGCACTGCCGCCATCACTTCATAAGGGAAACTGAGGCCCCAGGAGGTTAGAGGAGATGACTAAGTGGTAGACACGGCGGCCCCAGGTCTGTCTGGCTCCGAGGGCCGGGTTCTTTCTTCCCAGTTCCTCTGCTCCAGCAGAAGAACCGAGGGAGCACAGAAACTCGGCTCTAAGGGTGGGATGTCGGACCCAAGACGTGTGGATGAGGAGGGCTTCAGCGGGGGCTTTTCTGGAGACTCTCACACCCCCAGCCCCAGGTCCTAACGGGCACCTGCTGGTCCATAGAGGCTGGGAAGACAGCCCAAGAGCTGCGGTCCTGCCTGGCTCCTCTGCAGGCTCTAGATGCTCCTGGGAGCCTTGTCCACAGCCAGGCGCGAGAAGTGCGGGGGCCAGGCCTGGCCCGGCCCAGCTCAGCCAGGGTTGGCATCGCTCCCTGAGCCCCTCTCCCCAGGCTGTGATTAATCAGCGACAAAAAGCAGTAAAATGTAATCAGACTGGGGAGGGCAGGGCCGGCAGGGCCGTGGCAATCAGCTTTCCCCCTGGGGCCGAAGGCTGATTGGACCAAAGAGGGGAGGGAGGTGGTTCCAATGGGGCCTCTATGGAAGGACTGATGCTGAAGCTGAAGCTCCAATACTTTGGCCACCTGATGCAAAGAGCCGACTCACTGGAAAAGACCCCGATGCTGGGAAAGATTGAGGGCAGGAGAAGGGGATGACAGAGGATGAGACGGTTGGATGGCATTATCGACTCACTGGACATGAATCTGAGCAAACTCCAGGAGATAGTGAAGGACAGGGAAGCCGGGCATGCTACAGTCCATGGGGTCGTAAAGAGTCGAACACAACTGAGCGACTGGACAACAACAGGGGCAGGGTCTGCATCTGGAGCCATGGTGAGGCCTGGGGGCCAAGGCCTCCCCCATAAATATGCATGGACATCTGTGAACACAGGCCCGCACCCAAGGGCTGCACACTGCCCCCCCACCTGCCTACTGGCCCCTGCCCTCATCTCCTAGCTCACAGCCTTGGCACACGCAGGTGGCCGCACACCCTCCCAGCACACGACCATCTCCATGTGGACTTGAAAACACACGTACACACCCTGTGGATAACAGGGTGTAACATGCACACACACATGCTGTCCCCTCACTCCACAGGCACACGTGCCTGGGGCCTGGGACAGCCCTGCACAAGTACTGGGTCTAACTCCGAGCCATGTGAACTGACCAACCCTCCCAACAGTCCCCACAGGCACCCAGCCACCTCTCTGTCCCCCATGGCCTCCCCCGCCTGGCTCCCTCTCTGCAGGCTTAGTGGTGATGAACGTCTGGGAAGGAGCCAGGATTGGGGCTCCACTGCTGGGGGGCAAGGTCAGGGGCCAGGTCTCAGCCACAGAGCAGGGGAGACTGCCCAAGACCTATCCCCAACTCCTGCCAGCCGGCCCTGCCACATGACCTTGGTCAACGCCCTTCTTCCTCGGACTCAGTTTCCCCACTCTGGAGCCTTTCCTGGCACCAACACTGTGTGATTCTCTTCGAGGACTCAGGGGCCGCGGGGCCAGACCTCCGCTGGCTGCCAGGTATCTCGTCCTCGACTCCCTGCTGTCTGTTCGAGGCGGGTGGGGGCCAGCCAAGGGGCTGGAAGGAAGGGCCCCACCCCCACCCCACCCCACCCCATCTTAATTTAATCCGGGTGGCTGCGGACTTGGTTTGTATGGGGGTGGGGGTGGGCGAGTGAGCCTCTGTAGGGAGAAAGAGGAGCCCGGGCCAAAGGGGAGAAAGAACCCCCGGCCGGCTCGGGCGGCCACGCAGGGGCCGGCGGCGGGAAGGGGCGGGCGGGGTGGGGGGAAGCGCGGAGGGGGCGGGCGAGCGGCGGGCGGGGGAGGCGGGGAGCGCAGCCAGCGCGACACGGAGCGAGCGAGCGAGCGAGCAGGGGAGGCGGCGAGAGCCGGAGCGGCGGGCCGGGCGGCCGCGCCGGCGAGCGGACGAGCGGGCGGCCAGCAGCGCGCAGCGCGGAGCGCGCGGGGCACCGAGGAGCGGGAGCGGCGGGAGCGGCGGGCGCAGCGCGCAGCGGCCCGAGCGGAGAGGCCCGAGCGGCGCCGCCCCCGCGGCCCCTGCGGGGCCCCGGCCGGGAGCCCGACGAGGGAGGGGGCGGCATGGACCGGCGGCCCGGGGCGCGGGGGCGCTAGGCCCCCGGAGGGGCGCCCCCCGCCTCGCCGCCCTCCGCAGCCGCGCGCCGCGCCCGCTCCAGCCGCCCCCCGGGCCGCCGCCGGCCCATGAGCCCCGACCTCAAAGTTTGCGGCGGGCGGGCGGGCGCGGAGCCTTCAAGATGCCGTTCCACCCGGTGACGGCGGCGTTGATGTACCGGGGCATCTACACCGTCCCCAACCTGCTGTCGGAGCAGCGCCCCGTGGACATCCCCGAGGACGAGCTGGAAGGTGAGTGCCCCGCCGGGACCCCCGCCGGCCTCCTACCTGTGCGCCCAGGTGAAACGCGGTCTTAAGGGCGCGGGGGCTGGGGGGCTGTCTGCGGGTGCCGCCTGCCAGGTGGGTGCTCCAGCGAACAGCTGCGCGGGGAGGCCGGACCCGGTCGCACCCCTGCGCGCCGCGGTTGGGGGTCGCGAAGCGGAGGGCCGGCCCAGCCTCAGCCGCGTGGTCCCCCGCGCTGCGGAAACTTGCCGGGCCCCGCAGCGGGGTCACGGGGCCGCGCAGTCCGCGGTGACGGTGCGGCAACGTGGCGGGTTGGGTTAGGGGGTCTGAGCTGCGCACCCCCCGACCAGCGCCGGCCCCCGGAGCACCCGCATCCTGATCCCCTCGGCGGCGCCCGCCCGCGGCTCTGCACTCGCATTGACATTCCGCTCGTGTCGCTTTTAAAATCCAATCTGCTCGGGCAGCCAGAGAAGGGGAGCGGGCGCTTGCCCTGCTCCCGCCGGCTGCCGGGCTGCCCCCAGCCCCTGTTGCAGGGCCCGTAGCCCTTTCCCCACAGCCCTGCGGAGACCCCCAGCCCCGAGCGCCGGGAAGGCGGCCGGGGAGGTGGTGGCGACAACAAGTGGCCAGACTGGGCAGCTTGGTCGCGATAACCAAGCCTGATAGGGAAAGGCAGAGGGGGCGCGACCTGATCTTTTTCCCAAGTGCCTCCACCTCTGGACATGAATGGGGACCTTGGGCAACAGGCTGGGCAGGATCAGAGCAGATGGTAGAGCCTGGGGTACTCAGACTGAGGATTCTGGGCAGCAGTGAGACCCCTGGGGCCTGCAGCTCTTTCCCTACAGGACCGGGGTCAGGGGCTCAGGTTTCCCCTCCCCCCAGACCTCCTGGGGGCCCTTGGCAGTGGAGTGAGGGGCTGTGGGCTGATGGGGGTCTCGGCCCCATGGGATCTGCTTATCTGCTGTTGCGGGAGGGCCTGCGATCACCCAGAGGCTGGGCCTCTCTTCAGGTACCTTAGGGCCAAGGGTCTCTGAGATCTGGGGCTCAACAGGGCCTTTGCGGGGTACAGCTGAGACACCAGTGCAGTCAGGGGTGACGGTGGGAGCACAAGCCACGGAGAGAGGTCCAGCCGCACCCCCAAGCCTTGGAGGGAGCAGATCTTGAGGGAGTCAGAGGGGATCGGGGGGAAGATCAAGGGGAGAAGGCGCCCCCACGCCAAGCCCGCACTGCACCACCGTTAGCCACCTGCTTCTCACCACGTCCCCCCGAAAGCCGCCAGAGGTTGGGAGAGACGTGGAAATGGGGTCTGGTGTCTGACGCGGGCAGGGCAGATTTATGGGTACCACTACTGGGTCTCTGGCCTTGAACTCCAAAGCCCAAGTCCGTGCCCTGTCTGCGCCAAAGCCCAGGAACCAGAGTTTCATCCAGGGCCTGGGAAAACGAGGGGGTCCAGTGAGGGGCAAGAGGGCAGGGGTGGGGCATTGGCCGTCCCTGCCCTAACACTGTCTGCTCCTGCCCCGGGCACTCTAAACCTCTTACAGTCCCCCCTCCACAGGCCCTCATCCATCCCTTCCTCCTGGCCAATCGGGCAGGGTACACTTTGTCTCCCCTGCACCCCAGGCAGCTTTCATCTCATTCTCTCCTCTTGCTCTCAGCATCCCACCATGCCCCTGGCAGCCTTGCTGGGGCCTCACTGGCTCCTCTTCCCCTGATCTCCCAGCCCTGGAGTACAGACCCCAAGGAAGGGGAGAGGTGGGAGGAGACTGGGATGCAGGGGTGAGCAGGGCACAGGGCGGGCAGTGCAGGGGCAAGGAGCCCGCAGGCTCCCCTTGGACCGCATGGCGGACATGCTGGCAGGAGCCCAGGAGTGTTAGTCACCAGCCACACCAAACGCACTGCCTGCTTCTTGCCCGTCCCCTTCTCCCAGGCCCTGTGGAGCAGGGGCCCCTAGCACAGGGGACATCTGAAGGGCAGGGCTCTCCCTGGGGGGGTAGGCAGATGATGCCTGTAGATGCTTGGCGGTCCCCTCCAGTCTGGGACAGCATGTGGGCAGCCAAGGATAGAACAGGAAGTCCTCTGTGATCGACCCCCTTCTCGGCTGCAGGCAGTCTGGAAGCCCTCCTCCGAGGAGACCAGGTCTCTGCAGGCCCCAGTGGTCCCTGGATGCCAAGGGCTGGGTGGGAAGGGTGACCATCCATGGCACAGAGTCCCCCTCTGCCCCGTCCACCTCCCCAGTGGCCCGTCAGCGCTCCTGTCCCACCCAGGTCCTTGGTTGGGGGACGCCCGTCAGTGGGCGAGCCACGTGTGCCGAGGACAGCGATCCCAGCAGCTTGGGATGAGACACTGCAGACAGTACATGCCTGCCTGCAGAGATCCAGGGGGCGGTTAGGACGAGGGAGGGAGGTGGAGAGCGCTGGCTTAAGGTGGAGAACTTCCTAGCCAAGCGAGGAGGGGTTTGAATCTCTGCTCCTTGATCTACGGAGTGACCTCGGGCAACCACTTGCTTTTTGCCTCGGTTTCTCCATTTGTAAAAAGGGGTTGGCCTTGCCCCTCCCCAGGGCCGCAAGTGACAGAGGACGTGATGGAAGTGCTTAGCACAGGGCCTGGCACAGGGCTCAGTGGGGGCTCGGAGACCAGGGCGGCAGTGGGGGGGTTAAGGAGCGGGGAGAGGGAATCGGGGAAGGCCCACGAGGAAGCAACACGCGGTAGGTAGGGGACTGGGCCAGAAAGGCAGGCTCGGGGAAGGGGTGGGTGGAAAGGGCCTTGAAGGTCTGCGGAGGCACGTGGGGACCCCTGGATGGGTAGACGTGGCTGGGCAGAGCTGGCCTGGGTCCCTGGCCCTCCTCGAGCAGAGGACAGAATCCCCCAGATTCTCCCTGAGATGCACACTGCACGGCCCCCCACCTGCCGGGCCTGTGGCTGACCCCAGTGGCATCGACAGACTTGAGCAGCTGAGGTTGGGAGCTGGGGAACGGCAGGCCCTCACCCAGCCCTCCCTGAGAGAGAGGAGGAGGCAGACAGGCGGACAGGCGGACAGACAAGCAGACAGGCAGGCAGACAGCCACTAGGGCAAGGGTCTGGGCTTGGCACTTGACCTGCTCAGACAGACAGTGGAGTCTGCACTGCGTGGCCAAACGGGGCATTCTGGGTACAGAGGGGTCCCCTTTCCTGCCCCTCTTTCCCGCAAGCCAAGCAGCCACCTCCGTGCAAACCAGAAACTCAGGGAGGCCAAAATGCTGGGGCGCAGGGCCAATGCCGCGGAGAGGAGCCGTCACCGCAGAGGACACATTCTGCCCCCTGAAAGTGACCTCCAGCCCACACACCCCTTCTCTGGACTCCGGCTCCCATCGGGCTGGTTGGGGACTCAGGCCCAGACGCAGCTCCCCAGGCCAGGGGAGGGATTGAGGGCAGAGGCTGGAGGCAGCAGGAAGGGACCCGTGTCGGCCTGGAAACTCAGAGGCCCTGCCAGCCCTTGCCCGGGTCAGGCGTCCCCATGCCAAGATGGAGCGCAGCAGTCTTCCCCCGGCCTCCTGGGCGGGAACAGAGCAAGGCTTTCGGGGAAACGCGCCCAGCTGGGCTGTGTCGATGGCAGCAGCAGCAACAGGCAAGCTGTGACGCCCACCCAGCTCCTCTCAGCTCACAGATAAGTCTGTGGAGGTTCAGAGAGGAAGGTGCCGTGTCCAGGTCTCTTGGCAGCTGAGCGGCGAGGCCAGACTCCAAGCCCTGGGCCTCTAGGTCCTAGTACCAGCAAACAGGAAGGGTGGCCTGGTGTCCGAAGCGCCCTGAGACCTCTCTTCTCCTTCCTGCTCTGCCGGAACATCTGGGATGTTCTGATTTATAGCATCCTGCTCTGAGCCAGGCCCGGCCCGGCCGAGTTCTCACATGCTTGATTTTCTTATTTGTTCATTTCTGTAGCCCCACTGTACAGGTGAGCAAACACCCACCCGAGGGCACCTGGCCAGGACGTGGGAGATCTGGGATCTGACCCAAGTCTGCGTGACTTGGTGCTGATTCTCTGGCTGAGAAGGTGATCCCTGAACTTGGCCTTGGAGAATCAGCAGGGGCCGGGTCGTGGCTCTGAGCAAGGCCGAGGACACAGAGCAAGACTGAGTGTGAGGCGGGCGTGCCAGGGAGGAGAGGCTAAGGGGACACGTGGAAGGGGAGGTGGCAGTGTTTGGATTGATCCAGTGGTCTTGGGAGGTTCGTCCTGCCTGAGAAAGGGACGCCTCTGGGACTGTCGCCTGCCTACGTACCCCAGGATTCACCTGCCCTCCACTGCCCCTGGTGTGTATCTTCTCATGACTTTTAGGAGGTCAGGGGCTCCGACGGAAGCAGCCCTGTGCTCTCGGGGGGCTCACCTAGCCCCTGTCAGGGTGGGAGAGACAGCCTGGCCCCCAGCTCATTGCAGGGGAGCGAGCCAGCATCCACTGTACACCATTGTGCTGAGGCTGCAGTTTTGCCATCCCACCCTGGGACCTCCCAGCTGAGGACCCAGAAAGATGGGGTCCCTTCCTTGGGTTCCCGCTTCCCTCAAACCAGCCCCTGACCTGGGCGTCTGAGGATGGTTCGTCTGAGGGTGATCCCCCTCTTCTGTGGTGGCCCCTGAGGTGAGGGGGTCTTTAGGGGCTGCACGAGAGGACAAGCAGCACCCCAGCCACCCCCCGCCTCTGGCTAACACTTGCCCTTACTAGGATCATTTGTAAACTAAGAGTAACTGGGTTCTGAGAGGTGGCCCCCCACCACATGGACCGTGAGCTTCTGTTCAGCTCCTCTGTGTGCTCCAGATGTAGGAGGGGGGTCCCTGCATCAGTCATTCATTTAACCATTTATTAGCAAATGGCTTGGTTTGGATGACTGCACCGTTCCAGTCACGGGACACAGCAGTGAACAAGACCCACCCGTCCCTGCTCTCATGGCATCTCATAGTTCACAATCCAGCATGGTCAGGAAGGAATCCTCCGGGGAAGGGGTCTGTGGGAGCCAGAGGAGGGCCAGAGTCAGCTGCGGGGGGGCAGGCAGGAAGGGAGGTGATGACGTCCATCCTTGCTGGGAACCAGGGATGTATCCGAGTTCGCTATGGAGAGGGGAAGAGCGTTGCAGGCAAAAGGAGCCTCCCGTTCAGAGGCCTGCAGGGGGAGCAGCCCTGGCACCCACCTGGACTGAAAGGGCCCCTGGGGCTGGAGTTCAGGATACATAAAGTGGGCAGAGCCTGTGGCTAGGTCAGGAGGCCAACAGAGCCAGCGAAAACCTACCTGTGTGTGTGTGTGGTCAGGAGGCCAATAGAGCCAGCCAAAAACCTGTGCGTGTGTGTGTGTGTGTGTGTGTAGGGTCAGGCACACAATGCCTGGCTGCAATGTCAGTGTCTTCCTCTCTTACCCAGGACTCCCAGGGGACTGGAACCCCCACAGCAGCTCTGGAACTGCTGGTCCTCTGCTAACACTCCTCTGGAGGTGGGGGGCTCGTGACCTTCTCGATGGCCCAGGGAAACTCTAGATGGGCATTGGCCTGGAGTTCCCCGAGTCCAGGGTTTACAGGAGCCCTTGGCCTGGCCCAGCTCTCCCTTCCAAGCTGCTCCTCTGGCCAAGTGGCCACTGGTTAGGAGACTGGTTTCTCAGGCCCTACCTAGGAATGGGGAGGGGGTGGCAGTCCAGAGTCAGAGGGTCTGGGGGCCTAGGCAGCTCAGGTGAGGCCTGTGGACACTGTCCTGGCCTGCATGGCAACTGGAACCTTCAGGCCTTGGGTGTGGATGCCAGGTGGGATGAACCTGATGAAGTTTGGGGCTTTGGCCGCAGCCGCCTTGCTGTGTGGCTTGGGACACATGGCCACCCTCTCTGGGCTCTAGTGGGTCCAGCAGAATCAGGGACTGACCCCCAGGTGCAGGATGCCACGGTAAGTCTCAGGGGCTCACAGACCCCCACACTGGCCACCTAGCCTCCTAGACCTCACTTTCCAGGTATGCAGTACGCCTCTCTTTCCAAATACACTTGTACACGTGAGCTCCCCTCCACCTGCAAACTGAACGAGGAGACCCCCGGGAACCTGAGCCAAGGGGGTGAGAATGGACGGAGAGACCCTCCCCACAACGGGAGGTGCTCTGTAGGACCCTTCTGGGGCTGAGTAACAATGGCGGGACAGCACACCCAGCGACAGAGGTGGAGGGCTGAACGGGGAGAGTTTAGAACCCTTCAACCCTCAACCGTGGTATCTTTGGTAACACCTCACACCACGACTGCCCATTTTACTGTGGGTAAGACTGAGGCTGGTCCAAGGTCACTCGAGTTTCTGGTTCTCAGGCTTCCAGCCCCCTGCCTTGCTCTCCACCCCTGAGTCACCCAGGTTCCTCAGGGCTGTCTCCCTCTCCATACGATGTGGTGGTCGGGGGGAGTGACCCCCACACCTCAGCTGGCCTGGGCCTGCGGAGGCGCCTCCATCCATCCTGTCTTCCCCCAAATGTCGGGCTCCCGGAGGCAGTCTGCGCCCAGCTGTTAGCCCGGAGCTGCGGCTGCCTCTCGCGGCCGCCATTAACGAGTGCTGGCCGGTGTTAATGAGCTGAGCCTGGGGAGGAAGTGTGATGGGGATGGTGGGGGGAGGATGGGAGGAGCGGGGGGGCGGGAGGGGGGAGGATGGGAGGAGCGGGGGTGGGCGGGAAGCCTTCGGCAGCTCACGGAGGACCGGCTCCCCGCCCAAGTCTTCCCCTGCACAGCGGGCTCCGTGGTGCCGGCCACACGGGGTCGTTGTGAGCACGCCTGGAGAGGCTGTAGGGGCCTGGCACGCCGAGCCCAAGACCCCAGGGCAGTCTCATCACTGCCGCCACCCGGCTCCACTGCTGCGAGCTTGGCCTGCCCCGAGCTCCAGGGAGGCAGCGTTGTAGTGGACTTTTGGGCCACCCGCTGGCTGTCTCTGACCAGAACTTCGGGGTCCCCAGAGGGTGGTGAGGGTCAGGGGTGGCGGGCACAGTCTCTATCCTGAGCTCAGGTGGTGGGGTCTGGGATTCCGGGGGCCTGAGGAAGGGGCTGTTGGGGACAGGGGTGAGGTCCTGACCGGTTCTGCCCCTCCCCCAGAGATCCGAGAGGCTTTCAAAGTCTTCGACCGTGATGGCAATGGCTTCATCTCCAAGCAGGAGCTGGGCACAGCCATGCGCTCCCTGGGCTACATGCCCAACGAGGTGGAGCTGGAGGTCATCATCCAGAGGCTGGACATGGACGGTGAGCTGCACCCCTGCCTGTTCCCTCACCCCTCACCTGCGGTGGGGCTGGGGAGCCGAGTGTGGACCCTGAGCCTCCAGGGATCCGGTCACTCTCACCACTCCGGGTCGGCCCCAAGCCCATGGCAGTTTGCAGCCGGGTCTGGCCCCACTTCTCAGCTGGACAACTGAGGTCAGACAGAGTGTGACAGCCCCAGCTATACGCAAGAAGTTGGAGACTCGGTACCTCTGTATTCCAAGAATTTTTCTCTTTTTGGTCGTGCTGTAGCTTGTGGGATCTTAGTTCCCCAACCGGGGGTTCAACCCGTCCCCCCTGCAGCGGAAGCAAGGAGTCCTAACCACTGGGAAGTCCCCGAGAAAATTTTAAAGTACAGAAAAGTAAGAATGTATCTACTAAATGGGCTTCCAGAATCCCCCTACAAGGCAGGAGATGGGGGTTCGATCCCTGGGTTAGGAAGATCCCCTGGAGAAGGGAATAGGAATCCACTCTGGTACTCTTGCCTGTGAAATCCCAGAGGAGCCTGGTGGGCTAAAGTCCATGGGACTGCAAAGAGTGGGATACAACTGAGTGAGTAAACAACAATATATTAATACGAAATATTCCAGTTTCCATCACCAAAAAAAAAAAAAAAAAATCATTAGTTGTATTTGCCATCTGGCTTTCAATGAAGGAAAAACTCGTAAGCACCAGGAAGGCCCAGTCCTCTCCTCCCAGTCTTCTCTGGCCCCTCCCACATCCCCTCTCCACAGGGACAGCATCCTGAGCTTCACTTCCTGTGTGTGGTGGGGAGGATGTTTGGCCCTACACCCGCTCCGGGCAGCAGGGTTCGGGGTGAAACGTGTCTCCCACGGGCGAGGCCACTCAGGGCCCGCCTGCTGCACCCCCACACACACACACACACACCTGTCAGGTGGGGCCTCTGCACACTCGGGGGCTTCAGTGTCAGCCCAGAGCCTGGCACGTGAGGCTCCGAGGACGGGACTTCCTGGGTCCCCTATTGGCCCGTGGCGCCCAGGTGCAGCCTCCCAGCTGACTGGAACTGTGCCCACTCCAGGTGACGGCCAAGTGGACTTTGAGGAGTTTGTGACCCTCCTGGGACCCAAGCTTTCCACTTCAGGGATCCCAGAGAAGTTCCACGGCACTGACTTTGACACCGTCTTCTGGAAGGTACGTCCTGGCTGACTGGAGGGCTGTACTGGGGCCACTGAAGGGTCGGGCCCGTGCTTCAAAGTGGGGGCAATGACACCTCCAAGCTTCTGTCTGCTGGGCCAAGGGCTTCCCTGGGGAGGCCACTGTTGGTCGAGGACTCAAGGAGAGGGGTGAGTGGTTCCCAGCCCTCCGGGACCTAGAGGCTCGTCGCTGGTTTGTGTGGCCGCAGGGGCCGGGTGGGGACGGTTGGTGGTGGTGGCCGTGGCCAGAACACCGTGTCTCCCCCCACCACCCAAGTGTGACATGCAGAAGCTGACTGTGGACGAGCTAAAGCGGCTGCTCTATGACACCTTCTGTGAGCACCTGTCCATGAAGGACATCGAGAACATCATCATGACGGAGGAGGAGAGCCACCTGGGCACGGCAGAGGAGTGCCCCGTGGACGTGGAGAGTGAGTGACCCCCCGGGATCCCACGGGCGGGGCAGGGGAGGAACCCTGGGTTGGGGGGAGCGCTGGGGGGCCTTGTCTGCCCCAGAGCCCGCGTCTCCACGCGCCTGGTGCGGGAGTGCAGGCGGCCCCTGAGTCCCTCGTTTGGCTGTCCCTTCTGTCTCTCTGCTGCTCTCCGGTGGTGGCGGCCGCAGCCTGCTCCAACCAGCAGATCCGCCAGACGTGCGTGCGGAAGAGCCTCATCTGCGCCTTCGCCATCGCCTTCATCATTAGCGTCATGCTCATCGCGGCCAACCAGGTGCTGCGCAGCGGCATGAAGTAGGCGCCTGGTGCACAGGGCCACGGGCCACTCCGCACCGGCCGCCCCACAACCCTCCCCCTCCGCTGCCCCCGGGCCACCGCGTGTACTTCAGGCCCTTGCATGGAGCCGTGGCCCTGGCCGTGGAGGGCCCGGCCCCGCCTGCACCCTGCGTGCCCCACCCTGGCCTGTTGTACCATAGCACCAACTCTTCCCGCTGTCCGGGGCGGTGGGGGGCTCCTGGGACATTGAAAGGAGGAAATCTGTGCAGGGCCCGGTAGCTGCTGGGGTCCCGGAGGCAGGAGGAGGCACCGTGTGCCCAGCGCCGCATAGCCAGACCCAGCCTGGTCCCTGAGGGGTGCCCAGGGCCGTGCAGGGGGTAGGCGGCCTCCTCCTGGAGTGGGACCAGACTGGGGTCTCCCGCGGTCCCTGGCACAGCCTGAGGAAGCCCCGCCCTCTGCTGAGTCCCTCCCTCTCACATTCCCTAGACTCAAACCAGCCTTCGTCCTCACACTAGAGAATCAGCCCATTTCAAAGAGGAGTCTGAGGTCCAGAGGGCTCCCAGAATTGGCCTCAGCTCCCCCCAGCAATAGTGATTTTCAGGAAGGGCAGAAGCTCAAGGAAGATGGAGCCGGTAGCCACCCCACCCATTGGGCGCCCCCACCAGAGGCCCAGTGACCAGGGGGGCTCATTGCCCGCCAGCACCCAGCACAGCATCTTGACCTGGAGTGCAGGCCTGGGCCGTGGACCACCCGGGCCGCCTGTGTGGTCTCCCTACCCATCAGGGGGCTGGCTCCTCCAGGGTGGAAGCCCCCCCACCCCCATGTCGGTGCTGGTGCTGGGACGCTTAGCCAGGCCGCTCTCCCAGCCCAGGGCCCGCCCTCTGGGGGTAGCCCACTTCTCCACACCATCCAGGCCAGAGACCCCGGCTCTGCACGCCGCCCGAGCTGAGCCACCTGTGCTCTGCGCTGGCAGACGTGGGGGCCGGGCCGGCAGACCCGATCCTCAGCTCTCCTCCCCAGATGCGGAGCCACGCCTGGCCTGGACTGGTCCCGCCCGGCAGCGCTGAGCCTCTGCCGGCCCCTGAGGGAAGAGAAGGGCGCCAAGCACCGGTCAGCCCAGAGGACCACACCTCGCCCAACTCCCGACCCAGGGCCAGAGTGCCGAGCGGAGGGCGCCAGGCGAGCGGCAAGGGCAGCCACGCCGCTGTGGTGACAGACTTGCTTTATAAACATCCAGAAGGAAGTCCTCTGAGATGTCTCCTGAGGGGGTGGGCGTAGAGCGGCCTGGCACGGAGTCAGGACCAGGGCTGCACCTGGCTAGGGGCGGGCAGGGAGCACTCAGGCCTCAGAGAGGCCCAGGCTTGAGTTTCTGACGCTCCATGGGGTGCAGCAGGAGGGGGCCTCGGTGTCCGGCCGTAGGAGCCCTTCTCTTGGTTGTGGCCGACTCGTGAGCTCGCCACGCAGGGAGGAGGGGCTCAGCCCCACTGGACGCTGGGCTGCAGGGGCCACCCCCCAGGAGGCGGTGCCCGCAGGGACAGAGGCAGCTCCTGGACTGGCGGCCAGCCCACGGGGTACTGGAACACGGTGGCTCTCACCGGCTCGGCCCTAGACCCAAAGGGAAGGACGGAGAATTAAGAGTGGGGTGCTGCGGCCCAGGCTGGGGCACTACCCGCCCCCGCCCAGCTCACCCTCCCCACCACCGCAGCTGTGGCGGCCGCCCCGCCCCGTCTGAATCACCAGTTCAGGAAGGCAGAGCCTCAGAAACACGCGGGCCCTTTGAGCCTCCCCTCTAGGAATGCGCCCAAGGAAATAGTGGGGGTTGGGGGTAGAGACTGAGCTGTGAGAGATGGGAGGAACCTAAGGAGTCCACCTGTGGGGGAGGAATAAATGGATAAATATATATGCACGTTCACGGCAGAGAATGCTATGCAACCTGTGTGAGAACGCGGGCAGACTTATATGCACTGATGGGGAAAGGGGTCATGACGTACTGTGTGAGGAGGGTAGAAAAAGCAGCTTATAAAATAATGTATATAGCATGATACTATTTTTGTTTAAAGATATATAACATATATAAATGCATAAAAAGAAAAAAACCTGGAAGACACAGCTAAATGTTAACAGTGGTTCTATCTGAGTGCTGCAATTATGGGTGATTTTTTTTCTACTTCTTTTATACTTTTCAAAGAAAAGTTTTACAAGCACGCAAGCCTTTGAAATCAGGAAAAAAAAATATTGTCTAAATTTTTTTTTTTTTTTAAGCCTCATTTCTCACGCTACTCTCCTCCCCCTTAAGATCCACCATCCCGGGAGCCACCTCCTGGGGACCAGGGCCTGTTTGAAGCACCCACCCCTGTTGTGCCCAGCCTGGGGCAGCCCTCTCTCCTCAGGGAGCCTGCCCCACCTGCTGCCCTCCCACAACCGCTTGCTCCTGTTGGACTTGACCCCCACACAGGCTGCTGCTTCAGCCCCTTGCCCAGCCCTCCCCTCAACCCCCCATCCCCGGGCCCTGCATTCAGTGCAGGTGAGGTCCTGGCAGCTGTCGGCAGGCCTGGGGCCCCCGTGGCCAGCAGTCTGCAGGAGGAGAGGCCTGGAGGTTCGGGCCTCTCTCAGACCCGGAGCAGGGCTTCAGGATGCCTGGGGCCTCCCGTGGCGTGAGGACAGGGAAGTCCCTGCTCGGCTGTCTGCTGCCTGCTGGAAAGCACAGAGAGCGGCTCCCACCATGATTTATGGCGTCGGGGAGAGTTCATAAACTCCAGCAGCCGCAGAAAAGGGTGGGAGTGAGCGGGGAGGCCCCGAGGCTGCTGGAAGGGAAGCCTGGCTGCTGGCCAAGCCCCGCTGCTCCACAGAGAGGGCGTGACCCAGCGGGGAGCCCTATCCTGCCTCTGGACCCCAGACAGACGCCCAGGCGGCCAAGGGCTCCCGCCAGGAGAAGGGCATGTTCCCCCGGCCCGCAGGCCCAAGCCGTCAGGGTGCACCCCTCCAGCCTGCACAGAGCAGACGGGGACCGTCACGGGGACAGGGGCAGCTTTCTCTTCTCTCTTGTTGTCCCCGACCCTGGGCCCAGTTAGAGAGAGTCTCAGGGAGGCGCCTGGGCTGAACAGGAGCGCCCGGCTCGGAGAGGGGTGCAGAGGGGAGATTAAGATGGATCAAGTCACAATCTGAAATGCCAACAATGGAAAGCGCAATGAGCCCTGGCCTGGCCAGGGATTAGCCTGCTGGTCTGAGGCCGGCCCCCACGTCCCAGCACTGCCCGCTCTGGCAGGTCCCTCAGGGTCAGTCTGCCAGGGTGGGGGTGGGGGACACGCAAGCAGCCCCCTCCAGCCTGCATCTCCCCTTCACCAGGAGGGCTGGCCAAGCTCTGCTCGGCCTGGGGGGGTCAGAGCCCTTGGGGCTGGGTGGCCCCAGGTGGGTCAGGCAGCCATCTGAGCCCTGGGTGTCCCCGGACAGGGGAAACAGACACACCCCAAGAGGTAGGGGGGCCACCAGACCCATCCCCACCAGGCGCCCGTGGCACAAACACCCAGGAATGGTCCCCCGGGCTGGGCCCCTCTCCCCAAACGCTCTCCTCAGCCAGTGTGCTCCGGGCCGTGAGGGGGAGGCCCAGGGCGGGGCGGGCCAGGGGAGGGGAGACGGCTCAGCTAATGCTTGAAGGATGAGTCTGACTCTCCCAGGCAGACGTGGCGGGGGTGGGGGGCAGTTCCAGGCCGAGGAAATAGCACAAGGCGCCCCGAAATCAGGAACGCCCACCACATCTAAGCAGCCGCCAAGCGTCCTGACAACTGAGGCCGGACGGGGGAGGTGAGAAGGCGACCCCCACGGGCCACAGAGGCAGCAGAGAAGTTAGCCAGGGCCCTTCGAGGTGGGCGGAGTCCAGGCTCCCCTGAGGGGGAGGAGGCCCGGAGGGTTTCAGCAGGGGCCTGGCCGGGGAGCTCTCTAGAAGCTGGCTGGGGCAGCTGTGTGGAGGATGGACCGCCAAGGTCATAATGGCTCCTGACAGGACCAGAAAGAGGGGCTGTCACGCTCCGACCTAAGAGTCATGGCCGCACTGTGTGTTTTCAAGGTCGGGGGCACAGATTTAAAAGCAGGATTAATTTTAAAACAGCTTAACAAGCTCTCCTCACTGGGGCATGGAGAAGGCAGGAGGCTTGGCCCTCACCCCCTGTTGGAGCCTCAAGGGGAGGCCTCACCCCACAGACTGTGCCGCCGGGCCGCAGGCCACGAGGCCCCACCGCAGACATCACCGATTCTGCAGCCCCAGTGCAGCCAGGCATGGGCGACCTTACCACGTCAGGCAGCTCCTGAGCACACCCCTTAGCCCTCTTCCTCCCTTCTCTCTCAATACCTGGTGGAAGGCCCCAGGAGCCCTGGCTCTGGCCTTGGCCGTGACCTTGAAGGGCAGAACCTGGGTTCCTGACCCAGGCTGCTCCCCATATAAGGGGTAAAGGGCACCCCGTCTACTCCTGGGCCTTCTGAGTGCTGGGCCCAGGCAGCAGCCGGGCCAGCCCCACCCCAGCCCCCTCCTCAAGGTCAACGGCGAGGAGTCTGTCACCCCCCTGTGCCATCCCAGCTCTGCCCGCTCAGAGCTGTGTGCCCCCCGACAAGTCACACCTCCCATGAGCCTCCCTTCCCCTTCTGCAGGGTCAGGGCAACCGTGGCCCTCTGGCAGGGTCTAGAGGGGACAGTGACCATGGTCAGGTCCCTCCCTCTGGGAAGGGATACCTGGTGATGTGGACTCAAGCTGGCTTGGGCACCTGCCCACCTTCAGCCTGTGCAGACTGCTATAAGGGGAGAGCCACCAAGGCTGGGCACGGGAGCCTACAAGTGAGTGCCCATCAGCCTCTGGCCAGGGCCTGGGGACCGAGAGCCCCGATGTGGGCCCCCTACGGAGTCCTATGTGGGCATCCATGTCTGGTCCCTGGGCAGTTGGTGGCGACAAGGGTGAGCTGGCTGGGGTCCTGCTCCTGGAGGGCACGGAGGGGGGACCCCGGGGCCTGTACCTGCTGCTTGGGGCGGAGCTCAGCCGCTTGGCTCGCTTCTCCAGCCAGTCCTCCAGGCAGACCTCAGGAAGCTCGGCGACATCCAGCGGCCACTCCCTGGCCCGCCTCTCCTCTGGGGGGACAGACAGACAGGCCTGAGTGAGGGGCATACTCACCCCCATGCTCCCACACGGCAGGTGGAAACTTGTGGGGTGGGGGGCATAGGCTGGGAGGCCAGGAGCAAAGCCTCTGGCCTGTCTCCACCTGCAGACACCTGCCTCCCCAGGCAGCTCCCCCGGGCCTCCCCCTGCTTCCTCATCAAATGGAGAGCAAACCCTGGCTGCCCCCCAGCTTTCTGGAGGTGGACACGGGATAATGCGTGTTGAGAGCCTGGTCTTCAGGAGGGTCCAAACCCTCCCGGGGTCGGGGAGACAGCGCAGGCTGCAGAACAGGGCAGAGCCTGTGCACGCCTCGCTCCACGGGCCTCCGGTTCTGAGAGATGGTGGTGGGGAGGAGCTGCAGATACAGCTGGTGGCTGGGATGCGCTGGTCCAGCCCATGGGCC
This sequence comes from Bos javanicus, assembly GCF_032452875.1. Lineage (NCBI taxonomy): Eukaryota > Metazoa > Chordata > Mammalia > Artiodactyla > Bovidae > Bos > Bos javanicus. The sequence goes on from NC_083884.1 coordinate 69,297,076, forward strand.
TCACTTCTGCCCTGGAAAAGTGCTGAGAGGCCTCTGTCTGTGCCAGGGCTGCAGCCACACTGCCACCAGCCCCCCAGGGCAGGCACTGCCCACGGGGTCTGACGGTCAGAGGGGAGTGAGGCCCATCGGGGGATGAGGGCGAAGGCCAGGCCGCCCCAGACGCTCACTGGCCACGTGGACGGAGGCACCGTGCTCGCCAGGGGCTCACGCGAGGCTGCTTCTCCATGGGTTCAGTGAGGGGCAGCAGAAGATCGACAAAGACCACCTAAGAGGGAATTCCCTTTTCTCTAATTGCAGCGGTAAGAAGTGAATGGCAGACAAAGGTGGACAGGCCAGTCTCCAGGCGGACGCTGACCTCGCCTTTCCATAGAGCACCCTGAGGTCAGGGAAGGTGCTCTCTTCATCTCCGCGGACCCAGAGCGGCAACAGGGTATCTGCCAGGGGCCAAGCAGGGACCCCAAACACGTGGCCTGACTAAGGAAGGGCGGGTGGGTGTACAAGAATGAAGGGCAGGCTAGCAGGGCCCCAGTGGGGCTGAGGCACACCCTCAGGACTCCTGGGCAGGAAGCCATGCATCTCACTGTAAACCCAGCCGGGGACGCGGATGGGAGCTCCTGGCTCCTTCCCCACTCGTGCCCGGGGTGAACTGAAGGCGGCTCCTGATGCCACGGGCTACCGGACTTGGCGGTCACAAAAGAGGGGGTGGGGGGAGGCGCAGGGCAGCAACCCCCCCAGCACCCCTGCCCCCAGCCCAGGGCCCCCCAGAGACGCACCCTCCACCTGGACGCTCAGCTCCTGCAGGTCTCGCTCTGACATGTGGGAGAAGCGGCAGTTGGAGCCAAAGTCGCACTGGCCTACAACGGGAGGACAGAATTAGTCACTGCTGGAACGGACTCCCCCACGGGCTGAGGGGCAGCCTGAGGAGGGGCCAGCTAGTGTCAGGGACTGAGGAGTGGCCACTCCAGCCCTGAAGAAGTAGCTGCACTCTCTCTGGCTGGGGCACAGGGGCTGCCAGAACCGCCTGATGGTCCCCCAGGCCCTGCTCACAACCCTTCCCTGGCTGGAGACCAAAGTCCACTGTAGCTTAGAGTGAGTGAGTGAGTGAAAGTCGCTCAGTCATGTCCGACTCTTTGCGATCCCATAGAGTGTACGGTCCGTGGAATTCTCCAGGCCAGAATACTGGAGTGGGTAGTCTTTCCCTTCTCCGGGGGATCTTCCCAACCTAGAGATCGAACCCAAGTCTCTCGCATTGCAGGTGGATTCTTTACCAGCTGAGCCACAAGGGAAGCCCAAGAATATTGGAATGGGTAGCCTATCCCTTCTCCAGTGGCTCTTCCCGACCCAGGAATTGAACCGGGGTCTCCTGCATTGCAGGTGGATTCTTTACCAACTGAGCTATGAGGGAAGCCCCAGGGAAGCCCCTCTAGTGACTGGGTTCCATTAAGCCTCTGGAGGCTTGTCCCCTGTCAACTCCCCCTACCCCAGTCCCATCAAACTATGGTAGGACCCTGTGAGGGTCCTGCTTCCTCGTGCCCACCCCCCTGGCGGCCCCTGCCCATGGCTCATGGTTAGGGGTGGGGCACAAGTAGCTGGACTACTTCCCCAGAAAGGCTTTCACAGCAGCATTGTCAAGGAGGTACCGAGGTCCAGGGTGGCTTTCCGAATCTCAACTGTGGAGACTAAAAAGTATCTCAAACTAAGAGACTGTGGGGCTGGGGGAGGGATAAACTAAGACTGACATATACACCCTCCTGATATAAAATAGATAACCAATAAGAATCTGCTGTATAGCACGGGGAACTCTACTGAATACTCTGTAATGGCCTATATGAGAAAAGAATCTAAAACAAACAGTGGATATAAATACACGTGTAACTGAACCACTCTGCCGTACACCCGAAACTAAGACAACACTGTAAACCAACTGGACGCCAATGAAAATTAGGAAAAAAACAAACACAGGGGATAGAGGTGTCCTAAGACAGCCTCGCGGACCACACCTGTTCAGGGGACACTGGGGGCTGCGCCGTCTTCTGAGGGGAGTGTAGCCGTTCACCCCGCTTTCCGAGGTCAACAGCAGTGCCTGTCCAGGTGCCAAGCTCCCTCTTACACCTTGCTAACCACCATGCTGTTGCTCTTTGCTTTGGCTGCAAGGAAACTCAGGGCCAGACCCTTAGTGAGCACAAGGACCTCGGGATCAGCCTGGAGGAGACGAACTGCTCTCTGGCCTTGCCCTGTTCTTCCTAGCCTTGTTTTCACCTGCCTTTGGCTCCTTCACTTGCTGAGGTTTCTGTCTCTTGGAACTACATGCATCTTTATTAGCTGGGTACAGGGCAGTGAAAGCGACACCCAGCATCCTTTGTGTGAACTCTGAAGCTTCTCGCTGTTGTTGACCTGTTAGCATCTCCAGCTGTGCCTGCCAGGAGGGAGGGCGCGGTGAAGGTTGGGCTCCCAGGCTAACTTAATCAGCCAGTCTATTACACCCATCGGTGTCTCCTGGATTGACTCACAGGCTCTTGCTCACCCAGCGCTTGCTTGTCCTGGGTGACCTGATAAAATCACACGCTGAGGTCTGAAGAGCTGAGGACCAAGCCCTGGCTGTCATAAGGCACAAGCCCCTGGGAAGGCCCCCGGTGACTGAGATCATGAAGCAGGCTCAGGGTGGTGGCTGGGGTGAGGGTGGGGGGCGTGCTGTGCAGAGGTCCGGGCAGGCCAGATGGGTCCCAGGCAGGCGGGGGGGCAGGGAGGGACCTGGACCGAGCAGGGCACCTTACCTGTCAGTAGAAACTTCCGGCAGGGCCTCTTGTTCTGCTCATCCAGCAAGATGGCAGCTGCGTCTGCAAGGAGACAGGAGCTGGGCTCAGACTGTGGCTGCGGATGGGCACTTCCCACCACTGACACCAGGGAAGGGGAGAGCACCTCACCCAGTGAGGAGGGAAAGAGGGGACGACCACGGGCAGAGACGCGGGGAGAGGGAGCCGAGCCTCAGGAGACCTCAGCCCCACCCAGTCCAAAGCCAGGACAGGTGTGAGGTCAGGTCTCTCAACCATGCACGGCGGATCACCTGGGGAGTTTTTTTTTAAGTCCTGTTATCAGATGGTTTCGGAGAAGGCAATAGCACCCCACTCCAGTACTCTTGCCTGGAGAGTCCCATGGATGGAGGAGCCTGGTGGGCTGCAGTCCATGGGGTCGCTAGGACACGACTGAGCGACTTCGCTTTCACTTTTCACTTTCATGCATTGTAGAAGGAAATGGCAACCCACTCTAGTGTTCTTGCCTGGAGAATCTCAGGGACAGGGGAGCCTGGTGGCTGCCGTCTATGGGGTCACACAGAGTCGGACACGACTGAAGCGACTTAGCATAGCATAGCATAGCATCAGATGGTTTAGTTGTTAAGCTATGTCTGACTCTTTTGCGACCCTATGGACTGTAGTCTGCCAGGCTCCTCTGTCCATGGGATTTTCCAGGCAAGAATACTGGAGTGGGTGGCCATTTCCTTCTCCAGAGGATCTTCCTGACCCAGGCATCAGACCCGCATCTCCTGTGTCTCTTGCACTGCAGGCGGATTCTTTACTGACCGAGTCACCAGGGAAGTGGGTTTCCCTGGCTTCCCTGGTGGCTCAGACCGTAAAGAATTCGCCCGCAGTGCAGGAGACCCAGGTTCAATCAGAAGACTTCTGCATACTGTCACTGCAACTTCCTGAGACTCTCTCCCATTCCCTTCTCCAGGGGATCTCTCCAACCCAGGGATCGAACCTGGGTCTCCTGCATTGCAGACCGATGCCTTACCATCGAGCCATCAGGGAATCCCATATTGAATATTAAATCTTACATGTTAGAATTTAAATTCTGTTTGGAGTTTAAACCTTGTGTGCTCCTTGGTGGGCAAGGAATCAGTTGGTCAAAATCTGTGAGTGAGTGAGCCGCACGAGGACAGTGCCCTGACTCAGAGCCCTCACGTTGCCCTGGAGGAGGGCATGGCCAGGCCTGGGCTGTGCACTTTCCCTGTCTGTCCACCACCTTTTCCAGAGGCCACTGGGGTAAAGGAAAGACCAGGGGCTTCGGGGCCTAGGTTCACAGGACCCCAGGCAAACTGCTTAATCTCTCCAAGTCTTGGGTTCCCCACGTGTCAAATGGGAGGAAAACGCTCACCTGGCAGGGCTGCTGTGAACATTTAGTAAGTTAATGGATGGACAGCGCTTGGCAGAGGACGTCACACATTAGAATTTTGCCAGGAAAGTGCAGCTGGGAGCAGCCTCAGCACCAGTGTCCCCGGTAATGCCAACATGCAGCCAGAAGTGGAAGCTCAAACAACAGGAGCAGTTCTTACTCCATGACCTCCCCATAAACCCATCATATATGCAAATAGGCCCATTTTGCAGATGGGAATACTGAGGTTCACGCAAGGAAAAGGGGCACAGACAGGAACTGGCAGTGCCAAGTTTGACCCCTAGCTGTGAGTCTCAAGCCCCTGCCCTTTCCCGTGTGGCTGCTGATTCCCTGGTGTTGGGCTTCCCTGATGGATCAGCAGGTAAAGAACCTGCCTGCAATGCAGGAGACACAGAAGGTGCGGGTTCAGTTCCTGGGTCAGGAAGATCCCCTGGAGGAGGAAATGGCAATCCACTCTAGTTCTTGTCTGGGAAACCCCTTGGACAGAGGAGCCTGGAGGGCTACAGTCCATAGGGTCGCAAAGAGTTGGACACAACTGAGCAGCTGAGCACCAGCAGTGAGTAGCTGACTCTGATGGGGGCTCCTCACCTCCTCAGGTGGGCCAGCTGGTGGCCGGGGGCGGGGCTGGGCTGCTGAGGTCTGCAGTTAGTTACCAGAGGACTCACTCCCGCCTGCCTGCCGGAGCGTGGGTGGGGCTGGCAGCGTGGGGCGAGGTCCATCTGTCAGTACTAGGCCTGTTATTCAGCCCACCCCGCTGGTGCCAGAGGCTTCCCCTGGGGAGGTGGGCCCGTGGAAGGCATCTGGACACTGCTCAGAGCCTCCGCTGCCACCCATCTCCCAGGCAGGACAGCGAAACTGGAAGAGGGGCTGAGTCTGAGTCTTGACAAGGTTGTCAAGACAACCCTATGGGGAAGGGCTCCAGGCTGTCCAGCATCTGGCTGCTGGCTCCAACTCCAGCCACACGGCAGAAGCTCCAGGCAGCTTTTCAAGTCTACTGAGCCCCAGCCTGTCTTTCCCAGCTTCTGTTTTATTTCATCTGAGGGGAGGGCTTGAGAACTGTTAAAATGCTCCTCGGTGATGCTGAAGTGCGCCCAGGGTTGAGAACCCCCAGCCCAGGCCCGCCCCTCTGCTCGGCATTCAAGGCTCCTTGCGGTCTGACCGCATTGGTCCTCCTCGCTTCAGCTCTCCAGATGAACAGCTGCCCTGCTGCCCTGGGTCTGTTTGCTCGTTCATTGAGACATTTGCCCGGCAAACATTTCCCGAGCACGTCCTGGGCGCCAGGCGCTGTGCCAGGATGAGGATTTAGCAGAGGACAAGTGAGACCTGGTCCTTCCTTCCACTCCGATAGTCACACTAATCCATGCGGTTATGAGCGAGGTAAACAGCTAGCACGCGGCCAGATGACCTGCCCTGGCCCAGGGGTCAGAGAGGGCGTCCCGGAGGACTCTCTGGGGGAGGGCAGGACAGCAGGAAAGGCCTGGCAGCAGAGGGGACAGTACTGGCCATGGCCAGTGTGGCTGGAGCTTGGAGGGAAAGGTCAGCAGGGCACGGAGGCCTGGACAGGACGGGGTTCCACCCTGACCACGCTGTCATAACGGGGTGCAAGGTCATGGAGCAGAGGGGCCCTGTTTTATTCACTTTTCGGTCTTCAGAGCCTCTTGGGCAGCCAGGCACGCGCCAAATGCTCCCCAGCCCCGTGGCCAGCTTCAGCCCCTCCTCCTCGCCCTCTCTCCTGCGACAAGAACACCTGCTCAGGATGGAGCACGGGCTTGTCCCTAAGCTGTGGGCTGGAATACCAGCTCCTCAGAGAGGCCCTCTCCCTGTCCCTGGTGTCCCCCAGAGCCTAGCAAGGGGTCTGAGAACGGAGCCTCCAGTCAGGACTGTGGGGAGAGGAGCACGCCTGCCACATGCCCCTCCGAGGGCCCGTCTGCCTCAGGGGCCAGCGGCCCGGGCCTCTCTCTCTGGCTCTTCAGAGAGCCCAGGCCAGGATGGTCGCTGGCCCACAGCGCTTCTCCATGGACGATCAGAGCGATTGGAGACCAGGGTTCCCCCGCCGGGCCGCCCGGCCTGCAATACTCACCTCGGAACATGTCGTACCAGAGCTTCTTGGCCTTGAGGTGCTGCAGCCCGTTCAGGTGCTTCTTGCGGTTGTGCAGGTTGTCCTGGAAGGACCGGTCGCAGTAGTCGCAGAAGTAACGCTTCCCCATGGTGACCCGCGCTGGCAGCTGCCACTGCCTGCAGGTCAGGGCGCTGGGTCAGAGCGTGGAGGGCACGCCACCAACCCACCTGGAGTGCAGAGGGGCGCGCCGGGGGCCTGGCCTGTGCCAGGGGAGGAAGGCTCCCAGACAGCTTGGGAGGAACCACACGGGCAGATACTCAGAGCCTGCCTGCGATGCCACATTCTGGAGGGACTGTTTGACAATCCTACTTTTTTACCCCCCTCAATTTTATTTCATTTTTTCAATTTTGTTATTTCTTTGGCCCTGCCACATAGCATGTGGGATCTTAGTTCCCCAACCAGGGATGGAAACTGTACCCCCTGCGCTGGAAGTGTGGAGTCTTAACCGCTGGGCCGCCAGGAAAGTCCCTCTTTTAACAATGCTGATGCCCATCTTCTACCCCAGGCCGGTGAGAGCAGAGCCACTGTGGGTGAGGCCGAGGGCGTCAGCCTGTTTCAATGCTCCCGGGGAAAAAAAAAAAAAAAATGCTCCCGGGGGTTCTCACCTGCAGCCAGGCTGGAGAAGGCCGCCTGCCCGCCACTGGCCGGCCCCCCGCAGGGCCCCCCACACCTCTCATCTCCCCTCTCAGAGCTGTGCTCCTTCCATCTTTGCTCAAATACTACCTTCTCAGTAATCTCCCGGACTACTTCATTGAAAATGGCAGAACCTCCGCTTGGCTTTTCCCATTCCCTGCTCCACTTTACCACCTTTGAAGTAATGTTATTTGTTATGTTTATTATATTGTTTCTTCAAGAGGAATATACATGCCTGCGGGCTGGGATATTTTTGTTTTGTGTGTTGCTGCAGCCCCCAAAGTGGTGCACAGTACAGAGAAGGCTACCAAATGTGTGTTGAACAAATGAATTAATTCCCATTTTCCTTATGGGAACAACAGGTTCAGACAGAGGAAGTGACTTGCCCAAGGTCACACTCTGGTACGTGGAAGGCAACCCCCAGTGCCCGACGATCCCGCCGCCGGTGTCCGCCCTTCCACAGTCAGCTCAAGGCTTAGAGAAGCCAGAGGGCTCGGGCGGACACGCAGGCACTGATGGCTCAGGTGGCGATCACGGAGGAAAACGAAACAGTTCAGGGTCTTCAGACCCATAAGACCCCTCACTGGTGGTAACCACCGCAGCCAGAGGCAGGTGGCAACTCTGTGGCTCATGGCCAGCCCTTGGGTCCCCATTTGGTGTCACAAGACGAGAGGACAGACGGGTCCACTTGGGGCCATCAAGTGGGATCGGCAAAGGGCTGAGCCCAGAATCTTCCCACACCTTTCAGGTCCTACAGTCTGACCCCTCCTTTCCCAGAGCGGGAGAGGGAAAGTGACTTCCCCAAGGGTCACCAGGTAACAGCCCAGGCCAGCAGCAGAAACCCCCGCCTCCTGGGGCCCGGAGAATACAGTTAAAGCTGAGAGCCAATCCACAGGGCAGCCAGAGGGGGATAGATACATCTTGGGATGTATCCCTCCTGATAATGGGGAGGGACACAGAGACAAACGAACCCCCTGGAGAAGGCCGCTCCTGTGGCAGACAGCAGCCATTAAGTCAAGGGCAGTAATGGGATCAGGAGCAGACAGTCACTCAAAATGAAAACGTATAAAACCTCTCTTCTCCTATTACTGCTGAGAAACCACATCCCAGACACACGGACTTGATATATTAAATTTGGCAGCTCTAATACACCCCATCTTGCCAATAAACTTATAGGAATTGGATTGAAATTGTAAGAGATGAACGTTTAACGGCCGAGTGCTTAACCAAGCCGTTCACGAGGCCTGAAGCAGCTCAGAGGAGAGGAACGGGCAGGGGGAAGGGCCAGGGGAGGGGCGTCCCTCGGGAGGCTGTGATGGAACGGGGCACTTGGCAGACTCCCCTGAGCAAAACCCCCCAGGGCACTGGGAAGCCAGCTGTGTGACACCAGACCCCTCCAGGCCTCTACATTCAAGCTAGGAATACGGGGCAATGGGTCTGACTGGCTGGCTAATTGCTTAGAGAGCAGCACACAGAAGTTTGCTTATCCAAATGAATTATTAGTAAAAGAGAAATAGCAATAGAGGGCTTCCCTGGTGGGCTCAGTGGTAAAGAACCCGCCTGCCAAAGCAGGAGATGGGGGCTCGACCCGTCGGTTGGGAAGACACCCTGGAGAAGGAAATGGCTACCCACTCCATTATTCTTGCCTGGAGAATCCCATGGACAAAAGAGCCTGGTGGGCTATAGTCCATGGGGTCGCAAAAGAGTCAGTTGCGACTTAGCAACGTAAATGACGCTAACGATGTCTGGCATTGCTCGAGCGCACGATAAATGTCATGTAGTATGTGGTTCCACCGAGCACCTACCACAGGCCAGCACTGGGCTCAAAGCTCTAGAAGGCGTCCTCTCTCTGAATCCTCAGGACAACCGGTGAGGTTTCAGATGAGGGCTCTGAGACTCCCAGAAGGGAAATGACTGAGCCAAGATCACGCTGCCGGAGAGCGGCCAGGCCTGGCTGAGAACACAGCGGGGATGGCTCTGGAGCCCACACTCCCCACGGCTAGGAGAGTCTCCTCCCAACAGATCACACCGATGACAGCTTTCCTCTGCTGTTTACTCACAACACCCCCAGGACTACATGGCCCCTTCAAGTCTCAGGAGGTATGTATCATGATCCCATTTACAAAGGAGGAAACTGAGGCTCAGAGAGGGGCTGGGGTGCTCCAGATCACACCTCCAGGAAGAATAGCAAGCCTCGTCACGCCCGGAGCTCAAGTCTGCTGGAAAAGCCATCCACCAACCCACCAGGAAATGAAGATTACACACCCCTCCCTCAACCTACCCAGTGACACCAGTTCAAATGATGAGCGCTTCGGGCTGGGCTGCGTGTGTCTGTGTTTTCCCGTCTCTCACATACACAAACCTCAGGGGACACACCAGTCTCAGCTGAGGGCTGCCGCAGCAGCAACACCCACCCATGCCTCCTCCCCGCTGCCCACCCGAGCCACCCCTCATTGGGCAGGGAGGTGCTCAGCTGTCCATCCCATCCCGGCTCTGCCAGGCTGTGGCTCTGTCCCATGCCCTCTCCAGGCCTCAGTCTCCCCACATGGAAAGCAGGAGGTAGGCAGCTAGGCCAGGAGATCTCTAAAAGCACAAAGACAGACAGACAGACACACACACACACACACACAGAGACACATAACAGAGAGCCTGGCCCACAGCAGGCCCTCAAGAGACACTGTCCGTCATCACCATCATTATTGCTGGCCTCCAAAAAGCCAGGGTATCAGTGCCCAAGTGACCTCTGTGATCAGCTGCTCCATAATACAGATGAGGAAAGCGAGGCCAGGAGAGGGGAAGTGAGCCGTCCGCAGCACCCAGCACAAGGCGGCACGAGACTAGTTCGCAGCTCCCATGGCAGCCTAAGACCCCCGCCTGCCCTGCAGCTGTGCGGCCCCCACCCCCCCACCCCCCCCTCGTGCCCCGGAATGCGGTTGGGGGAGTAGAGCAGCTTTACAGGGGCCAGCACTTCCTGCCGCCTTCACAGGCCTGACCCCAGGAGGCAGAGGCCCTGTCCCTGGGCAGAAGCTGGCCCCCAGCAAGGTGACCTTGGCCGGGTACCGCCCAGGTGTGAACCTCCAGGGCTCCCGACCTCCTGCTCCAGTGTCCCGGCGCACATTAGGAGGGGCTGCGGCTGCAGAGCCCTCTGGACAGACACACAACTCGGCAGGCGGAGCGTGCCAGGAGTCCTTGCACAGGGCACAGCCTGCACCACCGCACTTGGCAGTCCTGAGAGGGAGGCCAGGGCAGGGGCGGGGGTGGGGACGGCCAGCCATGTCCTGGCACCCAGATGCCAGCATGGGGTGCTGAGTAAGCGGGCCCTCTCCGCAGCCGTGATTCATCCCCGTCCTCCGAGGACGCTCTGCACCATGTGAGCGCAGCCCCGTCCGGGAACACAGGACCAGCCGGCTCCGCTCCCTCGCCGGGAACACAGGCGGCACTGCCCGCCCACTCCTGGAGACCAGGTCTGCAGTGGCGACAGCATCTGCTGGCTCCCTGGACCTGTGCCAGGTGACAGAGTGGCTCCTCGTGACCACTGGCAGAGGGCAAGGCTAGGGGGGACCACCTTCTGGGGTCACACAGGCCTGGGTTTGAGTTCCAGCTCTACCGCTTATCAGCTGGGTGACCTCTGGAAAGTCCTTTTCACCTCCCAGGGTCTGTCCTCAGCTAGAAAACGGGAACCCCGCCGCCGCTGTGAATTTACCACCGCGGAGAGTGGAGGCTGTGACTGCTGTTGCCATCGTCACCCGGGGGGCTCACTCCTCCCCCCTGATTCAAAACTGCAGCCAAAGTCTCAGCAGCAGACACGTCTGTCCCTCTTGCCACCTGCTCTGTTTTCCAGAGCTCGTCTCACATGCTGATTTACTGTCAAACCGGCTGCGTCCCCGCTAGAAGACAGCTCCACCAGGGCAGAGAGCGCTGTCTGTCCGTCCGGAGGCTGCAGCTGGTCAAACGCAGCGTGGCTGCTGGGACGAGCGAGGGACCTGCCCACCTGCCCGAGGCCTCGTGCCACCTGCTCACCGGCTCACCCACCCTCTTCTCCATAAGCTTGAATATGGGGACGAGCATGAGGACTAGAAGAGAGACACGAGCCCCCCAGGGCGGGTCTGCCACCCTCCCCGTAGGGCTTCTGTCCCCAGCAGAGCCCCCCGGCCCACTTAGCCCACACCCGGCGGGCTCGAGGAAAGGATGACCAATGAGCTGAGATGCGGGGAGGAGGAGAAGGGAAGAAAAGAGAGTCAGATTTGACTCGCGAGGCATTCTCTTGCCTGATCCTCACAGACCCCTGAGCAGACACCAGGACGTCCATTTCACAGGCGGGGACACACATTCAGAAACACTCACTTCCTAATTTGCTCAAAGCCGAGACTGGGAGAGACCCTGATGGCCTCTCATCAACCCGAGCGCTGCGGGAGGGCCGGCGGGCGCACCCCAGGCACCTGCTGCAGCTGCGGGGCCGCCTCTCGCCCGGGGCCCAGCGCCCCACCCCCGAGGCTGCGCTGCTGATATTCGCAGTTCCTTTTATCGCGAGCAGCTCGGGTCCAGAGCTGGCTTTGGCACAAGGCTAAAATAAGCCAACAGCTCGGCCGCGGGGGCTGGGAGGCAGCCTGTAATGATCCAGGCTTGTGCTCTCCACACGCTGCCCTCGGGCTCACCTGTCATTTCCTCTGATTACGGCACCGCCAGACCCCAGGTAAACAGCAAGCCTCAGCCAGAGGGCGGCTCTGTGGCGCGCCCACTAGGAGCGTGGCAACATCCCAGCATCGCAGATGCCCGCCGCCTGGAGTCGGTGGCATCAGACCCGCCCCACACGGGAGGCCTGCAGACTGCCTGCTTGGGACCCAGCCCCGACAGCAGCGCCTAGGAGGCCCAAATGTCTCCCCTGATGGGACCCCCGAGATGCTAAGGGTCTCCCTCAGATGCCCTCGGGGTCTTGTAGCAACCACACAGCTCTCTCATCCTGACCTCCTGAAACGACAGAGCTCCAAAGAGGAGAGGTAAAAAATCACCCGAAGGAGGCTCTTGAACCACACGCCCCAATTCCAAAACATCTCTGCCCTTCCCTTCTCCACCCTCCCCCCACCACCCCCAAGCCTGGGCTCCCAATACCACAGGACTCTCTGCCACGGCTGCCCAAGTCACATCTCACCCTTTCACACGGAGACCAGCCTCCCCCTGCCCTTTATTTCCTTTTTCTCACATTTTTATTTCAATAACATCTGGTTTGTCGTTGTTATTTAGTCGCTAAGTCATGTCTGACTCAGAGATCCCATGGACTATAGCCCGCCGGGCTCTTCTGTCCATGGAATTTCCCAGACAAGAATACCAGAGTGGGTAGCCATTCCCTTCTCCAAGGGATCTTCCCAGACCAGGAATCGAACCCATGTCTCCTGCATTGGCAGGCGGGTTCTGGACCAGCCTCCTTAGTTCAGCCCACCCTGGGCAGCATCAGATCAACCCTCTGAAAACAACTCCTCAAATTTTTCCATTGTTCCTGGTGAGGAGCTTATTAAAAATGAAGCCTCCTGAATCGGATCCTCAGGAATTCTGACTCAGCAGATCTGGAGAAATTTGCATTCTAACCAGTGAATCTAGCAGCCCCCTAGCAGATACCGTCTATGGGGTCGCACAGAGTCGGACACGACTGAAGCGACTTAGCAGCAGCAGCAGCAGATACCCCGAAGAAACAAAAGCCTGGAGAACTGAGGTTCCACTCTTCATCAACCTTCTCTTCCCCTGCATGCCACCGGCAGCCTCTGCTGAAGGCAGTCACTCTGGGTGGACACAGCCCCCAAATTCGTGTCCCAGTTGGAAATCTGCTGGTCTACAAACACCCTCAGTGTGCTGAAACCCCGACTTGACCGGAAAGCAAAGCATAACTCAGAAAAGTGGATAAAACACTTTTCTTACTAGCTAAGTCTCCTGTCACACTCCAGGAGAGTTTAAAACTGAAAATAGAGGACTTCCCCAGTGGTCCAGCAGTTAAGAATCCACCTGCCAATGCAGGGGACACAGGTTCGATCCCAGGTTCGGGAAGATTCCACATGCTACGGCAGCAATTAGGCCCATGTGCCACAATTACCAGGCCTGCGCTCTAGAGCCTGGGCTCCTCAACAAAGAGAAGCCCCGCCCTCCACAAGGAGTGAAAGCCTGCGCACAGCAATGAAGACCCAGCACGGTAAAAATGAACAAATGAATACATCTTTTTTTCTTTTTTAAAGATATATGTAAGGAATTTGACTGGGATTCCCTGATAGCTCTGTTGGTAAAGAATCCACCTGCAATTCAGGAGACCCTGGTTTGATTCCCGGGTCGGGAAGATCTGCTGGAGGAGGGATAGGCTACCCATTCCAGTATTCTTGGGCTTCCCTTGTGGCTCAGCTGGTAAAGAATCCACTGCAATGTGGGACAACTGGGCTCGATCCCTGAGTTGGGAAGATCCCCTGGAGAAGGGAAAGGCTACCCACTCCAGTATTCTGGCCTGAAGAATTTCATGGACTGTAGAGTCCATGGGGTCGCAAAGAATCTGATGCGACTTTCACTTTTCATGGAATTTGATTAATGTAGACAATCAATTTTTAGAAAAGAAAATAGAGGTAGAAGAGCAACTAATTTGCTCAAATAATCTGAGTTAAGCAAAGCATAACTCAGAAAAGTGGATAAAACACTTTGCTTTGACTGGATTTCAAACACTTTTCTGCTAGGGGGTGCTAGACTCCCTGGTTAGAATGCAAATTTCTCTCGATTACTGTATTAATGTTCTTGTCCTAAGTTTATTAATAATCAGTGTATACTTGGTATTTAAAAGTATCTCACTGAAAAGAATTTCTATTGAGTATACAAGAGAAAAGCATGGTTTTTCAGGAATTGATTAAATTGATTCCAATTTAAAATATATAAAAATTAAAACTTGTAGTTAGATAATTGATAAAATGGGCTTCCCAGTGGGTGCAGTGGTAGACAATCTGCCTGCCAATGCAGGAGATGTGGACTCAATCCCTGGGTCAGGAAGATCCTCTGGAGGAGGAAATGGCAACCCATGCCAGTATTCTTGCCTAGAAAATCCCATGGTCAGAAGAGCCCGGCGGGCTACAGTTCATGGGGTCACCAAGAGTCTGACATGACTGAGTGGCCGAGCACAAGCATACGACTGATAAATTACCTGTCAGTGATTCTATGAGACTTGTTATTCTAAGTTGAGGAGTTAGCAATGGTTGGAAACGCTGGCTGCGTATTAAACACCTGCACGCAACGCCTGGGGTGCTAGAAAGGCTTCTAAGAGTGCCCCCGTGTTCTCATCTCATGACAGAGATGGAACCAGGATTTTGTGAATCCCCAGAATGAGAAAATGTGACATAAGAGAACATGACTAAGTCTGTTTAAAGCATCAAACTGTTTACAATAACTTAAAATTTATCACATTTATAAATTTAATTTATTGGCTTTTCTAGTTAATTGTTTAAGTATTCTGGGGATATTATACTTATTAGGGTATATCTCCGAAGTACTTAAAAGGAAAATTAAATATATTAAATGTATAAGTGGAATTAAATGTGTAAGGGAATGTAATTGGGCTAAAGATAGGGCTGAATGTTTAAAGGAATTTTGTTTGCTCAACTTAAGTTCAAATATTAATCAAAGGGAAAGTTAAGGTTATTTTTCTTATTTTTTTAGGTTTACACATAGAATAATAATTTCTAAACTGAAAGCAACAGCTTAAAGAAAATTCGATTTTTTTATAAAGTCTTGCTCCAAAATGAGAATTAACTAAAAAGGCAAAAAAATAAAAATAAGCCATACCTTAACTCCCTGTGGTCCCTACCCATCTCACCTAAAATAATTCCTCCCTCCTCTTAACTCACCATCAGCCAGACTAGCTGTCAGCAAGATACAAGTGTTCTTTCCCAGAAGCTTCACAACCTCCTGCCCCAACGGGCTACCAAGATGCTTTGCAAATAGAAAATAACTGGTCATGGTTATAGAGCATTTCACATTTTCCCTCCCCATCCCCTAATAAGGCATTACAGTTGCTTTTACAAGTCAGAGGTGGATCCAGGTTTCCAGTCCGGTCCCTGCTGTTCGATGCCACACCTACACAAATGACTTATCCCTGGCTCAGACCTCTCCTTTGAACTCCAGACTCATATCACTAGTACCCTCTGCACAGAAGCAGTGGCAGATTTTACTTTCTTGGGCTCCAAAATCACTGTGGACAGTGACTGAAGCCATGAAATTAAAAGACGCTTGCTCCTTGGAAGGAAAGCCATGACAAACCTAGACAACGTAGTAAAAACAGAAACATCACTTTGCCGACAAAGCTCCACGTGGTCAAAGCTGTGGTTTCTCCAGTAGTCATGTACGGATATGAGCTGGACCATAAAGAAGGCTGAGCACCGAAGAACTGAAGCTTTTGAACTGTGGTGCTGGAGAAGACTCCTGAGAGTCCCTCGGACTGCAAGGAAATCAAACCAGTCAAGGAAAGGAAATCAACCTTGAATGTTCCTTGGAAGGACTGATGATGAAGCTAAAGCTGCAATACTTTGGCTACTTGATGCAAAAAGCTGTCTCACTGGAAAAGATCTGATGCTGGGAGAGATCAAAGGCAAAAGGAGAAGAGGGCGGCAGAGGATGAGATGGTTAGACAGCATCACCCACTAAATGGACATGCATATGAGCAAACTCTGGGAGATAGTGGAGGACAGAGGAGCCTGGTGTGCTGCAGTCCATGGGGTCACAAAGAGTCAGACACCATTTAGCGACTGAACAACAACCACCTCCACTTGACATCTAAGGAGCAGTTCAAGCTTAACATGGCCAAAGAGAAGCTAAAATCATTCCTTTGATTTTAAGTTGCTGAAGTCAAAACTTTGATGTCATCCTCGATTTCTCTTTCCGGTACCCCCTACATCACTCACCTAGAGCCAGACATCCTGGAATATGAAGTCAAGTGGGCCTTAGGAAGCATCACTAAGAACAAAGCTAGTAGAGCTGATGGAATTCCACTAAGCTATTTCAAATCCTAAAAGATGATGCTGTGAAAGTGCTGCACTCAATATGCCAGCAAATTTGGAAAACTCAGCAGTGGCCACAGGACTGGAAAAGGTCAGTTTTCATTCCAATCCCAAAGAAAAGCAATGCCAAAGAATGCTCAAACTACCGCACAATTGCACTCATCTCACACGCTAGTAAAGTAATGCTCAAAATTCTCCAAGCCAGGCTTCAACAATACATGAACCGTGAACTTCCAGATGTTCAAGCTGGATTTAGAAAAGGCAGAGGAACCAGAGATCAAATTGCCAACATCTGCTAGATCATCAAAAAAGCAAGAGAGTTCCAGAAACACATCTATTTCTGCTTTATTGACTATGCCAAAGCCTTTGACTGTGTAGACCACAACAAACTGGAAAATTCTGAAAGAGATGGGAATACCAGACCACCTGACCTGCCTCCTCAGAAATCTGTATGCAGGTCAGGAAGCAACAGTAACAACTGGACATGGAACAACAGACTGGTTCCGAATAGGAAAAGGAGTATGTCAAGGCTGTATATTGTCACCCTGCTTATTTAACTTATATGCAGAGTACATCATGAGAAACGCTGGGCTGGAGGAAGCACAAGCTGGAATCAAGATTGCCGGGAGAAATATCAATAACCTCAGACATGCAGATGACACCACCCTTATGGCAGAAAGTGAAGAGGAGCTAAAGAGCCTCTTGATGAAAGTGAAAGAGGAGAGTGAAAAAGTTGGCTTAAAGCTCAACATTCAGAAAACTAAGATCATGGCATCCGGTCCCATCACTTCATGGCAAATATATGGGGGAAACAGTGGAAACAGTGGCAGACTTTATTATTTGGGGCTCCAAAATCACTGTAGATGGTGTAGCTGGCAGCTATGAAATTAAAAGATGCTTACTCCTTGGAAGGAAAGTTATGACCAACCTAGATAGCATATTCAAAAGCAGAGACATTACTTTGCCAACAAAGATCCATCTAGGCAAGGCTATGGTGTTTTCAGTGGTCATGTATGGATGTGAGAGTTGGACTATAAAGAAAGCTGAGCGCGGAAGAATTGATGCTTTTGAACTGTGGTGTTGAAGAAGACTCTTGAGAGTCCCTTGGACTACAAGGAGATCCAACCAGTCCATCCTAAAAGAGATCGATCAGTCCTGGGTGTTCATTGGAAGGACTGATGTTGAAGCTCAAACTCCAATGTTTTGGCCACCTGATGTGAAGAGCTGACTCATTGGAAAAGACCCTGATTCTGGGAAAGATTGAGGGCAGGAGGAGAAGGGGATGACAGAGGATGAGATGGTTGGATGGCATCACCGACTCAATGGACCTCAGTTTGAGTAAACTCCGAGAGTTGGTGATGGACAGGGAGGCCCGGCGTGCAAAGGGTCAGACACAACTGAGCAACTGAACTGAACCCCCTACATGCATCTGTCAGCTTGTTCCGTTTTACCCACCCCCTAAATACATTCCAAATCTGATCACTACTCTAATCCACACCCTAATCTAAATTACCATCCAGCCTCCACTCCCACCACAGCAACTTCCCCTCTTCAGTCTGATCCCTGGAGAGCAGCCAGAAATGACCTTGAAAGTAAATCAGATCATGTCACACCCCAGCTTAAAACCCATCAGTGGCTTCCTAGTGCAATAAGGAAAAATAAGACTCTTTACTGTGGCTTACAAGGCCAGATATGAGCTGATCTGAGCTCCTCACAGTCCATTCTACTTTTTCCCCTGGAACACCCCAGGACAGAGCAGTCTCAAGGCCTTTGCACCAATGTTTTCCTGTTTGAACTGCTACTATTCATTCACTCAGGTCTAAGGTTAAGTGTCTTCCTGGGCACCCTGGCTAAAATATTACCACCACTCCCTCCCCAATCAACCTGTCTTCTGCTCTTCTAAGTATTACTTGTTATTACTGCCCCTCCCCACACACATTAGAAGGAGCGCTTCATGAGGGCAGGGACTTGTTCACCGCTGGATCCGCAGCGTTGTGCCCAGGGCCTCTTAGAAAACATTTACTGGATCGCCCTCGTCCTCCTAAGTTCTTGCTATTTCTATTCCCCAGAAGGAATAAGTGGATCTAGGTCTCCCGTCTTCCAAGCCAGGTTGTCAGCTTGCGAAACCCAGGGATGAGGAGTATAGAAAGCAGGGGCAGAATCGCCTCTTCCCCGGGGGTCGGACAGAGGGATTCAGCCCCCTGGACCCGACTTGTTGCCACAGGTTCCAACTCTAGGCCTGGACTTGGGGCTGACAGAGGCGACAGGAATGGGAACAAGCTTGAGATAGGGCATCCAGGCCTCGCCCATGTATCCAGTCCACGTCGTGTTAAATTGCGCGGCCCGCCGCGGGGCTCGCCGATCTAGTTGGAAGAGCCCAAGTCCTCCCGCGGGGGGGTAAGGAGAAACTCTCCCTCGATGTCCCCTTCACAGAACATACCTGGTTCTGCGGGGCCCGACGGCTCCGAGCTCCTCCTCCGGCGCCCTCACGCCGTGAACTGCTTGCTGGGATTCGTAGTCCTCCCGTTGGGGAGAGGCCCGCCCTTCCCAGAAACCTTTGCG
The DNA here is from genome assembly GCF_032452875.1 of Bos javanicus. Taxonomy (NCBI): domain Eukaryota; kingdom Metazoa; phylum Chordata; class Mammalia; order Artiodactyla; family Bovidae; genus Bos; species Bos javanicus. Next base: position 69,315,571 of record NC_083884.1, read on the forward strand.
AATCAAAGCGGAAACAGAGCGGAAGTGGAGGAAGCGCGAGGGATTCTGGGTGTTGTAGTGAAAATATTAAATCATTTTTTTTTTTAATGCTTAAGAAGAAGAATTCAGTAATACGTTCCGCCAAGCTGTTTGGGATTCCATGATCTGGATTTTAGGAGACCGTAATCCTGCGCAAGCCATCAGTTTACCTCCATAGTTCAATACGACGAGCACCGAGATTCAGAAGAACTACAAATCCCATAAAGCATTACACGTGGGGGCCCTTTGGAGAGAAAGGTCGTCGCGGCGCCGGCGCTCGTTCTGCAGCGGACAAACATGGCGGCCCCAACGTTGACTGCGAGGTTGTACTCCTTGCTGTTTCGCAGGACCTCTACCTTCGCCCTCACCATCGTCGTGGGCGCCCTGTTCTTCGAGCGCGCCTTCGATCAAGGCGCAGACGCCATCTACGAACACATCAACGAGGGGGTGAGGGCCTGGACCGTCCCTGACCTTGGGCCCTTCTGAGGGATGACAGGGCGAGTGGAGGTGGGGCGGGACTCAGTCTACCTTTACGAGTAGCGTAAAGGGAACCCTGGATGTCTTCTATCTGTAGACTCCGTCTGTCCGTTCCCCGCCGGTATGAATCCTAAAATGTTCAACGGGATCAATAGCTCCCACCGTGCAGAGGTTGTTAGTATCGCTATCTCCCACACCACACACCCACTTGTCGTAAACTAACTAAAAGCTTAGTGAGAGCAAAGGATTATTAGGGCCACACCACCAGGAGGCCAGTGGCAAGTCAGGGCTGGACCCGGGACCCCCTGTTTCGTCTGAGGGTTTCAAGGGCACATTTGAGCGGGTGACGGCCGTGAATAGGACATCTTCTTAGACACTGGGGCTGGCCTTTTTAGACAGCACTTTTCAGTTCCGAAGCCTTTCTATGCTGGCGGCGATGGTATTAATAGTGGTTAAGGGGTGAGGGGGATCGAGAGGGTATACAAGCGGAGATCCCTGGATGGGAATACCGGGACCCCAACCTAATAACTTGTGTGAGTTAACCTCTCTGAGCTTCACTTTTTTCTGTGAAATAGAAATGATAGTAGCTATCTCAGGGAATTATTGTGAGGATTCCATGAGATGCTGGCAAGGTGTCGCAGTAGGTGGTAGGTGAAGTGAAGTGAAGTCGCTCAGTCGTGTCCGACTCTTTGCGACCTCATGGACTGTAGCCTACCGGACTCCTCTGTCCATGGGATTTTCCAGGCAAGAATACTGGAGTGGGTTGCCATTTCCTTCTCCGAGGGAACTTCCCGACCCAGGGATCAAACTCGGGTCTCCCTCATTGTAGGCAGCCACTTCACCGTCTGAGCCAAGGGAAGCCCACAGGTGGTAGGTGGTACCACTCAAAAACTAGCACTTTCTACAGTCCTGGGGAGGAAGTGGAAGCATAAGATAGAGAATAACACCACCTTTTAAAGTCCCTGGGTGCCAGGCACTGTGCTGGGTGCTCTGCAGACTTTATATCGTTAAGGTATTTAATTTATGGCTCATACTAAGGAACGTCCTGGGCAAATAAGCTGTGTTCCACCACTCTGTTAATAACTTGAAACTGTCTGGCCCTACTGCCCAGGCAGGCTCGGTCTCCTGATGTACAGCCTGTGGCCAGGACAGCTTTCTGTCCTTATGAAAGTGCTGCTCCTGTTCATTTGCAGGCTGTTCCCTGGCCATTTCAGTATGTGGGGAAGGCATCTCAGAACGTTGTCATAATCCACCCATTCTTGGTGCTTTTAGGAATGAGAATACAGCTAGTTCCTGACCGAGGGATCATAAGTCTGATGAGGTTAAAATATGGCTCAGTGTGAAGTATTTGGGGACCAGGCTCTTAGGACCTCTGGAGTAATGCCTGGGAGTTCAAGAATAGAGACATTTTCCAGCCTCTGTTCCTTAATAATTGTGTGCTTTGGGGGCCCAGGTCCCTTAGTGTCTCTACCTCAGTTACCTGTAGAGTGAGGTCATGCGTTCCCCCTTCCTTCACATACTGACTCAGAGCATTCTGTAAATGCTAGGAGTGTACGTCAGGCCTAGTATTGCTTCCAGACTGCCCACTGCAAGCTGTCTGGATGTGGTACGCGTTTCTCTCAGGCTTGTTTTAAGTCCAGGGCTGTGGGAGGCGTTGTTCAATGTGAGAAGCAAAACTCCGTTTGTGGCTCTTGTGTTTAAAATGCAGAAGCTGTGGAAGCACATCAAGCACAAGTATGAGAACAAGGAGTAGCTCCTGGGAGGCCCCCGTCCAGGCCAGAAGGACCAGGTCCAGCACCAGCTGTTTGCCCAGAGCCTCGGCCTCAGCTTGAAGACACGCTCGCGTCACTCTCCACGGACCACCTTTAGCTGTCGACAGGAGATGGCGTCCCCTGACAGACTCTTTAACTTCTGCTATGTTTGAAGTATGTTTAGTCAGAGTCATCAGCAAATAAATGTAAATTGGCCTTGAGACCTGCTTCTGCATCTTCTTAACTAGCTGCTCTTCACTTTACCGGTTATTTGACACCACTTCAAAGTCCTCTGCAGACATCTGAAGGGCAGATTCCATTATTTTGGATCTCCCATTAACTTCCAGAGAATTCTAGTTTTCACACCGTGAGCTAGAGCTGGAGGTGTTAACCTTCAACTTTGGCCTCTAAACCAATAGCTGCATTCTTGAGTCACGCAGAGGACAGCTAACTGGCTTGGCCATAGGGAAGCGCTGTGGATCCAGCTGGGGAACAAATGTTTATTCTCCATTCTGCCTTTAAGTTGCCGAGGATCTCTGGGGAAGCTGGCATACCTCTCTGGGCCACAGCTCATCTTCTCATGGCTGTAAGGCATATCGGAAAGCACGCAGCATGGCTGGGAGCTGCCGTGGAGAGCGCGGGGATGTGCTGAACAGTAGAGCGCTTGGTTGTGTTTGGTGACTGGCCGGGAAGATGAGTGACTCACTTGCCCACCATCTTTCACCTGGAGCCTGGAGTGATGGGGCCAGAGCTAGAACAACCACTAGTGTCTGAGGGGGAAGAGCCAGTTGGGAAACTCATGCGGGGCTTGGAGAGACCCTAGGAACTGCCCAGTTTGCCCTACCTGAGGCATATCCTCATGAAGGTGACATCCAGGCCTGGAGAAATCATGACCTGACAAAGATACAGCTCTAGGGGCCAGCCAGATCAAGACCTGAGCCAGAGTAGAGGCTATTCTTTTTAAGAATGATTTCACCATGAAGTAAAAGATAGTTCTGGGGGTTGAAGATTTGCCATTTACATTACACTACACTTTCCCCAACAATTTGACAGTAGTGTGCTGGCGAAAAACAATAAAATGGAGCATTCTTGAAAAGTTATTCTACAATATCCTTGAGCACCTGATGACAAGCTCAGGGCAGTGGGGTTAGAACGAGCTTAATTGATCACCTGTCTCGAGTGAGGCATATTCAGCCCAAGCAGCAAGAGTATCTCTAAGCCATTCTACATTAAGATGCCCCGTTACTTGTCATCGGCACTTCAGGACAGTTGAGGTTGTATATCTGTTTTCAATTAAGAGACAAATATTAACCCCATTTTACCTATTTTATGGGAGTGAATATTATCCACCCAGAACCTCAACATGAGCCTATTTGGAGTTAGGGTCTTTGCAGATGTAATCGGTTAAATGAAGATGAGGTTGTGGGACTCCCCTGGCGGTCCAGCGACTAAGACTGCGCTCTGAATGCCCGGGGCCCGGTTTTGATCTCTGGTCAGGGAACTAGATCCCGAGTGCTGCAACTAAGAGTTCACATTGCCCCAACTGAAAGATCCTGCATGCCACAACGAGACCTGGAGCAGCCACATTATAAAATACACATTTTTTTAAAAAGAGATGGGGTAATGGGTTGGACACCCGTCATTCTAAATCCAATGACGGGTGTCTTGAGAAGACTGAGACAGAGATTGAAAGATGAGAATTTCAGAGGTCAAGGAATGCCAGAGATTTTCAGGGGTCAAGGAATGCCAGAGATTGCCAGCAACCAGAAGCAAGGCCAAGGATTCTTCCCCTCCAAAACTTTAGAGGGATCTTGATGAAACCTTGATTTTAGAGTAATACCCTCCAGAACGTGGAGAAAATAGATTTCTGTTGTTTTCAGTCACTCAGTTTGCAGTCATCTGTCATGGCAGCCCTGGGTAATACCTGTCATATTGGCCAAGTTGGGCTTCCCTGATGGCTCAGCCATAATCCGCCTGCCAATGCAGGAGACACGAGTTCGATCCCTGGGTGGGATAGATCCCATGGAGAAGGAAATGGCAACCCATTCCAGTATTCTTGCCTGAAAAAAATCCCACGGACAGAGGAGCCTGGTGAGCTACACAGTCCATGGGGTCGCAAAAAAGTCAGACATAACTTGGCATACACTGGCCAAGCTAAAGAACATTACCTAATCTTGTCAAGGATACAGGAAAATGACGCAGATGGACTATTGCAAGAGGATGTGAAGTGGTACCATCTTCCTGGGGGATATTTTGTACTTATGTATCAAGATCCTTAATATACATACTCTTGACCCAGTAAATTCTACTTCTACCAAATTTTCCTAAAAAAAAAAGTTAATGGCCACAAGATATGTTCATCATGATGTTTATAATGGCTGGGGGGAGAGGGGGTGGTGGGCAGGGATGAGATATCCAAAATAGGAATTACTATTACGGTGAAACAGAGAAGGCAATGGCACCCCACTCCAGTACTCTTGCCTGGAAAATCCCACGGATGAAGGAGCCTGGTAGGCTGACATCTATGGGGTTGCACAGAGTCGGACACAACTGAAGTGACTTAGCAGCAGCAGCATTAAGGTGAAATATTATGTAGCCATTTAAAACCAAGAGACTTGGGGGCTTAACATTTTTTAAAATAAAGTTTTATTTCTTTTATTTTTGGCTGTGCCAGGTCTTTGTTGCTGCCCGGACTTTTCTTTAGTTGCATCAAGTGGGGCTACTCTCCACTGTGGTGTGTGAGCTTTTCATTGTGGGGCTTTTCTTTTTCTTCTTTTGTGGAGCACAAGCTCTGGTGGGTTCGGCTCCCAGGCTCTGGAGCACAGGCTCAGTAGTTGCGGCACACGGGCTTAGTTGCTCCACGGCATGTGGGGTCTTCCTGGACTAGGGATCAAACCTGTGTCCCCTGCATCAGCAGACGAATCCTTACCATTGAGCCCCCCGGGAAGCCTGAAGCAGGCATCTTAAATACTGGACCACCAGGAAAGTCCTAAAATTAAGTGTTAACTGGGAGAAAGTACCCAACAAGCGTGGCAACAGCTGCACTAATATATGAAACAGTCTTTCAAATGCATAAGAAAAAAGTGACTAACACAGTAGAGGCTGGGTGGATGACAGGAATAGGCAATTAAAATAGGAAATACAAATGGCCACAAACATGACAAGATGCCCAGTTTCACTAATAAGCAATATGAAATACCATTTTTTTGCACATCCCATGAACAAAAATGGAGAGGATTAGCAAAACCAGTGTTTCAGTGAGGAAGCAGGCACTGCCCACGGGCCCTGGAGCAGTGATATTGAGGGGACTTTGCCGATATCTATTTTTAAATATTCGTCCCATTTAAAAATATATATGTATATATTTATTTATTTGGCTGAGCTGGGTCTTAGTTGCAGCACTCGGGATCAATCTTCGTTTCGGCATGCGGGATCTTGTATTTTTTCAGTTGTAGCACGTGGGATCCTAGTTCCCTGGCCAGGGATTGAACCCGGGCCCCCTGCCCTGGGAGCTTGGAGTCTTAGCCACTGGACCACCAGGAGAGTCCCTGTTTGTTCCTTTTATTCTTGAACTTTCATGACGAGAAAAGTATCTCCAGGATTCCACGTGCTTATGCACACACACAAAAAGTCACTGGAGGCTTATTTGGAATTTAAAAAAGCAGAAAAATGCCTTTCAGTGGGGGAGTGGTTAAATAAAAGGTAGCTTCATACCATAGAAATCTCTGCAGACAATAAAAAGAATGGGGTGACTCAGCCTGCAGTTGAAAAGAAAGACAAAGTGAAAACAAAACCAAGCTGCACGATGGCATGTTGAGTTGTTTAGTTCAATCCACTTAAGGACACACATGCAAGTTGATAAGGCTGCACACAGAACCCTGCAGGATCTGCACCAAGTTTTCCTGGGAAAACACACACCTGAGGGCTAGGATTTCAAAGATATACCTTCACTTGGTGCAACAGTGATTGACTTTTTCTCAAAACAAGCTGATATTGACGTTCTAGTAAAAAATATTTTATAGGAAAGAAAGCAATTCATTAAAAAAATAGTTAATGCACGTGCTCAGATAGAACAGTCACAGTATAAAGCTAAGTGAAAAAACAGGTCACAAATTCCTATAAAGTGTGATACCTTTTATGTTTTTGGTAAACATGTATAAGAAAAAAATTGGAAATGCTTACACGAAATTCCTCACAGTAGTTAATTGGCTGAGTCATTTTCTTTTCTCTTGTATTTTTCCCCCGATTTCTAAGTTTTCTACATCAAGCCTGTATTCTCTTTAGTCGGGGAATGGAAGTGAATTAAAAGGAGGCTGCCAAGGGAGAACATGAACACAGAGAGTCAAGAAATGTGAGCCCCCAGCCCTGGAACCCAGCTGCTGGGCGGTCCATGGTGCCTCTTCCTGAAGTCCTGATGAGAACTTGTTCTTTTAAAAAAAATTTTTTTTTTCTTTTTAAATTTATGGCATGCAGGATCTTAGTTTTCCAACCAGGGGTTGAACCCATGCCCCCTACAGTGGAAGCACGGAATCTTTTTTTTTATTATTAATTATTTTGGCTGCCTAGGTTCTTAGCTTTTTTTTTTCTTTTTAAATTTATGGCACACAGGCTTAGTTCCCTGACCAGGGATTGAACCTGTGCCCCCTGCAGTGGAAGCACAGAGTCTTAACCACGATGTCAGGAAAGTCCCAGGAACTTGTTCTTGATTGGCCCTGCCGAATGGGAGCTGGGCGTCCCCAGGGTTCCCTGGGTGAATCTGCCCACAGGTGGGGGAAGTGAGGATTAGCACCCTTCTCAGACTGACACAGAGAAGTTATTACTGGGAAAAAGGTCCGCCTCTGTCCCAAGCTCAGCCCACGGCATTTTCTGAGGGCAAGAGCTAAGACAGTCTTGACAGGTCAAAAGCCCCAAGGACTCTGCACCTGCTCCACCCGTACACGTGTCAGGAAAAGCTAACTGCTTAGGTGCCTTGTCAAGCAAGTTCCAGAAGGTCTCTGAAACTCTTTTCTGAGAAGTTGGCCTCTGGTATGTCAGCTCTGAGCAAGTAGGACCTTTCTCTGGGCAAAGAGTTTTATGCTGATGCCCTATTTCCCTAGCTTCTCTCTTGCATCCAGGAACATCTCTCCAAATGGGTAGAAACCATTCATTCATTCATTCATTCAAGCAGTATGTCTCTGCTGCTGCTGCTGCTAAGTCGCTTCAGTCGTGTCCGACTCTGTGGGACCCCATAAATGGCAGCCCACCAGGCTCCCCCGTCCGTGGGATTCTCCAGGCAAGAACACGGGAGTGCGTTGCCATTTCCTTCTCCAATGCATGGAAGTGAAAAGTGAAAGTGAAATCACTCAGTTGTGTCTGACTCTTAGCGACCCCATGGACTGCAGCCCACCAGGCTCCTTCATCCATGGGATTTTCCAGGCAAGAGTACTGGAGTGGGGTGCCAGTGCCTTCTCCCAGTATATCTCTAAGGAGTGCCTATTATTCCTGTCACTGTCCTAGACCTTGGGCAAATAGTGGAGAACCAGAAAGACCCCCACCCTCTTGGAGCTAAAGCATTCTAGTAGGTGAGACAGACAGTAAATGAGAAAGGAAATAAGGATTTCAGCTCATGTTGAAGGCTATGAAGAAAATAAAACTGGATAACCTACAGGGAGTGACTCAGGTTTGAAGAACAACCTTTGATGGTCAGGGAAGTCTTCTCCAGGGAGATGATATTCGAGCTGAGATGTGAGTAGAAATCCAGTGAGGTAAGGACCCAGAATAAGAGTGTTCCAGGAAATGAACACAGCAAGGGCAAAGACCCTGGGGCAGATGTGAGTTTGGTTCAGTTACTGAACTGAAGGAAGAGAAGGAGTCAAAGACAGGGTCAGATACCGTGTGGTCTTGTAAGGGTCACACCAAGAGTTGGGATTTCATTCTCTCTCTTTTTTTTAATCTTTTGATTTTTTAAAAAATATGTATGTATTTATGGCTGCATTGGTCTTAGTTTTGGCTCACAGGATCTTCCCTGCGGCATGCGGGATCTTTTGCTGTGGGGCACACGCACTCTGTAGTTGCTGTTGCCTGGGTTTAGTTGCCCCATGGCAAGTGGGATCTTAGTTCCCTGACCAGGGGTTGAATCTTCACTCCCTGCATTAGAAGGCAGATTCTTAACCACTGGACTACCAGGGAAGTCCCTGGTTTTTATACTACAAAGAAAGGGAAGCTCCTGGGGAGTTTTCTGAGTAATGATTTACTTTATAAACCATTTACTATGAGCCAAGCATTGTAGCAAGTGATAGCGGTTCACGTCATTTAATTTGAATAATCGCAACGATCCGAAAGGTGACATTATTATTCCTATTGAATAGCTCTAGTGAAGGATGAAGAGCACAAATATTTTAACAGTCCTGGGGTAGAATTCAAGCCCCACCACTCACTGGCTGTGCAAACTCAACCAGTTTATTCACCCTCTCTGAGCTGATTTCCTCATCTGTAAAATACCCACCATGCTATTCAAATGATAGCTATGATTCTTGTTCTTTCTGGAGATGCTGTCATCTTGGAGGGGTGTCAAGGGGAGTGAAGATTACTGTATAGTAAATTCTCACCCAACTGTTTGCTTAATTAACCCAGCCAGGGACTACCTGGGAAACTTCTGGCATTTCAGGGCTGCCGGCCAAGGCTCAAAACTTTTCGACTTTGGGTGGAGTCCAGTTTGTCCTGGCAGCTCAAAGAAAGAAGGAAGGCCCAGCCCTCAGAACATTCTAGTCTAGTCCCTGGTAGACACAAGAGGTTGCCTATCACAGGCTGGGTTCCCTGGGATGCAGACTCTGTGCAGGAGGTTTACTGATGAGTGCTTTTGGGGTCAATGGGCTTCCCTGGTGGCTCAGACGGTGAAGAATCTGCCTGCAGTGCAGGAGACCTTGGTTCGATCCCTGGGTTGGGAAGACCCACTGGAGAAGGGAACGGCACCCCACTCCAGTATGCCTGGAGAAGTCCATGGACAGAGAAGCCTGGTGGGCTACAGTCCATGGGATCGCAAAGATTCAGACACAACTGAGCGACTCAACAGCAAGGCATGCTTTTACCCACTAAAGGATGCAAATGAGACATGGAAAAATGTTCACAATGTCTTATTACCCGAAAAGAATAGTGAGAACAGCCTGTGTTGAATCATCTCAGTTTTGAAGAAAACCAACGTTTATATTCCTTTTTCTAAAATAATGCTGGAAAGAAGAACTAAAATCCTAACGGTGATTCTTTCTGGTGGTTTTTCTTTCTTTGCTTATTCCTGTGACCCATGGCAAGCATGTTACTGGTTTTGTAATGAGCTGGGGGTGGGGAGCAACGTAAGTTAATTACAAAGAAAGAGATTCCATCCGGTAACTCAGCCAGCCCCTCCAGCAACAGGGCACATGGACTGTCCTGCAGATGAGTTTGAAGTCTCCCAAGGAAGGGACAGAAATCCATGATTTTAAAATGTCTGAGCCACATGTAGTGTTGGAGGGAATACAAATTCTTCGGGCAAGGTGGAGGCGATGGCAGCTTCTTGAGTGTGAGTAAAAGATGAACACTCTGTACTGGGGGCGGGCAGTGGCCCACGCAGTACGTATCACACACACAGACACACACAGACACACACTCACACACACAGAGCTGCTTTCTCCAGGCATTCACCCAGAACCAGGCCATTAACATACCCTGTACCACTGGATCCTCAATCCGAGGTGGGCACTGCTCTCCACCCCATTTTACAGGTGGAAATGGGGAGAGGTCAGAGAGGTCAAATGTCTTGCCTAGGCTAACACAGCTAGTGAGAGTAGAGCAGAGGTTCAGAGACAGGATGCTTGGCTCAGAGCTCAGATCCACCACTCTGCACCACGTACAAATCATTTCTTATTGGGGCCTTGGCCTGACACGCTTGGATATATGCAGAGGCTGGGAGCCAAGGGCAGGTTCCAGCCAGCATCAAGGACAAGGCGGCGACGGAATGCAGGGAGCGCTGGCCCGGAGCCGTGCCATCCACAGTTCCCCAGCACAAGGGTGCTGACTGCCTTCCTGCTTCCCCAGGCTTGTCCCTGCCTCAGGCCCCCTGCACACCCTCTTGCTCTGGACTCATCCTCTCCACTGAACCCTCAGAAGCCTGCCATGTCCACTCCCCTGCTCACACGCCATCAAGAGCTCCCCACTACCTATAAGATCAAATTCCCTAGCCTGACAATTTCAGATCCAGGCTACCTCAACTCTCACTTTATTCACCTTCTAAATAGGGGGCCCTTGCTGGGGGTTCCCATGGCTCTCTCATCTTGTGATTCAACATAGATTATGGGGGGACTTCCCTGGTGGTTCAATGGTTAGGACTCCATGCTTCCACTTCAGGGGACACAATCCTTGGCTGGGGAACTAAGATCCTTCATGCCATGCAGCATGGCCAAAAAATGAACAAGGATAAAAATTGACGCCAAAATAAATCCATTATGAACAACAACAAAAAACTCCTCCCAAAGCAACAACAACCGAAAATTCCCAGCGTGGATTAAGGGGGAACTTCTCAGGTGGGCCAGTGGTTTAGACTCCATGCTTCCACCGCAGGGGTCACAGTTCAGTCACTGGTCTGGGACCTAAGAACCCACAATCCATGCGGCACAGCCACCAATAACAACACAACAACCACAAAAACACGGATTCTAGAAACAAAGGCCAGCTCTGCTCGCCTCCAGCTAGGTGACCTTGTTGGGGCAGGGGTGGGGGGTTGGGGCGAGTTGCGTCTCCACTATGATCTTCAGTTTCCTCATGTGGAAAATGGGATGACAATATTAATAATAATAATAATGCCTAGGGGTGCTTGGAAAGACGGGAGATGATGCTTGTGCCGTGCTTAGCACAGGTCTATGGGGTAGTTTTGTTACATTGCTTTAATGAGGAAGTTAATGGGGTGGGGGGGAAGCTGGCACAGTTTGCAGGGATCAGCGCCTAATTAGCATATTCAATCCACAAAATGCAGGCTGAGAGCTTTGGGCACGAGTGTACAGCTGAATCGTCCAAGTGACCCCCTCCCCCCACAGCACTGCTGTCTCAGCTGCTTTAAAAGGAGGTGTTCCCTACCTCCTTTTCATCCCTCGGAGGCCGGATCACTTTCTTGTGTTCCCTTCTGTCCCCCTTATCTTGTTCCTGGCGTCTTTAACACTGTTGTAAACCCCAGCTGCCTCGTGCCTTCCTGAGACAGACCTTATCTCCTCCCCACACCTTTCTCCATGTAACAGAGTCCTGTCTGCTTCCGACCATCTTCCTTCCTTCCTGACGACTTAGCAGACTTCTGTCTCCCTCCCCTGTAGGCCTTCCAAAAGAGAAGCCGCTTCCCGCCCTAGGGCTGCAATTCCGTGGGATGTCTTATCTTTTTGGTTCGCTAAGCTTTCCTAATGAAACCCATCCTTCAAACTGCAGCCTCCAATGGGTATCCTTTCCTTCTGCTAGAAGACTGTGGCAGAGTGGAAATTTGCAAAATATGTCCTGTCTGACTTGCTACTCTCCTTTCCGTTCTCCAGCCCCTCTGTCAATGCAATGACTTGACTAGAGGGGTTGTATCAACAGAAGTATGGAGTGTAGAATGAGGGAGGTGATAGGTCCTCTTTTTCATGCTGAGCCAATCACATGTGGAGTATTGCGGTGGCTGGTTCAAGCGCCAAGCTATACTGAGGTGGGAAAACCAAGGGGCTGCAACTATGGACTTTGGAGGCTGGCGTATCTGGGTTTGAATCCTGACTCAGCCATGAGCAAGCGCCTACCTTGCTAAATGAGGCTTATAATAACATGTACCACCCGGCTTTGTTTCAAGGATTCAGTGAGGTAGCTAACGTCCAGCAAGGCTGAGCGGGGCACCCAGGGCACCTAGCACACACCTACAGGTTGGCTTGTGCCTATCTGCCGGGGTCCAGCCCCAGCTGAGCCAGGGTATTTGAAGGAGAGACGGCATCGGCGACCTATTTATTTAAATATTCATCAAAGATATAAAGAATAATAGAATGAGGATAGCTCAGTGAGGAAATTCAGTGGAGAAAAGAGGCTGAATAATTCAGCCAGAAGGTGAGAGAAAGAATGACATGGGGAGACCAAGTTTCGGTGAACAAGGCCTGCACTTTATTTTCCAAAGTAGTTTTTATACCTTAAATTATGCATAGAGGATAATGGGGGAAGGGGTAGAGTCATGCTGTAAGCCAGGCTTTCTTCCTGCAAATTTATCGTATGCAAAAGTTTAGGTGATTTGCATCATCTTCTGGCCCGGAGGCCTGTTAACATTTTAAGACCCTTTCTTCAGAAAACTTACTTTTCTCTAAAGGTGATTAGGCAGGCGCCACCCTCCAAAAGCAGTAAAGTTGCATTCCTATAGGGCAAAGGTGTGGTGGGCTACAACAAAAAAGAATTAACTCAAGGGTCCAAGGTTACAAACATTAGAGCTACTACTTACACCAATTATATTCATCAATACACTGCCAGGGACACAGCAGGTAAGGGATATGGAGACTTCGCAGCAAACATTGGCCCAACAAGTGAAAAACCCTTCACCAATACAATTTCTAATCAATCTTTTAACTGCTCAAAGGACTCTGTATTTAGACAGTTTAGAACATTTCATGCCTCTCACAGTTGGGAGGCTCTGAGCAATCACATGTGGCCGGAAAAACCTATTCAGGCAGGCTAGAGGACTTCCAAAGGAGTTTGTAGGTTGAAACACTATCACACCCAGGAACTTTATTAACTGGAGCTATAAGTTAACTCTTTTTTCAGAGAGAGGTAGTGGGAGACAGCCCCCTGTAAAGTCAGAGGTGTAGGTGAGAGCACAAAGCAGAAAGTAGGCAGACTCTGGTTGTGGGGGTAGACGCTCGAGAATTTCCAGGGGAACTCCTGAGGCTCGATCCCGCCTTTGCGTATGCCGAGCCTCCTTCCTCATGACCTTTGCCACGGGCAGACTTCCTCCGCTGGCTCCTGACAGAGATAGACTTCCAGTTGAGCTATTCCAGATCCTGAAAGATGATGCTGTGAAAGTGCTGCACTCAATGTGCAATATGCCGGGAGATGGCTCCCGGCACCTATCTCCTCTGCCTCTGGCTCCTGTGTGTCCAGGCCATCCTGAGCCCTGGGAGGACTTCTGGGAGGACTGCCCTGGAGCACTGGCAGGAGGCACCCACCACCCCTCGCCTGGGGCCCTGTGAGCAGGGCTCTGTTGGTCGCTGGCCACCTCACAGCAGGCTGGGGCTTTACACACCTTATGCCAGCCATCCTGCCAACATCTCTGATCTGCAGACAAGACAGTTCTGGCTTAGAGAGGAAAGGCCACCTTGCTCAGAGTCACGAGGTCCGGGAGTGGCTGAGGCCAGCTGGGTCCTGACCCCAGAGCCTGGCTCCTTCTCTGAATGGCAAAAGCAATATAGGCCGCTGGCCATTCAGAGGCCCCTGATCCCCGGTGGAAAGTTCTGGCCTTGCCCTTGCTGTTACTCTGAGTTTACAGCTTTGGGGGTGGGGGGAACCAGTGCTTTTGTGTGCGGACCCCTCCTGGGCGGGGGAGTCCGGTTTTCCAGGTGTGACAAGCACATGCCTTCCCTTTAGCAGGTCACCCACTGGTCCTCACGACGTCACTCCTCTCCTGGGACCTGGGGGCGGGGCTCCGCCCATTGGCACTTGGACCCGGTGAGCCTGGCACAGGAGCGGGCAGTGGCCTTCCCCTTCTCTAATCAGACTCCCCACCAAAGGGGTCTCAGCTCCACAGTTACCTGGCTCCCTAGAGGCAGGGGCCTGGGGGAGGCTGTTTCATGACAGAACTTGCCCACAAAGGCAAAAGCCTTCCCCTCATTTTCTGTCCTTCTGCTGGGAACTGCCGGCAAAAACGCAGATGCTGGCAGCTCTGGAACTGTTCGTGCCCCTGGGACCCCAGAAGTCCACGTTGACTAATGCGCCCTGCCCCCAGAAATAACAGGTGATTTGGGCAGAGAGGTTTCCAGCAGGGTGATTAAAAGAGAGCAGAGGATGGGACTCCTCTGGCCATCCAGTGGTTAAGACTCTATGCTCCTAGTGCAAAGGGCACAGGTTCAATCCCTGGTAAGGGAACTAAGATCCCACCGATAAGGCAATTAAAAAAGAGAGAGAGAGAAAAAGCAGAGGAGGAAACTGCCCCAAATGCAGAGTGAAGGGCTGCCCACGACAGTTTTTTTCTCTCTCAGCTGAAAGAGGTTCACTGCTCTGAGTGTCCCCCAATCATGATCCAATCTGACCCCCAAAGTTACTGGCCCCCACAAGGCAAGAGGGCTTGGAGGATGATCATCCCCGTTCCGAACAAAAAGAAATAGAAGCCCAGAGAGTGACTGATCTAAGGTCACACAGCTTATTGAAGGCTAGGGCCTGGGCCTCAGCCTCCTGCCTCTTCATCCAGTGCCTTTTTTCATCACCTCTGGCCACCTGTATGAGCAAAGTAACAATAAAAAGTGTGGACAAATAAGGCCTGGGGGTGTCTATGTGAAGGAACGCTGAGTAGACCAGATGGGAGACAGGGTGGGCGCCTGCATGTGATCTCTGTAAATAAAATTCCTAAGTGCACAGGAATGATGGGTGCTCGTCCCATTGGAGGCTCTTTTTCTGCCAGGCTCTTCTATGGAAACCACTTTAAACAGGAGAAAACCACAGTTACCGCTTGGGATGGCAGAGCACTTAAGGGACATGTCAGGTGGCAGAGGGTGGGATCATGCAGCCAGAAAAAGCATATTCTGTCACAATTTCATCTTTGGAGAGCTAGAATGAAGAACCTCTTGTTTTTATAATTCAGACCAAGTCGACTGAAAGAAAGCTCCATACCACCTCCAGGACTGGGAGAGACCCATGGAAGCCTAGTAAACTCTTGAACAGGGTACACCTCCCCATCCCCAGGGGAGGAGCTGGAATCCGAAATCCCAGGGGCCTGAGATTGGGGCAAGTTGGGGGTTTTAAATAGGTTGAAAAACTCTGGACTCTGTGCCCTTTAAGGCTCCCTGAGTTCTGCCATTCTGTGTAAAATTCTGTTGATTATCGACTGCTGGAAGAGAATTTCTCTTACGATGTGAAGTTGGAATTTAACGCTCATTTTAAGATGTCCCCAGCCCCCATCTCTCTCTCTGTGTCTCTCTCTCTGTCTCTCTCTCTCTCTCTCACACACACACACACACACGTAGGGCTGGAGATGGTAAACTTTAGATGGATTTTTTTACCTTGGTTCAGCCAGTGGAATAGCAAGAGCTTCTGACCACAGCCAAGGCCCCTCCCTGCTGTGCCAGCACGGAGATCTAGATAAGAATTGGTGCCAGGTTGTCCCTGGTTCTACTGGGCTGCTCTGAGAGCTCCAGGAGGGCCCTGGCTCCCTGCTTCCCTTCCCTGAGGACCAGCCACCCTGGCTCCTTCTAAAGACCCCATAAACACACTCTAAGTCCTAATACGCCTTCCTCACTGCTGAGCCCTCGCTTCCTTCTCTTTGATGTCATTCCTTAAAAAAAATTTTTTTTTAATATTTATTTCTTTGGCTGTACAGGTCTTAGTTGCTGTACGTGGGATCTTTAGTTGTAGCATGTAAGCTCTTAGTTGCGGTATATGGGATCTAGATTCCCCAATCGGGGATTGAACCCAAGCCCCCAGCATTGGGAGCGAGGAGTCTTAGCCACAGGACCATGACGAAGGTCCCTCAAGTGCCGTTTACATGGGCTCACTCTCCTGCCTACCTGGTGGCTCAGATGGTAAAGTGTCTGCCTACAATGTGGGAGACCCAGGTTCAATCCTTGGGTCAGGAAGATCTCCTGGAGAAGGAAATGGCAACTCATTCCAGTACTCTTGCCTGAAAAATCCCATGGACGGAGGAGGCTGGTAGGTTCCAGTCCATGGGCTCGCAAAGAGTTCAACACGACTGAGTGACTTCACTTTCTTTCTTTCTACTCTCCTGCCTCCTCTTCCTCATGTCGCATGCTTCCCAGTGGCTATTTCTCCATCACTTCCTGGCAAAGCTGGGCAGTGAGCCCCACTCCCTTAGCCTGCTTGACCTCGAGGCTGCAGGCTGACCTGGCATTCCCTCGCCCCCATCCCCTCCCACTTTCACCCTGATCCTTGACTTTCCTGCCTCTTGGCCCCCTCCAGGGCCTCCATGCCCCCCAGCCTCTGCATTCCCATCTTAGCCTCCAGCCTTTCCCTCACTTCCCCTGGAGAGAGTCTCAGTGCAAAAACGAAGAACCATTCAGTAGGCTGAACGGCAAGGCTGGACACACGGAGTTGAAAGGATACATGAATTTGAAAATAGAAAAATAGAAAGTGAAGAAATGGAACAGAGCGCCTGAGCTCTGGGGACACAGTGGCAAACGGTCCTGCACACACACGATCGATCGGGGTCCTGTCAGCCTGGCCTGATGAAACGGCATTTCCTGTCCTCGTGTTCTGCAGCTGTTGGACTTGTATTTTTTACTTTGTAAGAAAGGTAGTACAAGCATTCGGGGGTGGAGGGAAGAGGGATGGCAGGAGACTTCAGGGTTAAGAGTCGGCTTTAGGGGACACTTCTGAGACCAAAGCCTCTCTTGGTCATTTGCTAAACGTGTGGCCTCAGGCAGGCCACCTACCCGCTCGGTTCCTCAGTCTCCTCATCTGTACCTACTGGGTGAGGATTAAGCAAAAATGAGCCAAGCAGAAACTCTGGCCAAGGTAAGTGCACAGTAAGCGCTTTTTATTCTAAAAACGAATAATTGTGGTTTCATCACCACCATCATCCATGCTCTTATCATCATTTCTCATTATGTACATTCCCTTCCAGACTTGGAAAAATGCAAAAAAACAAAAAACAAAAAACCTTTTTTCTAACATTTTCACAATCACAGTGTATTATCATGTAGTCTGCTTTCAATTTTTTTTAAAATTTTACTTGGCCTTGCTGCTTGGCATGTGGGCTCTTAGTTCCCTGACGAGGGATTAAACACCCGCCCTCTGTACTGGAAACATGGTCTTAACCATTGGACTGCCAGGCAAGTCCCTTAAATTTATTCTTAAAAAAAAAAATCTTGCATTTTTGGTTTCTCATGTTGCCGCTAAGTGTTCACTGACATCATGTTTAAGGGCTACCCAACAGCCCCCTGCATTTTTGGTGGGCTTAACTTTTGTTTGTTCTCTCCCTGTGTTATTTAACCCAAGCTTCTGGTGTGGCCGGGACAGGCGGGTTCTTGCCAAGCATTTAACTCTTCCAGCCTGTGCCTGGACGAATCAGGGGGCCACTCAGATAGGATCTGCGTTCAAGCTCTACTGTTGTCTTGACATGGGCTCTGGGCAACTTACTAGGACTCCTGAGCCCCGCCTTTATACCCACAATGACAGGCTCTGCCCACCCACGTCACAGAAGCACAGGTGTACTTGTTCAAACTAACACGTCCACCATCGCTGCCCCTCGTGGACTAGAAACACAGACTCTCCGGTCTTCAGTCCTTTTGGAGGCACAAGGTCTTAAAAGCTTCCTGGGAGATGCCTGTGATGGTGGAGTTCTCTGCCAGCGGACAGAGAGGGCACTTACAAGATTCCTGCTTCGGAGCAGTCATGGGGGTGGCAGAGCCATTGGGCGGGTGGGCAGGGTTCCAGACCCCACTTCATTTATAACGTTGCTTGTCTTACACCCTGGGGCTTTCTCGGAGGATCTAATTGGCACCAAATGGAAACCATTCATCTGGTCCAATGTACCCACTTTATAGACAGGAAAACTGAGTCCCCAAGAGGTGAAGGGGTATGCCTACCAGCACTATTCTGGTGACCCCTGAGTGGTTTTCTTTTTTTTTTTTTTAGTTCTACCAGTTTATTGCTACCAACCCATCACCCTCCACCCTCATGCACACATGCTCAGTCATGTAACCCCATGGACTGCAGCCAGCCAGGCTCCTCTGTCCATGGAGTTTTCCAGGCAAGAATACTGGAGTGGGTTGCCATTTCCTTCTCCATCTGGTGACCCCTGAGTGGTTTTCTTTTGAAGCACCCCCTGAAGGGGCCCTCGTGGTCTGAAATGGAAAATCACCATGAAGTGATGCCTCCAGGGAGACAGAGTTGGACCTGGAACTTCATTCTGGAAAATTTCAAAAGTGATCTCTGTCTTCTCATGTCCTTCACACCAGGATGCTAACGTGAAGCCGGAACTCCAGGTGGTCAGGAGGAGATGATCACGTGCAGGTGTGAGGGTTTGTGTAAACAATGAGGCAGGTATGGCCAGGGAGCCCCCTGCCCCACCTCCAGGGCCAAAAGATGGGCTTGAGCAGTTGAGAGAGAGAGAAAAAAATGGGCCTGACCCTGATCTGGGTCCCTGGGAAATGCCTCCAGGAGGAAACAGAGTCTTCCCTCTGCCTGTCAGGACGGCTGACCCGGGGCCTGATCTCAGCTAACTTGACATTTCGAGGGGAGCACACCCCCACCCCCGTATCTGCTCTGCGTCTCAAACACGCTGAGAGAACTGGCGCCACAGAGGAATTGCTATTGATTTCCACTTGTGTGGGCCGGCCTAGCAAAACCAATGCGTCAAGCGCCTGTCTGCCTCGCTGCTTCAGACGCTCATCCCAACCATGTGCAAATAAATGGCACCAGCATCTGGGGTGATTTGTCAAGGTCCAGCTGGGCAGGGGCCCTGGCTTCCGCCGACAGACTCCGGGCCAGGCCAAATGCGGGGGCTCAGCCCAGCAAATGCCCCGCCGCTGATCCGTCACCGATCGGCCACATTCTGGGTGGCCCAGGAATTGGGAAGTCTGGCAGCCACGGCCATGCTGGGAGCTGGTTGGCCCTGGCTGTGGGGGGTCTTTTGAGGAACAAGGCCTGAGGCCCACTTGCTTCAGTGCAACAGGGCTCGGTAGTGGCATTATCACTTGTTTCTTCCTGTTTGTGATCCCTTGATTTCGGAAGATTTAATGGAATGTATATGTGACCAAGAGCCACTGAGTTCTGGCTCTGGTGTGGCCACTGGCCGGCCGGCCGTGGGAGGCTGTGAGATGGAGAAAACACCCCTGTTGGGACCAAGGACCCCGTGAAGGCCAGGGCTCAGCCTGCGTGTCCAGTCCCTGGTCGCCCACCTCCCGGCTGTGGCCTGGGCAGCCACCTTTACGTCTCAGTGCCCGGCCGCCCTCCCTGGCACTATGGGACTGGAAACTGCACCTGCCCACTCCCTAGGGTGGCGGCTGCGGGTCATGGTAAGGGCTGGACAGCAGGGCCTCATGCTGGCCCCTCCTTCCACAGGCAGGGAGTGGAGGCTCAGAGAGCGGGGTGATGGTCTCCGGCCACACAGCAAGGTAGAGCAAGATCAGGAGGGCTTAAAGTGGGAGGCAAGCACGAAAGACTGATGAACAGAGCACCGTCCTGCCCTCTTCCTCTCCTGATGGCGGCCATCGCTGGACTAGGACGGCGGGGCTGGGTGGGGGGCAGGGGCGGGGAGGGGAAGAGGTCACAGGCCGGGCACGGATCCTTTCTTGAAAGGGTCAAAAATTTTATTCGAGGGCCTTTTTTGTTTTCTGTTTGTGAATATACAAGCTTCCCACTGTCCGGGAGAAAGCGAGGTGGTATCTGGCTGCACAAGGTTTGGGAGGCTGGCCCTGGGGCTCTGTTCCCGTCCCTTCGCCTGCTCGCTGGCCTCGCGGTTCTTCAGCCGCGGGCTAAGGCACTGTGTGTTCTGCAGGAAGGCGCTCACGGCTGGCTGGTGGATGACGAATGAGGTGGCCTTCTCAGGGGCTGCGAAGCTGAGGCTGTCGAGGGGTAGACTAGAACTTGGGGCCCTGGCAGGGGGCCGACTGGCGAGGAGGCCCGGACCTCCCTCTGGTCCCGGCGCAGCAGTCTCACGATGGAATCATGCCTTTACTTCTCTTGCGGTCAGCCATGGTCCTCCGGTTGTGGTTGGCTCGGGTGGCCTTGCTGGCTTCCTTCTTCCTGCGTTCCTGCATGGTCTCTCGGCTCTGCCCGTGGCCCCGGGGGCTGCCGGCCACCACTGTGGAGCTGTCATGCCGGTACCTGGGGGAGGAACAACCCGCCCCCAGAAGAATCCATCAGCCAGAGGAGGTGGCCCTGACCAGAAGGGGAAGAGCCCGCTGCCTTCCTCCGAGATCCCCAGGAACAGACACCAAGCTTGGGCCAGGACACCCCTGTGCCAGCTTGAGGTCGGAGGAGAAATGGAGTCTGCCACCCACTGGCTGTGTGACCTTTGGCAAATTATTTAACACGTCTGGGCCTCAGTTCCTTCATCTATAAAATAAGGACAATGACAAGACTAGCTACTTCCTAGATCTGTGGCCAGAGCAACATGTTAACACATGTAAAGCACTTGGGGGGTGTGTGTGGGCTTCCTGGGTGGTGGGCTGGGGCTTCCCCTGCCCATTGACAATGGCGCCGTAAGCGCTCACCCCTTCCTGGCCAGGAAGGCCACACGTCTGGCTTCCGCTTTCTCCCGTAGCACTGCAGGGTCCTGCACAAAGTGGTCGGGCTGTGGAGAAGAAGGGAGAAAAGATCATGAGCTGCCCCCTTTCCCGAAGCTGGGCTGTATCTGGCCCCATCTTGGAGATGCCCCCCATGCCAGGAGCCGGGGGGCAGCCACAGCACAGCAGGGCAATGCCCCAGAACCTGGCTGGTTGTTCTGGTCCAAGGTCTCCACCTGAAGCCCCCTCCTCTGACCCTTGGCCTTCCTCGTGCCCATTCGTGGCAGAGGTGGCTGACGGGTAGTCACAGCTGGAGCCGGATGATGACAAGGGGGAGTGAGGGGGGAGGCCAGGAGGGGGTTCTCTAGAGACCACGGGGAGCCTGGAACCCAGCAGAGCTGCCCAGACACTGGTGCTTCCCCTCGCTGGCACCAAGGCTGGGGGAGACCGGGACCCAAGGACCACAGACAGACTGTGGGGGCCTGGGCTGTGTCAAAAACACAACACAACAAGGGGAATCAGTAACCTGTGGAAACGGCAGGATTTGACATAAAAACCTGAGCTAACCCCTTGCCTGGAAAGAGGGAAAGCTCTGGGAGGTCCAGGCCTCTGCCGTGCCGAGGAGCCCCTGGGCAGGGGTGCCTGCTGGCCCAGGCCTCAGTGTCCATCAGGCCCTGCCACTCACTGACGTTGGCGGCCCGGCCCTGGACACAACTGAACCTGTCACCCTGGTGGGAGGATGCTGTGGCGGGGGTGGGGAGGGAAGGATCCAGGGGCTCTCATCTGTTTTCCATGAGGCATTAAGATTTCAGTAGAAGAAAAAGTTTAGTGGCTAAAAAACAGAAAATGTTCAAACCCATCATCACAGATGACCTTGGGCTCTAACGCCTCTCTGATGTCGAGAACTGCCAACCTGGGCATGGAGGCTGGCCCCCAGGTTCCTGGGCCTAATGAACCCAGCAGCTCAAAGGCCTGGCCTCTGATCCTTCCCCTGGGCCCTTGAGGGGCCTTGGAAGAGGCTTCTAAGCCGGTAGCTCTTCAAGCAGACATCCTGGGCTCAAAGGGACCCCCTTTCCGGGCAGTGATGCTGAAGATGCCTCAGGGCCAGGCTCTGGGAAGTGGGGCGCAGCCCCTGGCTCACCCCTCAGAACCGTACCCTCCCCTCCATCTGCTAGTTGTCAACCAGGTACCTTGGGGGCTTCAACTGTAGCCTCCTCCTCCTCTTCCTCCTCGTCCTCCTGCCCTTCACCGGGCACTCTGGTTCTCAGCACCTGAGGGATGGTGAAGGGCCTGAGGATTGAGACAGAAAGGGAGATCAAAGACTAGATTAAACCCGGAGAGTGGAGGCTCCAAGGGAGGAGGGGGTCCTGCTGAGAGGGCCCACCAGGACTGGAAACCAAAGTGCTTTTGAAGTCAGCTTTGCGCCCGCCCCTGGACTCTGTGTGGGTACCAAGGTCTGAGGTGGGGGCTTCTGGGAGGCTGAGCTGAGTCCTGGGGCAGGGGTGGTCTCCAGTCCTCTCTCGTCAGGGCGGCACTGCCTTTACTGGGGGAATTGGGGAACCTCCCTAAGATCCCACTGGGGAAAGTTTTCTGCAGTTAAGAAGAAAAATGGAAAACTGCACGAGACCCAGTTGATGGCTCCTCGCTCAGGGTGGGCTGGACCAACCGGCCAGGGGGCTGGCTAGGGGCTGGAGGGAGCACTGGACCAGGAGTCGGGAGGCTGGGGTTCAGGCCCCGGTTTGGTCACTGACTTGTTCGCGAGATCTGTATAAACCAGAGGCTGGGGGAGGGCCGCCCACACCCCCGACGTCGACAGCCTCACCTGCGGCTGATGAGCTCGTCATCCGAGTCCGCATCGTTGGCGCCCACCTGGTTGCCATCGTATGTGTCGTCGTACTCATCCTCGTAGTCGTCCCCGCGGTAGGGCGAGCCCTCCCCGGGCTCCAGCGGCACCTGCGACGGCCGAAGCGTGGGTCCGCGGGGCCCGGGCTGGCGGCCGGGGACGCCTACCCCCCGCCCGCCCCGCCCCCTCCCCTCGCCAGCCCCGCCCACCTCCTCCACCACCACGCTGTACTGCTCATAGCGCTGCCGCTGCGCCTGCACCTCCCGCTTGTCGTTCAGCAGGCTCCGCGCGCTCTCTTCCTTCCTGACGTCGAGAGGGAACAGCGGGGAGACACGAAGGAAAGCCATCAGGCTTCGAGGGCAGCGGGAGGGGGCCGTAGCGCGAGGGTCCAGACAGACCACCGCTCACTTCTCCCGCCTCTGGCCGCCGCAAACTGAGATCAAGCACCGGCGGGGGGCGGGGGGCTCACCAGGTCCAGCCACTTCCGAGGCCCCCCTCCCCAAGGAGCAGCTGTTAGAGTGTAACACCTGTCCCCTCCTTTCAGCCGGGAGACTCCCCTTCGAGGCGTCCACCCCGGAGAAACGTTGGCCCCCAGCGCAGAGAGGTCTGATTGGAGATTTTCTTTTCAGCACTGTGTGTAACAATGAAAAACGAGAGCAACTCATGTCCATCATGGCCCAAGGACAGGGGCCACTGACGCTGGGTGGCAGTTCTCAAGAGCGACAATTTGTGCTGATGGAGACAGAATTCTAAGACATCCTCCAGGGGAAAAAAGCAAGCGCAGAGAAACACACAGTGTGATCTCATCTGTGTGAAAAGCAGAGGGCAGACCAGACCTGTCCTCTCCTGCGAGGACGTCCTTATCTATGCACAGGAATAGAGACAGAGGGCTGGTAGGGCCCCACCCCCAACCTGGGCTGCTCTGAAGAGGGGCCTGGGGTCACTGGAATCATTTCAAAGGAACAAAACCTGAAGAAACAGCGAGCCCACGGGTGGCTTTCGTAGTCAGCTCGGGGAGCCCCAGCCCCTCCCTCTCACCCCGCTTTTCAGCCCAGGGACCCTGTCTGGCCTGCGGTTCAATCTCTCATGTCAGGTGGCACGGTGAGAAAAGTCTGGAAGTTTGACTGCCGTCCTGTCACAGGGGAGGCCAGCCGGGGGCGGGGAGGGACGTGTTTGGGAACACAGCGAGCTGCAGCACAGCCGCGGGGACTCGGGACTCTGGACTCGAGGCTTTGCAAATCTGTAGAAGAACCTGGCTTGTCGGACACACAGGCCTGTGCAGTGTAGTTTCTAGCCCTGCAGGGGAAAATCAATATGAGGTGCCAGGCAAGAAAATCCAGCTTAGCTGTGAAACTGGGCCTCTGGAATGTATCAGGGGTAGGGGGAAAAAAAAAGAAGAGGCACAAAGCCCGCAGCGTCCATAAAAATCTTCTATTAACAGGCTTTTAGTGCGGGGAGGGCCAGGTGCCTGAGTCTGTCGAGCTGTGTCTGGCCTGGGAGCCTGGGGCAGATCAGAACTGGGGCTGCCAGCACAGTGGGTTAGGACCTGCTTCCTTCAACTTTTTTTTAGTTTTTTGTTTTTATTTGGTTGCGCTGGGTCTTAGTTGCAACATGTGGTATCTAGTTCTCTGACCAGGGATCGAACCCAGGCCCCCTGCATTGGGAGCACAGTCTTAGCCACTGGACCACCAGGGAAGGCCCCCTTCAACGGTTTTTAATAAGGGGTTACTATGAGCTGGGCTGGGGAGAGATTCAGAAGAGTAAGATCTGGATTTGCCCTCATGGAACTCAGTCTAGCGGCAAAGAGCAGAAGTGTGCTAGATGAAGGCACATACGTCCTGGAAACACAGGGAAAGTAGAAATGGATGGGGGTGCAGGGGGCTGAGTCGGGGGGTCGGGGGAGGCGCTGGAGAAGGAGTCTTGGAAGCTCCCTGATGTGGAGATGTTTGGTCTGGACCAGGGAACCATCTCGGGCCACAGGAATCTCACCTCATGCCAGAAGAGGGAGCCTGTGACCGTGGCCTCGGCCCTTAGCAGGCGCTCTCTCTGCCAAGCTGAGGGGTGGAGAGGAGAGAGGTAGAGAGGAAGTGAAGGGGCCAAGCTCGTTCAGGTGGAGCCTTCAGGTGAAAGCGCACCCATTCAATCAACAGAGGCTTCCTGAGGTCCTGCCAGGTGCCAGGCCCCGCGCTGGGCCAGGGGACCCAGGCTGAATGAGCACTGTCACATTCTCTCTGCCCCATCCCACGGCCCCCGGTCCACCCGGTCCCCAGTGCGGACAGAGGGAGGTTCTTTCACGCTGCGTGGCCTCTGGTTATGTGGCTCCCCGGCAGGACCACAGAGAAGGCTGGCAAAGTGCCCCTGCCTCAGCTGGGTCCTAGGAGAGGACACAGGTAAGGCCAGGGTACCTCGTCCAGGAAGGCTCTGGGCCCATGACCTCATATGAAGCCAGAGAAGGAAGGAAAGAAAGAAAGGGGCAAAAGCAGCCAGGAGCAGACACACCCGAGGGCCAGGTCAGCCAAGCCGCGGGAGCGCCAGAGCCTGTCTGGAGCAGGGCGCGTCCTCTGCCTCCCTCAAGTCCAGGTACATGCGGGCTCCCCTGGGGCTCAACCACCTTTCTCCTCCTCACCTCCTCCAGCCTGTCCTTCAAGATTGGCCCTCAAATTGGCCCTTAGAGGGGTGACACTCTCCTTTGAATTTCTAAAGGGTCTGCAGAGGCAGTAAAGCCCTCCTATTCCAGGTGAGGAATCAGGGGATCCAGAGAGGCCAAGTAACCCTTCCAAGGTCACACAGCTTCCACCAGCATAGCCGGGGCCAGAATATAGGTCTCCTGACTCAAGTCTGCTTGGCTATTTCCTGAGCGGTGTGATCACAGGCCGGCCCCTTATCCTTGCTGAGACTTGATCTTGCCTCCAGGGATGATGCAAGGATGAAATCAGACGATGCCCAGAAGTGGACCTGGCACCTGCTGAGCTTCACAAAGGGAATCCAGTCTCTCTGACTACAGGACTTGTCAGAGCCTTTAATGGGCTAATGTGCTCTCCAGTGAGGCACACAGGGTGCGTAAGCATTTTTGGCAACAGAACTAATCTGAAAGAGAATGCCTTATCTTCTGGGGCACCACTGTCGAAAGGAGTCAGGGGGCCCTGCGTTACCCTCACCGCCTCCTTCCCTAGCTACGATACACCTGCAGCGCGTGTGCTTAGCGCCGACCTAACAAGCCCCTCACCTCACCCCCATTCCTAGCAGCTCCTCGTTTTGCTCAGGTCCTTCCTCTCCCCTCTTCTCCGGGAGCCCTGGAGCCCAGCTCCCCAGTGAGATGTGAGGAGGCTTGGGGGGCCACTGGGAAAGGTCTCCTGGTCTCTAAGAGAGGTGCAGAAAGACTTGACCCTGACTTCCTGGTGGCCTGGTCATTTCTGGATGTCATGCTGCGGCCACCCAGGGGCCACGAGAA
The DNA here is from genome assembly GCF_032452875.1 of Bos javanicus. Lineage (NCBI taxonomy): Eukaryota > Metazoa > Chordata > Mammalia > Artiodactyla > Bovidae > Bos > Bos javanicus. The sequence continues at coordinate 69,341,506 of NC_083884.1, forward strand.
AGCAAGATGCAGCCTTGAAGACGTGCCTGCACCACAGGTCAGCTGCGCTCAACTGCCCTACCCTGCGCCTGCCTGTCCCACATGGGGACAGAGTTCCTCATTTCTTGAGCCATTTAGGGCTCAAGTATCTGGTTTAACGACGCACATACGTTTTAACTCGAGGGTGATCTGCCTTGTGCTGCTTGATTTCTCACGTGTTCTGTGAAGACAGGGCCCAGGCCCTAAGCTCCCTGCCCTGCCCACATCAGGACGGGTGACCCCACTGAGGCCTGTACGTGCACCTCCCAGCACCTCTCCACTCTGTCGCATCTTGATTGATGGTCTAAGTCATTCCCAACATCTCTGTGCCGTGGGAGGGCGAGGCCTGGGTGCCCCGTTCCCCGTGGGAGGGCGAGGCCTGGGTGCCCCATTCCCCGTGGGAGGGCGAGGCCTGGGTGCCCCGTTCCCCGTGTCTCCCAGTGTGTCGAGCACAGGATCTGGCCATAGTCAATCACTTAATAAATATTTGCTGAGTGGATAAATAAATAATGCGCATATGAACAGAGCCCCTGCCTCTCTGTAAACCCCAACCCCTGGGCTGCCCAGCACGAGGCCAGGAAACGTCTGCCGCGGTTTCTGCCTGGGCAGCCGGGCGCCCCTTGGAGCAGGGGGACAGCCCTCGCCGTGCGCCCCTCTCCTGCAGCAGGGCCTGGAAGGGCGGCCACTGAGGCGGGACAACACGGCCAGCCTCAGATCTGGGGATGTCGCAACGTGCGTGACTAAGCAGTCTGCAATAGCTTCCTGTCCAGCCAGCCAGATGGCTTTAGAGTTGCCCTGTGCCAGGTCCCCGAGCCCTCAGACGGCCACTCTACCAGCGCTGGACGGTCCTGGGAGCAGGGAACAGCTTGTGCTTCTAGCACTGGGGCTCCTGTCCCAAGAATCGGGCAGGGCCCTCTCCCCTCTCTGCCCCTCACTGCCTCCATCTACGTGATGAGGGAGAAGGCACGCTGGACTTGCCCAGTGGCCCCCAGCTTTGTAGATTCCATGAAATGGCTCCATTAACACTGCAGGGCTGGCACTGGGCTGGCAGCATCTGATCCTGCCACCACGCCATGGGGCTGCTGACTCTCAGTCCCTCCAAGGGGTCCCGAATCCAAAGCCAGGGGATCCTTCCAGAACATACACTGTACTGGTGAAGGGGACCCTTGCCATGCTCCCCATGGCCTCGGGGCCACCGACCCTGCTGTTCGGTCCGCCTGGAAAGCTTCTCCTGCCCGCTCTGCACAACTGACCCTCCCTCGTCCTTCCACCGTCCGCCCCAAGGCATTGTCTCCGAGAAGCCTTTCTGCCTGAACTAAAGCCCCAACTAGAGGCTTGGGAGTCTGCACGCCTCCACCTTGGACAATCTGTTTAATCTGTGAGTTCACGGGGCTTGTTTGCCAAGCTGATCAGTGCAAACGCCACGTGGGCAGGGCCCGTGTCTGTTCCACCCCCCACCATGTCCCCAGCACCTTATAAATCCAGGGCCTAGAAGCACCGGGCAAATATTTGTTGAATAAGTGAATAAATCATGAATGGACTTTTCAATGCCAAAAAAGTACGAAGGACATAGACCAAAAATAAGTAGAAAGGCCTTCAAATGTAATATACTCATTTGGGCAGAGGCCTTCATTCTCCCGTTGTGTCCCTGGGTGGAGAGGCGCCAGTCAGGGAGCACTGCTGAGGAGCACTCACCAGCTCTCCCACCCGGGAACTCCTCCAAAGATGGGACAAGGGACGAGGGGCTGGTTTGGCCCTGCTGGCCTTTTGCTGTCAAGGAGGACTCACTAACTCTGCGCACAGGGTTGGAGCCTGAAGCCAGACTGTTAGAGGCCCGGAGCCCGGCTGCAGGGAGCATACTGATCTGGGGTATGGGGGAGCCCCAGGCGGAAGCTCTGTGATCACTTCCATCAAGATGACGGCCCTGGGTTTCTGTCGTCCTCTCTGCACTTGCAGAGTTGGGGTTTCTGGGGCCCCACGGCCCACCGGACTCACCTCCTGCCCTTGTGCACCCGGCTCAGGTCCACCGAGTCCCTGCTGAACACATCAAACTCGTCATTCTGGAAGACGTTGTGACGAGACGTCAGCAGGGGCGTCGGGTCCGGCTTCACCTGTCTGGGGGGTGGCACAGAAATCCATTTCGGGGGGATGCTCCTGCTCCCACGTGCGGTCCGTGAGAGCCTCCGCTCCCCAGCAACAGCCACACCTGGGACACAGGCTAAAAACCTGCCCAAGCCTGCCCCGGCCTGGGGAGGGGGCCGCCCTGCACACGTGCCACTCACACAGGTGTGTTCCCGACAGCCCTGCAAGACAGAGGTCACTTGAGCTCGGTTTTTTTCTTTTTGCCTTGGTGCCTTCACCTGTAAAATGGGCACATGGAGGCTGAGGAGTTGGTTCAAAGGCAGAGGTAGCTTCGTTCTGGAAGTTATTCACTCATTCATTCAACAAACAACATTTATTCATGGAAGAAACATCCATTTACTCTCATTCCTGTTGCCCCTGGGGGCTTTAGGGAAGCAGTGGGCCCAACTCAGGAAGGGTGGGTGTGGGGGAATTCCCTGATAGTCCAAGGGTTGGGACTCCACACTCTCACTGCCGAGGGCCCTGGTTCAATCCCTGCTCAGGGAACCAAGATCCTGCAAGCTGCGGTCAAAAAAGCCCCAAAAAACAAAGGAAAAGGGTGGGTATGAAGGAAGTGAGAAGCTTGGCTGTGCTCCCTCAGTGACCAGGCAGGCAGCAACATCAGAGCTCAGAGGGCTGTAACCCCTCAGTTGCCCCCCGCACCCCATCTCCCAGGAGGTGGAGCAGGGAGGCCCAGCGGTGCCCACTCTGCGCTGCAGGGGGCATGCGAGGACCTCTGGGGGCCTGAGGTTTCTGTTTCCCCAAAGAGGACGTTAGCTTCCGTGGCTGGGAACTGCCCCTGTGGGGAAGTACCAAGTACGGGACACATGAGAAAGAGGAGTGGGAGGCAGAGGAGATGGGAAGGGCCCTGACGAGGACCCCGGGGCAGTCTGGGCACCGCGAGCTTCCTCCCACCCACTGCTCCTACCTGTCCAGGCCGCGGTCCAGTTGGCTGAGGGTGGGGGCCAGCCGCCCTTCCAGGATGTTGTTGATCACCTGCTCGGGGTCGTAGCTGTAGTGCTCCAGGCAGGCCAGGATGAAGCCCTCGCCGAGGTCCGGCAGCAGGTCCTTCACTTGGGAGATGAGCGAGTCCAGCTCCACACCGCACACAGTGGGGCCCGGGGCTGCGGCTGCCCCCAGGCACTGCGGAAGAGACAGAGGGGATGCCTGGGCTGGGCTGGGGACAAGCCCCAAACAGCACTGGTCTCAGAGTCAGGCGACCTGGTCTGAGTCCCAGCCCTGCCCCTCCTGGCTGAGGGACCTTAGCCAAGTCTCTTAAGTCTCTCTGAGCCTCCATGTCCTTCTGTGTGAAGGGTGAGCTACGGCTTAACAGCTGAGCTGCTGCTTCTGGCTGTGTGACCTTGGGCAGGGCACTTAACCTCTCTGAACCTCAGTTTCCTCCTCATAAAGCCCCCAGACTACACCTACTTCATGGGGTTGTTTTCAAATGGTTCAAAGAGACGATACACAAAAAGTGCAGCGCACAGAGCCTGGTGTGGACGAGGCTGTCCACAAGCGGCCGTGGCTTCTGGGAGCCAGCCCCTTTCCCCCTCTGACAGCCTGACGACTGAGGTCAGAGAGGAACAGCAACCGCTGGAGCTGGCTGATGTGGAGAAGTGCCCCTTTGGCTCGGAATGGGTTAATTTTTTCAGCTTTTCAATTAAAGAAATTCACAAATCAAAAAAACAATAATAAAACTCCTCTGTGTCTGAGGCAAGAAGCCAAATGGGGAAAAGGTGGTGGGGAGGGAACCACCAATCTCCAAGGGCCTGGAACAGTGGGCACGGGGCCTGGGGCCTAACAGAAGGACAGCAGCGTCTGGCAGCGGGGCATGGGGGCCGATCACTCACTCCTCGTGGCAGCTCTGAGCACCCACGTGGAGACAGGGACCCTGCCACCCCCCCTTTACAGGGGAGGAACCAGGGCTCACGTGAGGGACATGCCTAAGGGCTCAGAGCTGGCAGGTGGCAGAATCAGGGTACACCCCTGAGCGGCCTGACCCCAGAGACTGTGTCATCTTAATTCCCACGTCACGCTGCCTCCCGACACGCAGGAGAGAGCCCTGGGTCAGTGGCCAATCAGGAGGATCACAGAGGTGGCGATGCTGGGTTCTGGCCACGTCCGGAGCGACAGCACCAGCTCAGCGGCTTCCCCTGTTTAGAGGTGCGCGCCGATGGAGAGCTCGTGTGGAAAAAGCTCCCGTGCTTCACCTTGTGGGGGGAACTGAGGACCTGACAGCTAAGCGCCTTGCCTACCTCACAGGCCGCCCAGCTCGCCCTCGGCTCAGAACCCTCCAAGGGCAGCGTGGAGCAGGCCGGCGGCTCAGAAGCTGTCAACCCCAAAACAAACCCTTTTCCTCGCGGGAACACAGAAGGGAGGTCTCCCGCTGCCCCGGCCAGTCCCATCCATCACACACCTCCTCCTCCTGGGGGAGTGAGGACGGCCCGCTGAGCACCTCTGCCTCCGCCCCGACCCCGTTAGGGTTCTCGGCTGTGGCCGAGTCTCTGGCACGCGTGGCCTTCTTCCGGTCCACCCCTTCCCAGGCACTCTCCACCGCCTGGAGGATGTAGGCGGTCCGTGTCTCGTCCCTGGGAGGACGGGTTAAGGAGTCTCTCTTCACAGCCCTCTCTCCACCCCTCACTGCATGGCTGAGGCCAGGGGCCACCTGGGCTGCACCCCACGGGCACTGCGGGCTCCTGGGCTGCCTGGGGAAACGGGCCAGCCCATGGCTGCACGAGCCTTAAAAGCCAGTACCTGCGCTCTGCAGAGAGCAACTGTGCGTAGGGCAGGGCCAGGGTCTGGCAGCCGGGGGTCCTGGGACAAGGACCCCTCAGGAGGAGGGCCCGGCGGGGGCACTGCCACCAGGCATCCTGTGCAACCCGTTGTGGGCTTTCTGCAAAAGCTGGGGGCCCACAGGGTGTCCCTGAGGCCGGACTGAGCAACCTACCCCAGCCGTCCAAATGGCCCGCAGGCCCATTCCTCCCGGCCCCTTGTCCCTCTCCAGTACCCCAGGGGCTGCCAAGTCAGACGCTGGGTAGTTGCTCTAGACTCTTTCACTCTACTTTCTTCAAAAAAAAAAAAAATTAATTAATTAATTAGGCTCTGCCAGGTCTTAGTTGCAGCACTCGGGATCTTTGGTCTTTAGTTACCGTGTGTGGGATCTAGCTCCCTAACCAGGGATCGAACCTGGGTCCCCTGCATTGGGACCACGGAGTCTTAACCACTGGGCCCCCAGGCAAGTCCCTCCCTCAGGCTGCTTCTAACCCAAGCGCCCACCACCCGAAGTCTGAGACTGACAAGGTCAACCTCCGCTTCACATCCTTCCAGGTCTCCCAGCACCTGCAGGGCTCACCCCAAACTCCTCAGCAAGGGCCACCCCAGGGCTCATCTGCCACGGCCAAACCCGGCCCCCACCAGACCCCTGCGCCTCAGCGCCTGCAGGCTGCACACAACGTCTGTGGGCTCAACACTGTGCCCCGGGGAACACTTAGTTCAGGGCGTGGCCATCTCCTATTCCTCGCACTACTCTCAACTTGGGTTTCGCTTCTGTATGGCACCCCCTCCTCCCCTTGACTCCCCTGCCTCTGAGTGACACTCTCGCTGCCTGTTTGCTTATCTGTCTCCCATCCTGCGTGAGGTCTCCGAGGGCAGGGCTGAGTCCCTCTTGGTCACACAGGCCCAGACGCTCAGCAAAGACCAGGGAAAGGAGGGCTATGTGTACCCCGAGGATCAGAGCAGTCTTCTCCTCCCAAAACAGGGAAAGCTGGCTCCCACATGTTCTGGGGCTAAACGGTCCCTCCACATCTCTGGGTCCAATCTGGTCAGGACCCAGGACCCAGGACCCAGGACCCAGGACCCAGGACCCAGGGCCGGGCCCACCCGGGGGGCCGCTGTGGAAGGATACAGGGCGGAGGAGGCCTGCTCCAGAAGGCTGACATCATCGGCCACGGGGAAGAGTGCATCGTAGTCCCGCAGGAACCTGGAGGGGGGCGGGAGTCAGAGGTGTGGTGCGGCGGGGTGTGGGGGAGCGGGAGTCAGAAGGGTGGTGCGGCAGGAGGGGGGCGGGAGTCAGAGGGGTGGTGAGGCGGGGGCGGGACTTAGAGGGTGGCGGGCACACCAGGCTGGTTTGCCACTCCCCGTGTCTGCTGCCCAACCACAAACACCAAAAGCTTAGCTCGTGGTGAGCACAAAGCAGGGGCTCTATTACGGAAGGCTTCTCCTGGGGCTGGTGGGACGACCGGGCCCCCTCCCGCTGCTACTCCCAGCTCACCTCTTCTCCTGCAGCAAGGAGCTGAAGATCTGAAGGAAGTCTTCGATGAAGCCCTGAATGTTGTCACAGCTGGAACAGGACACAGAGAAGAGGATGAGCTCACTCCCTCCAGACAGGCTTGGCTCCTTCCCCACCCGCCCCACCCCTCTGCGGCCTCCCTCTGCCACTCGAGGAAAGAGGCATTCTTCCCGGTTTCCCATCTTTGCTGGGCAACCCTGGGGCAGGGGAGGGAGCCCCGTGCAATGAGGGCAGCACCCCGGCGGGGCTTGGGGAGGGGGCTCTCCCGCCTGGGTGGGCAGAGGATCCCAAACGCCCACCTGTTTTCCAGGACTGGGAGGAGGCAGGTCTGATTCAGGAGGATGTGGAGAATCTCCAGTAGCTTCTTCTTGGAATGGGAGAGCCTCTGCCACAGATCACCTAGCAGCCTTGGAGGCCAGAAAGAAAAGTAGATCTGAGAGGCAGAAAGGCGCCAGGGGAGCTTCTTCACAGCCTTTGCAGGCGCCCCCCACCTCACCCTCCATCCCCGGGGGGCTGAGAAAGCCTCAGTTCGCTGCTGATAGCAGCTGGCAAAGGGCGACAGGCTCTGAGAGGCTGGCTGGTTCCAGGGCCACCTGTCAGCTCAGATGGTGGCTCAGGAACCAGCGGGTTCATAAGAGTCTGGAGCAACAGCTGAGGGGGAAAGGCTTCCTTGCTGCCAGGAGGCTGCTAGGTAGGGAGGGAAGCACTAGCTGAATTTGTGGGGCCTCTCGTCCCTGGCCCTTGACCGTTGACATAGAGAAGCGGGTGCCGATGCCCAGGACGGGTGGGCTGGGGCTCTCCCACAACAGCCCTCAGTTTTGTCCCCGCCTCACTTGCTGTCTTCAAGCCTCCTCTTCTTAATTGCAGACTCCAGTTCGGGAATGGCTATTTCGTAAAAGGAAGCTAGCCTGCAATGACACACACAGGGTAAAAGGCTGGATTAGTTCAGAAATCTCACACTTAGAAAAATCAAAGCACGCTCAAGGGAGCAGGAGGGCACATTTCTTCCTGCCAGGTTGTCCCCAAGATAAGTTTCTCCCTCAGCCTGGATTGCTCCGCTGTGGCTGGTCCTAGGAATAGCCTGGTGGGCAGTGACCTGGAGCTCGCCCCCTGCTCAGATGGGAATCCAAGATCCAGAGGGGCTCGTTCTCACAGAGCAATGAGCGGGCCACCCAGGATGCAGCAAGCTTTGAGGAATAGGTACAAGGTGACTTTCTTCTTGCTCAGAAACTGCCAGCAGCTCCCTACCTCCTATGATATAAGAGTGAAACTCGTCTCTCTGGTGCATCTGTACCCGGTACAGCCCAGCCAAGCTGGCTTCTCACCTCAGTAACCTCACAGCCACCTGTCCTCAACTCAGACTTAAACTCTCCATCCCCTAAATTAGGAGATTGAGATTAACATATACATACTATTACACGTGAAAGAGGTAACTAATAATGACCTACTGGACAGCACAGGGAGCCCTACCCAATGTTCTGTAACAACCTAGATGAGAAAAGAATCTGAAAAAGAATGGACACACATAGATTTTGTTGTTGTTGTTTACTTGCTAAGTTGTCCGACTCTTTGCGACCCCACGGCCCATTGCCTGCCAGGTTCCTCTGTCCATGGGATTTTCTAGGCAAGAATACTGGAGTGGGTTGCAATTTCCTTCTCCAGGAAATCTTCCCAACCACTTGTGTCTCCTTCATTGGCAGGCAGATTCTTCCCTGCTGAGCCACCAGGGAAGCCTATATATATGCATATGTATATGTGTGTGTGTATATACATGTATGTGTGTGTATATATACCTGATTCACTTTGCTGTACACTTGACACTAACAGACCACTGTAAATCAACTATACTCCAATAAAAAAAAAACACACAAAACCCAACTCTCCATCCTAGCCACATGTTTCCTGACCATAAGCTCACCCTGTGACCATTCCTCTCTGGAACCAGACACACAGCACTCAGAAGATGCTGTTCTTACACCTTAAAATGCAGCTACCTCTCTTCATGGCATAAGTCTATTTCTGAACATCTTAAGTTCCCAAAGCCAGAAAAGCAGCTGATTTCCTAGGACTGAGCTGAATCTGCAGCAGCAGATGTAATGTACCCTGTAAATATTCGTCTGTCGATCGCTGGCTCCTGGCAACTTTTTCCTGGTGTGGGGCTGTCCATAGACGTGGGTAGGCAGGCCAAAAGAGGCGGGGCTTTTGAGGCCCACAGCGTGGCACCCAGAAGACAGAGAGGACAGTTTGGCTCAGAGTCAGGCGTTGCCATGATACACTGCTGGTGAAAGGGTAAATTGAAACAGCCCCTATGGAGGGTGATTTGGCGAAATCCGTGAAAATTTCAAATGCATGTACCATCTGTTCCTGCAATTCTACTTCTAGGAATTTATTCCTCAGATATAGTTCTAAAGGTACACAATGACCTAGGTGCACGGTTAGCCTTCATGGCAATGTTTTTTTTTGGTAATAGCAAACAGTTGGAAAAAACCTAAAGTGCCATCTCTGGGGTCTGGGGTCCCCCACAATGGAGTTCTACACAGAGATACCAAAGACTGAAGGTGGTTCATGCACAGATATGCATTAAATTTAAAAGTAAAATGCCTACAGCACATATAGCATTCATAATGTACCAGCATGTATGCCTGCACAGTCATGTCCAACTCTTTGCAATCGCAGGAACTGTAGCCTGCCAGGCTCCCCTGTCCATGGGATTTTTCAGGCAAGACGCTGGACTGGATTGCCATTTCCTCCTCCAGGGGATCTTCCTGACCCAGGGATTTAGCCCGCGTCTCCTGAGTTCCCAGCATTGGCAGGTGGATTCTTTACCACTGAGTCACCTGGGATGCCCAATATGCCAGTATATGAAATACTAAAAAGAGGAGGGAGGTAGATAATGTGTTTATTTGCTTATATGTGCATATTTACATGCATATCTTTGGAAAATTCCACAAAAAAACTAACCCAATGGTTGTGTGTGAGGAACAGAAGTGGAGAAGGGGGAGAGGGAGACTTTTCAAATGTGTGTTTTATACACCCTGTGAATATATTATTTGTTCATAAAATTAAAGGACAGAAAGAGAGGAAGGTGGAGAAGGCTGCTCAGAGAGATTAGCTGGAGGGTGTTTGGTGAGGTAACCCCTTGCCTGGAGCCCTGGGGGGGACCAAGGCCTCTGCTCAGCACGCCTTCCTGGCCTCCAGCACAGTTGGAACAGGCTGAGCCGGCCTCAGGCTATTTGTGGGTCTGAGGCAGCATCTCTTGCCAAAGGCAGGGTCACTCGCAGTCAAAAGTGTTTTCCTTCCTTGCTCCTCACCCTGAGGTGGGTGGAGCTGCGGCCCTGCTCCAGGGGTGGTTGTTGTTCAGTGCCTAAGTCGAGTCTGACTGTTTGTGACCCCATGGACTGCAGCACACCAGGCTCCCCTGTCCTTCACCGTCTCCTGGAGTTTACTCAAACTCATGTCCGTTGTGATGCCTTCCAGGTACCTCTTGGGAAACTCAGCTCTTCCGGCAAGGACCCTCCCACCATCTCCAGAGACCCTTTCCAAGGCCATCTGTGCCCCATTTGGGAAGATGCTTTCGCAAAATGGGAAAGTGCTCATGGTGAATGAAAATAAGCCTAAGAACAGCCTGATTGTTCAGAGTGATTTTCATTTCCTACCTCTGGGGAGTTCCCAGGTTTCCAGTTTGCCATGAGGTAAATACCTTTTTAAAAATTGTGACAACATTTTTAAAAGTCCTGTCCCCACCCTTTTCTTCTGGGGACAGTGTGGATTGGCGCTTTTTTCTAACATTCTCCGGGAGGCTGAGCAATCCTCACGTCTGATTTTCAAGAGCTCAGGGGACCCGGTGGGCTCAGGGCGCCAGCTGCCATCTCTGGCACGTGTCTGCGCTAGATAAATGTTTTGTGGAATAGCTGGGCAAATGACCCAATGGACAGAGGGCTGGGGGGATGGAGTTGGATAGCTCCCAGAATGGCGGGGGGAGATGCCTGGCAAGAACAGCTGGAGGCCACTGAGAGCAGGACAGGCCCCCACCCCCCACAGTTGCCGGGCAACAAGCCAGTTACCAGCTTCCGTCCCGGCACCCCTTTCTCACTGCCCAAGGAACGGATGCCCACGTGGCTAGGTGGGCAAAGAGGGTCTTTCTCCCTCCCCTGTATCCCCCTCCTGGTCTTTCTGCATCACAGCAGGATCTTTCTATGACTTCTTTGGATAGAAGCCTCCAGGGTCCCTCCTGCCTCCACGATAAAGGCCCCACTCCCTGCCAACACACAGCACACGGCAAGTCTGACTTCCCTGGGGCCGCATCTTGTGGTCGCCTGCTCCCCAAGCCCACTCCCCCACTCATACCCCCCATCATACTGCACTGCACGGCTTTCTCCACCATCTGGGCCACCGCAGGCTTTCTCTGCCAGGCAGGTTGCTGTTCATTCTTAAGGTCTCATCTAAGCGTCACCCTGAAACCGTCTCTTATTCCTCCAGACAGAGCAGTGCTCCCTCGTCTGCATTCCTGGTGCGGCCCCACCAGCTGGCCCCACGTGGACGCACCTCTGCTCGCGTGCGCGCCTCCCCACACTGGAGGCCGAAGTCCGCAGCCTGAGCCTCCTCAGCCTCTGGCACTCCCGTGCCCACCCATGCTGGGGGCTCTGCAGCAGACTGGGTCTGAACGGAAACTGCCCCGCCCTTGGCTGGCGTTTTTCTCCCTCCCCTACCCTCCTCTTAGCCCCTCCAGTAAAAGTCATTCTCAAATGCAGCCTCCACTCAGGTGGGTGCTGGAAGAGGGGGCCCGGCAGGTTCTGAGCGTCCAGTAAATATTGGCTGAATGTGGATGTGAATAACTGCAACTGCTGTACCTGTAACAGAAGTCGTGTTTCTGGAAGGTCGGACAAGCCAGAGGGAAGATGTCCAGAAAGGCCCAGAGGGTGGTGCAAGTGTCACAAAGGTAGAGGACGACGTCCTTTAACTCCTGTCAGGCCAGAGGAAAAACACCGCATTAGTCTCCCCCAGGGACAGCCCTGCAGAGGGTCTGAGGCAAAGCGGACAGAGCCCAGGGTCCCCCTTGGGTCTGCCTGCCGCAGCTCCAGAGGACACATGCCCAAGGAGGTCTAGGGTGACCTCTCGCTCCAGGTTAATACGATTCTTTCTTTGAAGCTGAAGGAGAACCCATCCCTGAATCTGAAAACAGTGCCGGAGGTCCCACACAGAAATTACACCCCAGGGAGGCCAGGACACCCAGCCCCCACGCGCCGTCGGGTCTGGAGAGCGTGTTGGGCTCCCTGATTCTCCCAACAACTCAAACAAGAGGCTGGGCTGCAGGTCAGATCTCCACTTTACAGATAAGGGAACTTATCTGAGGTTCACGGGGCAACATGCCCTGTTCCCACGGCACTCACTGTGCCCTTTTCTGGAACGCTTGTTTAAGGCCTGCTTTCCCACGACCGCGCAAGCTTCAGGAGGGCAGCCCACCGCACCCTCGGCCCTGCTCTAACTCCCGTGCTAACACAGGCGTCTGCTTCTGTAACCACTTGGGCCTCACAGCCCAGCCTGGGGGCCTGGCATGTGCTTGGGGGCTCCTCGGGGCATGCTGGTGCCATGAATGAATGGCCCCATGAGTAATGCACCCAGGAACCCGTCCAGCTGAACTAAGCGAAGGCTAAACCTCCAAGCTGTTCCCTCCGCAACTCCATAAATGAAGCAAGAAAGCCTGCTGAAATGTCCTAAAGCCTGTGTGACGGGACGACCCGCCTGCGGGGTGGGGTGAGGGGCTGTGAGCAGGGGGGAAGCTCCAGGCCTTCTCTTGGCCAGAAAGAAGCCGGGCTGAAGGGCAAGCTCACCGGGAGAGGCATGTCGCTGGGGGTGAGCCGGCCTCTCTCCTCGAGCTTCTGGGGTGTGGCGCTGGCCCCGTCCCCGCGCAGACCACAGTGCTGGAGGATATTGCTGAAGACCTGTGAACACAAGAGGTGACTCTCTCACATCCTATTGAACCGGCAGCGGGGACCCCCGTCCTGCAGTGAGAGACTGGTGACGCCAGCACTGCCTTGGAATCTTCAGGATATATGCTGGTGCCCCTGGGACATCAGGTGAGACAGTGACCTTCTCAGTGACCGTCTCAGAATGGAACCTGTGTCAAAAGGGAATCATGGGGACGTCCTTCCCGCAGGACTGTGGTGAGGATGATGACGAAATGTATGTAAACCCTGTGGATGTGACCCGGATCGGCTGGACAAGTGTATGGGGATGGATATTTAAGAGATACAGTCAGCAACATGTATTTTTGGATGCCCAGGGCAAGGCGATTTATAGGAACTGTATTGAACAAAAGACAAATCAATAGTGAGGCGAAAACAGAGCCCATTGTGGGTTGCACCACGTTTAAGCTGGAGGAGGAAATGGCAACCCACTCCAGTATTCTTGCCTAGGAAATCCCATGGACAGAGTCTGAGCCTGGTGGGCTACAGTCCATGGTGTTGCAAAGAGTCGGACATGCTTATCTCCTGGTGGCGGGATTACGGAGGAAGATTAACCTTCTTCTTCTACTTATTTATTTATTTATTTTTTGGAATTTTCAAAGTTTCTACAATGAGCATTATTTCATAAAAATGATTCTATGAGGCTTTAGAGCTCAGACTTGAGAAACGTACAGGGGTATCCTCAGGGGCAGATGGCTGTTGACAGACAACACAGAATGCACCCCAAGCTCCTTCCATGTGAGTGCTGGACAGCCCTTAGATTTCAGTCCTGTTCAAGAGGGGAAAGGACAAATTTGAGGGAATGAAGTGAGGGGTAGAACACAGCGATGGTCTCAGGATGTGTCTGGTGTGGAGAGGTGGGGAGAGTTCTCCCAGACTCTTGCAGGAAAGAAGAGCAACATCTCCAGGTAGGAGAAGGGCCTGCCTGCCCTCATCCCCCCACCCTCCCCCATCCCCCCACCCTCCCCAGGGCAGGGCGAAGAGCTGGTACCTGAAGGATGGTGGGCATGGTTTCGTCCAGGTCATTGTAGTAACTTGGCTGCTGGATAAAGATGTTCCCTGAAAAGAGGAGAAAGGTAGGAATTGGGGAAAGACGTGGGGGTGGACAGGATGGAAGACAAGTTCCACATGGCTGCCAGCATGTTCTGTGACCTTTCGCCCCTCTCTTGAGCTTGCCTGCACCAGAGCAGTCCTGGCCCCGGGCCCTGCTGGCACAGAGTTCTGGCCCAGCCTAGAAACTTCCCCAGGGTGAGGGAAGGGCCTCGCCTCAGTACAATTTAACCTTTTAAGCACCTCTGCCCTGTGAATTACGTAAAAGACCCACCCGCCCTGGTCAAACCAGCTCACCCTGCCGTCCCCGGGGAATGATCACACTTGGGCACCATGCCTTGTATGACAGTGTTGGCTTTGTAAATGGGAATGAGTCATCCAGGAAAGCTAGGAGACGTGATCTCTTTGGCCAAGAAACCTGGGTGCTACAGTCCAGGGGTCCTGCAAGGCCAATTCTGGAGAAATTCTCTAGAAATTCTCTCACCCTCTGCTTTTGAACCTGCTGGCCATACACAGCCCTTCTCCACGGTGAGAGAGAGGCTGGCCAAAGACATTGGGGGGAGGTTTACCACACACGTGCAGTTATTCCCAGAAAACGAAGCCCCTCCCCAAGTGTGCATTGCTGTTGAGTCCCTCAGTCATGCAATCCCATGGACTGTAGCCCTCCAGGCTCCTCTGTCCATGGGATTTCCCAGGCAAGAATACTGGAGTGGGTTGCCATTCCCTTCTCCACGGGATCTTCCTGCCCCAGGGATCGAACCCCTGTCTCCTGCGTTGCTGGCGGACCCTTTACCATTGAGCCGCCAGGGAAGCCCCGAGTGTTTACTGCTGCTGTGAGTGTGGTGGTTAGAGTACAGGGTCACTGGGACAGAAACCAAGTGTTCCGGCTGCCCAACACGGAGGGGGAGAGGATCACTGCTTGCGAGCGGCAGGACCGTGCAAAATGGCACCGCCTCAAAAAGGGGCCTGGCTTCCTCATCCCACTGCGATCCTGGCACCGAAGGCTGGCTGGCTGTCAGGATGTTCTGAGTCCTAGGTGTCCTCCGTCCTTGGGCAGGGCTGTCCTTGGCTGCCTTCAACATAACCCTGCAGCCCTCACCCCATCCTGGAGGGCTTGAAAATGAATGAGATCAGAGGCCATATGGTGCTGGGTGAGTAAGTGAGTCACTAGGTGGCTGGACTTTCTCTAAATGCTTTTCTGCAGGCCACTTGGTCCTGGGATTCCAGAAAGTGTTATTGGCAGGAGCTTGCTTGGTGTCTCCCACTCCAGATGGGTGCTGACCCCTCAGCCTGTGAAGGAAGTTCTCCCTGACCATCTGCACCCACCTCCTGCTCCTGACGAGCAGGGAGTGAGTGACCGAGCTGTCTTCTTCTGATCTTCCTCATTGAACCTTCCTAGCAATACCATCAAGGTCAAGTTCAAACTCCTGACTGTGGCACGAAGGGCCTGCAAGATCTGGCTTCTGCTGGCATCTCCCGCCACCCTCTCCCATCCCTTGAATTGCATTCTTCCCTCACACCATCCTCAGCCTCACAGAATGAAACTGCCCCTCCCCTCTGCCTGCAGTGACCTCCCAGCGCCGAGTCCACCAGAAGGCAGGTGTCCCAGTTGTCAGGAGTAGGCCTCCTCCCACAATCCCCAGGCCATATGGTGGTGCCCACCACACCCGGAGTGCCAGGCATGGGGGAAGGCACTGTCTCAGGATCCTCCTCACTCTGAGGCCTGAGTAACAGGGATGCTCTATGAGCGTCAAAATAGATCACATTTCACAGTCTACCCTCGGGCTCTTCGGAGCCTCTTTCTTCTCCTTTATCTGATCCCAATGACAGGGAAGATCTGACTTTTGATCTCCTAAAGAAATAATTAAAAAGCCAAAGCAATGGCACCTGTCCTCAGACTGAAGTAGTTCAGAAACCCAGGGTGGATGCGAGGTATGGCTAAAGAGACCAGGGCTATCCTCTGCAGGGTCAAGGTCTCACAGCCTAACTGAAAGGCCCAGCTTTCACAATTACACTCGCTGATTCACAACACCAGCCTTGGGGTTAAAAAAAAAAAGTGGGAGGTGGGGACAGGGGCCTGGGCTTCTGCCCAGAGGACAGTCGGCCAGTTCCTATGCTCCGCCCCCTGTCTCCTTTCTCAACCCCCTTCTCCCAGCTGATCTGCCTTGCTCAAGAGCTTCTGCGGCAGAGAAAGTAGAGGCTGCCCTACACTGTGCCTCCTGTCTTCTGCTCAAGGGCTTGGGAAGAGACCTAATGCATGTGTTGGAGGGTGTGGAGAAGGGGCCTGCAGACTGACAGGCAGACAGACAGACATGCACGCAATCAGAAGGGGCACCTGATGCCTGATCCTGCCATCTTGTCTGTGAACCAGATTCCGTGAGCCAAAGACAGTGCTTCCCTTGGTAAACCGATTTCAGATTCTTAATCTGGGGATGAGAACATTCTTAAACAGCTCAAAATCTATGAGGCGCTATGTCTTCCTGGAGACAAGCTTTCGTCTGATTCTCAGAGGAGTCAAGTGACCCGAAAGATTGGAACCCCGGCAGCAGGCGGAGCTCTCTTGCTCCAGCCTCACCTGTCTGCGGCCAGACGGCCTCTTCTCCTGGGTCCCTGGAGCAGTTGACGGCCTCCAGACCCAGTGCTGACCTTGCCTCTACTCACAACACACACCCCCCGCCTCCTGCTTCCCAACCCCAGTTCACTCCCTCCAGCCAACCTCATGAAGCCCCGTCGACTCTCCTCTCGGATGTCCTTTTCCACCCAGGCTCTCCCCTTCCAGCCCACACTGAAGCCCGGCCTCCTCCATGGCCTCCTATCAGCACCCTCCCCACCCGCGTGCTGCCAGATTGACCGTGTCAGCGGATGGCTCCCCGCCCTGCTCCGTGCCCCCAGAGGCTCCCACGGCCTCGTCACAATACGAGCTCACACTTACCGAGTATCTGTAACTTGCCAGGCTCTGTGCTGCGCCCCACCTCATATTCACAACCCACAACCATCCTACAGGCTGGATGGATCATCAGTCTTCCCTTTCTTCAGATGAGAAGACTCAGGCTTAGAGCGGCCAACTGCCCGAGTCAAAGGGACACAGCCCGGAATACAGCTATGGACTGGGGAGTTCGACTCCAGGGCCTTCCCTTTTAGCCACCGAGCAATGTACCCTTCCTCAGGTCCCTGGCTCGGAGCTCTCCCTGCCCCCTGAACCATCTGATGCCAGCTTCTTCCCCTGACCCCACACTCCCTCCCAGAATGCCCTGCTCCAACTAGACTGGCCTGATAATTGTTTCTCTAACTGTGCTGCTTCTGTGTACGCACCCCATCCTCTTATTCTAGAGTATAATTATTAACGGTCTTTTCCCTTAACTGATGATCAGGCCAATGATTAGACCTGAATGAGAAACCAGAGATTGTGCCAGTGAAAAAGCTGGATGTGAAATTTCATATGCATTAGGCCCTAAATACATTTTTCAAAAATACGCAGAGAAAAGACTAGAAGGGAATAATCACCAAATGATCATCTCTGGGGGTGGGGGTGGGGCAGGAATTTGATAACTGCTTTCCTGCTTCTTTATACTCTTCCAAAATTTTCTAAATTAACCTATATTACCTTTATCACTGGGGTTAGAGGGGAAAGGGAGGAAGGAAACCATTTCAAGTGGTGACCGAGCTCTGTAACTGGGCATTAGGAACACCGTCTCCTACAGTCTCGGGGTGAGGAGGGCTGACGGAGTGTCCAGGGTGACCAGCTGGGCCAGTTGCCACAAGTTCCTCTTCCAAGGCAAACCCCTGGGGCCACTGTTCCCTCTGGAGCTTCCCAACAAAGCTTCTGCGTGAACCTTCCAGCACCCCCGCCTCCCGACAGACCCCAACTGCTGACGTCCGTTCCCTCCACAACCCCAGGGGATTCCTTCTAACCCCTGCCCCTGTCCATCCTCAGAAGCAACTCAAATCTCAACATTTCTGAGGTGGCCATGTCACCCGTGAGGCAGGGAGTGACTGAGGCCCAGAGTGTGAGCCTCAGGCCCACGTGACTTCAACCCCAGCTTGGCCACTCATCAGTCATGACCCTGCAGGCAAGTCCCGAACATTCAAGCTCAGTTTTCTTGACCGTAAATGGGGGGTGGGGACACCACTAACATCACATGGCGGCTGTGAGGATCGCCTGAGATGACACAGGTGGGGCATCGGCGGAGTCACCAGTGCATGCTCAGGCAAACGGTTAGCTGTCACCACGGAAGCAAACGCCCCCCTCCTTGGGCAGGGACACCCAGCCTGACGCTGGGGCTCCGAGATCCTGGAGGAGCTCTCTTCTGCCCTTGTCTTTCGCCCCTCCCCCACAGCCACTGAGTCACTTCTTTCGGAGCTGACACACACATCTGGTAGGTCACTTCCAAGCACCGCCCGCTGCTACTGCTCTGATCCCCCTGTGGACATGTGGGGGTCATCTCTGCACCACCCACACCCCACCCCAGGCCCTGGGCCCCACATCCTACTCACCTATCATCTTTTGCAGCAGCGGAGAGTTGCCTTTTCCAAAAAGCACGCAGAGGTCCAGGATCTTTGGGATGTCGAACAGGAAGTTGTTGTAGAGGATTTCTCCAAAAGCAGAGGGCGAAATGAAGTGATCCTAAGGAACAGCAAAGAGAGGATGAGCGACCTCCCCAAACACGTGCATGGCAGTGTAATAGCAGGCTCACAGGAAATAACCTTCGGGTCCATCCAGGGGGCCTGGCTAATAGAAGCAGCTCCGTCCACACCAAGGATGCATCCAAGCCAAGGGGACTGACCTGGAGCGACAGTCACTCACCCTAATGTAAAACAAAGCAGACGCTCCCTATGAAACACATCAGCTGGGGATTCATTCTAAAGTTATTCACAGGTAAACTCCCATGATGTCTGGGACTGCTTTAAAATACTCCAAGACTGGACTTCCCTGGTAGTCCAGAGATTTAAACTCTGCGCTCCCAATGGAGGGAGGCTCAGGTTCCATCCCTGGTCAGGGAACTAAGATCCTGCATGCCACACAGCACAGCTTCAAAAGGACAAAAATAAAATACTCCAAGAAAAACAGAAAACTCACTGGGGGAGAGAAAACAAGATAGGCAAGATGCTAACTGTTGAAGCCAGGTAATGGGCACGTGGGAGTCATGATACTCTTGTGTATATTTAACAGTTTCCATGCTAACAAGCTAAAAAAACAGAAAAGATACTATTTTTAAAGTAAATATGTGGGCACCACACACACAGAGACACAAACACATTGAAAGGAAAAAAGTTCCCTGAAGGAACAGGCACCTTAACAGTGGTTATTTTGAGGGAAGGAAATTTTGTGGGCGACTCTCACTATCTGCAAAATATTTTTGTTACGTTTGTTTAAGGACAGCATTATTATTTTTAAAATTGGGGAGCAGGACTTCCCTGGCAGTCCAGTCAGTGGCTAGGACTCTACACTTGCACTGCAGGGAGCAAAGTTTCAGTCCCTGGTTGGGGAATAGCCTGACTGCACATGCCACACAATTTGGCCAAATAAATAAATAAAATTAACAAAAATAAACCCGGGGTGTGGGAGTAAAGACTTTTAGAAAGCACATCCAAGGTCCTCTAAAAAAATCAGAATCGATGCTTCGCCCTCTGACGCGCAAGGAAAGGCAGAGTCACGCGTCCCTGGCACAGGGCCCTCGGCTCCCCACTGATGGAACACTGGGTATAGCGCAGGCGACCTGGCGGCTCAGAGGACGAGGGAGGTGGCACAGGCTTCTTCCCCAGCAGCGGGAGTGAAAGCGGAGGGGAGACAAAGGGGACACTCGATACTTCCAGAGCCTGCATTCCCAGGGGCGCGGGGGTGTCAGCTGGCGGGGGCGACCTGTCACAGGGCCCGGGGCTCACTTTGGATTCCTTGTGCGTGGACATACGGAGGAAGGTGAGAAAAACGCTGCGGTGGAGGCGCCTCTGCATGTCAACGACCTCGGGGGCCGGGGCCACCCACTCGTCGAACTTCCGGGGCACATAGCGCAGGTAGGAGTCCAGGCACTTCTGCAGGGTCTCGTCGAAGATGACCTAAGCCAGGCGACAGGGGAACAGCCAGGCTGCATCACTGAGGCCCGAGGGCCTGTGGGTGGACGGTGCGGGGCTCACGGCCGGTCAGCTCTGGCTTGGGGCAAACACGCCAACCAACCCCAAGGGACCGAAGAGGCATAAATGAGCCCAGGGCTAAACACGAGTTTCTAAAAATGCCATGGTGGAAGGCGTTTGTGTAAACATCATTAAGATGGTGATTAACGAAACAGTAATTCCAACCACAATTTGCTCTTAGGGATCCAGTGTAAGAAGCAGAGGAAGAGAAAGCATCTCCTGGGGAGAAAAACAACAGCACCCAACCAACGGCATGGCATGTGCCTGGTCTTAGTGGGAATGGTGAAGAGTGTTACCTGGCACCAGAATTTATCGTGCGGCAGGGCCAGGAGCCAGTCCAGGTCATTGGCTACGAAGGTGGCGCGTTCCAGGTACTCCTCCACTAGGGCGGGAATGTTGTCTTTAGGGGGCGGTTTGTATAACACAAAATACCGGTCTGCCTTCTGCTCGGGGTGCTACGGATCCAAAAACCACGTGTTAACGTGGCAGAGGTTAGTCAGCGAGGGCCCCTCTGCCAACCCACAGCAACAGCCCTGGGCTCTTCCAACCAGTGACCCTCAGGCATAAAGAACCGAGTGTCTCTGACAGAGGGAGGCCTGGCCGCAGTTAGGGAGCGCCAGGCGAGCATTAAATACCATGTTTTCTGGAGAATATTTAATGACACAGGGAAAGGTTAGGGGAAGAAAAAGCAAGACACAAACCCCTCTATTTATATAACCATTTTGGGGATTTAAAAAAAAGCACCGTATTTAACACATTCACACACCGGTAGGACTTTATTTTTTAAAAGAGTGTCGGGCCGGGGGTTGGGGGACACCTCAAAGCTAACAGTGGCTATCTCTAACAGAAAGGATTAGGACCTGACTATCTTTTCCAATTTAAAACAGAACATGTATTAGTTTTTTAAAATTACACCAGTGAGGCAGGAGGGTGTTTTCTTTCAAAAGCTCACAACAGTACAGAAAGATAAGTCGCCTGGGACCACCACCCCAGGTCTAGCGTCAACCCAGAGGGAACCCCTCCCCATCCTGCGGGCATCCTCACTGCCCTTTTCTAGGCGTTTACATTAAAATGTAGCCGCACGAGGCATTTGTTTGAGCCCATTTTCATCTTTCTGACACAAACAATGTCGTACTGTACATATCACTGTGCTGTTCCCTTTGTATAAGCAGAGAAAAACCTCAGTAATTTTTTGGTATAAGATGCTAATCAAGTAATTGCAGGTCTCGGCTTAGCCTCACAAATTCTCTCTTCTAACCCTTACCTTGCCGGGAACAAATCTTACTTTGTTTGCCATAAAGAAAGGATGAGCTCGGTTTTCTCCTCTGACTACACAAGGTTTGCTTTCTCCGGGGGAGGCGGTGACAGGAAGGAGGCCGGCTGTTTTCGTCTCAGCAGTTATCAACCACAGTCCCCCCACTTCCAGGCCTCTCAGCCCAGCGGGGACAGGGAAGTCATGGCTGACGGGTCAGCTTCTTCGAGAACCACCTAAGCCTCCCGACCGCAAACTGCCGAGTTTTTGAGTTCCACAGGGCTCCTTGGGGGGTTGAGGGTCCACTAGGTCCCCCGCCCATTTAAATCACAATTTATACAAAAGGAATCCTGCTGATTGAAACAAGGTCAAAGCTACTCTCAAAGGCCTAAATTCACCTCTGTGGTTTCCAAGTTCCCCTTCTCTACCAGTTGATGCCTCACCTCTCACTTAGGTTACTTCTCAGGCCAGGCTGCTCACCGACCCCCACTTGCCCAAATGGCACACACACGCGCACACCCCTGAGATCTGACCTTCCTGCGATCCATCCTGTGAACATCTACTGGCACCCTGCTCTGCCAGGTGTGGGGGCGCACACGAGAAGGGGGTCTGCGTGCTCCCAGAGCCCACTCTGCAGAGGGGATGATGCACGGCTGTCATCAGACGAGCACAACACAGACAGCTCAAACCTGGCAGAGGCACTGTGGGAGCGCCTGGGGGGCAAGGGGCCACTTCCCAGGCCAGGCAGCATCCAGAACTGGACCTTGGAGGTGGA
Organism: Bos javanicus; assembly: GCF_032452875.1. NCBI lineage: Eukaryota > Metazoa > Chordata > Mammalia > Artiodactyla > Bovidae > Bos > Bos javanicus. The sequence goes on from NC_083884.1 coordinate 69,363,105, forward strand.
GCAGAATTTTTAGATGGAAGACATAGTACGATGGGCCATTAAAAAAAAAAAAAATGGGATGGGGGCACAGACTGCACTGGGCAGTGGGAGATGGAGTTGGAGGGAGAGATGCTGGAAAGAGAAAAAAGCCACTACTCACCGAGGACCGCCCTGTGCGGGCTGATGAGCAGGCCAGTCCCACAGCCCATTTCTTTTATAAAAGTATCTTTCCACCTTTATTATTATGCTGGGCAGCACTTTTTTTTTTTACAAAAGTATCTTTCCACCTTTATTATTATGCTATCATTTCTTTTAAACTCACAACAACTGTCTCAGAAGGAGAGAGTATTCTCCCCATTTTACAGAGAAGGAAACCAAGACTTGGTGAGATTTAGGAACTCAGCTAAAGTCACAGGGCTAAGGAAGCAACTGAGGCAGGATTTAAACCAAAGCTGACACTGCACACCTATTAAGTGACATATGATACCACAGGCCACCCTGGTCTCACTGCTCGTCCTTCTGACCCCAGCTCTGACCTCACTTCCTCCAGGAAGTCTCCCAGGCTCCACCCCAATTAGGTGAGGGGTTCACCCTGGCTCCCCCAACACCTGCATTCTATGCTTTCCTGACTGTAGCACTTGCTGAACTGTATCAGAAGTGCCTGCAGATCTGTGGTTGCGGTGGAGGGGGACAGAGGAAGGGGTAGATTATAATAAGGGGGGGGGGGCACCAGGACACTTCTGGGAGTGGCAGAAATGTTCATTATCTTACGGTAACGGTTTCATGTGGGTTTACAGATGTCAAAACCAACCAAACCGTGTACCATAAATATACGCAGTTTATTGCCCTCCAATGACACCTCAACAAAGTTAGATTGAAAGGGAGGGCCTGCCTTCTGTCTTCCCCGCTACCCTGCAGGTCTCTGGAGGGGGTCTGAGTCTTGCTCACACAGCAGTCCCAGCCCCTAGAGCCAGGCTGGCATCGAGCACTCCCTCCACACACACCTGCAGGTTGGACGGAGGAATGCATGGAGGTAATGCAGGACCAGGTCCTGCCAAGGCCTTTGAAGCACCTCCGACACCACGCACAAGAGCAGGGGCCACGGAGGATCCCAGGGAGAGGAGCTGCAGCTCTCGCTGTATCTCCCACCCTTCAGGCCTGGCCTAGGTCCCACTAGCCCCACGAAGCTTCCTGAACATGCCCTGCCCATCAAACTTGTGCCCTGTTCATCTTGATAAGAAACTATTCTGTACTGTTCTCCAAATGCTCCCCTTAAATGATCCTTATCTTTCTCAAGAGCCCATTCAACCACTTGGGTGCCGAACTTGATTTCTGTACAAGGCCGGGCTCCTTAACTCTGTGATACCGCTTCCACCCCCAGGGGCTGGTGTAAGAATCAGGCTCTCAGGACTCCGGGACAATATACCCAGGTCCTCCTGCCAGGCCTGCCCTTCTCCATTGCTCTGCCCGGCTGGTGCTTATTCACCCTTCCACACGCAGTTCAGGATCTCCCTCCTACAGCCCGGCGTCCCTGGTGGCGTGCGCCCTCCCACCACCCCAAGACGTCTGTGCACCCCTCCCTGGTCTCCATCAGCAGTGTAGACTTCCTTTCATCACGTCCAAATCGTGCATGCTGCAGAGAATCCACCAGTCTGCTTCCTCTCCATCTGTGGGCCCCACCAGGGCAGTCTCTTCTCTCTGTAGCTCCAGGGCCTGTCCCAAAGTGTGGCAAGGGTCCTTGACTCATTTACTGGCTGTCTCCTGAGAACCCATGTTGCACCTGGCACTGGAAAACCAGAGTAAAGGGAAGGGACCAGTCCCTGCTCCCAGAGGGCCCGCAGTCTATCAGCCTGGTGTCCAGGACACGGGGAAGGGCCTACGGAACCAGTCTCCACCGGCGCTGTCCAACAGAACCTTGGCAGAGATGGAACCACTCTAGACCTGTCCCGTGCTGGCCAAGACAGCAGATTCTCACCACATGGGACTATTTTAACTTAAACGAACTAAAACTAAAAATACATTCCCTTGGTTGAATCGCCCACAATTTCAAGAGCTCCGTAGCCACATGTGGTGAACGGCTAACGTACTGTACAGCACAGTTCCTGATTTTCTAATCAGTATCCTCCTTACCTAAAAGAGTTATGAACATGAGGATATATCCAGGGAACATGGATAACATTTTGTAATAATTATAAGTGGAATATAACTGTTAAGGTTGTGAATCTCTATGTCATACGCCTGAAACACATAATGTTGGATATCAACACTACCTCGATTTTTTTAAAAAGTTACAAAAAAGAAACAAGAGGCTATATAGCAGGAAGGTGAAGAAAGTATAGACTCCAGGGACAGTTTAGCTGGGGTCCTGTTCTGACTCCCCTAGTGTTCTAGTTCTGTGACCTTAAACTCTGAGTTTCCTCATCTGTAAAATGGGGACGACCAAAATGCCTACTCAGAGGGCTGTGGTTTGGCTTCCATGAGATAATCCAGGTGAAAGGTTTGGCCCAGAGCAAGTGGTCTATAAATATTAAGCACTATTATTAGAGAGTAGTCAGGAAGCAATAGGAAGCCATCCAGAAAGCAGGAAATAAAACACCAAGCTCTTGTTTCCCATGACTTTACTCAAGCACCCAGAAGATACTTCCTCCCACCTTGTTCAAGTAAGCTAATGTTCTTGGGAACACAGCAAGGGGGTATGGGGTCTCCGGTCCCCACATCTGTCTCCTCCTGGCACCTCTCCACGGCTCTCATCTCTCCCACAGCTGGTCATCAGCATGCTCACTTCCATTCTCAGTCTCACCAACCCTGCTGGGCCTGCACACAGTGCTTCTTAGCCCGTTCAGACCTGACCTCTGACATTATTAGTGTCCCCCTCCTCCGCCCCCCACCGCCAAGTAGACCACAGCTGGGACAGCTCTGAAAAAGGCCCATCTGAAATCTGAGCGCCTCCTGCAGGGTCCAATCCCCAGATCCGGCTTTGGGCCAGCCCCGCTGCCCAGCCAGCTCGGGCTGAGTCCGAATTGCCATCAGACTTTGATTCAAAATGAAATGCTTTGCAGGGAAGGTATGGGGTGGTATGGGAAACATGGGACATGGGAAATACCACTCAAACTCAAGCTACTGCTGGGAAAGAAAACTCCTGCACTGGGGCTTGGAAAGACCTAACAGCATGCTGGCTCCTGAAACGTAGACTGTGGCCATCAGGTCATTCATAGCATCGTAGAACCGATAAAGAAGGAATTTAATTTTTTGCTTCTGGATTGATTGCAAGTGCGATAATATCAATATTGGGCTAAACAGCCTCAAGGCACCAGCTCACCAGCGCAGGCGAAGTCCTCAGCTTTCCTGTCTTCAGGTCCTCGTGGGTGATCTGGAGTCGGTCCAGAGGCAGGGCAGGCATTGTGCTGCACGGCCCTCCTGAAAGGAATACGGACGGGAGATAGCAGACGCAGAGGCTCCGGGGGCAGGGGCTGCTCTGGGACTCACCCCAGAGCCAGGAGAGAAGCTTCAACCTCCGGCCTCAGGGGGCTCCTGGAGGGCCTTAAAGGCCTGGTTCCCACAACTACTCACCTAGACCAGTGACTTTTTTGCCTAAAGTGGCAGTTCTCAGCTGAGGAGGAAAACACTCCCCAGGTGACACCTGATACGGTGGTGGTTTGGTCACTAAGTCATTCTTGCAACCCCATGGACTGTAGCCCACCACGCTCCTCTGTCTATAGGATTATCCAGGTGAGAATACTGGAGTCGGTTGCAGTTCCTTCTCCAATTCCCACCCAATTCATGAAGTACTGGTTAAAAGTAACTAGATTATCTTTCTCACGACCCCAGCCCCGTGCCCCCCTTGGCCTGGGAGCTCTGGGAGCCGGTGCCTGGGTTCTCCTTCTCTTGCTACCTTTGCTGTGACCAACACGGGCCTGGTCCAGAGGTGGCTTCATGAAATAGTTGATGAACAACTGAATATGATGACACTTTTCTTACCATTTTAACCCGATTTGGGGGGTTGAAGCCATGGGACTTTCCTCCCTTGCAGAGGGTGTTAAGATTTTACAAACTTTCTAGGCTTCAGGGCAGAAGGATATGGATAAACAGAAGGGCCAGAAGGTTTTCACAGAGAATTCATGGAAACCTGCCAGAGTGACCTCCTCTCTTAAGAGAGGCCCAAACTGGCCACAGAGTCAGTGAGGGGCAGACCCCACGTCTCCTGTCTTCTGGTCCAACGCTCATTTCTCAATGCCACTTGGCCTGATCCACAGGAGGGATGTGCATATTGGCTGAATCATGGAACAGAAGTGACTCTGGGCTCTTAAGAAGACATGCCACAAAAGCCTGGCACATCTGAATAACAACATGAAGATGTATGAAGGGTAGGATGAGGAAACCGTCACCTCCTGAGCCCTCCCTGAGGTGCTGAGGGACATGGTCAGCCATGAGCCACTGCAGTCCTGACTCTCAGATACCAGGCCAGGCCCTAGTGTTACAAAGACAGATTGATAAGGCCCGGTCTCTGCTCTGTGGGAGCTCCGATCCAGTAATAATGATGACGATAACAGCAGCAGAAACACTCCTCTCAGGTGCTGCTGCTCTTCTGAGCCATTTTCTCAGCATGAACTCGCTTGTAGACACCTTAACTGGCTTCACGTGTATGAATGCTTGTAACAAGTCCAGGGTGGGTGCTGTTAATCTCATTTCCTTCATTTTACCAATGAGCTTCCCTAATGGCTCCAACGGTAAAGAATCTGCCTGCAGTGCAGGAGACCCTGGTTCGGTCCCTGGGTTGAGAAGATCCCCTGGAGAAGGGAATGGCAACCCACTCCAGTATTCTTGCCTGGAGAATCCCATGGACAGAGGAGCCTGGCGGGTTACACTCCATGGGATTGCAAAGAGTCAGACATGATTAAGCAACTAACACTTTACCAATGAGGAAGCAGAGGCTCAGAGAAGATAAAAAAAGCTTCCCCTAGGTCTCAGAGTTAATGGCTGGTGAAGCAGGCTGGCTCTTAACCATTTGCTGTGCTGAGTCTAGGGCAGTTGAGCTGGGGGCAGGGGCTTGTGGCTGTAGGGAGAGCATTTCTAGAGGAGCGCCTAAAGGCTCAGGAGAGCCTGAGTTGAGGCTTGATAGTGGAGACTGGGAAGAAGGGTGTCCCAGGTGGAGGAAACAGCAGGAACGAAGGCAAGGAGGTGGGAAGCAGCCTGGTGCACAAGGAACCTTGGTTCAGGGGCTACTTTAGAGACTGTGAAGATACCCATCTTCACATGGCATGTAGAGAGAAGGAACTAGTCCCTAGTCTAGTCTGCCTCGTCCCCGAGGCCCATTCTGGCACTAGGATCTCAGTGGATAGTGGTTCAGACACATGGTCCCTGTGACTGAGCTTTCATCTTTCACCTCTGCAAAATATAGATCACACCATCTGCTGTATGTTTGTTGATGTTGTTCAGTCGCTCAGTCGTGTCTGACTCTTTGTGACCCCATCGACGGCAGCATACCAGGCTTCCCTGACCTTCACTATCTGCCAGAGTTTGCTCAAACTCATGTCCATTGAGTCAATACACAATTTCTAATTGAGCTACTATCTTACTAGCCTTTCACAACAGCCCAGTTAAGAATGACAAGGATTATTATGCTCAGATGTCCAAAGAGGGGCCCTGATTTGCTCAGGCAAATACCTGAGTAGCCAAGTTGAAACTGAAACCCAGCTCTTGTGCCTTGGCACCTGGGTCTCCGGTGCTGAGTATGCTAAAAATACTTCTTTCCTAATCCCTGAGAGATGCTGGGAGGACAGCTGGAAACATCAGTGTTCAGCTCACCAGTGCAGAAGTCTAAATGAAGCCCAGGCCCAGTCCTTTCTATGCTCACCTTCCAAAGACCGGAGGAGGAGTGTCCAGTGCAGGGACCTAGGATGGGGAAAGAGTCATAAGGAGGAGGCGGCTCTCCACCCTTAAAAATTCTAGTTCCCAGAGTCCAGGTCTAGACAGGTACAGACAGCAACTTGCTTTTAGAAGAAATCTACTCCTACAGGCCAGAGCCTGTCAGGGCAATTTAGACTCAGGCTGGTATGACAGTCAAAAGAGAAGTTTATAGTTTCACAGCCTGGGTTCAAGTCTCAGCTCCATCCTACCCATGTTGAGACCTGAGCAGTTCCTTAACTTCTTTACGCTCCGATCTCCTCATCTGTAAAATCGGGATGAGAACAGTACATAATCTCATCATCTCTCAGGGTTGACATGAGAAGTAACCAATACTAAGTGGTCAGCACAGCACTTGGCACATAATAAGCGGTAGGTAAAGTTTGTTGTTGTTTAGTCACTAAGTCATGTCTGACTCTTCTGTGACCCCATGGACCGTAGCCCGCCAGGCTCCTCTGTCCACAGGATTTCCCAGGCAAGAATACTGGAGTGGGTTGCCATTTCCTTCTTCAGGGGATCTTCCCAACCCAGGGTTTGAACCCATGTCTCCTGCATTGGCAGGCGGGTTCTTTACCACTGAGCCACCAAGGAAGCCCCCAGTTAAGTTTACTTGTTATTATTATTCAAGTCCCAATCATAAGCCGAGCATTTGGGCTTCCTCAATTACTCAGCAAATACTTACTGAATATCTTCTGGGACCTAGGCATGTAAATGACTATTAATCCGTGTAGTTAGACCTGTAACTGGAAATTTCCAAAACAAGCACAGCACAGAAGGGAAGACTGTCACAGAAAAGGTGACCTACAACCTGGCTGTTAAAGGACAGGAGAAAAAGATGGAAAGGAAGGACATTCTAAGCAGAGAGCAAGCATGAGCAAAGGCTCAGAGCCTGTGGCTTTGAAGGATGAGGGAGACATTTGGTGTGGCTGAAAACACAAGAAGTGGAAGAAGAGGTTGGATAGAAAAGATGGAGCCACTTTAAAAGGAGCCTCAAATGCTGTGCTAAAGATTTTGGCTTTTTATCTGAAGACGAAGCGAGGAGTCATGTAAGGAAAGGAGAGACATAATCAGAAAGAGAAGGTAACAGCCTGGTGGCGGGAGAGGCCTTTTATGAACCACTGGACAGCAGAAAGTGTTAATAACCTTACTTGTCCCTTCAAATAGTTTTTGAGTACCTACTATGTGCCAGGCACTGAAGCCTGGAGAATCCTAAGGCGGGCAAATAACAGACCCAATTCTGCCCTTCACAGAGTTTACGGTCTTGATGGTTAACAAGACAGATATGAACCAAACAGCCACATGAACAAGGAAAATTCAATACTGTGAGTATGCTTTGCAGGCAAGGCCCATGAGGCTATGACAGCATTTAACAAGGAGAACTGACTCAACAGACAGAGAATGTCAAGGAATATTTGCGTTTTCGTCTACAGTATGAGTAGAAATTAACTAGTCAATAACTGGACTCTAAAAATGACAAGGTCAATGATCATGATGATATCTGTGCCCCACCCCACAGTGGATCCTCAGTGTCAAGCAGGGCAACAGAAGTTAAAAATTTAGGAAAGGGCTTTCTTTTGAAGGGGAGCTTGGAGTAAATGCAAGAAGGCCTGGGAGCATCCCCAAGGCTACTCCTGTCTCAGTTTCTCTGTCTTAACCCTTCTGGTCTCGCTTCAATATTACCCTCCTCCGAGATCGTACCAGATTGCCCTATCTATTCACTCCTCCGGTTGCAGTCATATCTTTAATTACCTAGTGCATTTCTTTGTCGTCGACTGTCCCCGCCCACTAGACTGTAAGGTCTATGAGGGCGTGAACTTCCTCTGTTGCTCTGTTTATATCCCCAGTGCCTAGCTAGATCTGTGCCCACGTAGGAGGCGCTGGACATAACATTTGTTGAACGAATGAATGAACCCCGAGGAAACTGAAGCTCGAGGTGAAGGTAGGAGGACAGCGTCTCGCCCAAGGCCAAGGTCATTCTGGGGCCGATCCTCGAACCCAAGACTCTAAGCTCTGGCGGCCTGACTCCGGGTCGGGGTGGAGAGATAGGAGGAACGGGGCGATTCATGGCCCCTGGGGCAGCCTCAGCCTTGGCCCTGCCATCGAGGCGGGAGGCCCGAAGCCGCGTGAGGAACGGCTGCAGCCCCTCCCAGGTCCGATGCCCCACGTCCGCAAGGATCAGCCACGCACTCACCTTGGCGGCTCCTATGCCGGCGATGTGCCGCCGCCGCCGCCTCTGCCGCCGCGGTCCACGGTGACAGCTCGCAGAGCGCAGGCACTTCCGGGGTCAAACAGCTATTCCGCAGGCGCAGACAGGAAGCCTCGGCCCGACCTCGCCCCCGGAGCCAACTGCCGCCGAGAAGCCGGGCCCGGGGCCACGCCCCCAAGCCAAGACTCCGCCCCCTGTAGGTACAGGAGTGGCTGTACCCACACTTTCCGCTCCTAGCGCCCTTGCTGCTTTAGCAGAGATGGTGGGAGGTCGGCGGAGAGCAAGGTGTGGTTCCACCTCTTGGAAAAACCAAGTGTGCTACCTGGGTTCCTCAAGTCCAGGAGGAATTCTGCAGCTAAATGCTTATACTGTGTCAGGACAGGGGATGCGTTCTTTTATTGACATCAATTTTTTCAGGTAAACGTGTCATCCAGTGATCTAAAAGGGACAGAAAAAAACGTCCTGGTCACTCTATTTTTTTCCCTCTGGCATCACACCCATTTGATGGCATCACACAGGCAATTTAATTTGTATCTTGGTGGTTGATTTGTACCAAAGACGTGGCAGTCTTTGGTACAAATAAAGCTTAAAGTAGGACTTCTGGCAGAATGTATGGATTGGTTTCATTATTTCCAATGATATTAATGTCACTGAAGTTTTAAAGCTAATTAACTTGACTGGGCTTCCCTGGTAGCTCAGCTGGTAAAGAATCTGCCTGCAATGCAGGAGACCCAAGTTCAATTCCTGGGTGGAGAAGATCCTCTGGAGAAGGAATAGACTACCCACCCCAGTATTCTTGGGCTTCCCTGGTGGCTCAGTCAGTAAAAAAATCTGCCTGCTATGCGGGAGACCTGGGTAGGGAATATTCCCTGAAGAAGGGCATGGCAACCCACTCCAATATTCTTGCCTGGAGAATCCCAGAGGAGCCTGGTGGCTGCCATCCATGGAGTCACAGAGTCAGACACGACTAAGCACAGCACAGCATGACTTATAAAAAGACAAAAAGTTCCAACAAGACACCTGACTTCTCTGAACATGTCTCAGTTTCCTCATCTGTCAAAAGGGGATCATTGATACCCACTTCGTCATTTGGAGGCTAAATGAGATAGCACAGACAATACCAAGCACATAGTAGGTGCTCAAGAAATGTTAGTGGAGGGAAAGGAAGGACGAAAGAAAATGAGGAACAGAGAGAGGGAGGAAGGAGGCTCCTTATCCATTGGAGTGATTTTTAAAAAATTGTTTGTTTTTGGCTGTTCTGGGTCCTTGTTGCAGCATGCGAGGGCTACTCTTTGTTGCGGTGCTCAGGCTTCTCATCGTGGTTGGTTGCTCTTGTTGGAGAGCAAGGGCTTTAGGGCACACAGGCTCAGTAGCTATGGCGCGTGAGCTTAGTTGCTCCGTGACGTGTGGAATCTTCCCAGACCAGGAATCAAACTCGTGTCTCCTGCACCGGCAAGCAGATTCTTAACCAGTAGACCACCAGGGAAGCCCTTCCATTGAAATGTTAACCCTTATATTTATTTCATCTTTGTTTTCCCTCATTTTCCAGAAGAGACTAATGAGAAATGTGAGGTTCCAAAGGAGACATCCTTGTCTGAGCTGTCATATGTCCAAATGAAATGGAATTTAAAAACCACGTTAACAGGAGAAGCCTCAAACCATGTATCAGTTACACACAAGTATGGAGGAATTGGCGGGGGGGCGGGGGGTGCTCTGTTTTCTATATTAAAAGAAACACAACCACAGCTAACTTAATTTAATGGCAATTATTTGGATTGGCAATGGAGGCAAGTGTCTGTGGTGCTCAGAATCAGTCAACTCTAGGAATAAAAAGAAATACTGTCAGTAGTTGGAGCTAGAAAATCAGCACTGAAATATCTGGGTCTGAGTCCCACCCGGCCCAGAGGCTCTGAGTCACCTAAAATGAATGAATTGCCTTTGTGCTTCAATCCTCCAACCAGCTTGTGTTTGCAGAGTGCCATTGTTGAGGTGAGCTGTTGCGTGGCCTGCACAATGTTCATTTCCTCTATTTTCCCACTAACAGCAGCTTGACCACTCCTCATGTAACCAAATTGGGGTCTGGCTGCTCTCTGCTCAAAAGCCAATAGAGAGGCCAGGTTAGTGGAAAGGAAAAATAAAACAAAATAAAGTTTGCTTTATTTTGGATGCCAGCATTGGGGCGGAGTGGGTGGGCTTCCCTGATGGCTCAACAGTAAAGAATCTACCTTCCAGTGCAGGAGACATGGATTTGATCCCTGGGTGGAGAAGATCCCTTGGAGAAGGAAATGGCAACCCACTCCACTATTCTTGCCTGAGAAATCCCACAGACAGAGGAGCCTGGTGGGCTACAGTCCATGGGGTCTCAAAAGAGTCAGACACGACTGAGTGACTAAAACAACAGCAACAGTGAGGCAGCAGGGTGGGGAGGGGACAGATTTCTGTCCAAAGGCTGACTCCTCCACTGACAATCAGGGGGCAAGGGCTTTTACAAACGGGGGTGGGGGGCCACATGCAGAAACAGCACAGTCAGCTCTGACAGCCATCCTGAATTTGGTCATCAGTGGTCTGCCTAGCGTCATCTTGATTATTTGAGGGACAGTTAATCTGCAGATCCATGGTCAGTTTGTTCCCATTCCCTTGAGGCCAGTTCTCAGAATTGTGGCAGTTTATTGTTGGCTGCAGTCTGGTCATCATGTATCTATCAGACAGCTCCTAGGATGATTCAGAATATTATCTATAGCCCTTGAGAAGGAATTAGAGGTCCTTGACTATGCTTACTGACTAAACTGTCCTTATTTGGTCTCCTTTGATAGTTTTCCTTCTCATCTCCCATTGAACATTCTTTGGCTAAAGTTTTTCCACAGACAAAAAGGCAGGATGAGGATAGGGGAGAAGGACCGTAGAGTCCTACTCCATTTCACTCAGAGAACCATCCTTCCCAGTTCAGTCCACACGGAGTAGGAGTGACTCTTTACCCAGATTTGAAGGCTGAACCACTGTATTAGTTATCTACTGTTGTGCAATGAATTGCCCCAAAACTCTGACATGGTTTCTGTGGGTTAAGGATTCCAAAGTGACTCAGCTGGGTGCATCTGGCTCAGGGTCTCTCACAAAGATGCAATCAGATGTCAGCTGGGACTGCGCTCCCCTGAAGCCTTGATCAGAGCTGGAGAATCCACTTCCAGGTGATCCACTCATAGGGTTGGCAAGTTGGTACCGAGTGTTGGCAAGAAGCCACGGTTGCTCTCCACAGGGCTGCTTGCACATCCCTGCCACGTGGTCCCTGGCTTCCTTCAGAAGGAGTAATCAAAGAACTCAAAGCAGAAGCACCTATGCCTCCGTGGTCTAGCTTTAGAAGTCACACGCCACGACTTCAGTCATATACAGGGGCTGATACTACATCACCTCTTCCACATTGCATTGGTCAAAGCAAGCTGCAAGGCCAGCTTTGATTCAAGGGGGAGAAGAACTAGCCCTCCTCTCCACCCACTGTTGTTGTTTCGTTGCTAAGTCGTGTGCAACTCTTTGTGACCCTAAGGACTGTAGCCTGCCAGGCTCCTGTCTCCATGGGATTTCTCAGGTGAGAATACTGGAGTGGGTTGCCATTTCTTTCTCCAGTGGACTCTTCCCCACCCAGGGATCGAACCCAAGTCTCCTGCATTGGCAGGCTCTTTCTTTACCTCTGCACCACAACAGGCAACCACTAATCTACTTTCTATGGGTTTCTGATGGCCGTTTTTATAAGCAACCTGCAACAGCTAGGGAGACTGTGCAATTAGAGAGACTTGTGTGGAAGATGATAGTGGTTTGAACTCAGGCAGAGGCAAAGAATCCTCATGAGAAAATGAAACAACGGCAATGAAATCTCTTTGCAAAGTGTTACATAAAAATATGAATTTCATAATCCACGCTGTCGCCAGCCAGGAACTGCTGTCCCCAGCAGCTTTCTGTTAAGCCAGGCTTTCTCTCGATAGGCCGTGTCTGTCCGATCCCCCTGCCCTCTGTTGAGTTCATCAAAGCTTCTGCTGACTCAAGAGTAATCTGGAGAATGATCACGGCAGTGGAAGTATCAGATCATCCCCCAGGGCCCCTAATAACAAAACATCTGCTTGTCATTCTTCCCTTTCCCTCTGGGTTGTGGTGAGAAAACAGTGTTAAAGGACGATAATGATAAACAACTTAAAAAACTAAGCCTCCTGGCTTCCAAGAAGGGAGGCTTAATTTGAAGGCAGCTAATTATCTACTCATTATAATTTACAGATAATGGTGGTGATCTCGCCGTATGAATAGTTGTTGGAAAGATTTTGAAAATGTCTGGGTTCATGCCTTTTAGAAAGAAGAGGGCAGAGAATCCCCAAGTCAAAGAAAAGAACCTTATCAAACATGTAGTCCCAATCTCTCCTTTGTTGGATAAGGAAATTGAGGCCCAGAGAGGGCATGAGATTTGCCCAGAGATGTCCAGCAGCTGGCGGGGGGCAGAAGGGGCCCCAGAACTGAAGCCTCCGTGCTGGCTCCAGCCTAAAGCTCCACCCAGGGAGATGAAAGGGTAGCTCTGTCTGCCCCGTGCAGCTTGGCGACACTGCTCTCAGACCACCCATCAAAGTGGCAATTGGTACATCCAGGCTTTCGGTAATCATCAGTGTGGGGCCATGGAGCCACAGAACCAGGAGGTAGAAATAATTCCTCTAGGGCTGGGACATAGTTTAAATTGCAGCAAGGGCTGGGCTGGGGGATTTTTGCTTCGCTTTAAGATTAAATGTTTTGGGGGGGTTCTCTGGCAGTCCAATGGTTAGGACTCCATGCTTCCACTGCAAGGGCATGGGTTTGGTTCATGGCACGTATGCCATGGCATGGCCAAAAAATAAGTAAATAAAATTAAACATTTTTTATTTGGTAGCATCTCATACTTTTAATGTAAGATATGAGACGAAGGGCTTTCAAAAGACACCTTCAGTTACTCTGGTGATGGGAAAGTTTAGTACTTGATGTTTTTAACCAATAAACCTGAAGTTTCAATGCAGTGAAATAGTGCCAGCTCTTTAGCTGTCTTTGGGAGAGCATCAAAAGAAGTTACTGGAAGATATGCCTTGGCTATCATGAAAAGAGAGGGACTCTGCCTTCTCCTGTTCCTGGATGTTTACTCCCTGGGCTGCATAGTCCCCAGCAGACTCCAGAATGAAGCCATTCAGAGCTTCTAATTTCTTTTTTTTTTTTCAAATTTTTATTGGCATATAGCTGCTTTATAATATTGTGTTAATTTCTACCATATAGCATAGTAAGTCATATATATGTGTGTGTGTATATATATATATATGTATATATATAATATACCCTCTCTTTTTTTGGATTTCTTTCCCACTTGGGTCACCACAGAGCATTGTTCGGCATAGTTCTCTGAGCTATACAGTAGGTTCTCATTAGTTATCAATTTCGTACAGACTAAGCAGTGTGAACTCGTGCGTGCTCAGTCATGCCCTACTCTTTGCCATCCAGGGCCTGCCACCCCATGGACTGCAGCCCACCAGGCTCCTCTGTTCATGGGATTTCCCAGGGGCAAGAATACTGGAGTGGGTTGCCATTTCCTGCTCCAGGGGGATCTTCTCAATCCAGGGATTGAACCCTTGTCTCCTGAGTCTCTTGCAATGGCAGGAGGACTCTTCACCACTGAGCCACCTGGGAAGCCCATCAATAGTGTATATCTGTCAAAAATATGGAGCACTTCATGAATTTGCACATCATCCCTGCACAGGGGCCAGGCTAACTTTCTCTGTATGGTTTCAATTTTAGTATATGTGCTGCCGAAGCGAGCACCTGATCTTCTAACTCCTTAAGTGCCCCTGAAGTGCTCACACTTCAGGGCCCTATCCATGCTGATTCCTCAGCCTGAACTACCCCCGATGCTCTCTTCATCAAGGTGAAGTCTTCATCTCTTCTTTCTCCAAGTTCTAATCATTCCCCCGACATATACACTCCTACCTAGCTCCCTGCACTTCCCCTGTGTAGCACTGATCACAACTCATCATTTTTTTGTGTGATCATTTAATCAGTGACTGCCTCCTCATTAGACTATGTGTCTTGACAAGTTAGGAACCTCATCTGTTTGTTCGCTAACCTTATTCCCAGTTCTCAGCTAGGTACCTGGCACCTAAAAATATTTGTTTGATAAATGACTGAATCAGAGAGCCAAGATAATCTAGACCGACTCTTCTAATTCCAAGTAAACAAACTGTGGCTCAGAGATGGGCAATGACTTGCCCAGTGTCACACGCAAGCTTCTAATAGCTCCTTGTTGATTATTCACTCTCTTCAAGTACCTTGGCATGTGGGACATGGCCATTTCAAGGCACTTGCAAGGCTGGGGGACTCTGCTGTGTTCCACATTCTGGACAATTATAGCCCCTCCTTCAGGGAAGGCTCCTTGTGAGGCAGGAATTCTAAACCTGAGTCAGTGAAGGGGCTCCAGGACCTCTGCATTCCCTGAAATGTCTGTGGATATATTGGGGAGTTTGTTTGTTTGTTTTTTTCAGTAGAAGGGCTGCCAGGTTTTATCTGAACCTCAAATGAGCACAATCCTGAAATGCTAAGAGTCAGTCACACTAGCTCTCTGTTGAACCTCTTTTTCCCTTCACACTAGAAAACCCATTCCACGCCTCTAGAATCTCTGGCAGCAGAAAGATGGTTTAGTGCGAGACTGTGAGGTTAGTAGAGGTCAGGGCTAAGTAACTAACATATGGGATCAGAGAGAAATGCATTTTTGCTTTAGTTGGTTGAGGGTATTATGGAAGGTTTCCTGGAATAGGTGCCAATAAAGCTGGGCTGTAATGAGCCATAAAGGTTTAAGAGGATGGAAGTGATCAAGGGAGAAGGATAGGATCCCAAATTCCCTTCTGGGAGCCCCATTGTCCTCATCATTTCCACACACCTCCAAGGAGGGCTCATTTCAGTTGTCTAGCATCAGAGTCACTTGGGTCCAGACACCAGCTTGGCTGTAGAATCTCCTTTTCCTTCTCCCTTTTGAAGGCAATACAGTCTGTTTCTCTGATGCCAAACGTTGCCGGCAACACTTTGTCCCCTCTGTTGAATTATTCATCCTGTGAGATGAATTATTAATTTCCAATTTTGTACAGCAAATGCCAGACAAACAGGTAGAAATGGAGTTGGGACCCTGGGCACGGAGCCACAGACCTCCCCAGGTCCCCTGAAGCACAGGCCACCAGGGCCAAGAAATTATGCAGGAATCTGCAAGGGGCTCGCCCTGGAATGCATCTGACCGAGCGTGAAGCTGGTACAAGCTCATGGTGCCCTCAGAAGTGGCTGGGCTCCGCTTCCTCTGGCTCTCAGGCCCCTCGATCTCCCGTGTCTTCCCTGTGGCGACCCTGACAGGCTCCCGGACTGGGCTGCACTGCGCGTCCACGGTGGGCCCGGCTGCATTTGGTGCAGCCCCTTAGATTTGATTCTGAATCTAGCACCTAGGTGGCCCTCGGTTAATCAAGCAGGATTTCTCAACCTCAGCCCTATTGACATTTTGGCCCAGAGACCTCTTTGTTGTGGACTCTTGTGTGCGTTGTAGGCTGTGGCGTGGCATTCCTGGTCTCTGCCCACTAGATGCCAGTGCATATCTTCCCCTGCCCCCAGTTGTGGCAACTAAAAAGTCTCCAGTCATTAAGTGTCCCCTGGGGGGCAAAGCTGCTCCCATTAAAAAGCCACTGTTTTAAGTTAGTGCTTTTACTTGAGTTTTTTTTTTTTTTTTAATTCAGTGGGGATCCTGGTAATAGTTACCAGGATGAAATATGATGGTCAATCGAGATGACAGGTGTGAAGTCTCCACTTGTTCAGAGTGTCTCCACCGTGGGACTTTACTGTTTCAAGAAGCGACAGTTCTCTTTCATGCCTGAGTCCGGGTCTCGGTTGAGTGCTTCCCAGCGGGCTCAGTCAGTAAAGAATCTGCCTGCGTGGCAGGAGACGCAGGTTTGATCCCTGGGTTGGGAAGATCCCCTGGAGACAGAAATGGCAACTCCCTCCAGTGTTCTTGCCTGGGCAGTCTCACAGACATAAGAGCCTGGTGGGCTACAGTCCAGGGGGTCACAGAGTCGGACACGACTGAAGTGACTAAACCACCACAACTCTGGGTCTCAGGATTGTGTTCAGCTGCAGGGAACAAAACATCCACCTTAACCAGACTTGAACAGTGAAGAGGAGTGACTGGTTCCCATAACTGGAATCCCATAAGGAGGCTGATTTTCAGGTTCGGTTGATTCCACAACTCACCCATGTCCTCATTCTCAGGGACCAGTTCTGTCTGTCTTTTTGCTCTGCCATGTACTGTGAGGACTTCTTCTGATATGTTCACCTTTGCACCCTAGGAAGACTTTCAGCAGTCATCAGCATCATGGTCCTTTTTTTTTTTACAATCGGCAAAACCATGTGGCCTGTGGGATCTTAGTTCCCCTCTTACAGATCGAACCCATGACCCCTGAGGTGGAAGCACAGAGTCCCAAACACTGGACTGCCAGGGAAGCCCCAGGCCTTCTTATACACTTCCCATCCAAAAGGACACATCTGTTTCTGCATTCCAAGCCAGAGTCCTGAGATCCAGCCTGGCTGGGCCACTTAGGTCACAAGCGTACTCTGAAATTAGCATCTACATCCAGTAGACTGTGTGTGCTGGTTGGTATAAGCTCATCACGTCCCATGCCGGAAACTTGGAATGTAATCACCTTTCCTAGTGTTAATATATGGCTGTGGAGATATCCAAATGAAAAAAGGAAGATCTTGTACCAACTGGATCCAGGGAACCTTCCAGAACCGGTCATTCTAGTGGACGGGGGAACAGATTAGCTGATTGGCTGGATCTGGGACTTGGCCAACCCTTGGAGTTGAGGGCATGGGGAGGGAGGGGAAGTCAGTCTCACCCAACTACAGGGACTGAAATTGGGGGAAGCTGGGTTTCCTAATGCCCAAAGAGGGGTGCAACAACTAGGTTAGAAATGGATGCTAGGCAGGCAAGAGTGAAAGATGTCCATTGCATGAGGTCAAGAGAGGGCCATGGGGGTGGACAGGGGCATGTTAGAATGTCTAGAGTGTATCAGACACCTCTGTGTACCACTTCGATTACACAGAGCTCACCCTTTTTTAAAATACTTATTTAATTTTTGGCTGTGCTGGGTCTTAATTGCTGCACATGACTTTCTCTGGTTGCAGTGAGCAGGGGCTGCTGTCTATTTGTAATGTGCGGCTTCTCACTGTGGTGGCTTCTTTGTCATGGAGCACAGGCTCCAGGTGCTTCGGGCTTCAGTAGCTGAGATGCATAGGCTTAGTTGCTCCTAGACACGTGGAATCTTCTCAGACCAAGGATCAAACCAGCGTCTCCTGCACAGGCAGGCGGATTCCACCAGTGAAGTCCCAGAACTGACCGTTTATTCCAACTAGCGCTAGGTGGTCTCAGGTGAGAGTTGACAATGCCCCACCTCTCCCTGGGCCGCCAGGGACGGGTTACCTGTCAGGCCCAGTACTCACCCTGTGTAACCAGGAAGTGTGGAATGTTAATGCTTGTGAGGCAATCCTTGACCAATGGGACTCAGAGCTGATGATCAGATACTTCCCCCTTTATTCCTCAGAAGGATTGTTTCCCAGATATGTTTCCTAAGGTGTCTCTGACGATCCCAAGGAGTCATGAATCACCCACATCAGGTCAACCCTTGGCCCACCTCCCTCTGGCTCCTGCTCCTTGCCTGTCCTTCTCTCCTGCTCCCTGGAGCCACATCCTAAATAAACTCTCCATACAGAAGCCTTTATATCAAACTCTATCTTGGGGGAACCCTGGATAAAGATTTTAGTTAGCCTGAGATGTAGCTATAAGTCTTTATACTTTTTTAGACAGCATGTGAAAATGAAAGCAAGTTTTTGTATTTTTAAATTGCCCTGCCATCTGTTGACTGGGGGCCGTGCTCAGAGGACACTGCTCTCGAGGCTGCAAGTCAAGCCTCTTGGGACCTAGTGAGTTCCAGGCCTTTCTTGGCAGGAGGCTGTGGTCTGCCAGCTGCTGTGCCCTGGGTGGGCAGGCAGGTGCAGGAGTGGCCCAAGATGAACCCCTGCCCAGAGAATCTGTTAGGGGCTGACTGCAGGCTTGAGAACTTGATCAAGATGTCATCAGCCAAACTGGGAAGGCTGCCCTGCTTCCAGCTGCACCCTGGGATTCTGACGGACGTGCCCTCAGCTCCACTGGGGATTGAGTGCTCAGTTGAGGTGGCCCGCCAGTGACAAGGCATAAAGGAGCCTTTGCAGAGATGGTGAGAGGGACCCACGGAAAGGGCTGTCTCCTTTCCTCTAGCAGCCTGCCCCCTGTCCCACCTGGCTGTAGACAACATGCCACAGTGGGTCTCTGCTCCCTGCTCTCTGGGTCTGGTTTCCTCCACTGATGCCCTCGGACACTCTCTGACTCTGTTGGGATGAATTCCTCAATCTCTCACCCTTCTGGTCACCACCCACACATCTACTGTGCATCCCTCCTGGCAGGACCCTCAGCCACCCCTCCAGGGCTCAAACATTGCTCTTGGTTGTCAAAAAGGCCCGCAGGCCCCATATGACTTGCTTTTTGACAAGTCTTCTAGCTCCCCGACCAAAACCCAGAGCAATGCCGGCAGGGCACGGAGGCAGCCCAGTTTATACACATCTGGCGATATCTCAGTTTACGGTCAGGTATACCAGGGGACTTGGGGACAGGGCTAACAGTTACAGGTTAGCCCCCATCTGACTGTGTCACTCCTCGGCTTCTTTCTCTCTCTCTCTCTCTCTTTTTTTTTTTTTGGCTGCATTGCAAGACTTGTGAGATCCTAGTTCTCCAAGCAGGGATCGAACTGAGCTCAGCAGCGAGAGCACGGAATCCTAACTACTGGACCATCAGGGAAGTCCCTTGGCTTCGTATTTTTCAGGCGCTTCTCCTGGCAGTTCAAGGACCCCTGTGGGGAATTCAAGACTCCTCACCACTGAGACTCCTGCCGCTCCATGGTGCTCCCACGCCTATGCTCCAGCTGGCCCCCGCTTCTGTTTCCCTATTACCTGGCTTACTTTAAATCATCTTTCAGGTGTCAGCTGAGGGTCATCTCCTCCAGGAAGCTTTCTTTAGTTACCCAAACCTAGTGAGAGAGGTAAGCTCACAAGTTGCCTAAAATAAACCTTAGCACATTGCCCGGTTCCCGTTTGTTTACGGGCTTGTTCCTGCAGCAGGTGGTAAATTCCTAGACATTAAAGACCATCTCTAGTTCATCCCTGTTCATTCCCTCAGGGCAAAGCACTGTGCCTGGCACAAAGAAGGTGCTCAGTAAGTATTTGTTAAATAAATATTATGAGACTTCAAAGTGTCTAATAAATTTGAGTCTAGAATTTATTCAGAGGGAATGAAGCCTCAGTTCTTATATAATATCTAAAAGGAGAAAAACAATTCATGTATTAATATGAGTTATTAATAACATTGTCAAGTACTGTTAATATGTCACATATATTTGTATAGATGAATATTTTAATAGATGAATATTAAAAAACCCGTACAGCTGCAAAATTTTTTAAATACTGTTAAAAACAGAAAAATAAATATGCAACAACCTAACAATATAAGCATTGTATATTTTTCTCCAGTCTATGCCTTTGGGAAAGTATACTTTCCCCAGTCACGGAGCATGCTATTTCTGCCTTTTCACTAAACATTACAGCATCAACATTTTTTCATCTTGGAATCACTGCCTTTGAAGCGAAAAGAAACTTTAGAAATGGTCCCATCCATCTGCTTCACTTCCAGAGAGAGGAACTGAGGTCCAGAGGGGTGACTGACTCAAAGTCACCCAAGGAGATGACAACTGTAGTTACTAAACTTCCTGACAAGTGACGTCACATTCCCCCACAACTCCTGAAGCTCCTGCACCCGCAGAGACGGCACTCCACAACAAGAGAAACCACTGCAACGAGGAGCTCACACATCACAGCTGGAGAGTAGGCCCTTCTAGCCGCAACTACAGAAAAGTCCGCACAGCGACAAAGACCCAGCACAGCCAATAAAGAAATGAATGAAATTTTCAAGAAGAATTCAGTGACATATAAAATTTTATACTTCTACTGGGGCTGTCACACACACTGGTAAGTAAGTTGATCATAGCAACCACTTTGGAAAACTTGCTGGGAATCTCTCTCCAAAGCCAAACATTCGATTACCCTATGACCAAAACTCTTCTCCTCCGTGTTTTAGTTGTTATTGTTTGGCTGATAAGTCGTGTCTGACTCCTTGCAACTTTGTAGCCCACCAGGCTCCTTTGTCCATGGAATTTCCCAGGCAGAATAGTGGAGTGGGTTGCCATTTCCTTCTCCAGGAGATCTTCCGGAACCAGGGATCAAACCCATAGCTCCTGCATTGGCAGGCGGATTCTTTACTGCTGAGCCACCAGGGAAGCCCATATACTCCCATAGAAATAAATGCTTAGGTCCACCAAACAACATGTACAAGAAGGTTCATAGTAGCCAAAAACCGGACACAGGGACTTAACTGGTGTTCAAGGGGCTAACACTGGTCTCCCAGTGCCTGGGTTCAATACCTAGTCAGGGAACTATATCCCACATTTTAATCACACTCTTCTTTATCTTCATGTTTTACGGATCAAATACGTTTATTTTCTTTTCTAGGTAGATTTTTTTTTTGGCTCTGCCACGTGGCATGCAGGATGTCAGCTCCCCCCACCGGGATTAAACCTGCATGACTTGCAGTAGTACAGGCTCAGAGTCTTAACCACTGGACTGCCAGGGAATGGTTTTAAGTCCTCCCTGCCACCCCCCGCCCCCCACTTCATTTTCTTAAGCATCATTGAATCTGCCCTGGTCTTCCACTGGGCACTAAGAGGGCATCTCTACAGCCTCTTACTATGCACACCTTGTTGAATCTAAGATCTGAGAGGCCTGGAATTCTTAATTTTGTTCTCATCTCTATTTCTATCCCTGGTGACCCATGGCCAGACCTCTAATTTGTAACTCTGGGTTTACCTGTTTGGAAAGTGGGTTGAATAATTAATGCCTCCTTCACCAGGGTGTTGAAGTTTAATTACTGTTTGCAACATTGCTCAAGATGTCGAGATGAAAGGCATTTTTAAAAGTCCATGTTATTGGCATTAGTAATAAAGCTGAGGAATTTGTTTGTGAGTTTTCAAGGTTGTCATAACTGGGAAAAGGAGGGGGTGGGGAAGGTTGATTTTATGTGGAAAAACCTTGCCCAAAAAACAGCCACAGATCCTTGTTGGTATAAATAGCAAGAACATCCTGTACCTCAAAGGGCTTTGCAAATTTCACATTCTTCCATGCCCCTAAAAAGACAGAACCCACACTTCCAAAACTGAAAACAAAGAGTTACCTGGGGTTTTAAGGCGGGATATTCAGAAGCCAGTTTTTCTATTCTCTGTACTCTTCACAATTTATAAGAAGAGTGCAGTTAAAGAACAGGGTTCTTCATTTTTACCCTCAATTTTTCACTTTTCATTTTGCATTCTGATCACATTTCTACCAACATAGCCGTTAACAAGGATTTTTAGAAACCTGCTATTTTTGTGAGCACTTTATAAGGGGAGGTTAGGAGAAAATAAAAGTTAAAACTCAGCCTGTGCCCTCAGAACATTTACCGTCAAGCCAGAAGATAAATATGAGCAAGTGGCCTATATTTAGAATTTATTTCATGGTGCCCTGTTATTAATAATAACTGCCCCCTTTGGAGCGGCCCAAGCCTTTTGAAATGTATTACTTCATTTGATCCACCGACAGGGCTGGAATTACAAGCTCTGATTTGAGGGGGAGGAACCTCAGACCCAAGTGACGTTTCTAAGGCCATGCGGCATGCAAGTGATGGTATTGGGACTGAGACTCAGTCTTGGGAAGTGGAATGGTCTCAGGGAATCTAGTGGAAGGATCTCGTGTTCCTTCCACTGTAGTACTGCCATGCCCAGAAGCTATTCAAAGGAAAGATCTAGACTTTTGTCCCAGGTTGAAGGTCAGACCAAGCCAAAGACCAGTGCCACGTGGCATCTAATCAAAGAGGACTTGTGCAGAGGTTGAGGGTGTGGGTCTTGGACTCAGAGGCTCTGATTTTGCTCCTGGCTCTTAATCACTATACGTGTGAGTGAAAGTTGGTCAGCTGTGTCCAACTCTTCTTGACCCCATGAACTATACAGTCCATGTAATTCTCCAGGCCAAAATACTGGAGTGGGTTGTCTATCCCTTCTCCAGTGGATCTTTCCAACTCAGGAATCAAACTGGGGTCTTCTGCATTGCAGGTGGATTCTTTACCAGCTGAGTTACCAGGGAAGCCTAATCACCATATAGATTGAGGCAAATAACTTGACTTTGATAAACCTCAGTTTCCTCATCTAATAAATGAAGATATGGTAACAGTGTTTCTGACTTCATCAGGTTCTTTTTTTTTTTTTTTAACTATTTATTTATTTGCCTTCTTAGTTGTGGCAGGCAAGTTCTTTTAGTTGTAGCATGTGAAATCTAGTTTCCTGACCAGGGATCAAATCTGGGCACCCTACATTGGGAGTGCAGAGTCTTAGCCACTGGCTCACCAGGGAAGGTTCTATTAAAAGCGATCATCTATGGAGAGCACTTAGCCCAGTACCTGACATACAGGCCCTGCTAAAGGTTATCTGGTAGGCAAATGAAAGCTAAATGCACCATTACCCCTCAAAAGAACCATCTTGGGCCAAGAACTCAAAGGAATTAAAAGAAAAAACAAACCCACCACATTTATTTTGAGATAATTGCAGATTCACATGCAGTTGTAAGAAATGGCCCCTTGTCTTTTGCCAATTTTCCCTATATAATTATAGTGCCATATCTCAACCAGGAAATCAACATTGATATAGTCCACCCACTTATCTGAATTTCATGTTTTACATGCATTCGTGTGTGTGTGTGTGTGTCAGTTCAGTTCAGTTCAGTTGCTCAGTCGTGTCCGACTCTTTGCGACTCCGTGAATTGCAGCATGCCAGGCCTACCTGTTCATCACCAACTCCCAGAGTTTACCCAAACTCACATCCATCGAGTCAGTGATGCCATCCAGCCATCTCATCCTCTGTCGTCCCCTTCTCTTCCTGCCCCCAATCCCTCCCAGCATCAGGGTCTTTTCCAATGAGTCAACTCTTTGCGTGAGGTGGCCAAAGTATTGGAGTTTCAGCTTTAGCATCATTCCTTCCAAAGAACACCCAGGGCTGATCTCCTTCAGAATGGACTGGTTGGATCTCCTTGCAGTCCAAGGGACTCTCAAGAGTCTTCTCCAGCACCACAGTTCAAAAGCATCAGTTCTTCAGTGCTCAGCTTTCTTTATAGTCCAACTCTCACATCCATACATGACTATCCATACATAGCCTTGACTAGACGGATCTCTGTTGGCAAAGTAATGTCTCTGCTTTTTAATATGCTGTCTAGGTTGGTCATAACTTTCCTTCCAAGGAGTAAGCGTCTGTGTAGATTTGTTTGATTACCATTACCGTCAAGATATAGAAGAGTGGAACTTGGTGGTATAGTGGCTACGATTCTGTGCTCCCAAAGCAGGAGGCCGGGGTTTGATCCCTGCTCAGGGAACTAGATCCTGCATGGCACAAAGAAGATCAAAGATTCTCAACTAAAGATCCTGCTTGCTACAATCATGACCCAGTGCAGCCAAATAAATAAATAAAATAAATATTAAAAACATTTTCTTAAATAATTTTTTGTTTCCCTAACCCCTGCCAACCACTAATGTATTCTCCATTTCTAGAATTCTGTTACTGCAAGAATATATATATAAATATATATATACATATATATATATATGTATATATATATGTATATATATATGTAAGTAAGTAGCCTTTTAAGGTTGGCTTTTTTCACCCAGCATTATTCCCTTGACATCCCATGAAGTTGTTGCAGGTGTCAATAGCTCCTCCCTTTTTTTATTACTAAATAGTATTCCATGGTATGGATATGCCAAAGTTTGTTTTACATTCAGCCGCTGAAGGACACTTGGCTTGTTTCCAGTTTGGATCTACTGTGAATAAAGCTGTTATGGACAATCAAGTAGAGGTTTTTGTGTGAACATAAGTTTTCAGTTCTCTACAATAAATGCCCAAGAACACATCTGCGGGGTATTGGTAAGTGTACACATGGTTTTGTAAGAAATTGCCATACTTTTTTCCCAGAGTGACTATGATTTTACACTCCCACCAGCAGTGTGTAAGTGATACAGTCCCTCTGCTTCCTCACCACCCCTTGGTGTTATTGTTATTTTTTATTTTAGCCATTCTGGTGGGTTTATTGTTATACCTTATATGGTTTCAATTTGCATTTCCGTAATGACTAACAATGTTGGACATCTTTTCACGTGCTTATTTGCCATCTGTGTACTCTCTTCAGTGAAGTGTCTGTTCATGTCCTTAGCCCATTTTCTAATTGAAGTATTTGATTTTTACTGCTGAGTTGTTGGTTTTTTTTTTTTGCCGTGCCATGTGGCATGTGGGATCTTAGTTCCTGGACCGGGAAGTAACCAGAGCCCCTGCAGTGAGACCACAGAGTCTTAAGCGCTGGACCACCAGAGAAGTCCCAGGGTCTTTCACAGAGTCTAAGGTTTTAGTTCCGAGGTGGTCCAACTTATCAGCTTTTCATATCATGCATGGTGTGTCATGATGCTTGGGGTGTCAAGTCTAAAAAACATTTTGCCTAACCCTAGATCTCTTTTTTTTTTTGTAAAAATTTTATGGTCTTGTATGTTATATTTAAATCCTTGATCAATTTTGAGTTAATTTTTATATATGGTGTATGGCTTAGGCCAATGTTCTTTTTTTTTTTGTCTATGGATGTCCAATTGCTCCAGCAACATTTGTTTAAAAGACTATGTTTCTCCTACTGAATTGCTTTTATACCTCTGGTAAGAATCAGTTGGGTGTATCTGATGGATCTGTTTCTGAGCCAAGAACCCAAAACAATTTTTAAAATATTTATGTATTTATTTGGCTGTGCCGGGTCTTCCATCTTTGTCATACTATGTGGGATCTTATTTAGCTGTGGCATGTGGGATCTAGTTCCCTGAATCAGGGATCAAACCCAGGTCCCCTGCAACGGGAGTGTGGAATCTTAGCCACTGGCCCAACAGGGAAGTCCCTCCATCAATACATTTGAAAGGGTTGGTCAAAGAAAGGAAAAAAGATAAAAGGAGAGAATATACCACAGAGATGTATGTGGTTTACAGAGCCTAAGATATTTTCAATCTGGTCCTTTTCAGAAAAAGTTTGCTGGCTCCTGTTGTAGAGGATAAAATTGAGGCTCAAACAAGGGAAGGACGTCATATACTTGAGGTCACACAACAAGGAAATGGTCGAGCTATCCATCCATTCATCCATCCAAAATGTAGAGATTGGACTTCCTTATATGTGAGGACAAAACACTACACGAGCATGAGATAGTTAATGCAGCATTTCCCATAGAGAATTCCAGGGCACCTAGCTCCCAGAAACAGGGAAACATGTCCTCAGCTCAAAAGAGTTCTGGAAACTCTGAAAACTCCATAATAATCTCTTCTTAAAAGACCGCTATGTATATCAGCATATCAAGGCCCTGAAAAGTTCTGCAGTAAAGAAAATGACCTGGCTACCTTTGTTGAACTCAGCATGTCCCAAATTTATTCAGTTGAGAAACTTTGGTTTTGTTCCATTTACTTTGATGATAGCTACATAATACCATTTCTCAGAAACACTTGGGAAATTCAGAAGCTAAAGGCCAATCACTTGAGGTTGACAGCTGACCTGGACACAGTAAGTCACCCAGCCTCACTGGTGGAAAGCAAAGATTCATCTAGCTGCACCTCTGATCCTCTGTTTCCTGCCTTTAGAATCACATTTCCCAGAGAGGTGTTGGCTGGCAGTCCTCCATGCTGTTGGACTAGGGTGCAGGGTGATTTTTTTTTCTCTCTGATTGGTTATAAGTCTGTAATTTCCCTGTAAGACCAAGACCCCCAGATCACACCGGCTGGCCTTTTATGCCGTGTATGCCCTGATGAAGAAGGATGGAGTGGGTCATGTCCTGGAAGACTCAACCTTAAAAAGTCAAGAATGTAGGGCTCGGAGAGACAGATGGCATACATCCAATGAAAGGGTTTGTGAGCATCCAGAGACTTGTTGGAACAGGGTTGATTATTTCCTAGAGGTGCTGATGAAGGAATTTGTAATATCAAAAGAATTCAACCATTAAGGAATCTAGTCTGCAATCTGTTATTAACACAACATGAAGTCATAGAGCTTCGGCATGATTTTAATCTTAAAAGGGTAAGCCTGCCACACAGAAAGATGCCCAAATAAACCTATACTTGCTCCAGTCGGGTGGTTCAGCGAACAGGTTGGCCCTCTTTTGCCTCTGGGTCTTTGTATGTGCTGTTCCCTGTTCCCGAGCCATCCTTTCTCTTGACTTTCACCCAATTAATTCCTTCCTTTCTTTCCAGTCTCTGTATCAGTGTTACCTGGACTCCCATAAGAGTAGGGTGGGTTCTCTACTTAACTGCTACTGTAAATCCTGTATCTTCTCCATCAGAGTACTTATTTGCATTCTGTTGACTTTGTTGTGTCAATCAGACTATATAAGTCCCTGGAGAGCAGGGACTGGTTTTGTCTTGTTCAGTGTTGCATCTGCAGAGCTTGGCATCATGCTAGACAAAGGGGGTACTCAACAAGCATTGCTAACAAACAAGAAGATCCGCTGTGAGGACTTCCCTGGTGGTGAGACTGTGCTTCCAACATAAGGAGCACAGGTTCGGTCCCTGCTTGGGGAACTAAAATCCTGCACGCCTTGAGAGCCGCCAAATTAAAAAAAAAAAAAAGATTGAATGTGTATACTTTTTGCTTCTCAGACACATTGGATAAACTGAGGCAGCTTGGCAGACTCTTTAGCAAGTCTGGGAATGGAACCGAGATTTTTTGACACTGGGTGAGAGATTCTTTTTCATACCCTTAGACCACTTCTTAAATAACTTAATTCCTTTCCAGCAGAGCTTTTGCAGCCTTATTCTCGTCTTTCTTGTCATCACCTTGGAGGCGAAGACTGTTTCGGAGAATTATTTTATAACAGATGAGATCTCGGGGCAGAGGAAAATTTATCTAACTCTCAGGGGTAGGAGAAATGTGTGTCTTTTGGACCTTGAATTTAAATGAGCCAGCAAATCCCTGCTAATTCTCTTCCCTTGCTGGGTCCCGTCTGCTTCATTCTCAACAAAGGAGAAACCCAGCCTGTGTCACCCATGATTTATGCACTGCTGTTCGCTCTCTTCCCCTAGAACATTAAACACCCTGAGCAGAGGGGGAAGAAGGGGTAATCTCAGGATGCCTGGCTGTCAAAGAATGTTTAGGGGCAGGCTCTCTGCTCTGGTGGGAAGTGGGAGGAGGCTGAAATGTTAGGGATAAAAGAAAAGACCAATGGGGCTTTTACATAAAAGGAACAAGGGAGTCTCTGTTTGCTCCAACCTTTGCGAAAACCATTGGCCTCTGAGCTGAGAGACCTGGGTACTTGATTTACTTGTTTACCAAGTGCCTTTGGGGAAGACTTGCCTCTCCCTGGGTCTCAGTTTCCCCAGCTGGCAAAGGAAGGTCTGCCTAGCTTGAGCTCCCACAGCCTCAGGAAGCTGGGGCGAGCTGATGTTTGTTGCGTGGAGAGAGGCGTACGGGCAGCTCCGTGGTTAACCACATGGACCCCTGCTCCCCCTCTCTCTGGCTCTGTGGCTCTGGGCGAGCTCCTCAACTCTCAGAGCCTCATGTGCGTGATGGGGTTGATCTCCTGGCGCTTCCTCGTTGGGTTGCTGACAGCTAGAGCTCCCCGCAGGACTGACAGGGAGCCAGCATTTAATAAGGGTCAGCTATTACTGGGACTGTTGCTCCTGAGATGGTCCCTGGCCGTGGTCAGAGTGTCCCTCCACCTGAGTTCCCTGCTTGGGGCCTGTGGCTGGTGGGGGCAGGGCCTCCCTGGCAGCACTTGGAAACTCTGGGCAGAAGGGAGGAGGAGCTATTTTCAGTGGATTCTGGTTCTATTTGTGGCTTTGAGTTGGCCCAAGCTGCGGGGAAGCTTTGGGCAGAGCAAGCCGGGCACTGAGGGAGGTGTGTCATCTTACAGCTGAGATGGTAGGGAGAGGAGGAGGGATGAAGAGCAGACAGAGGGAAGGTGCCCCTCCTCTCCTATGGTTCCCTCCCCAACGCCCCCTTCTATCTTCTCCTTGCCAGTTTCATCTTCTCCTTGCCAATTTCACCTTCTCTGCCTTCCCTGGGGGGAATTTAGAAGGGGCAATTGGCCTTTCTTTTCGAGGTGGATTTAGTTAGTAACACGGGGCAATCCATCAATCTGGTTAACACAGTGTTCCTCACCAGCTGCATTGATTTTCTTAGGCTGAAGTGGGATTCACATCCCCAGCAGAATTGTGCGGTATTTATTAAAACCTAAGTGGTGTCTATGCTACCAAACATCTAAATCATTCATCAGAGTGTAGAGAAAGCACTCTCATTTCCCCATCGGACCCTGGGGCATTACCTGTTGACACCACTTCCCACTCTCCTCCCAGCAGGCTTTTTAACCTCTCTGGGCCTCAGTCCCCTCATTTGTGAAATTAATGGGGTGGGGGAGCACAGGAGGGGCTTGGCAGGGAGACTTGGAGCTCTTGAATCCTTTCCAGCTGCACTTCTGTGATTCTCTGAAGCCATAATTAAACAAGGAGAAGCTGAATCCTTTAATCAGAGGATGGTTGGTAGGACTGGGAGGCTCCACAGAGAGGGTGACATGCTACTCTGTCATTTTCTGGATGAGAAAACTGAGGCCCTGAGGGTGGGGTCAGGTCAGACAGTGAGTCAGTGGCTCAGCTGGGTCAGGAATCCAGGCCTCTGACTTCCTGTTGCAGCAGGCCTTCCCAGCACTGCACTGCTGGGAGGAGGACTGGAAGCACATCAATGCACCTGCTCATTTATTTAACTCCCACCATAATTCATTTTCCATATGACATCACCCACATGGTAAGGTATGGTGGCAGGTCTGCCCTCGTTAAAAACTGTATCACTATTTCAGTGTTTCCCAATGACCAGTCATTTGAGTGCTATCCTCATGAATTTTTTTACATCATCAGATTTGATTAATATATATGTTGCATTTTTCTTTCTCTTTTTCCTTCAATACTTGTTTATTTGGCTGTGCCAGGTCTTCCCTCACTGGCTCAGAAGTTGAGGCCTGAGGGCTAAGTTGCCTCTTGTGGCATGTGAGACCCGATTTCCCTGACCAGGGACTGAACCTGAGTCCCTTGCATTGCAAGGTAGATTCTTATCCACAGGACCACCAGGAATGTCCCTACATTTTTCTTTAAATCAGTTCCTCACTTTACATAAATAAACTTAGCCTCATCCTAAGCAAAGATACCTGTTATACTGAGTTTGATCTGCTATGTTTTCCCACATATATATTGAACATAACTATTTAAGTTAAAAAATTCATGTACCGACTAAAGATGTCTTTGCAGTTGAGAAATTCCAATGAAAATGGCAGTGATTCTCAACCTTGTTGGTTTCCTTAAAAATTATTGAGGACCCTGGGACTTCCCTGGTGGTCCAGTGGCTAAGACTCTGTGCCCCCAATGCAGGGGCCCCGGGTTTGACCCCTGGCCTAGGGAGCTAGATCCCATATGTAGCAACTACAGATTGAGCATTCTGTGTGCCACAGCTAAGACCTGGCACAGCCAAATAAATAAATAATATTAAAAAATTATTGAGGACCTTGAATAGCTTTAGTTATGGTTATGTCAATTGATATTTACCTTGTTAAGAATTAAAACTGACAAGATATTAAATTACTTGTCATTTATTAAAAGATACATGATTTAAAATAGTATTAAAAACCCAAGACATGGTAATATAAATTACACATTTTCATTAAAAACTACTCTGTGTTCCAGAATGAAAAATTTAGTGAGGAGAATGGCATTGCTTTACACATTTGCAGGTCTTATTAAGGTTTGACTTAAGAGAGGAATTCTATATTCTCCTATCTGCTTCTGCATTCAGTCTATGTCAGTTTGTTTTTGTTGAAATACATGAAGACTGTCCCGTCTCATAGAGTTCAGACAGTTGTGGATATTCTTTTTTTGATACTACACTAAAACTTGAGGTAGTTTCTTAAAGTTTGGTTGCATAAATTCATTTGAATGAAACTTTTATACTCAGTCACACTAAACTCTATTGGTTTGTCCTGTACTTTGAATAGATCTTTTATTCATGCATGATTGGGTAACATTATGCATTGGTCATTTGGAAAATATTGGTTCACTGGGTTATGCAGCTCTTCCAAGTGTAGGCATAGTTTATTATGCAATATCAAAAGTTCACTTTTGTTAATATTACTACCCATCTAAGCAGAAAAGACATTAGGACATCAAGTACATGGTGGGACTTTGAAGTTTTCCAAAATTCCAAGGAAGCTCCAGTTTTATCACTGACAACAAATATCATCAACTATTTTACTTAACGGGACAAACCCATTTCAGACATTTTTGAGAAAATGTTTGCCAAATATCCAAGTCTGAATAACTGTATTTCGCATGTTTGACCATTCCTTTCACATAAAGTTGTGTCTGACTCTTTGTGACCCCATGGACTATATAGTCCACAGAATTCTCCAGGCCAGAATACTGGAGTGGGTAGCCATTCCCTTCTCCAGGAGATCGTCCCAACCCAGGGATTGAATCCAGGTCTCCTGCATTGCAGGCAGATTCTTTACCAGCTGAGCCATCAGGGAAGCACAAGAATACCGGAGTGGGTAGCCTATCCCTTCTCCAGTGGCTCTTCCCAACCCAGGAATCGAACCGTGGTCTCCTGCATTGCAGGTGGATTCTTTACCAACTGAACTACTAGGGAAGCCAGCCTTTCTCATAAAGTAAAAGTAATTTGCTTTTTAAAAAAATCTTTCTTTTTCACCCTAACAAAGGCTAGATCAGTGCAACTCATTGCAGAAGTGCTTTCCATTGAGACAACCATCCTAATTCTGCACCTAGCAAAAGTGCTTTATGAGTGGGAATTAACAGCTTAAGTGATATGGAGTTCCATTCTGGAGTGATGTAAAGTGTTTCAGAACTGAATAGTGGTGGCAGCTGCACAATATTGTGAATGTACTAAATGCCACTAAACTGTTCACTTTAAAATGTTTTTTACGTTACATGAATTTCACCTCAAAAAGAAAGTGAAAAAAGGTGCTTTGTGCATAATTTTTATTCATCATAATGTTAAAAAGACTTGTAGTCAAAGGTCTAGAGTTAATAATATTGACGTTTTGTTTTTGTGCTTTTTTTAACTGCTTTGTCAAGGACATTCTTGAAATCGGTATTTTGTTTACTATCAGTGTTTACAGTTCACCACCAGTACATTCATGAACAATATGATGGCAACCAGTATAAATGGTGTCATTATCTTAAATTGTGCCAGCAATTTTACCACCTCTGCTTTTGCACCATCAGTGCATGTGTCAACATGGTATAAAAGGTAAATGGGTTCTTAGCTTTATTATGAAAACAGTTTTAACCCATCTGGGTCCCTGAACAAGTTTCAGGGCTCCTGAGAACCCATGGACCACACTTGGAGAACCACTGATCTATGCTGAATTAGAGTTGAGCTGAGAATCCCAGGGATGGGGGAGCCTGGTGGGCTGCCGTCTATGGGGTCACACAGAGTCGGACATGACTGAAGTGACTTTTAGCAGCAGCAGCAGCAATAGCTGGGTATGGAAGCCAATGAGATGCTGAAGTGTTACTGAGAGTTTGGGGATAATCTTCTCAAAGCGCTCACTGAAGGGGAAGTGACTTTCATCATTAAGCAGCAGGACCTAGCGTTGGGAAGGCTACATTTTAGGGGGTTGAGGGATTTCTGCTTTCCAGGGACCCTGTGTGACCCCAGGAAGCCTCCATCAATCAATCTTTCCATCTGTTCTTAGACTACTTCAAAGAGTCACTGAGCAGCTGGAAGAACATTTTCAGCTTTAAAGATAGCAGCGGGGAAAAGAGGCTGAAAGGGTAGCAGGAGGAGGGGAGGAAGGTCAGGTGGGGTAGCAGGGGCCTCACATGGGAAATAGGGCAGTGAAAAGCTGTAACTGAGCCTGGATCGACTTTCTCTTTTCTTGAATTAACCTCACAAAGTATTGTCAGCTGAAGCCCACAAGAAATCCCACCCATTTGTTTGGCTTTTCATAAGTTACAAAGTTTTCAACGTTATTACTTTAAAGAATCCTTACACACCAAGTGAGGTGAGCAAAATGATGATTGTGATCCCATGGAGCTGATGAGAAAACCGAGGCAAAGAAAAAGGAAGCTAGAAACAAGTATACAGAAGCACTTCCTTTCTATTGTTTCTTCTTAGGCTCTACTCCTTGAAGTGTTTTTTCAAGGCCACACAGCAGTTTTCTCTTTTTCATTTGGAGACAATTTACTGAGGTCTGCTGCCTTAACAGTAACAAGGTGGGTGGTAGTGGAAATAAGGTGAAGAATGGAGTTTAAAAGCACACTCTAGAATCAAATTGTCAGAGTTCAAATCCTGATTTATACCTCCTCATGTGTTCCAGAAAAGCATCTATTTCTGCTTTATTGACTATGCCAAAGCCTTTGACTGTGTGGATCACAATAAACTGTGGAAAATTCTGAAAGAGATGGGAATACCAGGCCACCCGATCTGCCTCTTGAGAAATTTGTATGCAGGTCAGGAAGCAACAGTTAGAACTGGACATGGAACAACAGACTGGTTCCAAATAGGAAAAGGAGTACGTCAAGGCTGTATATTGTCACCCTGTTTATTTAACTTATATGCAGAGTACATCATGAGAAACGCTAGACTGGAAGAAACACAAGCTGGAATCAAGATTGCTGGGAGAAATATCAATAACCTCAGATATGCAGATGACACCACCCTTATGGTAGAAAGTGAAGAGGAACTAAAAAGCCTCTTGATGAAAGTAAAAGAGGAGAGTGAAAAAGTTGGCTTAAAGCTCAACATTCAGAAAACGAAGATCATGGCATCCGGTCCCATCACTTCATGGGAAATAGATGGGGAAACAGTGGAAACAGTATCAGACTTTATTTTTCTGGGCTCCAAAATCACTGCAGATGGTGACGGCAGCCATGAAATTAAAAGACGCTTACTCCTTGGAAGGAAAGTTATGACCAACCTAGATAGCATATTGAAAAGCAGAGACATTACTTTGCCAACAAAGGTCCGTCTAGTCAAGGCTATGGTTTTTCCTGTGGTCATGTATGGATATGAGAGTTGGACTGTGAAGAAGGCTGAGCGCCGAAGAATGGATGCTTTTGACCTGTGGTGTTGGAGAAGACTCTTGAGAGTCCCTTGGACTGCAAGGAGATCCAACCAGTCCATTCTGAAGGAGATCAGTCCTAGGATTTCTTTGGAAGGAATGATGCTAACGCTGAAACTCCAGTACTTTGGCCACCTCATGCGAAGGGTTGACTCATTGGAAAAGACTGATGCTGGGAGGGATTGGGGGCAGGAGGAGAAGGGGACGAGAGAGGATGAGATGGCTGGATGGCATCACTGACTCGATGGACGTGAGTCTGGGTGAACTCTGGGAGTTGGTGATGGACAGGGAGGCCTGGCGTGCTGCAATTCATGGGGTCGCAAAGAGTCGGACACGACTGAGCGACTGATCTGATCTGATCTGATGTGTAAAAAGGGAGCATAACAATACCTGATCACAGCTCTGCTAAGATCACATTAGAGCTACATGTCAAGCATTCATATAGCATGAGCACGTCTTAAGGTTCAATCCATGAGAATGAGGACATGCAAATAGTGACTCAAAGTGCACAAACTTCTCCTACGTCCTATAGACTAGTTGAGGATTTCTTCCTGCTGCTGCTGCGGCTGCTAAGTCGCTTCAGTCGTGTCTGACTCTGTGTGACCCCATAGACGGCAGCCCACCAGGCTCCCCCGTCCCTGGGATTCTCCAGGCAAGAACACTGGAGTGGGTTGCCATTTCCTTCTCCAGTGCATGAAAGTGAAAAGTGAAAGTGAAGTTGCTCAGTCGTGTCCGACTCTTAGCGACCCCATGGATCGCAGCACGCCAGGCTGCACACGGCGATACTCTTGCCTAAAAACCAGTCCACATGCTATGCCAAAAGTCGGCCCTCTACTTTCGTACTCTTGGCGACTGTGAGATTGGCTGAGTGAATGCTAACACTCTATTGGCTGAGTATTTGCCACAGGCTACCTCATGGGGAGCTAGCCAGCCTGTGGGTGGGCCGTCCTGGAGTCAGGTGCTAGCTTCCATCCAATAAGAGACCACCAGCTGTAGAATCCGAACCTTCAGTCTTGGCCTGAGGGGCGGCCTAGGTAGCAAAACGTATGCTCCCGAGGAATGAACTTGACGGGAACCTTATTTTATTGGACAACAGGAGAAACAGGTGGGAAAAGCAGTTTTTTGTTTGTTCATTAGTTCTTTGTACTTACTATTTCCTCTCTCATTCCTTAAAGGCTATATAGTCATATAACAGGAAAGGGAAAACTGGATAGCAGAAATATAAGTAAAGTTACAGAGTTGAGGCAGGAGGAAAAGTCACTATTAATACATGGATCTGAGGGGCCAACAATAGGCCACCATTGAAGTTCACAATTAGCACTGGGCTTTCTGAAAGCCAAGATAAAAAGATACAGGATCATCTGCCTAATACTAATTATCAGAAATGAAGGGCACCTGTATCTGTGAGTCTTGTAGGCAGAGAATATCCTGCTATATCAGTAACAAAGGATATTGTGACCGGCTGCTGCTGCTGTTGCTGCTGCTGCTGCTGCTGCTAAGACGCTTCAGTCGTGTCCGACCCTGTGCGACCCCATAGACGGCAGCCCACCAGGCTCCCCCGTCCCTAGGATTCTCCAGGCAAGAACACGGGAGTGGGTTGCCATTTCCTTCTCCAATGCATGAAAGTGAAAAGTGAAAGGGAAGTCGCTCAGTCGCATCGGACTCTGTGCGACCCCATGGACTGCAGCCTAGCAGGCTCCTTCATCCATGGGATTTTCCAGGCAAGAGTACTGGAGTGGGGTGCCATTGCCTTCTCCTTGTGACCGTCTAGGCATCAACAATTGGCAGCTGCTTCCCCTAAGCTGCACCTTGATGGGATTCAGGGGGCAAAATCCACAATACTAGCGCCAAAAGTTATGGTGCGTTTTGAGGGAATGATTTCAATGAGCCCAGATGGCTTGCATCTTCCCATACATAAAAAAGTGCTAAATTCATTAACTTGAGATGTCTGCTTTTTTCTTAAATTAACAGTGATCTTACGATGTTCTGACTACCTGATTTTTGGTGTAAAAATTCCTATATATTCGGCTCCTCCCTTACCTCTTTGGAACAGTCCCTCAGAACTATCAGAGAGGTTGACTCTCGGGCTTAAGTCCTCCGTATGTTGGCCAAATGAAGCATAATTCTCAGTTTTAAGGTTGTGCAAAGTTTTTTCTTTTAGCTGACAGAGTAAAGCAAAGCCTTTCCTAGCTTTGAACTCTTAAATTTCTTACCTGGGATTTTATTTCAGGCAATGATGCCACAAAGTTGGCAGTACAGCTTGGTGGGGAGAGGAGTTTTTGTTATTAGTAGGATTGTTTGCTTTTTAAAAATTTTTTAGTGTATCTTATCCTAGACTGCAATTTCTTCAGCTGCAAAATGGTGATAATAACAGTATCTACCCATTTAAGCTGTGAAGATTAAATTGGATGTGTTGTATTGAAATTAGCTATTAATCTGAGAAAATTTCCCGCTGTTTGTCATGACCAGTTCTAGGTGCTGGGGATAAAGTGATGAACAAAACAAAGAAGATCCTTATCTTCAAGTAGCTTTTACTTAAGAATAGGACAGAAAGACAACAAACATTTAAAAAAAAAGGATAAATAATTGCAGAGTGCTGTGGAAAAAACAATACAACAAATGCAAGGATAGATTTCATTTGACGGGATTCAGCCATTTTCCAGAAAAGTCAAAGACAAAACGTTAAAATGCTAATCTTACAGGTGAATCTGTTAGGGCCTGAGGGAACTCGGTCCTGGTTTGTAGATTTGTTCTACAAGCTATTGTGTACGCAGAGTCGGACAGGACTGAGCGACTGAACTGAACGTGTTACAAATTTTTCTTTCTTTTTTGCTTGTTTGTTTGAAAAGACTTCTTTTACCTGAGCTTTGGTGGAAGCAGTGTGAAATTGTAGAACCTTGAGCACGCTATATTTACTTGCATCACATTAAATTAGTTTTATTCTGAGCACAATTACAGGTGAAAGATACTACCATTGTTCGAGCATTGTCTTGCCCCTGGCCGTAGAGCTAGGAAAAGATGCCTTGCCCAAAGGTTGACTTCCTCGCCCATTCCCAGATCCTGTTCTGTCTTTTCCAGCTGGAGCGCCCCACCTAATCCCTCGCCCGCCGCGGACGTACGGCTGATGTGTAGCCCCGCCCACCACCGGGGCGTGTCTACCGCCCAGACCACGCCCCTTGCTCCGACCGCCGGCAGAAGGCCGGAGCGTGCGCGCGCGTCCCCGCTCGCGGCCCGGCTCGGCGTCGGGAGCGCGCTCTGTGTGGCTGGTGCCGCCATGTTGTTGTGGTTGTGAGAAGGCGGTGGCGGAGGCGCAGGCGGTCGAGACGCTCCAGCGGCCCAGGCGCTGCCCCCCGCCGGCCCTGGCTGGGCGCCTCGAGGGGTGGCGGAGGCCGTGCTGTGACGGGCCTCGCCATGTTCTGCAGCCCGGTAAGGAAGCCCACCCCCCACACCGCCCCCCCCCCCCCCGTCTGCTCCGGGGGTGAGGAGGAGCTGGAGGAGGGGCCGTCCTCGGCCCCGGCGCCGCGGCTGTCACCCTCTGAGGAGGCGGCGACCCGCGGGGGGCTGGGGATGGCGTGCGTGGCCCGAGGAGGGTGGCCGGACGGCGGCCACGGCCGCCAGAGGGAGGCACGGGGAGCGGGAGCGCCGCGGCAGGGCTCGGCCCGGACCCTCGGCGCGGGGGAGGCGGGGTCCGGCCGGGGCGGCCTTTCCGGACCCGGTGGGGAAGGGCCCACGGGGACGAGGGGTGTGAGGCGCTACCCGGTAGCGTCCGGGGAGATGCCCGCTGACTTCAGGAGGTGAGCGTGCGGCCCTCACCCCGACCGGGTCCGTGGGCGTCCTCTGTGGCGGGAGGCCGGAGGTCGGGGGCCACGGAGCCCCCGGGGCGAGCGGAGCGGGCCCGGGACTTGTGGGAAGGAGGAGTGGCCGCCTGACTGGAGCAGGGCATCCTCCTGAGCTGGTGGTCCTGGCGTGGGAAGGATGGCTCGGAGGTGCTTGAGAGAACTCAGCACTGGTCAGACTGCCTCACGAAAGGTTAGAGTGATTTCTCAGGCGAAAAATCCTGCCGCTTAGGACCCCTAGGATAGTATTGTTGGTTGTACTTTGGGCTGGAAAACTTGCCTCAGAACAGTAAGGGTGAATTTTATGGCCATTTTAATAAACTCCTCCGGGGTCTGATAACCTTACTTGTGAGTTTTGCACAGGAGCTACTGTGGGGGGTAATGATATCCAGGTGTTGTCTCCAGACTGAGGCCTAAATTCTTACCCGTTTTAGTATCTTGACATACACTTTGTTGTATGACAGTGTCTGCCTTTTTTTCCCCCCCCCCACAGCGAGGGAAAAAAGTGGGCTTGCTCTTCCAGTTGAGCTTCACCTTTCGTTTCTCATAATGTGGGCGACGGTGCCATCAAGGCCTGCGTTGAACTGTGCGGGATGATTTTTGTTTTTAGTATAAAATAGTTGGGATTTATAGGTGTAGAGGTGTTGGGGACCTCCCTCTTTCACATCTAAGGCTGTTCCAGTAGGGCCAGAGACAGGATGCATGTTTTTTTTTTTTTTTTGCTCAGAGACCAAGTGAGGGGCACCAGCGTGTGTTGGTGTCACAGTCTTCCCTTCTAAGGCTTGTGACCTGGGTGGGAAGAAGAGCTTAGAGAATGTTTGGAGTAAACCCAGTACAGTTTGTGATATTTAACTAAATTTGGAGGGTTCCAGAATTGTAGATTGGCTCCGTATGAAGGCTTCTTTCAGCTCTAATTAACTCCCTTATTTTCAGGTGGCCCAGAGCTGTTCACGTGACCAGTATGCTTCTGTGGCCCCACTTGAAGTTAGTTAATAGCAAGCCATAGGAGAACCCAAGTTTTCCCAGTTTGTAAACCAGGTTTTTCAGTTTGGTGGTTAACTAATTAAATACCAGTTGTCAGAAATAGTATGGACTGCCTGAAATGCTTATTCCAGGCCTCACGCGGGACCTGGTGAATAAAAATCTCTGAGCCTTACAAAGCTCCCTGAGTGATTCTAGTCAGCCAGGTTTCTGAATGTCTGCTTTAAGTCACCTCTGGTATTCCAAAGGATTTCCAGTAATTACAACTCCTGAGAGTGTTTTTAATTGTTTATATAATTTGAGAGGTATGGAAAAGAGGGGAGCCTGAGCATCTCTTAAAATACAGTGCATTTATGTACGGGAAGCACATTGATTGCCAAAAATTATTTGTGCACATCTTAAGGGACATGCTTCATAAAATTAGAGGTATATCCAGAGATATAATGAGCAATCCAGAGGACAGAAGCAGAGAGGGAGAGGCAGAAAGTCTGCTTGTGGGCCACGAAGAGCTCCACTGAAGCTGCTTTCCAACATCACTGTTGCCCCTAAACTGTCTGATTCAGGTTTCTAGTGAAGTGGGGGTAGGGCAGGTGAATTAACAGTCACTTGAGACTAGGGTTGTGAACCAGGAAGGTTTACTGTGGATTGTGAAAAGTTCTTGAAATATGCCTAAGGCCTTGAGGAGTGGCAAAGTCAGTTCTAAAGTCTGATGTAGTTCTGGTTAACACTTTCGGTTGGTAAAGTGGAGTGCTGAGTTACCAAAGGAAGTATTCATATTTCAGAGGGGGTGTGGTAAGGTTTGTTATAAGTTTGGAGGAGTTGGAAGAAAATGTTACAGTCGTAGAGAGCAGTGAAGGAGTTTGGTCAACATCCTGTTAAATCGTAGTGTAGTACTGTTAGGGAAGCACACCCACCTGTCCACTGCAAGAGCTGGAGGCTTTGCATGGTTTTTTTCTTTGGTGTCTGGAGTAGTTATCATAGTTCTGAGCATATACTATGCCCTCAGGTATTTGTTGAGTAAATGGATAGTATTGAGGTGGGAAAAAGAACAGTTTTGGTGGTTGATGACAGTGTTTGTTATTAAAAGCTATTTGATAATTTGCATTGAGTTAGAGTCAGATGTTTTAGTCCTTGTGGTTTGCCTAAGAGATTCTGTTTTCTAAAGACTGTCATTGGACACTATCCTGTCCCTAGTTTTGGGGTCTTAAATGTGCCTTGGTTTTTTATTTTTTAGATTGTGTTGTTAATTGACTGCTGCTGGGAATGTCACTTCTCTAGACCTCCATTTTCTTATCCGTAAAATTAAAAGGTTTGTAATTATTGACCTAAAGTAGTTTCTCCAGCCTGATTTTGCAAATCTTTATTAATTTGTAATTGTTGTTTAGTATTAATCTCATAGGTAGATGAACCTTCTGTTTTGGATTCTGCTTTTGACTGATGGATTATAGACATTGTCCAAAACTGCTCTGGAAATTGCATGCATGTTGCAAGTGTTACGCAGAAACAACATGCTTATGCTGTTGTAATTCACTTAGTGTTGAAATCAAAACGGATTTCACATAGGGAACTTCATAATTGAGTGTGAAGCCACAAGAGTAAGAATGGTTTGGTGCAAGTTTGTGTAATTTCTGTGGTCAGTTGTTTCTTACAGACCACCCAATTCTGTAATTTTCTATGCTGAATTTATATGTAGTTTTATAATCAGTGAAACTTTAGACAAAATATGAGATCAAATCCATACCCGATTGAACTAGGATTCCCAATTTTAGAAGCTACCAGAATTGCTAACATTGTTATTTTTCATTTTAATTTTGTGCTTTTATCTTCACTTTTGCATCTAGAACCTTAACATAACTTTCAAGTTCATATCAGACATTTAAAGTGAAAACCGTTGTAGCATGACAGTGGTTGACTAGTAAGTCCTGAGTTCAAGTCCGGGTTGTGCTTCTCATTAGCTGTGTTTTCTGGCAAACCACATAAGCCTTCTGAGCTTCAGGTCCCTCATTAGTAAAAGGAAGAAGAGCAACTTCTCTGTGTATTTCACTGTGTCAGTGAGGATGAAATGGAATTGTGTATATGAAGCAGTCTAAAAATGTCAGTGGATGATGATGGAGCCCTATTGTATTAGAATCTTGTTTTCCTGGAAGAGTTGATTTGTGCAGCAGTGGTAAATCTGGTATTTGTTGTCAAGTGCGGAATTTAGTAATATCACTGATAAAGCAACAGAAAAGATTTCTTTTCTGTACTCTTTGCTTGGAAAAACCTTTGAGCAGCACTTGCATCCAGTCTGCCAATAGGAATAGTTAGTGTTTCAAGAAACTTCAGAGGGCCGAGATGTCTTAAATTTGTGCCAAGGTTTGCAGGCTACCCACGCCAGTATTCTGGCCTGGAGAATTCCGTGGACGGTATAGTCCATGGGGTCGAAGAGTCGGACACAACTGAGCGACTGTCACTTCACTTGCCCTTACAGTAGATTGCTGGATTTCACCCATTTTGTTATGTTGGCGTGGTGGTGGAAAGTGATAGGGTCAGGGACTTTGGCACATTCTGTGTAATGTTTTAGGGCTGTGTTTTCTAAATGGCAGGTGGCAACATAATGAAATCAATGTGGTTTCTAAAAGCACATAGAAAATGGTAAAAATAATTATTGATTTGTGAAACTTTTGTTTTATTATACATTACTTATGTTACTATATGTGTACTGTTGCCACATAAAATGTAATTTTATAATTACAGTCCCCCCACCCCGCCAGCGCCGCTCTGTGCAACTTTTGGGATCTTAGTTTCCAGACCAGGGATTGAACCAGACCCCTGCAATGAAAGCGCAGAATCCTAATCACTGGATCGCCAAGAAATTCCCAAATGTATTTTTTCTTGAGTTGTAAAACTTGGAAGCAATTGCTTAGGGACATAGTACCCGAGCTTTGCAGTTAGGATGACT
The DNA here is from genome assembly GCF_032452875.1 of Bos javanicus. Taxonomy (NCBI): domain Eukaryota; kingdom Metazoa; phylum Chordata; class Mammalia; order Artiodactyla; family Bovidae; genus Bos; species Bos javanicus. Next base: position 69,404,320 of record NC_083884.1, read on the forward strand.
ATAAAATAGTGAGACATAAAACATATGAAAAATCACAAGAAAATTGTGAAGTTTGGTTAAATTTAAAGCTGTTTTGTTAAGGGTGAAATACTGTGTGTGTGTGTGTTTGCACACGCGTGCACACGCAGTTACATCCGACTCTGTGACCCTCTGGGCTGCAGCCCACCAGGCTCCTTTGTGGGATTTTTCCAGGCAAGAATACTGAAGTGGGTTGCTGTTTCCTCCTCCAGGGGATCTTCCGGACCCAGGGATCAAATCCACATCTTCTGCTTGGCAGGCGGATTCTTTACCACTAAGCCACCTGGGAATCCACAAAATACCTCATAGCTTTGTTATAAATTGTTGACTTAATGAACATAGTTAAGACATAAACTTACGCTAATATTCTAACTCTTTTCCCTTAAATGGACTGTCTGGTAATTACAAAGATACTGTCTCATGGTGCGGATTACTACATCCAGCATCATGTTGGTTATATGTCCAGACCTAGATCTGTTACATACCTATTTGTTTCTTCATATGTTTCAATTCAGTCGCACAGTCGTGTCCCGACTCTTTGTGACCCCATAAATCACAGCATGCCAGGCCTCCCTGTCCATCACCAACTCCCAGAGTTCACTCAGACTCACGTCCATCGAGTTGGTGATGCCATCCAGCCATCTCATCCTCTGTCGTCCCCTTTTCCTCCTGTCCCCAATCCCTCCCAGCATCAAAGTCTTTTCCAATGAGTCAGCCCTTCGCATGAGGTGGCCAAAGTACTGGAGTTTCAGCGTTAGCATCAGTCTTTCCAAAGAACACCCAGGAGTGATCTCCTTTAGAATGGACTGGTTGGATCTCCTTGCAGTCCAAGGAACTCTCAAGAGTCTTCTCCAACACCACAGGTCAAAAGCATCCATTCTTCAGCGCTCAGCTTTCTTCACAGTCCATCTCTTACATACATACATGACCACAGGAAAAACCATAGCCTTGACTAGACGGACCTTTGTTGGCAAAGTAATGTCTCTGCTTTTCAATATGCTATCTAGGTTGGTCATAACTTTCCTTCCAAGGAGTACGCGTCTTTTAATTTCATGGCTGCCGTCACCATCTGCAGTGATTTTGGAGCCCAGAAAAATAAAGTCTGATACTGTTTCCACTGTTTCCCCATCTATTTCCCATGAAGTGATGGGACCAGATGCCATGATCTTCGTTTTCTGAATATTGAGCTTTAAGCCAACTTTTTCACTCTCCTCTTTGACTTTCATCAAGAGGCTTTTGAGTTCCTCTTCACTTTGTGCCATAAGAGTGGTATCATCTGCATATCTGAGGTTATTGATATTTCTCCCAATAATCAATCTGGCAATCTTGATTCCAGCTTGTGCTTCTTCCAGCCCAGAGTTTCTCATGATGTACTCTGCATAAAAGTTAAATAAGCAGGGTGACAATATACAGCCTTGACGTACTCCCCTTCCTATTTGGAACCAGTCTGTTGTTTCCATGTCCAGTTCTAACTGTTGCTTCCTGACCTGCATACAAATTTCTCAAGAGGCAGATCAGGTGGTCTGGTATTCCCATCTCTTTCAGAATTTTCCACAGTTCATTGTGATCCACACAGTCAAAGGCGTTGACATAGTCAATAAAGCAGAAATAGATGTTTTTCTGGAACTCTCTTGCTTTTTCGATGATCCAGTGGATGTTGGCAATTTGATCTCTGGTTCCTCTGCCTTTTCTAAAAGCAGCTTGAACATCAGGAAGTTAACAGTTCACGTATTGCTGAAGCCTGGCTTGGAGAATTTTGAGCATTACTTTACTAGTGTGTGAGATGAGTGCAATTGTGCAGTAGTTTGAGCATTCTTTGGCATTGCCTTTCTTTGGGATTGGAATGAAAACTGACCTTTTCCAGTCCTGTGGCCACTGCTGAGTTTTCCAAATTTGCTGGCATATGTTTAGAATGATTTTATTATGAGAGATAGTAGGAAGCTTTCCTGATTTCATTTATGTTCTAAATTTATTTTCTTTAGCTAATGCTTCTGTAATTTAGTTGCAGAAGATACATAAAACTATTTTTCTGAAATATTCATAGATTGATAATGTGGCAAATGTAAGGAGTTATAAGTATATTGATAAATCCTAGCATTTGAAAGAATTGATATAAAGACAGGATGGTTTACTTGAAATAGGGTCATTCTTATTTTTTTGTTCACGCCTCTCATGTTTCTATAAGATAAAACAAATTTATAATTGTAAAGTATTTAGACTGATTACACAAACCACATGGGGCAAAGTAGTGTGTTTATAAAAAGCTTTAGAAGTCTACAGGGCAATAATAAGGAGTTTTAATTTCATTTTAAATTTCAAAATGAAGTTTTTATTTCTGATTATGAAAGCTACAGTACATATTTGTGTGAGTGTGTGTGAAACCTACAAAAAAATGGAGATAATGTAGGAAAATGAAAGAAAGTAGAGCTGATCCCTAATCTCATTTAGATGTAATGTTTGGTGTTTTTCTTTTTTACTTATCTACTGAAATACTTAAAGAAGAGCAACTTCCCATGTCCAGTTGATGTTCCCTTAATGGGTATTCAGTATTCTGTGATATGGGTGCAGCATAGTTTACAGCAATTCCCTGTTAATGGACATTTCAATTTTCCCTCATAAAATCATAAAACAGAGCTGTGATGAACTCCTTTGGACTTTTTTTTTTTGGCTGCACCAGATGGCTTGAAGAATCTTAGTTCCCTGACCAGGGATCAAACCCATGTCCCCCGCAGTGGAAGTGAGTAGCCCTAACCACTGTATTGCCAGGGAAGTCTCTTGTTTGAGCTTTTAAAAATACAATTATGCTGCTATTTTCTCAGGCTAAATTCCTAAAAGTGGGCTTATCTGGCAAAGGGTTGTTTTTTAAATTTCAGTATACTCAGGGTATCCTCTAAATAGGGTGCTATTTTAAAGTCTCGGCAACAGTAATATCATTGCTACTGCTGCTGCTGCTAAGTCGCGTCAGTCGTGTCCAACTCTTTGTGACCCCATAGACGTCAGCCCACCAGGCTCCCCCGTCCCTGGGATTCTCCAGGCAAGAACACGGGAGTGGGTTGCCATTTCCTTCTCCAATGCATGAAAGTGAAAAAGTGAAAGTGAAGTCGCTCAGTTGTGTCCGACTCTTAGCGACCCATGGACTGCAGCCTACCAGGCTCCTCCATCCATGGGATTTTCCAGGCAAGAGTACTGGAGTGGGGTGCCATTGCCTTCTTCAGTAATATCATTGTCCGGTTCCAAATATTCTTTCTAGTGATTTACTACCTTTTAGCTTGCCTGGACAATCCCATGGACAGAGGATCCTGGTGGGCTGCAGTCCATGGGGTCGCTAAGAGTCGGACACGACTGAGCAACTTCACTTTCACTTTTCACTTTCATGCATTGGAGAAGGAAATGGCGGCCCACTCCAGTGTTCTTGCCTGGAGAATCCCAGGGACGGGGAGCCTGGTGGGCTGCCGTCTACAGGGTCGCACAGAGTTGGACACAACTGAAACGACTTAGCAGCAGCAGCAGCTTGTTGGTGGGAATTTAAAACAGTTTGGAAATACCTTTTCCTTTGTTCTTTTTTCATCATCGGCCCTTACCCTCTACAGCTTAGCTGTGGAAGGAGCAGGTGAAAATGGAAGGGCAATGATAGAGACTACTTAAAAATTATTGAGCGTTAATCCTCAATCCTTAACTATTTAATTTACAAATAATATATATAGTAACTGGTTATTGTGTGTCTTATTAAATATAGAGAAAAAAATTAACGAGGATGAGAATTAAAGTTCAAGTATCTTTCTCCTTTACTGCAGTGGAGCATCTTGGGTACTCCTTGGGTGTACTGTGTTCTACTTTGGATATAACTGCTTTAGACACTTAAGATGTAATGTTGGGCTTTTATGGTCGACTATTTCAGAGCTTTCCCCCTAGTTCTGCAGGTGGTCCAGCCTAGTTGGATTATGATAGTCTTCACAGTGGCCTGTGCTATCGAGAGCCATGTCTGCAATAAGGGAAACGTAGACCTTGCGCATAAAGCACCAGCTGAGGCGCTTGTCTGTGTCTTTGTTGAGGTGCTTGATTTGAAAAGGGCCAATCATGGGATAGGAAGCAGTCTCAATAAGTAGCCTACTTCTCTTAAAGATGAAGAACTGATATTCTGTAGAGTATATTTTTTAAAGTCTCTGCTTTATGGAAAGCAGTTTGGTTGTAACATTTTTGTTTTCTAAGAGCTTAGGTCTTGGAGACTGAAAAAGATGAATAATTGCTATGTACTATCTTTCCTTTGCTTGCAAAATACCACAATTAACCTGTCACTCTTTAACTCCATTTGGAAGAGCCTGAGTCAGTAACTTAAAAAATGCTTTCTTGGGCCAAAACTTTCTCTGAGTCCTGGATTAAAAGGTGACTTTTTTTCTTAATGTTTGAATATGTTCCTGTTTTTAAAAAATTTAAACTTTTTATTTTGTGTTGGAAGATAGCCGATTAACAGTATCGTGGTAGTTTCAAGCGCACAGCACAGTGAGCCAGCCGTTCATATGCGTTCATATGCATGCACCTGTTCTCCCCCAAACGCCCCTCTCGTCCAGGCTGCCCTGTGACACTGGGCAGAATTCTTTGTGCTTAAGTTCATAAGTTACTTTTGATTTGCCCCTCTCCTCCCTGCTGCTTAGTTACGAAATCTGGAAATGGTGCTTTTACCCTACAAAAATGAGTCTCCCTCTCTCTTCCTATCATGGGGAGTTTAATTTCAGTAATTTTATATGGATCGGTCATTATTGGAGAAAGATGATATTGAAGTCTTTGAGATTGTGAAAAGAGCAACTTGTGATTATTTTTTGCCAGTTAAAAGATAATTTATATTGAAGGTGATTGCTGTATATAGTATTTTTGGAAAAAGGCCAGGTATTCCTTTTTACCTTAGGTAGCATGATTTATAAGGTGTTGTCACAGACATCTTAGATCCTCATAAGGGTTTGAGAGCATCATTTAATCACGGGTAGTATTGTGACTCCTTTGAGGCCACATGCCTCAAAGGAGTGTTTGACATCGTCTTTAAAGACTGTAAGCCTGAAGAAGTAGGTGGTATTTAGTCACTAAGTCATGTCCGACTCTTGCGACCCTGTGGACTGTAGTCTGCCAGGCTCTTCTGTCCATGGGGTTTTCCAGGCAAAAATACTGGAGTGGGTTGCCATTTCCTCCTCTAGGGAATCTTCCCCACACAGGGATGGAACCCTCATCTCCCGCATTGGCAGATGGATTCTTAACCACTGAGCCACCCAGGAAGCCTGCAGAAGTAGGTACTGATGGCTGTTCTCCTTCACTCCTCAGCACTTCATGTACTGCCTGGTATAAAGGAAGCTATCAATTTTATGGACTGTTTAAACTCTCACCTATATATTTACACGTGTAAATAAACTATAGTCTTGTGAAACCAACACATCACTTTCTGTAGTTAGATCGTTCCTTCATCTGATGTGCACAGAAAACATTTCTGGGGGAGAGGTCATTAATTTTACATCAGCCTTTCAGATATCCCCTTACTTTCTCTTCAGGATAGATGCATGGTGACAAAAAAGTCTTGATGTAATTCCTTTCATTGTGTGGGTTCCTCCTACTGGCAAGAGTCGTGTGTGTGTGTGTATATGTATGTGTATGTATCTGTATTTATATAGTAGCTTGCTATTTAAAAAGGAAACATACTCAGTTTTTGTGTGTATGATGGTTCTTCAAACATGGACTGCAGGGTTTGCCATAGTGTGAATGAAAAGGAGCAAATATAATTTCTGTCACTTATCTTATTCTCTCCAGTTCCCTGTACCTGTGGTTTGGTTTATTCCGAAAAGGCTGAAAAAAAATTAGTCTTCTGAAGAAGCTAGTATTTTATTTCCCCTTTGATCTGCTGAACTTAAAATCATGTTTCATAAGTGAACTAATATACTTTTATACATAAGAGAGACTCTATAAAGACAAGAATGGAAATACTAATAGTGATTAATTTCTGGCTGGAATAGTGACCATTTTCTGCCTTATGTTCTTCTGTAGTTTTCCAGTTTTCTGTAATGAACATGTGTTACTTTTTTTTTTACTATTATAATTAGGGAAAACCTGCTACTTTAAAGTACATTTTAATGTCCTTAGTTTTCATTGGCTGGCTTATGAAGATTTAAATCGTAGTCAGCATTAAAGGAATGGGTTGTGGACTTCCTTAGTGGTCCAGTGATTGAGACTCCACACTTCCACTGAAGGAAGTATGGTGAGGAAGTTCCACATGCCATGGGGTGTGACCCCCCCCCCCCCCCCCCGCCGCAAAAAAAACATTAATCGACTCCAATTCCTAAGGAGAGTGGCAGCTGTAGGAAGCAGTATGGGAAAATGGGGCAGGCAAGCGGATTTGAACTTTCTGACTGTAAATTCCACTGTGGCACTGAGGCAGTCTGGGCTTTGGTCACAGTTAAACACAAGACCTCCACCTGATATTTCCCTTCCTAATGAGCTGATTGAGAATTATGAATGACATCTTGAAAAGTCAGATACTGTGAACTTAAACACAGGACTCGGCCAGAATTCCTAGTTTTCCTGCTGACTTGCCATGTGGAGTAAGAACTGTAGCCCTGTGTGTATTTAAAAATATTAAATGGGAAAAAAAACCCAAATAGGATTATAGCAGCCCAGATGTGATACTGATTTTGCACATGTAATTTGAACTGGAAGATACTTAGATAAATGACTTTTATTTTGACAGTTGGGGTTTTGGTGTTAATGTATATAGCTGGGAGTTGAGCCACTGTAAATTTATTTACTCATTCATCTATTGATACTCTAGGAAGATCTATATAATATATCCAGAGTTTAAGTGATTAGGTAAAGCCTATCAGCTTTTGCTGTTTATTGAACATTATAGTAACTTCAGTGCTTGTGTAGATAGATGATATATCATTCAGAATGTTAGATTTCTGGGGTAGAACATTATTAACTGTCTGCCCTTTATTCTTTTAAAGAATAAGATTAAAGTTCAAGGGCAATCAAGGTAATAAAGGTAGATACTAATATAAATTTAAAGGCTTTTTTAGTTTAAAATTTTATAATAAAGATATATAGGTTTATTAAAAAAAATACCTTGTAGAAGTTGATTAAGCCCATTTTTCTGTTCCCAAATCCCACAATCTTGGCTTTCTTTTTTTAAAAGAAAATTTAAATATTTCAAAAATTCAGAAGAATATGGAGAATAATTTAACAGACACCATGTGCCTAAAAGTTGATTTAGATTTAATAGATGTTGATATCTTGTAAAATTTGCCTCAAAGAGGTATTTATATTTGTTTTTAAAAAGCAAAATATTACATAGTTGGAGTCCTTCCTGCATTCATCTTAAATCCTATTTCTATTATCCAGAGGTGGTTTTACCATTTTAGGCCATCCTGTGCTGTTTTATTCTTCCTACAGATGTCTGTGTGTGTTTGACATGTAGTATTATTGTGTTTCAAATCCATATAGTACCTTAGTGTATATATTCTGCTGTTTGAAAAAGCTTGAAATTTATCTGTTAATATATGTATGTTTTCTTAATAGCTATGTAGTACTCAGTTGTTTGAATAGAATGCAATTTTAGTCCCATATTGTTTGTTTTTGATTAATATACAGATCTTAAAATTTCCTTTTAATATGATCAAGCTGTACATGGCTGATTTACAATTTTTTTCTCAGTGTATTATAAACATCTTACTCTATCGCAAAATCAGTCAGTTCAGTTCAGTCGCTCAGTTGTGTCCGACTGTTTGCGACCCCATGAATTGCAGCACGCCAGGCCTCCCTGTCCATCACCAACTCCCGGAGTTCACCCAGACTCACGTCAGTGATGCCATCCAGCCATCTCATCCTCTCTCGTCCCCTTCTCCTCCTGCCCCCAATCCCTCCCAGCATCAGTCTTTTCCAATGAGTCAACTCTTCGCATGAGGTGGCCAGAGTACTGGAGTTTCAGCTTCAGCATCATTCCTTCCAAAGAAATCCCAGGGCTGATCTCCTTCAGAATGGACTGGTTGGATCTCCTTGCAGTCCAAGGAACTCTCAAGAGTCTTCTGCAACACCACAGGTCAAAAGCATCCATTCTTCGGCGCTCAGCCTTCTTCACAGTCCAACTCTCACATCCATACATGACCACAGGAAAAACCATAGCCTTGACTAGACGAACCTTTGTTGGCAAAGTAATGTCTCTGCTTTTCAATATGCTATCTAGGTTGGTCATAACTTTCCTTCCAAGGAGTAAGCGTCTTTTAATTTCATGGGTGCAGTCACCATCTGCAGTGATTTTGGAGCCCCCCAAAATAAAGTCTGATACTGTTTTCACTGTTTCCCCATCTATTTCCCATGAAGTGATGGGACCAGATGTCATGATCTTCGTTTTCTGAATGTTGAACTTTAAGCCAACTTTTTCACTCTCCACTTTCACTTTCATCAAGAGGCTTTTGAGTTCCTCTTTGCTTTCTGCCTTAAGAGTGGTGTCATCTGCATATCTGAGGTTATTGATATTTCTCCCGGCAATCTTGATTCCAGCTTGTGCTTCTTCCAGCCCAGCGTTTCTCATGATGTACTCTGCATAGAAGTTAAATAAGCAGGGTGATGATACACAGCCTTGACGTACTCCCCTTCCTATTTGGAACCAGTCTGTTATTCCATGTCCAGTTCTAACTGTTGCTTCCTGACCTGCATACAAATTTCTCAAGAGGCCGATCAGGTGGTCTGGTATTCCCATCTCTTTCAGAATATTCCACAGTTTATTGTGATCCACACAAAGGCTTTGGCATAGTCAATAAAGCAGAAATAGATGTTTTTCTGGAACTCTCTTGCTTTTTCGATGATCCAGCGGATGTTGGCAATTTGATCTCTGGTTCCTCTGCCTTTTCTAAAACCAGCTTGAACATCAGGAAGTTCACGGTTCACATATTGCTGAAGCCTGGCTTGGAGAATTTTGATCATTACTTTACTAGCGTGTGAGATGAGTGCAATTGTGCAGTAGTTTGAGCATTCTTTGGCATTGCCTTTCTTTGGGATTGGAATGAAAACTGACCTTTTCCAGTCCTGTGGCCACTGCTGAGTTTTCCAAATGTGCTGGCATATTGAGTGCAGCACTTTCACAGCATCATCTTTCAGGATTTGAAATAGCTCAACTCGAATTCCATCACCTCCACTGGCTTTGTTCGTAGTAATGCTTTCTAGGGCCCACTTGACTTCACATTCCAGGATGTCTGGCTCTAGGTCAGTGATCACACCATCGTGATTATCTGGGTCGTGAAGATCTTTTTTGTACAGTTCTTTGTATTCTTGCCACCTCTTAATATCTTCTGCTTCTGTTAGGTCCATAGCATTTCTGTCCTTTATCGAGCCCATCTTTGCATGAAATGTCCCCTTGGTAGCTCTAATTTTCTTGAAGAGATCTCTAGTCTTTCCCATTCTGTTGTTTTCCTCTATTTCTTTGCATTGGTCACTGAAGAAGGCTTTCTTATCTCTTCTTGCTATTCTTTGGAACTTTGCATTCAGGTGCTTATATCTTTCCTTTTCTCCTTTGCTTTTCGCTTCTCTTCTTTTCACAGCTATTTGTAAGGCCTCCTCAGACAGCCATTTTGCTTTTTTGCATTTCTTTTCCATGGGAATGGTCTTGATCCCTGTCTCCTGTACAATGTCATGAACGTCATTCCATAGTTCATCAGGCACTCTGTCTATCGGATCTAGTCCCTTAAATCTATTTCTCACTTCCACTGTATAATCATAAGGGATTTGATTTAGGTCATACCTGAATGGTCTAGTGGTTTTCCCTACTTTCTTCAGTTTCAGTCTGAATTTGGCAATAAGGAGTTCATGATCTGAGTCACAGTCAGCTCCCGGTCTTGTTTTTGCTGACTGTATAGAGCTTCTCCATCTTTGGCTGCAAAGAATATAATCAATCTGATTTCGGTGTTGACCACATTGTGATGTCCATGTGTAGAGTCTTCTCTTGTGTTGTTGGAAGAGGGTATTTGTTATGACCAGTGCATTATTAGTCTTTGCCCTGCTTCATTCCATATTCCAAGGCCAAATTTGCCTGTTATTCCAGGTGTTTCTTGACTTCCTACTTTTGCATTCCAGTCCCCTATAATGAAAAGGACATCTTTTTTGGGTGTTAGTTCTAAAAGGTCTTGTAGGTCTTCATAGAACCATTCAACTTCAGCTTCTTCAGCATTACTGGTTGGGGCATAGTTTGGATTACTGTGATATTGAATGGTTTGCCTTGGAAATGAACAGAGATCATTCTGTCGTTTTTGAGATTGCATTCAAGTACTGCATTTCGGACTCTTTTGTTGACCATGATGGCCACTCCATTTCTTCTGAGGGATTCCTGCCTGCAGTAGTAGATATAATGGTCCTCTGAGTTAAATTCACCCATTCCAGTCCATCTTAGTTCGCTGATTCCTAGAATGTCGACATTCACTCTTGCCATCTCTTGTTTGACCACTTCCAATTTGCCCTGATTCATGGACCTATTTACCTGTTTTTAAGGACTGTAGTTTTTTAAAACTTTTTATAGACACGAGAGTTATTTATCCAGTCCTTTACTGATGGACATCTAGGGATTTTTTTTTTTGGGGGGGGGTACTTTTCCCCGTATTACAAAAAGTGCTGTCTCTGATGGATATTCTTGCACTTTATACTTTTGAACAGCTGTAGGGTAATTTCTATAGAAATAATTCTGCAGAGTAAATTTTGGGGGAGTAGAACTGCATGCAATAAATATTGATGCTAAACCAGTATGTATATTCGTAACTTTCTTACTCCTGATCTGTTCACTTAGTTTCGTTCAAAATTGGGTGCTGTGTAAGAGGCGCTGAGCTGGGTAGTTTTGCCATATAAAACAGCTAACATGTTGAAGTTGCATAGTAGAAATGAGGAGTTCAAGCTTTACTTAGGTAAGGCACAAAGAGCTATGTTTGGGAAATAGTTTTTGTTTTGCTAGCACAGAATAGAAGATTCAGAAATAAGTTTGTAAAGTGCTAAAAATTGAAATAAAATATTAAAGTACTTAAAATTTCTTTTACTCTCTGTACTGAGCCCTTGCAGGGAAGAGATGTCTTGTGGCAGTGTGCATAATTGAGAACAGGCAAAGATTGGAAAGCAGTGAAAAATCTGTCCTGTACTCAGAATTAGGTAGTAAGGACCTGAATTAAGGTGGTGGCAGGGTGGTAATTTAGCTTGCTAACTTAAGCATTCTTAGTTGACAGCCTGAGGGAAATACACAAATACTTGAATGAAGTAGTTGAATGGGAAGTTTAGTGGCAGGGACTTAGAGTTGGTGGGTTTTGGGCCTCAGAGAATAGTGATGGTACAGAAATGTAGAACTGGGAGGGGGAGTTTGGAAAAGGACTGAAATGAAACCCTTGACACATTTAACGTTGAGACCAGGGAATATTCAAGTGAAAATGTCTCGGAGGAGCTCGGAGAGAAAAAATTTGAGGCAGGAAGAAAGGTAGGTCTTATCTGAATGAGATCTTGAACCTAGAAGAGCCAAAGATTGATCTTCTCCCACTCCCCTAAATGTGATCTCAAAATTTTAAAAAGCTGTTAAAATTAGGTTAATGAGGCCAAGGAGAAGAAATTTCCAAATGAGTGATAATTAAATTTGAGTGAGATGGGGAATAAGTTAGTGATCCATACTACTCATCCATCATCATTTTTTATTTATTTTTTTAAATTTCTCCTCTCCACCCCAAGGCCTTTTAAAAATTTATTTATTTGGCTGTGTTGGGTCTTAGATGCAGCATGTGGGATCGAGTTCCCTCACCAGGCATTGAACCCTGGTGCCCTGCATTGGTAGCATAGAGTCTTAGCCACTGAATTACCAAGTCCCCTTTTTCTTAGGATATGCATTCAGGATATTGTAAGAAACGAGGAGTGTGACACGAGACAGCATATATGAAACATGTTGTTCAATAGAAGTTTCTCTGATTCCTTCTGACATTTGATAACTGCTGTTCAGTACATATTGAGCACTTGAAATTTTGGCTAGTTTGAACAAGGAGCTAAATTGAGCATTTTCATTTTAAATAGCCACGTGGTTAGTGACTACATGTTGGACAGCACTGCTTATGGATTCTTAAAATGAGACAGTGATGTAGATTAGCAGAAGGAGAGCATCTCAGGATAAAATAGAAGCATTTACTTATCTAAAAATTTTGTTGCAGCGCTATCAAACTTGCATTGGAATTAAGTATTTTGGTGCAAACAAAATTTTGCAGTTTTGTATTGTTGGCTATAGTTGACAACTCATTTTTATATAAAAGAGCAAAATTATTTTTAAGAGACTTAGAGTCTGCAATTTCTTCATGATGTCCCCTCCCTTTTTTTCTTCTGTCTTGCTTTTTAAAGGTTATAATTCAATTTTATGGATGAAAGGATATTTATTGAGATATTTTGGATTTCTGTTTTCTCCTATTAAAAGTAACTGAAAGTTTCTTAGAACTCTCACTGGGGGGTGAGAGTACTAGTTATCCTTTAAATAAACCAATACCTTAGATATTTTATGGCTTGAGGAATGGTTTGCTTTCAGAATGATTGGTTTAAATTGAATATTTGACGGCAGTGAGAGAACCCTTTTTACTCCATGCTCTTCTATGCTCGGTTGAGTCTGACTCTCTGCAACCTGTGGACTGTAGCCTGCCAGGTTCCCCATCCACGGGATTTTCCACCAAGAATGCTGGAGTGGGTTGCCATTTCTTCCTCACTCCAGGACGGAACCTGTGTCTCTTGCGTCTCCTGCGTTGGTAGGCAGGTTCTTCACTGTTGTGCCACCTGGGAAGCCTAAGTGCACTCCGTCTGCAAGAAGAAAAATTAAGTGTATGTGGAAGAACCATTCACAAGGCGGTGCTAACTGTGTGATTTCACTTTTATAAAGTTACCAGAAAACTCCTGATAGATGGCGGCAGAAGTCAGAATAATGGTTATCTTTGGTAGTGAGCACAGGGAGACTGTGGGGTTGCAAGTTATGTTCTGTATCTTGATCTGGGTGGTAATTTCATGGTTTGCTTTATGAGAATCATTGAGTTGTGTACTTAGAATGTATATACTTTTTTTGTATGTATGTAACACTTCAGTTTTAAAACTTTTAGCACCTCACGTAATTTTAGTGAATATAGTTTTCTTCAGCTTTTTAAATTTTCTTCTACCTCTATTCATACATGAATACACTTAATGAAGAAACCTATTTTATCTTTTCAAATTACAACGTTAAACATGTGGAAGGGTGCATAAAACAAATGTATAGCTTAATGAATTTTTAAAATGAGTATATTGGAGGGACTTCCCTGGTGTTCCAGTGGTTAAGACTCCAGGCTTCCACTGCAGGGGGCAGAGGTTCAGTCCTTGGTCTGGGAACTAAGATCCTGTGTGCCTTCTTGCATGCTGTGTTGTGGGGCCAAAAAGTACATTGGAGGGTTTGGTTTTGTTTTTGAGTGTGTCATACCTGTGTCTCTGTAAGAAGGGGAGGGATTGGTAGAAGGCTAAAATGTTTGAAGAGAACAAAGTTTTGAGGACTCTCAGAATACCAGATCTGTGCCTTGGCTTTGTCTTCACTTTGCTATCTCTTTGGGCAAGTTACTTGACTTAATGTGGGCCTCAGATTTTTCTATACAGTAGGAATAATACCTAACCTTTGCAAGGTGACTGGTGCAATTGAGGTAAAATTAATAGGAACATAGAATAATATTATTAGGCATTTAGGCCATTGAATTTTGGTCTCTGACGTCACAGAACAGAATTGTGATGTGAAAAGAAAATGATTTGTACAAGGACACACAGTGACTAAGATCATTCATTTAGATTGGCTTAAAAATTTCTGAGACTTCTAAGTATGCCAGAGACTATTCTAAGCAATTTGTATGTATTAAGTCATTTAATTGTCTGGGATTATTCCCAGCATGTGTGTGTGCTAAGTCTTTTCAGTTGTGTCGGACTCGGGACTCCTGCCAGGTGGCTTTGTCCATGGAATTTTCCAGGCAAGAACACTGGAGTGGGTTGCCATGCCCTCCTGCAGGGGATCTTCCTGACCCAGAGGATGAACTTGAGTCTCTTTCCTGTATTGACTGGGGGTTCTTCACCAGTGGTGCCACCCGGGAAGCCCCAGTTATTATACTTAATTATAATTATTCCAGTTTTACTGACGAGGAAATCAAGGCAAAATGGGGTTAAGTAACTTGAGAGGTAGTTGAGTTCTTTGCTGTATTGCCCAGTTAAGTGAAAGCTCTTAAAGATTTTAGGCAAACGTTAAGATCTTTTAATAATCTTTTGCAGGTTTTGTAAAGTAAAATTTTGGGTTTTTGAACCGAAATTAGAAAAGGAACCTTATTTGTTGTGACTGTCGTGATTATGGAAAAGATTAATGTTAATATTTACTGTTTGAATTTTATTCCCTCCTTGACAAAGCTCATTTTCTTCTTAAAATGCCTAGGATGTGAACACTAGTTTTCTTTTAAAAATGGATTTGTTTTTTAATCCTCAGTTTGTTTCTGCCTGCAGATACCGTTTAGATTTGTAGGCAAAATGTTAATGGAAGGGAGCTATCAGACTCGGAGGCAGCTCTAACATGGTTTAGTGTTCTGCTGTTTTGGTATCTGGTCCCTGTTTTTCAGAACTATAATACAGATTCTGTCACATCTGTGGTTTGAAAAAATTTAAGCCATGGTTTTTTAGTATAATAATGAAATTTAAAGTATAATCTGTATACAGGAAAAGTCACCCTTTTTGAGTACTGTTCTGCAAGTTTTGGAAGCATGTGGTCAGTACTCTCATCAAGATATAGAAGAGTTCCACCATCTCAAAAATTCTCCTGGTCCTTCAGTTGGGGGAACTCCCACTTCTTGTCTTTGGCAGCTCCGGATGTGCTCTGTCACTACAGTTTTGTCTTTCCCAGAGTTTGATGTAAATGGAATCATGCGGCATGTAACTTTTTGAGGTTGGCTGCTTTTATTTAACATAATGCACTTGGAGACATTCGTAGTTTGTGTATCAGGGGGGGTTACTTTTTATTGCTGAAGCATCCCATTGTATGGATGTATCCCGGTTTTTATATTCACGTTCCAAGATCATTCAGGTTGTTTTCAGAGCTGGTATAAACATATTAACACACATGTATGTGTGTGCCCGTATTAATGTGTTTTCTCATGGTTAAAAAAAAAAAACCTGGTGCCTAGAGGTTTTTTAACTTTACTATGGAACCTTAAAAAGCTTGTAATATTCACAGAATTTTGTTATTTTCTTAGTAAATCCCTCCCAAAATTTCACTCTTAGAATGAGAGTAATTTGTTATATAAATAACCTTACAGTGTAAACTGTAAATAGTATTTTTAAAATTAAGGAAATAGGCACATGTACTTAATCAGTGGGTATATTTACTTATCAAACTCCTTAGTGCATAATTTTTTTTTTAAGTTTATTTTTAATTGGATAATTGCTTTACGATGTTGTGTTACTTTCTGCCATACAGCAATGTGAATCAGCCATAGGTATACCCATGTCCTCTCCCTCTTAAACATCCCTCCCACCTCCAACCCACTGCATAATTTTATATTTTGTTTTTAGTAGCTCTTGAATTGTGAGCCTTTGACTTTCTTTTGTTCCTCTAGCTAGCAGAATGGTTATATAATTGGTTGTGAAAAGTCTTAAGGAGAACAGGCTTAGCACTGTAGACTCCCCCAAGATGACTGGAAATACTAACATTGATGGCCTATTTCATGTGAACATGTCTTGACACTTAGTTTATGGTTGATTAGCTACTTGAATTAAATTATCCTCTTTGTGTAGTGACTGACCTTTCTTTTTCTAATGGTGTGAAGCCAAGAAAAAGAGGTAAGGCCTTTTTACCTTGGAAAAGAAATTGCAGGCAATTTTTGCAAATTACTATTGAGGTTCCAATTCTAACTCTTCAGAGGACTAGAGACCACAGGTGGTATGATTGAGCATAGTATGTGTGTATTTCTTTTGATTAGTCTCAGGGTCTCAGTTTGAGCCTTTCAGAGACTGACTGAGGTACTTGGTATACAGAGCTACAGAGCTTCTTTCAGCAATGTACATTTCTTCTGAGTTAGAAACTGAATGTTGTGTTTAGAACCAAGACTTACTGCACTTCAAATGTGAACCTTTGGTTAAGGGGATATCTCACTTGTGGGCTATCGTTTTCTAGCTATTTCCTGTGGAAATATCTACCTGGAGATGCCCAGTCTTGACAGTAATGGGGGTTGAAAGTAACCATTCCTCTTCTGTGTGTGGTGGTTAGATAGGGGCAAGACTTAGGCTCTTCACTTTTCCTGAGACTGCAATATTGGTGATTCATGTTGAGAATTCCAGAATAGGGTTGCCAGAATTAGAAACATGGGGATATGGAGGTAGCAACTGTTATGGAATCAGTATTACAAATAAAATTTTAATTAGTTGTATTAGTTGCACACTGAATTTTCACTGCTACCTTGTGAAGTAGTCAGGGCAGGTGATACTATTAACTCTCCCTTAACAGGTGAATAAATTGTGTGTAAAAGCTGTCATTACTTGTCTGAGATTGCACTGCTAGTGAGTAGCTGAACTAGAACTTCAACCCAGATCCTCTGATACCAAGTTGAATGCTCTTTTTACTTTTCCAGTTTAGTTTGATGAATAAGAGCTCAGGCTTAGGTTTGAGTCATGGTTCTACCACTAGTACTCTGTGATCTTAGACAAATTTAACTTCTTGCTTCAGATTTCTCCATTTTAAAACAAGGATAACAGTATTCTTGGGGCTTTTATTAGATTCAGCAAGTGCTTTTAACAGCTAGCACTCCATATAGGCCTATTGTGATTGTTGCTACTGTTACTACAGGAATAACACTGCTTCTTTCCCTGAAGGCATTATAACTGTCCAGCACTTTCTTTGGAGCTAGGAAGTTCTGCACTCCTGCTCTGTGGAAGTACTTCAGTTGCACTGCATACACCCTTCCCCCATTCCCAACAGTGTTTTACCTTCTTAAAACTAGAATTCCAAAAATTTATTAGTGAGTTCCTCTTAAAAGGTACAAAAATAGATTTTTCCCCTTAGAGATATTTGTTGAGCCTTCAGAGAATTCCTGGGTATCTCAAACTTTCCTTAACTTGATAATTCTTCAGCTAGCTTACCTGATACAGAGAAAAATAATTTTTCCTTCCTCAAGAGCATAAAAAACTTTAAAATATACCCATTTGCATAACACCTACTTAAACCAAGTTACCAGGAGATTTTACAGGACATTTTTGGACACTTGCACTTAAGAGAATCTTTTAACATGATACTGTATAAACCTGCTTGGGTTATTCCTTCTTTTACTGAGATATGTGAGTGGCTTGCTTGGATATGTATCTGTGTCCTTTCTTTGATAAATACTTGAGGGAGCCTTTTGAAATGCAGTGTTTTGGCCACCCTTGCAACTCTACAGAAATACGGTTTCATGATAAAGTTAACAAAAAGCACATTGGCAGCAGTCCAGAAGCTGACTCACCAAGGAGTAATGATAGACCCTTTGAAGGGAATGGCCTATCCCAGGGTCCTATTTCAAAGCTTCATACTAGGATACCATCAGTGAAAGTCAGCCAAGAAATCAAGATGAGATCTTACTTGTATCTACTGGGAATAATGATAGGAAAGATTTCCATAGTAGAATGCAAGTAAGATTTTTCCCTGATGTTGTAAAACTTGGGGATGGACAACAAGGTGAGGATACAGAATGGTGGTGACCTTTGTGGGGCTGTGGTGCTATTTCCTTTTCTGGGACTGGATGAGAATAGTCTTGTCATGACTTAAGGTTAACTCAAGAAGCTCAGTGCTGGATCAGTTTTCTAGAGCTCAGGGAATATACTTAGCTCAGTAGTAAGCACAAGTATCATGTTCATGTCAGACACTGTAGCTACTGTTTCCTACTTGAACAGACTCGAAGAAACTGAAGCAAGACCAGAGTCAATTCAGTTTAGAGGAGCAGACCCTTGGCCTACTAGCACTGCATATTTTAGGAGTAAAAATGCTCTGAAAGTGGACTTGCTTCAGAGGCATGAAGTATCTGAATTATCAGCTGTCTTTGTGACTTGGGCAAGGTGACTTATGTTCTTGTGCCTTAGTTCCCCCCTTTGTAAAAAGGGATAATACGTTGTAGGGTTGTTTTAAGATAAATGACTAATAAATGGTGAAGCATGTAGAAGAGTTCTCTTATGTGTTGGCTGCTAAAATTGTTATGAACAAGGACCTTCTCCCTTACACTATTTGCAGCTCTATGTTTTTGTAATTTTTCGTAAGCAGTATGACCAGTAGAACTTTGTATTAAGGAATTTCTTTATCATAAATAAATTTGCTACTTATTAAAAATAGAGTACCATTTTATTCCCTCAAATTGAGCCTGAAAGATAAGAATTAGTAGAGTGAGCCTTTTTCTATGTCTTATAGGTACTCAGATATTACTAAATGTAGGTCATCGTTTGAATTGAATTCTGAATGCACATGCAGTTATGTAGAACAGAAACAGCTTGAGTAGGACTGGAAATGCCGGAAAGATAAAAACTGTAGAAGGTAGCAAACTGTGTCGTTTAAACTGCATGGTGGATCAGCAAAGAATTTGGGGTTGCTGGGTTTTCTTTATAACAGTCAGTTGTTGTGAAATGATTAGCCCTGAAACAAAGTAATTTAAAACTTAGAATATGCTGCTGCTGCTGCTAAGTTGCTTCAGTCGTGTCCGACTCTGTGCGACCCCATAGATGGCAGCCCACCAGGCTCCCCTATCCCTGGGATTCTCTGGGCAGGAACACTGGAGTGGGTTGCCATTTCCTTCTCCAGTGCGTGAAAGTGAAGTCACTCAGTCATGTCCGACTAGTAGCGACCCCATGGACTGCAGCCCACCAGGCTCCTCCATCCCTGGGATTCTCCAGGCAAGAGTACTGGAGTGGGGTGCCAGTGCCTTCTCCGTAGAATATGCTAGGAAATTTGATTCCTTTTCACTTAAAAAATGTCTCTTTTAAGGAAGGAAGCTGGAATTCCCCAGCGGTCCAGTGGTTAGGAGTCCACTGCAGGGGGCCTGGGATGGATCCCTGGTTAGGGAACTGGGATCCTGTAGACTATATGACACAGCCAGAAAAGGAAGGACGCATTTCTCCAGAGATATTTAACTCCCCAAGTGTTGTATGATTCTTGGCCATTGCTGTGTTGACTATATGTGAAAAGTGAAATCGCTTAGTCGTGTCTGAGTCTTTGTGGGCCCCATGCACTGTAGCCTACCAGGCTCCTCCATCCATGGGATTCTCCAGGCAAGAATACTGGAGTGGGTTGCCATTTCCTTCTCCAGGGGATCTTCCTGACCCAGGGATCGAACATGGGTCTCCTGCATCGCAGGCAGATGCTTTACTTTCTAAGCCACCAGGGAAGTCCGGTTGACTATATCATCACCAAAGCGTCTCAGATTTGTGCCATCAGAGAGTGGATTTTTAAAATGAGATTGTTTTGTCTTTTGCTAAACTATCATATATATATATATATGTTTGCTCATTAAGTGGACCTTTTCCTTTCCCCTCTCTGTGTTTGGACTTTTTTGTAATTTTAGGTCAGTGATCTAGAGCCAAGGGTTAGATTTCCTTATTTTATACGTTTTGGGTTATATCTGGAGGATTATTGCTAATTCTTGCATTGTGTCCTTAAGCCAACACTTGATTATACTAGTAGTGAAAGGAGTGGGGTTTTCATTGGATTTTTGTTTTTGAGATCCTTGCATTTGAGTTGTGAAATCAAGATAACTTATAGAGGCAAGTTTCTGCTTTTGATTTATTCAGCAGGATTTCTCATTACTCATTTTCTGTTGCATTAAGAGTTGAGCACGTGTTAGACCTGGCCAATTTTGTGTCTGTATCACTTGTAGTACTGATTGGCATTTGACACAAAGGGCCAATAGGTGTTCTTTACTGGTATTGTTACACAGATGACAGGAGCAAGCTGTCAGTTTTCTGGATTTGTGAAGCTGGAACTGCCTCTAGTGGGAGGCAGGAGGTTTCCTTGCAGTGGGAGAGAATGAGAACAAATGAGTCAAGAGGAGCCTGAGATAAAAGAAACGGATCCGGTGGCATTGAGACTTTGAGGCCCTACTCCTGAAGTTCATTCTTTTTGTTTCTGTGCACCACTTTCATATCCTTCTGTGAGCCAGGCAGTTCTGACTTAAAAAAAAGAGAAAAGTTTATTTTTGGCTGTGCTGAGTCTGAGCTGGGTCTTTGTTGCTGTGCAAGGGCTTTCTTGAGGTGAGGCGCGCTGGGACCACTCTCCAGTTGTGGTGCTTGGGCCTGTTGCGGAGCACAGGCTCCAGGCATGAGGGCTTCGGCAGGCGTGGTACTTGGGCTCCGTAGTTGTGGCTCGCAGGCTCTAAAGCACAGGCTCAGTAGTCAGGCACAGGCTCAGTAGTTAGTTGCTCGGAGGCATGTGGGATCGTTCCAGATTAGCAATCAAACCCATGTCTCCTACTTGGCAGAGGGACTCTTTACTACTGAACCACCAGGGAAGCCCAGGCAGTTCTGATTTTAAGTTAGCTTGAGTTTCTTTCATTTAAAAATTCTGATCAATATATCTAATATTAGTCCAATAATGTTTAAAGATAGTTTGGACTTTAATCTCAGGGTGAGCATTTAATATTCATAGGTAAATTCAGTTTGTATATAAAACGATACTCAGAATCAGTGAAAATGATGACGTATTTTCAATTGTGTTAGGATGGGTATAGAATGGATCAGTGTTCTTTTCTGTTTATACCTGTACAATGTAGAGGTTTCCTTTAAAGAGATTATAACCATAAGTAGTAGAGCAAAGATAGAAATTAGATTATAATCATAATTTCACTCATCGTCATGAATATCCTCTGTTGTTTTCTTAAAAAGAGGCCATGGTAATTGTATAAAGATTGCAGAAAGAGGGAGGAGAGAAAAATGAAAAGTAGAACAGATAAAAGGAAGTGAAAGATAAGCTTCATATGCTGAGAATAGTGAACCACTAGTGATTGCTGTGGGTGCCGTGGACTGCCTACTTCTGAGTTCGATGTTAGACGCCTGTGAATGAATTGGTGACAGACATGAAAGGCTGAGGTTAGGATTCATGTGGTTGTTAAGTATCCAGAGCAATTTTCTTGTGTTTTAAAATAAGCTGTTGGCATTATGTTTCCTTACAAAACCTGGTTCTTTCATTACTTGGCCCTAATAGCTTGATTGTAACATATAAGGGGAGAATGAAAGATATAGTTACTCAAAACTTTGTTTGAGAATTGTTTTGGAAACCTTTGAATAATGGGATTAATGTGCAAGGCACTGCAGTGAACATGAAGAACTTTAAAATAATCTATTCCCAAAATAAACTTGACCACTGGTGAGAGCGTCCTAAGCCAAGTATTTGAGAAGTCTGTGCTACACCGTCCAACTTTTAGCCTATCTGTTTTAGCCAGCTTGCCCCAAGTAAACTGAAACTTCCTTTACTGTTCACTGTGGGTTAAATGCAGTTCCTGGAGCTTCATCGAAATGGTTTCAGTTATACAGATTCTCATGGTCATCCTAAATCCTACATTCTGTGTTTTAGATTTACAATAAAATGGTTTGTATCCCCAAACATGGTTTCACCAGTAATTGATAATATGATTTGGGGGCAAGACATTAACTTCTTAGAGCCCTATTCTGAGATTTAGGAAAAAAACTTGCCTTATCTAGAGCATATGTTTATACCTCTGACTTTTTGTTGCTGCTGAGTGGGGTCAGAGGGAGGCTTCAATGAGGTATAATGCACAAAATTCACTTTTTGTTTTTGCCCTGCTGCATGGCATGCAGTATCTTAGTTCCCTAACTTGGGATCAAACCTGCATCCCCTGCAGTGGAAGTATGGAGTTTTAACCAGTGGACTGGCAGGGAATTTCCAAAGTTGACTCATTTTTAACTATATAGTTTGAGTTTTGAAAATTGTATACAGTCATAAAAATACTCTTTCTTATTACTCCAGAAAGTTTGGATCACTGTCCTTTCCCATCTTCAATAACTATGGTTTTGCCATTTTTCTAAAATGTCGTATAAATGGAATAATATTAACGCAGTACATGCTATTTTGTGTCTGCCCTCTTTGATCTAACATAATGCTTTGAAATTCACTCCTGTTGTTAAAAGTAGTATTAGATTGTTCTATTTAATTGTTGTACAGTTGCTTAGTTGTCTTCAATTCTTTGTGACCTCATGGACTGCAGCACACCAGCATTCCCTATCTCTTGAGTTTGGTCCAATTCATGTCCACTGAGTTGGTGATGCCATCTAACCATCTCATCCTCTGACGCCCCTTTCTTCTTTTGCCTTCCATGTTTCCCAGCATCAGGGTCTTTTCCAATGAGTCAGCTCTTCACATCAGGTGGTCAGAGTACTGGAAATTCAGTATCCATCCTTCCAATGAATATTTAAGGTTGATTCCCTTTAGGAGTGACTGGTTTGATCTCCTTGCAGTCTAAGGACTCTCGAGTGTTCTCCAGCACCATAATTCAAAAGCATCAATTCTTCCATGCTTAGCCTTCTTTATGGTCCATCTCACATCCTGTACATGACCACTGGAAAAACCATAGCCTTGACGAGACGGACCTTTGTTGGCAAAGTAATGTCTCTGCTTTTTAATACGCTGTCTAGGTTTGTCATAGCTTTCCTTCCAAGGAGCAGATCAGATCAGTCGCTCAGTCGTGTCCGACTCTTTGCGACCCCATGAATCGCAGCACGCCAGGCCTCCCTGTCCATCAAGCGTCTTTTAATTCCATGGCTGCAGTCACCGTCCGCAGTAATTTTGGAGCCCAAGAAAATAAAATCTGTCACTGCTTCCATTTTTTCCCTTTCTGTTTGTTAATTGTAGTAGTATTCCATTATATGGATATTCCACAGTTTCTTTGTTCACTAGTTGTGGATATTTGAGTTTCTAGTTTTTAGTTAGATAATAAAGTTCCTTATGAATGTATGTATTATTTAGCTAGTAATAAATAAATTTCCTTATGAATGTATGTTATAGGTCTTTGGGCATTTGTTTCAGTTTCTCTCATTTAAATACCTAGAAGTGAACATTACAGAGTCACACAGTGAATGTATAACTTTATAAGAAACTGCCCAACTGTTTTCCAAAGTGACTACGCTGTTTTTTATTCCCACCAGCAGTGTATGAGAATTCTAGTTGTTCCACATTCTTTTTAACACTTGGTATTGTCAGTCTTTTGGAGAAGGAAATGGCAACCCACTCCTGTACTCTTGCCTGGAAAATTCCATGGATGGAGGAGCCTGGTAGGCTGTACAGTCCATGGGGTCGCAAAGAGTCAGACACGACTGAGCTACTTCACTTTCACTTTCATTGTCAGTCTTTTTTCAGCCATTCTTGTGGGTCTGTGGGCTTCCCAGGTGGCTCAGTGGTTAAGAATCTGCCTGCCAGTGCAAGAAATGACTTCGATTCCTAGGTCTAGAAGATGCCATGGAGGAGGAAATGGTAATCCACTCCAGTATTCTTGCCTGGGAAATCCCGTGGACATAGGAGCCTGGCGGGCTGCAGTATGTGGGGTCATAGAAAATCAGACATGACTTAGCACATGTGCATGTGGGTCTGTAGTGACATATTATTGTAGTTTTACTTTACAGTTTTCAGATGAGTAACACTGATCATCTTTCCATGTGCTTATTTGCTATTCATTTATCTTCTTTGAAGTATTCTTTAAAATCTTTTGCCCAGTTGAAAAATCAGGAGTTTTTTTTAAGTTGCAAGAGTCCTTCATCTTTTCTAGGTGGTTGTTGTTGTTCAGTTGCTCTAAGTCATGTCCGACTCTGCGACCCCGTGGACCGCGGCACTGCCAGACTGTCTCTTGGAGTTTGCTTGACTTCATGTCCATTGAGTTGATGATACTGTCTAGTCACTCTCATCCTCTGTCGTCACCTTCTCTTGCCTTCAATCTTTCCCAGCATCAGGATCGTTTCCAGTGAGTTGGCTCTTTGCATCAGGTGGCCAAAGTATTGTAGCTTCACCATCATTCCTTCCAGTGAATATACAGGATTGATTTACTTTGACATTCACCACCAGATACATCAATAACTGAGCATTGGTTCTGCTTTGGCCCCTGCGCTTCATTCTTTCTGGAGCCATTGGTGATTGCCCTCTGCTCTTCCCCAGTAGCATATCTTTTTGCCTTTTCATACTGTTCATAGGGTTCTCGAGGCAAGAATACTGGAGTGGTTTGCCATTCCCTCCTCCAGTGGACCACATTGTGTCAGAACTCTGCACTCTGACCTGTCCATCTTGGGTGGCCTGCACGGTATGGCTCATAGCTCCATTGAGTTACTCAAGCCCCTGCACCACCAAAAAGCTGTGCTCCGCGAAGGGGATTTTCTGGATATGAATCCTTTATTACAGATTTTGCAGATCATATTTTGTGGAATATGTTCTCATCATTTGTGGCTTTTCCCTTTTCATTTTCTTAATAGTATCTTTCAAAGATTGGAAATTTTAATTTTTAAGAAGTGTTATTTGCTGACCTATTATACTTGATATTCTTTACAGCCTATCTCAGGAATCTTCTGTAGGCCTAAAGTCACTAATATTTTCTTAAAACCACAAAACTTCCAGAAGGAAAATTTATGTTTTACATTTAGGTTTGTGAAACTGAAGTGTTTTACAACTTGAAGTAATTCTGTTTAATGAATGAGATAAGGGTTAAGGGTCATCATTTTGTATACAGATTTCTAAAATTTCCTCTAAGCAATGCTCCAGTTGCAACCCACAAATTGACGTACTATGTCAGATATTTTCGAATTTCTCTTGTAATGTCTTGTCTTTGCTATGGATTATTTAGAAGTGTGTTGTTACTGATTGCTAATTTAATACCCTTGTGATCAGAGAACATACTCTGTAGGATTTCAGTCTTTTGAATTTGAGATTTATTTTGTGGTGCATTATGCATACTCTGTGCATACTCTGTAGGATTTCAGTCTTTTGAATTTGAGATTTATTTTGTGGTGCATTTATTTTGAGGTGCATTATGGTGAATATGCTGTGTGTCCTTGAGAAGAATATGTATCCTGCAGGTAGACATCGGTTTTGGTTGATCGCATTGTTGGTCTTTGATATACTTACGTTTCTGGCCTGCTTGTACCGTCAGTTACTGAAAGAAGAGTGCTGAAGTCTCAGGCCACATCTGTAGGTTCAGGTCTGTCAGTTTCTGCTTCATGTTTTTTGAAGTTCTGTCTTCAGGTGCATATGTAGTTCACAGTTGGGATGTGTTCTTAGTAAGTTAACCCTTTTATCATAATGATTTGTCCTACTTTGGTATTATTTGCTCTCCCCAAGGCAGCTTGGGTAAGGAAAGCTATGACCAACCTAGACAGCGTATTAAAAAGCAGAGACATTACTTTGTCAACAAAGGTCCGTCTTGTCAAGGCTATGGTTTTTCCAGTAGTCACGTATGGATGTCAGAGTTGGACTATAAAGAAAGCTGAACACTGCAGAATTGATGCTTTTGACCTGTGGTGTTGGAAAGACTCTTGAGAGTCCCTTGGACTGCAAGGAGATCCAACCAGTCCATCCTAAAGGAGATCAGTCCTGGGTGTTCATTGGAAGGACTGATGTTGAAGCTGAAACTCCAGTACTTTGGCCAACTGATGTGAAAGGCTGACTCACTGGAAAAGACCCTGATGCTGGAAAAGATTGAGGGCAGGAGGAGAAGGGGATGACAGAGGATGAGATGGTTGGATGGCATCACCGACTCAATGGACATGAGTTTGGGTAAACTCCAGGAGTTGGTGATGGACAGGGAGGCCTGGCGTGCTGTGATTCATGGGGTCGCAAAGAGTCGGACACGACAGAGCGACTAAACTGAACTGAAAGGCAACTTTATCTGACATGAGTATGGATAGCTCTTGTAGCTTTCTTTGGACTAGACTAGAATTTGGATGGTCTTTTTCCATCCTTTTAATTTCAAGCTATCTGTGTCTTTTATTTACAGTGTGTTTCTTATAGTTATCATATAGATTTTCATTACTAAAGTTTAGTCTGACAATGTGTGCCTTTTAAATGGGATCTTTAAAAAAGCCAGTTAGCATTTAAGTATTGTTATTGTTGGACTTCCCAGGTGGTGAGAGTGGCAGTCCACTCCAGTATTCTTAGGGCAGAGGAGCGTGGGGGGCTGCAGTCCATGGGGTTGCAAAGAGTCAGACACACTTGAAGCAGTAGAGCACACATTGATCCTGGTTAGTTTAAGTTTTGCTTAAACTTGCTCCTTGTTTTCTGTTGTGGGGATCCGAGTGATACATGATTATTTTGAACTAAAGGCATTTGATATTCAACAATTCAGAAAGAAGCCTTCTTGGAGTTTCCTTTATCTCTAAACAGAAACTTCTGGATTGAGGCTCCCATAAATCCTCTCTCCAGAGAAATTTATGGCCATGAAGAAAAATGGGTAAGACCACCTTATACTTGCATAAACATTATCACAAACTTTCTTCTGTTTATTCCTCTAGAAATCTATATGTTGTTCCCCATGGAATTCTTTTCATCTCCTACATTTTCTTTTAAATTAAGTACATAAGCCTCTGTCTTTCACTGTTTAAAGAGTCACTTCTTTTGTGCACTTTTCATATTGTTGTTCAGTCGCTAAGTCATGTCTGACTCTTTGTGACCCCATGGGCTGCAGCATGCCAGGCTTCCCTGTCCTTTACTGTCTCCTTGAATTTGCTCAGACTCAAGTCCATTGAGTCAGCGATGCCATCCAACCATCCCATCCTCTCTCACTGCATTCTCGTCTTGCCCTTTGCAAGCATCAGAGTCTTTTCCAGTGAGCTGACTCTTCGCATCAGGTGGCCAAAGTATTGGAGCTTCAGCTTCAGCAACAGACCTTCCAATGAATATTCAGGATTGATTTCCTATAGCATTGACTGATTTGATCTTCTTGATGTCAAAGGGACTCTCAAGAGTCTCCTCCAGCAACCTGGGATCAGTTCTTAGGCGCTCAGCGTTTTTTATAGTCCAACTATCACATCTGTACATGACTGCTGGAAAAACTGCAGCTTTGACTATATAGACCTTTGTTGGCAAAGTGGTATCTCTGCTTTGTAATATGCTGTCTAGGTTTGTTATAGCTTTTCTTCCAAGGAGCAAGCGTCTTTTAATTTTATGGCTGCAGGCTCCATCCTCAATGATTCTGGAGCCAAGAAAATGAAATCTGTCACTGTTTCTGCTTTTCCCCATGTATTTGCCATGAAGTGATGGGACCAGATGCCATGATGTTAGTTTTCTGAATGTTGAGTTTTAAGCCAGCTTTTTCACTCTGCTCTTTCACCTTCATCAAGAGGTTTTTTTAGTTCCTCTTCAATTTCTGCCATTAATATGATATCATCTGTGTATCTGAAGTTGTTGATACTTCTCCCGGCAATCTTAATTCCAGTTTGTGCTTCAACCAGCCCTGCTTCGCATGATGTACTTAGCATATAAATTAAATAAGCAGGGTGACAATATACAGCCTTGATGTACTTATTTCCCAAGTTTGAACCTGTCCGTTGTTCCATGTCTGGTTCTTAACTGTTGCTTCTTGACCTTCATACAGGTTACTCAGGAGGCAGGTAAGGTAGTCTGGTATTCCCATCTCTTGAAGAATTTTTCACAGTTTGTTAGGATCTGCAAAGTCAAAAGGATTTAGCGTAGTCAGTGAAGCAGAAGTAGATGTTTTTCTGGAATTCCCTTGCTTTTTCTGTGATCCAGCAAATGTGGGTGATTTGATCTCTGATTACTCTGCCTTTCCTCAACCCAACTTGTACATCTGGTAGTTCTCAGTTCATGTACTGTTGAAGCCTAGCTTGAAAGATTTGGAGCATTACCTTGCTAGCGTGTGAATTGAGCACAGTTGACCATTCTTTGGCATTGCCCTTCTTTGGGATTGAAGTGAAAACTGAGTGTTTCCAGTCCTGTGGCCATTGCTGAATTTTCCAAATTTGCTAACATATTGAGTGCAGCACTTTAATTGTATCATCTTTTAGGATTTGAAATACCTGAGTTGGAATTCTATCACCTCCACTAGCTTTGTTCATAGTAACACTTCCTAAGGCCCACTTGACTTCACACTCTAAGATGTCTGGCTCTAGGTGAGTGACCACACACCATTGTGGTTATTGGGTCATGAAGACCTTTTTTGTACAGTTCTTCTGTGTATTCTTGCTACCTCTTCTTAATGTCTTCTGCTTCTGTTAGGTCCTTACTGTTTCTGTCCTTTGTCGTGCCCATCCTTGCATGAAATAGTCCCTTGATATCTCCAGTTTTCTTGAAGAGATCTCTAGTCTTTCCTATTGTTGTTTTCCTCTATTTCTTTGCATTGTTCATGTAAGACATTTTTTTCTCTCTCCTTGCTCTTCTCTGGAACTCTGCATTCAGTTGGGTATATCTTTTCCTTTTTGCCTTGCCTTTCCTTCTCTTCTTTTTACAGCTATTTATAAGGCCGCCTCAGACAACCACTTTGCCTTCCTGCATTTCTTTTTCCTTGGGATGGTTCTGGTCACCTCCTCCTATGCAGTGTTATGAACCTCTGTTCGTAGTTCTTCAGGCACTCTGTCTACCAGATCTAATCTATTGAGTCTATTTGTTACATCCACTTTATAATCGTAAGGGATTTGATTTAGGTCATACCTGAATGGCCTAGTGGTTTTCCTACTTTCGTCAATTTAAGACTGAATTTTGCTATAGGGAGCTCATGATCTAAGCCACAGTCAGCTCAAAGCCTTACTGTGTAGAGCTTCTCCATCTTCAGCTATAAAGAATATAATCAGTCTGATTTCAGTATTGACCATCTGATGATGTCCGTCTTTTGGATTGTTGGAAGAGGGTGTTTGCCACGATCAGTGCTATATCAGCTAATATCAGTAGCATATTGGACACCTACCAACTGGGGGGCAGGGGGGCTTATCTTCTGGTGTCATATCTTTTTTCCTTTACATACTGTTCATGGGGTTCTCAAGGCAAGATGTTGAGTGGTTTGCCCTTTCCCTTCTCCAGTGGACGACGTTTCTTCAGAATGCTCCCCCATGACCTGTCCTTCTTGGGTCACTGATTAGTGACTGCTCATTCTGTTCTTGTTCTATCAATATAATATCCCAACGCCTTTAGAAAAGGATTTTCTGTTGGTTTTCACCAGCTAGAATTCATTAGAATTCGGAAATAACTCAAGAGGACTAGCCTCTTAAAAGCCCACTTTAACCTTAGAAGAGGAAAGGTGATTCTAAGTGGATTTTTTTTCCCCTTCACTTGAGGGTGGCATTACGTTTTCTTATTTATTGCTTAGAGAAAAAATTGTGTGTCCAAAGGTATCTCTTGTGGCTGGGTCATTATTTAGGACTGCAGGCATCAATTTTGCTTTCTTAGTAGTAGTCTCTACTCCCTCAGCATGTGAGAAAAGACCATTCATATAAGATTTTAAAAGTTGTACTGGGATTTGCATTAAAAGTTGTAACACATAGCTAGTAGACTTTATAATTGTAATGTGTAATTTTCACCTAAGTAGGGACCATCTTTGTTCACCAGAACCGTTATTTCTCTGGAACAAATCTTGGTGTCAGTTTTAGCAATACTCAAGGACTAGTGCTAGCATGTAAATACTGACAGAAGATGTCATTTTGTCATCATTATTTCCTGTGATTTTGTCATCATTTTTTAGTTCAGTTGCTCAGTTGTGTCCGACTCTTTGCGACCCCACGCCAGGCCTCCCTGTCCTTGACCAACTCCCGGAGTTTACCCACACTCATGTCCATTGAGTCAGTGATGCCATCCAACCATCTCATCCTCTGTTGTCCCCTTCTCCTCCTGCCCTCAATCTTTCCCAGCATCAGGGACTTTTCCAGTGAGTCAGCTGTTCGCATCAGGTGGGTAAAGTATTGGAGTTTCAGCTTCAACATCAGTCCTTCCAGAGAACACCCAGGACTGATCTCCTTTAGGATGGATTGGTTGGATCTCCTCGCTATCCAAGGGACTCTCAAGAGTCTTCTCCAACACCACAGCTCAAAGACATCAATTCTTCAGCCCTCAGCTTTCTTTATAGTCCAACTCTCACATTCATACATGACTACTGGAAAAACCATAGCCTTGACGAGACGGACCTTTGTTGACAAAGTAACGTCTTTGCTTTTTAATATGCCGTCGAGGTTGGTCATAACTTTCCTTCCAAGGAGTAAGCGTCTTTTTAATTCCATGGCTGCAGTCACCATCTGCAGTGATTTTGGAGCCCCCCAAAATAAAGTCAGCCACCATTATTACTACTAGATAAAAGAAAGCTATAAAAATATTGTGTGTTATTTAATACTTTTTGCTTTTGTTTTACAATTTTTAAAGTCTCGGTAAAAAGTCATTTTATGGGTAAATTGACATATTGAGTCTCTGATAGGTGGATAGTGAGATCTTTGTGTAGCTTGAAGACAGCTTATGAGTAAGTAATAGTTGGTAACAATGGGATTTGAATAAGTGGCAGAGGATCATTTGATATGGAAATGTTGCTTACTTGAGATTGGAAAATACTTTTTCCCATCTGAAATCATCAGATGTCGTATGTGGCTAAAGCAGACGATTCAAGTGATTGATTTAGCAAAGATGAGTAAATACTGGTGTTATGTGGCATGAGATAAACCTTGAAGGAAGTGTTGAAAGTATGAACTGTATAGAGCTGTTGAGAACTTTCTTTAGAGCTCTCTATATAGCGCGCTCTCTCTATGTGTATATATATAGCTCTTTCTTACACTAACCTTCTGATGTATGCCAAGATAAGGTCTTACTTCTTTTTGTATTGAGAAATAAGTCCATGATGTTAAACAGGCATCTTTAAATTGATCATATAATTTAAAATAACTTCCATGTAGTCTAGGTAACTTTGAACTTTAAAGGTTTTCATTTTGATAGCAGTTTTGAGTTCTCTGAAGCATTTTCTCTGCCTTGAAACATCTTCCTCTTTATTATCCTTGCTTGTTTTCTCTACAGGATTTGAGTGAGTGAAGTCGCTCAGTCCTGTCCGACTCTTTGCGGCCCCAGGGACTGTAGCAGCCTACCATGCTCCTCTGTCCATGGGGCTTTCCAGGCAAGAGTACTGGAGTGGGTTGCCATTTCCTTCTCCAGAGGATCTTCCCAACCCAGGGATTGAACCCAGGTCTTCTGCATTGTAGGCAGACGCTTTACCATCTGAGCCACCAGGGAAGTCACGATTCCCTGATCAGGAATACAGGATTTGGCTTAGGTTTATTAATACAATAAACATTTACCAAATGCCACCTATGTACTGACACTGTTATGTCCTAGGCCTGTGGATACAGTGGGAACCAGAATGACCTCATTCAGTTTGTAGCCTGTAAAGGAAAGGAATAGGAGTTGGGGGATTATCTTTTTTGTTTGTTTTTTAATAAAGTCTTCAAACTGATGAGTGATTAGGACAAGTCTCCTGTCTTTTGTATACTAGGGGTTTCAGCAGAGTCAGTCTGGAAGTTCTCAGTCGGCTGTTAATTTAAAGGGACTATATCATGTCATACGTTAAGAGTGAAGGGAATTTTAACTAAAATGATGTTACTGGTTGTGGATACCAAAAGGTAGAGGTGCACAGTCATACTTGCTTTTAAGAATACAGAGAATGGATAGTTGCTTTGTACGGTTAGTTTTCTTATTTCTTCTCTTCCCATAAGAGAGAGTTTGTATCACGCTAAAATCTAGAATTATAGTTCTTGATGTTTGGGGAGATAGTGTCATATGGCTGCATAGTTTTGGTGGTAGTCTCTGGGCAGTTGATTGTTTCCTCAGTCTGTGTTTCCTGTCCTTTTTTCTTTTACCCTGGGCGTGAAAACAGTTTGCTCAAAGCCCCCCCCCTTCCTAATTCTTCTAGCATAGCACATTGTTATTCTTTATACTAAAGTGTGCATACTAGAAAGTGAATGACATTATCTTGCCATGGATTTCTCACTGACACATTTGGTTTGAAGTGGTTTAAACTGCTTGATTTTATGTGTGTTGACTGCAAAAGCTAGCCAAGAAAGGAGGAAGGAAAGTTTTTATCAAGAGGTTAATAAAATTATTGTTGTAAAACAGTGATATATGCCCAGTAAGAAATTTGGCTCTTGAAAAATAATAAGTGTTTCTGGACTACTAATTTATATTGGCCTTTGGATGTTTCCAATCTTGGTTTTAATTTGTAGGAAATATTTTTCTAGGTTAAATTCAACCCAGTATAATTAGGTTTATAATTTATTTCAGATATCTGACTTTATTAGGATACTGGTTGATGACTTTATGCTTGTAATTTATTTCACCTGTGCTTTTCTTATTCTTGAGGACAGGTAATTTGCTTTAAAATTGGAGAACTCGAGAAGTGGGGTCAGAGGGATGGACTGGGGGTTTGGGATTAGTAGTTTCAAACTATTATGTTTAGAATGGATAAACAACAAGGTCTTACCATATAGCTCAGGGAAATATATCCAATCTCCTGGAATAAGCCACAGTAGAAAAGAATATTAAAAAATGTATATATGTGTATAAATGAGCCACTTTGCTGTACAGCAGAAATTAGCACAACATTGTAAATTGACTATACTTCATTTAAAAACATTCAAAAAATGCATGAGAACACTAATAAAAAAAATTAACTCAGAAACTCAGTAGTTCAGTTTTTTAAAACATTATTAGGTTACATACTATGTTAATTTAGTGACGTATTTATGCTAATTAAACCATCTGTAATAGGCTAGAGAAAACATTTTGTTGGAGTCTTACTATGTAAAACTAAGCCCAGTAAGTTCAAGGCTAATCTTAAGACTTTAGGAGTACAAGGTTCTTAAGCTGAAGTCTGAATGTGGGAATTTAGTAAACTTAGTATTCATGCTGAATTTGTCTATTCATATACTTTTTTAAAAAGAAGCTGCAGGGTTTGTTTTTTTGTGGTGTGTGGGATTTTAGTTCTCTGACCAGAGATTGAACCCATGCCACCTGCATTGGGAGCTCAGAGTCTTAACCACTGGCCACTGGGGAAGTTAAAGTGGTCTATTCAGTGTTGATTCCTACTGGTATTTAGAATATTCTGGTATTTAGAATATCTGAATGTTGTGTTATATTCATTTGGATATTTATTTTTTCCATCTACATAACAAAAAGGAAATGGCTGTTATTTAAACTTTTTGAATGCTAGGAAAAGAATCCTAGAGGCAAAGGAAATCATGTCAAGACCAGTGTGGTACATGTATTAGGAATAAAGATTTTTTTTTTTAACCTCATGTGTAAATAATTCTCTAGCATAGGGATTGTTCAGACTTTGATTTAAAGCACAGATATGAAGTGCATTTGATCTAAAGATTGTTGCTTAACCCACGGAGCCAACTTTGGCTCATCAAAACAGTGTCAGAACTGTTCCAACAGGAGGCGTGTCTTCTCTGAAAGTATGAAGCCAGTGATTTGTATACACAAAGCAGCTTTTTGCCACCGTCATTGGGTGAGGATAGCAGTAGGTTCATATGAAATCATTATTTTTGTTAGAATGTGATGGCATGAACATAATTTCTACTAATTTTGTGATTTTTCAGCCACAGTACTGAGGTGAATGTCCTTGAAGTCCAGTTTCTTTATAAGTGTCTGTATGTAGTGATAATAATAATTTCCCTGGGAATTGGAGTTCTCTACTTTTAGCAGATCCTGGGCAAACCAAGTAATAACCTCACTGATCCTCACCTTCCTTGCTCTTGAAAGATGCACATCCGTACAGGTGGGAGAAGGAACCAAGCTGTGGGCAGAGGTGGTGGGCAGGGGTCACAAGTCCAGGCTCAGTTTTTCCCCTTGTTTCTTAATACACTGTACATTTCTCTCTACATCTTAAGCTTTCTTCAGTAATATGTCTTAGAGACATTTGCTTATTATAATGTTCCCTATATAAACTTTGTTTTGTTGTTACTGTCTGTCGCAGTGAAGGTTTTTCTATATCTCTCTCAGTGCATGCGTGACTACTTCTCAAATTTATCAAGAGAAATAGAGTTACTGGGTTGTATGTTATGCATGGCTATAGTTTTACCACACTGCCAAAATGGTGTTCAGAGGAGCTGTAACAGTTTTGTCCTACCAGAAGTGTATGCTAAAGTAGTCATTTTCCATGCTCATTTCAGAATTTGAAATTAAATAGTATCTTTTTGCCAGTCTTAGAGATGGAAAATAGTTATTGTCATTGTTTTCATTTGTATATTTCTGGTTATCTGAGGTTGACCATATTTTCATATTTGTTGAACATTTGCATTTTTCCTGTGATTTCCTGTTATCATTTGTCTAATTTTTTCAGTTGGATTATTTTCAATCCATATGGATTATAGGAGCTTTTAAAAAGAATATGCTCAACTATTTTCAGGGTATTATAATCTAATCTCTCTGTTAACCATAGATTAGTTTTATAGAATTTAATATAAATGATTATTCCCAGATCTTTTATGTGGATTTCTGAACTTATGATTGTATTCACTTTGTTATTAAGAAAGGGAACTTAGAAAATACTTGTTGGCTAAAAAAATTTTGAAGTAGAGTTGAGTGGTTTCTGAGTAGTTACTTGGCAACTTCACTGTTTAACTAGAAAAAAATTTTTTTGTTTTAAATTGTGCAGTGGAAACACTGACACAGCGAGGTTAACAGTACTTGAATCTCTGAAATGAGATATAGCCCAGTGGAAGGAAGATAGCAGTAGCTGGTCTCCCCTTATCTGTTTCCATACTTGCCTCTTAAATGTTAGTTTTCTGGTTCTCTTTACCATTACATACATTGATTTTGGTTTATATTGCCCTTACATGCAGATATTGTTTTGAATAAAGGACAACATCCAGAGTGTAGTGTTTTAGTTTTTGCCAAAGCTATATTAAAAAAAATTTTCTTATTCCCATAGTCCCCCCAAAAGGGGAAAAAAAACTTGCAAGTTTACTTTTTCAAGCAGGCTAAGACAGAATAGGGGAGGATGTCTAACCTGATTTCTAGCCTTTTTGTAGCATAGTTAATGTTACAGATTAGTCAAGATTAAATGTTATCTGGTAGGAGCTCCTGAGCCATCTCTTCCTTCTTCCTTGCACGTGCCTTGATCTCATTGTGCACCCTTTTCTTAAAAGTTGTGCAGTGTTTTTTTTCTTTTTCAAAGATATCCATCTCAGAGCTCCACTCATGTTAACAAAGATTACAGGGACTGGTTAACGAATCTGAATGCCAGTGCAATATAAGTTAGTCTGTTGCATTGTAGATTTCGTATTTGAGCCAAGAACTTCTCTGAAAGTACTTTTTGTTTTAATTAAAAAACAATTGAGATATGATATGCACGTAATGAAGTTTGTAACCCTAACTTTTGGCAACTTCTTAGCCTATGTAACTACACTCAGATTAAGATGAACATTTGCAGCTCTTTCATTAAGACTCCCTCCCACCCTTTCGCAGTCAGTTATGTACCCTAAAGAGATAACCAACAATTTTGACTTCTGTTACTGCACTGCCTTTACTTTTGTGTTTAATTCCTTGGTAAAAGTTCTTTTTAAATTGTTTCTTTTGTTTGGTTGTAAATTTAATAGAACATTGGCATGGTGGACCTAACTTGTCAGTAAAGTTATAATCAGAGATTGCTTGGAAGACATGGAAATGAGCAAGGCAGATTATGTGATTCACATGATTCATAACATCATTCTAGGGCAGTCTTATGCAGCCTTCCTTGTGTTCAGAATATACAACCTGTTTTCTTGTTTGGATTTTGTTTTTATCATAAGAGAAAGAATGACGAATGTTTGTGTACCTACAGACTATTTATTAATCTTCTTTCACATTTGTGGCAAAGTTAAAAATTTTTTGCTTTGATATTATTTCAGATTTAGTAAAATCTATGGAATTAATATGAGGAGCTTACCAGTGTCCTTCACCAATTGTTTACACTTTGTTTCATGTGTTTTATCATACTCTTTGTTTTTTCTTTTAACCATTTGAGAGTAAGATTGAGGCACTGTGTCGTTACGCTTCTTTAGAGTTTATTTCCTAAGAATAAGGTAGAGAATATATTCTTATATAACCACAGAGCAATCTTTTATGGGTTCTTTTTAAGTTTAATTTTGGGGACGATTTTATATCTGAGTTCCTGGATATACCTCGCAGTTGGCAAAATACTCATGTTACATCCAGTTCCTTTCAGTTCAGTTGCTCAGTCGTGTCCGACCCTTTGCGACCCCATGAATCGCAGCACGCCAGGGCTCCCTGTCTATCAGGGAGGCCTGATGGATGGCATAGGCCTCCCTATACCATCAGAATTTTTAGTATGTTTTAACGTGTCTTGTAGTTGTTGCTTGTTTTGCTGTTAGTCAAGACATTTTGACATTTGAGAATCAAAATCCGTCTCACTCACTTCTGCTTACATTTTATTGTGGTGTTGTCAGCAGGTGTAGTGCATTCCAGCATCTACATAATTTTTTAATTGAGAGGTGCTAATCAGACTTTCCACAGTTAATTGTGATCCATACAGTCAAAGGCTTTGGCGTAATCAGTAAAGCAGAAATAGGTGTCTTTCTGGAACTCTCTTGCTTTTTCCATGATCCAGCGGATGTTGGCAATTTGATTTCTGGTTCCTCTGCCTTTTCTAAAACTAGCTTGAACATCAGGAAGTTCACGGTTCACATATTGCTGAAGCCTGGCTTGGAGAATTTTGAGCATTACTTTACTAGCATGTGAGATGAGTGCAATTGTGCGGTAGTTTGAGCATTCTTTGGCATTGCCTTTCTTTGGGATTGGAATGAAAACTGACCTTTTCCAGTCCTGTGGCCACTGCTGAGTTTTCCAAATGTGCTGGCACATTGAGTGCAGCACTTTCACAGCCTCATTTTTCAGGATTTGAAATAGCTTAACTGGAATTCCATCACTTCCACTAGCTTTGTTCGTAGTGATGCTTTCTAAGGCCCACTTGACTTCACATTCCAGGATGTCTGGCTCTAGGTGAGTGATCACACCATTGTGATTATCTGGATTGTGAAGCTCTTTTTTGTACAGTTCTTCTGTGTATTCTTGCCACCTCTTCTTAATATCTTCTGCTTCTGTTAGGTCCATAGCATTTCTGTCCTTTATCGAGCCCATCTTTGCATGAAATGTTCCCTTAGTAGCTCTAATTTTCTTGAAGAGATCTCTAGACTTTCCCATTCTGTTGTTTTCCTCTGTTTCTTTGCACTGATCACTGAGGAAGGCTTTCTTATCTCTCCTTGCTATTCTTTGGAACTCTGCATTCAGATGCTTATATCTTTCCTTTTCTGCATTGCTTTGGCTTCTCTTCTTTTCACAGCTATTTATAAGGCCTCCTCAGACAGCCATTTTGCTTTTTTGCATTTCTTTTCCATGGGGATGGTCTTGATCCCTGTCTCCTGTACAATGTCACAAATCTCCGTTCATAGTTCATCAGGTACTCTATCAGATCTAGTCCCTTAAATCTATTTCTCACTTTTACTGTATAATCATAAGGGATTTGATTTAGCTCATACCTGAATGGTCTAATGGTTTTCCCTGCTTTCTTCCATTTAAGTCTGAATTTGGCAATAACGCCAACAGAACTGGACATGGAACAACAGACTGGTGCCAAATAGGAAACTGGTGCCAAATATACGTCAAGGCTGTATATTGTCACCCTGCTTATTTAACTTCTATGCAGAGTACATCATGAGAAACATTGGGCCGGAAGAAGCACAAGCTGGAATCAAGATTGCCGGGAGAAATATCAATAACCTCAGATATGCAGATGACACCACCCTTATGGCAGAAAGTGAAGAGAAACTCAAAAGCCTCTGATGAAAGTCAAAGAGGAGAGTGAAAAAGTTGGCTTAAAGCTCAACATTCAGAAAACGAAGATCATGGCATCCGGTCCCATCAGTTCATGGGAAATAGATGGGGAAACAGTGCAAACAGTGTCAGACTTTATTTTTCTGGGCTCCAAAATCACTGCAGATGGTGACTGCAGCCATGAAATTAAAAGACACTTGCTTCTTAGAAGAAAAGCTATGACCAACCTAGACAGCATATTAAAAAGCAGAGACATTACTTTGCCGACAAAGGTCTGTCTAGTCAAGGCTATGGTTTTTCCAGTGGTCATGTATGGATGTGAGAGTTGGACTATAAAGAAAGCTGAGTGCCAAAGAATTCATGCTTTTGAACTGTGGTGTTGGAGAAGACTCTTGAGAGTCCCTAGGACTGCAGGGAGATCCAGAGTCCATCTTAAAGGAAATCAGTCCTGAATATTCATTAGAACGACTGATGCTGAAGCTGAAGCTCCAATACTTTGGCCATCTGATGCGAAGAGCCGACTCATTGGAAAATACCCTGATGCTGGGAAAGATCGAAGGCAGGAAGAGAAGGGGGTGACAGGATGAGATGGTAGGATGGCATCACCAACTCGATGGACATGAGTTGGAGCAAGCTCCGGGAGTTGGTGGTGGACAGGGAGGCATGGTGTGCTGCAGTCCATGCGGTCGCAGAGTTGGACATGACTGAGCAGCTGAATTGAATTTTTTCTCTTAATGCCTAAGTTTCAGTGTTTTATTGTATGTTGTCATATTGGTAGAGTTGGAAAAATCTTACTGTTTTAGGGAAAAACTCTATTCAGGTGATCATTCACATCATGGTGAAGTGTCTATTCTGGTATTTTAGAATCTAGAAAGATACTAACTCTTTGATTTGGGGCAAATTACTTAGTCTTTTGGAGATTTGGAGTCCTCTCTCTGAAATAAGATCAGTTGTCCTACCTCAGCAACCCTATGAAGATTAACTAGGATAATGTATGAAAAGTCCACAGCTCAGTGATTGGCACATAGTTCAGTAAATGTGTGCATGCCAGTTCACTTCAGTTGTGTCTGACTTTTTGTGACCCCATGGATTGTAGCCTGCCAGACTCCTGTTCATGAGATTTTCCAGGGAAGAATTCTATAATGGGTTGCCATTTCCTTCTCCAGGGAATCTTCCCCATCTCTTACATCTCCTGCATTGCCAGGCAGGTTCTTTACCACTAGCTCCACGTGGGAAGCTCCCCAGTAAATACTGGCTCTTAAATATGAAGATAATGGTGTTTATTCACAATGTGGTTTTAACAAAATAATGAGATATTCCTTTAGACTAGTTTGACTAAGGCTATATTAGCTTATTATGATACTATTAAATCAGAGCTCTGTGTTCAACATTTTAACTGTAGTTCTGAACTGTATGATTGATACTTCTGTAATTAAGACCTTTTAAGAATTATTTATGTATATTAGTTTATTCTCCAGTAATTCATGTATTTGTTTGGTCAGGGGAGGTAATTAAATTTTGAGAGTTCAAGAAGGATCATTAGTGTGTGTGGTATAAGGAGTTATTGATACATACCAGGGCATTAGTATTAAGCTAATGTGTGTGATTACTAAGTGCCAGATACACTTCTAGTTGCTTCTGTGTATTAGATCATTTAATCCTTACAATAATACTTTGAGATATTGTTGCTGTCAGAAGCTTATAAATGAAGAGTGGCCTGTTCAAAATGACAGAACCAGTAAACGTCTGAGTTGGGTTTTGAGGCAAGGTTAGTTAGGTTGACTCTGAAGTTGTGTGGGAAGGCCTAAAAACTAACTTTATAATGCTAGTGTATGTTTTTAATTCTTAAACATTAAGAATTAAAAGTTCTGGAGGCTTTGTTTAAAACAGGAGATAATGCAGAGATACTACCCATTCAAGGGGGAACCATATTCCTTTGCTCTGCCAGAAGCTGTGGGGAGCAAACAGGAAAGCAGGAGAGGCAGTGTTAAATGTGGATTTTTGCAAAAAAAAAAAAAAAAAAGGAAAGATGCCTTTCTGGTTAGGTTTACTGTCTGGTTAAATAATCCTTTCTCTCCTGTACTCATTCCAGGGAAAGGCATAGAAGCAGAAGACAAAACTGTCTATCCACTCTGAAACCCTTTAAATGTATTTGTATCTCTTCTTCTTCTGTAGTCTGCAATAATAATTGGAACAAGATTAGATTTGAGAATAAAAGATTCTTTAACTTCTGTGGTTTTGTTATAGTACTCACCCTAACCCCCTGGTAAATCTTCTTTAAAAATCAAATAATTTGGGTATACTTGGGAACTTTTAGGTAATCATAGTCTCATTAATACACTGATCACACGGGCCAGACCCTCTAATCCGGTCACTTTTTGCTTCCTTGCCCTTACATTTGCGCTATTGTGCCGGTGTCCATAACAACACAGGCTTACAGCCCAGCAATGCAGGGCAGGCAGACTTCCTTCCTACCGTGCAGCTTTTTCCTGTACTAGATAGATGCTAGCCCACAGGTTGGTGAGCTCAGGAGTTTAATGGAAAGACCTGATTCCTGACTTTCTCCCGTTAGATTAGATTGCCTCAGTGCTGAAGTAGAAAGTTGGTAGAAAGCAGTGCTCGGCTTGAGGATATCTAACAAATGTTCAGCTTTAGAGTCAATGGGTTTCTTGTTTTAACATCTCAGAGACTGTTAATGGCTTCAGTGTTACTATTGAATAATAATCTGTAGTAGAACATTATTTAGTGACACAAAAATTTCAACTTAATAGCCATTTATTTGCCTTGGTAAATTCTCTGCATTTTCCCATAGTCTCCAATACCTGTTTCTATTCAGTTTTCTGAGTTAATTTCTTTAAATAGAATATAAAATTGTATTATTAAAAAATGGCCTCCTTCATCCTTTCCATTGGAGTTTTTAAATGCTTTTTTAAAATATATGTGTTACTGATGTGGCTGAAAGACATCCTGGATAATTTTTTTTTTTTTTAATTTAAAGACATATTTTATCCCCTTTCCAAAAACTTTTGTCAAGCATCCGTGTGTACAATGGAAAAAACAAAGCTACTTCTTGATAAGTATCGTAAGTAAGGATTAAGCTTCTTTATTATACACCTTCTTATTCTGTTACCTTTTTTCCTAATCATTTCTACTAATTTTTCAGCCTCACCCTATTTTGTCTTCCGTGGATTTGGAGTTTTAATATCCTTATCAGCAGGGCTGAATCTTTTTTTTCCTGAAGAGAGTGCTGACACTTTAAATGGTTGTAAACATTAGATGTTTGAGTGCCTACTGAGTGCCAGGATGCCTTTTCGGGAGACTTCTTTCTTTACCACACACTGTTTATCTTGCGGCTCAGGAGCTGTTTGCTCTCTTATTTGTTGTTTACTTTTGTTTGCTTGTTTACTTGTTCTTTCTTAAAACTTTAAAGACTTTTTAAAAATAAAATACTGGTTTTTAGAATATAAAATTTTGTGAATAATAGCACCGCATATATAAATTTTGGGTGTCAGTGAAAGTGAACATTGCTTAGTTGTGTCCGACTCTTTGTGACCCCATGGGCTACACAGTCCATGAACTTCTCCAGGCCAGAACACTGGAGTAGGTAGCCTTTCTCTTCTCCAGGGGATCTTCCCAACCCAGGGATCAAACCCAGGTCTCCTGCATTGCAGGTGGATTCTTTATCAGCTGAGCCACGGGGGAAGCCCATGTTAGTGAAGTACACATCAAAATGGATTTCATGAATGTGTATACAAGGGCTAACATCATTGACTGGTGGAATACATTAATCAGTTATGAGGCTTCAGTAGATATGGACTTTTTTTTGAAATCTAAGTCTCTGATTCGGAACCATGTGTATAGTTCTGGGCATAATAAGGAGGAAGAAAAATTTGTGTTAATTTGTGAGCCCAGAAGTAAATTTTTCTTGGTCACTGGAGTACTGTTGTTTGTAAATTCGTTTCCTCTTTTCCCATAGAATTGTGGCACAGGACAGAATTTCAGAAATTTAAGACCCCCACCCCAATTTTTTTTTCCCCCCAAAATTAAGAATCTCAGAATGGCTACAACGTAGCATTAAACCAAGTGTGTGTGGGTTGCAGACCCGTGAAGCTGGCCCTGGCCTGAGTAATATGTTCAGTTCTCCAACAGGTGACTTAGAACCTGAATCTTCTAGTTGGGAATACATAGTTGTATATTTTACTGTCTTTATTTGGTGGAAATATGTCTAGAATTTAAAATAGCCTTAAAATGGTTTACATTAGTTTTATTTTATAATGTCAGATCAGGTTAAGGAATGTCACAGTTCAAATGTTTAGTACAAGTTTAAACAAAAGCCTGCATCTAAAAGACAGGAAAGGGACTTTGGTCCTAAGTTGTGACTTAAAGTCACGTGCTTACCTCACTCCCGAGGTATAACCTTATAAATCTTTTTCAGGCATGCTATTTGAGGTTAGCAAAAGCCACATGATACTTTTCCTGTTGAACTACATAGCCTTAAAATCTAAGGATACAATTTTTAAATTAAAGTTTTCAAGGTAGACATTATTCTGGGATGATTATGTGTATGGAGGTATATCTTGGCTATTTTATTCAGAAGAATAACAGTTGATGTGGACTTTCAGATGGTGCTGTACTTTTGATAATACTGTATTTTTAATAGGTGAAAAATATTGATGGGAGTTGAAACTAGAACTCCCCTTTTTCTTCCAGATGGGAAATTGGAACTTTCTCAAAGATCCAACGTTTCTTTAATTGT
Source organism: Bos javanicus (assembly GCF_032452875.1). NCBI lineage: Eukaryota > Metazoa > Chordata > Mammalia > Artiodactyla > Bovidae > Bos > Bos javanicus. The sequence goes on from NC_083884.1 coordinate 69,446,913, forward strand.
TGCTTGTTGCCAATAGACTGCTGCTGCTGCTGCTAAGTCGCTTCAGTCGTGTCCAACTGTGCGACCCCATAGACGGTGGCCCACTAGGCTCCTCTGTCCCTGGGATTCTCCAGGCAAGAACACTGGAGTGGGTTGCCATTTCCTTCTCCAATGCATGAAAGGGAAAAGCGAAAGTGAAATCGCTCAGTCGTGCCTGACTCTTAGCAACCCCATGGACTGGAGCCCACCAGACTCCTCCGTCCATGGGATTTGCCAGGCAAGAGTACTGGAGTGGGGTGCCACTACCTTCTCCTGCCAATAGACTAGTGAGTGGTTAAACAATTTTCTTGATGAAAGATGCAGGGTAGCTGATGAAGCCATCACATAGCACATGCCTTTGATCATGTCGTGAACTTGATCTCCTTGGAGGCGAGTTAACGTCATGGAAATTTTAGTACCTTAGAGGAACCTCAGACTTGACCCAAAACACTAGTCACCTGTAAATGTATGCTCTTTGGTTATAGGGGAGGTCAGGAGTTCATATGCATAACCTCAGAAAGAGTCTGGGGACCTTGGGAAGATGGTGCATATGAGGTGGTTGGTTTTTATTTAAATGTTGTCAGGTTCAGCTTTTGTTAAACTTAGTTGTAAAGTCTTTTTCCTTTTAATTTACAAATTTTAAATTAATTTAAAAATTTTTTAAATTTTTAATTTAATTTTAAAAAATTTTAAATTTTAATTAAAATTTTTAATTCAATTTAATTTTTAAAAGTTACAGTTCACTGCTTTTGATGTACAGTTCTGTTAGTTTTGATAAATGCATACAGCAGTATAACCAGCACTACAATTCGGATACAGAACAGTTCTGTTGCCCCAGAAGTGTCCCTCATATTTATTCTTTTTATTTAAACCCTTCCTCCACCCCTCACCTCTGGCAGCCACTAATCTTTTCCCTGTTCTCATATTTTTGCCTTTTCCAGAATGTCCTGAAGGTGGGATCATAATCATGTAACCCATGGATGTACCTATTAGAAAGCTTTTAGAGATGCTTGAATAACTCAGGCATGTGTATTTACTTTTTCAACCACATATTTATGAAATCTAAATACAGATCATATATTTCTTATAAAAATACATAAATTGATTCTATTTGTCCACACTCACTTCAACCAACACAAAATTAAATAAGATACCATATACAATGGCAAAGATCTGTGTACATATTAAAATTACTTATAAATTAACCAAGTGTATGACCTTTGCTAAAGACACTACTGTTGGATGAGGATTAGAGCCTCTGCTTTAGGATACTATTTCAGGATCTTTTTTAACAGTTAAAATAGATTTTATTTAGTGAAATACACAGATGGAAGTGTGCAGTTTGAGTTTCAATAAATATTTGCAACTGTGAAGCCACTGCCTCAATCCTAAAATAGAATTTATGCATCGCATTATAAAGTTCCCTTTTGCCCCTTTCTGGTTATTTCTTCTGCCTAAACTACTGTTCTTGTTTGTCACTACAGATGAGTTTTATCTGCTTTTGAACTTCATTTAAATGGAATCGTATAGCATTCTTTTGTAACTTGCTGCTTTGAGTCAACATAATACTATTGAGTTCATCCATATTGTTGGAAATATCAGTAATTTATGAAGTGAAGTAAAGTTGCTCAGTCGTGGCCGACTCTTTGCGACCCCATGGATTGTAGCCTACCAGGCTCCTCCATCCATGGGATTTTCTAGGCAAGAATACTGGAGTGGGTTGCCATTTCCTTCTCCAGGAGGTCTTCCTGACCCAGGGATTGAACCTGGGTCTCCCGCGTTGTAGGCAGACGCTTTACCATCTGAGCCACCAGGGAAGTTTAAAATTCATTTATTGCTGAGTAGTATTCCAGCAATATTTCTATTCCAGTAGAAATATACCACAGTATATGTGATGACCTGTTACTGAACACAATTATGCGTTCTTTTCAGTTTGGGGCTATTGTGAGTAAAGCTTTGAACATCTGTGTCCAAGCCTTTCTGTGACCACGTGTTTTTCACTTCTCTTGGGTTGATACCAAGGAGTGAAATTGTTGGGTTATAGGATAAATGTACGTGTAACTTAATAAGCCGTTGCCAAACTGTTCTCCAAAGTGGTAATGCCAGTTTACATTTCCATGAGCTGTGTATGAGTTCCAGTTAACCAAAATTCTAGCCAGCATTTGCTCTTGTCAGTCTCTTTACTCACTCTATTGGGTATGAGAGATTATCTCATTGTGGTGTTTTTATGTGCTTTTTGCAGATGACTGACAATGCACATTTTTATCTGTTTATTGGCTTTTTATATATCTTCTGTGAAATTTCTGTTAAAATCTTTAACACATTGAAAATTTTTTCTGTTACTGATTTGTTAATTTTTTGAACACTTCTTAATTTTAAAAAATTTTTATATTTTGCCCACAGTGAGCAGTATGCAGGATGTTAGTTCCCTGACAGGGAATCGAATCCACGCCCTTTGATTGGGATTGTATTGGATTATCAGTTCAGACTGAGAGAATTGATAATCTAGGCTTTGTGATTTATTTTGGTCTTCTTTACTGTCTTTCACAACTTCCTTATAATCCATCTTTGATGGATTTAGTCCTGAGTGCTTGATGCTTGATATGTTTTGATGTTGTTATTTACATACATTATATCTTTAATTTCCCCCATTTTATATAAATTTTTCTTTCAGTCTTGCTAAATCTTTGTAATCCTATGCTTTATATATTTCTACATCAAACTTTAGGTTTATATAATACAGAATCATTGTTTTCTTAGCTTGAACGTATTATCTTTATGAAAGGTTCTATTTCTAGTAATGCTTCTTTCCTTAAGTGAAATTTGCTCAGTTGTGTCTGACTCTTTGCAACCTCATGGACTATACAGTCTGTGGAATTCTTCAGGGCAGAATACTGGAGTGGGTAGCCATTGCCTTCTCCAGGGCATCTTCCCAACCCAGGGATTGAACCCAGGTCTCCCACATTGCAGGTGGATTCTTTACCAGCTGAGCCACCAGGGAAACCCAAGAATACTGGAGTGGGTAGCATATCCCTTCTCCAGTGGATCTTCCCAACCCAGAAATTGAACCAGGGTCTCCTCCATTGCAGGCAGATTCTTTACCAGCTGAGCTACCAGGGAAGCACCCTTTCCTTAAAGTCTACTTTTTTTTTTTTTTGTATAACCCTAACCCTAACCCAGTTTTCCCTTTGTTAATACTTGCTTGACATCTTTCTTCATAATCTGTTTTCCAGATTTTTTGTTTCCTTAAATTTTCAGTTGTGTGTTTGTAACAGCATGTAGTTGAATTTTTTCTTCTGGCTGCGCTCTGTGGCTTGCAGGATAGTAGTTCCCCAACCAGGGATTGAATACAGGCCACTGAAGTGAAGGTGCTTAGTGCTAACCACTATACTACCAGGGAATTCTCTTGAGTTGGAATTTTAAATTTGGGGGCTGCTGAGTTGGTATAACTCAGTCACTCTTCAGTTTCACCAGATTACCCCCAGGACAGATGCCAACCCAAATATTGAACTGGACTCTGAATCTCAGTTTTCTTTTATGTCTCAGGGAATTTGATTTTGATAATAGCTCATTGTCTGTTTAGGTCTTTGCTTTGAAGAGAATTTTAAATATTTTATCTAGCTTTTTAAGTTGTCTTCAGTATGACTGGTGATTTGAAGTATTGGGTGGTGTTGAAAGTATTTTAACCTTTGAGTTTTCTGCTTAGGATTCTATGATAAAATTTTGTCTGTTCTCATTCTTTCCAGCTAAAAATTAGAATTAAATAGGTAGACTTTAGTGAGGGTTGCCTTGGGTTATGGAATTGGGGTTAGGGATGCAATATGAATCGATGTGTTAGAGGTGAAGATATAACTGTAAAATATTATGTGAAATTTGTCAGTCACATGCATTTTTGTGACTTCATCCTGGGATGAAAGCTGCTTTAACTTACCTGATACACTCCCATTGGTTTTATAGTGAGCTGCAAGAAGGCTTGTTCCTTCTGTTGCCAGGTTGAGAAGCATTTAGAATAAAGAATGGATGCAGGAGGGAGTTCTTTGGTGGTACAGTGGTTAGGACTTTGCAGTTTCACTGTTGAGGGCCTGCGTTGGATCCCTGGTTGCGGAACTACAGATCCCACAAGCTGTATGGCACAGCCAGTAAATAGATACATAAATTTTTAAAAAATGGATGCAAGAGAAACATGCAACAGTGTTGGAATGAAAACCAGGGATGAAGGATCCTCAACAAACTTTGAAGCTCCTTGAAACTGCCATTTCATCCCAGTGTGATAATCTGAAATATTTTATAATGTATTTTAAAAATCTTAGCTCTGTTCAAGGTTGGATGAAAATACAAGATGAATTAGAATTCTAAAGAAATCTTGAGTGACTCTTGGGCGAAGAGTTGACTCATTGGAAAAGACTGATGTTGGGAGGGATTGGGGGCAGGAGGAGAAGGGGATGACAGAGGATGAGATGGCTGGATGGCATCACCGACTCGATGGACGTGAGTTTGAGTGAACTCTGGGAGATGGTGATGGACAGGGAGACCTGGCGTGCTTTGATTCATGGGGTCGCAGAGTCGGACACGACTGAGCGACTGAACTGAACTGGATCTGCCCACTGGGTGACAAAAGGAATAATTTTAAAAACAGGCTGCCAAAACATTAGGATGAAAAGAATTCAGAAAAAAATTTCTAACTGATTTGAATGTATGGGAAAGGTTAAAATCAGAGACGTACTAGATAAATTAGGGGTTAACATATTTTTCATTGGGAGGAGGACATGATTAACCTAAATTTATGCATAGGTATCATGGTATAAAGATCACTTGATTCTTTTAATACACATTATCCCCTGGAGCCCAGTTTTCTTTCTCTCTTCATCTCCTGCTTCCATTCCTCCTTTTTCTTCTTGCTTGACTGATTCAGACACTGCTGGGGTGTTGCAAACGGGTGCTCAGACCTCAGTGGCTTGATGTTAAGTACAACGAGATTAATGAGTTCTATTTTTTCTTTAAATGTTTACTTAGGAAAAAGTATAATCTTTTTCTTTTCTCTCATTTCATCTCTAGGCCTCTGGGAATTTATACAACTCAGTAGTCCTCATAGTCCAAATGCTGTTTGTTGTTGTGAGTCACTCAGTCGTGTCCGACTGTTTGTAACCCCATGGACTGTAGCCGCCAGGTTCCTCTGTCCATGGAATTCTCCAGGCCAGAATACTGGAGTGGGTAACCTTTCCCTTCTCTAGGGGATCTTCCCAACCCAGGGATTGAACCCAGGACTCCCACATTGCAAGCAAATTCTTTACTAGCTGAGCCACCAGGGAAGTTGGTCTATATAAATGGTTTATCACAGGGCATAAAAATTCGCTGTAATTGCCCTTATTAATTGGTATAGTTCTGATTTAAGCTTTTCTCACTTTTGAAATGTTTACTTTTCTCTCAGTTGCAATGAATGAGGTGTAAATTGTTCTTATTGCTGAAGTCACTGCTGTCTTTGATTAATATTAAACAGATCCTCATAAAGTAAATATGAGTTCTATATGAATTTATTTCTGGAAATCAATTTATCTCTGGAAATGTATTTAAGAAAATATTTGACTTTTAGTGTTCATAAAATTGAGTGTTTTATTTATTCTTTGAAGCTGTAACTTGAGTATAGTAGAATTTGATTGCTTAGAAATTTTCTAATTTCTAATGTGAGTTTGAAAGAAAAAATGTGGTATGATTTTTACTGTCATCTCATGAAAAATTAATTCAAATGGGTATTTTTGTCAAGCAATGTGCAAAACGTTAAAACTAAATTTTAAGTATACAGAAATAGATGGGGAAACTGGAAACAGTGTCAGACTTTGTTGTTTTGGGCTGCAGAATCACTGCAGATGGTGATTGCTGCCATGAAATTAAAAAACGCTTACTCCTTGGATCCCCTGGAGGAGGAAATGGCAACCCACTCCAGTATTTTTGCCTAGAGAATCCCATGGACAGAGGAGCCTCGCGGGCTGCAGTCCATGGGGTCGCAAAAAGTCAGACACGACTGAGCGACTAATACTAATACTATACTCCTTGGAGGAAAAGTTAGACCAATCTAGATAGCATATTGAAAAGCAGAGACGTTACTTTGTCAACAAAGGTCCATCTAGTCAAGGCTATGGGTTTTCCAGTGGTCATGTATGTATGTGAGAGTTGGACTGTGAAGAAAGCTGAGCACCGAAGAATTGATGGTTTTGAACTGTGGTGTTGGAGAAGACTCTTGAGAGTCCCTTGGACTGCAAGGAGATCCGACCAGTCCATTCTAAAGGAGATCAGCCCTGGGTGTTCTTTGAAAGGACTGATGCTAAAGCTGAAACTCCAGTACTTTGGCCACCTGATGCGAAGAGTTGACTCATTGGAAAAGACTCTGATGCTGGGAGGGATTGGGGGCAGGAGGAAGAGGGGACGACAGAGGATGAGATGGCTGGATGGCATCACCAACTCAATGGACGTGAGTCTGAGTGAACTCCGGGAGTTGGTGATGGACAGGGAGGCCTGGCGTGCTGCAATTCATGGGGTTGCAAAGAGTCAGACACAACTGAGTGACTGAACTGAACTGATCTAACAACATTCTTTGTTCAGTTGATTCAGGAAATAGTAAACAGAATGATTTATATTTGAGTTAAAGTAATGCCCTAAATTGTGTAAAAAAAAAAAAAAAAAAAAACCACACACACAAAAACAAGCAAACCCTGATCTACATTAGTTAGTGATGATTTTGCTAAGAAAATCAGGCTGAATGTTTGAATCATCTGATTTTGTTATTTAGGACTTTGGGTTGCTGGTAATAGAAACTGAATTAGAGCTTAAATAACCCAGAAGAAAGGGATGGCTTTATTGGCAGAATAGTGGAGCGGCTCACATGACTGAAGAACTGTGGCAGGCAGCTTGGGGCCTCTGAGGACTGGGAGTTGGGGTAGAGTGTCTCAGATATTCTAGCTTTGCACCTCTCTAGGCACTGATGTGATTCTCCCAGGTTTCTCCTGGTTCATGGCTGCATAGTCCAAAGTCTCTTGTTAGCTGTCTCAGTAATATTTTCCATGGTGCCTGCCCATTGGCCAAAAAAACAGCTCCATTTGTTAAGTAGTTAAGACCAAGCAACCTAAGTATTTATTTCCTGACAGTTTAGTTATTTGAAAAATTGATTCATGCAATTTGAAGGAGAATATTTTGATTTTCCATGTATGTGGCTGTTGGATACTGCACAGATTCTCAAGCCTTAGAATCAGGTCAGACATTATACCTCTATTTCCTGTTCCACACTGATTGTTACATGGTGCTTGCTTTTTATCATAGCAGCTGCTAAATCTCCTGCTTCTTAAAGAAATGATGTCACTGAAAGGAATGTTTTGTGAGTTAATGTTGAAATTATGAATGACCTCAGATAGTCATTTGTGTGGTCTACTAGATGTCAGTTATTGCTGTTTCCTTAAAAACTCAAAACCGTCCTTACTGTTTTGAACTCACTGTGGTAGGTCCAGGGTGACTCGGTGAACTGATTGTCGTTGAAGAGGAGTCTCATGTTTGGATCATGTGGTTGATGGAATAGGCTATGACTAACCCTAACCCTGGGTTACTCGCCCAACTCCTGTGCTTAGAAGGGCATAATATTCCATTGTATGGTTATCAGTTTACGTATATCCAATTGTTTAAAAATTGTAAACCGGGCATAAATTAACATCTTCTGTATCATTGACGGTTTCTGTAGCATATAGATTCTGTAAGTCTCACAACACTTGAAAAAAGTTTTTATGAAATTAAAAACATGATTATTTGTGCTTTAAAATTATCTGAGTAATTGAGGATCAGAGACCTAAACCTGAGAGCTAGAACTATGGCACTTTTAGAAGAAAACATAGGGGAAAGGTTTCATGACATTGCATTTGGCACTGATTTCTCTGGTATGACATCAGAAACACAGGCAGCAAAAGAAAGAAATAGGAAACACTATCAAGAGAGGGAAAGACAACCCAAAGAATCAGAGAAATTATTGGTAAATTATGTCTGATAAAGGATTAATATCTAGGTTATATAGAGGATCACAACGCCATAAAACAACCCAACTAAAAATGGGCAAAGGATTTGAATAGACATTTTTCCAAACAGGTTACACAGATGGCCAGTAAGCACAGGAAAAGACATGAGTATAACTGATCATGAGGGAAGTGCGAATCCAAACTTCGGGAAACCACTTCATACCCACTATTAGGATAGCTGTCATCACAAATTGGAACAGTATTGATGCAGATTTGGAGAAATTAGAATCCTGGTGCATTGCTGATGGGAATGTGAAATAGTATAGCTGCTGTGGAGAACAATCTGGTGGTTCCTTAAAACATTAAACAATCATAATAGGATCCAGGAATTCCATTCCTTAGGCATCTAAGCAAAGAAGGTAAGTCAGGGACTCCTAAAGATATTTGCACATCAGTGTTCATAGCACTATTCATAGCAGCTGAAAGGCAGCGACAGCCTGAGTATTCATCAGTGGATGAGTGTATAAACAGAATGTGGTGTGTATGACACAGGGAAATGCTCAATATAAGTTGCTGCTGCTGCTGCATTGCTTTAGTCATGTCCGACTCTGTGCGACCCCATAGACGGCAGCCCACCAGGCTCCCCCGTCCCTGGGATTCTCCAGGCAAGAACACTGGAGTGGGTTGCCATTTCCTTCTCCAACGCATGAAAGTGAAAAGTGGAGGTGAAGTCACTCAGTCGTGTCCGACTCTAGCGACCCCATGGACTGCAGCCTACCAGGCTCCTCCGTCCATGGGATTTTCTAGGCAAAAGAACTGGAGTGGGGTGCCGTTGCCTTCTCCGAAATATGTTAGCTGCTAATAAAAAATGCTTAACAGCTGCCACAATTGATACATTAATGTGAAATTATATTTGTTTTGTTTGAGAGTATTTTCTCACCTTGTTCTTTCTGACACTTAAATTATTTTTTAAAAAAGTTGGACTTAATTGTTCCAGGTAGTATGCCAAATAGTACTTCTATGTTTTTTGACTCTGTAGAGTCAGCTGTGCATGTGGGTGCAGTACTGTGGAGGATCTTTGCCAATTATTATAAAGCATTAAATGTATATGATGAAAAAATTATCTTGGCTTCAAATTGGAAAAAACAGCTTTATAATCTCACCTCTGTAAAGAAAAAGTTGAGAAAAGGAAAGGGAGTCCAATTTTGGGGGTAGAAGCAGTTATTACACAAAGAATGGAACATGAAAAGGATGCATTAGGAGTGGCTTGATCAAAGAGTCCTACTTGTACAGTATTAGCAATGATACCTCAAACCTCTTTAGGAAGATTATTTGTGCTTTAAGAAGAGAAATTTCATTGATGGATCAGAACATTTTGAGTAGCTCTTGAGGGAACTTGCCTCTGTATTTGAGAGAGTGAGGGAGAAAGAGGAGGAGGAGGGTGAGAAAATTGGGGGAGGGAAAGTAGTAGACCTAGGCAAAAGAGAATAAACGTTAAATCATGTATACTTGGAAAAATGCAGTGAAAGGTCAGTGGTTTGGATTATTAGTGAAGCTCTAGGGATCTGGTTGGTGGAGAAAGGGCCAGTCTGGGTATAGGAAGTAACATAAACAATGGCAAGGAATTTGGAATGAACATAGAATGTCCTAGAGGGGAAGAATAGGATGTTCGTTTGGGGGAGACCTTGTCATTAAGAAGAAAGATCTTCATTTTGGGGAGGCCTTGTTGAGAGATATGCACTAGATCTTGACAAGTACTGTGAGAGTGTCCTGAGAGTTGAGAATGTGGAGAAAAACGGTTAATATTGCTTGGCTCAGTCAGTTATTTCTTCTTGGTTAGCCTCAAGTGCCTACAACTAAAATTTTTGCTTCAGCAAAATCACATTACTTTTTAAAAAAATTTTGGACTTAGAAAATTTATAATGAATAATGGAAACGTATGCATCTGTCAGTCCCAGGGGTTTCTTCTGTATGAAGAAAGGCAGGTAGAAATGTTGGATTTATGGTAAGAACTAGAATTAGAGGTTTTAAATGGGCATGGGTGTGCTTGAAACATTTATTCAGTGGCTAGTAATAGAAGGCTCTGGTTAATTTCTCGTATTGACTTAAATTGTGCTTTTTTTTTTTTCTAATCCAGAAAGCAGTCATTGAGCATCTTTCTTGTCCTCATCAGAATTAGTATTCATTGAACACTGATTAGAAAACATATTGATGTTATCTCCATTTTACAGATGAGGAGACTGAGTGAACTTCCCAAAGTGATTCAAATAAGTTTGCAGCCAAAATTCACATCCAAAATGGTCTGATTCCAGAACCTGTGTTCTTACCTAGTAATCTGTATTGTAATGCATCTTGTTAACAGGTTGTGTATGGCCCTTGAGTTCAGATGTTGAGTAGGAAAATTACCTATGTAGCTAATCATAGTCTAGACAAATAGAAATGTAAATAATTATAATGGCATGTAGTGAGCTCTGTTATAAAATAGAGCTATGTTGAAACTGTACATTGAACTCTGAAGGGAAAACTTTGATAGTGAAATTACTGTTTTCAAACCAAATATTGAAGGATATGTAGTAAAGTGAAAGTTGCTCAGTCATGTCCAACTTTGCAGCCCCATGGATCTACAGTCCATGGCATTCTCCAGGCCAGAATACTGGAGTGAGTAGCCTTTCCATACTTCTCCAGGGGATCTTCCCAACCCAGGGATCGAACCCAGATCTCCCACATTGCAGGCAGATTCTTTACCAGCTGAGCCACCAGGGAAGCCCAAGAATACTGGAGTAAGTAGCCTATCCCTTCTCCAGCAGATCTTCCTGACCCAGGAATCGAATCAGGGTCTCCTCCATTGCAGGTGGATTCTTTATCAGGTGAGCTACAAGGGAAGCCTGGAAAGATATGTAGGATTTATCCAAATGGATTAGGTGGTATGTGTAAACGAGGCAGTAGTAGTAGCAGTGATAGAAGCTCATGCATGAAGAATCTTAAAAAAGCCTCAAGTTGTTCATTCTGCGTGTGTGTGCCATAGGACATAATCTTTTTTGAGCAGGGACATTTTATTAAAATGTCTGTTGACAGGATGGTTATGCCAGGTAATGTTCGAAAGAGGAATTGACCAGAATCATTTCTTAGCTGGTGATTTTGTTTCTTCAATAATAAGGTCTAAATAAATTTAGTTCAACAAATGCTTGAGAACCAGTTTGCTAGACCAGTACTGGTGGTGTGAAATGGAAAGCTGAAAATGGTGCATTTCAGAGAAGGCAGTGGGAGATGGTGGCAGATGCTGTTGGAAATAGTGTCGGATAGTTTCCAGCCTTGAAGACCTAGGCTGACCAAGATTCCCAGTGGAATATTAAGAAAGAAGATACGGTGTGGAGAGGGAAGGGAGGCCAGTGGTGGCTTCTGTTTGGAACATGTGGAGCTGGAAGTGCTACACTGACAGTCCATAGTAGGTCTGGTATTCTGCTACTGTGCCAGCAGTTGCTGTCAGGATTGGGGAAGTGGTGGAAGTTTTCAGGTAGTAGTAGCAGAAACCTTGAGAGAGAGGCTGTCGTTTCTGTGGGGGAGAACCGGATGTTTGAGGCCCTGCTCAGGCCTGCTTTGAATGGATTCAGACTTTTAATGGACTGGAAAAGTAGGTCTTACGAAGCAAAATGAGAGAATAAAGCAACTCGAGGAGAGACAGGTAAGTAGCAGTTTGTATTATGAAGGATTTGAATTAGCATATAGTGAGATATGAGAGCTTCCCAGGTGGCTCATTGGTAAAGAATCTGCCTGCCAGTGCAGGAGACACAGGTTCAGTCCTTGGGTTGGGAAGATCCCCTGAACTAGGAAATGGCAACCCTCTCCAGTATTCTTGCCTAGAAAACTCCCTGAACAGAGGTGCCTGTGGGCCACAGCCCGTGGGCCGCACGGAGTCAGACACGATGGACACACATGCACGTTATTAGGACACGCATGCAGCGTCTCCCAAACATCTGCTTAATACATTACTTACGTGAGGTGTTTTTTTGCAGTATCTGTATACCAAATGGTAATTCATTTTAAGATCAAGTTTTTTTTTCCTTCTTTGGTGATGTGTAAGTTTAATTATGTACCTTGAATTCAATGGCATTTCAGAGTCAGAATGAAGAGTGGTTTTTCCAGTGTTCATTAGCACAAGTATATTTTTTTAAAAAGGCATTTATGTTACATTTAAATCATCTTCTCACATATCACCAATAGTATGTGTACTATACCATGGAAACAATTGAAAAAATACCTATATATTGTAGAATATAAGTTTTAGGTTAGATGTTGATGTTGTTCAGTCACTAAGTCATATCCGACTCTTTGCAACTCCAAGGACTGCATCACACCAGGCTTCCCTGTCCTTCACTGTGTCCCAGACTTTGCTCAGACTCATGTCCATTGAGTCAGTGATGCCATCCAACCATCTCATCCTCTGCTACCCCGTTCTCCTCCTGCCCTCAATCTTTTCCAGCATCAGGGTCTTTCTACTGAGTCAGCTCTTTGCATCAGGTGGCCAAAATATTAGAACTTCAACATCAGTCCTTCCAAGGAATATTCAAGGTTGATTTCCTTTCTGTTCAAGGGACTCTTGAGTCTTCTCTGGCACCACAGTTAAAAAGCATCAGTTCTTTGGTGCTCAGCCTTCTTGATGGTCCAACTCTCACATTCATACATGACTACTGGAAAAGCCATAGCTTGGACTATATGGACCTTTGTCGGCAGAGTGATGTCCTCTTTTAATACGCTGTCTAGGTTTGTCATAGCTTTTCTTCCAAGGAGCAAACATCTTTTAATATGGCTCCAGTTACCATCTGCAGTGGTTTTGAAGCCCAAGAAAATAAAATCAGTCACTGTTTCCACATTTCCCCCATCTATTTGCCATAAAAGATAGGACTGGAAGCCATGATCTTAGTTTTTTACAAGTTGAGTTTTAAGCCAGCTTTTTCACTCTCCTCTTTCACCTTCATCAAGAAACTCTTCAGTTCCTCTTCACTTTTTGCCAGTAGAGTGGTATCATCTGCATATCTGAGGTTGTTGATATTTTTCTTGGCAGTCTTGATTCCAGGTTGTGATTCATCAAGCCCGACATATTGCGTGATGTGTACTCAGCATATTAGTTAAGTAAGCAGGGTGACGATATACAGCCTTGATGTACTCCTTTCCCAGTTTGGAACCAGTCCGTTGTTCCATGTCCAGTTCTAACTGTTGATTCTTGACCTGCATACAGGTTTCTCAGGAGACAGGTAAGGTGGTCTGGAATTCCCATCTCTGAGAATTTTCCACAGCTTGTTGTGATCCACACAGTCAAAAGCTTTAGTGTAGTCAATGAAGCAGAAGTAGATTTTTTTGTGTGTGGAATTCCCTCGTTTTTTCTGTGATCCGGTGGATGTTGGCCATTTGATCTCTGGCTAGGTTAGATGTTGAAGAATAAATCGATAGAAAAGTGTAAACTCTTCCCAAGGTCTTTATATTTCTTTGCATTTTAGCATATGTGTGTCCTGGGTAAAAATGAAAGTAGTACAGGATATGTTGTCCATTCATTCATAGGCCTGATGCTTACCACAGAGCTTGGGTAACGCATTATTTCTTAGACCTTTTTTAGACTTTAGTTTCGTTGAACTTCAGTTCCTTTAGTTTCATGTTGGAAAACGCAAGAAACATGAGTGGCTCAGATTGATCTTGAAGGTGTGGTATTCTTAGTAGTTATGTTCACATGCTTATTGGAAACTTGAGAATTCCAGTTACTTGTCTGTGTGGATTTTTTTTTTTTTTTTTGCCCATGCCCATGCGGCATGCAGGAACTTAGTTTCCAGCCAGGGATGGATCCAAGTCCCTTGCGGTGGAAGCTTTGAGTCTTAACCGCTGGACCACCCGGGGAGTCCTAGTACTTACATTTTTTGATGTATAAGCAATATACTTAGACTGCCCAGTGTGTTTAGAATAGGTTGATATTAGGCTGTATGTTTCAGCAGTTTTTAATTTTATTTTAGATAACTATTTTACTAATACCTGTATTTTAATGTGTTTTGTATAAGTAATTTAGCCAATGTGCTGTTTTAAAAAGCCTGCATCCCCTTTTCTGATTAATGGCTTAAATGAAATGATAGCTTAAGAATTCTTAAAATTCATGGTTTGGTTTGTGTCTTCAGTTTGAACCTATGACTTGTCTAAGGTTTTTAGAGTGGTTAAGTGCAGTTATTTAAGGAGAATCCTCTTTACTTAATAAGACAACTTTATTTCTTATTAGCTTAGAACTTTTGCTCTCCTTTTAAGTAAAACATTTTCATGAATTCTACTTTTTGACTTTAGCTGAAAAAGTTTTTTCTCCCTATATATATTTCAATGGCAGTTACATGTTTTCCTCTGTTTACATGAAATAAATGTTACTAGTTTAAAAGGGTGGGTTGTTTTCTGGGCATCTGTTGAATTGTATTGGTCCTAAAAGGATTCTTAAGAAGATGGTGTTCTGGTCTTTTGGCTATTTAATAATTGAGGAGGACTGCTTCAGAAGAGTGGGTATTTGAGGTCACCATTTTAAATAGAGCCCACGTTGTCGTGTGTGGTTGGTTATGAGAGGTTATTTGGATCTTCACTGGCTTGTTTTCAAAAATATGAGTAGCCCCCTGCCTAATTGCCAGAATATCACTTGTAGCTCAGATGATAAAGAATCCGCCTGCAATACAGGAGACTTGGGTTCGATCCCTGGGTTGGGAAGATCCCCTGGAGGAGGGCATGGCAACCCAGTCCAGTATTCTTGCCTGGAGAATCCCTGTGGACAGAGGAGCCTGGTGAGCTCCAGTCCATGGGGTTGCAAAGAGTTGGACACAACTGAGCAGCTAAGCACAGCACACATATTTTAACTAGACCAGGGTAAGAGTGGATTCTTTTTGTTGCACATATAGCCTCCACTCTTGGAATTTTGTCTTCTCTGAATATGTCTGTTGGATATCTGGAGTTGGACAGTTTATAATTGAGATGACAGCAGTTAAAATTAAAATCTGTTTCTTCTCTTTATTATTAAGTTGTATGCTTGAAGGATGGATTCGCATTTTCATTCAGCTTTCTGGTCCTTGTCCCTTTTGTTGCCTATTACTCTGCATAAAGCTAAGTAGAGGAGACCGGAACTTTTCTGAAGAATCTGTTTGTAGATGGAGAGAAGACCATTAATATTCCTATATATTGATAAACTGATAAGCAGTATACAGATTAGCTAGGTTTGGAATGCTGATGGCTATTTTTTCAGTTCAGTCGCTCAGTTGTGTCCGACTCTTTGCGACCCCATGAATTGCAGCATGCCAGGCCTCCCTGTCCATCACCAACTCCCGGAGTTCACCCGAACTCACGTCCATCGAGTCGCTGATGCCATCCAGCCATCTCATCCTCTGTCGTCCCCTTCTCCTCCTGCCCCCAGTCCCTTCCAGCATCAGAGTCTTTTCCAATGAGTCAACCCTGTGCATGAGGTGGCCAAAGTACTGGAGTTTCAGCTTTAGCATCATTCCTTCCAAAGAAATCCCAGGGCTGATCTCCTTCAGAATGGACTGGTTGAATCTCCTTGCAGTCCAAGGGACCCTCAAGAGTCTTCTCCAACACCACAGTTCAAAAGCATCAATTCTTCGGCGCTCCACTTTCTTCACAGTCCAGCTCTCACATCCATACATGACTGCTGGAATAGCCATAGCCTTGACTAGATGGACCTTTGTTGGCAAAGTAATGTCTCTGCTTTTCAATATGCTATCTAGGTTGGTCATAACTTTCCTTCCAAGGAGTAAGCCTCTTTTAATTTCATGGCTGCAGTCACCATCTGCAGTGATTTTGGAGCCCAGAAAAATAAAGTCTGACACTGTTTCCATTGTTTCCCCATCTGTTTGCCATGAATTGATGGACCAGATGCCATGATCTTAGTTTTCTGAATGTTGAGCTTTAAGCCATCTTTTCACTCTCCTCTTTCACTTTCATCAAGAGGCTCTTTAGTTCCTCTTCACTTTCTGCCATAAGGGTGGTGTCATCTGCATATCTGAGGTTATTGATATTTCTCCCAGCAATCTTGATTCCAGCTTGTGCTTCATCCAGCCCAGCATTTCTCATGATGTACTCTGCATATAAGTTAAATAAACAGGGTGACAATATACAGCCTTGACGTACTCCTTTTCCTATTTGGAACCAGTCTGTTGTTCCATGTCCAGTTCTAACTGTTGCTTCCTGACTTGCATACAGGTTTCTCAAGAGGCAGGTCAGGTGGTCTGGTATTCCCATCTCTTTCAGAATTTTCCACAGTTTATTGTGATCCACACAGTCAAAGGCTTTGGCATAGTCAACAAAGCAGAAATATGTTTTTAATTCCAAATTTTTCTAGAATTGGTGTTGAACATCCCAAGTACCTAGGCCTAATAGGAAAATCATGTCATTTATACATGGGCAAACTCTTGACTTCCTATGGTAAGTTGACCTTCAAACTAAGTTGCTGTCTTCCTAGAAAAGAAACCTCTTATCCAGCTTAAGGGCAGAGGATTGGTATAAAAAGGGTGGGGTTTGGAGAGTGTTCTTGCCCTTTTAGGGCTGGGTCCAGAAGCAAAGCATATTGGAATAAACTGTGTGAATTTGCAAATTTCAAAATGACATTGGTAGTTGAATTTTGCATAATATTTTAGTTGCCTTTAACAAAAGTAAGTTTTTGTTCTTTGCTACCTATCTCATGATTAGTGGTCTTTTTCTGTTGGAGTACATAAGAAATTGGAGCTCATAATTTAAGCCTTATTAAAAAACCTTTTGAGAACCTATTGTAAAACTGCTCATCTTCATAGGTAGGAGTTGGTCATTTCGGTGTTTTGTCTAAGAAAATGTAGTTATAATTTTATTCTTTGACTTGTAGGAGGCATGGTCAGAGTCTGCAGGCTCTGTTGAGATAATCATATGATGTTTTAAGAGGGGCAGAAGTCATTATAAGGTTATAATTAGAAAATTTTAAGTTTCCATGAGGTATGAATTTCCTGAGTAGGAATCTTTTTTAAAAAATAGAACATTTGTCCTATGATTGCCCATGAGAACTTCATTTTGGGACAGTGTAGGGAGAAAGGGGGACTGGGGAAACAAAATTACTTCTTTCCTCTTCAGGAAAAGTTAACTGAGAGCAAGTGGCAGGACATAAATGACTGTGCAGGAATTTACCTTCTCTTATTAATTTCCCAAAGGTAGGCCTTGGAACTCAGAGAGGGCAATGGCACCCCACTCCAGTACTCTTGCCTGGAAAATCCCATGGACGGAGGAGCCTAGTCCGTGGGGTCGCTAAGAGTCAGACACGACTGAGCGACTTCACTTTGACTTTTCACTTTCATGCATTGGAGGAGGAAATGGCAACCCACTCCAGTGTTCTTGCCTGGAGAATCCCAGGGAAAGGGGAGCCTGGGCTGCCGTCTATGGGGTCGAACAGAGTCAGTCGGACACGGCTTAGCAGCAGCAGCAGCAGGCCTTGGAACCAGTCAAAGAAACAAAAGTCAAGAAACATTTTTCCAACACTGGAGCTGGTCTTTCTGATCTTTCCATAGCAGTTATAAATATTGAACTACCCCAGCACTTAGATAAAATGATCTTACGTGTCTTTTAATTAATTTCTAGTGATTTGAATGCCTGGACTTTCTCTGTCAATAACCAAAACTTAAGTATTTGTTTTCTGATAGTTTGTTTTTTCTTTCTTAGGTGTTAGGGAACATCTCTCCATTTACCATGGTGAATCTAAATGTTGCCTCACAAAGCTAAATTTAAAATTCTTAATTTCAGTAGTAAAATACCTACCTTGTGACTTTTGGTGGAGGATAGTGTCAGAAGATAACATTACAAATTACTCATAGAAGTTTATAATCCTATTAATAATTTAATATATCTGAGTAATATGAAGTGGATGTTTTCTTTATAGAAGTGATTGTAGAGCAAGTCAAAACATTAAAAAAAACTCTTGAAGTTATTTTTACCCTTTTTAGTAGATTGTATTGTATCTTCAGTTTTAATCTTTTCTGGTCACCACCAGAAAATGTCTTTACTGAACTTTTCAGGTCTACTATATCCTTCTACTTTTCTGTATATTTATTCTATTAATTTTTGAGAGTTTGATATTGAAACTCACACTAAAAGTCTTCTACTTAAAAATAATTGTAATAGTGGAACTATATGTAACTTTGTTCTGTATTTTCCAGGTTTCCTGTAAATGTGTTATCATACTTGCATAATTTAAAAAATAGAGGAAAAAAAGAAAATGTCTTCACCAAGACATCATGTATGAATTTAAAAAAGACATCATGTATGATTTATGCTTCCCCTCTTCCTAACTTTTGTGTAAGGAGTAAGTTTAAAAGGGAAACACTTATAAGAAATAGGTGATTTTAAAAGGTACAAATCAAATTGGCTAAAGTTGATTTGATCACAGTTGATCTTTCTGAGAAAGTGGTCAGGGCTTTTGCCTTCTTGAGATGTGAAAAGCAAAAAGGTACATCTGAAATGCAGTCAGATCTTAATATCTAAAAACACTAGAGGACAATTTCTTTGCTTTTGACTTCTCACATTTTGGGGTCCCATTTGGAAAAAGCAGCTGTCAATGTTTGTCATTTAAGTGAAGACAAATGATCTTAAGTATTGATCAGTAACTGAAATTCTGTGTGTTGCAGCACCTCCTTTGAGAAATGTATTCGGAACTTTTCCACATTTGAAAAAAAAAAACCCCAAAACTAACAGAATGAACCACACCCTTGTACTACTAATGTATTCACAGAATTATACAAGATTGATATTTGGTTATTATCTATTGAAACAGAACTTGTTAGAGTGAACATTGCCATAAATATTGCTGGTTCAAGAGACTTACTGCTCTTTGATACAGAAATTAGATTATAACAGAGTTCATCTGACCATTTCTGGACAACTTACTGGATTTTTGTTTTTCAAGAAGGTGGTTGTTTTTTTGCTTAGGGAATGATAATATTTTAACTGCTTATCTGCAGCCTACAGCTGGCAGAGGAATGCATGCTCTCATCACGAACTTGTGTCTGGATCCCTGAAAACACACAGATCTTAATTTTTTTGAAAGAGGTGGGAAAGACATATAGTATCTTTTAATTTTTTTTTAAAGTAAATTGATCTCGTTTGGAAGTGTCACTGCACCAGGACACTGACTCAATTTTACATTTAGTTATTTTTTTTCACTTTTTAAAAAACATGATCCTTATAAGTAGGGGGGAAAAGTCCAACTGAGAGCGTTCAGCCATGCCTTTTGAACTGTTTCTTGGTTTTTATTTTCATTTATAGTTGACTTCAGCAGCAAAAGTTTTAGAAAGCTTGAGGTTTGGGATATTGTACGAGGAGTAAGACCAAACCACAGTAGTTTTACTCAGCTGATAAGTTTTGGGATTTACTAGTGATTAAATCATCTCCCCACCATGGAATAATCTCCCCAACATGCCACGGAATCCTAGTTTGGGAAGGTCATGTCATCCATCAGATATCCAAAAAGTTACTAGGCATAAATGAGGAAACACTGAGAAACTGAAAAGCTTGCCCAAAGTGGTAGCAGTTGTAAAGTCACTTATTAAAAATTACATCTCTTAATTACTTTATTTTGCCTCCACACTCAAGTTTTACTGTCAGTGTTTCTTACTATGTAATACACGTGCAAGAAAAGCCATTTCTTTCACATATGGTGAAAATAAGAGTCTTTTAAAATTACTCAATGTTGTCTTCTTAAAGTTTTGAACTCTTAATTATTCTTGTATTTGAAAGTGAGACAGGTCTGTGGGGAAAAAAAAATGTTTCTTTTTTCTTTTGAAGTTAAAACATACTGTAGCCCAAAAAGTTCTGCTTTAGCTACCCTTTCTTCCCCTGAATCTCACCCCCCCCCACTTGACTTGAGTCTCTGTTTTCCTTGTGTATTTGGTTTAATCTAATTGGTTTTTGTAGTTTAGATTCCCTTATTTTATTACAGAAATGATCCAGATTGGTGTGCCTCTTTGCCCTCTTGAAGCTGATACAGTAGTGGCCTAAGATGATGACAGACTGTTCCATGTAGGTGTCCATTCCTTATTAGCCTTCTCGGGGCCTCCATGCCCTTCCTCTTAATAATTTTCTCATTATCTTCCTGAAGGACCTTGTGTACAGTAATATCTTATATTTTGGTATTTAATAATCAACTATGTCTATTTTTTGTTTAGTTTCCTCTTAAAATAGATAAAATTCAATCCATAGTATATTACATGGTTGTAAACAATTTACCCTCTTAGATCAGGTAACTTCAGAAAGTTCCCCACCCCTCCCTTTTAACACTACTCCCCAGGTGGAACGTAAAAGTGACCATCACCAGCTCTCACTCCACATTGCTGCCCAGGTTGTTCATCAGTGCTGTTCATCAGTGCTCAGTGTGCTTAAGAATCCATGTTCTTAGACGCATTAGGTTATTGCTTAGATTTAACATAACCACTTTACATTCTACCTCTTCAAATGCATGGCTGGTATCACGGGATACTGTCTGGCTTCATGAGACAGTAGCTTGTGGCACCAGAGGGCTTCCTTCAGACTTACTCTACATGGCCTTTTTCTGGCAGATAGTCTGAAGAGCCATGGGCAGTTTTTAAAATTTGGTTGGCAGCGTTTCACAGCGGCATACTTGTTTCCATCTAAGGGGGTGTTTGGCTGTGGTACGAGGAGTCGTTGCTGGCCGTGAAGCGGACCTGCCTGAGCCTTTTGTTGAGTCATCCTGTTGTTTAGTCCATGTCTTGGAGCTTTACACCTCTGGAACCTTTACACACTTTGGTATTAATGGACTTATCCTATCTTTGACAGAATACATTACCAAGTAATTTCTGAAATTGTCAGATGATTCTTGTAGTAGATAGTAATTTCTTGGAAATAAATGGAACACCATCAGTTCATTCTTACCCCTAGATTTGACCTGTCTCCTGAATCTAATCCCATTTTACCCCTAATTACTGGCTGGACATATATTTACTTGTGAGGCCACCTTTAAAGCCAGTATATCCTATCTGGTGTTGCTTCCTTGGAAGCTGCTCTTCGGTTCTTAACAAAACCATTCTTTTTCTACTCACCACAGGGCTTAGAATTTTGCAGTTATCTTTGCCAACTTGCTCTGCCTCCTTTTCTCATTCCTAATTAATTACCAAGCTTAAGCAATTAACGTTTTCCACTCACTTTGGTGGTGCCTCTGCATTTTTACTATCATTAAGATATTGGGCCCTTAGCAGTTCATATCTGATCCACTAGTCTGGAAACATCGTAAGTGACTTTTCCCCTCCAAACCATCCTGCTTGCTGCTTTCTCAAACGACCACTTTCATGTTGTTATTCTCCTGCTTATGAAGCTTTTGGTTTTATGCCATCGAGTGAAATCTAAACTCGTCAGCCTGGCATCAAGGCCCGCAGTGTGCGCTGTCTTTCTAGTCTCATTTCCCTGAAGGTGATTGGTATTCTCGCCTACTCTCTGTTGCTCAAAAATGTGTCCTCTTCCCCCTGTGGCATGAGTATCCATCCTCACTTGGCTTACCTCCCCTCTTTCTTTTTATTTAAATTCCACATAATCTGTAAGACTAAGTCGTTCTCCAGCTCCTGTGAAGCCTCCCTGATTGTCTCTTTCTCTGAACTCTGAGCACTTGCATATCATTGGAGTTACCCAAGAAGTATCAGAGTACTACAACATTTACAGTGAAATGTCTCATCGTTTCTTGCATTTAGTACTTACGTGGGATGTGCCATCATATACTAATACATTGTCTTATCTGGTTGTTTTTTAACAGCTAAGGACAAAGAGACCCAGCATCTGTTCTTTTTGACAAATGTTTTCTTATTATCCTAAATAAAGTTCATAGATGATACAGTGTACCTACAGACATAATTTTAAAAAATCAATAATAACCTTACTGTAGTATAAAGAAAAGAAAATAATTGTAATTTGTATTTCAATTTTCAAATACTAAGCAAAAATTATGCTTTAGCAAGAAAAGTTCCTGCAGATTTAAAACCTTTAAACTTTCCTGCTCTACTGTGTTGTACCTCATTAAACAACAGAACCAATATTGATAGTAGTACAATTTGTATCTCAAGTTGCATATTATGAATAGCCTTAATTGCTGTATAGCATGTTGTTAATATGGCCCAGCCTGAGTTATAAAATTTAAAAGTTACTGGGAGACAAAAATACTACTTGTAAAGTGGTTAGAACCTTTTATATTTACATATTTAGCCTCTTATATGGTTCTTGTATAAAGTGCTTTCAGAGGTTATGTGAATAATGCAAAATGTTGACTGACTCCTTGATTTTAGGACTTTGATATTTTGTGCAGTCTTGTTCATATATGTGACTTTATGTCACATAAACAGATCGAAAGGATAAGTTGTCTGCAAATACTGAGAGAAGTCTTTACAAAGGAAATCCGCCTGCAATGTGGAAGACCTGGGTTTGATTCCTAGATCAGAAGATTCCCCTGGAGGAGGAAATGGCCACCCACTCCAGTATTGTTGGCCTGGGAAATCCCATGGACAGAGGAGCCTGGGGGGCTACAGTCCAGGGGGTAGCTAGAGTCGGACATGACTTGATGATTAAACAGTAGATTGACCCTTTTATCTCTGTAAGGGTCAGATGTTGCCTCTTTGTGACAAGAGGTTTTTGTGTTTAGACTACACTTTCCCCTTCTGATCTTTTTTTCTTACACAAAAAGATCCCTTGGTAGAGAAGCCAATAATGTGTACAAATTACCTTCAACTACCAAGTCCAAGTCTAGATCTCCTGTGATTTTCTTAGTTTTTGAAAGTACTTGTTCCTTTAGTGGCAGAGATTTACCGGAGAAGCCATCAGAAAAGTACATACAAAGTACATACAAAGAGGAGTATTTGTAGGTTCTGGGAAAGTTCTGTCTGTATGGTTCCGCAGTTTCTAAAGGCATACTAAGGCCTGAATTGGCCCATTTTGCACAATTAAATATTCTAAAGCGTGGTTGACTAACTAGTTCACATTATAGCAATTTAAAAAATAATGTATTGTCATGGCATTCCAGCTTGTAGAGGAAAGTCTAGTGGGAAAATCTAAGTGGCTTAATTAACTTGATACTTAGGATATTTGTCATTGTTAAACTACTGGTTTTTCTTCTGCAGATTTTCTTGTGAAACCTTCAAATAGAAAAAGTTCTTCAGACAAATTTCATTTGGTAAGTTTGTTGCCCCTACCCTTCACCTTCTCCTACACTCGGCTGTTTTTAGGCAGCAAAAGACAATTGACAGATTAATTTTGGGGCCCTGTTTGTGAGCATTTAGGTGACCTCTTGTATATTCACTTTAATGTTAAATCTTAAAATTTGGTGGTCTCTCCCCACCATCAGGACTCAAGCAGATTACTTTCCCCATATGTAATTGTGCCATAGTATAATACACTATGCCTAGAAACTTGTATTAAAGTTGAAATTAAATGAGTTGTTGCCTTAATCATTTGTTTAAAATAGTTTTACACATGATCTTTTAAATTGCAACTTGATTCTTACTTTGAGTTTTCTTAAATTGTTATATCTGTTTGAAAATCAAGGCCTTGTTACTAGACTTCAGTTCAGTTCAGTCGCTCAGTTGTGTCCGACTCTTTGCTACCCCATGAACCGCAGCATGCCAGGCCTCCCTGTCCATCACCAACTCCCGGAGTTTACCCAAACTCATGTCGATTGAGTCGGTGATGCCATCTAACCATCTCATTCTCTGTTGTCCCCTTCTCCTCCTGCCCTCAATCTTTCCCAGCATCAGGGACTTTTCCAGTGAGTCACCTCTTCATATCAGGTGGCCAAAGTATTGGAGTTTCAGCTTCAACATCAGTCCTTCCATGAACACCCAGGACTGATCTCCTTCAGAATGGACTGGTTGGATCTCCTTGCAGTCCAAGGGACTCTCAAGAGTCTTCTCCAACACCACAGTTCAAAAGCATCAATTCTTTGGCGCTCCTCTTTCTTTATAGTCCAACTCTCACATCCATACATGACTACTGGAAAAACCATAGCCTTGATGAGATGGACCTTTGTTGACAAAGTAATGTCTCTGCTTTTTAATATGCTGTCTAGGTTGGTCATAACTTTCCTTCCAAGGAGTAAGCGTCTTTTAATTCCATGGCTGCAGTCACCATCCACAGTGATTTTGTAGCCTCTCAAAATAAAGTCAGCCACTGTTTCCACTGTTTCCCCATCTATTTGCCATGAAGTGATGGGACTGGATGCCATGATCGTTTTCTCAATGTTGAGCTTTAAGCCAACTTTTTCACTCTCCTCTTTCACTTTCATCAAGAGGCTCTTTAGTTCGTCTTCACTTTCTGCCGTAAGGGTGGTGTCATCTGCATATCTGAGGTTATTGATATTTCTCCCGGCAATCTTGAATTCAGCTTGTGATTCATCCAGCCCAGCGTTTCTCATAATGTACTCTGCATATAAGTTAAATAAGCAGGGTGACAATATACAGCCTTGATGTACTCCTTTTCCTATTTGGAACCAGTCTGTTGTTCCATGTCCAGTTCTGACTTGCTTCCTGACCTGCATACAGGTTTCTCAAGAGGCAGGTCAGGTGGTCTGGTATTCCCATCTCTTTCAGAATTTTCCACAGTTTGTTGTGGTCTACACAGTCAAAGGCCTTGGCATAGTCAATAAAGCAGAAATAGATGTTTTTCTGGAACTATCTTGCTTTTTCGATGATCCGGTGGATGTTGGCAATTTGATCTCTGGTTCCTCTGTCTTTTCTAAATCCAGCTTGAACATCTGAAAGTTCACGGTTTACATATTGTTGAAGCCTGGCTTGGAGAATTTTGAGCATTACTTTATTAGCGTGTGAGATGAGTTTTATTTCAATCTAGTCTGTTCCCACCCTACAGCCAGAGCCATCCTTTACGTCACCTCATACCACTCTTCCAGTAACAACTGTATAAGGCTATGGGCCCTGCTACTTTGATGGCCTCTGTTTTCTCACTTTCATTGATCATAAAGCATTTGCTTTGGATATCGAATCCCAGACTTCCAAAAATATGCTGTATTCATGGAAGTTTAGTGAACTAGAAATGCTGGCTTTGTGTGTAATGTATCTATTTTATATATATATATTTTTAGAAAGCTACTTATTAAAGTGATAGTGTTCTTAGTAGCCTGCGGCTCTTGTTCGGTATTCCTCCCCCACTATTACAGTTGTTTCTGAAAACGAGGTAAAGGTAGTAGCACAGTTTGAGTTTTCACTGAGCATAGGATATTGGGGTAAAAGACTTTTTTCTTTCATATTTTGTGTAGTAAATCAGTTTGGTTCCCACAGATGGGGAGATCCATTTTGAATTTATGGAATTTACAAAAACATGCTATATAATATTGTAAGAATTATATTGTTATTATACTGTATTTGCATTCACAGGTTGGTTTCGATTATTGCTTTATTATTTTCATCTAAGGTTTATAATATTTTTCATGTTGCTGTCAACTTTAGGAGCATAAGCTTTCGCAACTGTTTTTGCTCAAATAGGTTACGGCCAGGATGATTTTCACAGCCCTTTAAAGGAGTTTGGATTTGACTAGTGGGTTGGCTTGGAGAAGGCAATGGCACCCCACTCCAGTACTCTTGCCTGGAGAATCCCATGGATGGAGGAGCCTGGTAGGCTGCAGTCCATGGGGTTGCTGAGAGTCGGACACGACTGAGCGACTTCACTTTCACCTTCACTTTCATGCATTGGAGAAGGAAATGGCAACCCACTCCAGTGTTCTTGCCTGGAGAATCCCAGGGACGGGGAGCCTGGTGGGCTGCGTCTATGGGGTCGCACAGGGTCGGACACGACTGAAGCGACTTAGCGGCAGCAGCAGCAGTGGGTTGGCTGGGTGATTCTCAGCTTTTTCTTGGCTGACTCTGGTCAAGTCTTTTGGTCCTTGTATATGCAGTTCCTCTAATTAGGGTGCGGCCAAATGGGAAAGTGGGCTTCCCAGGTGGCGCTAGTGGCAAAGGACCCCCCACCAATGGAGGAGATGCACAGGATGCTGGCTCCGTCTCTGGGTTGGGACAATTCCCCTGGAGGAAGGCATGGCAACACACTCCAGTATTCTTGCCTGGAGAATCGCATGGACAGAGGAGCCTGGCAGGCTGTAGTCCACAGGGTCGCACAGTCAGACATGACTGAAGCAACTTAGCACACACATGGAAAATTACCAATTTTGTCCTTTTCCCCCCCAAGTTTCAGGCATAAAGGAAAGAAAAGGCTTGCCAGGATACTGAAGAAGGGACGGAGATCTCTCCTCCTAATCTGGGCCTCCTGTCATGGTAAGTACAAAGAAATAACAAGACAATTGGACTTGAACTCTGTCCTGACAGTTAAGTGAATACTAGTAAGTTTATAGTTACCTGTCCTCAGAACTCTTTTGTCTGTTTTCTTTTATTGTTTACTTAGTATCACTAGTAATCATTTCTAGTGTCTTAGAGCAGTTTTGCTTCTATTTACTTTAATCGTGTGAGTTAGATATTGTCTCTTTTCAGTCAGGTAGTATAAATAGATTCAAGACCAAATGTTTCTTGGGCTTCAGGTTTTTCTTTCCTTTCTGGGAAGGAAGATACAGTAAGAAGCTTTTCTCTGTGTGTATGTGTTGCGTTGTGGAGAATTAATATGGTCATACACATTCTTTATGAATTTTCCTTTCTGGATTAAAGCAGTTCCCTGTCTTCCCATTTTTTCCTCTTTAACATTGTTTTTATCCCAAAGAAGATGAAATAGCTCTGCACAACCCCTGCCTGTGTCTGTGTCTAAAATGAGTATATTTCAGTGACTTGTGAACCATTTAGGACCCACTTTAGGCAGAGAAGTGGGAGCAATGAGCCAGCTACATTTCTATCAGGCCCTAAAATATGTAAACAGTGCTTCAAGGCTTAAGAAAGAAATGGTCTGTAATATTGTCCTGCTTGTACCTTGGTGATGTTAGCTAGATCCAAACTCTGTCATGCTGGCACACAAAGAAGGAATTGAAAAGGCCATGTTAATTTCAAGCATCATTAGGAACATGGGTGGAAAATGCCTTTCAACATTAAAAACAAACTAAAACCAAAAAAACTAGTTGTATAGAAGTGTCATTAAAATGAGAAAGGTGACTGCTGTCATTTTTAATCTTTGCCAGTTTTTTCCTTAGTTTATGGGCACAACAGCTTTCTGATGTATCCTATACCCAAGTACTGATGAGCTTTTCTTTATAATGTATTATTTTATTGGTTTTCACGAGTTTTGAATGAATTGAAGAGGTGTTTGCCTAATATTTATATGATATGTATGCCAGTGCTAATGAGTCGCACGTGGCGGGCTTACGAAAGCAGCTCTGTTGTGTACTGAAGGGTTGTCCTTCGCTGTATCCCGCACAGCTGCAGCAGCGTGGTCCTTGCTCTGGTGCCCTGCAGACAGTCTTCCTGGTGTGCTCTGGAGATACGTGTGTGTGTGTGTGCGCATGTGTGCGTGCACGTGCAGTGTTCAGGGAGCCAGTGTGACCATGTGTTTAAAAAAAAACTCATTAAGCAGCTTTATAATAAGTTTTAGAAGTACTCATTTATAATTCTTGTATTCCTTCTAACTAGTTTATGTGCCTGTGTATAGTTTATGTAGTTGGCATTAAAACATAATTAAATTTCTGTTTTGTTTATTTCACTAAATGAATTAAATATTTTTCTTTGTTGACTTGTTGGACTTCTAATGATTTTTTACCAGCTAACTAACACTTTGCAAATTGTCGAACCATTGGTTTAAGTAGTATTAATTAATATTTTCTGTTTTAGCTATTTGGTTACGTGTTCTTAATCCTTATTTTTCTGTGTAGAGAATTCAGAAGCACTGATTTTTCTTGAATATCATCCTTTCATACTTCTAAAAAATTCTTGAATGAGATTGAGATCTTTTGGGGAGGTTAAGCATTAGGAAAATGTTTTTGTGTTTCATTATGGAAAATCTCAAGCCTATGCAAATTGAAAATAGTATGATGAACCCTCATAAGCCCCACATACGCATCAGCCAGATGCAGTAATCAGTTCATGACCACACTTGTTTCTTCTGACTCCCCACCCCCACCTCTTTGGATTATGTTGAAAGAAATCACAAATATTATATCAACAGAAATTTTTATTTTTGATGACTTTTAATGCCACTCTTAAGAGTGGTAACTAAAATTGACAATGAGACTGATAATCACTTTAAGCTTTTACATTTGTCAAATGTTTCTACACATATGTGACTCTAAAGAGTAGTTTTTTTTTTAAAAATCCTGCAACGTTTATATATAAATTTAGTTTATAGACATTTCCACTGGTTAGCTTCTACTCCCCATGTTCTTTAACTATTTATCTTTAATGTTGACTTCCCCCTGACTTATAGACTGACTTCTGTTACCTGCATAGTTTACCAAGTAGCAGAAGTTAGCCTGGAACTGTGGTGACTGATCTCCTTTCAAGATTTTATAGTGACTCCATACGGAGCTAGTAGGGATTAAAAAGTATGAGGTTCCACTATGCCCGGTGTTCCTCAGCGATATTAGGAAATTGACCATGTGGATTATATTCTGTTAAACTACTGCTTGTAGCTAGCCCAGGGGAAAATTGTTTTCCAGCCTCTTAACAGGTTAACACACCTGCCAGACTTTTGTCTTCCTCGCCTTCGTCTCCTTCCAGCTCTTCCCCCATCATCCATCTCAAGTTTGGCCTCCCTTTTACCTATGAAACTCAGTCGTGTCCGACTCTTTGCGACCCCGTGAATCGCAGCACGCCAGGCCTCCCTGTCCATCACCAACTCCCGGAGTTCACTCAGACTCACGTCCATCGAGTCAGTGATGCCATCCAACCATCTCATCCTCTGTCATCCCCTTCTCCTCCTGCCCCCAGTCCCTCCCACTGAGTCAACTCTTTGCGTGAGGTGGCCAAAGTATTGGAGTTTCAGCCTTAGCATCAGTCCTTCCAAAGAACACCCGGGACTGATCTTCAGAATGGACTGGTTGGATCTCCTTGCAGTCCAAGGGACTCTCAAGAGTCTTCTCCAACACCACAGTTCAAAAGCATCCATTCTTCGGCGCTCAGCCTTCTTCACAGTCCAACTCTCACATCCATACATGATCACTGGAAAAACCATAGCCTTGACTAGATGGACCTTTGTTGGCAAAGTAATGTCTCCGCTTTTTAATATGCTGTCTAGGTTGGTCATAACTTTTCATTGAAGGAGTAAGTGTCTTTTAATTTCGTGGCTGCAGTCACCATCTGCAGTGATTTTGGAGCTCAAGAAAATAAAATCTGTCACTGTTTTCCCATCTCTTTGCCAGGAAGTGATGGGACCAGATGCCATGACCTTAGTTTTTTGAATGTTGAGCTTTAAGCCAACTTTTTCACTCTCCTTTTTCACTTTCATCAAGAGGCTCTTTACTTCTTCACTTTGTGCCATAAGCATAGTGTCATCTGCATATCTGAGGTTATGATATCTCTCCTGGCAGTCTTGATTCCAACTTGTGTTTCCTCCAGCCCAGCATTTCTCATGATGTACTCTGTGTATAAGTTAAATAAGCAGGGTGACAGCATACAGCCTTGACGTACTCCTTTCTGGATTTGTAATCAGTCTGTTGTTCTATGTCTAGTTCTAACTGTCGCTTCTTGACATGTATACAGATTTCTCAGGAGGCAGGTAAGGTGGTCTGGTATTCACATCTCTTTCAGAGTTTTCTACAGTTTGATGTGATCCACACAGTCAAAGACTTTGGCATAGTCAATAAAGCAGAAGTAGATGTTTTTCTGGAACTCTGTTGCTTTTTCATTGTTGGCAATTTGATCTCTGGTTCCTCTGCCTTTTCTAAATCCAGCTTGAACATCTGGAAGTTCACGGTTCACATACTGCTGGAGCCTGACTTTGAGAATTTTGAGCATTACTTTACTAGTGTGTAAGATGAGTGCAGTTGTGCGATAGTTTGATCATTCTTTGGCATTGCCTTTCTTTGGGATTGGAATGAAAACTGACCTTTTCCAGTCCTGTGGCCGTTGCTGAGTTTTCCAAATTTGCTGGCATATTGAGTGCAGCACTTTCACAGCATCATCTTTTAGGGTTTGAAATAGCTCAGATGGAATTCCATCACCTCCACTAGCTTTGTTCGTAGTGATGCTTCCTAAGGCCCACTTGACTTTGCATTCCAGAATGTCTGGCTCTAGGGTTGTGATCACATAATCATGATTATCTGGGTCACGAAGATCTTTTTTGTACAGTACTTCTGTGTATTCTTGCCACCTCTTCTTAGTAGCTTCTGCTTCTGTTAGGTCCATACTATTTCTGTCCTTCGTTGTCCATTTCTGTCCTCTATTGCCTTTCTGTGTGAGCAAAATTCTCTTGGTAGCTCTCATTTTCTTGAAGAGATGTCTAGTTTTTCCCATTCTGTTGTTTTCATCTATTTCTTGGCATTGATCACTGAGGAAGGCTTTCTTATCTGTTTCCTTGCTGTTCTTTGGAACTCTGCATTCAAATGGGTATGTCTTTCCTTTTGTCCTTTGCCTTCACTTCTCTTCTTTTCACAGCTCTTTGTAAGGCCTCCTCAGACAGCCATTTGCCCTTTTGCATTTCTCTCTTGGGGATGGTCTTGGTCACTGTCTCCTGTACAGTGTCATGAACCTCCATCCTTAGTTCTTGCAGCACTCTCTCAGATCTCATTCCTTGAATCTGTTTGTTACTTCCACTGTATAATTGTAAGAGATTTGATTTAGAAGTCAAAGCTGAGAAACCCTTAAAATGTTCATAAATTCATTTTTATACAATACCAATTTCACATAACATTTTTAATGAAAAGTAATATTTTTCTCATCCAGCAATAATTAATGTAAAAGAGTGATGTTGTTTTACATTTTTACAGTTTTTAAAAAAATATTTGGCTTAATAGATGATAGCTGGGTTCTCATATCTACTTCTGCATCCATTTTGTTACAGTGTATTTTTTGAAATAAATGAAGTAAATCCAGCCTTCCTCAGTAGTTAGAAAATGAAAGAGTAATAGTTTTTCCAGGTAGTTGTGTTCTTCTGTTACACATCAAAACTTGACAAGTGTTAGTTCTTTGAAGGTTAGTTGCAGTGTGGAATTTTGAAGTCATGTCAGTGAACTTTTTGTATTATGTTAAAACCATCAGTTGTCTTGCACTTTAAATGGATCTTTTATCCATGCATGATTTTGTAACATCATGAACAGGTCATTTTGAAAATAATGACTAGTGAGAAAATGAGTAATGCACATCTCCCAAAGGTAGACATATTTTGCAATAAAATTTCTTTTAAAAAATCACACTTGGTAGTATTGCCACTGGGCATATCAGAAAAGTATTTGGTACTGGAAAGCTGTGAAGTCCCTTGTGGCAGATGATAGCCTCTCAAAATTCTAATTTTCTCATTAAAACTTCATCACTGGCAACTGATTGCACTTGAAGAAAAGATCTACTGAAGTCTGAATTACCATAGTTGGTCATTTGTTCTTTTCAGTTGCAAGTGGTGCTCATTCATTTGCAAAAGAAATTGCTAGTTCAGCTTGTAACTGAAACATTTGCACAAGTGCTTAACTTGAGACAACCGTAATACTTCACTGTGCAGCAAAAGGCTTTCATGTGTATTTCCTCTTTATTTATTTATTAATATTTTATTGTATATATTTGTTGGACATGCAGCATGTGGGATCTTAGTTCTCCAACCAGGGATTGAACCCATGCTCCCTCCATTGGGAGCTTAGAGTCTCAACCACTGGACCACCAGGGAAGTCTCTGTTTCCTCTTTAAAACAGAAAAAGACTTAAGGGTCAGAATGGAATAAAATTGATCATTTTTCTCCTACTTGTTACCAAGGACATTCAAAGTGCCACTGCTAGATTGTACTAAGGGGCCAGCAGGTTTACCCACTGAGTCTCTCTGTGCTGTTTGTACAAATCTCAGTGCAGAGAAAAAAGGCTTAGTATTATTACAGGCTTAGTATTAAAAAAAGTCTTAGTATTATTGTGACTGTGGTTTTGACCTCATAGAGGCCCTGAAAGGGTCTGGGAATCCGCAGATCACATTTTGAGAACCATTCTATTAGGGTTTATGTGTAAAATTGCTATTGCTCTTATAAAATTTGCTGTGTAAATAATTTCATCATAATTTACCCCTGGACTTCCCAGTAGATTGTTTTTCCCCCTGATCTTTGTATACCATACAAATTTATAATGTAAAAGACTTTTTATGTAAATTATGATTAGTTCAAGTGCCATTTAGATTATAATTTATTATCTTTTGAGATTGCCTTAATAGAAATAAATATGTAATACAAAGATTAAACTAGGGATATGGTTCACACACATGTTTTCAGTTTGAGGATTCAGTTCTTCAGTTTACATTGAGAAGAAAACAGCTTTGTTATGGAAAGTTCCCATATAACCAGAGTAGACACTGAGGTATAGTTAACTCTCACTTAAAGTTCCATGTATTAATCCCCTCATAGACAGTTGTTTCATTTATGCTCCATTCACTTCCTTGTTACCCTTCCCTCCAAATGTTCTGAGTCAAATTCCAGACATTGGTCACATCATTTCATTCTTAAATAATAATAATTCAGAATGCATCTTTAAAAAATAACGGTTATAACTTAGGAGAAAAAAGCCACTATATCTTAGTTTCTCCTAAAAGTAATATACTAACAACTTACTAGCGCTTAATAGAAATGTTCTTAACCTCTTTGACTTTCTTTGATATTGCTGTGTTTTCCATTTAGAGGCACCTGGATTTTCATTGTGATTATGCTATTAGATATGGCAGAAAAACCAAACATGGAGTAGGAGCTTTGAAATTATTTAAACATTTGGGTTTTTTCCAGGATGAAGAGACTCGGCACAGCCTTGAGTGCATCCAGGCCAATCAGATCTTTCCCAGGAAGCAGCTGATCCGGGAGGATGAGAATCTTCAGGTAATTCCAGGCCACTTTTATTTGTGAAACAAGTGTTAAGCATCATAGTAACAATGTAGCAGAGCCAGTGGATTGAAGTAATGGACTGCATATAGGAATACATATTAGAGAAATGTATTTTTTCCCTAAACCACACACATAATAGAAATGTATGCTGGAGAACATCTCTTTTAGAAAGACTTTCCCACTGAGGTGTGGTCATCTTTGTGTCATTCCTTCTTTAGTCTTAAATGTGAATAACTAGGTTTTTTGCATCTTGTGGGTGTAAACCCATCCTCTTTAGGTCCCGCACCCATTTATGTACGAGCGACAGTGTTTATAGTCCATTCACCTGAGCTGTGTTTAAAGGCTTTGCTTTACTACTTCAGGACTCTGAAGCGTTTCTTCTTCCACTTTGAAGGTCCCTTTTCTTGAACTTCATGGAGAAAGCACAGAGTACGTGGGCCGCGCTGAGGATGCCATCATTGCCCTTTCTAATTACAGACTTCACATCAAGTTCAAGGAGTCTCTTGTTAATGTAAGTGCTGTCAGCTGTTTTTCCACTAAAGTAGATGGAGAAGGGAAGTAAAAAACCTTAAGTTTCTCACAAGAGCAATGTGATATAGAGTTTAGCATGAAAACATTGTGTACTCTGCTTTTTTCTCAATTTAAGCACTGAGGACACTACGTTAGCAAGCAGCTCTTATGCTTGATTTAAAATGATAACGTGTAGTTGTCAGCTGAGGTGTCCATTGTTTAGTAACACTGCATGATTTGCAGTTGGTAATGCTGTATCATTAAGATTTGTAATGGTGCAGAAGCTGTGTAGGCTTTTATTTCTCAATATTTAGTAGTTACCAACTGCCTCAGTTGGAGAGAACTTCCTGGACCTTAATGTCAAATGCTAACAGAGTTTTGTCAGAAAAGTACAGTGGTGATAGCAAACATCCTTCACCAGCAACACAGGGAGATGACTCTACACGTGGACATAACCAGAGGGTCAGTACCAAAACTGGATCGATTATATTGTTTGTAGCCGAAGATGAAGAAGCTCTCTACAGTCAACAAAAACAAGACTTGGAGCTGACTGTGGCTCAAATCATGAGCTCCTTATTGCAAAATTCAGTCTTAAACTGAAGAAAGTAGGGAAAACCACTAGGCCATTTAGGTATGCATTAAGTCACTTCAGTCATGTCCGACTCTGAGCAACCCTGTGGTCTGTAGCCCACCAGGCTCCTCTGTCGAGGGGATTCTCCAGGCATGATTACTAGAGTGGGTTGCCATTTCCTTCTCCAGGGCATCTTCCCAACCCAGGGATCGAACCTGCATCTTTTACTTCTCCTGCATTGGCAGGTAGGTTCTTTACCACTAGCACCACCTCCTAAATCAAATCCCTTACAGTTATCCAGTGGAGGTGATGAATACTATAGGCAGAGGTTTATAACATTGTACAGGAGCCAGTGACCAAAACCACCCCAGAGAAAAAGATACGTAAGGAGGAAAAGTGGTTGTCTGAAGAAGCTTTACAAATAGCTGAGGAAAGAAGAGAAGCAAAAAGCAAAGGAGAAAGGGGAAAGATTTACCTAACTGAATGAAGAGTTCCAGAGAATAGCAAGGAGACACAGGACCTTCTTAAATGAACAATACAAAGAAGTAGAGGAAAACAACAGAATGGGAAAGACACGAGATCTCTTTAGGAAGATTGGAGATAGGAAGGGAACATGCGAAGATGGGCATGATAAAGGACGGAAATGGTAAGAACCTAACAGAAACAGAAGAGATTAAGAAGATGTGGCAAGAATACACAAAAGAACTATACATAAAAGTTCTTAATCACCCAGATGACTACAATGGTGTGGTCATATCACCTACAGCCAGACAGCCTGGAGTGTGAAGTCAAGTGGGCCTTAGGAAGCATCGCTATGAACAAAGGTAGTGGAGGTGATGGAATTCCAGCTGAGTTGTTTAAAATCCTAAAAGATGATGCAGTTAAAGTCCTGCACTCAGTATGTCAGCAAATTTGGAAAACTCAGCAGTGGCCACAGGACTGGAAAAGATCAGTTTTCATTCCAATCGCAAAGAAGGGCTGTGCCAAAGAATGGTCAAACTGTCGTACAGTTGTGCTCATTTCGCATACTGGTAAGGTTATGCTCAAAATTCTTCAAGGTAGGCTTTAGTACATGAACTGAGAACTTGCAGATGTACAGGTTGGGTTTAGAAAAGGCAGAGAACCAGAGGTCAAATTGTCAACATTTGTTGAATCATAGAGAAAGCAGGGCTTCTCTGGTGGCTCAGTCGGTAAAGAGTCCGCCTGCAATGTGGGAGACCTGGGTTCAATCCCTGGGTTGGGAAGATCGCCTGGAAGAGGGCATGGCAACCCACTCCAGTATTCTTGCCTGGGGAGTCCCCACGGACAGAGGAACCTGGCGGGCTGTAGTCCGTGGAGTTGCAAAGAGTTGGACATGACTGAGCAACTAAGCACACAGATAAAACAAGGGAAATTCTAGAAAAACATCTGCTTCATTGACTATGCTATAAAGCCTTTGACTGTGTGGATCGCAACAAACTGGAAAATTCTTAGAGATGTGAATACCAGACTGCCATAATCTATCTCCTGAGAAACCTGTCTATGGGTTAAGAAACAACAGTTAGAACCCTATATGGAACAGTTTACAGGTTCAAACTTGGGACAGGACTATGATAAGTCTGTATATTATCACCCTGTTCATTCAATTTGTATGCGGAGTAATCATGCGAAATGCCAAGGTGGGTTAATCACAAGCTGGAGTCAAGATCGCCAGGAGAAATATTAACAGTCTCAGAAATTCAGATGATACCACTCTAATGGCAGAAAGCAAAGAGGAACTGAAGAGCCTCTTGATGAAGGTGGAAAAGCTGGTTTAAAACTCAACGTAAGATCATGGCATCAGGTCCCATCATCTCATGGCAAACAGAAGGGGAAAAAGTGGAAACAGTGACAGACTTTATTTTTGTGGGTTCTAAAATCAATGTGGATGGTGACTGCAGCCATGAAATTAAAAGACGCTTGTTCCTTGCAAGGGAATGTATGACAAACCTAAGTAGCATGTTAAAAAGTGGGAACATCACTTTTCCAACAAAGGTCTGTATAGTGAAAGCTATGGTTTTTCCAGCAGTCACGTATGGATGTGAGAGTAGGACCATAACGAAGGCTGAGCACTGAAGAGTTGATGCTTTCGAATTGTGGTGTTGGAGAAGATTCTTGAGAGTCCTTTGGACTGCAAGGAGATCAAAACAGTCCATCCTAAAGGAAGTCAACCCTGACTATTGATTGGAAGGACTGATGCTGAAGTACTTTTGCCACCTGATGGCACAGAGCTGACTCATTGAAAAAGACCCTGATGCTGGGAAAGATTGAAAGCAAAAGGACAGGAGGGCGGTAGAGCACAAGATGGGTAGATAGTATCACCTACTCCGTGAACATGAACTTGAGCAAACTCCAGGAGATAGTGTACACTACTGTAGTGGCTCAGATGGTAAAGCATCTGTCTGCAGTGCGGGAGACCCGGGTTCCATCCCTGGGTTGGGAAGATCCCCTGGAGAACGAAATGGCAGCCCACTTCAGTATTCTTGCCTGGAAAATCCCATGGACTGCGGAGCCTAGTAGGCTACCATCCATGGTGTCGCAAAGAGTAGGACACGACTGAGCGACTTCACAGGAGATAGTGTAGAACAGGAAAGCCTGGCTTGCTGTAGTCTATGGGATCGCAAAGAATTGGACCCAACTTAGCGACTGAACAGCAACGTCAAATGATGAGATGTACTTGGAGTTCAGTGCAGGCTTCTGTTACAGGATGAAGTGACTCTCATGTCGTCTCAGTGGTACAAGGATAGATGTTAAATAAAATATTTATTTGCATAATATACTGTGTATTGCTGAAGAGAGGGAAAGCTCTCAACTTTTGAGTGCATTTACCCTTTTCAACTAAGAGAGTATCCTCAGTGAACTGGGTCTTCCAGCACTATTGCCATCCTTAATATTCTTCAGTAAACTTGTCTTTCAGCACAAAAATGCCAAAGTTCATGTATTCTAACCAAATGAACGCTGCCTTCTTTCCTCACTGAACAGTGTTGTGGCTCTTTGTGCTTTGGTTCTACCACAAAGAAGTGTACTATGACATCTTATAAAAGCTCATGACTGTCCCTTCATTCAGATAGTGTGTTTGGGAGCTCATTTTGGGATTCTTAGAAAGTTGTTTTACTCAGCCATCCAAAAGTTACCCAATTCCTTCATCATATTTTTCCTTGTCAAGACTCGAATGGCTGACATTTTCTTTGTGGTTGGCATTTATTGTTTTAGTGTTGATTACTGTTCTGTGCAGTTAAGCGTTTACATCTAGGAGTCACTATGGCCTGAATTCCTTCTGGCCTGTAGAATTGGGCTATGATCATAGCTCTTGTCTTAGTTTTCTGTCAGCTAAAAATACACACTGGATTCATCAAGGCAAGAGGCATATTGTGCTTTCATACCATGTACCACTGTTCAGAAGGGTCTGTTTGGAATTGAGTAGCCCTGATAAGAGGGGACAGGATGGAATCTCCTATAACATCCCAGCAACCAGACCCTACTAGCTCCTGTGGAAGTAATGACAGCAATATTTAGTAGAATCACCCAATTTAATTTTGTGTTTAAATGTCTAGAATTGGTGAAATTTAATTAAATTGCATGTGGAGATAATGTAGTTTTGTATCATTGCATTTTTTCACGCAGTCCTGTTTCTCAGCTTTTTGGTTTACGGCCAAGTATTTCAGAGACTGTTTTTAGATCTGTTGGGGTAAAGGATCTATTGGAGAGAAAGCATGGATTGGAGCATGTCATTCACCAACCTAAAGGCCTTCAGTCTTTCTTGATTACTTCTAAAATGAAATCACTTAACACGGTGTCACCCTAAGTGGTGTGATCCTTGGTCCTTCACAGCTTTTCTGTCTCCCTCTCTCTCCCCTTCTCCCCTTTGTATTAGTAAAACCACCCTCTTTGGACTCAGACACACCTTATACCTCTGAGTTCTCTCTTCTCCTACCCAAGGAACTTTTCTTCATCTGTCAGAACCCAGCTCAGGTGATGATATTCTTCTGTGAAGCCTTTCTCAGTCCCAGTTCCCTCCCTGACAGTTTATTACCCTCTCTTCTGGCTTTTTCTGGGTCTTGAACACAGTTTGACAACTTTTACCAGATATGTTGTAATTTTTTGTTTGTTCATCTTTGTATCTTTAGAATCCAATGTGTTTACTTGTGCCATAGTATTCAGTAAATATTAAGTGAATTGGAGTTAATAATGGGTTTGAAATAGATATTAGAGCATTTTAAAATCCTCTCCGGGTTTAAAGCTTGTTGTAAGTCATCTTTTTCTCTAAGCCTGCATCATCTTTTTCTCTGACAACAGCTGTATGAGTAGGCTGCTTAATGCAATTGTTGGTCCCCCAACTGTGATTGAGATACAGTGCTTAAGAAAACTTACCCTTGTTTTTACTTGGGACCCACTTCTTCACCGAAAAGTGTTTTCCATTTAGCATGATAACCCTCTAAGGCACAGAGTCTGCTTGTCACTTTTTTAAAAGCCCAAGATAATGGCTTTGCACCGAAAAATGGTTGTGCAAAAGTATTTTGTAGTTGCACTGATTTTAAGTAATTCAGATTGGGAGAGACTAGGACTTCTTTGTACAAATAAGTTAATGACATCACAGTTAGTGCTGGGCTCCTAAAACCTGTGGTTACTCCAGGAAACCATGGCTCCTCCTATTCTGGTCCTCCCTCAGCAGATGAGTATTTCAGTAAAATCTGTGATATTAAGAGACCCCTCCCGTAAAAGTTACTAAATCTAAATCAAACATGTATCAACCATCAAAACTCAGATGCGTCAGTATGTATTGTGGCATGCTGCAGTTTGCATCATTTTGTATGTTTTCAAATGAACACATGTAACTCTTAAATGACTTACACCATCAAGCTTGACATAGCTGTCTGATATCATATATTCTCTTAATCTCACAGCACATTGAAATACATCGTTATTGTAATGCACATACATTATATCAAGTTTCCAATTTCTAGGGTAAAGAACCTCTAGTACAGTTCAGTTGTAGCATTTAAGGTATGAATTGCTCCTATTCCGTGCTTTTCCCAAACTGTATTTTTACATATGTATAGGTATATTTCTTTGCTCAGCTAATTTACAAACAAATAAGTGTTCAAGTGAAGATAATGAAATTTTAAAACGATTTTTGTTGTGTAATTCAATAGACCGCCTCTCAGTCTGCTGCTTCTGAAATCCCAGTAAGTAGCATGAGAATTGTAGGCGGTTGTTGCACCTGTGCTTGAAACAAACTGGTTTGCGTGTCAGATGCTCCCCTTGCAAATCAGCAAGTGTGTCCTCTCTGCATGAGTCCCTTTCCTCCTATCAGAGACAGTTCTACTGGTTTTGTACATGAGGACAATTTGTGGAGTGCGGTAAAGCCCTATAGTCCCATGAGCAGATGGAATTGTGACTTTCAAAAAATGTCAACTGAATTTCAACCAGAAGTAAAGACAACATTAGTATTTAAAAGGACATTAAAACTCTCATTTCTAGACTGGTCTGTTAATGCTTCTTAGGAATAAGCTGGAAGTGTACCTGGAAACACCTTCCTTAGCATTTCCCACATTTTTTACATTGCCTAATTGTTGTACATTGAAAATCTTGGTTACTCTCCAAGCATCAGAAGTAGGTTATTGTTAACAATGCCCTTTGGTCTTAGCATTCATAAATCAGAGGAAGCTTCTGAAAACCCGTGTTGGAAGAGTACGTTGTAAATACCAGAAGTGAGCAATAAAGAATTTGAGTCTTTAACCTGTGACCATTTTCTTCCGACTGGTTTTTAAATCGTTAGAACCCAGATAATCCACAATGTGTTATATAGATTTTAGGTTAAGACTCATTAAATTATTTTTACTCTGTTACTGCCATTTTTACTTGCCATGTGTATGCAAGGTTAATACTTCCCCATTCAGTCTATAAAAAGGGCATTTGTTATTAAAAAGTATACATTATCCCACTTTTAAATTCTGGTACTTAGTAATTCACACACATACAGACCCAGAATGAATTATGGTAAATACAGTAGGAAATAACAAAATTCCCTCTGGAACGAGTACTGCGACTCTCTTATGCATGTCTATTATGTTTTTAAACTGCCGCTGTCCTGCTCTTTTGGATTGATGCTCTCGTGAGTTTTGGTGTATGTAATGTAACTTTTGACCTTTAGAGGAATTGTTTAACAGCACTGGAGTGTGTTTGATGTATTTTAAGCATGAGTTTGGTAGGTTTTATAAGAAGAAAAGCACTGTAATGGGAGAGAGAATTGCCTGGCAAGTAGAAGGCAGAGAAGAAAGGAGCAAAACAAGGATGAGTTGTTGCAAAGCACTGAGTCATTGGGTTAGGGAGGATATGATTGTGACTTCAAATTTCTTAGAATTGCCTCTGTAGAATCTTGGTTGGTTTACATTCTGTTTTCCTCTTAAGATCCCTGGTGAAGAGGCTGCTTAATAGTGAAAGAAGAACTAAGGTAGGGCTCACACAGAAGGGAATGGCATCCTAGAGGAAGAACGGAGCACCATGTATGTTGGAAGGGCCCTGAGCTGGAGGGCAGTCATGGATTCTGGTCCTGGCTCTGCCACTAGCTTTGGTGGAGTGTCTTAACCTTCCTGAGCTATCAAATGGTCTGCCTCATGAACCTGTATTTCTTTGCTTTGGGGTATGTCTAGTGACAGAAATGGTAAGGATCCTCCTCATATGTGATGAAAGTTGAGAAACCTGAATCCATGGACTTGCCTTTAAAGAAGTAGAGAAGCTTATTTTATATTTTGGTTGGCTGCATGAAGAGGAAAAGCCAGCTAGCTCCACCTTTTTCAAAGGAAGGCAATCTCGAGGTTGGCGTGGGTGCATTGAAGAGTATCATTGAGATGAAAGGGGAAGAAAAAAGAGAGCTGTTCATTTGATACAAAATCAAGTGTTTCTCTTTTATGTCCTTGTTCTTGCTGCATATTAAAGTTCCTTGCATGTGATAATCTGCATGATTATTAAAATCTGTATTCTGTATCTGTGACTTGAATACACATGGTTGTTTCTTGTGATTTGGTAGGATCTGTATACTAGCAACCAGTGTTTTTATCCTTCTTAAGTTTGCAGTATTAAAATATGTGAAAAATTATATATTGGAAGCATGTAGGTAGCAAATGTTTTGCATGCTCTGAAGGGTTGCATCTTTGTATTTTAGAAGTCTGAACCTAGCTAGGCTCTTGGGCTAGATCTAGTCCAAATAGTAGGGATATAAAAATTTATTCTTTGTAGCAAAATAGCACAGGCCAGCATCTGGTAATAATGTTAGTTGGTTTTCAGGTTTTCTGGCTATAAGGTAGGGTGTTGGAGGGGACATGGAGCAAGTGATTGCTGTGAGAGCCTGTGGATTTGTAAAACTCACTCTGACTCCACCCCAGGCTCTTCCCATTCCCTGTGCCTGGACCTTCCTAAGCTGGGACCACCAGAAAGCACAGGCTGGTGTGGTGGCATGTGGGAAGGTTAGAGGATTGTCCAAGGAAGTCGATAAGAAGGCAGAATTTTGGTTGATAAAGTTTTAGAAAATTGAAATTAGAACTCAGGCCTCTGAATTGCCAGTCTGGCACCTCTTTTTCTCTTTGTTTTGGGGGAGTATTGGGGGAGAATGGGGACTGCAGGTTTAAAAACAAAAAACCTAACATGAGTGCTACAGGATATGCAGAGGACTGGCCTGAGGAAAAATCAGTGTCCCCGTCTGATCTCTTAATCTCCTATTCCCCTTCACAGTTTATCCCTACTGATAGGTGGTTGTTTTTCCTTCTTAGATGTACAGGTCTTAAAAGAATTTTTAACTGCTTCAGCTCCAGTTTCTCACAGCACCTTGGGGTAAAGGACTTAAAAACAGAGGGCCAAAGATCCTTTTTCTTTCTCTGAACACAGGCAGAAATTCTGTGTCTTTCTCTTACTTCTGGTCCTATTATAAGGGAATTTTGTAGATAAATCTAGAAGGCTCTATTCTGAGGTAGAACTCTCAGCCATTACCTGAGTAACACTATTTTGTTTTCTTCTCTTTTTGAATCCCTGCCCCAGTTT
The DNA here is from genome assembly GCF_032452875.1 of Bos javanicus. Lineage (NCBI taxonomy): Eukaryota > Metazoa > Chordata > Mammalia > Artiodactyla > Bovidae > Bos > Bos javanicus. The sequence goes on from NC_083884.1 coordinate 69,489,021, forward strand.
CTTTTTGTTTGTCCGACATGTCCATCATACGGGCTTCTTTTCGATCTCCACATCCTTGTTCTGAGAGTTCCCAGCCTGCTCTGGTGACCACATGGTGGGGCAGGGTTTGCCGGAAGCCTGCTTCTGAAGCAGGCTCAGCTCGCAGCAGGCCGCCCTGTCAGGCAGTGTGCTCTTGTTTCTGTCTGTGTTGGAGGAGAGTGCCTCCTCTTTCTCATGCAAAACACGAATTGCCAGAATGCTCCTTGCAGCTCCCAGAGCCATATTTTGATTGGGCTTGATACAGCGTAAAAAGATCCTTTTTCAATGAGTAAGAGTATCCACTACAATTTTTACCAGGTTCTCTTTAGAAGTTTTGGAAATTGGAAGTTTTTGAGGTCAAGGGTTGAGTCAGGAAAAGTTGAGGGACAGAAGGAAGATTCTAACGACAGCTTGAGGATTTATCACCCTCTTCAGATGCTTTCCCTCCTATCTGCCTCCCTTCTCTGATCCCCGTCCACTGTCATACTGATCTTGTTTCAGTATCCGATGACCAGATTGGCAGGGAGAGAACCATCCCAGCTTACTCATACCTTGAGCCCTACTTGGCAAACAGGGCTCCTCAGCTTGTCTTTTGAAACACATTAAACCTACCCGATTAGGCCACTGTGAGAGCTGTCCCTCCTCTTCTGCTGAGCAGAGCGCCTGACCAGCAGCTCCGTCTGCTGTCTTGGGTTTTCTGTGCTACCGCAGGCAGTTCAGACCTCCAGTCTTTTTCATGTTGCTGCTTTGCTGACACAAAGGCCCAGGCCCACCTTGTCATTTGGGATAGGCGACAAGTATAGTCCCACTAGAATCTTGATCTGCAGCTCTTTTTTGTCAACAGGACAGGATTAACTGTTCTGATTCCCTTCAGCTTCTGTGTTACCACACATCACAGCTAGCTCTAGCATCGTAAAGTAGTACTTTGAGAAAAGGAGACTGTAAGTTTGTTGCCAGAGAGATGACACATTTCTGTATTTCCTTGTTCTTCTAGATGTGGTGCCTCTTTGTTTGTTGTCCTTGTGCTGTGAAGTGACTTGAGGGCATTGTTGAGAGACTGAGGAAGGGAAGCCTAAGTCACTGAGTCAATCACTTGAGTGCTGTTGGTTCAGATGAATGTGCAGTTCTGTGCTGCTTTCTCCTGTAGAGCTCGCTGATCACTCTTGGACACATTGCAGAACCGCAGGGGCAATGCCTTTTTGACTAAGGGAACTTCATCTTTTTTTAATTGCAGATTCCATTGCAGCTTATAGAAAGTGTTGAATGCCGAGATATATTTCAGCTTCATTTGACTTGCAAAGACTGCAAAGTTATCAGGTATGTGACGTGTTTATGCTGCTGTTTAGTGTGGAAAATACTTTTTAAAGGGTGGATTCATGACTTGATAACAAAAACTGCTTTTGAGGGTCAGCCTAGTTACAAACATTTTCTGAGTAGTTAGTCCCTGAAATATTTTATCTTCAGGCTGCTTTGCTACTGGAAAGATATGTTTTCTTTTTTATTTGGATATAACTGTAAATTTGCAAAATAAGTACAAACATAAAAATCGTAAAGAGCACTAGTACTGTTAACATTTTACCCCATTTGTGTTATTTTTTGTGTGTGTGAGAAATTCTTGTTCTGAACAATTTGAAAGTAAGTTATGTAATCATGGCTCTTTGCCCCAAAATACTTTAGTGTGCTTTCTTAAGAATAGGGGTATTTTCTTACATAACCACAGTATCATTATCAGCTTCACAGTTTTACACTCGTGATACTTTTATCCAGTCTGCTACACATGTTCTAATTCTGTCAGTTGGCCAGATAATGCCCTTCATAGCATTGCCCCTACCTCATTCAGAACAAGATTCAGTCAAGGTCACGTACTATATTTAGTTGCCATGATTCTATACCTTTCTTTAATCTGGAATGTTTTCCATCACCTTTCTTTATCTTTTTGGCATTAGCACTTTGAAGAAAACAATCTTTTATTATAATAGAATGCTTATTTTGTGTCCAGTGTTTCCTCAGGAATAAATTGAGGTTGTACATTTTCAGCTGGAATACTGTAACGTGAGGTTGTGTCCTCTTCAGGATATTGTATTACAGCTGGAGGCAAACAGTGCCCACCTGTTCCTTACTAGTGATGTTAGTTTTGATCATTCTTTCAAGGAATCACCCACTTTCTGTGTAATTCCTGTATTTTCTCCATTGCAACTGATAGCCGTCTGGGAGGCACTTTAAGACTCTACAAATGTCCTGCTGCTCATCAAATTTCTTTAGTGTTGGCTTTATCTGATCTAATCTTCATTATAAGGGTTGGAAAGGGATGACTGAAATGCATTTTAAATTTAGTAGCTCTCCCAGTTTTTAGCTCCCTGAGCTTTTGTTCTATTTGTATGACCTAGAGTGCCAGTAAACATCGTGTGTGGGCGTGTTGATAAGTCACACTAGTTGGGGTAAGAGAGAGGTTTAAGTGACCTCCTTGTTTGTTTTTTTCAAATTTTTATTGGAGTATAGTTGATTCCTCCTTGGTTTTAAGGTAAATATTTAAGTTGCTTTTTAGCCATTGAGATTTGGCTTGCTTTTGATAGATACTGGTTATAACTTACAGTTTAAAAAGCTTGTATATTAATTACTCAATTTTAAATACTGCATTTGAAAAGATTAAGTATTTTTTTTTACACTTTTAATTATTTCAAATTATTTTAATCTCCTAGTTATATATATGCACTGAAAATTGCACTTGATAATAGAATTGTTTGGTCTCTACATGGTCACAGCTGAGAGTTTCAGTGTAATGTATCTTATTTTCAATCTAAAGTTGCTGAGTTATTTTAATTGCTAAGTAGATTAATTTTGAAATTATTCCCTAATTGGCTAAAAGTAGTACTGTGAACTGTTTCTGAGTTTGGCGTGATATGTCATAACAAAACAAAAACTGAACATATTTCTTGAGAGGGACAACCATAAAGCTTTGGTAGGAGATGTGGAATGAAACCCCATTCCTGGAAGAGGGACTCCTATTTTACTTTAATAATTTTCACTTGTCAGTCTCAGAAGAGATTTTATTAGTCTTAAAAACTTTAGTCTTAAAAAAAAAGATTTTATTGGTCCACATGTCTAGCTTTCTTCTTCTCGACATTTTGCATCATTGACTAAAATTTGTTTGATGTGTTTTTTCAAATTATAAATCATAAACATTAGACCACCTCTATCTAGACTAATGCTTTTAACTGTAATTATCATTTCACTGTGAGTAGGCACTCTTGAAATGGTGGCTTCCCTTAGGTTTCATTGTCAGCTGTCTTCTGATTACATTTGTACTTGTTTGGCTTTACAAAGGTGTCAGTTCTCAACCTTTGAGCAGTGTCAAGAGTGGCTTAAGAGACTGAACAATGCAATACGACCACCTGCTAAAATAGAAGACCTCTTCTCATTTGCATACCATGCTTGGTGCATGGAGGTCTACGCCAGTGAAAAAGAGCAACACGGAGACCTGTGCAGGCCAGGTAGGCCTTTCTAAATGTGCAGATGGTGGCTTTACTGAATTACTGCTTGAGACACCCTTACATGAAATGAGACTCCTAAAATTGACCTATTTATTAAGCAGTGTACTTTTCACGGTGCACCTAGCTTGTGCTCATCGCTCTTCTAAGCTCATTATAAGATGTTTTCTACTTTTCACGGGGAAGAATTGACATCCCAATTTACTGAGCCTGACTAAAAATACTGAGGGTATGGGTGTTATGGAAACCCACTGGAAAAGAGCCATGAGTGTTTGTGAAGACTTCACGTTAGAAGTGGCATTTGAGTAGGCTTTGAAGATTGGAAAACTGTTATTGATAATAGAATGGGGAAAAGAATTTTAGAGCAAGTAGATTAACGAAGGTAGAGGTGTGAGGTTAGGCCACAGAATAATGGATTACAAAGTGACCTTTTGCTGTCTTTGAATTTTCAAGACCTAGATTACCTTTTGTAGGTAATCTAGGAGTCTGGGTTCCAGACTTCCTGACTCCTTATGAAATTTCTGTCATATTCACCATGTTTCTCTCTCAAAAATGGCTCTGACCAAGTTTATGTCATTTCTCTGTGTGTAATTTTCTAGAAATTGTGTGTTGCCATAAATAGAAGTTTGCTGATCTAGCACTGAGTCTTAAAAGATATGTTCAGCTTGAAAACAATGACTTGAATTGCTAGGCTGTGAAACGATGTGAGTTTCCTTCTAATACAGTTTACTTTAGAGATTTTTTTTCCTTTAAACCTCAATTTTCAATCCTGAACCTTTGATCTTAACACTCCTGCTCTGGGTTGTGTTAAACATGGGAGGCTAATCTAACTAAGCCTGTCTCCTTTTGTTTCCTGTCTCATTTACTGGTCAAAGCTTTTGGTTCATATGTTTAATTAAATCATAGCAAACATATATATTTTTAAAGGTTCTTTACGATATACTTTTGTTTGACCCTCATGACCTTGTCAAACGGTCAGAGTAGCCTGGTGTTTCTGTTTTGGGAGCCAAAGAAATGAAGACCAGAGGCAAAGCCTATTGCACAGTCCCACTCAATGAAACTATGAGCCGCGCCTTGTAGGGCCACCCAAGACGAATGGGTCACGTTGGAGAGTTCTGACAAAACGTGGTCTACTGGAGAAGGGAATGGCAAACCACTTTGGTATTCTTGCCTTGAGAACCCTATGAACAGTATGAAAAGGTACAAAGATGTGATACTGAAAGATGAACTCACTGGGTTGGTAGGTGCCTGATATGCTACTGGAGAAGAGTGGAGAAATAGTTCCAGAAGGAATGAAGAGGCTGAGCCAAAGTGAAAACAACGCCCAATTGTGGATGTGGCTGGTGATGGAAGTAAAGTCTGATGCTATGAAGAACTGTATTACACAGGAACCTGGAATGTCAGGTCCATGAATCAAGATAAATTGGAAGTGGTCAAACAGGAGATGGCAGTAGTGAACATCGACATTCAGGGTTCAGTGAACTAAAATGGACTGAAATGGGTGGATTCAATTCAGATGACCATTATATGTACTACTGTGGGCAAGAATCCCTTAGGAGAAATGGAGCAATCCTCATAGTCAACAAAAAGAGTCTGAAATGCAGTACTTGGGTGCAATCTCAAAATGACAGAATGATCTCTGTCTGTTGCCAAGGCAAACCATTGAATATCACAGTAATCCAAGTCTGTGCCCCAACCACTAATGCCAAAGAAGCTGAAGATGAATGGTTCTATGAAGACCTAAAAGACCTTCTACAACTAACACCAAAAAGAGATGTTCTTTTCATCATAGGGAACTGAAATGCAAAAGTAGGAAGTCAGGAGCTACCTGGAGTAACAGGCAAGTTTGGCCTTGAGGTACAAAATGAAGCAGGTAAAAGGCTAACAGAGTTTTGCCAAGAGAATGCACTGGTCATAGCAAACACCCTCTTCTAACAACACATGGCCATCAGCAGATGGTCAACACCGAAATCAGATTGATTTTATTCTTTGTAGCCAAAGATGGAGAAGCTCTATACAGTCAGCAAAAACAAGACCAGGAGCCGACTGTGGCTCAGATCATGAACTCCTTATTGCAAAATGCAGACTTAAATTGAATAAAGTAGAGAAATCCACTAGGCCATTCAGGTATGACCTAAATCACATTCCTTACGGTTATACAGTGGAAGTGACTAATAGATTCAGGGATTAAATGTGATAGACAGAATGCCTGAAGAACTATGGATGGAGGTTCCTGACATTGTATAGGAGGCCATGATCAAAACCATCCCCAAGAAACAGAAATGCAAACAGGAAAAATGGTTGTCTGAGGAGGCCTTACAAATAGCTGAGAAAAGATGAGAAGCAAAAGGCAAAGAAGAAAGGGAAAGATATAAGCATGTGAATGCAGGGTTCCAAAGAATAGCAAGGAGAAAGATAAGGAAGCCTTCTTAAGTGATCAGTGCAAAGAAATAGGGGAAAACAATAGAATGGGAAAGACTAGAGATCTCTTCAAGAAAATTAGAGATACCAAGGAAACATTTCATGCAAAGATGGGCACAATAAAGGACAGAAACAGTATGGACCTAACAGAAGCAGAGGATATTAAGAAGAGGTGGCAAGAATATACAGAAGAACTACACAAAAAAGGTCTTCATGACCCAGATAACCACGATGGTGTGATCAGGCACTTAGAGCCAGACATCCTGGCGTGCGAGATCAAGTGACCCTTAAGAAGCATCACTACAAACAAAGCCTAGTGGAGGTGATGGAATTCCAGCTGAGCTATTTCAAATCCTCAAAGATGATGCTGTGAAGGTGCTGCACTCAATATTCGAGCAAATTGGGAAAACTCAGCAGTGGCCACAGGACTGGAAAAGGTCAGTTTTCAGTCTAATTGTAAAGAAAGGCAATGCCAAAGAATATTCAGACTACCACACAATTGTACTCATCTCACATGCTAGCAAAGTAATGCTCAAAATTCTCCATGCTAGGCTTCAACAGTACATGAACCAAGAACTTCCAGATGTTTAAGCTAGATTTAGAAAAGGCAGAGGAACCAGAGATCAAATTGCCAACATCTGTTTGATCATAGAAAAAGCAAGAGAATTCCAGAAAAACATCTTCATTGACTACGATAAAGCCTTTGACTGTGTGGATCACAGCAAACAGTGGAAAATTCTTCAAGAGATGGGAATACCAGACCACCATACCTGCCTGAGAAATCTGTATGCAGGTCAAGAAGCAACAGTTAGAACCAGACATAGAACAATGGACTGGTTCAAAATTGGGAAAGGAGTACGTCAAGGCTGTATACTGTCACGCTGCTTATTTAACTTATATGCAGAGTACATCATGCAAAACATGGGGCTGGATGAAGCACAAGCTGGAATCAAGATTACAAGGAGAAACATCATAACCTTAGATATGCAAATGACACCACCCTTATGGCAGAAAGCGAAGAACTAGAGAGCCTCTTGATAAAAGTAAAAGAGGAGAGTGAAAAAGCTGGTTCAACATTCAAAAAACGAAGATCATGGCATCCAGTCCCATCACTTCATGGCAAATAGATGGGGAAACAATGACAGACTTTATTTTTTGGGGCTCCAGAATCACTGCAGATGGTGACTGCAGCCATGAAATTAAAAGATGCTTGCTCCTTGGAAGAAAAGCTATGACCAACCTCAACAGCATATTAAAAAGCCAGAGACATTACTTTACTGACAAAGGTCCATATAGCCAAAGTTATGGTCTTTCCACTAGTCATGTGTACGGACGTGAGAGTTGGACCATGAAGAAAGCTGAGCACTGCAGAATTGATGCTTTTGAACTGTGGTGGGAGAATCTTGAGATTCCTTTGGACTGCAAGGAGATCAAACCAGTCAATCCTAAAAGAAATCAGTTCTTCATATTCATTGGAAGGACTCAAGCTGAAGCTCCAATACTTCGGCCACCTCACTTGAAGAACTGACTCATTGGAGATGACCCTGATGCTGGAAAGATTGAAAAGGCTGGAGGAGAAGGGGACGACAGAGCATGAGATGGTTGGATGGCATCACTGACTCGATGGACAAGAGTCTGAGTAAGCTCCAGGAGTTGGTGAGGGACAGGGAGGCCTGGCGTGCTGCAGTCCATTGGGTTGCAAAGAGTTGGACACGACTGAGCAGTTGAACTGAACTGCAGGGCATCGACAGAGCCAGAACTTGAAAGCAGTTCTTGGTTATTGGGAACTGATTGTAAGATGTGCTGTGGATATGAGGTGAAAAACAGGCAGCTGCCCTTGGGGAGCCTCAGGGAAAGTCTTAGGAATCTGAGCTTCCCGCAAGCCTGGTCAGCTAGGGGAATCCACAGTGGTTCCCACAAATCACCAACAAGTGGCCTTGGAAGGTGATGAAAATGTGCCTAAGCACTCTCTCACTTCACTTCTTTATCTGTTCCATCTTTCTTTTTCCTTCTTTATATGCCATTGGGGTTTTTTTTGTTTGTTTATGGGTCTTTTCAGGTTTTTTTTTTTTTTTTTTGAGTTTTTAAAGTTATTTTAAATCCAATTAATTTGTGAATTTTACATGTATATTTGCTAAATTTTTAGCCATTACATCTTTTTTTTTTAAGTTTTTATTTGGCCACATCACACGGCATATGGGATCTTAATTCCCTGTGAAAAAGTCATGTCTGACTCTGCGACCCCATGGACTATACAGTCCATGGACTGAATTTTCCAGGCCAGAGTACTGGAATGGGTAGCCTTTCCCTTCTCCAGGGGATCTTCCCAACCCAGGAATCGAACCCAGGTCTCCCTCATTGCTCTGACCAGGGATCAAATCTGTGCTTCCTGCAGTAGAAGCATGGAATCTTAACCACTGGACAACCAGAGAAGTCCCCATTACATCTTTTCCTTTTTTTTAAATGCACATTTCTCAGACTTTATTTTTTGGCTGTGGTGGGTTTTCATGATTGTGCATGGGCTTCCTCTAGTTGACTGCTCTTCATTTCAGGGCACGGCTTCTCCTTGCAGTGGCTTCTTTCGTTGTGGAGCATGGGCTCCAGGCGTGTGGGCTTCAGTAGGTGTGGCTCGTGGGCTCTAGAGCACAGGCTCAGTAGTTGTGGTGCACGGGCCGAGTTGCTCTGTGGCATATGAGATCTTCCCAGACCAGGGAATCTGGATGCAAGGCGGAGTCTTTTTTTTTTTTCTTTTAATATTTATTTATTTTTGGCTGTACAGGGTGCTTGTTGCTGTGCAGTCTTTCCTCTAGTAGTGGCCAGTGGGGGCTACTCTGTTGCAGCGTGCAGGCTTCTCATTGCTGTGGCTTCTCTCGTTGTGGAGCGTGGGCTTCAAGAATTCCAGCACCTGGACTCGATAGTTGCGGCTCCTGGGGCCTGGAGCCCAGGCTCATTAAATGTGGTGCTGTGGGGTCAGCTGTTGCATGGCATGTGGCATCTTCCCAGATCAGGGATCGAACCTGGGTCTGCGGCATTGGCAGGTGGATTCTTTAATCACTGAGTCACCAGGGAAGCCCCCAAGTACGTCTTAAGTATTAGATTGTTTAATCTCTGCCATCTCCTTGGATAATGAAGTTACCGGGTGCACCTCATTGTATCATGTTAAGTTATTGTGTGTACCTTGTATTATGTTATATAAGAACTTTGATTTGTTTAAGGCTCTTAATTCCAAAAGGCATTCCCTAGTTTTGGGCTTTAGTTAACAGTATTTAGTTTTAGTTAACAGTGTTTAGTTAACAAGGCTTGAATTTCTCCTAACCTGTTTCTCTCACAACCACAGACTGCAAATCCTCATCGTTAGGTGATTCCTTATTTCCTTGATAATTTAGTTTCTTTAGGATTTGAGTCAACTCTTAGAATATTCCTAAGATGTACCAGGTCAGAACTTAATTCCTGTTTATTAATTATAGATGGCTTTGTCCTGAGGTGAGATGATTTTAGTTCCCAAACCTTTCTTTCCTTGAAGATATTTGGTATTCGTTGGCCACCAGGACATCCACAGTTTCCTGTTTTTTTCATGGGTTTGTGGATGGAGGCATTTGGGGGGCAAAATACTGATTTAGGGACTAGAAAACCAGAATTCAAACCTATACTCTACCATTTAATTTTTAAAACGGCGCCGGGCAAGCCATGTGTCCTCTCTTTACTTCAGTTTCCTGTGTTCTTCAAAGTGTGGGACATATTTCTTCTTCCTCCCCAAGCTGATCTGTATATTCTGAAAATCAGCTCTGTTTCAGTTCAGTGAATGCTTGAGTGCCTCCTAAGTGTCATGCTTATGAAAACATTTTGAAAAGTATGAATATATAAAATGATACCATTGTAACTGATTGGAACTGACTCTATGACTAAAGGTTGTATTTTGTTTTTAATATGTATGTTCCACACTGAAGTCAACCTGCTGCAGGTCATATGCAGTCTTACTGAACTTCAGTGACTTGGTTTGAATACATATGTATGCCTTTTTCCTTTCATATATTTTCACTGTGAAGTACAGAGGAAAACTCGTCCTCGAAAAATACTATGGTGGCATTTTTAGAGCCAGTCAACCTAGTTCTTCTGTCTCTACCCAATATTGTTGAGTATTGGTAGTGGCTACAGCATTACTCACCAGTTAGGAGCAGACCAGACAACCACATTCTTTTAAGTCATCTTTAGGTGAGACGGCGCCTGAGATGTTTCAAAGTCATGCTATTTTTTAACCTGCCCCAGCACATGAGATTACAGGCATAGATTCTGAAGGGTAAAAGTTGAGTCTTTCAGAAGTTATTAAAACCTTTTATGGACTCTTCTCTGCCTAGCCTATTAAGAGTAGAATGTGTCAGAGAGGAGGGAAATGGGAAAATTATATCATTACCTTGTATTCGTGTGAATCTTAGTTTCTGGCTGTTGAACCTGTCATAGTTAGCCAGCCATCCTGTGGCCACATTGCTCTAAGTCTTAATCTGTTTTGGAGGAAGTCTCCATAATGCTGTTGGAGTTCATTGCAAAACTCCTGACTCTGCTGTTAGCCCCATTTCAAAGTCTAAATAAGAATGGACTCAAGCTGTATGCTCAACATCCTTCTCGTTTTAGCTGTCTTCTTGGCGGTAGTTCTGTATGTGAGCTTTAATCTGGAGTCTGACAGATGACTGGGCAATTGAGTTGCTAGTTTAGTAGCATCAGACCCGCCTCTCTGACCTCTTCTCTGTGAATTGCCTGATAAGCACCTTTTGATTAACCACGAACAGCATGACTCTGGGCCATATACTGTTGTGCAGCTGCCTGTTTAGATGAAGTAAAAGCCCTTGTCAGCAGTCTGCTTTCCGAGTTTGATCGCAGTCCAGTAATTGTACATCTAGACAACTGAACTGGGCCCTTAGTTCACAGAAAAGAAGGGTTCTTCTCTCCATATTTGAAAATCTGGAGGCTGTTTCTCACCTTCTCTGACTCTGGTACTGATCTTCCTCACGTCCTCGGTACGGGCCTGGCCCTTCTGCCCCAGGCCTTTAGGTTACATATGACTGTAGGTGTGAGTGAGTACTCAGAATCACCCCGGGAGCTAGACTTTTGGGGGGAAATTTTTGTAGACTGCTGGTTGATAACTCTATTTATGGTAGAGGAACTTACTGCTTTAAAGAAAAGTTTTTATTATTAAAATAATTGCTGGACTGTATGTAGTATAAGAAATACAAAACGTTAAAGAGGTACAGACCTCATTTGGGGATGGGGAAGGCCCATAGGAAGGGTCGAAATGGAAATAAAAAGCAACAAATAAATTGGGGTATTACAGCATATCTGATGTTGAATTGGTGGAGATAGGAGAATTCTAAGAGGGGAGGGAGTTCTTAAGGAAAACCCAGCAATATTTGTGCTTGGCTTGCACTTTTCTGGCAGGATGAGCACAAGTGAACTTCTCACAGTTTAGCAAAAGCCAGTTGAATTACTCTGTGTATGTAAAGTATGCTGCTCAGTTTTTTTTCAAGCAATGGTTTTCAAACTGCAGGTTGTGATCCACCAGTGGGTCATGAAATTGAAGTTTTAAGAAATGAAGTATGAAATGAAACACTTAGGATAGAAAACATCAATGAGTCGCACACATAGCGAGGGTCAGTATTGTTTTATGAAACTCTTAAAAAATACATTGTGTTGAATTGTGGTGTAAAACATTCTTACTGTAGGTTGTGATGGTCGGATTCAAAGTTGATGAAGTCACTGCTTTAGAGAATACAAAGAATTTAAACTCATTCTTTGTTCTCAAGGAACTTGAAATAACAGATTTTTTTAAATGATGGCTACTCAGTATATGTTTGTTTGTAGCTCAGTTTCATGCTGGGAATGGGAATTCTAAACCCATTCTTGAGCAGTGGTTCTATGTAGAAAACTGCCCGAGGAGAAAGGGAGGGAGGTGGAGATGGTTACTCTTGAATTTATAGGGTTCTATTGAGGGTGTCTGGGTGTCCATTAAGATAGGGGTACTAATGTAAATGACCACTAAGTAAATACCTTTTTACATTTTTCAGAGACTTGGAACTATATTCCAAGTTGGGAGAAAACTTGTCATTAGTTAATGAACTTAGAAGTTGCTATAGTTTTACAGCTTTTGTATTGTGATTATAAGTGAAAAGACTCCCTGTCTAGAATTCTTGATGGTCACCATTCCTTACAGTTTGTAGACAGATGGCACTCCCAATTCAGATAGCTTTTTCCTGTTTGAAAGATTATATCACTTTTAAAACTTTGCCAGAATGGAATAGATTCAGTTGATTATTTCCTCTTGCATCTCTGAACCTCATCTTTTTATAGCTCTCCTTCAGGAAGCATACAATACCTAGTTTAAGCTCAAGAAGAGCAGTTTAAATGGGAAGTAGTTTGATAGACTTGTCCGTCGTTCGGGTAGTTGCTGTTTCCTGCTCTGAAGCTCTTTTCCCGGGGAGAGCAAAGCTTTGGTCACCGTGCGGCTCTTCTGTGCTTTTGCCACGTAGTTTCTCCCGGCCCCGCCAGTGTTTACTTCTCAGGCTGTAAGCTGTAAATGTTAGAGGGACTGCCGAGTGGTTTGTTGTTGTTTGTTCTTCATAAAATTACTGTTCTAGGCCTCTGTTCTCATGGAAGGAAATATTTCAGATTTAATGACTTTTATATTTAGTTCATTTCTGCCTTTGTAGCTCGCTGTCTTTAAGGAAGAAGGAGCCAAATCCACTAGGGCAAATGTAGGCAGATTATACTTGTTTTGGGTGGATGTTCTTTTATGCTCGGCGTTCTGATTAGAAGTATGGTAGTTTCTTGAGATTCATGGATACAGGCAGTTAAAGTCTTATGATCTATTATTTATTTATTGGCTGTGCTGGGTTTTTGTTATTGCTTGGCTTTTCATGGGGGCTATTCTCTAGCTATGGTGCACGGGCTTGTCATTGCGGTGGCCTCTCTCGTTGCAGAGCATGGGCTGTAGAAGTGCAGGCTTCAGTAGTTGGCAGCTTGTGGGTTCAGTAGTTGCGACTCTGGGCTCTGGAGCACAGGCTTCATAGCTGTGGCACAGAGGCCTGGCTGTTCCAAGGCATGTGGGATCTTCCTAGACCACGGATTGAATTCATATCTCCTGCATGGACAAGCAGATTCCTTATCACTGAGCCACCAGGGAACCCCATGATCTTTTAACTGCAATTCTGTAATCTATAAGGTTCTGAAAATCAAAGATTTTAATTTTATTTGGTGATTTGACTTCATCTGAGCTAGCTATTTGCTGCTTTATTTAACCCACTTAGTTTGAGTTATCCATGTTTTGCACTGTAAAGATGTTAATGTTTGTTTAATGCTTTTGAGATCATTAACCCAGCATTGCCACCAAAGATCTGTCTAGTCAAAGCTATGGTTTTTCCAGTAGTCATGTATGGATGTGAGAGTTGGACTATAAAGAAAGCTGAGAGCCGAAGAATTGATGCTTTTGAAGTGTGTGTTGGAGAAGACTTGAGAGTCCCTTGGACTGCAAGGACATCCAACCAGTCCATCCTAAAGGAGATCAGTCCTGGGTGTTCATTGAAAGGCCTGATGCGGAAGCTGAAACTCCCAATATTTTGGCCACTTGATGCCAAGAACTGACTCATTTGAAAAGATGCTGATGCTGGGAAAGATTGAAGGCAGGAGGAGAAGAGGGGACGACAGAGGATGAGATGGTTGGATGACTTCACCAACTCGATGGACATTGAGTTTGAGCAAACTCCAGGAGTTGGTGAGGGACAGGGAAGCCTGGTGTGCTGCAGTCCATGGGGTTTCAAAGAATCGGACATGACTGAGCAACTGAACTGATAATACATATACCACCTTAAAATCCAGAAAGCTCAGTTTCTGAAATCTGGCCCAGAGGGTTTCTCCTGAGGAGTTACAGATCCATATTACTCGTCTTGGTGAACTTACTGATTTTATTTCTTATGTATACCATCAGTCTGAGTGTGGAAATAGGAAGCTAGCCAGTATAGTGACAAGAACATGGGTTTTGGGATCAGACAGAGCTGCTGTAATAATCTCCCCAGTCTGTTTTATCCTCTGTAACATGCGCTCAGTGATACTGCCCTTAAATTTGATAGTAGTGATTAGATGAGATAATATAAATTCCTTTTTAATTTTTTAAATTTATTTTTAATTGAAGAGATAATATTCTTGATCAGAATTAATTTCCTCATTTTTTAAATAATCTTAGCCCAGCAGGAGATTTTTTTTAAAACTAAATATGGTATTTATTATAATACTTAAAAAAAAAAAAACTAAGGATACCAGTGCTTTTATTCCACCTGTTTTGCAAAATCGTACTCATTTCTTCCTTTCTCCTGTCTGCCTTTGGTCCCTAGGGGAACATGTAACGTCAAGGTTTAAAAATGAGGTGGAGCGGATGGGTTTTGATATGAACAACGCCTGGAGGATTTCTAACATCAATGAGAAGTACAAGTGAGTTGTATTTGGTCCCTGTGGCCTGTGTTCCATGACCGCTGCCTTGTCAAGAAACCCCAATTCTCATGTGGCAGAACATTTGAATTTAAAATTTTTCTTCAAAACAGTTTTATTTATTAAATATAAGTGCATGATTTTCAGAGTACTTGTTGAGCCTTCTGTTTCCATTGCTATCACTGGAGTGGAAAGAGATTCTTACTTAGTAGGATCCTGGAGTTTTCCTTCCATTCCCCTCCAGGCCTCTCTTCTGGCACGTGTACGTCTAAATACCTATAGGCAGGCAGTTTCTGTTGTCCTTATCACTACTCGATAAAACACTTAGGAGCTGGTTTTTACGTACTTTTACCACAGATCGTATGAAAAGGCTTAAGTCTTATTCTGTTCTTTAATTCATTGATCTAAAACTAATGTCATAGCTATGATTGTGTAACCTTTAAATACTAGTGTAACCATTATTAAATATTTCCTTGGAACGTATAAGAACTTCGATAGGGAAGGGCAGTTAATTAACTATGATTTTGGTGATTCAGATTTCTATAAAATGAAAGAAAACTGTCCAGAATTTTTAAATTAACGTATCCCTCTCCTCTTAAGTTCCCCTGCAGCAGTTGGAGACATTAATCACTCTCTTATCTTTCCAACTGCCTCAGATTATGATAGCTATTTTCTTGGACTGTTTGTGGGTAGCCATCAGAGCATTTCATTTTTTGCTGGAAAAACTACAGCTAATTACTATATACAGCTCTTAACATGGACCTTGGCCAAGGAGGTGTTGCCAAGAATCAGGAGCTACAGATGAGTCATACCTTGGCCTGTTCTCAGCTGACAAGTCAAAGGAGAGAATGACGGTGGGAGGGGGTCCTCAGGGAGCCTGAGGCTGCAACAGGCTTTGCTCACATATAACCCACCTTTCCTATACTGGAGACTGCTTATCTGCCAAGTGAGCAGCTCTCACTTGGTGAAGAGCTGACTACTGGATAATGTAATACTTAGAGGACAGGAGTATAGTGATCCGAATATTGAGTGAAGTAAGACAAACAAAACACCTACTAATATTTTCCCTAATGAAAGCAGCTTTTTTAAACACAACACTGTAAGTCAACTGTAAGATAAAATAAAAATTAAATTAAAAAAAAACTGGCTTCCCCCCCCGCCGCCCTCCAAGTGTAGTTCTGAAGTGTGTTTTATAGAAATGATGATTAATAGCATACTCACATCACTGACTTGGCTTAATGGGGCTGTGATTGTGTATGCATATGGGGCTGACCCGCCGTGCTGCATCTGTATACCCATAGCTGCACCTGTTACCTACAATTAGGACACCTTGTCTGGTTCACATCAAACAGCATGTTAGTAATCCTATGAGGTCTCTGGGAAGTCGAAACTGTGGGCTCTTGCACTTCTTATGTTTCCCTGAAAAACTGAGGGCCTGGTAGAGTAACAGACTTCCACCTCTGCAGTTGAACTGGGTACCTGTGTAGTTAGAAATGATCCATGTATTGGTTACAATGGTTACAGTAGAGTGAGTGCCTCTCAACTCCCTTTTTTTTTATTGATTGTTAAGATGGCCAGATTTCCAAAAGGCAGCATCAAGTGGAACAATCCAAGATAGTATCACTTGACGTGTATAACACTTAGGGCAACCCACTCCACTAAGCAGGGCGGAACTTCAAGTCTTGCTCCTTGCTGCCTTTTTAACTGGCTCTGGGGTAGCTTGATGCACACCCTTACCCTGGCTCACTCGAGTCTCTCCTCCTCTTTCCCTTCTCCCTCTTCCTCACCAACCCTGTTAGGCTGTGTGGGAGCTATCCACAGGAGCTCATAGTGCCTGCCTGGATCACTGACAAAGAACTGGAAAGTGTTGCAGGCTTCCGGTCCTGGAAGCGCATCCCTGCTGTCGTCTACAGGTGAGGAAGCCTGGCCGGCCCAGCTCGCTCTAGTGCTGCTGCCCAGTGCTCTTGGTCTGTGCTCTGGCGCTGCTAGCCTGGGGGTGGGGTGGGGTGGGCTCAGGGAGCTCTCCAGGCTACTGCATACTTCCTTATTGTTAGAGTTGTTCATCCAGTCATGTACCAGTCAGTACTTCACTGCAACACTACCTGATGATTCAGTTGACACTGAAAAGAAAATTTTGATTAAAAAATGGCTGGATTTGCTATTTTAAGATCCTTCTGACGTTTTTTTTAAATGTTTACTTATGTCTACGCTGGGTCTTCCTTGCTGCATGGACTTTTCTCTGGTTGAGGCGAGTGGGGCCTACTGTAGTTGTGGTGCACAGACGTCTCATTGCAGTGGTTTCTCTTATTGCGGAGCTTGGGCTCTAGGGCAGTGGGCCTCGGTGGTGGCTCCCAGGCTCTAGAGCACAGGCTCAGTAGCTGTGGCGCAAGGGCCTTAGCTGCTCCACAGCCTGTGGGATCTTCCAGGACAAGGGATCGAACCTGTGTCTCCTGCATTGGCAGGCACATTTTTTTTTTACCACTGAGCCACCAGGCAAGCTCTCTTCTGACATTCTGTGGGAAGATAATGTAGTCACTGCTTTTAGCTTCAGTTGATGACCTTTGGATTGAGAGAGATGAGTCCTGGAAAGTGAGAATGGGGGATGTAGATTTGTGATTGTCTTTGTGGTTAAAATATTGCCACATGGAAGAAGTTTGTTTTGAGAGGGAGCATTTAGAGAAGGGTAGCGCTTGGCTGGTCAGAAGATACTGGAGATCAGAGGCAGGAGAGTCAAGGGAGCCAAATTCTAGAAGGGGTGGTGGTGTGATAACAAGCACAGGTGTTAGAACTCAAGTCTTCTCTCTGCCTTGCTGTGGCACCTTGAACAAGTTCCTTGACTGACCTCAGTCTGTTCCCATGATGTTCTCAGTTCACAGGTATGCTGTGACATCTGAATGACTCTGTAAGACAAGGCTTCCTAATCAGTGTCTGGAGTAGATTGTATTCCTGAGGGCTGCTTTTCTGATTCAGTGACTATCTAGCTGAGTTCTCACAAATCATGTGAAGTTTTTAAGAAGTCATTCCCTCATGTTTTGGAACAATTTCAGATGTCCTTGTAATATTCACAGTCCCCATTTCATTTTCCCCGTTTGCAGACTTTATGGACTCTCCTTGAATTTGGGCCAAACCAGTGAGGCTTAGTTAGAAGCTCATGCCAGAAGGAAGTCCATTGAAATACTGAGGTGGTAAGAAGGGGTTTAAAACTTCTTGTGTAATTCCTAGTGAGGTAACCAGCTTGTTTTCTTAGTCCATGGAAGGCAGATTTTAGTGGCCATCCCAAAGAGGGAGAGATGTGAAAGTACACAGTTACTTCTGGCCCAGTGAAAGTCGCTCAGTCGTGTCCGACTCTTTGTGACCCCCTGGACTGTAACCTGCCAGACCCTTCTGTCCATGGAATCCTCCAGGCAGGAATACTGGAGTGGGTAGCCATTCCCTTCCCCTGGGGTTCTTCCCGACCCAGGGATCAAACCCAGGTCTCCTGCATTGCAGGCAGGTTCTTTACTATCTGAGCCACCAGGGAAACCCATTAAATTTTCAATCTCAGTTTTCATCACTGTTGTTTTCAGACACCTCTAGAAAAGTAGGTCACCAAATTTACCTATCATTCAAGTGGTAAGGTTGACACAGGAATTAGAGAGCAGCGCAAGCTGAAAGGATTTAGGAGTCTTATCAGTGATCGGCCCAGCTCAAACAGGGAAAGCCGCCAGCTGCTGCTGTGGGGCCAGCAGCTGTGTTAGATCAGCAGCCCTTGTCATTTGCGGAGTTTGCTGACTTTGAGCGTAAGGGGAAAGGACTCTCATCTCAAAGCAAGGGTCGTTCAGTGAAATTCTTCCTGTTGGTAGAGAGGCCTAAAAGTGTAGGCCGAAGACTTAGAATAAACATGGGAAGCTTCTTTTCCCTTCCAGAGTTTATGCTAGAGGGAATGAATGAGCTTTGTTAGCTCAGGTGGCAGGATGCTTCTGAATCCAACATGTGTTTACTGAATGTAGCTGTCTGTAGATCGCTAATGACTCCTGAGGTTGCTGGCCGCACTTACTTGAAAGCACCACATTGAACCAGCATCTGATCAGTGCTTTCTCCCATGGTTACGAGAGAGTGCTTAATTAGCTTTATTATTGAAGATGGAGATTGTGTTGACACGGCAAGACAGTGCAAAGGCTGCCCATCTGTAGTGCAAGTCACAGCTCTCTCACTCTGCATTGAGTGATTCTTAGAAACTTCTAGTCATGGGGCTGTCTGGTGGCTCTGACGGTAAATAATCTGCTGCAACGTAGGAGACCCGGGTTCCATCCCTGGGTCGGGAAGATCTCATGGAGAAGGGAATGGCAACTCACTCCAGTATCCTTGGCTGGGATATCCCATGGACAGAGGAGCCTGGAGGGCTACAGTCAATGGAGTCACAGAGTTGGACACGACTCAGCAACTTTTCTAGTCATTTAGGGAGTTTGACTAATACTAACTTTGGGATAGTTTAAACATTTGTATCTTTCTCTATGTAAAATTGAAGAATTCACTGTTTAGTAGGGGACTCATCCATTGAACATCTTAAGTTTTATTTTTCCTGGTTCTATTTTAAAATGATAGAAACACTCTAGTGATTTTTAGCTACAGTGTTCTTGTTCTCTTTCATGCTACCTAAAGCATTTAGATGACTGCAGAAGCTGCTTTTTGCAGCAATTCAGTTGTGATCTAGCTATCATACGATGACCCTTAAAACCCAAGACCCAGGCTGACGAGTGCCATCTACTGTTCTTCTCAAGCGTTGTTGGGAAAAATTTCGGAAAAAAAGGATGTGCAGCAGAGGCCCCCCAGCCTATTCTGTAAAGAGCTGCCGCCCCTCAGCTCATTGGTTACCCAGCATCTATTATTGTATGCTAGTAGGCCCTTTAAGAATCACTGAGGTTTTATTTATAGTTCGGCCGTTCAGCAGTTGACCTAATTGTTGTGTTGGCAGTACACAAGTACTTTGTATTATTTGTCTCTCCTAATGAGGGAGGATTTAAAAATGACAAACAAACTGATGATTCCAGTGGAATTTATTGTTGCCAAATTTAATTTTATTGTTTATGAGTTTTAGGATTAAAAACAAAAAACTTTCTCACGTTGTCCTTTGAACAAGACATATAGATGCAATAGTCTGTTAAAAACCCATCTGTGCATAAAACATCCACATATGTTTTATGTGGATGAATGTGTATTTGGAAACAATTTTAATGGGAGTAAAGAACATTGTTCTCTCTAGGATATAGAATTTGGGAGATATTAAAATTTTTTGCTTACTAGCTTTTTACTCATTTTTATAGTGAACTGACTACTTTTATAACATCTAAACAGCTTTATTGAGCTGTCACATACAGTTCACCTTTTTTTTAATGTGTATAGCTCAGTGTTTTTAAGTATATTCACTGTGTTGTACGACCGTCACTACGCTTACTTTAGTACGTTCTCCCCACCCTAAAAAGAAATCCCAGACCCATTAGCATACACTCCCTGTTCCCTCCTCACACTCCCTAGCTCTGGGTTATCAGTAAATCTACATGCTATCTCTATAGATCTTCCTGTTCTGGACACTGTATAAATGGAATCATAATGTGGTCTTTTGTGATTGACTTCTTTCACTTTGGAGCAATAACATACTCAAGGTTCATCCATGTTGTGATATGTATTAGAGCTTGATTCCTTTTTGTCACCAAATTACATTACCCTTACAACTTCTTAGCTGCTAAAATTACCTTACTAAAATTCCTAATTAGGAAAAGCCTGGATAGACAATGAGTATGATTTCTGGTCTTTTTTTTTTCGTGAAAAAGGATCTTATCAGAGTATGGCTTATTGATGTTTATGCTATTCATTTCCTTCTAAGAGTTTACGGAAGGATAACTGGCTCATTGAGCTATCTGCCTATAGTAAGAGCAGTTGTGACTCATGAAATCTCAGGAGGTTTTGTAAAGCAGTCCACTGTGGGCCAGGTAAATATTTCAGTCCCAAATGTGGGATCTTGTTTTGAAAAGAATCCTCAAGCCAGCCATAATTGCACAGTTGCTATGCTGGGTCCTCAGAAGTCAGGAGGAAACAGATGTTTGTCTTAGCATCCATTAAGCTTGGATATGCAGGTGTAGTATTAAAAAGAGATTAATGCTTCATTATTAAGTAGCAGAATTAGTGTGGTGTTGGTATTTTATTTTTTACCTAATTTTCCAAAAGTAGTTATTCATATATTCTTTATGAATATTTTGTTTTCTGTAAGAATACACATTTATCATTTTGTTGGTTATTCTACAAAGGTCTCTAAAATGGTATGATAATCCAGAAAGATCCAGATAGATTTCATTATTCTTGATGGTTTATAAGACTTCTGCCCTGGGAGGCCTTGAAGCTAACCATCACATGCCTGTAGCCAAGCATTCATTAAGGCATTTAAAGCCTCCTGTGGCACTTTGTGTGTGAGCTCAGAATATCCGCATGGGGCCACGGGGTTGGGTGCAGTTGTCGTCTTGTTCCCCGCACAGGCACCAGAGCAACGGAGCCGTCATTGCCCGCTGCGGACAGCCAGAGGTCAGCTGGTGGGGCTGGAGGAACGCCGACGATGAGCACCTGGTGCAGTCCGTAGCCAAAGCTTGTGCCTCCGACTCCCGATCCGGTGGCAGCAAGCCGTCGGCTAGGAACAGTCCCCGGGACTTCCCCTGTGCAGGAGACCTCTCTGATGTGGAGTTCGGTAAGGAGTCCCTGGGCCTCTGGCAGCAAGTTTTTGTAGCATCTGAGAAACTTTTCTTGAAATGGCCTTTTTCTTTTAAGACAGAATTTGGTTTCATAGAAGAGTGAGAGTGAAGCTTCAGTTAGTGGGATTGTTTGAGGAGTCATGGGTCTTGGCAAAAACCAGAAGACCTTCTCTTTCAAACTTGGTTAAGAGCACTAGAGTGTTGTCTTTCTGCCGTCGTGACAAGATGGACTGTGCATGTGATAGGGGACCTATACAGTGTTTCCAGACCATGAGGGAAATACTGGGCTTTCATTGTAGTCATTCTAGGTAGAACCGAAGTATCAGAGATGGTAGGCAAAATAGAAAACTCGGGAGAGAAGTCCCATTGTATTTAGGTAGTGTGGGTTAGGTGGACTTCACTTAATTGAGTTTTTGGGGTACTGTAATAAGTGCCTGTCGTTTTTATTTTGCAACAATTCTGGGAGAGACAGGTTCATTTCGTTTTTTCTTCCTGCTCCTGATGTCCCCAGATTCTTCTCTGTCAAATGCTTCAGGAGCAGAGAGTTTAGCCATCCAGCCACAGAAGCTTTTGATCTTGGACGCACGCTCCTATGCAGCCGCGGTGGCAAACCGAGCCAAAGGAGGAGGTTGTGAATGCCCAGGTGAGGTGCACGGTGCTTCTGTCCTTGGGAGTCCAGCCCATGCCCGACTGGGTCTTAGTTCTCAACTTGAATGCAAAGCCATGTTCCTCGGGCAGTCCTGAGAGAGCCGCAGCTCCTTGGATTCACAGTACTGCATGCTCTTCTCGTGGGAGACATGGAGGAGGGAGTGCAGTGAAACCGCAGATTTCTTCCTTCCTGGTACCAGCCTTTTGGTGATAAGGAAAGTCAGTCCTCTCCCTTAAGAAGGCCTATTAAGTTTGGAAGCTGCTGCTTTGGTGGCTTGATTTCTCAGCCTTCTAAAAGCTTTTTATTGTGTTTGACATTGGGTATGCTCATCACTGGCCCCACAGAAAAGTCCTCACATGGCTTTTACTTGAAAAACATGGGGTAGAAATTGAAGTAAATACAAAACTCTAGTGAAGCACCTCAGTCCTGACTTAGAGCACCCCTACTGTTTGCAAGGAGGGACCTTTCTCCAAGGAGGGACCTCTTGGGTGCCAGTTGTGTGCCAATGGAGCAGGTAGAGCACTAAATTCCTTATTCAGGTGTGAACTAATTGCTGAAAAAAGCAGTTTGAGCACAGAGTTTGAATGCATAAGTACATGGTTCTGGTAGGTTCTTCTTATATAGATTCCAGAGATGCAAGTTAGCAGAGGCCCAAGAAGTAAACCTGGGGTAAGGTAGAAGAGTGTGTGTGTGTGTGTGTGTATGTGTGTGCATGTGCCCTCAGTCATTCAGTCATGTTTAACTCTTTGTGACTGCATCAACTGCAGCTCACCAGGCTCCTCTGTCCATTGGATTTCCCAGGCAAGAATTCTGGAGTGGGTTGATATTTCTTATTCCAGGGGATCTTCCTGACATAGGGATCAAACCCACATCTCCTGCATTGGCAGGTGGATTCTTTACCACTGAGCCACCTGAGAAGCCCTAAAGTGGAAGTACACAGCTTTTTTTTTTTTTTTTTTTTTAAATAAAAGCTTCTGTTTTGTCAGTTTCTTCTTCACATGGAGAAGGGAATGGCAATCCAGTCCAGTATTCTTGCCTGGAGAATTCCATGGACAGAGAAACCTGGCAGGCTACAGTCCATGGGGTCGCAGAGTCAGACACAACTGAGCGACTGACACATCCACACGTCTTTTTCACACATCCTTCCTTTTTGAAAAGATGGCTAAAAATCAAGCTCTGTTTTCATCTCATCATAAAGGACTGGGCTAATAGTCATCCAAACACCAGTATTTCATTCGTCAGCAGCCACAGTGGGTTTGTTTTATAGCTAGTTTGCTCCTTTTGAACTTGGCGTTGTGGATGTTAAATTCACCATATTTGTGTTCTCTCTATTGTTCTCTCCAGAGTATTACCCAAACTGTGAAGTTGTTTTTATGGGGATGGCAAATATTCATTCAATTCGGAGGAGTTTTCAGTCTCTGCGTTTGCTGTGCACTCAGATGCCAGATCCGGGAAAGTAAGACCTTGGCCTTGGCTTTAAGTTTGCAGTGCCCTTTTTTTTCTTTTTTAATGAGTTGGAGGGGGTCTTGTTATTTTTTTGGTAAACTTCAGTTTTACCGTGAGTCCATGGGTAGTGTTCTCCTTCCTGTGTGAGGATCATTCAGCAAAAGGGAGGAGCTGGGAGTAAAATCTAGCCTTTTGAAAGGTTTGAAAATGTGCAGCAGGGAACAGGTCTCAACCCTCAGAACAGAAGTGCCGCTGTCTTACTTTTTCTGGGCCCTCCTCTTTTCTCTTCTCCATGTTTTTGACTCAGAGTAACTTAATTCTTTGTTTTCTGACATCCTGTAGTGACACTTAACCTCCTCTGAACTGGAGTGTTTTACCTGAAGAGTAAGTGTATTCATCATGTTCTAGAAAGGGTTAAACTTTCAAACATGCCAGGAGATCAGCTCCTTTTACATTTGCTTCTGATTTTAAACTACTTTCTTATTTACTAAAAACATTACCATGATTTTTATTGCTTATTAAAAATGAATGGCTGGCATTTGCTGTGAGGAAGGTGAAATAACACCCCTCCCCACAAGGGAACTGTTTGAATACAAGATAAATTAGGAGGAATGCTCTGTAAAAACAAATATGGACAGATAAATATTTAAAAGCCCCTGTTTTACTATTTCAGGAAGCCAGAAATGGTGCCAGAGAAGATAGTTTTCTCTTTTCTGGTGTTTGTGCTAGAGCCCATAGCAGTTTCCCTGAGTTCTGTTCAGTAGATCTCATGATTGCATCAATTTTGCAGCATTCTTTGATTTATTAAATCAAATGGTGGCTGCCTGAATCACTTGTACAAACTCCTGGTAACAAATGATTAATTTCATCATAGTTGCAATCAGCCGAGAGGGTGAAGCAGTTGTCCTTGGGGAAAAGCCTGACCAAAGAAATGATGGCTGTCTTGCCTGAGGGTCAGCAGTTTGCATCTGCTACACGAGCTTAGAGCCCACCTAGTAGCGCTCCCTGCCCTGCTGATGGCACACACAGAGTCTGCTCAGGGTCCAGAGCACCTGCCACTGACTGCGTGACTCGAGTCAAGTGGCTTGATTTCTGTGGTTATCAGTTTGTCCTGCCTATATAAGGGATAGCGTCAGTATTCCCTGATCTCTAATATCTTCCATAGGTTAAAAGTCTTTCTTAAAAAGCTGTTTTTTAAGCTCCTGAGTCAAGAAGATGTAATTAGCCCTTGTTTGGTCTACATGAATGTCGGGGAGGGGAGTTGTAAAGGAAGAAGGAAATGACTTGTCTGTATTTGGCACAGATCATAATGCATTACTGACGCTTCCCTGTAGATAAAGAGACGCTATGGCTGTGGCGGGAGCAGCTGTAAGCCGGCCTCCTGACACTTGTTTGCAGCTGTGGAGGGCCCGGGCCTGGTTGTGTTTCTCTCTCAGATTTTGAGAACAGGACGAGGGAGTCTACAGGATCAGCGCAGTATCAGTACCTCCTCCGCTGGCAGATTTTGGATGCAGCTTCTGTGTTAGGCATGGAGACACTGACTGGGTTGTAAGGATGGGTCAGTCAGATTCAGGAGAACCAGGTTCTCATTTACTGTTTCTCCAGGGGCCAGGAGGTAACTTGGCATTTGTTCTCCTAAGTCCCACCTTTTAGTTTGCTTTTTCAAGACTGTATGAGGAATAAGAATAAAGAATCCGCCTGCAAACAGTGTTTCTCAGGTATTTAATAGGCCATAGAAAGTCTTGAGATAGAATTTTTACCCACGACTTAAAAAGTAGGAACCTTCAGTATATGCTAGGCACTGCACAGGGCAAGTGCAGCTGTGCCTGAGACAGGGTCTGCCCTCTTAGGAGCCGGTCTGGCTGGTAGAACAAGCCAATCCTTGTGAAGCCAGCACTTCTGCATTACGTTGTCTGTCTGCCTGGAAAGGCCCTCTCTTCGGGCTGTTCCAGAAATTCATACTTATCCCCCAAGGTTTAATAGGCCTTTATAGACTCGTCATGGCCAAAGCCTTCTCATAGTCCCCTGACAGAAGTATTGATTCCCTTCTCAGACTCAATGTTTGAAGGGCTGGACTATGGCCTTAACCACAGATCTGATGATATTTTGGAGAAATTTGAGCTTTTTGTGGGGGGTGGGGAGTAGAATTCATGGCAGGGCACAAGAAACAAAATGTCAGTACAATTTAAAAAAACCTATTGTCATTATTCCCAAGGGGTAATTCCTGGGATCTGATACTTTTTGAAGGCCTTTTGAAAAAAGATTTTTTTCAATCCCTGCTGAATCCAGTCTTCACTAAGCCCAGTAACAGTGTGCAGCCATTGGCTACTCATTTGTGTAAGTCTAAATCATTAGTTTGGGCCTACCCAGTTCTAATCCATAAACATTCAAGACTTGATCAGTAGTGGTAAGTGATGTTATCTACACTGTTTTTGGAGTGGCATCCAACTTGTATCTTGTTGTGAAAGTGTTAGTCCCTCGGTCATGTCTGTCTCTTTGCCACCCCATGGACTATAGCCCACCAGGCTCCTCTGTCTGTGGGATTCTCTGGTCAAGAACACTGGAGTGGGTTGCCATTCCCTTCTCCAGGGGATCTTCCTGACCGAGGGGTTGAACTGAGGTCTCCTGCATTGTAGGCAGATTCTTTACCATTTGAGCCACTAGGGAAGCCACTGTATCTTATTACAGACACATATTGCTTTAAATATATTTAATTATTTTATTTGTGTGTGCCAAGTCTTGGTTGCAGCATGTGGGATCTTGAGTTGCATAGGCGAACTCGTAGTTGCAGCATGTGGGATCGAGCTCCCAGACCAGGGATCGAACCCTGGCCCCCTGCATCGGGAATGCAGAGTCTTAACTGGACCACCAGGGGAGTCCCCACAGACATATATATTTGAGTTTTCCTTTTTTTTTGAGAACTTGTTAGGCAGAGTTGCTGATTATTAAATATAAATATTTTCTCTTTTCCATCTCAGAAGTGGTTGCATTTTTTTCTTTAGGAGAAAATTCCAGAAAGAACTAACTTTACTGGGTAGATACACCTCTTTACAGACTAAAAATTATTCATTCTCCCTGGGTAATTAGCAGTAAGATTTTTGGAACAAAAGGTGGCCCTGTTCATTACTGTCCTATTTCTAAGGCTTTCCTGTGTTGCATGGTAGGGCCTGGGCCTAATCCTTGTACATACTTTATAAAGACACAGATTTTCTGTTTGTTTTATTTGGAGGGAAATGTCTTTGGGAATTGCTTTTCAGTTTGACGGGTATTTGGCATGATCCAGTGTCTCATAAGAACCAGCATTTCCCGTCCCCTTGTGTTTGGTTTTTCAGTTGGCTCTCGGCTCTGGAGAGCACCAAGTGGCTCCACCACCTGTCTGTGCTGCTGAAGTCGGCGCTCCTGGTGGTGCACGCCGTGGACCGCGACCAGCGGCCGGTGCTGGCGCACTGTTCCGACGGCTGGGACCGCACCCCCCAGATTGTGGCACTGGCGAAGCTCCTGCTGGACCCTTACTACCGAACCATAGAGGTAGGGCGGAACGCTTCAGGATCACCAGGGGAAACCGGGCAGGGTTTTAGGGGAAGTCTTGGTGGAGGTGGTTCGGTCCAGTCAAAGTGGAATTTCTGTGGTTTAGAATCACTGCTCCTTTACCTTGAGCTAAATTGTGGTAGTACCTACCTCGGTGCCTGTCCCTCTTAAAAGGGGGCGGATTGTAGATAACAAGGTACTAAGCATACAGACATATTTTCCTTTGCAGAATATCTACATGGAAAAGTTTTGGCTACCCCGGAAAATGGGGTTTCTGTAGGAAGGATCTTGACGTGCTTATTAGGATAATGGGTCTAGATATCACCACAGTGTTCTGTGGAGAAAGAACCCTAATGTGAAATATCACCTGTTGGGTTAGAGAGACAAGAAAAACCTTTAAGGTACCCTAAAATATATGTAAGTCTGGGATAGGGAAAGATTTTACAAACATGACTTCATAAGTGTAACATGAAAGAAATTTAAAAATAAGATATGAAGGGGACAAAAGGGTGACTTTTTAATAGTGAATGAAGCACTAAAAATGCAGTCTTAACAAAGACTTAGATAGACGCTCAGTTACCACCCGTCTGCTGACTGTGGAGTGGAGGCGGGGGAGTTGGGAAACCATCCTCAGTATGTGTCCTGTCATTTGGCTCTGGGGCTGGGTCGGGGCTCCTGATGGGCTGAGTGGATTCCTGTTGGTGACCTTGGGTTCAGGACAGTCATGGTTTGGATGGACAAGCACAAACGGGTCTTTCCTGGGTGCTTCCCCACAGGGTTTCCAGGTCCTCGTGGAGATGGAGTGGCTGGATTTTGGCCACAAGTTTGCTGACCGGTGTGGTCATGGGGAGAACTCGGATGATCTGAACGAGCGTTGCCCAGTGTTTTTGCAGTGGCTTGACTGTGTTCATCAGCTTCAGAGGCAATTTCCATGCTCTTTTGAGTTCAATGAAGCATTCCTTGTGAGTCTGTGCTTGTGATTCTTCATTTTGGGGACCTTCTAAATTCATAGGGGTATCAGTGTAAGTGTTAGTGGGCCAGTTTTCACTTTAAACAGCATCCTTTCTAGATTTAATTAAGGGGCTATTCTTACCTTATTTTAAAAAAAAAAAAAGGTGACACAGGTGTTTGTTCATTTAATGAATCCATGTGCACTAAGTTTATGTAAAGTCTTTGAGTTGTTCCAAAGGTAGCTTTAAAAATGGGTAATAGAAGCACTAAACAGTAGTTAAAAATAGAAACAGTAGGTTTTCGTCTGCACCCTCTAGTCAATCATACCAACCCGCCTGGGTCTGTTTCCCACTCTCTGCTCCCATCCTTTGAAGGAGGACACGCTGGCCTTGCCCTCTTCCAGCCTCCCTCCACCTGGGCACCAGCTTCCATGCCCTCCTCTGCTCAGCTTCATGGCTTCAGCGTTCCTGCTTCCCGCCCTCTGTCGGCCTGTTCCCACTTCTCTGGATCACTGCCGTCGGCGTACAAGCAGGGTGCAGTGCCTCCTGCCTCATCACACCTGTTCCTGCATCCTGTATCCCCTCGAGCTGCTACCTCATTTCTTATTTCTTCACAGCAGAGCTCCTCAGGTCTGCTACATTTACTCTCCCAAATTCTTCTTCCCTTCTCTCTTAAACCTGGTTCGGTCAGGTGTTCACCCCATTTTACCAGAGCTGCTCTTGTTAAGGTCACCAGTGATCTTCACATCACTAACCCAGTGATCAGTTTTCACTCACCTTTTAAAAAATTTGCAGTATAATTGATAGATAACATTTTGTTAGTTTCAGGTATACAACAGTGATTTGATACTTGTATATATTGCTAGTTAGTTAGTTCAGTCACTCAGTCGTGTCCGACTCTTTGCGACCCCATGAACCGCAGCACGCCAGGCCTCCCTGTCCATCACCAACTGCCGGAGTCTGCAGAAACACATGTGCATCGAGTCGGTGATGCCATCCAACCATCTCATCCTCTGTTGTCCCCTTCTCCTCCTGCCCTCAGTCTTTCCCAGCATCAGGGTCTTTTCACATGAGTCAGCTCTTCGCATCAGGTTGTCAAAGTATTGGAGTTTCAGCTTCAACATCAGTCCTTCCAATGAACACCCAGGACTAATCTCCTTTAGGATGGACTGGTTGGATCTCCCTGCAGTCCAAGGGACTCTCAAGAGTCTTCTCCAACACCACAGTTCAAAAGCATCAATTCTTCGGTGCTCAGCTTTCTTTATAGTCCAACTCTCACATCTGCTAGAAGATACTGCAAAATCTAGTATTAACATTTGTCACCATGCATAGTGATAAAGTTTTTTCTTGTGATGAGAGCTTTTAAGATGTGCTCTCCTGGCAGTTTTTAGATACACAGCACAGTACTACTCAGTCTCTTAGGACCAACCCCCTGACTTAGATCCCCCTAACTCACGTCACATCCCACTGACTTGTTTTATAATAGGAAGTTTGTACCTTTTGACTTGTCTTCATCTTCTTTGGTTCATCATTAATATTTGGCATAATTGAGTCACCCCTTTCTGAAACACTTTCTTCAGTTGACTTCTATCACACACTCTTAGTTCTCTGCTTCACCAGCTGCTCCTTTCTGTCTCCTTAGCTGGTTCTTCCTTATCCCCCACTTCGGAATGTTGGAATGTCCCAGAGTTCAGGCTCCTTCTCTAGGGATTCATCCAGTCCTTTGGCTTTAATTGCTGTCTGTGATTCCCACGTGTATAGTCTTCAGCCTAGACCTCTGTCTCTACTTAACTCCAGGCTCTGATATCCACTTGTGACTGCTCAGGATCTCCACTTGAATGTCTTAATGATATTTCAAACTTAACATTTTCAGAACTTAGTTCTTAATATCTATATCTCCCCACCTCAAAACTGATCTTCCAGAAGTCTTCCTTCTCACCGAATGGCAACTCAGTCCTTCATTTCATTTAGGGCAAAGCTTTTATGTTGTCCTCAACTCCCCTTTCATATTCCACATTCAGTCTATCAGCAGATTCTGTCATTCTGCTTTAAAAATATATCTAAAACCTGATAGCTTACTGCTGCCTGTGCTGTTGCCCCAGTTGCAGACAGACAGTTCAGCAGCCTCAGAGGTCCTTCTGAAACATGGCATAGACTCTGTCTTTCCTGTCAGGAAGCCTCTGGTGACTCTGCTTTTCCGCACAGTAAAAGCCACAGTCCCTCAAATGGCCTGCAGGGCTCTTGCAGAGGTGACCGTCCAGGCTCATGTCCTCCCGCCCTTCACCTCATGCAGTGTCCGTCCGTCACACTGGCCTCCTCCAGTTGCTCAGCAGTTGCAAGCTTGTGCTCCCCTCAGGACCATCGTGCTAGCGGTCGCTGCTGCCTGGACGGCCTCCCAGCTCCCGTCCCCCAGTGCGCATGTGCCCTGCTCGCCCCTTTTCAGCAGGTCCCTGCCACTGAGGCCTCTCACACTGCCCTGCACGTGCTCCGGCCCTCTTCCCTGCCTTCCTGCCTTAGTGTGCATCGCACTGCTCACACCTCCCCCAGGGCAGGAGAGCGGCCTTCTCACTGCTGCTTCTCTGCACCCATAGACACACCTGGGCTGCTCCACAGCAGCATGTTGAAGAAGCTGTTGTGAAGTATGCGCTCAATTCAGACTTGGCGGCGCACTGACCCGCTCCTGTGCCCAGTTAACTTAGGACCTTGGAAGTTACTTACAGGGAGGCAGAGAGGATGGGGGTGCCAACGCCCTTTTGACTCAGGAGTGATGGTGGTCGGGGTTGTGAGGAGGCTGCAACTTGGTTCCCCCATCTTCCCGAGTGTGAACTGAAGTGCACATCATGGGTGTTGGGGAAGGTAGCTCTGCTGGGCTGACTTCCCCCCAGAAAACATGTATCCCTTGCTTGGTTTTGCTTCATGTTGGATCTCATAGGTGAAACTGGTGCAGCATACCTATTCCTGCCTCTTTGGAACATTCCTGTGCAACAACGCCAAGGAGAGAGGAGAGAAGCACACTCAGGAGCGGACTTGTTCTGTGTGGTCACTGCTTCGGGCGGGCAACAAGGCTTTCAAAAACCTACTGTATTCCTCTCAGTCAGAGGCCGTATGTATCCTTCAGCCTTTTTTGCTCTCAGCAGCAGAGTAAATTCGGGGATGGGGACACATGGGATCCTTTTCGAGAAGCAACTGTTTTCTCAAAGGCCTCTCGGTTGTCTCTGGATAGCTTGGTTCCATTTTTTTCCAACCACTCTGTCCCGAGAAAGGCCTGTTTTCCGGTTATGCTTTGCCCTGCTTCCAACTCCTCTTTGTTCGGGGTGGTTTGACCTAACACATGTCTCTACTTGGCCACTGTAGATAAGAGTCTTTTCTAAGCATCTCTGCCAGAGCTTAACTTACTCCCAGCATCTCCTGACAAGTGGAAGAGGCACTTAGGTCACCCTGGATGCCTGACAGCTCAGAAGGCGCTGCGGACCCCCCGCACCTTCCCAGTGTCAACAGGTGGTGATACCCACTGCAGCTTCTGCCTCAGCGTGACACTGGCATGTCTGTCTGACTGATTCTCCGCTCACATGGAGAACTGGCAGCTCCTTTAAGACTTTGTTCCTCAAAGGAACACCGTCTGTTAAGCAGAGAAAAGGAAGCACGTACATCTGTGCATTGGTCCATGGTCTTGTTCCTCGTGTCAGAATGCATCTTAAATTCTAAGTCACAAGGAGGCCAATCTGAGGTTATATTGATTTACTGGACTATTAATGAATAACTTCTTACTTCAGTTAAGTAGTCCAAGGAAGGATTGAAGCTAGCTGCTTCTCTCTCTCCTGTGCCTGCTGGACAAGTAGCAGTATGGAAGAAAGTTTCCTTCCTTCCTTTCCACATGATTAATTTAGATGATCTTATAAAACAGGTTTGACAGTGTGTTCTGAAGCCAAGCTTTGTACCAGGGAACAGACAATCACCATCTAGCAGAATGACTCACTTTCTTGTGCAGTAAAAGCAACAAATTAAGCTGAGGAAAGCCAGTCATTGAGTAAAGGTGACCTAAGAAATAACTAATGAGAAATGGATTTTTGAAAAACATTTTTAGATTTTCATGCCCACAGAGGCTCTCGGGTGAAATATGTCTACCGCCTGCTCTTGGCCCCAGATAATAGGTGCATTCACTCACGTAATGGCTTTTGGAGATCTTGCAGGAATGCTGGGCATTCCTGCTTGGTGTTTGCTCTTCCCCTCGTTCCTAGACATTTCTGACAGACTTGTGGGAACTTGTTAAGCCCATGCCCCGCTGTCTCCTCAGGTGCTGTACCCTGTGTGCCACGTGCGCAACCTGATGCTGTGGAGTGCAGTGTACCTGCCCTGCCCGTCCCCGTCCACCCCCGTGGACGACAGCTGCGCGCCGTACCCAGCCCCAGGCTGCAGCCCCGACGATCCGCCCCTGAGTCGGTGAGCCTGCGGCTGATGCCGAGTCCTCGGGCCCTTCCTGGGTGTATTCCTGTGTTGGGGTGTATGCAGGGATGGTCAGACATTTTGACATTGTCTGGCTGCACACGTCTTTCTTAGCGCTCTTGAGGTTTTCTTAGGGAAAGTGTAAAGGTTTTGGGCTCTGAGGCTCTGGATAGCTTGAGCCTCGTCCCTGAAGAGTACTGGGCACTGTTTCCACTCTGTTCTTGGGCAGTTTCTCAGTGATGGAGCACATCCCCTGGGTTCCTGTGACCCTCTGGCTTGAGTTGCAGGCACAGCTTTGTGCTCCTGCCTCGCTGCTGTGACTTGTCATCTTGCACTTGAAAGGCAGATTTTATCAGATGATAGTCTGCTTTGCAACCTATGAATTAGCTTTATTGAATTCAGACTGATGAATAATAGAGTAATTTAAAATATTGTACTATCAGAAAATCAGCAACGCTACCTTCCTTTGCCACTAATTGAGAAATGCAGAAGTATCATGAAGATTGTCTTTCTAAACCCGTGTTTGGTGTTAGTTTATCTGTATGTGTTGGGCATGGGGTGCCTGAGAGTAGAAGGTCTCACCCTGGAGCTCTGCCTGCCTGCAGCCTGAGCCTTATTCCAGATATGCCACGGCTCCTTGAGTAGCTGTAATGGAGCCAGTGAGGAAATGACTGCCCGTTAAAACCTGTTGCTCTGACTTCTCCCAGAACAACCTCAGATCCTCATTTCCCCCAAACTCCTTTCTTTAGGCTACCAAAGACCAGATCATTTGACAATCTGACCACCGCCTGCGACAACACAGTGCCTCTGGCCAGCCGGCGCAGCAGTGACCCAAGCCTGAACGAGAAGTGGCAGGAGCACCGTCGCTCGCTGGAACTGAGCACCCTGGCCGGTCCTGGGGAGGAGCCTGTGGAGCCTGACAGCCTGGGGAAACCGACCAAAGTGCTGGGTGGTGCCGAGCTGTCTGTTGCGGCTGGAGTAGCTGAGGGGCAGATGGAGAACATTTTGCAAGAGGCCACCAAAGAGGAGAGTGGGGTAGAGGAGCCTGCCCACAGTGGGGTGCAGGAGGTCAAAGAGGAGGCTCTGTTGGAAGAGGGGAGCAGGGGTAAGAGCCCCGAGGGCTCAGCCCGTGAACTTGATCAGCAGCCAGAGGTGGGGGAGGCTTCCCTAAGGAGTCATCCAGGCACTAGCCTTTCTGGGCTCTCGCAGGGTGTTCCTGAGCAGGGTGGGCACAGTGTTCTCCCCAGTTCTCTCCAGGAGCCCCCCAGGGAAGAGGGTTCCCAGGAGGTCCCTATGGAACCGTCTCAGATAGGAGCTACAGCAGAGGACAGGGAGGAGGCAGTCCTTCCTGTCTCAGCAGATGTGGCGGTTGACTCTGGTACCTCACAGTCAAGTTCTCTGCCCTCCCAAGTTTCATTTGAGACCAGAGGACCAAACATGGATGGGTCTGTGGACATGTTAATGGAAGATAAAGTGAAGTCAGACAGCGGGCCCCAGGGCCATCATAGACCTGGCCCTGTCCGCAGTGGCTGGCTCGGTGGCAAGGACGTGCTTCCTCCAGCCGTGGAGCCCAGGCCTGCAGAGAGGCCCCAACTGGGGCCTGTGGTGCACAGGACTTCCCCTGGCAGCGCCCGGAGCCCAGCGCATTCTCCTAGTGCCTTGCCTTTAGCTGAATGTAAGGAGGGGCTTGTGTGCAACGGTGCCCCAGAGACTGAAAATAAGGCCTCAGAGCAGCCCCCAGGGCTTAGTACCCTCCAGAAGTATCCCACCCCCAATGGACACTGCGCCAACGGGGAGACTGGGAGGAGCAAGGACTCCCTGAGCCGCCAGCTGTCGGCCACAAGCTGCAGCTCTGCCCACGTACACACGAGGAGCTTGCACCCCAAGTGGCTGCACGGACACTCGGGGAGACCGTCGGCCGCTGGCAGCCCTGAGCAGCCTTCCCGCAGCCATCTGGACGATGACGGCATGCCTGTGTACACGGACACGATCCAGCAGCGCCTGCGTCAGATTGAGTCGGGCCACCAGCAGGAAGTGGAGACCTTGAAGAAACAAGTCCAGGAGCTGAGGAGTCGCCTGGAGAGTCAGTACCTGACCAGCTCCCTGCGCTTCAACGGGGACTTTGGGGATGAAGTGGTGAGTACACCATGGTGCCTCCGTAGCTGCACAGGAGATGGGCACACTGTGCCGGGCCCCTTCTGTCCGGATTTCAGAGACAGTCGGAAAGGTTTAGAATAGCCCTGGTGAGAGGCTGGAGAGCGCCCCCGCCAGGTGACCAGCAGTGCGCTGCTTTCTCTCTCCCGCCTGCGCACCCTCCACGGGCATCCTGTCTACAGGAGAGGCAGGAGAGAGTGCGCACTCACTGTGTAGCTGGTCAGTTCTCTGCGCAGAGAGGGTCAGGCCTTGAAGAGCGTGAACTGGCAGAATGACATTCGTCCAGCAACACCAGATATTCCGGTCCAGTCACAGTGCCTGTCCTACCCCAGTAGCTAGTGAGCAGTTAGTCCCTACCCCCCAGTAATGTGAGCTGTGGCTTGGAAGGTTTAGTTCTTTTTAAACATATGTGTACCTATCTTGTGGCAGGTGATGGTGGTAGAGATGGGAAGGAGGATTGGTTTCTAGCACAGTCGGGAGTTAGTGCAGATGGGCCTGGTGACTGGAAGGGGAGGTACCTTAGGGGAGAGTCTCGGAGACACTCTCCTTCCTGGTGGGTCTGACTTGGCGTGATTAAGAACAGGTGTGAGTCTGGCTCTGAATCAGTCAGCGTACATTAAAGGCGGGCTCATCCAATGACTTTACTTCAAACTGACTTGGTTTTTTCATTTTCCCAAAGAGTCCTTCAGAGAAGGGAGGACACGCCCAAAGCACTGTTTCAGCACACAGGTGTCAGTGGCAGGGTTAGATTTGGCAGGTCCACTGGAGCAGCCGACATAGAGTTCCACCTCCACCCTGGTTACCTCTGCCTACCCACTCCCTGGAGCCCAAGGCCTGCCCCTCCACTCCAGAGTCACTGCACCCGGCCTTAGATCTGTGTATCTCTCTTCCAGCTGAGCTCAACCTTGTCTCTGCACCTGCTCAACCCAGCTCTCGATGGCTGAGGCACCTAGAGATTCAGCAGCCCTAACACCCAGGCCCGCCCACATTCCCCGTGCTCCCTTCTTTGCCAAGCTCTTTCTTCTTCTGGGAGGAGACCAGGTTCATTCTGTTCAGCTGTGTTTGTTTGCCAACAGACTTCAATTCCCGACTCGGAAAGCAATCTGGATCAGAACTGTTTGTCTCGCTGCAGCACAGAGATTTTCTCTGAAGCCAGCTGGGAGCAGGTGGATAAACAGGACACGGAGGTACAGGCTCAGCCCCTGTTCTGAGTGCCACCCATGCAACTGTTTTGCGGTTCTTCTCCACCCCCATCGTCTGTCCCCCCTGCCCCAGCCAAGGGAAGACCTCACCGCACACTCACCCTCTCTGAGTCTCAGCACCTATGAATTCCCGTCAAATCTGGAGTTTCTAAGCCAGGGAAACTCGAGCCAGCCCTCTCTCCTCAGTGCCTCTGCACTAGAGCCTTGCCCGCTCTCACAGCAACCAGGCTGCTCTGGCTGCCTCTTGATCTCAGGGGAGTTTGGAGTCCCCTCGAGGGGAACGATTTGGACGCCTTTCTTGTACTGCTGACATCAGGCCTGATTGGCTGGTGCCACTGGAGCCAGTGTGGTCCTTGTGACTCTTGCTGCCCCAGCATGGCTCCGTTGGCTCCAGCTGGATGGCCCATCTCCTGTCACTGACCTGGCCCCGATGTTTTACAGATGACCCGTTGGCTCCCTGACCACCTGGCCGCCCACTGCTACGCGTGCGACAGCGCCTTCTGGCTTGCCAGCCGGAAGCACCACTGCAGGTGCCCCTGGAGGGAGTGGCGGGGCAGGCGGGGTGTGGGGGCCGAGGCTGGGGCAGAGCCTGCGGATGGAGATGGGGGCATCTGGCTGACAGACCCAGGGGTCTTCAGAACCCTGGCCCACCTTTTGTGCCTGTGAAATCAGTGTTTACAGAACTTCATTTGGTGTCTGTCTTCCATTTTAGAGTGATTGTGAGTAAGTTTTGAAATGTACAAATGATGTCCCTTTTCCACCGAAACCACCACTTTTTATTCCTAGAGTGAAAGTGCTTCCCATGCAGCATGGCTGCTGTGAGCAAAAGAGCTTTCCTACTGTGGGCAGGGAGCTTCATTTGCCTGCCCCTTGCCCTGTTCCCTGACCTCATACTCCTTGGGGGTAGGGGGCTGGTGGGACTGGCTGAGAACGCAGTTTTTGGTCCACAAGGCTCTTACTTCTTTCTGGGCTGCAGAGTGAGTGGCTACAGATGCTTTGCTCCAGGTTGGGAGGTGACTGGAGAATAATCAGTGTTCCTGGGATAGGGATTTGATCTGAATTGTGGCAGAGCTCACCCGCATGAGCGGACCTGGTTTAAAATAGAACCACCTCTCTGTCCAACGATGATGCTTCCAGGACTGTGTATCTCCCCGCCCTCACCCCAAGCCCAAATGTCTTTAGTTGGCTTCTCTCCTGAGCTCTCTCTCCCCTCCTTGCAGGGACACTGATCGTGTTGATCAAACGTGGTGAGCATTTGCAACAGCTTGTCTGTGGTGTCTGCACATCTACAGTAACTTCTCCACACTAACGCTCCCATTCCCCCTCTCTGCACTCACTGGGATGAAGCTTGGGTCCAGGAGCACAGGCAGGTGGGCTGGGGGCGTGGGGACAGCACAGCCGCTGGCTGAGGAGACCACTGGGGCTGGTCAGGCTGTAGCCCAGGGTGCGCCTGCTGACCGCACAGGTCAGGCAAGCCATCTGGCTGATGGCAAGAGGGGTGCTTCAGCAGGGGCTGGTCTTGTGAAGTGGCCAGTAGAAGGGGTACTTAGTTGTGCGTCAGTCATTCCCTGAGATTTCAGGATAGTACTGGCATCACTACTCTCTTTTTTTCCCCCCTTAAAAAAAAAAAGGAGCCCAGGATGGAACAGAGGTGGTCTTTCCAGAGAACTGCTAGCACTGAAAACTGCAAGGCAAGACCCCACGTGGCATCCATCAGGATTGCCTGAGAGAGGTCAGATAGACAAGCTTTAGCTCATCAAATTCATGTCAGGCCTTTGAGTTGAATTCCAGCAGGTATGTGAAATAAATGTACACATTCAGAAATAGATTGAGGCAGTTTCTCTCTGTAACCACAGGTTCTTACTGATATATGCTTTTCAGAAACAGTTGTGAATTACTCACTGCATTCCAGAGGATGAAGTCTTGTGTGTTGGTTTTCCTTCTTTCTTTTCATTGCCCCTTTCCTTTTGTGGTATTCTTTCATCCGCAAAGCGTATTCAGCATTCTCTTTCGTGCTTAAGTGGTCCTTAATCCAGCGGTGGGTTTCCTTTCTGAGGAGCATAAAGGAGAAGGTCGTGAGTGATGCTGGCTGAGGAGGAGCTCCCCTTTAGCTTTTGACCCCACGTCATTGGAGGGCTGCATCAGACTCCTTGGAGTCTCCTGTTGGGCTTATTGGGGTTGATTTTAGGGCCTCCCCAGAGTGGGGCTGTAAGGTGAGCATAACCTCAGCCTCTGCCAGTTCCCCTTCCTGGAGGCCATGCAGGGCATCTGTTTCGGTGTGCAGACACCTATGCTGCACACACGCATCAGAGCTGGGCTTTCAAACGTAGGAAGGGTGAGAGGTCAGGGTGCATTCAGGCCTTTAGAGAGCGGATACTCCCTGGAGATGCATGCGGGCAGCAGAGTGACCCACGAGTGGAGTGACTGACCCTTGTCTAATCGGGGGTGTGTGTGCACGCGTGTTCATCTGCATTGTCCTCTCACCCTGAGCATGTGGCACTGGTTGCTTGTCTCCTGGCTTCGCATGCCGGCAGCACAGCAGTCCTAGACGGCAGCAGCCTGTTCTGTTACTGCCTCTGAGCCTTTGGGCACGGGCTCCTCACTCCCCAGGTGGGCCGGAGGTTTCTCTCATCTGAGCGGCTCAGAGACCAATCGAATTGGTCCCTGGCCTCTTTATGATCTCAAGCTACACAGAGGCTATTGCTCAGGTGGGTGTGGCCACAGGGTTTTCCTGGACCAAGACTCAGCCATCGAGCTAATGGCTGCCTTCCGCCCTGGGCCCATTTGCTTTCATGGATCTCTGTTGAGCAGTGTCTTCTGACACCTGGTAACCTTGAGCCATAGTGGTAAGGCAGCCAGGTGTCCTGGACCCTAAAGTGAAAGTGGTGTGCGACTGTGCTCGGGAGGGCTCCCTTCCCTGCCTGGCTTCTTCCTGGGTCAGACCCACCAGAGTGTTTGGTGTAGAGGAGTCTTCAGTCTCCAGCACATCTGAGTTGCATACAGGGAAGCTCTGTCTTCTGAAGTTGGTTTCCCCAGCCTGTCTCTGCTGCTGACACTAACACTGTTTTTGTTTTTTCTCATCTCAAGGAACTGTGGGAATGTATTCTGCTCCAGTTGTTGTAACCAGAAGGTTCCAGTTCCCAGCCAGCAGCTCTTTGAACCTAGTCGAGTGTGCAAGTCTTGCTATAGCAGCCTGCATCCCACAAGCTCCAGCATTGACCTTGAACTGGATAAGCCCATTGCTGCCACTTCAAACTGAAGCTCCGTGACCTGGGGCAGGTGAAGGCCGAGCTGCTCCCGACAGGCCCACGCAGCCTGGGCAGACCTAGAGGCCCGTGTGCTTTGGAATGGGGGCGTGAACCAGCTGTGCAGAACGGCAGCCCTGTGGGGTGTGCCGCTGGGTTGTGCTTTGAGTCCTCTCTTCCCATCCCATCCCACCCCTGTGTTTTTTTCCTCTACATTTTCTATCCTCCTCCTGCCTCCAAAAAAGAGAAAAGTACCCTGGTTGTCTTTAAAAAAAAAATTTTTTTTTTTATTTTGATGGAAGAGCAGAGGTTGCCAGCTGTCAAGCAGTGCTGAGCGGTGCTTTGTTCTTCAGGATGGGAGGAGGCTGGTTGAGTCAGGAGTGGAGGCCTGAGCTGGACAGCGGGGAATAACGCCGGTACTGCCATTTGTGACCGATCCTCGTTAACACCACCACATCAGAGCCAAGGGGAAACCTTTGCTTCTGAGGACGCCAAGAGCATCTGCCCTAAGAGCAGTGCCCCTGTGCCCTCTCTCCCGCAGAGGGGCTGGGCCAGTCCCTCCACAGGCAGAGGAATGGGAGTGGGGTTGGGAGGGGGCACCCTCCAGAGGCCCTGAGAGGGTTGGCCCTGGCTGGCTGGCATCTCCTCTTCCACGGGATTGTCTTGTTATCTTGTTAAGGGACCCAGGTGTCTGGGCTCCCCTCACTGTCAGTGGTCGGCCCCCTTAGGCCAGCAGCGCTTCCCACCCTTGGGCGCCAGGTGTCAGACCGGCCAAAGCACAACACCCCGCTGCTGCGGTCAAGGCCGGAGCGCGTGCTGAGCCCGGGGAGTGCCTCAAAGCCCCCTCCCAGGCCTAGTCCCCCAAACACTCTCTTCCTCGGCCAGCACAGGGAAGTCCAGACTCAGGGTTCCCGAACCGCCCCACTCCCAAACAATCCTGGACCTCCCCCTTGAGGGGTAGAATTGGTCTTTTGGAGTGCAAGCGTCTGGAAGAGGCAGTGTGTCCCACAGAACCAGCCTTCCTCCACTGCCCCTTGGAGCCCAGCCCTGCTGCTGTGCTGCTTGTCAGCCGCGAGGGGCGATGTGGTGACTGCGGGGTTCCTTAAAGAAGGGACATAGCCCATCGGAGATGCAAGGCACCTCTCCTCAGCAAGCTTTGATGTGGCCCTCAAAGAGCCTTAATCAGGACTTGTGGTGGAGGCGGTACGGAGAAGGGTGGGGCAGAGTTCAGGTTTGTGCTTTGTGATCTCGGTGTCTGTGCCTGCCATCCCTCCCTGGGGAAGGGCCATGCTCGGCGCTTCGAAAAGCTGCTAACCGGTAACTGGGCGGATTGTGGTCAGCAGTGGGGGTGTGGCCTGGGAACTCTCCCGACCTTTTGGGAGCAGCTCCCTGGCGAAGGGCAAGTTGTGTCTCAGGAAGGTGGCTCCTGGGTGTAGCTAAGACTTGGCCCGAAGCCTTCCCTGGAGCTATCAGTCCAGGCAAAGCCAAGGGCACCTGAGCACGGCTGACCTTCCAGTGGCAGCAGGCTGCTCAGAATTTGCATTGAGTGAAACAGGGTGAAGTTCTCCTCCACACTGTGTGGTCAGGCCTTGCAGGTTGGGAGAAATCAGTCTAATTGAAGATTGTGCAGTTCCTAGTGACAGGTGCCAAGAGGTAATGATTACGGGTTTCTTGGGTCTGATGTACAGTGTGAATAAATGCTTGCAGCTCTTAGCCCTTTTTTGATCAATGAAGCACTTTTTTATTAATATTTTTCTTTGTATGTAAAGGAGGAACCTTAACTCTCCGTAGCTGTACATATAACCCTTTTCTCCTAAAGAGGAGTTGATCAGCGCTCCTATATTTTTCATTTTTTGTCAAAGCAAGAAGTAAATACTTTAGAACTGTTAAATATATAAATAAAGTGAATAAAGTTTAGTGTTCCGCATGGTAGCGTTTGCTAGCATGTTCTGATTTTTCTCCCTGTGGTTTATTCCCCTTCATCCCATTTCCCTCTGACACTGAAGCAATTTGAGGTGCTGCTGAGAAATTGAACTTTGATACAGGAAAACTAGATTTCTTTTTAGCTCTAGACCTTGGCAAGGAGCCTGCACCGTGATGCCCACACTGAAGCATATTTTCTTGATGGTTTTTGCCCCATGGTCTCCAAAGTTAAAAAGGCAAAGCATCATAACAGTCGGCCATTCTTCCTTATCTGAAGAACTGAGTGTCAACAGTAATTAAAACTACCTCTGTCCTCCAGGCTCTTTTTTCTGTTGTTACTCTAATGTCAGCCAGTGCTCCGGCCCCTCACCCCACATACCAAGGAGCATCAGCAGCGCCTGCAGTGGCGGTGAGCACCGAGGCCTGCACGCAGCAGAGACTGAAGGGGGTTTGCAGCCAGAAAGCACCTCGCCTCTGCCTGACCTTGGCAGGGAATCCTTGGGGCAGAGGAGACCAAACTGGATGTGAGTGGACCGTGTGCATACCTAGAGGCCTCCTGCCTCCTCCCACAAGAGGGAGGAAGCTCCGCCTCAGATCTGTAACCAGTCAGGAAGGCCATAGCTTCCTGTCACTTCCTGACTCGCTCCTGCTCTTTGTAGAGGGATTTTCTTTCCCATGTCACTGTTGGGCACCCTTCCTGTCCCTCAGGCCTCTGAAGGATGTAACGTGGTGCAGTTCTTCCCAAGGGAGGGTAGGTACCGATTAGTGCCCAACTCTGGGGTCACCAGCCTTACATCTGAGGTGAGTTGCGTGCTCTTGACAAGTGGCCTGCGATGAGCGACCTGAGAGCCTCCCAAGGTCACTCTCTGGATGTACTCACTGCTTAAAGTACACACACACTTTTAAACACTCCAGCTGGTTCCAGTCTGAGATCTGTGTGCACCGTGTGGCAGGTGTGTGCGGGGGAAGGTGCCGCTTCAGCAGCCTCAGTCCATCAGGGAGCTGAGTCTGGGCTTAGACCACTTTGTGAAAACCTGAGTGTGTGTCCACACAGAGCTCCCGTTCCTGAGGGCTAATGCTTTAGCCCTTGGTAAGTTAGAAATACTGGTAGAGTCTAACAAAGCTGTTGGGGCCATAGATGGGGAACTGCTGGCATTAGGAAGATGGAGAAGACCTGCACAGTGTGGGCAGGAGGCAAGGAAGTGCCCCATGAGGGAGGCTGTACGTGGAGGAGTTGGTTATCCGAGGACACGGCCAGTTTTCCTCACTCGGAGATATTTGATCTCTGAGCCCTGGAGCTCTAAAGGTGACCTTGAGGTGCCAGGTCGTCATCCTCATCTCCAGATTTGCCTTTCCTGGGTCTCTCAGTATTTCCCTTCTTTCTGTACTTTGGTCTCGATCCCAGTCCAAAAAATGATAGAGTGCAGTGATCCACTAAGACTTCCTAGTAAAGGTGTACAGAAAATTGATTTTGCTAAAATGCTCATTGTTTATTTCTATATTAGCAAATGATATTCTAAAGAAATACTGTGGCACATTTAAAGGGGAATGAACAAAATGCTCCCAGAGCATTTGTTAAACTTCCAGCTATTTAAAAAAAAATCAAAATGGGAGTAGAGTAAACCCTAGAATACAGTTTTCAGGCCACTTGGCTTGATACACCTGACTTGGCCCACAAGGCTGGGTGATGCCCTGCCACTGAAACCCTCCCGTGTAGCGGTATGCCGCATCTGCTGAGGGTGCGGCTAACAGCAGATGACGGCGGGCCTGGGCTGTGCAGCAAAATGACTGACTCTCCACTTGGAGTTTGGAAACCATGGCAGGGGTCCAGCTGTTTGATTTCATCATCTAAGAGCATTTGTTCTAAGTGGAGCTCACTGATGAGCTATCTGGAGGGCAGGACTAGAATTCTAGTGTGAGAGGCAGCGGCTCCGCTCCCCAGCCTCTGACTCCTCGAGACGGTCTCCCTGGCCCGGTACACCGCGGCAGTGCTCCCTGCGTCCTCACCCTTGTTTGGAGTCGTCTGCTGCCTGTTGTGCGGATACCAGCTGCCTCCCTGGTCAAATGGGGCTCTTCTAGGTTAGGCAGTTGGTCAGAGCCATGAGGGGAAAGGGTACCCTCTGAAGTAGGAATTAACAAAGGTTTTAAATGCTGTTGTATTTTATCACTGTCTTTTCTATCATATCCATGTTCTTAGCTTCTGTTAACACTGCTCACGGCAGTTGGCATTTCAGTTGTATTTTCAGTGAAATTTTACATCGGCTTTTAAAACTGACTTAACTGCTTCCAGACTGGTGTTAAGATTTTTTTCTAAATGCAAAACGTAACCCCTGAGGCTTGGATCCTGGTTAAATACCCTGTTGCTGCTGAAAGCAGTACCTGCTACTGCAACAGCCTTGGCTCTGCTGTAGACTGAGTCAGTGTGTAAACTGAGGAGATAGCATTTTCACCCACAGTTGTTCAGCCCCTTGCACTGTGCTTCGCTTGTCAGTCGTGTGGCCAGTGTTGAGGTGCCGGGAGTAAATCCACTCTTCCCTGGTCTGTGCAAGAGACACGGAGGGGACAGCAGGAGTCCACGTTTGTGTCTGAGGCCTGGGACTTGAAATCCTGACGTTAGAGGTGGGTAAGGGATCTCAGGTGGGTAGATTTGTGGTTTTCATGCTCTTCTGTGGGGAGCGGGCCTCCAGCTCTTTAGTATTGGGCTTCCACCTAAGATCTGATTTGAAGGGTTTGGATGATTAAAATTACTGATTTAATCCACCCTCCTGGTTTTACTTTTTACAGTGGTTCTTGTTGGTTATCTGTGTTAACAGCAGTGTGTCCATGTGAATTCCAAACTCCCAAACTATCCTCTCCCACCCCACCCCACCCTTCCCCTCTGGGAACCATACACTCATTCTGTTTCTCTTTTGTAAATAGTTTTGATTTGCATTTCTCTAATCATTATTAATGATGAGCTTTTTTTAATTTTTAAACTTTACATAATTGTATTAGTTTTTCCAAATATCAAATGTGGCTGTTGGCCATCTGTATATCTTCTTTGGGAAAATGTTTAGGTTTTCTGCCCATTTTTTGATTGGGTTTTTTTGTTGTTGTGAGTTGTATGAGCTGTTGGGTGACTAATCCCTTGTGGGTCACCTTGTTTGTGATTCCCATTGTTGTGTAAAAGCTTTCACGTTTAATTGGGTCCCCTTTTTGTTTTTATTCCCATAACTCTGGGAGATAGACTGAAAAAGATATTGCTGCTATTTATGTCAATTCTGCCCATGTTTTCCTCTAAGAGTTTTATAGTATCTGGTCTTACATTTAGGCCTTTAATCCATTTTGAGTTTGTGATGCTTTGTTGAGAACAATGAGATTCAGGGAGCAGCAAAGATTGATCCAGGGTGACCAGTGAAAGCAAAATGTAAACAAAACATTCTCTCCTGATGCCTTCCCTTCAGAGCTCTTGGGCTTCCAGAGAGCAGCCTTAGATAAATAGTTATTCTAACCTGGTTCTCTTTGGATTAGCCAAATCAGAAATCTTGGAGATGAGCCTAGCAGTCACTACACAAAGGCTTAAACTGTAAGTCCTCCGATCCCTGGTACCAAAATCAAAAAGTTTTGATATTATATATAATCCAGTTTTTTTTTTCTTTTAACCTTTCAAGTACCTAAGAACAATGTTAACAGAATGAACTAAATTCAAGTCATAATGTCTTAAAATCAGTGGGGTGGCAGGGGTCAGGGTGGGGAAGCATTTCTGACTAATGCAAGTTGTGAACTCAGTGTCCAATTCATACCTGTTTTTATTTGGAATGGTATAGAGGAAAAAACCTGATTTTTATCTATGTAAGTGCAAATAGTTACAGCTTGTCTGCAGTCTCTGGTTATGGACAAAACTGAAGTAGATGCTTGAAAAAAGGATTAAGAGAGGACTATCCAGGACCTGCTTTCAGCCCTTATCTTCCATACATCAGGTGAGAAACACCCAAAGGTTATTATCACTAAAATTACACGTGGTGACAGCCACTAGCACCCAGGTGTGGTGACCCCAGCACCGACCCAAGAAGCCCTCACAAGCACGAAACTGGAGGCCTTACCTGAGGGCTCCAGCGGCCTAAGCCATGCGTGTTTTGTCTCTGAGCGTACCTGTTACGGA
This sequence comes from Bos javanicus, assembly GCF_032452875.1. NCBI lineage: Eukaryota > Metazoa > Chordata > Mammalia > Artiodactyla > Bovidae > Bos > Bos javanicus. Next base: position 69,533,817 of record NC_083884.1, read on the forward strand.
TGATTTTCACTATTTAATATGACACTTGGAGTGAGGGAGTGCAGGGAGCCTCTGAGGTGCTGCCACAAAAGCCAGTTTCAAAACCAGTTATTTGGTGTAAAGACTCTGGGGTTTCTGAGCCCACAAGCCTGGGCCAGCTGAGCACCTCCTCAGCTGGAGTGGAGCACTGGCCCCAGGGCTGGGTCGATGATGAGGACCTGGTAAGTGCTCCCCGCCCCTGTCCATGAAACAAGGTGACTTCCACTGCTGGAGGACATTGGGAAAGATCAGAGCCAGACAAGCTCCTGTCTCACTGGTCTTAAAACTTGAAGACAACTGGCCCTGCCCTGGGTCTTCCACCTTACAGAGGTAACATTCTGGTCTAAGTTTACTTACAATATCATGCAGTTGTCACTACTCGAAGACTTCAGAGTTCATCTATGAACTTTAAATACTGATGTATTTTAATGGATGCAGGTCTGCCTTAGAGGTGCACTTAGAATCCTATAAAAGCAATGGGAAAGAGGGGCCAGAGAAAAACTGCTTGTTGGAGTTGAGGTGGCCTCAGTTTGCTGAATAGCTGGCGAGGTTTAGGTTTCTGACTGAGGACTGCACAAGCCAGGAGCTACACAGAGCAGCTGGCTCTGCAGGCTGCGCAGCAGGGGAGGGAGAGGGGGCCTTGCCTCTAAGCAGCGCAGATGTCTGAGGCACGGGCCTGGGCCAGGCTGTGTCTGCTACTTAGCAGGTGAGCCTAAGGTTGCAAGAGAGTGACGACCTTACCTTCAGCTCATGCTCCTTGCCATCTCCAATGCCAGAGGAGCCCAGGGTGGGTGAACATACTTAAGGCTTCATCACCCAAATTAAAACAGACTGAGTTAATTATGAATGGCTCCTCTGCTGTACTTTGCCTGTGGGACAGCCATCCCCTAGAGCTGGAGGTCTTTCAAGTCCCCCTTAGATTGCTGGTACCTGCTGACACACACTACTGGGGCGGCTCCCAGTTTTGAAGTTCTGCCAGCCCTGGGGACCCGACCTGGGTGCCGTTTCTGTTCTTTCATTTGACTTGATGGACCAGCCAGCTGCTGCCTCAGACGTCTGTGCCCAACATGTGTGTTCTCTGGGGTCCCCAAGGACCTGCCGTGCCTGCTGGCTCTTCTGCCGCTGCAGCTGGCCTTCGGGGCTGTGCCATACTGTCCTGTCCTTGCTCCTGTGTGGTGCTGGTGTTCCTGACGTTCAGTTGTTGGCTCTGCTTCCACACATGCTTCCTTGGAGACTTGTATAAATCAAGGTACTTTATTAACAACAGTTCCATCCATGTCTCCAGCTGTTCCCGAGCCAGCGTGCGAGGCCGCCTCACGTGCACACCCTGTGCAGCCCGAGGCATCAGCCCAAGGGACTAGTTCTCAGGGCCTAGGACCCTGCTCACCCAGTCCTGTCAGCTGGAAGGAGGGCGGAGCCAGGAGGCCTGCAGCCCGGGCCTGTCGCCAGTACTCTGCGCACCGGGTCTAAGGCGCGGGGATGGTGCAGTTCCTTCCCAGTCAGCCTGCAGCAGTTGCGAACCTGATGCCACTCTGCCTTCCTCGCCCCCACGTCCAGGTAGGAAGTTAACCTCCTCTTTCCAGACGGTAGCTGAATTCCTCCCCAAAGCCCTGCCCGCCTTAAGAAGTTCTGAGCCACACTAGGCAGGAATGAACCTTGGCAGCTAAAGCCATTGCCCACGGCTCCTGTGCGCTGCCTGAGGCAGGGAGGGCAAGGGGGCGAATCCTTTGCTTCTCCTTACCTGGACATCTGGATCACCCTTGCCTCTCATGTGCTCCGTAGCTCTGCCCTCCAAAGCCCTCTAGACTTTCGGAGATCACTGCCAAGGCCTGAAAAGCTGAGGACAAGAGCCTGGGTGTCTGAAGTCACCTGTTTGCCCTTCATCTCTGCGGCCCTAACTGAAACCTCAGCTTACACTTTGCTTCTGACAGCTCTGGATATACCAGCTGACTCGCTCTTTTAACAACTAATGAGACCGGTGGTTCTGCACAGCCTTCTTCGGTGACTTAGATGCATCCCTATCCCAGGAGATAATGTGGCATTTCTGTCTCTGGCACTGCCGTCTGTTAGGGAAGACTAGGCGGATAAAAGATCCTCATTATCCAGAAAGAACTGGGACCTGGAAAGCCCTTTTAGAGTTAACCCACTGTGGACAGAGACCAGAGTTTCACATGGTAAATAGTGAAAAAGGCTTGATTGGAACAAATATCTATTAGAAGAGTGTATCTGCAACTATGAGCTAATTCTTGAGTATTTTATATATACATATTTCCGTCCTAAAGTTATGTGATTGTACACAGGACATGGTTTCATGTTTGATTTCCGTAGTCCAGCCACAAGGGTGGTTTTTAGTCAAGGCCTTCTCCGGTTTTCCGGAGAGCTTCTCTTCAGCCTTTGATAGTCAAACTGCCCGCCATGCAGCGCTTCACTTGTTCCTGAACCTCATTCTGAGTCCTCACTGGCCAGGGGCTGCACTCGTTGGTAAGTGGCAGCAGACACCGACTCCATCGGGCTTGAGACAACTCTTAGCCTGAAGAAGCCAGAGCTGGGTGTCTGCCTAGGCCCGTGCCTGTGTAGGTCTGTGCTGCCCTGATCCAGAGATCGTGGGACCTGTGTTCTAGCTCTTTCGGTGATTTAGGCTGTGGCTCTGACCACTCCAGTCTGTTCTGATTCTCCTCTGTGGGGAAGTTTGTCTGGTTAACCCACAAAGCTGTGGAGGAACCAATGAGGAAATAGTCGTGTTTTACAGAGTTAATTGCCATGCAGCCTGGGGGGGTAGCATCCTGAAAGCGCACACTTGAACTTATGCTCTGCCGGAGTCCCCCCCATACCTGCTTTCCCATGTCGTCCAGAGTTGGAGGGGGCAGGAACCCTTCTTGTTTGCTAGGCATCCGGCCTGCTCCAGGGCAAGGAACGTCTCTCGCCTGACCTGCCCAACTGGAGGAAGAAGGGGGACGTGTTGGGCTCTCAGTGCTCACAGAATTCCTGGCCACCTCTAGCCAGGGTGGTCCCCAGTGTGAACTAGCGAAGATCCAGCCACTGTGGGAGGGGGGGGAGTGTGACCGGGGACAGCTTCTCTGGCTGGGTGGCCCTGCCCAGGAGCCTCACTTCCAGGGCAGGTGAGGGCTGAGCCACAGGCCGCCGTGCTGGTGCCTCACCTCCATTCTGGGCAGTGGCGACCCCTGAACTTCCCAAATACAAACTTCTTGATGTCTGCCCATTTTTAGAAAGGAGAGCCACCAGAGGTGCCCCTAGGGAGCAGAGTAGTGGGCTCAGACAGCAGGTACAGAAGGTGGGGGGAGTCGAACCCCTGCCCTCAGAGGGGAGCTGCACTCCGTAGTCCGAGTAGGGGTAAACTTCCGGAGGGGCCCTCTGGCACCCTTCCTTCCACAGCACCGCCCGCCCCGCTTCCACAGCCCTCTCTAGGCCGGGAGTCCCTCCTGCCTGCCCACCGCTATGCCCAGGGCTGCTCCTGCTTCTCCCCCGCCACCTCTGCTCCAACCCCCGTCACCCTGGCGAGTCCTCCAGGACAGCCTCACCCGAAGGCAGTGAAAGCACACGAGCTGGAAACAGCGCGGTGTCCGCCAGCGGGGCAAGGGACAAACAGGCTGAAATGCTCACTTGCAGAGCATAACGAAGCAAGAGTGAAGGAGCTAGTTACATACACAAACACATGCATGAATCTATGTAACACCAAATGGAAGAAAAGGAAATTATCTGCTGAATGATTCCATTCTTTAAAAGTTCAAAACCAGGCAAAAGTGTTATTTCGGGTGCAAAGACATGGTAACTACAAAAGCCAGGGCCCTGAACATCTCTAGAGGCTGGAGAGGATGTGACCTTCTGGACAGTGGTGGGTTTCACGACTGCTCATCTCATAACTCATCATCCTCTGCAGATTTTTAACGTACTTTTCTAGTCATGTTATTTTACAAAGGTAAAACCACCACCCAGTCCCTCCATACCTTGGGGTTCTCAGGGCATCAACCCCGTGGCGTGCACACCTCTCCCGTGATCAGTCAGCCTCAGTGGGGAGCTGTCAAGGCCTGAGAAGCAGCGTTGGCTCAACCGCTTGGGTGGCCCTGGGTCCGTGAGCAGAGGGCCGCCGTCACTCCCCCCAGGGGTGGGCTTGCCCAGCCTGACTGTTCCCAGGGAGTGTGTCAGCCTGGAGCACTGGCTTCCTGGCTGCAGCAGCCTGGCCCTGAGTGGGTCTTACCTGACCCAGGTCTGCTGCCCATGAACGGGGTCTGCTATGATGAGTTGCTGCAGCAGCCTGGCCCTGAGTGGGTCCTACCTGACCCAGGTCTGCTGCGCATGAACGGGGTCTGCTATGATGAGTTGCCCCAGCACCCTAGGTCTAACGTAAATCAGGTGGGCTACTCTTGGTTTCCACTGTTTGTTTATATAATGTGGTCATCTGTCCACTTACCTGGAGTTGGTGGGGGAACATTACAGGGACCTCCCCACGCCTGGAAACCTTTGATTATGTACAGGGAGAGCAGTCACATAGCAAAAAACGAACCCCTACTTCATGTCAGGCACCTCAGTAGCTGAGGCAGAGAAAGCCAGAACCCTGTATTCACGGAGAAGACTGTTGACAAGACGGGTAAGTGAGAGAACGCTGCGGAGCAGTCTATGGGTCTGTGGGAAACTGCAGCGAGTCAGGAGAGGTCCCTAGGGAAGCAGTGTGTAAACCAGGGTCTGAGGGATGAAGACGGAGACGACAAGCCAATTCGTTGAGCACATACTATGTGCTAAGCCCCTTTTGTCCAGACCACCATTGTTTAAGACAGGTGTTACCCCATTTTACAGATGAAGCAGCTGAGGCTCAGCGAGCTGAAGAGCCCTATCCAAGGTCACTCAGCTAACCTGCAGCAGAATGCAGACTCAAACTCCAGTCTGGTGATCCAAAAGCCAGGCAGTGAGGCGGCTGCTGTCACAGACAAGGCCAGAAGTGGTGGTGGCCTCAGTGGATCCAGAGAGAAGCAGACGTGCAGGCCCAGCAGGGACCTGGAGGGGAAGTGACAGGACTCAGCGAGCACTGCTGAGGCAGAGGGGCAGGATGTGCTGCAGGCTCCGCCTTGACCCGCTGGATCATTTACTGCGGTGGAGGATGAGGGGAAGGATAGAGGTTTAGAGGGGAAAAAAACATCATCTAAATTTGATATAAAATAAAACCAGGCTAATCCCATGCCTAGAAACTCCCTCTCCACGCCGCAATCCCAGTGTTCTCTCCACCCATTCCCGCCGCTCCTCCCACTGTCCTAAGGCCCCCTGTTCTCTTCTGAGCCTCCAGCCTTCTACTACCTCACCTCGGGCAGGTCAGAGCTGGGAGGCCCACCAAGAGGATGCTGGCCCTGGGCCCCCGGGCTTTGCTCAGGCCTCTCCTGAAGCTCCCTCTGCTACAGAGGCTCTGCCTGGGGAGGAGCTGCTTGTGTGCTGAACTCCTCAGGGTGGAGTCTTCCCCCAACCCCTTCCCTCTCCCCCCACTAGGACCCAGAACATTCTGTGTGCACAGCCTCCACAGTCACACAGGGCTCAGAAGGGCCTTGTCTTGGTCTAATGCGCTTCTACTGCAGTTCCAAATATATTCCTACTGTCTATAATAAGGGGCCCATGTTTTCATTTTGGATTAGGTCCTGACACTAGCTGTCCTGTCCCTGGATTGTAATGATGTAGACCCTGAGTGGCAGACAGCCTTTCCTAGCTGTGGGAGTGAACCTCATTTCTAGCTAGGAAGGCCCACTGTTTTAAAGCAGAAGGAAATAAAAAAGAGCTCTTTGTTTCTATGAAATACACAGTTTTATGTGCAATTTTATGTTTCTTCATGGGTAATAACTTAGGAGGGAACCTTGGGAATAGAATACAGAAATAACAAATTATGGGCCATTAACCGTGGTTAATTGTTTCTTTATAGCCTAGTGTGGAGGCACATCTGGGTTGCTTTGCGCTCACAGTCACAGGTAGGGAAGGAGGTCTGCTTAGGTATAACCTAGCAGCTGGTGCAGAGAAGGCAGTGGCACCCCACTCCAGTACTCTTGTCTGGAAAATCCCATGGACGGAGGAGGCTGGTCGGCTGCAGTCCATGGGATCACTAGGAGTCGGACATGACCGAGGGACTTCACTTTCACTTTTCACTTTCGTGCACTGGAGAAGGAAATGGCAACCCACTCCTGTGTTCTTGCCTGGAGAATCCCAGGGACGGGGGAGCCTGGTGGGCTGCCGTCTCTGGGGTCGCACAGAGCTGGACACAATTGAAGTGACTTAGCAGCAGCAGCTGGTGATCCCAGCCTGGCTCCCAAAGCAGACACTGCCGTCAAGGCCTCACCTCCAGTTAAACAGTGTTTCTCAAAAGCCTAATCATGGACCACTTACCTGAGCTCCCTTCGGCTCTCAGGTGTGGAGGAGGTCCACATGTTGTCCAGGCGTCCTGCAGCAGCAGCCTTTGGGGTGTAACCCACCCCTGTGCCCAATAAGCTGGATGAATCTGCCACTCAGGCTCCAGACAGCTGCAGGTCATTGCTTGCTTTAGTAAACACCTGTTTAAAAGAAAAAATGAATTGAAAAAGTGTTGGACACTTTGCTCAAGAAAGGTACAGAAAGGTTCCCCTGGCTAGCACTATGGGCCTGCCCGTCCTGATGAGCTAACAGATGAAGCACCAGACCACTGAGAGAGAGGTCCTCCAGAGTCACTCCCCCAGAGCAGTAACACGAGAGACGGGACAAGCACACAGAAGAGAAAATCCAGCCCCAAGTTCCTTTTCTCAGAGACACAGCCGGTATCAACCCAGACTGGCTATGGAAGGCCTTCTGGAATGCACTCGGTCATCCTATCACCCTCTGTTGCGCTGATCCGTGTAATTCATCTGTCCCGCCCCAGGAGCGTGGCTGACCTCCTTCAGTTCACAAACTACAACCCAGATTCCTTGCTCTGACAGCAGCTGGCCTCCCAGGCATACTCAGCTGTTCTTCACCCCATGGACCTTCTCCCCTTAACTCTTCTCATCCGTCTCCTCTCCCTCAACTTCCACATTTCTGAGTGCCTGTCCTTGCTAGACCTGGGGGACATGGAGGGAGGGAAATAAGCCCAGTCCCCAGCCTGAGCTTTCCGCCTAGTGAGTCCATGGGTTACGCAGACCTTCATAGTAAACCCTGAGAAGGGCCGTGATGGAGCTCTGAGCCCCCATCAGGACGAGGCTCTGGTTTCGGCATCAGGAAGGGTTTCCCTGAGGAGTGTGATTTCTGTGGATAGAGAGAGGTGGTAACCAGGCACCAACTGGGAGCAGGAGAGGCTGCGAGGACGGCACGCTGTGGCCAGGCCAGCAGGGCTGTGGGCCCGGAAGCGAGGCCCTTTGCAGGGAGGCACTGTAAGGCCGGTGGGGCTGAAGAGCAGGGGGCACAGAGGGAGGTGGGCTTGGCTCAGACAAGCCAAGTCTGGGCTCGAAGAGGATGGTCTATGTCCCTAGAGCCATGGGAAGCCTCTGAGGGGTTTTCAGTGGGGAGAACCCCGGAGTTGTGTTTTCAAGAACCTTCAGGAGCAGGTACAGGGCCTTCGTGCTCAGGGTGAGAAGGAAGCAGCCATACCATAAAGAAAAGTATTTGCCCTGCAGAGAGGGGAGAAGTGCACGGGAAGGACGACCATGCCACCTGCTGGAGGGTTTGCGTGCTCAGAGGGAGGAGTGGGCTGGGGCTGGACGTGGGAGAGTGAGGCAGAGCGACAACGCAGGCGGGATGGGCACATTCTCGCTCACCCCCGAGAGAGGAGGTGGCCGAAGACTGAGCCAAAGGCCAGGGAGAAGAAAGGAGCTGGCAAAGCAGGCCAGGAAGGACAGGAAAAAGGAAAGCAAGGCAATATGCTGCCAATCTATAGTGAAGAAAGTATTTCAGGAAGCACCAACCCTGGAGGATAAACAGAAGCCAGCCCCATGGAGAGAAGAGAAAAGAAAGACAAAGAGAAAAAAAAAAAAGACAAAGAGAACAGGAAGCCCACAGCCCAGAGGGCAGAGAGCCTGGAGCCCTGGCAGCTGGAGTCAGGAAGGAAGCCTGGAAGCTGGTGGATCAAGAGGGGCCTCAGTAAGGAGTTTGGACACAATCCTGAGGGCCAGTGGAGGGCTGTTAGAAGTTTCTTTTTAATTAGGAACAAGATTTATGCTCCCTGTAAATAAAACAAGATGAACCCCCCCCCCGCACAAAAAAACACACAAAATTCTAGCAACAAAGGTATACGTTAACAAGTGAAAGTTCTGCCAAATGCCCCTCCTTCGGTATTATTCCAGAGCTCTTGCTGCCGCTCACCAATATCGTTAGTTATGTGCGAACAGGATTCCGCCACATACAATCTCTGCACCTTTCCTCATTCGGTCAGCAGCCGTCTTGAGCATCCATCTGGGTGGATCCACGCAGACGCGCCCGCGGGTCTGAACGGCTGGACCGTCCGCCACGGCCTGTGGATGGATGTGCTTCTGTCCTGGGTGCTCATTTATTTTCTTTAGCCTAAGCTGGCCGTGGAGGCGCCTAAGGAGAGGAGTGTTCCCCGGGGCCCTGCATCCCGGGTTGGTTCTGCATTAAGTACCTGGCTTTGGGGGTGATGTGGCCCCTCCTGGGCCTCAGTTTCCAGGTTCACTGTGTGCTGGGCACTATCATCTCATCAAACAAAGTGAGTGTTAATATTTCTCATCGGTGAAGAGGACTAGAGGACTGTCATTTGTGCTTCAGAGAGATCACTCGGGTTGCAGTATGAAGAACTGCTCGCTCTTCTCATCCACATTCGTAAAAAAGGAGTCTTAGTCTGTCAAGGCCTAGCTCAGTTTCCTCTTCTAAAGGTGCTGTCTCCAGCACACGCAACCTCTTGACTGGAATTCTCCTCTACCGGTTCTCCCCTGGAACATAAAACCCCTGGAAGTTGAGAATCGTGTTTTTCATCCTTGCATCCTTCACAGGAGTAAGTCTATACAAGGACTTAATAAATCTCGGCAGAGTTGTCCATGCACTAAAGAAATCATTTTGGTTGACAAATAAGTGAGCCACGCAATACTTGTTTGGGACCCAAGCCTCCTTTTGATACGGAGTTTTATCCACAGGCCTTGAGATGCGTATGATTAAGCCCTGCAGGAGGTATTTTCCTGGCTCTGAAGGACTCTGACCTGCCCTGCCTGGAGTGCTGATGTTGAATGAGACTGTCTGGAAAGACGCCCTAAAAGCCAGCCAGGTGTACTGTCCCTGAGCTTTAAGAAGATCCTGCAATTCGGAAGCCTGAGAGCTTCCTTTTCACCTTGCACAATACACTGAGAGCTTTGCCTTCACCGGACTATTGCTGTATAGGAATGAGTGACCTGCTTTTTCTTTGCTTTGAAAGTTTTGCTCATTAAATACAGTTTCCTTAGATCCATGCAGTTTAGTGTTAGGGAAATAAAAAGCTTGTATTGAACACTTGCAACTTGAAGATCAGTTCTTCTGTTTCATAATTTAAAATAACTTACAAAAATGGAAACAAATGGGATCTAATTAAACTTAAAAGCTTTTGTATAGCAAATGAAACCAAAACTGAGATGAAAAGACGACCCACAGAATGGAAGAAAATGTTTGCCAACAGAGCAACCAACCAAGGGATTAATCTCCAAAATTTACAACAGCTCATGAAACTATCAAAAACACAACCCGATCAAAAAACAGTCAGAATCTAAACAGACATTTCTCCAAAGAAGACATACAGACGGCCAACGCCTCATCACCACTGATTGCTAGAGAAAGGCGGATCAAAACTGTGATGAGGTTACCACCTCATACTGGCCAGAATGGACATCGTTAAAAACTCAACAAATAAGGAATGCTGGAGAGAGTGTGATGAAAAGGGACCCTCCCACACTGCCGGTGGGAGCGCAGGCTGACACAGCCACTATGGAGGACAGTATGGAGGTTCCCTAAAAAACTAAAAATAAGAGTTGCCATATGATCTAGCAAGCCCACTCCTGGGCATATACTCAGACAAAACTATAATCTGGAGAGATACACGCACATCTATGTTCACAGCAGCACTATTCCTAATAGCCAGGTGATGGAGGCAACCTAAACGTCCACTGACAGGTGAATGGGTACAAAAGACGTGACATGTGTATTATAATGGGGTATTACTCAGCCATTAAAAAGAATGAGATAATGCCATCTGCAGCAACAAGGATGGGCCTAGAGGTTACCCTGCTGCTACTGCTGCTGCTGCTAAGTCCCTTCAGTCGTGTCCGACTCTGTGCGACCCCATAGACGACAGCCCACCAGGCTCCCCCATCCCTGGGATTCTCCAGGCAAGAACACTGGAGTGGGGTGCCATTTCCTTCTCCAGTGCATGAAAGTGAAAAGGGAAAGTCAAGTCACTCAGTCATGTCCCACTCTTAGGGACCCCATGGACTGCAGCCTACCAGGCTCCTCAGTCCATGGGATTTTCCAGGCAAGAGTACTGGAGTGGGGTGCCATCGCCTTCTCCAGAGATTACTCTACTGAGTGAAATAAGTCAGAAAGACAAACACCATGTGATGTCACTTGTGTGTGGAATCTAAAATACAGCACAAATGAGCACATCTGCAAAACAGACACTCAGAGAACAGACTGTGGGGGTTTAGTGGTGGATGAGGGAGGGAGGCATTGGGAGCGTGGGACTAGCAGTTGCGAACTACATATATATATATGTATATATATATATATATATACATACCTATATATATATATAGGATGGGTAAAAAAACAAGGTCTTACTGTATAACATAGGGAACTGTATTCAATATCCTGCAATAAGCTATAATGGAAAACAATATGAGAAAGAATATATATATGAGTCACTTTGCTGTACAGCAGAAATTAACACATTATAAATTAACTATACTTCAATAAATTTTTTTAAAAGAAATCAATAACAGGAGGTACTGTGGGAAAATCACATATATGTGGAAATCACACAACACACACCAAAACAACCAAGAGGTCAAAGAAGAAAATTAGGAAATTCAAGGAAAATTGGGAAATTCTTTGAGATAAATGAAAACAAGAACAGAGCGTATCAAGTTACTCAATGCAGCTAAAGCCTAGATGGAAAGTTATGGTTATAAATGTTATCCTTAAAAAAACCTCTAATTAATTATTAACCATACACCTTAAGAGGCTTCCTTGGTAGCTCAACTGGTAAGAATCTGCCTGCAGTGCAGGAGACCCCAGTTCGATTCCTGGGTCAGGAAGAGCCCCTGGAAAAGGGATAGGCTACCCACTCCAGTTTTCTTGGGCTTCCCTGGTGGCTCAGATGGTAAAGAATCTGCCTGCAATGCAGGAGACCTGGGTTTGATCCCTGAATCGGGAAGATCCCCTGGAGAAGAGAATGGCTACTCACTCCACTATTCTTGCCTGGAGAATTCTATGACAGGAGCCTGGAGGGCTACAGACCACGGGGTCACAAAGGGTTGGACACAACTGAGCAACTAACGCTTTCTATATACTAAGCACATATACCTTAAGAAACTAAAAAAGATGTGCAAAATAAACCTAAAGCAAGCAAGAGGGAACGATACACATTCTAGCAGAAATAAATTAAGTGCTGCTAAATCACTTCAGTCGTGCCCGACTCTGTGCGACCCCATAGACGGCAGCCCACCAGGCTCCCCGTCCCTGGGATTCTCCAGGCAAGAACACTGGAGTGGGTTGTCATTGCTTTCTCCAATGCGTGAAAGTGAAGTCGCTCGGTCATGTCTGACTCTTTGCGACCCCATGGACTGCAGCCTACCAGGCTTCTCCATCCATGGGATTTTCCAGGCAAGAGTACTGGAGTGGGGTGCCATTGCCTTCTCCGATAAATTAAGTAGAGAACAGAAAAATAGAAAAAAAATGGATGAAATAACAAGTTGATACTTTGGAAAGACCAACAAACTTGACAAACCACCCGTTGGAAAGGCCAAGGGGAAAGAGAAGAGAGTCAGATTATGGAAAGACGGAATGACAGAGAGACATGATGGCCATTCTTATAGCAATAAAAAAATAGGATTTTATGAACAAGTGTAAGCTAACAAATTAGATAACCTAGGTGAAATGAAAATATTTCTATAAAGACACAAACCACTGAAATGGAATCAAGAAGAAAAAGAAAGCCTGAACAGGCCTGTAAAGCAAAAGGACTGAATCAGTAATCAAAAAACTTCCCACAAGGAAAAGCCCAGAACCAGATAGCTTCACTGTTGAAATCTACTGCTGCTGCTGCTAAGTCGCTTCAGTCGTGTCCTACTCTGTGCGACCCCATAGATGGCAGCCCACCAGGCTCCCCCATCCCTGGGATTCTCCAGGCAAGAACACTGGAGTGGGTTGCCATTTCCTTCTCCAATGCATGAAAGTGAAAAGTGAAAGTGAAGTCGCTCACTCGTGTCCGACTCTTAGCGACCCCATGGACTGCAGCCCACCAGGCTCCTCCATCCATGGGATTTTCCAGGCAAGAGTACTGGAGTGGGGTGCCATTGCCTTCTCCGGTTGAAATCTACTAAACGTATATAAATGAGAATCCACGAACTTGTTAAAAACAACAGCACAAAAGGAGGGCCTTCCCTGGTGGTCTAGTGGCTAAGACTCTGCTCACAATGCAGGCGACCTGGGTTCCCTCTCAGGTCCGGGAAGATCCCACATGCCACGGAGCAACTAAGCCTGTGCACCACAGCTACTTGGCCTGTGCTCTGGAGCCCGGGAACTGAATGCAGCTGTTGAGCCCACGCGCCTTAGAGCCTGTGCTCCGCAACGAGAGAAGCCACCGCAACAGAAGCCTGTGCACCACAACCAAGAGTAAGCCCTGCTTCCCACAACTGAGAAAAGCCTGCACGGCAATGAAGATCCAGCACAGCCAAAAAGAAATACATAATTAAAAAAAAAAAAAGATGGCAATACTCCCCACATCTGATTTACCTTGATTCATGGACCTAACATTCCAGGTTTGTATGCAATATGGTTCTTTACAGCCTCGGACTTCACTTTCACCACCAGACACATCCACAACTGAGCATCGTTTCTGCCTTGGCCCAGCCTCTTAATTCTTTCTGGAGCTATTTCCCTGCTCTTCTCCAACAGCACACTGGACACCTACCGACCTGGGGGACTCATCTCCTGGTGTCATGTCTTTTTGCCTTTTCATACTGTTCATGGGGTTCTCAAGGCAAGAATACCAAAGTGGTCTGCCATTCCCTTCTCCAGTGGACTTTTTTGTCAGAACTCCCCACCATGACCTATCCATCTTGGGTGGCCTGCACAGCATGGTTCATAGCTTCACTGAGGAACCAGAAATTATCAACATCCGTTGGAGCATAGAAAAATCGAGGAAATTCCAGGAAATGTCTCCTTCATTGACTATGCTAAAGCCTTAGACTGTGTGGATCACAACAAACTGTGGAAAATTCTTAAAGAGACGGGAATAAGACCACCTTATTTGCCTCCTGAGAAACCTGTATGCAGGTCAAGAAGCAACTTAGAACCAGACATGGAACAACTGGCTGGTTCAAAATTGGGAAAGGAGTACATCAAGGTTGTATATTGTCACCCTGCTTATTTAACTTCTATGTAGAGTACATCATGCAAAATGCCGGGCTGGGTGAATCTCAAACTGGAACCAAGACTGCCAGGAGAAATATCAACAACCTCAGAAATGCAGATGATACCACTCTACTGGCAGAAAATGAAGAGGAACTAAAGAGTCTCTTGATGAGGGTGAAAGAGGAGAGTGAAAAAGCTGGCTTAAAACTCAACATTCAAAAAACTAAAATCATGGCATCCAGTCCCATCGCTTCATGCAAACAGATGGGGAAAAAGTGAAGACAGTGGCAGACTTTATTTTCGTGGGCTCCAAAATCACTGTGGACAGTGACTGCAGCCATAAAATTAAAAGACTCTTGCTCCTTGGAAGGAAAGCTATGACAAACCTAGACAACGCAGTAAAAAAACAGAGACATCACTTTGCTGTCTAGTCAAAGCCATGGTTTTCCAGTGGTCATGTATGGATGTGAGAGTTGGACCATAAAGAAGGCTGAGCACTGAAGAATTGATGCTTTCGAACTGTGACGTTGGAGAAGACTCTTGAGAGTCCCTTGGATTGCAAAGAGATCAAATCAGTCAATCCTAAAGGAAATCAACCCTGAATATTCATTGGAAGGACTGATGCTGAAGCTCCAATACTTTGGTTACCTAATGCAAAGAGCCGACTCATTTGAAAAGACCCTAATGCTGGGAAAGATCAAAGGCAGGAGGAGAAGGGAACGACAGAGGATGGGATGGTTGGATGGCATCACCGACTTAATGGACATGAGTCTAAGCAAACTCTGGGAGATAGTGAAGGACAGGGAATCCTGGTGTGCTGCAGTGTGAGGTTGCGAAGAGTTGGACATGACTTAGTTACTGAACAACAATACTCCCCAATCTGCATATTCAGTGCAATTCCTATCAAAAGCCTAGGTGCCTCTTTTGCAGGAATTGACAAATTAATCCTAAAATTAATGTAAGGGAGGGGCTTCCCTGGTGGCTCAGTTGTACAGAATCTGCCTGCTAATGCAAGAGACAGGGCTTCCATCTCTGATCCGGGAAGATCCCCCACGCCGCAGGCCAAATCAGCCCAGCAGCACACCTACTGAGCCTGTGCTCCAGAGCCTGGGAACCGCAGCTCCTGAGCCCTCACGCCCCAGCTTCGGAAGCCCACGTGTCCCTGAGCCTGTGCTCCACGAGAAAAGCCACCAGCCCCGCTCAAAGCAATGAAGACCCAGTACAAGCAACAATAAATAAATAATTTTTTAAAATTAATGCACAGGACCCAGAATTGCCAAAACAATCTTGAAAAAGAACAAGCACACTTCTCTGACCTCAGAACTTAACAAAGGGCACAGTAATCAAGGCAGTGTGACAGTGACAAAAGCACACACACGTGTGTAAAATAGAGAGAGGATAGAAACTGAGTTTATAAATAAACCCTCACAGCTTTGGTTAACTGATTTTTAACAAAGGTAACATGATAATTCAAAGGGAGAAACAGTCTCTTCAACACTTGTTCTTGGATAAGTGGATGCTGCTGCTGCTGCTAAGTCGCTTCAGTCGTGTCCGACTCTGTGTGACCCCATAGATGGCAGCCCACCAGGCTCCCCATCCCTGGGATTCTCCAGGCAAGAACACTGGAGTGGGTTGCCGTTTCCTTCTCCAGTGCATGAAAGTGAAAAGTGAAAGGGAAGTCGCTCAGTCGTGTCTGACTCTTCGAGACCCCATGGACTGCAGCCTAGCAGGCTCCTCCATCCATGGGATTTTCCAGGCAAGAGTACTGGAGTGGGGTGCCATTGCCTTTCTCGGGATAAGTGGATAGTCACATGCAAAAGAATGAAGTTGGGTCCCTACCTCACACGATATATCAAAGTTAACTAAAAACAGACTGAAGATCCACATGGAAGTACAAAATTCTTGGTGAAAAACCACACTCGTATGTCGTCACCACCTTGAATCGGCAATAACTTCTTAGATAGAGCAAAAGCACAAGCAACAGAGAGAAAACAGGTTGTATCTCATCAACATTAAAGGCTTTTGTGATTTGAAGGGCGTCATCTAGACCATCCACAGAATGGAAGAAAATATTTGAATATCACGTGTCTTTTAAAGGACTTGTATCCAGAATATATAAAGAAGGCTTACAACCACTGTAAGAGGAAAACCCAATTTTTAAATGGGCATAGGATTAGAACAGACAGCTCCCCCCAAGAAATACAAAGGGCCAACAAGCACATGAAAAGATGCTTCCCATGAGTCAATAGGGAAATGCCAATCAAAACCACAGTGAGCTCTCGCTTCCCATCCAGGAGGGCGGCTTGAGACAAAAAGTGCCTGGGGAGATGGAGAGGCCAAGGCCGAGCTGTGGGGAGATCAGAGCCCTCAGGCGCTGATGTTGGGAAGTAAAGCGGTGCAGCTGTGTGCAGAGAGTTTGGCAGGTAATCAAAAAGTTCATATCAGGATTATTTTTAATAGCAAAAAGGTGGTAGCCCGAATGTCCACTGGCAGATGAACAGAACGGTGAACTGCGGTGTGCCCGTGCGGTGGAGCGCCATTCAGCCATAGGGAGGAACGAGCACTGACTGCGGCGCAACGTGGACGACTATCCTAGACAGACGCCAGACACCAAAGGCTGTTCGCTGTCGGATCCCATTTATGATGGCAGTCAAATCCATGGAGGCAGTAGATGGATGGGGGACAGAGGACGGGGAGGAATAGGTGGTGAATGACTTCGAACAAGCGTGCGGCTTCTCTCGGGGTGACAGACATGTCTTGGAATTAGTGGTGATGGCTGCACAACTTTATGACCATGCTAAAACCTACCAATTTGTATGCTTTAGAACTGTATGTATATATAAATAAAAATTACATTGAAAAAAGATGGTTGGAGTTCAGGCCAAGATGGCAGAGCAGGAGGACCTGAGCTCACCTCCTCTCATGGGCATGCCCAAATTACAACTGTTTACAGAGCAACTACTGTTGAGGAAGCCCAGGACCTAGATACAAAGCAGGAACCACGTGGCAAGATGGGTAGGAGGGGTGGAGCGGTACAGCCAAGACCCGTACCCCTGAGTGGGGGACCCACAAACTGGAAGATAAGTACTACTGCAGAAGCTCTCACCAAGGAGCAGCGGGTCTGAGCCCCACACTGGGCTCCCCAGCTCTGGGGTCCTGCCCCAGGAAGATGAGCCCACAGAACATCTGGCTTTGAAGGCCAATGGGGCTTACTTTGGGGAGTCCCAGAGGACTGTGGGAAAGACAGACTCCATTCTTACAGGGCGCACACAAAATCTCACATGCTGCAGGCCCCAGGGCAGAGGCACTGGTGGGTGAACACCAGCCTCAGGACCACCGCTGCCCTGCAGGCTGCCGCGGCAGGACCTAGCCCACCTATCAACAGGCCAGCACTGGCCCTGGGACCACCTGGGCCCCTGTTGCCCAGCCGCAGGCCAACACCAGCTCTGAGACACTGTGGGCCTATCTGCCAGCCACGCTGGGGTCTGGTCCCCCGACCCGTGGGCCAACACAAGGCTTGGGACACCCCAGATCCTGTAGCTAGCTGTGTCAGGAAATGGCCTGTTTACCAGCAGACCCACACAAGCTCCAGGATCCCCAGGGCCCTGCGGCCAGAGCTCTGGGAACTGGATCTGCCCACCAGTGAGCCAGCCCGAGCCCCAGTAACCCCAGGCTCTCGGCTACACCGCCCAGCAGTTCAACACTAGCTCTGGGGCCCCTGGGCCTTGCAGTCGGAGCCCACAGGACCTAGCGCTGCCTGCCAGTGTGCAGACACCAGGCCCAGGACCCACTTGACCCACTGATGGGAGGCTCCAGCACGGTGACCCTGGGCCCTGACCTTGCCCACCAGCAGGGGGACACAAGCCCCAGGATGACCACAGCTCCACAGCCTGCCTCGTCAGGACCCAGCCAACACCCCAGCAGCAGCTCCGGGACCCCCACCCCAGACCCCCTGCACCCAGCCCTGCCCACCAGCAGGTCAGCTCTGGGATGCCTTGGGCCTCTCAGCCAGCGGCCCTGGAATCCATTCCCACCCCCCAGCAGGCCAAGACCACCTCCACAGGACCTCAGTCTCCTCGGTTAGCTATGCCAGATCCAGCCCACTCACCACTGCCCCAGAACCAGCTTTGGGACACCTCGAACCCACAGCCAGCCACGTAGGAACTGACCCCACCTACCAGAGGGCCAACACTAGATCCAAAAACCCTGGCCCCACCACCTACTGTCCCAGAACCTGGCTCTGTCGGTGGGCCGGCACTAACCCCAAGACCCGCCAGGCCCTGCCAACCAGAGGCCAGCAGCCTCCTCCCCTGGCAGGGCCTGGCAACCTGACTGGACCAGGGACCTGCCATGCCCACCGTGCCGCCCTCCGTAACAGAACGACCTGTGCAGCCTACACGGGGCACCCCTAGAGCACGTGGACCTGGTGACCAAGGGGCGCAGTGCTGGGACACAGAGGATGTCGCCCACAAAAGGCCACTTCTCCAAACTTGGGAAACAGAACCAACTTACTAGAGACATGGAAATAAAACCAGCAAATTCAGCAAAATGAGGCAACAGAGGAACACGTCCCAAACAAAGGAAGAAGATAAAACCCAGAAGAACTAAGTGAAATGGAGACACAGGCAATCTACCTGATACAGAGTTCAAAGTAATGATCATAACGATGGTCAAACAACTCAGAAGAATGGATGAACACAATGAGAAGTTGAACAAAGAGTTAAAAGCTATAAAGAAGAACCAAATAGAGCTGAAGAACACAATAATTGAAATTTAAAATACATTAGAAGGAATCAATAGATTGGAAGATACAGAAGAATGGATCAGTTGAGATCACTGAAGCTGAACAGAGAAAAGAACAGAAAGAAATGAGGCCAGTTTGAGAGTCCTCTGGGACAACGCCAAGCATTCTAATATTTGTATTACAGAGATCCCAGAAGGAGAAGAAAGGGGTGGAGAGTATATCTGAAGATACAAGAGCTAAAAATTTCCCTAACCCAGGAAAGGAAACAGACATCCAGGTCCAAGAAATACAGGACAAACTGAAAAGGGATCACATCAAAACACACTGCAATTAAAATGGCAAAAATGAAAGATAAAGATACTATTAAGAGCAGCAAAGGGAAAGCAGCAAGTTCTGGACAAAGGAAACCCCATTAAGCCTGCCAGCTGGATTCCAGCAGAAGCTCTGAAGACCAGAAAGGAGTGGTACTATATATTTAAAGTGATGAGAGGGAAGAGCCTACAACCAAGAAAACTCTAGTCGGCTAAGTTTTCATTCAGGATTTGATAGGGAAAACAAAAGTTTTACAGACAAGCAAACACTACAAAAGTTCACCTCCAAACTAGCTTTACAAGAAATGTTAAAGGGACTTCTCTAAGCAAAGAACAAAAGGCCACAACTAAAAACATGAATACAGAAATCAAAAGCTCATTGATAACAGGAAACACACAGAAAAGGTAGTCAACCAATCACATACAAGCTAATAGGAAGGTTAAAAGACAAGCAGTAAAACCAGTCTATGTCCACAATAAGGATTTAATGGGTACACAAAACAGAAAGATGTAAAATATGTCAAAAAAGTAATCATGGGGGGAGGGGAATGTTAAGGAGGGGTCATTAAAATGCATTTGAAATTAAGAGATCAGCAACTTAAAATGATCATGTATACACATGTGTTGTTACATACAAACCTCATGGTGGCCTCAGATCCCAAAATAATAGATACAGCTACAGAAAAGATAGAGGAATTCAAACATCAGATCATAAGGACAGTCATCAGATCACAAGGCGAGAGAACACAAGAGGAAAGGAGCAGAAATGAACCACAGCAACTCCAACAGAACAATTCACAGCGGCAACAAACACACATCTGTCCACAACCACTTTAGATGTGAATCGACAGACAATTCTCATAAAAAGACACAGAGCAGTTGCACGGATGAAAAAACAAGACCCATACATACATATGCTGCCCACAAGAGACTCACTTCAGCTCTGGAGACACACACACTGAAAGGGAGGGGAGGGGAAAGGTACTCGGTGAAAATGGAAATCCAAAGAAAGCCGAGGTAGCAATACTTAGAGCAGACAAAATAGACTTTCAAACAAAGACGGTAATAAGAAACAAAGAAGGGATCAACCCAAGAAGAAAATGTAACAATTGTAAGTACCTACGCACCCAACACAGGAACAGGAAATACATAGAGCAAACAGTAAGTGCTGCAATTCATGAGGTCGCAGAGTTGGACACGACTGAGCGACTGAGCTGAAATATTAAGTGGCATAAAGGGAGAGGTTGACAGTAACACAATAATCGTAGGGGACCCCACTTAATCAATGGACAGATCATCCAGACAGAAAATCAGTAAGGAAACATTGCCTTAGATGACGTACTAGACCAAATGCAATATACATATATATATATGTATAGAAAACAGTCCATCCAAAAGCAGCAGAAAACACATTCTTTTCAAGTACACACAGAACAGTCTTCAGGAGAGATCACATGCTAGACAACAAGTGTCAGTAAGTTCAAGAAAACCGAAACTGCATCAAGCATCTTTCCAACCACAATGCTGTAAGACTAGGAATCAACTACAAGAAAAAACTGCAAAAAAATGCAAACACGTGGAGGGTAAACAATATGCGACAAATATATGACAAAGGTCCATGTAGTAAAAGCTGTGGTTTTTCCAGCAGTCATATAAGGATGTGAGAGCTGGTCCATAAAGAAGGCTGAGCACCAAAGAACTGATGCCTTTGAACTGTGGTGCTGGAGAAGACTCCAGAGTCGCTTGGACTGCAAGGAGATCAAACCGTTCAATCCTAAAGGAAATCAGTCCTGAATATTCATAGGAAGGACTGACGCTGAAGCTCTAACACTCTGGCCACCTGATGCAAAGAGATGACTCATTGGAAAAGACTCTGATGCTGGAAAAGACTGAAGGCTAAAGGAGAAGGGGTCGGTAGAGGATGAGACAGTTAGATAGCATCACTAACTCAATGGACATGATCTGAGCAAACTCTGGGACAGGGAAGCCTGGCATGCTACATTCCACAGGGTTGCAAAGAGTTGGATACGATTTGGTGGCTGAACAACAAACAACACGCTACTAAACAAGCACTGAAGAGATCAGAAAAGAAATTTAAAAACACCTGGAGATGAGTGAAAATGAGGACACAACAATCCGAAATCTGTGAGATACAGCAGAAGCAGTTCCAAGAGGGAAACTTATATTTATACAAGCCTACCTCAGGAAACAAGAAAAATCTCAAATAAGCAACTGAACCTTACACCTAATGGAATTTTAAAAAGGAGAACAAACAAAACCCAAAGTTAGCAGAAAGAAAGAAAGAGCAGAAAAAATAAAATAGAGACTTAAAAAACAATAGAAAAGATCAGTGAAACTAATCTTATCTTTGATAAAATAAACAAAACGGATAAACCTTTATCTGCTGCTGCAGCTAAGTCACTTCAGTCGTGTCTGACTCTGTGCGACTCCATAGACGGCAGCCCACCAGGCTCCCCTGTCCCCGGGATTATCCAGGCAAGAACACTGGAGTGGGGTGCCATTTCCTTCTCCAATGCATGAAAGTGAAACGTGAAGGGGAAGTCGCTCAGTCGTGCCCGACTCTGAGCGGCCCCATGGACTGCAGCCTAGCAGGCTCCTCTGTCCATGGGATTTGCCAGGCAAGAGTACTGGAGTGGGGTGCCATTGCCTAGACTCATCAAGAAAAAGAGGGCCCAAATCAATAAAATCAGTAATGAAAAAAGAGAAGCTGCAATCAACACCACATAAGTACAAAGGATAAGATTACTGTGAACAACTATATGTCAACCAAATGGACAACCTAGATGAAATGAACAGATTCCTAGAAATGTACAGTCTCCCAAGACTCAACCAGGAACAAACAGAAAACATAAAAAATTTACCAGTAATTAAATTGAATTAGTAATAAAAAAAGAAATCCCAACAAACAAAAGTCCAGGACTAGATGGCTTCACAGGTGAATTCTACCAAACATTTAGTGAAGAGTTAATACCAACCCTATTTCAAAAAATTGCAGAGGAAGGAAAGCTTCCAAACTCACTCTATAAGGCCAGCATAATTTGAACATATCCCAGTTAATCACTTGGATATTCGGGGTTCTTACAATAACATATGTGCATTCACTCGATGTGTTTACTGAGTAAGTCCTATATCTAGTCCCTTTTCAACAAATAAAGATTGGTGGAGGGAATATCCCAGCTTATTGATGGAGCCACACTTTGAATTTTCTCAACGCCTCTTTTAACTACAGTCTTTCTGTGCTCTGCACTGAGGTGACCCAGCTTAACACAACCCCTGGCAAACATGAGAACATGACTTCAGAGAAATCTGGCTTTCTGGTATAGCTTTTCTAGGTGTAAGTTACAGCAAACCTCTGAATGATGCCTTCTTGCAATTCTCTCTCCCTTTCATTTTTAAAGCTCTATTGGTAATTTACTGTGTAATATCTTACTCACTTTCCAGTTGTTTAACCTTTCTCTTGGCAGGAAGCAGTTGCTTTTTGTTTGTTTAATGAGAAGAGATGTTAGAAAGGCCTGCCCCAGATGTCTTGTATTATTGTATTCAGTTCATGCTAAGACTGGAAGTATCCTGAATCTTAAATTAGGGATCTTCTCAGTCAGAGGCTATTAGTACTTACATATTTGCATTAGGTTAGTATGAACTAAAGGAAGGGGGAAAAAAGCCTCTCATGGGGCTGAGTTGGACTATGTTCTCATAGGACTTCTAAACCAATTTTGGTAACTGTCATTTTCCGCATCAGAACGTAGAAAGGGCCACACACAGTGTGGCAAATCACCTCTCAGACCCAGTACAGATGTACCAAGGTGCAGTAACAGAAAGGCAGTTTAAAAATCTATTTCCTTTGAAATCTATTCTATTAAATGATAAACATTGAGAAGAATAAAATCATTTTACATGTCAACAAAGTTCATAGCAGGAAACAGAACTAAGTAGCCATACAGAACATTTCTACAATGTTTGAGCATTCAACACCTTCCCTAGGGCACTCAAGCAGGCAGCAGCCTGTCACCATATAGCCCCAGTCATTTCCTGCTCCAATTCATTAAGCCCCAGGCTTTCCCCAGAAACACACAACCCATATGGAGATTCCTCTGCCAGTCAGAAAAGATCAATTCAAAGGATGCAGAAATTGATACGCCACTCTAGAGTGGGTATGAACGCCATAATCAATTGCTGCCTACACATGGAATTGTGCTTTAGGTTGATAGCGTGTGGGCAAAAGCAGCAGGAGCATAAGTTTAGACCTTATATTCGGGGTTTCTTTCGTACTGACTGGCTTCTCTGTGGCTGCCAATGAATGGATCAAGTTCAAAAGCTAAAGCCAAGTTGGCAATTTTTTTTATCTTTGCCTTCCTCTCTAAAAAAATACAATAAATAAGTAAGGATATAGCCAATTTACGAACACAGGCTTGATGAAAAACTTCAATCATTTGTCTCTCTTTCCTTCTCAGTGATACTTAAAATTCTAGGATTTCAGAGTCACATTCACAAACACTTTTATAAAAACCACTGATCCCCCCCCCCAAAAAATCAAATGGCTACTGTATGCCCCAATGGAAATGAGGATAACAGCCTAATGCAGAAATGAGAGGGCTCAAAACAACCTAGCTGGCATACTCCTCTTAACCGTGAGCGAGGCACCAGGGATGCGGAGGCAACAGCAAGCTTTCAGAAGCTTGTTGCTGACAGGAGTGGAAAGACAGGCTCCTCCATCTCCCTTTCTTTCCTGGTTCTAAAGTCGTGAGCAAAATGTCTGCCTTTATTGTTTTGAAGTGGCCAAAACCACTGCCATAAAATGTGCAAAGTAAATTATATATACACATTCTCCTCCTAAAATGCCACCTCCTTTGTGAAGCTGTCTTGATTCCCCATTCAGAATGCAGAGCTCCCTTCTCTACATGCTATAATTTATACCTCCATTAATGTTTGCAAACTCTTTTCTATATGAGTAATGTGTTTACAGGTCTTCTACCAAACTCCCTCTCTCTGAAAAGTTCCACAGCTCAGGGACCAAGTCATTATGTCTCTGCTCCCTACAAGGCCAAGCAAGAGTTCTTTATAAATGGTAGGAGCAAAATAAATGTTAGGAGCAAAATAAATGTTTGATGAATGAATAAATATCGTGGTGTCAGACTTATGATGGCTAGAAGTTATGATGATGTTAAGAGCAGTTACTCCCCCACCTCAATCTCTTTTCTCTGCATTTGGCATCATGATTATGTGCACTGAAGACGGAGAAAGATTTAGAGATTACATTTTATATTCAATATGTCTATTTTGATAATGCTCAAGTAAAAACTGTCTTTTGGAAAAATTTCCAGTGTTAAACTGATTTTGGTGGGGGGAAGTTTCAGTCAGTCAGACAAAAGGCATCTCTGCTTTCTGTGACGGCAGTGTGCTATCACACACCAGGAAAAAAACCGGCAAAATACTAAAAGCTGAGAGGACTCCACAAGACTCTACTAGGTAGCACACCAGGTGCTACCTACACAAATTGCCAAGAAGAAAGAAGGAACCCTGAATGGTCTTTGGGTCTCAAAAGCAGAAGTCTACCTAGACACAATGCGTGACAGCTGATTCAGGTACATGGAGTGAAAGGAGACACACGTGTCTAAAGAAAGGTCAACTTGAGGCAATGAAAAGCCATCTCAAAAAAGACTTTCCCCCTCCATTTTCATCTGTTTCACACGTTATTTTACTACTGGACACGGGATTTGGCAAAACTTTAACAACTGATTATTTGTAAATTTCTAAACAATGATCACTTTCTCCTACAACAAATGTTTTTTCCTTCCAAAACAAACAAGATACTTTGCTTTGACAGGGGCAATTTCCAATCTCTTAGCACTGAAAGGCATAAAAGATGGAAAATTGTTTGAAATACCATATAGCACTTTTGAGTTTATCAGGCCATTATCCCAAGGGCTGGATCTAATCAAAAGATGAAGAGTACAAGCTCAAAAGCTTAGCTGACAAGAAGCAAGTCTTGCGATTTTTGTGTTTAAGCTGTAAGCCAGGTTCTCAGAAAAGTAATCAGAAACTAGACTGGCTGGAAATAAGAAAGCGCCTTGAAGTGAGAGGTGTGATACCATGGGTTGTAGCTGTGACTTGGTCTCTCAAAAACCCTGGCAACCTTGAGCAAATTACCCAAACTCTCATCTGTAAAGTTCCTTCATAATTTCTAAAGCCCCATCAATTTTTTTCATTATTTAAAAAAATATTTAAAATATCTTTTATTTATTTGGCTGCACCGGGTCTTAATCGCAGCATGCGAACCCTTTGTTACGGCACGCAGAATCTAGCTCCCTGACCAGGGATGGAACCCAGGCTCCCCGCACTGGGGCATCTTAGCCACTGGACCACGAGGGATGCATATGTACATGAGAGCTCAGTCATGTCCAACTCTGCAACCCCATAGACTATAGCCCGCCAGGCACCTCTGTCCATGGAGTTTTCTAGGCAATACAATGGGAGTGGGGTGTCATTTCCTTCCTTCTCCAGGGGATCTTCCTGACCCAGGGATCTAACCCGTCCCTCTTTTGTCTCTTGCATTGGCAGGCAGATTCTTCACCACTGCGCCACCTGGGAAGCCTAGCATGATCCATTTTTAATTGTCTAATGTTGTTCCTTAAGTCATCTATTAGTTCATCCAACAATATGAATACTTATTGAATACCTTCAATAAATATAATAAAGGACAGCTTCTGTCCCCAAAGAGTGGTTAAGTCAGTGAGGAAAGTGATGGCTTCACCCACAGATGCTAGGTGCTCATTTATCCATTTCAGTTCTAAACAAAGGTCACGAAGGAGCGCAGAAGGGACAGTGAATGGAAAGGAGTAGGAGAAACTCCACAGAAGCTCTTGGGAGGAAAAGAGGGTAATTTATCATTTCAGTCCATCAAATGTATTGAGTGATTACTATGTGTGAGCCACTGTGCTGGGCACTGGGGATCCTGTGGGGACCTGAAGAGATGAGACCTTTAATGAAGCTTACTTGTATTCTTGGTGGTGAAGAAAGAAAAACAGGCTAACACATAAATGAGATCCAGATTGCACTTAGTTCTAGGAAGAAAACAGTGATAATGAGAGAGAATTGGCATGTGTCTGTGGTGTGGACTTCATCAGCACAGGGAAGGCTCTTTGGACATAGTGGTGATCAGCTGACTGAGACCTGAAGGCAGGTGAGAATGAGCACAGCCAGCACAGCGGGGCTAGCAGCCCAGCTAGAGGGAAGCAGGAAAATGCCTGGAC
Organism: Bos javanicus; assembly: GCF_032452875.1. Lineage (NCBI taxonomy): Eukaryota > Metazoa > Chordata > Mammalia > Artiodactyla > Bovidae > Bos > Bos javanicus. The sequence continues at coordinate 69,559,703 of NC_083884.1, forward strand.
CGCAAAGGGCTAGAGCAGAGAGACCATCTGCATGGTCGGCTCAAAGAGCAGTTACTTCTGGAAAATGTAGAATTAAAGCGGAATGGCTGACCCTTGAACAACATGGGTTTGAACTGCATGGGTCCATCTACAGGCTGAGTGTTGCCAATAAATACTCTAGTAACTCTACGACCCACAGCTGGCTTGAACTTCAGATGCGAATCTCAGACGAGGGCTGCTGCTGCTGCTGCTAAGTCGCTTCAGTCGTGTCCGACTCTGTGCGACTCCATAGACCGCAGCCCACCAGGCTCCCCCGTCCCTGGGATTCTCCAGGCAAGAACACTGCAGTGGGTTGCCATTTCCTTCTCCAACGCATCAAAGTGAAAAGTGAAAGGGAAGTCGCTCAGTTGTATCCGACTCTTAGCGACTCCATGGACTGCAGCCTACCAGGCTTCTCCGTCCATGGGATTTTCCAGGCAAGAGTACTGGAGTGGGGTGCCATTGCCTTCTCCGCAGATGAGCGAGGCCGACTACAAATTTACACTCGGACTTTTGACTGTGAGGGCTGTCAGTACCCCGACACCCCAGCTGTTCAAGGGTCAACGGCAGTTCTCAACCAAGTGTGATTCTGCCGCCCAGGGGACATCTGACCATGTCTGAAAACATTCTGAGTTGTCAAACGATTTGGATTTGAGCCGGGCGGGTACTACTGCTGAGACTGAGAAAACCTGCACTGAAGGAATTAACTGCCCAAAGATGGATTTTAGTTGTTATGTTATAAACTCACGGTTTTGCCAACTTGAATCTTTTTTTTTTTTTTTAAACTGTGGAAACAAATTAAAAATAGGTTTCAAGGGGACTTCTCTGGCAGCCCAGTGATTAAGAATCTGCCTTCTAATGCCAGGACACAGGTTCGAACTCTGGTGGAGGACTAGAATCCCACATGCTGCGGGGCTGCTAAGTCCGCCAACTGCAACAAAAGATGCCACAGTGAAGACGCCACGTGCCACAACCAAGGCCAGACACAGCCAAAGATAAATGAAATAAATATTAAAAAAATAGATTCCAAGTGACCCGCCGCTTCATCTACTCTCTCAGGAAACCCCACTGCAGAGGTTCGAGGGGCTCTGCGACCTGCTGAGTAACTCCACAAGATTCTACGTGTGCAGCTGAACCCGTGGGAACGGGGCCTGAGGGGACGCACCCCACTGTTCACCGGGGTTACCTCTGCGCAAGGGACGAGGTTAAGGGCAGTGTAAGAGGAGTACATGTTAAGTGCTTTATTTCCAAAATTACCAACACATACTATATGCAGAGTACATCATGAGAAAAGCTGGACCGGAAGAAACACAAGCTGGAATCAAGATTGCTGGGAGAAATATCAACAACCTCAGATATGCAGATGACACCACCCTTATGGCAGAAAGTGAAGAGGAACTAAAAAAAAAGCCTCTTGATGAAAGTGAAGTGGAGAGTGAAAAAGTTGGCTTAAAGCTCAACATTCAGAAAACGAAGATCATGGCATCTGGTCCCATCACTTCATGGGAAATAGATGGGGAAACAGTGGAAACAGTGTCAGACTTTATTTTTCTGGGCTCCAAAATCACTGCAGATGGTGACTGCAGCCATGAAATTAAAAGACGCTTACTCCTTGGAAGGAAAGTTATGACCAACCTAGATAGCATATTCAAAAGCAGAGACATTACTTTGCCAACAAAGGTTCCTCTAGTCAAGGCTATGGTTTTTCCTGTGGTCATGTATGGATGTGAAAGTTGGACTGTGAAGAAGGCTGAGCGCTGAAGAATGGATGCTTTTGAACTGTGGTGTTGGAGAAGACTCTTGAGAGTCCCTTGGACTGCAAGGAAATCCAACCAGTCCATTCTGGAGGAGATCAGCCCTGGGATTTCTTCGGAAGGAATGATGCTGAAGCTGAAACTCCAGTACTTTGGCCACCTCATGCCAAGAGTTGACTCATTGGAAAAGACTCTGATGCTGGGAGGGATTGGGGGCAGGCGGAGAAGGGGACGACAGAGGATGAGATGGCTGGATGGCATCACCGACTCGATGGACGTGAGTCCGAGTGAACTCCGGGAGTTGGTGATGGATAGGGAGGCCTAGTGTGCCGCAATTCATGGGGTCGCAAAGAGTCGGACACGACTGAGCGACTGATCTGATCTGATCTGATTAAAAATAACGCAAAGCGGGGTCCACACAGGGAAGAACTAGAGATGCCCTCCGGCGCGAAACCTCTGTGGCCTGGGTCTCCACCGCCCTTCGTCGTCGTCAACCCGCTCTCTCGGGCGCTTGCCTCCGGTTCCCTGCGCCGCCTCCACGCGGGCCCCCTGGCCTCTCTGGGGCCCCTGGCTCCGGGCCTCGCCCGACATGAACCCCACAGTCCCTCAGGCTCCAACCCAGGACCCTCGCTGCCCGCGAGATGCTCACCGCCGCTCTCTCACCCTTGCCGGCAGGCGTCTCCTCGACGGAAGGTGTACCGCGCGGAGCGGCCCCGAGCCGAGAGCCCCGTCGAGGTCCGTGTGCGGCGCCTCGAGCTCGGCGCGGGTCCCTTAAGCCGGAGCGAGCCCTCAGAAAAGCGAGAAACGCCGCAGAAACAACGCCGCGCCCGCGGGCTGACGGCTCGGCTCCCGGGCTGCGAACCACCGCCGCGCGGGGCACGCGGACCCGGCGTGGGGGGGCGGGGCGAGCTGGGGCGAGCCAGTCCCCTGTCGCCCTTATTTGCATATGCATGAGACGGCGCGAGGCCGGTCTCTCAGGAAAGCGCCAGAAGTAATGAATTATTCACGAGGCTTCTTGTCTCGCCCCGCCCAGGAAGGCCTCGTTGACTATTCACAAGCGCCGGAGGCGAGTTTCAGCCAGAAAAGGCGGTTGAGTCCCAGTCACCGGAAGGTGTCAACCGGCTGAGGTGAGAGCTGCCCAAACGCGAGGAATACGGAGAAAAACGGGCGCTTTGAACGTTGTTAGCTGTCTTAGGGTTGTTTTTTTTTTTTTTTCGTTTCTTTTTACCTGAGGCTTTAACTTTGATTTGAAAGCATTTCTCTTGAGGCCTGAAGTACTCTGAGGAGTAGCGAGAAAGCCGGGGCTGAGAGGAAGGACAGAGAAAACCCCCAGGTTCCATTTTCCCCCAAAAGCTTGATGATGAAAAATGTCACATTTACTGAGGGGTCGGGGCGGGGGTGGGGGGTGGAAAGAATTGTACTGGAAACACTTACATTTCCACTATCAAGGTAGCTTTTAAATGAGATATCGGTGGAAAAGAAGGAATCAGTTCTGGGCGGGGGCAAGGGGGGCAGTGGCGGGTAATCGGCCCCCCAAACAGACCGATACCTGCGTGTTGCAACACGCAGTCGGGGAGCTTTGGGGGATTATCTTCTCCATCAGGTTTTCTCCAGCTGTGGAGGCGTTTTGCCAGAATCAATGGCTGGTGCAGCCCAAGAAGGGAGCGAGGAGGGTGAGTCCCCACGGGCTGACCTCAAGCTCGTCTTTCGCCTTATCCAGGATTTGCCATTTAATCTCCTGGACTTTAGTTCCCCAAACAGTGCAGAGTGTATCTTGAAACTCAAGACTAGCCAATCACCAAAATGTGTTCAGTTGTGCAGAGCCCTGGACTCGGTGTGCAGTAGTACATCGTGTACTTGGCTGATGAAATCGAAGAAAAAGTAAAGGAGTTTTAATCCAATTAGGATAATCTGATTTCTCCTCCACTGGGCCATAAATCTCTTGAGATGGGAACAGTATTTTACATCTTTGTAAGCCTACTCAAAGATTCGTGCATGGTAGTCACCCAGTAAATGTTGAATAGAATGAATAATTGAAGTAGCATGAAGAAGATATTAAAAAACCAAAAGAGCATGAACAAATACCCAGTTAATACGGTGGAAACCATTTACTCTGAGTGAGCAGGGAGTAGGGGAATTAACAAGACCAAATGGGATTTGTTAAAATAGAGAATAATAATTTGTGGGACCAAACTCTGTGAAACCTCTGAGTAACATGGTGAATTTTGGCAAACAGAGTCCCTTTGATGGATTTTCCTAGTCTTTGTAGTTTTATATTTTACATTTAAATCTATGATCCATTTTTAATTAATATTAGTATGTGATGTCAGATTTAGGTTGAAGGGTTTGGGGATTTTTTGGTCTATGGATGTCCTGTTGTTCCAGCACTATTTGTTAAAAAGACCACCCTTCCTCCACTGAATTGACTTTCCTTTTCTTTAAACCTGAAGGGATTGGGTTAGTTGCAGAGAATATCTCCTCGTCCTTCCAAATTTATGATGCAAGCCCATTTATGTTGACATGTACTTCCTTTGAGTAAAGCCATCCTTCATATCATATACATGTAAGGAAGGTCATCTAGCTGCATTTTAGAATCCAGGTATTGGATATTATTCCTTTGCTCAAAAATGGATTTTCTTGTTTAAAAAAAAATGGTTTTGAAAGATTGGGAAAGATGGGTGGAAGTCAACTGTCACTGTCTTTGGGCGTGTGTAATGAAGCTTTGTTTCTTTGTGTGTCACTCAGAATGCCACCTCCTCTTCCACACACACCACCCCCCTCCCACCCTCCTAGGAGGCTTAGGCCTTCAGAAACTAAACAATAGCTGGTTAATCTTTATCTGAATCTTGGATTCACACATTAAAGGGTAAAGTAGTTATTGTGTCTCCATTTTAAATAGGGCAGTTGACATGTAGGTCAACAGGTAAGCCCAGAGTGAGTCTTTATCTGAGAAAACACAGAAATTTTCCCTTTCTCAAGAAGATCATAATCCTCGTCAGAGCAGACACATCAAGAATAAGAATGAATGGTATTGAGGCCCAGTGAAGTTTCAGATGTGTGTGAATCCAATACACAAGCAAAGTGTAAGACAAATGTCAAAGACATTTGAAAGTTAGAGTTCTGTTCTTAAAACTCACAGTTTTGAAATCTCTCTTAGGTTTTTAGATAATGAGTCAGAACAAGGAGATAAAAAAATCAGAATAATTCTCTGAGAATACATGATCTATGGAGTCATAACCTCCTGGGGCTGTCAGCTGATAAGCTTTCAAAATTCAGCAGAGTTTATACTTGAATAGGAGACCTCCACAAAACACCTGCTCAAAGGGAAAACAGTTGCAACAGAATAGTTAGAAGCTGAAAGGAAACTGGCTATTTAAAACAATTACTTAGATCTTTTTTGCCTTCCTGAAGCCAGCTTATTCTAGATACCACCATGCTTAGAAACCAGCAAGAAAGCCCAGCAACTAGGCAGGTGCTGGTAGTGCATTATTTTGGATGCACTGAAAGCAAGGGAATTTAATTGTGCTGAGTCACTCTAGGAAAACCCCTAAATTATGAGTCAGATTTTCTTGGTTTTTATTCTCAGTTCTGTCACTAAGTGGTTGATTGACCTTGACTTCTCTGGACCTTGATTTTTTTCATCTAGAAAAATAAATGTCTGGACTAGATCATTTAAAGTTCCTTCTGCCTCTAAAATTCTATAATTCTTTTCTAGACCCTTAATTCTTCCTTGTCCCGGTATTACTTCTCTATTGATTCAGCATATATATTTTTTTAGCACCTACCTACTTTATTCCAGAACTGCATGATGCAAATCATTGCAGATGGTAACTGAAGCCATGACATTAAAAGATGCTTGCCCCTTGGAAGGAAAGCTATGACAAACCTAGACAGCGTATTAAAAAGCAGAGACATCACTTTGCCAACAAAGATCTGCATAGTCAAAGCTATGGTTTTTCCAGTAGTCATGTACAGAGAGAGAGTTGGACCATAAAGAATGCTGAGTGCCGAAGAATGGATGCTTTCAAACTGTGGTGCTGGAGAAGACTCTTGAGTCCCTTGGACTGCAAGGAGAGCAAATCAGTCCATCCTAAAGGAAATCAATCCTGACTATCCATTGGAAGCATTGATGCTGACGCTCCAATACTTTGGCCACCTGATGCAAAGAGCTGACTCATTGGAAACGAGCCTGATGCTGGGAGAGATTGGAGGCAAAAGGAGAAGGAGGCAGCGGAGGATAAAATGGTTAGATAGCATAATCAACTCAATGGACGTGAGTTTGAGTAAACTCCAGGAGATAGTGGAGGACAGAGGAACCTGGTGTGCTACAGTCCATGGGGTTGCAGAGTCAGACCACTTAGCAACTGAAAAACAACAACCGACTTTATTCCAGTATTGCATGATGCTAACGACTCCAGAATGATCTAAACTAGACACAAAAGTTTATATATGATTCCACTTATATGAAATAAATGTCCAGAATAGGCAAACTGATAGAGATGAAAAGTAGATTAATGGTTGCAAGGAGTCAAGGGAGGGGAAAATGAGGAGTGATTGCTAGTGGAAATAGGGTTTCTTTTAGGGTAACAAAAATCTTCTGAAATTAAATAGTAGTGATGTTTGCAAAACTTCATGAATATATGAAAACCTACTGAAGTATACCTTAAAACCTTAAAAAATAACGAACTAGGCAGATACAACTTTGCCCTCATGTTATCTCACAGCAGGGTGGGATGGATACATAAATGCAAAATGATAGAGTGTATATTACAATGTGCACATAAGCGGGACTTGATGGTGAACCAGGGATGGTGAACTTGAGAAACTGACACTAACCCCATGTCTAGAAGGTGAGTAGGAATTGGAAAGGAGGGAGGATATTTCAGGCAGAGGGAACATTGCAAAAACCTGAAAGCTGAGAGAATATAGATTAATTAAAGAAGATAAAGTTCATGGGGTTGCAAAGAGTCAGATCTGACCAAGCGATTGACACTTGTTTTGGGCTTCCCTGGTGGCTCAGTGGCAAAGAATCTGCCTGCAGTGCTGAAGACCCGGGTTCAATCCTGAACTGAGCGGCTAACACTTTGAAAATAGACAAGGGACTTCCCGGTTTGGGAAGAATCCGCCTGCCAATGCAGGGGACGTGGGTTTGATCTCTGGTCCGGGAAGATCCCACATGCTGCAGAGCAACCAAGTGCATGTGCCACGCACAACTACTGAGCCCGTGTTGACAGCCTGTCAGCTGCAATCGCTGGTGCCACGCACCTCGAGCCATGCTGTGCAAGAAGAGAAGCCAGCACAGTGAGAAGCCCACACACTGCAACTAGAGGGTAGCCCCCTCATGAGCAATGAAGATCCAGAGCAGCCAAAAATAAATACTTAAAAATTTAAAAAGTAGATAAGAATAGCTGATGCATAAAAGTATAAGGGAAAATGGTTAGAGGCGTGGCTAAGGAGGATTGAGCCCGATCTTGAGAAGTTTGGATTTCATCCTGAGAGCGCTGGGGGCCCACTGAAGCATTTCAGTCCAGGAAATTACAGAGTCTGGTTGGTAATCTAAGAATACTCTGGCTGCAATACCAAGAACAGACTGGAGATGGGTAAGGCCAATGACAGACTGGTGGTTGAACAAATCCAGGCGAAAGATGAAGCTGATCTGATCTAAAGCAGAGATGACAACCATGTGCATAAAATGAGGAGTGCACGCTTGAGAAATATTAGGAGACTGGCTGTAGGAATGAGGGAGGGAACAGAGCTGAGTCAGAGTTTTTAGGCTTGAGCAACCCAGGTATTTGATGCTTGTCATCCACTCAGCTAAGGTACAGAAATCGGTTTAGAGCAAAAGGATTCACATTTGGATATGTTGGGAAAATCCAACTGAAACTGGTTCATAGTCAGAGGTACAGATCTGCAACTCCCCAGCAAAACCTAGGTTGGGGTATACATATAAGAGTTGTTAGAATAGAAATAGTAATTGAAATAGTGAGAATGTATTTGTTCGCCCAGGGAGTGTATTTAAAATGCTAAAAGAAAAAAACTAGGACAGAACCGTGAAGAACACCAAAAGCTTAAAAGGGGGCAAGGAAAAAAGCCTGAAGATGACAATGAGAAGAAACAACTGGCAGGTGGGACGAAAACAAGGAGTTCAGATACTAATATCAGATTTAAAACTAAACATGCGTATAATGAAATGTGTATTGGACAGTGTTCCAGACGCCTTACAAATAATGGCTAAATCTAGGACTAAATATAGTCCTCACAACAAGCCTGGGATGTAGATACTATTCAGTTCAGTTCAGTCGCTCAGTCGTGTCCGACTCTTTGCCACCCCATGAATTGCAGCACACTAGGCCTCCCTGTCCATCACCAACTCCCGGAGTTCACTCAAACACATGTCCATCGAGTCGGTGATGCCACCCAGCCATCTCATCCTCTGTCGTCCCCTTCTCCTCCTGCCCCCAATCCCTCCCAGCATCAGAGTCTTTTCCAAATGAGTCAGCTCTTCGCTGAGGTGGCCAAAGTATTGGAGTTTCAGCTTTAGCATCAGTCCTTCCAATGAACACCCAGGGCTGATCTCCTTCAGAATGGACTGGTTGGATCTCCTTGCAGTCCAAGGGACTCTCAAGAGTCTTCTCCAACACCACAGTTCAAAAGCATCCATTCTTCAGCGCTCAGCCTTCTTCACAGTCCAACTTTCACATCCATTCATGACCACTGGAAAAAACCATAGCCTTGACTAGATGGACCTTTGTTGGCAAAGTAATGTCTCTGCTTTTGAATATGCTGTCTAGGTTGGTCATAACTTTCCTTCCAAGGAGTAAGTGTCTTTTAATTTCATGGCTGCAGTCACCATCTGCAGTGATTTTGGAGCCCCAAAAATAAAGTCTGACACTATTTCCACTGTTTTCCCATCTATTTCCCATGAAGTGATGGGACCAGATGCCATGATCTTCGTTTTCTGAATGTTGAGCTTTAAGCCAACTTTTTACTCTCCTCTTTTACTTTCATCAAGAGGCTTTTTAGTTCCTCTTCACTTTCTGCCATAAGGGTGGTGTTGTCTGCATATCTGAGGTTATTGATATTTCTCCCGGCAATCTTGATTCCAGCTTGTGCTTCTTCCAGCCCAGCATTTCTCATGATGTACTCTGCATGTAAGTTAAATAAGCAGGGTGACAATATACAGCCTTGATGTAGTCCTTTTCCTATTTGGAACCAGTCTGTTGTTCCATGTCCCATTCTAACTGTTGCTTCCTGACCTGCATATAGGTTTCTCAAGAAGCAGGTCAGGTGGTCTGGTATTCCCATCTCTTTCAGAATTTTCCACAGTTTATTGTGATCCACACAGTCAAAGGCTTTGGCATAGTCAATAAAGCAGAAATAGATGCTTTTCTGGAACTCTTTTGCTTTTTCCATGATCCAGTGGATGTTGGCAATTTGATCTCTGGTTCCTCTGCCTTTTCTAAAACCAGCTTAAACATCTGGAAGTTCATGGGTCATGTATTTGTGAAGCCTGGCTTGGAGAATGTTGAGCATTACTTTACTAGCGTGTGAGATGAGTGCAATTGTGGGATAGTTTGAGCATTCTTTGGCATTGCCTTTCTTTGGGATTGGAATGAAAACTGACCTTTTCAAGTCCTGTGGCCACTGCTGAGTTTTCCAAATTTGCTGGCGTATTGAGTGCAGCACTTTCACAGCAACATCTTCCAGGATTTGAAATAGCTCAACTGGAATTCCATTACCTCTACTAGCTTTGTTCGTAGTGATGCTTTCTAAGGCCCACTTGACTTCACATACCAGGATGTCTGGCTCTAGGTGAATGATCACACCGTCATGATTATCTGGGTTGTGAAGATCATTTTTGTACAGTCCTTCTGTGTATTCTTGCCATCTCTTCTTAATATCTTCTGCTTCTGTTAGGTCCATACCATTTCTGTCGTTTATCGAGCCCATCTTTGCATGAAATGTTCCCTTGGTATCTCTGATGTTCTTGAAGAGATCTCTAGTCTTTCCCATTCTGTTGTTTTCCTCTATTTCTTTGCATTGATTGCTGAGGAAGTCTTTCTTATCTCTCCTTGCTATTCTTTGGAACTCTGCATTCAGATGCTTATATCTTTCCTTTTCTCCTTTGCTTTTCACTTCTCTTCTTTTCACAGCTATTTGTAAGGCCTCCCCAGACAGCCATTTTGCTTTTTTGCATTTCTTTTCCATGGGGATGGTCTTGATCCCTGTCTCCTGTATAATGTCACGAACCTCCGTCCATAATTCATCAGGCACTCTATCATTCAGATCTAGTCCCTTTAATCTATTTCTCACTTCCACTGTATAATCATAAGAAATTTGATTTAGGTCATAACTAAATAGATACTATTAGTGACTGTATTTTACAGATGGGGAAACTGAGGCAAACATGTGCATGAAACAATATGGCAATTGGATTGCAGACTGGGATTCGATCCTAGGCAATTTGGCTCCGCAAAAGTTCATGTGCCTAAGCACTATGCTGTGTTTCCTCTCCAGATAAATACATGTCCTGATAAACACTAAAAGAGCCCTGAAAAGCTGGATTTACTGTCTTCATTTTACAAAAAGGATACTGAGGCCCAGCAAGACTAAGTAATTTGACCAAAACATAGAGTTGCTAGGTAGTTGAGCAGAATTCGAACCCAGGTTCCTTAACTCCAAAGACTTTCTCCCAGATTGCACTAGCAGTGCAATTAATTTTCTCTGTATACATAATACATATGTGTATGGAAAATTTAACTTCACTAATTTTATAAATGTTAATTCCACAGATAAGTACCAAATGCTTAATAGTGATTAGCTTTGAATCCCTTCTCAAAAGCAAGTATCCTGGAGGTTTGAGCTTTCAGCAATAATATCAATTGAAACTAGGTTATTCATATAGTCCAAATACATAGATGTAGTAAATGCATTGTGTTCTAATAGCCTGATACTATTTTCAGGACTTGATTTCTAGAAATGCCATCAGAATAGCTTGCCATCATAGAGAAATTATTTAAAAACCCACCAATATAGAAAGCCACTTGAAATCATTATTCCCTATTATTTATTGTCTCTAATAACTACCCCAATGAAGTGAAGTGAAGTGAAGTTGATCAGTCGTGTCTGACTCTTTGCGACCCCATGCACTGTGGCCTACTACACTCCTCCGTCCGTGGGATTTTCCAGGCAAGAGTACTGGAGTGGGTTGCCATTTCCTTCTCCAGAGGATCTTCCTGACCCAGGGATTGAACCCAGGTCTCCCTCACTGTAGGCAGACGCTTTCCCGTCTGAGCCACCAGGGAAGTGATAGTTTATCTTGGTTTACTGGGTCAAAACTGGAGTGTAAACTCTTGTAGTTACTTATTTTTCCCATTTTATTTCTTGAAGTTGTAAAGGAGACAGTGATCATGTTGAGTCAGTTTTGAAGGTTATGCTCAAAAATGAAGGTTATAATCTGAAGTCAACAAAAGACACCTTGGAATCTTTAAGGACCAAAGGACTGTCCGGTGGTTGTCAGTCTCATGTAAATCCTGTAAAAGAGTGTCCCCCAGTGCTGCTCTGAAGAAGTAAAGTGAGAGAAATTATTACCTGTTTATGATCTCTATCACCACCTTGTGGCAGTGTCCTTAAATAATTCTGCCCTCTTATATTTGCAAAATCTTCCAGAATCTTGCATTAATTTATACACAAAATCAAATCACAGGCTATCCTAGGTGATCCAGAATTTCTTTAAGTGGTTTATTTTACTAATATTTTGGTCAGAACTCCATAAAATCTTGAAAAGAAACTACAATTAAGTCCTTTAAAAAGAAAAAGGGAAATTTGCTTCTTTTTTGTTAGTGAAATGATGTAGTAAAAACTATATATTTTTAAACATAAATGCTTTTTTATTGTGGTAAAATGTGCATAACATAAAATTCATCATCTCAGTCACCATTGAGTGTATAACTGAGCGGCACTAAGTGTATTCACAGTGTTTATACAACCTTTACCACTACCCATTTCTAAAAATTTTACATCATCCTGAATGAAATTATGTACAAATTGAGCTCCCCATTCCTTCCACCCTCTAGCCCCTGGTGACCTCTGTTCTATTCTCTGTCACTATGAATCTGACTCTATTCATACAAATGGAATCATGTGATAGGCATCCTTCTGTGTCTGGTTTATTTCATTTAGCATAATGTTTTCAAATTTACCCATGTTGTAACATATCATAATTTCCTTACTTTTTGATACTGAATAACATTTCATTGTATATACCATATTTAAAAGCCCATTCAGCTGTTCCTGGACCTTTGGGTTGTTTCTGTCTTTTGGCTATTATAAATAATACTGCTATGAACATTGGTGTGTGTCTGTCTGAATCCCTCCTTTCAATACTTTTTGGGCTTCCCTGGTGGCTCAGATGGTAAAGAATCTGCCTGCAATACAGGAGACATGGGTTTGATCCCTGAGTGGGGAAGACCCCCTGGAGAAGGAAATGGCAACCCACTCCGGTATTCTTGCCTGGGAAATCCAATGGACAGGAGCCTAGTGGGCTGCAGTTCATGAGGTCACAAAGAGTTGGATACAACTGAGCGACTAACACTTCTTGATACTTCTGAGTTTAGAAGTGGAAGTGCTGGATAGTATGGTAAACCTATTGAACTTTTTGAGGAACTGCCATACTGCTTTCTACAGCAGCTGCACCACTTCACATTCCTACCAGCAGTGTACAAGGATTCCAATTTTGCCCCATCTTCACCTACACTTGTTATTTTCCATCTGTTTGAATAGCCATCCTAATGGGTATGAAATGTAAACTTTAATTTTTGAGTTGACTTTGTAAATCAATTATACGTGAAGTTAATTCAAGAAATACTTTTTAAGCCCCTGTTGTATAGAGAGCGCTGTTAACACTCTGAGGGAATAGTAAGGATGAGTAAAATACATTGTTGAACCTTTAGGGGGTTTGTAATTTATTATTCTCCTCCAAATGTATTTGGGAACGAGTAAGTCAATTTATATTTTCCTTGGGTGGTTGGAAAAACTAATCCAGAGATCTTACTCTAATTTATAGAAAATTGGTAGTGGAGATGTTTATTAAACTGATTTCCCAAAGAATACAATCAAATGCTAATTATACAGTTCTTTGGAAGATTCGCAATAAAAGGATTATGTTAGGCAAGGTCTCTAATTAATGTTTTTTTCTACAGGTTAGATTTGTTAAAAAAATCCTGATACATTACTATCATGGCCACTGTTCAGCTCTCTCGCTCTATCAGAATTCGCAAGACATCTAAGGTATTTATTAAGAATTAAAAGAAAATCAATGACTATTTAGTGAGTTAATTCAGAATCATGACTTTAATCTTTGGTGTTTTTTAAAACAGCAGCTTTATCAGTTAATTGGTACATAATATCCTGGCAGAGTGTATCTACATTTTAACTGGCTAATGGATTGAGGATGTTCAGGAAATTAGAATAGAGTCCTACTAAGTAACTTCCTGGGTGCTTGTTTCATGTTTATATATTTAGACTTTCTAGAGTAAAAGAGTTTTGTGAAGTTATGAGTCCAGAGAAGTACCAGTTGAGGGAAGAGTTCTAGATGTCAGGCTCGAAGCATCTTCAGATGAAGGTTCATCTCATGAGACATTCAAAAAACAAAGATCATGGCATCCGGGCCCATCATGGCAAATTGATGGGGAAACAATGGAAACCATGACAGACTTTATTTTCTCAGGCACCAAAATCACTGCAGGTGGTGGCTGCAGCCACAAAATTATAAGATGCTTGCTCCTTGGAAGAAAAGCTATGACAAACCTAGAGTATTAAAAAGCAGAGACATTACTTTGCCAACAAAGGTCTGTATAGTCAAAGCTACCATTTTTCCAGTAGTCATATATAGATATGAGAGTTGGACCATAAAGAAGGCTCAGCGCCAAAGAATTGGTGCTTTTGAGCTGTGATGTTGGAGAAGACTCCTGAAAGTCCCTTGGATTTCAAGGAGATCAAACCAGTCAATCCTAAAGGAAATCGATCCTGAATATTCATTAGAAGGACTGATGCAGAAGCTGAAGCTCTAATGCTTTGGCCACCTGATATGAAGAACTGACTCATTGGAAAGGACGCTGATGCTGGGAAAGATTGAAGGCAGGAGGAGAAAGGGACGACAGAGGATGAGATGGTTGGATGGCATCACTGACTCAGTGGACATGAGTTTGAGCAAGCTCCAGGAGACAGTGAAGGACAGGGAAGCCTGGCGTGCTGCAGTCCATGGGGTTGCAAAGAGTCAGACACTGAGTGACTGAACAACAGCAAGAGTAAAAGAAATCAGAAACAAAAAAGAGATTTAAAGAGAAAGGTTCTTTGTTAGACATTCACTTCCTGACACAGTTAGGAAGCTTCTGATACACACTGTGATGCAGTTACAAGAACTGAAGGGAAGGGCACTGAGAGCAGCTAGGACCCTGGGGGAGCACGCCGGGGCCAGGCAGCCTTGCTGGGCTCACCTGGGCAGTTTATCTTGTCCTATGACAGCTGTTAATGAGCCATTCAGTTATTCATTGAGAGCTCAGTATTACATAATATATATGTAACACTGTGTTCTTTTCTGAGAGAATTAAAAAAAAAGAATCTTCATGTTCCAGAAGTTTATAATCTGGTTGGGGAAATGACTTACAAGAGGTAAGTCAGTATACAATGCAGTATATGCATTAAATATTTGTGACAAGTAAAACAATACAAATGATAGAAATTTAGAGATTTTTTGTATAGACTGAAATGGTTTGTATATTCCTCAGGAAGGAGACAAGATTTAAGGTGGGCCTTAAATAACGAAAGGGATTAGGATGGAGGAGAAAGAAGAGAATTCCATGAGGAAAAACTAGCATATGCCTTGGCTCAATTAAGTAATGAGCATGGCATGTTTCAGAGAGTAACAAAGAACCCATCCCCACTGGAGTGGAGCTTCATCATGTTGGACAGAAGTAGGAAAATTAACTGAATAGGAACTTTGGGAACAAATTAGTGTGGATCTTAAAAGCCAGGCTAAGCAACTTATGCTTTATTCTGCAATCAGTGGAAAGTCAGCAGTTTTACCGGGACAGTTGAGTAAATTGTTGTTTTAAGAATATTAAGCTGTAGCAGAGGTAGGAAGGATTGAAGCTGAAGGAGAATTAGGGCAGAGAGAAAGCCGTCATCTTTCTGGCTTGAATTCAATATATTCAACAAGCAGACTCCTGATCTCATCGGATTTCCTAAGTGTGCTTCCTTCCTGGGGTGAAAATGCTTAGCTGGGTAGATGGATTGCAATCAGTTTGGCAGTTATTTTTTGCGCTGTCAATTAACAAATTGACCTTTTGATATAAACAGATCTTTGTAGTTTGGACTGCATGAACTACTTCTCCCAGCAAATTTCAAGTGACTGTATGATTTTGCTATTTTTTTTACTGAAAACAACAATAACTACTATAGAAGCTAACATTTATTCAGCACTTACATGTGCTGGGCACTGTGCCAAGGGCTTGGTATTATTATTTCAATAGAGCCTTGAAATAAGGAGAAAACTGAAGCTCAGAGAAATACTATAACTTGCCATACAGCTGCCCTAGTGGCTCAGATGGTAAAGAATCTGCCTGCAATGTGGGAGACCCAGGTTCAATCCCTGGTTCGGGAAGATCCACTGGAGAAGGAAATGGCAACCCACTCCAGTATTCTTGCCTGGAGAATCCCATGCACAGAGGAACCTGGTGGGCTACAGTTTATGTGGTTGCAAAGAGTTGGACACGACTGAGCAACTAACACACACACGTAGCTTGACAGCTGAGCTCTAGAGCCCATGGAGTCACAAAGAGTCGGACACGACTGAGCGACTCACATACACATAGCTTGACAATTGAGCTGTCAAACATTACATCATTAGCACATTTTCTTATTAAAATAACTTACAATAGTGTTTTCTATTATTAAGCCATACTATTTTCATGTATTAGACATTTATGAAAATGTGCATGATACCTCTTAAAATATTAGACCAGTTGAGCTGAGAAAAAAATTCCTGGAGTGTAGAAAAATAACAATCCTAGAGGCCTTTTCCAGTCCTTGATCTTCATTACTACAAATGGGCTTTTTGATTCCATATTTAAAATAAATGTCTTTATATTTTTAGATTATTTAATTTTACAGATGGTTATTAAGTATTTTCGCTAAGTTTTGGCATGTTTTCAGTAAGTTATTATATATATATGTCATGCCAGCTATTACCCAATTAACCCCAAAGAACCTTAATTTCTCAGAATCTATAGGTACAAAAAGCAATTTTCTGTAAACTTTTACACACTTACATGCAGACACGTGCACATTCCATATCAAATTCCCTTTAAACTGTGATCTTTCCTACTTCTGCTATCGCTTACTATTCCTAAAACAAGTATTCTACTGACCCGATCAAACCTGCTGCCTTTCCACTGGTTACAGAATACAAATAAAAAACCTTAGGCTGGCTTTAAGATCTCTATTAATTTCCACCCACCCCCCCCAAATTCCTCTCATACATACAAGAGTAATAATTACATTTTTTAAAAAACTGAATATAATGTGGTTTGACCAAAAGGATGAACTGATAATTCATTTTCACTATATAGTGTACCCAAGAAGCAGCTTAAATTGCAAAATCATGTCCAGAAGACATTCTAGAACCAGATCTAGATACAGAAAAGCTTTTGGGGCGATCTCTTTCATCTAAAGGCATATTCATGGGTAATACCTGCCTCCAAGTAACAGAATTACTAAAACTGAACAGTTGAAACTGCACGCCATAGTTTAAAGACCTCTGAATTTGAACAAGGTTATTGGAGCTTTACCATCCTGACTTCTAATAACATGGATTCATCTCACCTGCTTTTGTACTTTATATAAGAGCAATCATGCAGTAGTACTCATTTGTACCAGGTTTCCTGTGCTCAGCTTCATGTGTGAGTCACCTGCATTGCAGAACTTTGGCTTAAGCAAAGCACAAAACGTGAAAATACGTGGTAGCAGAATAGTCGATGAAGAGTAGTTCCATGTGGCTAAAGAGAAGGGTGCATGGGAGAGAATGAAGGAGGGGAGGGCTGGGAGATGAGGCAAGAAAATTGGGCAAAGATAAGGTTTTGACAGTTCTCAAATGCCACACTTGAGCTCTATCCTGTATGAACACTGGGAGTGTCATGATAAGATTTGTATTCTTTAAAGTTAATGATGACGGCAACATGAAGGACAGATTGAATGAAGAGAACAATTGGCAGGGAGGTCAGAGGCTACTGCAGTAATAAAGGGGAGAAATGAGCACGTCCTGAGCCAAGTCAGCGAGAAGAGAAAGGAGAAAACGAGTCACTTCTAGAATTAAGAGTACTGTGTTACTGGATGGAGAAGGCAATGGCACCCCACTCTAGTACTCTTGCCTGGAAAATCCCATGGACGGAGGACCCTGGTGGGCCATAGTCCATGGGGTCGCTAAGAGTCGGACACGACTGAGCGACTTCACTTTCTTTCACTTTCATGCATTGGAGAAGGAAATGGCAACCCACTCCGGTGTTCTTGCCTGGAGAATCCCAGGGACGGGAGAGCCTGGTGGGCTGCTGTTTATGGGGTCGCACAGAGTCGGACACTACTGAAGCGACTTAGCAGCAGCAGCAGCAGTGTGATTGGATATGGAGTAATTAAGAGTACTGTGTGATTGGATATGGAGTATGGAGGGGGGCGAGAAGCCAAAGGTGACTCTACGTCTGGCTTGGATGGTTTGACTGAGGTGGACGCTGGTTCATTTGTTTGAGATTGAAACTTGGGATCAGGTTTCAGTCAGGGTGAGAGAGAGAAACTGAGTTTGAGAGGTCTACAAAGTGGTCTGGGCATAGATGTTCGGAAAATAGACATGGAAGTCAAGCTCAGAATAGAAATAAGGACACTTTCTCTGTACTGGCTGCAGATGAAGCAATGAGACTAGATGAAATGACTCAAGAACAGAGAGCTATGGAAAGAGAAAAGACTGAAGACAGAATTCTGGGGTGCGAGCAACACCCAGAAAACGCAGAAAAACTGAAGAAAAAAAAGAGACTGAAATAGCTATGGAGGATAGATGGGGGAAAAAACAAGAAAATAGTGTTATGGAAGCTGAGAGAGAGAGTGTGGGTAAAAGTGTCAGACACTGCAGTAGAGCCACATGGTATGAGGGCTGAGATGAGGCCAGCGACAGGATGTGCTTGGCGACTGGAGAGAAGAGTACAGAATGGAGGGGCGAAGGGCGGCTTGCAGCGCCTTCTGAGGAGTGTGTGAAAGGGAAGATCACATCATCAGAGGAAAACGCCCAGTTTTGCCTCAAATCCACAGATCATTGTAAAATAAATTATATTAGTCTTGACTTACTTGAATACCTGTCTCTACCTTTCTTCTCTCCCTTGCCAGTGAAGATCTAATTTAAAGCAATATTCAAAACCTTGTTTCCTTTTGATTATCTCAAAAGGTATCAGACTTGAGGTCTTGAAAAGTCTTTCCATTTTGCTTGTGGTAGTGATATGATGGGCTGAATATATGAAAGAATACTAATCTTTTTCATTTTTTCCTCCCTCCTAGAAAACAGTTTTTCCATCTCAAATCACTAATGAGCATGAATCACTGATAATGGTGAAGAAACTTTTTGCTACTTCTATCTCTTGTATAACGTACCTACGAGGCCTATTTCCAGAGAGCTCTTACGGAGAACGCCATTTGGATGGTAAAGTCTAACTAAATGGTTACTTTGGCTGGTGGAGCCCTTTCCCTCTGTTTGGCAGGAGTAAAACTTTAATTTCTCATGGAGTGTGCTAATTCCAGGTCATGGGCCTGTTTGTCAGGATCAATTTGCTAATTCATTTTCCATTTTAATTTCACTTTGTGTAGTGGTTTTACTTGTAGGAACCATTAGTTCCTGGCCAGATACCAAATGACAGGCTGAAGAAAAAAGAAATCTGTATGGACAAGCCCAGTAATTCTAAACTACACCTACAAAAGCAGCAGCCAGGTTGAAATCTATGTGGGTGCTGTACATTTGCACTATTTTTTGTCTCAACTTTGAGACAGACTTCCCCATTGAGGAACTGTAATTGAGAAGTTTTTAAAAATTCTTTCTGTTAGCATATAGAAATAAGCTCGAAAAAAATGCATACCCATCCCAAACCCCTCTACTGATTGACATGGAGATGTCAACAATTACTATTCCAATCAGTTCTGTTCTTTTCTCAATGTTCTCTCTTTTCCAGTTTTCTTCCTTTTATTTCTTATGTCCTTAAATTTATGATCTCATTTCCTTGTATTACAAGCTGTTTCTGTCTCCTTTCCTTCTCTTGTATTAAGAAGAATGTACCTAGGACTCTTCAGTTTTTCAAAAATCTTATTTTTTTAAAAAGCTAGATTATGATAACCATTCAGAAAATCTTGCTGATTTGTCACCAAAGTGGGAAAGTATCATTTGGAAAATAAATATAGAGGGCTACAAGTTTCCTTGTAAGATGTTATTTTTCAAAATCTAATTTTACTTTGTTTCTCACATCTGTATTTAATGATAACTTAGGCCTCATTCCAATTTATGTTTTCTTAAACACCATTTGCTTCTCTACATGAGCATCAATGAAATCCATGTGTGCTATAAACACAAAAGCATATTTGTAATTGCGACAGCCTCATTTGTTTTATGCTCTTCTGGTCAGGATAGAAATCTGTAATAGTGAAAATGTTTATTTGCAGCACATAGTTGCCGTTTCTCCTCTTGTTTGGAATATAGAATTGGAGAAAGACACGTTTGGGGTAATTAATTAAGCACTTACTGTGTGCCAATCACTAACCTATGCATGGAGGGCAATACCATTGTTTACAGCTTTATTTTTTGTGATAGTTTTAATGGAAGTTATATATGTTCCTCTCGGTGTTTGTACTTAAAGTAGCACATGACATTAAAATGCCCAGTAATAATTTTCATATCCCTCAACAGCAACAGAGGTAACATCAATTTTAGAATAGGAAAACACGATGAAAAGGTGAAGTGATTTATACGAAGTCATAAATGAATCAGTAATCGATTTTAGACTAATCTAAACCAAAACTTTTAATGCTTTTCTTATTCTTCCTTCCTATAGTAAAGTGGTTGAATTTCAGATGGAAATTAATATCTGAGAATAACCCATGAAAACATTTTTTATCCTTTTTTTCCCCCCACTGAGAGAGAAATACCAGAGAAGTGATTTGAGATTGAGGTGTATATTTTAAATTGCTTGATATAGCTGGCT
The DNA here is from genome assembly GCF_032452875.1 of Bos javanicus. Classification (NCBI taxonomy): domain Eukaryota; kingdom Metazoa; phylum Chordata; class Mammalia; order Artiodactyla; family Bovidae; genus Bos; species Bos javanicus. The sequence goes on from NC_083884.1 coordinate 69,579,759, forward strand.
GGTCTCAGTACTACCTTATGATAACTTAAAATTCAGCAGAAGCAGAGCAGTGACACAAATTGATTTCACAACCAACTCAGTTGTGTATATTGTAGAAGAGGGGACTGCTAATCTATAATAAAAATGGGAACTAAGCCAATTATCAACATAGGATTTGTTTTAAAATTAGACATTTAGAGATTCAAAATGTTTTTATAAACTATAAAACTAAGTAAGTTGTATAAATAAAATCATGAAAGGAAATACCCTTACTTAGCATGGACAATTTTAGTACAGCAGACTATGTTTCTATTTTTGTAGACCTCAGTTTAAAAATCCTCCGAGAAGATAAAAAATGTCCTGGGTCACTGCATATTATCAAGTGGTAAGTAACTGAAATTCCACCAAAGTTGAACAACATTATTTTTATTATAGCTGAAATTACCCATAAGACTTTATTTGGTAAGATCATTTCCTTAAAACTATTGCCTTCTTCCTTTCTTTTCATGTATTTTTTTTTTTTTTTTACAACTTCCTAGAAATGTGCAACAGTTATCCAATATTATTTTAAGGTACTGACATTCAGGTTTTTTTTCTTTTTTAAGAATACAGACTTTCTTTATACAAGGAAGAAAAATATCAATCAAAATTTGATTAGTTATCAAATACATGTCAGTGTGCTAAACATTACCGGATGCAAAAAGAAAAATAAGATGTGGTTCTTACCTCAAAATTGCTTACCTATTATTTATTATAAGTACTGTAAATACATTAAAACATACTAGGAGTTTCTAGAAAATGATTAAATGGGTGAAAGGTGAGATGGTTATCAACTTAAAGTATTTCAAAGCAAAAAAAGTAAATTAGTTTTGTACTTGGGATTCTTTTTGGCTTTGCGTCTGATCCAAATTGACATCAAGCATTTATTTCTTGACAGGATTCAAGGTTGTTTTGATGCTTTGGAAAAGAGATACGTAAGAACATCTTTAAGTTTATACCAGGATCAAAGACTCACCCTTTATCCCTTTAAAAGAAAACTTTAGCCTTTATTTTGTTGTTGTGTTTAAGAGCACAGCAGTTCCTACGTGCCTTCCTTAACCAGTTTCTTTTTACTTTACGTCTCTGTTGTCCTGTTGGTGTCTCGTTTACATCAGTTAGAATTGACACCCTCACTTTTCTCTTTTACATACTCATATCTTTTTGACCACAGAATTTCCTCTGAAGTCACTGGAAGAGATCACAGGATGTGGGACAGGGGAGACAAGAATCTGGCATTTAGCACATTGAGTGGCGATGCAGTGTGCAGATACGAAAGGAAAAGATGGAATTGAATACTTGATTTTTATTCTATGTCAGTTATTTCATTATCTATGTTTGGCACATGTATATAACCTGTTCCCTCAAAATAGCTAGTATTATAGCTTGAATTGTTAAAAATGCAGCCTGAATTTTAAGTGCATTAGATTTTTCTCACTGCCCAAGACAGCTGTGAAGGGTATAAAAATTAGAAGCTCCAGTCTAGTGGAAGAGATAATTTAATAAATGAACTTTGTGCCACTGCTTCCTCCTTTTCCCCATCTGTGTCTTTTTACCCCTTCTCAATTCCTATTTCTTTAAGAAAACTTAAGGTGAGTAAGCTTTACATTGGATTATTTAGTTGCACTGATACACTTCCTTTTTCATTGGACAGTTATTACTTATGAGTTATTCAACGCTGACCAGGAGGTTGAGGAATGCAAAAATAAAACAGACATGAGGTTGTGCACACACAGAGCTTGTAGACCAAGGCAGAAGATGAATGACATTCATGTGCACAACTGAGGACCAGCTAGTGAACGCTGGTGTAGCTGCACCTCTTGTTAAAATACTGGAGTACTGTATATCCAGCGCTAAATAAATGCTTCTCTGAGGCCCCACACGACTCCCACCATGTCCTCCCCCTCACCCCACCAGTCTCTGGGGAGTCGTGGATCTCCCCAGACTATTCCACAACCTGGCAACTAAAGGGCTGACAGCTGGCTCAGGGGGAGCTTCCAGGAACCCAGCCGAAGGCTAAGCTGGCACCTTTTCTGATTGCTCTCTACCTGTGCCAGGTTGGGCTATTAAATTTGGAGTTTTTTCATATCAGTTTGATATTTTTATTTAAAAAATCATCTTTATCACAAGTATAAATAATCATAATATTCATTAGAAAGTGATGCAATGCCAAAGGCAAGATATTGATCATGTGCAAAGGAAATATGGAAAAGTGGGATTACAGCCAGTGAGAGGCAAGAGGGAAATCTTTGGGAGAAAATGACTCCTGAGATTTGAAGGCCCTTAGTATTTAGATGGGTTGAGAGGGGTAGAAGGTCATCACCAGTACACCAAACAGCACTCATTCATTTTCCTGTCCATTCATCGAGCAACATTTCTTGAGTGTCCATCATTGAGGGGCAGTGCAAAGTAGTTAAGAGCTCAAGGCTTGGAAAAAGCCAGCCTGAAGTGAATCTTAGTTCTGCCATTTAATTCCTGTGTCTTGGCATGTAACCTACCTCTTAGGGTTTCTTTACAGTAATATTAGAACCTACCTCAGGGTTGTTTGAGAATTAAATGAGTTAATAATCCAAGGCAGCAGTTTTCAAATGTTAGCTTGCGTCAGAGTCACCTGGAGGGCCTGGTAAAACACACATTGCCAGGTTCCACCTCCAAATTTCTGGTGTGAGAATTTTCATTTCAGACAAGTTCCAAGTGATGCTGAGGCTGCTGGCCTAGGGATCACACTTTCTAAGGCATCACTCTCACCATTGTTCACCAAGTTCAAGCCACACAAGGATTCTAGAACATGCTGAGTGCCTTCTACCTTTGTACATATTATTTTTCCTGCAAAAGTTTCTTCCCTACCCCACACCCTTTATCTGGCTAATTCCAATTTATCCTTCATGTCCCAGCCTAAATATTTACTTCCTCCGAAAGGCTTTCCTTGACAAGCCCCGGCCCCCTGCCACCCTTCTCCCAGCCTAGATTGTCCATCTGTTTAATGTTCACAACCTAACTGCTTCATAGCAATTAACACACTTGTGATGATGTACCTATGTGTGTGGGTTTTTTTTTTTTTTTTTTGTCCTCTCCTGCTGGTATTCGTGTTCCCTGAGATCAGGGGCCATTTCTACTTTTGAATGAATGAATGAGCTATTAATTAAATAATGTAAGTTAGAGTTTCACTGGGTAGTCTTAAAGTCAGTTGTATGCAGTAACCAAAATGGCCACACAGCGTCACTAAAGTTTTAGTCCTTTGGGTGAAATAGGTGAATAATTTGATAGGAAGTTATGGTCCTGAAAATTTTCTCATCTGTGTCATAGTGTTTAAAAGTTGGTGATAGACTTGATTCTGTCTCTGTATCTATGTATTCTGTTATTCTTTCAAACAGAGAGAATCTGATCTGTAATGTATACGTAGGGAGGGCAGGGGTTTTGTAGAACTCATATCAGACTTCAGATTTTTAACTCTAGTAGATTCCTTTCAAAGGGCAAAATGTTTTAGAGATGCTTATGGCATATTTAACTCTTATAATGAATTATTTTGTGTATCTTTTCCCTCCCAAACTAGAATGTAACTTATAGAGAGTAAGTATAGTTATCTTTTTTTTTTCCATCCTTCCCCTCCCCAGCAGAACCCTGGGTATGTAATAGACACTCACTTGGATGAATGGATAATTAGTATCCATTTCTCTGACCTTCTGAATATTTTTTCTACTCCAATTCTTGGAACCCCTCTGACGTCATAGTTTAACTGAAAAACAGTAACACAGGTGCAAGTGTGTAGTAACAACAGTTTCTTTTCTCTTACAGCTCCGCATGGCAGTGCTGACAGTAAGTACGCATTTAAAGACGAGCCCTCTGCCTCTGCTTCATTATCTTTTGGCAAGTGAGAGGTTAAACAGTGTACTCTCTCCCATCCTTCCTGAATTTCATTGTCCTATGACATTTTGGAATTAAAAAAAACTCGATCAAAGCTTTTACTAAAATGTCACAGTCTATATATTTCTTTGGCATATTATAATAACTGAGGAAATATATAGGATATACTATCTGTTCTATCTACTAGCTATCAGGATTTCATTTTCTGAGTTACTTTACAGACTCAAAGTTCCTTGTTTTTGAAGTTCTGCAGATTTTTTTGAAGTTTTGTATACTGCTGGGTATAGCATGGTATATGTCATTAAGAACAGAAAGAAAATGAGACAATACTACTGAGAGTCATAGGTATATAAATTATTTTAAAAATTTAAAACCATAACCAATTATTTAGAATTTATTTGTAGCTCAGTTACAGTAATTATAAATACCTGGCTATCAATTTCCTTATAGTCAATGTTCATGGAATACTATAAAGTCTGTGTTCACAAAATTAGAGCTTATTCCACCTCTACCTTGAAATATATATCTCCAGATATATATAATCTATGCATATATGTATTTCAGTACTCGATTAATATATCACAAACTGAACTCCTCACATAGCAAATGTATTCTGTGAGGAGTAATCTAGTTTCAGAAATTAAATGCTGTTTATTTTTCTTTAAATAGCTTTACACAAATCCCAAGGAACCTGAGGTAAGAACACATAGAGATGGGCAGTATATGTATATTTAAATATGTTTACCTGAGTTGAGGCCATAGATTATGTCACTAGACTACCAAATGAGCAAAGTAACTCATAGTGAGCTCTTTCTGTGTGTTTTATTATAAATGTCACCAATTCTTTATTATGCAATTTTAAAAAACTACCTAGCAGTACTGGGGAAAAACACTGAGTGGAACTGAAGCCTATTCCCTAACACCTTAACAGTGAGAATCTGATTTATGAAGACTGCATTTCCTTTTCATTTTGACTAATGCTGAATCCTTTCTATTTGTGGTCTTTGGGGCATAAACATGCTAAACCTTTTTTTTTTAAAGACTAACTAAATTCTCCCCGTCTGACCTTCTCATAGATTTCCAAGCTTTACCTTTTTCCTTCTCTCTGTAAATTTCTTCCCTCTGCTTATTGAATCCTACTCATCCTCAATGCCAACTTGTGTCTGAAACTTCATCTGAAACTTCCATGAGAGCCTCTTTGATTATTTTGTTCACACTAAGTTCTTCCTTCTCTGAATTCCCTTTTCCAGCAGGACCTCACAATTCAACACTCTTGATTCCTATAGATTACTTTATCTTCCTAGCCAGACTGTGAATTCTTGAGGACAAGGTCCTTGTCTTCTTTTTATCCCCCAGAGTGACTGTCATCGTACTGAGTACACGGTGGTTACCTGTGCTGCTTTGAACAGCAGCCGAGGTCACAGCACAGGAATGGAAGGAGATGCCCTTCCTCCTTTCTTCTCATTCTGACCTCTATTTTCCTCTCAGCTTGCTTTCTTCTTCCCCTTTCCTTGCTTTCAATTTTCTTTCCCTAAGCCTATGAATTTAGCCTAAATGGTGACCTTCACAACTAAGCTGAGCATTATTTTAGCCTTTACTATCCACTCTTTGGCAAGATTATAAATAGCTGTTTGAGCAAGGCTGAAGAAAACTGGTGCATGCAGGTGGGTAACAATTCCTCAGTGCCTAAGCTACCTCTGTATATCTCTATCTTTAGTTTAGTTTTCAGGGTTTTTTTTCCAGTACATTTGAAGAGAAGTTTCCCAAAGTAAGATCTCCAATAAATTGTTAATAAATTGGTCATTTCCTTCATGCAATAAATTACTAAGTTTTCTTCTGCATGTGAAACTCCGAGTCTGAAATTTTTTGAGGCTTTTTGAGGTAGTACTGTGCTTAGGAAATTGGGCTTATCTACAGAAAAATATTACAGAGTGGGAAGAAAACTGTTAAATGAAATTTGATGTAGGCAATATATATAATAAAGTTAGAAAGCAAAATCAGCTTATTATATGATAAGTTCTGAGCCATCATTTATGACCTAGAAAAAATATTCTGAACTCTTACATATTGTTTCCTATAGCAATGATCCCTAACCTCTGTGTTCATGGAACACTTTTGATTACTAGATAATTTGGTGGCATGTTTAAGAGGATGAAAAGACTCAAAAAGACTCCACACATCTCAGCAATAATTATGGTATAACTATGGCACAGCGATGCTCATAGCCTGAGAGTATCCATGGGTTACACTGTTTCATGATTGCTCTTTAGCATCAAGTCACTGAGAGAACTATTTATGTCTTTGATCTCACTCTTTTATATACTCTCAAAACACCATTCTCACATAAACAGTCTTATCTAATATGGTACCATGTTTCTTAACTCATATTGGTAGAAGTATAGCCTCCCCTAAGCAGAATTGCACAAACAATAACAACATTAATATTTACCTGAAGCAAAAAAGCATGTTACACATGGACTAAAATTTGCAGTGCTCCTGTGAAGAGTTGTCATGGTACACCAGTTGCGAACCTCTGGCTTAAACAAGTGTGCTTATTCTGTCCAGAGACCAGCAGTGTTGGGGGCATTGCACAAAGCTGTGGTGCTTCTACACCTGAGGTTTTGTCCTGGTTGCTCCACCTCAAGAAAGATGAACTGGCAAAAGTAACTAAAGTAGTGAAGAGGGCAGTGTAGCTCCTCTGCAGATTCATGCTACAGAGTGGGTGAGGGTATTAATGAGATGTGTGACCTAACACATGATAGACCCATAAAGAATTACTGTATTTGAATAAAAGACACTTGTTCCTTGGAAGAAAAGCTGTGACAAACCTAGAGAGTATAAAAAGCAGAGACATCACTTTGCCAACAAAGGTCCGTATGGTCAAAGCTATGGTTTTTCCAGTAGTCATGTATGGATGTGAGAGTTGGACCATAAAGAAGATTGAGTGCCAGAGAACTGATGCTTTAGATTGTGGTGTTGGAGAAGGCTCTTGAGAGTCCCTTGGACTGCATGGAGATCCAACCAGTCAATCTTAAAGGAAATCAGTCCTGAATATTCATTGGAAGGACTGATGCTGAAGCTGGAACTCCAATACTCTGGCCACCTGCTGTGAAGAGCCGGCTCGCTGGATGAGGATGAGAGGATGAGATGGTTGGGTGGCATCACCAACTCAATGGACATAAATCTGAGCAAACTCCAGGAGATAGTGAAGGGTAGGAAAGCATGGCATGCCACAGTCCATGGAGTTGCAGAGTCGGACACAGGTGACACAACAGCTCAGCTCTTAGCGTTGCACCATCCGGTTTTCTTTGTGACTACCAGAGGTGGTCAGCGCCACTTTTAATAGATCATTGCAGGAACTGAACTACAGATGGTCCCTGTTTCTAGCCACAATATACTTTTGGAGACGTTTTTAATTCTGTAAGATGAAATCCAATTGAATGTGAACTCTATTCTGGCTGACTATTCATTAAGCAGGTATTAATTAGGTTCCACTTATGTGTCTGACACACAGGAATTAATGGGATAGACAAGGTCCCTGCTGTCTGGAAGCTTACGTTAAGCTTATGAAGGAGGGTAAACAATAAACAAGTAAACAAAAGTTAGCGACAGTTTCAGATACATCATAAGGCTACGAAAATAAAAGAAGGTGGTATGCTGGAGAGTGCCAAGTGGGAATGGAGGAAAAAAGATTGGAGAGCAGTCCCTGGAAGGTCTCCCTGAGGGGCCACTGTTTGAGCTGAGACTAAGTGGCCAGAAGAGCCGCCCTGTGCAGGATCGTGAAAGGCAACAGCATGGGACTGGCATAGCAATACAGGAGTTAACACTGCAGACGCCAGAGTCCGATCCCAGCTCTACTGCTCACTAGCTTCATCTGTAACGGTGTAATGCCTGCTCCCAGTCTGGCTATGTAAGAATGAGCAGATGTAGAGCATTTAGGGAAGTGCCCAAGTATCATGATTACTGTCATCAACTGGAGACAGCATACCCCAGAGGGCAGTTGTGTGAAGGCCTGAAGGCAGGAAGGTATCTTCATGGACAGAGAGGCTGCCCTGGGCCTGGAGCTGGGTGAGTGGGGTGGAAGGAAGAGGCAAAAGAGAAGGTCAGAGAGGTTGGCAGGGCACAGATGAGTCAGGCCAGTGGACCAAGGTAAACCGGATTTTATCCTGAGGGCAGTGGGAAACCATTAACAAAGGAGCAACACGGTCTGCTTTGCATTTTCCAAACTTTTTTTGGCCATAGAACAGAGAATGAATTTGGAGGAGGAGGAATAGTTTGGAAGCAAGCAGATCAGATGGAAAGAGCTGGTCTTGGCTTGGATGGGGTGAAGAGAATGGAGGTGAAGAGAACCAGATGGCCTGGGGATGCGCTTTGGAGACAGGCCTGAAAAGTCTTGCCAGTGGGTTGGAACATGGAGGGAGAATGAAAGGCTGTATATGTTGCTGTTGCTCTGGTCCATGTGGATACATTCAGTATGATTAATAGAAACTATTGGTGAGCAGCTTAAAGGCTCATCTTTATTAGGCAACACATTAATCTGAAAAGCAGGAGAATGTTTTATGAGGTGTTAAGAAGAGACTAGTGCCTGCTGTAAATATACCTTCTTTGATCAATCAGACACAGATTGAAGTTATTAAGCATGAGTATCTTCTGTAAAACAATTGGACTTTCCTGGTGGCTCAGACGGTAAAGAGTCCGCCTGCAATGCAGGAGACCTGGGTTCAGTCCCTGGGTCAGGAAGATCCCCTGGAGAAGGGAATGGCTACCCACTCCAGTATTCTTGCCTGGAGAATGCCATGGAGCTAGAGATTCCATGTAGCCTGGTGGGCTGCAGTCCCTGGGGTCGCAAAGAATCAGACACAACTAACACACACAGTGAAAAACAATTACAAACATGACTCTAATCAGTTGCCCTACAGACCAAATAAGAAAGTGTCAACTTTTTATCAACCACTATGGGATCTACTCTTGATACAATTAAAAGATAGCTTGGAGCATCAAAAAGCTAGAGCTGGTTGGGAAACACGGGCGGGCAGGAAGAACAGGCACTGTTTACCTGACAGGGCAGCTACACCCTCATCCACGAAGAAGGGTGTTGTGTATCTAGCCTGTTGGGAGAAAACCTGTTGCTGTGGGCTCCTCCAGTCTCATACATCTCTCCTACTGGACTCACAAAGCAGCCTTCTGATCTTGGTTTGATTTCTCACATAGACTGTTTTGCTAGAAAATTTTTTTTATCTTAAAATTAACTCCATTGCAAATTAGTCTTTTAAGAATGTAAGCAGCATGAGCCAGTATCCCCAGAACCAGCTGACTGTGATTAATGGGACACCAAATCTCAGATAGAAACAGGTAACAAGAACGTTGTGATTTTTTTCCTCATCAATCTAACATTCCCATTCCCACACTGTCAAGGAACAAAACACTGAAACGATGAAGGAAGTCTTTTTTGTGTTCTGACTTAAACTCACAGCCTTTGCCTGTCTGTCTTCAGCACCTTCTCCAGCTCTGTGGGTAGATTACTGTTGACTCTCTAGCAACGAAGGGGTTGGGGTGGCGGCCCCATGCAGTGGAAGGCCATGCGAAATTCATGGCAGGCCCTCCTTGCACAGAGTTCCTCTGTATTCTTGGTTCTGCATGCTCTGGATTCAACAATCATGTATCACATACAGCTGTAGTATTTACTATTGAAAAAAAATCCATTTTTAAGTGGGCCTGCATGGTTCAAACCTGTGTTGTTCAAGAGTCAACTGTATGTGTATCTGGGTCAAATGTTAGCTTCAACTGCTAGGCGATCATTTTATTTTAAATGGACTACATCTCTCACGAGGAAATCTGTCCCTCTCTATTTCTAGCTTATTTATTTATGTTTGTCTCTATTTATAGCTGGCAGATAGCAGTGGTTTCTAGTTTTTAGTGCAAGATCACGAAAGTAAAAAAAAAAAAAAGATCTGATACCACAGACTCTGGTTGTTTTTCAAATTTTTCTAGTTTACTTGCTGCCATTGTAGTCTTCCCTGAATTACTACCATCTTAATTATTTCATGGTTCCCACCTCTCTGAACTCTTAAAATAGCCAAGGTGATCTTTAAAAATTGCAAATCACTCCCATGCTTAATACCACTCACCATTCACTTCCTGTTTACTTGGAATAAAGTCCAAGCCTCTTAGTTACAAGGCACCACAGTTTCCTCTACAACCTCATCTCCTACACTCTCCCCTTTGCTCACTCATCATCAGCCACTTGGCCTCCTCTGTAATCCTGAAGGCGGCTTCCTTTCCTCCTCTAGAGCATTAGCCTCGCTGTTTCTTCTGCCTGGGGTGCCCCGCCTTCCCCCACATCTGCGCAGGACTGACCCTTGTCAAGGAGGCTCAGCTCAAACATCACCTCATTAGCGAGGGCTTCCTTGGCCCTTCCCAACCCAGTCAGCACCTCGCCCTTCCGTCGTCTGTCACAGGCTGTGCTTCATATTGTCTACAGCACTTATTACTACCTGAAATTGTTGTTTGTTTACTTATTTACTGGCCATTTCTCCCACAGTCTGTGTACTCCGGAAAAACAGGGACCTTTTCTGTCACGTTCACCACAGTGACTCCAGTGCCTGACCCAAAGTAGACATTCAATAAATGTCTGTTCCATGAATGAATGGTTTCTTAGCTGGTTCCACTGTTACTGACCAAAGCCAGGTCAGACACTTGACTCTGGACTTTAGTTTCTCCAGCTTTAAAGCAGTAACAATAGACTATGCCATCTAAGTCATTTTTAGCTTGGAGGAGAAAAACTGTTATCTTTTTATCTGGAGATATCACTCCTGAATAATGTCATGCTATAAAACAAACAAGTATGAAGGGTATAGAAGGGAAGCAGTGAAGGTGTATACTGTTACTAGATAAGAAAACACCTGTAACACCTGATAAGTAACACCTGTTACTAGATAAGAAAATGCAGAGATTTTCTGAAAGCAATTTCTTTCTTTCTTCCCTTTGATATTTCTAGAAAGTGACTGAGATATACCAGTTCAAATTCAAATACACAAAAGAAGGAGCCACTATGGATTTTGACAGGTAGAATCTGTTTAATAAATATAAGAAATACATAGGATTGAGGTAAACATATACCTCTTGAGGCCAGAGATAGGCCTTACACTTTCTTGTAACTTCCCCAATAATCTTACAAAAAACTTGCTATTATAAAAAGGGAATGTAATAATTGTTTAAATTTCTGAAATCCATGGATGAAGGTGGTGGGAGAAGAGGCTTCCTTTGCTTCTTTCCCTCTTCTCCTTGTAGGTGATACTGGTAGGTCGAAAGGCAGTTAAGTTTAGTGGTCAAGAGTCCTAATTCTTAAGGCAGAAAGATCTAGCTTGGATCCCCAGCTCTGACATTTCTGGTCATATAATTTTGTACAGAATATTCAGCCTCCCCAGATGTTAGCATTCTCATCTGCACAGTGGAATTAATAATATCTACTTCATATGGGTGCTGTGATTGTTAAATTATAATGCATGGGTAAAGCTTTACCAGTTCCTGGCAGGTAAGAAGCACACAGTAAATGATACCTAGTGGTCGCGGTGGTGATGGTGGTGGTCTTTACGGTGGCTGCTGGGTAGCCCAGCAGTAGAAATAACATTGATGGGGCTGTGCATGTGGTGTTGATTGAAGAACTCTGTGAGGCTCTATCTAACCACTAACCCAAAGCTTCTGAACTGCTATGCCAAGAAAGCAATCCTTTCTACCCTCAGAACAGCCAGATGGGGACTGGGATAGGCGAAGCCCCTGCTCTTTTTACCTGTAGACACAAATATTCTCATCTGCTTACCCCCGTATGTCATACGAATACAACCGTCTATATTGTATCCTTGTATGGAAAAGACTGGAAAGCACTGCATTTCCCTATCAAGTCTAAAATTTTAAGTTTTAGGTGCACTAGTGGATTAAATAGCAAGGACAAGGACAGTTGCTTCAGAAGGTCCTCGGTACACGGAGATGTCTCATTCCCCGCCCAGCTTTTGGATTCAGATAGAGCTGAGTATTCCTAATGAGACGGAATAGAAGTGGGGCGGGTGGAGGATGGAGAAAAGCCCTGGCTGGCAGAGAGCTCCACCTCAGAGGCATGAGTCTCTCTGAAAGGAATGACTGAAGAGAAATATGGCCTTATTCTCAATTTTCCATACGATGAGCTCTGTCTCATCACTTACTACAAGTTTTACAATTTCTCTCCAAGATTCATACCCTTATAATCCTCTCCCTTGTAAAATTTCCAGACAGCACTAGGATGTGAAGAGGAAGTAGGTTCTAGGAATAAGAATTAAGGTACTAAACATCATTAGCTAACATCTGTATAATACTTTACAGAGTGTTCAGAGCTTTTCATATATATACTCTTACATAAAACAGCTGCCTTTTGCTCTCTAAAATTCAAATCTAAGTGCCACTGACAACCAGATTAATCTCTTTTGTCGTGAAGGCACATATATCTAGAGGTGAGCAGTATAACAGAAATGGCCAAATCTTTCTGCTACTCAGGAAGAGAAGGTAATGCATACTAGACCAAAGCTGGGCCTTTGCTCGGGTGACTTAATACAAAATTACCTTATCACCTCTTACATAGTAAAGATGATTTTCCTTTTAAAAAACAGTACAAGGAAGTCTTGAGTATGATTTTACATGAAACAATTTCATGACTATGATGTATACTGGAGGATCCCATGAACTTCATGGCTATCACCCTTCCCTCTGGTTACTTATTTCAAACTGACTAGATCCTGGCAGACAAAACTTTAAGTTGTTCAGAACTGAAAAAGGAGCAAATGTGTTTACTTAATAATGTTTGTTTTATGAATTCATACTACCTCTAGTAGTTCAGTTACTAAGGATTATTTTTCAGTATTGCGTACTTACTACGTGAAAGGCATTGTACAAATATATTGTAGTCATAGTCCTTCCTGGAAACTACTCAAATGTGAGACTAATCGGGGGGAAATTTTTGGAGAGAAATAAAAAATGTTTAGAGTTGGAAGGTAATTTAGCCCAATTTGCTCATTCACTCAATACAACAAATGTTTATTGAGTACTTACTGGGGTTGGGCACCAAACTTAGTACTGTGGAGATGAAAAATGCAGCCACTCAGTCTAGAGGGCACAGGGGTGAGGTGTAGGCATGACCAGAGAAGACTTCCTGAAGAGACGACACACAGGTGTCAGGAAGACAAGTGGGAAAGCTCAGTATAAGCAGAGTGAACAGCATACACAATGCATGGGAGTAAGAAGGAATCGGGGACTAGTTACAGATGAAGGTGGAGGTGAGGGTGTGGCTGGTGAAAGGCCATTGTACACACTGTTCTCGAATTTCAATGAAAAGTAATGGATACAATATAAGAAACTTAAGACTTGAGTGACACGAGTGGATTTTCCTTTTAGGAATATGTATTACAGTGGTGTGGAGAATGTTTTGCAGTGTGAACAAGAAGGAAAACAGGAAGAATAGTCAGTCATGGTGATAATCCATGCAAGAGTGAGAAGGGGATGCCTCTGAGAGATACCCAGATGGTACAAAGGCCAGAGACGACGACCGATTTAATTTGGAGAGGTGTAGAAACATGTAAGCTTATCTCACAAAGGAGCTAACTCACCTGGTGTGTCTAAGTGACTTGACCGGAGTCATTCAGCTAGGTAGCAACAGAGCCAATATTAAATGTCAAGTCCATTGTTCTCAGTATTAAATTATGTGGTCATTTATAAATCAAATAAAAAAGAATCAGGTCACATTTAAAATGCCTTAAGGGAACTTGCTACTTAAGAACCCCTTTGTACATACATTGCAAAAAGTGCAATAACTCCTTTGATTTACATTCTAAAATAGTCTCAAGAGTGTCCTGCGTTTAGTTTATATTTATCTGCTCATACAGTAAAAATTTTTGTTCTTTTTGAAATACATTTTCAATATTATATGTGATTGAAAAGTGTGCTGTTTTCTTACATGATTACAGCAGTAACACAAGCTTCGAAAGTGGGATGAACAGTGAAGATATTAAGAAAGCCAGTGTTCTGCTGATCCGCAAACTGTACATGCTGATGCAGAACCTTGGACCCCTTCCTAACGATGTTATACTGACTATGACACTCCATTACTACAATGCAGGTAGGTGCAGACCTCTAGTCAAATCCCCTCTTTAGTGCTGAAGTAGTATTTTGGATAAACAGAAGGATTTTGGCAAGCCTTTGAAAGAGATGGCTGTTGTTACACATAAAAGACTAACCTGACTTGTTCTCCTGAAACTCACAGTTTTCTTGGTTTTCTGCCCTCTCCATTTTGCAGTGACCCCAAATGATTACCAGCCCCCTGGCTTTAAAGAAGGAGTAAGCTCACACTTCCTGCTGTTCGAAGGAGAGCCTGTAAACCTTCAAGTGGGAATGGTCTCCACTGGCTTTCACAGCATGAAAGTAAAAGTCACAACCGAAGCCACCAGAGTGTCTGATCTGGAGAGCAGCCTCTTCCAGGAGAGCGGCACGACGGAGATTGCGCATCAGGGTCTCGACTGTGATGAGGAGGAGGAGGAATGCAACACTGAGGTAAGGCAAAGCCGCAGTGCCCCTCTGCTGCTTTGGTTAGACCCAGCTGAGTGTTTCAGCTCCCGCACAGCTCGTATCACAGTATAACCGTCCAGTGGAGTGTGCTGGGTATAAAAACAAAAACAAAACTAGCCCCTGACCTCAAGTCTTTATTCTAAAAAAGCACTATATTCAAGAAGGAAATAGACTTTGTTAAATGAAACTGTCCATGGCTAGGAGGGAAAGATAGACCTTCTGTTGGGTTGGCCAAAGATTTTGTTTGGGTTTTTCCATAGCACCTTATGCAAAACCCAAACAAACTCTCTGGCCAACCCAATAATATACTTCTTTTTACAAAAAGTACCCATGAACTTAGAAAATTCGGGATTTTCTTTATCTTAAAAGAGCATATTAAACATTTAAAAATATTCTAAGTGTTTATTCATACTCACTGTAAGTATAATTAAGTTCTTGATGACCGGGGTACAAGTGTTACGGATAACCCTAAGTTAGAGTGCATTCGTCTTCACTGCTGTAGGATATTGTACTCTTGATAGACATTCTTTCTCTTTGTAATCGTTATAAACATTCATGTATACACCTCCTTGTACACATGCAAGAGCGTCTCAGAGGACTGTTCCCAAGAGTCCTAGGGCTTGCACATTCTCAGCTTTCTTAGGTAGTGACAAACTGTTTTCCACAATGGTTGTACCAGTCTGTGCTCCGGCACCAGTGGAGGGGGTGCTTGCCATCCTTGACAACACTTGGTATTACCCATGTTTATGGTTTCTGCCTAACCGCTGGATGTAAATGATTTGATTTTGATTTGCATTGCCATGATTATTAATGAGCTTAAGCATCTTTTCATGTGTATTGGCTGTTGTGGTTTTTTACGTATATAAAGTAACTATTCAAGACTTTTATGCATTTTTCTATTGGGTTATTTATCTTTTCCTCATTGATTTAAAAAATATATCCTAAATAATAACTTGTTTCCATTATTTATGTTACAGTATTTTTTTTTAGGTTTGTGGCTTATCTCTTCACTTTCTTTAAGCTCCTTTTTGCTAAAGAGATGTTCTTAATTTTAACGTAGTCAAACTTTTCCTCTAACGTGCTTTTGGATGTTAAGAAATCCTTCCTTATCTGAGGTCATTTATGATACTTTCGTTTGTTTTGTTATAAAAGTTTAAGGTTTTTCTTTTTTACAGTTAAATTTTTATTCTACTTGGAGTTAATTTTTATTTGTGGGGTCAGGTAGACCAGACTCCTTTTACATTTTAAAACCCAAGTATAATACACATACAGAAAACAACATACGTCATAATATATATCTTGCACAAATGCTCAGTCATATCTGACTCTTTGCAACCCCATGGACTCTAGCCCACCAGGCTACTCTGTCCATGGGATTCTCCAGGCAAGAATACTGGAGTGGGTTGCCATGTCCTCCTCCAGGGGATCTTGCCGACCCAGGGATCAAACCTGCATTTCTTTGTGTCTCCTGCATTGGCAGACACATTCTTTACCACTAGTACCACCAGGGAAGCCCATATATCATAATGATACAGCTCAATAAATATTCACAAACTGAACCTAAGGACTGGGATGGGAGGTAGGAGAGAGTGCCGCCTTCAGTGCAGCTCCCTAGGCGTCTTGCTTGCCTCACCCTATTCCAGCCCTACTGAAAACACATGGAAATCAGCTCCCAGGTCAAGAAACACAACAGTACAGCACTCTGAGAAAACTCAGTCCTGCTTTGCAGTCACTGTTCTATTAGAGTCTCTCTCCTGGCTTCTATTAGAATAGGTTAGTTTCTCTTGTTTTTTATTTTGTAGATGTGGAATCATGGAGTGTGAGACATTTTTTCACTTCTTCAAGTATTCTGAACATGTTTTTTAGTAAAATATACACATTTCTGGTAGGAGTAGATTTGCTAGGAGTAGAATTGCTGGGTCACAGGATATGAGTGGCTTTAATAGATACTACAAAACAACTTCCAAAGTGCTTGTGTCAACTTACACTTCCATCAGCAGGTTTTGGTTGCTCCACATCCTCACCAACCATTGGCATTTTCCATCTTTTTAATTTTAGCCATTCTGGTGGGTGTGTAGTGGTATGTCACTGTGGTTTTAATTTGCAGTTTCCTGATGACTAAGGAAGATGAGCACCTTTTCATATGTTTCTTGGCCATGTTGGATGTCCTCTTTTGTGAAATTTCTTTTTAAGTCTTTTGTCATTTTTCTGTTGGGTTCTATTGGGTTTGTCTTTCATTCTTATGAATTTGTAGGAGTTCTGAATATATATTCTACATAAGTCCTTTGTCAGATACATGTATTGTGAATATCTCTTCAACTTTATGAATTGCCTTTTTACTGTCTTAATGGTGTGTTGTGATGAATAGAATATTAATTTTAGCATAGTTTAACTTATCAGTCTTTTCAGCTATCTTTGGCAGTTTTTATTAAAAAAATTTTTTCCACTCTAAAGTTTACAGAGATATACTCTATATTTTTCCTCTAACAAGGAGAAATAGCTACAGAAACAGAGGTGAATTTTAAAATTACAAGATACCTCCATGAATAATATCACACCAAAAATATAAATAACTGACCTTTCTCCCCTGTCTTCAAGTATTCATGTTTTGGTATGATATTATTCATGGAGGTCTGATAATTTTAAAAATCACTTCTGCTTCTGTAGTTATTTCCCTATTTTTATATCTGGTATTTATTTGTGCCTCATTTGTTTTTCTTGGGTTATACTGACCCAAATCAGTACTTTTTTACTTCTCTCTTCAAAGTCATCTTTTGGTTGTGCTGATCTCTTCTATGGCTTTGTTTTTCTATTTTGCTCATGTTTTGCATTCATCTTTGTCTTCTTCTGTTTCTCTGGTTTGGTTTTGTCTCCCTATTCCAAACTGACCTCTCCATCAATATGCAGACATATTTATTATACTTCAAATTGGTGAATACTTCAAATTCACCATCAAATGGAATTTCAACTTCTAACCAAACATGCTCTTCCTCCTCCCAGGTTCCTTATCTTTGTATTGCATTAAATCTTTACCAAACAGCCTGATCCGGAATGTGTTCAGCTCCTAGTTTCTTCTTACTTCTCACATGCTTTTGGTTACCATTTCTGTTTTGTATCTGAAATACTTCAGACCATAATTTGGTCATGGATCAGAAATGATGAAAAGAGACATACTTGAAATTTAAAAATTCTTAAATGATAAGAACTCTTAAAACCAAACTCTACTTGAGAAATAGGACACAGAACCCAAGTAAAGAGACCAAGGAATCCCAGGACAAAACAGGTTTATGTAGCACTGTCTGAAAAATCCTATTCTAAATATGTCCTTATCATTTCGTGTACTTTGGCCACATCTTCAGGACAGGTCTTCCTTCCTCGCAGGCTGTTTTGAGCTTTAGGCCTTAGGTAGTAAGGGCCACAACACAGTGTCTGTCACCTCACAGTACTCTGTGAAGTGGGGCCTGTTCTCTCTGTTGCAGTCAGCTGGGTAGATAGCAATAGTCATGTACCCTAGAGAGAGACTCTTGGACAAGCTTCTTCTTTAAAGAACTCATCTGTATGGTGACAATAACCTGTGGATATAGAATTTTTAAAAAATTTTATGCTAAGTTTAAATCCTGAGGGAAAAGTACTTCTTTCTAATACAGGTAGTTAACCCAAGCTTCTTAAATGACTCTAGTAATTACTAACACATCCAAACAGCTATAAAAAGATGGCCAGCTAATGTTGTACCATGTCAATTGTAGAGACCGATGTTCTTAGTTTATTAAGCCATTAAAGCTTTTGGGGGGCTTTCCTGGTGACTCAGATGGTAAAGAATCTGCCTGCAATGCAGGAGACCTGCTTCAATTCCTGGGAAGGGAATGGCAACCCACTCCAGTAGTCTTGCCTGGAGAATCTCATGGACAAAGGAGCCTGGTGGGCTACAGTCCATGGGGTTTGAAAGAGTCAGACATGACTGAGTGACTGACACTGGTGGCTCGGTGGTAAAGAATCCACCTGCCAACGCAGGATACACGGGCTCCATCCCTGGTCTGGGAAGATTCCACGTGCCGTGGAGCAACTAAGCCCGTGTGCCACGACTACTGAACCTATGCCCTAGAGCCCAGGAGATGCAACTGCTGAGCCCGCATACTGCAACCACTGAAGCCCACTCTAGAACCTGTGCTCTGTGACAAGAGAAGTCACCGCAATGAGAAGTGTGTGCACTGCAACCAGAGAGAAGCCCCCACTCGCCTCAACGTGAGAAAAGCCCCAGCAGCAATGAAGACCCAGCACAGCCAGAAATAAATAATTTTAAAAAGAAAGCTCTTTGGGAATTTGTATTTTTATCAATTTTTAAGTGGGGATCTACAGGCGGTAATTTTCTAATTTTGTGAGCTCTTTATGAGTCTTTGTACCCTTAGAAGGGGTTGCTTTTTCTTCTTGATGAATTCCACAAAAGAATACACATAACAATATATGGCTTACCTGAATGCATTTTTTACCCTGTGTGAAGGCCATTTCTTACCTTTTGTGCTAACACATTGGATTTAAGTATAAATGATTTGTTTTTGAGAAATTAGAACGTAAAGTATATTTGTGCCCAAGTAAATGGTACCATTTAAGTGTGGACTAGAAAGATATTTTCTGAAATTCCTTAGAATTGCTATGTATTCTAGTCAGTGGATTAAAACAAGAGCCTTTTCACCCCAAACCCTATTTTCTCCCACTGAACTCTTAAGTTTTGAATTTTTGAGGTATAGGCTGGTGATTTTCATATCATTACATCTCATGAAGCATATATGCCTTGTCTGATACAGTGTAGTGTTGGCAAGAATATCTTAGATTCTTGGAAATGGAGTTGATTATTGAAAACGTTGGAGGAGGCTCATTATCTACAGAAAATATTCAGACTTCAAAACCACACATCATTCTCTTTATCACAGGGCTATAGTCCTTTTCACAAAGTTTCTTTTTGTCTAATAGGACATTTTTTTTCAACTAATTTTTCTGTTCTGCATTACAGAATATAATTGTTATCCTCTGTTAACCATGAAAAGGAATGAAAGTTGGTTGACTTTCCCATCAGTCATATAAGTCATCTTTTTTTTATATATGAATCACTCTTTAACATATCAGAGAATTATTTCCTTCCTGTTGTAAGTAGGAATAGCCACTCTGATGAGCTGTGTATGTATCACTTTTACATAAAGAAAAAAAGAGTATATTGATAGATGTTGTTGTTTAGTCTCTAAGTCATGTCTGAGTCTTTTGAGACCCCATGGACTGTTGCCCGCCAGGCTCTTTTGTCCATGGGATTTCCTAGACAAGAATAGTAGAGTGGGTTGCCATTTTTTTTCTCCAGGGAATCTTCCCAACCAGGGATCGAACCAGCTCCTGCATTGGCAGGCGGATTCTTTACCACTGAGCCACCTAGGAAGTCCATATTGATATATAGGTATGTGTATATGTATATGTGTGTGTGTGTGTGTGTGTGTATAATAGCAGAAGAAAAGCATAGTGAATAGTCTCAGGTAGTAACACTTTGGATTTTACTGTTACTAAAGCCTAGCCTAAAAGAAGTAAGTTTTGTTGCTGTTGTTGTTTTTAAAGGAGTAAGACTGAGAGTGTTGTTTGGTTTAAAAAAAGTGCCTGTAATAACCTGAAATACAATGTTATCATTATACTAAAACCAGTGTAATATTAGGTTAGGAGCAATCTTCTACTGTTTGGGAAAATTTGTGAAGAGTTGGGATCAATTTTTCTTTAAATTAAAGTAAGGCATCTGGGTCTAGGCTTTTCTTTGTGGGTAACTTTAAACATACTAACTCAGTCTCTTCAGTTATATAGATCTATTTAGATTTCTATTACTTCTTGAGCCAGTTTTGGTAGTTTGTGTCTTTCTAGGAATTTATTATTTCATTTATCTCTACGGACATATACAGCAAATGACAAGGGATTTATATAGTACCTCTTTATAATGCTTTCCTATATTTTTGTAAAGTCAGTAGTAATTTTTGCTGTTCTAATTCAGTGGCTTCCCTGGTGGGTCAGATGGTAAAGAATCTGCCTGCAATACAGGAGACCTAGGTTCGATCCCTGGGTCAGGAAGATTCCCTGGAGAAAGAAATGGCTACCCACTCCAGTATTCTTGCCTGGAGAATCCCATAATTTGAGTCTTCTCTCATTTTCTTGGCTATAGGTTTGTTGATATTGTTGATCTTTCAAAGAAGCAGTTTATGGATTCATCAATTTTCTCTATATTTGTTTTTATATTCTCCATTTCACAAATTTCCAATATAGTCTTTATCTCCTTTCTTCTGCTTGTTTTCAGGTTTAGTTTGCACTTTTCCAGTGTCTTAAGTTGGAAATTTAGGTTCTTTGAGGCATTTATACCTATAAATTTCCCTCTAAGCCCTGCTTTAGCAATATTTTTGTTCTATCTTCAGCAACTAAGCACAGCACAGCACATGGTTGCTTTACAATGTTGTAGACAAAGTGAATTAGCTATATGTATATATATACTGTCTTTTTTCCTTCCTCCCATCCTACCCACATTCCACCCATCTTGGTCACCACAGAGCACAGAGCTGAGCTCCTGTCTTACACACGGCAGAGCACATACATCAATCCCGGTCTCCCAGTTCATCCCACCTCTTCCCGCAGCCCAGGGCCACACATCTGTTCTCTACATCTGCATCTCTGTTCCTGCCCTGCACCTAGGTTTATCTGTACCATTTTTCTAGATTCCACATATTCATTAATATATTTGTTTTTCTCTTTCTGATTTCTACAGCAACATCTTTTTTGACCCAAATCCTAGAGTAATGAAAATAAAAACAAAAGTACACAAATAGGATCTAATTAGACTTAAAAGCTTTTGCACAGCAAAGAAAACCATAAACAAGACGAAAAGACAGTCTGCAGAATGGGAGAAAATATTTGCAAACGAAGCAAATGACAAGGGATTTATCTCCAAAATATACAAACAGCTCATGAAGCTCAGTACCAAAAAAACAAACAACCCAATAAAAAAAAAAGGGGGTGTATCTCTTTTTTATTCATCTCAAATAATCTTCTGACTTCTCTTTTGATTTCTTCTTTGACCTATTGGTTATTTAGGAGTATGTTGTTTAATTTTCACATATTTGTGAGTTACCCAATTTTATTCTGTTCTTTATTTCTAATTTTATACCACGGTGGTCAGAGCTAAAACTATAAAACTTCCAGGAGGAAACAAAATGTCCAACAAAATGTTTTTAAGCAGTTCCCTGAAAACACTAACGATAAAAGGAAAAACATTGATATATTGAGCTTTATCAAAATTTAAAACTTCCCTTCCAGAAAGATATTGTTGAGAAAATGAAAAGGCAAGCTAAAAACTGAGTGAAAATAGTCTTGCTACATAAATCTGTCAAAGAACTTGTATTCAGAATATATGATTTTTATATGTACAGATTATATTTATACAGATTATTTTCAACTCAAGAAGACCAACCCCATTTAAAAAAAATGCCCAAGAATATGAACAGACACTTTACCAAAAAATATGTACCAATAGCCAAATAAGACATAAAAAGATACTTTATGTCATTAGTCATGACAGGAAATGCAAATCTAAAACCAAAATGTGATACTAGTCTACATTCACTAGAAGGACTAAAATTAAAATTGAGAATACCAAGTGTTGTCAGGATGTAGATCTTTTGGAATTCTCATATCTTGCTCGTGGGTATGTTAAATGGTACAACCACTTTGGAGAACATTTTGTCAGTTTCCTATAAAGTTAAATATATGCTTCCTATGTGGTACAGCAATCTGACTCCTAGTTATGCAAGAGAAATGAAGACATATAGTCACAAGAATCAGTGCAGTTCAGTCGCTCAGTCGTGTCCGACTCTGTGACCCCATGAATCGCAGCACGCCAGGCCTCCCTGTCCATCACCAACTCCTGGAGTTCACTCAAACTCATGTCCATCGAGTCGGTGATGCCATCCAGCCATCTCATCCTCTGTCGTCCCCTTCTCCTCCTGCCCCCAATCCCTCCCAGCATCAGAGTCTTTTCCAATGAGTCAACTCTTCGCATGAGGTGGCCAAAGTACTGGAGTTTCAGCTTTAGCATCATTCCTTCCAAAGAAATCCCAGGGCTGATCTCCTTCAGAATGGACTGGTTGGATTTCCTTGCAGTCCAAGGGACTCTCAAGAGTCTTCTCCAACACCGCAGTTCAAAAGCATCAATTCTTTGGCGCTCAGCTTTCTTCACAGTCCAACTCTCACATCCATACATGACCACAGGAAAAACCACAGCCTTGACTAAACAGACCTTTGTTGGCAAAGTAATGTCTCTGCTTTTGAATATGCTATCTAGGTTGGTCATAACTTTCCTTCCAAGGAGTAAGCGTCTTTTAATTTCATGGTTGCAGTCACCATCTGCAGTGATTTTGGAGCCCCAAAAAATAAAGTCTGACACTGTTTCCACTGTTTCCCCATCTATTTCCCATGAAGTGATGGGACCAGATGCCGTGATCTTCGTTTTTTGAATATTGAGCTTTAAGCCAACTTTTTCACTCTCCTCTTTCACTTCCATCAAGAGGCTTTTTAGTTCCTCTTCACTTTCTGCCATAAGGGTGGTGTCATCTGCATATCTGAGGTTATTGATATTTCTCCCGGCAATCTTGATTCCAGCTTGTGCTTCTTCCAGCCTAGCGTTTTTCTTTCTTTTTTTTTTTTTTTAAAGTAGACAAGTGGTAGTTACAGGGTGAGGGGTAATATAATGTGGGGAAGTGAGAGGTACAAAGCATTGGAGGTAAGATAGGCTCAAGGATGTATTGTACAACATGAAGAATAAAGCCAATATTTTCTAATACTGTAAATGGAAAATAACCTTTCAAACTGCAGTTTAACATGTTTCAATTTTGTAAAATAGATAAGACCGCAATAAGCATTATTGTTGTTCTTGCTGTTGCAAATACTATTTCTATTTGTTCCTCTGTCAACTATGAGAAAAGAGAGCCAAATCAAGATACTCTTTTAAAAAAACAGACACTTGCACTATTACAAGCAAAGTGGAGGGAAGAGGAACTACCCATGGCAAGGACAAGTTTTTTTGTTTTTTTTTTTTTGAGTAGAGAATAAATACTTTCTTGAGGATCCATTTATTTTAACTAACTGATTAGCCTACTATTTTGTGTGGTTCTCCCTACTGACCAAAGATGTTAACTCATAATACCTACTTGATTTTTTTATCTTTTTTTTTTTATTAGGATTTTTATTACTATAATGTGGTACATCTAGAAAGCAGAATTCACCATAGCTCACTGGGTTGTATTTGCTTTCATCTGTTAATATAGACTCATGTAATAGTCCATTTATTCTGAATCATTTCCAAACTACTTTTGCAAAGAATATTCCTTGTTGTTGTATGTGATCACTAGAGTTTCTGTTCCTGTAACTCTTTTTTTTTTTTTTTAGCACTTTATTTATTTATTTTTTTTTATTTGATAAATTTAACGCCTTTTATTGCCATACCTCATTTTACTGTGCTTTGCTTTAGTGAACTTTATAGATACATGTTTTGTTTTGTTTTTTTTCCTTGTTAATTTTCTATTTAGTTGATCTATCCATAAGTGTGAGTGGGGTATTAAAGTCTCCCACTATTATTGTGTTATTGTTAATTTCTCCTTTCATACTTGTTAGGATTTGTCTTACATACTGCGGTGCTCCCATGTTGGGTGGATATATATTTATAATTGTTATATCTTCTTCTTGGATTGATCCTTTGATCATTATGTAGTGACCTTCTTTGTCTCTTTTCACAGCCTTTGTTTTAAAGTCTAATTTATCTGATACGAGTATTGTGACTCCTGCTTTCTTTTGGTCCCAATTTGCATGGAAAATCTTTTTCCAGCCCTTCACTTTCAGTCTGTATGTGTCCCCTGTTTTGAGGTGGGTCTCTTGTAGACAACATATGTAGGGGTCTTGTTTTTGTATCCATTCAGCCAGTCTTTGTCTTTTGGTTGGGGCATTCAACCCATTTACGTTTAAGGTAATTACTAATAAGTATGATCCCGTTGCCATTTACTTTATTGTTTTGGGTTCAAGTTTATACACCATTTTTGTGTTTCCTGTCTAGAGAGTATCCTTTAGTATTTGTTGGAGAGCTGGTTTGGTGGTGCAGAATTCTCTCAGCTTTTGCTTGTCTGAAAAGCTTTTGATTTCTCCTTCATACTTGAATGAGATCCTTGCTGGGTACAATAATCTGGGCTGTAGGTTATTTTCTTTCATCATTTTAAGTATGTCTTGCCATTCCCTCCTGGCTTGAAGAGTTTCTATTGAAAGATCAGCTGTTGTCCTTATGGGAATTCCCTTGTGTGTTATTTGTTGTCTCTCCCTTGCTGCTTTTAATATCTGTTCTTTGTGTTTGATCTTTGTTAATTTGATTAATATGTGTCTTGGGGTGTTTCTCCTTGGGTTTATCCTGTTTGGGACTCTCTGGGTTTCTTGGACTTGGGTGATTATTTCCTTCCCCATTTTAGGGAAGTTTTCAACTATTATCTCCTCAAGTATTTTCTCATGGTCTTTCTTTTTGTCTTCTTCTTCTGGAACCCCTATGATTCGAATGTTGTAGTGTTTAATATTGTCCTGGAGGTCTCTGAGATTGTCCTCATTTCTTTTAATTCGTTTTTCTTTTATCCTCTCTACTTCATTTATTTCTACCATTCTATCTTCTAATTCACTAATCCTATCTTCTGCCTCTGTTATTCTACTATTTGTTGCCTCCAGAGTGTTTTTAATTTCATTTATTGCATTATTCATTATATATTGACTCTTTTTTATTTCTTCTAGGTCCTTGTTAAACCTTTCTTGCATCTTCTCAATCCTTGTCTCCAGGCTATTTATCTGTGATTCGATTTTAATTTCAAGATTTTGGATCAATTTCACTATCATTATTTGGAATTCTTTATCAGGTAGATTCCCTATCTCTTCCTCTTTTGTTTGGTTTGGTGGGCATTTATCCTGTTCCTTTATCTGCTGGGTATTCTTCTGTCTCTTCATCTTGTTTAAATTGCTGAGTTTGGGAGTCCTTTCTGTATTCTGGCAGTTTGTGGAGTTCTCTTTATTGTGGCGTTTCCTCGCTGTGTGTGGGTATGTAGAGGTGGCTTGTCAAGGTTTCCTGGTTAGGGAAGCTTGTGTCGGTGTTCTGGTGGGTGGAGCTGTATTTCTTCTCTTTGTTCAGTCGCGCTATGGGGAGGGAGGGAGGGATGCTGCAAACAAATGACACTGGCGTGCGCTCGCAGTGCCTCAGCCACACTGGGTCTGCCCCCGCTCACGGCGCGTGTAGCCTCCCTGCCCACAATGCTCAGGCTCTAGGTTGTTCCGCCGGGAACAATCCGAGGCTGGCCCTGGGTTGCATGCACCTCCCAGGTCCAAGCCGCTCAGGTTCAGGCACTCAGGTAGTCCTCAGAGGCGCAGACTCAGTTGGGGCTGCGTTTTGTGCTCTTCCCAGGTCCGAGCAGCTCAGGTGATGAGGTGTTTGGCGAGCGCCAATGCTGCGACTTATCGCCTCCCCGCCACTTGGTTATCTGGGTGTAAAACCGGCGCACCTTCTCAGGCAGATGTTGACCGTCCAGACCCCCAAGAAGTTTTAGTTAGCAAAGAAGCCAGTTTTATAGATAATGTCTCTCTGGGGCTGCGATTGCCCCCTTCCGGCTCTGGCTGCCTGTCACCGGAGGGGGAAGGTTTGCAGCCAGCTACTTCTGTTTAGTCCTTTGTTCCGTGCGCGGGCTGGCGGTGTCTTAGGTTAGGGCTAGCTTTTCGCATGGTAGATATCCCATAGTCTGATTTGCTAGCCCAAATTATTTCGCTCAGATAGTGCTCAGGGTATTCAGGCCAGATTCTTACTCTCAGCGATGCAGCCCGCGCCGCGCCTCCCTGCCCAGCCCCCGCTTGCTAATGGCGGATGCAGGCGTCTGCGCTGCTTCTCCGCTGGAGGAGTTACCGTAGGGCTCGCAATCTGCGAGTTTTAATTGTTTATTTATTTTTTCTCCCTGTTATGTTGTCCTCTGTGCTTCCAAAGCTCGGCACGGATTTGGCAGTGAGAAGGTTTCCTGGTGTTTGGGAACTTCTCTCTTTTTAAGACTCCCTTCCCGGGATGGAACTCCGTCCCTCCCTCTTTTGTCTCTTTTATTGTCTTTAATATTTTTTCCTACCTCCTTTCGAGGAGTTGGGTTGCTTTTCTGGGTGCCTGATGTCCTCTGCCGGCATTCAGAAGTTGTTTTGTGGAATTTACTCGACGTTTAAATGCTCTTTTGATGAATTTGTGGGGGAGAAAGTGTTTTCCCCGTCCTACTCCTCCGCCATCTTGGCGCCTTCCCCCAGCCTAGCGTTTTTCATGATGTACTCTGCATAGAAATTAAATAAGCAGGGTGACAATACACAGCCTTGATGTACTCCTTTTCCTATTTGGAACCAGTCTGTTGTTCCATGTCCAGTTCTAACTGTTGCTTCCTGACCTGCATACAGGTTTCTCAAGAGGCAGGTCAGGTGGTCTGGTATTCCCATCTCTTTCAGAATTTTCCACAGTTTATTGTGATCCACACAGTCAAAGGCTTTGGCATAGTCAATAAAGCAGAAATAGATGTTTTTCTGGAACTCTCTTGCTTTTTTGATCATCCAGCGGATGTTGGCAATTTGATCTCTGGTTCCTCTGCCTTTTCTAAAACTTAAACTTTTTCTAAAACTTTTCTAAAGCTTAAACATCTGGAAGTTCCTGGTTCACGTATTTGTGAAGCCTGGCTTGGAGAATTTTGAGCATTACTTTACTAGCTTGTGAGATGAGTGCAATTGTGGGGTAGTTTGAGCATTCTTTGGCATTGCCTTTCTTTGGGAGTGGAATGAAAACTGACCTTTTCCAGTCCTGTGGCCACTGCTGAGTTTTCCAAATTTGCTGGTGTATTGAGTGCAGCACTTTCACAGCATCATCTTTCAGGATTTGAAAGAGCTCAACTGGCATTCCATCACCTCCACTAGCTTTGTTCATAGTGATGCTTTCTAAGGCCCACTTGACTTCACATTCCAGGATGTCTGGCTCTAGGTGAGTGATCACAGTATTGTGATTATCTTGGTCATGAAGATCTTTTTTGTATAGTTCTTCTGTGTATTCCTGCCACCTCTTCTTAATATCTTCTGCTTCTGTTAGGTCCATACCATTTCTGTCTTTTATTGAGCCCATCTTCACATGAAATGTTCCCTTGGTATCTTTAATTTTCTTGAAGAGATCTCTAGTCTTTCCCATTCTGTTGTTTTTCTCTATTTCTTTGCATTGATCGCTGAGGAAGGCTTTCTTATCTCTTTTTGCTATTCTTTGGAACTCTGCATTCAGATGCTTATATCTTTCCTTTTCTGCATTGCTTTTCGCTTCTGTTCTTTTCACAGCTATTTATAAGGCCTCCCCAGACAGCCATTTTGCTTTTTTGCATTTCTTTTCCATGGGGATGGTCTTGATCCCTGTCTCCTGTACAATGTCACGAACCTCCGACCATAGTTCATCAGGCACTCTATCTATCAGATCTGGTCCCTTAAATCCATTTCTCACTTCCACTGTATAATCATAAGGGATTTGATTTAGGTCATACCTCAATGGTCTAGTGGTTTTCCCTACTTTCTTCAATTTCAGTCTGAATTTGGCAATAAGGAGTTCATGATCTGAGCCACAGTCAGCTCCTAGTCTAGTTTTTGTTGACTGTATAGAGCTTTTCCATCTTTGGCTGTAAAGAATATAATCAGTCTGATTTCGGTGTTGACCATCTGGTGATGTCCATGTGTAGAGTCTTCTCTTATGTTGTTGGAAGAGGGTGTTTGCTATGACCAGTGCATTTTCTTGGCAAAACTCTTATTAGTCTTTGCCCTGCTTCATTCCGTATTCTGAGGCCAAATTTGCCTGTTACTCCAGGTGTTTCTTGACTTCCTACTTTTGCATTCCAGTCCCCTATAATGAAAAGGACATCTTTTTTGGGTGTTCTAAAAGGTCTTGTAGGTCTTCCTAGAACCATTCCACTTCAGCTTCTTCAGCGTTACTGGTTGGGGCATAGACTTGGATTACTGTGATATTGAATGGTTTGCCTTGGAAACGAACAGAGATCATTCTTTTGTTTTTGAGATTGCATCCAAGTACTGCATTTCGGAATCACAAGAATATTGGAACACAAATGTTCACAGAAGCTTTATTCATAATAACTCCTAACTGGAAACAACCCAGATACCCAACAACAGGTCAAGGGATCAGTAAATTGTGGTATCTCAGTACAAAGGATTAGCAGTAGCAATAATAAGAATAAAGAATAAACAACTGTGCAAAACCGTGAATGAATTTTTAAAAGTCAGATAAGAGTACATACTATATGATTTCATTTGCATGAAATTCTAGACACAAAACTAATCTAAAATGAGAGGAAACAAACCGATGTTTCCCTAGGTGTGGGGGTTGGGTGGGATTTAGCGCAAAGAAGCATAAAGAAACTTTAAGGTGATGAAATGTTCTGTACTTTGATTGTAGTGTGGTCACAAGGATATATACGTTTATCAAGGCTCCTAGAAATGTATAATATACGTAAAATAGATGCACCAGTATATGTGTGCTGCGTGTGCTAAGTCGTTTCAGTCATGTCCAACTCCGTGCGACCCTATGGACTGTATCTCTCCAGGCTCCTCTGCTCACGGGATTCTCCAGGCAAAAATACTGGAGTGGGCTGCCATTTCCTTCTCCAGGGAATCAACAGTATATATAATAGTATATAAACTTTGTCTCATTACAGTTAAATTTTAAAAAGCAGTGATCCATGGTATTAATTATTACCATTAAAGCCCTGTTGGTAACTGTTCCACATTGGAACGAACCTGTGTCCCTCATTGAAAGACTGGCTCAGTAAGCTTTGGTAGACCAAGCGAATGAGGCGCTACCTAGCCATTAAGAACATGGTAGAGAAGGAAAGGGCTTCCCAGCTAGTGCTAGTGGTGAAGAACCCACCTGCCAATACAGGAGACATAAGAGATGCAGGTTCAATCCCTCGGTCAGCAAAGTCTCCTGGAGGAGGGCATGGCAACCTACTCTAGTATTCTTGCCTAGAGAATGCCATGGACTGAGGAGCCTGGCGGGCTATGGTCCATAGGGTCACAGAAAGTCAGACAGCAACTGAAGCGACTTAGCACAAATGCAGAGAAGTAAAATTATTGATCTGGAGAAAGTATTTGTACCTTTTTTGGTAAGTGAAAGTAAGATAAAACAAGCCACCTAATAACTTTCCCAATATGTAATATAATTTGGGTTATATCATTAATTTGCAGTAGATTCTTTCATCTATATAATTCTACAACGAGCCGAGTTATGCAGTAAGTCATGATTGCTTTTCTTGCATAAATTTTTGCTTTTCCTGCAGTTAATAATTGTTCATTTGCTTAGCTTTTTCTCTACTTATTCCTAATTCAGTTCCAAACTTTCTGCAAATTATCTAGACCTGCACTGTCCAAAATGGTAGCTACTCACCACATGCAGCTATTGAAATTTTAATTAAATAAGTTTAGCTACTCAGTCAGCCACTTCCAGTGCTCTGGCTAGTGACTACTGTGTTGGACAGCACAAATGCAGAACCTTACATGTCACAGAAAGACCTGCTGACAGTGCTGCTCTAAGACCCCTCTCAGATATTCAGATACAGTAACTCCGTCCTCACTGAGAAATTTCTCCTGGAGCTTTTCACCTTTGACCAAATCTGCACGACTGCTCTGCCTGGTGCCTGCCTCTCATACTGAATCTCCCTTCCATAGCTTCTGGGGAATTCTCTGCCTCTCCTGTGTTAGACCTTTTGTTTCCTGATTTGTTTTTCTCCCTTGTTTCTGTGGAGCCTGTCCTTTAATAACTTCCTTAGAGAGGGGTGATCGGTGATAAGTTTTTGAGATCCTTCAAGCCCTAAAAATATTATTTTACTGTTATATTTGTTTGTCCAGAAATAAAGATCTAGGAGGACAATTATTTTTCATGAGAATTCTGAGGCATTGTTCCCAAAATATTATAGTTTCTGATATTTCTGTTAAGAATTTCCAAGTCATTCTGATTTTGAGCTTTTGTCTATTATCTGTTTTGGTTTTTTTTTCCTGTCTGGAAGCTGCTTCCTCAGATTTCTGAAATTTTATTAATTATTTTAATTAATTATTTATGTTTGTCACTCTGGCCAATTTGAGTCTGGTAACTTGGGTGCTCCTTCGGTTCTGGGAAATTCTCTTGAATTATTTCCTTGATGAAAATTATGTCTGCTCAAAACTCTCTACTCTTTCTTTGTGGATCTCCTAGTATGATATTCAGATAGCAGACCTCCTGTATACAGTCACTCTATTTTAAACAATCTTTTCTCTACCATTTCTGTGTCCCTGCGCCCTCATGTTGTGCTCTTGGGGATAACTCTTAACATGTTAACAGGATCCCGCTCTTCTGTCGAGTCTTTGTTTGTGCTATTGTGTCTCTGTTTCCAAGAGCCTTTTGTTGCTGTTCTCCGGGTGTTCCTCCTTAGAGTTACTGTGCCTGCTCCTGTTCACGCTCACAGAATGGTCTCTTACCTCAGAGGACACTGATACTCTAGATGCAGTTCTTCCCTCGGCATGTCTTTGTTTCTTCTGTTTGTTTGCTGTTTCCCCCTCCACCCTTGTTCGCCTTCCCGACCTCTCTCCCCTCAGAGGCCAAAGACAGCTGGTGGTCCTTGGTTGGCTACCTGTGCTTAAAAGTGCAAGGACTAGAAAGCTCTGAGTTCGTGGGCCTTCACTGTAGAGTGGCACGATCAGGCCTCTGGGGGAATGCTCAACATCTGTATTTTTAAGTGCTTCCTCTTGGTCACTTTGCTCCGTCTGTGTTGGTCATCGGTGTTTGGGAGCCAAACAGAGATAGCGGGCTGAGGCTCTGTACGTTCACTGTGCCTGCTTTCACTTAATCCCATTTCCGGCACCACAGCCCTGCCTCAGCTGTGATTGAGATCTCACTACCTTCTGCAACCTTCTTCAGGGAATTTCCAGTTTTATGCCTGGGTGGGCAACTGTTTGGTTTTGCAAAGTTGAAGACGGGGTCTGAGGAATCCAACTGCTTCATAAATGTCTTTTACTAGGTCTTTAGTTAGCTGCAGGCTTCCCTCATAGCTCAGTTGGTAAAGAAGCCACCTGCAATGCAGGAGACCCTGGTTCGATTCCTGGATAGGGAAGATCTGCTGGAGAAGGGATAGGCTACCCACTCCAGTGTTCTTGAGCTTCCCTTGTGGTTCAGCTGGTAAAGAATCCATCTGCAATGTGGGAGACCTGGGTTTGATCTCTGGGTTGGGAAGATTCCCTGGAGGAGGGAAAGACTACCTACTCCAGTATTCTGGCCTGGAGAATTCCATGGACTGTATAGTCCATGAGGTCGCAGAGTCAGACACGACTGAGCAACTTCTTTTTTTTTTTTTTTTAGAGCATATTTTATTTATTTATTTATTTATTTTAATTTTAAACCCATACCATCCCTCTGGGTCGTCCCAGTGCACCAGCCCCAAGCATCCAGCATCGTGCATTGAACCTGGACTGGCATCTCGTTTCATACATGACATTTCACATGTTTCAATGCCATTCTCCCAAATCTTCCCACCCTCTCCCTCTCCCACAGAGTCCATAAGACTGTTCTATACATCAATGTCTCTTTTGCTGTCTCGTATACAGGGTTATCGTTACCATCTTTCTAAATTCCATATATATGTGTTAGTATACTGTATTGGTGTTTTTCCTTCTGGCTTACTTCACTCTATATAATAGGCTCCAGTTTCATCCACCTCATTAGAACTGATTCAAATGTATTCTTTTTAATGGCTGAGTAATACTCCATTGTGTATATGTACCACAGCTTTCTTATCTATTCATCTGCTGATGGACATCTAGGTTGCTTCCATGTCCTGGCTATTATAAACAGTGCTGCGATGAACATTGGGGTACACGTGTCTCTTTCCCTTCTGGTTTCCTCAGTGTGTATGCCCAGCAGTGGGATTGCTGGATCATAAGGCAGTTCTAATTCCAGTTTTTAAAGGAATCTCCACACTGTTCTCCGTAGTGGCTGTACTAGTTTGCATTCCCACCAACAGTGTAAGAGGGTTCCCTTTTCTCCACACCCTCTCCAGCATTTATTATTTGTAGACTTTTGGATCGCAGCCATTCTGACTGGTGTGAAATGGTACCTCATAGTGGTTTTGATTTGCATTTCTCTGATAATGAGTGATGTTGAGCATCTTTTCATGTGTTTATTAGCCATCTGTATGTCTTTAGTTAGCTTCTTTAGTTAGCTCCAGGTGGCTTGCCTAGAAAATTCCATGGACTGAGAGGCTTCTCAGAGCCTGGTAGGCTACAGTCCATGGGGTCGCAGAAAGTCAGACATGACTGAGCGACTTCACTTTACTTTACTTTTAGGTGGCGCTAGCGGTAAAGAACCCGCCTGCCAGTGCAAGAGACAAAAGGGATGCAGGTTTGATCCCTGGGTCAGGAAGATCCCCTGGAGGAGGGCATGGCAACTCATTCCAGTATTTTTGCCTGGAGAAACCCCATGGACAGAGGAGCCTGGCAGGCTACAGTCCATGGAATCTCAAAAAGTCAGACATCACTGAGCAACTAACACTTTCACTACCCACCCTTCTCATTCCTTATTACAAAAGCACCTGATGCTGCAATTCTTTATTTTTATTTATTTTTTTAAATTTTATTTTATTTTTAAACTTTACAATATTGTATTAGTTTTGCCAAACATCGAAATGAATCCGCCACAGGTATACCTGTGTTCCCCATCCTGAACCCTCCTCCCTCCTCCCTCCCCATACCCTCCCTCTGGGTCATCCCAGTGCACCAGCCCCAAGCATCCAGTATCGTGCATCGAACCTGGACTGGCGACTCGTTTCATACATGATAGTATACATGTTTCAATGCCATTCTCCCAAATCTCCCCACCCTCTCCCTCTCCCACAGAGTCCATAAGACTGATCTATACATCAGTGCCCCTGTACATGTGGGTAGTTCTCGGTTAGCCCCACTGCTGGTTTAAGTTACCAGTGACATTAGTTACTCTTATCTGTCTGCTTTCCAGCTTCCAAACTCTCATTGCTGTTGTTTTCTCTCTTATTCTTCCAGTCCTTTGGGGTTTCTACTCTTAAATCTCTTTACTGTCACTCTAGCGAGGTTTGGGGAGGAAACTAAATAAATATTGGCAGCGTGTCAATGTACCATTTCACCCAGAAATCAGTAAATGTACTCCTCAAAAAATAAATATCTCAAGAATTAATTTTTAGGACCAGCAATGCATTTTTTTCCTTTAAGCATTTTGGTTTGAAGAATAATGGTTTGGTCTAACTTGCTTTAGACAGGACTTCTCAGAATTGGTGAAATATTGCTTAACAATTTTAACATTAAAAACACTTCATAATACTATAAAGCTACTTTAAAATCGCATTTAAAGTATTTAAGTCTGAATGGTCTTAAGAAGAGAATATTAGCTCATAGTCTCCGACTTGGAAATAAATATCTCAAATGTGTAGAAGGCCACTGAATATAATAATGATATTATCTGAAAATATTTTCATGTTTTAAATTTGTCATGCATACTCTGTCTTTTTGGAGCTTCTTGCCAGGACATCCATAGTCTCAATTTAGGGGAAAAGATATTAGTAAAAGATAGTTTGAAAGTCCACCAAGATACTTTCCTATTAACTTAGAAGAACACACAGAGATAAATTCTTCCACTTGGTTTTGGGAGCTTTGTGTCACAATCCTGACTCTGTTCAAAAGCAGGACTTTGACATTCTTGCTGTAGAAGGTGAGGAGGAAAATTTGGATGAAGCTGTCCAGACATTAGGTAGAAGAAAGCTTCACGTGATCCTGATCGTCCTAGTTAACTGTGCTCTTTCCACACCCAGTCTTTCACGAGATGCTGTCCATTTACTGCGCCCCTTCTCACCTGCTCTTTGAATCAGAACGTGCGCTTTCTCCCTCTTCTTCACCTTCCTTCACTTTTTCTAATAATGACTTTTCCAATAAGAGATCTCACAGTCTTTCCTCTTTTAGTTTTCATTCTTCTTGACCTGTTTTATGATGTTGACTGTATATTCTCTTTTAAATGTTCCTTCTTATTCCTGTGACATTACACTGTTCTCACTCTCTTCCACCCTCCTGAGCTGTCATCCATTTCACTCTGTTACTTTTGTTCCTTCTCCCGCCTCTAACTGTGGGCAAACCCCAACCTGTCCAAGGTCCTGACTCCATACTCTTCGATGTCTACATACTTGACTCCGGAGGATTCATCCATTCTCAGGGTTTTGATCATCACATGTGTACCGTTGGCTCCCAAATGTCTCATCTTGTGCCCTGACCATGAGAACTGAACAGAGCTTCAGTTCTGTATCTTTAATCTTCTATTGGGCATTTCCACCTTGATGTCCCACTATCATGTCAAATCCAGAATGCTTGTCTTTTTATTCCTCACTGCCCTCTCCTTCCCACACCCAAAAGAGCTTTCTTTATCCAATTTCCCTGCCTCTGAGCATCAGCTTCATCCTCTTAGGTACAGAATCTTGAGATCATTTATTTAGTCGGGTATCAAAATTTCCCCAAGCTTTCCTTTTTCAGTCCGTTCTTACTGCCAGAACTTGAGTCCAGGCCTTTGTCCCCTTGCACCTGAATTGCTGCCACAGCCTCCCAAGCTCTCCCACTGCCTCCTGCTCCGTCCCACATCTTCTTTAAATGCAACTCTCATCATATCACTTCCTTAATCAAAATATCTCATGATTCCTATTTCCTACTACGTCAAGTCTAAACACCTCTACCTGGCTTTCAGGATGCTCACGATCTGCCTCCACGTTACCTGTCTTATTTCCCACTATTACCCAACCCCTTCCCCCTTCCTTGAGTCAGTTTTCTCACTGTCACGAGAACAAGCCAAGTTCGTTTCTGCCTCCATAACTTAACAAGTAATCTTCCCTAGCTTGGAATGCCTTTCTTCTTTCTATTGACCTAAATCATATCCACCTTGCAAGAGAGTTGCCTGCGCTTGCTGTGCCCACTTCCCTTTCTCTTCTCTTTGCATGCCACGGTAATCAGGCCTTCATTCCCACTCCTCCTCCACTGTCCAAGACACAATTATTTTCCTATCATGAATCTGTGAATTCACACCTCTACCACCAGTTCCCATCTAATCCCATAGAAATTCTGGTTTTATCTCTTTCCATATTTGTAACTTCTTTCTCCATCAGTGAGAAACCTGGGCCCCATTATACTTAACATATTACTTACGGTATCCATCCCCTCAAGTGTAACCAAGCTCCCATCCTCGCCATCTTCCCCACACACATATAGGTACCCATGTCACCCTGCTCAGGCTCTGACGCCCCAAGAGTCTCCCATACCTGTGAGCCATCCCCACTCCATTCAGCCTCTGACTGCTTGCACCAGGCCTGTCCTCCATGGGGACACCCTCCTCACCCTGCCCAGGCCCTGACACCCCGCCGTGCACGAGCCTCTCTGGCTTTGCTACACCCGACACTGGCATGAGGGCCGAACTGCTCATTGAGGAACAACCACTAGGGTCAATATTTTATTTAGAGAAAGCTTTCCAATTCGTTTCTGTTTCCTTTCTCCTAAAAAAGTACCTATTTTCAATAAGTCTGAAATACCACAGAAAGCAGTGGACAAAGAAACCGAATCATTTCTAAAAGAATATACAACCTACATCAATGTAGAAACAAAACACCCAGCTTTTAAAAAAAGAAATATTTCTTCACATTCTCCATCTCTTGCTCAAACAGTTTGATATTATGGCCACAGCCTCAGAATCACTATCAAGTGCCAGTGCTTTTGGTAAATTCATGAATTTTACATTTTTTGAAGATGGTGGTTTCTGATGCCTGAGGTGCAAAATTAACTTTATCTTTTAAAACTGAGAAATAAAAATATTTCGTCACCTTACTGCCATTCAGTTAGACCTCTGCAAGATCACCCTTGATAACCAGTTCACAGAGACGAAGCACTGACAAGGAGACAGAAAGTAGTCATCAAAGAGCCTGCAGACAGTCCCTGGAGACCACAGCTTTCCCAGGACAGAAATACCCAAGTCTGCCTCCAAATCCTTTAAAGACATAAACTAACCATTCCAAGAAGCAGCTTTCTCATTCCTACTCTTAATCCCAATTTTCTTTGTCTGAGAAAGGCAAATTTAGCCCTTCTTCTAAATCAAAATACAATATGACTGGACTTTTGTTTAATTCTAAGCCAAAACATTCCCAAACTCCCACTGCATTCTTGGGAAGCCCTGCATGCTGCTGAAGTGCTCCCTCGGCCCATGTCTCATTCCTTCAGGGAGTCGGCTCGCTCCATCTGTGCCCACTCAGAGGCCATGGGAAGGGGGCGCAGCCTCCATGGGCACTCCCACCAGGTGGGTCCAGATTAGCTCTATGGCCCACTCACAAGGAAGTGAACAAGGCTCCTCTGTGGGTGTCTGAGCACACGTTACCAAACTGCTGGTGACCTCATGAGCCAGAGAAAGCAGGTCTCACATTGTGGACTAAGCCTA
Source organism: Bos javanicus (assembly GCF_032452875.1). NCBI lineage: Eukaryota > Metazoa > Chordata > Mammalia > Artiodactyla > Bovidae > Bos > Bos javanicus. Next base: position 69,616,816 of record NC_083884.1, read on the forward strand.
AATATTAATACTACTTTATATTTATGTAGTGTCTTTTTTCCAAGGAGCTCCAACCTCTTTACAGACATTATGTCATTAATCCTCAAAGCATTGCTGTTTGGTCCATGGCAAATATGATCCCCCTCCCTTTTTTTTTTTTTTACTGTGATGGAAACTTGCAAGTCAGTGATGGAACCCAGCCCCCTAGTTCTGAGTCTTTGCACTATACCGTGAAAATAACCAGATGAATAATTTTTTAAGCTTGTTCATGGCTTCTTGGGTGGGATTTGAGAGGATGTCTCCGTTTGTATGCTTTTCAGTGCCACTGTTGCACTTATAAGAACACTACAGGTTTGCAGCTGAAATTTGAAGTGGAGGACTGTTATTAAATATATAATTTCACTTATCACTCAGAGATCCTGTATACTTCTCATACCTCAAGAGAAGGTAGATTTTTAAAAATTCGTACACCAGTTTAGGGCACATTTCACCTATAGCAACCACATATTCACCAAAATCAGGCAAAATCAGTCAAGTAGATACAATCAATTTATATTGAGTGATTAACATGTACCATATACTCTGCCAAATGTTTTCAAATCCATGATCTTATTTTACATATATAATATTCCATGAGAACCTGTAGATTAAGTCTTATGTGTATGGAAACACTCCGAGTGGGGCAAGAAAAAAAAAAGGCACTAATAGAAATATGGCCTCAGCTGCTATATCCCTTCCATCATCCCCCCAACACACACTCCCCAAAGAGCTCTATTAACTCCAATTCCCTTAGTGGAAATCCCCAGCGTAAATATTTCCACAAAAAGGGAAAATGTGGGTAAACTCTAAAAACCACTAGGAATTAGCTCAATACCTACCCACCAAAAACAAAACCAAAAAAACCCAGCCCCAACAACTTAAAAAAGATCAGTGCCTGCATATTCACCAATGAATGCAAAACACAGAGAACAGGACACAACTGTATCTAAGATGACAAATATTTGATTTCACTTGGCTAGATGCGTCCTAACCAGGAATATTCGAACCAGGAACTATGAACCATGCTGGCATAACTTTAAACGTGCACAGAAACTTTTTCCACATTGTTGTTTTATTCTCTCACGTGACCCACCGTCATATGGTTTTTCAAATGGGTAGATGTCTTTACCCTGCTGGATTTGACAATGGCCATGAAAAGAGACATGCTGAGGGGAATCAGGAAAACTCTTCTGAAACTTTCAACTTTGAATCATAAAACCTAAAAGCCTCAGAATGACAATGTATGTGCCAGACGCCCTGCAACAATAATACTATTCCACCCTGCTCTCTGGCCGACTTGATTTGAAATAGCCTTACATTTCTGAATAAATAATATTTGAGACCGAGCAGCCCTACCCCATCATGGAAAATCTTTATGCGTTGGAAAATATGCACACTATGCCATATTTTAGGTATATAATCTAGCCACATTCTGTAGCATAGCTACACTGCAGCTTATACTCAACAAACTTGCAGTTTTAAGAAAGCATATTCATATTTCTAAATACCTGATTTCTTATCATAGAAAATATTAGCCCAAAGGAAAATCTTGTATCCCAAGTAAAAATTTAGTGATGGGGAAACTTAGGAAGTGGTCTCCCAAAAAGTGATGTTTGCCCTCATAGGGTTGCCATGCACGGTTATGTCGACAATGTTGCACAAGTCCAACGGCTACCGAAGTCACGGGCAGCGATGTGAATGGCGCCCCCTGGAGGCGAGCAACGCCTGGCAGCCTCGATTTTAATGAATTAGTAAAGCTTTTGAAAATGAGTGTTTTGTTTTGGTTCTGAGTCCAGTCGTAAGCTGCTGGGGGACTTATTATTAATCCCTATATTTTTGTGCGTGTGCAAGTTCTGAGTGCTTCCTCCCCATATTGGTTTTTAAAGGCTTCCCTACTGACTGAGCTTCAGCACGTGGGTCTGGCATTCTCCCAGCTCTGGGTTTTCATGAGTCAGGGAAAAACGTGTGCTGTTTTGAGAAGACGCTCATCAGACATGCTCAAGCAGCCCTGGGCTGATTGATGAAGCCCCTCCCGCCGTTCTCTCTCTCCCTCTGTGTACCTACAGCATCCTGCTTGCATCTTGATTTAGCCCTCACTTCTCCTACCTGTGGGAGATGCTGGTTAGAGCTCATTGTCCCACGTCTGTGTTCCTCACTACCGTGCATCGCTCTGCTGCCCGAGCCTGCCGCGTCATCCCCACCTGGACACCTGGGACCTGAATCTGGTACTCAGCCTGCTACCTGAGCCTCTGCTTGCCTGACCCTCATTCTTACCCTCCTACAGTCTGGCTCTCTCACTTCCTTTAGTCAGGAGGAAAACATGGGGTCTCCGGATGGGGAAGATAACTGATAACTGGAGGCAGCGGGAAGAAAGCGCACCTTCACGTGCTATGAGACCAGGCGTGACCCTGCAACGAGGTCGGTGACCTGGTCACAGCCCTTCACTTCCTCACCGGTCCAGGCCTGACCCAGCTCTAGTGAAGCAACCTAGGGGATGATACCGTGAACTTTTTTCTAGCAGTTTAAGTTTTTTAGCAGTGCGCACGTGCTAAGTTGCTTCAGTCATGTCCAGCTCTTAGCAACCCCATGGATTGTAGCCCATCAGGCTCCTCTGTCCATGGGATTTTCTAGGCAACAATACTGGAGTAGGTTGCCATGCCCTTCTCCAGGGGATCTTTACAACCCAGGGATTGAACCCGCATCTCCTGTGGCTCCTGCATTGGCAGGCAGGTTTTTACCACTAGCGCCACCTGCAGAGTTAAATTTCAAAATGGAAACAGCACAGTTTCTGGGAAGTTGTCCAAGAAACTGGTGGAGGTTGCCTTCTAGACAGGGCCCTGAGTGGCAGGGAGAAGCTCACTGTGCACCTTTATTTTGCATTTTGAATTTCATACCATGTGACTGTACTAGTTATGCAAGAGATAAATAAAATCCAGAAAAAGGAATCAGGCAGTTAAATAACTAGATGTGAACTGAACTGATGCCATGCAAAGTTCCGTTAATTATAGGAAAGGATTCACATATATTAGCAAATAAAGGTAGATCAGAAAGAGAGGTATGATTATTTTCATTTTCTGTTTAAAACTTGGAAAATGTTTCACTGTTTGCTGAAGAAGCAAAATACAACTTAAGGTTAGGTGGCTGTCCCTCATATAAAACCTGTCCACACTCTAAACACTCAACTACTTCTTTTTAGTTTTCTTTTTTTTTTTTTTCCTTTGTTTCTTCAAGTGAACTCAGGGCCAGTTTAAAGTGAAAATCTGACTTCTCAGTGAAGGGATCTTTGCCATTCTGTCTCCACCTTGTATGCAAGAACTGTTTGGGGGTGCCAGAGCTCCTAAGTGTCGTCAGCTTCGCCCTCTCTTTCCTGCCAGCAGGAGCAGGCAGTCATGACCCAGGGTCTGGACATCACACCAATAAGAGCTCTTCCACCTCAGACAGTCCTCACAGCAGAGTGGCCCTTTTCTGCCTGTTTTACGGGGCCCGTCTCTATAGAGTCATTTCTGTACTTACGGTTATACTCTATTTCTTTCAACACCTGCTGAAGCGCTTTTCAGAGACTCAGACTCAAGCAAATGACCTACATAGCGAGTCTGTGAGAAGCGGGTATCATTTCCAATTCTGTATCTGTTATCTGTTCATCTCATTTTTGAAGAATCAGCAGACCTATGTCAAGTTTAGCACATCTAGTAACATCATCATGTCGTCGCCTGTACGCTTCCTCCTACATGCTGCAAACTGAAAACGACTGTTTCATTTTTATAATTACTTCAAGTATGTGCTTGAATGTGTTTATATGTGTTTTATATTTCTACTTCAGTTACCACAGAATTAATAGTTAATTACTCAGGCATGTGGAAGTAGGAAAGTAGCTGACATTTTTCTATTGAAAAGTATCTAATAATAGTTTAGAATATTTTGCAATTGTAAAAGGTAAACCACAAAAATTTTAAGGCTTTTAATGTTCTTTTATGACTTTCCCAGTTTATGAATTAAAATAATGTAGTAAAACTTTGATCACATTGAAATAAAGGAAAACAAAGAGGTAAAGATTGTTGATTATAAACATAGCAATTAATAAAAGATATAGTTTTAACAGAATAAACAGATACTTCAAATTTTTAATGCAACTAATTATATTGGGTTGGCCAAAAAGTTTGTTTGGGCTTTTCTGTAAGATGTTTCAAAAAACTCAAATGAACTTTTTTGGTCAACCCAATACAATTTACACATGAATACATTCTCATAGATAATTTAAAAAACACCAATAAGGATGCATATCATTGACTTTGAATTTAAAACATACACACAAGCTGTGCTACCCAGCACGGTGGCCAGGAGTTACATGTGGCTGTAAACCACTTGAAATGTGGCTAACGTGGGTTGAAATGTGCTGTACGTGGAAAATACATACCAGATTGTAAAGACATAGTATAAAAAATGCAAAATATCTCAATTTTATATTGATTACATATTAAAATAATATTTTTTATATACTGGATCAAATAATTATTAAAATTTAATTTCATCTGTTTCCTTTTACTTTTTACAATGTACCTACTAGAAAATTTTATATGTGGCTTGTAATGGTGTCTTGCATCTATTTCTACTGAATAGCACTATATGCACGTATAGGAATGTATGCATATATGGTATATATACATACACATATATACACACATATATGCATATACTTATGGATATTTTAAAAGCATAAATGGGATAATGGCATCTTTTCCTGAAACTTGCCTTCTTCACTTAACATATGGCTTAGAGATTTTTCCTTGTTAGTATATTTAGAAAACCCTATGAGTGGAATCATACACTAGTTGTCCTTTTGTGACTGGCTTATTTCACTTAGCGTAATGTCTTCAAGGTTCATCCATGTTGCAGCACGTGTCAGAATTTCCATCATTTTTAAGACTAAACAATATTCCGTCATATGTATACACTGCATTTTGTTTACCCATTCATCCATCTCTGGACATTGAGATTGCGTCCGCTTTTTGGCTATTGTGAATCATGCGGCCATTAACATGAGTGTAGAAATATCTGTTCAAGTTCACACTTTGAGTTCTTTCGGGCATATACCTAGAAGTGAAATTGTTGGGATCATACGGTAATTACATTTTTGATTACATGAGGAGCGCCATGCTGTTTTCCGTTGCAGCTGCACCATGTTACGTTCCCAGCAGCAGTGAGTCAGGGCTCCCATTTCTGCACGTTGTCCCTGGTACTTGCTGTTTTCATATTTTTGACTAATAGCCATCCTAATGAGTATGAAGTGATATTTCACTGTAGTTTTGATTTGCATACCCCTAATGATTAGTGATGTTGAGAGTCTTTTTCATTTGCTTTTGTGCCACTTGTATATTTTCTTTTTTGCCGACTTTTTAATCAGATTGTTTTGTTGCAATTGTAGTTTTTTATATATTCTGGATGTTAATATCTTACAAGATACGACTTGCAAATATTTCCTCTTATTCCATGGGTTGTCTCGTCCATCTCTTGGTAGTGTCCTCTGGTGCACAAAAGTTGTTAATTGTGATGAAGTTAGATTTATCTGTTTTTTCTTTTGTTGCTTGTGTTTTTGGTGTCATGTCCAAGAAAGTCTTGCCCAGTCCAATGTCACGAGACTTCCCCCTTCATTTTCTTCTGTGGGTTTTGTGGTTTTAGCTCTTATGTTTAGGTCTTCAGTTCACTTTGAGTTGATACTTGTATGTGGTACAAAGGTCCAGCTTCATTATTTTGCACATGGATATCCAGGTCTACCAACATCATTTCTTGAAAAGACTTTCCTTTCCCCACTGGGCATCCCCTCTGTCAAAAACCAATCTCCCTTGGTCATCCCTTCTGGACATCCTTGTCAAAAATCATTTGACTGTATATGTGAGGGTTTACTTCTGGACTCTATTCTGTGTCTTGGTCTGTGTGTCTGTCTTTGGGCCAATACAACATTTGGATCACTGTAGCTTTGTCGTTGTTTTGAAATCAAAAGTGTGAGGCCTATACCTTTGTTCTTCTTTTTCAAGGTTGTTTTGGCAATTCAGAGTCCCTTGAGATTTCATATGATTTCTGGAATGAAGTTTTCTATTTCTGAGGAAAAAAAAGTCACTAGGATTTTGACAGGGATTATATTGAATCTGTAGATTGCTTTGGGTAGTATTGACAGCTTAACGACATTAGGTCTTCCAATTTAGGAACACAGGATAACTTTCCATGGTTTTACCATTTTATATCTTGCTTAAAAAGGTCTTTGCAGGAACTTCCCTGGTGGTCCAGTGGCTGAGACTCTGCGCCCCCTAAGGGGCCCAGGTTCAATCCCCCATTAGGGAACTAGGTCCCACATGCTACAGCTAAGACCCGGCACGGCCAAGTAAATAAACATTTTTTAAAAAGGTCTCTGCAATGCTAAAGCTATAAACTTGTTTTTCCATATTTTCTTCTAAGAAGTTCTCCTATTGATACATTTTCTTCTAATAAACTAATTTTAGTTTTTACGTTTGGCTCCCTAAGCTCGCTGGATTTTGTTTTTCCTGGTGTGAGAGAGTCTTCCCATTGTGTTGGTGTTGAATTGCTACCCTTCCCCTGCTAATCTGAATGCTGCTTGTGTCATAAATTAAAACCCCAGATAGTTTGTCTTTAGCCTTGCTATTGTATTTTACTGTATTGATTCATATGTCTATTCGTATTGCCATTGTGTTTTAATTACTCTGTGTTTGCAGCCTGGAAAACCAACTCTTTCCCCCACCTCATAGTTCTTCTTTTTTAGTATTTTAAAGATTTTTCTGTATATTTTCACTTCTAGACAACCATTAGAATCATCTTCAGTTCCAAAAGACATTAATGGGATATTGATTGAGGTTGCATTGATTTGATAAAGTAATCTTGGAAAATTGTGACTTTTTTACAATAATGGGTCTTTGAGTTTTTGAGGAGATTTTATTTTCTAATTTCACTACTGTCACCACAGTCCCTAGGAAACTTGTCTGCTTGGATTAGTCACAGATTGCCTCTGTGAAGCAGCTCTGTGCAGGAGAACTTCAGTGACGATGACAATGTTCTGTATCTGTGACGTCTGATCCGTGGTTATTCTGCGCTTGAATTGAGCAGCCACAGGTGGCTTCTGAACACTTGAAATGTCACTAAGGCAACTGAGGAACCGAATTCTAAATTTTAATTAATTTTGACTAAATTTAAGTGGTCACGCATGGCTAATGGCTGCCATATGACAGTGCAGCTTTAGGATGTGTGAATAACTATGTAATTTACTTTTGTAAGTAGTTCAGATAGATAGCAAAAGAATTGCTGATGTGTGTAAAAGACACTCTGTGAAGCATCCCGGGGAGTCTAAAAATCATATTAATACAAATTCAGTCCTAAAGAACTTAAACCCTGTTCTAGGTAAAGGACAAATTGTTTATAAATATTAATGCTGTCAGGAAAACATAATTACAAAAAATGTGCTGTGAGTATTTGCTCAAGAAAGAAAATTCATATCAGATTAAAGAAACAGGAAAGACTTTGTGAATGAAATACTTTTAGAGATTGACCTTGAAAGAATTACTCAAAACCTAAGAGAGTAAGTATTAATAACAGAAGATTTCTGTCTTCTGAAATGTGGAAGAAATAGAGAAGAGGGGAGAGAATGAGGTGTTTAGGGGGAATAACTGTGTTAGATTCCTAGGGCTGCTGTAACGAAGGACCACAAATCTTGTGGCTTAAAACATCAGAAATGTATTCTCTCACTAGAGGCCAGAAATCCCAAACTCAGTCACTGGGCCGAAAGCAATCCATACTCCTCTAAATGATCTAGGGGAGAATTGGTTCTCCGCTTTCTCCAGCTGCTGGTGGCCCTGGCATTCTTTGGCTTATGGCCACATCACTCTAGTTTCTCCCTCAGGGGTCACATGGTCTCTTCCTCATCTGTCAGTGTTCCAGTCTCCCTCTTCTTCCCTCTCATAAGGATACACGTGCTCATGGGTAGGGTCACCTGGATAATCCAGGATAACCTCTTCATCTCAAGACCCTCAGGCACACCTGCAGAGACTGCCCCCCTGCCATGCCTTTTTTGCCATATAAGGTATTGTTCATAGGCTCCAGGGACTAGGACATGGACATCTTTTGGCGGCCCTTCTCAGCCTACCACAGGATCCAGTCTGGCTGGAGTAGGAATGACGACAGCCACCAGGCACTGAGGGACTTGCATGTGGGGGATGGACCAGGCGCTCCATCTGTGCTGTTTCACGTGCTCATTGCAAGAGCGCTGTGTAGGCATCAGGAAATGAGAGAGGGGTCTAGGGTGACTGTGTCTTCCACCTTTGATGACTGGGAAATGGTGATTAACAGAAATCGAAAAGTCAGGAGGAAAAATTGGTTCCAAAGGAAGATTAATGAACTCAGCTTTGGCTTTACATTTGAGGTCCCAGCAGGCTGTGCCCAACAATGGTCAGCCTCAGACAGAAACCGAGGAGCCCTACCCAGAGTTCTGATGGCTGGGTTCTCCTACCTTTGTTTCCCCTTTGGGTTGAAAGCAGATGATAAAAAGTACTGAATTTGAAGTCAGGAGACCTGTGTTCAAGACTTCCACTTACTAAATGTGTGAAGTGGACAAGTCATTTCATTTCTCTGAGCTTCAGTTTTTATATCTGTAAGAGAGGAATAAAAAGCCCCTCTCTGTCCTCACATAGTTGTCGCAAGGAATAAATGAGATAGCATTTGTGATGTTTTTAGCAAGTCTATTGTAAGCATTCAGATGGTTGTAAAAAGAAGAGCAAAATGTTTAATATGTCAAAGTCACATTTTTTCATTTGAAGGTGCTGTATCTTAAAGTTACCTGGATCCTAAGCAGTAACTATTAGTTTTGAAAGTCCATCAGTGGCTCCTTTCCACTGTCCATGCTTACACCATGTAAGTGTCTTCAGTGCCACCCAAGACAGTTGACTCCCTTGCTAAACAGACGACCTGAACTCTACTTCATAGAACTGACTAAGCCCAGCAGGAACGAATCATTCAACCTCCTGCCCTCCTGTTTAAAGAGGTATCTGTACCTACAGCCGCTTCAACCACCGTCCTGCCGGAGCTCGGGTAACAGCCCGTCTTTGATGTGAAGTGAATACACCCTCCCTGTGCTCCTGACATGGTGCCCTCCCTCCTCCTGGGCTCCAGATCACCCAGCCGGGGCCTTGGGGGACATCTGCATTTGGAGAGCTCACCTCCAACACAGAATCTTGGAACCAGAGTCAGTTACTTCTCTGCCCACCCTCCCCAGCTTGCTTCTACCACCCACCCCCTCAGCTTCCTCTATTTCCCATCTTGATTAGTGGCATCATTGATGATTTTTGTCATTTTGTTTTACTCCTTTCTTTCCTTTGCCATCTCTGTGCCCATCATAATGAATGGCAAGGATGTGTCAGGGTCCAGGTTCAGACCCTCACTCTTTCTCTCCTCTGCCCTCTGCCCCCATTGCCCACCCCAGTCTAGCCTCACTGTGGCCCTTGTTCTCCCTTGGATCAGTTCTCCTGAAGTAACCTTCCTGCTCCTCGTCTCACTGCCCCCGGCTCACCCCTTACACTGCAGCCATCAGGACCTTTCCACAACACACCTGCTCTAGGGCTCTTTGGAGGCACTCCACGACAGCACAGAAAGTCCAAACTTGGGAGAACGACATTGCCTGGCCCAGCCCACCACCCTATGCCCTTTCTGTTAGTCCCGCTGAACGATTCCCAGTCCTCCAGGGGTATTCTGCTTTCTATCCCATCCCTGTGCTGCTTTTGTCTAGAATGTTCTCTCTAATGCCATCTACCTGGTGAATGTCTGCTCATCTTGCCATTCTTAGTTCGGGTTTTACATCCTCTCTGAAGCCTTGCCATCCCTCCCCAGGAAGAGCTGATAAGATCTTTTTGGAACCTTCACCGTGCCCTACACAGGACTCTATCATTTCATCTGTAGCCAGTTTGTTTCCCCACCATTATCTCTTGGAGGACATGAAGTATGTCTTGATCAGCTTTGTGTCTTTCGTGCTCAGCACAATATCTGACACAGAGAAGATGCCCCAAATATTGGCTGAGTAAATGAATGAATTATGGAACTTTTAAAGCCACATGATGCATTAGAAAATGTACAGGAAGGAAGAACTGATAGAATGAACTTTTTAGAGATTAATGGAAATATGTGATTTCTAAGGAGACTACATATTTACTTCCCAAATAGAGATAAACGTGGCCCAGAACCCTAAGTCAGTGAGCAAACTCTTCATAAATCCCAGGAAAATGCGAGACACTTCCCAACACATCAGAGAGCTCACAGCTCCACTGGAGCTGGAGGTCAGCAGTCCCTTTAAGAATTTGGTTTCTTAACCACTCATTCATCACAATGTTAACAACAAGCTCCATTCAGGCTAGTAGCATTTATTGGATAATCACTGTTGATCCACCTTTCACTGTGCAAAAAAGATACATTTTAAGGGAGACGATTTGCAACTAACATCATGGCTGTATAACTTAGTTGTAAGAGAACAAACCCTCTCTGAACCATAAATGTCCTTGATCTGGGAACTTCTAAGTCCAGAGATCCCATACTTCACACTTGATTTTATATATATATATACACACACACACACACACACATATATATATACACACACACACACATATATATATATACACACACACATCTGTCCTGGCAAGGACTGCCTTTCTAAACAGAAAACATTTTGCCAGATCTGACCTGGCAGATAGTTTTGAAGTAATAAACAAAATTTTCTGCACTGTCACCCCAGGCACAAAAAGTTCTCACGGTATTTCCTGGTTGTCTGGGGCTGCCCCCCGGCTCTGTTCCCCAGACGGATCAACCTCCTAATGCAAAGCACGGTGCCCTGACTGCTCTTTCTGTATTGATACTTATCTGTCTTCTTCCCGAAGCCTGTGAGAAGACCATTTGATAAGTTAATTTACACTAATATCATACTGAGTAATAATTACAGGGGAATTTGCATTTTTAACAGGAGAGTGTTGATATCTAACGCCTCACCCTAGGGCCAGTCTAATAAAGGGACATTTCTCACTGTTGCATGTCCCTTCCATGTCTTTTCACATGGAAGGGACATGGTGCTTTAAACATGCTGAATGAACCTTCCGCCTAGAGTGACCTCGCTTACCCACTTTCCGCATCTCCAGTGCAGTGAACCCATACTTTAAGACCCATCTCAGTGTTTCTCTTATGCTTAGGGGCCTTCTCTAAATTCCCCAGGTTGAGCTGGTCACTCCCTCTTGACTTTTTATAAAACTTTGCATACTTGCTGTCTCAATGTCTTTAACTTTTTATGCATTCTTCAGCTGACTTCAAGGTGACATCTGCCCCCCAAACTCCAGTGCAGCTAGTAACTTCCCTGTCTAAATCAAGTAGGCATATTTCAGTCCTTATCATCCTTGACTTCTCAGCAACCCCTGACACTACAGGGGAAAAAAAGCCTTCATCGCTAATTTTTTCTCTCGTCCCTCTTCTTAAACCTCTCTTCCCTTGGCTTTCTTTGTAGGACAATCTAGACTTCTCTGTCTCTTTCTCCCCCTTCTTTGTTGGCTCTCTTTCACCTAATCTCTAAGTGTTGGAGTTCCTTATGGCTGTATCCTGGCCTCCTTTCCCTTCTCACGCTCTGATCTCTCAATAAGCAAACTCTTCCACACCCACGGCATTAATTAGCCTCCATATGCTGATGACTGTCACATTTACATGTCCAACCCAGACTTCCATCCCGAGTTCCAGTCCATACATAGCTGCCGATCCCCTATGTCTACTTGGGTTTTCTCAAGTACTCCAAACACAGCAGGTTCAAAACCCTCATTGTTCTCTGCCTGAGAGAAGAGTCCCTCCATCCCTGAAGTTAGCTGAACCAGAAATGGGGAGTCATTGCTGACCTCCCCACCTCTCCTTTACCACTGTGTCCAGTGGATCATCCTACCGACTCTACCTTCTCAGTACTTCTCTCACTGTTGACGTCTCTCCGGCATTGGTACCCAAGGTTATCACCTGACTACTCCAGTAGCATGACTCACCACCCAGCATCCACTTGATGCCTCCACACACCTTTCTATACAGCAGGCAGTGTTGTTTGAGGATAGATTCATTCATTCATTCATAGAAAAAAATGTATTCAGGCCCTACTATATGCTGGTTGTGACCAAGACAGGCAAGTGCCCAATCTCCTGGGACTCTATTAACAGCATATGATTGGGGTACCTAACTTAATAGGAATAGGGTAGGGAACGCTTTTTGAGGAAATAATGTTTCATCTGAAGAATGAGTAGGAATTAATTAGGCCAAAAGAGGACTGGTGGAGGAAAGATCTTGTCGAACAGATGAAACATCGTGTGCAGACGTCTAGAATCAGGACAAAGCTTTTGGCTTAGTGATTTCCTGTGGCATCTCACCACTTTTAGGCAAAGTCCAGAGTCCCTACCTTGGCTTTTCATATACCATCGGTGGTTCTGGGAAAAAGAGGGGCCACAGAGGGGCTCTAAGACCCTGACGGCAGCTCTGCACTCATTCCTTTGGAAAATGCTCCTCCCCCCAACACACACACACACACACACACACACACACGCGCGCATGCATCCACTGTGATGGGCCATTTGCCATTCGTGGGGGCTGAGAAAACTGAGCGGGCAGAGAGTGAGAGACAGTGAAAGACAGAGTAGAGGAGATGCGGCGGATACTGCTGGACACAGCCAGGCCCTGGCAGGTGGCAACTCGAACTGGGGGTGTCCAGGGGGTAGCAGCCCCCACAGATGGCAAATGGCCCATCACAGCGGATGCGTATGTGAGTTGGGGGCAGGAGCATTTTCCTAAGGAATGAGTACAGAGCTGCCGTCAGGGTCTTAGAGCCCCTCTGTGGCCCCTCCCTGGAGAAGGCAATGGCACCCCACTCCAGTACTCTTGCCTGGAAAATCCCATGGGCGGAGGAGCCTGGTAGGCTGCAGTCCATGGGGTTGCAACCAGTTGGACACAACTGAGCGACTTCACTTTGACTCTTCATTTTGATGCATTGGAGAAGGAAATGACAACCCACTCCAGTGTTCTTGCCTGGAGAATCCCGGGACGGGGGAGCCTGGCGGGCTGCCATCTATGGGGTCGCACAGAGTCGGACACGACTGAAGCAACTTAGCAGCAGTAGCAGCAGTGGCCCCTCCCTTTCCCAGAACCACCAATGCTGTACAAAAAGCCAAGGTAGGCACTCTGGACTTCGCCTAAAAGTGGTGAGATGCCATAGGAAATCGTTAAGCCACAAAGTAACATGGCCAGATTGTAAAATCTACAGGGCGAGGGTTTTTATCTTGTTTGTTCACTAATGTGCCCCAAGCACCCAGAACAATACCACGCACAGAGCTGGCATTCCATTAGTAATTGCTGAATGAATGAATGTCTATTATGTTGTACTGCCTTATTTTGCAATCATGTGCTTAATGTCTCTCCCTTACAAGATTCAATCCTTGAAAACAACTGTGTCTTATGCACTCTTGCATTACCAGAGACACGGTATTAGTGCCAGCACCCGGTGACAGAGCAGGAGCAGAGTGTGGGAGCAGACACCAGAGGCCAGGTCCAGAGTGGGGCAAGCAGGGGCCATGTGAGAACTGCAATTGGCCAAGGAAGGCTAGAGCAAGATGGAGCTGCAGAGATGGGCCAGGGCCATAGAGAGTGTGGGCTTTGTCTTGAGAACAGTGGGAAGTCACTAACATGGGTGATGAATCAGGAGAGCCATGTAGTCGGATTTAACCAGAGACTACTTAGGCTCCGGAGTGGGAGAGTGGATTGGAGAGGCAGGAAGAGTGGGAGTCTGAGATCCAGGAGTTGGGAGAGATGATACTGGCCTATGGCAAACTGGAGGCAGGGCAAGAGAGAAAAATGGATGGATCTGAAAGATATTAAGGAGGTAGGCTCAACTGGAATTAGTGATTAGTTAGACTTCAGGGTGAGGATGATGGAGTAGCCGTGGATGAATCCCAGGTTTTCAACTTGGACACCTCCAGTGGAATGCTTGCCTGGGTGGCTTTGGCACTAACAGTGCAAACTCAGCGAGCTGGAGCACACCTGAAAAACGTTTCTCACATGTTGCTTTGCATGGATAAATTTGTGGGTTTGTATAGTTCAGAACACGGACTATTTATCGATGTTAGGAAGCATCCCGACTGATCAATGCTTGCTTTCGAGCCCACTGGTTTCCTGTGAACCGCTGGACTTCCAGACCGCGCTAGCTGCCTTGTATACGTCATGAAGATGTTTCAGTGAACTCGCCGCAATACAAGTAAAGCCCTGAGGCTTGTAACGGAACTCTGGTTGACTCGAGCAAAGAAGAAAAAGAGAACAAAACTATCAAACCATCAAGCCAATTTGGACACCCATCTTCTCTTCTTCCCAGTGTAACCTGACTTGACAGAAGTGGGGATGATTTCATTTGAATGGAAAGCATGCCCACGCAGCATTTTTAGAAAAGCTAGATTTTACCAAGTACTTTTTCTTACAGCTACACTGAAACAAATTCACTTCCCAGATAAAGAAGTCGGTTTTTGTGCTTTGGGTTTTTGTGTTGCTATTTCCTTACCTTTAGGGCAGACCTTTCAAGCTTTTGTATATCTAAGCAAACCAGTTACTTGATGAGCAGCTCTACTTGTTTTCTCAGAGTTTTGCTGTTCCATATAGCCAGTGTCTTGGTTTAAGCCAAAGGGAATTTGTGGTTTCTGAGATCAGAAATTCAACTACTTTGTAAAATGCAAAACTGGTGATGAAATTAGGTGTTTGTAGAAACAATCTTTGGTTCTAAATGGTACTTAGCTGCTTTACTGATACTTCCATTATTTTGTAGTAAAAGCATGTCAACAATAATAACCTGTACCTATAACAAAAGAAAAGAATAATGTTGGAACTTCTACTAGATATTCTGACAAGTCTTGCTTAAAAATATGTATCTTATTCCATTTTCCTCCAAACAAAGGACAGAGAACATGGAAAAACCTTTCCTCCCATCTAGTGGCTGGAAAATATAAAAATGTCCTCCATGCTGGTCTTGGAATTCCAGGCATTAGGGATTGTCTGACATTGAGTTGTTCGCTCGGTTAAGCAAAAATAAATTCTAAAATCTTTACCAAAGCTGAGCCCAGTGGAGAAATATATATCCATGATGATTCACTAACTGAATTCTCTTTAGTCAGTAACATAATTCTCATCAAGCAGAAAGAAGGTCATGGTCCCACCTTGTTAATCTGAACCTATAGTTAAAAAAAGGTAAGACTGTACGATTCTGCTCACTGAAAAGGTGACTTGAGTTATATTTGCCTCTAAAGCTGTATCAGTGCCCCAGATCTCTCCTGACCCTTAATGGCTCCTTGTTGGCCCCACCTCTTGACAGCGCTTTTTCTCAAGAGCTGGATGTGCTGAATTCACTAAAGAGAGCCAAGAAACTGTCCCCGAACCTGGCTGCCTCCAGGGGCCTCAGCTCCTGAAAGCTGGAATGCCAGGCTCCGCTCCTGGCAGCTGGGCCTCCGAGCAGGGCTAGCCCAGCCCGCAGCAAGGCAGGTTGGGATCCGTTATGCCGCCCAGGGGATTAACGCTTGGTCTGTGTTGTGTGCCTTGAGCAGATATCAGAATCTCTGCTGAACTGTGCCTCTCTCTGGTGATTCTCACAGATTCAAAAGATGAATTTCGTGTGCAGTCAGCAGAGTTCTGAGAGATCCAGAAAGAAGAGGAAGGTCAGCGAACCAGTGAAAGTCTTCATCCCTGACAGAAAGTGAAACTTGGCTGCCTTTGCTACTCTTATTCTAAAATAAGTTCATTTTGCAACAAGTGTGCATGAAGTGTTTTAGTAGGAAAGTAAGTTTCTATCACCAAAGCCCTTTACTAAATGTGTTGCTCAACTTTCTGTGTTAATTCACTAAGTGCTGAATGACCGGGTAGGACATGGGTTCACTTGGCCACAAGGAAACGAGGTCACCAGGACTGCTTGGGGCCAGCATTACTTTGAGGCGGAGTTGGAGATGAGACACCCTTTATAGCTGGAAAAGAACCACAGCAGCTCTTTGGAAGAGAAACAAACTGTCCTTCTCAAAGGAAAGAGGATTTTCTTTGCATAATTCAACTCCCCAGGTACTCAGACAACCGCAAAAGGTTTTAACTTGTTGTAACCTGTGTGCTGGAATCCCTCTGCAGTTCATTAGAATTCCCACAGAATCGCATAGCATGTGTGAGGCAGTGCTGATCCAGGTGTGATTTCTGGGTTAACTTCAATCACGAGGTTAATCAGCTAAGTGTTGGACCAAAGTGTAGTCTCTCTGTAGAGTTCCCCAAAGCCGGCCCTGCGCCCTCTTCTGCTGGCCAGCCCGAGACGGGGACGGGCTGCAATGCAGGAGCCTGGTCCCCTTCCGAGAGCCCCTGTGACACACTCCCCCACCCAAACTTCAGCTCGTCAGTCTGTAACCTGCACATGATACCCCCAGTCCTCCCGTCATTCTGGGAGAATTCTGATAGACTTAACGATTAGCATCAGATGAATAATAAATGTCAGTGTTATTTGAATTATTTCTATACCATGAAATTTAATAATTTAAATGGATAGGACCAACAAGTTAAATGTAAGTGTGTGTGCTTTCTGGTTAAATAAAATCAAAACACAAGGTATTTTTTGGCTCATCTACTTTTCTTCATTCAGATCAGTGTAGTAAGGATATCAGGACCTGGAGTGCTTGTTAAAATGCAGACTCCTAGGCCTGCCTCATTTCTATTCATCAGAACCCCAGGGGGCCCCTCTGGAGAGCTCCCTGGGTTCTAATGCACTTGAAAGACTCAGAACCCAGGACAGACCTCTGATCTGGGCTGAGAGGAGACCCTCAGGGGCCAGACGTGCACTCAGCCAGCGGCAGCCTGTGGTTGTCACACTCCCCTTCGGGAGGCTCTCCAACTTCCGATTGCCCACAGGCAGCCCCCCAGCTGGGGTCCTGAGCTGGGCTGTGGCCCCGAGGCCTGCCAGGGAGGAGCGAGTTCCCTTCCCCCAGCATGTGGAGTGTCCTCCCACGAGCTCGCCCTGCCGCTAGGAGGAGGAGGAGGGGGAAGGTACCGGCTTATTACATCCTTGAGAGAGCCGGAGCCTGAGTCACCGTAACTTCTCTTAAGAGAATCCTATGAAGAGATTAGCTGTCTAGTAGAGGGATTAGGTTTGTTGTGTGTCTCCAGAGCGCAGAGCGTAGACCAGACTGGCAAAGGCTCTAGGAGGCCACTCGCGCTCAGTGCCAGGAGGAGCAGAACTCCACAGGCTGGCAAACTCCGACAGGGCAGACCCTGTGAGGCCGAGAGCCTGCCCCGGAGCCTCAGGTGTCTGAACACCAACAGCTTCGTCAGGACCCCAGGGGGCTCTGACTCTCAGAGCAGACGAGTTATAGGCAGCAATTAGTCAATCTGGATTTCAGAGAGAACCATTTTGTTTAAGAAGAAGCTCTCAATCTATAATTTTCATAAACTTAGCCTAAGGTGGGCGATCCTTTAAGTCAAAGTCTAGAGCCTGAATCTGTCTAGATAGTCTTTTAGTGCTTTTACTGTCTCTATTAACACCCCTCTCCTGCAGTGGGTGCCAACAGGCGGGGTGTGTGTGTCTGATGGAAAGAGGGAGAGAGACAGAGAGTGTGTGTGTGTGTCTGTGTCTCAGCAGCAGAGAGAAGGCGCTGGACCCGTGCCCTGGCTGGGCACATCAAGGAGACGTGTTGTCAAGAGGATCCGAGAACCATGAAGACGTGAACTCGCTGATTTGACATAGCAGAGCTCAGATGTGCAGCCAGCTATCAAGATGGGAGGGTGTTCAATTCTATTTACTGGATAATTTGTTGGGATGGGGAGAGGAAAAATTTTTTTAAAAACCTTTTTGTAGCTTATTCATTTCTGTCCTTAATAATAACGGAATGAATAACCACAAGTTCATCAGAAGCTAGAAGTTCAGTGAAAAGAAGGACAACTCAGACCCCAGCTGGGGAGCCTAAACCGCAGCGCTCTCGCCATTCCCTCACCCCAACAGCGCTGGCGCTTGCAAAGATCTGCTGCAGGTTGCCTGGAAACTGGGATGTCGTTAAACTGAAATCTATGCAAGGGAAATTTGACTTGGGCTGCCTGCGGTTTTTCTGTCTTTACAGAAAATTGGTCTAGCTGGAAAGAGGGTTGGTGTAGCTCACGACTGCCACCAGCCTTTGAAGCCAGGCACCAATGCCACACCTTCCTTTCCCTTCTCAAAGGTCTCTCTGGCGTCAGGGTGCTTTCTTCTCCAGCTCACCTCTACCAGGAAGAGACTGGAAAGATTCACCAGTGTCAAAGTGACCTTCACACAGGTTCAGAGTTGTGTATGTTTTGTTCTTTTATTTTTAATGGGAGGATAATTGCTTTACAGTGCTGTGTTGGTTTCTGCCATACACCAACGTGAATCAGCCACAGGCATACATACGTTCCCACCCTCTTGAACCTCCCTCCCACCCCATCCCACCCCTCTAGCTTGCCACAGAGCACCAGGTTGAGCTCCCTCTGTTAAGCAGCAACTTCCCACTAGCTGTCTATTTTCCACATGGTAATGTATATATTTCAGTGCTACTGTCTCAGTTCATCCCACCTTCTTCTGTCCCTGCTGTGTCCGTAAGTCTGTTCTCTATGTCTGAATCTCTATTCCTGCCCTGCAAATAGGTTTATCAGTACCATCTTTCTAGATTCCACATATATATGTTAATATATAATATACAATTCTTTTAAAAAATAACACTAACAGAGCCAGTTCTCAGAGTGTCTTAACATTGTCAGTTCACGGTTTCAAACCCAGTAGTACTGGATCTTTAGAGATTCCCAGGAAGTTTCCGGGTTTATAGTAAAAATAATTCTCAGTGGTGGTGACCCTCAGTCAGAAGGAAGACCCAGACGATAAAATGAGACCCGCACTGTACTCGTAAGAGTCAAGGCAACGAGCAGCCCCGCCACGGCATGGTCCGAGATTCTGTACAAACGAGGAGATGCCTCTGTTTGTTCCAAATGTATCCTCTTCAGAAATTATTAGCGCATATATATGTGTGTGTTTTTTAATGGTAATATTTTCAGTGTGGTTGTGTGTTTGTGTAATGAGGCCCTGGCTGAGACTTGCTATGTAGTTTGCAGTTTCCGTTAGGATGAGGGCCTTAATTAGTGGGCTCTTTGGTTAGGCAATGGTAAAGCCAAAATCCTACCCAGAAATGGAAAGACCTGAGGTGCTAATCGACTCACATCACTTCCCCTGGGTGACTACATCTCTACAAACAAGGAATGTCAAAGTCGTTGAGACTAACTCTTGGAGGTGGCAGACTCACGGTTACCAGTAGCCAACTGTAGGGGAGGCAGAGGGTCTACTGACCCCTACAGCCCAGCCGGAAGTTGGACATGAGATCTGCTCAATAGGACCCCCTTGGGGACAAGCCTCCCTAAACACTTTATCTGGTCCTAACTGTGCCACGAGGTTCAGCTGTGAAGGTTTCCCCGAGATGGGAGTGGTGAGGCAGCAGGTTCAGAGAGCCAGAAATACCCAAGACAGACTGGTGGGGCACGCGCCATTCCTCAGGGGCTCAGATACTTAGGGACAGAAAGCTGGTATAAGAGCAGGGTTCCTTGCTGGGTACTGCAGGACTCCTGAAGGCTGGAGAAGTCGGGGACATCTGGATTCCGTCTGAATAATTATTGATCAGCTCCAGGGTAAGCAGACAAATTTAGGTTTTCATATTTCTTTGAGCAGGGTTGTTAAGGAAAAGGCTAGGGTGTGGCTGCCTTACCTGGCTGGCATTTTTTAGGCTATTTCCCTGCTCCAGCTCGGGTTATTCAGGATAACAGTGGCACCTACCTAGTGACTTGTGGGGATTAAGCCAGGCAACTCAGGCTAAGTGTCCAGCATGTATACAGCTGGTGCTCAACAGGTGCTCATCACTCGTCCTATTTTTAGCTCTTGGCCTGTCCCATTGCTTCACGTCAGGAGTTCAGGGTCCCAGCGCGGCTTTTTGTCTACCCCCGAGGTCCTGCGTCAACACCCGAGCCACCCTCCCCTCTCCTTTCCCAAACCCAGACTCTCTTTCCCGCAAGACAGTCTGATGGGAGGCAAGTTTCAGATGAAGCTCAACGGGCTGCCCTCCCCACATCTGCATTTTAAAATGGAAGCTTGTTGGTAAGAAAAGTGAATCTCACATTGGGAACGCGACATGAGAAGAGACTGGATAAACAGGGCAGAAGAATGTCTAAGGAGAACTTCACAGCTGTCTGCAAACTGTGAGGCCAAGTCGGGAGATGAGGGAACCACAGACCCAATCTGGGTTGTTTCAAAGACAGAGCACAGACCCATTAGGAAGAGGCTGTAGGGAGGCAGGTGTGGGCTCCACAGCTGGAGGACTTTCTCCTTCATGCCCCAGAACGGCGCCTGGCTCGAGGATGTAATCTTTCCATTATTAAAACTGTCAGCCCATGACTGTTTCCGGCTGTAATGAGTTTCCCATCACTGGAAGTGTTCAAGTTGAGTTGACCAGGACGTTGCTCTTTGGATAAGAATCAAATCAAATGAGGGGACTTCCCTGGTGGTCCAGTGGCTAAGACTCTGTGCTCCCAACGCAGGGGCCCCTGGTCGGGAAACTAGATCCCACACATTGCAACTTAAAGGCCCCACACAGTGCAGACTGAAGACCCCACGTGCCACAGCTACGACCTGGTGCGGCCAAATAAATAAAATAACTTAAAAAAAGAGAAGAATCAAGTAAATACTGAGAATATCGAAGGCTCTCCAAGCTGTAAAGTGCTATTCTATGACATTGTTATTAAAGGTAGAATTTCAACAGAGATGGAGCAAAGGAACATTTTCTAAATGCTTTTCCCAAAAGACAGTAGATAGAAGTGGTTAAAGCTGAGGGTTCTGCTGCCATACGTCCCAGCAATCCCACTGCTGGGCATGCACACCAAGGAAACCAGAATTGAAAGAGACACGTGCACCCCAATGTTCATCGCAGCACTGTTTACAATAGCCAGGACATGGAAGCAACCTAGATGTCCATCAGCAGATGAATGGATAAGAAAGCTGTGGTACATATACACAATGGAGTATTACTCAGCTATTAAAAATGCATTTGAATCAGTTCTAATGAGGTGGATGAAACTGGAGCCTATTATACAGAGTGAAGTAAGTCAGAAAGAAAAACACCAATACAGTATATTAACACATATATATGGAATTTAGAAAGATAATAACAACGACCCTATATGTGAGACAGCAAAAGAGACATAGATGTAAAGAACAGACTTTTGGACTCTGTGGGAGAAGGCGAGGGTGGGATGATTTGAGAGAATAGCACTGAAAGGTATATTATCACATGTGAAATAGATGACCAGTCCAGGTTCGATGCATGAGACGGGGCACTCAAAGCTGGTGCACTGGGACAACCCAGAGGGATGGGATGGGGAGCGAGGTGGGAGGGGGGCTCGGGATGGGGACACGTGTACACCCGTGGCTGACTCACGTCAGTGTACAGCAAAAACCACCACAATATTGTAAAGGAATTAGCCTCCAATTAAATAAATTAATTAATTTTAAAAAAAGAAAAAAAAAAGCTGAGGGTTCTGGAGTTTAGACGCTGCCTGGGTTCAAACCCTGGTCATCCTGTTTCCGAGCTGTGTGACCCTGGGCACGTTGGCTGTGCCTTAATTTCCCCACGTGTAAAAGTGGGGGCCATGATGGTGCCTCCCTTCAGAGTTGTGAAAACTGAGTGACCTGATTGAAGTAAAGCCCTTAGGAGAATGCCTGGCACAGAGAGAGTTAATGCTTCAGACACATTAGGGACAAGGTATTATCCCATGCCCTTGCCACGCTGCAGCTTTCTGCGTCTTTTCAGTATGTGGAAGAAGTCCCTCATACCGTAATTGACCCTGACCTTGTTTTTTCCCTAAATCATATGCCAGGCCCGGCCACTGTAATTACCCCGGGCCCTTTCTATCTCCTGTAAGCAAGCTTTCAGGCTGAACAGGCACACAGGGCCTGTGACGCACCGTTTTGTGAAGGATCGCACGGGAGAAACACAGCCCTGGACACCTTCCCCTGCTGCCTGCCTGGCAAGCGGTGGGTGCCCGGTAAATATTTGTCGAACGGACGGACGAACTCGGCAGGGTTCTTGTTATTGCCTACGTTTTATTTATTTATCTTTTTGATTAGGTTAATTCATTCACGGGATTGAACATTCAAAAGGAACAAAAGGCAATAGAGCGAGACACATCCCTCACGCCCTGTCCCGAGGTCCCCTCCCCACCGGTGACTAAGATAAGCACTTTCTCGTATGTCTTTCTAGAGTTATTTTAAGGCATAAACAGGTAAACCAACTAGCACGTCTGTTTCTTTCCCTCCTTTTTAAACAAACGGCCACATACGCCGTTCCAGGTGCGTTTATTGACACGGTCACAGCAGCGAGGGCGAACACGCGCACACGAAGGGGCGTTGGAGAAGAAATCGCTCAGAGACACAAAATCAACCGGGCAGACTCTGCATGAGCACAGACGTCAAGTGGTCACATGGCCTGGGCTGATACATGGAAGGGGGTCATCAGGGTAAGAATGGTCTGAGTGAGTTGTTTTTTTTTAAGTTTACACCGGGGTAACCGCCACCACAATCAAGATACAGAGCCTTTCTGTCACCCCCAGAAGTTCCTTCATGTCCCTTTGTAGCTGGGCCCCACCCTGGACCCACACGCCCACCCCTCTGCTCTGTCAGAGTTTTTCGGCTGCTGTGTTCCAGGCCTGCGTGTTGCGGTGCGACCTCCACTCAGCCGAGCTAATCGCGGTATTAGTCAGCATCGGTGGGGCTCGTGCTGGGCCGGGCGCTCTGCTGAGCACCCACCCACTCATGCTCATTCATTTAATCCCCCCCACAACCAAAGGAGGCAGGTCCTGCTGTCATCTCGATTTCAGACAAGACGTCTAAGACAGAGAAGCAAAACCACTTGCCCAAGGGCACACAGGCTTTGTTGTTCAGTCACTCAGTCGCGTCCCACTCTCTGCACCCACATAGACTACAGCATGCCAGGCTTCCCTGTCCTTCACGATCTCCCAGAGCTTGCTCAAACTCATGTCCATTGAGTCGGTGATGCCATCCAAGCATCTCATCCTCTGTCGCCCCCTTCACCTCCTGCCCTCAGTCTTTCCCAGCATCAGGGTCTTTTCTGAACCCAAAACAATGTGAAAATAATCAATACTCAGACTCCAGCAGAAAGACTTCATTCCTTTTTTTTTTTTTTAAATATTTATGTATTTGGTTGCTCCAGGTCTTAGTTGCAGCATGTGGGATCTAGCTCCCTGAGCAGGAGATTGAACCCAGGGCCCGCTATGTTGGGAGCATGGAGTGTTAGGGACCACCAGGGAAGTCCCAAGAAAGATTTCATTACTATTTAACAAGATCAAGGCGGATGGGGAGTGGGGGGAACCCTGAATTTTACGTTACTCTAGAATGGATTTGTCCAGCAGCCTCAAGTGTATTTTAAGTGGCTGGTGGCCTTTCTTCACAGGCATCAGTCAGCGCAGGCAGCGTGTATACTCACCACGCCGCTCTCTTCTAAGAAATTACAACATTGAGAACTATCTCTTAATGTTAAAGAGCTGGTGTGGTCAGGGTATTACTGAGAAGACAACTATCTCTGACTATCTACAGGTCCAAGAACATGCATGTCATTCTGAAACCACAAGGAATGTGGTTAAGTCCCCCGGTCACATCTCTCAACAAAGATCGATCTGTTTCACTGTTGCCTCTAAGGGCTTTTCTCCTGGACTCAGATGTTAATTCATAATGATGTCTGCTAATGGGCCTTCCCTAGAGAGGAGCCTATTAAAGGAATTAATTACACTGCAGGTTCAGAAACTTCCTGGCACATAATGAAATGGCTCCCCAGCTGAAACAGTCTGAGAAAGAAACCACCGTTCTAAATCCTGAGGCCAGTTCCTATAAAGGGAGAGGCAAGTTTGCTCAGATAACTGCACATCCTGGGAGAAACAGGATAGTGAAAATGTTAGCAATGAAACCAATGTTCACTCACTTATGTGAGTATGTGCTAAGTCGCTTCAGTCGTGTCCAATTCTTTCTGACCCCATGGGCTGTAGTCCTCCAGGCTCCTCTGTCCATGGGATTCTCCAGGCAAGAACACTGGAGTGGGTAGCCATTCCCTCCTCTAGGAGTTCTTCCCAAACCAGGGATCGAACCGGAGCCTCCTGTCTCCTGCATTGGCAGGCGAGTTCTTTACCACTAGGGTCACCTGGGAAGCCTTCATTAAATATAGATCACATTTTTCTAAAAATGTCTAGTTCTTTATTACCTCCTCTTATTTGAGACCTATGCTTGCCACTTACAAATATTGCCAATTAACCTTACAGTGCAATTTCAACGTACTTTCTTTTTAATAAGAAAATAGTTCTCAGGACTCCTCTGGTGGTTCAGCAGCTAGGGTTCCCCACTGCCAATGTAGGGGACTCAGGTTCAACCCCTGGTCGGGGAACTAGATCCCACGTGCTGTGACTGAGACCCGGCACAGCCGAATAACTAAAACTATATATTTTGTAAAAACCAGTTTTCTCCACTTAACACAGAATAAGCGAAAGTGGACCTAGGATTGGGAGGACGGATACATGTGGATGTGCGGCTGAGTCCCTTTGCTGTCCACCTGAAACTGTCACAACATTGATATTCAGCTATACTCCAATGCAAAATAAAAAGTTTAATAAAAAGAGAGAGAGATGAGGGACTTAGGATGGATTACGCTGCATTCAAACTCAAGAGAAGGTGGTAGAATTACCCACTCTGGAAGTCTACATAGGTTTCAGCACAGCCTAAAGCCTGGGGAGTAGATTAGATGACTTTCTGGCCTCTCTTTCCTCTGTATGGCCTGTGTGACACAGTCCAAATCTCCGGAAACGACGACAGCAGAAGAAAGAGATAACGGCAGATGAACTACAGCTCTGGTTACTGATGAGCCACCGATTTGTTGGTTTCTAGGTAAACTGAGGTGGGGGCAGGGTAGCGTGATGTGCAAAATTGACTAGAGATCCTGTCAAAGTCGGTTTTCATCGTAATCTTGGTTCTCCCTATATTTCTGGACAAGGCCTTTATCCCCTCTCTTCTTCTGTTCCATTAGCAGCAAAAAGCAGACGGCGCCCACCTCGGCCTTTGGACCACCGAGAGGCAGAAGCAGCAGTGCTGACAGGCCACTCTAAATGCAGCCTGGCGCCTGGACGGAATTCCTCAGCCTGGCCTCGGGGCAGTTTGCAGGGAGGGAGGGAGAGCTCTCTTGGAAGCCCAGCTGGAAAGATTAAGGGCAAAAGGAGAAGAGGGTGGCAGAGGATGAGATGGTTGGATGGCATCATCGACTCAATGGACATAAGTTTGAGCAAACTCCAGGAGATAGTGAAGGACAGGGAAGCCTGGTGTGCTGCCATCCATGGGGTCTCAAAGAGTCAGACACCACTTAGCGATTGACCAACATCTAGAGAAAGCCTGATCCTCACGAGTCAGAAGGGACCACACCAGTCCTCTGGCCCCTCCTCCAGAGACTGAGGTTACTGTTGAGCAAAAGTGAAATTTATCTGAACCTAGTCTATGGTCAGCTGTAACATGGGCTTTACTTGGAATGAACTCAGCCATACGGATGGAGCCCAGGGGAAAGGGTTTTTTAAAAATTATTATTGTGAGTGAAACTCATTTACAATTATAGTACAGAGAATGGTCATTTGCATGCTTTAAACTCTTTAGCAGATAATGGTGACACACTGTGCTAAGTGACTGAAAAGTTACAAGATGATTAAACACTGTCTGGCAGTTGCTTGGATTTTTAAGTATTTCTTAGAATGGGCAAGCTACATAAAACCTAACCAAGTTCCAGCTAAAAGTCTAACAGTTCTGATGGAAACTGTTAAACCAGTTCTGCAAAAAGAGACAAACAGCTTCAAACTGCCAGGTATCAGTATTATTGTAATATTCCCTTTATCAAAAACCTATAACTGAAATTTATAGGTAAGAATTTACAGTAAGCAGCAGGTACTTGGAAACTTGTCAGTTAAGATTTCCCATTAGAGAAGAGATTCTGCTGTAAGCTTTTTAACCCTCTAATGTCAGAGAGAAAAAAAAACTTTCACAATTAGTTTCTAAGGAAATTATATAAAAGTCATAATAACTAAGAGGAAAAGCTTTAGATTGTCATTTCCAATAGGACACAACCTCCTAAAGAAAACACACCCTGGTGGGTTGTTTTCAGAAGACTGTACATAAACAAAAATCAAAATCTATATTCTTTATATATTTCTAAAGAAAATAGTTAACAAAATCACCTTAAAGTGACTTCATTTCCTGCTGCTCTCCCAACCTCCTCAAAACTGAGAATATAACAAATATTTGCATAGGTTTATTATTCACATTTAATCATGAATAATTCACTTTGTACAGACAGCTGGGTAAACAAGAGTTTTGGAGTTTCCTTTTTCTAGAATATTTTCCCCTTGGCTGAAAGGAAACAGCTTCAGTGTGGTTTGACATGGTTTCCAGTGCCATCCTGTCCCGTCCCCTGAGCAGGAGGGATCCCCTGTTTCAGGCATTTTCTCTTTTTTCCTTTCTTTCTCTCTTTCTGTCAGTTCTTAGGCTACAGTTCACAACCATACACACACACACATATATATATATAATTATTATGAAATGAAAAATGAGCTCCACCACTCAAGTCTGTGGTCGGCAAAACAAGTGAATGGTCACAGATGTGCTTTTGGGTGGATCCTCTTCTGAGTGCTGGGAAAAGATCTCCCCAGCTCATTCTGCCTCGTCATTAGCTCCTTCACCTTCTCCTATCAGTTCATGAACAATTTCACAATTATTTGACTATCTGCCACAAAGCCGGCTCCCATTTCCCTCTGCTCCTCCCAGGCCTACGTGAGGAAGTGAAGCACGTACCACTGTGCACAGGTTTACCCAGGGCATTTCAGTCTGGGCAAGGGGGCATCGTTTACCAAAGGTCAAGGATCCTTCCAGCTCTGTGGATGTCACCAGCCAAACTGTGATAGTATAACTTGCGGTTTAGGAGACAATTAGGCTTGCCGTCACTCGGCTATGACCGAATCGGGGGGGTTGGGGGGGAGGAGGTCATAGTATACCCTTGGGAAATCCCTGCTCTTTGTCACGACCTGGCAAAGAGCTTTGAGAATCTTAGCCACCCAGCAAATCCCACGTGTCCACCCTAACTGTTAGTTGAGGGCAGACACAGGCCTAGGGATATTTGTACCCTCTCTTCAGCAGTCGGTGTCATGAAGCACGAATGCCATGGCCGAGAGCGTTCCAAAGAAAATTAGCCACAATTCGACTAAATTAGAAAAACGGTACTGATGAAAATAATGATGAACCTATTTGCAGGGCAGCAATAGAGACGACGACAGAGAGAACAGACTTGGGGGAGGGGGAGGGGCAGAGACGGTGGGACGAATGGGGAGGGTGTAGCCACAGTCCCGCGTGTGAAGTAGACGGCCGGGGGAAGCTGCTGCATGAGCGGGGAGCTCAGCCCGGCGCTCTGCGATGACCTAGGAGGGTAGGGTCGGGGCGGGAGGGGCGCTCCAGAGGGAGGGGATACGCGTATACACTACGGCTGATTCACACTGTTGTACAGCAGAAGCTAACGCAACATTGTAAAGCAATTATACTCCAATTAAAATTTAAAAGAAAGTAAAAATTTTCTTCATTGAACAAAAGTGTTAGACATGTTCTAAGCACTTTACACACATAAACTCTTTACTTGCTATAACCACCTTATATAATAGGTATAATCCTTACCCCCATTTTACAGAGGAGGAAAAGGAGGCACAGAGAAATCAAAGAATTCACTGATTGTCAGGAAGTGGGAGGGCCAGGACTCAAACCAGGCAGTCTGGCTCCGAAGTCTGAGCTTCCACTCACCATGCTCTGCTATGGGCATAAATCCCTGCTTATGGTAAAGAGTTTAGAAAGAGAAGAAAACATGAAGAAGAGAACAATTACTCCTAGTCTCACCACCCATTTCAGAGTATTTCCTGTGTGTGTGTGTGTGTGTGTGTGTGTGTGTACGAAAGCATTGAACTTAGTGGAATTTCTCATCAACTCCCCTCTTTCAATTTTCTGTATCTTATGAACATTTTCTCCCATGGAAAGATATTAATTTGAGTGAACATTCAATTTCCTGAGTCTACTTTGTAAATACCCACCCAGTCAACTTAGGAAGCACTTATGATTGGAGGTAGGTGGGGGGCGGGGGGCTACCCAGATGGCACAGTGGTAAAGAACCCACCTGCCAATCCAGGAGACACAAGAGAAGAGGGTTCGATCCCTGGGTCAGGAAGATCCCCTGGAGAAGGACATGGCAACCCACTCCAGTATTCTTGCCTGGAAAATTCTATGGACAGAGGAGCCTGGCAGCCTACAGTCCAGGGAGTCGCAAAGAGTTGGACACGACTGAGCCATGGAGCGCACATACACATATATGACTAGGGGAGGGGGAGGTCGGGGGCATCTGGTTTAGAAGAGGCCTTATTTCCCCAAATACAAAGAACTTCTCTGAAAATGGACTCAGCATGGTTTCTTTTAAGTGACCTGGAAAAAAAAAAAAAACGTGTTGTGTCTGGAAACATAGCGTGACTTTCCCCTTCAAAGCGTTTTGTGTTGTGTCCACTTCATATTGTTCAGTTTCCTCGGGGCGGGGCAGGGGGAGTGAGTCTGGGTTCACAGAGATATGCAGGCTAGTCAACAGGAAACCCGAAGTCCCTGATACAGCACGGTGGCCTCTAATCACAGCCCGGCCTGGCCACTTTCTCTGACAGGTGTTGCAAAAATAATAATAAATGCTCGAAAGAACCATTTGCCCAGTAAACAGAGCTGTTATTAAAAACTGGCATCATATACCAAGACACTGAAGAGCCGTCTCGGAAGCCAAGACGGTAGTGGCCACTGCTATGACACAGTGACAGCGTTTGGCCGAGTCACATGCCATCCCGTCAACAGCCAGAGAAGTAAACAG
Organism: Bos javanicus; assembly: GCF_032452875.1. NCBI lineage: Eukaryota > Metazoa > Chordata > Mammalia > Artiodactyla > Bovidae > Bos > Bos javanicus. The sequence continues at coordinate 69,645,903 of NC_083884.1, forward strand.
CACAGCGATGGGCTGACCTAACCTCAAAACCTCTCGGAAGCACCAGGAAACTGGCTTGAAAAGACCGTTTCTCTTTACCCCGCTCCTTGTTAATTGAATTTCTAGCTCTAATCACAACAGCAGAAACAGAAAATATCCTAAAGGGGAAGTCAAAGAACGACCCGTTTCTGAAAAAGACGAGTCACGCAGTCGTTAGAGACACAGCTGCACCCGCCCTCACGCTTTCCTTGAGCTGTTTTGCCCACCTACAGATGAGGCCGCTGAGAGCGGGGGCCCAGGGCCAGGATGTTCAGAGAGCCCTCACTGGGAATCACTCTCACATGCACATATATTTCCCCAATAAGCACCTTCTCGAGTTTGCATACAATGGAGTTAAACGCTTCAGAGCTTCCTGTCCAATGTTCTAACTTGAGTTGTGCAACCAGAAAATCAGGTAAGCATCTCGACTGCTAGGTCAGACTTGGCTTTTTCTGGAAACTAGATCTCACGAACTTGAGCCCCTAAACCCACTGCCCTGTCTTCCCTTTAAAAGATATTTTACCCATAGTCATTGGTCCTAGGTCCACTTGGAGCTAATGAGGCAGGAGCTGTCTGAAATATAAGGTGCAATACCGAGCAGCCAAAGGAAGAAAATGAAATTTTTCTTTGACCCTAAAACTCAGGTCAAATCTGTTTCCTCTTCCTTTCCGTTGCAAGTGTTTTGAAAACTAGTTCTACTTCTTTCGGTCTGAGTCTTCTCATCCCAGGGGAATGACAAGACACTGGGACAGGAAACTAACCAACTCTTCTACCCATCAGCCTGGCAAGGATGGAGGGTTCCCACGTCTCCCAGATTCCATAGAGCCTCCTTCAGGGAGGGGTTGATCTGGGAGAAGTGAGAGGTGAGGACCAGACTAATAACCTGTCCCTAGAGAGGACCTGAGCAGATAAAATAACCAAACCACAACTCAGGACCACACAGAACTCGCCTTCTCATAGGATGCACAGAGTACCTCTAACATCCGTTGTTTCTTTGAAGCTCCGTAACTATCTCAAGGTGGGGAACGACTATCGCCTGCAGCCTGGAGAGGTTGTGTTGGCTGGCCTGGATCACAGCATTCACCTAGGACCTGAGTGTGGCGGCTGCAGGGCCTGCACTGGCCTTGCTCCCCCGACCCTCTGTCTGCTTGGTCCGCACCTTGTCCAGCTCAGTGCAGCGCCTTCCCTACAGTTGAAGGCTGTCTTCTTAAAAATATATATTTATTTATATTTAATAAATATAAACCCGACTCTGCTGGGTCTTAGTTGCGGCATGCAAACTCTTAGTTGCAGTGGTGTGGGGTCTAGTTCACTGACTAGGGATCAAACCCAGGCCCCCTGCATTGGGAGTGCGGAGTGTTAGCCCCTGGACCACCAGGGAAATCCCGAAGGCTGTCTTTCAGTAAGGCACACCGATTAATTAAATGATTCTGCTCAACAGTCAACATCTGATCTTCGTGGCTGTCTACTCCATCCTGAAGGCCCCTCTGCTAGGACCCCGGAGGCAACAGCAAGCACACCAGGCCCCCGTCCTGGACAACCACTTGGGCCATCAACTTAGGCCTTTTCTCCCATGATTAAACCCACTCGCTCTGAGCCTCATCTCTCCAAGTCCCATGTAGGGGGCAATTTGTGCTAAGAGGCTATAATGTCCTAATACCCCACTGGGAGGTTGGGACTGACGTATATACACTACCATGTTTAAAACAGGCAGCTAGCAATAAGCTGCCATAGAGCGCAGGGAGCTCAGCTTGGTTCTCTGTGATGACCTAGAGGGGTGGGATGGTCCAAGAGGGAGGGGACATATGTATACACACAGCTGATTCATTTTGTTGTTCAGCAGAAACTAATACAACCTTGCAAAGCAACTATATCCCAATTAAAAAAAAAAAAAACATTCTGATACCCCGAACCCTTGCTGGCTGTGTGTGCTCGGACAACCAACTCAGCGGGCAACCCCTCCTCCGGAATGTCACCAGCAAATGGAGATACTAGTGCTTTACAGCCGAGGATCGAGTGAAGTCACAAGTCAATGGAATTCCTTCTCTTCCCTCAGCCTGTCTTTCCCTCCTAAAGCGAATCTCGGAGCACCGCCCTCTCTCACTCAGATCACTGGTAGCGTCCTCTGACCCGTCTCTCTCTGCTTCCAGACAAGGCCCCACCACGCATTCTCCACCCGGCTGAGGCAATCCTGACAGAGAATAAGTATGGACAAATTTACCCTCCCGAAAACCCCCAGCGGCAGCCCAGGGCCCCAGAGTCAAGTCCGGGCTCCCGGCTCAGCCCACGCACCTGCAACCTTGGCCCGTGTTCACCTCGCCAGCGTCCTGTGCTCAGAGCCCAGCGGGGACCACGCGCTCCTCTGCCTCCAGGGCTCTGAGCGGGCTGTTGGCCTACGACATTCTCCCCGTGGCCTCTCTCATTCCTGTCCCTTTTTTAGCATCATTTCCTCGAGGAAGTCTCCCTGAGTGGACTCCGATACTTCCCCTGCCGTCCTGTCTGTCTCCGCGTGCTGGCATCTGTACCACACCATCACTGCCTGGCTGCTCACCCCTGGCTTGCTCGTAGCTGTCTGGGGGGCCCCCAGCCCTTCTCCTGACCCAGAACAAGCAAGAGAGCAGTGAATATTCATCCTGGAAACTTTCCTGAAGCATGTGATTTCCTTTAAGAGTATTCTACTCTTTCTTGAAAATATTTGCATTTCAAAATGCCCACCCTTTCCTTTGCGTCTCAGAACGCCCTCAGCCTTCAATGCCTTATGCCACAGAAAAGAGTAACTTGGGAATATTAAGTCTAGCCAGTGAATATAGTACTTTTTATTCTAAAGGGAGAGGGGGGCCTCATATAATAACAATAAATGAGGGTTAATACTTCTATGATGTGAGCTTCATAAAAGTGGTGCAGTGGTAAAGAATCTGCCTGCCAATGCAGGAGATGCAGGAGACACAGGGTCAGGAAGATCCCCTGGAGGAGGAAATGGCAGCCCTCTCCAGTATTCCTGCCTGGAAAATCCCATGGACAGAAAAGCCTGGTGGACTACAGTCCATGGGGTTGCAAAGAGTCAGATACGACTGAGTGACTGAGTACGCACCTCTATGGTGTATTCATACAAATATCTCAATTTATTCTTAAAAATTCTATGGATTGGATTCATCTGTTACAGGATATTTTAGTTATAATTCTGCAACTGCAAGTGGCAGGAACCGTCCTCAGTTTGCTTAAGCAAAAAAGAAAAAAGAAAAAAAGAAAAAAGGAGGAGAGTTTGTTTTACTTGTGCAGGGGTGGAACCCCAGGCTTACAGACAGAGCTTGGGAAGGAATTCTCAGGCTCCACTCCCAGAGACCAGATGCAAGGAGTTTGAGATCTTCCCAGGAAGCCCAGCCAGTTCTGATACAGGAGCTCCTCCAACACCCTTTCGCAGGAGCCACTGGGCCCAGGTCACTAGCTGCAGAGCCAGAACGGAGACCCAGGTTCCCTGATGTCCAAGTCACGGCTTTCCCCACCATACTCCACTGCCTCTTCAACTCTCCATTTGTTAAAAATAACAATACTTTAAAAAAAAATCAAATGACAAGGAAGGGCTAAATAGAATGTGGTCTATACATACAGCAGAGTATCGTTCAGCCTTAAGAAGGAAAGAAATTTGACATGTGCTACAACAGGGAGAAACCCTGAGGACACTATGCTAAGTGAAATAAGTCAGTCACGAAAGGACGCACGCTGTGTGATTCCGCTCATACGAGGTACTTAGGGCTGTAAAAACCACAGAGACAGAGAGTAGATCGTAATTTTCAGGGGCTGCGAGAGAGAGGATGAAAGTCATTGCTTACTGGGCATGGTTTCAGTTGGAGAAGAGAAAGTTCTGGAGATGGGAGCTGGTGTTGGCCACGTGACAGCTGTGAATGTACTTACTGCCACAGAACTGTATACTCAAAAATGGTCAAGAGAGTAAAATTTTAGGTTCTGTATCATTTTACCACAATTTAAAAAAAGAAAAGGAATCAAACGTTTCTCTGCCCCACAAGCAGATTTCACTTTTGGGTCAGCCCAAAAGTTCATTCGCGTTTTTCTGTAAGACGTTACACTTTGTGGGTGGGAGACGCACTGACAGGTCAGCTGGCTTCTGGGCCAACAGGAGGGAAGGCCAGACTCACAGCAGGCTGTTCATTTAGAAGGATGCAACAGTGACGAGCCACACCGCTTCCGGAATCTGTGTTCTCTCGCAGAGAGCCTTATCAGTTCAGTAATTCCAGTTCATCTACCCAGACAATGTAACTACATTTCATTCTGTACAGCATTCTACAGCGCGCTCCTATTTCGGTGTCAGTGTTTCAATAAAATTTTGATTAAGGCCAAAAAAAATCAGCTGGCTTCTGGATATAGGTTCTGGATGTGAAGTTCACCCACTGCTTTAATTGTGTCTTCAGCTACCCCCAGAACGGTCCTCTCCCATGCTGCTGACTCTGAATGCTGCCAGGAAGCTCTGCGTTGGCACCAGCTCTCGCCTCAGCCTGACACCTGCTCAGGGGGCAACAATGGCCCTGGGGTCCTGGAGGCTCACAAGGATCTTGTGAAACAAGGGAGGGGAAAGTAGGGGCTGGAGAGAAACTCCAGAAACGGTCACAGTGGTCTTGAGCTCACATGGAGCGACAAGCCAGGGAACGCGTCAAGATGGGAAACTCTGTCCTTTTGTTAAGAACTGCTGTAGGTTTGTAGTGTCCTAGGAATATGGATGAGGGTGGTGAAGCCAGGAGTGAAGATCCCTGGAAATGGGCTTCCTCCTGATCTCGGAACGGCCAGTCACAGAGAAGTTGTAAGAAAGGCCAGGCTTCCTTGATGGCTCAGCAGTAAAGGAATCCACCCGGCACTGCAGGAGACGCAGGTTTGATCCCTGGTTTGGGAAGATCCCACATGCAGTGAACAACTAAGCCGTGAGTCACAGCAAATGAGCCTGTACTGTACTGTAAAAATTAGGGTTGGGGCTGTACGCCTGGGGCCCAGGAGCCGCAACTCCTGAGCCCACGTGCCCCGGAGCCTACGCTCTGCAGCAAGAGAAGTTACCGCGATGAAAAGCCCATGCAGCAACAAAGACCCAACACAGCTAAAATAAATAAATAAAAAATTTTTAAGGGGGGTGGTGGGCAAAGCTGGAAATCCACATAAGTCCTTGCTGATAGCTGGGAACCCAAATTCCATTCTTAGTGGGAAAAAGGGATGTAAATTGCCTTGAGCAAGAAGAGAGTGAGGTAGGAGGGGAAAGGAAGAGGGGAGAAGTCGGGGCTGACCCTGGGGTGAGTTTTCTCTCTCTGCCCGGAGTTCACATGGTGGTCGTAAGCATCGGGCAATTTCCCAAATATTTGGGGAAGTTACTCATGAAGGAGAAGCCACCTCCAGACAGCCAGTTGGGAAATGTGGAGAGTCAGTGCCTGGGTGGTTTTCATACTAATCCCAGATTTATTAAGGTCAGAAAGCAAGCATCAGAAAGGGTTTGATAATCAGAGTCGTCAGTGTTTTGATAGAAAGGAAATTTCTCTCTGGTCTGAGGGAGTTGGCTGTCTCAAAGCCTGGGATGAGGGAGGGCTCCTTTAGTGACTGGAGGGGCAGAATCGCTCCCTTCTAAGCCCCCTCCCCGAAGGGTACAAGGTGTTCCATTGCAGTTGAGAGGGAGTGGACTCAAAGATCTGAAACAGCTAACTCCCCCTCACCCCAACCTAGTCCCCAAATATGGTATGATGTGGCATCAGCACCTTCACCAGATTCTTTTTTAAAAATGTTTATTTTTATCTATTTGACTGCGTGGGGTCTTCGCTGCACCATGCAAACTCTTAGTTGAGGCATGTGGTATCTAGTTCCCCGACCAGGGATCGAACCTGGGCCCCTGTGTTGGGAACACAGAGTCTTAGCCACTGGACCACCAGGGAGGTTCCCCTGTACCAGATTCTGATGCTGCTGGAGGGGGGTGGGTGGTGCAGTTTAAACAGGAGGATTTCATTTTATAACATCAACTTTTGATTCCAAAGTTATATGGAAATTAAATTGTTTTAGATCTACAAAGGTAGTTCAAGAAACCCTACTGGAAATCTCTTTGTAAATCTGCTTCTGAAAGGCGGAAAGTATTTTGCATGTGGCTCTGCGTTTTGATTCATCTCCTTTGCCTGTGCAACATTCAGGATGTTTGAAGTGTTGCATTGGGACCATCTGTCATGACCTAATCTTGATTTCCCAGACTGTTACATCAACCAGGTTGGTTTCCCTTAGTTGATGATCCAGTAAGTCTATGGCTTCCTTGGAATTTTACAAGATACTACATTTTTATTCTAAAAAAAATTCTTTTTTCAAACACGCTGGAAGACCACACCACCTGGCTCTAGAGCACAGCTTAGGCTGAAATTCCAATAAAGGGCTAATCAGCAGGCGTAAGTGGAAGCTGGTTTTCAGCGGTCAACTCAAGCCATACACCTTGTTGGGAGAGGGCTTGGTGTGAGGCCAGGCTGAGCATCATGAGAGGAAGATCCGAAAGTCTGCCCAGGTGGCAGCAACAAGCCCCGAGGAGGAGGGAAGTGGATAACGAATTCCACGAGGACCCACAGCACAGAGAGAGCTGGAATGCGGAGGGGGCCCCCTTCCAGCTAGATCTGGAAAGGAGGTCAGGGTTTAGATACTCAGAGCCGGACAGGAAAAACCTTTCCTACAGAGGTGTGAGGATAGAGGTGTTACATTTGAGGACAGATAATGGACCCATGTGGCAGGGTTTCCAGGAAGGTTAGATCCTGGAAACGTTACAGAAGAAATTAAGAATTAAAGGTCTGCAAACACTTATGAGAGAACAGTAATTGTTAGGAATCACTAAGCATGGATTCACTAAGAACGAGTCATTTCCTGTTTTTTCTAGGATCACCAGACTGGTAAACTAGAGGGTGTTGTCAAGGCCGTTCTTGCCATTGGCTGGAAGTCTCTATCGTCCTGGGCAGGAGTGGAACAGGAGGCCCTGAGTTCTAATGTGTATCTCATTTCAGCAGGGCGCCTGACACAGCCAGGCTGAGTGAGATGCTTATCAAGAGTGGGGTTTGCATGAGAGAACATTCATTCCCAAAGGCAGCTGGTGCCAGACTGATGGCTGGATGGAGGACAGGCTGCAGTATGGACAGGGGCTTCACATTTGACCCTTTCCCCGTCTCCATCAATGTCTGCCAACGGCAATAAGGAAACACACACAGGCTGATCTATCAGGAAAAATAAATGTATTCACTGATATATCAAAGAAAGGTCTTTGGGGACTAGAGCAACGTCTAAAACAAGCAGCAGAAATACAACGGGTATTCAGCATAAAATGCTGGGCCTGTGGCCAAAAAGTCAACTGCTTAAGAAGCAGATGGAGAAATATGTCTTAGAAGAGGTGCTGCAAGAAGAGACCTGGGGCTTTTAGTTCACGGCAAGTGAAACCAGTGTGATGTGCCTGGAAGACTATATTCAGGAAGCATCCAGTGTCTATATGGGGCTACCCTGACGGCGTGGCTGGTAAAGAATCTGTCTGCAATGTAGAACACACATGAGATGCGGGTTCGATCCCTGGGTCGGGCAGACACCCTGGAGGAGGAAATGGGCAATGCATTCAATATTCTCGCCTGAAAAACCCCATGGACAGAGGAGCCTGGTGGGTCCAGGCCAAAGGGTTGCCAAGAGTTGGACACCACTGAACGACTAAGCACGCAGTGTCTATATATTCTCTGATTCAGCAAATCCTTATTTCACCATGCAGTTTGTGCTTCAGGCACTGACTGAGTTGGGCAGTAAATATACCAGAGGACCATTCAGGTGAGGTACCTACCCGCATATGGTCCATAGTTTTCTAGGGCAAAGAAGCAAACACACACAGATTTGCTGAAACTTGTGACGGACATAAACGAAGGTCAGAAAGAGTGTGATGAGGGATGTACTTTTCCTGGGGTGGCCAGGCCAGGCCAGGCCTCTCTGGGAAAGTGGCATTGAAGCCAAGACCATATGAAGGGGAAGGGGAGACAGGGAGATGGAACATTCCAGGCAGGACAAGGGGTCCATTGGCCATGACCATGGAAGGAGCTTGCTGTCTTTCCAGAACTGAAAGCCCAGTGAGGCCTGTCCATATTCGTGGCTGCCAACGTCCATTCCCCAGTTCCTCTCTGGGGATGGTACCGCCTTCCCAGCCTCCCTTGCAGCTGAGTACCTTGGGCTGAGTTCTCAGCAGTGAGATGCTAAGAGGTGGTCTGTGTTGGGACCCGGGGTCCTAAAGAGGTGGACACGCCTCCTCACTCTCTGGGTTTCCTCCTGGTTGCATCTGGGACCTGGCAGCCAGGCAGCCTGGACCCCATGGAACTGCGGTGCCCCAGCTGGAAGGGCCCTGGGTCCCTGAATGACTGCAGAGAACCAGGCCACTTGCCGATACCTGGATCACTCACCTCACCCAGGTACTCGGGACAGAGAAAAAACATCCTGTATTCTTTAAGTCACTGAGTTGCCGTCACGTCTCTTGGCTGACCTATCACAGAAACGGGAGGCACACCCACGGGTACACGTTTAGAACACTGCATTTGGTTCAAAGTCTCATTTTGTTTTCTTAAGGGACACTGACCATTTGAAGCGTGTAAAGCACATCAACATTTAGGATTCCAAAAAGCAAGTCAACGAAAATCTGTTTAAGACACCACAGTTGTTTAGTCTGGAAAAGAGGTTTCTTGGGGGTGGCACGTCTTCAGCACTGTGAAGGAGGAATGAAGCTGGAATGGAGTAACTTCTACAGGGGCGACGGGCGGGTCGGATTTACTCGACGAGGCAGATTCTGAATCAACAGAGGGGAGACGTTCCTAATGACCAGGGATGATTCGGAAGAGGCCAGATGGCTTCAGGATCCGAGGTTTCTCCCTGCTGCTGTGTCCCAGCAGGGATCAGCTGCCCACCTGCCCACCTGTAAGGAGGTGTTTACAGGACTGATTCTGAGAGCCCACACTGGTCATTCGATGCTTGCACTCGCATCAAAGTAGCCTTTTAAGGAAAGCCAAGAGTAACGAATTCAGATTTTCATGACTTTATTCTTGAGATAATCCAAAAAATATTTGGAGACTAGCATTTTTTTTTTAACTTATCTTCGGAGATGAATGATCCATTTAGCCCAAGGAACTCAAAGTACTTTACACCCTTGTCTCATTCAGGCTTGTCACATATCTGAGCTGCTGTGTCAGGGGCAAGACCATCAAACCCCCTCTCTCAGATAAGGAGAAGGACTCACAAAGAGGGCCAGTGAGTTGTCCAAGGTCACAGTGAGTCACGGGCACGGTGGTAGGGCAGGCTCCTCACCCGAGGTCTCCCACGCTGCTCCAAGCCCATGCAAAGGGGACCCTCAGCTAGGAAAGTCTCCCACGGACAGGAGGAACCAACCTAAACCAACAGTCTTTCCAGAGTTGGAAATGACCTGAGACATTTCAAGTTCAATCAGTTTCATTTCGCAGGTGAGGAAACTGAGGCTCACATGAGGTCACCTGGAGTGAGGCAGAGCTAGGACTCAAGCCCAGTGCCCAGGATCACATCCTGCCTACTCACAAATGGCCCGGGAACAGCCCCTACACAATTACCTGGAATCAACTGGGTCATCACCATTAGCTCTGCTGTCTGGAAATCTAAAGGCTCATATTGGCTTTGGCCACCAAAGAGAGGAAACACTCTGCAATGCTCGAAGACTCACAGCGGAGGGGGGCGGGGAGCATCGTTTGTGCCTTGTATTACAAAGTCCAAAGGCAAAACATATGTTTCCCATTTGTCCTGGGATGGGAAAGAAAAACTTTTCCTTTCGCTTAATCTCGGTTTAAACAAACAGAGAGACTGCCCTTTTCGTAAACTCACCCAACGTCAAATATTGTTCACTCGCCCAGCATCGGCTTACTAAGCCACTACACAGCGCCTTTGCCTCATGTAATCCCCTCATGAGAAGGCACTTCAGCTCCAAGAGGGGGCAAGTAAGACAAGACACGTTTCCTCTGATGAACTGAACAAGAGTCAGCTGATGGGAGTCAGGTTTCCAAATCTAGAACCTCTGTTTCAGCCAGAGACCCGAGGCAATCCGGCTTCAGTCGTGACTCAGGGTTCGGGTAGTGAAAGCAAGCACGTCAAGTGATGTAAGAAAATTCCCCCCCATTCCCCCACCCCCTGGCATCCTCCTCCCCCAGGGAGCTGGGGCCAGGCCGGGGGGGGGGGGGTGTTGGGAGTTCAGTCTGGGAGCCTCCGAGCAGCTGCTGCCCAGGCACTGGGTCCCATCCCCATTGCAGTGGCAAAGGGAAGTACTCAGTTACAATTACTTTCCTGTTGGCCTATGAGCTCGGATAATTGCTTTGCGATGTGTGTGTGTGTGTGTGTGTGTGTGTGAAGGAGAGAGCCTCATAAAGTAAACCAAGAAACAGAAGGGCCAGGTCTGGCCTAAAGAGAAGTGTCAGGAGAGGGAGGGAGGCTGGTGATGCAAGCCTGCCTTTGAAGTCACTTTGTTTGTGAAAAGTCTGCTGTGCGCCTCTCTTAAGGAAACTCCGCTGGAATGAGGTTCCTGTGCATGTGGGGTTTAGGGCTATTGTTTTTGGCTCCGATGTTCACCTCAAGCCCTAGCTAGGACATGTATAAATCCCGTAACAACAGCCTGACATGAAATTGCTCACCCTCGCATTGCATCAGGGGACTTTTACTCAGGCGGAGTTTGAATGCCTCATTGTTTAATGGGACAGGAAGTTTACTCTTGATGCAAATGAAGAATCTTTTTTTTCCCTCCTTACCTCCTTGGAAGATTTTCACAGAAGCCTGTCCGTCATCCCTTGCTCCTTCCATGGGAGCAGCTGCACCCAATTTTATTCTCAGAGTTGGGTTTTCTTAGGACCGGAGGACCAGTTTGAGGCTGGCTCCTCCGTGAAGGGGACACTAGGAGATGGGCCAAGGGCCCCCCAGGAACACAGAGGGTGGGGTCTTCTGAAAAGGGCTGGATGTTTCTCTTTTCAGTTTCTTTCATCCTGATCTCAGACTCGGTTGGTTTCTTCCACACACAGAGAGGGAAGCCCCATCCCCAAACTTTTTCAGGTTTGGCGTTTTTTTTTTTTCCTCTTAAGCTTAAGCACCTGCTGACCAGCTCACACTGTGGTCATGGGGCTAGGACTCTGGCATCCACAAGATGCCTCATTCAGAACCATGACTCCCACCTTCCACTGGAGCAAATCCCTAAGATAGAAACTTCTAGAAAAAGCCTTTGGGGGTTCCCCATCTCTGCATACTCTTTAGGCAAATTCTCCAAAAGGCATTAGAGGATCCCTCTTAACCTTCTGCTGATGCCCCCTGACCAAGAGATAGGCCAAGAGAGACCCTCAAAGAAAGAAAGGGTTCACTACTTTCAGTCAAAGGAAACCAGATCAGGATCATGATGGGTGAATGACCGGAACGCTGACCCAAAGCCCTAATTTACTTGGTTCCGTATTTCCAGAATCTTTTTTTTTCCCCCTATACATCCAAAAAGAAATCGTTCATGGGAAGGAGGGAGGAAAGAAAGGAGAGAGGAGGAAAAGAAAGAAAGAACTCGCACGCTACGGGCGTATGCCCTAGGGAATAGCTGAAGGCTGCAATTCCACTGCAATTGTCTTCTGCCCCCCAACTTCATCAGCATGTTCCCAAAAGTCACAATGCTGCCTGACAACATATATGCTAGATTTTGTTTGCTTAAAATGACAGGGTTTTTACATGTCTATATACACGCATGTGGGTGTGTTTTACCTGTACCACATCAAGTGCAATTAAGCAAGAAGGACCACCTCACTCCTGGCCAAGCCCTGTTCTCTTGCTGGCTTTCACCTTGGTGTCACCTGCAATGCCTGAGCGTCTCCCCTCCAGATTCCGATTTAATCAGGCAGCGCTGCGATCTGGACGCAGATTTGTTTTAAGCTCCCCAGGTCACTGTGAGGCGCATCCAGGGTGACCATCCACTGACCGCGGCCAGCCCCCGCGCGGCCTCCCTGCACGGGCCCACAGTCAGCCACACGCCTTGCACAACTTCCCTCTTACTCAGGCACTGGCACTTCTCTCTCTGGTCCTCACCCTGGCTTCACCCCATCTGGGATCTGGCATCCCCTGTGACCATCAACCATGGCAAAAAAAAAAAAAAAAGTTCTGGAAATGCCCACGAGCATAATTTCACATTCGAAGTTATTCCTTCACACTCCATAAAAACGACTGTGTTTGTAACACATCTGGTCATTCTTACATGAGGAGGTGGGAAGCACCAAGCTATGTTCAGTGGCACAGACAGCCTGGCTGCACCGTTCCTTGGCGAGTGCGCGCCCCAGCGTCCTCGGTGGGCAGTGAGAATCCATCCCGTGTATGGCACACATCACGATCTGTCGCCAACCTTCTGGGCTCAGGGCCTGGCACATCAAAGAGGCTCAGCAAACTTCTGATGAAACAGAGACGACTGAGTCTGCAGATTCTGGGTGCTTCCCCAACCTAATTTAGGTCTGGAAACTCAAACAACTGGGTTGAGAAAAAGATGTCCTGGTGATTACAAAACCCCATCTCTGAGAGCACAGCAATGGACAGAACCAGCCAGGGAAATGCAGTGATGATCAGCAGATATGCAGAGATTTCACCCTCCCTGCCTCTCCCCCTTTCCAGCTCTTTCGTGGGGCTGGGTGGGAGGAAGAGCCTCTCCTGTCTTCACAAGGCCTTCTTCCCCATGAGTGCATCTGCACATCTCTAAATCTCTTTGTAAGGATGCCAGTCACTGAATCTGGGGCCCACCCTACCCTAATATGGGCTTCCCTGGTGGCTCGGACGGTAAAGAATCCACCTGCAATGCAGGAGACCCGGGTTCGATCCCTGGGTCCGGAAGATCACCTGGAGAAGGAAAAGGCAACCCACTGCAGTATTCTTGCCTGGAATTCCCATGGACAGAGGAGCGTGGTGGGCTACAGTCCCTGGGGTCACAAAGAGTTGGACCAACTGCGTAACTAACACTACTCCAACATGGCCATCTTGACTGGATGACATCTGCAAAACCCCTACAAGGTCACACTCACAGGTGCCAGGGGTTAGGACTTTAACCTCCTCCAACATCCAGTATGCTGGTCTCTGATCAGGCTACACCTAGAATTTGGGGTCCAGCTCATGAGCCATATTTTAAGATGTTCAGTGTAAAAACTGCTTAGATTTGTATGATATGAGGAGCAGTTATGGGATCTATATTCAGGCTAGATCCAGGAACATGTCTAGAAAACCATAATTTGAAACGATACAGGCACCCCAGTGTTCACTGCAGCATTATTTACAATAGCCAGGACACGTAAAGCAGCCTAAACGTCCACTGACAGAGGAATGGACACAGAATATGTGGTATATAATGGAATATTACGCAGTCATAAAAGAATGATCGGATGCCATCAGCAGCAACATGGATGGATCCAGAAATTGTCACACTGAGTGAAGTCGAAGACAAATATCATATGATATTGCTTATATGTGCAATTTTTTAAAACAGTAGAAATGAACTTATCTAAAGAACAGAGATAGAATTACAGATGTAGAAAATTTATGGTTGCCAAAGGGTAACAGGTGGGGGGGATAAATTGGGAAATTGGGATTACTACTATATATATAGTAGGTGAGTTGTAAGAACCTACTATATAACACAGGGAACTCTACCCAATACTCTCTAATGGCCCACATGGGGAAAGAATGTTAAAAAGAGTGTATATGTATATGTATAACTGATTCACTTTGCTGTATACCTGAAACTAACATCCTAAATCAACTCTACTCCAACAAAAATTGTAAAAGAAAAATAAAAGAGGAGTAAATGTTTGTGATCAAACCAGTCAATCCTAAAAGAAATCAACCCCGAATATTCACCGGAAGGATCAAAGCTGAAGCTCCAATACTCTGACCACCTGATGCAGACCCGACTCATTGGAAAAGACCCCCGATGCTGGGACAGATTGAAGCCAAAAGGAGAAGACAGCCACAGAGGATGAGATGGTTGGATGGCATCACTGACTCAATGGACTTGAGTTTGAGCAAACTCCAGGAGATGGTGGAGGACAGAGGAGCCTGGTGTGCTGCAGTCCACGGGGTCACAAACAGCTGGACTCAGCGACTCAACAACAGTATCTTTGCCTTCATTTAGTTATGGCTTTTGTGGTACACCTAATCTGTACTGACTGAGGGGAACACATTTTGGCTCAATAGAATTTTACTCAAATAACCCAATGATCTTTGGATGAAGGCCATCTACCAAGGGCTGTCGTCTACCCAGCCGTGAGTTACCACATCCTTCATTCATCGGATAAACTTGTACCAAGGCCCATTATGCAGCCACGCAGCAGGCTCCTGGCCAGACGTCTGGGGCAGCGACAGGTCTTGCTCTCAGTAGGCTTACTGACTAGCGACTCCAAAAAGGTCCGGGCCACCTGGGTGGGCAGATGCTTAGGGTGTTACCCAGAAGGTTCTCTGCGGAGAGGGTGTGGACCACCGCATCCCCTCAGAGCTAAGGCACAGCACTCTTTATGATCCCTGAGAGGCGAAAGAGAGGAAATTGGAGGTTTGGAGCCGGGAGTGCGGGGGCAGAATGATTGAAGAAAACATTTTAAAGGGTTTCAGTGAGCCCAGAGCGGTTTTCCCTGGTGGAACACGTGCAGAGAAGCAGGTTCCCTCGCACCATCACGCAGAGGAGGGTTTTTATCTCATAAGCCGGAGGCTCCCTCTCCCCACCCACCCTAAGGAGCAGACACTCAACAAACAGCCCAAACCCACCAGGGCTGCTAGAGCTCAGCAATGGGGAGTGGAGAGGAACCCCTCTCCACTCTCAGCAGACAAAACAGCCCGGGCCCTGGGTGCTTCCCCTCTGCCGGGACTCCCAGCCCCGAGGAGCAGAGCGAGAAGCTTTAAATCAAGTGTTTTCAGCAAAACCAGGGCCCCCGGGGTGGAAGGGAGAGGCCTGCGCTCTCTGCGGCTGCTCCTCCATAATGAGCCTAAACAAAGCCGGTGCCAGGGAAGTTAATCTGCGCTGAGATAGGGGAGCCACGCCCGGGGTGGAGCGGGAGCCCCGGACCGGGCACGGCGGGCCCAGGAGCTGGGCCCGCAGAGTCCAGCCGCTGGCCAAGGTAAACCTTCCTGTGCGATGCCCAGGGTGGGCGGGCCCAGCCCTCCAGGAAGAGAAACCCCCTCTTTGCCTGCATGCTGCCCTTTGACCACGTGAGAAGATAAATACTTAAAAAAAAAAAAAGAAAGAAAAAAGAAAAAAAAGATCTGTCCTCGGTGCTGGGAAGCGCCTGGTACAAAACACCAAGGAGGTCTCGCAAAACAAGGAAACCATCTGGTCGCCATTACAGCGCTCCGCCCCGCACTGTCCATCCGAGCCCAGCTTTCCACGCATGCGCAGACGTCCTCACGTGCGTGCGCAGCCGCACTCGGGACCACACGTCCTCACACGCGTATGCATACGTACACACGGGCGCACACACCAGCCTGCCAGCGTTCACCTTGTTTCACCCTGCCACACACATTCTCACACATACAGACACATGCCTTCACACAGATATGCATATACATCCACACGGGTGTGCACACATCCACCTCACACAGGACACACATGTGTACCGTCGTATACAAACTTGTGTGCACGCACATCTTCGAACACAAGGCACACGTGGCCTCACCATGCACACAGTGTACTCTCACACATACCTGCATCCACAAACATCCACTGTGCATACACAGACCCTCAGTCTTCATGCACGTACGCCCACTTGTATGTGCACACACACCCTCACACATAAATGCACCTTTAACAGAAACACATGTGGGTACACATGTTCATACCACAACATGTCCTCACATGCAGCAAAGGTTCACACCCATATGCGCTTCCCCGGACACACACACATACACACACCCTAATATAAACACACATCCTCTTCTGTACAGTACAGGGAAGTCTGCTCAGTGTCACTGGGCAGCCTGGATGGGAGGGGAGTTTGGGGGAGAATGGAGTCATGTGTATGTATGGCCCAGTCCCTCCGCAGTGCACCTGAAACCATCACAATGTGGTTAATCAATCATGCATGCGTGCTCAGTCACTCAGTCGTGTGCGACTTTGTGACCCCGTGGACTGGAGCCCACCAGGATCCTCTGTCCATGGGATTTCCCAGGCAAGAATACTGGAGTGGGTTGCCATGCCCTTCTCCAGGGGATCTTTCCTATCCAAGGATCATATCCATGTCTCCTGCATTGGCAGGCGGATTCTTTACCACTGAGCAACCTGGGAAGCCTGTTAATCCGCTATTCTCCAATATAGAATAAAAAGTTTAAAAAGAAAAGAAGAAACTAATAAAGCGTGAAACAAGTTAACAAAAACAAAGAAAACACACCTTCACACCTGGACGCACACTCACCCTCATGTGCACACACCCGTGCTTCGCTGCTGCTTCCCTGGGCCTCCAGCACATCCAGGGGAGGACCAATGAAATCCTAGTACTGAAAGCAGGTCATGCTGTTGCTGGTAAAAGGGGCATTTTATGAGGTATCTGGCTATCCCCCGGGGGGGCCCTCCCTTTGTGAAGTCTGGCCAGTTGGAGGAAAGAGAAGCTGCAAGAAAGGAGATCCAAAGGAGCGGAACCTGAAAGAGCTCCACGGCTACTGCCTGAAACATCTGGAAATACGGGAACGGGCATGAGGAAGACAGCCCGGCGCCAAGCCACCTCCTGGCAGGGGCGCTGAGAGCCGCCCCGGGAGCTGGAGCTCCTCTCTGAAGCCGCCCAGTGCAGTGGCTGAACCAGCGAAACGTGCTCTGAATTCTCTTCCTACCAACCACCACCACCTGCACTCAGTTTCTCGGTCTCTAAGGCAAGAGGCTCAGGGACAATGACCAAGCCCATACGTCTGGGGAAAAAATTGTAATATCGTGAGTGCCAGGCACCTTGCTGTGTTCTACACTCGCATCATCTGGTGGTTATTAGTATGCCCATTTTACAGGTAGGATAACTGCTCAGAGAGGGTGTCCGCCTTGCCAAAGATCACATAGCTGGCGAGGGGACAGGGTGAGGATTCAAACCCAGAGCCACTTGTCGCCTAACCTCCATGCTCTCCTGCCAAAGAGGAACAAGTGTTCATCTGGCCGTCTCTCTGCCGCCCACAAGGAGCCAGGAAACCCTGGGACTGAGCCGCCGGAAATGGATGACCTCAGCCAGCCTCCTTGTTTCACAGACGATGGGGAAAGTGGAAAGGGCCAGGGACTGGCCCAAGGTCTCGTCCTGCGACCCATTCTCATTCCCGGACTTTACTCTCCCCGGCAACCCCCGGAAGGAGCTAGGGAAAAACCTTCAGAGACATCCCTGGGGAAGACAGCTGGAAGGCAGGGCGTGCCAGGGCTGTAATGGTGTGGTGATGAGGTGGTGACGATGGGACTGTTTCCCCCTTTTGAGAAATGCTCTGGCGTCAGACAAGTCCTGGGGGGCGGAGGTAAGAGGAATTTGGCAGGATCTGGTGAGAAGGCATCTGGAGGCCGATGTGAGTACCAGAAAAGCCTCTGCGGGGCCAGTGTGCGCTCATTCCTGAGCGTGTGCACAGCCCTCTGCTCCTGGAGGCTCCGCGGGGACTGGGGAGAGTCAGAGAGTGGTGGCTCTACCCACGACCCCAGGCCAGGCAGGGACATTCTCCCTACCTGTCTTGCAGCCTTTGTCCTGGAGGGCCAAGCGGGGCCCCATTACACACTTGCCCGCCCGCCTGGGAACAGTCTCACGTCATTGCCTCGAAGGGGTGGGGGTGGGGGGGGGGTCCTAGCACAAGTCACCATTGTTAAGCAATTCTGTCCCGGACTGTGATCAGCGTCTTACCCACATTCTTGCTTCATCTTCACCACCGCTTGGTGGAGGTGGAACCAGTACTGCCTTCCCACTCCCACCGCATTCCCACTCCAGGACGCTGAGACCCAGAGAGGTTTCATGAGGTCTCCCAAAATGATAACGATGGAGTCAGAACTCAAATGCTGAGGTAGCTGAGGTCCCGGCCCAAGTTCCCGGCCACGAAGTCGCGCTGCACCTGTTTCACTATTTCTTGGCGCCTCGAGGGATACCTGAGCATCCCTTAAGCCAAAAAAAAAAAGCTTGAATCCGGGCCATCGCCCCTTCCCACCCCCGCCCCACTTTCCCTTCTGAATTGGGGGGGCCTGGTCGGAGGCAGACCCCAGGAGATTCCACCCGTCCCCTCGCGTTGGCCTCGCTCACCCACGGATGAGTCAGCTGGAATTTTTGGACACCCGGGCTCACAGCCGCGGTACCAGGAGTTGTCAGGGGGCTGGAATGCGCGGAATGCGGCTCCCTGGGCTCCCGCGTGCCCCCGCCCCGCCCCGCCCCCAGGTTGAGAAGGTGAATGACACAGTGTTTGTCAAGGGCTTGGGACGACAGGTGCACGCGAACATGAGGACAAAGACCGATTCTTTTCCGCAGGGCTGCAGCCACAGTTCACGTCCCTCCCACGCACGTCCGCGTTCCAGGCCCGGATGCTCCGCGCCCCGGGCTCCGGCGAAGGGCACGAAGCCACTGATTAGGAAGCGAAAAGGAAAAAAAAAGTCCCGGCTTCTCGAAAGACTGAATGTTCGACCCCTGCCTGAGTCTGACTCGGCCCTGCAACGCCACCAAGTACACGACCTGGAGTTTGTCGCCTACCTGCTCACACGCCTCGGCGCGCGCGTTAAGGTGGTGGAGACGGCGGCCGCAGCCCTTCCCTCTCCAGTTTGCTTTCTAGAGGCAGGTTGAGAGAAGAAACGTGTGAGCGTGTAATTACAGAATGGGATCAGGTGAGGAAGGAGACAGACCAGGTGCAGGATGGAAATGGGCAGGCGGTTCCTTTAAAATGAAATCTAACCCTTTGGGGCTGCGCCGGGCTGGCTAAATTTGTCACGTGTCTGAGGCCTTAACTCCTGCCAGCCACCCAGAGCCCTTGTGGCCCGCCTGTCACTTTGCCGGGTGGATCCTGGGTCACCTTCTGAACTCTCTCCCTGCCTGGTGAGCCCCTCGGGGGCCAGGAAGCCTGGTCGTATCTCACACTCTGGAGACTCATGGGAATTCCATCTAACGCATGTGGCCCAGATCCCTTTGGTTTCGAAGCCAGGCACTGGTGAGACACATAAAGAATACTTCTTGAGGGGATGGGCGTCCCCACGCTCCAGCTGACTGTAGGAAGGACAGGAGGAAGAAGGGCTGTCAGCAAAGGAATCATGCTCAGGAAACCGTCCATGCCGGAAGTCAGCCCGGGAGCCCTACTGGACCCAGAATGTCCACGTCACACACACAGGCTGGTGGACTCAGAAAGGCACATCACACACACAGGCTGGCTAGGAGAGACGAAGGGTTGAGGGCAAAAAACTGACTGATCAGCCTCTCCTCCGGAAGTTTGGGCCCTCAGATGTTGCCTCGATTACCTATCGCAAGGAAGAAATGCCAGAATTCACCCAGGCCCTTGCTGACGCAGGGCACTAGAGAGAGAGAAACCACTGGGCTGATTATCTTGGCTTTATCCTCCACATCTGTTTCAGCTCAGCATCTCTGCTTCTCATCTTTAAAGAGATGGCTGCAAGACTAGAGAATCTCAGAGCTGGAAAGGGTCTGAGAGACCTCACATCTCACCTCCTTCTTTCGGAGATAAGAGCCGTGTCACTTGAGAGGCCGTGACTCACTCAAGGCCACACGGCGTGGGGGGTGGGGGGTGCGGGGTGGGGAGCTGGGATTGCAGCTCTCCCTTCCCAGGCCAGAGCTTTTCCCAGTTCTCCAAGCTGCCTCTCGGATCCCGCCAAGTTGTTCCCACGCTGGCCTGGTTTAGGCCTCATTAGTAAGAAAAGCTGGCTGTGGTCCTTTCTCATCCCCCCACCCCCACTGCCTCTCGAAAAAGGAAGGAGATGCTCTTCCAGAACAGAGCCAGGATGGTTTTGCTTGTCATCTGATGTCTGGGAGTGCCCATGCCAGGCTCCACTCCAGGGGTACAGCTCCTTGCCCTCACATGGTGTCATAAAAGAATTCACCCTCCTGCCAACCTTGAGCATAGAAGGCCGTTTCTCAGCTGGGACTCAAGCCACCTTGGGGGCCAAGACATCAGAGAGACTGTGCTCGGCTCTTACCAGCTGTGTGCTCCTTGGCCAAGGTCTGTCCTTGGAAGGCAGGTGCTCCCCAAGGAGTCCCAACCCCATTTCCTGGCCAGTCACCTTCACCCAAGCCAAGTCGAGACTCTCTCTGGAAGGTGCTCCACATCCATTCTGGAAGGGAGGAATATTCCCACCTCCAGTCCTTTTTTTATTTCCAGCCACACTTCCAGTAGTCATGTACGGATATGAAAGTTGGACTATAAAGAAAGCTGAGCGCCGAAGAATTGATGCTTTTGAACTGTGGTGTTAGAGAAGACTCTTGAGAGTCCCTTGGATGGCAAGGAGATCCAACCAGTCCATTCTGAAGGAGATCAGCCCTGGGATTTCTTTGGAGGAAATGATGCTGAAGCTGAAACTCCAGTACTTTGGCCGCTTGATGCGATGAACTGACTCCTTGGGAAAGACCCTGATGCTGGGAAAAATTGAAGGCGGGAGGAGAAGGGGACGACAGAGAATGAGATGGTTGGATGGCATCACCGACTCAACGGACGTAAGTTTGAGTGAGCTCCTGGAGTTGGTGATGGGCAGCGAGGTGTGCTGCAGTCCTTGGAGTCCCAAAGAGTCAGCCACGGAGGAGCGACTGGACTGACTGACACTGCGTGGCTTATGGGATCTTAGTTCCCCGGTGTACATGCTAAGTCGCTTCAGTTGGTTGACTCTGCGACCCTATGGATCATTGCCCGCCAGGCTCCTCCATCCATGGGATTCTCCAGGCAAGAATACTGGAGTGAGTTGCTATGCCCTCCTCCAGGGACTCTTCCCACTCAGGGATGGAACTCCCATCTCTTGCGTCTGCTGCATTGACAGGTGGATTCTTTACCACTAGTGCCACCTGGGAAGCCCCTTAGTTCCCCTACCAGGGGTCAAACCCTGGGCCCTTGGCAGTGAAAGCACTAACCACTGACCACCAGGGAACTCCCCCTCCCTATTTTTTTTTTTAAACAGATGTGGAAATCCAGGTTCAGAGCGGTTAAGTTACCTGCCCATGGTCACCCAGCTAGTGAGGGGCAGAGTCAGAATTTGAACTCTGGTTCAAACCCATCTCTTTCTGTGGCACCCCTCCACGTGCCCCAAAGGAGCTCGAGGCATCTCAAGACACCCTTCCCGTGCTCAGAAGTAGTCCCCCCTGGCTTGCCTGGGTGCCTGAAACCCCCCCACTGGAGTCATCTGCTGCTGATCCCAGCCTTTTAAGCAGGAAAGGCCAGGGATGGACAGGGGGAGGGTATACAAAGGTTTGATCAGGGTGGGACCAACCTGGGCCCCAGGGGCGAGGGCTTGGGGGCAGGGGAAGTGGCCCAGGGGAGAAAAGGCTGACTGGGGGAGGCGGGGCCCAGAGGCTGGCAGGACAGGGCATGAGGGAGCACCAGTGGGAATGAGGGAGGCTCCCTCCAAACCCCACAGGGCCGGCTCTGGGGCAGGGACTGGCTTTGGAGTGGAAGGGCCCAGCGTGACTGGGAGGCATTAGTCAGCGGTGGAGGTTTATGAAAGGAGGAATTGTCCGGAGCCTCCTTACTCACCAGGCCAACTGGGCTGTCCCAGAGAGCGGGAGCAGGGCCGGTATCAGAAGGGGACCGGGAACTCCGAGCTGCTCACTGCCCAGGTTGAATGGCCCCAGGCATCTGGGGGCCACGCTCGGGGGCCCTGTCCGGCCTCACGGCCTGTGAGTCACAGTCCTCGGCTGGCGGGCTGAGTGTCTTCATTGTCCTCTCGGCCAGGGGACAGCGGGGCCCGACTCCCTCCTCCTGGGAGAAAGGACGCCCCAGGCTGATTCACCAGTTTATCACCCTGCTGCCCCCTCCGTCTGAGGCCCCCAGCATATTCACCTCCCATCCCTTCTTCAGTCTTTCATACAGTCATTCTTTTTCTTATTGTTGTTTTGCGTCAATCTTTATTTTTCCAATTTGCAAAAGTAATCTATTGACTGTTATTCCGCCTTAAAAGGGGATGAAATAGTGACCTACGCTACAGCATGGATGAACCTTGAGGACACTATGCTAAGTGAATAAGCCGGCTGCAAAAGGACAAATTCTGTATGAGTCCGTGCATGCGAGGTTCCTAGAATAGTCAAAATCTTCAGGGCAGAAGTTAGAGTAGAGGTTGACAGGTCAAGGGGAGAAGGCAGCAGGCTTTGTGCTTTAAAGGTGCAGAGTTTGAGTTCGGCAAGGTGGAAAGTGTTCTGGAGATGGACCGTGTTGATGGTGGCAAAGCAAAGCTGATGTACTGAGACCGTACACTTCAAAATGTCTAAAACCGTAAAAGTTTATATTTTGTATATTTTATCACAAAAGCAAAGATGATCTATTATCCAAACGATACAGAAAAGTAGGAAAAGTAGAGACCTCCCTGTTGGCTAAGATTCCGAGCTCCCAATGCAGGGGGCCTGGGTTCGATCCCTCGTCGGGGAACTAGATCCCACCCGCTGCAACTAGGAATCTGCCTGCTGCCACGAAGACTGAAGATCCTGAGTGCCGAGACTAAGACCTGGCTCAGCCAAATAAGTAAATCAATTAAAAAAATTTTTTTAATGTTTTTAAAGTAAAAGGTAAATGTCCTCACCCCAGCCTCTGGAATATTTCAGACTTAACTTCTGTTCCTGTATAATCATAGATGTGACTTTAACAAAAAGTCAGTGTGTGATGGGAAGGGTGCCCGCCACACTCCTGGTCTTTCTCCCTTTGAAGGACACACGCGTCTCACTAACCCCAGGTGCCAGCCCAGCGCCAGGTGGCAAGGTCGATAACCACCATCTGGCAGGAGCTCAGCGGTGTCTCCTGTGGGGCTTAAACCCTCACACACATGAACTCACTTCATCCTTCCACCAGCGTGGTGAGGAAGGGGTTGTTCATGCCCTCCTCAAAGCCCAGTTCATAAATGAAGACTCAGAGGCTTTCAGAGTTGAGGGATGTGCCCAGATCGCATCACTAGATGGAGGCAAAGCAGGAGGTATTTCCCCCCTGAGCCGTTAGGTTGTTCTGTAGACAGAGATGGGCCACGAGCAGAGTGATGGTTTGTAGCAGGGGTCCCCAGCCTCCAGGATGAACTGGGGTGGGGCTGAGGTCATGACAACAGGAATAAAGTGCGCGGTACATGTAATGTACCTGAATCATCCCGAAACCTCCCCCCCACCCCGAGTGCAAATTGTCTTCCACGAAACCGGTCCCTGGTGCCAAAAAGGCTGGGGCCGGCGGGTTTACAGCACATTTGCTCACTTCATAGTAATCCCTTAATTTCTGGCTTCCCTGGGGCAGGGCTCCTGTGGTCTCTCTCGCTAACTGGCCCTCCTCAAGCCCTGGAACACAGTAGGTGTTCAACAAATATTTGCAGAGAGGCTAGTTCTCATTCATGTCTCTGTCTGATCATCCCCCACAGCCCTGTGAAGTAGATAATTAGGAAATCTGATGGCTGCCGGTCTTACTCATCCGGCTAGCAGGCAAGATGGTCACACGGCCGGGCTGGGCTGCTAAGGTGGAGCCCCAGGCTTCTGGCTCCCTTCCCAGGCCTTTCCAATTCAGCTGTCGAGGCCTGGGCCCCTGATGTTACAGAACAAGGATAATTAATTGGGAGCAGGAACACTTTGAGTCATAACCAGCAATAATAATAATAATAATTGCAGTCATACTCATTGCAATCTTTAACTCATATAAACCTGTATCAATAGCACCAATGAGGCACTAATGTTATCTCAGGGCTTCAGTTAGGCCTGGAAGTTCAATTGTAAGTGCCTCAACATCACACACAGTTCAGAGGCGGCGGAGCTGGGATTCAGGCTCCAGCCGGCTCCAGGGCCCAGAGGCCACACACCACTAAACACTTGAGGACCGATTAGTATTGTCAGCTGGACCCACGGCACAGCCAGGCTGAACTTTGGAGAGAGATAGGGCCGAATCCCACCCTCATTCATTCTTTTGGTCAGCAAGCCTGTACTGAGCCACACCCTTGAGCTCGACCAAGTGTCTGTCCCCAGGACTTGACCTGACCTGGACGGAGGCTCGCCCCACCCCAGCAGAGCCTTTGGCCTGGTGGGAGAGGCCGATGTCTTAATGACACGGCTAATTGTCTCATTAGAGCAAAGATGAGTACCACTCGAAGGGTTTGGGTTCTGCCAGCCTCCTAGGGCACAGGCCTGGCCTGGGGAGCTAACATCTCTGCTGAAATTTGAAGGGTGGGCCGGGGTCAGGTGAGCGGAGTGGGAGAGCTTTCCAAGCAGAGAGGGCAGTGGCGTGGCTCTGACTAGAACAAAACTGCTGTGGCTGGAGCTGGTGAGAGGATGGGAAGGAGTAGGGGGGTTGGGGGTTTTGGGGGCGTGGGGGCCAGCACCTGAGTCCTCCCCTAGCAACTCGGGCTCCTATAATCAGCTCACTGGCACTGTTATCCTTAAAGAGCAAGTGTGAAAGGGAACATTAGAAATTCCCATTCCTCAGGTCTTCCCTGGCAGTCCAGTAGTTAAGACTCTGCATGTCCACTGCAGGGGGCACAGGTTCGATCCCTGGTCAGGGAACTAAGATCTCACTGGAAAAAAAAAAAAAAAGAAGTTGCCATTCCCCCCCCAGTTGGTGGGGCTGGATGGGTCCTCCCAGGAGCATCGATTCCACTCCCCACCGCGCGTCTGCACAGCTGTTTGCACTGGACACCACGCTCTTGGTCCTGTTTGACCCTCATGACCACGTGGAGGGAGCAAAGGTGAGCAGGGCTCAGACCCCCACGCCACCCCCACACAGCAGAGGGAATCTAGGCAGGAAGAAGGGCCGTGCCTCTGGGTGGGCGAGGCAGGGGAAGCCCAGGGGGGATGGAATCTGAGCTACACTTGGACCAAAGCTTGGCCCTCGGGAAGGGAGAGCAGGTTGAGGACTTCAGGAACACCTCAGATGGTTAGGTGGGTGTCCCCCGGGGGCTGGGGCCGACGTAGCTGAGGCTGGCGCGTTAGTGAGGGCATGGTGAGTGGGTGTGCAGGGGGGTTGGGTCTAAGGACCACTGCCTGGATGATCACGGTCAACATAGCCACGACAGCCACACGCCACATCCTTCAGTGAGCCCAGTGGAGCAGATCCTTGTGACGATAGCATTTGTTTGGAATTCTGTTCTAATTATACACACAAATGATGTACAATGTGGGAAAGAGCGAACGCAAACACACACCACGGGGAAAGTGTCCAAATCATTTGTAGCACATGCATCCCCACCCCCACCCACCCGGATAGCCCTGGTCAGCCCAGCAGAGCACACCCTCCGAGCCTGCTGTTTGTAGGCCGAGTGCTGGGAGGCGGAAGCCTGGGGAGGTGACGAGCCTGGGGCCAGACGCCGGGCTGGCTTTGGGAAGAGGGTGAGGTTCAGACGGACCCTGTAGGAGGGGCAGGGTCTGAAAAGACCAGAGGGCTTCCAGGCCAGGGGACGGCACTGCTGAAGCACAGGGCTGAGGGGCTGGGTAAGGCACGTGAATAAATGGCACCTTCCCGCGTGCCAGCCTCTGCTCTCACGAGTATCACGTGTGACCTCACTGGGTCTTCCCACACCCTGTGGGGAGGAGGCAAGAGAAGCCCCATTTTTAGGGCGAGCAAATGGAGATGTGGCCACGGTCCTGACTCAGGGCTGGCTTGGTCTCGACCCCAAGGAGCCAGGAAGGGGATTGGGGGCGTGCTGCGGGAAGAGATCCCCCTGAGCTCCACGCCCGGGACCCTGGGGTGCTGGCCGTCCTCATGGGGAAGGCAAGGGAGCTTAAGCACCCGGGGCAGTCAAGGCCAGCAAAGGCAGGGGTGGGAGGCACCCTTGGGTTGTCCGGTCCCGTGCTGCGGCGGCTTTATCAGGGCACTACAGGCCCTGACTATCACCCTGCCCATCTACAGTCCGGCTTCCCGAGCAGGGCCTGCGACCCTGGAGGTGATAAGGCAGCCCTGATCACGGGGCTCTAACCGTCGAAGCTGCTGCAGAGCCGATGGCCGGTTGGAAGGGAAGCCCCTCCAGGGTCTTCTGACTGCCTACCCAAGCGACACCCGCCCCGAGGGACTGGGGCAGAACCTGAGGAGGAAAACTACAGTAAGAAGGATCTTCGAAACCCCTGCTGAGTGTGCCTTTTGGTTCACAAAGCGCTTCTATATCCCATTCTCAGCACGAAACAGAAGGGTAGGGCCTGGGAGCCAGGCTGCGGTGATACAGGCCTCAGTTCACCCCTTTGCTGGCCTGTAACCCCCAGACCTCACCTCTCTGAGCCTCAGTTTCCTCCTCTGCCCAGTGAAAGCAGCAACGCCACTTCTCTCTTCCCATGGCTCACGGCTGCGTGTCTGGCCAGCCTGTGGCTGCCTCGCTCCTGGCCCTGCTGCCTCCTTCCCCCCCGCCAGGGTGCTGCCTTTGCACCGCACCAGACACCCGGCCTCTGCCAGGCGGGGAGCTGACTCAGACCTCGGTCCACCAACACGCTGCCGGGGTGGACGGGCCCAGACAGCCAGGGGATTCTTGTCCCGACTCCCCTCCGGCAGCCAGGCAGCGTTTGGCAGGCCCGGCTGGGGCCTGGGTGAGAAAGAGGGAGGCGGGGAGGGGAGCCCCCGATGGGAAGGCTCGGATTTAGCCAGCGCAGGCTTTTGTGTTCTGAAATGCCAGGCCAGGGCAGTGAGCTCTGCCAACGAGGAGACTGGCCTCCAACAATAATGTTTTTCCCTGGGTTTCCAGAAAGCATCAGCTGCTTTCTAATTCAAACCATCAGGAGGAGGTTCACATGTGCTGAGTCTCAAAACCCCCGAGAAAGAACACGGCTGCCCCTTGCCAGACAAGAGCTGGCCTGGATGGGACAGGGGAGGTGGGGTAGGGTGGGCATGGCCAAGGGGTCCCTGGATGCGAGACTGAGCACCTCCCTGGGCCCCCACGTGTCCATCCCAGACCCGCAGCTGGGATCTCCCCAGGGCTGGCTTGCTGGTCACTCTAGCCATGTCCACAGGGGTCACTCCCCCTTGTGCCAGAAACTGCCAGGCGTTGGAGTGGTCACTGTGTCTGTTAACTGTGGTTCACACTGACCGAGCACATGTCTGCCAGCATTCACGCCAACTGCTTTCCAGCCACAGTCTCTGGGCCACCTGCTATTATTCCATTCTACAGACTAGAAAGATGTTCGTCTCAGCCAGGTGAAGTTCCCCGGGCTTCCAGCCCTGGGGCTGCCTCCAGCGCTCCCCTGCCAGGCCTTGCTGCTCGGCACACAAAAGATGTAAGACTCGCCACTTCACAACTACTAGGCTGGCAAGAGTCAGAAAGTCAGATAATGACAAGTGACGGCCAAGACGTGGAGAAATCCATCCTTGCACGCTGCTGGTGGGAATGGGAAATGGTTCAGCCGCTTTGGAACACAGTCTGGCGGTTCCTCAACTAAACACAGAGTTACCGTATGACCCAGCAGTGCCACTCCTGGGTATCTACCCAGGAGAAACCAAAACACACATCCTCACAAAGACTCATACGGGAATACTCACAGCAGCGTTATTCATCAAAGCCAAAACGTGGAAACGAGCCAAAGGCATAAACATACTGTGGTCTGCCCGTACAATGGAATATTATTCAGCCATACAAAGGATGAAGTGCTGATACACACTACAACATGGATGGCCCTTGAAAGCATTGTGCTGAGCGAAAGGATCCAGTCGTAAGTCCACATATTGTACGGTTCCACTTGTGTGAAATATCTGCTCTAGGGAAATCCACAGAGACACACAGGAGGTTAGTGCTTGCTCAGCGCCAGGGACTGGGGGTTAGGGGGACCATGTGGGGCGGGTGAGACAGACAAAAGGTCCAGGATCTACTTTTTTGGGGGGGGTGATGATCAAAATGTCTTAAAATGGACTGTGATGGTGGTTGCCCAGCTCTGTGAATACACTAAAAAATCATTTCAATGGGGTAATTGCATGGTGTGTAAATTCCATCTCAGTAAAAATGTTTAAGAAAGAAAGGATTTATGGTGTAGCCTTTAAGGAGCTCACAGATGAGAGAAGAAAGCAATGAGAGAAACGCCAACAATTCCATTCATGACCTTAGAAAGCACAGGTCATTCCATCTGAGACTCTGAGGGCATAGTGCTATGGGAAGGGAGGAGGACTGTCTCTCAGCCCAGGGAGCTGGAGCAAAGAGGGAGGCAATCCAGGGAAGCTTCCTGGAGTAGGTGACACTGGACTGCCTCTTGAAGAATGAGTCGGACAAGAAAGCGAGGGGGTGGGAAACAAAGTCCCAGGTGAAGCGGGCAGAAGCATATCCAGAAAATGTCCTGCGGGGCGGCAGTGGGGGACGAGCTGAGAGAGGGTTTAGGCCTGGCACGGTGGGAGAGGCAGGGGACTCCCAGCCGCCCCCTAACTCATCCAGCGTTCCCCCAGACAAGCCCTTGTCTGTCCCTGGGCCTGGATTCCAGCAGACACGCTCCTGTCTCTGAAGCTGTGAGTGGGTCTCAGAGCCGGAGATTGAAGAGGGCAGACTGACGACAGATGGGGAGTCAGAGGGGAGGAGGTGGCCGGATGTCAGAGCCTGGAAACAGGGGGACCGCGCTTCCCAGCCTGATGGGTGGCTGCCCGCGGGCCCCAGCCCCCACCCCGGCCCTGACCACCCCAGGAAACGAGAAACACGGGGCCTGAGGGGAACTCGAAACAGAAACGCAGGTGTCTCTCCCTGGGCAGATTCCAAGAAAGAAAAGAAAAGTGGCTGGTAAGGGAGAGAACCTGTGAGCTTTGAAGTGAGGAAGGAAGCAGGCCTGGAGAGGAAGCGGAAGAGGAGGGGGCGTGTGAAAGAGGGCCAGGTGCCCTGCGTACGGGTGCCCTCCACCCCGGCGTGCGGGTGAACCCGGCTCCGGGAAGCTTCAGAGGGGAAACAAGCCGCATGAGGGAGGTGCTTCCCAGAGCTGGTGCCCGCAGCCTGGCGGCTTCTCACGCCGACGGGCGCCTCTGCCGCCCTCGGCCGCTGGCTCTGCCTCTCGTGGTGCTGAACTCGGGCCCGAGGGCCAGATATCAGGGCTGCGTTTTTGAATTGAGATATAGCTGATGTGCAAGATTGTACAAGTTTCCGGTGTACAACACAGCGATTCACCATGTTTAAAGGTTATACTGCATTTGTAGTTATTAAACTATGGGCTATACGCCTCGTGTTGAACAATATAGCCTCACAGCTTAGTTTATTTTTCAATCTATTTATTTATCTGGTTGTGCCGGGTCTTAGTTGCGGCCTTCAGGAGGAGAGCTGAAGCATGTGGGATCTGGCTCCACAACCAGGCATGGAACCCAGGCCCCCTGCGTTGGGACCTCGGACTCTTAGCCACTGGGCCTCCAGGGAAGTCCCCATCGTAGCTTATTTTCTATATAACAGTTTGTACTTCTTTATCTCCTGCACCTATCTTGCCCTTCCTCCCTCTGTCTCTCCACTGGTAACCACTAATTTATTCTCTGTGAGCCTGTTTCGTTTTGCTTATTCACTAGTTTATTTTTTAGGGTCCACATAGAAGTGACATCATAGAGTATTTAGCCTCATCTGACTTATTTCGCCTAGTGTAATACCCTCCAAGCCCATCCATGTTTTTTGCAAATGGCAAGTTTTCATTTTTTATGGCTGATTATTGGACAGTATCCCACTGAGGGCTCTACTGCATCTTCTGTATCCATTCCTCTGTTGATGGACACTTAGGTTCCTGCCGGCTCTTAACTGCGGTCTCTGCCCCCCCCCAGTTTACTCCTCTGCGAAATGGGATGATGATGGCGGCTCTCCCTCTGCGATCAGGGAATAGGAAGACCTTCACATACATGAGAATACCCGGCCCACAGTGGCAACCTCTTATCCTGTCTTCTCCTTTCTAAATCTTCCCACCTACTGTCGCCGTTGAGCATCGTGGCACTAAGCGAAAAAAGGCCAGGCTGTCTTCCTATCCACTTGACGGGAGACAAAACTGAGGCTCAGAGAAGCCACATGACCAAGAGCATCAAGTGGCAGCAGGAGAACCCAGGGACATGGGGCTCCTCGGGTCTGACCTCACCACTGCTCTCTGCCAGCGACTCTGGCTCCTGAGCTGGGGTGCTGAGATCCTTCTACTTTTTATAGAGACAGGAGACCATCCCACACCCCATGTCAAGCTTCGTGATCACGTAGAGGGGCCTGAAACAGGGAAGATTTACGAACATTTGAAGGCGTCTCAAGCTGATACTCACTTCCCAGGTGGTTCAGTGGTGAAGAATGCACCTGCCAAGCAGGACACCTGCACTCGATCCCTCGGGAATGGCACCCCACTCCGGTATTCTTGCCTGGGAAATCCCATGGACAGAGGAGCCTGGCGGGGTCCAGTCCATGGGGTCCCAAAAGAGTCAGACACGACTGAGTGACTGAAGAGCAACAGCAGAAGCAAGCCGGTGCTCGGCTTAGGCGAGCTCTGAGGTGAGCACTAGAACAAACGCTCGCAGGTTAAAGGGACGTGAGAAGGGACTTCAAATCATGGAGAAGAGGAACACTGGGAACACACCCAGAGTACGGACAGGAACAGGCTCCCTGGCGGTAATGAGCTCCCCGCCCCTGGGGGTGATCAAGTGCAGTCAGTTGGTGGAGCCGGTTCAGAGAGCAGGGAATTCTGAGGGAGGTGGGCTTAGAGCCGGGCTTCTCAACCTTGGCGCAGCTGACATTCTTTGAAGCAAGTTCCGTCCTTAGCATCCGTACGATGTTCAGCAACATGTCTGCCCTTCATCCCTAATTCCAGCAGCACCGCCCTCCCCGATTTTTGTGACAATCCAAAATGTCTCCAGACATTGCCAAATGTCCTCTGGGGCAAAATCATGCCCCTCCATTGCCCCTCTTCCTGGTTGAGACGCGTCGGCTTAATTATTTTTACTTTTCTTTTTTTTTTTTTGCCACACCACATAGCATGTGGGATCTTATTTCCCCTGCCAGGGACTGAACTCACCCCTGCAGTAGAAGAGTAGAGTCTTAACCACTGGACCACCAGGCATGTTCTCTGGGAAGCACTGGCTTTGATGACCTTTAAGATCTCCCGAGAGCCCATGATTCCGTCATTCTGGACAAGGAGCTGCAAGCGTTACTTATTTTCAGGCCCCCCTGCAGCTGAGCATCTAACACACATCACCGTGTCGTAATCAGCCGTGGTCATTCTGTATTCTCACACCATGCTCCCCCACTCCTCTGCCTGGCTGACCCCCGTTCCTCCCAGATCCAGCATCGCTCTCCCTGGAGTCCCTCCCTGCCCCCTCACCTCATCTATGTCCCCCTTCAGTGTTTCAGTCCGGCTCCCCACTGCTCCCCTAAATAGCAGAGCATCTGAGCACCTCCACCTCTGTCTTCCTACTGGACAGGGGGCTCCTGGAGGGTCACTGAGTCTTGCTCACCTCTGAGACCCCACATGGCATGGGCTCCACACACACACACACACCCCTAGGGAGAGAGGCTGAGTGTTAACTCAGTGCCTCACTAAGCCAATCCCGCCAGTGGTCGGTGGGGCTTCTGTGACCACCCTGTGCTGTTCTCAGGAGCCCCGAACTCCCACTCCGGACACTACCAGGCCCTTTTCTTCAAAGCCAGAGGGAGGTCCGTCTGGGATACCCGGGGAAGCCAAGCTAAGTCCCATCCGGGGGTGGGCAGGGCAGGGCAGAGGGTGTTCCGATTAGGTGGGACTCGAGGTGCGGGATGGTGGGAGACCCACTGCCCTTCATGGGCTCAGGCCGGGCCTGGGGGCCCAGTGATCAGAGTGCAGTTGGCCAGGTGGCCTCAGCGAAGGTGCTTAGGGCCCCAGAGGTGTCCTTTGTCAAGTGAGGAAGATTTGAACTATGTTGGTGGTTTCTGACCTTTTACGGGTGGTTTCATTTCGTTTTTAGCAAACGAAGCCCCCCTCCCTAAGGAAAAATCTCACATAATGGCCCGATAGATAAGACCCTGAGCTCTGCCTTCTCAGTGCGCCCAGTTCCCCCTCCCCCCGAAACAGCCCTGGGTCACTTCCCTGCCCCCCACCAGGGCTTCTCAGGGCCCTGTTTGAAACCCACCAGGGCTTCTCTGAGGTCTTTCTAGCTCCCGTGTCTGAGGTTCTATAACTGGTCCCACCAAATGGTGAAACGCAACCAAACGTGCCAGGGACGGGGGTGGGGGGGAACGTGGATGTGATGGTCCCTCGGGGCGTCTCAGGGCCCAGGGGATGGCCTGGGACCGGCGTTATCCTCCAACATGCTGAGATGGAAAATTCCGGTCATCTGAGTACGGTGTTTACTTGTGTGGGTCTCGGGATAAACAGGAATGCACAGTACCCAGCAAAGATAAACGTATGGAACTCATTACCCCAGAGAGGGTGACAGGCCGAGGACGTGAGCACACCCAGGCAGGCCCCGCCGTCTCCGGATGACAGACACCCAGGGCTGGTCCCAGCCCGGGCAGCAGCCACGGCCCCCAGACAACAGCTGTCAGGAGGCCAGGAGGCTGCAACTCCCTGTGAGATGCTGCACAAGCACTTTCTCAGCCCTTTGAGGTTTGCTGTGCATTCTCCCCACCACCACCCCATTTTTTTTAACTGATTAAGAAACCAAGGTTCAGGGAAGTAGCATCGTTTGCAAGTGGCTGAAGCCAGAGTTCTCACCTCCTTGACTGGAGGAGGTCGAGGGCCTCCTCCAAGTGCCCCTGAGCAAACCCGGGCTCAGTCTCCTAACCTGGACGCTGGGGGGTGTTTGACGGGAAGGCGTTTGCCTTCCCATGAGCACAAGTGATTGATCAGGGGCGGGGATTGAGTGAGGCACTAATGACAGAGAAATGAACAAAGACGTGGCCCCTGCTTCATCAGAAGGAAGAGGGGCTGAGGCTTTACTGTGCCAGGCAGTCGGGGGGTGACTGTTTGGAGAAGGTTTCATGAAGACGGGGGTGTTTGAGCTCATCGAGAGACTGAGTAGTCAAGTGGCAGATGGAGACGGTCGGGACAGTATGCCCCCACTGCATCGCCACGGAAATCCCATAAAGCGCGTATTTCTTAGCACAGGCCAGATACTGTTCTATCTTGTACATCTGTAGAAGAGGGGAGAAGCACAGAGGGGTCCAGGAACTTGCCCAAAGCCACACAGCCAGTCTGTGGTCCTACACTCCCCTGCTGGGGACGCCACGTGTCTCCTGGTACACAGGAGTCGGTACACATTGTGAGTGCCGGCTGTGGAATAGTCCTGTGTGCAGCTCTGATAATGCCAGGATAGAATGGGGCCTCAGAGACACACATAAGAGTGTCAGGGAGGGCTTCCCTGGTGGCTCAGTGGGAAAGAATCTCCCCCCCCCAGTGCAGGAGACACAGGTTTGATCCCTGATCCAGGAAGATCCCACGTGCTGCAGCGTAGCAAAGCCCTGTTCCACACCCTAGAGGCCACGCTCTGCAACCGGAGAGCAGCCCACGCACAGCAATGAAGACCCAGCACCACCACAAATAAATAAGTAAATAAAAATTTGAAAATAGAATGGTGGGGAGACACCAGCTTGGGGGTAAAGGGGAAATGCTCACAAGAGAAGAGGCCCAAGTAGGAGTCCCAGTCAGGGGGAGTGAGGTCATAGAGAGATAAAAGAATGCGAAGGATGCTCCAGGAATGGAGCGCGGAATGCTGGAAGTGCAGGGAATCAGGGATAAGCACGGCGGGTCCTGGAAGCACAGGAAGTTCGGTCTTGCTGGAGTGTGAAGCAGGAGGTGATGGGGAATGAGGCTTGGGGTGGGTGGAGCACAAACTGAGGCCGCGGACTTGATCCTGAGGGTACCAGGGAGCCACCGAGGGCTTTAAGCAGAAGCTGTGTGGGCCAATTTGTATTTCAGAAAGATTACTGGGGCCCCAGCCTTGATTCAGGGCCCCGGGGCCAGGGCTAGCACGTCTGGGGGCATCTCTACAGGGACCCTTAGCAAGGGCG
Organism: Bos javanicus; assembly: GCF_032452875.1. Lineage (NCBI taxonomy): Eukaryota > Metazoa > Chordata > Mammalia > Artiodactyla > Bovidae > Bos > Bos javanicus. The sequence continues at coordinate 69,679,966 of NC_083884.1, forward strand.
CCATGTGCCTGCCCTGGAGGTCAGCTCTGGTCCCTGGCTTAGCAGGTGGGAGATCAAACTGAGATTTAGGGCAGAAGGACCTGTGCCTGGTTGGCTCCCCTCTGTCTTCCATTCTGTTCAGGAAGCCCAGGTAGTGCGGGAAGTTTGGGGAAGTGGAAGAGAAGAGTCTGCAGACAGAATTCATGTGGGGTAGGCAGGCGGAGCCCTCTAGGAAAGATGCCTCACAGGACACTCAAGGAAGTGGGCAGCTCAGTGCTCCCCAGACCGCGTCCATGGAATACAGTTCTAGAAGATCTATGGAATGGTGCACGCACCCCTCCCACCTAACCTAAAGGCGCCGAGAAGTCCTGAGACAAAGACTTCTTTTCGATTTCGTTTAACACAGTGTTTCCCAAAGTTTTTGATGTGACGTCCTTTCATTCTCTGAACACCAGTGAACTTCCCCTGAGGGTGAAGCGCAGTAGATTTCGCCCGTCCTCCTCCTCGCCCAGGGCCACACTGGTCCCTTGCAGGGACACCTGCCACATCTCTGAGCCTCCCATTTCCTCCTCACTGTCTCCTTTTGAGCAGTTGTCTTCTGTATTATGGGCTTCCCAGGTGGCGCTATTGGTAAAGAACTCGCCTGCCAATTCAGGAGACGAGAGATATGTAGGTTCCATCCCTGGGTCGGGAAGATCCCTTGGAGGAGGGCATGGCAGCTCACTCCAGTACTCTTGCCTGGAGAGTCCCGTGGACAGAGGAGCCTGGCGGGCTACAGTCCATGGGGTTGCACAGAATCAGACACGACTGAAGTGACTTAGCACGCATGCACGCTTCTCTGTCACGGTGTGTGGTATGTCTTCTGTACTACGTGGCCTCCTTTTAAAAGGGATCTTGTTTTTATTTATTTATTTATTTTTCAGTATTTGTTTGTTTGTTTATGTGCTGCAGTGGGTCTTAGTTGCGGGATGTGGGCTCCAGCTCTCCAACCGGGGATCGAACCCGGGCCCCCTGCATTGGGAGTTCGGAGTCACAGCCCCTGGACCACCAGGGGAGTCCCTAAAAGGGATCCTGTGTTTTTACCACCCCACTCCACCCAACCCCCGGGGTTCTAGTACCCGGCACAGAGCCAGGCACTGAATAAATACATGAATGAGAGTCTCAAATGAGACCTGACTCTTCAATTGGGCTATTAGGAAATTAAGCAAATGAATGCCTATGAGATGAGTTTTACATTAGTAAACTTTATAGCCCTGCTCACCTAAGGAACTAGTTTTTCATACACACTGTAATCCAAGGGTCTTACCCCCTACAGACTTGCCATGTGTCTAAAATTCCACCATTAGTCACTCATTTGCCTTAGGGCGCCAGAGACCCCAATTAAAATGTAAATGTGTGACTTAGTGGTGTCTCTGCTGAGCTGCCAGCACCCCTTGGCACAGCATCATGCCATCATCATTAGTAACTTGTGCATCAGATCGATCCAGCAGAAAACCAATCCAGGTGAAAGAATTCAGAACTGAGAGGCTCCTCAATGGAAAAGGGAATAAAGCCATGTTGCTGGAGATTCTAGGGGCGCAGGGAGCATGGGTGGGGCTACATGGCAGGTTTGACAGCTGTCACACACCCCCTGTCAACCACCACTCCCCTCCAGACAGGGCTGGGCCGGGTTCCTGACCTCCTAGGGTGTCCAGGCCAGGCCCTTGGAGGGGGACAAGCCAAGGCTGGGAGGAGCCTCTGACCCACTCTGCCCGGGGCTGTGGGTCAGCCCAGGGGGGTCTGAGCTACGCTCTGTAGGAAGCCCCCTTAGTGAAGCCCTCCTGGTCTCCTGGCTTGGCCACAGGGCTGACCCCAGCTTGGCCAGCTACGGGCTCAGGACAGGACACTCCTGGGAATGGGCGCAGGAAACCAGGAAGAGGGTAGCTACTGGCCACGGTCAGAATTCGGGGCTTCCTCCATTCCCCCAGCTCCCCGCCTCACCCAACTCCCCCAAGGGGGCAGTGCTGCTGGCCGGCAGCTTCTCTCCAGACCAGAGGAGAATGTGACAAATCCCCCTCTTAGGGTTCTGATGCAAAGGGGCTTAAGAAAACGTTGCCTCTTGGCCAGAGTCAATCCCTTCCTGCCCTTAGCGACCCCCAGGAGGCAGCAGGTGGGGAAATCGTGGGCTCCTCCTCCATCATGGTCTCTACTCACGCATCTCTTCCCATCCCCAGGTCTGCCACAGCTTCCTAGTCTTCGCCTCTCCTGCTGACACCAGCCTGTGGACACGTGGGTTTGATCATCCTCTCTTACCCCCGGGAGAGCAGGGACACGGGTCCAGCAGCATCTGTACATGTAAGCAGTTCATGTTTAATAACCATCTGTGGAGCAAATGAAGGAAGTAAGAACTGGGCCCAGTGGGGCTACCCTGGCGGTCCAGTGGTTAGGACTCCGAGCTTCCAAGGCAAGGGGACAAGGGTTCGCCCACTGGTTGGGAAACCAACATCCCGCAAGCTGTGAGGCTTAGGCCTGGACCCGGAGCAGAGAAGGGCCTTTTCCAAGGTCACTTGAAAGTCAGAAGAGGGCCAGGTACAGAACCCCTGGCCTCCGTTCCCTGAGGCCAAGGCTCTTTTTGATTTCTTGCAGGTTGCGGCCACAGGGTAAATGAAAGGGCCCACCTTCCTCTGCACGTAACTTCCCACATTGCCCAGAAAGGGCAGCATTTCCTTCATGGGCTCTAGACACACTCCCACTGCCCTGAAGCAATCATTTCCCAACTTAGGCCAGGGTTCAGCATGCTTTTTTGTAAAAGGATCAGATACTAAAACTATTTTAGGCTTTGCAGACCATTCAGGTTTCTGACTCTTATTATAGCACAAAAAAGCAGCCCGAGACGATGTGCAATGAACAGGCAAGGCTGTGTCCCAATAAAGCTTTATTTGCAAAAGGAGGCAGTGGGCCAGAGTTAGCAAATAAAAATACAGGACATCCGGTTAAGTTTGAATTTCAGTGTGCTGGATTTTATCTGCAACCCCAAGCTGCTGGGTTGCAGCACGCCAGCCCGGGCAGAGATTCTGGGTCGGCATGAACCTCGGAAGTGACAGGGAAGGGTGCCATCAAGGAGTGCCTGCCACGAGGCAGCACTGGGCTGGGAGGCGCCCTCCGTATGCTATCTCCTTTCATCTTCCCAGCAGCCCTCTGAGGCAGGTTGTGGGGTCCCCACTTTACATACGAGGAAATGGGACTCAGAAGAAAAGTAATGAGCCCAGGTTCCCATAGCTGGTGAGGAAGAGAGCCAGGATCTGATCTCACGGCAGTCTGGCTGAAAGCCTGCGGTCCCCTAAGCCAATCTCTCTGATGCAAAAACCAAGGCTCAGAGAAGAAAGGGGGCAGGTCCAGGGCACACTGAACCAGGACGAAGGCCTCCTGGCCCCCATCCTCGGAGCTGCCCCGCACTTCTGTGTGTGAACTCACCTTGTCGTTGCCCTCTCGGATCACTTCCTATGTGTTTGCTTACCTGCATGTGCTCACACAACACGAGGCCTGAAGCCACGGTCAGTTTTGGGGGGCTGCATCTTGTCCAGGAGCAGATTAGATGCCGAGAGACGAGGGGTTTGTTTGATGGAGTCGTTTTGAACTGGGCTGAGCCTCTGCACGTTTGACACTGCAGCCCATGAGTCCTGCAAGGGGGGCCGTCCTGTGGTTTATCGGATGTTTAGCCACAAGCCTGGCCTCTACTCTCTCGATGCCAGTAAGGGGCACACCCACCAGCTCTGTGTGACAACCAGCAATGTCTCCAGGTGTTGCCGAACGTCCTGGGGCCGTGGGGAGGGGAGGGTTGGGATGAAATCATCCCAGCTGAGAACTACTGGTCTTGACTAACTCTGAGATACGTGCGTGTGTGTTCAGTCGCTTCAGTAATCGTGTCAGACTCTGTGATCCCATGGACTGTAGTCTGCCAGGCTCCTCTGTCCGTGGGATTCTCCAGGCAAGAATACTGGAGTATGTTGCCATTTCCTCCCCTGGAGGATCTTTCTGACCCAGGGATCGAACCCACGTCTCTTGCATCTCTTGCGTCAGCAGGCGGATTCTTTACCACTAGCGCCACCTGGGAAGCTCCAACTCTGAGATTTGAACTCCTCGAAAGTCTCCTGAGGTTCCCTGTGCTCACCCATCCTCAAGGCCCACGAACCTCCCTAGGCCTTTGGCAGAAACATTCTGGCTATCTCGACCAGTGTGATGGGGAAACCTTAAAAATCAGGAGAAAGACTTTATCTTGGCCAAGCTGTGGGCACAGAATCAGCCCAGCCAATGCAGGCCGGGTTCTGGAGGCAGCAAATAATGCCTGGAGCTGGAGGCTCTGGGCCCTGTCTGCGCCCCGAGCATCCTAAGCTTGTTCAAAGGTCCACTCTGGGCCTGTCCGCATGGACCCACTCAGATGCTGAAAGGTGGTCTGGAAGGGGGTCTGTCCTGTGTTTCCACTCAGCCCACCCAGGTCCATGCCTCCAACAGGTGTTTGGGGGCCGCTCCTGCGGGCCCCTCGGAGGGCGGGGAGTGGAGGGAGTCGGGGGCCCAGGGCTGCCGGGAGAGGAGGCCTGGATGGGGGACTCCAGGATGGGGGGTGTGGGAACCCTGCCACGTGGGTGGTGCTTCTCTGCCTCGGGCTGGTCTGGTGGAGAGAATGACCTCACCTGCTTGGAAGAGGCCTCGTTGGTTGCTTGGATCTGGGGTCGGGGAGGGGTCCTCAGGGCGAGACGGAGAGGAGCTGGGGGGCTGAGAATGCCTCCCCCAGGCCTGGCAGTGACCCAGCGTGGCTGCCTGTGGTCTGGCCCTGGAGCAGGGACAGACCTCCGCCAGGGCTGGCGCTCACTCAGCGGCCTCTTCCAGGGAAAGTGAGAGGGGCTGACGTGGGGGCTGACCTCATGCCCAGCCCCCACCCCCCTCCTCCAGTGCTTCCCTGGGGGTTCACTGCTGCTAGGAGGCGGGACCTCCCCAGGGGAGGGGGGGTCCCTCGGGGGAGGGGTGGTGACTAGAGGATGCAGCAGGCTGAACTGAGTGGGGGGTCCTGGGGTCCCCAGCCCGGGCCAGGGGTAGGAGGGGGAAGATGAAAAGGCCCCCCTTGCACCCCAGTACCACCTCTGCAGCCTCCAGGATAGCCGAGGTTTCCCTCAGGAGGGTCACCGTGGCGGGAGGCTTTCAGAAGGTCTGGAAATCAATCCAGAACAGATAGTCCCTGTGGTCAGGGTAGGAGGAGGCAGCTAGGACTCGGATAATCAGACGCTACCTGACTGGCCCACCCTGTGCGCCGAGCATTACGGCCTCTATTTCTTGAAAAGGCTACCGGAGAGTCACGAGACAGAGGAGGAAAGTGAGGCCCAGCAGATGGCAGAAACTTGCCCGAGCTCCCCCCGCTGGAAAGGGCTGAGCCAGGATTCAAACCCAGGGTGTCAGAGTCCTGGCCTGTGCTGGGCGCTGCAGGTCAGCCCTTCTCAGACTCCAGCGAATGGGATCCTCGGAGACCTGCACGGAAATGCAGCTTCCAGCGGGCTTGTCCAAGGTGGGGCCACGACTCCGTGTGGCTGTTGTTCATTTGGCTGTGCGGGGTCTTCCTTGTGGCACGCAGCATCCCTAGTTGCGATGTGTGGGATCTAGTTCCCTGACCAGGGATCGATCCTGGGCCGCCTGCATTGGGAGTGCGGAGTCTCAACCACTGGGCCGCCAGGGAAGTTCCAAGATTCTGTATTTCTTAGCTCCCAAGAGCTGTGGACGAGGCTGGTTTCACTTTACATAGTGTAACGTGGTTAAGTGCCCAGCACGGGCCTATTATTTTTATTATCCATGTAAAGTGCCTACTGCATGCTCTGTGCATAGTAGGTACACAACCAACAGTAGGTATCATTATCCTTGTGAAACATGGTCATGTAAAGGAAGAGTTTGGCGAATTCTAGAGCCCTGTGTGAATATACGATTGGAGCTAAAATGGACTTAGGATGGTCAAAGTGAAGGAGTCAAGGAAGACTTCATGGAAGAGGTGACATTTGAGCTGGGCCTTGGAGGACCAGAATTTCCCACGTAGCAGAGGAGGAAGGGCGTTCTCAACAAAGGCAAGAGCCAGAGCAAAGGTGTCGTGCGGTGATCAGATGGGACCTTTAGCAGACCACCACACCACGTGGCCAGAGGAAGGGAGGCAGCCTCGTCGGGGAGGTCAGCAGAGAAGGTGAAGTCGGGCAGGGCTGGCAGCGTGATTTGCAACATGAAAACGCAGGGCTCCTTCGAGGGGGTAGACGGGTGTGTGAGTGTGCCGGGGCGGCTGTAACATTCCCACAGACTGGGTGGCTTGAACAGTTTCCTCTCTCACAGTTCTGGAGGCTGGAAGTCCTAAATCAAGGGGTTGGCAAGCCTGAGCTCCCTCTCGAGGCTCCAGCGAAGGATCCGCCCCGCCTCCTCCAGCTTCTGGTGGCCCCAGGCATTCCTTGGCGTGTGGCTGCATCTGCCTTTGCCTGGGTCTCCTCTCCTGTCCTCTGTATGTCTCTTATAAGGACACTTGTCCTTGCTCTGCGGGCTCACTTGAAAACTCCCGAGATGAGCTCACCTCGAGATATCCCTAACTCAGTGACACCCGCGAAGATTCTTTTCCCAAATACGGACACGACTGCCCAGGTTCCAGGGATTCCGACGTGGACGTGTGTGTTCCCGGGGGTGGGGGTGGGGGGCACCGTTAAACCCCTGCAGCGGGTGATGCCCCCTCTCCAAGGCGGTGGAGGGGGAGCAGAGCAGGTGGAGATGGAGGGCTGCCCGAATCTGCTCTTGGCCGGTGAGTCACTTTTTGAAGAGCCGTCCTCCTGGGGAACTGGGAGTGTTCCAGCTGGCCTTGTGGGGCTGGAGAGGTGGGGCCCGGTGAGCGGTGGGGCCGGAGAAAACCTGCTGACAGGTAGGGCCCCCCGGGCTTTGATTCATTGACCGTCTGGGCAGGAGCTGGACGGAGCCTCTTGGAATTGCAAGAATGCCTCACACATATTTTCCTCCCAGCCAGCGGTTTTGTTCTCAGCCAGCGGAGAGGGCCTGTCTGTTCAGCCTCTCATCCCCTCTCCTGTCTGCGGCTCCCCCCGCACGCCGCCCACCGCTCCCGCCGGGGACATCCTCTCCTCGCCGCCGTCACTGAGGCTGGAGTGGGCAGGGCCTGACCGCGTCCTCATAATTGAAATATTTGGCCCCTGAAGCCCGGCCAGGGCAGGGCGGTGCTTCCCCCAAGTCAAAGCGACAGATTCAAGCTGGGCTGTGCTCGGGCCAGAGGGTGCACGGGAAGTGTCCTGGACACTGAGGCCGGGGGCCCCCGGGGACCCGAGTAGCCTTGGAAGGAAGTGGGGAGAGAGGCTGGAGGCCCACGGACCCCCCAAACGCCCATCTTCATCACAGCGTCTCCGTCCCACGCCGTCTCCTCACGCACACCTGGCATCACTCTGGCCTCACAGAATCCTCCAGGAGGAAGGAACTCATCTGATGTCCATTAGATGATGTAGGCATGGGATACATCAATAAAAATGTTTTGGGAAATTCTGGGGATGGGGGAGCTTCTGAGGCACGCTCAGCACTCTAGGGACCCAGAAGTTCATTCCTGGTGTCAGGCCAGGGCCATGGTCTGTGACTGTGTCATCCAGAAGTCTCACTGGACCCCATCACTGGATTTGTAGTAGATACTGAGCCTTTGCTTTCGCAAAGACCAATGCAGAAACAGCCCCCAGGAATTCACTCGCTGCAGGTGGGACCCATCACATCACCCACTACCCCTGTGGGGCTCCAGGGAGGAAGCCCCTTCAGAACACAGTCCCAGGACAGGCTGTTTTCCGTGAGGCTCAAGAAAACCTCCTCGTTTCTAACGATGAGAATTGCATAATAGATCACATTTCCCTTTTTCCTTCAACTGCCAGGAATCTCAGAGCCAACTCTGAAACTCAGCCATGGTCATTATGTAGCCCCTTGTGATGGGAAACATGTATTTTCTTTGTCTCTGCGGACTCCGTTTTCTGTCTCTGTCTTCTCCCACGTTGATCCTCTTTATCAGTATTTTTATGACGTGTCTTCTGGTGTAAGATGCTCTCTCTGCTCTTTAGGACAAAGAGGACTATAAATAAGGAAATAAATATTAACTGTTTCCATTATGACGTTAATTTTATGGCTGAAAATGTGGTTGCTTAGCATGATAACATGTTCCTCTTAACGCCTAGTCTGAATTTAGGGCAGAGGTGACCGGGGAAAGCCTTTTTCTTTTTTTACTGTGGTACAAGTCACAGAATATAAAACATACTATATTAACCATGTTTAACTGTACACGTCAGTGGCCCCGAGTCCATTCTCATTGCTCTGCAACCGCCACCGTCATCCGTCTGACCTGGGAAAGTCTTTCTTCCACCCCTAACCCTTGAGCTCCTTGGGTATATAGCCTGGCCTGTAGAGTCTTGACCAGGTGAGTGGACAGATGATGATCATCAGGATGAGCAAATATAAAGAGCCTCTCTAAACAAGCTGTCTTCTCTGTCCCTTTGCCTCCTGGGGCCTCAGTTTCCCCATCTGTACAATGGGCTTGTTATCTAGTCCCATCCTCAGAATGGTTGGGAGGATCTCCTGACGGGTAAGAAAATGCGCTGTAATCTGTGACATGCAGGGCCATCACAGAGCCTGTGGGACTGCGCCCCCAGCAGCCTTGGGATGAGAGGAGACGGTCTCTCCTGTTGACCTCCTGAGAGCCAGGATGGGAGAAAGCTCAGCTGGCAGCCAGGCTGCCCTGGCTCCTCTCTGGGCGGTCTCCTCCAGGCATGCGGCGCAGGGGAGCTTTGGAGGACCGATCCCCCGAAAGTTTGACTGCCCTGAGCCCCCTGCTTCCTCAACCTGGCCCCCAGCCTGGGACTCAGCGTTATCACTCACTCCTGCCCTCCCTGGGGCGAGGACCCTCCTCTCCCCTGCAGAGATGGCACCAGGGTCTGAGCTGGGTTCTCTTTTCTCCATCTCCTCCCACGGATTCATCAGATTCATCGCAGCGCCTCTAGTTCCTGGCCCACGGGTGCCTTTTGGCAGCCTGCAAAGTCGATAGAGACACAATATTGGTCACTGTCCCTCTTGCAGTTTCACAGATAAGAGAGCTGAGCTCACGAGGGAGGTCACAGGACCGCACGCACAGCAGCGGCACCACAAGGACCCGGGCCTCAGGGCACGGCCTTCCCAGCAGAGCAGGGGGCGGAGGGGGGTGCTTTCTTTTTCCCCTCCACCAGCTGTTTCATCTTTTACGGGAGGGTCACCGATGACCAATTAACCACCTTTGGTTCCTCTGGCCAGAATGGGGCACGGCAGGGCAGAGAACAGAAAACCTGCCCTCTCCTGGGGTAAGAACTCCCCTCAGAGGCGAGGACAGACCCCGGGGCCCAGCCCCCAAGACGGCACCGAGGGCCTGACGCCCCTGCACCTCCCTCCTGTCTGGGCTCTGGCGTTCACTGCATTTCTCTCTAGTGAAGGTTTCTTTCCAAAAGCTTCAACCTTGTCTCCCGCAAGAGAAGGAGAGCTGGGGGACGCTGAGGGCTGTGGCCTTCAGCCAATCCCCTCGCCCCTACCAGGACTTTAGGAGGAAAAGCCGCAAACGGCACGGGTTTGGGGGCTCCCAGGGGGCCCCGGCCTCTCCCTCCCGGTAGCCCCCCTCCTTGTGACCCTTGGAGACTCACACTTGGCGTCTTGGTGTCACGGACTCAGGAAGAGGGAGAGGTGGAGAAGGGGTAGGCAGCCCTTCCTGGGCTTTAAGGTACACTCGCATCACCTGGGCTCTTTTTCAAGGGCAGCTTTCAATTCGGCAAGAATCCGCCCCCTGCCCACCCAAATGTGCCAAATTGAAACCTGCCCTTTAACAAGGAGCGGAGACGAGGCCTTCGTGATCCCCGCCAGGCGAGGCCAGTGCGCTGCGAGTCCAGACCCTTCACTGCACATAGAGCAGCAGAGAGCAGAGGGTCTCGGCCTGCTGGGCAGCGGGGGCATCTCCACCTTGCTCAGGGCCTTCTCTGTGCCATTTCCATCAGTGAGCGCGCGCGCACACGCACACACACACACACTCAGTCACTGTCCCACTGGCCTGGGAGCGCACACACACACGCACGGACACACACTCAGTCACTGTCCCACTGGGCTGGGAGCTTCCAGAGGCATGAACTGTATCCTACACGCCTTTGGAAATCTACACGTGACCTGCCATTGACAAACATTCCTGAAAGAGCACGTAGATGGCCCTCGGAAAACTGCCCACACCCCTAAAGGAATCTCAGCTGGGGGAGCCCTGGACCCAAACCCCAGAACAAAGGACCAAGAGACACTGGGGGCGTCTCCAGAGCCCCTAAATCTGTGGCCGTCCAGTTCCAGACTCTCTTGTTCCCCCAGGAAGGGGTCCCAGGTGGCTGGGAAGAAGGTTACAGGGAAAGGGGGTCCCCAGGTGAACAGGGGCACCAGTGGGAGAGCCGGACAGGGCCTCCTGGCGACACCCACTTTGTCCTGACTGCGCCCACGATCTGCCCACCCTGCCCCCACCCACGCGGACCCTGGCCCAGTGGAAGCACCTCCTCTTCCCGCCGACCCGTCCAGCCCTGTCTCCCCACAAGAATACAATCCAGAAAGCTTGCCAAGAGCAGATTCTTTATTAATTTCTCTTTTTTTTCTTAAAAAAAAAAGTACTCCTTCAGTATAAAAAATAAATATTTTAAATATGGACATTGAATAAATAAAAATAATCTGTCAGTATGAAACATTCCCACAGGGTACATTCATCAAAGAGGAATTTGTCCCCCAAGGCCAAGTCCTCTCCAGTAGAAAGGAGGGAGGGAAGCAGGGAAGGATGCGCAGAGCTCGCCGTGTGGATGGGAGCGATGCCCAGGTACGGGCGGGGGGCGGTGGGGGAGGGGGTGGGGGAGGTGGGGGGAATCCAGAAGTGAAAGGCATCTGTACCATCTGAAGGGAAGCTAATTTCTCGCTTGGTTCTGGCCTCCAGCCCCACGCGCGATGTCTATTGTGGAGAGCCCCAAGGCAGAGCTGGACTTCTATCTGGGGGCACGTCCCCAGGGAGGGGACAAGACGAGGGGGACAAGGAGGAGGAGAGACAAATAAATAGTGGTGCTTTCTCATTTTAAATTTCTTTTTTAAATAAATAAGGTCCCCAATACCGCTCTTTCAATCAACTGCAAAAAAAAAAACAACCCGACAGTCCCACCTGCTGCCCTCTCCTCCGCGGGCTGGGGTCATGACCCAGGATACAGGTGCAGGTCAAAACCAGCAGATGAAACAAAGGAGGAAGTGGACAGCTTCCTGCCCTGCCAAGCTTTTCCCACACAAAGGCTCCAAGATTCAGAGATGCTGTGCAAAGTGGGTGCCCATCTGCCAGACGGGGTCTGCTAAGAGCACTGAGGCTGGGGGAGCGGGTGAGAGGCAGAGCCGGGGCCGGGCCTGGGGAGGGGTGGGAGTGGGGTGAATTGCTGGTACCCCCGAGCCTCGGAGGCTGCCCAGGTGGGCCCAGCGCCAGGAGTCTGTGTCCAGGGGTGATGAGATGATGGGAGGCCAGGCGGCCCCAGCCTTCCGAGCCACGTTCACGGGATGAGCAGAGTGATGGGGGGCACGGCAGGCTGAGATCCTGGACAAGGCTGGGGGTGAGCCTCGTTAAGACGGTGTCAGAAAGCACATAACCCATCGTGGTCTGCTCTGCCACCCGCCGCAAAAGTCTTGCCAACGGGACAGGCCGTCCCGATGGGCACTGGGCACAAGTAAAGTGCTTAGAGGTGACAGAGAGGTGCAAAGTGAGTGCAAAAGTACCATAATCGCGCTGGCTGAACGGCAAGGCTTGCCGCCCCGCTCAGGGTTTGAGAAGAAGCCAGAACCCTGATCTTAGCAGCTGCCCCAGCTCCCAGACCGGAGGGCGTTGCTCGGAGCGCCTGGCCCCGGCACAAAGGCACAGGATCGGGTTCCCTGCCTGGGAACCCAGACATGGGCGGGGGGTTTGGGGGAGGTGGGGCAGGAGGGACCACAGCTTCCTGGTCCGCGTCCCGGGGCCTCCTCATCCTCCTCCCCGGAGCAGGGGCCTCCTCCCCAGGGCCGCCCTGGCTTCCCGAGACGCAGCCAGGCCCCCTCACCCTCTGCGGGTGTTCGGGCCACCGGAGAAGGCGCCTCCCACTGGGTGCTGGTCAGGACGGTTCCGGGGCCCCTCGACTGCTGGCCTAGAGGTGGCCGGGGCAAAAGAAACAGCGGCAGCTTGCCTTGCCCAGGGCTTTGTCTCCGCTGTGAAGGTCGCCTCCAGCAGCACAGTCCCAGGGGCACCGAGAACGCAGCATTGAATGAGTCCCTTGGAGCCAAGGAACATGACGGCCCCCAGAGCCGGTCACAGTTGCAGTGGGGGTTGGTGTCAGGTCCCTGCCCCCACCCAGACTGACCAGTGCTCTCAGCTCCTAACCCTTCTCTGAGCTTCACCCGTAAGGCTCACCCTACCTTGTAACATCTTTGACTTCCAGACCAGGTCCTGCGAAGGCCTGGCCCCCAGCTCCCACAGGAGGAGCCATCACATTATTTCCGTTGGAGAAAGGGGAGCAGGGAAAGGGGGGTGAACTTTTGCCATTTGAAGCACCAATAAGTTAATATAAATAGGGCATCAAAATAAATAGACAATCATGCTAAGTCAGGCACACAGCACTCTCGGCTCTCAGGCTTCTGAGACCCTGACCTCAACTCCCACTGTCCCCCTGCTCCAGGAACCAGCGACAGATGGCCTCTGGTGCCCCCGGCGTACCTCTGTGTGACCTCACCGGGCCTCGGTGGGCCTCAGACGGGAGCTGCCACTCTGACCTACTCCATCCGCACACCCTCGCCCACAAGACTCTGGATCCCCTCAGAACCTCCTCACCTGACTTTGCAGCCTGCCCGCCCCCACACACCCCGCCTCCAGGTCCAGCCCCTCGACCCCTCGGCCAGCAAGGATGGCAGGACAGACTTTGGGCTCAAGGAAGGGGAGCCCGTCAAGACTTTCAAGGGCCTCTCTTCCTTCCCCGGCCTACATGTGGCCTCTCTCTGCCTCCCCGAGAGCCTGGAGGGCCATGTGGCCTCCTTCTGGAACCTTCCACCTGAGAGCTGTAGGCCTGAACTCCCCAGTCTCGCCCAAGCAAGGCAGCATCTCAAACCACAGCTCCCGTTCTAGACTTCCAACTCGCCATACCTGTAGGAGCCAAGGGTCCTTCCGGATCCCAGCCCCTCTGGGCTGCCTGAGCTCCAACCAGACCTTTCAAGGTCAGCCAAGGCACTGATGGTGGTCATTCTGCTGGGGGGTCGCGGGTTAGTGCCCCCGACCCCTGCTGTCTCACCCCGTGGTCAGGGTCGCCAGAGACAACTTTCGGGGTTTGCTCACAAAGACCCTGGCCGAGGGGATGAGTCAGGGGCCAAAATCCAGCCCGACACTGCGTGCCCGGCTGTAGTCTCCCAGAAGAAGGGGCGCCTTCCTTTCTAGTTGGCACCACGTATAGGTTCTGCCTCTGGGAGTTCTGGCTCTGCTCGGCTTCGTGGCGGCCCACCCTGAAGGGGAGTGGACCGGCCAGGAACCCCCTCAGGGGTCTGCCAGCGGCCCCTACTCGGGTCTGGCAGTGCTCTGGGCCACGGCTGCAGTTGGAGAGTCCCCTACTATCTAAGACCTCCCGTCTAGAAGGCCTGGGCCAGCACGGCGATGACCTGCTTGTACTTCCCCAGGAGCTGACAGCCCAGCTTCTTCTTCTGGAAGACGTCCTTGCCCGAGGTGTCGGGGCCGTAGGTCACGTCCACGTGGCTCACGTGGTACTTGCTGCACAAGCGGCAGAGCACGTTGCTGAGCAGACCCCGCAGGACGTCGGCCGTGGTGCTCAGCTTGCTGTGCAGGCCGTGGGCGTAGGGGTTGAGGACCTTCTGGTCTCTCGTGATGTTGCCCAGGGAGGCGCCCAGGTATGCGATGATGCGGTACAGCTCCACCAGCCGGGCCTTCTCCGTGCCGTTGGCGTGGAAGGGCGGGAAGTCGGTCACGTTGGGGCTGCACAGCTTGTCCAGGTTGTTGGGGAAGGGCTCCCCCTGGGCCGTGTACTGAGGAGCAGAGGGGCAGAGGGGTGGTGAGGTGGGAGGCAGGGACGGCTGCTCCAGCCCTGCTGCCCAGCCTGTGGTCAGCCCTTGGGCGTCCGTGCCGCCCCCCCCACAACACACACACACACACACACACACACACACACAGGGGCTTGAGAACCCAATCACTTGCCCGGCAGGCATCTCGGGACTGTCCCGAGAGCCAGAAGTAGCAGTGGGCGCGAATGCACTTGCTAAAGCATCCAGCCTCTATTCCACGCAAGGAGGTACCCTCCTCATCACCCGCATCAGGACCACAAGGGAGAGGGGGGGAAACACCCGGTCTCACCTCCAGCTGTGTGCACCACACACACTTGCCCTTTCACCCACCGCATTCACCCTCTTCCTGGGCGGCTCCGCACCCCGTCACCCACAGCCCGCCGTCTCTTTCAACAGCACCTCCCCAGTCCCTTCCACCACCTCCCTCTCTGTCATCTGCCTCCCTCCACCAGGTGGACAAATCCCAATGCTACAAGTGCCAGCCCTGCCTGCCACCTCTTCTCCAGGCGCCTCTGCCCGCCCCCGCCCCCCCCCCCCGCCCCATCTACCTTGGCACCCGGGGAAAGAGGCCGGGCCTCGGCCGCGGGATGGGGAGGAAGCTGGGGGGATCTGGGTGCAGTGGGACAAAACCGCACACCCTTCCCTTCTCTGACCAGCCGCACCAGCCCAGGTCCCTGCTTGCAGACCCCAGCCCTCCCTGCCTGTTCCTCGGCACCCTGAGGGGGAGGCTTACATAGAGGATAAAGAGGCTGTTGGCACTGCTGTTGAGTTGTCCCAGCTGGTTTCTGATCTGGTTCATGAGGTTGCTGGGACAGGGATGGCGGGTGGCACAGGTGGCGTTGACCGGGGTGATGGGAAGGGGGCTCCCGGCCCCGTGTTTCCAGTGGAGAACGAGCAGCAAGGGCACAACTCCTGCAGACAAGCGGTGGGGAGCCATGAGCAGGGGTGGCGGGGGGGGGGGGGGGGGGGCAGCGGGCAAGCGGCTTAGGGGAGAGGCTGCGACTCTGGTCCTGCAGGGACGTTCCCCTCTCAGGCTCCAGCTCTCTCTTCTCCAGACCTGGCGGTTTCTGATTTTCGCAATGTCCCTGCATCTACCTCCCCAGATGGCTAAATCTCCCTGTTTATCACTCCCTGCTGTCTCCTGAGGGGACCAAGGGGACAGGACACGAGCTGTTCCTATCAGCTGAGAACCGGATTCAGAGTGATACCAACCCTCCAGGCCTCTGCCAGGAGGGGACGATGCCCCAGGTCTCAAGAAAAAGATCCTTAACTCCCCAGGAAGGTCCAGATTCCTAAGTGTTACTTCATGCTCCTGTCTCACAGAGCGGGCTCCCACCAGGCCCACGGGGAGCGGGGGTTTCTGCTGACCCTCATCTCCCAAACTTGTCTCGGCGATGTGGGCTCACTGGGCCTTTTGCCCCCTGATCCTGTCACCTTCCCCCAGCTTCTCTGTGGTCCTCCTCCTCCAGATGTGGCCAGTCCCCTCTCTGGGACCCTGGACTCCACCCCAGGGCTGCAACTCTGCCCCCTTCTCCAGCGCCAGGGCATCCTTCAGAACCTCCCTTCCTGGCTCCTTGCTGCTCCTGGCCTCCGCGCTCCACCCCCCACCCCCCACACTCTTGTTCACTGGTCCTCGTCCCAGGTTGCGGGTTAGGACAAGGAGAATCCTGGGGTTCCACAGACACCCTCAGAGCCTTCGAGAGGGAGAGGGAATGGTGCAACCAGGAAAGAAAAAAAGGGAAAAGGTTGCAGGCAGCCAGGTGGGCGGGGGAGGGAGGGAAGTGAAAGGTGAGAGGGAGAGGGGAGATCTGTCCAGGCCTGTCCAGGAGCGCCCCTCCCCGCAGGGAGGGCAAGGGGGCCCTGCTTGCCACCCACCCCTCTCTGTGTTCCAGATGACCCTGCAGCAAGGGCTGGGGTCGGGGGACCTGTGAGAGTTGGAGAAGCGAGGAGACTGGAGGAAGGGGAGGCGCTCTGGAGCCCGTTCCTCGGCTGGGACAGTGCAGCCTCGACTTCACTTCTGGGTCCCCTGTGCCTCCCAGCATCTCCAGGCAGGGCTCAGGCCCCAGGATGGCTGGCGGGGGGGCGGGGGGTGCCCCACACCCCGGGCTCACCTAACACAGACCACAGCTTTCCGGGCTCTAGCAGATGGAGGCGGCACCTGCTCCCGTCCCGGGCCGGAGTTTGCGAGCTGCTCCGGCGGCCGGCGCCCCTCCCAGGGAGCAGCCGGGGACGCGGTTGGAAAAGAAAGCGGAAAGAAAGAAAAAGAAAGAAAAGAGGGAGGGTGAATCCCGGAGAAAGCTGAGCGGGAAGAGCAGCGGCGAGAGTTCAGGAGCGAGGAGGAGGAGGAGGAAGGCAGCGGCGCCCCCTGCCTGGCCCGCCAACCTGCGGGGCCCCGGGCGGGCTGGGCGCGAGGTGCGGGGACCATGTGCCCGCGCTCGCCCCCGGCGGCGGCCGCCACCCGGCGCCTCCGGCGGCCCGGGCTCTCGGCTGCGCGGGCGCCCCAAGTGTCCGTGTGTCTGCGGCGGGTGGGTGTCCCGCTCGCGATCGCCAGGGGCCCCAAGTTTGCCGCGGCGCCCGCGGCCGGGGCTCCCGGCGGAAGCCAGCCCGGGGCAGGGGGCGGGTGGATTTACCTGCCGCCAAGACCTTCATTATGGGCTGCACTCCAGAGGGCCTTGAAGGAGACCTTAGATGCCGGCAGTTTTCAGAGGTTCATGCTCAAATGGGGAATTTGCCTGATTTATATACTGGAGCCTGTGTTGTAAGACAGAGAGAGAAACAGCTATATTTAGCAGGGATCCCCGGTCCAGGAAGTTGTTTGAGGTGCATCATAGGAAATTATGAATGGAAGAAAGTGAGAGTGGAGGGGGGGCAGTGAGGGGGGAGGGTGGGGAGAGCAGACTTTTTCCCTCTTCTAAGAATTTGATTGATAAAATTATAATGAACTCTTCAACAAAACACCCTGCGGTTTTCCTGAGCGGCTTGCCCTGGGAGTTGTTTGAAGATGGGGGGGAGGGAGGGTCCCCGAGTCATCAGGGTCCCCCCTCCCCCGGGGAAGTGGGCACCCCAGACAACCCTGACTCACCTGGGTTTGGGGAGGTGGCTTGAAACTAGGCAAGGAGATGGGAGCTGACACCTGCAGCCCCCTGGTCAAGGGGTTTGGAGGGGGGCAGTGGGGAGGAGGCAGGCTGGGGCTTGGCTGAGAAGGAGGTTCCAGGAAGAGGGGCTGGGGCCCTGGCGTGGACTTTAGACGGCAATAAAGCGAAACTGAACGTGGGCCCTGGAAGCCACCACAGGGATGGCCTCCTCCATCCTGCCCGCTGCCACTGGGCAAAGCAGGGCTCCCAAGAGGACAGGTTGCCCAGGGTCCCACACGGTCAGGCCTCCTGAGCGCCATCAGCAAGCCAGCACTGCTGACCACCGGTGGGGCCCAGGAGGGGCTGGCAAGATGAAAGCTGAGGGGCTGCTGTGACTGCCTTCGCTGGGGAGGAGCTTCGGGGAAAGTGTGGTGCGTCTGGCGTTTGCCTGATCTCTCGGCTCCCTTCCAGGGAGGGTGGTCCTGCATTTCCATGTTGAAAGGACATTTGAAGCAGAGACTTAGCCAACTGAACCTGGGCTTGCTCCTTGGGATGCGGAGAGATGGTTGGGGAGAACAGAAGCGGCTTGGAGGGCCCTTGGGGCTCAGAGCAGGGTGATGGCCCCCTAAAGGCACTTCCGGAGCCTCTTAGGCAGAGTCACAGATTCTGGTGTCTTTGGCGGCAGATAGGTTCAGAAATGAATGAGGGGCAGGAAGGAATGGTGAGGACTAGGGAGAATGAGCTTGGCATCCCCTCCCATTAAAAAGCATTCAAAAAAGAAAAAACAGGTGGGGGAGTGCCAGCCAGGCACATATCTGGGACCACACTGCCCCTAAAATTGCCAGGGGTACCCCCGTCCCAGGAGATTCTCCTGCCCCTGGGATCCACCACAGCCCTCCCACCTGACCCTGAGCAGCGAGCGAGCGGGGCAGGACAGTTGATTCTCCAAGGCCGGGGAGCCCTGCAGCCTTTCCTTGGCTTCCAGTTCCCTCAGCCATCCCCCCCCAACCCCCGCCCAGTGCCCCCAGCTCCCGCCTCTTGCCACATCCCGGACCTGCCCAGCCACGCGTTCCTTCCTCCCGCTTCGTGCCAGGACGAGCCCTCCTGCGGCTGCCGTGCCCCCTCCCCTCACACACGCCCTGCCCTCTCCAGGCTGCTTCCTCCCTCTCCCTCTCCCTCTCCCAGCACAGGGCCTGGATGTGGGGCTGATAAAACTGCCCATCCCAGCGGGCACTTCCCAGCGGGGGAGGAGCCGGCAGGGCCCACACTGGCCTTCCTCCCCTCCCTGTCCTCTCTGCACCTTGCGGCTTCCCTGGGGGCCGCGGGAGGCCCCACCTGGAATTCAACCCCCCTCCAACACCTGCTTTGGGGTGTGTGTACACCCCAGGACATCCCAGGTCACCTCCCTCTCATCAGCCCCCCCACCCCAAGTCTCTCCTGCACAGGGGCCTGACCACTCAGGGTCACGTGCACCCCCGACATCTCCCAGACCCGTCGTATGACTCCGCCTGACTCTTTGGATGGGCACCCCCAAATGCATTTGAGGCCCCCATCTCTGGATCCTCTGGTTCCCCGAGTCTCTCACTAGGTGCCCTGAATCTCCCTCCTGCCCCGCTGCCTTCCGGGCCCAGTCCCTCCAATCTCCTTCCCAGCGGACTCTGGCTGCCCAGACCACCCCCCCTCAGCCCTATAAAACACCCCCCCGAACGCCATGTCATCTCAGCCCCACCCCGCAGGAAACAGGAAGTGGGGCCGAGTCTGCAAGACACTTCACCACCACCCCCTGCGCCCTGATGGGCCCCCTCCCCTGCCTCAGTTTCCCCTCACACGGTACCTGACTTGGTCCGTGCTCCCCAAGTGTTCCGGGCCCCTCGGCACCCCAGGCCCAGCCTCCCTCTCCTGTCCATGTCCGGCCACCACCTGCACTGGGCCTCTCGGAGACAAAGGCCGAGCAGGGTCTCAGAGCCGCCTGCAACGTGGCCGTGGTCCCTGGGAATCGGCAGCCCAGGCCGCGCTCCAGGCCAGCTTCGGTCTCCTGGAGTTTGTTTTCTTCCCTCCCTCTCCACGCTGCTGTGTGTGTGTGCTTCCCCCCCACCCCAACTTCCTCACGGAAGGCAGCCTCCCTTCTTGGCCGCCTGCTCCCAGGGTCGTGACCCCAGGCCCCACCCTGGAGTGGCAGCCCCAGCCAGGCCCCTTCCAGCTGTGACTTCATCCCCAGCCTGTCCTGCTCCTGCACCACTGGGCCTGCTGGGGATCTGACCGGCCTCGGGTGAGGGGGACACTCGGGCCCACGCGGCCGGGGCCAGGGGGTGCTCCTCTGGGCAGCTGTGCCATCCACCTGCTCATCTCCTTTCTCCAGGAACCAAGTCCAGGGCTGGCCTGGGGCCTCCCCGGGCCCCTCAGAGCAATTTCTCTCCCACTCGCTTTAGCCACCAGCCCCTCCTTTTCTGTTGATTCTCACTCACCAGCCACAAGCCTTAGAATGTCACATGTCTTATTTTTCCGACGGGGAAACTGAGGCTCAGAGAGGTGAAGGCACTTGCCCGGAGCAGCACAGAGAGTTAACAATAGAACCGGGCCTGGGCCCCCAGCCTCTGGCCTGAAAGAGGGCCACATGGATGCCGGCAGCCCCTCACACTGAGGGGAATGACGAGTGGTGGGCTGCACTCGGGACACTTCTTCCAGGAAGCCTCCCCTGGCCTCTCACAGCCCAGACCGGCTGAATCTGCTTCATCCTGCCCATTCTCCTTTCAAGTGGGAACAAGACTCATTCCTTGCTGTTTGAGTGCTTGGATAGGGTCTGATCCTCCATTTGAACTCTCGAAGGCACCTGGCTCGGGGTTACATCAGAGTAGATGCTAAGTATTTTTAAAAGCATTTTAGTTTCCAAAAGCTGTCTGTGCCAAGTCTCTTGTGCTGAAAAGAAACGTGAAGTCTGTGGGTTGGAAGCATGGACTTCAGCCCCAGTCACACTCGGGTTAGAGGTTTGGCTCTGCCAGTGTTGAGTTTAGAGACTTTGAGGAAGTGACCACCTCCTGGCCTCAGTTGATTCATCTGTAAAATGGGTACAATGGCACCTATGCTGTGGGTTTGCTCTGTAGGCTCAGGCTGTTCGCAGGTCTGGCCACCCAGCAAGCCCCTTTACCTGTCAGCATCATTCCTCCTTATTGCCTCCCTGTTCTTGTCCCCATTTTACAGATGAGGAAACTCAGGCATGCTCCAGGGCTAAAGGGGGAATGCGGGACAGGAGAGGAGTCCGTTCATTCTCTCCTGATGGATAACAGAAGCAAAACAACCTTGAGCCTCCAACTTCCGGGATGCCCCAAGAAGATCAGATGGGTTGTTGGGCAAGGGGTGGCATGGCGGTGGGCTCTCTCTCCCTATAGCCCATCCTGGCCCCTGACCACCCCCTTCCCAGGCCTGAGCTGAAGAAACAGCAGCTGACCCAGCCTCACCGCCCCCAGGAGCTGATTCACCCCCCGGCCCCATCTGAGAAGGAAGGAGACATAGCTCAGCTCAGAGGGGCTTGAATCACCAGCCGCCCCCTGCAGAGCCCTGCGGGGGGGGGGGGTGCAGAGTTGCGGGGGTGGGGGACAGCACCCTGCCTGTCTGTCTCTTTCCTGGGCCCCGGGGCATTCAGGGGAGAGGGCAACGTGGCAGTGGCCATTGGCAGGGGGTGGTAGGGAGGTACCCTTGCAGCCGGGCATCCTGTGTGGGCAGCCAGCAGCAGTTACTCACCAGGTAAGCAGCTCGCTGGGCATCGGGGAATTCCCCAAGACTAGTGACCCAGAAACTGAGTCCTCCGGGCAACCCCCACTGCCCGGGCCAGCCCCCCTCCTCCCTTCCCATATCTCTTCCCTGTCCCCAGCTCAGATCCCAGTTCTCTGAAACCCAGCAGCTGCTGTCACCATCAGCGCACGCCCCGCTCCTCGCCTTGACGCTCCCACCTGGGAAATGAGCACAGGGCAGTCAGATGGGCCCAGGGGAGGAAGTTGGGGGTCAGAGGGAGTGACCCGGGACCAGGGCTGGTGAGGGGCAGCCAAAGGAGACAGGAGAAGCCCAGGAATTCCTGGCACAGCCCTGGCAGTTGGGTTTCCTGTCCCCAAAGGCAAAAGTATCTCGTTATTTGGCACTTGAGAAAGGAGGACGTATTAGTAACTACACCTGCGGGGCCACCCGCCTCCACCGTCCACAGGCTCTCACGTAAGCTCTCGTGTACTTTCCTGTGGCTTCTGGCTCAGTTTTGCAAGTCACCTTGGGCCCTCCAGGGCCCCGGGTGGTTCTGGTACCCATGGTAAGGGTGTGGCTTAGAGCCAGGCAAGCTTGTATTTGAACCCTGTCCATGCTGCAGGTCACTATGTGACCTGAGGCGACTGCCTTTCTCTGAGTCTCCCTCCGTTCCCCACTGGGAGTGGGAATGCTGTAATACTGGGCTCATGGGTCGGTCAGGGGGATGTTAAGTGGGAAACACACGGCGCCTGCCACGTGGCAGCTTTTCTCACCAGAGCTCCGCAGTGGACACAGGAGGGGCTCAAACCCCAGCCTGAGTCAGGGGCTTGGATTGTGCTTGGGTTCGGGGATCAGTGTACCACCTGCGGTCTGAGAGTTAAGCCAAGGAGGGCTCGTGGGACCTCTCAGTACACAGAGCGTGGCGTGGATGCTTGGGGGAACAGGCAACCTCCCAGAGCCTCCGCGGGGGGACAGGAATACTTCCCGCCTTGGGGATAAGCGGTACTTCCCTTCCAGCTGTCTTTGGGGCACTTGAGGTCCAGTGCCAGGGCCTCTAGTCTGCTCTTCTCACCCTCATCCCATCAAATCTCGGTCAGGGGCCAGCCACATACCCTCGGGAGCCGAGCAGGAGCTAGAAACCACCCTGGTCTCCTGCCAACTGCCCCCAGCATCACCCTGACATTTCCTGACTGGTTCTGCGTCAGGAATCACCCCCCTGGAGGTGAATCAGAGTGACTGCATTTTTTTTTCCTTCAATTCTGATAGAAATTGCAAGGGAAGCAGCAGCCCACAGAGCTCTGATCATCAGTGGGGTCAGAGCCTTGCCTCCGGGGTCCATGCCAAGTTGCACTGGGCCTAACTGAACTTGGGGCCCTGTCCTCCTTGCCTCCATCTAGAGAATGGGTGTCTCTCCTCCCAGATTGTTCTTGCATCAGCCCTTCATGGACGTGGTATGCTAGCCTCTGCAAGCACTTTGGCCTCCCCCGGGTTCTCCCTGAGTTTCAAACTAGCTTGAGACCATCACAGGCAGAGAGAAAGAGCAGTATTTTCCCACTGTAGATCTCTGCCTCTTAGTAGATGACGGATTAAATCTACGGAGTTGGCGCCAGCACTTTCAAAAGAAAATGGAATAGCGAAATCACTGGGCATGCCCAGAGCAAGGGCAAGCGCTGCTCTGTGAAACTTCTTTTTTCCGTTGCCTGTATGTGTCATCGTGTGCATCACCTCTGGCTGTAAGGTGCAATGTGTTTCTAACTGTGGGTCGCAGTCAAAAAACGTTTGCAAGCCGCTGGTATCGATGATGAAAGCCAGGCCCTGAGGGGCTGAGGAGTGACTTGCCCGTGGTCACTAGGCAGCTGGCAGCATGGGGCCCCGGACTTAGTCCTCCGCAGCAGTCCCTTGAGGACCAGGAGTGGCAGGAGGTGCCACAGGTAGGGTGGGGCTGGGCGGGTGTTCAAGGTGGGGTGGGGAGGTGCGGAGACAAAGGCCCTCTCCTCTCACCGTTCACTCCCTTCCGCAGCCTCAGACCCCCGGGCTCGCTGCCCCGCCCGGGTGGGGCCCCGGAACAGTCACAGGCCCCTCCTTGTCAGCCGCAGAGCCCTTCATCCTTTGCTGTGGGCAGCAGGAGGGGCACGCGGCCAGTTCGAATCCAGGGCAGCCCTCAGGGGCTACCGTCAGCCCTCAAACAGTAAAGAATCTGCCTGCCATGCAGGAGACCAGGGTTTGAACCCTGGGTCGGGAGGATCCCCTGGAGAAGGAAATGACGACCCACTCCAGTACTCTTGCCTGGAGAATCCCATGGGCAGAGGAGCCTGGCGGGCTACGGTCAATGGGGTCATAAAGGGATAGGGTGGCCCCCAGCCCCAGAGGCCCAGCCTGTGTCTGGGAGCGCCCGCCGGGCTCCCCGTGGGCCTGTGTCTCCCGGCCTGGGTGGACATTCGCAGGCACGTGTGTGTGTGTGTGTGTGTGTTTGGTGAGGCCCCTTGTGCGTCTGCCCTGTGTGTGTGCGGGAGGCTGGGAGGGAGCCGGGGTGGACCCACCACCCACCCCTGGCTGAGCCCCTGTGTGATTCCGCTTGTGTGTGTGTCGCCGTGTGCCCGGAGCCTGTATGAGTCTGTGCGGGTCTGTGCGTGGCAGGGGTCTCTGGACACGAGTGGGGCGGCCTGACGCAGCGTGCGTGCGCGCGCCCCTGAGTGCGTCTCCAGCGCCCCGGCTCCGCACCCGCCAGCCCCCGCCCCTGGGAACCGTGCGGCGGCCTCGCGTCACGTCACGGGGCCACCGGCAGCTGTTTCCTCCCCACCCCGCCCCAGCACCGCCCCCCTGCCCTGGCCACCCTGACTCTTGGCTCAGGGACAAAGCTGAGGTCAGAGCTGAGCTGACAGCTTCCTTCTCCCACTGGATTTTCCAAAAGAGAGAGAGAGACCACAGCTCGGCTCCTATTAAATAATCGCGGGGCCGAGGTTGGGGGTTGGGGTGGGGTCGGGGGTGGGGGGTGAGGATGTTTCACTCAATGATTTCCTGAATTCGGAGGCCATAAACAGGACAGGAAGCAGTCCCGCAGACCCACTCGGCCTGAAACGGGCCGCCCTGAGGTGGAGCCCGGCCTCCCTCCCCCAGCCGAGCTCCAGCTCGCTGGGCCACCCTGACCCGACCCCAGAGATGATGTCAGGGAAGCGGCCGGGCCTTCTCCCCGAACCGTCCCTGGGCGCCTGTGGGGACTGAGGAAGTGTCCAGAGGATGGTGGGTGGGAGGCGATGTGAGACTCCGGCGGGTGATAAGATGGAAAGAGCAGAGAAGCCCAGTCCCAGCGGGCGGGGAGGACGGAGGGGACGAGGCCCAGCTGGGGCCGAACTGCTCTCCTGGAGAGAGAACAGGAGATGCGCTCCCTGAAGTCAGGGGAGGTGGGACGGGACCAGGTAGGGGAGGGCCAAGCCGCCCCCTGCATCCTCCGGGAACCGCCAGACAGCACCGTCCCCTACCCCAACCCGCGCCCTTGGGCTACTCTAGCTCTGCTTCCTGTGGCTGGCCCAGCGCAGACCCCTTCATGAGCATCCGTCCCACTGCCTCCCCCAAGCAAGCAAAGCACCCACAAGACTCTCCGGTTATCTGCAGCCTGGACCCCTATTCCCTCGGGAGACCTTTGAACCCTGGTTTTACATACATGGAAACTGAGGCTCAGAGAGGTGAACGATTTGCCTGAGGTCACCCAGGGTGTGATGGAGACAGCTCTCCACCCCAAGACCCCCACAACCTCCCTCCCACTGGAGCAGGAGGCCAGCTGTGGTCTAGGGCTCATGGGCAGCAAGGGGCCAGGGGGTCCCCAGGATGAGTCTCAGCCCCACCCCAACCCCAGGGAGCCCCTCCTTCTGTCTGAACCGGCCGCTCAGCTGCTTATCAGCTGCAGGACTCCATGACACAATCCTGCTCTGATCTCCTGCCCAACCGGGCCTCCTCCACCCCCGCCCCGCCCCAGACCCTGTTTCCGCTTCCTCCCTTTCTGGGTGGGACCAAGCCTGCCCCGGGATCACAGTGAACTGTCTACAGAGCCAGAATCCTACAAGCCCTTCCCTCGGTGGCTGTGGTCTCCCCAGAGTCCACTCTGGCCAGCAGGGTGACAGCAGGGGACCCTCAGAAGGAAGATGGTGGCCTGTAGATCCCCAGCCTTAGGGTCCCCTCCAAGAGCCCACCTGCCTCCTAAAGCGCCGTTAGCCTGGGGAGCTTAAAGACCGTCCTGGCTTCCTCTTCCTCTGCGCCCTGACTTGTAAAGGGAAAAGGTTGGAACGATGAGGCTGCAGGGGTGTGAGGTTGGTGGTCTCTGCGATCAGCCAGGCCAAAAGTGTAGTCCTAGCTCGGCCACTCACGACCTCAGACAGGTGACCTCATTGCTCAGACCCCAGTTCCAAGAGCAAACGGACAAAGTAGGACAAAGTGAAGTCGCTCAGTCGTGTCTGACTCTTTGCGACCCCATGGACTGTAGCCTACCAGGCTCCTCTGTCCACTGGATTTTCCAGGCATAAATAGGGACAATTGTCAACCTGTGAGGTTAGCAATTACCCTCTGGAAAACCCAGGCAGCACCGAGACAGGCCTGAGAGACTGACATTATTATCTGAGCTGTTAAAGGTGCTTCCCAGGTGGCGCTAGTGGTAAAGAACTCACTGCCAATTCAGGAGACATAAGGGTTGCATCCCAGGATTGGGAAGATCCCCTGCAGGAGGGTCTGGCAACCCACTTCAGTATTCTTGCCTGGAGAATCCCATGGACAGAGGAGTCTGGCGGGCTACAGTCCAGGGGGTCAGGAAGAGTTGAACACAACTAAAATGACTTAGCATGCATGAGTTAAGATGTCACAGGTGGGACCCAGAGAGGGGAAGTGACTTTTTCAAGGCCACACAGCAAGTTAGTGACACATCCCCAACAGCCAGGTGAGCTGCTTGCTTCCCTCGGGTCCCAGACAAGGAGTCCAGAAGCCTGGCTTTTAGTCCTGATTAGCTGTGAGGGTTCCAGAAAGAAGGTTTTAGGAGTCTCAGTTTCCCCATCTGTAAAACCAGCCTAAGAAGAAGGCCATCGGTCTCGAAGGAGCTGGAAAGGCTCTCTGAGGCGTGGACTACAAGGTGGGGTGGTGGAGGGTAGAGAAAGCCTCCCAGGAGTCCTGCAAAGCTGGGCCCAGCGCCGGTGAAGGCCAAGTCCCCAGCTCACCGCCCTGAGGTCTCCAGCACTCAGTCGCTGAGCTCAGCTCCAAGCCGCGGGCTGCAGCGCCCCCCACTGACCAGTGGGCAGCAGGCACCGTGGCCGAGGCACCATCAGTCCCAGGTCCGCCTGACTGGGTCAGTACCTCCCCGAGGGCTGGGCAGGGCGGGATTTGGGGATTGAGGAAGTGGGCAGAGATGCGGGGGACTGGGAATGGAGGGTAGGCCGAAGAGGCCGTCAGCCCCGGCGCGGGAGGTGGCAGGTGGGGGGGGTGGGGGGCTCCTGGAGGGGCGCGCGCCCTGCTGAGCACCTGGGGTCGGGGCGCGGGCCACAAGGGGGCGCCAAAGACCACATGCAGCTTGGGGAGGGGGCTTCTGTGCCTCCCTGCAGCTGGAGCTCTGGGGGTGAGGAGGGGAGGTGGCGGGGAGGGGAGGTGGGAGACTGCTGCCCCTTCTCACCCACCTCAGGCCCAGGACCACCTACCCATACCCAGGACCGTCCGTACCCAGGACGGGCCCCGGGGACAGTGTCCCCACCCCCCAGCCACCACCCCTGCCTCTTCCCAGTCCTGGGGAACCGCTGATGGCAAAATTGGGGTCCAGCCCCTTGTCCAATTATTTATGCCAAGGGGCCCTCCCCACATGGTGCCAAGCTCTGTGCAGACTACTTTTCTCCTTCCACTCCTACGTGGCCCCAGGATCTGGGGCCCCCACACCACAGTTAAGCCCATCTTACAGAATGAGCAAAGCACACAGAGGTCGAGTCCTCTCTGGGTCAAGGTCAAAAGCACAGCGGCCATGACCTTGACAGACCACACACCCCACAGCCTCCCATCAGAGACTTCACTTTAGTAAAGATTCTCTCTCTTCTCCCCAAAGCAGAGGCAGGCAGGGGGCCACCCCGTGACCCACCGCAGCCCCTTCTGGGAGGGACAGGGACCCTCTGCCTGCCAGGTCTCCATCCCAAGGGAAGCTAGGCCATCATGAGCTCAGACCCCTTCCCTGTTCTGGGGAAAAGGGAACTTGAGGGCCCTTTGGGAATCCAGGAATCCACACCCCCCCCTCCAGAGGGGTGACCCCTTCGGAATGACACAAAGCCAGGGTCCCAGCCTCCCCATCCAGTGCTCCTCTGCCCTTTAACCCCACCATGATCTTTAACCCCCCAGGTGTCTGCATGAATAACACTTTCACATCTGGTCCAAACTCTACCTCCCTGGGCTGACAGAGCTGTGCAGGCATGTCTTACCATGCCCATTGTGCAGATGGGGAGACTGAGGCCTGGAGAGCCAGGTGGGCCACCAGGTACCCCCGACACACAAGGGGACGGGTGACGTCTACCTGCGCTGAGCGTAAATTGGGGGAAGCCTACCGTGGTTCAGGGCACGCTGGACCCTTGGCTGTCTGGCGGGGCGCTGGCTGGGTCTTCAGTGGGGCACCATCGACGTGGGGCTGGGCCCTCTGCTGCTTCCCTCGCCTGCTGAACCTTCTCTGGAGACGTCTCCTCACTCCGCCCCCGACTTGACTTCCCGTCCAGGGCCGGGTGGCCCGGAGGCTCCCCCCACTTCCACCCCCCCACTCCCCCCCCCCAGCTGAAGGGCTGGGGGCCACGGGGGCCGGGCGGCCCAGGTTCCTGGCCAGACTGCCCCTGACACAGGTGGGCCAGGCTCTTCAGGCCCGCCGAGGAGAGAAGCGCGGCCAGGGCTGGGGAGGGGGCGTCCCTGTGCCCAGGCGGCCCCTGCCCTGTGCTGCGTGGCGAGGCCGCCGGGGCCTGACTCACAGCTGACTGGGCCGCGCCCAGCCCGCCAGGGTGATCCAGGCCGGCATAAGGCGATGACTGGGCAGCCCTCCACATGACCGGCCGGGGTCGGCCTTAGGTGTTTTGACTCAGACCTGCCACGGGCCGTGTGCACCGGGGCCGTGTCCCCTCGTCCCCGTCGCCGGAGGAGTCACAGAGCTGCAGCCAGCCCCCAACCCCGGACACGGTGCCCCTTGAGCCACCTCTCCCTGCCCCGGCACCCACCTCGGCGCCCCGGCCCGCCTGGCCCGCCTTCCTCCATGGGCGAGGGGCCCCACCTGCCCAACCCCACCCGCTCCCGAGACCTTCGCCCCTCCCCGAGCCGGCAGAGCCCAGCCCTCAGGGCCGCCCCAGGAAGCCGGCAGCTGCGCCGGCCGAGCATGGGGCCTCCCCACTCTTGACTGTGGACTGTGACCCTTTCCTTGGCGTGGAAAAGGCGTTCTGTGGGCACTCCGGGTCCCAGGCCTGGCGTGGGCAGTGGGGAGAGGCGGACGGGGAGCGGGGGGCCACAGGGACAGAAAGAGGAGGAGAGCTACAAAGAAAGAAAAGCAGCGAGGAAAAGGGAAAAAGAGGGAGAGAAAAGAAAGCAGACGTGGCCCGGGCACCTGCCTAATGATAGCCCCACAGGCCCCGTGTTCCACTGTCTCGGGGAAAAACCTCTGCCCCGCCTGGGAGGCAGCCTGGTAACCGAGTCTGCTGGGGACGCCGGGGCTCAGCCGGAGGGTGCACGGAGCCCGGGGCGGGGGCGTGGGGTCACTCTGCTGACCCTTCACGCCCTCTCCCATCCCTTGAGAGGGACGGACGCGTCGCAGCAGAGATGGCGGGCGGCAAGGGCGTGCAGGCGCGAGGCCCAGCTCTGCCCCGAGCACGCAGGGGTTCTTTTCTGGAGGCAGACTAAGTGCCGGGCCCCCTTGCTGCCGTTTCCCAGGGAACTTTCCATCTGTGTGTGTGTGTGTGTGTGTGTGTGAGTGACGTGCAGGGTTGACTGAGGGGCTGTGACCGTCACCCTGAAAAGCTTGAGACAGGAAAGAAAACCCAGCTCCCGGTCGATTCCAGCAACAGAGCTGCCAGGGGCCTCCTCTGTCTCCCTGACCCTGGGCCAGCTGGCCTGTGGATGGCGGCCCCGTCACACGAGCCGCCACGGTGGGGAGCTTGCGCTGTGTGCAGGCCCGCGGGGCAGGGAGTCCACGCACACTGAGGTGCAAAAGCTTTCGTAGAGCCGCCGCCCCGAACCCCAGCCTCACGCAGCTGTGGCCGCAGGGAGCGGGGAGGGGAGCTGAGAGGGCTTCTCCTAACTCCAGGCACAGATGACAGAAATGACCCTCAGACTGAGGCTGCGGGAGGTGCACTGGGCTGCTGGAGCGTCCGTGAGGGCACATGGGGTGAGGTGCAGGCCTGGGGCTGAGCGCGGCCTCGAGGCATCCACGGGGCACCCGGCCGTCTGCGGCTCTGGGACCGAGCTGGAGATGGTGGCACCTGCAGCTTGGGGCCTCCTCGGGAGACAGCGTCATGGAGGTGACACGTCCTCACTGACAGACCCCTGAGGCCCCCACCCCAGCATCTGGGGGCTGCCTGATCTGCTTCCTGCCGGGTGGGTACCAGGCAGGACGGAGAGCCACCACCCTGGGCTTGCCAGCTCCCTTGCCAGCTCTTCCTCGCCCAGAACCTCTTTGGCCCTCTCCACAGGCAGCTACAGAGCCGGATCCCCTTCCGCTCAGGGAGACTGTAGGTGCCTGGCTCTCCGGATCTGCCCACCTTCCACCCACAGCTTCCCAGCAGCCTGGTCCGAGGAAAGACCACCCCCAGCAGCACCACCACGCTTGAACAGGGCCACAAAGAGCGAGGCCAGCCGTCTGCCGTCGAGGGCACCTGGGGAGCACCAGTCTAGGCTGGGCTCCCCGCCCGGCTCCTCACTGGGCTCCTGCTGCGTGCTGGGACCGGGCAGAGAAGACAGAGGTGGACTCTGTCCTCGGAGGCTCTAGGCTAGCAGGGGAGGCGGACAGGCAGTGCAAATGCCACATGAGCTGAGGCCCCCGCCGCCCCGTTGGACACTTTTGAGAAAAGTTACCACGTTGCTGGACCCAGCCAAGGATGAGCTGACCAGAAGGAGCACAGCACTGCAGACAGAAGAGCACCGGCAGGGGCCTTGTGGGGCGAGGTCCACTGGGATCCAAAAGTGGCTGGTATGGCAGGAAGCCCAAGAGCAAGAGGGAGCCCCACTGGGGCTGGTGGGCAGGGGGCGGGGGGCAGGTAACAGAGAGCCTTTACTAAGTACTTTGTAAACAGCCTGGAATACAGAGGGTACGCCCTGGCTGCAAGTAAGAGACCTGGAGTTCTAGCCCCAGCCCTGCACTAACTTGTTCTGTGACCTTGAGCAAGAGGCTGTCCCCCTCTAGGCCCTTTTGATGAATCAGCAATACCCTCACTCACTGCACCAATTCTTGAATGCTCAGACCATTTTTTTGCCCTGGCCCTTTCTGCCACCTAGAGGCTCCACCCCTCCTCCTGTGCGTCGTTCAGGCTGCAGAGTGGACGTCACTTCTTCCAGGTGCACCGCTGACCACTCACATCTCCAGACTCTCGCTCTCTGTTTCATCACCGCTTTGTTTTTGCCAAGCTCAAGCTCGCACTGCAACCTCAGGTGCTCCTGTCCGTTCTTTTGCTTGTCTGTCGTCTGTCTGACCCCTCTTCTGGGAGCTCTGTGCCCCGGGGGACTTGTGAATTTGTCAGCAGAGTTACAGAGGTTGAAAGGTAATGGGAGGATGCTCCCGCGCTGATGTCCAATGGACCGGAATTCAAAATGTGCCCGCCCCCAGGAAATTGGCTCTGAGGACCTGGGCAGGTCACTCAAATTCTCTGAGCCTCAGTCTTCTCATCAGCGAAGTAGGTCATAGTGGGTGGAGTTCTCTTCCACCCCATGTTAAGTCTTGTTCCCACCAGAAATGGGGGTGGCCAGGGACTGATCTAGGTCAAGTTCATCTAATTCTGTGAGCCCTTCCTTTGTAGCTGTCGCTTCGCATGTCACTGATGTATAGATGACCTTCCAGGGGTGAGGCCCTGAGCATTGGGGGCAGCCTGGTGGAATCCCTACCGGACCTGGGGCCCTTCAGGAAACAGTTTCAAGGCACCTACCAGGTTGCAGGCCATATCTGAGACAAGATCTATTATTATCTTGTCTGTTTCACGAAACACACCAGGGGCTTCCCTGGTGGCTCAGATGATAAAGAAACTGCCTGCAATGCAGGAGACCTGGATTCTATCCCTGGGTCCGGAAGATCCTCTGGAGAAGGAAATGGCTACCCACTCCAGTATTCCTGCTTGGGAAATCCGATGGACAGAGGAGCCTGGCGGGCTACAGTTCATGGGGTCGCAAGAGCTGGACATGACTTAGTGACTCCCTGGTAGCTCAGTTGGTAAAGAATCCGCCTGCAATGCAGGAGACCCCGGGTTGATTCCTGGGTCAGGAAGATCCGCTGGAAAAGGGATAAGCTACCCACTCCAGCGTTGGGCTTCCCTTGTGGCTCAATTGGTCAAGAATCTGCCTACAACGCGGGAGACCTGGGTTTAAACCCTGGGTTGGGAAGATCCCCTGGAGAAGGGAAAGGCTACCCACTCCAGTATTCTGGCCTGGAGAATTCCATGGACTGTATAGTCCATGGGGGTTGCAAAGAGTCGGACACAAATGAGTGACTTTCACTTCACTTCGCTGTTTCACACAACACCCACAGGACACATACCCCCAGCCACTCACCCACGAAGACCGAGAGCAGCCCACACACTCCATCTCTCCCCTGTCCCCTCTGGTTCCCAAACCTCCGGTCCCCAGCTTCTCAAGCGAGACCCACTCTGAGAAAATGGGCACTTTCTCTGAGATGCCCCCTCAGTCAGAGCCCACAGCTGACAGGGGTGTGCGGCTTCCCTTCCCGGATAGAGCAAGGACCCCCAGCCCAGCCCTCCATTGGTGGACGCTTATGGCCTTGCCACCTAGGGACCCCCCCATCTCCAAGAGGCTTCCCCAACTACCCCCCCCAACCAATGCAACAGAGACACACAGGGGCTTTAGAAACCATGCAAATTTTAAATATATGTTTGCACAATATTAACATTAAATACACATCATAAATAAGCCTTATAAATAGAAAACAGATTTTTAAAAAACTGATTTTAAAAAAATCTATAAATTAGTCCT
Organism: Bos javanicus; assembly: GCF_032452875.1. Taxonomy (NCBI): domain Eukaryota; kingdom Metazoa; phylum Chordata; class Mammalia; order Artiodactyla; family Bovidae; genus Bos; species Bos javanicus. The sequence goes on from NC_083884.1 coordinate 69,712,044, forward strand.
GTCCCTCCAAGGAATTGGCCCAGAAGCTTCTGGGACCCCCCCTCCAGGAGGGCGGTGATTTCAGCACGAAAAAATACCATGATGCACCATCAGGGGGCGCAGCCGGCAGCCGAGACCCAAGACCAGGCGCTTCCAGGCACTAGGTCTCCTCCAGAGAGCGGAGCCTGTGCCCAGGGGCCGTCTGCACCGTGTGTCCCTATGAATGGAGAGAATCTGATATCCACCCTGTGTCACAGAGTCCCAGCAACTGACAAGCAGAGAGGGCTGCACGTGGTCCCCAAGCCCTTCAAATCACAAAGAGAAAACTGAGGTCCTAAGAAGCAAGGTGGCCTTGATGAGGTCACACGGCGAGTTAGAGGCCAACCTTGGACCGACCCCCCACCCCCATCAGTGCTCCTTCCAGCGCCCTCTGCTCCATCACAGCTGCCTAAAGTGAGGCCTCCCAGGCATCCAGGGATCTGGCCCCAGACGCGATGAGGCATAGTCGGCCAACTCAGGCCCTGACCCCCACCCCCTTGGAGCCAGGCCACTAGGGTAAGGAGGAAGTATGGGGGCAAGAGCCATGCAAGTCATGAGAAGGACAGTCCGGCCGGTCTCCGGGGAGCAGAGCGGGGGTGGGGGGGGGCCAGTCTGGCCGTGAGTCAGCCTGTGTCATCCGACCCCTGAATCAATGGAAAGTTGGCCCTGTATGGACCTGGCCCGGCCACCCCCCGAGGGCCGAGGAAGCCAGGGCTGGGGGCACTCCACAGCCTGACCGTACCCCTGCAGCCCAGCCTTGGGGGAGCTAGAGGGGGCTGCCCGGCTCACACCCCTTAAAGTGCGCTTCGGAGATGTGGGGAGCAGAGAGGAGATGGGTGGCAGCGGCCTGCCGTCCTGCATGCCACCTGCTGACCTTTCACCTGGCAGGGGCACCCCAAAGGCTACCGGGGCGGCTGGCCCCTGGGCGCGAGTCTCCTGACCTCCGGGAAGGGCTGTGTCCTGCGGGCCCCCCTCTTCAGGGCCCGGCAGGGGCTGTGTCTGCGGCTGCGGCCCTGTCTCTCCCCCCAGCCCCGGAAGACCTGCCCGGCTGTGCGCATGAAGCGGTGGTAGCCTCGCAGGAACCCACAGTTCCTGAGCTTGCGCTGGAAAGTGCTGGAAGGCGGCGTGGGTGGCAGCGGCGTGGGCCCTGGGCCCGGCTGGGTGGGCTCAGCAGCCTTTGGGTCCGAGGAGCCACGCAGCAGCTGGGCCATGCAGTGGATGTTGTTCCCGAACCCGCGGACATTCATCTCCGCCTGTTGGTGGGCTGCTTCCGGGAGGTCCTGCTGCAGGGCACTCAGCATGCGAAGGATGAGGCCCAGTGTGGTGTTGAGGGTCTGCAGGAAGTCCTGCCTGCTGAGCCTCCACAGGGCATCCTCGCTGGGAAAGTCCCCCGGGCGCTCCCTGCAGTGTTCCTGCAGTACGGGACTGTGCAGGCCTTGGAGGTGGATCTGGGGAGAGCGAAAAGGACAGTACAGAGGTGAGCCCTGGAGCCCCAACCACACACACACACACCTGCTCAGCCTTGAGCTGCTGGGCCACATGCACCCCTTCCCCATCCAACCCTCCCATTGTTCAGATCAAGAAACTGAGGCCCAAGAAGGGAGAGGACTCCCAGGTCATTGCAGGCGGGGCTGGCGGGGGTGACCACACAAGTGGTGACGGTGGTGTGAGGTGTGTCATTGTGGAAGAGATGGGAGATGACCTGAGCTTAGGAGGGTGGACTATTCCCTGCGACGACCCGGTGCCTAGAACAAGGCCCGTGGTAGATGTGCAATGAGCACGCTGGGCAAACAGACGAATGAGGTGATGGAGTCGGGGTTCACGCTCCAGGCCCACCCACTGTTTCCTTGACGTCTCAGGGTTAGACCCGCGACAGTCTCACTGCGGCCCTGGAATAACGTGGAGCCTCGGTTCCACCACCAGCCCCAGGCTGAGCAGGTCCTCTCTGGGGATCGCTCCAGCCCCAGCTCCACCCACAGTTCTCTGAGACTCAGGTGCCCCCCGGGGGGGCTGGGCACTCACATAGGGATCCAGGAGCGTGCTGGGGTCCTGCATGAGGTCCGCCTGGCGCTGGAGCTGCAGGAGAAGCTCGTGGTACTTGCCCGAGCACTTGCCCGTGGCCACTGTGCACAGGAGCAGAAGTCTGAGGACCAGACCTGGGGCAGAGGGAAGACGAGGGACCGGCTTCAGGCTCTGCCGGTGGGCACCCTGCAGAGGGGAGGGTGCTCACGCGGGCCTCAGAGGAGGGCACAGCCCACCCCTCATCCGCGTGGAGGCGGGGGCTGGGCTCTGCGCGTGCCCAGGGACACCTGCGGCGGCCAGCACCACCGTCCAGAGAGCCGCTGCACTGCACCTGACACTGGCTGCGGCTTGCCAAGCAAGCCTTTTGAGAAGACGTGGTGGGGCAGTGGAGTCCAGCCTGCCAACCTCGGGAGCTGACCTGCGGGGGCCCAGGTGGGGCCCACGAGACCTCTGGGCTAAGGATCCGCCATTGCTGCAGGCCCCAATACCCCCAACCCTACAGGGGGCCTCCAGAGGGGTTTGTAGCCCCGGCCCTGAGCTCCATCTGCAGAACCAGGAGGGGCTGCCTTTCCACCTGGAGAGGATGCATGAGATAAGCTCATCCACGCCCCCATCTGACCCACAGGAGAACCAAGGCGCCAAAGCAGAAGGACTTGTTCAGGTCACCCAAGGCCACCCTCTGCCCCCATCTCTCGGGCCTCCCTCCTCTCTCCGGAAACGGCCACTTCTTTCAGGCGCCCCCCGCCAGAGATGTGGTGAGCCAGAGCGCCCCGCGGTGGGCGGGCACCGTCACGGCTCCCCCCCCTCCACCACCTCCCCCCACCCACCCACCGGCACCGCCAGCCACGTGGTCGGAAGGGCCTGTGGTGCAATGGCCCGGAAGGCAGTGACACCACTTTCCCTTCCTAGGAACCGTGGCCCCTTGGGGAAGACGCCGCAGCCGGGGCCCAGGGGGCTGGGCGCCAGGGGAACGCAGCCACAGGGCACCCCCTGCCGCCCCCCCAGGTACCTGCTGCTGGGCTCAGCCGGCGGGGGCTGGGGTGAGCCCCGAGCACGTGGGGCCAGGGAGCCTGTGTGGGCGTGTGTCTGGGTCTGCGCAAGGCCCAAGGGAACGGCCGCCACACACAGCCAGCCGTTGTGACCCATCGGCCGCAGGGGCCCCGGGCTGCGTGCAGGGCTTCCCAGATGGCTGAGACCAAGGGCACCGTATGACGTCACGCGGCTCTGTGTGCCTGTCACCCTGTGGGTGTGGCTATGGGTGCTGTGTGATTGTGTGGGCTCCCGGGCCCCCAGACCCGGCTGAGAGTGCCCATCCATCCCAGGGCCTGCGAATCCGGGCCAAAAAAAGGAGGCACCCCACCGCCTTTCCAGACATCACACCGCGATCCCACTCAGCTTCCCCGGCCTCCTCCTCTGCCCCAGCACATCTCCCGCCTCACTCCTGCTTCCTTGGCTTCTCCTGCAGTGGTGATCTCCTTCCCTCACTCCCTTGCTCCCAGAGTCCACGAGTCTGCATCACCTCCACCTGGAAGCCCTCCGGGGATACCCTTCTCCTGCTGTGAAGATGCTGTGTTCTCAGTGGATCCCTCTCTTTGCCTGCCCTCTGGCTCTCTCCCCTTCTCAGCATCCTTCTGCCCAGTTCCCAGAGGGCAAAGGGTGGCCCTGCTCCCCGCTGGTGCCCGTGAGCCCGGCAGGCAGTTGCCGGCGGGGAGGAAGGAAGTACTCACTGAGCAGTGTTCTCTGCATACGCTGTGCCCGCATGCTGGGTGACCGAGCTCCGGCCTGTGCCCGCTGGGGGTGACACCTCCCTGCCTGGAGCCCTGAGGGCTGGCAGCCACTTTATGCCCGTCGGGGTGATTGGCCAACACCTCGTGAGGTGGGTGGGGAGGGGGTGGGGGAGGGGAGGCCTTCTGGGAACATGACCCTAAAAAAAACCAAAGTTTCTGCAGGCGGCCAATGGGCGCCCAGTGCGGTGGCATGCCCGCGCCTCCTCCTGTTTTCTTCGAATTCATTCTTCGAGGTCAGCCCCCCACGCCCAAGGATGATGCAAACCACAGCCTCAGCCTTCCTGGGGTGAGCGGGGAAGCAAGGGGGTCTATGCTCGCTGCAGGGGGGCCGCGTCTGGGATAGATGGGAGGGTTTGCCAGCCGGGCCCCTGGAGGGCCCATATCCGGGTCCCTGGCTGGGGGCCATCGGGCTTCAGGCCACTGTGGTTTGGGGGTGAGGGGAGCGAGACATCTTCCTTCTCGGGTGCCCTTCCCGCCCTCCCGCGGGGCTGTTGGGACATCTGTGAGCGGAAACCACGGGGCTCTGGGCACAGAGCCAGACCCAGGCTGGCAGCCCCGAGATTGTGATTCTGGCCCCAAGACCTGCATCCTTTGGTGGGGCTCCCCGCCCTCTCCTCTCCCCGGCGAGGCACCCCTCATATAACCAGTGTTCCCCATCCCAGGCCCATCGAACCAGGCACTTGGGGCAAGGAAAAAGGGAGATCAGAGCTCAAGCCCACTGACATGCTGTGTGACCCAAGGCAAGTTGCTTCGCATCTCTGGGCCGTGGAGGCCCCCACCACCTATAAAATGAGGATTTGAAAAGTATCTCTCAGCTACCTCACTGGGCTGCTGCCATCATGGACATAAAAGGCAAAGGCCCTTGGAAGGAAAAAGGAGCGATGAAGCAGTCTGCTTCCAAGTATTGGCTGTCGGGGAGGCGGGGTAGGGGGGCGGAGGAGATGGGGAAGCTGTGAGCTCAGAGGGGAAGCTGGAGGGGGAGTCGCTGGTGACGGGTGGGGGCCAGGTTTCACTTTCTCTGAAAGATAGTGATCTTGAGTAGGTCCTCTGCTTCTCAAAGAAACGAGAGGAGAGGCCCCGGAGACAGCGCCTCCTGAGTCAACCTGCTGCTTCCCCACAGGATGAGAGAGCAGACGGAGGCTGCGCTGGCCCGAACGCCATGCCTGGCCACCTGAGCACCTCCAACAGACTGGCTGGGGGTCCTTGGCCTGCACCCTGAGGAGTGCCGTGGGGAGGAGGGTGTCAAAGGCTGAGGAGCGGGGTGGGGCCCCTAGCGGGGGCGTGGGACCAAAAAAGCCTGAGCTGCTTGGGCCCCGTGGAGCCCGGATCAGGAATGCCAAGGTGGCCGGGAGGAGGAAGGCCGGGCACCCACCCCAGCACCCATCAATACCCCCAAGGCCATTCCCACCAGCCCGCCCCCTGGAGACACGCCCATCTCGCTCATTTACGCAGTCATTACGTTTATTTGGCCCGCTCTTTTCCAAGTGCGGAGGAACTAGCAATGGGCAGCACCAGGGGCACCCCGCCACCCTAAGCCCCGGAGGCTTCTCCTCACCCGCCCCTGCCTACTCCCTGGTCCCCATCACATCCCCGCCACCCGCAAGGCCCAGTTCTGGAGTCTCCTCCTGAGAACGTCACTTCTGCTCGATTCCGCATCCCGGCGCCCACTCCCACAAGGCGGCTTCCTGGGCCCAGGCCAGGCCTGGATCCTTGTTCATTTCACATCTCTGATCTCATCTCGCTGCAGCCCTGGGAGGGATACTGGCCGGGCAGGCGTGCCTCAGCTCCCTTTTTTTAATAGTCGTTTGCTTTTAAAAAAAAAAAAAAAGTACTTATTTGGCCGCGTTGGGTTTTAGTTGCAGAACGCGGGATGTTTTGTTGTGGTGAGTGGGTTTCGAGTGTGGTGCCTGAGCTTAGTAGCCCTGTGGCTTGTGGGATCTTAGTTCCCCAACCAGGGATCAAGCCTGCATCCCCTGCATTGGAAGGTGTTTTCTTAACCATTGGACCACCAGGGAAGGTCCCTGGCTCCTGGTAATGAGAGAAAAACTGAAGCTTGGAGAAGCTCAGGGCTGGGCTCCAGGTGGGAGAGCCAGGTCTGGCCAGAGAGCCTCATGCCCCTCTCATGGGCTCCTTGCTGAGCAGCCTCCATGCTCAGGGGACAGCCCAGTGTTTTCACCCCTTGTCCAGAAGCACTAGGGTCTCCCTGGTTTGAGGAGGCCTCCAAGACCCAGAGAGGTTGCGATCGCTCCACCTGCGGTGTGCCTTTTATAAAACATCTATATGTGAAGAAGGGTGCCTTCACATCTGAAAGAGCTGGCCCTGAGCACGGAGCTTTAAACACGCATATGAGTTTGCTGGAGCTGCCATAACCAGGTACCACAGACAGAAATGATCCAAAGGCGTTTTCTCACAGTCCCAGAGCTGAAAGTCCGAGCTCAAGGTGCTGGCTTCATCCTGAGGCCGCCCTCCTTGGCTTGCAGACGGCCGGCTTCTCACCATCTCCTCCCACAGCTGCCCTGCCGTGTCTGTCTGTGCCCAGATCTCTTCTCCTTTTATGAAAAATTATTTGGGGCCGTGTTGGGTCTTCATTGCCGCATGGGCTTTTCTCTAGTTGCGATCCACGGGCTTCTCTCACTGCGGTGGCTTCTCTTGTTGCAGAGGACCTAGGCTCGTGGGCTTCCGTAGCTGTGGCTTGCGGGCTTTTGAGCACAGGCTCAGTAGCTGTGGTGCACGGGCTTCGCTGCTCCCCGGCACGTGGGGTTCTCCTGGACCAGGGATCAAACTCACGTCCCCTGCACTGGCAGGTGGCTTCGTTACCACTGAGCCACACCAGGGAGGCCCCGATCTCCTCTTCTACGGCGCCTGTCACATTGCAGTGGGGCTCACCCAATGGCCCCACTTTACCCCGATTGCCGCTCTGCGGGCCCTGGCTCTGTGCACACTCACATTCTGAGGTGCTGGGGGTCGTGACCTCGGTGCATACACTTGAGGGACGCAAGTCAATGGCTTCAAGTAGAGGGTGTGGCTGGGGGGCTGCAGGGAGCGGGGACACTGGGGAGAAGCCCGGAGCTGGGCGGGAGGAGGCCGAGGTGAGGCGGCCCCACAGCCCATCCAAGCGAAGTGTAAGGGGAAGGTGCGTCAGCGTTTCTGGTGAGGTCAGTGCCTGGTGACGTCTCTCCTGCCAGCAGGAAAGGCTTGCGACACGGCCCCCGCCAGTATAAATAGGCTCCACGACCACAGGGCCCGGGCTGTGCCCGCTTCCCGGGCCACGTCAGCCAGGTCCGCGTGATCCGGAGGGGAAGAGACGGCCTGCTTGGTTCCTCAGAACTGCTGTTTCCTCGCCTTTCCGATCCACCCTCCAGCTGGGGCGCTCCCCCCCCACGCCCCCCCTGCCTTTAGACCCAAGGACAGGATTTGGTGTGACCTGAGGGGCAGGTCAACGTGAACGCAGGACGTGCAGAGGCCTGGGAGCAGAGGCCTGCAGGCTATGGGCGGAGACCAACCCAGGTTCCGGTCTCCATCTGCCTGTGGGCCCAGAATTCTTGGCCCAGTCACACCCCCCTTTTCTGAACCTCAGTTTCCCCTCTTGCAACCGCAGCGCCACAGTTTAACATCAGAGAAGACAAACAACCCCATTTTTTTAATTGAAACAAAATTTTTTTTGATGTGGGCCGTTTTTAAGTCTCTATTGAATTTGTTACAATACAGCTTCTGTTTTGTTTCCGTTTTTTGGCTGTGAGGCATGTGGGGTCTTTACCGCCCGACAGGGTTTGAAAGCACACCCTCTGCATGGGAAGGCGAAGTCTTAACCACTGGACCATCAGGGAAGTGCCTACAACCCAATTTTTAAACGGGCAAGGGATTTAAAAAGACTTTTCTCCAAACCAGACACAAATGGCCAATAAGTACGTGAAAAGAAGTCAGTATCATGAGCCATCAGGAAAATGCATGTCCAACCTACACCGAGACGCCACTGCACCTCCACTAGGGCATCTGCAACCACACACAGACAATAACATGTGTAGCAGAAGACGTGGAGACGTCGGAGCCCGTGTGCACTGCTGGTGGCAATGGAAGAGGGTACATTCAGCCACTTTAGGAAAAAGAATGTCTCTTCCTCGAATGGTGAACGTAGAAATCTCAGACAACCAGCAATGCCACTCCTGGGCATGTACGCAAGAGAACTGAAATCATATAATCACATAAAAACTTGCACACAGATATTCACAGAAGCATTCATTCACAATAGGCCAAATGTAGAAGTAACGCAATAGTCCATCAATAGAAGATGGATTTTAAAATGTGGTCTGTCCATACGATAGAATATTATCCAGCCAGAAAGAGAGATGAAGTACTAACGCGTGCTACCACATGGACGAACCTCAAAATCATTAGGCTCCATGCAAGTCAGTCAGAAAAGGCCACGTATGATCCCTTTATATGAAATGTCCAGAAATGGTGAATCCATAGAGACAGAGAGTGGATTAGTGGTTGCCAGGGGCTGGGGGATCTGGGGACAGACAAGAAGTGATAGCTTATGGATAGGGTTTCTTAGGGGGGATGAAAATATTTTTTTAACTATCAAACAGATGATTTCGCCCTCTTATAAATATACTTAAACCACTGGATTATGTTTTTTCATTATATTTACTTTTTATTTATTTATTATTTTTGGCTGGGCTAGCTCTTCACTGCTGCATGCAGGCTTTTCTCCGGCTGTGGCCAGCAGGGGCTACTCTTTATTTGCGGAGAACAGGTTTCGCACTGTGGTGGCCTATCTTGTTGCAGAGCACGGGCTCTAAGGCACGCGGGCTCCAGCAGTTGGATATAAGTCCATGCATTATATACACTTTAAATGCACTTGATGGGGACTTCCCTAGTGGCACGGTGGATAGGAATCGGCCTGCCAACGAGGGGAACGCAGGTTTGATCCCTGGCTCGGGGAGCATTCCACATGCCTCGGAGCAACAAAGCCCATGTGCCACAATTACGGAAGCCCTCGTGCCGAGAGCCTGTGCTCCGCAACAAGAGAAGCCACCGTGATGAGAAGCCCACGCACTGCACGAAGAGTGCAGTTCCCGGCTCACAGGGACTGAAGACAGCTTGCACAAAACAACGAAGACCCACGGCAGCCAAAGATAAATAAATAAAGTAAATTTAAATGCACTTGATGACATGTGAATTGCATCTCGATTGTGAAAGTGCAGGGCCAAATGCTGCCTACTAACTACATGGCCGGTGCCGTAATTCCACAGACGGGGCGCGCCAATGCCCGGCCCACAGCGAGTGTCCAGTGAGCACTTACCCACCAGCCACTGGGGCAGACGATGGCACACATCTGTTTAGGTCACAGGGTGACTCTGAGGGCGGTTGGGAAACTCACGTTACATAAACGCCGGGTGAGCAAGGATCTTCCAGGGCCCCTGTGAGGTCAGCGAGGTCACCCTTGGCCTGGGGGTCATCTGACTCAAGACCTGCCAGGGTTCTCCTGGGACCTGGCGTGTCTGTGGGGACAGGACTGCATGCCCTCCCCTGCACCCTGTGGTTCCCCCAAATTGGGTGACTGACCCCCGTTTCCAAGAGCCTGAACACCTATTAAGGGAAGTGCAGAGAGAGAGAAGTGGGACTCGCTTCTCTGCACCAACCTCACATTAGCCGTCAGCCGTCAGCTCCCAGACCAGGCCCTGCCACAGAGAACACCCCCACCCAGGCCAAGGCCAAGGCTACTGGGGGCTGCTTCATCTACTCTGAGGTGCGACGAACAGGAGCCGAGCGTGCAGATGACCCCCACCCCTGGGCCACCCTCTTTGAGCCCAGGGTCTCCTCTGTGAGGTGCTGGGACAGGAGAGATGACCACAGAGGGTCCACAACCCTATAAAGCACCATGGGGTCCCGTGGAGGCTCCAAACACTGAGACGTCGCCGTAAATAAAAGCAGTCCTAAACATGCAGCCTCCTGCCAATGCAGGAGACATAAGAGACTTGGGTTCAATCCCTGGGTCGGGAAGATCCCCTGGAGGAGGCCATGGCAACCCACTCCAGCATTTTTGCCTGGGAAATCCCATGGACAGAGGAGCCTGGCAGGCTATAGTCCACAACCTGGCAAACACTCAGCAGGATCAAGGAGTCCAGCGAACGGAGCCCTGGCTTTTCTCATGATGACAACACACGAGACCTATTTTGAAACATCACATTCTTGCCAAAACTGTTTTGGTGCCCCAGGCACGTGCTGTGTGCCCAGTGGTGACAATCGGGCTCATTTCTGCAGCTCTTCTGGGGACCGGGACCAGGACTCCCTCATGGGTCAGCTCCCTGCATCCTCAAAACCCCCTAATGAGGCAGAGCCCATGGTCCCTGCCCTGCAGGTGGGGAAACTGAGGCCTGAGAGGTGGGAGCTTGCGGAAAGGTGCACAGAGGGGAGGAGGCAGAGATGCCACAGAAACAAACGCCAGCGGCTCCCAGAGTGCCCTCACAGGGTTGGCTGCCTGGGGAGGTTGGGGACGGAGGTGGGTATTTCCGCAGGTCTGCACAGACATCGCTGAAATTGTGAATTCCACAGTGAAACCTGTGAAATTCCAGGTTTCATTGGCAGAAAGGCAGAACAGAAACGCTACAAATTCCGGGTCAAGAGAATTGCAAGGGCAAACAGGACCTCATGGAACAGTTTACAGAACGAAGGGTGTGGCTGGAAGTTGAATGGGAAGGTTGGGGTGTGGAGGAACTACCCTGGAGATCCAGGGGTTAAGAATCCCTCTTGCAGTGATGCCTGCAATGCAGGGGACCCGGGTTCGATCTCTGGTCATTGAGGAACTAAGATCCCACCTGCAGCAGGCAACTAAGCCCACAATGAAGATCTTGTGTGCTGCAACCAAGACCCAACACAGCCAAATAAAACATTTTTTTAGAAAAGGGTGGGGGACACCAAGCCACCCTCCGGAGGGGCTTGTACAACACAGCCTGGTCTGATCCTCTTGCTCAAAACACTCCCTGGTTTCCTGTTGCCTCTTGGATAAGGCCAAAGTCATCGCCATGGCCCCCAGTCCCTGCCCACTTCCCCAGCCTCCCCCAACACCTCTCCAGCCTGCCCGCCGCTCTCTCTGACCTTCTTCAGCCCCCAGAGGAGTGAGCTCTTATCCCAGGGCCTTGGCACATGCTGTACCCACTACTGAACTGCCATCGGACACCGAGTTTCAGCTCTTCAAGTGCCTTCCTCTACCCCAGGCTAGTTTACACCCCCGCCCCCGCCCCAGAGTACCACATACCCCTCTCTGTAGCATTCTTCAGAACCATAAACTTTTAAAACTGTGGGGTTGTGTCCCCAGCCAGACTGTAAATTCCAACAGGGTGTGAAATGGTGGTGGTGGTTCCCCATCGCCTGTCTCCAAAGCATAGCAGAGGCCTCGGAAGGTAGAGGTGAAAGTGAAAGTGTTACTCGCTCTGTCGTGTCCAACTCTGCAATGCCATGGACTGTGGCCCACCAGGTTCCTCTGTCCATGGGGATTCTCCATGCAAGAGTACTGGAGTGGGTTGCCATTTCCTTCTCCAGGGGATCTTCCCAACCCAGGGATCGAACCCAGGTCTTCCTCATTGGCAGGTAGATTCTTCACCATCTAAGCCCCAGGGAAGCCCTGGAATGCAGTAGGCGCTCAATAAATCCTTGATGACTGGATGGATGCATGAGCATGCAGCTGCGGCTATGGGGCCCAGGCGTGTCCCCAGCCGCCATGCAGAGCCCCCTGCAGCCGGGCCTCTACAAGTGCAGGCCGGCTTCACCGCCGGGTGGGACCGGGCCTCTTGGAGCCTTTCTAGTGCCCTCATCCGAGGAACGTCAGAATCGCGTTGCTCCTGATACACCAAGGCGTGTGATCCCTCCTTTTCAGGAAGCCTCGATGGTTAAAGTGAAGGACGAAACAGACAGAATAGGCTCCATCTCGAAAGCAGGACTCCAGCTTGGGCCCGACTGTGGACTTTGACCTATATGCCCAGTATCTATGGAAACGACATACCAACTGGAAAACCAGGCCCCCCCCCCACCCCCGATGGAAGAACCCCAGGGCTCTACCTAGACTCTCCATTGCCTAAAAGAATACCCTAATTATCTGTGTAACCAAATAGAATCATAACTTTTATTATGCTTATTGGGGTATGACCACAGGCCTATTGATAATTGTCCACTGTTAACTACTAACGCACATGAATCGTGGGTTAACTTTGATCATATCTCTCTTTCACCTTGTCCAGACTAGTTTCAAAGAATTTGGGGAGGTGGGTTTGGGCACGTACACAGGGTATATAAGGTTTTCACAAAAACTGGTCGGGGTCCTTGGCTAAGAGCAGACTCTGCCTGGGCCCGCCGGTGTAATAAACCGCGCTCCACCATCTGCACTGTCCTTCTGATTGAGCTTGTTTCCCGGAACACGTGGCTATAACAAAAGACGCTGACTTTTTCTTTTATGATGATTTTTCAAAAGCAAATTCAACATCTATTCTTTCAGCTGCTGCAGATTTCAACACTTCCCTGCAAAAACAAACTGAAAAGGAAAAAGGCAAGGCATTTCTCCCACTTCCTTTCAAGAACGCATTTCAGGACAAATTCTACGTAAGCCTCGTAGAAAGGCGCCAGCCTTCGTTGGAGGGGACAAGCCTACTGTCTCTCGTTCAACCTCTAGGTAATAAAGAACCTGCTGCATGTGTGGGACAGCAGGCCAGGTGCAAGGGATAAATCGCCAAGAAAGACAAGGCTTACTCACAGGTGAGTGAAATTACCACGAAGCCTGGAGGGACCTGGAAGACTCATTTGCCAGGCTGCCCGTTTCTTGCCGCAGGAGTGAACGCTGACCCAGCCTGATCTTCATGGTACCCCAGGGTCTAGCAATGAACCTGCATTCTGTCTGCCCCCGCTCCCTGTCGGAGTCCTTCCCGGGACTGATGGCGAGACCCAGGAGACACACCTCCCTGGCGTAGCTGGAGTTTCTGAACCGGGATGTCACAGGTGAGAGTGGGGTCCTGCCGCGCGGGTGAGAATGTGGCTGGTGCAGCCAGAGAGGCCGAGGGATTTTCCTGAGCCCTGGTCCCTGCACGAAGTCAGGTTCCAGCTACACAGGATGAGGCCAGTTCTGCTAGCTGAGCTGATTTCCCGGCACTTCCGGGAGTCCTCAGTCCTCAGAGCGGAGGGCGTGGAGGGAGGAAGTGGGATGGCTGAGCCTGCTCTGGGTGCCAGCTGCAGCCCAAGGTCACCAGCTTTGCTTGACAACTCGAAGGAGATGGGGGAACAAGCTGGGGGCCCAGTGTCTACAAAGCGGTAAAGACTTGAGGCAGGATTCGCTTTGCAGAGATGCCGATTGCGGGCCCTGGAGAAAATGCCCTGGGGTGGGCACGGGGAAGACTTGGTCTCTTCCTCCTCCTGTTCTTGGGGACGCGCTAAGGAATCTCTGAGCGTTCATTTTGATATGGAAACAGAAACACCCTCCAGGTCCGAGGGGAGAAAAGACTTGCTCTGTCCAAGGGCTGACTGGTTCGTGGCCATTCAGCTGGGTGACAGAATGTGTCCATTTGGGACCATCCACAGCCAAGCGCGTGAGGAAGAGGAGAGTAGTCACTGAACACAACTGCTGTGCACCCCACGGTCAAGAAGGAGGGGTTAAACAGGCCAAAGGCGGGGACAGCCCGAATGCCCATCAGCAAGCAATGGATGAGAAAAGCGCTTATGTCATACACACTGCCCAGTATGAAATAGGTAACTGGTGAGAGCTTGCTGCATAGTACAGGGGGCTCCACTCTGTGCTCTGTGGTGACGTAAACAGGAAAAAGTGTTAGTCACTCAGTCATGTCTGACTCTTTGCGACCCCATGGACTGTAGCCCGCCAGGCTCCTCTGTCCATGGGATTCTCCAGTCAAGGATACTGGAGTGGGTTGCATTTGCTTCTCCAGGGGATCTTCCCAACCCAGAGACCGAACCCCAGTTCTCCTGCGTTGCAGGCAGACTCTTTACCGTTTGAGCCACAGGAGAAGCCCAGCCTTAATGGGAAAGAAGTCCAAAAGAGGGGGGATATAGGTATACATACAGCTGATTCACTTTGCCGTAAAGCAGAACCTAACTCAACATTGTAAAGAAACTATACTCCGGTAAAATCTTTAAAAAGTGGTTATGTCCAAAAAACGCAATTATGTCCAAAAAACATGATTCTGTCCAAAAAACGTGATTCTGTCCATGCATTGGAATATTATTCAGCCATTGAAAAGAATGGAGTGCTGACACAGGCGTTCACCTGGATGTGCCTCAAAAGCATCACGCTGAGTGAAAAGGCTAGACGTCAGAAGTCACATATGAGATGAGTGCACTTGTGGGAAATGTCCAGAATAGGGAAATCCATAAAGACACTTCAGTGATTGCCAGGGGCTGCGGGAGGAGAATGGGAAGTGACAGCCGAGGGGTACGGGGTTCCCTCTTGGGGTGATGAAAGTGTTCTGGAATTAGATGAGGTGACGGTTGCTCAACACTGTGAACACGCTAAATGGCCCGGAGGTAGGTCTTCACTTTTAAATGGTCAACTTGATATTGTGTGAATTCCGCCTCAATTAGAAAAAAAAAAATTAAGCAGAGTTAAAAAAAAAACACCACTCCAGGAAAACAGAGTCTGGGAGGCAGGAAGTGGGCTCCAAAGAGGCAGGAGAGAGTCAGGGGGTCTCCACAGCCCCTCCTGTGCGAGTGCCTGAGCGGTGCCTGCACACCGGGCTCGCGTCTGTCAGCTTAGGAAAGGCGCACGTGGGAACCTCCGTGGTGGTCCAGCGGTTAACACTCCACACTTCCAGCGCAGGGGGCGCCGGCTCGATCCGCGATTGGGGAACTAAGATTCCACATGCCACGCAGTCAAAAAAAAGAGAAAGAAAGAAAAGGAACACCTAAATATACGAGGCCAGGGTATGCCAGGAGGAGACCCAGGCAGGGAGACCAGCGGCCGGCCCGGGGCAGCCACGCTGCCGAGGACAACCCTGGGCTGACTCGGGGCAGTGGGGCTGGGGCCCTGTAGAGAGCTCGGGCTGAGGGCTGCACACACTCAGGCCAGAAAGCAGAGCCAGGCTCCCTTGGGGCTGCAGGCAGAAGAGGAGGGAAGGAGACGTGGGCAGAGGGGGTCGAGGGGGTCGAGGAGGCTGAGGGCAGAGGCAGGAGGTGGCCAGGCAGAGGGCAGGGCTGAGGAGGGCAGCACAGCCCACGGCTCCCGGGGGACTGCAGGGGGCTGGGCCTTCCGCCTCAGGGAGAGGCAGAGGGGCCCAGAGGGATGTGAGTCCATGGAAGGAAAGTGGACACGAGGGTACACAGGGGCAGACGTGTGCACGCACACATGGACACAGGAAAACGGTCCCAGCCACAGGTAAAAACAGACACGCAGAAACACGTGCCGCAAACGCTCACACACGCCCACAACTGAGCAGCTGCACACACCAGCCACGCATACACGGGACACGTGCCGAGACAGAGCCAGGCACACGGCTGAGGGTTACGAGTGGCTGGGTGCACCTACAGCCGCGGACACCCAGACCTCTGACGCGGGAGCGCAAGTACACAGACACACGGACACTCAGAAGCATGTGCAGACAGACAGACACACGGACACACTCTCTAGCCAAAACAGACTTGCTCGCTTGTTTTGCACAAACAAGGCCTGCACACCACAAGTGCACACACCATCACCCCCCGCCCGGCCGTGCAGCACCATCACCGACCCCTCCCCTTGGGGAAGGGAGCTCTGGGCATCCCCCTTTGAGACGCCCCTGGATTCAGGAACCCCAGCACCAGGGCCCGCCTGGGAAAGGGAGACACAAACCGCAGCCGTTGCCCAACACCCAGCCCGAGGTCAGGGAGGAGCCAGGGCCGGGCCGCGCGTGCCTGCCCACGCACTGGCGGCAGACGCCCAGCCAGCGACGCAGACAGCCGGGATTGCGACGGAGCTTGCAAAATCACCCGGGTCCCTCAGGGGTCAGCCACACTGTCCCTGCCCCCCGCCCCCCACCCCGCCGAGGACCTCCCCAGGCCCCATGGGCACTACTGACCTTCTTGTTAAATTCTGGTTCTGCCATGCCCAGCTGTGAGACCTTGGCTAAGTTGCTTCACTGCTCTGCGCTTCATTTCCCCGGTAAAGGGGACCAGTGGGAGCGCGTGCTGAACACGTGAATTAACGCAGCATGCCATGCCCCTCCCCCACGCGCAGCTGGGACCGCGGCCTGCCTGGGCATCCGGCTGGCCTGCTGCAGACTGGGTGCCGTTCCTCCTGCCTCCTGCTTGGACCCGTCCCACCCAGTGGGACCAGTAGACCATGCTGGGGGAGTAGGTCTGTCCTCCCCTCTATGTAGGAAAAGAAACCCTCTTTGTGGCAGTTTTGCAAGCACAGGACTGCACAGCCCAGCCTGGCCGAGGCGTGGGTGAGGACCTTAAACCTTGAATTTCTGTTCAAACGCTTGGAGGAGGGCTGACAAGGTCACTTATATACGACCGTGGAGACCAGAAAGCGTGGAAATGCACCTCGGGTTCTTTCCCCCTGAGGTGTGCTCATCTCCTGTCCCCACCACCCAGAGCCCCCCTCCAACCCCAGCCCAGGCTCACACCCCCTCCCCCCCAACCCCGGAGATGAGGGACGAGGGGCTGAGGGGCCACAGGTGGGGCCCGCCCTCCCCCCCGGGGCACAGGCTGATCTTTGAAGACAAGCGTCGGGCTCTGAGGTCTGGGGCCTCAACCTTGCTCTCAGGAGTGGCCACTCCGAGGCTCCGGGTGTGCCAGTGAGGGCCCCCAGCCTCAGTTATGAATTACCCAAGCCCAGGCCTGGGCTGACCAAACCGAGTTCCTTAGCCCTGGAACTCTCTGGGTCCTGGGAAGCTAAGAAGGTCAGTCCATGAGCCACCCCGCCGCCCACCACCGGCCTGAGACACCGGCCTGGACCCCTCCGTCTGATGGCACGCATAGCATCAGCTCTGCGAGAGGGCCAGAGTCACATCCCCATCTCCTAGCTGCAGGCGCTACCCAAGCCCTGTGGGTCCCAGTCTCCCCATCTGTAACCTGCCGGAGCCAGCCCAGTGACCCCCAAGGACTCTTAATGCCCTGAGAGCTAACGACCCCCCTCCACACACACGCACGTGTGCAGGAGACGCAGGCTGGCGTGCTGGCCTCAAGGCCTGGGCCTGAGTCAGGCCGGCCCAGCGGGGCACCTGTGGCTCCTGCCTAGGCCAGTTCTGAGGACAGGCCCCAGAACTAACCGATGTGTTAAAATCCAGCTTGGAGGACCGGGAGAGGCCTGACCCACTTGGAAAGCTGGGGTGGCAGGAATACCCAAATAAGGCAATGACTCACAAACAGAGAGATAGAAAGACCCCCCCGCCCAGAGCTGGACAGGTGACCAGGAACCCTCCAGATGCAGGTCAGGCAGCCCCAGGAATTCTGGTTCTAAAGCCCCCATCTCAGCCTGGGATATCCCTCCAGCCAAGGCCCAGGGTGGGCCCTCCAGGGAGAGAAACAAGATTCCCCCCACCCCAAAGACAATCCACAGACAAATGCCCTCTCCCCAGGGCCCAAGGGGTATTGGATCCTGAGCGGGCTGCCTCCCGGGTCTCCAGGCACTGGGGAAACTGAGGCCAGGGGGAGGGGGGAAGGGCTGGCCTGGGCCCCCGACCGCCACTCACCGGCCTGGGCCGTGCTCCCTGCTCCTCTGATCTGCAGCCCCCAGGTTCCCAGGGGCAGGGCGGGCGTGCTGCCAGAGGCCTGGCCCCGCTCTGGCTTTTCTGGGGAGCCACCACGACCTCTGAGTACCCCGAAGTCACACCCTTCTTCCCTTTCTGTGTGCGGGCGGGTCTGGGCTGAGGGCACCCGATAACCTCCCCCGCGCATCTGTAGGGCCCCATCAGGTCACAGCGGAATCCCAGCCCACGGAACGGGGAGGTGGCCCCACAGCGGCAGGAAACCCAGGCCCAGGTTTGTGGAGCCTCTGGGCGCAGAGGCTCCTGGGGGCCTCCAGTCCCCCGTCTGGTCTGTGTGGCTGAGCCAAGCCCAAGCCCAGCATGGGCTCTCAGCTGCCCACTCTGGCCGGCCCCTCCCAGCACTGCTCCAGGAAAGCCCTGGGGGCAAGGACTGAGTGATCACTCCCACCAGGGATGGCCAGGACTCAGGTGTGATCCAAGAGAAAGCCGACAGCAGGCCAGCCACAGCCAAGGTGGCGGTGGGGTCGGGGGGGATGCGGGACCCCCACTCCAGACAGGAGGGTCTGGGAGCCTCTGCTCTGCTCCGAACCTCCTGGGTTGTTCAGACCCAGAAAAGAATGAAGAGAGAGGCTGAACCTCAGAGCTGGGCAGCCCCGGCAGGGAATCACATGGCCCTGGCTTGGGTCACTCCCCCTGCCGGCGCTCCAGTCACTTTGTCCTGAGAATGGGGGCGCTGGCTCTCGAGGTGAGCACAGAGGGAGGCTGAGGTGAGCCCGGCCCAGAGCCGGCAGCACAGGATGGGGTGGGAGAGGAGGGTACAGTCCAGGACCTCAGGCGGCAGCCCTGTGGCTGAGGCTCGGACGACCCCAAGGACCACAGCCCGGTCTGCTCGGTATAAGCTCTTTATTAACAAGTTGATTTAAAAAGGAGAGAGAGAGAGGTGTAAAAATACTTTTCTTGGAGGCCCCAGGAAGGGAAGGCACGGTCAGAACTCCTTTGCTGGGTCAGGCAACCCAGCCGGGGGCGGCGTGGAGATGGGGGAGGCTCAGGCCTCAGGCAGGGAATGTGCAAACCCTGAGGCCCCGCAGGGAGGGTTGAGGGCTTCCTGGAAGAAGCCCAGAGCACCACGTCCCCTGCGTTGGGCAGACACGCGGCGGCCACGTTGAGAGCCGGTGTCTGCTTACAGCTTACATACACAGAGCGGAAGGAGGGGGCCCCCCGGCAGGAACGTCCCAGAGCTGGAGCACACAGCTTTGAGAAGTCTCTGGAAGCCAGAGGGCCAGGGGAGACCCCGGAGGCTGCTGTGGCCTGCCCCTGGAGCCTCAAGAGCCCAGGCCGTCCTGCCGGCGCTGGAGGACCTCGATGACGCTGCCGATGCCGTCCTCGGGCACCTGCGGGCCGGCGGGCACAGGGAGGCGTCAGGGTCGCCCTGCCCCCTCCCCCTCCCCCCAGGTCCCCTTCCCCAGCCAGGGGGCTCACCAAGGCATGGTCGAAGTTGAAGGTGCTGATGTAGTAGGCAGAGATGTCGGCTGCAGCCAGGGGGCCCGCGATCTGGGCCACGATCCCACACTCGTCTGAGGGTCGAGGAGGGGCTGTGTGGGTCACCGCAGTCTACCCCCCACCACCCCCCCAGGCCCCAGCCCTTCCGCAGCCCCCGACACAAGGCCCGGCCCCTCACCGAAGCCCAGGGGCTGTCCGCCAATGCGCACCATCCTCCACAGCTCGCCCGAGGAGCTGGTCAGCAGCAGGTCACTGGGGAACCTAGGGCAGCAGGAGGGTGGTGGGCGGGGGTACCGCGATCCACCCTTGCCCGCTGTGAGCCCGGGAGGAGGTCAGCCTGCTGACCTCAGCGTTGGACGCTCTAGCTGCCCCCTCCCTGGGGCTGGCCGAGGGCCTGTGTGCCACCTGGGGTCAGGGGTCACTTACTTTTTCTGCGTCTCAGCATCCATGACAATGGAGATGTAGCCCTCGATGAGGGAGAAGGCAAAGAAGGCGATGGAGCTGGATCCTGGACCGCCAGAGGCTGCCTCCCTGGGGGGACTGGGGAGGATGGGAGGCTCAGGTGATCTGCCCGCTCCACCTCCCAGTCGGGCTCCACGCCTGCAAAGGGGCTGGCACAGGGGGCCCTGGGCAGACCCTCCTGGCCCCCTGTCCTCCCCCCTCATCTGAGGGCCCTGACCTGCTGGTATGGCTGGGGACGGGAGAGGATGATGAACCCTGAATGTGACAAAGAGGATTTTACCCCAGGTCCAGAGGGCCTGACCAGGGCATAGCTCAGGTGGCTCTGCCCACACCTGAGGAGGGGGCCCCAGCTGTGGCTTTGGGGCCTTGCCTGGACCTCAGTGCAGGGCACAGGGGTGTCACAGACAGCCAGGAACCCCAGCCATGGAACAGGACACAGAACTGCAGATCCCAGGGGTGGGCGGAAGGTGATGGGAAGGAGCCCAGGAACAAGGTGTGTAGACCAATGCCAACGGGCCCACCTATGCGAGTAGAAGAGGACGTCGATGAGGGTGGTGGCAATGGCTGGCAGTGTCTCGGGGTCCAGCGTGAGGACGCAGAATCGGTTCTGTGGGCTCTGGATGGGGTGCACCGTGGGGCTGGGCCCTGCTGGGGAGGGACCAGATGGTGGTGGAGGTGAAAGGCCGACTGTGGACGGGGGCGCCCCCTGGTGGCCAGCCAGAGAGAGACGGCCTGGGCTGGGAGTAGGGTCAGGCAGCACCTGCAGGAAGCTGCCTGGGTTCTCCCGGCGCCCTCTGGTGAGGAGGCGGGGGTCCGTGTCAGCTGGTCTCCCCAAACCCACAGCCCCACCTGCACAAGGCAAGGGCCCCCGGTGGGAAGAGGAGCCCCCGTCGAGGCCCGGGTGTCAGAGAGCGACCCTCACCATGCTGGGCACGGGGAAAGCCGTTGCTGGAATCGTCCCTGGCAACAGGCACAGGCTCCCCGCCCACCTCTCGGTAAATGTCGAACTCCCGGGCCAGCGTGTGGATCACCACGGACAGGTCCTGCTCCCGCACCTGGGCCAGGAGAGGCACAACGCATGGGTCCCCAAGCACCCATGGGGCCCGCCCTGCCCCGCACCCCTCCTCCCCCCGCCCCAGCCCAGCACCTGCGGGAGACTCACCAGGATGAAGTCTGTCTGGTAGGTGGACAGCATCAGCACAGACACGTGGTGCTCGGCCAGCGGTGCGATCACTGACCGGGCGATCTTGGTGACCCCGGCGGCCTGCACGGCCGCGCCGCTGGGGGACGACACGTTCAGCACCAGCCACGTGGCCTCGGCCACTTGCAGGAACTCGGATGGGGGCAGCTCTGTGGGGCAGGGGGCACAGGCCCGGTCAGGGCCTACAGGGCGGACCCTGCCCTGTTTCCCTGTCTGAGCCTTACGGGGAGCTCTACCAAGATCGGGTCAGGTCTGGAGACTGGAGCTGTCTTCCTCCCCCAAGTTCTGGTCCTGAGACCTGCATGTCTGCAAGGACTGAGAGGTGCTTCAGGTGTTGGCCTGTCAGGGATTGAAACTTCCCAGTTAGGATCGGAGCTCCGAATTCAGACAGAGCTGGGTTCCAATCCCAGCCTCACCATCTACTTTCTGTTGACCTGGGGCAAATGATTTAACTTCTCTGAGCCTCAGTTTCCTCTTCTGTAAAATGGGATGCCGGTATGGGCCTCAAGACAAATGCTCCGTGGGCGAACAGAAGCCTTATATCACGTGGCACCACCAGGGGGAGCCAGCACACCAAGTTGGCTAGGGGATGCCTTTTACTCTGAGCAGATCCAAACTTTCCTGCTGCACAAATAGGGAAACTAAGGCCTGAAGCAGCGCTATGCCTGCCGATGAAGCCCCAGTGATCTGGCCTGAGACTCCAGGCCTGTCAGCATGGGCCAGGCTGGCAGGAGTAGGGAGGTAGATGTCAGCTCCAGGGATCAGGGACGGGCCAGGCTGGCGTCCAGTCCGGAGCAGGAGCCACGGCCAGGGTGGCTGCTAATTGCCCAAGCACAGCTAGGAGGCCCGCCAGGACCCTGCCCTGGGCTGGCTGCCTGCTCCTCCTGCATTCCTTCCCCAACCCTCTCAGACTCCTGGAGCCGCCAGACCAGTTGGGGAGGGGGTGACACACACCAGAGAAGAGAGGAGTCAGTGGGGGGAATAACGGCGGGGCTGGGGTGGGCTGGTGAAACAGCCGCAGGAACCCGATTCTTGCCCCAGAACTGTAACTGAGGCCCTGCCGGCCGGCCAGGGGCTGCTAACCGCCCTTCACACACAGCCCCGTTTATAAAGCCCTTGAGGGACCCTATTAGATCAGAGCCGTAACTATTCCATTTTACATAAGAGGAAACAGCTCAGAGAGGGGAAGTGACTTGCTTAAGGGCACACAGCCAGTGAGAAGTGGGAATGGATTCGAACCCAGATCCATCCGCCTTCGGCCCCCAGCTCTTGCGACCATGGATCTTAGCATTCGGTGAGAACCTCACAAAGGGACGAGCGCAGTCTCCTCCCTTAGACCCCCTCCCCAGCCCAGCCCCCACCTTTGAAGCCCTCCTCGTCCACCATGAGCGTGTAATCCTCGGGGGTCTCCGTCAGGCTGAAGAACTTGCACCTGGTTGGGGGCGGGGGGCATCTTCAGCCTGGGTGGGGCGGAGGGAGCGGGTAGACCCCGGCCGGGCGCCTCCCTGCCCCCTCAAGCCTGTTTTCTCCCCAGGACAGTGGGGTGTGTGCCCCGTTTCCAGAACTGTGAACTGCTTTCCGCCTCCCCGACCTCCACGCCAGGACACGAGGAGAGGCTCACCCGCGGCTGCAAACTCAGGCCGTCGAACCTTGAGCCCTCTAGACCAGCCCCTCTGACCCGACGGGAGGCAAGTGGAAAAAGTTCTACGCAGTCGCCAGGAAAGAATGCCCCCACCTGACACCACTAGGGTTAAGCATTGACCATCCCAGGCTGTTTGCGCCTTAACCGGCCCTGGGAGGGGTCCTCACGGGGCCGGATAGGCGGCGGTCCCGGGGAGGTTAGGCCCAGGCCGGATGGCGGCCGGGGCGGGGGAGGGAGGAGGCCAGGGAGGGCTCTCCCCGCCGGCTCCCGCTGGCCCCACGACGGCCCTAATCTCCCGACCCCGTCCCAGAGCGACAGTGCAGCCCACCCCCGTCTGTGCCGCGAACCCGGACGCGCACCGGCTTCGGCGGGGCAGGAAGAGCAGCTTGATGAGCGGGTGAGTGTAGAGCCAGAGGCCGGGGCGGGCGAGGCTCAGCACCCGCACCCGGTGCTCTAGGATGTGCAGCTCCATCGCGGCCCGCGCGGACCCGACCCCGCAGCCCACAGGACCCAGGCGGTGCTGGGGGCGGGTCGCTGGGGGCGGTGCCGGGGGGCTTAAAGGGGCCGCTGCGCGGCCGAGCGCACGCCGCCAGCTACGCCAGCTCCCCGAAGGCCACGCCGCGCGGACCCGGCGGCCAATCCAGGGTGGCCACGCCTCCTTCTAGCGCCGGAGCCTCACTCTGCTCCGTCCGGCCCGCCCTACCCGCCCCTGCTGGCTCCGCCCCACCGGTTTGGGCTCGGGAATTACCCGCTGACCCCACCCGCGATGAGTCCTCCTGCGGGGGTTGGGGGGGGGGGGGGCTGCCGCGCCTTGCCCCCTTTCAGGGCTCCGCGCTTTCTGTAGGACGCCCGCTGCGCTGGGGTCCCGAGCCGGCGGAGACTGGGAGTCGTATCTGTCCTTGGGCCTTAGAATTAATTTCGCTGAGCCTTGGAGGCGCGCCTGGGACAGAACACAGCCCCCAAACTCCTGGAACGTGCGAGGGGCGGGGTCCGC
Organism: Bos javanicus; assembly: GCF_032452875.1. Classification (NCBI taxonomy): domain Eukaryota; kingdom Metazoa; phylum Chordata; class Mammalia; order Artiodactyla; family Bovidae; genus Bos; species Bos javanicus. The sequence goes on from NC_083884.1 coordinate 69,735,355, forward strand.
TGCCGCAGCCCAGGCAGCCGTGTGGTTCTAGGCCCTGAGAGCGTCCTAGGGCCTTGCCCCTCCTTCCTCTCGTGGCTCAGAGCTGGCAGGGCCACCAGAGCTGGCAGGGGTGGCGGGGACAAAAGTCCCCCAGCGAGGGCTGCCCGGGACTAGTATTGACACATACCCTCCCTGCTTCGTGAGCCCCGTGAGTGGACTGACAAGGTGAAGCTTGACTCAGTGGCCTCAGCATCTTTTACTCTCACCCAGCTTCCAGAGCAGAAGGGAGGGCCCCAGCCATTCTCTGAGCAGCATGTGGTGGGGAGGGGGCTGAAGGCCACCAGGCTGAACACTTGTTTGGGCCAGAAATGCCCAAAGCCCAACCTTTGGGGGAACAGGGCCACGCATCTGGGGCTCACTGGGTCCTCAGGTTCTCCGCCGAGACATAAGGCTGCAGTTGTGAGCAGGACTGACGTGGCCTGAGCACACCTAAACATGCTTCATGCCCGAGGAGGCCCCCAGCACTGGCAGGCGCCCCAGATCCGAGGCTGGTGAGTGCCAACTTGGGCTCGTTTCCACATCAGGGCTGGGCTCTGCTCAGGCGTCCTCAGGCCTGCAAAGACCCCGGCGCGCACAGGCACGAGCACACGGAGGCTGGCCCTGCAGCAGGACAGAACGTGTTCCAGGGGCCCTTGCCTGGCCCAAGCGTCCTCAGGCCCCACTGCCAAGGCTCTGAATCAAACAGGTTAGAGCAGGACTCGGGTCTGATGGACCCAGCAGGTCTGAGCAGGCCTCCTGCCCGCTCGGCAGGCTTTACGGTAGGCGGATGGAAGAGGGGCAGCACTTGCCCTCCCTAGACTCTCCGGCTCAGTGGGTCCCCATGGAACGCCGCAGCCACCGATCCTGGCCAGTCCCTTGGAGGGCCAGGGAGGGGAGTGTCCTCTGAGGCCGAGCCCTCAATTCAGGGGCAGGTGGCATAGGAAGCCACAGGGGGGAGCGGCAGGAGGTGAGAAGTAGGTGGTTTGCCCTGAAAAGTTCATGTGACCCTTGACCTCCTCAGCCTCAGTATCCCTGGTTCTACCAGAACAGGGCGTCCCAGGCCAAGGCCGCAGCCCTGCGATGCCTAAATGCTCCCAGGGAGGCTCTGCTCCTCCCTCCCTCTCCCCCGGCACCCCCACCCGGCCCGCCCAGCCTGGTGGCCTGCCAGGAACAGCCACTATTGTTTGACTGGAAAAGCTGCTTCCTCAGCAGAAGGGGGGCCTCTCCCAGGGACACCCTGTTCTCACCCTTGCTGGTCACCACACTGCCTGCCTGGGTCCTCAATGCAGAGTCAGGTCACCCTAGTCAGGAGAGGTAGCGAGGGGCTCTGGGTCCCAATCTGGATCAGCTTCACCTCTCCCAGTCAGCTCCTCTGCTTCCTCCTCTGTAAAACGGGGATAGGGATGAAGCCCACCCAGTCGTCAATCAGCCAGCCCAGCCTGGCATGTGCTCAGCTCGGTAAGCGGCCAGCAGGCACCTCGTATCACAGATTCAGGCTTCGCCCCGCACCCCTCTAACTTGGATGGAGGCCTGTGCTAAGCATGAGAGGGTAGTTCTTCACAACCACCCACCCTTGGCACCAGCACCGGCCCAGAACGAGTACCTTACTGGGGTCCAAAGTGGCATCCAGGCCAGCCCCTGGAGGAGGAGGACTCCGGAAGGACTTACGGAGCCCCTCACCTCTGTGACAGGCAGGGATCAAGGCCTGGGGAGCAGGCCCTGCTCTGCCTTAGCCCTGGTGACCCTCACCCTTGGCAGGCCGTGGCCACGGGCCGGGGGGATGAAGTAGGGGAAATTGGGGCCAGGATGGGGGCCTCTGTAGGGTGTGGAGGAGATGCTGAGCCCTAGAGGTGGGACCCCCTTCCCAGTCCCAAGATACACACCAGCTCTCTACACAAGCCTGTTTATTTCTGTACAAAACCATGTTTCTATTTTACACAAAGAAACTCCCCACCCCCCACCCCCACCACATCCGTGCCCTGGCCCTGGGGAGCATCCCCCCAGGAGGGGCTGGGTGAGGCCCCACCCATCGGCCCGCACTTCTACCCGCCCCAGCTGGGCCGGCCCGAGCTCCACTCTGGAGAAAATAAATAAGGAGACTCAGGCAGAATCTGTGCTGGGCCAGCCAGACTCTCTGCCGCCCGGGGCCAGGCAGCGGGCCCTCGGAGGGTGCGCGGGCCCTGGAGTGTCAGTCAGTCAGTGAACCGTGTGGTGTGTGGAGACCCCAGCCCAGGGGCCTGAGCTGCCAGGGTTACAAGTAGGTGTCCTCACTCTCCTGGGACGTCAGGCTCTCCCGGGAGCGGTGGTGGGCTGAGTCCCGAGGGGCCGAGCCCTGGGGGTCCTGGGGGGCTGGATCCTGCACGGGCATATCCTGTGGGGGTGATGCATCTCCTGCGGCAGCCGCTGCCTTGGCTTGACTCGCGGCAGGCGGCTGGTCCCGCTGCCCACTCTCCCTCGCCGGCTCCCGCGGCTCCTTCTGGACCTGCTTGGATGCCTTGGACTTGCCTTTGGAGCCAGAGAAGGGGGCGTCCAGGGGCAGGCGGATGGATGGTGAGGGCTGCAGGCTGGGCCGTGGGCCCGGCTCTGCCTCCAGGATGGCCTTGGCGCCGTGCAGCCTGGGTGGGGACGGGCACTGCAGCTCCCCCCGCGTCTCCTGCCAGCGCCGCAGCTGGATGAGGTGCTCGCGCTCGATCTGGCGCTCCGTCACTGGCAGCTCCACCACCTGTGGGGCGGTGAAGGCGGGGGGGGCGTCAGGAAGAGCTGTCCCCTTCCGCCTCCCAGCCCGGGCCATGCGGGCTGACCACAGGACGGTGGTCACAGGCCCCAGAGTGACTGCCAGGTGAGCCAGGGCCTCGAGGCCCACCGCCTCGGAGGAGAAAGCCACGAGTCCTCCTGCCTACCTGTGTATCGCCTCACTCCAGCCCCCTAGAGACAAAGATCCACAAGAGAGAAAAACGGGAAAATAAAGCCAAGGCTTGATGGGTGGGGCCGCACCTACTCTCATTCCTTCTACGGGGATCTGGGCCTCTCTGTGCCCCTCTCCTTGTTCAGACAGAAGGACGAGGTCTGTCCACACCGTCTTGGGCTGCTGAGCACAAGGCCGCAGGCCCCCACCAGGCCCTCAGTCTCCCCCTCCCTCCGGGGGTGAGGGGCAGGGGTGGCTGTACCTCCTGGACCAGGAACGCCTCCTGCATGACCTTGGGGTTGAGGCTCCGCAGCCGCTCGATGGTCTCGTACTGGCCTTGGCAGCCTCGGACCTTCTCGGGGGAGCCCAGCGCCTGCTTCAGCAGCACCAAGCCCACCCGGAAGATGATCTTGACTCCTGCAGGGGGGCAGGCAGTGAATGTGGGCGGTGGGGGCTGCTCTGGGGAGTTTCTCTGCAAACAGAGAACCCCCCGTGAACTGGACTGGTGGCAGGGGTGCCGCCCCGAGCCCAGCCCAGTACCTTCACAGAAGAACATGTCCCAGACACGCAGCACGGAGCTCCAGGGCAAGGTGCGCGAGAAGGCGCACATGAACCACTCGGTCATGTAGAGCAGCGGGTCGATCTTCTGCTGGCTGAGGTGCTTGTGGGCCACGGGAGACACCTTCTGCAGCAGCGAGAAGAGGATCTCCCCGTCCAGCTGGATGGCCTCCTGGGGGGACAGGGAAGACACCGGGCCGTGACCGAGGGCCCGCAGCAGCCACCCCTGGCTCCTCAAGCGGCTCACGCTGCAGGGTGCCAAGCTCCTGCTGGGTGCTGGGTTGCAATGATAAGCACACCAGACACAGCTAGTCCCCCTCACTGAGCGTGTCCTGCAGAGAGGCAGACAGACACAAACCACAGAAGCATCGGGCTGAGGGAGCAGAGGGAGGGAGGGGGCTAAGTGCCCTCTAAGGGCACGGCAGGAACAAGACCCTGGGGGGCATGTGCCAGAGGCCCCGCCTGTCAGGTCAGGGAAAGCTCATGGGCTGAAAGCTGACAGGAAAGAAGAGTTATCAGAGGAAGGAAGGGGCGGAGGATTAAGCCTATTGGAAGGCCAAGGCAGGAGGAGCGTGGTGCCCTGGAGGAACAGCCATAGGGAGGCAGAGGTGGAGGGAGGGTGGAAGTGGGAGGCCGGGAGGGACTTCCAGGGGCACAGGGAATTAAGGTCTGGAGAGGCCACAAAGGTGGCAGGTCTGGGGCAGGTCTCAGGCCAGGGCCAGGCTGGCAGGCACTCACCAGCTTCTCACTGTAGTAGCCAGGCAGGTACTTCTCACAGATCTGCACCAGGCACCAAAAGGCTTGCTGTGGGCAAGAGAGACGTGAGGCCTGGCTGCTGGGTGTTCCCCGGCCACCTGTCTGCCCGCCCGCCCATGGCCTAGGGGTACCTCGGCGGGCATGTGCATGAGCAGCACGGCGGCGATGGGTGCCTGGGCCTGGCAGTAGCCCTCCTCGGGTCGGTACAGTGTGTAGGCCTTCAGCACCCGGAACAGGTCCTGCTGGCTGCAGAGAGGTGAGCAGGGAAGGGCTGACGGGTGGACTCGGCCACCCACAGGCCTCACCTGTGCCCCACTGGGCCAGACCTGACTCAGAGGCTGCACTTCCCTGCAGACTGGGGTCACCAGGGGTCAGTCCCCCTCTGCAGCCCCTGCACCCTCCTTTGACAGGTGAGGGCAGAGGCTCAAAAAGAAAGCGGGGAGCAGGGCCGGGGCAGGGGGCGTGGCCCCTGGCTTAGCAGCTGTGGCCCCTCGGCCAGGCCAGCCCCGTCCCAGGTCTGTCTCGGTCCCGGCCTGGCCGCCACGTCTCTCCTTTCCTGCATACCTTGTACCCACCCAGCTCTCTCCAGCCTTCTTTCTCCCCACTCGATTTGTGCATCTTCCTGTTTCCAGAGGAAGGCCAGGCCAGGCAAGCCTAACTCTCTGGGAAGTACAGGATGAAGTGCCCCAGACCTAAGAGGACCCATCTTTGGTTTGAACCAAATAGGGAACTAACAGTGCAGTCAGGACCCTCCAGCTTCCGGGACCCCCAACGTGCCGCCAGATTCATTTTACCTCCTCTCTCTGAGGGAAAGGGACAGCCCACAAGGGCCAGCCTGCTCACCCGTGGCCCCCCCGGGACACAAACATCTCGTGGAAAGGGAACTGCCGGTGCAGGTCACGCTCAATCACATCCAGCCACTTGGGGTCCCCAGGGGACATGTCCAGCTCCTGGAAGCAAGGTCAAGAGCATCTCTTAGGAGTTAGGATGGCTGGGAGGATATCACCGTCCCAGGTTGTGGAGGAGGCCCCATCACCAGGGACAATGTCCACCTGATCCCATCCTGACTGGGCCTCCCCGAGGACAAGTCAGGAAGCTTGGGCGGAGCACAGACAAGGGGAGCAGAGTCCTGGAAACCCTGAGGGGCTACCTAGGCTCCAGGAGGAAGACCCACGTGGGTAAGAGTGCCTGACATAGCTGTAGCTTGAGATAACGTCCAGGTACTTCATTCAGGACTCAAACACCTTGTTACCCCCTGAAGATGGAAGGCAACTTGGAAGCAACAACTCCCACCTGGGAGCACCACCCGGAGCACCACTTGAGATGGCACACGTGGGCCTTGCCGACTGTTCTCCTCAGCCCCCCAGAGACAGGTCTATCGTTACACTGTTCACAGGTGAGGAACTGAGGGTCAAAGAAAAGCCACTTGCCTGATGCCTTGTGGCTAGAAAAATGATGCAGCTGGGTCTGGAAGCCAGGCTGACTCAGAGCTGTCAACCCCAACTCCTGAGCTACCCACCTCCCTGTACAAGAGGCGCCACCCATTCAGGAAGCGTGTGTGTGTGTGTTCTGCTACCCTGAGCAACGTCATGACGTCTGTCACACCATTAGCCTCAGAGCCATCTCTGGGTGCTGGGGTTTCAGCAAATTTTTACTCTTTTCTTTGAACTTTCGTGAACATTTTTGCATGAGTTCCATTTATGAAAACAAAGCTACTACACAAAGAAAGATCCTTTCTCAATTACTTGAAATGTCCTCTATCTTACTTGCTTGGTTACAGGGGTATATATTATTTGTCCAAACTCTCTGAACTGTGTGCTTAAGATCTGTGCACTTTACTTTATGTAAGTTCATAACCTCAGCTTTCAAAAAAGAAAGAAACAACTCAGTGGAAAGGATGCCTGGAGGGCTGAGCAGGGAAGCAGACAGAGCCCTTGTTGTCTACGTGTTGGGCAGTGCAAGGAGGGCCCCAGGAGGAAGGCTGGGTCCACAGCAAACACATCAGTGGGTGTAGGCCCAGGCCCCTGCCCGGCAGGTGACTTCATACAAGTCCCTTTCCCTCTGTGCCTCCTCAGTGGGGGTGTCCCAGGATTGAAATAAGGACCCTAGGGTGTCAGGTAACTTGATACAAGAGGGTAAACACTGAGACAAAGGAGTGTTGGAGGCTGGAGGGTGAAGGGAGGGGCGCAGGGTCTGGACAGTGGGCCCTGGGGCAGGTGCACACGAGACCTGTGCCTGCGCAACTCCCCTCGGCGGGGCCGCTAGTGCCCCAAGCACCTGCAGGTCAGGATGCGGTCCTGATCCGAGACACTGTCTTGAGTACAGTGCAGGTCTGCTTTTGTCAGGAAGGAAAGGAGGGTCCCACAAGTTCTCCTGAAGGTTCCCCTGAGGTGTGGACCTGGGAACCCAAGGTTCCTAGAACACACTCATTGGGTTCCTCAGCAGCTCACGGCACTCAGCGTCACCACCCCTCAGAAAGGGAAAGGTGCAGCCGAAGGGCCTGCAGGGAGAAAGGGTGCCAAGAGTCCAAGGCAGATAGGGGCCGCTGGGGGTGATGCAGTTACCGCAGCCCCCATGGAGCCTGCAGGTGCTGGCGTTGTCAAGAAGGGAAATCAGAGAAGAAAACCAGGGAAGAAAAAGACTGGAAGGTCCTGTCCTGCCTGAGGAAGGAGGAAGAAGTGGCCAGCGCAGAGGAGGAGGAGCTGCCAGGGTGTGGAGCCTGCGCTGATGGCGGAGGCTGGGGTCAGCGCGGGCCTGCGGGGGCAGGATTGCTGCACCACAGCCCCTCGCAGAGCCCCTGCCTGTGGTCTCTTGCCCCAGCAGCCGGAGGCAGCTTCTCTCCCCGTCCACTTCCTCCACCCCACAGGCAGGCAGAGTCCCTCCTGCTGTGCTCACAAACCACTGTCCTGGCCCCCAGGATAGCTTCGGGGCCCTGCCACTAAGGTTCAAAACATCATGAAGGGCTTTCTGGGCCAATCTACCTCCTCCCGCAAGCAACCTTCAGACCCCACAGAGGCAGCCAACCCCTCTCAGGACGCACCACTCCCCAGACACACACAGCACAGAGAGCTCTGCACTCCGCTGCTCCTCAGAGGCATCACGTCTGCTAACTGGAACCAGGAGGCTGACCGGGCCCCCGAGCTCCCTCGGCTCTCAGGCTGTGCTCTGGTGGCTGAAGGTAACCTAGGGCCTTAGTGACGTTCCCACCCCACCCCTGAGCCTCCCACTCTGCCAGAAGGCAGCCCCCTGACATGGAAGTGATGTAGCCACAGGGAGGAAGACTCTGGAGCCAAGAGGCTGCCTGAGTGGGCATGATGTCGGTGCTCTGTGGGACAGCCTGACCCCTGATTCAGGCCTGCCCTCAGCCAGACACTCCAGCAACCCCCGTCCCCTGGGCGACTCTCCCCACCTCCCGGTCTACAGCAGCAGCTCCAGGAATAGGTTTGCCGGGAGAGGGCTGTTCACTGAAGCATGAATTTTGTCAACAGGGAGCTGCTGACTGACAGCTCTCTCACTGCCTAGCATCAGTCCCAAGAGCCTGAGAGATGCCCTGAGGCCTGAGGCCAAGTCTGGCAGGTGAGCTGGGGCAGCCCCGGGAAAGCCAACTGACTCGCAGAGTTCCCTAGAGAAGCAGGCTGGAGGAGCAGCCCGGGCCAGGGGGGCCCCAAGAAGCCTCATGAATAGAGGGGTGTTCTCCACCTTGGCAATCTGAGGTGGGGAGCAGTGGGAGGGGAAGGCATGGCTGTCAGAGGGTATCCTGTCTGACCCCTGACTGGCTTCTAAACTCTAAGGACACTGGTTTGGCTCTGCCACCCCCGGAACAGACAAGCCCATAAGCAACATGGGTGAACCAAGTTTAGCTGGCTTGGATGAGGCAAGAGAAAGAGTAGAGAATGGGAAGTCAAAAGGTGTTAGGGTCCTGTGACCCTGCTGGGCAGCCCCCGAAGGCCCAGAGCTCAGGCCCCAGGTGGTCAGGGAAGGGCTCTGAGTGTCCCTCCCAATAACCAAGAGCTGAGAGGTAGTCCACCAAGTCCAAGAGAGCAAATCTGGGCGGCTGCCAGTCTGTCCACCCCACTGAGGCCTGCTCAGGGCTGGTGCCTCAGATGAGTGGAGCCCCGAGTCACAGACTGACCAGGCCTGGCAGTCGGCTCTGGAGGCGAGAGGTCCCCTGAGCACAGAGGATCACTGCCCCCTCGGAAGATGTCCAGAGACGAGGAAGGGAGGGCAGGGGAAGGAAGGGCAACTCACGTCGAACTTTCCAGGGTTCTGCTGCAGCTTCACCTTGCCTCCTGACAGGTACTGCCAAGCACGGCCCCGCAGAGAAGGTGGGATGCCCTTCTGGCACCGCAGCCGGATCTGGAAGTCAAAGGGAGGCCATGCCTGTGCATCCAGCCAGGCTGCCCGCTGCCCCCTCCCTAGCCCCCAAGAGGCTGGTGCTCGTCAGGCCTTCAGTGAGCACGGGGGCAAGAGCGGAACGGGGGGAAAAGCGGACTCCACCTCTGTTGCTCCAACACTGCACCGGGTCTGCTGCCAGCAGGTGACGGCAGCAGCCCTGTGTTCCCTGGCCCAGTGACAACACAAGGATTCTTGAAGTCCACACAGGGTTATGAATCCCCATCTCAATTTTCTGAATCCAAATGGAACCAGACAAGTTAGAGGAGCCCCTGGGATGTCATCAGGAAGGGATCTGCACGATGTGGAACATGGCTCAGCCACAGGGAAAGCAGCTCACAAGATGACCTGGAATGTGCCCAGAGACGTGTCCTGGGTGCTTTCATGGGAGTGTTTAAGCAGCTGTGTGGCAAGATACATCCAGCCTAGAGAGGAAAGATCTCAGCAGAATTCAGGAAGAAGACGGGAGGTGATCAGAACAGGCCCCCCTTTGTTTGGTCAAGAATCCCCTCTCTTCTGCTCTCCCTGACCCCGAGCTCTCACGATTTCCAGACCAGGGTGGAGGCAACTGGTCTGGGTGTGAGTCCTGATCCCAGGCTAAAGTGACCCCGGCCTTCCCCATCACGGCCTGGGAGAGGGGAGGGAGGAAGTGTCTGGGGATCTCACGACCCAGAGCTAGTGCTCAATGCGTACGCTTGTTCTCTTCAACAGAAAAAAGGCTTCCACTGCCAAACCCAGCTTGAGAAAGCATCATGTTTTACAGATGGAGAAACTGAGGCACAGAGTGGGGACAATATTAAGGTCATTCCATCAGGGACCACGCCAACTTCCAGCCACACCACACAGCCTGGAGAACCGAGCCCTGGGTGCTCACTTCTCAGGCCTCTCCAAGTCACATGGGGAGATGAGCTTCCTCTGGGCTTGAGGGCAGAGTGAGGCTCGAAGGCAGGTGCCCTGATCATGCTCCTTGACCTCAAGGCCAAGGGTCAAAGAGATTGAGGGCAAAGGCAGAGGCACCATTCCTCTGGAAAGAGGGCGGGGAACTGCCAGGTGACACTGCCCTCGGCCCCTGCACCGAGCAGCCTGGCCTGGGGTGCAGATGGGAGCTCAGGGCAGTGGGAAGTGGACGGTGCCTGGATGATGAGTTTGAATCCAGCGCTGACCTCAGCCCATCACCTCTCATCAACTGTAAGATCAAAATGGTAACAACTAGGATTCTATCAGAAGTAGTGCAGAGGGCACATGCCTAGCACGGGGCCTGACACAGTCAGTGTTAATAAATGATGGCTTCCTCTCTGCCCCTCCAATCCCGGGAGGACACCTGACTCAGAGGCCCTGGGCCCCGGGCTCACTCCTAAGTCCCCTCATCTGGAAACCCCCTGAGAGAGTCCCCTGGGAGGCTCTCTGAGGAGGGAGCACAGGAGGCCCGGCTTTCTAATGACCAGCATAAACAAGAGAAAACTTTCCAAGGGTCAGAGGGAGTCAAGAACCAGGAAGGAGACAGGCAGGCAGGCTGAGGGCAGTGGGGGAAGAGCAGAGTGGCTGGTCAGAGGAGCCAAGTTGCGCTTCTGGGACTGCCTGCAAAGCGGGGAGAGGAAGGGAGCAGAAGGGACCGACCTGACTCCATGGACACTTTCCCGCTACTGTGGGACTGGGGTCTCCTGAAGGAAGCCACGTGGTCTGGCCGGGCTTTGGCAAAGGGGTGCACATGACCTGGAACCACAGGCCCTTCCGGCTCCCCAGGGCCAAGCTCAGCTGAGCTGGCCCCCACATATCATTGCAGCCCCATCACCCTCGGTCTGCTCAGGACCGTGGAGAGTCCAGGAATACCTTCAGTCCACTAAGCTCTCAGAGAGGCCCGGCCTCACCCAGGCCCAAGGTGGGGGAGGTGGGGATGGAGAGCTGGGAATACAACCAGCTTCCTCGGTGGCTCAGTGGTAAAGAATCTGCCTGCAATACAGGAGATTTGGGTTTGATCCCTAGGTCAGGAAGATCTCCTGGAGGAGGAAATGGCAACCACTCCAGTATTCTTGCCTGGGAAATCCCATGGACAGAGGAGCCTGGCGGGCTACAGTCCATGGGGTCGCAGAGTTGGACACGACTGAGCAACTAACCTTCCCCCTCTGGCCTCTGGCATCCTCCTCAGCTCGGGGTGCTGGAGATGTTAATCTCTTAGGGAGAGGCAGAAGTGGGGATGAGCAAGGGTAAAGCCAGAGGGATGCTCAGCAAACGGAAAGCACAGGAATTGCCATTATCTGAGGTAAGGCCTTGGGAAAGGAGAGTTCTGATGACAACTGAGAGAAGCCACACCTAGCCTGCTGAGCTCAAGGAGGGCAGAGCCTGACAGGGGAAGACAGCATTCCAGCCAGCACCCTGTCTCTCTGCAGGGCCTGGCGGGTCCCGGGGACTCGGGATCCGTGCAGGGGGTGGGGGTCTGGATCCACTTCTGGGTGCAGGTGTCGTCCTTCCTGTGCCACCACCTCTGACCCAGCTGGCACGGCAAGGCAGTGAGAGCTCCGGAGCCAGAGTGCCAGCAGATAAGCCGTGTGCTAGGGTTCCTGCGAGGGTGGAGTGCAGCCTCCTCTGGTTGCCCCGGCTGGGCGGGTAGCCCTGGTCTCTAACCGCAGTGCCAGGGAAGCAAAGGGGAAGAAGAAGTGATGCTGGAACCCCTCTGGAATACCCATCTGCGAGGAGGCGGGGGTGAGAATGCCATAGCCATCTTCCTGCCAGCCTCAAGTCACCTCCGCAGACGGTGAGAGGAGCTGAAGCTCAGGGTAAAGGCCTGAGGGCTGAGGAAGCAGGCAAACAGACCCCAGAGTCAGGCAGGAAGCAGCTGGGCAACAACTGCCTTAAAAAAGTATTTTTTTAAGTGAAATTTTTTCTAATAAGCAAAAAATGAAAGCCCCAAAGTCCACATAGAACAGTAAGAAAGAGCCCCGGTCTGGGTGCCTCTCTCCTCCCACAGGCACAGGGCTTTACAGGAGGAGCCTTGCAACAGGACGCTCATTCCCACTTGGGCAGCGAAACTGAGGCTGGGGGAGTGAAGTGATTGCCCAAAGTCACTCTGCTAGCCATGGGCTTGGAGAGTTGGGGCTGTATGGCTGAACCCAAGCCCAAATGTGACCTTTGGCCCTGGTTTCTGCTCAGCCCTGCCGTGGCTGTGCCAGCTTGGCCCAGACCAGCATGTCAGCTGACAATGCGGGTGAGGGGGCCACTGTGCGCTGGCGACTTGTGCAGAGAGACCCCAGCAGTGGGACTGCAGACGGGCTCCGCTCAGCCAGGGAGTGAGCAGACCCTGCTAAGGTGAACAAGAGTATCAACATACATGTGGTGGACAAGGATGCGCCTACAGTGTGGCAGAGCTGGCACCTAAATACAGCCCACCAGAAAAGAACCACTGGTATTTTCATTTCTACGAGACCATTAAACTGTGAAGTCGCTTTTCCTTCTTTTTGCTTTGGCTAGGGGACAAGAGGGAACTCATCGAATTAATCTAGAGGGTAAAGAAGGCCCCTTATTGTGGTGGCGAAGCGTGCAGGCACTAGTTAGACTCCTGGGTTCAAACTTTGACTCTGCCATCAGTCATAAGTGGGGATACCACCACCACCAACCTCACTGGGGTGCTGTGAGGATGACCCAGCTAAGTGCCCAGCACGCTGCGTCAACATACATTAGCCACTATTAGTATATCAAGTCCGCCCCTAGGTGGTAAGCAGTGGTAAAGACTTGCCCCAGGAGCGCTGCAGGAAAGCTGCCTGAAGGGCCTTCAGCTGAGCGCGGCTCTGCAGTGTGACTCAAGAATCTGCGTCAGTCTGAAGTCATCTGGGAGGACCAGCTTCTGTCCCCATTTCCAAGCCGGTGGGGGGACACTGGGTGGCTGGAGACCCTCCTGCTCCTCCAAGTGATGCAGCCCCTGCCTCCCCCACTGCGACTCCCAGCCCCAGGCTAAGGCCAGGCCCCTCACCTTTTTGTGCTTCTTGGCCATCCACTTGTCCCAGTTGTTGAGCATGTCCAGCCACTTGGACTCCCTCTGCCTCAGCACCTCCAGGGGGACTTCCTCCAGCCTGTGGAGCAGAGGGCAGGGCCCGTCAGAGGTGCCGAGAGAAGCAAAGGCCCTGGCTGAGGCCCCAGGTACCAGCCTGGTCAGTCCCCGTCCCTCCCCCTGCCGTCCCCTACGGGGCTAACTCAAGAACCCTCTAACACAGACGCGAGGGACACAACGCCCTCCCTAGAAGGCACAGGCTGAAGAGACACTAGGTTCAAGCACTCACTCCCCCACGTGTCAAGGGACCAGGGGCCCCAGTGCCTGCACCTGTACACCAAAGCACAGCACTCCCACCCTGGATCTGTGTCGATAAACAAGCCTCTTCAGAGAACCAGCATGCACGGTACAGAGCTGGACGGAAAACTAGTCAAACAAGTACAGGGACACCATGCTCACCTCTGCATTCTAACAAAGCTGTTACTCATGGTTTCCCCAATTACGCCCTGGCCCTGTTCCCCTCTCAGCCTTTGCTCATGCCAGTCCCTTTGCGGAAACACACTCCAAGTTGTCTCTGCCTATCCAAATTCAATTACACTTCAAAGCCCCCTCAGACACCACTCGAATTTGCACATCCACTCATGGAACCACTGTCACAGCTATCCAGGCGGAGCTCTAGGGCCAGGGCGTCTGGGTAAACTGTGGGGTACAGTCGTGTGACTAGAACAAGTCCCAGCCCTCATGGCACTGACGTTCTACAGGCTCTGAACGCCCACGAGAGCTGGTGGGGAAACACCTCAGCTTGGAGACCTACCCTGGGCAGCACCGAAGCAGCTGCGGCAGACTGGGCAAGACCCCTGGCTTAGAGGGTGCTTTGAGTGAGTGAGCTCCTTCCGAGGAGGGAGTCCCTGGAAGTTCCTGAGTTCACATACCCACGGGGCAAAGAGAAGAAGACTAGCATCTGAAGGCTGCGTCCTCTACACGTGCTTCCTTGTATTCAGCCTACAGAGCAATACTGGTAAGAAAACAGTGAGAATAACGTGTATGTGTCCTTCTCTACACACACATACACACTCTCAGAATTATTTTTAAAGTAGTAGATTATGGATCTTTTAAATTTCTTTCTTGTGCCTCTCCCCCTTTTTTTCCAATTAAAAAATACTGGCATTATTGAGAGGTAAGATACCCAGGAAGGGTATATTGCTTAGAGTCAAACAGCAAATCAGTGGAAAAACCCAGACTCAAATCCAAGTCAGATCATAGCCAAGGGCTTGCACTCAGCACTGCCTGACCTCCCAGAACGCAGCGTGGGGTGGAGGCTCTCAGGAACAGGACACAGCGGGGCCAGGGTTTGGCCCAGGCCTTGAGTCTCTGATTCTCTTTCTACAGGAAGGAAATGCACTGCTAGAACTTTTACTGGTTGGACGAGCAGTGGGAGGGGCCCTGGCAGAGCAGGGCTCCCAGACACAAAAGGGCAGGTCCTCTTCTTCGGTTTTTTATCTGGAGAACTGCACAGACCTGAGAGCAGCCCTGGTGCTGATCAGCCGAGGAGAGACAACAGCCCCTCCACACAGGCCACCCGCCCACCTCTCACTACCTGGAGGCAGAAGTGGGGCACAAGGACCGGCTCCTTCCTATCCCTCCCCTCAGGAGAAAAGCAGAGACCACACCTTTAGATCAGGTAATCTACAAAGAAATGTGTGCACATCTCCAGGCAGCCCCCAAACACCCAGGTCCAGCATCACAGGCCAGGTCGCCTCCCATCACTACAAAGCACTCCCTCACACAAGTCAGGGGATGAGCCTTCTAGTTATCTAAACTAAAGGAGGTAGCCACACGGAGTCAACAGGAAGTTCTGGCAGCTATGAATGTGGATAATATCTGATCCAATCGCCCCACTGAGCAGAAGAGACAATGGAGGCTCATAAGAGGGCAAGGCTTTTGCCTGAGATTACCAGTTTCCAGACAATTCCCATCTGATTAAATACATACCCATCTGACACCCTGACCCTCTAGTCTGTCTCTGTTGATAAGATCTGACAGCAGGGCCACAGAGATACCCAGTCTCCCAACTACAAATACACAGGGGAACACGTTCAAGCTCAGTGTTCTTTTAAATGATGTCAGATGACAGCTTTTGCAGTTTCAAAGACCCAGCATCAAACCTCAAACCGGAATTTCAAATGGGTACAAAACAAACTACCATATTTCCTGGATTCTAAGGCACTACTGATTTTAAACTGCACCATTGATTTGGTAAGATCGTCTCAGAAACAAACAAAAAATCCACTACTACTTTAAATGTACATGTTCATTGAAAGATCTATTTTTATTTTCAAAACCTCAAATTGGGAAATTTTGGAGGAAAGATGGTCATTTGAGTGGCCTCTCCTCCAACAGCAGAGGAGTTTAACCACCTGCTGGACCCGGCACTCAGCACTTCACCTTCTAACTACAGGTGAACTTCTCTTCCCACACAGAATGTGCTCCTGAATGGCTGCACACTACCCATTTTCTGAAAAATCAGAAGGTTCACATCCAGTCTGGTGGGTCAGGATCTCAGAAGGCATCTGATCAGAGTGCTGTCTGATATAGAAATTCCTTCTGCAATAGCCCCTTGCCCTCTCTGAGCCTGTTTGCTATACAGCTGGATGGCCTGCCCTGTGAACTGACCCTCAAAAGATGCCCAGAAAGGAGCTGTGACGTAGACTGGGGTCTGGGCATCTCTACAGATGGCACGACGGTGTGGAGGCCCTGAGGCGGCTCCCTCCTGATAATGGGGGGAGTGTGAGCCAGTTTCCAGTGCCAGGGAGGCTAACCAAATAGCCAACCTAAGGGACCAAACGGCCCATGGGGATGCTTCCAGCCTGAGAGTTTCACTCACCCTTGCAGAAAACTCCCCTGTCCTTAAGGTGGCCTGAAGGAGTCTCCGCAACCAAAAGAGTCTAATGAGGACAGTCTCTAGTGGAACTCCTCAGGGCTGGGCCTTCATCATCTCCAGGTGAAGTCACCCTCATTGCTGAAGCCATACTGTTAAGTTTTCTGGTACCTTCTGTCTACTGCAACACCCCCTTCTAAGGCTGCACAATTCTCAGCCAGATCAGCCTCATATTAGACAAATGTGATTATCCCTCATCACTCACCCACGCCTACCTGGAATGCCTTTTCTTCTCCCCTCTCCAAGTCACAGCAACACTTTTGGGGCCCAACATAATAAAAATGACAACTTCAACAATAACAGCAGCAACAGTAGTTACCATTTTTAAATCATTTACTACTTACCAATATCTTTCAAAATATTTATATATTACTTAAAATACTAATATATATATACACATGTATCATTTTCATGTATCTTTCATAATAATCCAACCATAACATTCTCTCCATTTTCCAGAAGTCGAATCCAAGACTTAGTAAAGTTAAGCTCCTTGCTCAAGGCCATGTTGTTGCCGTTTAGTCTCAGTCGTGTCTGACTCTTTCGTGACCCCATGACTGTAGCCTGCCAAATCCTCAAGCCTGGGATTTCCCAGGCAAGAACACTGGAGTGGGTTGCCATTTCCTTCTTCAGGGGATCTTCCTGACCCAGGGATTGCAGGCAGGTTCTTTACCTCTGAGCCACCAGGGAAGCCCCCAAGGCCATGCAGCTGCATTCAAACCTAGGCTTGCCTCACTCCGCAGTGCATGCTCTGAACCCCAAAGTCAAGCCCTTAGCCTCCACACAGCTGCTGTGCCTGCCCAGATCTCGTTAGCTGTCTTCCAAGCTGAAGACCTTCATCTTGACTACTTACAACACCATTTCTCCAAGCTTTTAAACTGAAACTCACAGTATGAAATACATTTTGTACTGAGACTATACACACACACACATAACCAAAATACATTTTATGAAAAAATTTACTCCTACATGTACTAAAGCACCTGATATTTTCAGTTCACTTTTTGTATTATTCTATCCTACTTCCTACTTCTTTTTTATTTTTATGCTGGTCACAATCTCCTAATCAATTTCAACACTAAATCACCAATGAATCAAGACGTGATGTGAAATGAGCAGTTCATTACAACTTGGTCATGCTGCTCAGCCCTGTCACTCCCTAACCGGACTGGGTCTTGAGCTATGTAACTCCCACTGTGTACCTCACGGATACCGACAGATGCCTGCCTGGTTATCTCCATGACGTCATTACTTTCATCTATTGCCTTCAGGGCTACAAGCCACTGCTGCCTACAGCAATTGTATCTGTGCCCCTAGTAGCCCAGTGAGAGCCTCACAGATTAATTACTATTTCCATTGGACCCATGAGAAACCTGACCCAATCAGAGAGATTGTATGACTTGGGCAAAGTCACAAAGCTATTAAGTGGAAAACCAGAGCTTCTCTTTGCCACAGTGACTCCTGTGCTGCTTCTCCCTCCCCTGGGAAGACTGGGAGGAAATCAGGCCGCTCTCCAGATGCCACCGTGGGGCTCTATCTCTGGCCCTCAACCCCCTAGAGACAGTCTAAGCCTTCCTCCAGTGCTCTGACTGTCCCAGACCCTGCCCAAACCTAGCAAAGCTCAGCAAGGCCAATACGCTGGATGGGCAAAGCTCACAAGCACACCCTTGACCACCCCCTCCTGGGGAAGGAGGCACAGAGGAGACAGAAACATGCAGCTAGAGGGTGACTGAGCCCAGATTCTGCTGGGCTCTCAGCTAAGCTAAGCTTAGCCGTGCCGTGCCATGCCGTGGCCCAAGGCAGCAGTGACAGCCCACTGACACCAGCCTCCCCACCTTCTCCCCAAACCCAGAAGCTGAAGACTTCCAAGAGATGAGACGGACAAGACCAGCTCCCAAGGCTACCTGAGACCCAGGCTCTCTCCGCCTTGTCCTTCCAGCCATGCACTTTCCACCCAAGAGCGCCTCAGCCCCTCTGGCTGGCAGACTCAGCCAGGTGTGGCACCTGTGCCCATGACCCCTTTATTCAAAGGTGTCAGATAAAACCTGGTCCCAGGGAACCAATGTAACCCCCCTCCGCTAAGCCTCCCTCTCCAAACCAGCCCAAACAAAAAGAAACACAGCCCAAGCATAAGGCCCAAGGTTGAGACCCCGGGATGAATTCTCCTCATCTCAACCGTCAGGAAGGCCATGTGGACTGTGGGAGACAGTAAAAAGAGTAGGGACCTTGAAGCCAACCGACCGAGGTTCCATTCCAGCTCCTCCACCTGGGAGACAGACTGTGAAGTCTCCACTTCATCTTCAAGTGGGACCACACACATAAGGTTTAAATGAAGAATACACGTGTGTAAGGACCCAGCCTGGCAGGTGGCCAGCTAATGGCAGCTCTGAGGGGACCAGCATCTGCAGCTTGCCTAGCACTTTCCCATCCCTCTTCTCATCTGACTGGTCTGCACACACGCAGCAGGGCAGGACTATCCCCATTTTACCCACGAAGCAACTGAGACCCCAAGAGATTAAGCCGTTTACTCAATGATACACGGACTGTGACTGTCAGCTTCTGATCCAGCTCTGCCACTCTGAGCTTCCAGTTCACCACCTGTAACATGCGGGCAAGGCCACCCCTTTGGAGGGCAGCAGGAAAGACCACATGAGACAGGAGGAACTGACACTTCCAGCACCCATTCTGCACCATTCCCGTCAAGCACTACATAGGCACACAATTCCCCAAGGAAGCAGCTTTTATTATCTCTACTTAACAGACACGAAAACTAAAGTTTAGCACAGCTGAGTAATCTGTCCAAGGTTACACAGCCTGGAAGCAGAGATGCCAACTGAGCACTAAGCCATCCAATAAATATAAGGTGATCCCCATGTAACAGGGCCTCAGTATCTGTTACATTCCCTTCCTCTTCCTTTACCACCCAGTAGACAACCACTGCTCTCTGTGCCGAGACGGCAAGAGTGAGCAAGATGCAAGTGTGGAAAATTGGGAAATGGATGTGCAATCACAGATCCAGGGACAACAAGGGTGGGGGAACTCCCCTCTCCCACCCAGAGCTGGAAAAAGGAGTGAGGCTAAACAAAAAGGCTGACCTAGTTTGCATGCTGAGTAACAACCTCTGGAGTTCATTAATCTAAGCGGTGGTAATGACTAAAAGTATAAATAGCCTTTATGCCAGCTCCATAATCACCCATGATAGGAAACGAGAAGGCAGGAGAGGGTGGGCTGGTAATGGCCGACGATCAGGGCTGGAAGGCCTGTGAGGTTCTGGAGTGAGTCCCCAGGCAGCTAGAGAGGCCTAGGGACCAAAGGGTACGTGATCTGCCTGAGGTGGAGCGGTGAGTCAGTGCGGGGAAGCAGGATGGTCTGCAGCAGCCTGGTGCTCCCTCCTGAGGCCTGGAAGCCCCCGCTTGGAGGCAGGGCAGTGTGCGGGCTCCCTGTCTAGGTGAAAGAGTCCCGCTTGCTTCAATCTTCCCCGACACCCCGTGCAAGCTAGGTCTGGGCCTGCCTCCCTTTCCCACAAGGAATTCCCTGGCTTTGCTCCTTGCAGCCCCGGGTCAGCGCACAATGGTAAACAGGTTCTCTCCACCCTTCTCTGGCCTCGGTGCCCTGGGCCTCTGCCCAACTCTCCACTCGGCACAGCCCCACCCCCTTGACGTCAGAGGCAAGAAATGGTTCCTTTAAGCACCAGCCTTGCTGGTTCCAAAAAGCAAGGAATCCCCCCCGCCCCCGACTCCCACTCAGCTAGGGAAAGGCACAGACCAGAGCAAAAACCCCCAGGGCAGCTCTCTCTGACCAGTGCAGAGAGGTATGGAGACTATTGGGTCTTCCCTGGTGGCTCAGCGGTAAAGAATCCACCTGCCAGTGCAGGAGATGCGGGTTTCATCCCCAGGTCAGGAAGCTCTCCTGGAGAAGGAAGCGGCAACCCACTCCAGTATTCCTGCTTGGGAAATCCCATGGACAGAGGAGCCTGGTGGGCTACAGTCCATGGGGTCGCAAAGAGTCAGACACAACTGAGCAACGAAACAACAACAAAAATGGAGACTATTCTCAACTGGAGACATGCCTTCTCCAAGCCCCCACCCCTACCGGGCAGAGTATTACTTGAAACTTCCCACTGGCAACTGGGTCCTCAGGTCACAATCTCACTGTGGGCACCATGACTCATGTACAGCCCCTTACCCATCCTTACAAAACTGCTGAATTTGATTGATAGATCTTATCAATTTAGTCTTGACTCACGGTTTATCTCTGCCAAGACTCCTGCAAGGATCCCTACTGCCCATCTTGTTCAACAGAACTTCAGGCCCTGGCTCCCAGGCCTTCCTAGTCCCTCTGCACATCCCCCAGCCCTATTTCTAGACATCCCTCTCTCTAAGCTGCCCACCCTCACCCCTACCCCGACTCTAATTCAGTCCCACTTGTTTCCTGAGGCCTCATTCAGAACAGCCTCTCATCTCTACAAAGTCCTTCCTAGCCACAGAAGGAACAGAACACAATCAGCGCCTCATTACATTCCATGCACATCTCTCCAGAGCCTGCATTCCAGGCCCTGACTCTACAAAGTTGAATAAAACGTAGGTCCTGCCCTTGGGGTCAATCTGGCAGAGGAGACAGATTGGGGAGTAAATAACTAGCCCATACAGAGGTGCTATCACAGAAGCGAGGAGGGCGGAAGGCGCTTCGAGACTGCAAGAAGGCCCCAGGGTGGGGGTGCAGGTGTTCAGGGAAAACCTTAAAGGGAGCTGACTTGTTGGGATGATCCTTGAAGGGTGACAGGAAGTAGCCAGGGTGAGAAAGGGGAAACAGCACATCAGGCAGAAGACCCAGGATGAGAAAGCACACATTAATGGAAAAGAGCCTGGTGTGTTTGGGGAATGTGAGCAGTCCAGTGGAGCGAGTCTGGCTTCTCTGCCTGACTGTCCGGTCCGCTCGCTGAGGCAGCATTCCACGAGGTGTGCTCTTGGGGGCAGGGACTCTGCCAACCACTCTCCCCAGTGTGTCCCGACCCTAGAACAGAGCCTGGGGGCCTGTGTTAGTCGCTCAGTCATGTCCGGCTCTTTGCGACCCCAAGCCCTATAGCCCACCAGGCTCCTCTATCCATGGGATTCTCCAGGCAAGAGTACTGGAGTGGGTTGCCGTTCCCTTCTCCAGGCCTGGTTGGTGCCTAGCTGGTGCTCAATAAACGTATGTTGACAGGTTCAGTGGCTCTGTGACCTTGGGTGCTCTAAGTTTCAGCTTTCTCCCCAGTGAGATGGGAATAGTATCCTCTGCCTTGAAATCAGAGGGAAAAGCAGGAGCACGGAGAGCTTGATGAAGGGCACTCCCTCCCCAGCCTGAGTCCAGCGATGGATCTTCCTTGAAGCCCAGCACAGGGCTGAGCCCAGATGTGTTTGATGATGGCCTTTTACAATGTTTTAATGCTATATTCAATTAACATAATTGAATGTCTGTTATAACCCTTACCAGGCAATTGCTATGGACCAGACATGGTGCTCAGCACTTAGATTATTTCATTTAATCCTGACAACAAGCATATGAAATAGGTCCTCTAATTATCACCTCCACCCTGCCCTTGGGCAGATGTAGAAACTCAGGTTTTTCAGCAAGCCAGTAACTATGCACCATCCAAGGGGAGCAGAGGACACCTGGGAGGTGTACCCAGGCCCTTCTGCTCTGTCACTCAGCTCTGGCACTGACTGAGTGATGCCATACGCTGTGTGATGCTTGGCAAGTCACTTCACCACTCTGGGATCTGGGATCTACCTCTGTTAAATGGAGATTATGATGATAATAACTATATCTCACGGAGTTAAATACGGTGGTCTTGGTGAAAGCCTGGTCCACCATGCTGGCACTTCTGCGAAGTGGCATGATCAAGTGACTGTGCTAGGGGGATGGAGGGGGTCACTCAGAGGCAGGACAGGGAGCCCAGGGTGAAAGTCCACGAGGAACACAGGAGGGTGGTGGCAATTATGAAGCAAACTCCGATTTCTTCCCCAAGTGACTATCTCTACCCAAGAGGGCAGAGGCCCCAGGCAGCCCTATGACTGCATGCTTTGAATTGAATCTTTCAGGAGACCCACCTCTGTTCTCACTTCCGCTTTATCTTCATGCCAAAGAGAAGATGAGGCCCTCGCATCAGGGCCCTCAGAGTCAGGGTCACCTGCAGCCCTGTTCCAGATGACTCAATGAGGAACTAACTGGGGGATTCCCAACCTGCCCTGGCAGGTCAGAAAGCTCCAGACCACAAGCTGAGTGGGACTGGCTCCCGTCTTGCCCCCAGAGTCCAAGGGTATATAGGCAGAGCACAAGGAGGGGTGTGGATCCTCAAACCCAGGGTGCCTGTTCTCTCACCATGAGGCCAAAGGCATGAAGTAACCCTTAGAGGATAATCACACTCGAATTGTGAGAGCCACCGTGCACCACAGAACCCTCACTTGGTGGGAGACACTGCTGGGCACTTTACCAACATCATCTCCTTATACTCACAACCATAGCACACATGGGGCCAGTTCCCACTCCCAACGCCACCATCTGGCCCATTTACAGACTCAGAGAGGTCAATGGCTAGAAAGTGACGGAGCCAGGGCTTGAAGCCAGTCTGCTGGTGTCCTGAACCCAGGATCTCCCAAATTTAGGTTCTCCTTTTTTGAAATCAAGACAGAGAGGGAAGCATCCTCCAAATGTGGCTGGCTAAGAAGGACCGCTTCTGGACACACAGAATCCAGGGCCCAGAGGGCAGAGAGGAGGAACAAGAGTTCTCCATTCTATGTTCCTGGGCTCCCTTAGCATCCAGCTGCTCCTGCCTCATCTTGCATGAGGTGCTGTGTGTGGAGGGCCTGGGA
Organism: Bos javanicus; assembly: GCF_032452875.1. NCBI lineage: Eukaryota > Metazoa > Chordata > Mammalia > Artiodactyla > Bovidae > Bos > Bos javanicus. The sequence continues at coordinate 69,757,755 of NC_083884.1, forward strand.
TAGGAAGTGTGCCATCCATTGTAACAACTCAACAACAAAAACAGGACTTCCCTGGTGGCCCAGTGGCTGGAACTCCGTGCTCCCAATACAGGGGGCCCAGGTCTGATCCCTACTCAGGGAACTAGATCCAGCACGCCACAATTAAGACTCAGCACAGTCAAATAAATTTTTTTTTTTAAGAAAGAAAGAAAAAAGCCAACAAAAACAACTTGAGAAACTCGCTAGGAGAAGTATAGACATTTGGAGCTGGACTGAAAGTCCTAAGGCTAGGACAGGAAGAGGGAGGAGCGGCCACACAGAGGCAACCAGCTTTGGTAAGATGGAAAAAATTGGAAAGGCAGAACCCTGGCTTCCAGGCACAGTTTCCTTGCTTGTTCAGCTTAGGTTTCCCTGTCTGTAAACAGGGCAAAATAAAACTTACCCTCCTGAGTTCCCACTGCTCCTGTTAGGATCACTGCAAGGCAATGAGAAAGAAAGCACTGCACAGACCAAAGAGCCAGACAGACCAACGCATTCTTTGAGTTGATCGCACTCCCAAAGACATGAGGGCCATTGGTCTGACAAAGAGAGGTCCTCTCATAAGAAAAACAGAGCATGCTGCAGGCTTTGGCCTCTGTGGGCTGTGCCCTGACGACCCCTTGCACTTATGAGGTACCTGACATAAGTGAGAAAGAAAGTGAAGTCGCTTAGTCATGTCCGATTCTTTGCGACCCCATGTACTATAGCCTAGTAGGCTCCTCCATCCATGGGATCTTCCAGGCAAGAGTACTGGAGTCGGTTGCCATTTCCTTCTCCAGGGGGTCTTCCCAACGCAGGGGGAATAAACTTCCCAAAGCCCTTTTCGTATACTCCAAGGGCAGTCTCAGTATGTTAGAAGCAGAAGAGCTCTTCAACTTCATTCATTAAGGCTGCCTTAGTTTATATGTAAGGGAAACTGAGGCTTAGAAAGATTCAGCAAATTTCTCAAGGTCACAGGGTTAGTTAGGGGCCCAGTGAAGCCCAGGACTTGGGTTTCCTGATCCCTGGTCAGCAGTGTTTGTTTACACATGCTCCTAATCCAGTCATCTTATTTGATCCTCATCATCAGACCACACCTGTGTCTCCTGCCCACTATGCTCCAGGTCCTGGGAAGGCAGGACCAAGTCTGCACCCCCAGAGCCTAGCACACAGCTGCACACGCAGCACGTGCTAGGTGAAAGCAAGGAGCATTAGCCCTACGGCCAATGAGAGGACATGCTTACTCATAGACCACCAGGGTCAGTGGCGGAGCCAGCCCTGGCACCTTAGTCCCTGGGTTCAGAACCCTTTCCCATACTAGCATAAATCCACATGTCCTGCCAGAATCATCTCTGAGAAGTGCATGGTGGTGCCCATAAGGGCTGAGGGGTTCATGTTCTCATAGGCACTGGACTTGCTTCCACTTCCCAGCTGAGGCACCAGCTCCAGGAACATAATAAAGACTGGAAGTCAGAGGAAGTCAGCCCTCCACTGCCAGGCTGCCTCCTCTTAATCAGCTTTTATTGTTGTTTAGTTGCCAAGTTGTGTTGGACTCTTTGCGACCCCATGGACTACAGCCTAAGAAGCTCCTCTGTCCACGGGGTTTCCCAGGCAAGAATACTGCAGTGGGTTGTCATTTCCTTCTCCAGGGGATCTTTCCGACACAGGGATCAAACTAGCATCTCCTGCACTGGTAGGTGGATTCTTTACCACTGAACCAGGTGAGAAACCCCTAATGAGCTTATGCTGTGCCTGAAAGCCTTATAAACATCCCCCCCCCCACAGCTACACACTGCCCTAAGGGAGGTTTTCCATGCCCTCAGGACTTCCTCCTCTCTGCACAGAGAGGTGGCTAGCTCTCCCGATAGCCTTCCTTTCCATCCAATACGTCTAGCAGGAGAGACCACAAAGCTCAGCTCCACTCACCCACCCCCTCCCAACCAGGCTAGCTAATCTGCTCTCTTACTGAAGAGATACAAAGAACCCCTTGATGGGCCCTGAGCGTGCCAGCCATGCCAGGCACCTTGGGGAGCCCAGGGCTGTGATAAAGCAGTCACCAGCAGCCCACTGTCTGCTTCAAAGGAAGGTCGCAGATGGCCTTCCTTCCCTGTGGTCAGAGGCCCTGGGATGGCGAGGGCCACTTCAGTTTGGCCAAAGTATTAGTATTAGTCGCTCAGTCGTGTCTGACTTTTTGCGAACCCATGGACTGTAGCCCGCCAGGCTCCTCTGTCCATGGGATTCTCTAGGCAAAAATACTGGAGTGGGTTGCCATTTCCTCCTCCAGGAGACCTTCCCAACTGTACATAAAGGAGACTTCAGCCTGGCCAAAGCCTTCGCCAAGTCCCTGCAGGTCCACACAGCTGATCAGGTACCATGCCCTACTCGCTGACTCTTCATCCTCTCGGCTCCATAACCTTCCAGACCTCTCTGCAGCCCTTCTGGGCTGTCCCAAACTCTCCCAACTGCTTTCACTGCCTGTGGTCCAGCTCCTATTCATACCATCTTCCATGCCCGCACCAGACTGACCTTACTGAAACACAGGAGGCCTCAGTGTGACACTCGAGGCCGGTCACTTCTGCCAAACCCACTTCCCTCCCCTCCGCATGCTCACCTCATCCTCCCAGCTCCCATTCTTCCTGTCACCTCCTGGCACACATTTCTCAAACCGCTGGCTTCTCTTCACACACTTCCCTCCCATACCATGGATTGCCCTTCCTTGCTCCTTCCAAAGCCTGAATCAAGTGCCACTTCTTCCTTCTGAGCTCCTATGGGTGGAGCTGGCTGCTTCTTCCTATATATGTCCATATTAACCACAGGCTTCCTGCCCTGGGTGTGGGGCCTCAGGGATGGTGAGCACCTGGCACCCTACCTGCTACACCTTAGCAAGGCTTAGTCACTGGATTCAGTATCAAGAAAAAAGGTTCTAGTCCTAGTTCTGCCATTTACCAGCTGGCAAACCTTGAACGCTTTCTTCTCAGAACTTCAGTGTACTCATCTACAAAATGGGATAACCACGCTTATCCGGGGAAAGTGAGGGTTCATCATGGGTTAGTGTTCACTCCTGCTCACAGGGGATGGATCTCACTGATGCTCAACCAGAGATGCAAAGTAGAAAATGAAAAGACAGGACCACCAGGTACTCCAACCTCTATGAGGAGGCAGAACATTCACTGAGCAGCTACAGTGTTGTCAGGCTCTTTGCAAGCATTAGTTCTTTTAACCCCCACAACAATCCTTCAAAGTCAGTGTTATCATAAGTTATCATAAGTTTCACAGTGAAAAACTGAGGCTCAGAAGAGTGAAGCAATATGTCAAAGGTCACATGGACATCTGGGCTCAAAGGGTTAGGTGTGAGGCTGAACAGAGCACCTTCTTTCCCCCTCCCTCAGTGTAAACAGACTGGGGGGCTGGACCAGAGCCAGGCCTCACTGGCCCCCCGAAGGTCCTGTTTCAAACCTAGATGCTGGGAATACAAAATATCAAGCAGGTCCCACTGTTTTCTCTCTTTCCCACAGCTTAGAGTTTCCTAGCAGGCGGCACACAGGCACCTTCCCAGGGCAGCAGCTGGTGATCTGGCCCCCTCCTTCGCCAAGTCAAGTCTTGTCTGAGGCCCTAGAACACCCACAGGGCTACCAAGCTGGATTTTCCTTTGAAGCTGGGGCAAGAGGAGGAGGAGAAAAAATGAAGGACGTGTGGCCCCGAGTCATAGACCAGGGCCCCACATGTGCAGTAGTCTCTTTCCAGATGGGCCACCCAGGGACCACTCCACGCCCAGCTCTAGGCTCTCCTGGGAACTGTAACAGCTCAAGAAAAGAGGATGTCCTGAACTTACAAACTGGAGAAGGTGGTGGGAAAGCAGGGAGGCAGGACCTGGCCTGTTAGGAGGGCCCTGGCCCAACAATAACTGGCAGAGACCAAACTACAGGGATGTCAACTGAGCCAGTTATATGATCTCCAAAGTCACAGTCGACTAGGAATAGTGGAGGGCTCAGGGGACAGGGGAACTGCTCTTCCAGATGTTTCTCCCTGCGCCCAGTTCAGATCCATTTCTCCCCTAACAGGAAGCCAACAACCACGGGATCCCAGACAGCACAGCTCCTCACCTCATCTAGCTTGCAGCACTGCACACAGTGAAGCTGGGTGGGAAACTCCAGCTTCAAGAGGCCAGTCTTGGCAATCACATAGGAAAAGGAGGGGGAGGCCAGGGACCCACCCCTCTCAGGCCATCCTCCTCAGGCCAGAGACCTGGTATCCACTGAAATCCTTCTTTCCTTTCTTGACCAACTCCAAAAGGGACCCCTTCCCCACAAACAGGTCTGCTCCTCCTGTCCCCAGAGTCCTCTGGCCACCCGTCCCTGCTGAAGATCCTTCTTTCTTCTCCTCTGGTCCATCTTGGACTTCAACAACCAGCTCAGCTGCCAGCCACACCGAAGGGGCCAATGCTATCAGCACTTGGTCTGCGCTCACACCACCACAGGGCCCTTCACTGGCGGGCTGCTTTCTTGCCTCTCCCCATCACTGGCTACTGCTCCACGGCAGGCAGGGACCATCTCAGGCCCCACAAAGGTTCCCTGCAGAGTAGACTCAAAAGACAGACAAGGTGAAGTAAAAAGGGCCTAGGGCTGGGAATCAGGAGTTCTGGGTTTACTTCCTGGCTTTGCTCCCAACTGACTGAACAGGTGAGATTAATCATTTATTTCAGGCCTCAGTTTACCTATCCATAGGATGAAGGCCATCTCTAAGGTGGCTTTCAGTTTCCTGACTTGAAATGTGTGTCAGAAAATGTTAACTGATCATTTACTTCTCTGCAGGCCTGAGAACAAAGTGAATAAGCCTGGTCCCAGGGAATTCCCTGGTGGTCCACTGGTTAGGACTCTGTGCTTTCACTGCCAAACTGCCAAGGGTCTGTGTTCAATCTCTGGTCAATCCCAACTCAAGATCCCACAAGCTGCAGCCAAATAAAAAAGGCCTGGTCCTAGTTCTGATGCTCATCAGTCTAATGAGTGTAACAAAGTGGTAATGACAACACAGTCTTATCCTTGCTGGACCATCTCTGTGGACCTCTCACACTGCTTAGGAAGTCAAAGTACTGAGCTAAGCCAGGGAAGGTAAGGGCACACAGGTTCCTGTTAGGGACCTTCTGTTCTACCTGTCCAGGACTTGGTTTACTGCTGGGGCCACCACACCATATTAACGGGTGGGAAAGGCAATGGAAACGGTCCTGACTTGGGAGTCAGAACCTCTGATTTCAAGACCTGGCTCTGCCACTGGTGTACTGTGTGAGCTTAAGCAAGTTCCTCTCTTCTCTGTGACTTGAGTTTCCTCATCGTATAAGAAGTTAGGGTTACACTGGTCAAATTCTTAAGATCCCTTCTATAGGAGAGATATAAGTCTATGATTTCATGATCTACTCACAACAGGCACCAAGCAGTCACCTGAGGAGGAAGCTTCTGATCTACTTTCCTCCCCTACCCCATTAGCCCCTGGCAATTGCCAAAACTGTCTTAAGACAACCTTTGGCCCAAGATGGCTGAAACAGACCTTTAATCTGGAGCCAGAGTCCTGGCCATCTCCACTGCAGCCATCAGGGCTAATGTTTCACTTCTCTGGGCTAGCACATGGACTCCTAGCCCTCAACCACGAGACTGGGTTCAGGGCGGTCACTCTGAAACTTCCCATAACTTCCTCTCTTATGGCCTTGGGCAGGAACTTACTTTTGGCTATTTTTTTTGAACCACAATATTGACTCTACAGGGTACATCCAAGTTTTCAGACACCAGAGATTTTAGGGTGGCCAACAGGGTCAAGAAAGTGAGGCAGGGAGAGAGGAAGAGACCTGGAATCCCACCTCAGCCCCAGCCCTATAGACACCAATGATGCAGAGGGCGTCTGCAAAGCCCGGGTTTGTGGTTGGAGGGTGGGAAAGACAGATGTCTGGCTGTTTGGTTGGGGACTACAGCCAAAGGGAGGTGCTCCCACTGGGGCCTCTCTCTGTTCACAAATACCAGAGGTATGCCCTCATTTTCTCCTCAATTTTCAGACCCTTAGAAGGCAAAGAAAGGAAACTAACATTTTCCTAGGCCACTACTTGCACCAGGCACTGTGCTAGGCACTTTTGAATACTTAATCTCTACAGTAATCCTGGGAATAGGTGTTACTGTTGCCCTTTACAGTGAGTAAACAGGCTCAGAGATTCAAGCTCTTGCCCAAGGTCACACAGCCAGCAAGTGTGATTTCTTCCTAAATCTGGCCTTTTCCCACTATTTCACACTGCTTTGTACCCTGAGATCTAGTTAACTTCCTGATAAGCATGTAGTAGGAATTTTTATCTCCCAGAATTCACCAGCAAATCTGAACTCTTTCCTTCCAAGCACCCACAAATACAACTGGTAACTCCTTTCCCACTTTTGACCTCATCCCTCCCAGGACCCTAATCTCTGGTGTTTGGTCTTCAATTCAAAAATATACCCTAAGTCCTCTTTGGGTTCTCACAAGCTACTCCTTGGGGAATTGTGACAAAGCTTCAAGTCAGAGTGAAGGATCAGAATAAGGGGTGTTCTCTGAGTTCTGGACTGGACTAGGCTTGGCTTGCTCTGAGCAAGTGGGAAGAGGCTGGAGGAGAGAGATCCAGTGGGTAAAAGAGAACTCTCCTTAGGGGAGGGGCCTGCATTTCTCTCCAACTTTCCAAAGGAGAAGGAGGTCTGGTGAATACGAGGCTTTGGGACCGTGGAAAATCCCAGAAGTGAACTTTATGGGGTTGCTTGTGTAGGGTGGGTATCTTAAAGATGGTCAAGCCTCTTCCATAAGTCATAAGAGAGGCTGAAGAAGCCTTAGACGATCACAGCTGGTCAGAGAAGGGGAGGAAGGACCCTCTGGAATAGGGTCATGGCTGAGTCCTGTAGGCTCTCCCAGGTGATTGTGTGATGCTCTCTATTGAAGGGGAGGCACATCTCAAGGGAGGCTTGTCAGTTCCGGGCAGAACACTGGTCTCAAGTGACAGGACAGCTGGGATGTGAGTGGGCTCTGGAGTCCATCTTTCCTAAAGGGATCACCAACCCATACATATGATCCCTGTGAGGACTGGACTCAGGGAGTACTCTGGGGGCAGAATATGGCTGCTCAGCTCACCCGGCTTGGAGGGAAGGTGCTGCTCCACTGACTCACACTGCTCTGCCTGCCAGCTGGGGGCTCCTGGGTGTGGGAGATCTAGGTGTGCAATGAGCGGGGCCCCTGCTGTCTCCTTGCCTGCACTCTGGTCTGCGTTTGAAGAGGAAGCGTCGACAGTCTGTCCTGGAGGTGAGGTACCGTCCCCCTGCGGGTACTGGGAAGGGGCAGTGCCTGCCCACCTGTTGCTGGTGACAGGGAGAAACTTGCCTCTGAGGGGGAGGCGGGCATTCTCTGTCCCTTCCATGAGGGGAAGTGACTCTCTATCCCAAGGTGGGAGGGAGGTGACCAATGTCAGTCTATCTAGAGGTCCCTGTGCCTTGAGATGAGGGTCAGTCTGTGCCTGAGCGCGGTGGGGGCAGGGCAGCCCGTCCCTCTGAAGTCGGCCTAAGGTGTCCCCTTGATGTGGCGGTGGCGGCTGCTGAGACAAGGACGTCAGTGGGTCTGGTAGGGGGCGGGATACGGAGAATACCGCGCTGTTGGGGAAGGGGAGACCACCTATGAGCCTGTCAGGAGCTGGCCGAACCAACCAGCCCTAAGGCGAGGGTGGCAGCGCTGGGGTTGGGAAAGGTAGCAGTCGATCTGTGTGCTCCGGTGAGGAGAGCACTCTAGGCCCTTCCTAGGGGCGGGTCAGTCCGCCGGGGGTGGGGGTGGGGGGGAAGGTGCGGGTGGGGCAAAGGAGGTAAGGGATTGTTGTTCCTGGTTGGAAGGGAGACGTGTCTGTCCTTCCTGAGAGCGGCTCTGTCAGCGTCGAGGCACCGCCGCGGGTCCTGCCCCGGCCCCTGGTCCCCTGGCTCCGAGCCCCAGCGATACTCACGCGCCCTCGGCGCCCTGCGAGCCCACGATGAAGCCGAACTTGTCGATGCGGCGCTCGGCGAAGCCGTTGGTCTCTGAGTCGGAGCCCAGAGAGCTGAGCTCGTCGGCGGCTGCGGCGTCGGGGCCCGGGGCCAAGCTCTCCCGGGTCCCCGACAGGCTCCCCTGAGCTGCGGGCGCGCGCGGCCCGTTCTCTTCGAAGCTCTTCGCCATCCTGGCCGCGCCCGCCGCCTCAGCTTCAGCGGCCACCTCAGCCGCCTCAGCCTCCCGACCTCCGCCGACGCCGCCGACGCCCCGCCCACGCGCCGCGCCCATTGGTCGCCGCAAAGCCGGGGGCGGGGCCCTAGGACTTCCCGGGCGCTTCCTCCCCGCAACGCCCAATGGGTGCCGCGGACCCCAGGGCCCGCCCACCTCCCCCAGGCTGGCGCCAACAGGCCCGACGTGAGGGGGCGGGGCAGCCGTCACCCGAAGCCCTCCCCTCCGAACTGCCAATCACCGAGGGCTCACCTGAAAGAGCTTTAGGGCTTTTCCGGATTAGCCCCTGCCTGGCGGATACCTGCAGCACCGCGAAGGCAGAGACCGAGGGCGCCCTCTGGGAGTACTCGCCCTCTCCTCGCGAGACCTTAAGGACGTGGGTGAGGATTGTTTTCCCATTCATTTATGAGTAGCTCTGAGGAGACTCGGGATGGGTTCGGGGACTCGCCCTGGGACATGGCAGCTTGAAGAGGTAGGCTGAGACAGAAATTCAGCAGCCCTTTCCTTCCCCTGCTCACTGCTTCTGGGGCCTATTCAGTTCAGGTCAGTCGCTCAGTCGTGTCCGACTCTTTGCGACCCCATGAATCGCAGCACGCCAGGCCTCCCTGTCCATCACCAACTCCCGGAGTTCACTCAGACTCATGTCCATCGAGTCAGTGATGCCATCCAGCCATCTCATCCTCTGTCGTCCCCTTCTCCTCCTGCCCCCAATCCCTCCCAGCATCAGTCTTTTCCAATGAGTCAACTCTTCGCGTGAGGTGGCCAAAGTACTGGAGTTTCAGCTTTATTGCTGCTGCTGCTGCTAAGTCGCTTCAGTCGTGTCAGACTCTGTGCGACCCCATAGACTGCAGCCCACCAGGTTCCCCCATCCCTGGGATTCTCCAGGCAAGAACACTGGAGTGGGTTGCCATTTCCTTCTCCAATGCGTGAAAGTGAAAAGTGAAAGTGAAGTCACTCAGTCGTGTCTGATTCAGCTTTATTAGGGAGACCTAATTAATAAGAACGACTTCCCTGGTGGCTCAGACGGTAAAGCGTCTGCCTACAATGCGGGAGACCCGGGTTCGACCCCTGGGTCAGGAAGATCTGGAGAAGGAAATGGCAACCCACTCCAGTATTCTTGCCTGGAAAATTCCACGGACGGAGGAGCCTGGTAGGCTACAGTCCATGGGGTAGCAAAGTGTCGGATACGACTGAGCAACTTCAATGTCAATGTCAGTAAGAATAATGATCAAGGACTGTTGAGCCACTCACTGCCCTGAATGACTTCTACCTACTTTCTCTTATTTTCCCAAGAGCCTTATTGAGATATATAATTGGGTTTAAAGTATATAATTGTGTTTTAAGTATATTTGTATTGTTGTGCAGCCATCACTGTAACCTAATTTTAGAACGTTTTCATCACTCCAAAAAGAAATTCATTCCTATCCTTACCAGTCACTCCCCATCCTTCCTCCCCCAGTCCCTGGCAACAACTAATCTGTCTCCATAGTTCTGCTTTTTCTGGACATTTCATATAAATGGCATCATACAGTGTGTGGCCTTGTGTCTGGCTTCTTTCACCTCAGATGTTTTCAAGGTTCATCCGTTTTCATGTCTCTTGGGTAGATAGCTAGGAGTGGGAATTGCTGGGTCTTTAACCTTTTGAGGAACTGGCAAACTGTTTTCCAAACTGGTCACACCATCACACCATCTCTTGCAATCTTTCAGCAAGGAGGTAGATAACTATTTTTAGGTTTCACTGGTGGCTCAGTGGTAAAGAATCTGCCTGCTAATGCAGGAGACTCAAGTTCAATCCCTGGGTCTTGAAAATTCCCTGGAGAAATAAATGGCAACCCACTCCAGTATTCTTGCCTGGGAAATTCCATGGACGGGCTACAGTCCATGGGGTCACAAGAGAGTCCAGCATGACTTAGCGACTAAACACCAGAGACTACTTAGTCCCATTTTACAATTAAAGAAACTGAGGTGCAGGGAAGTGCTGTCAGCTGCCTGAAGTCTCAGGACTAGCTTGTGGCAGAGCCAGGATTTGAATCTAGCTCTTACCAACAGCATTCTTGGCAACAGATACTCTTGCCTGGAGAATCCCACGGACAGAGGAGCCTGGCGGGCCGGAGTCCGTGGGGTCACAAAGAGTCGGACACGACTGAGCGACTAACACTACTACCACTACTACTTACCAACAGCTTCTACTGGGAAGCACAGGCTAACAGTATTTATATAGACTTAGCTCCTGGCAGCCAACTTCTTACCCCAGGGTTTATCAACTCGTAGAATCGTAATGGTAACTCCTCACCTCAGTCCAGTACTTTATGGCTCATAAGTCACAACCATATTGTCATGACACTTGCCTGCAGACCTACTGGGAGACAGGCTTAGAGAGGAGAAGGGACCAGAAGACCCAAGCCTGAGTTGCAGAACCTGGGATAGGCTGCTAAGGGGCCCAAAGCAGCCCCAAGAAGGAAGGTCTTAAGCCGTGACTTCACCAGCCGTTCCTTAATGCCATGTGGCTCAGACATTCTTGAAGACTTCACTGTGCAGTCTTGACATTCCATAGGCTTCTGGTTTTCCATAAACAGGGCAATAACAGATACAAGGGTGAGCACATGCTATTTTGGTCTTAAACTCTGTCTGGGAGGATGTGTTCCACCTCTCTAGCAGCTCCAGAGTGGTGGGCTCTTAGTCCTTGCTCCCAGGAAGGGCAGAGTACACCTGGCCAGAGGAGGAGGGCCTATCCCAAGGGAGGGAGAAAGAGTCACATGCCTGGATCAAATGTCCAGGTCTGGCAAAGTATCCACAGCCCTTTGACTGCAGTTCTGGTTCTACACTCATATCCCAAACATGCTCAGCTCTATGAGGCGCCTGTACAGTTCACTTCAGGGGCATTTGGGGTGGGGGTGGGGGTGGGCAGATTAGAAGCATCCAGTGTCCTTCCTTAGGAGACTGGATAGATGTTGATCTCAAGTTAAGGCCTTGAGGCTCCAGCTTTTACTTTTCTTACATAAGACCATCCAGGGGAGCTCCCTGGTGTTCCAGTGGTTATGATGGCACTTTCACTGCCGAGGGCACGGGTTCCATCCCTGAACAGGGAACTGGGATCCCGCAAGCCACAAGGGGATGGCAAAAGAAAAAAAAGGACCACCCTTAATGTGAATCTCTGCTGTCACTGTGTGACCTTGAGCAAATCACTTCTCTCTGAGCCCATGTCCTTACCTGTAAAATGAAAATAAATGAAAAAATGTCTCCTTGTTGTCCCTGAGACTTTTACTGTGATCTGTGTGGTAAGCATCTGGCACGTGGAAATACCCAGTCAATGGGAACCAGGAGTGGTGGCATCTGTAGTTTGCCAAACATTTGCAAATTCATTATTGTCTTGAGTATCTCCCACCACAGTCTGAGGCTGCAGCAGGGGAGTTTTCCTAGTTTTTGGCTTGGGAGACTTCACTTCATGGCTGTGCCTCTCAGTAAGTGGATGTTCTCATGCAAAATTGCTTAGCTTGGGACTTGGCTGGTGGTCCAATGGTTAAGACTGAACTTCCATTGCAGGGGGCGGGTGAGTTCGATCCCTGGTCAGGGAACTAAGATCCCACATGCCCTGCATTGTGGCCAAAATTAAAAAAAAAAAAAAAAAAATTTGCTTAGCTTCTCAGATCCTGTTTCCTCTTCTAAAAAATGTCAGTCATTACTTGGTGAAGAATTGGTGGACCATCTCTGAAGCCTTCAGCATACAGTGGATAATAAATAAATGTTACAGTTCTTTACTTCCGACTCCAGAGCTCTTTAACTTATCTGATGTTACTCTAGTAACTCTGGGGGAGGGCTGGGCAGAAGTGGAGGCAGAAGGAAATGAGGAAGGCTCTCTGCAGTGCTCTGGAAGAACAGTGTGCAGCAAGCACAAAGGCCCTGAAAGGGAAGCAGGTTCAGAAGACAGTGTAGCTGAGTGAGTAGGAAAGCAGAAGTGAATGAATGGATGGTTCAGAAGAATGCCCTGCACAATCACGTGGTTCACTGGAACACAAAATAGAGGCCTTTGGCAACACTGTGAAACACCCTGGTAGACCGGCTGCAGTATTCTTCAAAGGATAAGAGGTGCATGGCCAGACCTACAGGAATGTGTTGAAAACCGGCGAGTCTTATCTTACTGGCATCATAAGTAGGAGTGTATGAGGCCCTGACACAGGCCTCCGGCCAGCACCCTGACCTGGATCCTAGAATATGCTCAGGAAATGCCAGTGTTCGCCAGGAACAAACAGATGTCCAGATATCATAGTCTTTATCTATAGTGACAGCAGAGCTGACGTTCATAAAGTAGATAGCTGGTGCCCAGGAGCCTATGAAGAGCAAACAAACTATAAAGCTTCTTTATCCCTTTGGTTCAGTTCAGTTGCTCAGTCGTGCCGACTCTTTGCGACCCATGGACTGCAGCACGCCAGGCTTCCCTGTCCATCACCAACTCCGGGAGCTTACTCAAACTTATGTCCATAGAGTTGGTGATGCCATCCAATGATTTCATCCTCTGTTGTCCCCTTCTCCTGCCTTTGATCTTTCCCAGCATCAGCGTCTTTTCCAATGAGTCAGTTCTTTCCATCAGTTGGTCAAAGTATTGGGAGTTTCAGCTCCAGAATCAGTCCTTCCAATGAATATTCAGGACTGATTTCCTTTAGGATGGACTGGTTGGATCTCCTTGCAGTCCAAGGGACTCTCAAGTCTTCTCCAACACCACAGTTCAAAAGCATCAGTTCTTCAGAGCTCAGCTTTCTTTATAGTCCAACTTTCACATCCATACATGACCACTGGAAAAACCATAGCTTTTTAGTTAATAAAGTCTCTCACTGTTTCCATTGTTTCCCCATCTATTTGCCATAAAGTGATGGGACTGGATGCCATGATCTTAGTTTTCTGAATGTTGAGTTTTAAGCCAACTTTTCCTCTCTCCTCTTTCCCTTTCATCAAGAGGCTCTTTATCCCTACACTGAGGATAACAGTTAAGACTGTTTTGGCAGACAACACAAATGGGGTTAGCACAAAAGTGCAGTTAGAAGGTCCCACAGCTTAAAAACATTCACTTTTTTGTATATAAGCTTCAGGAGCAGTTTGATTCAAAGGTTGTCACCAAGGATGTCAGCCTTGTTACCCCCTTTTCTCTTTGTCCTCCTTCCTCTGGTCACTTCATCCTCAAGCTAGAATTCATGGTAGCAGCTCCAGGCTCACATGCTTCCTCCATCTATCCATCCAGTGGATGACTCTTCTGGTAGCTTCTGTTCAATGATGGGAAAGGAGTACGACAAGGATGTATATTGTCACCCTGCTTATTTAACTTATATGCAGAGTACATCATGCAAAATGCCGGGCTGGACGAAGCACAAGCTGGAATCAAGGTTGCCAGGAGAAATAATCAATAACCTCAGATACACAGATGATACCACCCTTACGGCAGAAAGCAAAGAGGAACTAAAGAGCCTCTTAATGAAAGTGAAAGAGGTCCCAACATTTCATGGCAAATAGATGGGGAAACAATGGAAATAGTGAGACTGTATTTTCTTGGACTCCAAAACCACTGTAGATGGTGACTGCAGCCACGAAATTAAGACACTTACGCCCTCAAAGAAAAGCTATGACCAACTTAGACAGCATATTAAAAAGCAGAGACATTACTTGGCCAATAAAGGTCCATCTAGTCAAAGATATGGTTTTTCCAGTAGTCATGTATGGATGTGAGGGTTGGACCATAAAGAAGGCTGAGCAATGAAGAACTGATGCTTTTGCACTGTGGTGCTGGAGAAGACTCTTGAGATTCCCTTGGACTGCAAGATCAAACCAGTCAACCCTAAAGGAAATCAGTCCTGAATATTCATTGGAAGGACTGATGCTGAAGCAGAAGCTCCAATACTTTGGCCACCTGATGTGAAGAACTGAGTCCTTAGAAAAGACTCTGATGCTGGGAAAGATTGAAGGCAGGAGAAGGGGACGACAGAGGATGAGATGGTTGGATGGCATCACCGACTCAATGGATGAGTTTGAGCAAGCTCCAGGAGTTGGTGATGGATAGAGAAGCCTGGCGTGCTGCAGTCCACAGGGTTGCAGAGTCGGACACGACTGAGCAACTGAATTGACTGACTGTTCAGTGGTGAGGAGGCTGTTTTCTTTCACTCTGTACTAGGACACAGGTCTATCTCTAATTTAATCATCACCACGGCTCAGAGATACGGAGCACCAACTTGTTTAGTTGACCTCAGCCTAAGACAAGGCAGATGTCACCACCCTTATGGCAGAAAGCAAAGAGGAACTAAAGAGCCTCTTAATGAAAGTGAAAGAGGAGAACGAAATAGCTAAAAACTCAACATTCAAAAAACTAAGACCATGGCATCCAGTCCCAACACTTCATGGCAAATAGATGGGAAAACAATGGAAATAGTGATTTTGGAGTCCAAGAAAATAAAGTCTATTTCCATTGTTTCCCCTTTGCATTATAGGAATAAATGAAACATTACCTAAAAGGATGGCTGTAATTACAGTGTACTGCATATTTCAAGTACTCTGATACAATTTTTGTATACATTCTCTTAATATATAATTTTAGAACGTGAAATGGGTCTAATCATTAGTGGCCTCCAATGGGCTACATGGTTTTCATTTCAAGCAGCTGGTGGAACTGAAATTCCTTAGTGTCTACTACTTGAAGAACCCTCTTCATCCAAGTCTTCAAAATCAGTGAGCCTGAAAGCACCGCGCCAGGCCGTTTTCCCAGAAATCTCACAGCAGGAGCATTTCTCCCCATTTCACAGTCTGGCAAGGTGTGAGGATGCTGTGGTCACCAGGAATACAAGAGCAGCTTTAGCCTTCCAGAGCCCTTGCTGGCCTCGGGGTATCCATCTTATCTAGAAAATTGGCCAGATAATCCCCAGAGGAATGCAAGTGAGGTCAGAAAAGCTGTGCAAGCAAGGGGCTGCCTACACGCTGTAGGCTCTAAACAAGAAGTGCAGAGAGCTGGGCTGCACGCCGGGCCTGCAGCCACTGGCAACCACAGGGCCGCCTGGTCAATGGGCCTTCTGCAACTGAGTGAGCCAGAACAGATGTTCATTCAGGAGCTCCGGGAAGCTGAGTTCAGGCCCTGGACGGCGGCTCAAAGGACCCATTCACTGACATTCCGCCAGCAGCATTCCCAACATCTAGGCACAGCCTCAGTCACGGAAGGCCTGTGAGATCTGCCCATCTGTGGAGGACAGGCTGGTCCCAGAGCCATACCGGGAAGAGAAGAGAGCTTGGAGTGTGGGACTCCCCCAGCTCTACTAACCCCCTTTCCCCTGGAACAAGACCCAGGGGCTGTCCAGGGGGATTTCTGGTGTTGGTCATGGAGAAGCAACCAACAGCTGGCTTACTTCTGGCACCCAAACCTTGGAACTTCAGGAAGCCAAATTTCAGTCCTGGCCCCTGGGGGAAATTTCTAGTTACCAGGCGGGAAGCAAATGTCAGAGTGAGGAATAACATCCCACTAACCAAGTTGCAAACGTGAGCAGTTTGTAATGGAGCCACATAACTGGCAGTCGAAGGGCCACTTGAGCCCAAGGTCTAGAGCTGGAAACTGAGCTTGGCGAGGCAGTGGAGGGAATGGTGACTAGAACACTGTGACTTCGGGGATGGCCTCACCCCTCTGGGCCTGGGAAATGACTTCTCAGGATGAAATGGAAGCAATGAAAGAAAAGGCACTGGGAACTCTCAGGGGGGAAACACACAAGATCTTCAGAATGAAATCAACATTAGGTTTAAAACCAGGAAATGGTTATCAACAGGCTCTCAACTTCCTCCCTGTGAACACCCACGCACAGCAGCACCTACCTCCCTGTGACAGCACAACTCTGAAAATAACCGCCTGAGCCTGGCCCCCACGAGGGGGCGAGGACTGTGGCAAGTGTTTTGCACACATTCTCTTTTTATCTTCTCACTGTGCGACTGTGGGCATGTGATTCAGCCTCTGTGCCCAGTTCACTCACGTGTTAAACAGGAACGCCCACATCAGGATCACATGACTCAGGGAGTTCCCTGGTGGCCTAGTGGTTAGGGTTCTGGGCTCTCACTGCCTTGGCCCTGGTTCAATCCCTGGCCAGGAGCCAGGGTCCTGCAAGCCGCACAGCACTTACCTCATTAAAATTGATCAAGTGCTTGAAACAGTAAGTAGTTGGATAATTTTATAAAGTTTAACAAAAACAGTTTATGGCCTTGGAACAATGAAGTAGTTTTAAAATAAATACATTTTTGGAAAGAAAAAAAAAAAAACCTCATCATACACTTGTGCTCACTCCGCATAAGCCACCTGCTCAAGGTCACTTATCAGGTGATGAGTGAGCCCTGGCCTGGGAAACTGCCACCCTCTGGTCTCATCTGCGTACTGCCCACTGACCCAGGAACTGCAGCCCAGCGCTCTGTGTTCTTCTGGGGTCCTGGCATGTTGAAGGTGTTCCGTGTTAGTCTGTTATACACACAGGGCTATGCCTTTTGAAGATCCATGTGTTTCAAAAAGGCAATAAAAACATACCTAAGAAAGAGTCATACAAGACTGGATGGAGGCAAGAATTCAGTTAGAAGCCCAGCATTTCTCAGAGCAGAAGAGGAGCCACAGGCACCGTGCCGTACTCCATACTCCTAGGTCCAGACAGGGCAAGGTGGCCAGGAGACAAGTCTCATGACACTGATTTCACAAGAAGGGTTGAAGAGGTTTATTAGCCCGTGGCAAAATACCAAATGATCAACGATGATGACGACAGCCACTCTCTACGAGCCACTTGGCGCTGTGATCGCATCCTACAGGGCATTCCTGGTTTCACGTCTCCTAACAGGCTGCCTGAAGAAACGAATGTCCTCCAACCAAGACCCGAGCACAAAGGGATTCCAGGGACCACTGGGGAGGAGAGAGCCTGAGAAAGCCCTCTGTGATCAATGTTGAGGGTGGGGGTGGGGAACCCTGCCGGCCAATTTGAATTTCCAAACTTAGCAAGAGGGACACAAATGTGCAAGTCAGGGTCTCCTGGCTCGGGGCCAGGGAGTGGGGGCAGGAGAGGCAGAGCAACAGTGGCAGGACCTGAGAGCAGGCTTCTCCTACTTCTTCCTCCCGCCTCTCTCCTTGAGCGCCAGGTGGATGATGGCACCGTTGGCCATGTTGTAGTAAGCCAGTGAGTTGGAATCCTTGATGAAAATGCCCTAGGAAATAGAAGGAGTGCCTCAGCCCAGGGCAGTGTGAGCACAATGAGCTGCTTCACAGCTCCCAACACTCTTAGCAAACACAGGGGCTTGAAGGCATGAGGGGCAGGAACGGGAGTGGCGCTGGGCGGGAGTGCAACACTCCCAAGAATCTGGCCCTCATCAACCCATGAATGTTGACTCTCAAATCATAAGATTGAGAGGCCAGCTAGTCCAAGAGCCTCATTTTACAGAGAAGGAAACTGAGGCCTGGAGTAGGGATCAGAGTCAAAGTCCAAAAAGGGTGAACGCAGCAGCCCCTCATCTGGCCGTGCCAGGGTGGCTGGGCCGCCACCTGTGTCTGAGCACAAAGCCGGGCTGCCTGAGGCCACACTCGCTGGGGTGGCTCCACCCCCGGGGCAGGAACCTACCAGAGCACCCCCAAGTCTTGTCCCCAGATGTCACTGAGACGTCCAGACCCCACACAAGACTGTGCTGTGACCCTGCCAGAGCCTCTCACCCTGTCAGACTAACCTGCCCCAGCACCCGCCACCAGCATCATGGCTTCTAGGATGGACTTACATGGCCACAACGAGGCATCTCCCCACTCCTGATCCCACAAATGACTTAGCTTCTGGGACAACAGAGGACAAGGGCGGCTGACACCCAACTCACCTCGTACTGCAGCTTCTGTTTCCCTGCTGGCATGCCTGTGGCTTCATGAATCTTCACCTTGATGACGGAGACCTGTGGGATGGAGGAGCGGTCAGCCACCCCTCGCTAAGGTCAGCTGGAGGAAGCGTCCCCCTGAGGCCTTGGTGCCCCTGTGCCTGAGGCCAGTTGGGGGCAGCAACTCTTACCTGGTCTGTGAGGGGGAGGGTGAAGACCAGCACCTGTCCATTCAGTTTCCATTCTGTCTTATCCTGCATGTTGGGCACCTGGACTTTGATGGACACTGGACCCTGCAAATCAGGAGTGGCCATTATGCCGGGGAAGTCCTGGGTCAAACAGGAACTACGCTCTCTAGTCCCGGGCCCTTGAGACAATGTCACCTGTCCATCAGGACTCCTGGACTCTGGCCTGATTTACTACTGACACCACCTGTGACATGGAACAACTCACTCCCCTTTTTCAAGAACTGATCTCTCTTCTTTAGAATGATCCCTAACCTGCCTAATGGTTAGGCTGGAGCTGAAGAAGGGACATGAAAGTGCTCTGCAAGCCTCAGGAAGTACCACAGGGGAAAGAACATGAACTGTGAGGTCAGAAGACCTGGGTTCCCAACTCAGTGAAGCAGCTGATCACAACTGCTGGCTGGTGAGGCTGCGAGCCTTCAGTAAAAGGCGTGGTTCTATCCCAGCACTTGAGTAGGTACTCAAGAAATGGAAACTACTGTCAGAAAGGAAAAAAAAAAGGATCTGCTCAAATGCCCTGGGGCAGTGGGGCTGGGACTGTTTCTGCCTCCTCACTAGAGCCTGCCAGCTTCCCCAGGCCCCGGAAGTGCCAAGGTTCCCAGCCCTTGTTCCTAATATCCCAACAGGATCCCTACAAGACTCCTGAGGGCGGCAACTGGAGGCAAAGTTCACAAAGAAACGAAGAACTGTCCCCAGAATTTCCTCCTGTGTCCTGAACCCCCTTCATACTGGAGCCCGGCTGCCTGTGCAGCTGGGCCTCCCTGCTGGCCTCTACGACCGTTCACACCAGGGGGACCGCTGACAGCTGGCGGCTGACCCCACATCAGGCATGTTGGGCACTTGGAAGCCTCAGAAGCCTCCTGGGCCTCCAGCAGCTGACCTAGGTCCCAGAAGCCAAAACCATGGGAGCAGCACAGGGTGGGCCAAGGCGTGTAATGGGGGCAGGACGGTCCCCCGACTTGTCTAGACACTGCACGTGTGGGCAACTCTGGGTCACATGCCTTGTTTCTGCGCAGAAACTCCTCCTCGGGCATGAGGCTGTCCTCTGTCTTCAGTTTCTTAGAGGCAGGCTCGTCTTCCATGGGAGGCGGGGGGTGGACAGGCGGCATGGGGGCTGGAGCAGGGACAGGTGCCACGGGCGGGGCGGGCACAAAAGCTGCAGGGCAGGAGCGAGCAGCCACGTGAGTGGGAGGAAGGTGCCCAGGACCCCGGCAGCTGACGGTGAGGGGAGACTGCACAGGTTTCCGACTTCTCCCAGGCAGAAGCATGAAAGACCACTCCTGGCTGAGTCTGGCAGCCAGTGAGCTCCCCAGCAGGGGACCTGGGCGCCTGCCCAGACCGGGTACCAGGAAACTGGAGGAAGGGCGGGGCCGACGGAAGGAGCAGGAGCCGCCAACAGGCCTCAGCGCCCGTCCAGGCCTGACCCCACTGGGTGCACATACCCCAAGTCTGCCTCATCAGCCTATCTCCCCCAAGAGCCAGGAGCCCAACCTCCTCCACCCCAGGAATCTCTCACAGAGCTAAGTCAAGGCTCTCCTCTGGGCTGGAGCCACAGCTCGAACAGCTGGCGCTCCCCTCAGCCACTGCTCTGCTCCGGGCCTGGTCTGTAGCACTGACCCAGTGGCCTGGAAAACGACATGACACTGACCTGTCGGCACAATCATGGGTGGTGGGCGAGGCGCCATGATAGGAGGGGCCGAGGGAGGCATGGGCACCACGTTGATCCTGGGCGCGTGGATGATCGGCGGCATGGGGGCGATCACTGAGCCTGGGGGCAGCCGGACCACGGATGCCATCGGGGGCCGGGGCATGACAGGTACTGCGGACACAACTGTGGTGCGGACGGGAGGCGGCATCTGCTGGCGGGAGGGACCCGCGGGTCACGGGAAGCCGAGGCTGCACCCCAGGGCACACCAGCCGGCAGCCGACCCCCTGCAGCCTCTGGGGACAGCATTGGATAGCCTGGGGCTAAGAGCGCAGCCTCACACGGGCCCTGACAGAACCACAAACCACACGGAGAGAGACCCAGGGCGACATTCTTGCCGCTTGGGACTCCACCCACTGAGAGAGAAACTGAGGAGACTGCCCTTGACTCAGTCCACCGGAGTCAGGCCAGCGGTCCTCCAAGGCCCCTTAAGTCCTCCCGGCCCCCCCACCCAAGCCTGCTTCTCACATTCGCCACCCGCCTCCCTCCCAGTTCCAGCCCTTCCACACAAATGGAAGGCCAGCCTGGAGGTTCCCACTTCTAACTAAAGGGTTCTTTTCTCTTGATTTGACCCATTCTGCCCTCAGGCTCCTGTGAGACCGCTGCCCTGAGCCGGCACTGTCCAACCCGGGGAACCCAGCTCCAGGGACCCGTCCGGGGTGGCTGTGGGCTAACCGCGGGCGGCCGGGGCACCGACGTAATGGGCGGGGCCGAGCTGGGGATGTTGGTGGCTGAGGACGGCGGCGGCGGCTGCTGGGGGATCTCGTTGGGCTTGCTCGGGCCGATCTTCTCTTTGGTGTCATCCTCCGGCACCAGGCCCTTCGCCTTGTGGATGGCCTCAATCTGCTCCTGGAGGGTGATGTTGGCCTGGGCGGCCTGCTGGGTCCGGGCCATGCTGCCAGAGTGGCCGTCCCAGGTCACCTGCACGGGAGGCGAAGCCACACTGGTCAGGGCTCCCGGAACTAAGCGCAAGTGGGGTGCTGGCAACAGGAAAGGTGGTGGCAGTCACCGAGCCGCACCTTCTCTTCCGGCTTCTGGATCTCCTCCTCGCCGATCTTCTTACCGATGGCCGTTTCCTCCACACCAAAGATGTCTGTACGCCGCTCGGCCAGCTGCTTCAAGCTGCTCTCGATATCCAGACCTGGACAGAGCCAGACAACAGAGGCGGGCAACAGAGAGGAAAACTAAACCCGGTGCCCAGCCGACAGGACGGCGGCTCAGTCGGTGCAGGTGGAGGCTGTTCTTACGGGACACAGCTGTCTGTGGGTCCCAGTGCCTCGTGCCAGCCCTCTGAGCCTGGGGAAGGCCGCCTGATGAGCACTAGGCCTGGAAACCGGAGCGCGTCCAACCCCGACTTAACGAAAGGCATCTGAGAGGACAGAGCCACATGAGCAGCGTGGCAAGGAGAAGAGCCCGGACTCTAGAAGAGGGGTCTCCAGCCTCCGGGACAGTCTGCTCCCTCCCTGTAGGGCTGCTTCTCACAATCAAGGGACCAACAGCGCCCTCCAGCCACCACAGCCTCCACTCCAAGATGGCCTGGGAGTGAGCACCCCTCCCAGCTGCAGTCAGATCCTGCTCCAGGATGCCGACGGGCACACGCCACCCACCTCGGGTGCCCACCTCTGCAGGGTTTCTAGAAAACAGGCGGTTCTTTTGTAGCTTCCTAGACCACACCTATCCTCAAAAGCTCCTGCTGACCTCAAAGCTTTCTGCATTTGATTAAAGCAAGTTGACTGTTAACTTAAGAGATCCCAATGGGCCAAAGTGAATTAGGGCTGAGTCAAAGGAGGGGTGTGGTCCGAGTGGGGAACACCCCACCTCACCTGGCGCGTACACCTCGTCATCGCTCTGCTTCTCACGGATGGAGCGATCCCGCTGCTCCAGCCAACGGGGGTCGAGAAGCCCAATGCGCATGTGCTCCTGCATCTTGCTGGCAGGGATCTTCTCCCCAGTAATGGGGGACACAAGATACTCATCGGGAGCGGGGGCTGGAGGCAGAGGCTTGGAAGCTGAAAGGCAACAGAGGGCCGAGTGAGAACCTGGGTGGCAGCCTGGGTTAAGAGGGTGCTGCTTCATTCTTGCACTGCCCACGCAGTGCCATGCTTTCCCAGGCCCTGTGCGCTGAGCCAGGGCACCACAGACGACCAAGTCCCAGGCCCTGCTGTGAGGCCCACGACACAGGGGCTCCCAATGCCTTATGACAAGCCCCCATCCTGGAAACAAACACAGGTCTGAGAAACACGAGGCAGAAAAACGGAACCCACCTTTTGGGTCATAGTCCTTCCGGACAATAACCTGGTCTGGAGTTGGGGGCAGAGGAGGTGGCATGGGTGTCTCCGGGGGTGGCGGCACTTTCTGCCCTTCTTCTTCATCATCCGAACCCTGAAAAGCAAGGCAGTGGCGTGACTCAGAGCAGGAACGAGAAGCCACCTCCCTGCAGCCGAGCCCGGCAGCTCGCAGGGTGGCAAGCAGCCGAGGCCCCTGCCGGCCAGCATCCCCATGCTAAGCTCCCTGGGCAGCCGGGGCCAGCCGGCAGCAGGCCAGGCAGCTTCCTCACAGCTTGAATGGCAGCGCTGGGGGCTGTGGTGCTGACACTCTGCCCAGGCATTTCCAGCAGCTGGCACCAGGCAGTCCCAGGAGGCCAACGGCACTTAACGTGCTGGGGAGGGCCATGGGGGCAAGTCAGCGCTCAACGGGAGCCACGCACAGAGCAACGCTGGGAGGGAGAGAAAAAGTCAATTCCCACAGACACGTGGGCCTTTCTTCTCAGGCTGCACACAAATTCTTTCCGAGGGGAGGAAAGTGGCTTGGCTCTGGAGACTCTAAGCCTGCGGGGAGGCCTGGCTCAAAGGGGCAGAGGCGCCCAGAGGAAGCACAAGCTACAGTCAGAAAAGCTCTGGAAACTGCTGATCGTTTGGGCCTAGGCTCAAAAGCATCCAAGTATCCGGCACAGAGGGTTCCCTAAGAAGAGCCAGCCTGGGGGCGGTAGTGAGCGGGGCCTCTGGGCAGAGGAGGACGGTCACCAAACAAGCCGGCAGGGCTCACGGAGCCTCGCCTACGAAGGGACCTTTGTTGCCCGAGCTGGAAAAAGGGACGCCTTACTCAGGACCCAGGCCTCCTCTCAGGCGTCAAGAGGGGGCTGGCACACTCACTCAGAGGAGCGCACCCCCCTGCCCTTGGCTCCAGGAAAGAGTCACCCCAGGCCCCCCAGGAGCGCACCTCGTCCATGTCTTGTACTTGAGTGTCCTGGTCCAGCTGGGACGGAGGCTCCTCCGCCTTCTCCTGTTTCTCGTCCTCCTCATCGGACTCAACCTCCATCTCGACCTCCTCGCTCTCCCCAAACTTCTCGTAGCGCTCCTGAATAAGGATCCGGGCCCCCAGCTCCTCCGGGGTGGTGGGCGGGGGGAAGTTCCCTGGCAGAGGGCGAGCAGGAGTCAAGGGAGGGCTCCGCAGACACTCCCATCAGAGGCCTGTCGGGCGGCCCGCCCCATGCCGTCGGCTCTCAGGGCTGGGGCCGCCTGGTCTCTCTCCCACCCCCAGAGGCCCACCCAGGGCCACGCACAATGCTATCTGTTGAACTGCGTGTAACTGGGGCAGCGGGAGGACCGAAGTCTTCTGGAAACAGGGAGGAGACAGAAGCCTCCCCGGGATCCTCCTGCTCCCTGGGGACAGCCTGGCCCACTCCCCGGGATCCTCCCGCTCCCCGGGGACAGCTTGGCCCGCTCTCCCAGGACGATGGCGCCAAGCTCCTGGCTCTGCCAACAGGAGTCACAGACCGACCTTGCTCGTTGGGTTGGAAGTCCACTGTTTCCACCACCACGAAGTCATGCCAGTCGATCTGAGCGTAGGCAACCCGCTCCTTCTCTTTCTCCTCCTCCTCCTTCTTCCTCTCACGCTCCTGGAACTTGGCCCACTCCACGCGATAACACACCTGAAGGGAGGGGAACGGCACAGTGCTGAGCTGAATCAGGGTCGGCTCCCAAGGAGGCTGTCACCTCCAGGGCCTTCACCAGAGCCAGCGTCTCCTTCAGAACAGGAGGCTGCTCTGCCCACCAGAGGGACTTCCTGGAGCAGACTATGGAATCTGCATCTGGTTTCAGCCAGGCCCAGAGTCTGGACAGGATGAAAATCTGAATGCCAGAGACCTCTGTCTGGGCCCCAAGGGCAGCTCTCTGTTAGAACCTCAAAGTTTTCTGCTTGAGTTGGCGGGTAGCGAGCAAACTCCTCCCTCCCAGGAAGTCTGTGTGACAACCACGTGCCCACAGGAGCCGCGGCTGCCTGACAGCCTGCAAAACCGAAGGCTTCAAGCAGCCTCCCAGAACAGCCAGATCAACATGCCTGGTCTCCTGACTCTGTAAACCAGACTTCAAAAGGCAATTGTTGCCCAAGAACCCATTCAAAAGCTGGCTTCTAGCAAAAGAAGAAAACCGGAGACTGAGAGAAGAGAAGAGAAGAGTGGCAAGTTAGGGACCAGAGAACCCAGGTTTCTTTGCTCTTTGCAGCCTCAATGCCCTTCTTCCCACCACGACTGTGCCTGGAGCATAACAAGGGGCCGATTCAGAGACCATTTCCAAACACACAGCAGAACCCACACACTGTAACTTGTGCGGTCAGTAACTGGTTGTAAGAAACTCAGTTTAGGACTTCCCTGGTGGCACACCTGCCAATGCAGGGGACATGGATTGGAACCCTGATCTGGGAGGATTCCACATGCCTCAGAGCAGCTAAGCCCGAGCACTCGAGGGCCCGTGTGCTCTATCTCCTGAAGCCCACGTGTCCAGAGCCTGTGCTCCGCAACACGAGAAGCCCACACGCCGCACTGAAGAGCAGCCCCCACTCACCACAACCAGCGGAAGCCCGCACAAAGCAACAAAGACCCAGCACAGCCACAAATAAGCAAAACTATTAAAAAGGAAGAAAGGAAGAAATTCAGTTTACCTGGTCCAAAACTTCCCGGGGGTTCTCTGCCTCCTTCTTGAGTTTGGTAAATAAGCCTTTGGGTGGAATCAAGATCTGAAACACGGAAGAGTTAAAGCACCTGTTAGTGCAGCACAACACAGGACAGAGCGGCCTGTGGAGGAGAGAGGAGAGCACGGGATGACAGGGCCAACCTCAGCTGCACTTGACTGGGCGACCCTAGGCAAGGTACTTAACCCCCATACCTTGGTTTGCTTCTACAAAATGGTGACGCCGCCACTTAAAGGTGGCGTTATCAACGTAAAAGGCTGCGAGGATTAGCAGGGAGTAAGTAAAAGCACCAGCAGATCACCATGCACACCGTCAGCATGCAGTGACTACCCCGGGGCGGATCTGCCCTTACGCTTCTGCACAGGCCCCCAGGATCCCCAGTGACCATGCTGAAGACTGCAGCCCACAGGTTCCCCCTCCCTGGACTTCCATGCCCTGCTTTCTCTGTAGCATTTTAGCCACGGTGTTTATCACCATCTGACACACACTAACGCTGCGCTTAGTTGTTGCCCCCTCGCTAGACCAGTCTCCACAAAGACAAGAGATTTTTGTCTTCAGTTCACTGCTGCATACCCAGAGCTTGGAACAGCGCCTGGCACTCAAAGCTTATTTGCTAAGAGAGCAAATGGTGGCCTCGTGTAAAAGAGCCACTCTTTCCAACCGGCCCAACCATACCCACCCTCACTGGCAAAGCGGCTCAGCCCCACTCCACCCTCCCTGTCCCCCTTCCCCAAGAACAGATCTGTTTCTGGAATTCCCGAGTCCAGAGACACACCAGCGCCCTCAGGTTAGAGTGCTAAATGTCCATACCCAGGTTCTGAGGGAGAAGGAACAGGAAGCAGTTAACCCTGGAAGCAGCCCGCTAGGGGAAGTTAACCCAGGGCTCACTTAAACTTGATACTGTAATAACCCTCGGGTCTGGTGACTTGAATGGCTGTCCAAGGCCATTCAAGTCCAAGGATGGAGGAGAGCCGTCACTGGCGACAGCGTGCTCTCCCCCGGGGCCCCGCCCAGGCACCTTGGTGTACTGCTCCACCAGCTTCGTGAAGTAGTTGAAGAGGCTGTGCTGCGGGCGCAGGAAGTCAAACTGGTAGTTGCGCTGCTCTTTCTGCATCAGCTGGGTCAGAAACTGGCGCCCATTCCTGGCCACAAACTGAGCTGTCAGCTTCACCACGTCCAGGTCGAAGGCTGAGATGGAAGGGGGGTCTGCGATGAACTCAAACTCGGGAGGGGGCTCTTTGGGCACAATGGTTTCTTGTATCACTTGGGCTTGAACCTAAGATGCAAAGGGAATGTGAGGCGAGAGGCAAGAGGTGGACTGTCTCCAGAGACAGGGCAGGCTCGCACCACCAAAGGACGGCATGGCTCTCTACTCCTCTGTTAATCACACGCATGCCCCAGCACGTGGAGGGAGAGAAGCCCAACTCAAAGAGCATCGATGTCTCGGCCAAGGGTGGCCTCAGCTCCTGAGTGGCTTTCTGAGTGAGAACCGTGGTCTCTCTGCATGTCCCCTGCTGCCCTGAAACTGAGGACCAAAACTGGGTGGCAGAAGATCCAACAGGGATAGTTTATTAAATCCCACCCAAGGGGGACAGAGGATGTAGGAAGCCCTACACATGTGCAGAGGACCCCTCATCTGACCTCCACACGAACCATGAGTGGACACAAGTACTGGGAATTCTTTCTACAGATGAGGAAACTGAGGTTGCCTGAGGCACCAGGAGTAATCAATTGCAATGCAAGGTCTCAGAACCTTCTCCAACCTTTATTTCCCACAGTAACACAAGGGGTAGCCTTTGTCACCATGGCTCAGGAGGGAGCAAAGAGAAAGGTCGGTCCAGGTCCACACAGCAGGCAAAACGTGTCCTCACTGACAGCCCGAGTCCTCCCCAGTGCTACGAGGGTATGAGGACAGGCCACACAGAGGGGCCCCGGGAAGTGAGACAGGAGAGAGGGACACACAAGAAGGGGTCCACAAGCCACGCCGTGGCACTGCCCCGACGACACGGTCAGGCAAGGAGCAGGCACTGGGAGCCTGGACTTTAGGGTCCTGACTCCGTGGCCATGGGTGGACTGTGCTTCCCTGAGCCTCAGAGTCCTCGTCTGAAAAAGGGTCATTTTACTGGCCTCCTCACGCAGCCCGTGAGGCACCAGTGAGACAAGGCTGCCAAAGCTCTGAGCACAGAGCTGGACAGGCATTCAGCCAACGCCAACTGTCAGCAACCCTCTGCTGTGTGAGGCTCAGCATCCACCTCTGTAAGATGCAGACAGAGGCCTCACGTTCCTGCCCGTGTGGCTGCGGGGTGTGGACAGCAGTTCATTGTCTCCCTCCCCCAGCCCCAGGGCAGTGAGGTGCAGGGCGGGCTCCCACCTTCTGGGGCAGCTGCTGCTGGGAGGCCTGCTGCTGCTGCTGCATGACCTTGGGGATGGCGGCTGAGGGCTCCTGAGCCTTGCCCTCCTTGAACTCGCTGACCTTGTGCCGGTAGTAGGCATGGTAAGGGTCGTTAGGGTTCAGGAAGTTGAACTTGGGGTTGTTGATCTCGTTCTGTCGTATCCTCGCTTCAAATTCAGGTCCATTTCTAGAAAAAGGGAAAAAAGAGAAGCATCGATACCCCAGCCCTTTCAAGTGCTTGGACCAGAATACGGCTCACTCAAGTCCCATTCTTGCCACCACCCACCACTCGAACGGGCCCCTCCCTTGGCACAGCAGGTCACCTCCCCGAGACTCCTGGCGTCAGCGGCCGGCGCCCCTGCCTCCTGCAGCCCACGCAGGCCTCAGCGACCCCAGGGCCTCAGACCTCCGTCATTCCTGCAGCACCTCTGCCAGTCTCGCCAGCTCTAAAACCAGCTCACTAGCGCCCTTCTAATAAAATGTATTCACTTCGAAAAAAATACTTTCAAAGGAAGGCATGAGAATCCCCCGGCGTCTAGGGGTTAGGACTCCACGCGCTCTCACTGCACTGCAGAGGGCTCCGGGGGGGTGGGCAGTGGGGGTGCTGCGGGGGGAAGGGGGCAACAGGGGGAGGAAGGCATATGTTACTACTTCAAATAGAAGTCATTATGGCTTTGCTAACAAAAGGCATCATACGAGTCAATACAATGAAATCAAAGCAGCATGGCACGGTTCAAGTTCAGTTCAAAGTTTGCTGAGACTGAAAGCAGTTCTTAGTCGAAAAGCAGGATGACTGAGTGCTTGTGAGGCATCAAGGATGTGTTAACACTAAACTGAGATGCTGGCCTCTAGCCAGCAAGGATGGAAAAAAAAAGAAAACGTGAACAGGGTTTAACACCTTGTCCAAGTAACGGCTATAATCACCTCCTTTACTACTGGGTGGACTCATACAGGAAACACTGCTCTCCAGGGCCCGGGGTCCAAGCTGCTGCGTAAAGCACACTCAGGACAGTGACGTGACGTCAGGGAGGCCCGTCTCTCTGTATCTGGAGGAGTTTCCCACACACACCCTATGTCCCCAGTGTGTATGCCTTTAAACCCTCAGAATGAAAAACGTCCCTCTCGTGATGTATAGGGAACCCTGATTTTTTAATAGAGTCCCAACAGTAACATTTCAAGGTGTCACACATCCACAATACCCGTTATCAGTCAGAAAGTGCACTCACCTTAAAGACAAGATATAGATGTGTTCAAGTTTGGGGTTCACTACTGACTTACCAAGTTACTGAACATCTCTTTGACTCAATTTCCCATGGTAAAATATGGCTAAATACCACCACCTTCTCTCTCTACTCTGAAGTATTGAGAAAACTGATGAGTGAACGAGAAGCCAAAGTCTATTGAACCACACAGGCCTGAACACCCCAGGGCCTGTTACTGCTCTGAAGGCTGGAAGGGGCTGCCCTACGAACAGGAGAGGTGACTTGGGAGCCAGGAGACGGCTGTGGGGCCTCCCTTACTCCTCCGGCCAGAGCCCTGCTCTCAAGAGCGCCCCAGACACACCACGGGGCGGCTCCAGAGGCTGGGGGCAGCCAGTCCGCCCCCCGTCCTCAGACTTCCACGCCCCGGCCCGGTCACCTGAAGAGGAGGCGGGGCGCAGGCAACGCTGTGCCCCACCTTAGCAACCTCGGCGGCCGCGGTCATCAACACCCCGGCTAGCTCCTCCGCAAGTTCTGGTCACACTCGGCGGTGTGACTAACACCGCGAGGTCTGGGTGTGACAGTGTGCTAGCCCAGCTGAAGCCCATGCTCGAGGACGAAGGGTTCCCCCCACCGTAAAATAATGTGAACCACACAAGGTCGATGTCCACTTAAATACGGCTAAACAAGGCTGCCACCCAAAGGGCTGCTAAAAAGGGGGCTCTGGTTGTCTTCTCTACCACCAACTCCTAAGCCATAACCTCACATCTGGTAACAATCTGAAATATAAAATGACGAGAGGACAGACATGCTTATTCCAAGCTACTCTGTTGCTTTAAATTAGCTTCCCTGGTGGCTAAGAGGTTAAAGCGTCTGCCTGCAATGCAGGAGACCTGGGTTCGATCCCTGGGTTGGGAAGATCCCCTGGAGAAGGAAATGGCAACCCACTCCAGTATTCTTGCCTGGTGGGCTACAGTCCACAGGGTCGCAAAGAGTTGGACCCGACTGAGTGACTTCACTCACTTATGTTTAGAATTATATTCTCTAACATAAGGAATAGATTTCAGCAGGAAAAAAAAAACATGAGTCTGACTCAACCCAGCTGGTGGGACTTTTTAAGGGTAATTTCCACTTCAGTTTCTTGACAGGAAAATGCAGGGAAGGGAAAACCAAACCTAGAGAGAAAAAACTTCTTTTGGAAAACCACACTGGCCTGGTGAATTTTACTCACTCAATACACGTGAACCCCACACAAGTAAAGCAGAGGGTCCTGCACGTTTGCTTGAATCCAGCCCGAGAAGCTGACCTGTCCCTTCACGGCAACACTAACGAAAGCAAGTCCACAGACTTCAGAAACGCCTCCGAGGCAATTGGGGCTTCCCACGTGGCATAGCGGTAAAGAATCCATCTGCAACGTAGGAGGCAGGGCCGGAGCCACAGGCTCAACCCCTGGTTCGGGAAGCTCCCCTGGAGTAGGGCATGGCAACCTGCTCCAGTATTCTTGCCTGGAAAATCCCGTGGACAGAGGAGCCTGGTGGGCTACAGTCCAGGGGGTCGCCAAGAGTCAGACAGGAGTCAAAGTCAAGATCTAGAGATGCGGACGTACAAATTTATTATTAAGGGAACTTGGAAAGAATTCTTATTTCTGTGGTTGGCACAAAATGACTGGAAAGCCGTTTGGCAAAATGTTTAAGAAATATTTTAAAATGCTCTTTCGGCCAGCAATGCGCCACACAGAGTTTTCTTCTAGGAAAAGACTTCCTCCCAGCTTTATGTGCCAAACTGAAATGCTCGAACAACCTCCAAGGAAGACACAGAGGAGTGGGCCAGGTCAAGGAAGGCCAACGCCGCACACGGCGCGTCTTCTCCGGAGAGGAGCAGGCGGCAGACCAGGGGCGACCCAGGAGAACGCTCAGCACCGGCGGATGGGAGAAAGCAGGGTGTGAGAGTACCTCCACCAGTACAAGGACCTAAAAAAGGACGCCAAGACCCAGGAGGACAGGAGAGAGCGAAAACAGCTGGTAGAAACTATTCTGGCTGTGAGACCGGTGATTCGTCCTCTAACATCTTCTTGCTGTTTATTGTCTTCAGAATACCCGGGGAAAAGGGGAAGAATGAGTGTTGCTATGATATATTAAAGTTATGCGTGCAATACCTGCTGCCTTAAGTCAGACATGGCCCCATAATGTTTAATCAGGCACAGAGCCGTTTCAGCCCAGTATCCAGGTTAATCAAAACCTTGGAAATGTGGAAGGTTAATTTACACGGAGCCTGACACAGTGAAAGACACCAGAGGAGCCTCTTTCTATGTTTCATTTCATAAGGAGGCTGAGAAAGGAAGGACCCGTCTACTCAATGATGTTTTTGCCTTAAACCAAAGCTAGCCCACTCCTAGACGGGGACACTGTCCCAGGGTCAAGGTGTGGTTCCCTGGAAAGCGCGGGCCTGACTGCGGGCAGTGCTCTGCTCGAGGCTGGCTACCATTTCCATGCAAGCAACCGTCCAATTTAGCAGCAGCCAGAAATCCAGACTTATGGTGCAATCTCATTTCTAAGCAGTGACAACCAATTCAAAAGTTAGAGAAATCACTGAGAACGAACAAAAGATCTGAAGGCTGGACGTGGCCTGCTGGCTGCCAAAGGAATACTCGAAGTGCACTACACCAGGGATGGCTGACCTTTGGAGTCAAGTGGCCATCAAGGAGACTCCATCTGAGGAAGCGTGGGTGTGCTCAAGTATAATGGGGAGGGACAAGAGGAAATCCAGCTGACTTCCACGCCATCTGGGCTGACAGCTACACGACGCACCCAAACTGCACCCGGTCCCCTCTCTCCGGCCTCACAGTAACTCTGTGGGGGGCATGCTATTCCATTCTGCAGCTGGGTCAGGAATGCAGTCCTTGCTCCGTGAGACTGTCTACTCCCTGTTCTGTCTTCCTCAGGCCAGCAGCTCAGAACGGACACACATCTCTGACAAAACAGTCTTCCAGGCACTTCTTCAGGCCTGGTTAGGAAGCACAGGTTCTTGGTGACGCTGGAGCTGGGTGGGCCTGTCCTCTGCCACCGCCAGACCATGTTAGAGATGCCAGTCCTGCCCACAGCCGACCTCACACCATACTGTGCTCTCTGATGAGCTGACAGGCCTAAGCCTACAATGCCACTCTAAAAACCCAGCTGTTACCTCGTGAGAATTCAGTTCTGTGCTAAAACCCACCTGTGACCCACGCGAGCAGGAGCAGCTACGTTACCTGGCCACGAAGCTGGCAGTCTTGTCAACGATGTTCCTGACCTCCGGAGGAGGGTAAATAATACCCACCACGGGCTTGGATGGGGTAGAATCCTCCTTTGAAGATGCTTCTTCTTCTGTGGGCTGTGAAAACAGGAAAAGGAAGGCCTTTAAGTCTCTGGCTTAGTGTCGAATGCCAACCGTTAAACTCCTCTAGGATATTACTGAGAACACAGACTCTCTCCCATTCAATTCATCACGACTTCCTCAAGTTCGGAACCTCTGCTCCCGAAGAACCACTTCTCTCAACAGCTCTGGGCATGCACGGGACTCTCCCAGGGACCAATGAGAAGAGCGGCCTCCCTGGCTCCCCTCGCTGGACCACCTCTGCAACACTGGGAGTCTGCATTTTCACCAAGCGTCCAGGTGACTCAGATGTGTGGCAGGGGGAACGATGGGACATCGATCTGACCACATTCTGAGAAACCAGAATCCAGAAGGCCGTGTGTGTATCCCCACACCCTTGGATGTGCCTAATACAGGATATTTCACCACCGTCTGCTGAATAAAGAAATGGGAAACTCCTTGCTGGCCACTCCTGCCTCGAATGCCGTTTCCCTCGACACCCATTCTATGGTCTAAACCACCATTTAACGTTCAAGAGGTCTGTGAAACCACTGGAATGCTCAGCATTAACTGCCCTATAAGTTCCAACACTCTCTCCTCACCAGCTTCTTCCTCTAACAAAGGGCCAAGCCTCCCATGTTAGAAAGCTTTTCCGCCACCCTCACCTTCCTGACTGCTACCACCTTCCCCCAGCCCTCCCCTGGTAGCTCAACAGCCCGTGTGCCCTCAGGCTTGTCGCCCCCACTTCCTCACCTCCCACCTGATCCCCATTCCTATCAGGGCTCTTGTCAAAGTCAAGAAAGACAGCCTACGGCCAGCTACTGTGGTTATCTGGCCATGCGACCAGTGACCACCCCGTCACAAGAGCCTCACCTCCCGGGCCCTATTCTCACCTGTCTCTCTTGCCCACCGTCCCACCCAGGTCTCCCTCCTGGCTCCCGTTTCACCCCCTGCCCTATAATGTGAGTGTCCCCCAAATTCTGTCCTCTTTTCAGACTCACACTGTCCTCAGTAGGCACTGACAGCGCATCCCCCACTTTCCCAGCACCGCTAGGCCGCACCACCCTGCCCACACCAATGCCCCCCGTCACTCTCACGTGGCCACAGAGCCGTAAGAGTCACGGTCCCAGGCACTTTCATCTCCAACCACCTTCCTCGTGGACAGCCAACCGTGCCTCCAGTCACCCAGGGCAGAAACATGGGTCTCTTCTCCTTTCCTCAAGCTCCACATTCAGCGGTAAGGAACACTTCTCAAGCACAGAGTAGGTTCCACATACTTCTCTGAGCACTTTAAGCATATTACATCTATAAGCCTTACAGAGCCCTGTGATGTTAAGGATTCTTACTACTGGCATTCTACAGATGACAAACTGAGGAATGGAGACTTCTCCCTGCAGAGGCCCACGTGGCAGAACCGGGATTCCAACGCATTGGTTTAGAGGAGAGCCTGCACCATCAGCATCTCATCTTTCGTGATGTCAGTGCCCTCTGCCCCACACCCCAGCCACAGTGTAGGCCAGGTCCTCGTCTTTCAAATAACATGACCAATCGTTCCTCTGAGCAATTCTCCACATCACTGTCTACCTCCATTTCTGCAACACAAACATGTCAATTTCCAGCTTACATCCGTTCTTCTTCTCCCAAAAGCCTGCTAGGAAAAGTTCAAATCCCCAGTAATACAGCTCTTAAGTACCACTTTCCCAACTCCATGCTTTAACCTTCTTTACCCTTGACCAGAGGCACTGTTTGATTCCGACCTCAGTATCTCTGCACTTAAGTGGCTTTACCTGGCTTATTTTTCCCCAAATACTGGTAAAATGCCAGGGTTACAGAGGTACTTGCAGTGGTCAACAGATAGGATATGCTCAATAAATAAATTTGCTGAATGAATACAGAATGGTATTTGCCTGCCCCATCACCTACCTGGTGAACTACTGATTCATCCTTCTGAACACAACTTAGCTTACACTCCCATGGGCTTCGCCTACCTTAAGCTCTCCTCTAGCCCATCAAAGCAATGTTGATTAGAATCGCTGCCTCCACTGTTTAAAATAGCCAAGCATGGAAGGGCTTCCCTGAGAGCTCAGCTGGTAAGGAATCTGCCTGCAGTGCAGGAGATCCCAGTTTGATTCCTGGGTTGGGAAGATCCCCTGGAGAAAGGACAGGCTACCCACTGCAGTATTCCTGGGCTTCCCTGGTGGCTCAGACAGTAAAGAATCCACCTGCAATGCAAAAGACCTGGGTTCGGTCCCTTAGTTGGGAAGACCCCTGGAGGAGGGCATGGCAACCCACTTCAGTATTTGCGTGGAGAATCCCCATGGACAAAGAAGCCTGGACTACAGTGCATGGGGTTGCAAAGTCAGATACAACTAAGCAACTAAGCACAGCAGGCAGCACAGGACACGGAAGCAAATACCATTCAAACATCCATCGACAGATGAACGGAAAAAGAAGATGTGGTACACATGTATGATAGAATATTATTCAGCCACTAAAAAGAATGAAATAATGCCATTCACAGCAACATGGATGGACTCACAGTGGCATACTGAGGGAAGTAAGTCAGAGAAGGAGAAGTACCGTACGGCATCCCTTAGATCAGATCGGATCAGTCGCTCAGTCGTGTCCGACTCTTTGCGACCCCATGAATCGCAGCACGCCAGGCCTCCCTGTCCATCACCAACTCCCAGAGTTCACTCAGACTCACGTCCATCGAGTCAGTCATGCCATCCAGCCATCTCATCCTCTGTCGTCCCCTTCTCCTCTTGCCCCCAATCCCTCCCAAAATGAAATGATATAAATGAACTTACAAAACAAAAAGAGACTAACAGACTTCGAAAACAAATTTATGGTTACCAGGGGGGAGGAATAGTTAGGGAGTTTGGGAAGGTCATGTATACACCACTATATTCCAAATGGATAACCAACAAGGACTTATTGTATATCACAAGTGGTAGCCTGCATGGGAGTGGAGTTTGGGGAAGAACAGATACGTGTATATGCATGGCTGAGTCCTTTGCTTTTCACCTGAAATTACCACAACACTGATAATCAGCTATCAGATCAGATCAGATCAGATCAGTCGCTCAGTCGTGTCCGACTCTTTGCGACCCCATGAATCGCAACACGCCAGGCCTCCCTGTCCATCACCAACTCCCGGAGTTCACTCAGACTCATGTCCATCGAGTCAGTGATGCCATGCAGCCATCTCATCCTCTGTCGTCCCCTTGTCCTCCTGCCCCCAGTCCCTCCCAGCACCAGAGTCTTTTCCAATGAGTCAACTCTTCGCATGAGGTGGCCAAAGTACTGGAGTTTCAGCTTTAGCATCATTCCTTCCAAAGAAATCCCAGGGCTGATCTCCTTTAGAATGGACTGATAATCAGCTATACTCCGATACAAAATAAATAGTTGTTCAAAAAGAATTCCTGCCTCATTCCTACTACCCGTACTTTATCACTCTGCAATTACTGACCCCCGTCTTCCTCCTTAGCTGATTGAAATCTTTTTAAGGGCTGTCTGAAACTACATCATTTACGGTGACTGAGACGATAAATATATTTACTAAGTATTCTCTCTTATCTGTCTCCCCACTAGTCCGTGACCTTCCTAAGTCACGAACTGTGCTTCACTCATTTGGCTAACATCGTAGCCTGGCACGGTGCTGGGCTTACAGTAAGCACAAAACAAACGCTGAGAGTTAACATTAAAAGATGTACCGTGCAGGCTGGGTAATTAGGGACTCCAGGGCAAAGGCCCAATTAACCACACAAGACTGGAGGATGCGCTAAACAGGGCTTCTCAAACGTTAATGAATCACCGTGGGATCTTATTAAAAACGCAAATTCTGATTTCAGAAGATCTGGGGTGGGAAATCAGCATTTCTAATCTACCCAAGTGCCGCTGGTCCGCGGACCTCAAGGTTGAGAACCACGGTTCTAACAAGGCTTCTTCCGCTAGCCGAAGGCAGGCGGGAAGCGCGCTGCCTCTTGGGACTTGGAGTCCCCCGAAATCCTCCTAAGCGGCAGCTCCTTCCTGCACGAGTTAGGAGCGCCCGCGTCGGAGGGGAGGGCCTAGGCCTGCTCAAGCGGCCGGTGGAGGTTCAGACCTCGCCGTACCTGTTTGGGCTCGGTGGCCGCGGGCGGCGGCGGGGGCACCGCCTGCACGGGTCCGGCCGGCATGACTGCGACGCTCAGGGCTGCCAGTCCGCCTCGGTGTAGGTGAGCGGTGCGGCGTCAAAGCGCCTTCCCCGCACCAACAGTACGACAAGCTCTCAAGATGGCGGCAGCCGACCGAATTGTCGCCGAGGGGGCGATGCTGACGCACGTCCGGACCCGCCCCTTCTCCGTGACGTCACTTCCCGCCCTTCCCGCGAGCGAGACGCCGTTGCCATGGCAGCGGTCAAGGAGCCGGGCTAGGTTTTGCACTGGATCACCGGAGCTGCAGGAGCGCCTGGGGGCGGTTCCAAGAACCCGCCAGACACAGGGGCTGAGGCTGCGACGCCGGAGACTGGTGAGACTTTTTACATCTCCCGCCCCAACGCCCGGACCCGCCTCCTTTACTCTGCCAGGCCATTTCCCCTCTCCCTCCGACCCCGCCTTCTAAGTCCCGGGTTCTCTCCCATTGGCCTCCCACTTTGGCCAAATCTCCGCCTGCCTATTCTTCCAAGCTCCTCTTTGCTTCAGGTCCACGTACTCCAGACCCCTTCCCAAGTCTCAGTCCCTAATTCCCACTGGTCCCTTTTCCCGAGGTCCTGTCTTTTCCAGTTCCACCCCCGCCTTCCATAGTCCCGCCCTCGAACCGGGTGGACCAACTCAGATCTAGGTTTCTCCTTTAGGCTCCACCCCTCACGTCTGCAGGTTGGTCCCTGCGGGCCACTTCCCCGCCCCTAGCACACCCCGACCCCCCTCTTTTCGCTTCTCCTCCTGGGGGCTTCTCCTCCCTTTCCCCTCTCCCCTCCCTCCTAACTCCAGAATGTGTCTGGCTCTGAAGCCTTGCCTGGACTTCAATTTCTTCACCGATGAAATGGGGGTGTGGCGGGGGGAGTGACAGGAAAAGATGCCCTCCCAAGTCTCCTCCCGTGTCTCTTTCTCACACCATAGCTGGTTGATGTTAGTGTTACTGTTAACGTAGAATTATAACGAAAGTTAGGATTTATTGAACATGTACCATGAGCTAGATAGACTCTGTGCCAAACACTACATCTATTCCATCATTTATTTCCCAGAGCAACTCATTTACAGATCCTCAATTTACATGGTGGAGTGGGAATCCAAACCCAGGCCTTTCTTACTGTTCCCTAGTGCAGTTACTTGCTTTGTCTTCACTGAATTCCTTCAGTATCCCCCGGGGTATCCAGGCAGTTAGCAATCCTGAGTCAGAGACTGACGCTGCTATATAGATGGGTTTAGAGTTTCCAAAGCATTTCCATGGGTTCACTGGTCAGGATTTGTGAAAACACTCAATTGTGTCTGACTCTTTGCAACCCCATGGACTGTAGCATACCAGGCTCCTCTGCCCATGGAATTTTCCAGGCAAGAGTACTGGAGTGGGTTGCCATTTCCTTCTCCAGGGGATCTTCCTGACCCGGGGATCGAACCCAGGTCTCCCTCATTTCAGGCAGATGTCTGAGCCACCAGGGAAGCCCACTGGTCAGGAGGTAGGCATAATCTTTACCTGAGGGGTAGGGTCCCAGGGCTTAAGACAAAGAAGGGATCTGAATGTTGAACAGGAGTGAAGGAAAGGTTCCTTCACTCTCTGTGGGTTAAAATCCACCTTGGGCTGAGGGACCTATGGAGAGGCAAGGTTACCAGCTGCTCCCACCCCAGGGTAGTGGTGGCTCAGTTAGTGCCATCATTTGTGTAACCTCA
This sequence comes from Bos javanicus, assembly GCF_032452875.1. Lineage (NCBI taxonomy): Eukaryota > Metazoa > Chordata > Mammalia > Artiodactyla > Bovidae > Bos > Bos javanicus. The sequence goes on from NC_083884.1 coordinate 69,795,551, forward strand.
GAAGCAGTGCAGGGAAGCTTCAGGCTGAGGGTTCTCCTCAAGACCCAGGAATGATGGAGAAAGCTTGTGTCCAGTGCTCCTTCACTTCACACACACACACGTGGTTCTCAAACCAGGCTTATATGTGCAAATTGCCGCTGTTCGGAAGAAATGATGTAGGGTAACCTCGGATGTTTTTTCAGTGTTGTGTTCTCCTCTTGTATATTCTGCTGCTTTGGCATTTGCTGCTGCTCATCAGGATCAGAATCTGGGGCCTTCCCTGGTGGTCCAGTGGTTAAGAATCCACCTTCCAGTTCAAGGGTTGCAGGTTTAATCCCTGATGGGGGAACTAAGACTCCACATACCAAGGGGCTAACTAAGCCCACCCGCCACAGCTACCGAGCCCATATGCCACAAATAGAGAGTCAAAAATAAATAAATATTTTTAGAAAAGAACCATGATCTAACATCTGGCCCCAGAGGGACACTGTAGTTATTTGAGGGCGAACAGGTTACTGTGTCTTTGTGTCTACACAAGCAAGCTCCTGAGTTCCAGGTCCTTTACCTCCTGAGAACCCCTCCTCCCACGGTGGGATTTCTTGCTTGCTTTATTTATTTCCTTCTTGCAGTTCCAGGAAGGGAAACCGGAATGTTTCAGTCGGTTTTTCCATTTGTTTCTGCCTCATCCTTTGGGGACATAACATCTCATGGGTGATATCTCGTGAGACGTCATCACTGGGGCAACATATGTACGTGGGACGTTGACCTGTGTGTGTGTGACCTGTGTGTATTTCCACCTTTATCACCCCACCTGTGGGTGGAACTGCTGTACTGTCACACCCATGACTTACTCCCTGCAGAGACCCTCAGCCATAGGTGGCTCTTGCTGGTGGACTGGGCTGTGTGCCCTGCTCTGTCCCTATTCTTTAAAGACAGTGCCCAGCACATAGTAGGTACTCAATCACCATTTTTTTTGTCCACTTACTGAACACTGGATCTGACCCCCTACCCTGCTCTGTCCAATGCAGTAGCCACCAACCCATGTGGTGCTGTATTTGAAAATGGTGGCTGGTCCAACCTGGGATGTGCTGTCCATGTCACATACACATTGGATTTTTGAGACAATATCTTTATACTGATTTCACATTGAAGAGATATTTTCGGTACATTAAGTTAAATAATGTATGTTATTAAAATTAATTTACCTCTTTCTTTTTACTTTTTTTTTTAATGTGGCGAGTATAGAATTTTCAGTCCTGTATGTGGCTTGCATTGTATTTCTTTTAGACAGTGCTTTAGACAGTATTTCTTTTAGACTCCTAGAGCAGCACTGCCTGAAGTCAGAGCAGAGATGTTGGACGCAAGAATGCCAGCTCCCTGAGTGACCTCGGCCTAGCCCCCTAACTTCCCAGAGCCTCAGTTCCCTCATCTGTTTAAAGGAGGTGGATTTGGGGAGTGACACCCAGCAGGTCCCGTGGTCAGAGCCAGCAGTGCCCTGAGCTCAAGGCCAGCAGCCCTCACTGCTTCTCCCGCTTGGGGCAGCCCGCTTCTTCCACGGCAACCTCCTCCCAGGAAGCCCTCCCAGAGTGCACACTCCCTCACTCTCCCTTAATCTACTCCCAGGGACTGAAGGGCTGGACACGGGAAGCCAGGCCACTAACTGAGCATCTGACCTTGAGCCCCAGAGCCGGCAGGCAGGTCCGAGAGCCGGGCACACTCAGACGTCCAGCTCCACGGACAGACACCTGTAGAGACGTGAGGACAGGGCCAGTCCTCTGGGAGGCTGGCTGGCCCTCAGGAACTACCCTGGGGCCCTCTGGGTTTCCCTGCCCCTGTGGGTACAGGCAGGCCCTAGGGTCCCCGCCCAGGTGGCCAGGTCACACTGCAGTGGGAGAGGTGTGACTCAGAGGAAACAGATGGGCACAGGTTCAGAAATGAGTGCCCGCATGGGAACTGCCGCTTGTAGCCAATGGTGTGCTGAGTGGAGGGGACGGGAGCGGAGAGAGGACAAGGGGAGGGGTGTACCCAGGGGCGGCCTTTCTCCCCAGAGCCAGAGAGAGTCCCGGGGGGCAGCCGGCCAGTGTAATGTGGTCAGGTAGGCTTGGCCCAGATCTCCATAGCAGAAGTGGATCAGATTCCAGCGGGTAGGCCCGTGGCCCAGCTGGCAGCTGCAGGAGCAGCCCAAGCAGGAGACAGTGGCCAGGGGTGGCCCAGCACTCCCGGTCATGCTATAGCTACGGCTCTGTCTCAGTTGTCAGCAGCTTGTCCAGGGTTTTGCTCAGAGAGGGGTGGCCAGCAGGTACATCCTCCTGCACAGCTGTATAAATAAATAAAAATAAATGGGCTTCCCCGGTGGATCAGAGGTAAAGAATCCATCTGTGATGCAGGAGACACAAGAGACTCGGGCTCGATCTCTGGGTTGGGGAGATCCCCTGGAGGAGGAAATGACAACCCACTCCAGTATTCTTGCCTGGGAACACAGCTGTTAGGCACCCAGCATTTAGCAGGGGCCTGGCACACAGGTCCTCAGAGGAGCTGTGGACCGATGGACTCGGCCATATGGGCATGAGGTGGGGCGGATGAGAGGGAGGCTTGTGAGGTCACCCACAAGCAGGTCCCGAGGGGGCCAGGCATCAGACTTCTCCCCGCTGTTGAGGTTGGATTTCAGCAGGTTTTCTGGGGCTTCCAGAAGCTTCCCCCAGCAGCAGCCATGCAGCTCTGGCTCGGGGGGGCCCTCTCTGCCCCACCTCAGGAGCCACGAGGATGGCGCACCTGCTGGGCAGCCCGGCCTGCATGGACAGCCTGCGCAAGGACCTTACCGACCTGCAGGGCGCCATCGTCGACGTGTTCTCCCGCGCCGGGCCCGTGCGCTTCCCCTCCTGGAAGTTCCCCGACCGTGCGGCCTGTGACCTGGACATGGTGGCCCTGCTGGAGCACTACGACCACGTGCCGGGTGACCCCGAGTTCACGCAGCTGGCCCACGCTGTGCTGCTGGAGCTGGTCATCGACAGGTGAGGGCCTCGCCGGAACCTGCTCACCGCAGGATGCCGGCCCCCGCCCCTCAAAGCCCAGCAGCAGCCCGGGAGCCCCCTCCAGCACCGGCGGTGACAGCCATCACCTTTGAGTGCGTGCCATCCAGGGACAGGTCAGCTCAGGCCCTCACGGCACCTGCTCCACCCGCGACATGCCGTGTCGCGCCGTGTCTCACCATCCATCTTCAGGGAGTTGCCAGCCACCCCGTCGGTCCACGTGGCACCGCGGCTCCGCCACCTGCTTCTCCAGCTGCCTCTTAGGGTTTCTGCACGCCGAGGATGCTACGTCTGCTGCTCAGAGTCTCCACCACAGGCTCTATCCTGTCCCTTCTGTGTGTCACGGCACCAGACACGGGGTGCACTTGTCCACACCCTGGCCCTGCTGGGAAGAGGTCACTGGACTCCCCCCCGCAGCACCATGGCTTCTACAGCATCGTTCACGTTAGCAGGGTCATTGGCCTCCACTCCCTGGCGACCGCAGCCCAGGTTCCACGTGCTCCAAACCTTGCATGCTAACGAGGTCACGGGCCGACAGGCGGGGACCCCAGTGGCTTGGGGATGACCTGCCTGGGGACAAAGAGCCCCAGGGTAACCACTCAGAGGTCTAGAGGAGCTGTGGGCGGGAAAGCACTTCTGGGACCCTATGAGGGGCTGAAGGGGTGTGAGCCCAGAACACACCCCCCTTCCTCCGCTGCTGCACCCTCTCCCAGGAAGGCCCCACCCACTCCTTTCTGGACGGGTCAAGCCCTACCTGCCAGGCACAGCCTAGTCTACCCATGGCCTTCTGGGAAGCTGGTGCTGACATGTCTTCCCAGCCCTCACCTGGCCGCTCTGTCCAGGCCACCCTCTGCCTGCCCCACCCCACCCCCAGGCTGCTCATTCATTGTCACAATTCACAGAGGAGGACACCTCGGCCAGAGAGGGGCATAGCTGGGAGGCGCTCAGCACCCCCTCCCCCAGTCCCTGCCTGCCCAAGGCCCCGGGGGGTTTGGACAGCCCTCCTATATCTGCAGCAACTGAAAGTCACTTTTCTGCTCGGTCTGTCTTGTAAACACAGTTCCTTCGTCTTCTTTTAAAACAGCCAGGTTCCCATGCAAATACCTGCGTCTCTCCCCAACACCCTTTACCTTAAAATTAGCCCCTCACTCAGGGTAGGAGAGGGACCTACCTCTCTCCCTCCAGCCTCTGCTGTCACAGAAGCAGCTCGTCACACAGGAGAAGCCCCCCCACCCCCCGCAACACACACACACACCTAGAATCAGGAGACCACAGGGCGTGCTGCCCCGCGCCCTAACCCTGAGGCATGTGCAGCCTCCCCCATGAGGGGCTTCAGCACTGTCCTCTGTGAGGTAAAGGCTCTGAGCCCCATGACGTACGGTGGCCACTCAGCCAGCACTTCCTGAGCACCAAGGACACAGTTGAGGCAAAGCCCAGCCTCCCAGAGTCTCCCAGTCCAGTGGGGAGCAGCCGGGCAGAAGTGCTGCCACCCAGGTGGCCCCAAAGAGGCCCCAAGCTTGGCCTTCAGGGAGGGCTTCCTGGAGGAAGTGGCTCTTGGGTTGTGCAGAGCATACTGTGAGATGCTCCGAGCCCCTTAGGCCCAGGCCAGTCTCCAGAGCTGGAGGCCACTGGTCATGTGGTGCCAGGGCGTGTTGGCACCAGGGTCTGCCCCAGTCGACCCTACCGTCTCCGCCCACAGGCTCCTGCTGCTGCTTCAGAGCTGCGCGAGCTACCTGGAGAACCTGACCTTGGAGCAGATAGTGCCCCCGGCCCGGGCTGCAGGGCCCTGCATGTCTGTGGGACTCACAGTACGACGCTTCTGGAACAGTCTGCTGAGGCTGGGCATGCTCAGCCAGCAGGCAGCCCTCCAGGTGCGTCCACCACTCCCCTTCCCCAACTGCGGTCACCCTCACGCCAGCCCATCAGCCCCAGCTGCCTTGTCCACCAGGTGAGCAGTGTGCCCGCTGCTGGCTCCACTCTGGAAGGTAGCAGTGCAGGCCTTGAGGGTCACATTTGGGCCGCCCAGCTCTGTAGTTTACACTGTGGGACTTTGGAAAACTCCTACCCACTCTGAACTTAAGTTTGTTCATCTGTGCAGTGGGAGTGATGACAGTCCTTACCTCCCAGGGCATGTTTGAGTAATGGGGATTATGAAAGTGCTAGTCACTCAGTCATTTCTGGCTCTCTGTGACCCCATAGACTGTAGCCCGCCAGGCTCCTCTCTCCATGGGAATTCTGTAGGCAAGAATACTGGAGTGGGTAGCCATTCGCTTCTCCAGGGGAATTTTCCAGACCCAGGGATGGAACCTGGGTCTCCCACATTGCAGGCAGATTCTTTACCATCCGAGTCCCCGGGGAAGCCCCGATGGGGTTTACAACGAGCCCCATTTGTCTTGGGTCACCCCATAACCCTCACAACCACCTGTGGGCAGGACCACTGTCGCCATAACGGGAAGGAGACCAAAACCGAGAGTGGCTTCAGTGACACGCAAGCAGATGGGTCCACCCAGCAAGGGCCCCGCGCCCGGCAGCTGTGTCTGTCACCGTGTCACTCCCAGTGCCAGGCAGGTACCCGCGTTGACCTGGGCTTAGTAACGGAGGCAGCAGAGAGGAGAAGGCGCGCTCCCATTCACGCTGCTGCCAGATACCGTCTGAGGGGCTGAGCATTGGGCGAGGCTGCTGTCACAGAAATCCCCGGGGGTCACCACCCAGGCCTGTCTCCCTTACCTGCCTTCCCTTTCTTTCCCTGACCACAGAAAAGGGCAAACCAAGGAGAAACCCTCACCTCCAAGCCCACAGCCAAGGGCGAGCCAGCCGGGAGCCCGGAACTGGGGACCGCCCAGCTCGTCAAGCCACCCTCCCCAGTGCCAGGCCTGCCCCAGGCCTGCCCAGAGCGGGACAGCCTCCCCGTCAGCGTCTCGCTGCGGCGTCCAGGCGGGACGGCCGAGAACACCAGGAGTGTCCACTCCCAGACCATAGAGACGGCCCTGGTGCCCTGTGACGCGTGCACCAGCGTCCAGAGCAGCCTGCGGGAGGTGGGCAAGGTGGTCATCAACCTGTGTCAGAGCCAGAACCTGCCCTCGTTGCTGGGCCGCTTCCAGCAGCTGGTGCGGGACAGCATGGGGCACAGGCCGCTGCCGGCCGCCACCGTGGGCCTCTGGGCGGCCGAGCAGAGCAAAGACCTGGCATGCCTCGGCAAGCTCGTGGGGCTCCTCAGGGCCCAGCTGGAGGAGGCCGAGGGCCAGAAGGATAGGCTGAGGATGCAGGTGGGCGAGCTGGAGCAGGCCCTGCAGGAGGAGCAGGCGGCGCGGCAGCGGCAGGCCCAGGAAGCCGAGCAGCACCGGGCCCAGTGGGAGTGCGAGAGGCAGCAGCTGCTCGCAGGTCAGCCCCCGAGGCCGGGCCCCCAGCGCTGGGCCCTGCCGCCCTCAGAGCGTGGGCTCCCCCAGGAGCCGACCCTGCAACAAGGGTGTGGAAGAAACCTAGGCTGGGAGTGGGCTGGAGACGCAGGGTATGGAAGGCAGGGAAAGGGATGCACTCCCCAGGCCGGTTACCCTGCCGGCAGCCTGATCCCCATCCCGCTGGGGAACGCAGAAGCTCCTGGAGAACAGGAGTCGTCCCACCAGAGGGGCTAGGGAGCTGGGGGATTCATACACTCCTGTGGGTCACTGAAGGGAACTCCTGGTACCCCCAGCCAGCAGAGGCGCCCCTCCGGCCTCCGCAGAAGCCGTCAAGAGACACGGCCTTGGGCCTCACAGCGGGCCAGTCCCCATGGAGGTCGTGAAGCCTGAGGGAGCTAGGACGAGCTGCCGCCCTTTCTGAGCCACTCTGTCAACCCCCCGGGAGGACACGGAGGGCCAGAGAGGTGCAGACACATGGCAGCTGCCCAAGAGAAAGCAGGGTGGAGGGGCCAGGCCTGCCAGCACCTCCCCAGAGCCCCTCCCAAGTGTCCCACCATGGCTCCAGGCACACTAGGCATGAAGCCCCCACCGAGTCCCGGGGAGCCTCTGAAGGGCCTCTCTCTCGCGGCTGCCACAGAAACAAGTGACCTCAAGACGAAGGTGGCCACCCTGGAGGGGGAGCTGAAGCAGCAGCGCGAGTCCACACAGGCCGTGGGTGAGGAGTCCCGCCATGGAGCCTGGCACCACGAGCCCTGCCCTCAGTGGCCGGACCACCAGCCCCCCATCTCTGTCTCCCGGGCTTCGGGGGCAAAGCCAAGGGAACCACAGAGGAGGCTGGGACTGACCGGCCACACCAATGCGTGATGCCACCTCCCACCCAGAGAGGGCCTTCTGTTTTCAGTACCCACCTTCGGGCAGGGCTCGGAGCCCCACTCTGTGCCTGAGGACAAACACCGAGGCCCAGAGATGTGCTGTGACAGTTCCCCCCCAGGTCCCAGGTCCCAGGTCCCATCCTGAGGCAGAGGCCGTGCAGGGAGTCCCCAGCGCTCCCGGGCCCTGCCCCTTCCTACACGTGCTCCTTCCTGCAGAGAGCAAGGCCCAGCAGCTGCAGGCAGAGGCCGAGCACCGGTTGGAGGCCGAGCGGCAGGTGCAGCAGCTGGAGCAGCAGGTGGAGCTGCTGGCGGGGCGGCTGGACGGGGCCAGCCAGCAGATCCGTTGGGCCAGCACGGAGCTGGACAAGGAGAAGGCCCGCGTGGACAGCATGGTCCGCCACCAGGAGGTGAGGCTGGGGCCTCCTCCGTGCCTGGGCTCCCACAACAAAGGGTCTGGGGAGACAAAACTCCACCAAGGGGCGACATGCTGGAGACCTCAGAATTCCTGAGTGGAGATCCTGACCCGAAAGAAGTGGGCGGAGCCAGGCTGATGGGAGTCGGCCAACTGTTGTCCAGGGGGCGGGGTCTGCAAGCCTGGGGGCCTGGCCTTGCCCGGGGCTGCGGTCGGTCGGGCTCCCCTCGGCCCTCCACAACTCGCACTGCACCCCGGTGCACAGATGGGATGCAGCACAAGGGGGTGGGCTTGGGCACGGTCGCCTCCTGTGTCCCTTACAGCCTGCCTCTCACCCACCCCCGGCTCAGTCCCTGCAGGCCAAACAGCGAGCCCTGCTGCAGCAGCTGGATAGCCTGGACCAGGAGCGCGAGGAGCTGCGGGGCAGCCTGGACGAGGCCGAGGCCCAGCGGGCCCACGTGGAGGAGCAGCTGCAGAGCGTGCAGGGCGAGAGAGAGCAGGGGCAGTGCCAGCTCCGGGCCCAGCAGGTGCGGGGCGGGGCGGAGGGCGGGGCCGGCTCCTCCCGGGGGCAGGGCTTCGAGGCTCCCGTTCTCAGCTCGGAGCCTGCCCTGCCCCCAGGAGCTGCTGCAGAGCCTGCAGCGGGAGAAGCAAGGCCTGGAGCAGGCGACCACGGACCTGCGGCTGACCATCTCCGAGCTGGAGCGGGAGCTCGTGGAGCTGAGGGAGCGGGAAAGGCTGCTGGTGGCTTTCCCGGACCTGCACAGGCCCGCAGAGGCCCAGATCCAAAGTAGGGACCCCGGCTTGGTGCAGAGGACCTGGGGCCTGGGGCGGGCCGGCGGCTGGGGGCTTGTCTGGCCAGGACACTGGGGCCTGCAGCGAGGGTGGTGGGGGGTGCAGTCGTGTGGCCTCCAGAGGCCCCGTGACACGTGGGTGCTTTGTGTTGTCCACTCCTGGTGTGGACAGGGACACAGAGGCCCAGCAGTGAGGTGACCGCTCAGAGTCACACAGCCAAGTCCAGATGCCGGCTGGCTGCCTCTGTAGCCTGTGCCCTGTCACATGCCAGCCCTGGCTCAGCTTCCATGTCCCCCGTCCCGACATCTCCCCAAACCACACCACAGGGCCAGCTCCAAGGGTGCAGTGACCCCAACTGTCCAGTGTCTGGGACCCCATGGCATGGGAGTGCTAGGGACTCAGCTCGGAAGACCGGCTGCCAGGCCACCTGGGTTCTCGTCCCAACCCCTCCAGCCCCTAGAGCTCCGGGTGAATCCGGTGCAGAGCTGGCAGGATGATCCACTGCGATCTAGCTGGTCACGTAGGTCATCAATTCTGAGTGCTGGGCCTCGTGATGCCCTGTCGACTGCCCCACAGGCAGGTGATGAACCAGGAAACAGATAACAAGCGGCAGCAGCTTGCCTGGTTCACAGTCAGTGGGGAGTACCCATCCCCCAGCAGTGGGAAAGAACATCCTCGCTGAATTCCTGGCCCTCAAACCCAGGACCTGGCCATGCCTTTGGGCGAGTCACTGTCTCTCGGGCCCTCCAAACACGGGTAGCCTTGGAAGAGCTTCACTTCCTTACCTATTTGCTAAATCTTCAGTGAGTTCCAGTTCCCCCACCCCAACCCCAGCTCTCAAATTCTGCAAGGCTGCGGTCATCTCCCACAGGCAGGGGGCTACGGAGCAGGGGCAAGGCCTCAGGAGAAGGAAGGTGTGGGGGGCCCGGAGCACTGACCCCGCCCACTTCCCCGTGCGGCACAGTGCGTCTGCCCTCGGAACTGCTGTCCCGTTGGGCACGAGAGGCCGACCTGCTGGGGTGCGGTGCCAGGTGTGCGTCCCCACAGGCTCTGGCAACGTCACGGACGACATGGAGAGGCAGGTGCAGGCCAACGACATCCGCATCCGGGTCCTGCAGGAGGAGAACGGGCGGCTGCGGTCCATGCTGTCCAAGATCCGGGAGGTGGCCCAGCAGGGGGCCCTCAAGGTGGGCAGCGTGGCTCCCCCGCCCGAGAGGGGCCGGCCCTGGGGACTCGGAAGGCCTTGGGCTTCCCCGGGGAACCCGCCGCCCCGCCTGAGAGGGGCCGGCCCTGGGGACTCGGAAGGCCTTGGGCTTCCCCGGGGAACCCGCCGCCAGCCCTGCTCCCAGCACCTGGGGCCCTCCCGGCAGGTGGCTTTAGCTGTGCCTGCTGTGAAGCCTCCCACGATTCAGCCAAGCACGAGGGTGTCTATGTGTCCTCCCGCTCCAAGCCCCCTCCAGCCCTTTGAGCCTTTATTTCAAGTGCACCAGGAGCCTCGTCCAAAAGCAAACCTTCCCATGCTTAAGAGCTGACAGGCCCCAGGAGGCTCCCAAACCTGCCCCTCAGAGGAAGGCGTGGGCCACAGGTGCAAGCCACCCCCCACCCTCCGTGGCACCCTCTCTGGTGGGTGCAGAGTGGGCCTGGGTCTTGCTGAGCTTGGTTTTCTTTGCAGCTGATCCCGGAGGACCAGCTCTGGGCCCTTCGCAGCAAGGGAATCCAGGGAGCAGAGCCCCCACTGCAGACAGCAAGGACGTCCCCGGGGTGAGTGAGGCTTTGTCAGAGGCCGGGCGCATGGCAGGTGGCGGGCGTGGGGGGAGCCCGCTCACTCACGGGGGATCTTGCCGTCTGGTCTTCCCTCAGGGCCCCGGGCAGGCGGCACCTGCCGGGCAGCAGGCCAGCCAGTGCAGGCAGGACCCTGCCGGGCCAGCCCCAGGCATCCCCGCCCCTGCGGCCCCACAGACGGCCCGGCGAGTCCTCCCCAGAGGACGCAACCTACCTGACCAACTGCGCCCAGAGCCCCATCCGCGCCTTGGCCAGGCTGAGGAGGAGACTGTCACCAAGCAGTGGCCGGGCTAGCCCTGCACACCAGCCCCAGGAGCGGCCCACGTAACCTGCCAGTTGGGGGGCAGGCTGCAGGGCAGGCAGCTGGCAACCCACCAGGTGTAATAAAGCCCAGGCCACCTGCCCACGGCAACCTTGGCCTTACTGCCTTCCTCTCTGTTCCTGAGTCCCCAGCCCTGTGGGTCACTGGCTGGCAGAGGCCTGGCACACCGCATGCCCTCTGTGGACAGGAACCTCCCGCCTTCCTCCTGACGGGCAACAGGGGACAAGGACACGCTGAGGGCACAAGGAAGCTTCTAGCACCTGGGCTACCTGAAAGGCAGTCTTTTGATTCCCCCACTGCCGCCAGAGCAAAGGCTAAGTGATAATGTAGACACACGGGCCCCCACCAACGAAGAGCAGGGTCAGAGTCATGGGTGTGCGGGCGAAGGTGGATGGCCCGCTGAGGACCCTGAGGCAAGGAAGGGGTCAGAGGCAGGCGGGGCCACCCAGCTGTGCACCCAGGGGTGGGGACACTAAGAACCCCAGAGTCAGCCTTCCTTTCACTGAGGAATGCCTCACCTTCAGGACACACGAGTGACAAAGGCTTTCTCTAAATCCAGGAGGTTGGTTCCCCACGAAGCCACTGGAGGCAGGGCAAGGCTTTACCTAGCCAGAGAGGGGACACCCCCGCCAGACTGGCTGTCCCAGGCCTGTCCCGTGGGGCCCCAGCACCGAGGCGTCCAGGCTCGCCAGCCCTCAGTCGTCCGATTTTCCTCATGAAGCCTCTGGCCTGTCCTGAGCCCCCTCACCTGTGAAGGACAGGCGCTAAGACCTTGCTGAGGACTTCTAGGGGTGTGAAGGGGTGCTCTTGGCTTTCTGGGAGTTTTCCCTGGTCAGGATGCCAACAGATAGAGCACCTCAGTTTACAGGGAAAGGTCAAGAGAGGGCATGTGTGGTTGGGGTGAACCCAAGTCCTGCTTCTGTGGAGCCTGGGGGGCTCGCTGAACTAGGCCCTTCACAGGGCGGCTCCCTGAAGCAGGGGCCTGAGAGCCAGGGGTGAACCTGTCAGCCCGGCTCCGCTCTGCACCCATTCAGCAGTTCACAGGTCCGTAGGTCAGATGTCCAGGCCCTGCATGGCTGGGTTCTCTGCTCAGGGCCTGAGAATCAGGCCGAAATGAAAACATCTGCCAGGCTGCATTCCTTTTGCAAGGGACTGGGGCAGATTCCAGGCTCCTTCTGACTGCTGGCCACATTCCAGCTCCTGCAGCTGCCGAACGGAGGTCCATTTCCTCGCTGGCCGCCACCAGGCCCGCTTTTGGCTCCAAGAGGCCGTCCAACTTCTCGCTACGTGGCTCCTCCATCTTCGAGTCAGCAACAGAGAATATCTCAGGCTCCAATCCCCTCTACGTTTCAAATTCCTGACTTCCTCTTCCTCCACCAGCTGGAGGAAACGCTCTGCTTTTAATGGGCTCACCTGGTTAGGTCAGGCCTCCCTGGACACCTTCCCACACGTTAAGGTCAGCCGTGCCACACCACACAACCTCATCACGGGAGTAGACCCCATCAGAGTCCCAGTTCCAGGGTCACACACGGTGTGTTCATGGGGGCTGGGGGCATCCTAGGGGCTGTTTTATGTTTTGGCTGCACTGGGTCTTCCTTGCCGCGTGTGGGCTTTCTCCAGTTGTGGCGAGCGGGGGCGACTCCAGTTGCAACGCGGGGGCTTCTCACTGTGGTGGCTTCTCTTGTTGCAGAGCGTGGTCTCTAGGGCGCGCCACCTTAGTCACCCCGAGGCATGTGGAATCTTCCCGGACCAGGGATTGAACCTGTGTCCCCTGCACTGGCAGGCAGGTTTTAACCACTGGGTTACCGGGGAAGTCCCCTTCGGAGGCATTTAGAGTCCTCCACCTCCTACAAGCAGTAGACACCCAAGGTGACTTATCTTAAAACATCCACAAGTTTTACATCTTATATTAAAATATATCCATGTTTATTTTAATATTAAACCTCTTTGACCCCTAATTATTTTTTTAATAAAAACAGATGACCCTGGAAAATGTACCACATTTACCCTGTGGCTTCAAGTATCCTGGTCAGCAACCTGTAGCCCCACGGAGAAGCACAGGGCTAGATGGTTTCTAAGGCCTCTGGTCCCAGCCAGGCCCCAGATGCAAGCCCAGCCGGACAGGCCATGGGACCCACGGCCCCCAGGGCCCAAAGGCCGAATGCCAGCAGACAGCGGGGGCCTCTAGGTTCAACATCATAGCCTCGACCAAGGTGTGTCCACAAGACGGTCAGGCTAGGGTGCCTCCAAGGCCAGATGGCGCCTCCCCCAACCCACCCCCCAATAAATACGCACAGAACCTAGCCTCTACAGCCTCAGCCCTCGAGGATGCCCTGCCAGCCAGGCCAGGGAGCTCCCAGAGCTCTGGGAACAGGGGCACTACCCACACCCTCTTCCCCAGACGCCTGGCAGGGGTCCTGGGAACTGCCTGGGAGGAGGCAGACAGAGACACCCCAGGATGGCAGACAAGGCCCCCAAAGCCGCCTCTCTTCCTGCCAGGTCCGCGCCGTGCATCCTCAGGCTGGGGACGGTGGTCCCTCCCTCCTGGTGTGGATGTGGGTGGGGGATGCCTTGCCCCTGAGCAGGGGGGGCCCCATCCCTCCCCCCACCCCAGGGCTTTCTGTTCTGCCCCCGGCTGTTGTCCTGTTCCAGGCGCCCAGGGCGCAGGCAGGCGGGGTCCCTTCCCCCCGTGCAGAGACCCCGCCGGGGCAGCTAATCATCGGAGTAGCGGTTCCCTGCAGGAGAGGAAGAGAAACGACAGGGAGCGAGGCGTCAGGTGGGAACCAGGTGGAGCCGGCCAAGAGCCCCCACCCTCGGTGCTCACCCAGGACGTTGAATTTGCACAGCGGGCAGGTCTGCTGGAGCATCAGCCAGGGGTCCACGCAGTCTCGGTGGAACTCATGCTTACAGGGCAGCACCCGGAGCCACTGCGGGGGTCGGGGGGGGGGCGTGAGCTCAGGCCACAGGGAAGGCCTCCGGTGGGGATGCCAGGCCCCGTGCCCTCACCTGAGCTGGGAACCGAAACCCCTGTGGCCCGCCGCACCTCCCCCCCTCCCCCTGCCACAACCTGTTCTGTTTCTCAGATCTCTGGTAGGGCGGGAAGAAGGCCGGTGGGGGCTCTTCCCAGGTGTGTCGGGAGCAGGGCAGGCATCATAGCCCCGGCTGCCCTCTGCCCAGGGCACTAACCTGCTTGTTACAGAAGTAGTCCAGACACACAGCGCAGGTCTCAGCACCAGGCTCCGGGGGGCTCTGCGCTGCCCGGCCCAGCCGGCACCTCCGGGTCTTGAGGGATGCCAGCCTCTGCACCACCCGGCGCTTGAGTAGCTCCACCTTGCGGGGGGCGGGGAAAGGCAGCACAGTTCCCAGCACTGGGGACACGGGCCCCCCGCCCATGGGCCCCCCCAAGGGCTGGCTCCCACCTGGCCTCCAGGCTCCCGCCGGCTCTGCCGGGATGCCTGCCGCTGAGCCTGCACCACGAGGCCCGTGCACAGGAGCATGGCCACCAGCAGGATGGCATTCCACAGCTGCTGCAGCGGCTTCTGGGGAGGGGAGCCGGGCGTCAGGGCCCCTGGGGCCACCCCACCCCACTTCATCCCCCAGTAAATCCACCCTGAGGACCAGGCAGGTGAGGTCCACAGGAATCATGACCCTGGAGGCTCCTGGCTTCATTTTCTGAAGCCTCTGTCCTTCCTGGCTTTCACAGGAGAAACTGTGAAACCCAGGTAAGGAGTCCGAAGGGGAGTCAAGGCTTCCAAGAGGCAAATGGACGTGACAACAGCAGCAGCTAACGCTGACTGTGTGTGACCCCGGGTCAGGCACCCACACAAAGCACCCACCCGGCCCCCGAACCCTCAGAGCAGCCCTGGGAGGTGCAAGAGGTGGTCTCCCTACCCGGGGAGGAGGGGGCCACAGGACTTGAGACAAGGCATGTGTGTACCCGGCCCCCCAAGTACCCACCTGCTCCTGGGCCCGACTGCCTCCCAGGCACACCAAGTCCTGCCATCCTCCGTAGCCATCCTTAGAGAGGCCACAGGTGGTCCACAGAGTTAGCTTCCACTCGATGTTAGCCGACAGGGACTCTCCGCTGGTGATCTCAGCCGTGGCCTGGGTCCTCCTGGGAGGGGAAGCCAGAGGCGCCAGACGGAAGGGCTCTTGGGAGGAGAGGCTCAGGCCCACCTGCCCCAGCCTTCTGGGAAGAGGATCCCCTGAGTATCACCCCATAATAGCCCTTCTGCTTTGGCCCCCAGGCCTGTCACAGCCACTGGTTTCTCCAGGTCTCATAACAGGCGGCCAAGGAGGCCCATAAGCACAGGAAGGATCCCATCAGGAGCTGGCTTCCTCCATGTAGAGACCAATCCCCTCTGCGGAGAAAGTAGCTTCCTCGCTCCACACCCTGGCACCTCCCTCCAGTCTCTTCACCCATTCCTCAGGCCAAGAGACTACAGGCTCAGATGAACAGGGAAGGGCCCGGTCCCAAGACCCCTGAGCTCATGGCAAAGCCAGGGAGCCTAGCGCCCAAGCCCCGTCCTTTGGAGCCCACGCCCCAACTCACTGCAGCAGCGCCTCCAACAGCTTGGTGACATTGGAGGAATAATGCAGGACGATCACTGGCCTGAGCAGAAGCTGGGAAATGTCCAGCTAGAGGCGGGACAGGGAGGTCAGGCGGCCCGGGTCACCGTCCCCTCCAACCCCACCCCCCACCGCAGCCTGACTCGATTTACCTCTCGGACCACATTGTGGTTTAGGACGAGGAGCAGCAGAGCTGAGGCTCCCAGGAAGAGCGCCCTCCGCATCTGCAGGGCAGAGCCAGAGGTCAGCACACAGCCTGCCCACACGCCCGCCCCACCACCAGCAGCCACAGTTGTTCTCGGCTCCTGGTGAGCACTTCCCCTGGACAGACTAGCAGTAAGCAACTCGAGGTCAAGGACAGAAACCCTTATTCCTCCCACCCCCACCTCCAGATGCACTGTGGGACCCAAACAGCACTGTGCCTTCCCTGCTCCAAGCAGAGTAAGCCTGCCTACCCATCGGCTCCCCCGCAAAAACTTCCCATTGGATACTCTCAGAGCCTGGTCAAGCTTCTGGACTCTCTCTGGTCTCCTGCCACCTCCCTGCTGCCAAACACCGTGACCCTAGTCTACACCTGGGGGTCCCTTGTCCCACGCAGGCCCAGGGCTTCTCTGGAAGGTCCTTAGAGGCCCATTGGGTCGTCTGGCCCTAGCAATTGCCTTGAAAACCCTTCCTCCAGCCCCTCTTCCACATACCACCACCCCCGCCACTTCCCCTGCCCACCCCGCACCTGCTGAACCAGAGCCTTGGGATAGGCCTGTGGGCCGGCGCCCTGACTCTCCTGGTGAATCTGGGCCTCCTGCTCTTTGCCCACGTATGCCACTGCAATCCAGCCTTCTACGGGCGCGTCCTGCTCAGCATCCACGATGTCCATCTGTGGGGCGAGGGGCCGTGGGTAGAGGGAGGGCAGGGAGGAAGGGGATCGGACTCAGAGCGGATGCAAGGCCAGGGTTCGGGAACGAGTTTGCAGGAGAAAGCACCCGATCTCAGGTTCTGGAAACGGGAGGGCTGGGAGCCTGGGCAGCCTGGGGGAAGGGGCGCTGGGCTGCCAGGGCTTGGTCCAGGATGAAGACCGGATGTGGGTGCAGGGTCTACGGCGGCTCAGCGGCGCTCACCAGCAGCAAGCGGCCGCCCAGCGGGGGCGCCGGGTCGGCCTCGGGGCCGATCCTCACCCCCTGCAGCACCAGCGCGTCCTGCCGCGGCAGCCTCACGTCCACCCGCACGGCGCGGGCCCCGCCCCGCCCCGCCCCGGCCGCGGGCTCGCCGCCGTCCGCCGCGGCCCCCGGCCCCGCCAGGCCCAGCCAGAGCGGCAGTAAGGGCAGCAGCAGCAGCAGTGGCGACGGCGGCGGCGGAGGAGGCGGCGGCGGCGGCGGCCTCAGCGCGGGGCGAGCGGCGGGGCCCATGGCGGGACCCGGGAACAGACGACGCAGGGGCGCCGGAGCGGGGGGGAGGGTGGTCCCGGGCGTGGGGGGGAGGGGGGAGCGGCGGGAGCGAGGGCGCAGCCGGACAGGGCGGGGCTCTGAGGGGCGGGGGCGTGACTGCAGCCGGACGGGGCGGGGCGCTGAGGGGCGGGGGCGGGGCTGCAGCCGGACGGGGCGGGGCGCCGGGAGGCAGGGCGGGCCCTCGGCGCCGCCAGCACCCAGGCTGGACCTCGCGCGCCCCCTGGTGGCCGCGGAGAACGCGGAGCGACGGCAGCCACGCGGAGGTGGGAAGTCAGAGAGGCTGTGCTCGCAGTTTTCCTTTGTCCGATGGCAGAGACCAGAGGAAAGGACACCGACAGAAACAGGTGAAAAATAGTTGGTGACTCGGGGAGGCCGAGGCACGCCGAGGGGCCCAGAAGGGCATCAGCAAGGAACTTCTGGGGGTCTGGACACTGATCCTTGCTCTTGAGCGGCCTGGCCTGACAGTCACAAGGTCGGCCTGGTTCTCCAGTTCTCTACCAGACTGAACTCCAGGAGACGGACCAAAGACTGGTCTGGCAGGAGGGTGGGTGATGGGGAGGGGGTGATTGAGACAAGAGTCCTGGAGGGGCAGAGAGAGGTGCCAGGCGTTCCCCCCCGGGGGCCCAGAGCCTCAGAGGGGCCCTGAGGCTGGGTCTTCAGGACAGTCACTTTCCTGGGCTTTGAAACGGGCAGGTTGAAGACCAGCACCGTCAAACCCCTGACAAGTTATCTCTTGATGCCCGCAGCAATCTGAAGATTATGCGAGTGGTCCCCAACGTGTCCTTTACTCCCAGGAGTTGCTGCTGCTGGGAGCTGGCTCAGTCTGAAAACTGAGCCTTTAGAAAAACTTCATCGTGATAAAAGAACAGAGCTCTAAGGAGGCGTACATTCTTTTCCCCAGTATTTTATTATGGAAGATTTCAAGCATGCAGAAAAATGGAAAGAATATTGCAGGGGACACCTGTGTAACCACCAACATTGAACCACCAAGATGCTCCTGAAGAATTAGTTGGAGATTTTGATATCTGGCAAAACTAATACAACATTGTAAAGTTTAAAAATAAAATTGAAAAAAAAAAAAAGAATTAGTTGGAGAGAATAAGACATACAATAAAGGTGCAGTAATCAAAAACAGTATGGGAAAGACAGACATATAGACATGCGGAATAGAATTGGGAGTCCAGAAGTAAACCCAGAGGTCCACAGCCAGTTGATTTTCAACAAGGGCACCGAGACCATTCAGTGAGAGCAAGAACATTCTCTTCAACAAATGGTGCTGGGACAACTGGCTATCACATGCAAAAGAATGGGACTCCTACCTCACACTGTATACAAAAATTAACTCAAAATGGACTAACAGTGGAAATGCAAAATGGTGTCGCTGCTGTGGAAATCAGGATGGCGGTTCCTCAAAAACAAACAAATACAGAATTACCCTCTGATCCACTTCTTGGTATATCCAAAAGAATTGAAAGCAAGAACTCAAACAGATGTTGGGACACCAGCGTTCATAGCGGCATTATTCACAACGGCCAAAAGATGGAAACAGGTTTGTTTTGCTTGTTGCATAAGGTGAACGCTGAGACACTGAGGTTTGCAGCAAAGAGAGGGTTTATTTGTAAGACAGCCAGGCGAGGAAATAAGAGAACAAGTCTTGAGTCTGCCTCCCTGAAGGCCAAGAGCTCCGGGTATTTATGGCATGAAAATCAAGCAGCAGGGTGGTCTGCAGGTGGGGAGCCCAGGGAAAGGTGGGGAAAAGTGCAGCAGTCTTCATTCTGCGCAGGCGCAACTAAGCTACAAGCCCCTGCAGGTTCATCACATAATCTGAGGGAGGAATTATCGGCTCTCTGAAATCAAAAGGTTTCGAAGCACAAACCCAGCACGTGCCCAGGTGGAGGGTCAGTGGTCCTATACAGTCTTAACCGGCTCAGCTCAAACTCGACACAGCTGACTCCATTTCTAGAAAACAACTCGGATGAACATCTTATTGTTTACACTATGTGCTGCTTAGAAGACATGCATCTTAAAATGACCTTGGTTAGTGAGGCTGGTGAAATGGGTTGACTCATCACCCTCAGTTTCACAACTGAAATGTCCATCAGTGGATAAATGGGTAAACCTCAGATATGCAGATGACACCACCCTTATGGCAGAAAGCGAAGAGGAACTAAAGAGCCTCTTGATGAAAGTGAAAGAGGAGAGTGAAAAAGTTGGCTTAAAGCTCAACATTGAGAAAACTAAGATCATGGCATCCAGTCCCATCACTTCATGGCAAATAGATGGGGAAACAGTGGAAATAGTGACAGACTTATTTTTCTGGGCTCCAAAATCACTGCAGATGGTGACTGCTGTCATGAAATTAAAAGATGTTTGCTCCTTGGAAGAAAAGCTATGACCAACCTAGATAGCATATTGAAAAGCAGAGACATTACTTTGCCAACAAAGGTCTGTCTAGTCAAAGCCTTGGTTTTTTCAGTAGTCATGTATGGTTGTGAAAGTTGGACTATAAAGAAAGCTGAGCACCGAAGAATTGATGCTTTTGAACTGTTGTGTTGGAGACTCTTGAGAGTCCCTTGGACAGCAAGGAGATCCAACCAATCAATCCTAAGGGAGAATATTCATTGGAAGGACTGATGCTGAAGCTGAAACTCCAATACTTTGGCCACCTGATGCCAAGAACTGACTCATTTGAAAAGACCCTGATGCTGGGAAAGATTGAGGGTGGGAGAAGGGGGCAACAGAGGATGAGATGGTTGGATGGCATCACTGACTCAATGGACATGAGTTTGAGTAAACTCTGGGAGTTGGTGATGGACAGGGAGGCCTGGTGTGCTGCAGTCCATGGAGTCACAAAGAGTCAGACACAGCTGAGCGACTGAACTGAACTGAGTTTTGATACAGCCGTATCATGGAATATTCAGTTCAGTTCAGTCGCTCAGTCGTGTCCGACTCTTTGTGACCCCATGAGTCACAGCACGCCAGGCCTCCCTGTCCATCACCAACTCCCGGAGTTCACTCAGACTCACGTCCATCGAGTCAGTGATGCCATCCAGCCATCTCATCCTCTGTCGCCCCCTTCTCCTCCTGCCCTCAATCCCTCCCAGCATCATGAGTCAACTCTTCGCATGAGGTGGCCAAAGTACTGGAGTTTCAGCTTTAGCATCATTCCTTCCAAAGAAATCCCAGGGCTGATCTCCTTCAGAATGGACTGGTTGGATCTCCTTGCAGTCCAAGGGACTCTTAAGAGTCTTCTCCAACACCACAGTTCAAAAGCATCAATTCTTCGGCACTCAGCTTTCTTCACAGTCCAACTCTCACATCCATACATGACCACTGGAAAAACCATAGCCTTGACTAGAAGGACCTTCGTTGGCAAAGTAATGTCTCTGCTTTTCAATATGCTATCTAGGTTGGTCATAACTTTCCTTCCAAGGAGTAAGCGTCTTTTAATTTCATGGCTGCAGTCACCATCTGCAGTGATTTTTGAGCCCAAAAAATAAAGTCTATTTAGTCACAAATAGGAATGGGGTTTCCTGGGTGGCGCAGTGATAAAGAATCCACCTGCCAGTGCAGGAGATGCAAGAGGCTCGGGTTCAATCCCTGGGATGGGAAAATCCCCTAAAGTAGGAAATGACAGCTTGCTCCAGTATTCTTGCTTGGAAAACCCCATGGACACAGGAGCCTGGTGGGCTACAGTCTGCGGGGTCAAAAAGAGTTGTACACAACTCGCAGTCATGAGCCAATGAGCACAGCACGAATAGGAATGAGGTGCTCACATCCGTGACAACATGAATGACTTGTGACAACGTTATGCTAAGGGAGAGAAGCCGGACACGAGAGGCCATGTGTTAATATTATTGTATGATGTGTCCAGAATAGGGAGATCACATGGGAAGCAGATGAATGGCTGCGGGGGTGGGGGGGGGGAATGACATGTGACTGCTTCATGGTTCAGGGCTTCCCTCTGGGGTGACAGAAAGGTTTTGAAACTGAACAGAGAAGCTGGTTGCCCACCATGGTGAATATACTCAATACCACTGAAGTTTTTACTTTTTTGATTTTTTTAAAGATGTCAGTTATTATGCCATTAATCTTTTTTTCAATATTATTTATTTACTTCCTTTAATTTTTGGCCTCACCGTGGGGCATGCAGGATCTTAGTTCCTTGACCAGGATCGAGCCCAGGCCCCCTGCATTGGGAATGCGAAGTCTGAGCCACTGGATCACTGGGGAAATCCCTGAATTTCTTTTTTCACTTTAAAGTGAATTTAGGTTAATTTAAGGTTGTGTGAATTTCAGTTCAATGAAAAAAAAAATAATGCAAGCCTGGCTGTATAGTAACAAAACTCTAAAAATCAAGCAAATGGGAAACACGAAGTTCGGGTCAGCAGTGTGGGGTTTTATCGTGAAGGGGCAACCTGGGCCCCCGCAGTCTCAGTGCTGTGCTTTTAAGTCACCTGATTGTTATATCATCCTGCTTTGCATGGGTTACTAACCTTCTTTTGTAAGGTATCATTCTTCCTAAGTTGCGCCATGCCCTGGGGAGGCCCTGTGGGGTCCATGGAGAGTCTTGCTTCTCTAATTCTGTGAATGTCGCAGCCTGTCTGTCAGCCCCAGTGACAAGGTTGCAAGGACAGAGCCTGCAGTCAGCCAGGCTGTTGGCTCCAATGCCTCCCTGTTCCCACCACTGACTCCCTGTTCCCACACTTCTTCCCAAGGCGGGAGGTCCTCGCGGCCCTCCAACACACACACAGCTCCCAGATGCAGATCTTAGCTCACACCCGTCCCCCACCTGGAACACACCTCTGCTTCCCTACCAGTGTCCACATCCTAGCCTTCCATCTGAGGGAGCCTTAGGGCTGCTGTAAGCATGGCGAGCCGTCACTGCCTGCGGTCTGTCCTCCCGCGGGCGACCCTGGCGATCCTGGAAGAGACAGAGGCTTGAGGATACAGTCTTAATGTGGGAGAGTGTAGCCCAGGCCAGCCCAGTCGAGGTCCTTCTGCTGCTGGGGGGGGGGGGTGGAGCTGGGGGCTGTCGGCGGGGAGCAGTCGAGATCAGCTTTCTTGCCCTGGGTCCCCAAATGGAAGTTGGACTAAACAGTTGTTGGCCGGTAGGGGAGTTCCTTTCACCAGGTGTACTGTGATCCCAAACGGCTTGTGTCTTGCTGTACAAGGTTTCCTGGCCCTGGGCTGGACTGAACTGTGTGGAAGAAGCCCCCGTGTCCCTCCTCTTTCCTCACCCCTGCTAAAGTTGCAAGGGGACAGAGGAAGAAATGAAGCTGTTAATGAAACTGTGAGGCGCGTAGGGTGTTTTGCCCCATGCACTAATGGGGTGGGGGCCGGGAAATGATTTAGACTTGGTACCAGGAATAGGGTATGTGGGGGGGCGGTGGCTGGCACGGGCTGCTCTTCCTCTGCTGTGAAATGAATTCTTCAGTGTGATTCCAGGCTGTGAATATAATGGGCAAGCATCCCACGAGTCCAGGGATGGTAGTGCTGGCAGGATATGGAGAGGGCAAATCCATATTCAGAATACAAGCTGGCCCCAGTGAGCGGGAACCTTGGCCCCTGTGATGGAGACGCGGCAATGTGCCAAAGCTACCACTAGGTGGCAGGCTCGTCCCCACAGAGCGCTTCTGGGGTGGGGGGTGGGGCACACTGGGCCAGGTGTTGGTCTCTGCTGTGTTTAGAAAGGGGGCCTTCAGAAGGGCTTCCGCGGGCGGCACAGTGTAAAGACTCCACCTGCCAATGCAGGAGACGCGGGTTGGATCCCTGGGTCGGGACGATGCCCTGGAGGAGGAAATGGCAACCTACTCCAGTATTCTTGCCTGGGAAATCCCGTGGACAGAGGAGCCTGGCGGGCTACAGTTTAGGGGATGGCAAACGAGTTGGACACGACCTAGTGACTGAGCCCTCCAGGAGGGCAAAGCCTTGCTCACAGGAACTCATCACCCGCGGATGAGGACCCACAGGCTGCTGGCCCCAGATCGTTGAGGCGCAGATCAAAGGAATGATTCCAGATCAAAGGAATGATTCCAGCGAGCCCAGACTCTTGCATCTTCCCAGACACAGAAAAGTGCTAAGTCCCTTAACTCGAGGTATCCAGTTTCTTTTATTAACAGTTATCTTCTGATGTTCCGACTACCTGGGCTTTGTCACAAAAGCTCCTATCCCTCTTGGCTCCCCACTGCTTCTTCTTTGAACAGTTTCTCAGAATTATCTGAGATGCTGTGTTCTGGGCTTAAGTCCTTAGATTTGACCACCAAATTAAACATAACTTTTAGGTTATGCTTTTTTTTCCCCCTCCCCTAGTTGACAGGGGCTTTAAAGCCAGTTGCAACAAGAGAAGGCTAGACGGTGGCAGGGAGGGCTGTATTTTCAGAACTCAGAGGTCCTTGAGGTCTCCACATTATAGGCACGAGCCCCAGAACACACACCAAATCGTCTCAGCAAAATCTTAGGCTGTCCCTCAGTTGCCTAGTGTCCTTGCCACCTCCCTCCACTCA
Source organism: Bos javanicus (assembly GCF_032452875.1). NCBI lineage: Eukaryota > Metazoa > Chordata > Mammalia > Artiodactyla > Bovidae > Bos > Bos javanicus. The sequence continues at coordinate 69,818,654 of NC_083884.1, forward strand.
TCCAGATGCCTAGTGAGGGGTGATGCCTCACCTGAGGTCACACCAGGCGGGTGAAGAGTGGCTGTGTAAGCGTGAGGTGGCGAGGGGAGGGGCTGCAGCATGGGGGGGTCAGCATGGTCAGGGTCCAGCCCTCAGGGGACAGATAGCGTGGGGGGCAGTGTTCAGCATGGTCAGGGTCCAGCCCTCAGGGGACAGAGTGTTGGGTCATGCCCACAAATGGATGGCCACCCCAGTGGGGTTCGAGGCACTGGGCGTGTAGCTGTGACCATGACCAGCCATGGCTCCTGCCCTCAAGAAGAGATGATCAAACATAACCATTTATTTCAGACCATGGTAAGTGCCACAGAAGGAGAGAAAATGGCATTAGAGAGTGCCTGGGGCTGGGGGCCACTTCAGCTTCAGTGCCAGGGAAAGAGGCCTCTCCAAGAGACAGGTGGTGAGGGTTAAGACCTGAATGGCAGGGGCTTCCCTGCTGATCTGGTGGCTAAGACTCCCCTTTCCCAATGCAAGGGGCCTGGGGTTCAGTCCCTGGTCAAGAAACTAGGTCCCACACGCCGCAACTAAAAGTCTCGTATGCCACAGGGAAGATCAAGGCTCCCACATGCCGCAACTGAGGCCTGGTGCAGCTAAATAAATGTGTAAAAAACTTTTTAAAGGCCCGAATGGCAAAAAATATCTGGGAGAAGCAGCAGGAAGTTCAAGTAAAACAACCAATACATTTCCTATGTTCCAGGCACTGTTCAAGAGAATTGCATGAACTCGCTCTAATCTCATCGGCACCACATGGGTAGGAAAATTGTCACTGCCATCTGACAGAGGGAAACTGAGGCACCAAGGTCAAGTAACCCCAGTCGGTGATGGACCCTACCAGAACCCAGGTAGTCTGGCTGCAGAACAGGCTGCTCCGCTTCTCAAAAGCATTGGCAGGGAGTGAACGAGCCTGGCGGCGGAACCTGGGTGCAGGGGTGTGGGCAGAAATGGCAGCCCGCTCCTCCCAAGGGAAGCCCCCAGGCCCACGCCAGCCGGTGCCAGAGCCGGGGCAGGGTCTCCAGGACCCCCTTCTGCCCTCCCCTCCTCACGCCTCCCCTCTGGGAGCCCTGGAATGCCTGCTCCCTGCCCCCAGCCTCTCGGTTCACAGCTAACTGGGCCACCTCCTTCTAAAGGGATTTGACTCCTGAGAAAACAGGAGACTGGTGAGAACGGGTTTAGGGATTAGACAGCGATACCCAGGAAGGTAAGGGACTTAATTGGGGGCTCGGGTGTGGGAAGTGGGGCAGGGAGAGGATTTGTGTCTTCGCAAAGCCCGGGTGGACTGCGGAAGTGAGGAGGAAGGGGGTTCCTGGGAAGGACGGGCCAGGTTTCTCCGGTTCTGTGTGCCTTCAGGAATAATACAGGAGAGATCAGAGCACTGAGAAGCCCTCCCCTGCATGCAGCCACCACTGTTCCAGCCATTATTTCACTCGGAATTCTCTCAGCAGCCCTGGGAGCAAGGCGAGGATTAGCTTTCTCCCCAGGTGACTGGCACCCAGAGAGGGCCAGTGACCTTGCCACCAGGGGAGCTGGGTTTGGCCACCGGACTCCTCGCTGCTGCTCCCGGTCTGCTGCCTCTGCTCTCGCAGCATCAGTGCAGGGTGGGAGGCAGCGAGGCATGTCCAGGGGGAAAGCAGGGGGGTGGAGAGCAAACCATGAGGGAATTGACGTTGCCATCCTGTACTCTGGGCTGGGCCCTGGGGGCTCCTTAGCCCCCTCCCACCTCCCTGATATGTACCCCTCCCCCCAAGGGAAATCCTGTGTGGCCCTCTGACCTTCGAAGGCACTCTTGTCCACAGTCTGAACTCACCCTGTCAGATATTCCACTGTCGTCCAACCTCCAGGATACCCCAGGTCTGAGATGGAGAAAGACCAGCCACCCCCTCCCAGCTCAAGGATTTCAGAATAGCCCCTTCCCCCCAACTCAGAGATGGGCAACAGAGGATGAGATGGTTGGATGGCATCACTGATGGGATGGACATGAACTTGGGCAAACTCTGGGAGATGGTGAGGGACAGGGAAGCCTGGCATGCTGTAGTCCATGGGGTTGCAAAGAGTCGGATACAACTTGGAGACTGAACAACAACACCGCTCAAGGGTCCTTCCTAACAGCCAGCAGCCAGCCCTCCTACCGCCACGCCCCCCCAAGCCCCGACTCTTTATGTGGCCCCCAGGCCCTACACACTTCTCCACAGCCTGATCTCAGTCTGGGTGTGCCCCTCTCCAACACTGTAAGTTGCCCGAAGGCATCTTTTTACTGCACGATTAGCACTTGCTCAGTTAAACAGGTACCAGATGCGTGAATGAACGGGGCTTCCCAGGTGGCACAGTGGTAGAGAATCCACCTGCCAAAGCAGGAGACGCAGGTTTGATCCCTGGGTCCGGAAGATCCCCTGGAGAAGGAAGTGGCGACCCACTCCATATTCTTCCCAAGATACTCCCATGGACAGAGGAGCCTGGTGGGCTACAGTTCATGGGGTCACAAAAGAGTCGGACGCGACTGAGCACACACACGTGAGTGAGTGTATGAATGAATGAAAGAATGGCCTCCAGACCTCCTCTGTTCCCTCCTGTCTGGCCGACTCCTGCTCAGCCATGGGAGCTCTGGGGAATCTAGGATGTCCCTACCCCGTGACAGGGCAGGGACCCTCCTGTCTGTACCTGCTAAGGCGGCACCGACCACTCTGTACTGAGTGGCCTGTTGCCTTGGCCGTCTCCCTGTGGACCAGGAACTCCCCGGGGGGCAGGACCTGACGCGTCCCCCCCTCCTGGCCCCACTCCTGCTGCCTATGTGCTTGTGGAGCTGAGGTGTGACAGGTGCTCAGGCTCTGCGCTCCACTTGGGAGCCTGGGCCGCCTGGATGGGGTGGGCGGGCAGGTAGTGGAGCGAGTCCCTCACCGCAGGGGCCTCCGCCTGCTGCTGTCCCCTCCACTGTCTTGGGCGGTACAGATCTGTTTATTCTTCCCCCACTTGTGTCAGAAGAAGACTTTAGGCAGCACGTGGCAGGGCTGGCAGAGGCTCAGAGTCTGGGCCTTTCTGCACGGCCTCCCACAAGCACAAGGGCTTTCCGGAGAGTTCCAGCTGCCCCAGCCCCCTGCAAGTAGAGCGTTCCACAAATATTTGTTGAAGGGTTTAAAGGACTGTTCTCTCTGACTCTCGAATCACCATGCCAATCTCCGCACCACCCCTTGCCCGTTGGCACCACAGAACCAGAGGGCAGGGCACCCTGGGGCCTCTGACCTCCTGGTCAAGGCCCTTGTTTCAGAGAAGCCCAGAGGTCAAGGGCAGACGGCCCCGAGGAGGCCCCCTGCTGAATGGTCACTGCAGCACATTCACTCCACAATTCTAAATGAAAAAGAATATAAGCAAAGAATATACATAAGTGTATAACTGAGTCACTTTGCTGTACAGTGGAGATTGGCACAACATTGTCAATCAACTATACTTCATTATAAAAAAACAACAACAACAACAAAAAAACAAGGAAACATGACTTCCCTGGTGGTCCTGTGGTTAAGAATCTGCCTGTCAGTGCCGGAAACTCGGGTTCAATCCCGGGTCCGGTAAGATCCCACACGCTGAGGGACAGCTACTGAGCCTGTGCTCTAGAGCCCCCGAGCCACAATGGCCAAGACCACTCGCTGCCAGCGTGAGCTCTGAAGTGTGGACCGCCGAAGCCTGCGTGCATAGAGCCTGCGCTCCACAGCGAAGAGTAGCCCCCACTCACGGCACCTAGAGAAAGCCCGCATGCAGCAATGAAGACCCGGCACGGCCAAAAATAAGTAAATAAAAACCATAACAAAACATAAAAAAAAAAAAAAGTTGTCTAAAGCCCAGGCTCTGGACTCCCAGTCCAGGGCTCCTGTCTGGGTTCAGAACTGCCTCCCAGAGGAATCTCCAGCTCCGGGTATTACCTCTCGAGACTAAAACTGTTACCCCACACCTCCTCAGGCTCTGGGTTCTAGCAGCCTACTTTTCAGCTGTCTGCACACCCATGCCGGCAGGGTGCCGTGGGAACAGCGCACCCATCACAGAGCTGGCAAGAGGCAGGGCCTAGATCGTGCCTCGGGCCTGCCTGCCCCGCGAGGCTGGGCTCTTTCTGTCAGGCCGGGCTGTGCCTCACCGTCACCACTACAATACAAAGCGGTCAGTGTCAAGGCCGGCAGAGAGGGGGCTACTGGTTGGCAGAGGTCATGCTGGGCTGGGAGGATCTGGGCGAGGTTGCTGGAAACAGGATTGGATCAGGCTTTGAAGGCCAGGGAGGGCCTGGCAGGAGGAAACGGGAGAGGGAAGCAACTCTGAAGAGGTGGGAGGGCAAATCTGAGAAGCAGCCTGGGGCTTCTCTGACGGAGACAAGAGTGCGCAGCAGGGAGGAGTGGCCATCGAGGCCCCGGGATGCTGAGCAAGCTGCAGGTAAGGCCTTGACTGCAAGTCAGTGAGGCTGGGCTGACCCCTGCAGAAGGCACTAGGGAGCCATTGCAGATTCTTGAGCAGGGGAGCCACATACTCAGATGGGGCTTGGGGGATGGAGAAAAGGTGGGGATGTGGAGGAGCGAGTCTCACTAAGTAACCAGCCTGGAGGAGTTCATTTTTGTAGATAATAAAAGCAGAGACATCACTTTGCTGACAAAGGTCCATCTAGTCAAACCTATGGTTTGTCCAGCAGTCATGTATGGATGTAAGAGTAGGACTGTTAAGAAGGCTGAGCGCCGAAGAATTGATGCCTTCGAACTGTGGTGCTGGAGGAGACTCTTGAGAGTCCCTTGGACGGCAAGGAGATCCAACCAGTCCATTCTAAAGTAGATCAGTCCTGGGATTTCTTTGGAAGGAATGATGCTGAAGCTGAAGCTCCAATACCTTGGCCACTGGATGCGAAGAAATGACTCATTGGAAAACACCCTAATGCTGGGAAAGACTGAGGGCAGGAGGAGGAGGGGGTGGCAGAATATGAGATGGTTGGATGGCATCATTGACTAGATGGACATGAGGTTGAGCAAGCTCTGGGAGTTGGTGAAGGACAGGGAGGCCTGGCGTGATGCAGTCCATGGAATCACAAAGAGTCAGACATGACTGAGAGACTGAACAGCAACAAAATATATAATAAATAAATATATAATCTAGATTTTGATTCCAGGACTTATATGGTCAGATTGGCCATTCCATTGGGCTGGAGATAGGTAAGTTTCAGTGGACAAAGGAGAAACAGGCAGCCCCAAGGCTTGGGAAGGATACTTCATCTAGGCCTTCATAGTAGGTAACTCCAGATACTCTGGGAAAGGGGTGTTGGTTGGGGCTGGAGACTGCTGCTGAAAAGTGAAAAATGTTAGTCACTCAGTTGTGTCCAACACTTTGCAACTCCATGGACTGTAGCCCACCAGGCTCCTCTGTCACTGAATTTTTGAGGCAAGACCACTGGAATAGTTTGCCATTTCCTCCTCCAGGAGATCTTCCCCACCCAGGGATCGAACCCGGGGCTCCCACACTGTGGGTAGATTCTTTAGCACCTGAGTCATGTTTGCTGCTGGGGTAAACGTTTTCCTGTGCTTTCCTGGGCAGTCTTTCCAGGAAGCTCCCGGGGTAGTCCACATTCATGGGCACCTGGGAGCATTTGGCCCAGAAGCCGAGGTCTTGGGTTCAAGTCACAGCTGTAGACACTCTCACATGGCCAGATCTCTCCCTCGGGTTCCTCACAAAGTCACCTGATCCACCCGCCTTAGAGGGTCATCATGGGCTTAAATGACAAGCCAGCTCCGAGAGAGCCTGTCATCTGTGGAGTGTTGAACCCACACGAGCGGTTGTTCCAGGTTCCTTTGAGTAGGCCCTTCACTGAAAAGTTCACCTTGCACCTGAAAGGGTCTTAAAGAAAGATCTCAGCCAGGCACGCAGCAAGGCAGGTGGCTGTGCCCTGCCTGGAGCCAAAGCTGATGAGTCTGTAGGCAGGGCAGGACTGCAGGGATCTCGGGTGGCCTCAGCCTGTGATGACATGGAGCGGGGCTTGAGTTCCTAGCTGGGTCTCTGTGGTGAAAGTACCAGATCCTAGGCGCTAAGCCAGTGGTCAGTGACAAGAGCCCTGGCCCTTTAGCTTTGCAGAAAAGAATTCTCACAAAGACAGGAAGTAGTGAAACAGTGAAGTATTAAGAGGGGAAAAAAAAAGTACATTACATTTAGATAGATAGACATATGGGCAGACTCAGAGAGAGTCCCTGAGTTATACCCTCGTGGCACTTTGAATTACTTTTATGGGGGCACTTCTTCCGGGTTTCTTTGACCAGTCCTTTTGGTTTGCCTGGTTCACAGTTCGTATTGGTATATCTCAGGATCCACCCACGTGTGCGCATGCATCTCTTAGCCAAGATGGATTCTACTGAAAAGCGGTCTGGGTAGAACATCCTTTGACATAACTCCCCTGTGGCCTCCAGGGAGCCTTTCTGCGCACGTGTAGTCGGGGAGGTCTCCTGACTTCAAGAACGAGAAATATGTGGTCTGGGCAGGGTCCAGCCCCCTCGCTTTAATTGTCCCACTATTCTGGTCTTGGAGTTTCAGTCAATAGGGAATGAATCTCCAACTTCTTTTCCCTGGGGGAGGGGAGGCCCATTGACCTCCTGCCCCACTAAGACTGCCTGAAAACGCCTTGCAGGGGTGGCGATGGGGGCCACTCGGCCTCCAGGCTGGACCCAAGACCTTCACCTTGTGCCCAGCTGCACACCTTCTCAGCGGAAACCATGCCAGGCGCAGAGCGAAGTCCTCCCACGCATCTTTCAGAAGCCTTCCGCAGCCTGCCTCTGCCTTCTATCCCAGAGAGCCGGGGGCTGTTTGCTTCCCACTCTTCCTGAGACAGCGCAGAGGTGGCAGGGCCTGGCTCTGGGCCCCTCTCTGCGTGAATTCCAGCCAGCAAAGGGAGGATGCAACTCGCCAGACAGCGGGCAAAGCTCTCCTCATCAGTCACGCCACTGATGCCTTTGGGGGCAGGCTACGGCCTTTGTGGGCCTGTTTCCACAGCTGTTACGTAAGGTGAGTTACTTGCTTGATCCTTGAATGATCTATGTTTAACTCTCCACCCCGGGGCTCCCAGCTCGGTGCCCATGAGAATGTTTCCTGCATTCCCTCGTTCATTCATTCACTCAGTATTCATTTATGGAGCAGCTCCCGTGCGCAGTATGCTGTGTGGGGGAAGGCGCTTGTGGGGATTCAGGGGTGAGTAAAACAGGGTCCTGTTCCCGAGAACTCACGGTCCAACAGCACAGATGCCCCTAAGCAAGGCCGCGTCAAGGGCCCGCTGGGCTTCCCAGTTTGCCCCTTCTCTCCTCTCCTGTCTGGTTGTAGCCATGCTTCCCGCCTACCACCAAGACTTGGTTCGTGCATGATGCCAGCATGGAATGAACCTCCTTTCCATTTCCTTCCACCCCGGATCTTCTTTTAACTTAAAAGTTTAATTATTCGGCTGTGTCAGGTCTCGGCTGCAGCACGTGGGCTCTCTAGTCCTGGTGCACAGGCTCTGGCCCTCACGAGCTTAGCTGCTCGCACGGCACGTGGGATCTTCGTTTCCCTACCAGGGATCGAACCCAAGTCCCCTGCATTGCAAGGCAGATTCTCAACCACGGGACTGACAGGGAAGTACCCCCACCCCAGGTTTTTAGGGCCCAGTCCAATGTTGCTCCCTCCATGAAGACTTTGAGGATGCTTCCAACCTGAAGTCAGGCACTTTCTGGCTCTCTTCGGGGCATTTATCTCGCCCTTGTATTCTAGTTCCTTAAGGATGCCTGAGTATTACTGATCCGTGGCCCAGAAAACAGGCCCAAGTGCTAGACATCCGGGCATGCGTGCGTGCGTGCTAAGTCATTTCAATCTTGTCAGACTCTGTGTGACCCTATGGACCATAGCCCGCCAGGCTCTTCTGTCTATGGGATTCTCCAGGCAAGAATACTGGAGTGGGTCACCATGCCCTCCTCCAGGGAATCTTCCTGACCCAAGGATGGAACCTGGGTCTCTGGTCTCTTCTGCACTGGCAGGCAGGCTCTCTGCCACTACCACCTCTGTTGCCTGTGTCTCACTTCTGGGAGTGCAGGATGGCACCCTACTCATTTCAGGATCCCCAGAACAGCACCCAGGGCCTGGCATGCAGTAGGAGGAAAGAATGGCCACAGCATGTGACCCGCTGCTATCCTGGCGGTAGGGTTAGCGTGGGGGAGGGGGAACCCGGGCAGAGAGGGAGGTCTGGTGAGCTTGGCAAGTAGGAAATGGCTTCAGTGTATGGGGAGGGGACACTGCAGGACCGTCAGATGGCTTCTGTCCCACAAGTCAGGCTTGCAACTGCCCGGGGAACACACAGCTCTGGCCCCTGGGTGTGGGCGGGGGAAGCAGATAAGCTTTCACTGGGCCATCGGCTTTCACTGAGGCTTCCTCCGTGTCCACCCTGCATCCCCACCCCGAGGCCAGGCAGGCATCAAAGGCAGGCTGAGCAGAGAGGATGAGGGCAGTGGTCACAGAGGGGACCCTTGGGCTAAGCACTGCACCCAGGGCATTATGTATGTTAGCTGGCTTTATCCTCTCCTGCTGACCCAAGGTCCAGATCATCTAAATCCATTTAGTGAACGAAGAGGCTTGGATTCAGAGTTGAACTTGCTCCCCGAAGTCTCATAAAAAGAAGGGGAAGATTTAGGATTCAAACCCAAGATCTTCTGATTCCCAGAGAGGAAGCACTCCTCCATGCCAGCGGAGGGTGCCAGCACCTTGCGACCCTCTCGGAGAGCTGAGAAGGTCAGGAGCAGAGGACAGGGCCCTGGGTGGGAAGATGAGGTCTGGGCTTCCCTACCCCTCAGACTGCCTGCCCCACAGCAGGAAGCGGAAAGGCTGTTAACTCCTGCAAGGGCCCCAGTTGGGTTGGCAGCAGCGGCCCCAAATCCATGGCAGGACAGGAGGCAGGCAAGGACCCCAGAGAGAAAAAGCCACTGTCCTGGAGGTGATGGCTAGTCTTAGGGGACCTGGACCCCCGCGACAAGGGCATCAGGCAAGCTCCCTCCGGGGTTGGCAGGAGAAGTCTGGCACCCTGGGGACCTGATCTTACAAGAAATCATTAGATAGTTCTCAGATGGGGTCACACGGCCCAGAGAGCTCAGGTGTCTCCTCCAAGGTCACACCGTGAGCTAAAGGTAAATTTGGGACTGCAACCCAGACTTCCTGCCCCACTGCGGTCCACCGGCCTCGGCCCCGGGTGGGCACTGGCGCGCGCCCCTCCCGCCCAGGTCTCCGCTTCAGGAGGGCGGAGGGGACCCGCCTCGGATGCTCCCGTGCCCAGCGCATCGCTCCCTACTCCGCCCCTTGGGATTCTTTAAGAGGCGGGGCTTGGCCGCCACACGCGGCCCGGGCAAAAGGCTGGGACTCGACTCCGGCGGCGGCGGAGAACGCGTCGGTGCTCCATCTGCTGCGACAACCGCCGCGCCCCGAGCCTGAGCCACGATGAGCGGCAGGGTCGGCGACCTGAGCCCCAAGCAGAAGGAGGCGCTGGCCAAGGTGAGCCTCGCCCCGGCTCGGGCGACGATGGCCGGCCGCTCCTCCGGCGGCGGCGGGGGGCCGGGGAAGGGGCTGGGCGGGGGGCGAGCGCGGGTCCGCGGGCGGCCGGCGGAGGGAGCGGCGACCGCCGCACTGAGCTGCCGGCGGCCGCCGACCCCCACCCTCCCTGGCTCCCTCCGCCGGCCGAGGGGACCCCGGGGAAGTTTGGCCGCCCCGGCCCCATCCCCATCCCCGGGTGAGTCCTCGGCGCTGCCATCTGGGAAAGAAGTGGTTGCTTGGGAGCCCACGGAGCCAGCTGGGGGGGTGGGGGTGGGCACAAAGGCAACGTTGATTCGCAGGCACTGGCAGCCGGGCCCGGGGGCAGGGGCAGGGGCAGGGCCCCAGGTTCCCTCCCATTTCCGGGAGGCTTTCCTCTGGCAGAGGCGCAGTGAGTGGTACATGGAAGGGGCCTCCTCCCGAGGGCTCCTTGGGAGACTTGGATGGCTTCTGCTCTGGCCCCCAGGCTGTCTGCGACCTTGGGCACAAGCGGTCCTTCTCTGCTCGCTCCTTGAGGGAAGATATTGAGGAGTTTGGACGAGATGGTGGAGGGGGAGCACCTGCTGGTGCAAAGCCTGGGATCCTACCGGGGCCAGACTGAGTTGGGGTTAGTTTGAGCTGAGACCAGCCCCTCACCCCCAACCCCAACTCCCCTGTCCTGCCCACCCAGCCGCCCCCCCACTCCCAACCTCCCTGGCTGGGGACTCCGGCTGATGCTTTTCAGGAGGCAAGGAGGTAAGCCTAGCTTTGCCTTGGTGCCTGGGCAGAGGAAGGGAACAGCAGTTTCGGAGCCCCACCCTCTCCCACCAGCTGCCCTTGGGGAGAGGAGAGAGTGGCCATTCTTGGAATCGACTGGGTCCAGCCTTAAGGGCTGGAGGCTCCACAGCTGGGCACTTTTCCACTGCTGAGAAACTGGGGGAGGAGGGTTGGCAGACGCCTCCTGCCAGTAATAGTGGGGCTGTGGCATCAGCCCCATGAAGGTGTCCCCGGGCGGGGCCTCCCCATCCCAGGAGGCTGGGGGGTAGGGAGGTTTCAGATATTACTGCTGACCTGCAGGGGAAACCAGGCAGAGAAGGGATTAGGTGGTGATTAAGCTAGGAACCGGGGGCTGGGGAGGGTCCTTGGTAAGGGGTGGCGGCACGCCAGAGTTCCTGGGGTTCTGGGAGCTGTCTGCGGGCTTGGATGGTTCCAGTCCCTGGCTGACCCCAGCAAGGGGCAGAGGTGGTGGGTCCTCATTGGTCCCTCTGTGGCTGCCCTGTAGGTCAGTGACTGGGAGCAGGAGGCTTGGGGACAGCACAGCACGTGGGGGCGTGCTCACGGCCAGGGTCAGAGTGGGCGTGGCCATCCTTGGGGTCACTGTCCAGCTCTTGTTTGGCGCTCGCCGCCCTTTCCCCCTTTGTGGCTTCTGCCTGGAACTGCTCCCTCCACCCGGATTGCTGCCTCTGGAGTCCTTCAAGCTCAAATGCCATTATTATATGAAGACATAGGAGACCACCCCCTTCCTGGCCCCAGTCAGAATCTAACTCTTCCCTCTGCCCCCCAGCACGTTGCTCAGCATCCCATCACTAAAGGGGGAGACCATGGTGGACAGAGTGCCTGCACTGGCCTGGAACAGACCGGGGGGTTTGCTTACCAGCTCTGCTGATTTCTAGCTGTTGACCTTGGGGCCGTCACTTAACCTCTCTGAGCTCTGATTCCTTCGTCTGTAAAATGGGAGCAGTCATACCTCTAGGGACTCTGAGTGAAGAGTGAATCAGTGCCAAGTTCAATGCTGGGCACACCAGAAATGCTTGGTAAACAGATGCCCTTACGGTGGCACACCCCAGGTTGTCTACTGTGACAGTTATCTAGGGACATGTCTGCCCATCGGCCACAAAGGAGTGTGTAAGTGCCCGCAGCCAGGCCGGGGTGGTGTCATACTTCCTGCCCACCTCCTCTTGCTACCCAGCTCCCACCAGCACAACCCACACAGGGTCCCGAGCCGCCCAGGTGCTTAGCCTGTGTCTGCAGAGTTGCCCCGTACTTAGCAGGAGCCCAGCGAAAGCCTCTATGGAGAGCCCTGGGCAGAGGGTGGTCAGGGTGGGACCTGCCGCTCACCTAGCCGCTTCTCGCTGCAGTTTCGAGAGAATGTCCAGGATGTGCTGCCTGCCCTGCCGAATCCAGACGACTATTTTCTCCTGCGCTGGCTCCGAGGTGAGGGGAGAGGGGCTGCAGGAGGGAGGCTGGGCCAGACGCTTGCTCTGGGTCACAGAAATGGCACCCTCTGGGAACCCTGCCCCTGGCGCTTTCAGAATCTGGAGGATTCAACCTTTAGAACCAAAAGGGTTCTTGATTATTAGATAATTTCAATCCTCCTGTTGGATAGTGTTGGATATTATTGGATAGATAATGACACTGAGGCTCAGAGAGGTGAGGTCACTTGCCCCAGGTCGCACAGTGTTGAGCTGCAGGCAGAGGACCGGAGCCCAGGTCGGCTGGCTTCCAGCCCTGTGCCCTGTCCGTCCACTGGATGAACACACTCTGCCGATGGATGTGAGGAAGCAGGTTGAGGAAACCCCGAGAAAGGCCCCACGCTGGTGGGAAGTTGGAGGCAGAGCTAAGTTCGGAACCAGAGTCTTGGCCGTGGGAGAGGCTGGCCCCTGCCGTGGGAACGGCAGGCTGCCTGCTGCCAGAGGTTCATGTATGTCGGAGGGGCAGAGAGCGTGGGGAAATACCATGGGTGGCATTCAGCCTGATCTAGGTTTACAAAACTCCCCTCAAGCCAGCGTCTGGTTCCAGAGCCCTGAGATCTCTCCCAGCTCTGCCTGGCCTGTACCTGGGTCAGGGGTGAACCTCTGTCCTCGGCTCCTGTGTGGGAGGGCAGGACGAGATCGGGTGTCCTGCCTGCTGCAGGGTGGGCCGTAACAGCGCTGTGCAGGTGCTGGTGAAATGTACACGTTTCTGCTAGCGTCGGGTCCGGCTCAACCTCACGCTGCAACTCCTGAAAGCTTTTCTTTCTTCTCCTCTTCTGTGATTCAAGTCAGGTGCCACTCTCTCTCTCTCAATTCTTGTGACATATTTTTCTTTTTCTTCCTTTGTAGAAACTTTATTGCCAGACATAGAAATAATAGAGAACATTTCTCTGTGTTATTTTAGCAGAGATTAAATCAGGACCCAGAATCGTGGTGGTTTAGTTGCTAAGTCGTGTCCGACTCTTGTGACCCCACGGACTGCAGCCCGCCAGGCTCCTCTGTCCATGGGATTCTCCGGGCAAGAATACTGGAGTGGGGATACAGAGTTGTAGCCCCCAGTATTAAAGTTTAAGTCCCGGCCGATTAGTTGTTTATAGACACAGACACGTGCGTCCCCTACGAGTCTTGGGACAGGCGGAGAGACATGATTTTCTGTTTTAGTCCAGGAACTGAATAGCTGGGGCACTCTGGAGACGCTGCTGGCAGGCCTCCCCGCCCCGGACAAGTGCCATCAGGAGAGCCCCCTGGGGCTCTGTGCACCTCAGAAAGTGCCACTTGCCATTTCCCCCACCCCCAAAAAAGCTGTGAACCCCTCCTACCTGCACCCACTCAGAGAGGGTGGGGGGCAGCGAGGGGGGGTGGCGGTGGAGTCAGTCCAGAGTGGGAGGATATTCTGGCCCAGTCTTTACTGAAGGGCCAGCTGCGTGAGGATCAGACACACCTCCCAGCTACCTTGAGGCTGGGAGATAGTGGTTTCAGAGAGCCGTTGAGGTGAACAGCATCGCAGCTCTCTTTTATCTAAGAGAAGCCGGCAGCTGGTTTCCCGGGCACCCCAACCCCCCACCCTGGGATAGCTCCTGTCCCTCTCTTTGCAGGAAGAGGAGTGCAGTCATCCTCATCTGCCAGATGAGAAAACTGGGGCTCAGAGAGGGGAGGGCGCTTACCTGAGGGCACACAGCAAACGTGAAAGAGAATCAGGGCAGCAACCCTGGGCCCCTGGTCCTCAGACCAGCACCCTCTCGGGCAGCCACAGCTGTCCACCCGCCTCTCCGCCTGGCCAAGCTCCGCCTCTTCAAACACAGGACGTATCTCCTCTGCACGTCATTCGTGCCCCACATTTTCCTGGGCAGGAGCTCAGGCCTGGTCAGACTCTACTGTAAATTTCAACTAGGGTTTTTTTGTCCCCTTACTTTTCTTTTCCTTTTTTGCTGTGCTGTGCAGCATGCAAGGGTCTTAGTTCCCTGACCAGGAATTGAACCCAAGCCCTTGGCAGTGAAAGCTCAGAGTCCTAATCACTGGACTGCCAGGGAATTCTGCCCTGCGCCCCCCCCCCACCTTTTTAAAAGAAACCTTTTTTCTGTCTCCTTTTCATTCTAAAGAAAACATTTGCAAGGCACCTGCCAGCCAGATGTCTTTCTCTAGCCTTAGGTGTGAGAGGGCTTCCCTGACCCGGGCTCAGCTTTCTGCTGGCCCTCGGGCCCTCACACATCACTCTCTGACCACCCACCCTCCCCTCCCCAGTTCTGGGCACGCTAGTGAGGAGGAGGGTCAGATGGCAAGATAAAACCAGGAGGTGGAGGAAACCTGTGAGCCTGGCAGGGCAGGGCTGAGCCTCCTTATTTCCTAGGACTAGGAAGGGATGAAATAAGAACCCAGGACTCCGGCTCCCAGGCCCATCTCTCTGGCCATGCCCTAAGCCATGCCCTGAGCTGCCCCCTGACCAAGGAGCAGAAGCCCCGGGGAGGCCTCAGGCCCATACTGCCAGAGGCAGTGGCAGCTTGGGGAGGGCCCTTGAAGACCCTGAATATTGGGCCTGAGCCACTAAGGGTTAACTAGAGAGCTTCACTGAGATAAGGGGCTCACAATTCACCACCACTCCTGTTTCCCAGGAAGATGACTTCACAGTTGGGGGTTCCCTCCCTTGCCTGGAGGATCCCCACTTTCAGGTCCGACTGCGTCCCCCCGTCATGACAGCGTGGTGCCTTGTGTCTTCCAAGTGTTTTTAGCTCATTGGGTGATTCAGCCAGAGATGCTGCAATATCTTGTCCAAGGTCAAACAGGAAGAAGGCGGAAGGGCTGAGATGCAAACCCAGATCATATTCCTCTGATAGCTGCCCACCCCCCACTGCCATGACGGCACCTGTAAGGGGACCATGAGAAGGAACTTCCCCAGAGCCAAGGCTGCTCGTTTCTGCAGGCGCAAGTCTGGCCCAAGTGACGGGCGTGGCTTTGGGCATATCTCTTGTTGCATCCTTTGGGTGCAGGAGAGTGGACTGTGTTTCAGGGCAGCAGAGTCAGGGAATGTGCCCAGCCGCTCCCAGAGAGCAGTGATTAAGGGGCCGGTGGCAGTCCAGAGGGCAGCCTGTCTGGCCCAGGTCCCGGGGCTGTCAGCAGATCTGAATGTCGATGTGACCCACAGAGGACATCGAGCTGGGAGGGGCAGTTCATAGGCCGCATGGCAAAATTGCCCACAATGTGAATCTCAGAAGCTCTTTAAGAAATGCAATGTGGCTGACCATAACAAGATGAAATCTGATAGGGAGAGATCCAGAAAACCGCCTCTCAGCCTGTGGGATAGAGGCTTCTCAGTAGCCCAGGTGAAAAGGATTTGGGGGTTTCAGTTGACGGGAAGCTGCACTTGAGTTAAGGACCTGGCCTCTTGCTGAGAAAGTTCTTAGGCTTAATTGGAGAAGGGTAGATAACACCTGTGCTCTGGCTCACACACATTAGGAGAGGCACTGGGAAACTGGAAAACCTCCAAAGGGAAGTGGATGGACTTGACACCAAGCTATGCCGGATGGTTAAAGGATCCACGGATGGGCAGCATGTTGGCAGGCGGGGACTCAGGGTGGCAGCACAGAATTTTCTTGGAAGGGTTGTCACGTGGCTGAGGAAGCACCCCCTCCTCTCTGAGGATCTCTGCAGAAGGGTCTCTGCTCAGAACAACAGTGAGGGGCAAGTGCATGTAGCTGCCTGGATTGTCTGGGAGCAGGTGGCCTTGGTGAGCCTTTGTGTTGAACCATGAGCAGGACAGCGTGTCGAGGTTTGTGCATGAGATAGAGTTGACCCAGTTCAGTTCAGTTCAGTCACTCAGTTGTGTCCAACTCTTTGTGACCCCATGGACTGCAGCACACCAGGCTTCCCTGTCCATCACCAACTCCCCGAGCTTGCTCAAGCTCATGTCCATTGAGTCAATGATGCCATCCAACCATCTCATCCTCTGTCATCTCCTTCTCCTCCTGCTCTCAGTCTTTCCCAGCATCAGGGTCTTTTCCAGTGAGTCAGTTCTTCTCATCAGATGGCCAAAGCACTGGAGTTTCAGCTTCAGCAGCAGTCCTTCCAATGAATATTCAGGACTGATCACCTTTAGGATGGACTGGTTGGATCTCCTTGCTGTCCAAGGGACTCTCAAGAGTCTTCTCCAACACCACAGTTCAAAGGCATCAGTTCTTCAGCGCTGAACCGTTGAGCCAGGGGAACTCTGATTCTGAAACTTTCTGGGAATCCTGGGAGGAGGAGGGTCCTCTGTCCCCCTGGGGTATGCGTGGGCCCTTTGATGAGTGGAGGCTCATCACCGCCACCCCCATCCTACTGGAATGTACTGCCAGTCCTGCCCCAGATTACAGGCAGCTGTGTTCATCTTTGAACCCAAGGTCAAGTTCTCAGCACTGAGTGTTAGACCCTGCAGGAGATTAGCTTTTTGGAAGGAGAAGGCTAAATGATAAGGGAGTCCAGGGTTTGCTTTTCCTGAGAGGAGATAAGATCCTTCACTTGATTGCATCCACTAGGAGAGAGCTCTTTTGACCCTGAACTTGCAGGGCTGCTCCCACCTGCCCTGAGCCTTGACCTGTTCTTCCTGCAAGCCCAGGGGTCGAGGTGCTCCCCAAACCCTCAGTGAGTGTCCTCACCCCACCTCCGCACGCAGGGTGATCTAAGAGCCCCCAGGACCCCAGCACAGGAGCAGGACAGTCTCTTAGTCCTCAGTGCCCAAGTTACTGGCCTAATTGTTGTCCGTGTTTCCCTGTTACAGCAAGAAACTTCAACCTGCAGAAATCCGAGGCCATGCTCCGGAAGGTGAGACCCTTGGTTGCTTCTCTTCCTGCCCATCGGAATCACACCGTGCCCGGACTTCTGTCCAGCCCTCCCACCCTGATCACAGCCTGTACTGCCTTATCCTGGGGGACAAAGTTCAGTCCCTTCCCGGGAAGCAGAGCTTTCATAGTTCTGGGCCAACCAGGAATTACAATCTGTGCTGCTGAGACCTTGGAAACAGGCACTGCCTTCTCTTCCTGCCAGTGGCTTTCTCGTGACTTACCTGTGGTCCGTGCTGCCACCCGTTGCTAGATGCCTGTTAAGGGCAGCCCCCTCCCCTGCCCCGCTTTATTAAAGTCCCGATTATGTGTTTGCAGCACGTGGAGTTCCGGAAGCAAAAGGACATTGACAACATCATGAGCTGGCAGCCTCCAGAGGTGAGGACAGATTATGCCGCCCCACCCCACGTGAGGAGGTCGGTTACAGCCATAGCCTGTATCCTGCATCCACAGGACTGGGACCCTCAGACGAAAGGTCTGACAAGGCCGAAAGTTGACCGATGGCTCAGCGTGTAAAGAATCCGCCTGCAATGCAGGTGACAAAGGAGACTCAGGTTCTGTCCCTGAGTGGGGAAGATCCCCTGGAGGAGGAAATGGCAACCCACTCCAGTATTCTTGCATGGAGAATGCCATGGACACAGGAACCCGGTGGGCTACAGTCCATAGGGTCACAAAGAGTCAGACACGCCCGAGGGACTGCTGTAGGACAGTACGGTACCCCATGTGAGGGCTGTCAGGGCCAGAGTCCTGGAACTGTGGGCCTGGGGCCTTCAGAGGAAAGGTCTGACGATGCCGAGTCACTGAATGAGTATCCTTGGCACCCAGGGGAGGATAAACCCAGAGGAAGGCCCTGGACACGGGGAAGGGGTGGCTGCCCTGGGTCTGCTGACCAGGCGCCCCTCCGTCTTGGCCCAGGTGGTGCAGCAGTACCTGTCAGGGGGCATGTGCGGTTACGACTTGGAAGGCTCCCCCATCTGGTACGACATCATTGGTCCCCTGGACGCCAAGGGTCTGCTCCTCTCGGCCAGCAAGCAGGACTTGTTCAAGACCAAGATGCGGGACTGTGAGCTGCTGCTGCAGGAATGTGTCCGCCAGACCGAGAAGGTGAGGGGGCCAGCATGGCCGAAGAGGGGTTTGCCCAGTGGAGTCGGTCACGCCGGAGCCTGGATGTCACACATGGCTTGAAGTGCAGCCTCAGGGCTCAGGCCCTGATGTGTGGATTTCATTGACCAGTGAAATTACAGAGTTTTAGGGACTGACCTGTGTTCCCAGATTTCTTTTTTTTTTTCCAAGTAAGGACTGAGGAAACACTTACCAGCTATTATTGCCATAATTAAGCCCCAAACTATAGGGAGGGTGTCGTCTCAGAACAAGGGGTAGAACTTCAGGACTTGCCTGGCAGTCCAGTGGTTAAGACTCCCTGTTTCCACTTCAGGGGGTGGGGGTTCAATCCCTGGTTGGGGAAGTTCAGCATGGTGCAGTCAGGAAAAAAAAAAGAGACAGTCCTTTGATTTATTTTTCTTTCTTTGTCATTTTTTAATTTATGGAAGTATGATGATACATTTACAGGAGACTTAGAAAGTACAGAACAAAGTTAACTACAGTTTCACTGTATATTGCAATTACTGTTTTAAGTAGATAAATTAAGATTTTTAGTTAGAATTTCAATATCAGACTCTTCAGAAACTAATGGAAAAGTAGAAGGATATGGATGGATGGATGGTTTAGTCGCTAAGTCATGTCCGACTCTTGCGATCCCACGGACTGTAGCCTGCCAGGCTCCTCTGCCCATGGGATTCTCCAGGCAAGAGTACTGGAGTGGGTTGCCATTTCCTTCTCCAGTAGAAGGATACAGTAGACGAAAAAGCACTATGAACCAATTCAACATAATTAAGATTTATACAGTTTTCACACAACAGCAGGATATGAATTCTATTCAAGTTCCCATAGACTATAAACCAGGAGACACTGGAACATACAAAGGGACATAAAACAAGGTGCAAAAATTTCATGGTATAAAGGTATTGAAATCATACAGAGTCTGGTCTCTCAACACTGTGGAATCTGTGTTAGAAATCAATATCAAAAAAGATTTGAAAACAACCCACATATTTTCAAGTGCAGTGTGACATTCATCACGAGAGATCTTTGACTCAGCCATTGAAAGAAGAGGCAATCCTTTAAACTGAGTAAAGTAAAAATCTACTATGTTGTCGTTGCTTTTCTCCTGCTGCCTGGGCATCAGCGGAGTCTTTGTCGGGACCACCCTATCCTTGGACGGTTATTTGGGCGCCGCTGGTGTCAGTGAGCTCAGATTCTGTGCTTGTCTAACTCAATTCAGACAGAGAGAAGGACAGCTGACTCTCTTACAGGAAAAAGACTGAAGAGCAAGCTGGAGCCGCCACGGTCTTCTCTCTTTCCCTCCTCCTCAGTCGTCGTAAACATGCAGTCAAACGATGTGATAGGTTTGGGGACATTTCAGCAGTGTCTCCCATGGTCACTGAGCACCTAGTGTGTGCCGAGGCATCGAGAGGAGCGTTAGATGGGGATGCCCCTTTAGGGCTCCTGTTGGCCGGAGAGCATCCGTGCCTGCGAGCTACGTGGCCATGTGGAGTGCAGAGGAAAGGGAGCTGCAGAACCAGGTCAAGCTGCAGAATGGAAGGGGCTTCAGATGTCATCTCGGTCTACCCAGTCATTTCCTGGATGACAGCAGGGCGATCTAGACGGGAAGGGACCTTGTCTAGGCCACAGTTCCGGCCTGGGGGTAATTATCCTGATTTGGAAAACTCTAGGTCTGGCCCTGCCCAGATCTGGTTGCAGTGTGGGCACAAGGCACAATCAGTGTTTCCCCTGAACCGGGGTGGCCTTCGGTGTGTGTTTCTGGGGGCGGGGCCGTGTGATGTGACTTTCTGCTCTTGTCCCCCTGCAGATGGGGAAGAAGATAGAGGCCACCACCCTGATCTATGACTGCGAGGGCCTGGGTCTCAAGCATCTCTGGAAGCCGGCCGTGGAGGCCTACGGGGAGGTGAGGGCCAGGGCTGGGGTGGGGTGGGAGGGTGAGAGATGGGGGTGCTCGGAGGCCCTGTGGGGTGGAGGAGGCGGGAGGAAGCAGAGCCTCTCTCCGTGGCGCAGTTCTGAGCCCGCTGAATTCTTTCCACAGTTTCTTTGCATGTTTGAGGAAAATTATCCCGAAACGCTGAAGCGTCTTTTTATCGTTAAAGGTAAGTTGGGAACTACCTGTGATGAAGCCAAATGGGAAGGAGGGGCCGAAAATGTTCCTGGGACAAATTCGGGGGAGAATAAACATAGAATGAGCCAAAGGTCAGGGTGGCGGTCTTGGGACACGTTCCAAAGACTGACCTGTGACTACACAGACGGCTTCATAATTCGCATGGCTTTTAGCGTTTACCTCCTTGGAGCCTCCCAGCCTGGTGAGGAAGTTGGAGCATTCCACCCGTACAGATAGGCCAGCTGAACTTCACACAGGCTGCCTACGTGGGCTCCATGGTCCCGGGAGCGTGTGGCCCGATGCTGGAGGCCGTGATGGACATGGTTAGGGATGCAGGGGATCCTCACGTGGCAATGGTTAGGGATGCTCTGGGGCTCACATGCCCTGGTCTCTATTGTAGCCCCCAAGCTGTTCCCTGTGGCCTACAACCTCGTCAAACCCTTCCTGAGTGAGGACACTCGTAAGAAGATCCAGGTCTTGGGAGGTGAGTAGCCCATTCTCTCTGAACCATGGTTGCGTGGCAGCACCCCCACGGGGAATGGCGTCATAGGGAAGGCCCGAGCCGCCAGGGCCAAGGCTCCCTCTTCTGGTTGGGGCGCAGTGGCACCCCGGAAGCAGGCTGGGCCCCAGCAAGGGGCTTCTTCCTCTTTGTTTTCATGAGAACTCTTCCTGTAACACTCTGGGGAAAATCAAAGGTGAATGAAATGGCAGCCCTCATTCTCAGTGAGCTTGCAATAAAGCAGGACAGGGCCCTTTAAGAGAAAGCTGGGACACAAGCCAGAAGAGGCCCTGGACGCGGCCGAGCAGGGGGTCCCAGGAGCAGAGCAGGGGGTCCCAGGAGCAGAGCCAGCCGCATTGCACAGGCTCCTGCTGTGCGCCCGGCCCTGAACTCAATAGGTGTCAAGGCCACAGAGGGAAGACAGAGTCCCTTAAAGAGCTGGTGGCCTCTCGGGAAAGGGAGACACAAACAGCTGTATCAAGCGTGAGCATGCGTGTGTGCTCAATCGCGTCCGACTCTGTGAGACCCCATGAACCGCAGCCCACCAGGCTCCTCTGTCCATGGTATTCTCCAGGCAAGAATACTGGAGTGGGTTGCCACTTCCTTGTCCAGGGGATCTTCCCAACCCAGGGATCGAACCCACATCTTCTGCGTTTCCGGCATTGGCAGGTGGATTCTTTACCACTGAGCCACCTGGGTAAAACCACAGCAGTGTGTGACGTCACATGTAAAAGGGAAGAGCCCATGGGAATACTGAATGGGGCACTCAGCCTGCCCAGCCTGGGTAGGGGCGATGCCTCCCTCAGCTACGAGCTATAGAGTGAGTCGGGCGGCTGGATAAAGCGAGGCAGCAAGCCGTTGGGCAGAGAGAAGGGCGCTTAGCAAAGACTTTGCACGCTGTGGCAAAGGTGGCTGTAGCGTGCACTGCAGGGTGTGGCAAGAGATGATATGGGAAGGGAGCCGGGTGCCAGGAGCTGGATGGCAGAGAACCCAGGGCACTGGCACTGACTCTGGCAGGCTCCTGGGCACTGGAGAGGAGTTCTAATCGGGGGGCAGGGTAGGTGCCAAGATCTGATTCTCTGTTGATTGTGAGGAACAAGATACCATTTTTGCACACCACAGCCAAAGTCCACACGCCTGGAGTTGAAAGGCTGAGCAGGGCTGGGGACGGTAGGGACAGAGAGGAGAGGATGGATTTCAGACTTCTGTGGGAGGTGGAACT
This sequence comes from Bos javanicus, assembly GCF_032452875.1. NCBI lineage: Eukaryota > Metazoa > Chordata > Mammalia > Artiodactyla > Bovidae > Bos > Bos javanicus. The sequence goes on from NC_083884.1 coordinate 69,840,222, forward strand.
CAATTGGCTGGAGGTAGGAAGGGAGAAAGATAAATCTAGAATGGCTCCCTGGGGTCTGGCACGAGTGACCGAGCATTGCATTCACTTCCACTGGGGAATAACACAACCAGAAGAAAAAGCTCCAGGTTGAATTTGAGGAGACTGTGAGATGTACAGATGTTGGGGAGGCCTGGGCCTAAAGCTTAGGGACAGACTCCAGTTAGGAGTTCTGGGACTTTTCAGAAAGAGGGTCAACCCTGAAGGAAATCAACCCTGAATATTCACTGGAAAGACTGATGCTGAAGCTCTAGTACTCTGGCCATCTGATCCGAAGAGCTGACTCATTGGAAAAGACCCTGATGCTGGGAAAGATTGAAGTCAAAAGAAGGGGGTGACAGATGATGAGATGGTTAAATAGCATCACTGACTCAATGGACATGAATCTGAGCAAACTCTGGGAGATGGTGGAGGACAGGGAAGCCGGGTGTGCGGCAGTCCACGGGGTTGCAAAGAGTTGGACACGACATAGCGATGGAAGAACAACAAAGACAAAGGCAGATGAGACCTTGAGAAGGAGATGAGACTAGTCGCCCACAGAACAGAGGCTGACGCGTGGGGGATATCCAGGCTCGAGGGCAGGCAGAGAAAGAGGAGCCCGCCAGGGAGATGGAGAAGTGGTTGGCGGGGAAGCCGGTGGACGTCGGGCCAAGGGAAAGCCAAGAGGGAAGATGCTTGGGAATCAAGGCAGCCAGGGACAAGCAGGGGGCGAGTCTGGCTGGAGCATGACGTGGAGGGGTGGGAGAAAAGCCTAGAAAAGTAGATCGGCTTCATGGGTGGCTTAAGGCCACCTGTGGAGTTGAATTTGCTGCTGCTGCTGCTAAGGCGCGTCAGTTGTGTCCAACTCTGTGCGACCCCATAGATGGCAGCCCACCAGGCTCCGCTGTCCCTGGGATTCTCCAGGCAAGAACATTGGAGTGGGTTGCCATTTCCTTCTCCAGTGCAAGAAAGTGAAAAGTGAAAGTCGCTCAGTCATGTCCGACGCTTGGCGACCCCATGGACTGCAGCCTACCAGGCTCCTCCGTCCATGGGATTTTTCCAGACAAGTGTACTGGAGTGGGTTACCATTGCCTTCTCCGGAGTTGAACTTGAGGGGGAGGAAAGGGAATTAATTGTGAAGGCTTCTGAATGCTCACCTTCAGGCACCACATTGAACGCAGAAGTTTTGCAAACACGTGCTGAGGCCTGGGTGTGGCGCGGAGCAGTCTGGAGGGCACAGGACCTCTGGCTGTTGGTGCTGGCTCTGGCGCAACGAGTGCTGTCCTTATTGCCTCAGTTCCTGTCTGTAAGATGGGAAGAATGCTCCTGGCTGGATTCCAACCCTCCAGCTGAGCTGGGGGAAGAAAAAGTCTGAGCGAAAGGCTCTTGATGAGTTTTGGCTCTTCTGTGGCTGCCGCCCACCACGTGCGTGAGCCCAGCTCTGGTTCCTGGCAGCGGCTGCGGAGGAGGTTCAGTATGTTCCCACCCACACCTGAAACCCTTTCAGCCGAACCCGCCTTGGGCTGGGAAGGCACAGATCTTCAACAGAGAGGAGGCAGAAATTCGCCCCGGGCTGCAGCTTAGCACAGATGGAAGCACCCCGAGACCGGGCACCGCAAGACCGGGCACCCCGAGGCCGGGCACAGGGCCCTGGAGTCGCTTAGTCGCAGGTCTTTAGATCCCTGCGGCTGGGAGCCCCCGGACTGTGCTCGTGAGTTTCCAGGCCGCACCGGCCACACAGGATGCTGCAGGTACCCTGTGACTCGGAGCTGCTGCCTGTGTCTGGTGTCTGTAGTCAGCACGGAGAGGTTCCCAGGATCAAGACACTGTCCTCTGGCTGACACTCGTTTAGGAATCTGAAATGGCAGAGAAGTGGATCTCAGCCTTAGTTGCACCTGAGGCCACGTCTCCTACCAGGAAAGGGTTTGATTACTAAAATAAGAGAAAAAAAAAAACACCCCAAATCACCGGTTGCCAGACAGCCTAAACAAGAGCAGAAGTGAAAGTGTGCCTGGGGGTAAAGCCAAGGGACCTCGATTAAGAGGTTAGTCTACAGTGACGCATTCATTCAGTCATGATTGAGCACAGAGGGTGATGGGGGACGAGACCCCTGGTCGGGCCCTCACGTCGGTCTAACCAGGGCAGAGCGCGTTGACTCAGGCCCTCCTGCCTGACGCACGTGCCGTGCCCTCTGCATGGAATGCCCTTCCCTTTGTTCCTTCCTGCTTGCACTTCAGACGTTTGTATCCCTTTCCTGGGAGTGATGATACACTCTCCTAAGGATAGGGCACTTTACAGTTTAGGACAAACACCCCCTCAAGTGCTTAGTTCACTTCCCTCCCACCATGATCTTGCAAGGCAGCAGGGGGACCTAGGCTCAGAGCAAAGTGGCTTGCCTCAGGTTGACCAGCTGGCCAGAGGCCATGGGGACATGACTCTGCTCTTGTTTCCTGGTACAGCATAGGGCAGTCCTCTGGGTGATGGCCCATCTCGAACCCCCTGAAGAGCTGTGTGCACGTCCTGTGCTCCCAGGGCCCGTGTTTGGTGTGCGGGGGTGGACGGGTTCTGTTCTGCCTCTTGTGTGTAGACTGCCTGGGCTGTGATGAAATCCTGCCTAGTGCTGATCCTTTTTTTTTTATCCTTCCTTCCCTCTCCTGCCAGCAAACTGGAAGGAGGTTTTGCTGAAATATATCAGCCCTGACCAGTTGCCTGTGGAGTATGGGGGCACCATGACTGACCCTGATGGAAACCCCAAATGTAAATCCAAGGTATGGGCTTCCCCAGGGGGACTGGAGGTGACCAGGGAATCCCTGGCTCCAGTGCTTGTTCCAGCTCATTCCGTGCCCCACTTCTAGATCAACTACGGGGGTGACATCCCCAAGAAGTATTACGTGCGGGACCAGGTGAAGCAGCAGTATGAGCACAGCGTGCAGATTTCCCGGGGCTCCTCCCACCAAGTGGAGTATGAGATCCTCTTCCCGGGCTGTGTCCTCAGGTAAGGTCCTGGAGCCTCCCAGGAGACCGGAGCTTGCCGCCCTAGGTGGCGGTCGGAGGGCTGGGGTGGGAGAAGCCTTGGTGACAGGACCCTAGAGAGGGCGCGTGCAGATGGAGTCATGTCTGAGTGGGTGGTTGTCCCCTGCAGGTGGCAGTTCATGTCGGACGGTTCGGACATCGGTTTTGGGATTTTCCTGAAGACTAAGGTGGGGGAGCGGCAGCGGGCCGGGGAGATGAGGGAGGTGCTGCCCAGCCAGAGGTACAACGCCCACCTGGTGCCCGAGGACGGGAGCCTCACCTGCAGCGATCCTGGCATCTGTGAGTCCCTCAAAGCCCCTGCTCTAGCTGTCTGCCTGTGAGGTCCCTCTTTCTCCCTGGATTTCAGCTCACAGACGGTTAGCTCTAGAAGCAGAATGCCATCAGTTCCACCCTCTCTTGCTAGGATGGAGGGGTGAGAGGGCAGGCTCAAGGTGACCCAGCTGGTTAACAGCAGGGTAGGACTCTGACCTGATGCTCCCAGGTAAAGATGAGTCACAGTACTGGGTGCTTACAAGGGTTCAGAACACCTGCTCTCTGGTTCCAGGTCTCCCTGGGCTGTGACTGCCGCTATCAGACGTTTCCGGGGGATGCCCCTTCCCCAGACATCAGAGAGGCAGAACAGGCTGGGCAGGTGCAGGGATCACAGGGTGAGCAGAACCCAGCCTTGACTCTGCTGAGCTTCACTCATCCAGCTTGATCAAAAAGTGACCACAGAACATGAACAGGAAGTTTACTCAAGAGGAATAAAAATGGTAAATCGGCATGGGAAAGGTGCTTAGCCTCCCTTAGCTTTGCAATATTGGTTAAATTCCCTTTGACTCAGCAATTCTACATCTGAAAATTTATCCTACAGAAATATTTATACAAGGACACAAAGATACAGGTACACAGATGTTCCTAGCAGTTTGGGATACTGACGATAAGTTACATGGCTTTATTAAATAAATTATGGTCCGTCTATACAGTAGAATATAATATCATATTAAAGAGAATAAAGTGATGGATAAGATATCTGAAACTGAAAGTGAAGTCACTCAGTCGTGTCTGACTCTTTGCAACCCCATGGGAGCCTGTAGCCCACCAGGCTCCTCTGTCCATGGGACTTTCCAGGCAAGAGTGGGTTGCCATTTCCTTCTCCAGGGGATCTTCCCGACCCAGGGATCGAACCCAGGTCTCCTGCATTGCAGGCAGACTCTTAACATGTTTAAAAAAAAAAAATAAGGCATGAGACATACCATATATGGTATATCCTCACTTTGACTAAAATAAAAAGTCAAAAGAAGTCTGCGGATTCTATGCTAACGCTAGTGGTGGTTATCTCTGGGAACTTAAGAAAACATAGAGGGCTTATGTTTTTTCTATACTGGTTCTGCAAATACAGTTTATGTTACAAAGAACATGTACTATATTTCTAGGCAGAAAAATCACACATACACACACAGAAAACCCCCCTCAAATCTCCAGTTTCCTCTGTCTGAGCCGAGGAGCCAGGCATGGAAAATCAGTAACAATAAGGGCTTTGTCATCAAGCTGCAATAGACTTGACCACTGACTAGTCCTTAGGCCAGTGACTTGGCCTCCCTGAACTTCAGTCCCCCGATTGCTACAATGGGGATCAGATTCTCTACCTCATGGGGACACCTGATGATGAAATGTGATCAGGTCTGTGCAGCACTTAGCATCATACCTGCTGTATGGCACTCAGCACACCCTGGCCCCCATCATTATTTATTAGGGCAAGACCCGGAGGAGATAGTGCCGGAGAGGGGAGAAGCCCTGCGCCCTGTTTCCATGGCAACACCACCAGTTCTGAACTAGTCCCACAGATGTCTCTGTCTCTGTACTTGTCCACACCACCGCCCAAACCTCAGATCCGTGTCCTCCCCCACAGCCCAGGCAACCTCAGTCTCTACCGCCCCCTCCTCACAGATGCTCTGTGGTCTGGCTCCCCGGGGAGGAGAGCTGTGCTTGTTAGCGAGCTGCTGGGTCCTGAGGGAGAAGGCGGTATACCTTGCATCAGGCATCAGGTGAGTGCCAGCCCAGACACTGTCGTCCTCAGGGCGTAAAGCACTTCGTCCATGCAAGCCCGAGCTTCTTTATTTTAAAGGACAGGGAAGCTGGGGTATAGAGGTATACTGTCCCACAGTGTGGTGTGCGTAGACACCAAGAGTCAGATACAGGCAAGAAATGGGGCAGGATCTCGTGACCACAGACTACCCTAGAGATGGTCACGTGACAGAGGAGAGAGCACAGTCCCAGACCCAGGAAGTGATTGGCCCGAGCCCAGGAGCAGAGCCCAGCCCATTTTCCATCACTGCCCACTGCCTCTCTGTAGTACCACGTAGGACCATGAACTCTTTAACATAACCAGGCTTAGGTTTGCAAATCCCAGATTTTAGTTCCTCGTGGATATGTTGTCAGATGGAGTGTTTACCTGCCTGCGGGGCCTTGACTGGGAGCTTTGTATCGTCCGTTCTCAGGAGGCACAGAGCCCTAGCATCCACGCCCCCTGCCCAGGTTTAAAGACAGCGTGGTGGGGTCAGCTGTTGCCCGGGCCATGGCCGAGGTTAGAGCTGAGCCTCTGAGAACCCGATATTAGGTTACAAGCTGACCTGTGGGAGGTGATGCCTTGGGGGAACCAGGCAACCCTCTGTAAAGTAGAGCATAACCACCCAGTGGAGAAATTACAGCTCTGAGTCCAATGGTAGGAGCCCACGAACCCTCCCTGGGCTGTGCCGGTCATTTCCCAAGTATATTCAAAGTTTGAACTAATTCCACTTTGTTTTCCTCCCAACTAATATATCCTGAGGCCCTGAGTGTAGAGTACTTGTCTAGGAAAGAATAAGATTCAGAAAAAAAAAAGATCTGAACTCTGTCTGCTGGGAGTGTGCAGTGTGGTCAGAGAGCTGAAACATGTAGGGAGATTAAACAGCTCAGCTGGGCACCAGGAGACCTGGTTCTGAGTCCATCTTTGCAAGTAACCCTCCAGGTGTTTTGAGTAACTGCCTCTAAGTAATTAGATTTTGCTCTTTTTTTCCTTAAAATGAGGGGAGTAGGCTAGAGCAGGAGATCTTAATCTGGGGTCTGTGGCTCCCCAGAGCAGTGCTTTTAAATCTTAAAGACAAACCATCTCCCTTTTATAATAGTATCTAATGTCTCCTCTACTATCCTGAAATGAAATTCATACATATTATAACCCACCTACACAACATAACTAAAAATTTAATACACTCTCCTATCTGGAATATAGGGCTTCCCTGGTGGCCCAGACATTAAAAACAGACTGTCTGCAATGCAGTAGACCTGGGTTCGATCCCTGGGTTGGAAAGATCCCCTGGAGAAGGGAATGGCTACTCACTCCAGTATTCTTGCCTGGAGAATTCTATGGGCAGAGGAGCCTAGTGGGCTACAGTCTATGGGGTTGCATAGAATTGGACATGACTGAGCAACTAACTGGAGAAGGCAATGGCAACCCACTCCGGTATTCTCGCCTGGAAAATCCCATGGACAGAGGAGCCTGGTAGGCTACAGTCCATGGGGTCGCTAAGAGTCGGACATGACTGAGCGACTTCACATTCACTTTTCACTGTCATGCATTGGAGAAGGAAGTGGCAACCCACTCCAGTGTTCTTGCCTGGAGAATCCCAGGGACGGGGGAGCCTGGTGGGCTGCCATCTATGGGGTCGCACAGGGTCGGACACGACTGAAGCGACTTAACAGCAGCAGCAGCAGAGCAACTAACACTGTCATTTTAATCTGGAATATAAAAGAGAAATTAAAGGACACTAATTGAGACTCTTTCACGAATGAGAGGGCACGGTTACCCCCAGCACCTGTCTTCAGAATGGTAACTTTCCTACTGGGAACCACTGCCCCAGAGGGTCCATGATGGGCTCCGTGGGATCTGAAATTGTATGCTGTCAGATTCTCAAGGGGATCAGTTCCCCTACAAAAGTGAAGAAGCCCTAGCCTGGAGGATCTCTGGGGCCTCTACGAGTCTGTGAGTACATAATTAGTGTCAAAATGAACCACTGCAATTCATGACCTCCACTTCCCTCAGGCCTGGGCCTAAGAACAGCCCTTTCCTTGTTTCTGAGGGCAGAATGTCATGCTAGGCAGAGTCATCTCAGCCCTGGTGCTTGGTCCAAGGAGCTCAAAGACTTCTCCTCTAGCATGACTGACTCTGGTTGCTAAGGCTCTGTCATCCAGGGCAGAGAGGAAGTCTCCTTCTTTCCAGAGGCACCATTGGCCCTGAAGAACTCTGGCACAGAGAGAAAACTGATGACTGTTATTACTCAGTCCATACCATGAAGAAAAGGGTGGGTGGTATGTCTACCCTTGGGTTAAACTATGCATTTTATCCAGGGTCAGAAAAGGGGAAGATTACATCTCAGGATTAAATACACAGGGTATTTTTTGGCTGGGAAAAGTGAGAGAAGACAAGGATGCGGAAAGAGCAGAGCTAGTGTTTTTGTTTTCCCACCCTGTTCTTTGGAAGGGGTGTTTGACTGGAATGGAACAACTCAAAAAAAGAAGGGTTAGATTAAAAGCAGTCTGTTTGTTGGCCAAGGCTTGGAAGCCTTCTCTGCCAACTGCATGCCCATTTTCTCTCTCCCAAAGAAATCACTAACAGGTCTTGTGAATTATCCTACCAAATATTTTCCATCCCTTTAGGAGCATTACATGTCTCCATAATATATAGGACATGTGCCCACACATACACATTCATAGGAATTAACATCTGTCATTCAGTGTATATTTGAAGGAGTTTTGACACTGTAAAATTTGTCAGTGTAGGTGGGCCAAATAACAAAGACAAAAAAAATTTTTTTTTTACATATATTAACAAAAAGGGCTTCCCCAGTGGCTCAGCGGTAACAAATCCACCTGCAGTGCAGGAGACGTGGGTTCAATCCCTGGGTCGGGAAGATCCCCTGGAGGAGGGCATGGCAGCCCACTCCAGTAATCCTGCCTGGAGAATCCCATGGACTGAGGAGCCTGGTGGGCTACAGTCCTTAGGGTCGCAGAGCTGGATATGTCTAAGCAGCTAAGCACTCACCGATACTAACAAAAATGTTGTAAACAGTCTATAGACTATTCTGCAGTTTGCTTTTTTGGCCTAAGGATATATTGTCAACGGTTTCCCCGGTTAATTCTCATGAAGCTCACCTCCTTTTTATCCAGTATAGTATTTCAATAAAAACTTTTAAAGCAGTTCTCCTTTGAACATTTTAGTTTTCCTCATCTTTTATGATTACAGATAGGGGTGCATTGAGCATCTTTGTCCATTTATCTTTCTGTGGGATAAATTTCTGGTTCAAAAAGTTTGCCTAAAAAAAGGGTTGCCTATTTTACTTTTTTCAGAAAATGAACAGGACTGGGCTTTCCAGGGCCCAAGTCAGGCAGCAGTGCAGACCAGAGGGAAATTCCAGCTCCATCCCTTCCTCACATGTGACATAGTGACTTCCTGTTTCTATAAAACAAGACTAACGTTGAACTCAAGACTTCCCATGAATAATATAGATTGCCAACCCTTTCCTGAGTCACAGGAATAGCCGTTGTCGCCATTACTATCATTATTTTAACAAGTACTGCTGCTACTAACTCTGCTCCCCCCCTTGCAAGGCCCAGTTCAAGCTCTAACTCCTTTAAAAAGCTTTTCTCATGATTTCAGTCTATAGGGCCCCCTCCTTCCAAGCTGTTAACAGATGTGACTGTCTCTGCCACTTATCTGGCACTTGGCATGTTCTTTTTCCCTCTTGATGAACATCTTGTAACCACCTAGTCTGGGTTTCAGAAGGTTCAGGACCATCGCTGTGCCACCTTCGTCCTCATTACCTACCACACTGACTTGCTCAGTCAACAAATAGCGCTGTCTCTAAGCTCTGTGGGGCCGCCTGAGTGTCTGTCTTTTTGCCTCCCCTCAGATGTCCTGCGGTTTGACAACACCTACAGTTTCATTCACGCAAAGAAGGTCAGTTTCACCGTGGAGGTCCTGCTTCCAGACAAAGCCTCAGAAGAGAAGATGCAACAGTTGGGGGCAGTCACCCCAAAGTAATGCCTACCCCCACAGCAGGCCTGGCTCCCTCAGTGTCTCCCCATCAGTTTCTGCCCCTTGTAATGGTCATTTCCCCGGCACTCAGACACCCAGAAAAACTGGGCTAGAAGAAGGACCTTGGGGCTGGATCTGGGGAGCCTTCATTTGAGAATAAGAAAGACTGGGAGAGTAGCTGGAGTGGGTCTCCTTGCCTCTCATATTACTAAGGAGTCCCAGGGCTTGGGCACCAAGATAGTATCTGCCTTGTAAACTGTGCCAACTTCACCTGTCCAGTGTCAGCTGAGACAGGAAGGCAGGTGCCATGGGGTGGCAGGGAAGAAATTAGGAAAAAGGGGAGAGACTGAGACCTAACACTGAAGGGAAGCCAGCTGCAGGGGGTGGGAACTTGCTCCCAAATGAACATGTAAATCTAGATCGTAATGAATAGCAAGGTAGCCAGTTGCTAGAGTTATGGTGGGGGTTCTGAGGCTCTTCTGCCCTTTGTCTCCGAGGCTGGGCTCTTGGCTTTTCCCAGGTCTTGGAAAGTGGCCTGAATCTGCACAGATCTTCCCCTTTAATGGTGAGAGGCAGGCCTCTCCCTCACCTCGAGGAATTCAGCAACCCCTGGGTCCCGCTAGCTGCCTCTTTGATTACTAATGATTGTCAGTGACTCAGAGCTTCCTGGGACGGTGAGCTTTGGTACCCAGCCACTGTCCTCAGATGCAAACAGAGCGCAGGGAAGTCACCTCCCGAGATCCCAGGTCTGGGAAGGGCCAGAGAGGCTGGTGGTGGGTGCGAGTTCGGAGGCTTCCACCCCTATTTTTAGTGCCGCCAGGCTTTCATCAATTAACTCTCCATTTGAGCACCCCACCCAAAAGTGACAGCTGGGATCAAAGCAGTGAGGGCGCTGAATCTCCCAGGGGGCCCGACAGCCCACTTCCTGACTGACCTGAGCGAGGCCTTAGCAGTCCCGTCTCTGGGAGGCACATGGTGGGTGCCGCGGGTTCTTGGTGCCTGCTGGGGAGGCTTCCACGGCAGGGGCTCAGGGCAGCCACAGATAGCCTCGCGGGCCCCCACCCCCTCCGCCCACGGTGACAGGCAGGGATGGCCACGGTGGGTAGGGGGCGGTTAGGAGTGGCGGCTCGGCGACCAGGGGCTGCAGGTCACAGGCCCTGCGGGCGATCACGACCCTTAACCCAGTCCCAGGTTTTCCAAACGGACACCAGGTCCTGGGCTGCACAGAGCCGGGGAAGGCTCCCTGCCCCGGCCCTGACTGCCTGGGGCATTCCTTCCGCTCAGAAACCCAGGCCCTGGCCCAGCCTGGGGAGATGGTCTGGCCAAGCTGAGGGAGCGGGAGTAGGGGGGAGGCTGGCGCCGACAGGAGGCCCGAGGTCGCACAGGCCCCAGCCAGACCCCTCAGGAGGACATCCCGACCTTTGTTTACAACGCTCTGTTAGGAAAAGTAGCCAATGAATAAAGAACGTTCAGCGCGCAGAGCGCGTAAGTCTGCGCCCTCTGTCTCGCTCCTCACACTTCCTCACTCAGGCAAACTTCCGCCTCAGGACCCTAGCGTCTACCCGCCAATCAGCGGGGCGCACGCGCAGAGCCACCTGCTACACTCGCGTGAGCGCCCCCGACGGCCAGCTCGTCCCCAGATTGGCCCGGCCGGTGGGCTGTCTTCCGCCATCTTTGCTAAGGGCACTAATGGTCCTCCTGATTGCCTTCACGGTCAGGGAGGAGGCCCCGCCTCGCTCCGCTCCGGCTTCTCCCAGCAGCTACCTAGTGTGGGTCCGGCGAGCGCGCGCAGAGCTTGTGGTGGGCCTGGATTGGGAGGGTGGTGGCGAAGCGACGATCACGTGGCGTTAGGGACCGTCTCCTAATTCCGCGCAGGCATTACCAGTGTTTCCGGGGCCGGGGATCGCCTTTGGTTCCCGAGCCCAGCTTCCTGCAAGATCCCGCTGACCTGGCTGCCCTACACGATCCTACAATGATAAAGCCTCCCAGGGCTGAAAACGGCTCTCAATGGGAGGCTGTGCTCTTTATTTGATAATAATAAAGCGAATTCTTTAATGAGCATTTCCTGGGTACCAGGCCACAGCCCTGTGCTTACCTCTTAGAGTTACTGCAAGGATTCAAGGAAACAATAATAGATGCAGAGCGCTTAAGAAAGCCTGATACGGTCAGTAAATATTGGCTACTTTTCATTTCTTCAGACCTGGCTGACAGTTCATAGGTGGCACAACTGGGATTTGAACCCAGGAGTGCCTGTGTTGAAAGGCTATGCCTTTGTTTGCTGATACCCAACCCCGCTCCCCAAGGGAGTTCCAGAGCTTTAGTGAAGTGCACTTATTCCTCACGTGGGTAAACGGGTCCAGGTGGCGAAGAGTTTCCTCTTTAGTGATCAATAACCCCATGTCCTGGGATTCTGTTCCGCTCATTTCCCCGAAGTTTTGTACCCCAACTCTGTTTCCCTGGCCTCATTCCTTTATTGTTCATTCGAGGTCCTGCCCGGAAGGTGGGCAGCCTAGTGAGACCCCAGTGCTTGAGAGCACGGGCCCTGCGGGGAAGGGTCTCCAATACGAGTTCAAGCAGCGACTTCGCTGGGGGTCCAGTGGTTAAAACTCTGTCACACTTCAGTGTAGCGGGTGGGCCCCATTCCTGCTTGTGCAGCTAACATCCCACATTCCCCGGCACAGCCGGGAAAAAAAAGTTCAAACACCCTCCTCAGCGGGGCTCTCACCGTTCACCACCCCTGCCTTAGGAGCATGGGAACTGGAGCTGCGCTGCCTGGAATCAAATGCCGGTTTCACTACTCAGCAGTTTTTTGTCCTGGGGAAGTGATCTATTTTTTCTGTCTCTATTCCTCATCTGCAAAATGGAGTGGGATGGGGGTGGGGGTGGGGGCTGGTGGGAAGGTTTAAAAGAAGCAATTCATCTACTCTTTAGCCAATGGTCTGGCCCGTAGTAAATTCAATCAGCGATGACTGTGTAATTAATCCTGGAAATCGTCCCAGAAGTAAACCTGTCCTGTTCCTCACTTAACAAATGAATAAAGCGAGGCTCAGAGAGGTTACAGGCTCTTGCCCAAGGTCACATAGCTGTGCTGCGCAGCATCCCGTATTTGAATCGCCTTTCTTTGGCTCCAACACCACAGTTAGTGGTGGAAGAGGATGGTGCCGATCTCTCAACTCCAGAGAAAGCCGTGAAGAAAATTAATCTGTAAAACCCAAGCCAGGGAGAGGGGCTCCGGTGTGCGGAGGAATTTGCAGACGCTCCCTGCTGGCGGGGAGAGCACGACCTGTCCTTCAGTCCGGGACCTTCGGCCGGTCCCGCCGCGGCGAACGGGAGAGCTGGTGGAAGCCGAGGCGGTAGGACCTGCAGCAGCGGCTGAGACCCTGGCGGAAGCGCCATGTCCGAGCCGCCCTCGCGGGGGGCCGAGCGCGACCTTTTCCGGGACACGTGGGTGCGGTACCTGGGTGAGCTCCGGGCAAGGGGCACAGCGACCCCCACACCACGTGGCTAGGGAAGCGGGAATTGCTTGAGGCCGGTGAGGGACCTGGAGATGGTGGGAGGATCTTTAGTTCTCTTTCAGCCGGGGGCAGAGACTGGGCACAGAGAGGGCTCTGAACTTGCTCAGGGTCACACAGCTCTGGGCTGCCCAGCCCTGCCCTTGGGGTTTTTGCTGGTCAGTCTCCCAGGTGGATTTCCATCCCATGTATGGAAGAGCCTGGTGGGCTACAGTCCATGGGGTCGCACAGAGTTGGACACGACTGAGCGACTTCACTTTCACTTTTCACTTTCATGCACTGGAGAAGGAAATGGCAACCCACTTCAGTGTTCTTGCCTGGAGAATCCCAGGGACAGGGGAGCCTGGTGGTCTGCCGTATATGGGGTCGCACAGAGTCGGACACAACTGAAGCGACTTAGCAGCAGCAGCAGCAGCAGCAGCAGCTCCCAGGTGAAAGCTGCAGTCCAGCTCAGAGGACGGGTGAGCGAGCTCTCCTCTCTGGCATGCCCCCAGGGGCTGTGGAGTCAGGGCATTAGGACTCCCATCTTGGCTCCTCACTGGCTGCATCTGAGCCTGTTTACTCCTCAGGGTAAAGGGGTGAACCCTGGGTCTCTCTCATTGCCTGGTAGTTGTAAGGGTAGAATGAGATAAGGTACAGAAAGGCCCGGCATGTGGTGAGTGCCTGGTCAGTGGGGCAGCCCTTCGTCTCTCTCACTGCCTCTGTGCCCACCAGCTCAAATGCTTCTCGAACCCACACTGTGAAGGCAGGTGAGTGATGAGAAAGGTGTTTGTGCTCAGCTCTTCCACAAGAGGACAGCTGGGGTGGGCATCATGGGTACCATTTTATAGGCTGGGAAACGGAAGCTCAGAGGGGTAAGATCGCTGTCTATCAGCACAGTCACCCAGCCGCTCCTCAGAAGGCTGAGGTAAGAACCAGCTGGCTCCAGTGCCCCCTTGTGGAGCAACCCAAGGGCTCAGGAACTGACGAGCCTCTCCCCACCAGGCTACGCCAATGAGGTGGGGGAGGCCTTCCGCTCCCTGGTGCCGGCAGCTGTCGTGTGGCTGAGCTACGGTGTGTCCAGCTCCTACGTGCTGGCCGATGCCATTGACAAGGGCAAGAAAGCCAGAGATGTGAGTGTTAACCTGCCCCGCGACCCCTCACCCTGGCCCGCGCCCCCTTGTGGTCAGTCCACAGCCTTGCACGTGGTTAAGTCCCTTATAGGACAGTCCACTTCCCACAGCCTGGCCTGGCACACTCTTTACCCTCTCCTTTGTAGGGTAGTGACCCCGCCCCCAGTCCTGTGGGTGACATAGTCTATACCCTGGTCGTGGATGTGAGTCCACACTCAGCCCTGAATTGGTACAGTCCAGAACCCAACGCTAATGTGGCTCTGTCCCCAACCCCCACTTCCCTTCCCTCTCCCTGGTCCAGTCTCATGCCCCTTGTCCACAGGGTTTCCCGCCTCTGCCCCTGCTGGATTAAGTGTCTCTTATGCCCACCAGGTACCGGGCCCTGAGGCAGGCCGCAGCAGCAGGGTGACCGTGGCCGTGGTGGACACCTTTGTGTGGCAGGCTCTGGCCTCTGTGGCCATCCCAGGCTTCACTATCAACCGCGTGTGTGCGGCCTCCCTCTACATCCTGAGCACTGCCACCCGCTGGCCTCTGGCTGTCCGCAAGTGGACCACCACCACACTGGGGCTGCTCGCCATCCCCGCCATCATCCACCCCATCGACAGGTGGGTGCGCCCCCAGAGCTGAGCTTTGGGAGGGGTGGAGTGTGACGCCTGCGGCAGAGGCAGCGCTGCTCTTGCGGCTCCTAAGATGGAAAGGGCGGTCTAGGCCCTTGTCGTATGATCTGGCAGGTACATCGGCAGTAAAGGTAGGAGGTGCCGTGAGAGTAGGGGACACAGGACGAGTCAGTTCCCAGAAAGAAAACTCAGAAAACAACCAGAGGTAGGCAGGAACAGGTGCACCCTGGAAGGGATGGGTTTTGAGAAGTTTTGGTGACAGAAGTCCATCTGAAACTGGGTTAAGTAAAATAGGAATTGATTGTTTCATGTAACTGAAAAGTTCAAGGTTGTGCTGCTTGGGACCAAGAAACCAACTGATGCTCTTAGGCGTGTAGGTCTCTTTGCTGGTCTTCTCCCCACCCTATCCCGTCTTGGCTTTAGTCACTTTCCCTCTTCCTAGGAGCAGAGATATCCACTCCAGTGTTCTTGCCTGGAGAACCTCAGGGATGGCGGAGCCTGGTGGGCTGCCGTCTATGGGGTCACACAGGGTCGGACACAACTGAAGAGACTTAGCAGCAGTAGCAGCAGCAGGAGCAGAGATGGCTCCCAGCAACTCCTAGCTCCCCTCCCACCAGCTTAGCAAGCCCATAGGAGGCGTCTTAATAGTGACAGCAAAAGTCCCAGGGAAGGCTGCCATTGGTCCATCCCGGACTGGGTGCCCACCCCTGAGCCAGTTTCCATTTTCTGATTGGCCAGGCTTGGGTCATGTGCCTGCCCTTAGAACCAGAGAGGGGACCAACCGAACCAGACCAACATGGAGGGGGAGGAAGAGTCTTTCCCCGGGAACAGAGCTGACCCTGAGGCCCTGCATGAATCTTTTATGTTTTTGGGCCTCAGTTTTCCCAACTGGGTAAGGAAGAGGGTGATGGCCGCCACCTGGATGGCACTTGTTCCCTGTGTCCAGGAGTTCCTTTCCTAGCCCTGGTCTCCTGCCTCCCGTTCCCCCATTAGCATCCCTTGGTCAGCTTGGGTCATGACCCTACACTGCCCCACAGGTCGGTGGACTTCCTCCTGGACTCCAGCCTGCGCAAGCTCTACCCCTCAGTGGAGAAGCCCAGCTCCTCCTGATCCTGCCCCGCCATCCCTGGCCTGTGGGCCAGCCCATTCCCTGCTCTGTTCCCACTCCTTCCTCCTGCCAGGGGATGCGGATGCCTCGCTCTCTGGGGTCCAAAGCCCTGGCACCTGAGTGGGTTTAAGCTGCTTGGAACCCGAAAGACAAAGACCTCAGAGCAGCAGCTGCAGTGACCCACAGACAGGACTTGAAGCCCGTCCGCTCCCGTGGAATCTGTGATACTGAGCCGGACTGGACTGAGTGGGCCCAGCCCCGTCCCTTGACAGGACAATAACATCCTCCCATGGAGGGTAAAGCACCTGAGGCCCAGACAAGGCGAGGAGCATGGCCAAGATCACTTAGCAAGCTGGGGACCCAGGACTCCCAAAGGCTCAGCCAGGTCACCCTGATGGCGGAGCAGCAAGTCACTCAGAGAAACAGGCATACACCCGCGGGGACCCTGAGGACAGATTCTCTGCCCCTTCCTGGTCAAGGCCTGCTGGGGCCTGGCTGGACGGCATGCCAGCTCTCAGTCCAATAAATCCTCAAGAAGTTGAGTTTTCTCCGTTTCTGTTGGGGATGAGCAGGGATGTGGTGAAGGGGAGCAGGGCGGGAGCCTCAGAGGTGGAGGCTGGTGTCTCTGGGAATGCACCGCTCACAGTGGCCAGCAGTGGGCCTGTCTGGTACCTCCCTGCCCACCAGTGGTCCCCTGCACGTGCCTGGAATTCCACCTTGGTGCTGCCAGCCTCCTCTGGGATGGGCATTGTCCTTTTTCTGCAAGTCTCCTAAGATACACACTAGGAGGGCAGTCTGTTGGGCAGATACCATCTGAGCCTGACTGCAGCCCAGTCTTCCCTTGGTTCACCCCCTCAAGATAACCTCTGTCTCCACAACCTCCTAGGGACTCCCTCCACTGCTGTGCTTATAGCCCCGCCTCACCCCATGTGAGTCCCTAGGGCCAGGGCCTCCATCTGTCCTAGAAGCTGCAGCCCCAGTGCTCCCTAGGTCCCTGCACACATCAGCTCTGTGCCTCCGAGCCAGCGGGCTTTCAGTGGCCCCAGTGTGTGTACGCATGCGTATGTGCTCAGCTGTGTCTGACTCTGTCACGCCATGGACTGTAGCCCACCAGGCTCCTCTGTCCATGGCATTTTCCAGTCCAGAATACTGGAGCAGGTTGCCACTTCCTTCTCCAGGGGATCTTCCCGACTCAGAGATCGAACCTGAGTCTCTTGAGTCTTCTGCACTGGCAGATGGGGTTCTTTACCAGCTGAGCCACCAGGGAAGCCCCCCTTGGTGAGGTAGGGTCAGCAGACTCCTACCAGTTTGTGAGAGCTGACCTGGGAGGCCCAGAGCACCAGGCACAGAATGGGCCGTTGCCCCTCCCAGTTCTGCTCTGAATGCTGCAGGGAGGGCTGCTGGATATAACAAATAAAGTAACAGGATGCGCCATTAAATTTGTTTGGTTTAAACAACAAATAAGACTTTAGTACAAGTATGTCCCTAATATGGCATGGAATGTATATGCACTGAAAAGTTCTTCCTTGTTTATCTGAAATTCAAATTTAACGAGGCATCCTGTATTTATCTGCAACTCTTCTCTGGGGTAGCGGGCATCCATGGAGCTGGAACACCTCCCCCAAGCACCCCAGCCCTCTAGAGGTAGGAAACACTGTCTCCAGCTGCCTCTTTCCGGGGAAGGGGACAGTTCTTTGTGACTGGACTAACTTGTGTTATCCTATTTGATGGGAAACAGACAGAGAGGTCGGTCAACCGGACTGGAGGTGGCAGATGCTGGGTGTAATAGGAAATTGCTTTCCTGGGGCCTAAGAGGATAAGGCAGACCCCGGATGGGGTTGGGGGAGATGTCTTTTCCCACCCCGGGGGGCCTGGTGGCCTTTGACCTGGGGCACGCTGGGAGTTAGGTCCCCCAGTGGCCGCTTCATGCAATGCTCAGGACCACCACGAGGAGGCAGCACCTCCCAATCCGCCCACCTTGACTGGTTCAAACCACTTTCAAGATTACTGAGAAGCATACATGTCATTGAATCGCCCCTAGTCGGCCTGAATCCATGCTAAGTGTTTCCTGTGATGTGGCGTATTTACTCTTTACAAGCACGTTGTGGTCGGGTCTCTGTTTCCTGGAGCGGGAGTCCCTTGAACCCCCCATCTCCCCCATCCCCCTTTCCTACTGCCTTCCAGCCCATGGCTCTCTATAGACTCAGACGCAGAGCTGACTCACAGGCTGTGTGACCTTGGGCAAGTTACCTAACCTCTCTGAGTCTTGGCTCCCTCACTGTACAATACTCCGTAACGACCCTCTGAAGCTGCTGAGAGGGTTACAGGAGAAACGGCTTGCAAATTTGGCCAGAGTGGGTCTCACAGAGGGGGCTATTTAATCAGTATTATGACTATAATAGGCAAGACATTTCAAGAACACACAATTGGTGACTGTGCCATCAGATGAGTAATTTAGAGAGCAAGTATGCCAATTATACGGTTCAGGAACTCCAGCCCTAAGGATTTATTCAGAGGAAATAATTGGATGGTGATTTGAAGATGTGCATCTGAGGATGATCGTCATGGTTTTATTTTTATACGAGAAAGTCTTGCGCACTCCTTAAAGGCCCAGTGCGTAAAGGAGCATTCTTCCGATCTGATCCTGCTTGTTACTGAGTCTCCCCAAGTCCTTTCTGTGTCCTGGTATCTTCTATGACTCCTGGAAGTCCCCGGGATCCAGTCTGAACATCCCAGATTTCAGAGCCTCCCCGCCGAGGCAGTCTCATTTCTCACCATGACACACCCTGCACCTCTGTCCTTGCCTTCCCCTGAACCCTCCAGTCTCTGAGCCTTTGCTCAGGCCATGCTGCCTGCTGGGAATGCCCTCCCCACCCCCACTTCCCTCTGTTCTCAGCCTTCAAGATCCATCTCTAATGGTACCTGCTCCTTGAACCCTCCCTGCCACCTTCCCCACCTCATCATCATGCAGCCCCTCTCCTTGGACAAGAATCATCAAATGACACCCACAGAGAACACAGCCGGAGTGCTTCCTACATGCCGGGCGCTGTGTTACGGAAACTCTGTCACGGCCTTTTCGGCACCTGGTGCCACTGTTATCATCCCACAGATGAGAAAGTGAAGTCCACGTGCGATGAGCCTTCCGTCAGCAGTTAACTCTCACTAAATCTCACGTGAGTGAGGAGGCTTCAGAGCATTTTCTAAAAGGAGGCATTGCAGGCAGGAGGATGTGGGGGCCTGGGGTGGGGGAACGTGCACGTGCTCAGCCTGGCCCAGCTCGGCCGGGCCCTGGGCTCCCGTGTGGGCTCCAGGTGAGGCTCGTTCCTTCCTCAGCCTCCTCTGGGCCAATTTAAGGAGGCTGGGGAGGGGGCAATGTCTCCTCATTATGGCTGCCCCCAGGAGGCTTCTGTGGGTTGCTCAGGTCTTGCTTCTCCACAAAGTCTGGGTCCCCCCCCTTCACACACAGTGGGCAGCTTGCAGGCCTCCGTCTTCCTGCTGCTATGCTGCTCGCTGACCACAGCTGAAATGGGGGTGCCCGTTGGCCAAGGCTAAGCAGGGTCTCTTTCTCTCCCCATTTCACCTCCTGGACACTCAGAACAAAGCGCCTGGCCCCTGAGTGAGACTGGGCACCCGGAAGCTGGGAGCTGGAGGGCTCCTGCCCATTGACTGTGGCTGGGCATCGGTGGATGCCAAGGGGCACCTTTTGACTCTTGGCTGCAGCCCTAGGCTAGGCTCTCTGTGCTACCCCGACCCCTCTCCTGGTAGCAAGTCCACGCCTCTGTCCACAGTGGGGTCTGTGAACTGTGGTCGAGGAGCTGGGACAGATGTGGATAATCTGACAACACAGCTCACAGCAGCCTCGGCCCCAAGGGTGGAAAGGGTCCACCCCTTCTTCCTCTGCACCCCTGCTGCAGCCTAGGGGTGGGACCTTTCCCTCAGGGGGCAAGGGTGAGACCCGATGCTGAGCCATCCTCCCCCACCACATCCTTGCCCAACCTGCAGACACTGCCACCATCTTCCAAGAGTATGGATCCATCCATCTCTGCCTACCTCCCCATCCCTTATTTGTAGGGTGGCCAGATAAAATATAGGACACCCAGTTAAATTTTAGTTTCAGATAAATAGCATGTCCCAAGTATTGCTTTTTTTCTTCTTCTAAATCTGACAACCCTTTCTTCTCTTCCTCCTTCCTATCCACCCCTCTCCCAGCCCCCTGCTCGGAGAGTCGGCGGTCTTGTCCTGTTCTGGCAAGTTGCTGCAGTAACGGGAATTAGTGGTGGGAGGGTGGGAGGAGGGAGGCTTTGGCTCCAGTCCTATTTCTGCCACCCATGGGCTGAAGGAAACGAGGCCAGTGCTGTTTTTGATCTATAAAATGTATCCCTAAGTGCAGATGGATAGTGCTAGCTGCTGCTGCATGTTAGCTTGAATGGTCTCGGACTCAGGCCTCTTCTGCCCGTGACGGGGCTCACCCCAGCAGGCTGGGCTCTCAGCTTATTCCCAAGGAACGTCAAGTCCTTCGTTCCCCACCCACCCAGCCATGTTCTCTGTGGAACTCCTCTCCTCCTGTCAAGAGATGTATCAGGACCTGGGGCTCAAGCCAGCAGCTCCATGTCCCCAGAGCAGAAAGCTCCTGGGGCCGTGGTGTCTCCCCGAGTCACCCAGGGTCATGGTGGGTAGCAAGAGGCTACGCTTCTCAGCGGCCGTGTGAGCACTGGACTGGATGCTGGGCTCTGAAGCACAAGCCCTGCCTGCTCTGCTGTGAGTTTCCTTGGATGACCTGCTTAATCAGCTTCGGGGGTCTCCATTGTTCCAACTGCTCAATGGGCATAATCCTCTTCTGCCCACAAACTGGGATTGGAGAGGGTGACATCCAAGACATTTCCACTGGACAATCTAAGATATTCCTTCTTCTCTGTAAAAGTAGAGTCTCAGGTGGTGGTATTATGGAGCAATTAAGAGCAATGTCTTTGGAGTTAAAAACAAACAAACACACACCTGGGTCTTGGATGCTGTGTGGTGTCGGAAGAGCGACTTCACCTCTCTGAGTCTTAGTATCCTTATGCATGTGTGGCTGTGACATGTAACCCCAGGGCAGGCGTGAGAGTGAAATGAGCTAAACTCACAGAGCACTTGGCACCATCTATGGTACATGGAGAGAACTCACTGAATGACAGCTGTGATTTTTTTTTTTTTTTTTATTGCCAGGCAGCAGCTAGAGCCAGATGTGACTTCCTTTGCTTTTAGGGAAGTGCCTTTAATTGCTTGAAACATAAGATGTGAGTTCCAAGGGGAGGTGGTAAGGGTGGGAGTGAGAGGTTGGGAAAGCTGTGTGTTTTGAGTCAGACAAAGCCTTCTATAGACAGCTCCTAACTACCCCAGGGGGCAGCCACTGCCAGAAATCTGGGGGCTGGGTCACCTGAGTCTCAGGAGAGACCATCCCCGCCACAGCCCCTGTCCGAGGTGCTGAAATCTCCCCTTGTAGAATTCTTTTTATCTTGCACACCCATTTGCTCCCTACCTCCATTCAACTTCACATTAGTTGAGCATTTACTTATATAAGAGGTAGAAGTAAGAAGAATTTAGATACATCTCTGACCCAAGTTGCTGATAACTCATGGGGAAGAAATTCAAGCACACAAATGCCTCAGGAGAAGTGAGGACAAAGGCCAGGAGATTCCTTTTTCTATTTCTCAGGTTGCAGGGACATCCATTCTTGTTCCTGCCCTTGCTTCTTCCTCTTCTGCAGCCTCAGCATCCTCCAAAGTGGTGCCTCCCCCACTTTTCCTGATCTGATCACAGCGCCTGAGTTTTCCCCAAGGCAGCCCTTTCTCTTCTGACTAGTGTCAGAGTCAAGAGGACTACTGAGCAATTTTTGGAGGGAGGTGGGGAGAAGAATATAGAGACAGAAAGCAAAGGGCCAGGGTCTCTGGGAAGTGAGGGAGCCACCTAGACAGGGGTGAGCTCCTTGTCGTATTTCTGCATGCCCTCGTCTGGGAGCAGCACCTCCACTGTGAAGCTGACCTTCTTGGCATGGACAAAGCTATAGGTGTTGTCAAAGCGCAGGACGTCTGGGGAGACAGATGGGAAAATGGGTCGTTGGGCCTGACTCCATGCCTGCACCCTGCCCCAGCCATGGGGGAGAACAGGTTGTGTTCCCACCTGTTGTGTTTGCCAAGCGGGGCCAAACTCCTCCCACTCTTCTTCTCTCCCCCATGGGAACTACCCCTCCTGAGCAGGGCCTGTAAACAGACCCTCATCTCCCCCGGCACATGCCCAGCCTGGCTTTAGTCGCACCAACTGGCAACGAGAACAATGGCCACTGCACCCTGTTGTCTCCACACCTGGACACTCACATGACGGGGTGTCCTCGGGGGCAGTTGGGAATGTCAGAGGCCTCCCAGCCCCCAGGGATGAAGTGGGGTGCTGGGCTAGGCCTGCACACACCTCCTGCCTCCCCTACTTAAAAACCTCCTTACAAGCACCCTGAGAGGTAGGAGTCGTAACCCCTGCTTCACAGGTGAGCAAACCAAGCCTCCAGTTTGGTGAGACTTTCAGGATTTTTGCCCAGGGTTATGCTGCTACCGCCAGGCTGACCTAGAACCCTGGCGCCACATGCAGCTGTGTGGCTCTGAAGTTGACTTGCTTCTCAGAGCCCTGGTTTCCTCCTGGGGAAAGTCATCTTCCCTGCTGTCCCTTGCCTGTGACCTGCGATGCTCTCAACCCCTTCAAGGCCCGTTTGGCTCCCCGCACACCGAAGGTGCGCTGGAGTGTGGGCCGCATGAGTGACTCTGTGGATGAATGGCACTGACCCAGGCTGTATGTCCCTGGGGGCGGGGGGGGTCACTGCCTCTCTATTGCTTTCTCTAAACCACGGGACAGGTGGCTCCATCCTTCCAGAGCTGGGGCCCAACCAGGGCAGACTCACAGACGCCGGCTTCCGTGCAGGTGAGGCTCCCGTCCTCGGGCACCATGTGGGCGTTGTAGCGCTGGCTGGCCAGCACCTCCGTCATCTCCGCGGCCCGCTGCCGCTCCCCCATCTTGGTCTTCAGGAAAACCCCGAAGCCAATGTCCCCTCCGTCCGACGCAAACTGCCACCTGTGTTGGGGGGAGGGGAAGGAGCACGGGCTGCTGCTGAGTCTGAGAGACCCCCGAGGGGCGAGGGTCCAGCTGGGGTGTGGGCGGTGGCCTGAGCCTTACCTGAGGACACAGCCTGGGAACAGGATCTCGTACTCCACCTGGTGCGAGGAGCCGCGGCTGATCTGCGCCGAGTGCTCGTACTGAGTCTTCACCTGGTCCCGCACGTACATGGACTTGGGGATCTCCCCACCGTAGTTGATCTGCAGACACAGAGCAGGACGGGCTTGCTCCCTGCTCCCAGCCATTGCATCTTTCAGGCTGTGTCTCCTGTTGGAGACGTTTCCCCATCGTCTGGAAGTATTCTGCTCATCCTGTCCTCCCCCACCCCTCAGCGGGAAGCCTTCTGTGTCCCACCAGCCTCGGTCAGGGCCTCTTCCGGGAACTTTCTCTCTCAGCTCATCCCTCTGGGTCAAAATTCTCCCATTTCTCATTTGCCTGAACAGCTGCTGAGAGCTCTGTTAGGGCAGGGCTGGGACTAACTCAGTACCTGGCTCACCGGTGTCTCTCCATAGACACTGGTGGAATGAATGAGTGGATGAGAAAGAAACCTAGCTTGACGCCTCTACCCTCCCCTGTTCTGGGGCTCTTCATACCTTGGTTAAACATTTGGGGTTCCCATCTGGGTCGGTCAGGGTCCCCCCAAACTGGGCAGGCAGTTGCTCAGGACTGATGAGTTTTAGCAATCCTTCCTTCCAGTTGCCTGTGGGCAGAGAGGTTGAAGGGTGACTACTGAGCATGGAGGGGTCCCGTCAGTGCCCCCTATTCCTACCAGGAGGGCCTAAGCTTGGCAGGTGGAGGAAGCCCTACAGGAGCTGGGCTGCCAGGGCTGATTCCCCAGTCTTTCAGGCCTTGGGCTGTAGAAGTGTCTTCCGGCGTTGTGTTGCTATGGTAACATGTTTCCCCTGGCTGATCAGTTTGCCCATTTTTGATGGTCTCCCAGTGATGAGCAGTCAAGATTAGTGTTGTCTACGTGCCTTAGGAGACTTTAAATCCCAACGAGGTCAAGGACCATGCTGGGGGCCTTGCAGTGTGCAAATGGCCCACCCAAGTCAGACCTCTGGGTGGAAGACGGTTAGCCTGGGATCTTTGAAAGGACCTCCCCCTCTTGCTGCTTCATCATCACAATCATAAAGCCCATTACTGTTCTTCACGCCCTGTGCAAAGCTCTGCGTTCTGGATTCTCGGGTGTCACACGGCCCCACCCTTATAACCAATCCAAGTTATCCCCCCTACATGGCCATAGAAGGTTAATATAAAGAAACTGAGCCCATAGCCCAGAGGTTGACCAGCAACCAAACTGAAACTGGTAAGGAGGAAGATGTGGACGCCTTAGTTGCCAAAGAGGTATGGCAGGGAGTAAGACAGAGGTAACTGGATAGACTCCATAGTGTAAGACCCACTACACCTTTGAGAAGGAGGAGCCTCTGACTCCAGGTGATGCATGGACCTCTGGATGGGGGTGATGGGCCACCTTACTCCAAAGCTCATGAATAGAGTTCAGGGGATGGAGCTGGAACAACTTACTTCCCAACACTACAATTTTCCTGCGAGTGTCCTCACTCAAGAAGGGCTTCATGAGGTTGTATCCCACAGGGAACAGTTTGGTGGCTGGAGAGATATAAGCAAGTATAATGGGGAAAAAAATGATTCCATCGGGCCATTCTCTCCATAACAGTCAGAGCCAACAGCATGGAGGAACCATGAATTAGGTTGGCAAGTTTCAATGCCCTGCACCTGACAAACCATCCAACCAACTAAGCCAACAAGCAGCCAACAACCCACCATCCAACCATCCAATGTATCACACAGCCAGCAGACCAGCCAACAAGCAGCCAACAACCCACCATCCAACCATCCAATGTATCACACAGCCAGCAGACCAGCCAACAAGCAGCCAACAACCCACCATCCAACCATCCAACGTATCACACAGCCAGCAGACCAGCCAACAAGCAGCCAACAACCCACCATCCAACCATCCAACGTATCACACAGCCAGCAGACCAGCCAACAAGCAGCCAACAACCCACCATCCAACCATCCAACATATCAAACAGCCAGCAGACCAGCCAACAAGCAGCCAACAACCCACCATCCAACCATCCAACGTATCACACAGCCAGCAGACCAGCCAACAAGCAGCCAATCAATTCTCATCAACCCATCAACCAGCCTACCAATCAACTAGCCACCTGACCAAATAATCAAACCCTACCAAACCAATTGACACGTCAGTCAATCAGAAAACCAATCAGTTAAACAACCAGCTAACTGCCCAACCAACTGCCTTTTCCAGTCAGTCAATCATTCAAATAACCAACCATCCAACCAGCCAACCAACCAGCAGTCAACCATCCGCAATCCCACCAAACCAACTAACCAGTCTGCCAACTAGACACTCACCCTCATAGCCAACCAAAATGCTAACTAGTCACTCAATCAGTCTACCAAACTAACAACTATCCAACTAGCCAATCAGATATGCAATCAACCACCAGGCAGTCAACTAGTCAGCTAACCAACTGGCCAGTTAAACAGACAACAGATGAAGCAATGAGTCAACCAGTCCAGTCAACCACCAACATACAACCATCTTTCCATCAATCCACCCACCCAGATAACAACTACCCAAATACTATTGAGTTCCCACCTGGCCCCAAGCCTGTGAGGGATACAATAGAAGTGAAGAATCAAAGGCTTTGCCTTCAAGGAGTAGACAACTCAAGGAAAGCAGGATGAATACATAAAGCTAACTGGAGGCTCAGAAGGCAGTAGGCAGGAAAGGCCAGACTGGGCTGTGGCAGCTGCCAATGGGAGAGGCAGTTTGAGGAGGGAGAGATAGACGTGGGTAGGAGAGGTGAGCGGGGATTCCTGGACAAGCTAGGGTTGGGGCTGCCTTTTCTTGCAGGAAAACCAACCATGGAATTTACCGTTTATGGAGAACTTACTCTGTTCTAGGCACTCTGAGTGATTTGCATGCAGCCAAGCAACCAACCTGCCTCTCTGCTTCCGGGAAAGAAGGCACTATTACTGTCCCCAGAGTTCAGATAAGGGACTGGAGGCACAGAGGAGTGCAGTCACCTGCCACACACCTTTCACAATGAGCATGAACTTCAGGGTCTCTGGGTAATTCTCTTCAAGGAGGCCAAAGAACTGTGGAACCAAGAAAGACCCCATCAGAGCCCGTACCTCCTCTTCGCCTACCCCCGTCCCTTTGCAACCTCCCCTTGGAGGTTTCAGAAGGCTGCGGAGGGATTCCCTTCTTTCCATCACTTCCATGGTCCCTGGAGGAAACCTCTCCACAGACTATTGTGACCACACTCTCGTAATAATTACATAATATTAACCATCTTTAGAATAAATCTTGTATTTATTCTATTCTGTACTACTATTCAACAGTAGTACAGTGATAATAACGGCTACTGTTCATTGCTTGTTCACTACTGGGGCTTCACGGGTAGTGGTAAAGAATCCACCTGCCAACGCAGCAGATGCAGGAGACACAGCCTCAGTCCCTGGGTCGGGGAGGTCCCCTGGAGTAGGAAATGACAACCCATTCCAGTATTCTCGTCTGGAGAATCCCAAGGACTGAGGAGCCTAGTGGGCTACAGTCCATGGGGTCACAGAGAGTCGGTCACGATGGAGCGAGTGAGAAAGCACACTCGTTTGCCAAGCGCGGTGTGTGCAGTTTATGTATCAACTCACAGAAGTGTGGCTATGTCCCTTTGGAGTGCAGACAATCAGTACCCCCACTGTGTAGGTGAGGACAATGGAGCATGGCGGGACAGAGTGACTTGCCCATGTCACAGAGCAGAGGTGACAGGGCAGGGGACGGTTTGTTGGAAGCTGCCCCTGTGGCGTCAGTACGTGCTGTTCCCAAGGCCTGGTCTGTGCAGTCTTCGAGAAACACAGTGATGGGGCCTGGGCTGCAGTGGTGGAAAGGCCACCACCTGTCACTAGATCCTGGCTCTGAGTGAGCAGCCAGTCACTGCTGGGCAAGCTGGTGGTTAAAGCAAGCAGGGCCGCCCGGGGCCTTTGCTCACCTCCTGGTACACTTCCACCAGGGGTTTCCAGAAGTGCTTCAGCCCCAGCCCCTCACAGTCGAATATCATCACGATGGTCTCAATCTTCCTCCCCAGCTGCAAGGACAAGAGCAGGGATCGGGGTGCGGGCTCAGAACTTGGGAGATGGCGCCTCAGCACGTGACCCCAGGGCTTCTCCCAGCTCCCTGCTCTGTCCTCAGAGGAATGAGCAGACAGAACGGTGACTGCATTTACCATCCGTCCATCCACTGTCCATCACCCATTCATCATCCATCCACCCTCCACCTGCCTATCAACCCATCCATTAATTGACCCACCTATTCATCAGTTCACCCATCCTTCCCTTCATACGGCTGTTCATTTATCCACTCATCCCTCCATTTGTCCAGCTAATATTTATTAAAAACCTATGTTGAGCCAGGCACTGTGAGTATGGCATATAGCTCAATAATCCAGAGTTCTTATCCTTAGAGTTCAGTCTGGCTGGGGAGACTGACCAGCAACTGGGTCACCACGGTCCTGAGCTGAGAGCCGCGACTGGACGCACAGAGGTGTAGGGTGCACGTTAACCCAGATGGGGGCCTCAGCGAAGGGGACGGTCTGAGCCTTGAAAGATGGATAGGGCAGAGCCAGTGGAGGTGTGGGGGGAACGTGTGTGTGCTGGGGGTCGGATTATCCCAAAGAAGGAGCAGCAATGGCAAAGACTCAGAGGGACTCATAGTAGCTAGCACTGCTGAGAGGCCCCAGGTGCCGGCCACATGCTCTGTTATCTAACTTCATCTCTGCAACCATTATTATTTGTCAGTTTTGGAGGTGAGGAGACAGGCTCAGAGAAGGGTGAGGTGACTTTCCAACGTGGCACAGCTGGGACGTGTCGGAGCTGGTGTGTGAGCCGAGAGCCCTCTGACCGGGACGTTGAGGGCGTAGGTGTGTTCCTGGGACTGTGGGCCCGGGCAGCCTCACCCGCTCGGTCTGCAGGTCACACTCGTGCAGGATGCGCTCACAGTCCCTCATCTTGGTCTTGAGCAGGTCCTGCTTGGTGACCGAGAAGAGCAGGCCCTTGGGGTCCAGCGGCCCGATGATGTCGTACCACACGGGGCAGCCGTCTCGGTCATAGCCACACAGGCCTCCAGGCATGTACTTCTGGATCACCTGCGTGAGGCCAGACACATGGAACTGGGCGGTGTGCAACCTCCCAGAGACCGCCGTGGGCTTCCCTTGTGGAAAAGATGGAAAAGAATCCTCCTGCAGTGCAGGAGACCCGGGTTCGATCCCTGGACTGGGAAGATCCCCTGGAGGAGGGCATGGCTAAACCACTCCAGTATTCTTGCCTGGAGAATCCCATGGATGGAGGAGACTGGTGGGCTGCAGTCCATGAGGTCGCAAAGAGTTGGACCCGATTAAGCGACCAAGCCCAGAGATCGCCGCCCCACCCCGCCCC
Source organism: Bos javanicus (assembly GCF_032452875.1). Lineage (NCBI taxonomy): Eukaryota > Metazoa > Chordata > Mammalia > Artiodactyla > Bovidae > Bos > Bos javanicus. Next base: position 69,868,292 of record NC_083884.1, read on the forward strand.
CTCGCCAAACCAGGCTGCCCTGGGTGGTCTGAACCTATACACACCGTGGTACAAGCACCTTCCCTTCCCTGGAGGGTGGCCCTACGTCCAGGTGAGAAAGCTGAGGGGCTTGCAGGGGAGGTGCTTGCTAATGGCAGATGCATGGCAAAGGCAGGACTCAGCCAGGCCTGCCGGAGGCCTCCCTGAGTTCTGCCCGCAGAGTCTCCCGTGCCCCTTTTCCATGGAGAGGGGTTGGGCTTAGTGATGAAAAACACGGATACTGAAGGTGAGCAGACCTGCTTCAAAAAACAGATGCGCCTGCTTCCCTGCTGTGCACCCTTGAACAAGTGACACCACCCCTCTGAGCCCCATTCCCCCTCCTCTGCTGGGGAAAGTCCCCAAGATCACACTGGCTTAGCAGCCTGCCTGGCTCAGAGCTTGTGCTCTGCAAATGAAACCAGGACTGTTATTTAGCTAAGGCACCACGGTGGGGTCTGTTCTTCCCGACTCCTCAGTGGGCAAAGTTTCTTTCCCACCTAGACAGGATGCTTTGAGCAAGGCACCAGGGGGTAAGGGCTCAGAGCCACGAGCTAACTGTGCTGCTGAAGAGCCTGCATTTGGAGGCTTGAGGTCAAATCCCAGCTCCACCTAGAGGCTCTGGGACTTTGGGTGGCTGCTTAACCACTGCTGGGCCTCAGTGTCCTCATGCGTACAATGGGTACAGCTGTATCCATCTCAGGCGTTTGTGAGGATTAAATGAGTTCATGCAGGTAAAGTCTTAACTCAAGCTTGGATCTTAATAGGAAATATTCATAATTATTACACGAGAGTTGGCTGCAGTTTCCCGGGGGTTCCACAGGCCTCTCAGGTTTGCTGCCCTTTACTCATGGTCCCCAGTGATGCCGAGGCTGTTGGGTGGTATGTCTATCAAAAACTTGGGGTGTGGGGGGCGCTGCTGTCTCACCTCGGGGGGCTGCCATTCAAGGATGTGGTCAATGTCCATGGTCTTCCGGAACTCCATGTACTGAAAGGGAAATGAGTGGAGATAGAGGCTGGAGGTGGGAATTGCCCCCAACAAACGCCCTTACCAAATTTTCTGGGGGGGATAGGTCTCACCTTGCGGAGCATGGCCTCTGATTTCTGCAGGTCGAAATTCCGAGCTGTGGGAAGATGGAAGGAAGGGGTGAGGTGTGAAAGAGGCTGCCCTGCAGTCATCTTGTCCTGGTCCTGGGCAGGAGGCGGGACTATGGAGGGCACCGGGGGCCTTAGAGGGGACCTTCCTTTCCTGTCCCCTCCCCTCTTCGGGACCTGAAGGTGAAGCAAGATGATGTGGTCGGATCCTGCGAGCCATGGGTCCTCCTGGAGCAGTTGGTACCAGGTCCCTCTTGCTGCCCCTTGCCCTGACCTCCCCCACGTCCGCCCTCACCTCGGAGCCAGCGCAGAAGGAAATAGTCATCCGGGTTGGGCAGGGCGGGCAACACATCCTGGACATTTTCTCGGAACTGGGAAGAGAGATGCTGGTTGAAGAGGTGTTCACACTGAGCCTTGAGCTCAGACTCAGTGATATTTTTTTTTTTTTTTCCAGTTTCTTTCCTTCTCTTCCAGTGTAGTCTGGCCTGCGGTGATGGAAGATGGGTGGGCGGAGGGATGGGGAGGTGAATGGAAGGTGAGATGGGTGAGTAAATAGAAGAAGGATGGGTGGGTGGATGGATGGGACAAAATGAAGAGGAAACCAGTGAATGGATAGGAGAGATGGGGCGTGAGTGGACAGAGGAGGAGAGATCATTGGGTGGGGTGGGAGGGAGGAGGAATGAAGGAAAGGATAGATGGGCGGGTTGGTGGGTAGCTGGGTTGAGGGGTGAATATTCTTTGTTCTTTTCATTCGTTAGCCCCCCAAAGCTTCTTTTTTTCCATCCCATTTTCCATGAAAACATGGCTGGTAATTATGCATCCTCTTCCCCATTGACCGTGGGGATGACATACACACTCTACCCTGACTCTTAGCTCTTACAGACAGGTAAGAGCTTTCAGGGTCCCGGGCAGTGAAACGGAACAGAGTCCGAGGGCAGAGCCTCAGCATCTTCGGCTCCTACCTACGGGGAGGTGGGGAGGAGGCAGGTCAGATAAAGTTCCCAGGTCTGGCACCTGCCCTTCTGTCTGCAAGCAGTGCTGTCCCCCCGGCCGCTGCCCTGGACAGGGCAGACATCACCAGGCGCCGTAGGCTCTGACCCCGGGTGAGGTGACGGCCAAGAGACAGTGTCGAGGACGTGCTGAGCCCAGCAGAGGGGGAGGGTTCCGGCCCCCATGCTCCCGCAGCCCCTCAGCCCTTGCCCCTTGCCTCAGCTCACCTTGGCCAGGCTCTCTGCCTGCTTGGGACTCAGGTCTCCCACTCGGCCGCTCATGGCGCTGGGGGAGGCTGCAGGGGCGGGGGCCGCTCCAGTCAGAGGCTGAGCCCGCTCTGTGGCCCTGACCAAGCCAGGTCTTCTGGCCCCACTCCTGGGCGTGGCTCCAGGGCGCCTCCTCCTTGGCCAACCGTTGGATTGCACGTTACATAATTGGGATTAACTGAGGTCCCATGCTTGGCTCTGGACGATTCTGGGGGTGGGTGGGGAGCAGGTGAGGAAAACAGGGTGTGTCAGAGGTCCCCTGCCAGGGCGAGGAGGCTGGGAGGGAATAAGGCTGGCCTCCCAAGGTGTGAGTGTGCAGCCTGGGTGCCTGTCGAACCCCTCAGTGCTCCCAGGCCTCCAGGGGCAGGGGAACTTCAGGGGGAAAGAGTACTAATCTGAGTGCTGCTTCGCAGGCGGCAAATACTAGCAAAACAATGGGTGTGCTCCCTGCAGGCACCATCCTCTCTGACCCTCGGTCTTCCTCTCTCACTGATGAAACCCTGCACCTACAGTCCTGCTAAGATCACTCTTACCCAGCTCTGCTGGCCGGCAGTCAGGGACTTAGTCTCGTAAATATGTTGGTCACTTTTTCGAGGTGGGAGGCTCGTGGCTTTTTGCAACGTGTCCATATTCAAGAGGAGGCAGGCTGGGCAGAAAAAATGGAACTCAAAAGGTGTCCTCGATAAAGGCTTGTTTTTCTATGGGGCGGGTTACTGCTCTTCCTGTCTTTCAAATTCTCTCCTGCGGTGCCCGTCCTGCGCCTTCAATACAGGGAAGGGCTGAGGGCCCCCAGCCCTGCCGACCTCCCTTCTCATGGCAGAGGTCACGAGGACACAGGAGGCCTTGTCCAAGATCCCCCATCCCCTGCGTCCTAAGGGGGAGGAGGGGCATACTGATGCCCGGGAGGTGGTATCGGTGTTCCTCAGGATTTTAAACATCTGATCAGTGATGGGTGCCCCACCACTCTGCCAGGTGATGAGGGAAACCCAGAAGGTTCCCCTGTCCTTTGACTGAGACATGGAGACTATCAAGGGTTGTGCACCTCTAAGAGATTTATCCTCCAGCTATCGGAAGCTCCGAGGGCGGAGGCCACATTGTCCATGACTGTCTGTAAGGAAACCAGGAGTGCATCTGCCGGAGACCACAGTATAGATACGTAGCTACCTCTTCCAGGCCTTGGGAGGCGGGTCCAAGTGGGCTGAAACTCTCCCCTGGCCTAGCCTCGGACCCAACAGCTGGGCTAGCCCAAGGCCCTGTTCCCAGGTCTCTCCTACCCTCAGAACACCACAGGTCCCCATGCCTGGGCTATCTTGGGACCGATTTAGCTGAGGCAGGTGAGTGCTGAAACCTCCCTGCTCTGGGCCCTGATAGAATCAGGTGCGGGAGAAGGGGAGCCATCTCCCTCCGTCCAGGGCGCCTGCTGCATACACTCTGAAGCAGTTAGGTAATTCTCCACCCTCTGGTCCCTCCCCTCTTCACATTCCAGCCTCTTTCTGCCGCCACCCACACCCACTTCCCACCAGGCGGGCAGCAGGCAGGGATTGGGTTCCTCCACTGCGCTCTCATTAGCCCCTAATCCTGCTTGGTTCTCACCAGTCTCCTTTCTCGCCCTAATCCTCCTGATGGGAGGGTCTCCGGTTACCCCTGGGGACGTCAGAGACTGGGCAGGCAGGGCCAGGAGGAGGAGTTGGGGGTCCCCCCAGGAGCTATGAGGAGCTGAGGGGTATGAGACATATCCTTAAGAGCTTTTCCTGACCCAGACCACAAATTCACATTATCGTCATCATGACTGACAGCACTATGCACTGGAACTTTCTTTAGCAATGGACATGTTCTGTATTTGGGGGGGTTTCTAGTGGACATCACTGGTAGCCAGTTGTCACATGTGAAATGTGGTTGTTGTTATTGTTCAATCACTAAGTCGTGTTCCACTCTTCGCAACCCCGTGGACTGCAGCACGCCAGGCTTCCCTGTCCTTCACTATCTCCTGGAGTTTGCCCAGACTCATGTCCATTGAGTTGGTGATGCCATCCAACCATGTCATCCTCTGTCGCCTCCTCCTCCTCCTGCCCTCAATCTTTCCTGGCATGTGGTTAGTTTTAATTAACCTATATTTCGATTAATTTTATTGTAGATTGTCCCACATGGCTACCATATTAACACAGATCTACAGTGTTTATTGAAGGCTTTGTACATGTCAGGCCCCAAACTAAGTGCATCGCCTCATTTAAACGTCAGAGCCCCCTTCTGGGTAGCTACTATCATTAAGTCCAGTTTGCAGACAAGCAAACTGAGGTAGAGAAGAGCTCAGTGGCCTATCCAGAGAGAAGCACATGCAGTTCATCACTCTGCGGTCATGCTGGAAGCCGCCCCTCAGCCTCAGCTCTGGAGGCTCCACCCCAAACAGGGAGAAGATCCAGGCACGGAAATCACCCCACAGGGATGCAGGTGGCATTGAGCCGGACCTTGAAGAAAGGGAGGATGTCAATCAGTGGAGACTGGGGTAGAGGAAAGGGCAACCCCCGACACCCCGCGGAGGGCACGGCGTCAGCCATGGTGTGGAGCGGGGCGGGTGAAAAGCACACCTGGGCTGTCTTGGGAGGGCAGAGCTGGGGACGTAACATGATGGATCGGGTCCCTGCCCGCAAGGAGCTCAGTCTGCATTTCTGTGCTGAGAACGTTACGTCCTTATCAAACCGCTTGGAAACAGGTAGGCGTATCCTCATTTTACAGTTAAGGATATGAAAGGCCAGAGAGATTAAGAAACTTTTCTGAAGACTCACAGCCCAGAAATGGGAAGCCAGGATTTGAACTCAAGCCCGTCTGACTCTGAAACCTATAATGGAGCTACCACCCAGGTGTACCTTCCCCCAAAGGGCTCAACGTTGTACCCGGCATGTAGGAGGTCGCTCAATAAAAGTGAATAATCATCGCGTGTTAGGAAACCTGGATCCACGCACCTCGGGCTGCAGCGTATTCCGAGCCCAGGAGAATAGATTTCCCTACCTCGAAACAAAGACCTCGGTGAAAAAGAACCACCCCGAACCCCCACCCACAGTACCCATCTTCTCCAAGTCCTAGTTTGCCAAGCTCTCAGGGGCCCATGGCAACAACCAGGCCACAAGCAAACAATCGCAGGGGGTAGACAGGGCCACCCGCTCCACACCCTGGACCCCTCCTTCCAGACGCTAGTTACTATGAAATGCGAAATGCCATAGTATCAGAACCAGTTGGGTGAGTACAGAGGGGGCCCAGGGGGTGAGGGAGCCTCACCATGGGGTGAACGTTGCTGGGGAAGAGGCCAGGGTGGGGTTCAGAACACAGTGGGGTGAGGTGGGGTGGCCTGAAAAGGAGAGGTGAAAGGGGAACTGTGGGAGCGGGAGGTGGTGGGGGGGGCGCCTTGCCCCAGTCCCAGCGGTGGTCTGGGTAGAACCCTGGGGCGGTCTGCTTTCCCTGTTTCCCCTCTGGGCAGTTTCACCTTCTTCTTATTAAAGTGTGAATTCACATACAAGTTTACCATTCTTAAAGTGTAAAATTAGTATATTCACAAGGTTGTATAATCTTATACAATCACTGTCTAATTGCAGAATATTGTTTACAAATATTTATTTTATATTTGGTTGGGTCGGGTTCTCAGCTTTGGCACAGGCAGGATCTTCTTGTAGCTGGCAGACTTTTCTCTAGTTGTGGCACATGGCTTCCATAGCATGTGGGCTCTGTAGTTTTCGACGAATGGGCTTAGTCGCCCCGAGGCATATGGAATCTTAGTTCTCACACCAGGGATGGGGCCCACATCTCCCGCATCGGAAGGCTGGATTCTCAACCACTAGACTATCAGGGAAGTTCCTAATTGCAGAATATTTTCATTATCCCCACCTCAAAAACCACTGTACCCTCCATCAGTCATTCCCCATTTCCTGTACTCCTGCTCCTGCCTCTGGCAACTACTAATCTACTTCCTATCGTGATAGACTTTCCTGTTCTGGAAATTTTATATTAATCGAATCATAGAGTATGTGATCTTTTGACTGGCTTCATTAACGTAGCATAATGTAGACAAGGCTCATCCTTACTGTAGCTGGCATCACTACGTCACTTCTTTTCATAGCTGAATAATCATTTTTTGCATGAATACACCACATTTTGCTTACCCATTCATCAGTTGATGGGCATCTGGGTTATTTCCACTTTTGGGGTATTATGAATTAATGGTGCAATGAACATTTTTTGTACAAATTTTTGTGAAAACATGTTTTCACTTCTCTTGGGTGTATCTTTAGGAGTGGAATTGCAGGTAGTAATTCTATGTTCAACCTTTTCTTTTTTTGATATGGACCCTTTTTAAAGTCTTTATTGAACTTGTAACAATATTGCTTCTGTTTTGTGTTTTGGTTTTTGGCTGCAAAGCATGTGGGAATCTCAGCTCCCTGACCACACCCATATTGCTGACATTGGAAGACAAATTCCCAACCACTGTACACCCAGGGAAGTCCCAAGATTTAGTTTTAGCTCTTATATTTAAGTCTCTCTGTTTAAAAAAAATTTTTTTTTCTATTGTGGTAAAATATGCCTAACATAAAATTTTCCATTTTTAAGAGTGCAGTTGAGTGGCATTAAGTACATTCACACCGTTGGGCAGCCATCACCACCATTCATCTCCAGAGCTTTTTCATCTGAAAAAGCTGAACTGAAACTCTGTACCCATTAAACATTAACTTCCCATTGCTTCCTCTCCTTAAAGCCCCTGGTGTCATTGGCAAAGCTCATGAACAATTCTCGGGAAATTAAAATAGAATGTGGGTAATGAAATAAAGGCTAACCTTTTTTTCCTTTTTCCTCTGTGCTTAGTCTAGTTCCAATTGCTCTCAGGGGGGCTGCATGCAGAGACCTTGCATCGGCTCTTCAGACCGGAGTTCCTAGTGCAAAATGGCTGCGGCAAGCCCTCAGCTCAGTGGGCCGTGTGCAGAAGTGCTGCACACGACACTCAATTCAAGATGGCGGCAGCGAGCCGTGTGCAGAGATGCTGCACCCGGCACTGCGATCTGAAGCCGGGAGCAGCGCCGCTCTGTAGAACTCCGCCCACTCCCCCCTGACCCTATAAAGCAGCCCTGCCCGCGGCCTGTCAGGAGACCCTGGACTCCAGAGCCTGAGCTTGCACTTCTCCATTCTTTGATGAAAGAAATAAAGCTTTCCCAGGTGGCGCAGTGGTACATAATCCACCTGCCAGTGCAGGAGATGCAGAAGACGTGGGTTTGATCCCTGGGTCAGGAAAATACCCTGGAGTAGGACATGACAACCCACTCCAGTAATCTTGCCTGGAAAATTTCATGGAAAGAGGAGCCTGGCGGGGTTTAGTTCATGGGTTTGCAAAGAGCTGGACTCGACTGAGCATGCATGCAAACTTCTTTCAAAACTAAACTCTGTCGCATTCTTTTGACTTGAATGACAACAGGTAGGGGGACCCGTGTTGGGGCCTGACTGGAAAGGTCAGTAACCCTGGCAACCACCATCGTACTTTCTGTCTATACAAATCTGACCACTCCAGGTGCTTCTTGGGAGTAGGATCATATAGTATTTGTCTTTTGCATCTGGCTTCTTTTGCTTTAAGTTTAATGTCATTGAAGGTTCATTCATGTTGTAGCATGTGTCAGAATTTCATTCCTTTTTAAAGGTTAAATAATATTCCATGGTATGAACGGAATACATTTTGTTTATCCATCCATTTCTTAATGGACACATGGGTTGACTCCACCTTTTGGTTATTATGAATAAAACTGTTATGAACATTGGTGTATAAATACCTGTTCGAGGCCCCAGGTTTCAATTCTACCCAGAAGTAGAATTTCTGGATCATAACGTAATTCTATGTTTAATTTTTTGAGGAGCTGTCATACTGTTCTGCACAGGAGCTGCACCATTTTACATTCACAGCCATGCACAAGCGTTCCAGTTTCTCCACGTCCTCACCAATACTTCGCACTCTCTGTTGTTTGATAATAGCCATCCTCAGGGGTGCGAGGTGATGTTTCACTGTGGTTTTGCTTTGCTTTCCCTAATAATCAGTAATGTTCAGCGTCTTTTCATGAGCTGTTGCCCCTTTGTACATCTTCTTTGGAGAAACATCTACTTTTTAATTCACTTTTAAATGAAGTTTGTTGTTGTTGTCATTGACTTGTAGGAGTTCTTTACACATTCTGAGTTTTAATCTCATCAGCTACATGATTTGCAAATATTTTATCATTTCATGGGTTGCCTTTTCACTCTGTTGATAGGTCCTTTAAAGCACACAAGTTTTAAATTTTAATGAAGTCCAGTTCATCTGTTGTTTCTTTTGTTACTTGTGTGTTTAGTGTCATTTTCAAGAAGTCATTGCTGCCAAATCCAGTGTCATGAAGCCGTCCCCGGTGTTTTCGGCCAACATGCCCTTGCTGCTTACCATAGGAATGGGTTGCTATGGTGATAGGAGCATGGAGTAGGGCTGTTAAGGAGGCTGCAAAGTGGAGGAGCTTGTACGCTGTCCAGGGCCAGAGCTGGCACACCTCTGCTCGTGATACCAGGGGCCACCCTAAGGGCATGGAGTGTTCCAAAATTATGCCAAACTGGTCTCTGCTTTTATGGCCATTCTTGGGAACCTGGAGTGCCCAAGACTGCTGTGGGGGAGGCCGAGTCTGGTGGTGATTGCAAACAAACTACCCAACAGCTGTAGTTCCTCTCCCAACACTGAGCAAGTCATCCTCAAATGGTTCAAAAATATATGGTGCTGAAACAGCTGAGTTTGAACCTTGGCGTCCCCTCTAATGTGCTAGGTGAGCTCGAGTGTCAGATTTCTCATCTGTAAATTGGTGCTAATAATACTCCCTTCTTATAAGTTTACTGGGATGGTTAGAAGAGGCCAGTAAGTTATTTCACCACCTCCCGGCACATGACAAGTGATCAGTAGACCTGGTTTTTATGGTTATGTTTGGGCCGCTCACCCCACCTGCCCTCAACTCCAGGACACCGACATAGCTAGGCGAGCCCATCCTTTCTGGGTCCGTCTCTCTCTGCGGCTGCCCCACCCAACCCTCTCCTTGGGTCTCTCCAGAGTGCTGAGTCACGCTGCCAGGTTCTGCCCTCCTCCAGCCGTACTCCTGGTATGACCCAACCTCTGGGGGTAGATGGGTGAGGAGGACGCAGGGCTCTGGAGCCTGATATCCCAAATTCCAGGCCTGGCACCATCACTGAGCAAATGAACGTGTCTCTCAGCCTTACTTTCCTTCCCTGAAAAGCAAGGAAGACGATGTTTATTTCTCAGAATCAACACAAGATAGTGTAGGTGGGGGTCAACAGCAGTCAGCACGAGGCAGGTGACAACTCCGCTGTGTGATGAGCGCTGGTCCTATTGCTCCGAGAACATGGAGAAGGCACCTGAACCCTGCTGGGGGGCGGGAAGGGGCCTAGGGAAGGCCTCCCGAATGAGGGCTCTGGGAGCCTTGAGGGTGCACGCAGCAATATCAGGGAGGGATGGACTTCCCTGGTGGTTAGGACTGCGCTGCCCCTGTAGGCGGCGTGGGTTTGACCCCTGGTCAGAGAACTAAGACCCTGTGCGCTGCATGGTGTGGCCAAAAATTAAAAAAAAAGATTGGGGAGAAAGTCCAGGCTGGGCAAAGGCAGGGAGGAAGGACAGAGCTTGACGGATTGGTGAGTTCAGGTTGTTGGGGTCGGGGGAGATGCAGTTAAGGCCCAGTGTGGTCAAATCCCAGAGGACCTGGTCAGCCACCACTGAGAATGACCCCTCTTGGGGGGAAACGGGTAGCCAGTGGAGGGCTTATGCAGGGAACCATGTGATCAGATTTTCATTTCAGAGATTTTTTCTGGCTGCCCTGTGGAGTGTGGACAGAAGAGGGCAGGAAGCGGCAGAGAGAAACTCATGGGCTCCTTTCTAAACATCCAAGCAAGAGATGACGGAAGCCCAGACCAGGGCAGTGGCCGTGGTGCTGGGGGTGGAGTCCAGACGTATTTAGTGAGCAAGCCAGCAAGCTGAGAACCAGGACGCAAACCCCGGTCGGACCCCCTCTTTCTGCCTCTGCAGATGGCCCCAAACAGCCCAGGGCCTGCTGAGCTTGGCTTGTTGGGTCTCAAAGGCACTGCATTCCTGAGCAGAGTGCCGAGAGACCCAGTTCCTGCTTCCTCGGGGACAGAGGCCCTGCTGGCCCAACACCGCCCTCTGATGGCCGAAGGCGAGGTTGCCACAGTCGCCGCAGCACTCCTGCAGCCCAGGCCTGCCGCCGCCTCCTCTCTGAAGCCTCCTGATGCAAAGCCCACCCACCGAGCGTGCTCAGCAAGCTCCGTGCTGTCTGCACAGATGGCCCTGGGTTCACATCTCATCTCCTCCCTTTAAAAAAAAAATTTATTTAAAAATTAAAAAAAAATTATTTTTGGCTGCACGAGGTCTGCATTGCTGCGTGCAGGCTTTCTCTCTAGTTGCAGCAAGTGGCGGCTTCTCTTGTAGAGCAAGGGCTCTAGGGCGCGGGGCTTCAGAAGCTGCAGCTTGCAGACTCTGGAGCTCAGGCTCAGTAGTTGTGGTGCAGAGGCTTGGTTTGCTCTGCGGCACATGGGATCGTCCTGGGCCAGGAATCAAGCCCGTGTCCCCTGCACCGGCAGGCAGGGTTCTTAATCTCTGGGCCACCAGGGGAAGTCCCCTCCTCCTCTTCATGTTGTTCATCAACCTGAAAAGTCTCTTCCCGCCCTGATCCTCACTCTCCCCAGCTTCTGGAGGCGAAGCTTCGGCCCAGGCCTGGTGCCCAGTCGTGGGGGCGGAGCTGGAGTAGAGTCACGTCCCACCGAGGCACAGATCCCCGGGCAGCTTTGTCCAGACCCTGGGCATCTCCACCCCACCCCCAGGAACCCAGCCGTTCGCCCAGTCCCGCTATGTGCCCCCTGCCCCAGGCTGGCACTCACTGGCAGGGGCCCACCGTCCCACATGGACCCTCCCTTCCCCTGAGAGGCAGGGCAGGGCCACTGCTGGGAGCTGACCGGAGTTCTGGCTCCACCTCTGCCGTTGGACATGGAGCTATTGGCCAAGGCTCTCCCCCTCACCGAGTCTTGGTTCCTGGACCTGTAAAATGGGCTATAATTCCTGGGTGCTTCAGGGTTGCATATAAAGGGTCTGTGCAAACTGGAGTGCCATGCCACGGAGCGCTGGTGAAGCTGTGACTGTCTCACGGTGATGTCCCCTTCAGCCTGGGCTTTTGGAAGGTGAGCTGGACAGCAGTGGAGATCTGAGGGGCACAAGAGCCTTTCCAACTACATTCAAAAACCCCTGTAGGCCCCTTGCCTCTGTCCCTCCCCCTGGACCTCCCAGGTCATGCGGCTTTGCAGCCAGGAGGAGGGCAGGACGGCAGGCCCTGCCTCCATTCCCCTGGGCAGGTGAGGCCTGGGAGATTTTGCCATTCTTTCCTGACAAACAACAGGGCCGTTTTGCAACCTGCCTTAAAAAATGGTTTTGTTTTGTTAATAACCACCAGATGTGTACACACAGAAATGACAAACATCAGAGAGCCGTTAGCAGCGCCGCTCAAGAGCCCTTCTGGCTTCCCTCCGGCTTCAAACACCCGACAGGCGCCCTCACCCCACTCCTCCGTCTGGAAGGCCTGTCGCACCTGGTCACCCCCCACCCCCACCCCTGCCACGTCTCTCAATTATGCCTTCAAGGGCCCCTAGAATTTGGCTCCTGCCCCTCTAAGCCCACGTGATGGCACCCTCCCACTTGATAATCACAGGAGTCACTTCTGCCTCCCTCACTGCAGGCAGCCTTCCCATTAGCGGAGTCAGATCAGTCCAGTGTCCCCAGGATACCCACGGCCTGCAGTGCCTGGCACCGGGCACTCAGTAAACATTGATGAATGAGTTGAACAAACAAGAAAACAAGCTCCGGGTAAACCAGCCCCTTTCTGGGCTACTTCCTTTTTAAAGTGGTGGTTAGAAAGGCCAGGGTCAGCGTTCATATCCACAAACCTCTTGTTTTTAGGCGAGGGATGTGAAGGTGGCAGGAAGGCACTGGGAGTCGCCGTCATGACAGTTGGGCCCAGTGAAACCTGGCACAGGGTCCCCCTCCCCCTCCTCCCTTCCCTGCCACGGGCGGTGGGAAGATGGCCTTGGTAAGCCAGGACCTTGAGGGCTCTAGATGTCCCTTCAACTGGGAGGCTGCACAGAGGGTGACCTGTGCAAGTGGGGTGATGGGAAAGCCTACCACATCCGGGATGTGGGAACGCTCTTGGACATGAGATGCTGTGTGACTTTTTTCCTGATGGACCCAGGCTGTCCCCTTGGTGATGGTGGGGCAGTTTTTTTTTTTTTTTTTCCTTGCCAAATGATTTAAACACTCCTTTGGACCAGAGTGCCTTGCAGCATTGGCTTATGATATTCAGTTTCTTTCTTTCTTTCTTTAAAGATTTTTTGAGGTGGACTATGTTTTAGCGTTTATTGAATTTGTTACAACATTGCTTCTGCTTTATGTTTTGGTTTTCTAGCCCTGAGGCATGTGGGGACTTAACTCCCCAATCAGGGATTAAACTCACACCCCCTGCACTGGAGGGTGAAATCTTAACCACTGGACCACGAGGGAAGTACTGGCATTCAGTTAGTTTGCTTTGCATAGCGGCAGAGACCCTGCTCAGACTCTGTGCTTCATCGTTCTTGGTGGATGGAGGGCTGGGTCCACAGAAGGAGTGCTGGGACCTCACCTGGCTCACCGGAAGACCCCCACCTTCCCAAGCCTCATTATTTCCTTGCCTAAAACAGGCTCTGGGAAATCGAGAAACCTCTTATTAACCAGGGAAGATGAGAGCACAGAGTTTGAGAGTGGGGAAGGGACCAGAGGCAGGCTTCTTGCTCGCGAAGCACCTGGAGAGTGGGGCTCAAGGAGGCTTGCAGTCCCTGGGAAGGGCCTGGGTGGCCAGGATGCTAATGCTTGGCAGCAAGGACCCTTTCACAGGGATGTCTGGCCACTCACTCCTGGGGACGTCACCCGAGTGGCCAGCATTCCACCCTGTGGGATAGCAGTACGGGAGCAGGAATCCAGAGCCGGGGGCCGGATCTTCAGAGGTACTGGGGGCCGCTGGCCTGGCCCAGCCAGAGGGCAGGGGGCAGGGTGCAGGGTCGTGGGGCAGCACTCTCAGGCCCTGGTGGATGGCTTCATTGACAACTAGAGTCAACCTCAGAGCCACAGTCAGCTTGGCAGCTTCCTGCTGGGTGCGGTCCTTCCAGCAGAGCCGGCAGTGATCCTGACTGTGGGCTGTGGGCCCCAGGAGAGCCAGCCATTGAGGAATAAAGCCTTCACTGGCCTGCTGCTGAGTCGCATTTGGGGCGCGGGAGGAGAAGGGTTGGCAGCCGACCTTCAGCTGTCCCCCTGGTGAGACGCAAAGATGGAGGAAAAGCCTGATGGTTCTCCTAAGGAGCAAGTCTGAGTCCAGGCTGGGTGCCCTGGGATGGCAGCTCCACTCTGCACCCCAGCACGCCCATTGCATCTCCCTCCAGCTCTGCTTGGGTCCTGGCCCCACTCAGAGCCAGAAAGAAACCAGGCTGGAGGTCGGCTGGATCACAGCAGGTGGGGACGGGGTGGGAGACAAACTGGGAATTCCCGGGAGACTCGGCTTTGCGGAAGGCTGAGTGTGGCTCTTCACTGATGGCTCACTCTCTGTTTCTGATCTTCCCTCCAAAGGCGGTAGAGCCAACCTGGAGAGCTGACGCTCTACCAGAACAGAGACCCGCTGCCCGCCCCCCGGCAGGCCTGCCCATCCCTCTCCCCGGCCGCCTCCAGCCAGCCCTGCAGCGCATCCCTGCTGAGCCCCTACATGCGGAGAATGGGGCTTCTCTGCTCTTCAGGCCTGAGCAGTGCTCCCTGCAGCCAGGGCTCAGGCACACCCCCACCAAACCAGGGCCAGGCGTGGGTGCGCCCTAGGATGGGGGGACCTTGTCGGGAAGGACACAAGGGCAGGTTCTGCAGGCAGGACCTTTCCTCCTGGACACTGGCTCTCTGTGAACAGGGGATGGGGTGTCTGCCAGGATCTTCCCGTGACCCACACACTGGGGGTACCCTTCCTGCTGGGCCACCGAGCCAGGCGGGCCCACAAGGAGCTGAGACAGCGAGGTGAGGTGAGGTGGGAGGCTCTCCGTGGTCCCCTCCAGCACCGCTCTGCCTGGAAGGGCAAGGACAGGGCAGGGTGCTGAGGGGTCGGAGAGCTCGGGCACGGGGCGGCGGGGTCTTCACTGCAGTGGGGACTGTCTTGAGTCCTCGAGACCCTGAATCTTCTCCTCAGAGGCCTTGTCGGGGAGCAGCACCTCTACAGTGTAGCTGATCTTCTTGGCGTGTATCAGGCTGTAGGTGTTGTCGAAGCGCAGGACGTCTGCAGAGACAGAGGAGGAAGCAGGCAAAGCGAGCCCAGCATACCTGCACAACTGGGTGCTCTTGGGAAGGGGCCGCCCAGGACCGTGGGTGGGGCGGGCGGGTCAGCCATGGCCTGGCTCCCAGCCCATCCCTCCCGACTCTTTCCTTGGCTGATGCTTGTGCTAACCACAGGAGTCACAGTAACCTCCAGCATGCATCAGCCCGTCTATGGGCATCACGTCAGGGCTCACAGCTCCCTGAATCCTCAAAGTGGCCCCACGCAAAGTACGATCATAGCCATGTTATGGACAAGGAAATGGGCTTACGGAGGTTGATGAGACCTTCTGATGATTCCAGAGCAAGTGAGGGGAGGGACTGGGATTCCCTTATCCTGATGTTCCAACCCAGAGGGGATCCCTACTTTCCCCACCAGTCACTTTCTCGTGTCTTTAAAAAAATTTATTATTTTTAAAAAATATTTTTATTTTACTTATTTGGCTGCACCAGGTCTTAGCAGTGGCATGGGAAGCCTTTTCTGTGGCATGCAGGATCTAATTCTCCGATCAGAGATCGAACCCAGGTCTCCTGCACTGGGAACGCAGAGTCTCAGCCACTGGACCACCTAGGGGGTCCCTAAAATGTTTATTAAGAAAAAAAAAAAAACTTCTGGGTCGTTTTGTGCAGCGTGTGGGATCCTAGTTTGTCAAACCGGTGGACAACAAGATCCTATTTCCGGGCTGTGTGCTCAGATAGGCATGGCGGCCCTCCCATACCTGGGCATCGTTGGGAGGGGCCCAGAGCCCAGGCAGGTGGTGGGCTGTGACCCCTGCATCGGAAGTGCAGAGTCCTAACCACTGGACCACCAGGAAGTCCCTCTTATGTCTCTTTTAGAGGAATTTTGTTCGCTGCCAAGGTCCAACATGATCTGGATCTGATGAGCCATACAGGTTTCTGTCTGCACCCTTCTAATCCCTGCTTTGCACAGAAAAGTGAACTGTGCGTGACTGGTTCATATGCTCAGTCGTGTCTGACTCTTTGTCACCCCACGGACCGTAGACCACCAGGCTCCTCTGTCCATGGGATCTCCCAGGCAAGAATACTGGAGTGGGTTGCCATTTCCTCCTCCATGGGATCTTCCCAACCCAGGGATCAAACCCATCTCATGCCTCCTACATTGGCAGGTGGATTCTTTACCACTAGCACCACCTGGGAAGCCCTGGTTGAACCCATTCTCCTTCTCCAGGGAACAGCAACCTTGGGTCTCTCTTCTCCTAGTGCTATTCCCTGCAGAGGCAGGAGGTCAGCGATGGCCCTGGGCAACACCGCTTCTGCCAAAACTGACCAGCCCGAGAGGCCTGGGAGTGGGGGACAGACACCTGGAAGGGTCATCTCCTCGGGTGGTCCACGCAGGTGGGCAGCCTGGGAGCCCTGACGCTGAGCCCACGGCTGTTTTCCAGCTGTCTCTCATTTAGCCTGTTGAGTGCGGTGAAGGGTCTTCCCAGGAGCTGAGTCCACGGGGCTGCGAGCCCTGCTCTCCACCACACCTCTCCACTCCTGTACCCACACCTGGGAGCCTCTCCTCAGATCCAACACCCGAAGCTGATGCCCCAGCGTCCAGGGTATCTAGGGGCTTGCACAGAGCCCCCCACACCCACCCTGAGAGCTGGAAATTGGAGCAAACAGAGGGGCCAGACCGGCAAGAGATGTCAGATCATTTCTCCACCATGAGGAGGAAAGCGACCCCAGTGAACCCTGTAGCTCTTACAGACGCCAGCTTCCGTGCAGGTGAGGCTCCCGTCCTCGGGCACCATGTGGGCGTTGTAGCGCTGGCTGGCCAGGACCTCCGTCATCTCCGCGGCCCGCTGCCGCTCCCCCATCTTGGTCTTCAGGAAAACCCCGAAGCCTATGTCCCCTCCGTCCGACGCAAACTGCCACCTGCAGGGGACAGGGCCCCACTGACCGCCACCTGCCTGGGCTCCGGGCCCCTCCCGACCACACCAGGTGTGTGTGGGGGGCGCCGTGCCCACCTGAGCACGCAGCCCGGGAACAGGATCTCGTTGTCCACCTGCAGGGAGGAGCCCCGGCCCACGGTCGCCTGGTGGTCGTACTGCACCCTCACGTGGTTGCGCAGGAAGTAATGCTGGGGCACGTCGCCCCCGTAGTTGATCTGCAGGCGAGGGTGGTGAGCGGGCACCGCACCACGGCCATCTCCCCTCCCTCCCCGTCCTCTGGGCACCGGACCTTGGTCAGGCACTTGGGGTTGCCATCGGGGTCGGTCATGGTCCCCCCAAACTCCACGGGCAGCTGGTCGGGGCTGATGAACTTAGGCAGCTCTTGCTTCCAGTTGGCTGTGGGAACAAAAGTGGGGCTCTGTGGGGGGGGTCGGGGGTTCAACAGAGGGCAGTGGGGCCAAGTCCAGGGAGAGGCCTGATGTGTCCTACACTGGCTCCTGGGCACCAACTCCTGAGAACACCCAGGAGCTCCGCATGGCCACCCAGGCCATTGTCTAGGGCCCAAAGCCGCGATTGAGAGTGCAAAGGTCACTGAGGGTCGGGCCAAGGTCAGGGCCTGAGTAAAGAGGAGGAGCTACAGGGAAATGGAGCCTCTGGCATCAGCCTCTGCTTCCAGGCGGAGGCAGAGGTGTCACAGCTGGGAGGCCGGGTCACTCACCTCCCATAATCACTATCTTCTTTCGGGTCTCCTCACCCATGAACGACTTGACCAAGTTGTAGGCCACGGGGAACAGCTTGGGGGCTGGAACACACAAACTCCCTTGAGAAGCTGGAACGGAGAGGACCTGAATACACAGGGTCACAGCCAAGGGCATGGGTGGGACAGAGGTCGGACAGACCTAGATGCTGCCATTTCCTTCTGTGAGACCTTCAGGGACTCACTCACCCTCTCTGAGGCTTAGCACTCCTAACTGAAAAGTGGAGATCAAATGAAACAATAAATGGTTGCCTCCTCTTCCCCTGTGGTAGGGCATCAGCAATGGTGATTCCCCAGGGGCGCCTCTTCCTTTCCACACTCACGGTGTGCCCACGTTGCCTTGGCACCCGCTTGGGTGCAAGTAGGGGGCATCTGCATTCGACCTCATGTTCCACCAGGATGACTCAAGCTTACTGGGTGCTTTCTGTGGGCCAGGCTCTGTGCTACACTTTCCCCACAGACTATCTCATGTAACCTCACAGCTATCTTATAGGGAAGGTGCCACTGTATCCCCATTTTACAGAATGGGAAGCCAGATCATCTGACCCTAGAACACATGCAGCGAGCCCTTTGTCATATAGCTGTTGCAGGCACAGACTGCACTCCATGGATTCTCAGTCCGTGGACTCTCTGATGCCAGTCCCCAACCAGGTCAGTAAAGAAAATTACAGTAAACATTTAGAGACATGGCGTATTTGACATTGCTGCAGCACACGAGAGCATGATTTTGTATATTCCAAGAGAATCAGCTGAACAAAGACAGACCCATTCTCCACCCAGGAGGGTTTAACAGTCCCTGGTCTGGGTGGCTTCCCCGCTGTCCCCCTCCCCTATTCCTCACCCTTCCCACCCCAGGAGGTCATCCCCATAGTGGGCTCACCTCGAATAACAATTAAATTCTTCATCGTCTCTGGATAATTTGCTTCCAGAATGGCAAAAAACTGTGGGGTCAAGAAGAGTCTGAGCGAAGCCAGCTGCCAACACCTCCAGCCCCCAGATTTCTGCGGCCCTGATGCTGCTGGACCCCAAGAGCACCCCCCCACCCCAGGAGCCCATCCCGTCCTCCCCGGGAGCATGGCTGTCATCCTCAGTGGAGCTCTTGTTCAGACTCTTTCTCCCTGGAGGGTGGATCCCCAGGTCAGCTTCACTGGCTGCTGTCTGGGGCCCCTGGGCAGTGACCCCTCCTCCATGGACCGGAGGCTAGTGTGGGCAGTGTGGCTCCCTGTTGGCTTTGAGCCAACGGCCAACCTCACCTGCTGGTAAACCTCCACTGCTGGCTTCCACAGGTGTCTCAGGCTCAGCCCTTCCATGTCAAAGACCATCACGGCCGTGTCGACCCTCCTGCCCAGCTGCACAGGACAGAGCAGGCACTCGGGTCAGATGATGGCTCCAGCCAGGAGATCCTGGCCAGAGAGCGCCCCTGAGGATCCTTCCCTCCACCGTCCTGCCCCCTCCGCCAGCTGCCCACAGCATTTTCCAAACAGACAGAGCCCATCCAGGGTCTAAGGAGGTGCCACCTCTGAGCCTTAGCGTGGTGGCCCTCACACTCTGCTCAACACTGTAGCCTGGAATGAGTTAACTGTGATTAAAGACATCATTTGTTCACTGGGCATCTTCACGTACAGTAGTATACTTGTCAGCCAGCGATGCAGCCCCACAGGTGAATCCAAGCCAGAACTGCTGCTGGGGGGCTGTGTGGCTTTGAAAGTATTAGTCGCTCAGTCATGTCTGACTCTGAGCCCAGGGACTGCAGCCTGCCACGCTCCTCTGCCATGGACTTCTCCAGGCAGGAATACTGGAATGGGTTGCCATTCTCTCCTCCAGGGGATCTTCCCAACCCAGGGGTCGAACCTGGATCTCCCTGCATTGCAGGCAGATTCTTTACCATCTGAACCACCAGGCCTTGGGTGGATTTTTAATCCCTTTGACCCTTACTTTTTCCCTCTGTAAGATGGGGATAATTCCAGGCCCTGAGAGGTCTGTGAGGATTCAACGAACCCAGGGTCCGGCGCTTGGCCAGTGCCTATTAAATCTTAACAGATACTAACTAGCGCCACCGCCACTTTAACTGCTGGCTCCGATTGGGAACGTCTGTGAAGTTGGAGACACTGCTTTGAGCCTATAAGTGAGCCATCTTACATGAGAACACACAGGCACGACACACAACATTAGGTAATTCTCTCCTGCCCGCCACAAATCTCGGTGGAGGGTCTATTTTGTGCCCCGCTCTGTGCCAGACGCTGGGGATGCAGGCCTTGCCCTTGTGTGGAATCCCATGAGGACACATATATATTAACCATAATATCCCACAGTGCCATAACAGCTTTAGACACTTAGACTCACAAAACCAACCCGGCCACACTTGGCATTAGATTCCCTCTGAAGGCTAGTGACCAGGAAACACAGAGTCAGGGGCCAGGAGAAGCCCTGCAAAGGAGGGTGTGGTCCTTCTTGGCTTAGAAGCCCCGTGCCCCACATATTTTGGTAGTAACTCCCTAGAGGCACCAGGGATGTGCCCAGATTGAAGGGTCACCAGCTTCTGGGGATGCCCAAAGCAATGGCTCCTCCATCAAGGTTCATAGTTACACAATCAAGGGACATCTTTTCTGTAAGCAAAGCTGACCACCCACTGTTCCCAGGGATCCAGGGGATTACAGCTAGAGGATTCGTAGCACCAAGGCCAGCATCTCACCCAAGGTCACAGGGGAAGGGCTTTGGCCACACTTGGTGTGCACCAGCAGAGAATGGCATGCACGTGTTAGACGCTCGTGCAAGGGTGACTGCAAGTGAAGCAGAGCCCAGTGTGCTGAAGGCTAGGGAGGAGCGGGTGCCTCCCTCGCCAGTCCTGGTACCCACCTTTAGACAGACGGGACCCACCACGTGCCGTCTACACGCTCGCATACCTTCTGACTCTGCTGCTCACACTCGTGCAAAAGCAACTCGCAGACCCTGATGCGCTTCCGGATCAGCTCCTGCTTGGAGGCTGACAGGAGGAGGCCCCTGGGGTCCATGGTCCCGATGATGTCGAACCACACGGGGCAGCCCTCGTAGTCGTAGCCGCACAGGCCGCCGGCATCGTACCGCTGGACCACCTGGACACGGGGTGCGGTCTCAATTCGAAGCAGCCTCCAGGCCAGGTCCCCGCTCCCTCAGGCGGCTGGACGCGATGGGTGAGTTGAGGGGGCGGCAGTGGCCTGGGGGACCCCACGTGGGCTCACCTCTGAGGGCTTCCACTCGAGGATGTTGTCCAGGTCCTGTTGCTTGCGGAACTCCACGTGCTGCGGAGACACGGCTAGGGCTTGCAGACTGCCTGCCCCAGAGGTCACAGGCCACGCCCCTCTGCACACAGACACCAGGATCCTACCAGAGCCACCCCAGGTGCCACCAACATAGGACTGGGGGTGGGAATGCCAGGACGAGGGCTGTGGGGGACCCGGGTCTGAGGCAGAAAGGGATGGAGGGGGAAGGACTGGGCAAGAGTCCCTGGCCTCTGTCGATAATCCCTGGGGATAATTCCTGGGGTGCAACGTGTAGGAGACAGGATGCTTGTGAGCACAGGGTCTCACCTTACGGAGCATGTCCTCTGATTTCTGCAGGTCAAAGTTCCGGGCTGCAAGAAGAAGGCGTGGTAAGAGGACGCTGGAGGTAGAATGCAGCCTAAGCCATTCTCTGACAGCTCATAAAGAGATAAGCTCCAGGGGCAAGGAGGGTACACCTTCCTGATGCTCCAGGAATACACTGGGGGTCTGGAATTTTTTTAAAAAAAAGAAGCAAGGATCTTTAATCCTCTCGAAGACTGTGGAAGGCCCCTGATTTCATTTCCCAGGCCTTAAAAAAAAAAAAGCAACTTTATTGAAGTATAGTTGATTTATAATGTCGTATTAATTTCTGCTCTACAGCAAAGTGATCCAGTTATACATACATATATGTTCTTTTTCATAACGGTTTACTATAGGATACTGAATATAGTTCCCTGTGCTCTACAGTATCCAGGCCTTTATTTTTTAGATATTTATGTATTTGGCTGTGCCAGGTCTTAGTAGCAGCACACGGGCTTTTGAGTCTTTGTTGCAGCACGTGGGATATTTAGTTGTGGTGTGCGAACTCTTAGTTGCGGCATCTAGCATCTAGTTCCCTGATCAGGGATCAAACCAGGGCCCCCTGCATTAAGAAGGAGCTCAGAGACTTAGTCACTGGGCCACCAGAGAAATTCCTCCAGGCCTTTTAAACTTGTTCACTCTAGAGCTGAGCTAGCCTGCAATATTTAACATCCCCCAGGGAGCAGAGATGCCCCTGGTGTTAGGAGGGGTAAGAGCATGGGCTTTGGGGTCAGATTTGAGCTTAAACTCTAGTTTTGTCCTTTTATTTGCTGCGCAACCATGAGTAAGTCACTTACATTCTCTGAGCCTTAGTTTATCTGGGACTATCATTTTAAGAGTTATTCAAAGGATGTCATGAAGGACTTTTGTCTTATAAATAAAATTTGAACCTTTTCTGATGCCCTTTTCTGCATTGAGATAGCCATATAATTTCTTATCTTTAACTCCATTAATGTGTTTGATGACACTGATAGGTTCTCCTTTCTTTTCTTTTTTTTGGCTGCGTGACTTGTGGGATCGTCCAGATTAGGGAGCGAACCAGTGACCCCTGAAGTAGAAGCTCTAAGTCTAACCACTGGACCACCAGGGAATTCCCTAGGTTTTCTGATGTTGAACTCTTCTTGCATACCCAAGATAAACTCTCCTTGATACTGTTGCATGATTTTAATACCTTCTTGGATTCTGTTATATAATATTTTACTTAGACTTCTTGAAAAGCAGAGACATTACTTTGCCAACAAAGGTCCATCTAGTCAAGGCTATGGTTTTTCCTGTGGTCATGTAAGGATGTGAGAGTTGGACTGTGAAGAAGGCTGAGCACCGAAGAATTGATGCTTTTGAACTGTGGTGTTGGAGAAGACTCTTGAGAGTCCCTTGGACTGCAAGGAGATCCAACCAGTCCATTCTGAAAGAGATCAGTCCTGGGATTTCTTTGGAAGGAATGATGCTAAAGCTGAAACTCCAGTACTTTGGCCACCTCATGCGAAGAGTTGACTCACTGGAAAAGACTCTGGTGCTGGGAGGGATTGGGGGCAGGAGGAGAAGGGGACGACAGAGGATGAGATGGCTGGATGGCATCACCGACTCGATGGAGTGAGTCTGAGTGAACTCCGGGAGTTGGTGATGGACAGGGAGGCCTGGCGTGCTGCGATTCATGGGGTTGCAAAGAGTCGGACACGACTGAGTGACTGAACTGAACTGAACTGAACATCTACATTAGTAAGTGAAATGAGCCTATAATTCCCTTTTATCGTCCTTGGCTAGCTTGGGAATCAAATCTACCCAAGCCTCATAAAATAAATCTCACTCTTTCATATATTTGAAAACAACTCAAACAATTTGTATACCTAAGAAATTAGCTGGTCTTAAAACTGGAGAAATTCACCTGCAAAGCCATTTGTGGTCTGAGTTTGGAGGGGAGAGGATGTTTTTATTACCATTTAAATGTCTTTCATATTTACTGATCTATTGAGGGTTTTCTTTTTCTTCTTCCAGGAATGTATCCATTTCATTTAGATTTTCAAATTTGTTAGTGCATAATCATACCTGCTATTCTTTTATTGACTTTAAAAAAATCTGTGAGATGTCTCTAGGAGATTTTTCTATTGAGAACCAGAGTATGGTTTCTGGTCCTATAGACAGTGGTTTGGACACTGCTCCTGGGTCCTCTAAACTTTTTTACTATGTGTCAGACTGGGAGTACCGGGCAGGCACAGTCCGCTTGGAACTGGCATCCAAGAGGGAGAGATGGACCCAGACGAGGGATACGGACAAAGGAAAACAAAGGAATCAGCCTCAGAGGGTCGGGAAGGCTCCTCCGCTTCCAGCTGAGCTCAGCCCTGGCCTTTGACCCTGCGATGCTGGGAGGACAGCTGAACTGAAGGGGGCGGGGCCGCATCAGCAGAGCAGCTGCATTGCGAAGGGGAGGGTTCTGAGGCCTGCACCCTCTTCGTATCTTAGGTCCTTTTCCTTGCCCTGACCCAGCCACCTACAGTGCATACAATTTCACTCTTTTATCTAAGACCCATGAGGTACCTGAAAAGCTGATTTTTAAACCCAAAAAGATTCAAAGGAGGAGGAGAGAGGTCTGAGGCTGTATCAAGTGGCTTCAAGAAATCTGCCATCCCCCAAATGGTCCAGATGAACATATTGGCAGAGCAGGAATAAAGGTGCAGATGTGGAGAATGGATGTGTGGACTCAGGGGACGAAGGGGAGGCTGGGGTAAACCAAGACAGCAGCCCTGACACATGTACACGCTGTGCAAAGCAGACAGGAGCTCGGGGCCGTGACCACCCAGCGGGGCGGGACGGGGGTGGGTGCTCGGGGCCCTGTGACCACCCAGAGGGGCGGGATGGGGGTGGGTGCTCGGGGCCCGTGATCACCCAGAGGGGCGGGATGGGGGTGGGTGCTTGGGGCCCTGTGACCACCCAGAGGGGCGGGATGGGGGTGGGTGCTCGGGGCCCTGTGATCACCCAGAGGGGCGGGACGGGGGTGGGTGCCGGGGCCTGTGATCACCCAGAGGGGCGGGATGGGGGTGGGTGCTCGGGGCCCTGTGATCACCCAGAGGGGCGGGATGGGGGTGGGTGCTCGGGGCCCTGTGACCACCCAGAGGGGCGGGATGGGGGTGGGTGCTCGGGGCCCTGTGATCACCTAGAGGGGCGGGACGGGGGTGGGTGCTCGGGGCCCTGTGATGACCTAGAGGGGCGGGACGGGGGTGGGTGCTCGGGGCCCTGTGATGACCTAGAGGGGCGGGATGGGGGTGGGTGCTCGGGGCCCTGTGATGACCTAGAGGGGCGGGACGGGGGTGGGTGCTCGGGGCCCTGTGATCACCCAGAGGGGCGGGAGGGAAGTGCAAGAGGCAGGGCATATATGTACACATAGAACCGAATCACTTTGTTGTACAGCAGATACTAACCGCATTGTAAAGCAATTATACTCCACATTAAAAAAAAAAAAAAAGAAATCTACTGTTCCAACTCCTTTTTTAGCTTGGGTGGGGAAAAAGACATTAAAATGACATTAAAAATGAAATAGAAACTGCCTCAGCCAAGAGCGCCTAAAGAGACAGGACAAGAAAATGGAATGTGGCATCCTGGATAGGATCCCGGAATGGAAAAAAACTAAGCAAATCTAAATAAAACACAGATCTTAATTACTAATCACATAGCAATAATGGCTCATTAAAGGTCACAGACATACATATGAAAGTCAAGTGTTAATGTGAAGCATCTATGGGAACTTTCTGTACTATCTTCACAACTTTTCTGTAAATCTTTTTAGAATGGTTCTAAAAAATAAAGTTTGTAAAAAAACAATAATTAAAAAAAAAAAACAACCAACAATCAAATGAAACAGAACAGAAGGGAGGCCTTCCTCTGTGTAGGCTCTGTGTGCGCCCATGACCTCAGGTCTGACTCCCAGCATCTTGAAGGTAGAGACCAGTATTACACAGGCCAGGAGAGCGAGGCAGCTTGTATGGGCACCCTGCTAGCAATCACTGTTCTGTCTGATTCCAGCCTGGCTTCTGACTTCCCTCCTGGCTCAAGCTCAAAAGCCATTCCATGGGATATGCTGAGATGACATGAATTTTTTCCCTAAGTTCTAGGGTGGTTTCTGTCACTCTATTCTGCACTACTGCGGCAGTTCCTAGAGGAAATTCCTCCTCTGCCTTTAAATACACCCAGTCTCTGAACGTTCACTGGGCACTGGTGTCAGATCCCTGAGAGAATGACACCTGAAGCCCTGTCTTCAAGGAGCTGGAGACAGACCCAAGGGCAAGTCCTGAAGACGGTTCAGTGGTATTTACTCAAGACCTGCCCAGGCCTGTCATCCTGAGAACTTCCTAGGCGTTACCTCTAACCTCACCTCACCCTGTTGCCCACCATGCCAGGCACTACACCCTCTCATTTAATTCATAACAACCCTTGGGGAGGTGGCCTTATGCCCACTTTATGGATGAAGAAACTGAGGCGCCATTAAGATTTCTGTGCTGTGCTGATTTGGGCAGGAAATGAGATTCCAGCCCACTCTTCAGGGCTGTCCCCCAAAGTCTCCCACCTGCTTTCCTGAAGCACCACCCCCATTCCCTGCCACCCTGTCAGCCTCCACCAACCCCAGCTGGCCTCACCTCGGAGCCAGCGCAGGAGGAAGTGGTCATCAGCCTTGGGCAGTGTGGGGAGCAGGTCCTGAAGGTTGTCCCGGAACTGAGGGAGGGGATACAATGGTCAGAGGTGCTCCCACAATCCCAACGCTGTCCCAGACCTTCCCAGTCTCAGTCCACTGGTCAGTCCTGCCCAGGGACCCTGCAGAGTTAGCAGCACATGCCCGGACCAGGTTGCGACCTGGGAATGGGCCAGCCCTCAGCCCACCATGGCAGGAAGAGTTGGATCCTTCTCAAACCTGAGGGGTTCTTTGCCCCACAAGACCCTTGTTCTGTAGGTTCGAGGGAGGGTTGTGCCGTTTCTGTTTTTATAAACATCCCTGGTGAATCTGATGCAGGCCCACCAGAACATTCTGGAGACGTTGTCTGGATATTGCATCATGAGGGTCTGGACTTGGAAGCAAGTAGCTTAACCTTTCTGAGCCTCAGTTTCCTTGTCTGTGAAGTGGGGATAATGATACATTTGTGCCAGTCAAAGGAGTTTGTGAAGGTAAAGGCTTTAGATTCAGGCCTGGCTTGCAGCAGGTGACAGATGTGAGGTTCACAAACCAGGAGCCTCAAAAGAAACCCTTCTCCAGCGTCTGAAACTGCCCTTTCACAGGCTTAAGGTGTGAGCCACGGTTGTGATTGGAGAAGGAAATGGCAACCCACCCCAGTATTCTTGCCTGGAGAATCCCATGGACAGAGGAGCCTGGTGGGTTACAGTCCATAGCATCGCAAAGAGTCAGGCGTGACTGATCGACTCAACAGCAACAGTTGTGATACCCTCCTGTCCCCAACGTTGCCACCCTGAATTCACAGCTTCCAGTCTCTGGCCACCTGCAAACTGATTTTTTTTTGCGGGGGGGGCGGTTGCCGGGAGCCGGTGAGGCATTCCACTCGTGACAAAGGTCATGAGGAAGGAGGCTCGGCATACACAAAGGCGGGATCGAGCCTCAGGAGTCCCCCCGGATATTCTCGAGCATGTGCCCCCAAAAAACCAGAGTCTGCCTACTTTATTGCTTTGTGCTCTCACCTCTGACTTTACTGGGGGCTGTCCCCTACCACCATCTCGCTCTCTCTGTCAAAGAGTTAACTTACAGCTCCAATTAATAAAGTTCCTGGGCAATTAGGAGTGTTTAAATCCAAATCCCTCAGATGGCTCTCTAACTCGCCTGACAAGTTTACCCGGACTCCTACAGCTATGCATACGATTGTTTACAGTCTCCCAGCCTCGAGAGGCACGGGAAGCTTAAGATATTCAAATAGCTTAGAGCCTCTCAGAGAGTTACAAACTGTCGGAATAAACTAGTAAAAGATTTCATTGATGAGCCAATGCTTGTTGACAAGTTTTCACATCCCCTGAATTGTATCCTTGAATATGTATTAATTAATAGTTGGTATGTAGAAAAAATAAGTAGTGGCCTTGGTGTTAGTAACTTTAGACCCTTAAGGTAATAAATTCTTTCCTTTGTTGTAAACCCATTACACATCCACCCTATAGGAATGCAATTTTATCTTGGGAAGATGGCACCAAACCTTAAAATAATTACTCTTAGAGAAAATAAGTCTTTGTTGATAAGTTCTTGTCAAGAGTCATAAAATGTTAATAGGCCTTCTGGCCAGAAGATGATGTAAATCACCTAAACCATTTGTATATGATAAATTTGCAGGAAAGAAACCCTGGTTTTTGATAAGAATCAAAGACTGCTGACTTTGCATCCCCTATTATCCTCTATGTGTGACTTAGGGTATATAAGCCCCTGTTGAAAATAAAGCTACGGGCCTTGTTCACCAATGCTTGGTCTCCCCATGTCATTCTTTTCACATTCTGGCTGAAGTCTCCATCTGGAGCGCGGAACCCACCATGCTTACTAATTATGCCTGGGCTTCTAAGACCCACTCGAGAAGGTGTCTAGGGTGAGGCACCTTCCGCTATTCGAGAGGGCGCATGCGGCCTACATAAGTGGTGCAAACTTCTTGTCTTGAAGTTTTATTGGTCTCCCGCGTAAACCAAGCTACTCAGCCTCTTTTCTCCACTGAATTTTCCTACTGAGCTATCCTCATTCTATTACTCTTTGTATCTCTAATTAGCATATAAATAGTCGCCTAGGCAGTCTCTCCTTCGAATACCCTGGATCAGCCTGGGCTGGACCACGGCGGGGGGGTTGTGGGATCTTAGTTCCCTGAGCAGGGACTGAACCCAGGCCACAGCAGTGAGTCCTAATCGCTGGATTGCCAAGGAATTCCTGGCAAACAGAATTAATGCTGTAGCACCTAAGACCTCCTCATGGTTATGACACTACCAGGTAAGGCTCAGACTTCCCTGGTGGCTCAGACAGTAAAGCGTCTGCCTACAATGCGGGAGACCGGGGTTCAATCCCTGGGTTGGGAAGATCTCTTGGAGAAGGAAATGGCAACCCACTCCAGTATTCTTGCCTGGAAAATCCATGGACAGAGGAGCCTGGTAAACTACAGTCCGTGGGGTCCCGAAGAGTCGGCCACGACTGAGTGATTTTACTTTCACTTTAGGTGAGTCCCATAAGGCTGTCTTGATAGCACCAATCCCCCCGCCCATTTCCCTTTAATGAAAACATTAACAATAGGGAGAAGGCTTGCCGCCTGGGGATTCAGAAAGCCACAGAGAGAAACCAAACAAATAAAGGTTGCAATCTGGGCAGGAGACCTGGGCGGCTGTCTACCCAAGGCTGCCTCAGTGCAAAAGGCAGGGCCGCCTCCTCCACCTTCTCAAGGGACAGGCGCCGGCAGAGGTGGAGAGCAGTACTGAGTCCCAGAGAGGCCCAGAGAGGGGGGCTCCTGGGCCAGGTGGGTGCCCAGCTCCCTGGACAACCTGTGCGCTGGAGCCGAAGGTCTGGACGCCCACTCTCCAGGGTCCCCTTTCGCGGCTGTGCCCCGGGGGCTGCTCGCCCCCTGCCCAAGCCTCCCCGCTCCCAAGTTCCTCACCCGGGTCAGCGCCTCCTGCTGCTCGGGGCTCAGGTCCCCAACTCGGCCGCTCATGGTGCCCTGAGCGCCGGTGTCCAGGACGAGTCTGTCCTCCCCGCCGCCTGGGCTGTTTTTGCTGGGCGGGTCGGATGTTGGTCCCGCCCCCACGGCCTGGAGAGCACCCCTCCTTCCCCGACCCTTCCCGCCAGCTTTGCGCCTCCGCTCAGGGACTTTTCCCACAGTCGCTAAGGCACACCCTACCCGGGGCAGGGAGGTGACCTGCTCCAGAGGGATCCCAGAGCACAGACTCTAGGCGGGGGTCGGGGGGTGGGGAGCGCCAGCAGGCTCCTCCCACCTCCCGGCGACCTCATCCCAGGGGCTCCCACAGGGTCCCAAGGGACAGGCAAGACAGGGGGGCATCAGAGACATGTGGGCAACTTTCAGGGATCACAGCAGATCTCCTTCCCAACAAACTTAATAAATTTGGTTCACTGCTCCGGGTGGTTGCGTGCCTTTCTGCCAACCTGCCCCTGGTCTTGACCACAGGCTGGGTGCTTGCCAGTGCTCCCTAGCCCGTAGGAGCTCCGGTAAATACAGAATGGTTTCAGCCTTCAAGACAGCCTGGAGGAGGGCCTTCCCTGGTGGTCCAGTGGTTAAGACTCCGCTCTGCCAGTGCGGGGGGGTGCTGGTTCCATCCCTGGTTGTGGAACTAGGATCCCACATGCCCTGAGGTTTGGCCAAAAAAAAAAAAAGATCCAGAGGATTGCATACGGCAACCCAG
Organism: Bos javanicus; assembly: GCF_032452875.1. NCBI lineage: Eukaryota > Metazoa > Chordata > Mammalia > Artiodactyla > Bovidae > Bos > Bos javanicus. The sequence continues at coordinate 69,897,697 of NC_083884.1, forward strand.
GATGGGCTCCTAATCATAGTTATTACTGTCGAGACTCACCAGAGCAATGACCTGCAGGGATAGAGAGCTAAAAATGCACCCTCCCTCCCCAGGGTGAGCTCCTCAGCCCAAAGGCTGGGACTGGAAGGTGTCAGTGAGCAGATGGCAGCCCCGGGCGGGTGGTGGAGGGTTGGGAAGCCCAAGGTGCTGGGCAGCTGCCACAGGTGTCCAGGGCGGCATCCGAGAGCCAGGCAGAGGTCACCAGGGACGGTGAGAAAACCCAGGTTGCCTGGGCAGGAATTTTCGAGGGAGAGGAGCAGGCGGGAGGTGAAGGGGAAGAGGGTGGTTAATCTGGTCACTGGAACCTTTACCCTCTGTCGTCACTTGCAGTCAAACCACGTTCTGCGCTTCGCTGGCCAAGCTGGTGGCCGCCAGCCACGTGTGGCCGGGCATTGGGAACGTGGCTTGTCATTAGTGCAAATGGAGATGAGCTGTAACTGTGAAATGCACACCAGACCTTGAAGACAGCACTCGCCGAAATGAAATGAAATAGCTCATTAATTGTTATACAGATTACATCTTGAAGTAATATTTTTTGATACATTGGGTTAATATATTGTTAACATTAATTGCACCATTTTTTCACTTTTTAATAATCTATAATTTTTTAATTAATAAACTTATTTTTAAGGGCAGTTTTGGATTCACAGCAAAACTGGGCAGAAAGAAGTATAGAGAGCTCTCATATACCCCCGTCCCTTCACCCCACAGCCTCCCCCACCGTGGACGCCCCCCACCAGCAGGGACATTGATTACAATCAGTGACTTGGTGTTGTACATGCTCTGGGTTGGTCAATGTATAATGACATATTCACCATCGTGGTACCATAGAGAGTAAATTCACAAGTCACTGCCCTACAAATCCTCTGTGCTCTCTGCCTTCTCTGTTTTCACTTTGTAAGAATGTGAGGACCAGAAAAGTTAAAATTACATGTGTGGCTCACATTTGTGGCTTGCATTATACTTCATTTGGGCAGTACTGTCCTGGAAGGATTTTAAATCTTAAGGAAAAAAGAAAAAGAAATTACCAAAGGCTAAAAGAAAGTAGAAGCGACGCTTACCACGTTTCTAGAAGGGGATGGTCTGCACTTAAAAACAATGACAGAAATCACAAAGGGCGATCAATTGGTTTGCCTACATAAACATACAAAAATCTGTGAAACAAGAAATGGAATTCAGGCATTTAGTCACTATTGGCTAATGTGAATTTGGGAAAAAATAAAATGGGACAGAAATTGACATCCTCATAAAGCAGGGGTCCGCAGCCTCCGGGATCTGACACCTGATGCTCTGAGTGGAGCTGATGTAACGAGAGCAGAAATCAAGTGCACAGTGACTGTCATGTGCTTGAGTCACCCTGAAACCACCCCCACCCCCTTGGGGTCTGTGGGAAAATCGGCTTCCACGAAACTGGTCCCTGGTTCCAAAAAAGGTTGGGAAACGCCATTATAAAGAAGGCAGGCAAACTGATAAAAATGGCCAAAGGACGCAAGGCACCAATTATCAGAAGAGAAAATGCACAGTGGCAATAATCACGTGGTTAATGCTTAACCTCCAGGTCACCAAAGGAGTATGTATACAAGCAATGACATGCTTTTTCCTCCAACAAATCAGCAACAAAAGAAAATAAACACACACAAACACACAGACACAAAATCGCTTTAAAAACGAAAATAAATTTCGTTATAAGTTGGTGAAACGGAGACATTCATATGTTGCTGGCAGGACTGCAAATCCACTTCAGCTTTTCTAGAAACTACGGACAATACCTATTATTAGAATCCTTCAATCGTTTACCACCTTACCCAATAATAATCCTAACTAACAAAAGATTTCCAGCTTAAAGTTGTTTGTGGTTAATAGGAATATTGGAAACAATTTTTCAGAAAACCACTGCGCTTAATATGATGATGAAGACGTTATAGCAACATGGAAAAAATACCGTGAAACAAGTTGGAGAAGGCAGGACCACGTGACATACGCCGTGTGGTGTGTGAGCTCGGTGCGCAGTCGTCACCAACTCTGTGCCACCCCATGGACTGCAGCCCACAAGACTCCTGGTCCAGGGGATTTTCCAGGCAAGAATACTGCAGTGGGTTGCCACGTCCTCCTCCAGGGGATCTTCCCAGCCCAGGAATCGAACCCGCATCTCCTCCATTGCAGCGGATTCTTTACCACTGCGCCACGTGGGGAGCCCTATGCTTCCAGAATGTACAACAAACTCCACTAAATAAAAGAAAAGGCAGACAAGAGAAGAGACGTGTCCCCAACTTTTCTCACTCCTTGGGAAGTCATAGTTTTTAAATACCACAGGTAACAAGCCACCTCTGAAGAGAAGTCTTTATTTAACTAACACTTTGCCAATGTTTTCTATGGGCCAGGCCCTGTCCTAAGGGCTTTGTAAATATTAGTTCAGGCTGTTTAATAGGTAATGGGAGCCACATTGGTAATTTTAAGTTCTTTAAAATGTAAAGACTTAAAGTTTAAACACATTAAATTATAATTTAGACACATGAAAATTTTAATTGTAATAATACAGTTTATTTAAGATAATGCCTCCAAAGTATTATCATTTTGGTGTATACTCGATATGCTTAATAAATGAAATCATTATTTAATCAATAAGTTAATAGTGAGAGAAATCAAAGAACTAAAGAGCTTCTTGATGAAAGTGAAAGACGAGAGTGAAAAAGTTGGCTTAACGCTCAACATTCAGAGAACTAAGATCATGGCATTGGGTCCCATCACTGTACTTGATGGCAAATAGATGGGGAAACAATGGAAACAGTGACAGACTTTATTTTTGGGGGCTCCAAAATCACTGCGGATAGTGACTGCAGCCATGAAATTAAAAGATGTTTGCTCCTTGGAAGAAAAACTATGACCAATCTAGACAGCTTTTAAAAGGCAGAGACATTACTCTACCAACAAAGGTCCATCTAGTCAAAGTTATGGTTTTTCCAGTAGTCATGTACAGATGTGAGAGTTGGACTATAAAGAAAGCTGAGCACTGAAGAATTGATGTTTTGAACTGCCGTGTTGGAGAAGACTCTTGAGAGTCCCTTGGACTGCAAGGAGATCCAGCCAGTCCATCCTAAAGGAAATCAGTCCTGAATATTCATTGGAAGGACTGATGCTGAAACTCCAATACTTTGGCCACCTGATGTGCAGAACTGACTCATTGGAAAAGACCCTGATGCTGGGAAAGATTGAAGGCGGGAGGAGAAGGGGACGACAGAGGATGAGGTGGTTGGATGGCATCACCAGCATGATGGGCATGAGTTTGAGCAAGCTCTGGGAGTTGGTGATGGACAGGGAAGCCTGGTCTGCTGCAGACCATGGGGTTGCAAAGAGTCATACATTACTGAGTGCCTGAACTGAGCTGATCGTGCATTCTTTTTTTTTCTTTGGATCAAGTCTTTGAAGTCCAGCCTTCATTTTGGGTGGCACTTTTCAACTCCAACCAGCCTCATTTCAAATGCTGGACCAGCCACATACGGTGTTCTGTTTGCTTGTTTTTACATTTTGATTAATGTATTTATTTCTTTTTGGCTTTGCTAGGTCTTCCTTGCTGCGTGGGCTTTGCTCTAGTTGCGGCGAGCGGGGCTACTCTTCATTGCAGTGCACGGGTTTCTTGTTGCGGGGGCTTCTCTTGACGCTGAGCTCAGACTCTAGGGGGCAGGCGTGTGGGCTCAGTCATTGCTGCCCCCAGGCTCTAGAACACAGGCCCAGTTGCTCCGAGGCATAAGGGATCTTCCCTGAAGGGGGATCAAACCCATGTCTCCTGCATTGGCAGGCAGAATCTTTACCACTGAGCTACCAGAGAAGCCCCTGTCTGTTTTGGTTTGGTTTTATTGGTCACGTCTCACAGCTTGCAGGGTCTTAGTCCCCTAGTCAGAGATTGAACCCGGGCCCGTGGCAGTGAAAGCGAGAAGTCCTAACCACTGCACTGCCAGGGAACTCCCCACTTGTGGCGTTACGGACTGCATTGTGTCTGCCCCCCAATTCATACATTGAAATCCTAATTCCCAGCATCTAAGAAACAGGGTCCTTACAGATGTAATTAGTTAAAATGAGGTCAGAGTGGAGTGGGGTGGGCCCCTAATCCACCATGACTAATGTCCTTATGAAAAGGGGGAATTTGGGTACATCCATGCCGACAGGGAGGAGGCCACGTGAAGATGAAGGCGGGGGTTGGGGCAATGCTTCTATATATGAGCTGCAGAACACCAAAGACAGCCAGCAAACCGCCAGAAGCTAGGGGAGAAGCAGAGAATAGATTCTTCCCCCGCGTCCTCAAAGGGAACGAAGCCTCCCAGCCCCTTGATCCCGGCCTTCTAGCCTCCAGATCTATGAGACAATAAGCCTCCTGCTGGAGCCTCTCGGTTTGGGTGCTCTGTGGAGGTAGTCGAGCAATTAACACAGGTGGACAGTGGTTGCCGTATGGACAGTCCAGCATCGTCTCATCTGATTCTCCAGACACATTCTAAGGTTGGTCCTACGACTGTTCCCACTTATGGGTGAGAAAACTGAAACCAAACCCCTCCCCGCCAGGTCTCACACTCGGCAAGCAGCAAAGCCAGGATTGGAATCTAGACAGTTGGTGCAGGGCCAGCTGCTAAGCCTCTGTCTGCCGAGGATGGTTCCAGGTCAACGTTGAGTCCCTGTTTTTCCCACGCAGTACAGGTGTCCTGTCCCGAGCCTGAGCCATCACTGGGCATAGAGGACTTCCATTCTACCCATCTGGGCGCCAGGCAGCCGGATCCCCTCTTATGTAATATGCTGTCTCCTCCCACTTTCTGAAACTTGGCTCATTTCCTTGGTGCTCCTGACCCATGGGCCCAGAAGCCGGGCTATGATGACTGCAGTGTAACGGTATGTGACCCCGATCCCTCACCTCCAAGCCCACTCACGGCGGAATCTATCCCTCCCACCTCCCAGCTGCTCCTAAAATTCCTGGCATCTCTCAGGGGCCCTGCTTGCAGTCCTCATTCACACCTGTAACCTGCTAACTGAAGGGAAGCCCGTGCGGTGAAGGCCATCTCCATTTGTTGGCATGAGATCAGCTCTGCCAGGAGCTCCTGCCCAGTCTTCCCCCATCACGGCTAAACTGATCCCATTCTGTGGATGTCTAGGCTGGGCAAATGCCGCTGGATGTTCCTCTAGGAATGTAGAGCTGGGCTTGGGTCACCCTAGGTGGGGGGATTGAGAGAGAAGGTCCACCTGACTCAGATGCCCAAGGCAGGGCGGCCTCACACCTGGGCCTGCCTGGGAAATGGAGATTAGGCTCTAGGGCAGCTGGGGGAGTGTCTCCTTGGCTCTTCCAACCAATTCAGGGTGACCCCAGGAAAGACAGGACCTTATATGACCATACCCGCAGTATCATCTATACCCTAGAAACGGAGATGGCCACAAGAGCCTGGGAGAGAGAGAGGTGGCCAAGGGGATTCTGACCCACAACTCCCAAAGACCTGGGACCAGGGAAAGAGGCGGATCAGGGGCCATAATTGGATGCCTGTCTTTCTTCTCCTACAAAAGACAAGAGGGACCTGGCCTTTCCAAACCACAAATGACCAAATAGGGTGTGTGTGGAGCTACCTGTCTCCCCCTGCTGCTACCTCCTGCTACAGGGCCTTTGCACACGCCATTCCTTCTGACTTGAGCTCACTTCCCTTCCCTCCTCCTCCCATACTGCCTATTCGTGCCTCCCCGTCTCCTTCCCATCTCCTAAATGCTCAGGCAGACCCCTGCTCCTCTGTTGCAGAGACTTGCTCTCAGTAGACATGGCTTGGTTTGACATCTGATTCAGCCCCTTAACTGTCAGCCCCGTGAAGGCATGGGTCATATTTGCTGCTCATCTTTGGATCCACGTGCCCATTTCACATGTGCCAGACTGAGCCTCACAGGCTGGTAAGAGCCAGAACCAGGGTTTGAACCCTTATTTGCACTCAAGTCCTGTATCCTTAACCAATATCTGTCCTGGCTGCCTGAAGATAGAGGGTTCTAATAGAAGTCTGAGCAAGACCACTGCTCTGGAGGTCTTGGAATGTCCCCCAGAGGAGGTGGTATTTGAGTTGGGCCTCTAAGACAGGAAGAGGAGGAAGATGTTCTAGATGGAGGGGTTTGCATAAAGAAGCCTCCAGAGGCAAAAGGGAAGAGGGATACTCCAAGGGCAGGGGCCTCAAAAGACTGAGGTCACGCCACGCTGGGGACTATGCCTATGAGCTATCAGAGTGGGCGGTGGCCTTTGAAGCTTTTCGAAGAAAACATGGATGTGATTCCTCCTGCGGCAGGAAGATAACCTTGGGCGTGGGTTGAAGGGAGGCCTGGTGTGAAGGGTGGCCTGGCCAGGGCAAATGTTCAGAGAAGAAACACTGGTCAGGACGCTATTGCACAAATTTACGGTGGAGGTGGGCGGGTTCGTGGGGGAGCGAACAGTGAGCTGGGGCGGGTCAGAGCCTGGACTCTGTACCAAACCAGAGCTCTGTCACAACCTCACTTGGGGAATCATCAAAGAGCTACTCCGTGTCTGATCCATGGGAGTTATACCCTACCTGTAAACTACAAATTCATTACAGCTGATGGTTTTGAGCACTTCAAATACCCAAAGAGCAAATACAGAAACCCAGTGAATCCAAAAATTGTTACTACAGTTTTATTTAAGCTTGTTCTAGAGACATCCCACTTGAAACTGCTTTATTGATTCTTTCTTATACTTGTTTCCTGGGCTTCTCTGGTGTCCAGAGAATATCTTTGGCAGGTATTAGACCTGCCAATATAGCAGATGCAGGTTCAGGCCCTGAGTCGGGACGAGCGCCTGGAAAACAAAATGGTGATCCACTCCAGTATTCATGCCTGGGAAATCCCATGGACAGGGGAGCCCGATGGGCTACAGTTCATGGGGTCGCAAAAGGCTTGGACACGACTTAGGACGCAACAGCAACCATATATTTGTCTCCGTACCTTCCTTTGGTGTAGTCCTTGGGTTACAACTGTATTCTTTGACATCTTTAAATTTCAATATTCGTTTTCCACTGTTGTGTTGGAACTTTAAATCTCCATAGATCCAAATGGAAAAGTAAAATGTTTTAGATATTTCTTGGTATCAAAGCTTTGAGTTATTGGCCAATTAACTCTGGATTGGGTGGCGTATATCTGGGGGTTTCTCCCAAGGTGATTAAAGCCTGAACTGATGGGTATCAGGCTGAATTTACTATCAATAGCTCAAGTTCACTTGTTACCTCGATCAGACTTTGAAAGTTTACACTTTTTATTCATGGTTTGTTCGTTTACAACTTAGAATGGCCCTTTCCTTCTTCTCAAATATCTTTCTATGCTTTCCCATTTTTTTTGATCATTGGTCCGATTTCTCTCTACCCTGCCTCACTGGTGGGGCTCTCTGGAGGATGACTTCTGAGATGAAGGCTCAGTTTGTCTCTGGTGTTCCTCTCCTCAGAAGGCCACCTCGTACACCCCACGATGTACACACTGCTCAGTAGAGCTTTCCACAAGGGTGGACACTTCCTGTATCAACCGTGTCTGGCTGGGTAGTGTCAAAGATGAACAAAGTCAAACGCTAGTTAAAGAGGTAAAGATGGATTTTATTAAGCATTAGCTATCGAAATAGGGAAGAGAGACTGGCATAAACTGAACTCAACTCTGTTGAAAGAAAATGCAATTTCTTTCTTTTTTATTTATTATTTTTTTAACTGCATCAGGTCTTGGTTGTGACTCAGGGACATCAGCTGCAGCATGAGGGATCTAGTTCCCTGACCAGGGATCGAACCCAGGCACCCTGCATTCGGAGTTGGAGTCTTAGCCACTGGACCACCAGGGGAGTCCCTGAGAGGATGGAGGCTGAGCAGGTGAACCAATTCTTAGATACCCTCACACTAGGAAGGGGAGCCTGTGAGCCAAGACTTCTTTCTCGATGGGGAAGGAATGTGCATTCAGAGGGGCAGCGGCACAGCTGCTTGCTAGGCAAGTGTATTAATCACGTCTCCTATTTTCTGTGTTCTGATGCTTTGACACCTGGGGCTTTGTTGACCCTGGAGGGACCACCCCTCCCAGGGATAGCCAGTTCCTAGAGAGAGAGTCAAAGACCTTGATGCTGGGAAAGACTGAGGGCAGGAAGGGAAGGGGGCGATAGAGGATGAGACAGTTGGATGGCATCATTGACTTGTTGAACGTGAGTCTGAGCAAGCTCCGAGGGATAGTGAAGGACAGGGAAGCCTGACGTGCTGCAGTCCGTGCGGTCGCAAAGAGTTGGCCACGACTGAGCGACTGAACAACAAGAGAGAGTCTTGCCCACGAGTGTGCTTTTCAAATACGGAGCCCACACTCCAGCCTCCTCCTGCATCAGGCTCAAACTCAGGGCAACTGGTACCCAGAACCAGGTTCCAGACAAATGGGACAACCCCTTGACCCCAGAGCCTGAGGAAATCACCCAAAATAGCCAGTTCTAGGCCTGCTGACCCCGCCTCACCCATTCCTTCCGGGGAAACCGTAACAAAGGCTTTTGCCCGCAGGTCCTCCCCCTCCTTCCACCTCATGACCACCCCCCTCCCACCCACGCCCACCCACCGTTTCTCCGGGTGATCCCCTGTGGCATCCATGCCCTCTCCTCTTGGGAACTATGAGTAATGCATTATCTTTTTTTTTTTTTTTTTTCACTGAGAGAAGTTTTCAGTTTGATTTTATTTTTAAATGATGGTCATTTAATCTCTTAAGCATTTGTCATAAATTAATCAATTAACACCCGTGTATAATTTCTAATGTATCTAGTAGTACTCTGAGCTACTATGTGTGTGTATATATATATATATTTTTTTTTCTTTTCACATGAATGTCACAGTCTTGTTGGAGAGGAGAAACTGAAACATATGATACAGTTAGAGGACTAGTTAGGACTGCTGCTGCTGCTGCTAAGTCGCTTCAGTTGTGTCCGATTCTGTGCGACCCCAGGGACGGCAGCCCACTAGGTTCCTCTGTCCCTGGGATTCTCCAGGCAAGAATACTGGAGTGGGTTGCCATTTCCTTCTCCATGCATTATCTTTTAAATGGCAATTGTTTCCAGTTCTGTCGGTCATATTATACTTCACATTTTCTTTCTTTTTTACAGTATTTATTTATTTACTTTTGGCTGTGCTGGGTCTTCACTGCTGTGCGTGGGCTATCCTCCAGTCGCAGCGAGCGGAAGGCCACTCCCTGGTTGCGGTGCTTAGCCTCCGGTTGTGGTGGGCTCTCTTGCGGAGCACTGGCTCTCGGGGCTCACGCTTCAGTAGTTGCGGCCCCTGAACTCCAGAGCGCACGCTCCGCAGCTGCGGTGCACGGATTCAGCTGCTCTGCGGCATGTGGGAGCTTCCCGGGTCTGGGATCAAACCTGTGTCTCCCTCTTTGGCAAGCAGATTCTTTACCACTGAGCCATCAGGGAAGCCCTGCACATTTTTTTGTTTTAACACGATGTATTTCAGAACGGAACTCCCAACTCAGTATCGGTTGGTAGAAAAGGGGCCGCGAGTTTTCTCTGAGCTTGAATCACAGGGGCTGGAGAGTTTCTGTTGCTTTGCTGGCTGCCACAGTCCCGCAGTTCCAAAGATGCAGACCCACTGTGACAGATGGGCTGGGGCCAGCTCGGTAGGATCCCCGTTCCTGGGGAGCTTGGAGGGCAGTCTGGCTAGGGAAGGCTGTGAGCTCACTGCGGACCTAGAGGCCACAGAGGAGGGTGAGGGAGCCTCGAGGCTTGTCTAGAATTTCTCTATCTTCTCCAGGGAGGTTTGGTCCGGGAGCAGCACCTCCACGGTGTAGCTGATGTGCTTGGGGTGGATCAGGCTGTAGGTGTTGTCAAACCTCAGGACGTCTGCGTCGGCGGGACAGACATTCAGAGAGGACGCCCACCTGGGACCTCGCCCTCCTGTGCAGGTACTAGACCTGGGTGCCACTGCCACACCCGAGAGCCCGGAGCCAGGGCCCCTGCCTGGTGGGACCTGATGCACGCAGTGCACCTGCCCCCCACGCCCAGGTCCAGGAGGAGCCATCCCTGGCAACACTCACAGACGCCGGCTTCCGTGCAGGTGAGGCTCCCGTCCTCGGGCACCATGTGGGCGTTGTAGCGCTGGCTGGCCAGGACCTCCGTCATCTCCGCGGCCCGCTGCCGCTCCCCCATCTTGGTCTTCAGGAAAACCCCGAAGCCTATGTCCCCTCCGTCCGACGCAAACTGCCACCTGCAGGGGACAGGGCCCCACTGACCGCCACCTGCCTGGGCTCCGGGCCCCTCCTGACCACACCAGGTGTGTGTGGGGGGCGCCGTGCCCACCTGAGCACGCAGCCCGGGAACAGGATCTCGTTGTCCACCTGCAGGGAGGAGCCCCGGCCCACGGTCGCCTGGTGGTCGTACTGCACCCTCACGTGGTTGCGCAGGAAGTAATGCTGGGGCACGTCGCCCCCGTAGTTGATCTGCAGGCGAGGGTGGTGAGCGGGCACCGCACCACGGCCATCTCCCCTCCCTCCCCGTCCTCTGGGCACCGGACCTTGGTCAGGCACTTGGGGTTGCCATCGGGGTCGGTCATGGTCCCCCCGAACTCCATGGGCAGCTGGTCGGGGCTGATGAATTTCAGCAGCTCTTGCTTCCAGTTGGCTGTGGGAACAAAAGTGGGGCTCTGTGGGGGGGGTCGGGGGTTCAACAGAGGGAAGTGGGGCCAAGTCCAGGGCCGTCCTGTCCATATGACAGCCTCCCCCTACCTCCCACATACTCTCAGCGCCTCCAGGACAGAAGCCAAGAAGATCTAGGTCCACAGTGTCTGTGTGACCAGTTCCTGCCCCTTCAGCCCTGGTACCCACCCCTATCTGTCCAGGTGTTGGCCCATGAGGCATCTTTTTTTTTTTTTTTATTTTGGCCATGCCACGTAGTTTGTGGCATCATACTTCCCTGACCAGGGATCGAACCCGGGACCTCGGCAATAAAAGCGCTGAGTCTAACCACTGGACCACCATCTTTGCAGGGACTCAGATCAGTGTCTCCTGGAGCGTGAGGCTGAGCAGGGGCTTGTCTACCCTGGGCTTCCCTTTCCCTCAGAGACTGAACTCAGCCTTCCAGTCAGTCCCTGCCCTCAGCTCCTGCAGCTCCAGCACTCTCAGAACTGGGGGGAGGGTGTATCAGCCCTCCTCCCCCAACACTGCTCTGAGAAGCCAAGGTAGGTCCACAAAGGAGTGAGAGCATTATGGGAGCAAAGTGGGAGGAGGCAGAGGCGAACTCCCAGCATGCCCTGGGGCAGTGTGGACACAGAAATGAGACAGACTTCCTGTGCATTCTCTTTAAGGGAAAAGAACTCTTCATTTCTAGGCTATTATTTTATGGAAAAAAATTAAGATGTGTACAAAGATTCATCTATAAGCATCTTCACACCTCACTCTTCCCTAATGGTAAAACAAACAAACAAACAAAAAAAACCTAAATTTTGGACTTTACCAAAATAAACTTTATCACATGGTATGTGAAAAAGGTAGGTTCTAAAAGAGTATAACGTGGTATGAACCCATTTTTTTTTAATGAATTTCTTTGAAAAGATAGTACATGTTAATAATAGTTCCTTGAGAGACAGGATTTACTCTTTCTTCTTGATATATTTCTATATTTTTCTAAATTTCCAAATTTTATCAGGTATGTCATTTGGAAAACCTGCGTCTTTTTCTCCCCATTTTATGGGGGGAAACTGAGGAATCTGAGACTCAGAGCCGGTGACTCAGCCCACTTGCAGCTCACAGGTGGTGTTGTAAAGAACAACTCACAGGTGAGTTGTAAAGAATCCGCCTGCCAATGCAGGAGGCGGGGGTTCAATCCCTTGGTCCAGAAGATCTCCTGGAGAAGGAAATGGCACGCCACTCCAGTATTCTTGCCTGGGGAATCCCATGGACAGAGGAGCCTGACAGGTTATAGTGCAGGGAGTCGCAAAGAGTTGGACACGACTGAGCAGCTGAGCACAAGTGTGATTTGAAAAACCTGCCTCTTATGCTCCCCATTTTACAGGGAAGCCTGAGGAACCTGAGACCCAGACAGAGCTGGTGACTCAGCCCACCTGCAGCTCATAACAGACAAAGTCATCCCTCAAATTCACATCTCTCAATCCAGAATTGGGGGCCCTCACATAGGCTGCCTCTGGGGTCTCTCAGAGCCCTCCTGGCCCCTCAGCCCTCTGGCAGGTGGACACATTGGCCTCAACAGTTGCTGCCTAAGGGAGTGGGTCCCCCAGAGCAGCTGTGTTCCCGAGCCTGGTGCCCTTGGGTTCGGGAACCCTCAGGTCTGCGGAGGAGCCACCCTCAGACCAGGTTCTGGAGCTGCAAAGGAGCTGCCCACTCACCTCCAAGGATCAGCACCTTCCTGCGCGTCTCCTCAGTGATGTATGGCTTGATCAGGTTGAAGGCCACCGGGAAGAGCTTGGGGGCTGAGACAGGCACCGTTTCAGGGTTTCCTGAGGTCTCCTTTCCCTGCCTCGTTGCCTCCGTGTCCCCTGCACCGCCCCCCACCCCCACTTATGCATATGCGGAACTGCTTCACTCACCTTTCACAACAATTAAATTCTTCAAAATCTCAGGGTAGTTTGCCTCAAGTGCTGAGAAAAACTGTAGGGTCAAACTCAGGTCAATGCACAAGATGCAGGTGCCTAAATGCTGCCCCCTTAAGGCCCCTGAGGCCTCTCCAGACACCCCAAAAGCCTCCCAGACAAGAGGAACTCCCCCTGTCCGGTTTGTTGGGTCCCCGTCTCAGACACGCCCCCCGAAGCCATGAGTGCAAATTCTTGACAGATTTCCAGGGGATGACCCCACCTCCTGCAGACCAAAAAAATCCCCCTCAGTCAGGTCCCTGGAAGGATCCCCTCTATGTGGCTTTGGGAACAAAATGCTTCCAGGATAAGAAACATTCAAAGTGGCAAGGCACGGCTATTTTTTTTTGTAATTGGAATGTAATTTACATCCCATAAATGTCACCCTTTCACAGTGTAGAGTTCAGTGGCTCAGTGTACTCACCAGGCTGTGTAACCATCAGCACCGTCTAGTTGCAGAATATTCTCACCACGCCGGAAGGAACCCCGAACCATAGCAGTCACCCTTCCCCACTCCCTGCAGCCCTGGTTGACTACCAGCGTGCTTTCTGTCTCTTATGGATTTACCTAATCTGGATATTTCACATCAAGGGAATATACGTGGCCTTTTGAGTCTGGTGTTCTCAATTTATTATGTTTTCATGGTGGTTCTTTTTTTTTCTGGACCTCGGCGCACAGTTTATGGGATTAGTTTCCCAACCAGGGATTGAACCTGTGCTCCTTGCACTGGAAGCGTGGAACCTTAACCACTGGACCGCCCGGGAAGTCGCTCGTGGTGGTTCTTGAAATGTTAAAATTTTTAGGTTCTCTGCTATCCTGGATTGAGCAGAAAGAAAAGGCAGGCTAGCTGCCCCGGCGGAGGCAGACCTTATCAGGGTCTCCCTTCCTTCCTCAGGACCCCTGAAGATGACTTGCTCCCAGCCCCCTCCCAGGTAAGAGAGGGTGAGCGGGGAGGGAGTATAAGAGGGGAAGGGATACCCACGGGGACCCTGACCAGCCTGGGGACCAAGCCCTGCTGTTGTGACCTCCCGGACGTGCGGTGGTGATGCTGAGGTGATGGCTGTGGCTTGGCACAGCCCTAAGAGACTTCGGGTTTGAAAGGATCCCTGCAGGGTCTTCCGTGATGGTCCAGTGGGTCAGGAATCCACCCTCCACTGGAGGGAGCGTGGGTTGGATCCCTGGTCAAGGAACTAAGATCCCACAAGCCTCAACCAGAGAGAAGTCTGTGCTCCACAAAGATCTGACAGCCAAAATAAATAAATACATAAATATTTAAAAAAGAAAAAAAAAGAGCCGCAAAACTGTGGGTGGAGTCAGAGAACCTCCCCACACACAGCCCACACCAGCAAGCGAGGGGCAGAGACCCAGGCGAGGGGACACCCAGCCCCCTGGGTAGGGCTCCCTCACCTCCTGGACGAGCTCCACTCCTGGCTTCCACAGATGTCTCAGGCTCAGCCCCTCGAAATCAAAAACAGTCGAGATTTTCTCCACTTTCTTCCCCAACTGCAAAGGAATGCTGAGAGGTGAGACCCCAGGAGGGTCTGTGCCCCTCACAGCCCACAGGAAGTAGGGCTGGGCCTGGCTCATCCTGGCGTGGAGGTTTCATGCCGGGAAGCCAAGTGCAGGGAGACAGGGCCGTCCTCAGGGGCACCCTCCCATCGTCTGCCCCTGGGAAGGCAGGTCACCCGAACCGTGTCTACTCGGAGGTGCTGGGAGGAGCCGAGGAGCTCAGGGAGGCAGGTGCCCAGTGCTGGGGGCTGTCTTGGAGGGGGCCAGATTTCGGCGGCCCAGGGGGATGGGGGGCCCTGGGACCCCCACCTTCTGGCTCTGCTGCTCACAGTCTCGCAGGAGCAGCTCCAGGCTCCAGAAGTTGAATCTGAGCAGCTCTTGTTTGGAGACGGAGAGGAGGAGGCCCTTGAGATCCAGGCCCCTGATGATGTGGTACCAGACGGGGCTACCCTCCCTGTCATGGCCGCAGAAGCCACTGGGCTCGTACAGCCTGACCACCTGGATGGATGCACAAGAGAGCAGGGCTGGGCGGTGGGGGCCGGTTTGATGGAGAGCCGGGGTCTGGGGCGGGCAGGGCGCTGGGGGCTCACCTCTGAGGGCTGCCACGCGAGGATGTTGTCCAGATCTTGTTGCTTCCGGAACTTCATGTGCTAGAGACAAGGGAGGGTGGGGCGCAGCTGAAGACCCCTCCTGAGCCAAAGGGTCTGCGGGGACCCAGGGATGCCAGGCCAGGCCCCGCTGCCGGCAACCACTGAGGGCCCGCCAGGGCATCCCAGGCTCCATGGACCCAGAACTGAGGGTGGGGATGCAAGGGGGACGGAGGAGATGGGGTCTGACACAGATGAGGACAGAAACACTCAGAAAGGACCACGTGAAGCCCGCATCCGTAGCTGCCTCTCCCTGAGTCATCCCTCCTGGTCCCCAGGCTCCTGTCTCCACGTGGCTTTCCAGGGAGCCCCACAAGCAGGGTCAGACTAACCCTAACCCCAGCTGCCAGTCACCCTTAGTCAAAAGCCTAGACTCCCTAGGTGGCCTGCTGGGTCCCCGGGGATGGGCCTGGGCCACCCACTCAGCTGCATCTCTCCCCTTTCTCTCTAGGGCACAACCTCCTGTGCGCCTGGGTTACTCCAGCTTGCCCGCACCTCAGGGCCTTTGCACGGCTCTGCCCTGTCTCCAGTCATCACACGGCTGCCTCCTTTTGGGCATTCGTGCCGAGGCCAACACATCGCCCTTCGGCAAGGAAGGCCTTCCTGCCCTCCCTCACTTCTTTCTGCCTTACTGTCTTGGCTGCAATTTCCACTCTCAGAAATTGCCTTGTCTATTTATTGATCTGGTTTCTTTCCTCTCTCTTTCCACCACTGCACTCTCCCCAGTGCGAGAAGCAGCGAGGCTCCACTTTGAGGTGCAATAAATGGGCGTTGCAAGAAAGTAAGGAAGGAAGGGAAGAGGGAAAGAAAGAAGGAAGGAAGAAGGATGGAAAGAAGAAAAGACAGGGAATTCCTGGCAGTCCAGTGGTTAGGAGTCCAGGCTTTCATGGCTGAAGGCCCGCGTTCAATCCCTGGCCCGGGAGCTAAGCTGCCACAAAGGGCAGGAAACGGGGCCGGGCAGGTGTTGCCCTCACCTTCTGCAGCATGGCCTCTGATTTCTTCAGGTCAAAGCTCCGAGCTGCAAGGAGGAGATAGGGTGGTGGTTGTGGACTCCTGGGGGCAGTGATCCTAGCTTGTGCCCCTCGGTGGGTTATTGGCCTCTGGGGTACTGTCCACTCAGAGGTGCTTGGAAGAGTCAAAGAGCTCAGGGAAGAAGGCTCTGGGTGCCCAGTGCTGGGAGCTGCCTTGGAAGGGTCGGGCTGTGGCTACCCGGGGGCTGGGAGGGCCCCCGGCCCCCTTACCTCCTGCCTCCCTGATTCCCTGGGCTGATAGCAGTGGGTGTGCCCCTGGGTGGGCCTTGGTGGTGGCAGTAGAGAAAGAAGGCACTACCCAAGAGGAAGCTAGGAAGAGAAGGTCCAGAGAAATAGCACGTGGAGTCCCTGCCACATCCATGGCCACCGTCAGGGCCCTGGGGACCATGTTGTGCCCAGGGATCTTTCCCTAATGCTCTAAAACCCTGAAGAGATCAGACCCTCTGCATCTGGTGGAATCACAGAGCCAGGAATTATGTAAATCAAGAGCCTCTTCCACTCTCACACATCATTGAGGATGCCAATGAAGTTTTGTTTTTTAGGTTATACCTGTTGATACTTACTCAGTTAGAAACTAAAATTGTACACAGAAACTGTGTACACAGATAATACATATTTGCGGTTGCTTCCAGTGCCTGTGATTTGCAGCAACTTGTGACACAACACGAGAGACCTCGTATGCCCTTGACTTTCATCTCATGTTACTGTCCATGCTCACCTCGGAGCCAGCGGAGCAGGAAGTAGTCGTCGGTGCTGGGCAGGACGGCCAGGATATCCTGCACGTTCTCCCGGAACTGAGGGCAGAGCGGGGAGAGACCCGGGTGGGCAGGGCCGCACGGTACCCCACGGCCGCAGGGGACAGGCCGGTGCCACAGGCCTGCAGAGCCCGCGGGAAACGGGGTGTCTGAGTAAAGGGGGCCCACCTGTGCTGGGGGAGCCGAGGCCTGGGCCAAGTCACGACAGTTCCCTTCCTTCCTTTGGGAAATGGGACAATGATGATGAACCAGTTGCCCAAAGAGAAGATGAGATGCAGATTTTTTTTTTCTTTTCCTTTTTTATTTTGGCTGCACCATGAGGCTCATGAGATTGTAGTTCCCAACCAGGGATTGAGCCCAGGCCCTCAGTAGTGAGATTGCAGAGTCCCAACCTCTGCACCTGCCAGGGAGTCCCTGAAATGTGGAATAAATGAGATTTATAGGGCTGACTCTTCCCTGACACCCAAGGGGGCAGGGTGGGTCCTCCTAAGGGCCTAGCTCTCCACCCTCAGGGAGCCCCCAGGTCAATTCAGGTGGGAGGGTAGGTGACATGGAATCTAGGCCCAGAGAGGTGGAGTAATTTGCCCAGCGTCACACAGCAAGAGGCAAATGGTGTGTTTGATCCACACCCCATCATCCAGGCCTGAATGAGGGGTGACTCCACCCAGCCTGAGAAGACCCTCTGCAGACAGGCCCCCGGAGGCGATGGGGCAGTTTAGCTGGGCCCCAGCCCTCTCCAGGGGCTGAGGGTGCCACTTCTGTGTGAATGTCACTGACTCTGAGCCAGCTCTGGGGACTCATGGATCTGGACCAGGACTCAGCAGTCCCAGTGCCGTCTGGCCTGAGTCATTCTCCTCTTCCTGCATTTCAGTCTCCTTCGACTCCAAATAGGAGGGTCAAAGAACTAGCTCTGGGCCCCCCAGCCCCAAATGAGCTGATAACCTCTGTCCTCAGAAACACAAGGAAGGGGTTTCCCTCGTGGTCCAGTGGCTAAGACTCCAAGCTCCCAGCGCAGGGGACCTGGGTTTGATCCCTGGTCAGAGAAGGAGATCTCACAGGCTGCAACAAAGACCGAGCATGCCACAACTAAGAACCCGTGCAGCCAAAGAAAGAATTTTGTTTAACATATATTTAAAGAAGGAAAGAAGCACAAGAGAGTGTTTGGCCCTGAGCTAATCATACTGCTAGTACACCCATCCCCCCGCCCAAGGGAGGAATCTGAGGCTCACGTGACCTGCTCTGCCAAGATCTGGACCTAATTCTGTTTGTTTGTTTTGGCTGAGCCACGGGGCTTGTGGGACCCTCGTTCCTGGACCAGGGATCTAACCGGGGCCCTTGGCAGTGAAAGCGACGAGTCCCAACCACAGGACGGCCAGAGAGGCCCCTGGACCTAATCCTTGACCCCAGTTGTCTTGTAAGAGGACGTATTCTCCCAGCCTAGCTGGAATCTGCCCTCTTTCAGATGTAGAATTCTTCAACGGCAGGATTCAGGGCCTCCCTCCATGCTACTGAGGTGAGCGACTGTGCCTGGAGCCCTCACTTGCCGTGTTCAAGCCCGAGGGAAAGACCCCAACGAGCTAGAAAGGACGCGTGCCCGCTCCTGCATCCCCCAGATCATAGCTAAGGCTGGGACCTGCCACCCCAGCAGCGCTCACCTGTGGGGCCCTATAGAGTGGCCACTAATGTCTGAGACATGGCCAGTCTAAATCAAGATCTGCCGTGAGTCTGAGATACACGCAGGATTCTGAAGACAGTACCAAAAACATCTCAGCGACCCTTTTTATACTGATTACAGGTTGTGGCAATTGATTACATATTGATTACATATCGTTGTTGCAACGATAACAACTTGGCTCTATCGGGTTAAATATATTACAGGGAATTCCCCTGCAGTGCAGTGGTTGGGACATGGCTTTCACCGCCAAAGCCCAGTTCCTGGTCCGGCAACTAAGACCCTACGATCCGGCCAAAAGTAAATGAGCAAAATATATTATCAAAATTGATGTCACTTGTTTCTTTTCCCTTTTGTAATGTGGCTGTTAGACACTTTGAAGTGACAAAGATGGCCTGCAGTTGTGGTTCACGTTATGTTTCTATCGGATAGCGCTGGTGTAGACACTGGTCTCCAAGACCCTCAGAGTTGGGAAGAGACCTGGGGGTACAGAGCTCAGAGGGAATCAGGGGCCCCTGGGGCATTAGGAGAAACTGAGGCCCGTGTAGGACTCTCCCCTCCCCACCCCCTGCCACACTCACCTGGGCCAGCGCCCTCTCCTGCGAGGGGCTCAGGTCACCCACCTGCCCACTCATGCTGCCCACGGCGGTGTGGGGTCCGGCTCCCTGGTCCTGAGTGCAGGCCCCACTGTGTGTCTCCCTGCAGGCTCTCCTGTCTTCTACTGAGCTGCTGGCCCCACCCCTTCCTGCCAGGCCTGTCCTCTCTTCCTGGCCGAGGTCATTCCTTGCCAGGTGCCTAGGGCACTGACCCTTGACTGGCCTGGATTCACATCCTCCTCTGTGAAACAAGGGCAGCGAAACTTGCCCCACAGCATGTTGAAAGGTGACACCGCCTGTCGTTACACACCCAGGGGCTGCTCTCCACCCTGCCTCTGGGCCCCCACCCCCAGCTCCTGTGTTCCCAGCAGGAGCCTCCTTGAGCCAGGAAGGCCACCACTCAGCCCCGACAGAGGCCTGGAACCTCACTGTGTGACCCAGGCTCCAGTGGCCGCCCCATGTGTCTGGAGCAACTGCCCGTGACTCATCACAGCCTTGAGGGCACGAGGCTTCAGGGGAGAGGAGAGAACTTCCCAGGCCCAGATCCAGCAGGTGGATGTGTCGCCTGGAGCTGGGTCACACCTGGCCTCGGGTGAGGGGTGACAGCGGACTCCTGGCTAGTCAGCTGCCCCAGCTCCGGACAAGAAAGCCAGAGCCCAAAACCAGGACACGGGGGGCTCGTGTGTGCACGGGACCTGATGCCTTAGGTACTTGTCTAAGACAAGCACTCCCACAGTGTACACAGCAGGTGCTCAATAAGAGCTTGCCAAAGGCCTAGAGGAGCTATCCTACGTTGAAGGTCAGGAAGGGCGGTGGTGAGGAGATACCCCTCGTCCAAGGTAAGGATCATTGGCTGTGCTTTGCTGGAGCAGCCGTGAAGAGATACCCCACGCCCAAGGTAAGAGAAACCCAAGTAAGATGGTAGGTGTTGCAAGAGGGCATCAGAGGGCAGACACACTGAAACCATACTCACAGAAAACTAGTCAATCTAATCACACTAGGACCAGGGCCTTGTCTAACTCAATGAAACTAAGCCATGCCCGTGGGGCGACCCAAGGTGGGCGTGTCATGGTGGAGAGAACTGACAGAATGTGGTCCACTGGAGAGGGGAATGGCAAACCACTTCAGTATTCTTGCCTTGAGAGCCCCATGAACAGTATGAAAAGGCAAAATGATAGGATACTGAAAGAGAAACTCCCCAGGTCAGTAGGTGCCCAATATGCTACTGGAGATCAGTGGAGAAATAACTCCAGAAAGAATGAAGGGACGGAGCCAAAGCAAAAACAATACCCAGCTGTGGATGTGACTGGTAATAGAAGCAAGGTCCGATGCTGTAAACAGCAATATTGCATAGGAACCTGGAATGTCAGGTCCATGAATCAGGGCAAATTGGAAGTGGTCAAACAAGAGATGGCAAAAGTGAATGTCGACATTCTAGGAATCAGCAAACTGAAATGGACTGGAATGGGTGAATTTAACTCAGATGACCATTATATCTACTACTGCGGGCAGGAATCCCTCAGAAGAAATGGAGTGGCCGTCATGGTCAACAAAAGGATCTGAAACGCAGTACTTGGATGCAATCTCAAAAACGACAGAATGATCTCTGTTCGTTTCCAAGGCAAACCATTCAGTATCACAGTAATCCAAGTCTATGCCCCAACGAGTAATGCTGAAGAAGCTGAAGTTGAACGGTTCTATGAAGACCTACATGACCTTTTAGAACTAACACCCAAAAAAGATGTCTTTTTCATTATAGGGGACTGGAATGCAAACGTAGGAAGTCAAGAAACACCTGGAGGAACAGGCAAATTTGGCCTTGGAATACGGAATGAAGCAGGGCAAAGACTAAGAGAGTTTTGCCAAGAAAATGCACTGGTCATAACTAACACCCTCTTCCAACAACACAAGAGAAGACTCTATACATGGACATCACCAGATGGTCAACACCGAAATCAGATTGATTATATTCTTTGCAGCCAAAGATGGAGAAGCTCTATCTCCACTCAGCAAAAACAAGACCAGGAGCTGACTGTGGCTCAGACCATGAACTCCTTCTTGCCAAATTCAGACTTAAATTGAAGAAAGTGGGGAAAACCACTAAACCATTCAGGTACGACCTAAATCAAATCTCTTATGAGTATACAGTGGAAGTGAGAAATAGATTTAAGGGCCTAGATCTGATAGATAGAGTGCCTGATGAGCTGTGGACTGAGGTTCGTGACATTGTACAGGAGACAGGGATCAAGACCATCCCCATGGAAAAGAAATGCAAAAAAGCAAAATGGCTGTCTGGGGAGGCCTTACAAATAGCTGTGAAAAGAAGAGAAGCGAAAAGCAAAGGCGAAAAGGAAAGATATAAACATCTGAATGCAGAGGTCCAAAGAATAGCAAGGAGAGATAAGAAAGCCTTCTTCAGCGATCAATGCAAAGAGATAGAGGAAAACAACAGAATGGGAAAGACTAGAGATCTCTTCAAGAAAATCAGAGATACCAAAGGAACATTTCATGCAAAGATGGGCTTGATAAAGGGACAGAAATGGTATGGACCTAACAGAAGCAGAAGATATTAAGAAGAGATGGCAAGAATACACAGAAGAACTGTACAAAAAGATCTTCACCAGATCATCACCAGACCCAGATAATCACCGTGGTGTGATTACTCACGTAGAGCCAGACATCCTGGAATGTGAAGTCAAGTGGGCCTTAGAAAGCATCACTACGAACAAAGCTAGTGGAGGTGATAGAATTCCAGTTGAGCTATTCCAAATCCTGAAAGATGATGCTGTGAAAGTGCTGCACTCAATATGCCAGCAAATATGGAAAACTCAGCAGTGGCCACAAGACTGGAAAAGGTCAGTTTTCATTCCAATCCCAAAGAAAGGCAATGCCAAAGAATGCTCAAACTACCCCACAATTGCACTCATCTCACACACGAGTAAAGTAATGCTTAAAATTCTCCAAGCCAGGCTTCAGCAATAAGTGAACCGTGAACTTCCTGATGTTCAAGCTGGTTTTAGAAAAGGCAGAGGAACCAGAGATCAAATTGCCAACATCCGCTGGATCATGGAAAAAGCAAGAGAGTTCCAGAAAAACATCTATTTCTGCTTTATTGACTATGCCAAAGCCTTTGACTGTGTGGATCACAATAAACTGTGGAAAATTCTGAAAGAGATGGGAATACCAGACCACCTGATCTGCCTCTTGAGAAATTTGTATGCAGGTCAGGAAGCAACAGTTAGAACTGGACATGGCACAACAGACTGGTTCCAAATAGGAAAAGGAGTACGTCAAGGCTGTATATTGTCACCCTGTTTATTTAACCTATATGCAGAGTACATCATGAGAAACGCTGGACTGCAAGAAACACAAGCTGGAATCAAGATTGCCGGGAGAAATATCAATAACCACAGATATGCAGATGACACCACCCTTATGGCAGAAAGTGAAGAGGAACTGAAAAGCCTCTTAATGAAGGTGAAAGTGGAGAGTGAAAAAGTTGGCTTAAAGCTCAACATTCAGAAAACAAAGATCATGGCATCCGGTCCCATCACTTCATGGGAAATAGATGGGGAAACAGTGGAAACAGTGTCAGACTTTATTTTTCTGGGCTCCAAAATCACTGCAGATGGTGACTGCAGCCATGAAATTAAAAGACGCTTATTCCTTGGAAGGAAACTTATGACCAACCTAGATAGCATATTCAAAAGCAGAGACATTACTTTGCCAACAAAGGTTCGTCTAGTCAAGGCTATGGTTTTTCCTGTGGTCATGCATGGATGTGAGAGTTGGACTGGGAAGAAGGCTGAGCGCCGAAGAATGGATGCTTTTGACCTGTGGTGTTGGAGAAGACTCTTGAGAGTCCCTTGGACTGCAAGGAGAACCAACCAGTCCATTCTAAAGGAGATCAGCCCTGGGATTTCTTTGGAAGGAATGATGCTAAAGCTGAAACTCCAGTACTTTGGCCACCTCATGCGAAGAGTTGACTCATTGGAAAAGACTCTGGTGCTGGGAGGGATTGGGGGCAGGAGGACAAGGGGACGACAGAGGATGAGATGGCTGGATGGCATCACTGACTCGATGGACATGAGTCTGAGTGAACTCCGGGAGTTGGTGATGGACAGGGAGGCCTGGCGTGCTGCGATTCACGGGGTCGCAAAGACTCAGACACGACTGAGCGACTGATGTGATCTGATCTGAAAGAAGTGATGGCAAGGGAAGCTGGAAGGGGCCGCCTCTCCCTTTTCGGTTCTTATATGGGTCTCTGGTGCCTGTGGCTGCCGAGGGGCACCCCCTCTTCAGACTCCCTGCCTCAAGTTGCCCCCTGACTGGGCCCCCCCAGGGTCATGTGAGTTCTCTGCTAAGGAAACCAGCCCTGCACTCCTGTACCTTGGCTAAGGTGTTAGCCTCCGCAGGGATAAGGACCAGGTCAGTTAGGACAGGTGTGGAGTAGGCCCTCAAGGCTGAAATAGCTCCTTCTCTTCCCGCTGCCCTATTTTCTCTCCCTCTTTTTCACCTTCTCCCTACCTCCTTTCTTCTCTTCCTTCCCATTTTCCTCCCTATTTTCCTTTTTCTCGACAATGCAGCCTGCAGGATCTTAGTCCCAAGATTTGCACCCACCCCCTGCCATGGAAGTGTGGAATCCTAATCACTGGACCCTTTCCTCTGTCTTTCAACATTTATTAAGAGCTGACTGTGTGTCAGGCCCTGGCCTGGCCACCGGAGGCTGGCTGTGTCCATAAGACCCAGGCCCTGGCCTGGAGGGGCCTCGCAGACAGGCAGATCCACGGCTCTGACCCTGGGCTAGCCGAGCTGAGATGTGCAGCCTGGAGGCCCTGAACCAGCCTGAACCTGGAGGCTGGGTTGTCAGAGAAGGGTGCCCAGAGACCGAAGGCAGAGCGTGCTTTGAAACACGTAACAGTGTGAGGCCTGCAAAGGGAAGGGGGCTTTACACCATAGGAACAGCATGTGCGAAGCCCCAGAGGCCTGCGGCTGCCTGGTTTCTCGTGAAGGGGATGCAGGGACCGTGGTGGGGGAGGGGCTCGGAGCAGAGGATGGCCTCAGGCTACAGGCGGAGGGTGGCTCTTAGGGGTGAGCCTGAGGGAGGGACCCAGGTGAGGGGCAGAGTCCTGACCCGGGAGAGTGTGTTCGTGTCCTGGGGCTGCCTTAACAAAGTCCCAACAGACTGGGTGGCTTCAAACAACAGGAGTTTATTCTTTCACAGATCTGGAGGCTAGAAGTCTGAAATCGCGGTGCCACGTTCCCTCTGAAACTCTGGGAGAATCCTTCATTGCCTCTTAGCTTCCGGAGGTGGCCGTCACCCCTGGCGTTCCTAGGTTGGCAGATGTGTCACGCCAGCCTCTGCCTGTCTTCGCGTGGCGCGGTCCCTGTGCGTCCGTGTGTGTTCACATGACGCGTCCACGTCTCATCAGGACACCAGCCATGTTGGATTAGGGTCCACACCGAGGACCTCGTCTTTCTTGTTATATGTACAAAGACCCTGTTTCCAAATGCCAGTCATAGGGAACTGAGAGGTAGGACTCCAGCATGTCTTTTCAGGGGATACAGTTCAACCCCTGACAGAGAGGAACAAGTAGTTTCACTGCATTTCCCCCGGGGGCAGCCTTGATCCCTGCTTGGCTTTCACGGGTCTGGCCTACGGGTCGCCCCCACTGGCCAGTAACGGCAGAACCCGCCGAGACTGAACTTGGTAGCATGGCGCCCTCTGCTGTCCAGGTGTAGCAAGAGCAGCCCGGTTCCTGAAGGCGACCCCCTTGCAGAGCCGCTTGGAGACCTATTTTTCCGGCCACGGAAAAGCCCTTCAGTCCTGAGGCTGAGGTGGCCAACTGGAATGGTGCTGAAGGTCTGGGGGCTGCGAGCACCAGCTTGGCAGCTGACTGACCTGGGTTTGCGTCCTGCCTCTATGGTTGGCTGACTGGGTGACCCTGGGCTGGTGGCTCTGCTTCTCTGTGTCTCCATCACCTTCTCGGGGCAGCAAAGGGTATTGTGCGTGTTCCCACAGGGCACAGTGCTGGGCACAGGGTGGTTGCTCAGTATCTGGCAACTACTCATTATCAAAGTGTTAATTATGTTAACGTGAGTTAAGAACTGTACTGATTTTAAAACAAACCAGGCAGATGATCAATGCTAATAAAGTAATTTATGTTCTTAGCATCTACTAACGGCCAGATTTGTTCTCCTTGGATCCCCTAAAGGGCCTAAAAGTGCCAATATTCATAATAATAAACAATGAAATAATATATCAGATTATTATTGGCATTTCTAGGCCCTTAGGGTTCCAGGGAAATAGAATTACGGGGTTCCACGAGCCAGAAAGTTATAATATTGCACTCAAT